>NW_027203382.1:1037500-3852500 GCF_024711535.1 Dipodomys merriami
AAAAAAGACAGAAACTTGGGAGACAGAATAAAGAGGACCTCAGTTTAAGAGCACCACTAACAAAAGTTAGCAAACACTCAAGAGAAAAATCAAGCTGAGCTTCAGAGTACACATCCATAATCCTAGCTATTTAGTAAACACACAAGTGGATCTCAGTTGAAGACTAGTCCAGGGTGGGAGGGAAGGATGGAGGCAGGGAGAGAAGAATGGAGGGAAAGAAGGAAGGAAGGAAGGAAGGAGAGAGAATGAGAGAGAGAGAGAGAGAGAGAGAGCGAGAGAGAGAGAGAGAGAGAGAGAGAGAGAGAGAGAGAGAGAGAGAGAGAGAGAGAGAGAGAGAGAGAGAGAGATCTATCCAGATAGTTAATCAATTTCTTGAACATATTAATCCATTTATGAGCATGGGGGGGTATTACTAATCTCTTTTTGCTGTTCTTACTTGGTTCAGTCTCTCAACATCCATAAGGGAGCCTAAATTTCAATATGAGTTTGAGAGGACATAAATCAAATAATAGCAGCATCTTTAAATTCTCCAAATATCCTAATATATGTATATATGTATTAGAAATTTTTGAGAAACTTTTGGATGATTTTTCAAAGTGTCCCATTTCATGTATTTGGTCAAACATTATTTTTAATATATTCATAGTCATTAGATTTTTTTTTTGGTCATGGTGCTTGAACTCTAATCCTGAGTATTATCCTTGAGCTATTCAGCTGAATGCCAACTCTTTACCACTTGAGCCACAGCGCCACTTGCTAGACATAAAAATTTTAAGCTAAAATGATAGCTTGAGTTTCATGACAAAGGTTCATGGGAATAAAATGACAGCACAAATTGGGAGTGGTCTGCCGAATGAAGACTTTAAGTCTGATGCACAAAACAAATACTAATATCCAGTTTAATTGTCTATGAATGTGCTAAAAATAATTTTCTCATTTTTAAAGTCAAACATGAGAAAATACTCCAAGTTGTACTTCAGTTTGCTCTGCAATGACCATTCTATGTCAGTATTGGTAGTCAGTATTGGTAGTAGGATGTGAGAAAAAGGTAAAACAGGCAAACTTCAGAAAAGTAAGTTTTTGTTGTTAAATAATAATTAAATCACTAGAAATGAGATTAGCTAACAGCATGACTATTCCCCAGAAGGAGTCTTCTGAAAATGGATTTGGAAACATTCAAGGTGCCTCCCTGGATGCCATTATTAAGTAGTCAAATTAAATCAACCAGTATTAAGAAAACAATTAGTTTGTCAGATATGCTATTAAGAAATATTTAACTGATGCAAAATGATTTCGTGATGACAAATTCAATGGTTTCTAAGCTATTGAAGCTGCACGGAGAGGTGGTCATTTCTAGTCAAGATTAAATTTAGATAAAGCAAAAGGAACCTCTATTAACTATCTCTGAACTTACAAAAAGAAACCAACACGATCTCCAAGCTATGCAATATATGATAAAATATTCTCAGTTGATAAAATCACCTCATTTGTTATCTAAGATTTTGATAATTAAGTGCTTGTTTAATCATGTTATTTTTAAGTGTTTGAATTGTTTATTATTTTAGAAATTATTTCTTATCTATGTGCTATATTTTTTTCTTATTCAAAATGTACCTTTGGAAATGGTGAATAAGCAATTGGAAGAAAAGAAGAAAGTAGAGATTAATTACCTAGGTGTCAAGTTTTTATATTATTCCAGTGCTTTGTAGACATGAAACAGTTTTATTATATTTTTCATTTAAATTCTAAATTTTTTTAGAAAAATCAATTCTGACAGTAGAATTCACCAAGCTTAAAAAGAACTGCAAAATAATTCTATGATATACTCAAAGTATATTTTTAGGATTTGTACTGCCTGAAAGTATATGAGCTATAATAGAATTATTTAATAACCTAATGAAAAAAATATGCAATCAATAGTTTGATATATATATATATATGTGTGTGTGTTTTTAGAGAAGCTTCTCATATACAAATACCTGCAATTGTAAAGATTTGTGTAAACCTAGTCTCATACATTTTTATACATGCATAAAAAGTGTGTGAACAAAATAGTACAAACAGAGGTTGATTGAAGATATATAATTCATCTTTCATTTCACAGTATTTATTTAAAATGTATTCTGGACTCTGGGCACAGAGAATTGAATTTAAAGACATTTCGTTTTGAAGGTGACAAGCTAGTTTCACTAAAACATTTATTCCTCTGGCTATTTATTAGAGACTACATGTTGCAAGTACATTGTAGACGTGAAATATCACACTATGAGAATAAAGAGAAATAGTACTTGTTGAATTCAAGGAATTTTTAGACTATACAAAATTATTTGGAAGGCATGTGTTTGGAGTTGAAATAAAAGTGTGAATTTCAGTCATTTATAATAAACATTACAGAAAATGATCACTTAATACATTTCTCTTCAATTTTTTAAAGTTCAAAAGCTTCATACACACAAAAGTTAATGTGTAAAGATGACTTCTGATTGCTATGTCATAAATAAAGATGCTTTCAAAAGCTTTTGTAAAAAGTATTTTTCAACATCACTGTGTTCTAAAGAAAAAAAATAAAAGAAGAAATCAGAAGCCAGGCATTGGAAGATTTCACTCACATCTGTAATCCTGTCTACTGAGGAAGATGGGATCTCAGAATCATGGTTCAAAGTCAGCCCAAGCAGTAAAGGCCATGAGACTCTCCTAACCATCAGAAAACTGGGAATGGTAGTCTGGCTCAAAGTGTGAGGAGGGAGATGAGAAGGGATGGGAAGGGGAAACAAAGGAGGAAGCAACAATGCTTGATAAGAAATGTACTCATTACCTTGCCCTTCTAATTGTAACCCCTCTGTAGGGTATTTTCACAATTAAAAAAAAAAAAAACAGCTTAGGGACAGTGTTCAGTACCTGACTCCAAGCCTCACTATCACCGCCACCACCACCACCACCAACACCACCAAAAGAAATTGGAGTACATGAAACAGGTCCTTTCATAGAAGGATGTTCAGAGGTCATGCTGGGCTTACCAATACAATGGTAGTCTATTAGTTTCATATGTTTCTCCTGAACTACTTAAAAGCCCACATTTACTAGAGATTTCAGGAGTTTGTATTTTAAAACACCGTACCAGTAGAACAATATATTCATGAGAACATTTTTGAAAATAGCCCTGATAAAATGAGTGAGCATGGCTTTTTCACTTTTGAGTGTAGATACAATCTAATTCAGCTGTATGAGCTCTGAAATCAAAAGAATTTGTTCAAGTGCAGAAAAGTGAATTATGCAAGATTACAAATGATGTTACTGGAAATGGCTCTTTGGTACTGACCTGACAAAGGGGGACTTAAATGTCCATTCATTAGTTAGCTATTTAAATGAAAATTATTTATAATAGTTTATATATCTGTTGTTTTAAACTTAAAATGGTAGGATTAATGTATAATAATTTGGGAAATAAACAGATGAACATAATTTATAACTTGACAAAATTTGTTTGCAAACCAATATATTCATCAGATATCATTTATATTTATTTAAAACACATAGCACACTTGTCAGCATAGATATACATTTGAATGCATAAAAATGCAAGATGAATATTACTCAAATTCAAGTGATTGGTTGAAATAAGGTTAAGAGCAATATGGTTTGGCCATGTGGCTAAAAGCAATCTCATCTACACTTGGGATTCAGCTTTTCCATTTGTAGAATAGAGATATTAGCCAAATTTGTGTCATAAGATATATATTTCCTGAATGTTTGTCTTATGAAGAGAATATAAGCTGAATTAGACCATAAGGAAAAGAACAGTCATAGAAATATGTCATGGATTATTATTATTATTTCTTAATAAAGCACTCCTGAATGAGTGACCATCAAATACTTTACAGGTATATACTGACTGTTCCTGTACATACATGAACACAAGAAGCAACATGAGATGTAGAAAATAATTTGCTTCCACATAGATTTTTATACAAGCTTAATGAAACTAAATACAGCTTATAAATATATGTATATCATTAATATTCATTTCAAAACAATGCATTTTTCTAATACAAAATGTAATTTCTACACAAAGAGACTATCATATAGACATGCATAAAATGTTTTCCAAATTGTGTCAAAGTTTAATTTCACAATTTTTTTTGGTCGTTTTTGGGGACTGAACTCCAAGCCTGGGCGCTGTCCCTCAGCTCTTCATCTCAAGGTTAGCACCCTACCACTTGAGTCACAGCACCACTTCTGGCTTTTTTTTCTACTAATGTGGTGCTGAGGAATTGAACCCAGGGCCTCAGGCATGTGAGGCAAGCACTCTACCTCTGAGCCACCTTCCCAGCCCAACAATTTTTATTGTTATTTTAGAATAAGCATTTAAAGAAGTTTCAATTATCTTAACATAACATAACTTTATATTTAATTGCTGTTTGTGGGTTAATTCACTAACACCAAAACCAGTACCACTCTTAATTGTTTTATTCAGCTATGTTTTCAATAATTAAGTATATATGGTAATATTATCATGAATAATATTCTCAAGATGTATATTTTGTAATGAATAATTGAATGTCAATAACTTGAAACATTTTTTAGTTCACTATTTCACTCTTTTCTGTCTTGTAGTTTAATGATTTACAGGGTTTTATGTTTTTACTGAATGTTGATTAGAAATAGGTGAAAACAGTCTAGAAAAGTCAGTTTCAGTATTGCTATAATTTAGCTATTTAATCTATTTCTAATTGCAAATAAATGGAAATATTATTTGTATTTACTACTCATAATTTAAACAAGTATTTAAGCAAATGGAGAAAATTTAGGTTAATTTTTAAGATTGAATTTAAATCTCATCAAGCAATCATTTCTTAATTTCTCAATAGATGATAGTATGGACTCCAGAGCAATTACTTCAATGTGGCACACAAATTAGCAGTAGTTTAAATAATATATGTACCAATTCACACAGTGAAAAAGCAATAATTTTGCTTTATAGCGTCAAGGACTAGAATTTTAACAATCAGTACATTTTAAGCAACTCAAGTCTTACAAGCAAAGATCAAGTACTTTTACTATTACTGATATTGAACAATTTTAGAGACTTTCCAGTTGTAATTACTTGATAACAAGTCAGAAAATCTTAGGAATATAAATTATTTAACCAAATGAAAACCCTCTGTATTCCTATGGCAAGGATGCTTCAAATGAAAAGTTCTGCGTTCTGTGTCAGCAGCGACAATTCATCATTATAATTGTAGATCCCTAATACGTGTGTCAAAACAGTGAAGTTTCTGAGCCTGTTGCAATGGAATAAATAAAAAACATGAATTAATAGTTAATATGTATATAAATATGATCTATATATTAGGTCTTATGTGAAGAAGTATGAAAGGAAAAAGAGAAAACAGTAATATTAAGGATAGAGAGAGGAAAAATGAAGTTCGAGCAATAAATGCATCATTGACATAATTAGATTTAACTATAATACCAAACTTTTCCCATATCTTTCTTTATTTCTAGCAATATAAAATTATAGCCTCCAAATCTGACAAGAAATCAGTGTGACAATATTACAGATTTCATGATGTTGATATTTTCTAAAACAATGATTTAGGAAGGCCAAAGGTGAGTGTTTATCATCTAGCTAGCTAGTATAAGTAGTCCCTTAAATTTTGGATTCTAAAATTACTCACTTGGAATTTGCTCTGTATTTTGTTTAGGTTTAATTGAAATAAATATAAAATACTAATTTTATTTTTGTACATGAAATGTACATGTTGAAGACTTACTAGAAGTGGAATTATCTGTTATTGAAGAAATTCTAATCTTTTTGAAATAATGACATAGTACAATCACCAAAGAACAGGAAGTGGAGATGTGTTTGAAGTGGTAAAGCACCAGACTTGAGTGAAAAGCTAAGCAACAGCACAAGCCCTATGTTCAAGCCACCCTTTTTAGACACACAGTATACACACAGATAAAATAACAACAAAAGATCTTGTCTTTTTAATTTTTAGATAAATCAAGTTTGTATAGTAAATTTTATACTTGCAAGATGTGAGTAGAAGCACATAATTTCTTTTTCAATTCTTTAGCAGCAAAACAACAGATGTGGACTTAACGAAAAAAATAACTATATGTAGTTAATATATAATTTTTATTAGCATACATTAATTACAAAAGCAATGAATTGTGACTGTTATAAATGAATAACATACTTTGATCATATTATTTATATATTTTTATTTTGCTTTTATTGGAATTTAAATTCAGGATATGCTTGCTAGTTAGAAGCTCTACAATAATTTTCCCTATATATATTTTTCAAATAGGGTATCACATTATGCTCAGGTCAGCCTGGCCTTCACTATTCCTAGCTGAAACTGACAGGCATGCACTACCAATCCCAACTTATATTGGTTGAGAGAAAATTTCAGTAACTTTTCCACAGGCTGGCTTTTGAATACTATCTTCTCATCTTGGCTTCTTGTCTAAGTAGATATGATTATAAGCATGAGCCACTGTTCCTGGCCTCTATTGTTTTCTTATTCTCTTTCACTCCTCTTGCTCTCTTTCACATCTGCTATAGTTCTATTTTTACTTTTATGTCCACTAAATTCTCCACATCAGAGAAAGTATGCAATACATGTCTTTCTGAGACTGGCTTAGGTCACAAGTCAAGATGACTTTCAGGCTTATTTTTTCCTTACAAGGACATTATGTCCTTTGCTTTGAATAATAATTGTGTTTGTATGTGTGTGTGTGTGTGTGTGTGTGTGTGTGTGTGTGTGTGTGTGTGTGTGTGTGTGTGTGTGTATTATATTCCTGATAACTGAAAATGTTGGGCTGTTTTCTTGTATTTATTGACCATTTGTATTGGTTCATTTGAAAAATTCTGTTAAGTTGCTCTGTCCACTTGTTTATTAAGTTATTTACTTTTGAAAGTTTAAGCTTTTGAGTTATTTAAATAATCTGTATATTAATCACTTGTCACACAAACAAAAAGCAAAGACTTTTTTTCAGTTTGGTAGGCTGATTTTTCACTTCCTTAAGTATGTCCTTTGTTGTGCAGAAGCTTTTAATTTAATGAATCCAATTTGTCAATTCTTGCAATTAATTCTGAACTGCTGAAGTCCTACTCAGAAAGTTAATGACTATTCCTATATCGGAAAAAGTTTCTTCTATGCTTTTCTTTTGTCTTTACTAAGTTTATATTCTACATTAAAGTACTTAAAGCAATTTTAAGTTGATTTTGTTGTTGTTGTTGTTCAAGTACGGGGGCTTGAACTGGAGGCCTGCAATCTTGCTTAACCTTTGCACTCAAGGATGACACACAACCATTTGAGCTACATGTGGGTTTTGGCTGCTTAATTGGAGATAAGAAATATTTAGATTTGTCTGTGTGGTCTGGCTTCGAACTCATCTTCATATATCAGTCTCCTGAGTACCTAGGAATACCAGCCTGTATCTAGGAACACTGAGGCCCAGCTTGAGTTGACTTTTGAAAGCTGAGGATATGGACCTAGTTGCAGTTTTTACACATAGATATACAGTTTCCTAGTACCACTTGTTAAGGAGGCTGTTCTCTTTCTTTTGCATGATTTTGCAGTTTGTTGAGAATCAGGGTACTGTCAGTACAAAGTTTTATTTCAGGGTTTTTGTCTCTATCCCATTATATGTCACTTTCTGCATAGTATTAGGCTGTTTTTGTCTCTGTAGCTTTGTAGTATAATTTGAAATGGTTTTGTGATGCTCCTACCACAATTTTTTAAATCTAGATTGAAATCTCAATGAGTTTTAAACTTTCACTTAAGATATACACAAACAAATATTAGTTTAGAAAGAGTAAATAAAGACATAATGAACAAATTGACCTTGAAAGCAGTACAAACTATATACATCCCTAATAAAATAGACTTTAAAGTAAAAATATTGTGAAGAGATAAGAAAGATAATTCCATATTAAGGAAAGAATCCATCATAAGGAAACAATAATTGTTATTATGTATATTCCAAATATCATTGCATCAAAAATCAGCATTAAATGGTATCATAGACCAAATGGACTTACTTGATATCTACAAGGATATTTCATTCAAAAAAGGCACATTGAACATTCTTCACAGCAGGCTATGGAACTTCCTCTAAAATAGACCACTTTATAGGACACAGAAAATCTTAGATAATTGAAGAAATCTGAAATAATTCTTTGTATTCTACTTGACCGCAAGAAAATGGGACTAAAACCAAACATCACAATTAATTACAAAATGCTTTGAAGCACATGATCCTGAAAAACATTTTATTAATGGATGAATGAGCTGTTTAAAAAAATAGGAGGATATTCAAAAAATGTCAAGTCCTAAAGAAATTATAGCACAACCTACCAGAACCTTTGGGATATAGCGACAGCAATGTTAAAAGGAAAGTTTGGAGCTATGTGCGTATAAAAAACACATTCTTACACACACACACACACACACACACACACACACACACACAGAGATACACATACACACATACATATATACTCATACATTCACACAGACACAATCACTAATTACAAATAAAGAGCTTAACAATGCTGGTAGAATACCAAGAACAAGTTAATCATAAAACTGAAAGACATAGAAAAAGATTAGGTCAGGAATCAATAAATTAGAGATTGAAAAATGCATACAATATGTCCATGAAAGATAAATAAGATTAACAAATTCTTAGCAAATAAAATCCCCCAAAAAAGGAAAGACAAAATTATAAAAGTATAGATGACCAGCTACTAAATTTAAAAAATCAAGAGGAAATATTTTCCTATGATTAACCTATTTTTTCCCTAGTAATATTATAATTTCTCTTTTAAAAGGATATTGGCTTCAAATCTAGCATTCTTGACTGCCATGATTTTCTTTAACCCTTTGGGTATGTCAACTCATTTGATTGGGACTTGGATGGTTTCTGATGAGAAATCATTGTTGAGAATCTTTTAAAATCATTTGTTGAGAATCACTTGTACAGGAGAGTTACTTCCTTTTTCCTGCTTCTGAAATTGATTTACTATTGACGTTCATCAATTTAATAATGACATCTTTCAGTGTGGCTTTCTTTGACTTGATTATATTTAAATATGTATCAACAAGTATTTATATCTTGAATGCTCTAAATACATGGCTTTCATCTAATTTGGACAGTTTATAGCCATTCTTTTATCAAGCATTCTTTGTCTTCCTTTCTGTCACTTTTGCTTTCCGGGATTTACTTTCTGTAGATTGGTATGATGGATAATATTCCATGTTTATGTGAATGTTGATTCTTCATTTCTGTTTTTTTTTCTTTCTGTTTTCAACCTTATTATTTTAAATACCTAAACTTCAATTTGTCTGGTTCTGTTCGGTACTATTTTGCTTTTGCTCCCATCTCATGAATTTTTCATTGTAATCATTTTAATTTAAACTCCAGAATTTTTACTTGATTTTTTCTTTGTAAATTCATCTGTAAATTAAGTCTATCATTAGTGAGAAACTTCGCTTCAAAATAAACTTGAATTTTTTAGTTACATTTCACTTTTTTACTTGAATTTATTTAGAATAGCTGTTATTTTTATAGTATACAAATGGATTTTCTCTGGGGATATTTATTCCTGGCATCAAAGTGTATTTTCGTGATTATATGAATGGCTCATTTAATAACTTTTGTTATAAGTCATGCACTGGAAATAATATCATGTGACAACTCTGGACCTTGTGTTCTCCCTATCCCTCATCCATGCAGCTAGTTATCAGTGTTATTTTCATGATTGCCTTCGTCTATTTACTGAATGAGTTTTCTGAACTAATTTGCAAAAGATCTTCTTTTTCATTTGTAACTGAATTCTTATTCTCGTTAGTGTTCAATTAATGACTGGACAAATATTTCTCAAAAATCACTGGAAAACAGATGGACTCGTGCTTGATTTTAAAAAATAAAAAAAAAATCTGTTGTTTCACAAATCCAACAACAACTAACTAGTTAACACTTGGTACTTGCTGCTACTTTATTCATGTGGTAGCCTTAAATTTAACCAGAAGTACAAGCCTGGACCCTCTGTGTTTTCTTTTAGCATATGCAACGGCCTAGGCATGTTCTTTATCCTATGCACATGTGAGATCTTCCCAGTTCTGAGGAATAGTTCAAAGCTTTTCAAAGGCCCTGTGGACCACATATAACTCAGTTTTTATGTTAGACTTTTTAGTCAGTCAAATGTTTTGCTCTGTTAGCAAGTGATATAGATTACTGATAACCCTTGTCTCTTATTTATTTAACACCTGAAGAGAAAACTCTCAATTTTTCCATTAATGTATATATATATAAAGACATAATTTTCAAAAAAAAGACATAATTTTCTCATTTTCTTTAGATAGGCCTCTCTATGTAGCCCTGGCTGTTCAGAAACTTGGTTTTCTTGTTGCTTCTTTCTGGTTGCTAGAACCATAGTTTCATCAACATGCCAGGTAGTACTGTCATTTTTTTTTCTTTTTAACAATTTCACACCTCTATGTATTCTGACTCTGTAGCACTGGAAATAACTGTAGGGTATGAATTTCTTGGTTATTTACAGCAACTCATTTTTATTTTTTAAAACCTGATCAAGGATTAGTTTTATTTATTGTAACCTAATCAAGAATTAGAATATTTCATTTCTAAGAAGACAGTTAATTTTTAACATTATTATATTGTCAAAGTTATACGCCACTTAGGGGATTAAATATGAATTAGGTAAAATATAATTCTAAATAAAATCAATAGACGTTTTCCACTCATTCTATTTAATTGATTCAGGTTGGTAAGTATTTTCCAAATTTTCTTTTGAGTCACTTCTTATGGCTAGTTTATATTCTTTTGACTTAGTCATCTTCCATTCTGAAACAGTAGCACAACTTCTTCTTTCGGTTATAACTCTTTAAAAGATGGTTATTTTCATAGTATATTAATATTTTCTATCATATATGAAAATACATAAGACCCATTCAATAACCATACAGTGTTCAATGGTCCTCTTGCTTTTTCAAATGTGTCTGAAGTATATACTAATTTGGAATCACTTAAGTAGGCAGAGGAGAGACAAAAAGTGTAATCATGTTTGAGAATGAAATCAATATAGTGAAATTTAAAATATACATTGAGAATTTTGGAAAAGTGGAAATATACATGAGTTATAGAGCAATCTGGGGAAACACATACACACACACAGAAACAAATAAAGACTTTGAACCAAGTAGATAAGGAGTAGGATTTAAGAGGAAAAGGGGATTTTAGAAACACAGTTACTGCCCAGACTCAGATAGTGGAGTCAGTCAATTAAACCCTAGATCTTCAAGTTTGACAGACCCGATGTTTCTTTGTGGAGTAAATGTTGAGGACTTGTAACTGCTGCTTCAGGCTGGCCATAAGGTTTTGTAGACTGAATTTCTACCGTTCTCAAATGGATAGGAAATTATCCATATTTTTTCTGGATCAAAAGGAACATATAAATTATTGTTCTCTTAGAAATATTATTTCCATATCTTGTTACATTAGCTGTTCTATGGTATAAGAAACATTTAAATGTCCTATTATGATTCCCCCTATTGGAGAAAATACCCCATTAATTTGAATGGTTGTTGAAAAAAAAAAGTTGCAACCTTAAAAGTATTTGTTTCTCCTCATAGTGAGATTTGAACTGAAAGCCTCGCTCTCCTCCTTGACTTTTTTTTCTTCTTCTTAAGGCGGATGTTCTACCCATTTACTTACACCTCTACTTCTAACATCTTGCTGGTTAATTGGTGTAACTTTCCCGAGGAGTTGTGGGCCTATGATTTGCCTTTAAACCATGCTCTTTGCATCTCAATCTCCTGAGTGAATAGGATTACAGGTGTGAACCACCAGTGCTGGGCTTGACAAAGATTTTTAAGAAAGAAATCCATTGAAATAAATTCATACAAATTTGATCATTTACTAGCTATCATTGATTTTGAGCTACAATGGCAAAGTTGAATAGTTGCTATGGAACCTTTTGGCTCACAAACTAGAAGCATTAATTTTTCAGCCCATGATCACATACTTGGCCAGCCAAGTTTATAAGCTATAGAACATCTGCACTAATTGCTTTGTGCCTGTGTCCTCAGTGTGTTGCAAATTTCACTACTTTCAGGTTACTTAGCAATTCTCTGCTTTGGTTAGTCACTTGAGCTCCAATTTCTTAGTAAAACATTTTAAAATAAAGCCATCTTGAACCTACAATTCCCATGGTTGTTTCACACCATACCTGCAACACCATCTAGATCAATACCTATATCACTCCTACTTTCTTCTAGTCTTCTAGCTTTTTCTTCTCCTAATGATAGTATATATTTAATCCTATCTGGCTTTCCTAAAGCGAAAGAGTCAGGAACTGTGATCTCATTTACTTGCATTTTGAAATTTTCCAAGTGCATCTTTCTATTTGACAAGAAATAAATTAAAGTTCAAAAACTTCAAAGGTCTTTTAATCAAGTGAGCCAATCCCCTGATTCTCAAGATTAATTTGAAAATCCCCAAAATCCCTTTCTATGTTTTGGGTTCTTTTATTCTTTTCTTTTTTCATGCTTTATAATAATTTCTAAAAAATATAATAGATGTTCTCCATCTCACCTAGTCTCACATTCATTCTTTAGTCCCTAGTGTCTAACTCATAACCTGGAGCATATTAGGTTGTCAGTATATGTTCAAAGAAAGAACAATTTAATTAAAAATTCAGGTAACTAATTTAGCAAGTTAATAATTCTTCTCTTCCAAATCTGTTATGCAGAAAATGTAATTGCTCCATTGAATCTATAGTTCACTTTATGTCATTCTCAAAGAGAAAATACATGGAAACAAGTCTAATAAAAAATAGCCACCATCACCCCCACAAAGAAATTAGCCATCTCCTTTTTCTTTTATTTTATTGTGAAAATACTGTACAGAGGGGTTACAATTACATGGGCAAGATAATGAGTATATTTCTAATCAAGCATTGTAGCCTCCTCCTTTGCTTCCCCTTCCCATCCCTTCCAGTCCTGCCCCCCGTCCCCCCACCCAATCCTCCTCCCCCACCACCAAAGTTGTAAAGTTCGTTTTATAGAAAACACTCTTTAGCTTTCTAATTGCTCTACCCTCAGTCAACTATACACACAAAGGATGGCATTGTGTGGGGGAGGCGGGAGTGTTTGTGGGTCTTGTACTCTGGGCCTGGGCACTGTCCTCAGCTCTATGCTAGCGCTCTAGCACTTGAGCCACAGTACCACTTCCTGTTTTCTGGTGGTTAATTGGAGATAAGAGTCTCATAGACATTCCTTCTCCAGGCTGGCTTTGAACTGAGATCCTCAGATTTCAGCCTCCTAAGTAGCTAGGATTACAGGTGTGAGCCACTGGCACCTGGCTTGGCATGGTATTTTATCTGTAAAAGGGGACAATTATCAGAAATTCCTTTACATTCTACCTTATCTATCCACTAATAATCTTCAATACCTCCATGTTATACTAACTATAGAATGCTAAAAATAACTATATATTCTATGAAAAAGATTTTCTAAAATTGTCCTGTTACTTTTAATGGGGCCCGGTTTAGAACTCATGTAACTGTAACCGCTCTGTATAGCATCTTTACAATTAAATAAACTTTTTTTTTGAGGGGTCCGGTCGTGGGGCCTGAACTCTGGGCCTGGGCGCTGTCTCTCAGCTCTTCAGCTCAAGGCTAGCATTCTACCACTTGAGACACAGCGCCACTTATGGCTTTTTTCTTTTTGCTTATGGGATGCTGAGGAATCGAACCCAGGGCCTCATGCAGGCAAGGCAACTGCTCTACCACTGAGCCACCTTCTCAACCCCTAAATAAACGTTTTTAAAAAAGAAAAAAAATGTATGAAACACCTTTTAGGTGTCAACAACTTATGCATTTTTCTCTGTGTGTTTTGAAAGTAGATGTATTGATTGCCTTTTGACACAATTATATTTTCAAGAAAATTTTTGACAAATTTCCTGGACAAAGATTTTATATCTTACATATCTTATAAGTAAGCATATTCACTATCCATTCCCAAAGATTTGACTACTCTTAATTCAAGATTCTTCCACAGAACTACTTCCAAATGTATGGGGAACTCAACTGGCATCTTTCAATCTCTTAATGGGAATAAAGTTTCAGAGAAAATTAAAATTAATTTGATACAGAAGCATTTAATACAATTCAGTGATAATTCAATTTAAGATATAAAATTTCAAAATGTAAATTGTAAATGTTTTAGATATGACATTAAAGGATGGATTACACATTTAGAAAAGAAAAGTCATTGTTTAAGGAAAAGATTTTGCATATCACACAGCTCACATAAACACAGAGTACATGAAACACCTTATAACCTACAATAAATATATGTGAGCAGACACATTCACCAAGGAAGTTTATAAAATGTAAATTTAAATATTAACAGATGATTTGGAAAACTTGATTTTTTATAGACTGTTGAGAGGTGATGCAAATTAGTAGAATTACTGAAATTGTTATGATAGTTTTACAAAATTTTCTCATGTCCCATAGGACCCAAAAAATATATGCCTGGATATTTATTGTAGAAAAGAAGCTCATTAATTCTTGTAAAATTCACAGATATTGTTATTTCCATCAAGGCCTTTGATGCCTTCTGCATCTATGATTAAATTGGCAGCTTAAGAGGTGCCAGTAGAAGAAATATACTTGCACAGAAATTAACTATTACTCCTGTTTTTCCCTTGACCAGGAGAAAATATATGTTGTAATCTGTTGGAAGATAAAAATTATGAAAGAAGAATAATTTACACCACACCTCTTGAATGAGATCAAGTTAAATAAGCTGATAAGCTACCATGTCTCACTATGTGGGTGAAACCTGTCAACACTGGCACTTTCAACTTGTAGGGACTTCAAAAAATAAGGTACCACACAGATCTATGATTAGTAGAAGACAATCCCATTCTTAACAAAATTGCTTGTTTTGTGTCTGTGAGCTGTTTATAGCCTGTCAGGCAAAACTACCATGAAAGAAATACACTTCAGTCTGTTTCTCAGATTACATAGTTAGCAAAGCTGGCGTCAAGGCCTGGGAAGGTGGCTCAGTGGTAGAGTGCTTGCCTGAATGCATGAGGACCTGAATTCCATTCCTCATTACCACACAAGCAGAAAAAGCCCGAAGTAGTGCTGTGGCTCAAGTGGTAGAACAATAGCTTGGATATGAAGAGCTGAGGGCCAGTGGCCAGGCCCAGAGTTCAGACCCCACAACAGATTAAAAAAAAAAGCTGGCCTCATACCTTGTGACTCACTGATACAAGAAAAAATAAAAAAAAGATTTGTTGTTTTTAGGACAAAACAGGAAGTCTCACTACATTACAAATTCCATTGATCACAAGCAGATTGCCACTGTTGTGCTGAACTGTTGTTTTTGTACTGTTTTCTTTGTTGTGTTCATTTTCTTCTTTTCAAATTGAAATGAAAGAAGGATATAAAGTTCTATTCATGTTTTTTTTATCAAATTTGAGGAAATGATAGAAAAAATAGTACAGATTTTTAAAATAGTAGAACAAAATCCTTGTCTTTTTCAACCCAGCATGATTTATACATGTATCACTTTGTATAAACTAATTTTCTATCCAGAGGAGGGAAATAGAGAAGGAATAATATTTTTTTAACTTTTGCTGGAAATATTTTACATGGACCTCTTATCCTGACAAAATTCTCAAGGCCTTCTGTTATTCTGTTCACTCTTCTCTACTGCTCACCCTTCTTTCACCGAGCAAAGATTGTGCTGGCCTATCAGATGTCCACCAAATAGAATAGCCCTTCCTAGAAGGATAGCATGAATAGGACAGTAAAGGCAGTGTACTTGCCTACCTGGCCCTTCCAGCTAGCAGGTCACTTACTATCTCAAGACAGAAAACAATACCTTACTTTTATGGATAGGTCTTACTCTAGTTCCTTTGCTCCATCCTTTATTTTTTCTCCTTAGCCCCTAACTTTACAAGTTTGTGTGAAGAAAGCCTCCTGGAATTATAATGATCTTGCATTGTGTGTGCCATCTGTTTCCTCTGGGGTGACTAACTGGTGCACTCTTTAATTACAGCCTTCAAATTTTTCCTTTTTAATTAAACAACTTTCTGCAAGAGGTGTAAATGTGAGTTTAAACCCTTGGGAAGATTAGAATCTGCTTGGCTTTTGGGCAGGCAGTAGAGACAACAAAATAGAAAAGGACAGGACTATATCACCATCTTATAACCTTCAATGGAGAAGACAATTTTATGGCACATTATACTATGGAATCAGAGTTGGAATAGTCAAACTGAAACAATGAAATATGTTCTGAATCTCTTACTTTGTTTATAAATTGAGCCTGTTTCCTGATTTACATATGACCACCTATCTTGTTTAACTTTAGCAAGATTCTTTTTAATTTGTTTTGTTTTGCTTTTGAAGTTTTTTAAATAAGTTTTTTATTGTGAAATACTATACAGAGGGGTTACAGTTGTATGAGCAAGGTAATGAGTACATTGCTTATCAAGTATTGTTGCCTCTTCCTTTGATTTTCCCCTACCATCCCTTCCCTCCCACTTCTACAACTACACTCCCCCCTCTGCCTTAATTTCAACAGTGTCTTGTACATCTCATGGTTACAATGGGTCGACCTGTATGCCTATTTAAACATTTTGTTTTTTCCCTTCCCCTTCCCAAATTATACATCAAATATAGTGAAAACAGGGGTTATACCATGGGAGAGGAACATACAAAGCAACAAAAAAACACATGGTACCCTATAAATACATTAGAAACAATAAGAAGAAGGAAAAAAAATACTTGTGTTCCCAGAATCAAATGAGACAAAAATATATACAGACAATATATCTTTAAAGATTTGCTTTTTATTAAATATCTTGAACATCTTAATTTTATGTGATTTTTGTTTTACTATAGAAACATTCATAGAATTTACAAAATTCTATCTGAATTTTTTTCATCTGTATAGTTTTAATTTTCATATTAAAACTTAGAATAGATATTTGATGTGTTGGTTTGTTTCAGCTAAAGAGGAATTCCAATAAAGTAGGAAGGTTTCTAAGTTACTTTAATTCACGTTATCATTTCTTCTACGCAGTATTTATTGGCTTAAACAAGAAGATAGGGTTAGGGCAAGCACCAGCCATTACAAGAAGTAAAACCACAACAGACAGTGTCTCTTGTCTTCTTACTCTAGTCTTAACAGTTCCTTGAAACCTTCTGCCACTTATTTCTATGACTCCCCTACCATGTGACTTTTCCATCCATTTTTGCAGAAAGCCTGAAGTAGACTGTACAGGTTAGTTGGACACCATTAACAAGGAGTTAAAATCTGGCTTTATACATGCACTTGTTTCTGATTGAAGTTTGTAGTTCCCTCCCTAGCCAGCCCTTTTGAGGGAAAGCCTTCCCTTTTATTGGTACATTGCATAATTAATGTATATTTTATTCACATAGTGATTAAGCATCACTCCTACAAACCCTGACACCCTGAGAGTTGTAGGAACATGACTAGTTGAGCCAACTGCTTTTGACTTGCTCTGAAGATATACAATCCTTTGCTTTTACTAAATTCACAATGTGAAACTTCTCTGTACACCTGCCCCTGACTTCTTCAGCAAGTCCAAGAGGCCATCAGATCCTAGTCTCCTGATCTGACAACTGTGATGCCATATTAAAATATATTACAAGAGTCATCTAAATGCTATTTCGAAGGACTCACTGAATGTTTCATTGTGTTTGACAACTGGAAATTTATTGTACAATTGGTTATCTATCATCTGTTTATCATCTATTTATGTATTACAAGCCTTCAAATACATATAGTACTTAATGTGGAGCATGATGTGTGGTCTATTTGTCATTATTTAAGCAAAGATTCCTATATTGTTTCCTTACTTGACAGAGTGTCTGAGTCAGTGATTCTTATCATGTCTGAAGAAACACCACCCATCAGGGGTCACATTTACATGCTCTATTGAAAAAGAACTTTCACTGAAAATGCTCTAATAGTTCAGATCCTGCTGTGAAACATATGTGGAGAGATATTAACCACCTACATGTGTTAGGAATGTAAGAAACATGGAAAAACTGTGCAGTTTTACAAACTGGCAAAATAATTGAAACTTAATGAGCAGGTTCTCTGGGACAAAAATGACCTCTCATTGAGATGTCACTGCATTCCACTTTCCAGTGAGAAGCTGGGGGAAAGATGAATGAATAAGAGCATAAAGAGCAGTCTAAATCCCACTGAGCTCATTTTTTTTGCTCAGCATTGATCACCTTCTAGGTGTTCTTTTGCCACTTAGGCATTCAAAAGTATTTTTCTGCTTGGCTGATTTGGATGTTGTAAGTTTATAAAAAGCCAAATGGAAAAAAAAAGAGAAAGAAACTCACTTCTAGGGTTTATACTCTGTATGTTGAGAACAAGTGGGTTACTTACTAATTCCTATTTAGTCTTTATGACACTGTGGAAAATGGCAAATTCATACAGAGAGAGAGAGAGACAGAGAGAGAGAGAGAGAGAGAGAGAGAGAGAGAGAGAGAGAGATACATACATACATATATACATACTGACATACTGATATATACTGACATATACACAAGGACAGAGCTCTACATATGACTGGGAAATACATAATAGGATAGCCATATATGGTATACATATATAGATAGAATAGAGAACAAAGAACAGATTCAAAGTTTTATTAGGGCAGAGAAATATGTGCAATTGTGTTAAGTTATTATACTTGGTAGGACTGGAATTTGAACTCAGGGCCCTCTAACAATGGATCAACCACTGAGCCACACATCCAGTGCTTTGTTGTGCTGGTTATTTGGAGCCAGGGTCTCCTTTTTGACTATGCATGGCCCTGACACATATTCTCCTAGCTTAGGTGTTCCATTTTAACTAAGAAAACAGACATATGCATCCAGTTCTTGGTTGAGAGGGGATGATGTAAATTTTCTGCCCCAAATGGCCTTGAAACATTATCTTTTCAAATTCTGCCTCCAACTAGCTTGGATTATTTGTGTAAGCCAGCGGCACCTGGTTTATACAAGGCATTACTGCTATTATTATTTCTGTTTGTGTCAAGGTTTGAACTCTTACTCAAATGGTAATTGAGCTGTACCTCTAGCCTACCTTTTAGGCTGGTTATTTTAGTGGTGGTATCTAGGGAACTTTTTTTTTCTTAGCTGGCTTTTACACAACTGCTGAGTAGTTAGGATTTACAGTAGTGAGCCACTACCACCTGGTTGCTAGTTACTTATACGAAAGTTTAGGTTTCAGTTCTCATGGGAATTGACAAGATGTAAATATTAAGTAGTATCATTGGTCAATAACATATTAAGTGATTAAAGGATGCATGTTTTCTTGCATATGTGGACGTTAGAAAGAATATATCAATATTAATGTAAATAGATACAGGGCCATATACATAGATATGTTTATATATAAAAAAAGAAAAGCTTGTTTTAAAGTCAAGTCAGTGGTTACTTTATCCCTTGATAAGTTAAAAAACAAACAAAGAAACAAAAACCTTGAAGATATGATTGGCTGTCTCATTGGACTGGTTATGTAAGATTCTTCCTAGAAGAGATAGCCATGATTTTGGAAGACACAACTGTGAAGTTAGTATTTTTCTTTCTTTTCCATGCTCCTGTGACAAATTTAATTGACTCAATTTGCTATAACAAATTTTCACAAAAATGCCCTTCTAGGTAATATTGTTCTTCTACCAGGAAGTCAATGAACTTCAGCTTTTTATTTCTTCAGAAGCAAATTGTCTTTTTTCACTTTATCCTCATGATACATAGTCATCTAAGGATTCTAGATCTTCTTGTAGATAGCCATATTTCCCCATTTCTCATAGCTACACAAGAATACACACATTTACCACAGTCTTTGTCCAAAATAGAATAATTGAAAAATCTATTTATACCATTTTATTCTATTTCTTGTTAAAACGAAATTCTTTGTGCAGCCAAGCTTGTTTTACCATTTACTATAACAACATAAATGCTAAAAAAATAATATAATCACTTCTCTGTTTTTGTTATTATCTCTCATCTCAGTTCTTTTTTGTGATTTTTTTACACTTTTTAACCTGTTGAAGTTACCCAGATATTTATTCAATCTTTAATAAGCCAACCTACTCTAATCATAATTTTCCAGGATTAAAAAAGTAGAGCTGTGGCTCAAGTGGTAGAGTGCTAGCCTTGAGCACAAAAATTTAGGGACAGTGCCCAAGTACTGAGTTAAATCCCCAGTCTGAATATAAATCTATAAATGAACTAATAAATTTTAAATACATTATATACTTTATATGTAATATAAATATATGTATAGTACATATAATATATTATATATGTGTGTATATATTTATATTTACACACACACACACACACACATACTGGGGACATGATAAATTTTTAGGTCTTTAGACATTCACACACTGAAGCAAAGGGGATGTGTATAGGAGTGTTGACAGAGGCTCAATAGCTAGGTTCAGATAATCATATAAAATAATATTTTATGAAATGAACTCCAAGAAAAGGAAATAAGAGATATTTTTAGTTGCTCTTTTTGTTTTTTTTTTTCTTTTTATCTTGTTTGCTAATTTGTTGTTGTTGTTGTTGTTGGTCGTGGAGCTTGAACTCTGGGCTTGGGCGCTGTCCCTTAGCTCTTCAGATCAAGGCGAGCGCTCTACCGCTTGAGCCACAGCACCACTTCCATTTTTCTATTGGTTTATTGGTGATAAGAGTCTCACAGACTTTCCTGCCCTTGCTAGTTTTGAACCATGATCCTCAGATCTCAGCCTTCTGAGTAGCTTAGGATTACAGTTGTGAGCCACTGGCACCCGGCAGTTTTTTGTTTTTTGTTTTTTTGCATTTGGGAGGATGAGAGAGGGACTCAGAAAAGTTGAACAAAGAGTGCACATACACAACAGTGATACTCACTAAACAGTATGTAGAAAATGACCTACGTCTTGTGAATGAGGACAGCAGGAAAAAACCTGGGAGAGAGGAAGAGAAGGGGAGACAGGGTTCAAAAACAATTGTACTCATTATCTGACTAATGTAAATATATCTCACCTGTATATCACCTCTATAAAACAATAACAATAAAAATAAAAAATAAAGTGATAAATTAAAAACAAAAGCACCAAAAACCTACAACTATTTAGAGAAGGGGTCAGAATCACACATAATTTTAAATTAACTGAAGTGTTATTGAGTGTGTGAAAGAAAAGCAGCATTCAGCCACACTGGATGCAGTTGTAAAATTGAATAGCTTTTTGAAAACCATCTTTACAATGTTCCATGATGTTTATCATACATTATCTAATAGATTTTATAGCGTTTAAGTAAAATGTGTTTATTATTAAAATACAAAAGTGTGTTTACATTTGAAACAGCAAAAACTAGAAACTTTCAATTATTCACAAGTAGGTGAATGGCTACACAAAATATAGTAGAGTCACATAATAATTAATTTACAAATCATAGAATTTAACAGTATGAAGAGTGAATAAAAACAAAATGAATAAATGTTTAAAGCTAAATGTATTAACCTGTTAATGAATCTTTCCATAGGAAATCTCTGAAAATTAGAAAAAAATTGAAAAACCAAAACAACAACCCATAATCATATAGGATATTACAAGTTTATAGTCACAAAACCTGAATATTCCAGGCAAATTTCTGCTGACTTCTACTCTGTTTCAATACACACCCCAATGTTAAAATGATAGTTTTTAAAATTTTTGAAAGTTGAAGATCCAATCCTGAACAATTTTGAGAACATTTATTCATGAAATCAGAAATAGTTTTTGAACAAAATGAACTGCCATATCTGAATTGCAGCAATGAATTCAGTACAAACTTTTGTTGCTGCAGAGTTTACAGGATTCACCACACATAGTCAAGGATTTCACAGTTTAGTCTAAGATATTTTGTAGGTGATCTGATCTATGTATAATTTTCTTTGCATATTTCTGATAAAAATGACTATTTTAAAATTCCAAGTGAGACTGATGCAGTGGTCTGTAGAAGTGCTTAGGTTAAATAAGTATTCATTGCTTGTTTCTTCAGAGGAAATTCTCCAAATTGGTGAATAGTTGGAAACATTTATTATTTTACTGAGCAATTTTCATATATTCTTCTCAAACAAGAATTTGGTTTTATTTTTAAAGGATTATATTTATTATTTTAAATGATTCATAATAAAACCAGGATTTTTTAAATTTTGTAGTAAAGATAAATAAGACTAATTATTTGGACTAAGCTCAAATTATAATGGTATGCATCTTTTAACAGTGAGACTATATTAAGAATTTTCTGCATTGAAAAGCATTCTCTTCAGAGCCAAATAAATCAGTGCCAGTTTCTTTCTCTATCCCCCAGGTATATATACACACACATGCACACACATTGAAACTTTAACTATTATTTTTTGTTTGTTTCCAAATGTCCTTTATTGTATGATTTCCAGTGACTGGAACACAATTGCTATGTTTCTTTTGGCTGGTTTCTGTGTTTCTGAAAAGAATGTACCTTTGGATCCTCTTGTTTTATCCTTCAAAAATGGAAAATATGACTATTCAATTACATATTATGTTTAAATCAATTTGCAATGTATACTGAGCATTAAATTATTACATTATAAAAATCCTATTTTTATTTTCATAAAATGTATCATTGAAAGTGTTAATTCACACTTTGTTATCCAAGATGCTGTTTCCTTTTTTTATTTTTATCTATTTATTTATTTACTTATTTATTTATTTTTATCTGCCAGTTCAAGGTCTGAACTCAGGACCTGATCATGGTCCTTAAATATTTGTTGAAGGCTAATGCTGTACCACTTGAGCCACAGTCAACCTTCAGCTGTTATAGTCTTATGGACTTTGCTGCCACTCTGTTTTCAAACTGGGATCCTCAGATCTCAGCTTCCTGTGTAGCTAGGTTTATAGGTATGAACCACTGGCACTAGCCCAACATGCTTTTTGATTACATCTTTGAGGACTTTCAAATTCTTATCAGGCTCAACTTGCTTCTCTGATGACAAACATATTAATAACCATACATGATGACAGACATTTTAATGGTCACACCATTAATTAATATATTGTATGTATTTATAATTATATCATTACTGTATCTAATCATTAAATATTTATAATCTAATCATTAAATACATTTAATCATTGAATATTTAATGATTAGATATAGTAGTCATATATTTAATACTTGAGAATATACTTATATATACATGTGCTTTTAATCAATGAAAGTGTTATATTACTACACTAGAACTGTCAAAACAGGAACTTGTTTTCTGACAATTGTGGAATCTAGAGGTCAAAACTCAAGATATTGCCATAGTATGTTTGTCCTGTAGTCACTTGTACTGACTTATATTTGGCCCCCTTCTTTCTGTGTCCTCACATGGCGTTTTCTTATTTTACAACAGACATTCTAAAAACTTGCCATGGGATGATCTTATGCTTTTCAGAAATTAGTGAATTAGAAATATTTCATTAACCAAATGTATTTTAGAATATAGTAACTACATTGCTTCAGTGTGTTCATTTTTTCATATTGAGGAAAAGTGACATCTGTGCCTACTTCATGCTGTGGTTCATAGACATGTCTACATCTTTAGTCTCCTTGGGGAGAGAAAATACTTTCATAGAAAATAGAAAAAGTTGCCTGGCTTGAATGCCGGTCAAGGAAACAGCATGACTGAAGTAAAGTGGGCGAAATTTTCATTGTAGTTCACAAACTTGTTCACTCAATTCTCAGCAATGTTGCTGATCAGATAAGACATTTCTTCCTATTGAACAAAAAAAGGGACAGGTTCTTAAAAACTGTGCAACTTCAAGTATCTTTTCATAAAATATCTACAGAAAGGAGCAATTCGAGCTGTTGTTAAGAGCTGTCCTTATGCTTTATATATCAGACAGGCATTGGGTGGGCATATGGAAAATATGTTTTAATAAGGATTTAAGGCGAATGTGAACTCTATTAGCCTTCCTTTTAAAGTGTCTTGAATTTTTCTTTTACTTATAATTATAATAAGAATTAAACAAAAAGCAGGAAGGGTCCACAATTTAGTTTTGTTGTAGAAAAGACCAGATTGAATATCTTTCCATATAAAACTTCCTTAAAGGAAATTAAGGACAAAAAGGATTTTTTATCCAGTTGATTCTTGAGTGGTAGAGTGAAGTGGTATTTTTTACTTTTAGAAAACAGAGATATCACCAGAAGTTATTAGATGTTCTTAACTAGCCTACTATACTAGTGTTTCACAATATAACATAGCTTTTTGTGTAGTCAGCGATGATTAGAACAGCCCAGTTGAAATACCTAGGGAGTTACTGGCTGATATGTAAAGTTATTTAAAGTTTATTTAAATTTAAATGTTTATTTGGAAATCCCAAGCACAACCCTGATCATCTGTAAGTGTCTATGATTAAATACATAAGAGACAGTTCTGGAAGAAATAAGTATGATCATTATGTATAATATGCAAAACAGTATAACTATTGTGAATACCAGTTAAGTTAAAATGAGACTCATCGATAAAATATCAATATATTATACAGTTTTTAGAGTTATTAATATTTATACTTGAATGAAACTTTAGTATGGAACTTCAAGACATTTTGCTTCTAGAAATTAAGAGCTATCTAATCAATTGAAACCATTGATTTTATAAATAAAGCAATAAACACTTTTGAATTGATGATAGAAACATCACAGATCAATCAGGATGTTAGGCAAGAGCTTGTAAATTATCCTTTTTTAGACGTGAAATAGTTTGTTTTGGTTGTTAGCATGTGTTCCAATAAAAAAGTAATTGGTATTGCTTTTTATTTTCTTTGCTATAGTCTTTACTAATGCCTGTCTTCTTAAACAATATTGCTTAAAAACAGTTTTAACTGTCTGATCAATGCCCAGATTCCAAATGTATAGCTTCTTTGTGTATATTTTCCAATCTTATTCCACAAACCTAACCATATTCATTCTGATGACCACTGATCAACATCTCCAGGTCATTATCATCTCCACTGATGACCTGCTTTTGACTGTATTAAAATAATTAAAGCAACTAGGTTACCTATTATTCCACATCCTTAATACATCTACCCAGTCACAAGCATCTGTAGCCACAGTCTCATCCTAGTCTTGTACCCAGACAGTACCTGCAATAGTATTCAACTCTCATGGCTATATTAGCTTGACTCAATGACTACATATCTTTACAACTAGTCTCAATATCCTTCTATGAAATACAATATAAACTTTAAAAAATGTCCATCATGACCCCATCATGACACCTCTCTGCAAACCTCGCTGAATAGTCCCTACTTCACTTACCTGTCAATCTCCAATAACCTCTTTGATTATCCCTGTTTCACCGTGCTCCAGTCATAACACACTTTTTGTAAAAAAAAAATCATCACATGTCCTATGATTTCTCCATCTTTATTTCCATAAAATACCTTAGTGGTACTATTTTAAGTGAACCTCACCTCGTAGAAATATAACTATTTACATACCATACATGGTATTTTTTGTGTTCCTATGTTGGGTTCATTTTGCTTAGTATCAGGTTATTTGGTTATATCTACATAGCTTTTGACTTCTTTTGCTTGTCCTAGACATATACTAGTTACTGAAAATAAGGGAAACCATGGGACCTATGTTTCTTTGGGCCTGGCTTACTTCACTTACTATAATTTTTTTCAAGTCTTTCCATTTCCTAACAAATGGGGCAGTTCCATTCTTTCTGATGGTGGCATAGAATTCCATTGAATATATATATATATTTTTTTTTTTTCTTGAGCTATTCTTCTATCGAGGGACATCTGGATTGGTTCCTTATCTTAGCTATGGTGAATAATGCTGCAATAAACATAGTTGTGCTGGTAGTTTTAGAATGGCCTTGTTTGTGATCGTTTGGGTAAATGCCCAAAAGTGGGATTGCTGGGTCATAGGGGAGCTCTATGTGGAGTCTTTTCAGGAACCTCCATACTACTTTCAAAAGTGGTTGAACAAGTTTACATTCTACCAACAATGCAGTAGGGTTCCTTTTTGGCCACATCACCTTCAGCATGTCGTTATTAGTTTTCTTAATTTTAGCCATTCTGAATGGGGTGAGGTGTAATCTCAATGTTGTTTTCATTTGTATTTCTTTTATGGCTAGAGAAGTTGAGCATTTCTTCATGTGTCTTTTGGCCATCCTTCTTTCCTCTTCAGAGAAGTTTCTTTGTAAGTCGTTAGCTCACTTATTAATTGGGCAGTTGCTTCTTTGAGGATTTGTTGTTGGGAAATATAATTTTTTGAGTTCCAGGTATATTTTAGATATGAGACCCTTGTCCATTATATGGCTAGTGAAGATCTTTTCCCAATCCATGGGTTTTCTATTGATTTTGCTAGCTATGTCCTTTGTCATACAGAAGCTCTACAATTTCATGCAAGCTCATTTGTCCAACCTTTCTCTGATTTGTTTTGTTTCTGGGTCTTTATTAAAAAAATTTCTGCCTGTGCCAAGGAGACCTAGGTTTTCTCCTATTCCTTCCTGTAATGTTTTCTTGGTGTCTGCTTTGACTTTGAGGTCTTTGATCCATTTGGAGTTGATTATGGTGCAGGGTAATATATGGCGATCTAGCTTTAGTTTTCTACAGGTGATCAACCAATTTTGCCAGCTGAACAGGCTGTCTTTCTTCCATTCTATTTTTTTTAGCTCTCCATATATTTTGTATAATATTTCATGTCTTATAGAATATTATCAACTTATTATTATATTTATCTGGTCATTCATCCCTTCCTGGGTCCCTTTGCTCATCTATACCTAAGTTGTCACATGATAGAATTTGTTTCTTTTTACTTTGCTGATGCAATAAAAGTATAGAGGAATGGGTGTAAAGCTCCTAGAAGGAACTTAGTAAGTATTTGTCAAAAGCTTAGCAAATAAGTGCCCTTCTACTATTCTAATCTACATGTATTTGATTTGCCTAGTTTTCCATGTTAATAACTCTTAGACATATATTTACATTTATTTTTTAGGAAATACCAGACTATACTTCTAATTTCTTCTCCCATTCTTATTTTCCATATAGTTACTAATTAAATACCTGAATTAGACTTTCCTTTTAGTGTATAATTGTTTATTTCTACTAGTGTATTCATAAGTATGAGGATAATAATCTGAAAAGTAACCAACTAATAATATTTTACTTTCTTGCAGTCTGGTATTTATCAATTACCAAAGGTAATTTATCAACTACTTATATAGACAGTTGTTATTTATTCGTTGGGAATTTAACATTACTTGTAGAACTGATTATCACCCAAAATAGAATTTCAATGTATTCCAATTAGATGGTGTCATCAATATTTGGTGATAATTCAAGATGCAATTTTTTCTAATATATCTAAACTTCAAATGAGTACATCAGGAATTTGCAAATTAGATATTACCTAAACAGTAAGAATTTCTTGTTCTTTCTCAAATGTAAACTATTATGATTCTATAATCAAAACTGTCCTTTATGATTTGTCATTTAACATGGACCATAACAAGTCTTGTTCTTTCATTATTTGAGATAAATTCCAATAATATTTTGAGGTTAGTTTAAGATTATTCCAAAAAATATTCTGAATAAGATCAATGTAACATCATTGAGAAACAAGATAACCTGAGGAAAGTGAGGGCTGGTGAAGGCAACTTAGAAATGTCGTATTTAGAAACATAGAAGTGCCGTCTTTGGTTCAAAGAAAGACAACAGGATTCCTTCCTTCCTGAGGGATGCATTCCACACCCCAAAAATTAACACTTGTCTGACAGCATGTATTCCTTCCTAAGAAAAATACTTCCCCAGACCTAAACCATCTCCTGCCCCCAAATACAGATAGGAGGGTACCATCTTATCTGAAAGATCAACATTTGTTTTAAAGCAGATGAAGACTTACCTGAAAACTCAGAAAGTAACATCAGGTATGATTAGAGCAAAGGCAACTCACCTATCTTCATGTAAACTTGAAGCCAGATCCTTTTCCTTGACCCTGTAAATACTCCCCAACAACCCAAAGAGATGTATCTCTAGCTCTGTATCTGTGTCTCTGTCTCTCTGTGTATATGTCTGTCTCTCTGTGTCTCTCTGTATCTCACTGAGAAAAAACCTACACTCTGCATGAATGTGTCCCTGCCCTTCTACTTGTCTGCTTGTCTGCTTTTTGTCAATTTGTCTGCTTTCCAAGTTGTTTGCTTACTCAAAAAAGCTCCACCAAGTTTTTTTTTTTTTTTTTTTTTTTTTTTACCATTGTGACTTGTCCAGAAATTCTTATTCTGTGATCAAAGTCAAGGACACTAAGTAAAGAGTTCCTATATTTAAAGGAAAATTTCACTAAACCTCACCTGCATCCCGTGACAACTACATTTAAAACTGTATGAAGTGGGGATAATTCAGTCATAATGTCCAATGCATATGCTATAAAACTAGGAAAACTGAGAGGGGAGCTTGGGATAGGAAAATGTGGGAGAATGATAAAAGAGATATTACTGAACAAGACACATTGTATTTATAAACTGATATGTTGACTGGTAATCTCTTTGTAAAACTACTTAATGGTAATAAAAATAGAAATTTTAAAACAGTATGAAATATATTAATTTTCTTTATTTTTGTTATTTATTAAAATAATTCAACTAACACATTTGAACGCCAGAAAATTATAAATTGACAAATACAATAAGGTCAGAGAAAATGCTCAAGATTTGGTCTCGCAATTATGTTTGCACTTTGCAAAAATGAGCTTTCCAACCGTGGTGTACCCATTAAACTTCCTACTCCCAGCCCCATACCTGGTAAGAATTGCCACCAGCACATGCTGTTTCAATCATTGCCTTTCAATAACTCAGGTAGTAACTACTTGCAAATCTACATTTCTGCCATAAATCAATTCAGAAAAGAATTTTCAGCTAAAAAATGTAATTTAATGACATTGTGCTTCAACTTAAAAATAATACAGGCTGCTGTATTAGAAAATCCTATTTGTTTTGAAACATTAAAATTTATACATGGCTAAATTCTGCAAATTTCTTGTTTTTAACCTCCTATTTCAATATAAGGCTTCAAATGAGAATAGAGAGAAGGTGCTGACAATGCCTTTCCTGACCATTACAAAAATTCCATGAACTATCTCTTACTGGTGAGACTTTGTCTTTCTGTTTTACAAGTTACTCAGTGTTAGGCTGACCAATGCTTCAAAATGAGATCTCAAAATTACACATGTGTGTTTTATAACATAGTAATATTACATGTAAATGTACATCAAGTGTACAATATGATGCTTTGGTGTGCTTGTGGAATGAATTCAATGACCTTATCAAAATTTTTGACCTCAAATGGTGACATTTTATGAGAACTTAGAAGATATACTCTATTAGCAAACTTAAAGTACTTAATTCATCATTATTAAATATAACCACCTTTTAGCATATTAAATATACAAGAATTATTTTCTCATAAATAAAAATTTTACCTTTTAACCAAAACCTTTTTTATTTCCTCCAACTCCTAGACCCCAGAGAATATATCTACAATGAATAAATTTGATAGAAGGCTTACATCCTCAATGTATACTAAAATTAAAAATAAAAACATACCCTTTTAGTAAATGGGTAAAGCCAGATGTCGATATTCCTTCCTGTAATGCTAGGCTGCTGAGACCTAGAAGATCATGGTTTTAAGCCACTCTAGACAGACTATATCTCCAATTAACCAGCAAAATGTCAACTGAAGGCATGGTTCAAGTAGGAAGGCTCCAGACATAAGAAAGACTAGTGAGTTTGAATCGCTGTGATTAATCCCTTGTACCTTCTGAAAAGGAAGAAAAAAGGAAAAGAAAGAGAAAAAGCGGAGAGGGGAGGGGAGAAGAAAAGAGGGAAGGCCCTCAACAAGATTTTTTTCAATGAAGACATACAAATCATAATCGTACATAGAGATATTTTGTAAAAACTAAATGCTTCTGTAAGATTTAACAATGCCTCTTTTTGGTATACATGCAATTTGATTGACTATTCTACATAGCCAATTGATTCTCACAGAATATTTTCACTTTCTTTTTCAAAATTCTATAAACTTGGTAATTTATTTGATTAATCAGTATATGTGATTAATGGGTGTTGTTATTAGTGGATATATTTCTAATATGAATAGAGTGAAGTGTTTGTTGCATAATATAAAAATGATCTGGTCAAGGACTGGGAAGGTGGCTCAGTGGTAGAGCGTTTGCCTTGAATGCATGAGGCCCTGGGTTCGATTCCTCAGCACCACATAAGCAGAAAATAAAAAAGCTGGAAGTGGTGCTATGGCTCAAGTGGTAGAGCACTAGCCTTGAGCTGAAGAGCTGAGGGACAGCACCCAGGCCCAGAGTTCAGGCCCCACGACCGGACCCCCAAAATAAAAAAATAAAAATATAAAAATAATCTGGTCAGATATTTGTTAAACTTCAGATGTTCTGTAATGAGTAAGGTTGATAAATGTGAGATAGATTTTTATAATGGAAGAATATCTCCTCAGTTTATGGTACCATCTACAAAGTTATGGAAATATACATCACAAATGTTATACTTAAATTTTAGTAGCACTTTTTCAGGCCAGTAGAATGAAGAGCTAATAATTAAGTTTCTGATTCACAATATTTTCTTATTTCCATTGTAAAATTTAATCAACATGTCAAATTTAAATATACAAATGTGACATTCCCTGCAACAATATTTCCACTATATGCCTAGAATGGTCATACAAGGATATCTATTGCTTCATTCATCAAAAAAAAATCTCTAAGCATGTGCTTGTGTATTGCAGAGATTTTTTTTTGCATACACTCAAAGACTTTGAAACTTTTATCTTATCCATTTTAAAAATTCTGATTATCATGTGTTTCCTACATTAAAAAAATAATATCATGCTTACTGTGTTTTGCTAAGGGTGATAATTTTATCTGGCTGATCTCTCTGGACCTCCTAGAGGGGTGTAATATATATGTTTTGGTATTAAGGACATGTAGGTTGTTTAGACTCATGATTGTTTTTAGTGGGTTACTTTCTTCAGCAACACAGTTGGCTACTAAACACAGCAAACTAAACAAAGTTAGGCTAGCTAACATAAATGGCTTTATATATTTATATTAAAAACTTTATTAAAATTATGTTCATTTCCTTTTAAATCTGCAGTAGTGACATGTATATCCATTCTCCTTATGATCATTTAGCAATAACGAGGGACAATTCTGAAACTAGTAAGCTACCAGAATAATGTAACAATAAGATGCTTTTCTGCTTAATGAATTTATTTTGGCAAAAGTTTGTTTACATATAAAGGGATTTCTGCTTCAAGCAGTCAATTGAGTCAGCATTTCTCTTTATTATAGGAATGAAATGGCTTATTCCCTGCTGATTCTTGTTTTGTATTACATGAAATTTAATAATCATTGCCTTCACAGGAATACAATCCTGTCTGGGTATAGATACATAGACAAAAGAACGTGCATGTTGATTATGTTGATGTAATTTTCTGTGAAATCTCAAAAAATTAATTGATAAAACAGAAAATGAGTTATTTTGGACATGAGTAATGATGAACCAATTTTTTGCTACTCATGGATATTCTTCACATTTAGTATATATATATATTAAAAAGATATGGTACACTTAGAATTTTGGATGAGGTGAAATAAAGATGGAAATTATTGAAATGAAAATTTTAAGTTGGGAACCTATATCATAAAAATCTATGCATTTTTTGAAAATGTGTTTCCCCTTTCATTACTTTATATATTTTTACCTTATGTATAAAAGATGAAATTTTGCCAAATTTGGGGGAGGTTCAATGATTATCTATAGCTAAGTATATGCATTTGAATTCACTTAAAGTCAATCTATTTTTCCAAGGATGCTTCTCTAAAATATAAGCCCAGATGTATTTTAAAGCAAAATCTCTTGGATGTGTTTATAGTTTTTCTATAAACATGCCATTAAAGTATAACATTGCAAACCCAGTAGATAGCAAAAAAAAAGCACACACAAAGACTGCCACCCCCAAAACAAAATTTTAGGGTCTCAAGTGTAAATATGTGTGATTCTGAAATATTTTGACACTTATAAAAAGAAATAGCTTTCTTCAATCTGTTCACACTTTTTTTTAATCTTTTTTTTTGATTGTAAAGATACTATACAGAGGGTTACAGTTACATGAGTGAGGTAATGAGTACACTTCCTCTTGAACATTGTTACCCCCTCCATTGTTTTCCCCCTACCATCCCCTCCCTCCCTCCCTTCCCCGAGGTTCTTTTTTTTTTTTTGATTGTGATTAAGTGATTACATAATTTCCGGAAATTCACAGTATTGTGGAATAATGATGCTCATTTAAAGTCACAAGTTCATTCTAACTTTCCTGGAGCAAATTGTCTATCACAGTCTGTAATATATAACGGTGCTCACATGTTATATACCATATATGTGATCAGCAGCATGGGGATATTTGGTAGTGGTTCAACCAGATGAGTGGGAGTTCTTTGTTTCTTAAGTCCTGTTAGTTTTGTCATATCACCTAACATTTTGGATTTATCATCCACTTATCAGGGAGACCATGTACTGTTTGTCTCTTCGTTCTTGGCTTACCTCGCTCAACATGATTCCTTCTAGCTCCATCCATTTCCCTGCAAATGCCATTATTTTTTCATTTCTAATGGCTGCATAATATTCCATTGTGTATAGATACCACAATTTTTGGATCCATTCATCTGTGGTGGGGCATCTAGGTTGTTTCCATATCCTAGCTATTGTGTGTTCACACTTTTTACATTTCATTATACTTTGTTCTTTACAGCTATTTTTCAGTCTGCTTTTTTTTCTTGAAGCAATTCTTCTCAAACCACTGCTTAAAAATGCATTTGCCTCTTCCCAATCTTTCTCAAACAATCTGCTGTATAACTAATCTGATTGGTGCAAGTACGATGTCACAGGAAACAGAAAGGTATAACCACATGCTCCACAGGTCATGATTTTAGAAAGAAAATATACTGACAACCAGAGCTTCAAAACGTAAGTATTTACCAACATTCTGAAGTAAACGCACTTGCGTTATGCATGGAAGTTTAATTTAGTAATTCTGGAGAAAGTTTTTCTGTAACTAAGCACATCCTTTCCTTAATGAGATTGTACTGTTTCCTTAACAACCTAAGGACTTTAAACAGGTTTGACTCTTACTCTTGTTCCATGCTCTAAACATCAACCAGTTCAGTTCCAAAATGTTTTTATGGGCTACTTCCAGAATTAAAGTTCCAGGTTAATCAATTATTCTTCCTATGCTCCTTTTGATGCATGTTGCTCAAATCCTAGAAATGAGGACAATGCTGAATATTGGGAAACATCGAAGTCAGGACCATATTTCTGTATGCTACAATCTCAGCTGCAAAATAAAGCAGGAATAATCAATGGATTTTTTTTCTAAGAGCAGTCAACCTGATTTACCCTAAGCACCAGAAACGAATAAGCTAGATGGTGATCTATCTGAGAACTGCACTGACCATTCTGTTTTTCCATGGGCTGTTAGACTAGTTACAGACCTGTACCTGAGATGCAAAATAAAATGGACATTTGAGGCAATTATCTGAACAATTCTGGTGAAAAGAAAGCTTGTTATAAAGAAAAAGTGAGCTGGAGGGGGGTACCTTAATTATCCATATTGAATTTATATATTGATCACATACACAAGACAATTGCTTGACTCACCACTTCATATTGCTTGGATAGCCACGGGCTAAAATAATTGAAAGCAATTAAACAAAAGTGACTTGGGAACCATAAGTGACAAGTTTGGCCAGATACTGTGGAGCATGGGGTAGCTTCTTCAACAAGTATTTCTCAAACCCCTATTGAGTTAGATACCTGAAAACTTCCCAAATAGAGACGAAAATGACCACCTTCACACTAATGGAAATGAAGCAAAAGTCAAAGAGGTAGCAATGGGCAGCAGCTCAGCTGTGTGTGTGTGTGTGTGTGTGTGTGTGTGTGTGTGTGTGTGTTTGCAGTACATTTTCAGTACTGCATTTCTCTCTTTCTAAAGAATTAAAACATAGTAAAACTCAGAAACCACTTTTGACACTGAATTGGCTTTATGAAAATGCATAGCACTGTGTGCGTGGCGGGGGGGGGGGGGCGGGGGGGGGGGGCGGGTAGTAAACATCTGTTTTCGCGCATGTGCAGTTAACGACTGAAATTCTACCACAGTTTTAATGGCACAGTAATGCTTCCTAACCATTTCCTTGGGGATAGTGAGTTGCCACTTCTCTAGTATCACAAATTAGAATATCAACATAACACCACTGGGAGGTGAAGTGGTAAGGACAGAGTAAAGAAGAACTAAAACAGAGGGCAAATCTTCCTTAAGACATGCTAGGGATGGCCCTGTCTGACCGTATTAGTGATAAATTTAAAAGGATAAGATTACTGATCTCCACCTAAGAGACAGAATCAAGGCATTTTGAATTTACATTGTATGGACATTTTATTTATTCATAAAATGAAATCATTAGAAAACCTATATCTGTTTCCAGAATACCATATTTTATGTATTGAAAAACAAAGAACTAGGATGCTGTGTTATAATAGAAATAAAGGTTAAATGTATCAAAATAAATTTTGACATTTATGTTCAGCCTTTTCATTTTTACAATGTTTAACTAGAAAATAATAAATGAAATTTTTTTCTTATACCAATTTGAGTACATATGTACTATCATGTGGCAAATCTCCATCACTTTAATTTGAGACAATCAGCTTATTATGACAATCAGTTTATTATTACTTTCCCCAGTTTCAGAGTTTTAGTCTATGATTGGTTAGCCCTCAGCTTTAGTCCTGCAGTGTCATATTGAGCAGGAGTCAGTGCTGATGTGAAACTCTCACCTTATTACCAGAAAGCAAAATGAAGGAATAAAATGTTTACTACACTTCTCCTTGAAGAGACATGTTCCTAATGACCTAAAACCCTCCCTCTAATCCTCCCAAAGGCTTCTCAATTGCTGTAACATCATTATGGCGACTAAGACTTTAATCCACATATCTCTTGGGGACCTTTATAGATCCAAATTATGGCAAGGGATATATCAGTAAACAAATAAGGATATTAAATGTCTGATCGCACTTTTGATGCTGTTAATAGAGTACTGATATACACAATTACTGCTTCAAATTTAAGTTGTTATGACCTTAAAATTGATATTCATAAGGTACTAACATTAACTGAGTAATGGGCAAAAATAATGTGAATATTTTCCAGGAATGTCCTAGTCAATTCACATTACTGTAACAAAATACCACAAAACTGGTGGGTGACTTACACAATGACTATCCATTCCTTTCAGATCTTGGAAGTTTTAAAGGTGCCAACAGTCTCAGTGTGTAGTGAAGATCTATCTACCTTCAGGTTTGTAGATAGCTATCTTTCCTAGGCAGAGAAAGCAAGCTCTACCCAGATGCTTATAAGGCACTAATACCACTCATGAAGGCTTCATCGTGACATCAGCTAATAGTCATTACCTCCAAAAGACTACAAATTTGAATACAATTAGATCAAGGAACAGTGTCTGAAGGGACACATGTCTTCAATCTACCACAAGCAATATTTTAATAACTTAACAAAGAGATCAATATGCGATTAGAATGTCACATTTATTGTGAAGGTTGGCTGGTACTGCCACTGGAAAACAGAAATGACAGAAACATAATCATAGGGACTAACAGGGATGTTTTTACTCAGTGAAAACTCACTGCATACAAACAGGTTTTTGTTCTTGTTGTTGTTTAAAGTATGCACACAATCCTAGCACCCATAGACTCTCTCATGTTTAGAGTTCATCACAGAAGTACTACAGTTTGTAGGCAATTAGTAATAAAGTGGTTTCCTGATTCAGACATATTATAATTTTATTCCACTGAGCTCTCTGATTTAATCCATTATATTGATCAAATGAGAGACAGGTATAAATATGCTAGGCTACCACATATAAACACAATGATCTTAATTTGCTGGAATGGTAAAGCAATTGTTACCTTTTGCCATAATTATATCTCACTTTGAATCAACCTGTATTATAACTGAGAAACTAAGAAAGTTGAAATTGGCTTTAGTTGCTCATTCATCTGTTACTTTTCTAAAAGATCTAAACCTTTCCACAAATCCTCAGAGGCTATGCAATTCTCTGTTTTAATGAATTCACTTGCACCCTACTGAGAATTAATTGCTTTGGAAACAACCCAATGGTCTGGCATGCTGAGAGACCTTCTTTTTTTTTTTTTTCCTTTTTCTTTCTTGCTTTTTTAAGTGAAAAACTATAAGGAATTAACTAATCTTCTGTGCAGGTAAAAAATTTCTCCTTTTACTGTCCCTTATACCTATGAATTTCTTTCTGCTCTCTCTGTCTCTGTCTCAGCCGATATCTCTCTCAGTCTCTCTTTACTAGCCAGAAAAAGATTAATAATTCCCAAAGCATTTTTGGAATTAAAATATAAAAATATTCTAGCATAAAGTACTACTACAAAATTCTATCAGAGATTTATCACATAGTCCAGAAGTAAAGAATTTTGAAACTACGAAGGACCCAATGTGTTCCTTGTGGCTATTAAACAAATCCAAGGAAACATTCCTTAGACACTTCTACTTTTAGCCAAGTTTAAGTAACAGGAACCATATATTCTGTCTCTGAAAAAGAAAAGAAAAAGACATTTTATAGGACCTAAGGCAAGAATGACGAGTGAAGCCCGAACATATCCTAGATTACTGCCTGGAGGATGCTATGAAATATGGATACTGGGTTTAACTGGCACTACCTTGGTATCTTGGTAGATGAAGGACTTTCCAAAAACTCTTTTTTTATTTATTTTTATTTTTTAATTTTTAAAATTTCTTTTAATTGTGAAAATACCACCCAGAGGGGTTACAATTACATGAGCAAGGTAAGTTTCTTATCATGCATTGTTGCCTCCTCTTTTGTTTCCCCTTACCATCCCTTCCCTTCTCCGTTCTGGAACCACAGTCCTCTCCTCCCCCGCCCTCCCCTGCCCCCAGCCTTCCCCACCCTTCCCTTCCCACCCCCACCCCCCAGTTATAAAGTTCGTTTTTCGACATATAGGTGAAAACCCCATCTCCATCCCCAGGTAATAGGTACACCTGAATTACTAGAGGCTTGGACAGTAGATTACTGGACCTGCCAGACCTTTATGAACTTCAGACTCTTGGAACTCTTCAACTTCCTGTGACCCTGCACCCTGACCATGACCCTATTTAGCCAGGACCATCTCAGCCACCATTTTGCACCATGCTTTGTGTCTCCTGACTCTCCTCAGGTCACCAAGGCGTCCTTCTTCAACTCTCCATTAGAATTGATCTGGTTTGTTGAGAATCTTTTCTCTGTTCTTTCTTTACTACCCTGTGTCTCAGTTTTCTTTCTTTAATACTTTTTTATTGTAAAAATACTGTACAAAGTGGTTACAGTTACTTGACCAAGGTAATGAGTACATTTCCTATCAAGCATTGCTATCTACTCCTTTGTTTTTCCCCTACTATCCCTTCCCTCCCTACCTCCACAACTACTCCCCCACTCCCCCTTCCTAAATTGTAAAGTTCGTTTTCAACATAGTGTCTTGTACATCTCATTGTTACAATGGATCGACCTGTATCCCCATTTAAGCATTTTGTTTTTATCCCTTCCCCTTCCCAAACTAGAGAAGTGTATATACAAGATGCAGGGCACGGACATCAAATACAGTGAAAACAGGTATGTCTCAGTTTTCTCACAGCAGTAAATGGATTAAAGGCTGAAAGTTTTCTGGGGACATATGTCTGCTTTTAGATGCCAGCTTTCTAATACAGACTCCTGATTCCACCTCTCAACATGTGGCTTCTCTGTATCTTGTGACTGAATTTCCATATAACAGCTATACATGAAGGGGAGAGTTACCAAACCAAGGTATGCCAGGGATTGCAGGCAGAATGTACAAATGTGCAAGAAAGTAGTGGGGGTTTGGGGAGGCTGAGATGACTAGAGTAGCTAGATAGAAAGAAATAGCTTCAAAGGTTTGCGGATTGTCTCTAAGTCTTTAGGTAACTCCACAGCGGGGCATCCACCTGAGGAAAATACCTGAGACCGAGAAAAGTATCCACTTAAAAAGGTTAGAAAGAACAATCTTTAGATTTCACACAGAGTAGCTTATACTGTAAATTTGAAAGAGCTATAGTAAAAATATACACAATTCTCAAATCATCGGGTAAAGTATTCTGAATAGGTCTGTCTCTACAATGAGACAGACTTAACACTCTTCTTGTCTTGGTTTAAAAGGGTTTATAATGAAAAATCACAGAAACAAACTTTTTTATAATATTACCAAATAACTGAATAAAACACGAATATTTATTTTTATTTTTATTTGTCAGTCGTAGGGCTTGAACTCTGTGTATGGGCGCTGTACCTCAGCTCTTCAGCTGAAGGCGAACCTCTACCGCTTGAGCCACAGCGCCACTACTGGTTTTCTAGTGGTTTATTGGAGATAAGAGTCTCATGGACTTTCCTGCCCTGGCTGGCTTTGAACCATGATCCTCAGATCTCAGCCTCCTGAGTAGCTAGGATTACAGGTGAGAGCAACCGGTGCCAGGCTTAAGGTGAAGTTTTAATTCCTTTCATCTGATAAAAATTAAGTGTTTTTTCCCTTTCCTTCCCCAAATTATACCAACATCAAATACAGTGAAAAATGTATGAACTTTACAACTTTGGCGGGGTAGGAGTGGTGGAAATGTAGTTGTGGAGATGGGAGGGCAGGATGGTAGGGGAAAAACAAAGGAGGAAGCAACAATGCTTGATGAGAAATGTACTCTGTACAGTATTTTCACAATAAAAAACTTATTAAAAAATTAAGTGTCTTAAGGTTTATCATAAATCATATTGCAGTTTTATTAAAAAAAGATCATAACCCTGAAAACAATGTTATATTTCAGGTTTACTACAAGAGAATTGTAGAGCAATACAATAAGAAAGAGTAAGAATATTTAAGAATATTTAGCCTGCTTAAATATTATTATATTGTTTGTATCTAGTTATTTTATTTGTAGACAGTGTGTGCTTTTGCTTTCTATAAAAACTCTGAAAGTGCTAAGATGATGGGTGTAGGAAACTGAATAATGAGGGTATTAGAATAAAGAAAGAACTGAAAATGACCTCAACAGATCAGATCAACTTTAATGGGATATGAAAGAGGGACACCATTGTGACCTGAGGAGAGTCAGGTGACATGGGTCTCCCTATAATGGAGGAAGGGGTGGAGGGACTTAAGTAGAGTCATGGGTGGGAAGTAGAGTCCTGGTAGCTGGATAGTCACAAGAAATTTCCAGACATGGCTTTAAAGTTGGTGATCTGCCAGGAGAGTTCATGGTAATGATTTGAAATGGCCTGGTTCCCAGAACCAGTGTAATGGCTCAGCCAGGTGTAGTAACCTTTATGGGGGACTCAGGTGCTTGACACCTGAGGGGTGAGGCTGGGAAGTGGGCTTTCACATTCAGATTAAAATTCTAGGCTGGAAAATAGGCTGAGAAATTTCAGCAAAGTCCCTAGGGTGGGGGCGGGGATAGTGGTCAATGAGTCATGCCAGGGGAGCAATATTGAGTTATGAGAACAGAGCAGATTCCCAATATTAGGCATGAGCAATAGAACCCGGATCTTCATATAAAATGTTAAGCTCTCTGTACAATATTTGAAAATCCACATAATCATATAAATGTTGTCAATGTTCTTTCTTTTAATTAATAGTTCATGTTTTTAGAGCTTCTTTTAAAATACCAAGCAGGAGACCATTGATTTAGTTTCCTATAATTGGGTTCTTGAATTGGGAGGATATGCGTATATTTTTCCTGGTTTATTCATCTGAGTAGAAAAGATATTACTGATGAAGGAGCAAAAATATCAAAAGAAAGTGTTTGATTTATGATTAGTTATAATTGAAAGTAATGTGTCAATTTTAAGTTTAAACAAGGAATGAGGTTTTTGGTTTTTTTTTTTTTTTTTCCTGTTTATGGTATTGGTTACTGAACTTACTGTCTTATGATGGCTAGGTAAATGCTCTAGTATTGGAACTACTTCAGTTCTTTTGCTTTTTAAATTTTTTTTATTGTAAAGGTCATATGCAGAGGAGCTGTAGTTACATAAGTCATGCATTATTTGTTTGTTTATTTATTTATTCATTTGTTTATTTATTTTGCCAGTCCTGGGGCTTGAACTCAAGGCCTGGACTGTCCCTGAGCTTCTTTTGCTTAAGGCTAGCACTCTACCACTTGAGCCACAACACCACTCTTGGCCTTTTCTGTTTCTTTGGTATTGAGGAATTGAACCCAGGGCTTCATGCATGCTAGGCAAGCACTCTATCCTTAAGCCACATTCCCAGCCCTGAGTACATTTGTCATTTTCTCCCAGTGTGTCCTTCTCTCAGCCTCTCTCTCTTCCAAGTTGTGTAGTTCATTTCAAACATAGTATCTAATGAATATCAATGCTAAGTTAGTTCACTGTTGTCCCACCATTTCTGTGCGTCCCCTTCCCCTTCCCACATCAGATGAACATAAAAAAAAAAAGGTACAGAAATTTTCAAAAAGTGACAAAAGCCGGAAAACAGAAAATTTTTAAGAAGTAAAATAAAAAGCCTCTTATTTTCATTTCTTGGTGTTCATTTCAATAGGCATAATTTTATATGCTCATATGCATATAGCTATTTAGCCCTTGTGATTTTCTCCTAAGAATATTCTCCTGTGGTATCATTGTGTGCATGTTTAGAGGCCTGCTTAATACATCATGTCCAAGTATAGTTTTTTTTTTTACTATCCATTCTGTTTACTTGTAGATTTATATAAAAAAAACATTCTAATTATTACAAATGAGGGAAAGCCTGTACCTTGTATTTGTTTGGGTCTGGCTTACTTTGCTTAATAGTTTTTCCAAGTCTTTCCATTTCCTTAAAAATAGAGAAATGACATTCTTTCTGGTAGAAGCACAGAATTCTGTTGTGTTTATTTATCACATTTTCTTGATCCATTCTTTTAGGGGCATCTAGGCTGGTTCTAGAATTAGCTATGGTAAACAATGTTGCAATGAACATGGCTTTAGTGTGGCCTTGTTTGAGCTCTATTGGATAGATGCCCAGGAATGGAATTGCTGGGTCATAGAGAAGCTCTATGTTTAATCTTTAAAGGAACCTCTATACTTCTTTTCAGAATAGTTGAACAAGTGTACATTCCCACCAACAGTGTAATAGAGTTCCCTTTGACCTCATCCTCACCATCATCTGTTACTGTTACTGTTCATGATAATGGCCATTCTAACTGGGGTGAGGTGGAATTTCAATGTGGTTTTGATTTGCATTTCTTGAACATTAGTTGAACATTAGTTCGTGTGTCTATTGGGCATTCCTATTGCCTCTCCAGAGAAGTTTCTTTTTAATTCTATAGCCCAAATATTAATGGTGTTTATTTGAAGACTTGTTTTTCAAAGGTTTATTTTTTTATTTTTTTAGCTCTAAGAATATTTTAGATATGAGGACTTTGTTTCAAGCATAGAAAAGATCTTCTCCCATTCTGTTGTCTTTCTATTAATCTTGCTAGGCTATGTCCTTTGCTATGCAGAAATTCTCCAATTTGATGCAATCTCTTTTATAGATTTCTTTGATTTGTTGCAATTCTGGAACTTTACTTAGGAAGTTTTGACACATGACAAGGAGCCCTAGTGTTTTCCCTATCTCTTCCTGTAATGTTTTCAAGGTAGCTGGTCTCATTTTGAGGTATTTTATCTCTTTGATGAGCAGTGATGCAAAGCGTCTCAATAAAATGCTGGCCAACAGAATTCAACAACTAACCAAGAGGGCCATACACTATGATCAAATAGGATTAATTCCAGTAATGCAAAGCTGGTTCAATATACACAAGTAAATTAGTGTAATTTAACATATCAACATGATCAAGTATTTGTACAGGAATTTGATCAGTGAGATATGGAGATGCTACAATTTAAGAGGTTGAATTGAGAGTCTTTATTGGAGATCTGACATCTGCAGATGGACTTCTGTATCAAAGACCTGCAGCCCAGAATAGAGCTAGCTTAAAGCTTTTAAAGGCAAAAACCACATGTTGGAGTGGAGATCAAGCCTTAATAAAGATGTTACACATAAAACAAAGCAAGCTAGATGAGGATACTTATTCCTAATAAAAGTGGTATACATAGACAGAGCAGACTATTCAGGGGAACAGTAAGTGGCAATCAGGACCTGAATTAGAGGAAGCATGAGCTTCCTGGAGTGCTCCAACTCATGACATATTCTCAATCCAAAGAATGTACTCTACAAATTCTGGAGTTTTCAGAAAGTCCCCATCTTCTATTAACTTCTATCAAGATGCCAAGATCACATTACTTAGACCCAGTATACTTATTTCACAAGGACAAGAACCACATAATCATGTCAATAGATGCAGAATAAGCATGTGCTAAAATCCAATACCCTTTCATGATAAGAGGTCTGGAGAAGCTAGGAATACATGGAACATTCCTCAATATAATAAAGGGTATACATGACAAATCTACTGCCAGTATTATACTTAATGATGAAAAGTTAAAACCATTTCCACTAAAATCAAGAATGAGACAAGTATAGCCACTCTCTCCACTCCTCTTCAATGTAATAGTAGACTTCATAGCAAGAGCAATAAGCAAGAGATAAACATACAGGGAGTCCAAATAGGGAAACAAGAAGTAAAAATCTCCCTCTTTGCAAATGACATGATCCTGTATTGAAAGAACTTCATAGATCCTCCTTACTTGAGCTGATCTGAAACTTTAGAGAAGCAGCAGGATGTAAATTTAATCCACAAAAATCAGTAGCTTTTCTGTTTGCCAAGAAATTGAAGAGTGAGACTGGAATTAGAAAAGCACTCCTCTCATAATAGGCTAAAAAAGATAAAATACCTAGGAATTAACTTAACCAAAGATGCGAAGTACCTCTATGATGAAAACTTTAAAAACCAGAAAAAGGAAATCAAAACAGATTTAAGGAGATAGAAAAATCTCTATGCTCCTGGATTAGAAGGATCAATATTGTGATAATGGCAATACTACCTAAAGCTATCTACAAAATTTAATGCAGTACCCATAAAAATCCCAACAACATTCTTCAATGATGCACAGGAAGCAATTCAAAAATTCTTATGCAATAATTGAAGACCCTAAATAGCAAAAACAATCCTTAGCAGCAAAGAGGAATATCATTACCAAACTTCAAACTCTGTTACAGAGCTGTAGTAATAAAACCAGCTTTGTACTGGCACAAGAATAGGCCTGAGGAACAATGGATTTGACTGGAATACCCAGAAATTAACCTGTAGACTTATACCCAAGGAATATTTGAGAAGGCGCCAAAATCATAGGATGGAAGAAAGACAGTCTCTTCATCAAATGGTGCCGGGATAAGTGAGCATACACAGAAAACTGAAGTTAGATCCTGAATTTCTCCCTGCCCATATCAAACAGAATCAATTTCAAATAGATCAAAGACCTCAACGTGCAGCCAGTTATCCTTTGTTTTGTGATTTGCTTTTCACATATTCTTGCCAGTACTGACCTCTACAGTAGATCCTTCTGTCTTTATTTCTAGATTACTGAGATTTCAAACTTGTATCACCATTGGATATTTTACTTTTACTTATTAAAATTATTTAAAAATTCCATACAATTTTTGCAAAATACTTTTAAAGTATGGTTTAAAAAATAACATTTTTGTTAATTTTAAGGAATGATAATACAACAATATTACACTAAAGTGGTAATTCTAACAGTTTCATGAGGGATGCATGTCTGTGAATATTTAAAATTTGTCAAGTAATTGTTTACGTGCCTCTTCTTCATGTAATATTTCCTATGGAATTATCACCATCTTAGAACATACAGGTTCAAGTCTGTAATAAACATTTTCTTTTTTTTTCTTTTATTAAAAGTAACTGGGCACCAATGACTCATGCCTGTAATTCAAGCTATTCTTTGCTTTTGGCTGTTTGTTGTTTGTTGTCTGTGAGACTCTTCTCTCCAAGTAGCAACCAAAAAAGCTGAAAGAGGAGCTGTGGCTCAAGTAGTAGAGTTCTAACTTTGAACAAAGAAGCTCAGGGACAACCAGCACCCAGCCTTTGAGTTTAAGCCCCAGAACTAGCACACATGCACACACACACACACTCACACACAAGCACAGAGAAGGAGAGAAAGAGAAAGAGAGAGTAAACAAAAAATAAAGTTGTCCTTTTAGAGAAAGAAGCGCATAAAAATGCTTCTTCCTTGTTTTATGACAGTTAAAACTGAATCATTTTCTTCATCCCCATATCAACAGTCTTTTCTATCAATATTTTGTAACAAATAATTACAGATCAAAGCACTGAATAATAATAATTTTAATTTTACTTCAAATAATATCAAAGCAAAAGTAATCTTTGACATAGGAATATCATTATTTTATCTCTGATGATTTACAGACATGTAAAAGTCAGTATTCTATGTTGTATTATTTAGTGCTAACTAATAAACTTCCCTTGTAGAAAAGGGAGAGTAAAAGTGTTTTCTAATATCATCATTCTTAGAAAATGGAAGACATTTAAACTTGAATGTTTTGAGTTTCATGATCAAAGAACTAAAAGAATCAAGGCAGAGTAGGTCATATTTCATTTACCTTAATAATGATTGTTCTAAACTATGGGAGAAATGTATTATTGTATTGTTCACAATCACATTATTGTTTAGTCATGTAATATTAAAATAATAATGTGTTTTAATTCAGTTGACTTATCAAACACCAGGCTTCAACACATTTTGTGTGTGTTTGTGTGTATTTGCATGTGTGTGTGTGTGTGTGTATATGTGCAGGTGTGTGAAATTAAAGCAATGATGGGGTGAATAATTCTGAGTATGTCTATAGTAATAAAATAACTTTATCACTCCACACTAAAACATACGTTCATGTATATTTAGATATACAAACTCCTATTTGTCTTGAATGTATGCATCTTTTATTTATTTATTTATTTATCTATTATTTATTTATTTATTTTGGTTGGTCATGGGTCTTGAAATCTGGGCCTGGACGATGTCCCTCAGCTAGCTCTTCAGCTCAAGGCGAGTGTTCTACCACCTGAGTCACAGCACCCTTCCGGTTTTCTGCTGGTTTATTGGAGATAAGTCTCATAGACTTTTCCTGCCCCTACTGGCTTTGAACCCGAACCTTCAGATCTCAGCCAGAAGAGTATCTAGGATTACAAACTTGAGCTACCTGTGCCTGGCCTTTATTTATTATTTTTAAAAAATAATTTTTACTTATTTTTTTGGTGCTGGTCCTGGGGCTTGAACTTAGGGCCTAGGAAATGTCCACGTCCAGTGTTTTGGTGATTCATTAGAGATGAGTCTCAAGGATTTCCCTGCCTATGCTGACTTTGAACCTCAATCCTCAGATCTCATCATACTAAATAGGTAGGATTATAGGCCTGAGCCACCAAAGCCTAGAATCTTTTATTAATCTTGAAAATTTAAAATTGATTACTCCACTCAACAGAAAGTCATGCTGCATGTAAGACAAGGTTTGTATAATGAATATCTGTAAAAAAAAATGTAGTAAATATGGCAGTAGAATTTTTTAGTGAACTTTATCCCTTTAAACTATAAAGCTTATTATTCATTTCTGCTTCTCTAACTTGCAAATGTATAGTCATAATATATTCTGTAGGTGACTAATAATTGGTGAGTGCAACAAGTTCATATTTGTGATAAATTTCCCAGGAACTGCAGGCAAACACATTTTTTTTCCTAAAATACTTTCTCACAATAAAAACAGCCAAATAAATGATTCCAGGCTTGTATGGAATTGGACTATACAAGTATTCTGAGACTTTTAAATGGTTGGGAGGGGAAAACAACAACAACAGCAAACTATTACAAATGATTTTATTCTGGCCCTTAGAAAAACCAATTATTTTTGTAGATGCCAGGGATTAACAACGATTTAGTGTCATGGTGTGGGTAAAGCCAGTGCTGTGTGGAACTGAGGCAGTATCCACCAAACCATGCAGCATAATTATGGGTTCAGCTTTGCAACTGAATTGCTTTACACAATGTTTAAAACAAAAGATGTTATTCTCTATCAAAGGACTAATTTGCATTAGTAATATGTTTGCTTTCTAGTGCTACTATGATTTTTACAGGTTTATTTCATTTAGTAGAGATTCATGAAATTATGAAAATGTTACTTTTCAAGTACTTATCAGGACCAAACAGGACGGATAGTTTTAGGTTAGTGCAATTATCAGTAAATTGGGCATGTATCTAGTAGATTGGTTCCCAAATCATAAGGCTTTTCAGACTAAATAGCATTTATTTTGTGAATTGTTCTTAAGTGCTCATCAGAATGGATAAAATTTCTTTTCTGATTCTTGTTCTAAGATTCTTGAACAGCAAAATTGTCAGATTGTCCTATTTAAAATATTCCAGACTCACTATTTTCCCATTCTGGTCTTAGAATTTTAACTTTTGTAATTAAACTCAGTCATTTTAATAGGATATTATCATTGACTCCCTGAATTGCCCTCAATTTGAACATTCAAGCTATTAATAGAGGTACAAGAATGTTATACTAGATATTCAAATTCATTTACCAACAATACCATTTGTAGGAAAACAACAACATTGTAGGAAACAAAAATACACCAAAAGTAATAAAAAACTGAATATAAAAATATAGTTTATATTAACTTTTATAGAGTACCTAAATTCTTATACATTTTTTAAATAGTGCATTTCCCAAGTTGTGAATGTAGAAAAGAAATCCACTTAGAATGTTGTATGGTTTGTTTTGCTACATGTGTTGTTAAAGCATACTTATGATTTATAATAATTAAAAAATGTTTTAGCAGTAAAATTTAACTTCATTTTTTAATTATCTATTTTCATAACAAATGCAAATATAGTAGATTTTGTACAGGATTTCTTTTTGTTTTTAAATGAATGAATATTAATTTTTCAAAGGACTTCCTTATGATTTTTCCAAATGTGTATACAATGTGCTTTGATCATATTAACCCTTATATTAAACTTTCTTATCCCTCTCTTCTCTTTTTTAATTAATACGTTTTTTTATTGTGAAAATACCCTACAGAGGGGTTACAATTAAATGAGGAAGGAAATGACTACATTTCCTATCAAGCATTGTTGCCTCTTCCTTTATTTCCCCTTACCATCCCTGCCCTCCCGTCTTCACCTCCCCACCCACACCAAACTTGTAAAGTTCATTTTTCAACATAACTTCTTGTACATCTCATTGTTGCAATGGGTCCACCTGTATTCCTATTTAAACAACTTGTTTTTCCCTTCTCCTCCACAAATTAGACCAACACCAAACACAGTGAAAACAGGAGTTATACCATGGGGGAGCGACCTACAAAGCAACAAAGAAATCATCTTATAAATATGTTAGAAACAATAGCAAGAAAGAAAAAGCATTTGAGTCCTTATCTTGGGGTTCATTTCACCTAACATCAACTTATCTGACCGTTTCTGCTTGTCTCAGACATATACTAGTTATTGCTAATAAGTGAAACCATGGGACCTATGCTTCTTTGTGTCTGGCTTACTTCACTTAATATATTTTTTCCAAGTCTTTCCATTTCTTAACAAAGGGGGCAATGACATTCTTTCTGATGGAAGCATAGACTCCATTGTGTATATATACCACATTTTCTTGATCCATTCATCTACTAAGGGGCATCTGGGTTGGTTCCATATCTTATCTATGGTAAATAATACTGCAATAAACAGAGTTGTGCTGGTAGCTTTAGTATTGTCTTGTTTGTGATCATTAGGGTAAATGGCCAAAGTGGGATTTCTGGGTCATAGGGCAGCTCAAACTCTTCTACAAAGCCATGGTAATCAAAACAGCTTGGTACTGGCACAAGAACGGACCTCAGGACCAATGGAATAGAATTGAAAACCCAGAAATGAACCCACAGACCTATAGCCATCTAATCTTCGATAAGGGAGCTAAAAAAATAGAATGGAAGAAATTCAGCCTCTTCAATAAATGGTGCTGGCAAACTTGGTTAATCATTTGTAGAAACTGATTTAGGGTGGCTAGTTCTTTTACTACTCTTTGTTGACAACTTCTGAAATTGAGTACTTTGGCATATAGAACAAATAAATAAAAGTGCTTTATTGTAGTGAAGACTCTATTTGCTTTGGTATTATTGCAAGTAAACAAGTATGCATTGTCATGTAGTTACCAGTTTAGTTCACAGCATAAAACGAGAGTACAGGAATGTACTTTTGTTTCCACCAGTGATAATAATGTACTGGTACACAGAAATACTGGTATCTAGTTTGTTGAGTATTTTATGTTTTGTGTCAAGTTGATGTGTTTCTATTCTATGTTTGTAACGAAATGGTCCTACCTAGATCCACTGTAGTGTTCATGTAATCCAATATTCTTAAAACACTTTCCAAAATAGTGTTTTGATTGACACTTTTCTTAGGCTATGTGCTACTCTGGAGAATATGGCTTGTGCATGAAAACTTGCTAGTTTTGTGTTCTCTGGTTTATGAGTTTTCTTATAAATTGTTGTGGGGATCAAACTGAGGACCTTGCACATACATGGTAAGGGCTCTGTCACTGAGTTTCATCCAGCTCAATTTGTTAAACATTTAATGAGCAGACACACTGGAAATGCAATATTCTATAATACAGATATGCATATTACCTCATGTACAATATTCTAAGTACTTTTTACTTTTTTTGAACTAATGAAAAGTGGTGAATGATCAATTTTAAATGATGATATGTATGTTTCATATACTTCCACTGAAGATTTTAATTTCAAGTAGTTTTATATCTATGTTATGATGTAGCTCCTCTTCTTCCCCTAAATTTTGTATTTATTATTTTGAACAAGTTCACAGTTTCAGCTGTAAGTGGTTTGTGTTTATCAACAATGAGTTTATTACAGGTTTTATTATAACTCTGGCTGCATTTAATGCACAATCATTAACTTCTTATTTTGAAGCTGCTTTTGTTCTTTTTTTAAAGTATTTTATGATACTTTTTTAAAGTTCATAATCATTTATCTGCTTTTGCAATATCCTCAAAACCTGAAAGTCATCAATATGTTTGAAATTTCTTTACTTCATTTTTTAGTATTATGTATGGTTTGTATTTCAATGTATCTACAGAAAATACAAAAACCCCACAAAACAACAGTAACTAATTTCTGCTAGGAGAATTTTCTTTGTTTCTTAAGTATAAGATGACCCTTGCTATTGGTTTATGTTTGTCAGTTTTCATTAGATTTCCCTTTTATTCCTCAGTGTGTACCAGTGTTCTAGTGATTTAATTTTCCTAAAATTAATTTAGGTATAGAAATATTTTACTGTCTTTAATCCCCCTGATCCTACCTGATTAACCAGTCATATTTTTCTCTATAGAACCCCATTTTTCATCCATATCTAGGTAAAAATAAAAATACTCATAATGTAACCTGTCATATAAATATTTAAATTTAATTGACAACTAATCCTTAAAAATCTAATATACAGAGAGGATTCAAGATGGTGATGGCTCTCACAGGTAGTTCTATTATGTGTCTCTGACCAAAGTAAGATCTAGGGTCACAGCACACACTTTGCCTCAAGAGACCCACTCCAATCAAACGCTAAATATCTAAAGACTCTTCCTACTATAAGAGGAATATTCAAACAGGCCAACAGGAAGGCAAAAAGAGAAACAGTGAGTGAGAGCCCTGCTGAGCAGCAGCACCTTGTTAAGACTTTCTGCAGATTTTAATCAGAAAAGCATCTAAAAACTGAAGAAAGAGCTCAACAACAGAAACTAAGGAGGGAAATTGTTGAACATTCCGAAGTCAGCAAGTGGACCCGGGCTCCGCTGGGTGGCTACAGAGGAGCGTACTCAGCAAACACAGCCTTTGCAACCACCAGAAATCGGCACCACCGGGCAAGCGCCCCCAAATCGCAGCTGGAGCCAAAATAAGGTCCCATGCTGGCAGTGCCGGTGGGATTCCTGCGGACCCCTGCCACCTCTGCACATGGCCCCCAAGACACCACAGCCACACCCAATTCCTCACCCCAAGGGCGACCACCTTGGCTTCTAGGGGCTCTGTTGGGACAGCCTCCTTCCCTGCCAACACCAGGCACCAACCTCAGACCCCCACACCCACCACCACATCACTCTGTGGGTGCCACATAACCCTGCACAAGCCTGGCCTGTGCCTTCACCACCACTTCCAGCACACTCTAGAGCTGCTGAGGATGGCACTACCTATCCAACTAGGTGGCCCTGCCCCACCACCACTAACACAGCCTGCAGCCGCCCCCAATGCTGCCCACCTCCCCCACCACCACAGCTGCAGCCCAGCATCACTGCTGCCCACCACAGCCAACCGTCCCAAACTCTACCTGGTCTTCCCAGTGCCCGGAACCCCCACAGCGCAGAGCGGAAACACTTCAGCTGCTGCAGATGCCTGCCAATGCCGAGACCTTCCTACTGAGAACCCACCAACACCATCTTGGCAGCCATAACACAGGCTCTGTGATCCAGGACACCACCAGAGAACTACGTAATCACAGCAAGAACAGTCAAGACACAACCCCCCAAAAATGGATAAAAAGGCATTTTGGCCAATGGTCACTCCAGATGCGTTTACAATTTCCGCCAGGGCCTTCTGCCTAAGGACTGTTGACAGGAAGCTCGGGGAATAGAACAAAAGATGGGAGTGACACAGCTAGTTAGCAGAAGCCGAGTTACAGTTTGATTTTACAACCATAAAAACAAAGTTACAAAATCATCCATTATGGATAAGCAGAGAGTTCTAATTTCTGTATGGCCTAAGTACCTAAATCAAATATTATATCTTTAATTTTACAGAAACATCCCACGCATTTTTATTTACTTGAATCAAATCTTCAATTCTGGGGGGAAGGGGATGGGGGGAGAGGTCAGTTAGGGTCAAATATTGGGACCGGAGTTCTATTGATTTTACTGAATTTATTCAGTGCCTTATATATTTAATAAATGTGTTTATTAAGTATGGTCCTAGTGTCAAGGCTATTAAAATCACTATTAGAGGTTCCACTAGAACTGATATATGAGTAGTTAGCCATAGCTTTCAGTCTAATAAGCTTTGATACCAGTTTGAGGATTGTTGTCAATTTTATTTTATTTTTTTTGGACACACAGGTCTTATTTTACTTTGGTCAAAGTATCTCTAATTATATCAGATTAGTTTTTATAGAAGCAACAAGCTTTTTTAAAGGTCATACATAAACATCTTTTTTTTTAAGAATAATTTTATGTCATGCCTGTTTTGGGGTACCAGTCCTGTGAGAGAATCCATTTGTTTTTCTGGCTTGAATATAGAGCTTTTGTTTGTTTGTTTGTTTATTTGTTTTTGTTTTTAATCTCCCAGAGTCTGGTACACTGAAGCACTCAGTTGGCAAAGGTTTTTGTCATCTACTATGAAGGCTATGGTGCTGACAGGTGTTGATCCAGATCCAGCTATTTTAAGGCATATTAGTAAGGAAATTAATACAGATACAGCTTTTTTTGGCCTAATCAATTGTCCCATTGGGCCTACATGTTTACGGCCTGCACCCCCATCATATAAATATACTTGCGGTGTTACATGTATAATTATACAAAGTTTTTGTGTTTGACTAAGCACTTGTTTATGTATACATTTGGTTAAACCTTTAGTGTAAGCAAACCAAGCAGTTTCTGGGCTTTTAAGAACTTGGTGTTGATTATTATCTTTTGCTATTTTTATGTTTATGATATTTTATATGAGGGAAAGATTTTAGTGGATACCTGTTAGATATAACACATTTCCCAGATTTGTAAATTTTTTTTGGGGGGGGTCAGGTCATGGGCTTGAACTCTGGGACTGGGCGCTGTCCCTCAGCTCTTCAGCTCAAGGCTAGCACTCTACCACTTGAGACACAACAGCACTTCAGGCTTTTTTTTTCCTGCTTATGTGGTGCTGAGGAATCGAACCCAGGGCCTCAGGCATACAAGGCGAGTTTTTTTTTTCAAAGGTAATCCTAACTAAAATCAGTATGGAGTTTCCTCAAAAGACTCCACATAGAGATCCCCTATGGCCCAGCAATCCCACTTTTGGGCATTTATTCAAATGTTTACAAACAAGACCACACTAAAGCTACCAGCACAACTATGTTTATTGCAGCATTATTTACCATAGCTAAGATATGGAACCAACCCAGATGCTCCTCAGTAGATGAATGGATCAAGAAAATGTAGTGTATACACACAATGGAATTCTATGCCTCTATCAGAAAGAATGGCATTGCCCCATTTGTTAGGAAATGGAAAGGTTTGGAAAAAATTATATTAAGTGAAGTAAGCCAAGCCCAAAGAAACATAGGTCCCATGGTTTTCCTTATTTTCAATATCTAGGATAGGTATGAGTCAAGCGGAAAAGGTCAGATAATGTGATGTTAGGAAAACGAACCCTTAGATATGTATTTTAATGTTTTTTTTCTTTCATGCATTTGTTTTTAACGTATTTATAAGATTATTTCTTTGCTGCTTTGTATGTCCCTCCCCCACAGTATAACCCCTGCTTTCACTATATTTGATGTCGGTATAATTTGTGGAGGAGATGGGGAAAAACAAGTCGTTTAAGGATACACGTGGACCGGTTGCAACAATGAGAAGTACAAGTTTTCATTTCAAAAACTAACTTTACAACTTTAGTGGGGGGTGGGGGGGGCTGGGAAGGGATGAGAAGGGTAAACAAAGGAGGAGGCTGCAATGCTTGATAAGAAATTGCCCATGTAATTGTAACCCCTCTGTACAGTATGCTTACAAAAAAAGGGAAAAAAAAAGTAATCCTAACTAGATTACAGTTACTTGTATGTCCACACAGACTTTTTTCTCGAATAAATTTTTAAGGTGATATAGGGGTCTGAGTCTGTCCATGGGGCTATAGTCTCGCAGTTCCAATTTTTGCAGTGGAATTTTTGCCACTTTGGCATGAAGGGCTACCATGGAGAGGGCAGGCATAAAATTGTGCTCGCTCTACTCAACTTTTAAAAGCTAACCTCCCACACCCATTTTAGTTTAGCTCTCTTTTTGTCACAATTTTAACCAGAGAAGCTTCCTTCACTCCTGGATGGGTGTCTAAGTTTGGCCAAAGTCAGCATAAGTCAATTGAAAAGGATGGGGCTTGGGCATGTGAGGCTGGGGAGGACTTAACTAATACCCTTCCCCTGACTGTATCAATTAGACTCCATCAAATACCTGAGGCTGAGATTGCCCAAAATAAACTATGAATTAAATCATAGTTATGAATATAACAGTCTTAGCCTTAGGGGATCCCCAATGGTAAGTTACCTTCTATTTGGTTGGCTTGGTGTGGCAGGCTCAGAACTGACAGCATCGCTGGACTCAGGCTTGGTCTTCTTCTTGACTTGCGAAGAGAGTTGTCAAAATCACTACACAGGGGCCTTGCCAGCAGGGTCCAAGAGTCTCGAACTTGTGACCCATTATCAGCACTTAATCACTTGATTGGAAAGGATGGGGCCCAACAGGAGGTGGGGGTTAAATATAGCCCTCAGGGAAAGCTTGAGAGCTTCCTGTAATGGCTAAAGAGCCTATAAAGATTGAAAGATGTTATTGTCTGAAAGTTTGGTTAGCAACTCCTGGAGACAGCTTCCCAAACAAAATCTCAAAAGGGGTTATATTCTTTACATAAGGAATGTATGGAGCCCTGAGTAGACAAAAGGGAGGAGTTGCACCCATCCTTCACTGGTCTCTAAGGTTAATTTAGCTAAGGTTTCCTTAAAGGTCCAATTTAGTTGTGTTTTTTTTTTTTTTTTACGTCTCCTGAGCTCTGGGGGCAGTATGTACAAAGTAATTTTCATTTTATCACCAGGGCCTGAGCCAGGTTTTGAGTTATCTTAAAGACAAAAGCAGGACCATTATCTGACACTGTAACTAGGGGTAAGCCAAATCTAGTAATGGTGCAAAAGCAAAGATAGGTTGACTGACTGGAGCCAAGGGGATGGTGAAGAAGGCATGTTTAAATGGGGCACTGTATAAACCTGTTTGACTCAAGAGAGCATGCTGAATGAAGTGTAGGGTTTGGAGACTGTTGAGTGGATAACCCTCTGCTTTCTTATTTACCTCTCTCAAATCTTGTACAGGTCTGAAGTAATTTGAGCCAGTTTTTTTTTTGGTCATGAGGCTTGAAATCTGTGCCTGAATACTGTCCTTCAGCTCTTCAGCTCAAGGCTAGTGCTCTACCACTTGAGCCACAGTGCTATTTCCAGGTTTCTGGTAGTTTATTGGCAATGACTTTCACAGCTTTTCCTGTCCAGGCTGGCTTTGAACCACGATCCTCAGATCTCAGACACCTGAGTAGCTAGGATTACAGGCGTTAGCCACTGGTGCCCAGTATCAAGCCAGGTTTTTTACTGGTAACAATGGCATATTCCAAGGGGACTGACATGGCATAATTTTAGCCTCTAGTAGTCAGTCAATAGAGATTTTTATTTCCCTTCTGACTTTCATAGACATGGGATACTGTTTTACTTGAGCTGAAGTAGCTGAGGGGTTGAGTCCCACTACCACAGGTGCCCAGTGCACTGTCAATCCAGGGGGATTAGTTTCTTCCCATACTAAAGGAAACTTTTGCTGATATTGTTTAAGCAGGTTAAATGGTTTAGTTGGTTGGACTCAAAAATGATCCCCTAGAAATTTAAGTTGAGCCTTTAACTTATGAAGGAGATCTCTCCCAAGTAATGAGTATGGGCATTCTAAAATGACTAAGAATGAATGGGTCACTGTCCCTCTTCCTAGATTGACATGTTGGCCTGTAGTGCACGGATATCATTTAGATCCTGTTGCCCCCTGGACTTTGGTGAGGCATTTAGAGAGTGGACTGCATGCTTGTTGAAAAACTGAAAAGTGAGCTTGGTGTTCACCAAAATATCAACTGGCTTTCCCTCCACTTTGAGTGTGACTCTAGGCTAAGGGAGGGAATTTAAGCTTTTGTGTGCCCCTTTAATATTCCAATCTTTCTAGAAATGCAACACTTGGGCAATTTTTTACCTGACTCTTAGACATTTATTTTTTCAGTGTCCTATTTTTTGACAGTAAGCACACTGGTCTCTTTAGAGCCTCCCTCCCCCTCCGTTCTGGGGTGTTCCCTGTAATCAGGGGCTCCCAAACTATTCTTTCTTCATTTTGAGAGTGGCTGGTGGTCTCTTGGAACCATTTCCTTCTGGAGAGTGGCCACCATGATTTTGGCTGTCCTCTTAGCTTGCCTATCCTCTAGGCTGTCCCTTCCATTAAAAACCTTTGCTGCTACCTCTACTAATTCTGACAGTATCTTTCCCTCAAATCCTTCTATCCTTTGTAACTTTTTCCTTATATCTGGTGTTGACTGACTGACAAAGGCAATATTCATAGCACGCCTATTTTCAGGTGCCGGGCTATTGGTCCTGTAGGTTTCCCTAAGTCTCTCAAGAAAAGTTGCGGGGGATTCCTGAGGCCTTTGAGCGACCTCTCTTACCTTGGATAAATTTGTGGGCAACTGGACAGCTGCTCGGAGACCTCCCAATAGAGTCCAGTGGAAGTGAGTAAGGGACTCCCTACCTTGACCGTTGTTTGGATTCCAATCAGGATGGGTTGACTGGAGAGTCCAGTCTAAAACCTGTGGTGAGTCAGTGAGCTACTCATCCAGTCCCAAAACAAGTTTTAGGGCCTCATGGAGGATCCTTTTTTCTCTCCCCCGTAGTGAAGAGAGTCTGTAGGAGTTGTTGGCAATCCTCCCAAGTGGGTAAAAAAGACTGTCTCTAGTAGATAAATTAGAGCCTGAGGTTTCTCTGGAAAAGGGGGATTGTTATTTTTCCAATTATATGTCAGAACTTGAGAAGGGGAGGTACACCATGAAACTGGGGGCATTCCCCCAACTGGGTGCCGCAGGATGGGAGGGGCTTACCAGAGCGGGAAAATGGGGGCTGAAGGGGGAGAGGCCCTGGACTAGTAGAGGGTCCCAGACAGAGAGTGAGAGGGGCTCAGGAAGGGGTTGGTAGGAGAAAGCTCGGGATGGATTAGAGGTGCAGAGTCTTGGGAGGCTGGTAGGTTAGGTAGAGGGGAGTGGGAGGGGCATAGGGGGGAGGTATTCCTTCCTTTTCTTCCTGAGTCTTGATGGCTGTCTTCTTGTTGATCTCTGCAGGAGGCAGCAATCTCGAGGCTTTAGGGAGAAAGTGGTGCCTGACTCAGGAGGTAAAAGTTTTGTTGTTGTTGTTGTTGTTTATTTGTTTTTCTTCAAGATGGAGGGTCTTCTACCAGATATCAACATGCCATGATGTAATAATGGGCTTGGTCCAGGTGATGTGGTGAGAAAATCTTTCCCTGCACAGCATGAATTAAGGATAGGTCAAAAGTTCCCTCATAAGGAGAGCCAACAACAAAAGTCGGCCCTCCACAGTGCAGAAAGTTTTTAAGTTACCTATGTAACTTAAAACTCCGGACTCGGAAGCCTTTTTATTTTTTTATTTTTTGAAAATCTTTAAAATGGGCCCCAATCAATTCTAGGGGGCTGTTTTTAGAGGGTTTTTATCCCATTTGGAACAAGTGGATTATACTCAGAACCATACACAAAGCACAATATTAACAAGATCACAGAGACAGTAGCCCCATGGTATTAGGGAGTGCACCGGGCCCAAATGAGATCTGAATTCAGAACCAGAATCACATTCCCTTTCGGGTATCCCAAAAATATGTATGTGGGTGCTGAACGCGTCTACAGAGGGTCTGGGGCATCCCCCAGCGCCCTTTGACTCAGGGATTAACACTGCATCCAGCTTTCCCACAAGTCCCTCACAAGTGCACACTAACCACCTCCCGATTTACCTCCAGAGTCTCACGATGCCCTTGCTCACCAAATCTGGGAACAAACAGTGGGGGCCTCAAAACATTCAAAGGGTGGTCCTGCCTGGGTGGGGCCTGTGGCCAACCCAGTTCCCTTCCCACGCAGTCTCAGTCGGCGATCCCGGACACGGCCTGTTTCCTGGCTAATAGGCCAAATATCATATTGTCCAGAAATCAATACACAGTAGGACCCCAAAACCACTGATGAGTTGTGGTTTAAACAAAATTTTTATTTGAGAGAGAAAACAAAGCACTGATGCTGAGTCAGGATCATGCCCAAGGTCCGGATCTTAGGGCACAGCCTTGAGTGCCAGCCTGCATCAGCTTTTAAGCATTTTTGACCGGAATGGGGGGTGGGGGACTTAAGCCTATGCAGTTGGCCTCTTCGTCCATTTTGGCCAATGGTCACTCCAGAAGTGTATACAATTTCCGCTAGTGCCTTCTGCTTAAGGACTGTTGAGGGGAAGTTTGGAGAATGAAACAGAAGATGGGAGTTACAGATTTAGTTAGTAACAAAAGCAGAGTTAGAGTTTGATTTTACAACCATAAAAGCAAAGTTACAAAATCATCCATTTATTGATAAACAGAGACTTCTAATTTCTACATGACCTAAGTAACTAAACAGAATATTATATCTTTAATTTTCATACCACAACAAGAACTCCCCTATGGCCCAGCAATCCCACTTTTGGGCATTTACCCAAACGATCACAAAAAAGACCATACTAAAGCTACCAGCACAATTATGTTTCTTGCAGCGTTATTCTCCATAGCTAAGATATGGAACCAACCCAGATGTCCCTCAGTAGATGAATAGATCAAGAAAATGTGATATATATATATATATATATATATATATATATATATATATATATATATATATGAATTTTATACCTCCATCAGAAAGAATGACATCGTCCCATTTGTTAGGAAATGGAAAGACTTGGAAAAAAATTATACTTAGAGAAGTAAGCCAGACCCGAAGAAACATAGGCCCCATGGTTTCCCTTATTTTCAATAACGAGTATATGTCTAGGATAATCTTAGCAGACAAGTAGAAAAGGTCAAAATCTATGCACATATGACCATATAAGATGGATGGTGCTAAGTGAAATGAACCTCTAGATAGTGACACAAGAGGTTTTGTCTCTGTTGCTGTGGTTTTTAATGCACTTAAAATGTACTATGTGATTTCTTTTGTTTCTTTCATATGTTCTTCCCCCTATGGTATAACCCCTGTTTTTACTGTAGTTGATTCCAGCGCCCTGCATCTTGTATATACAATTTTCTAATTTGGGGAGGAGAAAGGAAATAACAAAATTCTGAAACAAGAATGCAGGATGACCTATTGTAACAATGAGATGTACAAGGCACTATGTTATAAACAAACTTTACAACTTGGGGGAGAGGGAAGGGAGGAGTTGGGAAGGTGAGGAGAGAAGAGGTAGTTGGGGAAAAACAAAGGAGGGGGTAACAATGCTGGGTAGGAAATGGACTCATTACTTACTCATGTAAATATAACCCCTCTGTATAGTATCTTTACAATAAAAACATATATTAATTCTTTTTAAAAAAGACACACATGTTGCATGTGTTAGGAAAAGTGTCCAGAGATAAATGCAATTTGCTCATGATGCTTTGTAGTTACATCAGCTTCAACCTTCAGGCTGGGATGAGTGAGATTGAATGATGTTCTGTTTTGAAAATATCCTGTGAATCTATATTATATCTGTAGCTACGATTGGACATGACAAGGTCAAAAAACTAGTAAACTAAATGTAAAGAAGGTCAGAGAGAAGGAGAGCATTTGAGGATGAGAAATGATGTTCTATGTAAATAAAGTTTTGTGCTAAAAGTAAAAAAAATAATGTATATTCAAGATTCAGGACCAGAATCAGATACAGTGAAAACAGGGGTTTTACCATGGGGGAAGAACATACAAAAGAAACAAAGGAATCACAGAATGCATTATAAGTACCTTTAAAACAATAGCAAGAAAGAAAAAACCCTTGTGTCCCTGTCTTGGGGTTCCGTTTCGCTTAATATCATCTTATATGGTCTTAAGTACATGGCTTTTGACTTTTTTGTCCTAGACATGTACTAGTTTTTACTGTTTCTGATTCCATGATTCCGAATCTTGTATATACATTTTTTTATAATTTGGGAGGGAAAGGGATATAACAAAATGCTTAAATAAGGATACAGATTGACCCATTGTAACAATGAGATGTACAAGACATTATGTTGAAACTTTACAATTTTGGGGGTGGAGTGGGTGGAGGGAGGAATTGGGGAGGTGGGGAAGGAAGGGATGGTAGGAGAAAAACAAAGGAGGAGGTAACATTTGATACGAAATGTACTCATTACCTTACTCATGTAACTGCACAGTGTTTTTACAATAAAATATATATGGGAAAAAGATCTATTACATAGTAGTCTTCATGAAAATTGGTTCTATGTCAACATAGTGGAAACCAAAACACTTTTATATTTGAACAATGAAGTCAGTATTCTCTTTGAATTAAAGATAGGAAAAATTGTTATAAAGGCACCATTAACAATGCATTTCAATCAGATGCTAGTAGCTCATTCCTGTAATCCTAGCTATTCAGGAAGTTGAGATCTGAGGATCATGATTCAAAGTCAACCCAGGCAGGAAACTTTGTGAGACTCTCATCTCCAATTAACCACCAGAAAAACAAGTGGCGCTGTGGCTCAAGGGGTAGAGTGCTCCCCTTTAGCTGAAGAGCTTAGGGATAAAGCCTAGGTACAGAGTTCAAGCCCCACAACTGACCCAAAAAAGTGCATTTTAGAGGTTGTCCACTTGAAATTTAGTGTCCAAGACCTCATAACAAAGAATACCATGAACAGAGGCACTAGAACTGACTTACAGAAATTTTCTTTTTACAAGAGTGTAGAAAAGACCAGAATTTCCATTGGAAACTAGCTAGAAGTTTAGTTTGAGGTATGTCATAGAAATTTCTTTATATGGTCAATAGGTTTGAATTATAGTATGTTTATGTCAATTGTTAATAAATTTTAAATCAGATTAGCATACAAGGATCGATCAACCAGTACAAATATTTCAAAATCTGAAAATTTCAAATATAAAAAGCCAATGTTTATATTAGGGATATTCAATATACATTTTAAACTTACAGAAATTAATTTTATAAAATAAAATAAAATAGTAATTACTAAATAAATATACATGTGTATATATATATATAGCTATAGATATCTCTCATAATATTGCTCCAGGCTAACTAGCTATGACTATATATAGATATATCTATAACTATATATCTATGACTATATATAGATATATAGTTATAGATATAACTATATATATATAAACTAGCTATGACTATATATAGATATAACTATATATATATAAACTAGCTATGACTATATATAGATATATCTATAACTATATATCTATGACTATATATAGATATATAGTTATAAATAGATATATAGTTATAGATATATCTATATATAGTCATAGCTAGTTTATATATATATATATGTATATATATATATTTTTCTGAGATAAATACCAAAAAACTTGGCAGGGTATTATGTATCATAAGCAACTAAGAGAAGAAGAAACTATTGTCATGAAATACTATGGACACACCCAGAAAATAGCAGCTATTGGACCATTTCAGTTGGTATGCTAGAGAACCACAGAACTCCAGGGAATAAAGACAAGTTTAAATACATAAGGGATAGAAAAGATGAATACATAGATATCACAGATGTATGGAAATGGATTTTGATAAGTTAACTCATGGTAATCATGTTAGGTTTTTGAAAGTGTAACAGGAGGCTGAATTTCATTTCAAAGTTTTTACTTGCTTAAATAGGTGTGTGGGTTCAACTAATTATGACTTCGTATGAAAACTACAAATGCAAAACATTCCAAACTGTCTGTAGTTTCTTGGCTCTGATTCACTCAGATATAATAAGCAGGACTATCTCATTGTAGTAGAAAATGAAAGAAGATAAAAAGATAGTACCAAAGTAACAAAAAATGCTTCATTATCCACTGAAGTGTAGAGTAATTACGCTTGAAGAGAGGTGCTTTCATCCTACCAGTGTACATTTCTTAGCCCAGTCCTGTCCTTCTCTTGATCTCAGGTACTTGAGACTAATAATGATGCATGGGCTCCCATTCTGAAACTTCACTGATGTGCATTGTGTTTAGACATGTTATAGAGCCTGACAAATCTCACTTCTTACATTCTGGCTTATTTTAACATATATCATTTTATCTCCATTTGACAGAAGATTTCTTAAAAATGTTCATTCTTTAATTGGCATATGGTCCACATAAATTTCAGAAAAAAGAAGTATTAGAGAGATCTTTTGAGGTTCTAATTAGTTCAAATCAATTTTCTCTTTTTCTTAAGCTGAGGGCATCATTATTTGAAAGAGCCTAATGTGAGGCAGGATTTCAAAAGCTGCACAATCAATGGTTTTTTCATTGTCATGAAATAATAGGGCTGAATCTTAATTACATTTCAAAAGTGAACAACAAATATCTTGAGGTAGGATAGCTTTTCATCACAGGTTTTCATAGGTTAAAATTTAAGAATAGGGATAAAATCAATTGATTATCTCTGAATGTTTAGTGCATATTGGAGAATCATCAGTCACTTGCTGCAAGGGCCTATAATGTGATGGTTCGAATGTGAAGTCATTATTACTCCAAGTATAGATGCTGTTTAATATTAAATAAAACATTTTTTCTGTCTGAGAAAGTCTGAGTCACTCAAAATTATTTTCATTGTAGTGCATTCAACATTGCATAATTTTGCATTTCATTTACTGTAGAATATTTGAAATAATATTCTTTAAAACTTACTAATGTATGCTAAGCTCAATTTAAGAACAGTGAAAAAATGTATTTTCATATTTTAGTCCTGTGAAGATTATTTTATAAACTGATCATTTTATTCTAGTGATAAATGTTCATCATTTATCCCTTTTATTATTAATAATAAAATCTATATAGAGACTCTTTCCTTTTTCTACTTATAAATACCTCATTCACTATATGTGGATCATAGACTTTAAAATGTAGTTATTCCTATTGTGTGTGTGTGTTTATATAAAATATTGATAATCTCAACATATATGTAAATATATAATACTGATATTATAGTCTCTTTATAATACTGATAATCTCTATATATATATGTATATTGAGACTATCAGTATTAAATTTTTTTGGGGGGGGTCCCGTTGTGGGGCCTGAACTCTGGGCCTGAGTGCTGTCCCCCAGCTCTTCAGGTCAAGGCTAGCACTCTACCACTTGAGCCACAGAGCCACTTCCGGCTTTTTCTTTTTGCTTCTGTGGTGCTGAGGAATCGAACCCAGGGCCTCATGAATGCAAGGCAAGCGCTCTACCACTGAGTCACCTTCACAGCTCCAGTATTAAATGTTCTTTAAGATAATAGAACATGATGTGTGTGTGCGTGTGTGTGTGTGTGTGTGTGTGTGTGTTTAATAGTAATTGAATGACCTCAAACACTGAGTGCCTTAAAATTTGAACTCAGTTCTTGTGAGTATTTTATTCAATAGTAGTCAATGGCTCTATAAAGGAAAAGAAAGAAAGAGATCCAGACTTTGTATGACTTGAGAGACCCATTTGGTCAGGAATTTCTTTATAGAACATTTTAGAACTACTAGGTAAATAGTGCTGGGCCGAGGATTAATTCTTCCCAATAGTAAGTAGTGTTTCTCCAGGGCAGAGAGAAACCAGCACTTCATGTTTCTATTTTATTGCTAAGGTTTCCATTTAATCTCCCCCCCAAAAAAGAAAGAAGATAAACAAAAACAATGACTGAAAAGAAATCAGCTAAGCAAATGTGAGATTCTCTTCCTGGTCTTCCAACCTACTTCTGCCACCCCCTGGATTCCCTGCTATGTCTTCAGTTTCTCTACATACACAGATCCATGCGCTTTTGTTTTCATTTCTATAATCGTAATATCATATCTCAGAGTGGATCAAGGTGAATACTGCAAGTATTTTTTTTATTTAAAGGAAAATATCATAAAAGTAACTAGGAATGCACATAGTAATTTGAAATTTTTCCTGATTCAAACCCATAAAAAAATCACTGGATCAAGAATATATACACAATGAAATTCTATGCCTCCATCAGAAAAAATGATATTGCCCCATTTGTTAGGAAATGGAAAGACTTGGAAAATATATTAAGTGAAGCAAGCCAGGCCCAAAGAAACATAGATCCCATGGTTTCCCTTATTTGCAATATCTAGTATATGTCTGAGTCAAGCAGAAAAGGTCAGATAAGGTGATGTCAGGGAAATGAACCCTAAGATATGTATTCAAATGTTGTTTTTTCTTTCATAAGATTGTTTATAACACATTTGTAAGATTATTTCTTTGTTGCTTTGTATGTCCCTCCCCCACAGTATAACCTCTGCTTTCACTGTATTTGATGTCGATATAATTTGTGGAGGAGAAGGGGAAAAACAAATCGTTTAAATAGGGATACAGGTGGACCCATTGCAACAATGAGATGTACAAGTCGTTATTTTGAAAACGAACTTTACAACTTTGGTGGGGGGAAGGAGGAGCGGGGAGGACTGGGTGGTAGGGGGTAGAGGGAGGATGGGAAGGGAAGGGAAGGGGAAACAAAGGAGGAGGCAACAAGGCTTGATAAGAAATGTACTCATTATCTTGCCCATGTAATTGTAACCCCTCTGAACAGTATTTTCACAATAAAAATCACACACAAAAAATCAATATGTAAGCAGGAACATTTTGAAAGAATTTAAAATAATGATAAATACAAAATTTCATTGATTTTGTATATGTGTCTATTTTTGTGATATTAGACTGTAATTATTTTGAACTCATGATTCTGAAAAATAAGCAAATGTATCTAAAAAAGAAATTTCAATTCAGTATTAAATTTTCTTATGGTTATATAAAAGGACTATTGAACAAAATAAGAATCATACAATGAAACAACAAAAGGCCTTTTGTTCCCTTCTCATTTTATTCTTTAAATGGTAACTGCCCAAGGAATCTTTCACCTCTAAATATGTGTGCAGGTCTTTTGCCTCTTTTGTTCACTTTAACATTATATAAATTCTGTGCTTTCCGCAAGAGATAAGATTAGCCTAACTCACTAATTATTAAAGCCTTGTGAAATATAACATTACACATTTAAACTGATATTCCAATAAACAATCTACTGTCTTTGGATTAGGTAGACTATTCTCTGAAGTCTCTCTAATAGAACCTTCCTGATCAGCACGAATCATGTATAAATGTTCTCAGCAAGGAAGTCCTTGTGTTAGGCATAGATCATACACACATGTTATACAATCAGATGCATAATCTACTTCCTTTCCAGATCTCTTGGCTGCTCTAGATAGTTCCTTCTCTTTCCTTTTACTTAGAGTACCGTAGTTCAGAACACTCTGTCCACTATGAAGAACATATAACAACTTCCCACAAAAGCTCCTATGATTTGAGGTGAAGGGAGATTATTATCACACTATGTTGGAAAGAAATTCACAAAATTTTACAAAGAATACATTCTCAAAACTCCAAAAGTCTCTGCCTTCCAAAAGTATGGTTTTAACATTCTCTGTAAGCAAATAGGTCATTTAAGAACTTTATGACTAGTAAACATGACACTTTTTAAAACTGTATTCTGATTCAACACTCTCTTCGAGATATAGTTTCATCTATTGTCACCATGATTTGACTGGAATTAGGTCAGAAGAATTCACATTATTTTGTTATGTATACATATATTGATAAATTTAGAAAACTAATTATTCTAAATAGACCAAGTTTCTGGGGTCACAAATAGCATAAATAATTTTTGAAATGTTTAACATCATTAGAAGTATTCATAAGTATTAGAAAGTAAACTAAATATAGTTTATAGATTAATACTGTTCATGTTTTCCAAGAAAGATGATATATTTGTTTATTTAATTTTCTTCAAATTTCACATTGATGACTCTTTTTATGCATGATTTTTCATTTTCCATCCTTGGCTGATAAAGTATTTTAGGCAAATTTTATTGTGTGTATGTGTGCACCATCTCCCTCACTATTTGTTTCTGATTATATATCTGCTATTTATTTTTTGAATCATTTGCAAGTAAATTACAGACCTATACTCAATCCATATTATGGACTTCCTCCAAAAGTGTTTTTTTTTTCTGGAAAGGGCCTGTGAATCTAAGCAATAATTTATCAAACCATGGCCTGTTATGTAATGAAGTCTCTAGTATTTCTCTCTTTCTTTGCCTCTTTTGCCCATTACTCTCAGGCTTATGAAATAGGACTATGAAGTATTGACATAGGTAAATTTATCTGTTTTCTAGGGAATTGGGAATTTTTATAATTTATATCAATAAAATCAAGCACTAGAAAATAAAACATGTAGAGATACATTGTAGAGTTTGAAGGCAATTACTGTCAGCTATGGGGTGGCAATAACTGTTGATATGCAACAACACCATTTTGACATATATGTGAAAAGTATGTTGTAGAAAATTGATATGGTTTAAGTATATCCTCTAGAGATTATGTGCTAAAGGTTTCATCCCCAGTGTAGCAATTGTGATATGCAGGACCTTTAAGAGGAGACTTAAGAGGCCAAAGTTCTCATGAGTATATTAAGTGTCATAGGAGGGTGTGTTGTCTGTCATAGGAATGCGTTTTTCATTGCATAGGAGTAAGTTTGCTGTCACAAGACTAGATTTATTATAAGAGAGAGTTTAGTCCCTCCCTTGTTCCCTTAACCTGTCTTTCCTTTCTGTTTTCCACAATGGGGTGAAAGGCATAAGATCTTCACAAATGGAGTCTCCCTGATCATGGATTTCTCAGCTTCAAGAACACCTACAAATAAATGCTTGCTTTATATAAATTATCCAGTTTCAGATATTCTCTTACAGATAGAAAAACATGGAGGAAAAGAGAACAAGTGTTTGATTTGGCTGAATTATATTTAAAAATATACTAGTGTCATTTGCCTTTCAGAAGCTCTGAAGTTTAATGCAATCCCATTTGCCCAATCTTTCTTTGATTTTTGTGTCTCTGGATCTTTATCAAGGAAATTTCAGCCTGTGCCTAGGAGCCCTAGAGTTTCTCCTATTCCTTCCTGTAATCAGGGTGTCTGATTTTATTAGAGGTCTTTGATCTATTTGGAATTGATTCTGGTGCAGGGTGATATACAAGAATCTAACTTTAGTTTTCTACAGGTGTTTGACCAATTTTGCCAGCACCATTTGCTGAAGAGACTGTCTTTCTTCCATCCTGTTTTTGGCTCCCTACTGAAGATTAGGTGTGTATAGATATGCGGGTTCATTTCTGGCTCTTCAATTCTATTCCATTGATCCTCTATATATACAATGGAATTCTATGCTTCCATAAGAAAGAATGACATTTGTTAGAAAATGGAAACATATGGAAAAATTTCATATTAAGTGAAATAAGCCAGACCCAAAGCCAGATCCCATGGTTTCCATTATATGCAATAATTAGTATATATCTAGGATAATCTTATCAGATCAACAGTAAAGCTCAAAAGCTATGTGTATATGATTATATAAGATGGTCCTAAATGAAGTGAACCCCAAGATATGGGCACAAGAGGTTTTTTTCTTTGTTGTTGTTGTTGTTTTTTTATGTACTATGCAATTTGTTTTGTTTCTTTTGTATGTTTTTTCCCTTATTGTAGATCCCATGTTGTCACTGTATTTTATTTTGGTACCCTGAATCTTGTATATACATTTATCTAATTTGGGGAGGGGAAGGGTAATAACAAAATGCTGAAATAAGGACACAGAATAACCCATTGCAACAATGATACTCATAAGACACTATGTTGGAAATGAACTTTAAAACTTCTGGAGGGTGAGGGTAGGGGAGGTGGGGGAGGAAAGGGATAGCAGGAGAAAAACAAAGGAAGGGATACCAATGCTCAACAATAAATGTACTCATTACCTTACTCGTGTAGCTGTAACTTCTCTGTACAGCATCTTTACAATAAAATAAAATTTAAAAAATACTAGTGTGACAATTATTTTTGTTGTTAATGAAAGTCTTTAAGACATTGTACCAAGAGCATTCTCTGCAGCTGCTTGTCAATTTAAAAGCATCCATTAGAGCTGGATTGTTTCTGTGCATGTTAAAAAATATTCTTGTCTTCCTCTGCCTCAGACTTGTGATCTTGGCATGTGATTCTGTGTTCTAAGTCAAAGAATTGAACATGTGAAACAACCAGAGCTGACATTAGACCAAATGAGTCATGTGTTTTTAGGGTTAGAAATATGAATAGCACATGAAAAACAGAAATATTTATGAGTAATCAGGCTCAATCCTATCCAGATGACATGGAAAAGTCAGAGTACTGGATTTGCTTGACATCTACTTGCATTACTCCCTGGAAATAGATGGACCTCCAAAGTCTCTCTCAGTCTCTCAGTCTCTCAGTCTCTCAGTCTCTCAGTCTCTCAGTCTCTCAGTCTCTCTCTCTCTCTCTCTCTCTCTCTCTCTCTCTCTCTCTCTCTCTCTCTCTCTCTCTCTCTTCTTGCTCTCCCTCTCTCCCTTCCTCTCCCTCTCTCTCTCTCTTATATTTTCTCTCATATTCTCTCTCTCTCTCTCTCTCTCTCTCTCGTGTGTGTGTGTGTGTGTGTGTGTGTGTGTGTGTGTGTGTGTGTGTGTATTTTTGCTGGTTCTAAGGGTTGAAATCAGGGCTTGGGGACTATCCCTAAACTTCTTTTGCTCAAGAATAGCACTCTACATCAGCTTCATGGGGGTGGGGGGAGGCATAGTTTATTGGAGATAATTCTCACAATCTCTCCTGCCTGGGCATGGCTAAGAACTTTGAGCCTAAAGATCTCAGCCTCCTGAGTAACTAAGAGGACAGGCATGAACCATTGATGCCAGGATCAAAGTCATTCTTTATGATCATATGTTCCAGAGGCAAGGTAACAGTCTGTACCTCAGATGATATCAAGACAGCAACAAGGAGCAGGCTTCTGTGTCACAGCTCTATTAATCATAGTGTAAGAACTCTGTTTTTTTATGAAAAGAGAGATAGCCTGAGGCATTAAAGACATATTTCTTAGTTAGGAACGATTAAGGAAAGTATATACATTACTTAAGTCTACAGACTAAAATATATTTTGTACTAGGACCGTATATACAACGAGATGAATGTGGGAACCGGTAAATGCATGTAATGTTTATTAGTCTCATTTTAGTAACTCCCAGAGATAATTTATTGAAAGAACATACCATAACTTAGTAGGTAAGGTTATCAGTCTGTGCCTTTGATGATTTCTTAGCAACATGATTTGCTTACCTAAGGGCAGGACGTACATATTGAACTCCTAGTACTCCTGACAGGCCAAAACTGAAATCTTATTGAAATGTGTATCTATTCCAGTTTGGAGCTATCTTTATTTCTTTAACTTGTAAATCTTGAATAATATGACAGTTAGAGGCCTTACAACATGACATATACACCCACATTATAGCCCACAGAATATTGTCTCAGAACAAATGACTTTTTGACAAGAAAAATACTTTGATTGGCTTATAACCTTAGAATTCACTAAATTTACAATCTCTCTCCAAATCCCAGATAAAGCTGACATGGAAAACCAAAAGGTGAGACAGTTTAAGTTAGTACAACTAACTTAGTACAGTACAGCTACATTACCAACTTCAGGCTAATGCCTGGCAAGTTTGAGATATAGTTGGGTAAAAGATGGAATATTAATTAATTTAATCAATTAGAAATTAACTATTTTGCTCTAGAGAGATACATGTATTATCACACACAACACTATTAATTCCATATTATACTTGCATAGTATTAGGATATTTTTCTACCTATTTATCTTAAAAAATTTAACCAGGATTAACACAGTACATTTTGCTATCTGTATAGTTTATTAATGACTCATTTTAAAGCATTTTTTGATGCACATAAGGTAATAGTCTTGATTACATTCTCATTTCATGATTTAACCTGTTCTGTCCATATCTACAAATCTAAGCATACAAGAGATTTCTAAAATGCCAGAATATACAGATATAGATACTCATTTTTACATAGCAATTCCCACACTAACCTGCCTAACATTCCACAAAATATCCAACATTCTTTTAGAGAAGGAATTTTCAGTTTATGATTTTTATTAGGCTCAATTTTTAGAGAGCTAGAAATCCTCATAAAAACATTATTGCTCTTTCTCATTTTGCATCATTGCCTTTCACAAAAGGTCTTTAAAGACTATACATGTGGAGGAGGGGAAATTTATAGTAAAAGAAACAATGAACTTTCACTGTAATAAATGGGCCATAATGTAGGCAGTGCATTTTAGAATGATACTTAATATATTTTTATCTTTCTTTGTATTAGAGGCATTTTCAAAATCCTATACTTTGATGGATTAATGTCTTTTCTATTGCAAGTTGATACCTTAATTCAATTTATTCACTGCCATCTGATGGAATTTCAAAAAGAAATGTTAAAAAATGTTCATTACAAGTATAACCTTAAAATTGTTCATGTTATATCTAATTACAACCTTCAGGTACACCTTGTTTGGTGGTTATATACATTTATAATGGAGCCTGAGAAAAAATTTTCTATAGAGAATACCCTGGGCAGGAAAAAAAAGATGTCCTTTTCAAAATGGAAGAATAAAAAAATTAATCATGGATTGATGAGTCTTTTTGAAAGATAATTATTTCTTAATTTTAGTGAAATTATGGTATACCTGAAATCTTAATGATATGACAGCATAGATAAGAAAAACAAGTCTGGGGAAAAATTAGAGGCCCCATATACAAAATAACTAAGGCAAAGAAGGGCTAGCTGGTGGCGGATCAGTTCTTTAGTAAGCACTAAGATTTCAGCTAAAAAGAGAACAGTACTACCCAGAAAGAAAAAGAAAGAAAGAAAGAATGAAAGAACGAAAGAAAGGAAGGAAGGAAGGAAGGAACGAAGGAAGGAAGGAAGGGAAAGAGAGAGAGAGAAAGGGAGAAAGAGAGAAAGAAAGAAAAAGAGAGAGAAAGAAAGAAAGAAAGAGAGAGAAAGGGAGAGAGAAAGAAAGAAAGAAAGAAAGAAAGAAAGAAAGAAAGAAAGAAAGAAAGAAAGAAAGAAAGAAAGAAAGGAAGAAAGAAAGAAAAAGAAAGAAAGAAAGGAAGGAAGGAAGGAAGGAAGGAAAGAAGGAAGGAAGGAAGGAAAGAAGGAAGGAAGGAAGGGAATCTTTTAGAGTCTTCATTGCTTCATTGGTGTTTTAGATTTTGGTAAAAGGATTATTTTAACTATGGCTCATTTTGTTTTCTTTATAATTATTTAATTCATACCATCTACTATTTCCAATTTCATATTAATATTTCAAAATTTCCTTTAATAAAAACAGATACTCTGTATACTACTTTAACTAATCGATTTTATTTACCTCCTAAACTTTTTTTCAAATTTATTATGTTTTACTTAATTCAAAGCCTTACTTTCATCTGATTTTTTTGTGTTATATTTTTTCCATTTTTAATTAATTTTCTTTCTGAGTTTGTGTTATGTATTTTATTTTATTCCCTTTTTCTTTTCATATTTTCTTAGTATAAACAACTTGTTTAATATTTAATTTTAAATTTTCTTTTTCTTTATGCAGCTAATTAAATTTAATCAATTTGTTTAATTAAAAAATGGCACACAGGTATAGACTTTGTAAAATCTAAATAAACACTGGAGACCAAATTTGCAGCATGGTTAATACACTTAATAATAATGTACACCTGAAATATTCAGAGGGAGCATCTGACATGTGTGTAACATACCTGCTAAGTGGCTTACTATAGGCCTAAGCTTGCTAATATGGTGAAAATATCATAACACATGGAACCAGCCTGAAGGTTTCATTTTTACTAAATTTGTATTACAAGTCATGATGTCACAATCAAAAGAAATTTAAGTAAAACAATGAGACTTTGTGGACCCTTTCTGTGTGTCTCCTAAATTAATGCAAATGAAATGCCTCACAATAAAACTGAGAACTCTATTTTTATCTGTGTTATTTGTGATTACTGTGTTTTATAATATTATAACATATGTATGTAGTACCACTGTAAAAGAGCAATGATAAAAATGAGTAGAATAACCAGCAAACATCATAAGTACAATCATAACCCAATTAACTCCTACCCAGTAATCCTCCAATCAAAATCTCAAAACCTAATACTGAAAAATATGATATTTTTGATATTGATCATTGAAAGAAATGACTACATTGAAATGAAGTCACAATGGTAGACCTTAACTCAGTATGATTGGTGACTTTGTAAAAAATGATTAGGAAATGGCCTGCACACAGAGAAACCATGTGAAGACCTAAGAAGCTGGATAATGGAGAAAGAATTCAGAAGAAATCAGATGGGATCTCAGAAATCTAGCATATAAACTTGAAAGAAAATAATTTTACATTGTTAAGCCACCAGTTTGTAGTGCTTTTCTATGGCATCTCAGCAAAGTAATATAAATAGTTGCTGCTTTCTCTTGAGATTGTGTCAAAATTTCTATGCACTGATGGTCATATTAACTTCCTTTGTCTGTGAGTAGTGTTGTGATTTAGAAATAAAGCTCAATTTACAAAGGCGAAATGACAAAGTGGTTTCTCTGCTTCTACTAAAGGCTCATCATATCTTGTCAAAAGAAAAGCTAATACAAGGGTTTTTGAAACTCTCTTGAAATGCCACATTTCTCATTTTATACTTAATTTTATTCAAAAGGATTTATTTTTATTTTCCGATATTTTTATCTGATAAATATCGTTGCCTTACATTGTTGTCAGAATTGTGTGTGAAGCCAGATTGGAATTCCCTTTTGTTAAAATTAAAACCATAGTTCATTAATTCCTTGATTGCTTCTTTTAATATTTTTATAATTTTTATTTTCTATAATTTAATTGGCATATGATATATTTAAACAAATACTTCAAACAATAGAAGCATAGATGTTCAACACATAAATGGAATTAAGCTGCATATTTCATTTAAAATATTTTATTGCATCATAATACTTAGATTATTATTTTGGCTCAAAATTGATGTCAAATGTTTGTTAATGTGGCCTAGTTAGGAATGCCATATGAATAAACACGATGAAGTATCTGCTGCCTCTTTCAAATTTGTCCAAAGAAAGTAAGCTACAGTATTTTTTTCCCTCCAGTATACAAAGATTACATTAGAATTTCACTTATGAGGCTGGATTAACAAATGGTTATTTATTTATTTATTTATTTTCTATTGTCAATACTGATGGCAAAATTTCTCCCAAAGTGCCAAACATTTTTATGTAAGAGCTGATCCAACATTCTTTTTCCTTACCTTCTACCTTCACAGCTTCCTGAGCATTGCTACTACCTACCATTTCTCATTTTCACCACAGGGCTAACTCCATGAGTAAAAACCACATCCTGTTTAAGCTTTTCAGGCAATGCTTCTACAGCATCTCTGTTCTCCAAGTATTTGACATTTTGCTAAAATGGCATGCTAGTCCAGGTATTTGAGTTAGCATGGAATGTTAAAAAAGGATCATCAAACATCCTCCACAAACTCACAAGTTCTGGTGAGTAGATGGCTTCCTATTTTTGCTGGGAATTAGAGTATTTAGAAAATTTCGGTCAACAAAGTAATTCTTAAATACCAGAGAAAAATTGCTTGCTATTTGAAACATTTGACAAAAGTTTTAAGTAAAAATATTCATGTTTCCTAATTCTCATAATGCGTACTATTTTTAACATATAAAAATACCTCAGAAAGACCAGCCTTTGGATAACTCATAAAATTTGAATTATAACTATGAATGGAAACAATGACAATGATTCCTGGCAAAAATTCCTTGTATTTTTGACTTCCTGAGAAAGGATCATACCATGTGGCAGGAAAGCCTTGAACTTTAGAGTACTTGAGGAGTAATAGATACCTTCAAAGTGTTAATGCTTATTTAAAAAGTTAACTTTATAAAATAATTGTAGACATACAAAGACAAATCTAGGATATCTTTTTATTTTTGACTGTTAGAAATTTTGTATTAACACACAATAATACAAGGTAATTTAAGATAATTGTAATAATGCTATAAATGGGTTTCCTTATATATATTTATAATATGTGCACATATATTTAAATATCTATAAATATATAGTGTAATGTAATTAATTTTTCATCATAGATTAGTTTTGTTGTGTTTCTTCTGTTTCTATTTTCTAGAATATTGTAAGGAGTTATTAGTTCTTTTCTAAAACGATGTTACAGTTTGAAAATGAAGCTATTGAGTCTTGGCCTTTGCTTTGTTTTTAGACTATTACTGCTCAATTCTCAGTTTTATAGGTCTGTTTGAGTAGTGTACATGTTCTTGGTTAAATTTTGGTAGGTTAAGTGAATCTAGAAATGTATCCATTTCTTTTTTTTTTTTTTTTCTTTTCTTTTTGTCAGATGTAGGGCTTGAACTCTGGGCCTGGGCACTGTCCCTCAGAGCTTCAGCTCAAGACAAGCACTCTTATCACTTGAGCCACAGTGCCACTTCCGGTTTTCTGGTAGTTTATTGGTGATAAGAGTCTCACAGACATTTCGGCCCAGGATGTTTTTGAACCATGATCTTCAGATCTCAGCAACTAGAATAACAAGTGAGACATCGGTACCTGGCAATCCATTACTTCTAATTTTATAATTTATTGAAGAAATTTATTCTGTCTGATGATCTTATGAAATTTGTTGGTGTTTGTTGTGACATTCTCATTTGCATCTTTAATTTATTAGTTTGTGTTTTCTTCTTTTGATCAGATGGGCTGAGTCATTCTATGTTATATATTTTTTTAAATAACCAATTTGTTGTTTCATTGACTGTTCTCTCTCTCCCCCTCTCTCTTCTATTTCCTTCTCCCACTGTCTGCCTACTGAAAAATATTTGCTGACTTTGATTTATGAATACAAATTTTGCCTGCTTAAGAAGTTTATCTAATTCTAAATAATATACCTTTTTTAAAGACTGTTTATTAAATATTTAAATAAATTGTAACACTGGTACCTTGTCTTAGTCAATGTTAATAGTCAACAGAGAGATTCTTTAATTAAATGAAGACTAATGTTCAAATAAATGAAGTGTAATTGGCAACGATTTTTCATTGTTAATTCTTTACACTGTAATTTCATATACTGAAATGTGACAGTTTGGCCTCACAGTGGTCACAGTTTTCTTTTAATATGTGTGACAATCACTAGTATGATTTATAATAATGTCTTCCAAATCTCTTTTAATGATGTGTAATTCATTCATGAGGCTAATTTACTCAAATGACCTTCTTGTATGATACTTTTTTTAAATTAAAAATTAAAAATTCTATATGAAATTCTTTACATAATATTTTATTATTCCATTAGTGATTAACGTTTTTATAAAAATCACAAAAAATGCTAAATTTTTAGAGAAGCAAAATAAATATCACAAATACTTCATGCTTTGCTATTCAGGAGTTGACAATGATGGAAATGAAAATATGACAATTAGTCTGATCTAATATTTGCTCCCATTAGACTGATAATACTAAATAAACTTCTGAGGAAGTGTTATTATTTAGACTATAAATAATAACAAACAGATCTCTTCTGTATTTCAATAAATTACGTTAACTGGCATAATGTTGGGAAACAGGAAAACAAACATCAATTAAAATCAAACATGATTTTAATGAACCATATTGAATAAAATATTTAAACCTTCCTATCTCATCTAATCCAACTCTACCTGGTTGTAGATATCTGAGCTAATTGATGAATTTGTAGGTGTTGACATAATTTATTTTAAAATATGCCAAATATGCTCACTCAATTATATCTTCTGTGTATTAGCAACTATATAAAAAAGTACATGTATTGTTCTGGGTCTGTTGAGAAGAACATTCTCCAATACATTTATCAAAGGAAATGTGGATTAGAGAAAATAAGGTGGAGGTAGTTGAGGTAGGGAGAAAGTTGCAAATGGTGCAAATATGACCCAGGGTGAAGAAAATAATAGGTGAGAAGATTGGTTATTCCAATTTAAATCTAATAAAAGTTCTACTAGGCTGTTGTCAGTGCGGTGTAGCTCATTAAAAGGCTCTACTTCTTCAGGATTGGGTATCCTTATATAACTACTCCATTCAGTCATTAGCAAGACCAACTGAAGAAAAGAACTTTAAAATACAGATTATTTCAGGCTACTTTTTTGGAAGGTTAAAGAGAGGGCTTCCATATTATGCTGACTAAATTATGCTGGAATCTTTGATTTCAGAGAACAATTCAGTTCATTTCAGGATCTATCTGCTTCTATGGTGTGTCAGTTTCATTATGTGGCATTTAGTATGCGTGGCTGATTCAGTTCTGTCTAGTCTGTGAGGGCTAACGCAGCGGCGCCCTCCAAATCATAGTCTCATCATAATTTGTTTCAACAAGCACGAAAAAGTAAATCCACTTACTATATTGAATCCCTTCATTCATGCAGCTATTGGTTACTTCATGCATTTATTTCTTGTGGTACTGGAATTATAATTCAGACCCTTTTACAACCTGAGTCTTACCTTCACCTTTTGTGTTTTTGTTTGTCAGTGACTTAGAAGCCACACTTGTCTCATTTGTATGTTGGGTTTTGCACCATGGATAGATTAAGAAAAACTCATCAGTTAGCAGTGAAATTATGAGTATGACTGATAATTTTTAATAGCTCTGCTACTGTGCACACATGCGTGCACACACACACACACACACACACACACACACACACACACACACACACACACACACACTAAAATATAATGGACCATTGCCCAAACCCTGCTTGTTTCTTAGACTTCAGCATTTGGCAAGAATGCTAGAGATATCCTTGCTGTGCCTTGTCATCAATATGCTTTGTGATATAACTCGTTTCCATTGATAGTGTTGTAAAGGAACAATCAGAGTTTTGCCCTGAAGTCACCCAACCCTTACACCTTATTTGTTGCCTTGTTCTTGCTATACAGATTTCAAAACACTTTAGATTAAATCTACTTTAATAATTCTTCATATTTTAGATTTCTTTACCACCTACAGTCCACAGGAAGAAAGGGCAAGCTTTATTCCAATTCTTCTCTCTCAATTTTCCCCCTATCACAAAACTTCAAATCAGTCAACCATGCTTGTCTTGCACACAATTGATATCCAGTTTAGAAAAGTACTTTTCCTTTGCAAATAATGGCAGTCCTTTCAGCCTATTTGGCAAGGTAACAATTGAGTCTATTTCATAAAGTATACCTGTTATACTTTGAAATAAACTTCTCCCTTTCAAGGCACTAATATTTCTTTTTCAGTGTACATTTCTGCATAGATTGCTTCTCTCAGAGTGCTGCTATGGTTCATATTTTAGAAAGCTAAGATGACTTTAGAACTTTAATTACTTTGGAGCTTTGTTGCCACTATTTTAATTTTTAACATTACTTTTGAAGAATTTTGCTTCTCTGTTTAGATTTTTTTTCATTTACCAAGACGACAAAAAAATTATTATAACTTGAAAGTTACAGAGATTTTCAGCTTAATAATTTCTTCAAAGAAAACCTCCTATACCTTTTCATTTACTATGTATCGGTAACCCTGTTTTGTCTCTTCCACTGTATTGTACACTGTATTATAGTTTACATAAATTCAATAAAAATTAAATTAAAATAACTTCTGTATGCCCACCACAAATGAAGCAGTTAAATTAAAAACTTAAGTAATATATATTACAAGCTTTTAAGATAGATCAATTTTGAAAAAGAAAGGTATGCTAATATTATAAAGCAAGACAGTGTAATTTTAACTGCTGCATGTGCCATAATCTGAAAGATGACTGGGAAAGATATAAAAGATCTGTTTGCCCAGATGGAGATTCATCATAGGAAAATAATTATTTTGATACTGTTAGGAAAATGTAACATGGAGCCGGGTGTTAGTGGCTCACGCCTGTAATCCTGGCTATTCAGGAGGCTGAGATCTGAGGATCATGGTTCAAAGCCAGCTTGGGCAGGAAAGTCCATGAGACTCTTATCTCTAATAAACCACTAGAAAATCGGAAGTGGTGCTGTAGCTCAAACGGTAGAGCGCCCGCCTTGAGCTGAAGAGCACAGCACCTAAGCCCAGAGTTCAAGCCCCACGAATGACAAAAAAAGAAAAAGAAAATGTAACATGGGACCCTAATATAGAGAGATCCTAAAAAGAGATTTGTTTGTAAATATGGAACTTTAAATAAGTGAGGATCTCTTAAAGCTATTCTCTTTAAAGGAAAATAATACGATGTAACAAAATAATGGCCAACAGAATATTCACTTATGAAATTCTGTCTTTCCCAAACCTCTGAGGAAGAGTTTTAAAATAAAGAGAAAATGGGTTTGCAATGCATAGTGCATCAGTATCATGGCTGAAATAATGGGAAACTGAGCAGACCATGGTGTGCATTTGGAAATATTTATTCAAATTTCTAAAATTATATTCTTTACACTAAGCAGTTTTACACTTTCGTTTATGTATGAGTGTATGTGTGTGTGCATTTGTGTGCTATAAATAGCAGAAATATACTTTGTTTAAAGTAGAAATACATGGACTTCGCCCAAATTCTAGGATATGCAATAGATGGTAAGATATATGTTGACAGTTTTTAAATTTAATTTTCATATTATTCATATGAAAGTGCATATTCTTTACAACTATGCTAGAAATATGATTTAGTTTATTGAAAAGCAATTCTGAATGTTTAAATTAACAAACCACATTAATGTAAAGAAGTTGGTAACATATTGACATTGATCATCTATAGGTTTTTGTGTCGATAAACTACAATCCTTTGAAAAATATTTGAGCTCAACATTGTAGTTATGCTACAATATGCATTTTATTAATGACTCAGCTTAGTTGCAACACAAATTCAAGTTTCCTTGCCAGTTACATATGTATCATGGTATGACTTTCTAGCACTAATGTTTATGTTGTATCTGTGATTTGAACAGTTTACTTTCTGTAATTGTCCAAACCCTTCTTTGGCTGGATGGTGGCAGACAGATCTGATAAACTGAGGGTTGTCCCTGTTAACAACTTTACATTATGATATTGCCAGTATGTTCCTTATCACCCATACTCCTGTGTGCCAGTGATCAGAGGGACTTTACTTTTTACTGGTCATTCTTCCACATAAGTTTTGATAACCATGTTAGTATTATTTGAGAGAAAAAAGCATTAAAGAATAAAAGAAAACCCTTGTATGCAATCACATGCATATATCCAAATTCAAATGAAATAAGAATTATTCCCTCTACTATAGTTAATTATGTTCTTTGCAGTTTTCTCAAGTTTGGAATCCCACTGGACAAATTACAAAGAGTTTCCATATATTTTCTTCATGATGTTTCTTCCTAGCAGTACCACTCCCATTGCACCATTATTTATCTTTATTGTTCTGAAAAAAAAAAGCTAAGTCCTTCCCTAGTTTTTTAGATTGTATTCTAGTTCTATTAAATTAATTCATGGCTTAATAAAATTAATAATAATCAGAATTTTACTTTACTAATTGTATATATTCCAAGGAAAATAAGACAGATTTTTGAGGCATACATAACTACAGGATTATTGCTGTTCCATGTGTGATTAACCTTTTAAAATAGCCATATGCCCTATGTTCTTTAACAATGACACAGAATAATAAATTAGAATTTTGTTTGTTAATTTCATTGACTTTCATATGAAAAAATTATGAAAGATCATCAGAGTTTTCTACTGAAATAGTTTGTTGTTTAGCTTTCTTGTTTGCCATCTTAGCAATAAATCCAGAAATGAAAATAAAACATGACAGTTTATGAGCAGAATGCACTGGGATAAATGTTACCACTTTCATCATTTCCACCTGTATCTCACAATCCCACCTCTCTGAATCTCAGTCCTCCTCTCTTAACAAAGATTGACTACTGGGAAGAAACAAAAGTCCTGTTGCAGGTTATAACACAGATTTTCAACTAAACAAGATTTGTTTATTGAAGTAGGAACCCCTCAGAAAATCATTTTCTTTATTTGTAAGGAGTAAGGATGATCTGAGATATATACTTACATAGCAATTAATTACTGCTGTGTGGGTCTTTGGTCATTTAATTCTTGTTAAATCTGGAATAAATTTGGAATATCCATTAACTTTTTGCTTCATTTTTCTATGTTTAAAAATATTAAACATAATTAAAATTAGTGTACATGTAATACTTATTTAAAATTATAACATAATTTTATGTTATATATATATATATATATACATATATATATATATATAAAACCATATCTAAATGATATGATTTTTCTCTTACTGGAACATCCATGCTTTATTCAAATTTAAATTAGAAAGATATAATTCTAAACAAAACTAAGTTTGGAGATTACACTCACTTAACTTACATTTGCTCAGGATACAAAAATAGAATGAAAATAAATAGATAAAATTTAAATTTAAATATGCAAATAATACAAATTGTAATTAGTTTGATTGTTTTGAGTAATGTAAGCCAGAGCTATAAGAAGATAACAATTAAACTCTTAAAAGAGATGGGTTTGTTAAAGAAAGCCATGAATACTTATAGTATTTGTAAGAAAGGAAAGGAAATTGAATGGATCTGATTAACCATCAGGTAATATAATTAAATAATATATAAAATATAATATAATACAATATAATTAAATATAATTAAATAAAACCACTACAAATACTTATGTAAGGGCATAGCAGTATATCCGTGTCCTTTTAAAACTACAAAATTTAACTACATTCATTTTCATATCTTTTTTGAGGATGCTGAAAAAGTCACAAAATTTTATTAAAATGCCTATGTATGTTGACTATTTGTCTTTATAGTCACTGACATTTATAAATTGAAAAGGCTTTTTTCTCCCAATATTGGGTTTGTATTTGGAAAAGATTAGTTGGTGTAATCATATTGTATTGAATTCCATAAATACATACTCAATCTCTATAGAATTAGATAATAATGATGCCAAGGGAAAAATTTGCAAAATTATAAACTTTTTTATAGATAGTAAATCAAGAGTGGCTTTCAGCAGATTGTAATCTCAGCTTCAGATTTTTACCATGTCTGTGTCAAAAGGCTTTTTAGCCTCATCTTTTGATGAATCATAAGAAAAATCCCTAAAGAAAAGCATTCAAGCATTCGATCTTTCCAGTTCACTAGTGAAACTAAACCTGAAAACTTGACTTATGCTCCTTATATTCTTCAGAAACAAAGAAAAACTTTACTAGTTGAATGACATCTAGAATTTTCCTGATGATACAGGAATCAACTTTACAAAAGTCACATATAATTGCAGAAACAAAGTGAAAATAAAAGCAAGTTTTTCCAAAAGGATTAACTGAATATTCTATGTTTGGAATTTTTCTAGTTGAATCCAATAATAAGCTTCTAAGAGATAAAAACCAAGTGTTAATACTAGATAATATTTTTCCAACATTATGCTTGACCAATAGCTACAAAAGGTAAGATTCAGATTGGTACAAATCTTTTTACCAAAATGATAAATCTTTTGTTTTCAGGGTCATAGGAATTTTAATTTAACTTGATATATATTCCTGGGGAATAAATATAAAATAAAATTATTAAGGAAACATTTTGAAAGCCTATTAATATTGAAGCTGCAAATATAACAAAAATGTAGCCTCTGCAAAGTTTACGTACCATGAAGAGACTAAAACATATTTTAGTCAGTTCAAATAATCTCTAGTATTTCTAATTTACACATGGAAAATAGGAAAATCTGACTATTCTGCAGTCATGGAATAAATTGTACATAGTATGTACCAAAAACTGCTTTAAGAAATAATTTCAATCTTTGGAGAACATTTAATTCTGCATTTATAGTGACTACCACAGTATGCATCTGTACCAATAGTATATAAGCATTGATTCTTTCCACAGTCTTGCCAGTACTTGCTTGTTTTTCACATTTTGATAAAGCTCATCTTTATAGAGAAATGTCTGATCCTTTACCATTACCTTAATTTACCATTTTTCCCTTTGATCCACTCAAATTATATCAAAGACCTGAACACCAGACATGAAACTTTGCAACTACTACAAGAAAGAGTGGGAGGAACACTAGAACTCCTAGGCATAGGCAGAAACTTTTTAATTTTTTTATTGTAAAAATTTTTATTGTAATTTTTATTGTAATTTTTTATTGTACAAAGAGGTTACAGTTATATGAGTAAGGTAATGAGTACATTACCTATCAAGCATTGTTACCCCTTCCTTTGTTTTTCCCCTACCATCCCTTCCCTTTCCAACTTCCCAGATCCTCCCTCCCCTCCCCAAAGTTGAAAGTTCCTTTTCAACATACTGTCTTATACATCTCATTGTTACAATGGGCCAAACTGTATACGTATTTCAGCTTTTTGCTATTTCCCTTCCCCTCCCCAAATTAAAAAATGTAAATACAGGATGCAGGGCACTAGAATCAAATATAGTGAAAACTATGGGAGAAGAACATACAAAAGAACATACAAAAGAAAGAAAAAACATCACATGGTACATTATAAATACATTAAAAACAACAGCAAGAGAGACCCATTTGTGTCCTTATCTTGGGGTTCATTTCACTTAGCATCATCTTATATATGTACATAGATTTTGACCTTGTCTGCTTGTTGTAGACATATAATATTTATTGCAGATAAGGGAAACCATGGGACCTATGTTTCTTTGGGTCTGGCTTACTTCACTTAATATAATTTTTTCCAAATATTTCCATTTCCTAACAAATGGAAAGATTTTCTAACAAATGGGGCAATGTCATTCTTTCTGATGGAGGCATGGAATTCATATATATATATGTATATATTAATATACATATATATATATATGATCCATTCATCTACTAAGGGGCATCTGGGTTGTTTTCATATCTTAGCTATGGTGAATATTCAAGAAATCTAATAACAACAGATACTGGAGGGGATGTGGCCACAAGGAAACACTATTGCATTTTTGGTGAGACTGTAAACTTGTTCAACTACTTTGGAAAGCGGTATGGAAGTTCCTCAAAAGACTACATGTAGAGCCCCCTATGACTCATCAATCCCACTTTTGGGCATTTGCCCAAACAATCACAAACAAGGCCATACTAAAACTACCAGCACAACAATATTTATCACAGGCAGAAACTTTTTGAAGAGTCCCATGGGCCCAATAGATAAGAAAGAGGGTTTGTTGTTAATTTAATTTTGTTGTCAAGGTGATATTCAAAGGGGTTACAGTTACATACATAAGTTAATGAGTGCATTTCTTGTCCCACATTGTTACCTCACCTTGTTTTTCTCCCAATTCCACTTCTCCCATATTCTCCCCCCCCCCCAGGTTGTAAAGTTAATTTCCAACATATTGTCTTGTGAGTATTATTGCTGCATTGGTTCAACCTTTGTCCTTTGTCTCTCCATTTTCTTGTTCCTCTTCCCTTCACCAAGTCAGATCAAGGTACATATAAGACACAGGGTATCAAAATCAAAAACAGTGACAAAAGGGGATAAACCAAAGTGGGGAATGAAAGAAAAAAGAAATAACTTCACACAGTATAACAACAATAACAACAAAACAAAGAAAAACTTCTTGCTTCCATCTTGGAGTTTGTTTTGATTAGCATTTTGACAAATGGGATTATATTAAACTAAAAAGTTTCTGCACAGCAATTGAGACTGTTACTAAACTAGATATATAACCAAAAGACTGATAGAAGATCTTCACCAGCAACACATCAGACAAAGGCCTAATATCCAAAATATAAGGAGCTCAAGAAACTAACCTCTAACCAATCACTAAATGGACAAAGGAGCTAAGGAAAGACTTTTCAGAAGAAAAGTTAAGAATGCCAAAGGAAGTATTCATCATCGCTGCCTATAAAGGAAATGTAATTCAAAACAACTCTAAGATTCCATTTCATCCCAGTTATATTAGCTATAACATGATTTAGAACAACAACAAATGTTGGTGAGGATGTGGGTAAAATGGAATCCTATTGCACTGTTGGTGGGAATGTAAATGAGTACCACTCTGTACAGCATTCTGGAGGTTCTAAACTAAACAATTTTATGTGAGAGGGTGTAACAAGTTTGACAAGAAATATACTCAACCCCCCGCTGTACATCACCTTGTCAATAAAATGAAAATTTTTTAAAAATGCTAAATGTAGACCTTCTCTGCAACCCAGCCATACCACTCCTGGGCATCTACCTAGAACTAATTAAACCAGATACCATAAAGATAACATAAAGAAACTTATGCATCTATATTCCATGTTGTAGTATTCACAAACAGACCTGTTGTCCTATAATACATGACTCATCTAAAAAAAAGTGGTACCTAAATACAATGGAATGAATTTGCAGGGAAATAGGTGGACCTAGAATAAATCATATTTAATGAGGTCAGCCAATCTCAGAAAGACAAGAGCACATGTTTTCTCTCATATGTGGAAGCTAGATTTAAAATACTCACTTATAATAAATTATATAGATCTCTAGGCACTCATCCACATTAGACAAAAAGAAGACACTCATAGTAGAGGAACAGTAAGTCACAATGCCTAAGTTCTTCTAATTATGCAAAACAATATAAGCTTTAATAATAGAAACATCTTGGTATTGCCACAGAATAGGCCTGAGGATCAATGAAATAGAATAGAACTCCCAGAAATGAACATTTCTATACCCAGTGAATATTTGTGAAGGGAGCCGAAAACACAGGAAAGAAGAAAGACAGCCTCTTCAACAAATGGTGCTGGCAGAATTGGTTATTCATGTGCATAAAACTGAAGTTAGATCCTCATATATCACCTTGCACCAGAATCAACTCCAAATGGATCAAAGACCCCAATGAAAATATTACAGGAAAGGATAGGGGAAACAGTCTCCTTGTCACAGGTTAAAAGATCCAGAATAAGAACAAATCAAAACAAAAACAAACAAACAAAAAAAGCAAAGAAAGACTAGCTAAAGGGGATTATATCAAACTGAAGAATTTATGCATTCCAAAGGACAGAGCTAGCAAGATAAACAGAAATCCCACTGAATGGGAGAAGATCTTTACTAGTTACGCATCAGAAAAGACATCTTATAAAAAATATGGGAAGGGATGGGAAGGGGAAACAATGAGGAGGCAAAAATGCTTGATAAGAAATGTAATCGTTATCTTGCCCATGTAATTATAACTCCTCTGTATGGTATTGTACAATAAAAAATATGCTCAAAAAATTAAACCACTGAAAAACAAATACTCAAAGAAACAACAACTCAATTAATAATTAAGCTGAAGACTTAAACAGAAACTTCTCTGAAGAAGAAATAAAAATGTCCAATAGACACATGAACTAATGTTCAACATCTCTGGCCATTAAAGAAGTACAAATCAAAACAATATTGAGATGTCACCTCACTTCAGCTAGAACGGCTATTATCAAGAAAATTGGCTGGGCACTGGTGGCTCACACCTATAATACTAGTTACACAGGAGGATGAGATCTGAGGATCATGGTTCAAAGCCAGCCTGGGCAGGAAAGACTGTGATTCTTATCTCCACTTAACCACCCAGAAAACTAGAAGGGGTGCTGTGGTTCAAGTGGTAGAGCATTCATTTTGAGCTGAAGATCTTAGGGACAATGTCTAGGCCTAGAGTTCAAGCCCCTGGACCAACAACAAAAAGGGGGAAAAACGAACAAAAAAGAAAGAAAAGAGAAGAAAACTAACAATGAGATGGGAGCAGGGATGTTGCCAAAAGGGATGAAATTACAGTCTTGGTCGGAATATAAACTTGTCCAACCACTTTGGAAAGCAGTATAGGGATTCCTTTAACTATTATCCATAGAGCTTCCTTATGATCCACCATTCTCACTCCTGGGTATTTGTCGAATTAACCACAAACCAGGCTACCATAAAGTCACTAGTATGATTATGATCATTGCAGCATGTTTACCATAGACAAGATATGGAATCAACCCAATGCCCCTCAGTGGATGAAAGGATCAAGAAAATGTGGTATGTGTACAGAATGGAATTCTATGCTTTCAGAAAGATGAGTTGCCCTATTTGTTAGGAAATGGAAAGACTTAGAAAAAATTGTACTAAGCAAAGTAAGGCAGACACAAAGAAACATAGGCTGCATGATTTCCGTTAATTTATAATAACTAGAATATCCCTATAAATCTACAAGTAAACCGAATGGATAGTAAAAGACAAATAATTATACCTGGATATGATTCATTAAACAGCAGTCTAAATATTTCTACAATGAGAACACAGGAGGATATTCTTAGGAGAGGATCACAAGGGCTCAATAGCTATATGAATATGATCATATAAGATGAACTCTTAGAAATAGAAGTAGCATGATTTTTATTGTACTTTTTGTTATTCTTGTTTTCTTTCTTTCTTTTCCTTTCTTCTTTTCTTTTTTTTATTTGGTTTATTCCCTTCTGTCACTCTTTATGATTTCCGTACCCTTTGTGCATATACATTTACCTGATTTGGGGAGGGGACAAGGAAGTATGAAACAGTGGGACAAAAGGTAAACCAATTCAGCAGTGAAACCCAGTAAATACTATGTTGGAAATGAACTATACAATTTTGGGGGGAGCAAAGTCTGGAGGGGAAGATCTGGGAGAGAATGAGGGAGAGGGCATCAATGTTCAAAAACAACGTACTGATTACCTGAGTCATACAAATATAACACCTCTGTACTTCATCTTCTAGGAGATAGAAACAAGTTTTTTTTTCTTTTTTGTTGTTTTTCTTTCCTTTTTTTGGTCTTGTTTGTTTGAGAGTGTAAGGGAGCCACAGAAATGGAGGGACAAATGTATAAATAAGTGTAACAATGATACCACTTCACTTTGTATTGAAAAAGACCTGTGCGATTTGTGAGTGAGCAGGAAGGAGAAACATGGGCGAGAGTAATTGAAGGGCTGATGTTGTTGAAAAGGAAATATACTCTTTCCCTGATTTATGCAACTGTAACCACTCTATTTTTAGTATCTTTAAATAACAATAATTGAAACATTAATAATTTACCATTTGTATAGAAAGGGAAAGGCCTTGAAAGGAAAAGCCTGAAAAAATAAGTGAAATCAGTCAGACCCAGAGGGACAAAGTATACATTTTCCCTCATATGTGAAAGCTAAAATTAGATGATAAACATTAGTAAATAAGTTGGGTGGTAGGCAAGTATATAAAAAGTATAGAAACTGAAATATGATCAAGTCAAGGGAGAAAGAATATAGTCTAGTTCCTTAGACAGCAAAGACAAAGTTCAACAAAATAAACATCATGTAGTAGATACTTGAAAGAGTTGGAATGAGGTCAAGGAGAAATGAGTAGACTATAGGAGAGGAGATGGAGAATGCAGTAAATAATGTAAAGTCTACAAAATTAAGAAGAGTGAGCAAAGGGGATATGTAGTGGAGGGATAGATGAGATTGTTAAAAGGGGTGACAATGGTAAAAATTCATTATATGTGTAAACTGCTTTGTTATGGTAATTTTTATACAATCAGGGAAAGACAATGATTAAATTGTCAGTAAAATTATTATTTTATTATTCATTTAATTTTGAAGAAATCTACTAGTAAATACTTTATTATTGTGAATATAATGATAATTCATGAGAAATCATTTCATTAGCACATCATTTTCTTTAAGAAAATTTAGACTACCCTATACATCCTCTTTTCTGTTTTCCCATAAAGGCCACCAAATTCTTTGAAAAGGAAAAATGGAAATTCAGAGTGAAACAGAGTAAAGTCTCCAACCAGTCCTTTCTTTGAAGATTTCTGAGTTTTCTAAGTTGGTCACTGTTATAAACATCTCATAGTTAATTGCATTTCAATTTTGTTACCTGTCAATTCTCAGGTACTATCAAATAGATAATGACATTCAAACCCCCTTCTGATGCTATGCTTTCCAAGGTATTAATAGTAAGACCTATAGCACTTTGTTTTATTACTTTATTCTGATATTTCTGTAAATGCAAAAAATAAGATGGCTTACTCTTAAGATGTTTAAGATCCTTCTTGTGTGCTCTATTAAGTTATGATTTGTTGGTTTTTCTTTCAATTTACATATCCCTTAGGAATATAAATCTATTTTACATTCTTATGAATGCTATCTCTTTTAATAAACCTGTTTCCATCCAGCCTATCTCAATAGCATATCAAAATGTTTTAAGGTGCCCTTCTGCTAACAAATATATTACCTCTCTTCTGTGTATGTCTCAGATGCACTGAGCAACAATTTTGTGTGTCTTCTACAAATGAATAAAGAAGATATTGAATAAGAAATAATCAAGGGCATAAGCAAAATCTTATCTCTAAGGTATAGTTGCTATAATTTTATTCTATTTAACATTGATTTATTGTTTCTCTGAAATAATAAATTATCTCATCTATTCCTTATTTTAATTATATCTATACATTACCTTTATTTTAAAGAAACAATTCTTAGAAGACATAAATTTAATTAACTATAGTTCCGTACATATGTATTGTGGAGCTTATACTTGTTTTCAGACTTTTTCTGACTCACAAACGATAATTTTATAAGATACTGTAATTAGAATAATAAATTGCTAGAATTATAGTTTTGCCACCAGATAATGTTCTCTAACTTGTTTGATTATTCACTTTGCTGAAAAGAGAAGTATGAATTGCTCTCTTAAGCATCCACTTAAAAGAGGAAAATGTCACAAAGTAGTATCTTTCAATGTGAAAACCACGTTAAAGTCTCTCATTTTAAAATTAGATGCAATTTCTTTCCTGAAAAAATAATTTCTGGTAATGAACTTTAAAAGGAATTCTTGTTTAAGAATCCAATCTTTTCCCTGGTGGGTTAAGTTTAATTAAGAGGTCATTTAATCTATTTTATACTCTACCAAATATACCCAATTAAAAGAATGAATGCTAATCTTATCTCTCAAATTATTCTTATGCCTCAAAATTACTCTGGGGACCTGCTAGTCATCTAGCCCGGTAGCATTATTTTAATGATGTGTCACACATATAATGTAATTTTACCTTAAAGTGTGCTTAAAATTCTTGAATGGACATTGGGGATTTATTTAAAAGTAGATTGTTAGATATAGATATTAAAAAAAAGTACCACCAAGTTTGCGCATCTCTGTGTTATGCACATGTGAGTGTTCTGATTTTAACTTGAGGTTAGTTTTTCTCTTCTGACTTCCCGAATCTCCTTACATTTGAATGATTTAGGTCACCTCTTCTATGAACTCCTTTTTAAACTTCTACTTATTGTCCATTTGGTTTCTTCTATGCAAGTAATAGGACAGTGGCACTGATCTATATAAATCAGCAGTATATCAGATCATTCCTTTACTGATGATCATTTAGATTATATCTCATTAATAATTCAAGTAAGTTTGATGAATAATTTTCAAATATGTTATATAAAATATTCTCTATAGAATATTCTATTCTATTCTATGTTATAGGTTAATTTAACAGATCAAAGGATCAAATATTATACATATTTAGATTTCTTCTGAGACATTAACCTAGGGACTTCTGTTGAGTTTTCCAAGCTTAGTGTTTTATCATTGATGTGTGTATGTTTCCTGTACATTAATATTTTCATTGTTCTAGAACACCCAATATTTTTCTATAACTTACCTAATTATATTTAATATGATACCATTTGTATGCTATTCCTTATAACACATAGATGACATTCCCCATCTTCCTTTTCCTTTTATTACTTTTTGTTTCACAACAAATATCCCACTTTCATGTTTAATTTCACTTTCTTTTTTTTTCCTTTTTTTATTTTTTATTGTGAAAATACTGTACAGAGGGGTTACAATTACATGGGCAAGATAACATGTACATTTCTTATCAAGCAATGTAGCCTCCTCCTTTGTTCACTTTCAAATGCTATCGTCAAAATTCTTTCTCCTGGCCGTAATTACCTAAAGACATATAATTCCCTGCCCAGGTTCCTGATAGACTTTGAAATATCATTTTATTTCATAAATGCACAAATCACTTTATGTTCCCTCTATGTCTGTGTGTTATTTCCACCTGGTATAATTTCTCTTGGGAAGGAAATTGACATTTCCTGAAGAACTGGCTTGTTGAAGACACAGACTTTAAGCTCTCTTTTGACTTCACATGTCTTCATGGAATCCTCATTTGTGAAGGGAATTTTCACTGGGCATGAAATTCTGAGTTAATATTCAACTTCAAAATATGATTTTATTGTCTTCTAGACTCTAAGTTTCCTAATAAGACAAGAATAAACATTTATTTTGTTAGTACTAGATTTACAATGTGTGTTTCATGTGATTGTGCATCACATTTTATATCTAAAATTTTAGCAGTTTAACTTGGAGGTCCTTACTTACAAATATCTTATATAACTATCTATTGATAACGTTTAAAGATCACATCTGAAACATATTATCCACTTTTCCTTTCATCTCATGTTGTAATCCTTCTTTGATTCTCTGAGATTTTTACATTTTTTTTCTTTCTTTTAACTTACTAGTCTTCAGGTAAATTATTTCTTATGGTATTTTTTTGCTGTTTAAATACAGTTTTAAATTTCTTCAAGTATCTTCTTTGGTAAATTTTATTATATTCTCTTAAATATTCCATTGCTGTGCTAAGATTTCCTCTAAGTTCCTTATGATCAGAATTTCTTTAATTATGTGAACATATATCTCTTAAATTATTGACATGAAAAAAATTTTTTTTTGGTCCGGTTGTGGGGCCTGAACTCTGGGCCCGGGCGCTGTCCCTCAGCTCTTTAGCTCAAGGCTAGCACTCTACCACTTGAGCCACAGTGCTACTTCTAGCTTTTTTTTCTGCTTATGTGGTGCTGAGGAATCGAACCCTTGCATGCAATGCAAGTGCTCTACCACTGAGCCACATTCCCAGCCCAACATGAATTTTTAATAACTTCTCTCAATATTTTTCTCTTGAGTCTAAGCTTTGGGTTATTTTTCTTTTTAATTTCATTTGAATTATTTGCCTGATTCTCTTCATAGCATATAACTAAGCCTCTTGGATGTAAAAGATCTCAGTTCTTGTTGTTCTAGCTTTTATTAGATTGTATACTAATTATATTTGAACTTGTATGGCTTTGATTTTGTGTTTTGGTTCCACAGATTTTATAAGTTCAAGAAGTTTCCTGAGTTCCTCTACCTTGGTAAGACACAATCTCTAAACACCAGTTTTAGACCTTATTATCAGCTCTTCAGTAGGGTTACTTCTGGATCATACTCTTTCCTGTATTTCCACCAACACATAGCACCTATTAGTAAAGACCATCCATGTGGAATGTACTAGTTTTCTTAATGTTTCTTTTACTGTTTATATTATTTCACTATCTTACTCTATTTTACTTATGCAAGTAGCTTACTGGTAAACCATAGGGATTCTGTTACTTAGGAATATGTATCTTACCCTTATCCAAGGACTGCTTATTATCTGTACTCATGTTCTTATTCACACACACACACACACACACACACACACACACACACACACACACACACACACACACATATTTATAAACACAAATACATTCAGCATCTAATTTTACCTCATTATGCTTTGGAAATTCTCACTAAGCAGAGAAGTGAATAATGATGGGGTTCCTGTTATAATTTTTTGTGTGATTTTAATGGAATACTTGGGTCTAATTTCTGAAATCATTTTAGTTTTTGGAAATCATTTACCATATGCATAGGACTGTTTTAAATTACAGTGTTTTTAATTCATTCACAGTGAATTATACTTTTAAGTATGTGTAGCAACATCAAATATACAATTAAACAAAGCAGCATTTATAAATTATTTTCATTATCAGTGTGATGAAGTTAGACAATTATTGTAAAGCCAGAATTATTTAAATCATATAATCAAAACATATAAACTTCTGGGCATGGGTGACCCAGGTCTGTAATCTTAGCTGAGATCGAAGTATTGAGATTCAAAGCCATCCCAGGCAGAAAAGTCCATGAGATGCTTATCTCCAATTAATCACAAGAAAACCAATGTGCTCAAAGTGATAGAGCAATTACTGTGGAGCAAAAAGCTCCAAGACTGACATGTCCCTGAGATCAACCCTACAAAACAAATAAACAAACAAACACACAAACAGAAACCCCATATAAACTAATTGCAAAATTTAAAAGCTTAGTAAGTTGTTTTTATTTGAAGTGTACCTGTAAAACTCAGGTTTACTATTTTATTACTAGTATTTTATTATTAATCATTTAAATTACTCAGATCACATCCATCCTGATCATTTTGTAATTTTTGATTTTTGAGTTTCTTTTTAAGCTTCTTGTGTTTCTTTAAACCTTGTTATCATATTATGCAATTATTCTGTATCTTATCTTGACCTTTTTTGCCAATTCATCTTACTTTATCATTATTATTTCATGTCTTTTATTTTATTGACAATGATGTCTTTGTAGAAGTAATCAAAAAGTTTTTAGAGTTGAAATGGTAATCCACTATTTCTATGTGCAGTATGTCACTAATTTTCCAATATTTTACTTGACATTTTGTGTGGTTTTTATATGTATGCATACATATATATATATATGTATGGCGATATATATGTGGATATATATATATATATATATATATATATATATATATAATTTCTTCGTTAGCAGAACTTATGAAATGGAAAACCTCCCATGCTTCTGGATTGGAAGAATCAACATGGTGAAAATGGCAACTCTTCCAAAGGCTATCTACAAATTCAATGCGATACCTATCAATATTCTAACCTCATTCTTCAATGAAAAAGAAGCAATCCTAAAATTCATACAGAACAGTAAAATATCCCGAATAGCAAAAATGATCCTTAATAGAAAGAACAGTGCTGAAGGAATATCAATACCAAATTTCATACTCTACTACAAAACCATAGTAATCAAAACAGCATTACACTGACACAAGAACAGACCGGAGGAACAATGGAATAGAACTGAAGACATAAAAATGAGCCCAGAGACCTATAGTCACCGTATGTTTGCTAAAGGAGATAAAAAAAAGTAGGAAGGAAGAAAGACAGCCTCTTCAGTAAATGGCAGAGGCAAAATTGATTAATCAACTGTAGAAAATTAAGCTGGATCCTTATCTATCACTCTGCACCAGAAACAACTCCAAATGGATCAAAGACCTCAGAGTCAAAGCAGACACTCTGAAAATATTACAGGATGGAATAGGGGAAACCCTAGGTCTCCTTGGCACAGGCCCAAATTTTCTTAATAGAGACCCAGAAGCACAACAAATCAAAGAAAGGTTGGATAAATGGGATTGCATGAAACTGCAGAGCTTCTGCATGGCAAAGGATAGCTAGCAAGATCAATAGAAAGCCCACGGATTGGGAGAAGATCTTCACTAGCCATACAACAGACAAGGGTCTCATATCTAAAATATACCTGGAACTCAAAAACTAAATCCCCCAACAACAAATCTTCAAAGAAACAACTATCCAATAAATAAGTGGGCTAAAGACTTAAAGAGAAACTTCTCTGAAGAGGAAAGAAGTATGGCCAATAGACACATAAAGTAATGCTCAACTTCTTTAAACCTAAAAGAAATGCAAATCAAAACAACATTGAGATTCCATCTCACCCCAGTTAGAATGGCTCTAATCAAGAACTCTAATAACAGCAGATGCTGGAGGGGATGTAGCCAAAAGGGAACCCTACTGCTTTGTTGGTGGGAGTGTAAACTTGTCCAACCACTTTGGAAAGCAGTATGGAGATTCCTCAAAAACTCCACATAGAGCTCCCCTATGACACAATCCCACATTTAGGCATTTACCCAAACTATTACAAACAAGGCCCTACTAAGGCTACCAGCAAAACTGTGGTTATTGCAGCATTATTTACCATAGCTAAGATATGGAACCAACACAGATGCCCCTCAGTTGATGAATGGATCAAGACAATGTAATACACACACACACACACACACACACACACACACATACACAATGGAATTCTATGCCTCCATCAGAAAGAATGACATTTCCCCATTTGTTGGGAAATGGAAAGACTTGGAAAAAATTACAGTAAGTGAAGTAAGCCAGGCCCCAAAAAACTTAGTTCCCATGGTTTTCTTATTTGCAATAACTAATGTGTATAACAAGTAGAAAAGGTCAAAAGCTATGTACATATGAGCATATAAGATGATGTTAAGCAAAATGAACCCCAAGATAGGGACACAGATTTTTTTTTCTCTTTCTTGTTATTGTTTCTATTGTATTTATGTCATAGGTGGTTTGTGTTTACTCATAATAATATTTTAAAATAAAATGATATTATTTTTAGTATCCTAATGAGTAATTCTATGAAGAAACTTCATCAAGTTAATTTTGTCATATCAGATGTGGATATAGATAAACCCTAATCTCATTTCAACAAGATATTTATTAAAAATAATATTGTACTTTATTGTTGTTATTTAAATAATTCCCTATATACGCTGAAAGTTCTTATTTATACTGTTTCATGTTTTATAGCCATCATAACAATACTTATAACTTTAAATATGAATGGGATAAGCACCCAATGCTCATACCATTGAGGTTAAATTAAATAATTTAGTAACGCTGCTTTGATCTCTATGTTAGTGATTATTAAACTATGGAACTATTATTTCATTAGTTTTTGTAGAATTTGTTTTATTATATACTTAATGTTACTTAGTGATTAGAAAAAATGAGAGCATTTATATAATGGTAAAACATAACCCCACAAAAACATTATTGAAATACTTTTAGCTTGACAAATTTATAAAGCAACAAATTCGAAATTAAGATTTTGAATAAGAAAAATAATTTACTTTGGAACATCCCAGACATTACATAATCAAGAATTTCCAACTGCTTTTTTAGAGTAAAGATGTAGCATTATTTAGAGTTAGTGCACATGAGACCTTCTGCTGTTGTCCACATTGTCAGTAAATTGGGACATTGTTATCTGCTAAGTATGAGAACATTCAGTAATGGTCCAATTAAAATGACTTATTACTTACAACTTTCCAAACCAATGTAATACTTACAAAAGTAAGTTAATATAATAACATGTTATAATGATTTATCCCATAACATTATAAATGATTTTTATGTCACAAAACATCTGTGGAAAAATATATTTATCATTGTGCTATTCTATTTTGTGGATGCATTATTGAAGTTTTGTAAGTAAATTCTATTATATTCATGAACTGAAAATTTAAGTAAAATTTTACGTACATAATCAGATTCATAAAGGATGGTGTGAGCTAATATACCCAACAACCACTCATTTTTTTGTTTAAATAGCTATGTAAATAGCTGTGATTATTGTTACCAATTATTTTGTGAATTTATTTATTTATTTTTAGTCCAAGATTACATTTCAAACACAGTATTTGCTCTTTTCTTCATTGGCTAGAGCTCTATTAGCCCCCCAATCCCTATTTTGACTTTTGACTATGTACAAAAGGTTCTCTCTTCATCAATACCATCACTGAATAAAAAAATATAGAATTAAAGACATGTTTAAGAAATTAATATTTATACTTTTATTATACTTTGAAAAACAATCTTGTACATAAGTATCTTTGAGTGTTTTTATCATACAAACACACTGAAATTCATTAACTATGTTTGAAAATACATTTTAGTCATATTATTTGCTTTCTTTTATATCATGACATCCAGATGCTGTGAAAGTGATAATTTGTCAAATTCCCTTCAATTTTAAAAGTTTCACACTATAAAGGGGTATAGACACACCTTCATTGAATGGGAAATTGCCAAATAAATTTTAAAACATAGACATGCTGTTATTTAAAATATATTACTCTCAATCAAGATTTAACTAAAGTACATAGATATAAAAGTTTAGTTTAACACCTTCAGAAGGTTACTTTTTCCTTCTCACATTCTATGTTTAAGTCAGCTGTATATTCAGAAGTTTGAAATTTATATTTAATATAAGCATAGGAGGGCCACAGATGTTTTTGATTTATTGATGATGTTTTAGTACTTATATTCCAGACGTAGCTGCTGCTAAAATGAGCTATGCATATTAGTGGTATTAGCATAATTAACCTATACCATAGCAAATATTCTCTGTAATGATCTTGCCATACTAGCATAGACATTCCTGTTCCTTCAAATGTAAGGCATTTTTCAGTGGTATACATCACTCACGTTTCTTTCTTATACTACATTTTCATATGGAATGCCAATATTTAAGTATTTTATACAGTCTTTAAATATAATTAAGTTCTAAAAGAAAGCAGTTCTTTCCCCCTATCTCCAATATTCCACTTGATGTCTCTTACTAGGCTTGTTGGCCAACACTGACATAAGTTATGTTTTATTGAATATTTTTACTGTTTACCTGAATAATCTGTAACATGCAAATTATAGTATAATAAAATAAGTTTTTTTCAGAAACTGTTAAAACACAGGCAGATGTGTCAGAGACATCTTAATAATGTGGTTTAACCATTCACATTATACTAGAGACTTCTAAGAAGTAGAGGAAACTAGATGTATAGACTACATGTCAACTGTTCCCTTGTGAACCGTAATAAAATTTATACAGTTATTTCCTGTATTGATACTATTTCTTGTGAGCAGAATAACATATAAAATGTTTATTGATGGAGGCAAAGAATTCCATTGTGTATGCCTCCATCAGAAAGAATGACATTGCCCCATTTGTTAGGAAATGGAAATACTTGGAAAATATTATATTAAGTGAAGTATGCCAGGCCCAAAAAAACATAGGTCCCATCTGTTTCCCTTATTTGCAATATTTAGTATATGTCTGAATCAAATAGAAAAGGTCAGATAAGGTGATGTTAAGGAAATGAACCCTAAGAAATGTATTCAAATGTTTTTTTTTCTTTTCATGCGATTGTTTCTAACACATTTATAAGATTATTTCTTTGTTGCTTTGCATGTCCCTCCCCCACAGTATAACCCCTGCTTTCACTGTATTTGATGTCGGTATAATTTGTGGAGGGGAAGGGGAAAAACAAGTCGTTTAAATAGGGATACAGGTGGACCCATTGCAACAATGAGATGTACAAGTCGTTATGTCGAAAAATGAACTTTACAACTTTGGTGCGCAGGGGTAGCAGGGAGGATCAGGTGGGGGGGCGAGGGGAGGGAGGGTGGGAAGGGATGGGAAGGGGAAACGAAGGAGGAGATAAGAAATGTACTCATAATCTTGCCCATGTAATTGTAACCCCTCTGTACAGTATTTTCACAATAAAAAATAAAATAAATTTTTAAAAAATGTTTATTGAGTGATTACCACTTTGTTCGCTAATTATTTGAGTCATAGGAGCTTCACAAGAATGTATATGGCAGCTATATAATTATAATTATCATCATTTAGCCAGGAGCTAACTGGGATCTAAAGCCCTAAAGAACAACTGGAAAGCTGTAAAGATGACCTTAGTGAAAAGGAAATAAAACTCTGAATTAATCCTTTCCAGGTACAAAGGCTAATACCCAGCTACTATCTTTTGTATACCTCTAGTTAAATACTTCCTGAAAATTCAAAATTAAACAAAAACCATAATAAAAATAATTGTCTATTTTATTCTGAGAATTTATGAACAGTTAGGAAAATAAAATAAGTTCATACTTAATATTTTTATAAGCTAAACACTAAATGTGTCATCTAGAGTTTTCTGATCCTGATTAATTTCTGGGGTCTTTTGTATTTCAGATTTTTATGCCAGCAATAACTCTAAGGTGAAAAGTATTTGAGATTTTAAATAGATTGTTAACTAAAGCAAACTTCATCAGCCCAATATTTGTAATGTTTATTATATTTGGTTATATATTATTTTCTAAAGTAATAAATGGAAACAGTTCTCTGAATGGAAATAAGCTTATAGAATGCTTTTTAAAAGGTCAATTTTGAAAGGTTAAAAAAATCACTGGAACAATATCTGAGTTGATTAATAAAGATTTTATAAGTACTAAGTACAACTCATTTCTCCATTTACATGAAAAACACATAAGCTTACTTAATGTTTCTGAACACATAAGCTTAGTTAATGTTTCTGAAAAATGAAATTGAATTATATATTTACAAAACAATGATTGATTTTGCAAGCTGTTAAACTATATTGAAGCAGATATGCCTTGACTAACTTGTGCATAGCAATTTCTTTTGAGTTGGTATTTCATCAACTTTTATCATTAATGGAATTTTAATTCAAATGGAACTTGAATTGGGTATATTTCTCAAAATATATTGTGCATTATTCAGAGATAATCTTTTTCTAATTTTCTCTAAATAATTTTGGTTAAGTCAAAAGGAGAAGAAAATTATATTTAATTTCCCCCCTACCTCCTCTTCAATTGTACAACATATAAAAAATTATTTCCTGTCATATTTCTTTAACTAGAATTGCAAACATTCTACTCTATCATTAATTTTAAAAACCTAATCTTTGTGTGTGTATAGGCAGTGGAGCAAGGCAGGGAGGAATGCCTGAATATTTTTAATTCTCATATATTCCCCCATAAATATAAGTGAATATTCCAAAGTAATTTATCCTAAAGGAAAGGCTAAAATCCATAACTCAAATGTTCTCACAAATGTTTACAAATAAACTTTAAAAGAATCTTCTTTCACTTTAGATAAGTTACATTGTACTATTTGAAGACATATTTGTAATAATTGAAATATTTAAATTTCAGGGTTTCATTGTAAAATATATTTGGCAACCTACTTTAAAGCGGCAGCTACAATCTGTAAAATTTCCTTAAATAATTTGATCAACCATCAGGATTATACATAAAACCTACAGGAGAATAATACATTCCACATTTTGGTTACTTTCCTTAATGGGTAAAAACTTGCAAATCACTTGAATGAATTTTACAAAGTGCTGTTTATAATAAACCCCAAACATTGATTAAACATGGAAATTTTTATTGTTTCCAGCACTCCAATATTTTTAATTTTTGAAGATCATTTAAACTATAAATTCCTGGTTTGAAGAATCAGTATTTTTCCGTGTTCAAATCTGTATTAAAATTGTTACAGATATCTAAAACATCTCTACGTATTTGCAATTTATTCAGTACAGTACTCACATTAAATTGCTTACAATGAATTTCATTTTGTTACTTTGGCTTTCCCTGCCCATGTGTTGGATGATGAATAACTCATTGCTATTAATTAATAATCAACAATTCTTTGAAATTAGTGGACATGCATTAATTCTATGAATCTCCAAGTACATTGAGAATCTTGTGTTACAAACACACTAGAATTTTGCATCTCTATTCTATTGGATAGCATACATAGACTCAGCTAATATGTAATATCTTAATTTTTAAAATTACTGCCATATTATTGTGGATTTTACCCAGTAAAAGAAATTAGAAAATATGTAGTGATGCATGCAATAATATAATTTAAAATTTAGACTTTTGTGATGTAGAGACAAATAAGCTGTCAGTGAATTTCATGTGAATTTCCCTTCCCTGAAATTATATATGATTTACAATTCATAAAAATTGTTCTAAGGAAAAATAAGAGTGCCTGTGATGTGCTTTCTATCTCCCTCTGGGGTAGTTATAAGAGTACTATACATTCTATTTACAAGGGTTGTACAGCAAAAGAGTACTTAGAAATCTCATCTCTCCTTGAAGTGAAGGACCAGTGTATGTACATAAAACAATATTTACTACAGTGCTGGGAGGTATATAAATACTAAAGCTAGGATAGCTGATTAGGTTGTCTCCTGCACTTTTTTGGCTTTATGTATTTGTGTTTGATGGTAGTTTTTACTTGCTTTATTTCAGGATGTGATTTCATCTATTTCTGAAGCTTCCCATATTAAGGCTTTTGTGCATTCAAAGTTACTTTAGTGCTTTGAAAGAGTTAATGGGATTGCATTCATGTTTAATTTACTTAGGGAAAGTAACTCTAGCTTTGGAGAAACTAAACTCACCTTTGGTGACGACACTAAAATCTAAGGTAAAGATAGGGTAAAGTTTCGAACTCTTGAAAAATAATGAACAACATAAGGTGAACTTGGTAAAAGTGAATCGAAAAGATTTCCCAGTCCCTAGTTCTTCTCACACTGTCCTGTTACTTTAGTTGGAAATGACACTATTATAGAATTCATTTCCCAGGAATGAAAGAATTATCCCCCATTAAAATGTAAATGCCCCGGAAAAAGACTGAACAAGAATCAATCTATCATTTATACCTTAATGAGAAGAAATCACTCAAACCCTCCCAACATTAAATCTCTTCAAACCAAGCATTGATAGGATGTAGATGAGGCAGATGTACTTTGAATTTCAGGGATAAGGAGGAGACAAGAAAGACAAGAAATTCTGAGACTAAACACTAACCATTTAAAAAGTCTCAAAGGAGTGAGAAACAGATGAGAAACAAATGTGGTTGTGGTCGATGTGTCCAACTTCACACACTCTCTTTCTCTCTCTCCCCATCTCCTTTTTCCTTTCCCTCCCTCCCCCCTATCCACCTCCCTCTCTCACCCTCCCCCAACCCTCTCCCTCCCCTCATTCCCTTCCTCCCTCCCTCCCTCTCCCTTCCTCCCTCCCTCCCTCTCCCTCCTCCCTCTCTTTCTCCCTCCCTCCCTCCCTCTCTCTCTCTCTCTCTCTCTCTCTCTCTCTCTCTCTCTCTCTCTCTCTCTCTCTCTCTCTCTCTCTCTCTCTCTCTCTCTCTCTCTCTCTCTCTCTCTCTCTCTCTCTCTCTCTCTCTCTCTCTCTCTCTCTCTCTCTCTCTCTCTCTCTCTCTCTCTCTCTCTCTCTCTCTCTCTCTCTCTCTCTCTCTCTCTCTCTCTCTCTCTCTCTCTCTCTCTCTCTCTCCCCACACACACACACATTCCCCAATGCTGAAGCTTGAACTCAGGGCCTGGGCACTGTCCCTGAGCTTCTTTTGCTCAAAGCTAGCACTCTACCATTTGAGCCACAGCAACAAACCTGGCTTTTTCTGTTTATGTGGTACTGAGGAATTGAACCTAGGGTTTTATGCATGCTAGACAAGCACTCTACCACTAAGCCACATTCCCAGCCCTCAGTTTCTCTTTTTATTTGAGGCACACAAATTTGAGGAAAATAAGCTGTTATTATTCTGCATTCTTTCTCTGGAGAACTCCATCCATGCTGATCAACACCAATGGACCCATTCCAATATTGATGGAGATCTCTATTTCAGTAGTGGACTTTGTTATAACTGGCTAATGAATATAAACACAAATGTAGACACAAAAATTCAGAGTTCATCAGAATCAAAAATTGCAAATGGTAAAAAAATAAATTGTAAAAGTGAATGAAATTACACTTTTTAAATCATTCTGTACATTCTGTACTATTAATAGCTCAGTCAATAGTGTAAAATATTAAGGATGTGTCAATATTTGGTTCAAAAATAAATTTTGGGAAAATGTCTGTTTTGCAAGTTAGCCAAACTTTTCATTTTGTATTTGCAGTGTTTTGGGTGTATGTTCAATGAGATAATGTGTTTACATTGTCGTTAATTTATTATTCATTGTCAATTTTGATCGTTTTCTGTTTTAGCTTTTGTGCTTTTGTTTGTGTCTATATTTTACATGGTAGTACATGCCCAAGTTTCACATGCACAAATATGTGTATGGTGGCTTAAGAGACAGCTTTCATCGTAAGTGTGACAGGTTTAATTATAGATTTTTGAGAAAATGATAGTGCTTTTCATAGTGATTGAACTAGATTATATACACGTAGCTATTGTGTACATGTTCTTTTCTTCCACATACACACCAGCATTAATTGTTGATGCAATAATATCACATTGGGCTTATATCTGAAGGACTGTGAGTAAGGATGTCATACAGGCACTTATGCACTCATCTTTATCAAAGCACAACTGAGAGTGGCCATGTCATCTCAGCTTCTCTACAATTCATTAATGCAAAATAAAATACTGTATGATACACAACAGGGTATACTTCAGGTATAAAACAAAGCAAAATTATTTTGTTTGAAGAGTAAGGGATGGATTTGAAAATCATCATTTATGCTAAGCAAAGAAAGCCAGGTTCAGAATGAGGTCATGTTTTTTTCTTGTATGCAGATGTTACACACACACACATATGCATATACTTATGAATATTTTATGTATGTCTATGTATATATTTGTATATATGCATATATACACATGTATATATTTATATGATATACACATATATTTTATATACATGCATGTTTTATAGACCTATACATATAATGGTAAGAAAATATTGGTCAGAATAATTTATGCATATGTGCAAAAATAGAGCAGTGAATTTTGTTGAGGAAGGAAGGGGTTGGAGTATCTGTAAGAATGTGAGATATAGTGGCTCTGCTCAAGATACAGAGTAGATTCATCTCCTTTGTGCATATATGAGCATGTCAAAAAGCAAACTTGTTCTACACATAATAGATGCCATTACTATGTGAAAAGAGCAATTTATAAAGAGTGTTTTAAGAGAATCACTCTTTTTATATGGCACAATTAAGAGCATCTGTTTATATAATTATAGAAAGTAGACCAATTCTTGCATCTTGATCTTAAAATCTCTGTATAAATATATACTTCATTAGTTTTACTGCAACTCAATCACAAAAATGCAATCTTGGACAAAAATGATTACACATCTGATGAGAATAATTTATAACTAACCAAAGGAATAAAGAAAATAACTTTGATATGAAGAAATACTAACATTTATATACTGATTTAATTTTAGAAATTTTGATTTGTTTGTTTCTTCTCCTACAGAGTTTTAAAGATTTATTGTTAATAATGAGGAATATCAATGTATCTGTCTACTTGAGAAATACAAAATGTATTTTACATCAAATTTTTAAGGTAAATATGATGTCATGTTACATATACCTATCAATATTTTATAGAGACTTTGAATTATAATCTCATGAATATTCATTCATTTTTTGTGCATTATATTGCATTTTGACTTTTTGCTCTATGTTTTATTTTTGTACACATCTCATTACAAGTGTTCTGTTTTAAACAATATGTTTTCTGGGATAATTTAATATTTCTCTATTAGAAAACAATAGTAGTCCTCAAACAATTTTTCATTAATATGTACATTAAAAAATACTGGCTAAATCTACAGTAGTAGATCAGTTTGAGACTGAAAACAAAATGATTATACTTTATAGATTTGTGATTTTCTCTTTCAGTGTTTGTCATCTATTAGCTTGGTTCTTTTCCTTGAATCATAGAAATAATATTAACTTTTAGTGAAATTGATATTTAACTGTAAATAGGAAATATTTCACTCTATTTTTTTACTGAAGTACCCATGTAAATTTGCACTATCTATTCATGGAAATTTATATTTATTACTGAAAAGAAAAACATCAAAGATAACTGAAAAGACAAAATACAACTGTCCAAATTTTCCAGAATTTTTCTTCTTCCCACGGTCAGCATCAAAACTGTGTAGTAAATTGCTTTTGAACACTTCGGTACCAGATGTCAGCCATCTTGCTTCTCCCTGAACAGTCGCATTTGAACTGAACATCTCAGTATCGCATTGAGGGATGTGGTTGCTGATTGAACACAGGTGTAATGGTTGATATACTGTCACACACTGTGACGTTAACCTAAGATCTTTGTTGAAATAGTTATTACTGATGGCACGAAATGTAATTGCTAATTTTCTGCCTGAGTGGTTACATATTTTCTCTAAATCTTAAGAGTTATTCATCTTTTATCCACTGCCCATTCCTCAGACTTTAAGGCAGATGTGTCAGTGGTCCATGGACCAGTAATTGAACCTGTCACTTGCAATCTACCAACTTCATTCTTCAGAAATGTGACTACTGCTTTATTCACTCCCCTGCTTATTTTTTCTTGAGGTATCAAATGTGCTACTTGAACCTAAACTAACTAGCATTCATTGGTTAGCTTTAAGGCACCTTTTTGGTCACAGAGAAAAGGATGGGTTTGAATTGTATTTTAAATTTTTTTCTCCTAAAATCTGGTTTTCAAATAAAATTCTTTTAAAATTAGCTTAATTATAGCAAATTGATCACTAGTGTCATGTTTTACAAAATGTGGAATCTTCATAGAGAAAGGGGCAGGAGTTTGGAGGAGATTTTTCTTCCTCCTTTAATGAAAACTTTAGAAGGACCTAATATGATGTAAGCTGTATATATGCCCTAACAGAATTCCAGTGAGTGGGGCTGGGTCTTAATATTCGGTTCCCAATGCCACCCACAGCTTCCTAGAAATGTCAGTATCCACCCTGCAATAAGTTCAATTTACTTCCTATTTGAATTTCTACTGAAACAATTCAATTAAGGTTCACATAAGATAAAAGAAAAAGTAATGAATGCCACATTCAGAGAATTTTCCATAAAATTCTTCTAATTCTTAATTATTTCAAAACATCAAGGTTTAGAACAAATCATTTAATGTATGACATCTTATTTTATATATTAATTTTATTTTCAAAAAGTGAGAAGATTCTTCCTCTACTTATGGCTTAAAGTGTATAGTCAGAATTATAAAATTATTGGTTGAAATTTAAATAATGAATATTGCCTTTTTAGGTGAAAAAAGGTAAAATATTCATTTTGGCTCACTGGGAAAAAAAATCTAGCTATATTTGAATATTCTGCCTCTACCATTTGTTATCGAGATTCAGGACAGGACATCTGCATCTAAATAACTTCCTCTTGGGGCTGGGAAGGAGGCTCAGTGGTAGAGTGCTTGCCTTGCATGCATGAGGCCCTGGGTTCAATTCCTCAGCACCACATAAGCAAAAAGAAAAAAGCCGGAAGTGGTGCTGTGGCTCAAGTGGTAGAGTGCTAGCCCTGAGCTGAAGAGATGAGGGACAGCGCCCAGGCCCAGAGTTCAGGCCTCACGACCGGACTCCTCCCAAAATAAATAAATTAATTAATAAATTAATAAATAGCTTCGTCTTTAAAAGCAGTACTACAGTTCCTGCTTTTATGAGTTGATCTCTGTCCTAGAGGTAAGTAGAGGAATCACCTTGAATAACATCTGGAATAGAGCAGATTCACGCTCTAGGGAACTATTATGAGTTTTAAAGTTCTAGTAATAATAAGACTTTTTCTGGATGGTAGAGCTTGCTAAAAACATAGGATCTGGAGAACATATTTTCAATATTGGATGAAATCAGAAATATAAATCTGTATGGTCTAATTTAAATTGAGAGGAAAGAAGGTTCAATATAAATTCTTTGAATGGGTTGCAGTTACTTGGGCCCATTAACAGCAGAGGAAGGATCTGTACACATCCATCAGAAGTGCACTGAAATGCACCAACAGGTTTATACAAATACTGCATTATAAATTGTAGTCATTATTTGGTTCCACAAGAAAAGAAAAAGTAGCATGCCTAAAGTTCTATTCTGTTTTTTTCTATATTTCTAATGGGATGTATTTATAACAGAATTTCTCTTTCTTTTTATTGTAATGGTGATATACAGATGGGTTAAAGTTACATAAGTCAGGCAATGAGCACATTTCTTTTTGAACAGTGTCACCCTCTCCCTCATTTTCTCATAGTATTTTTCCTCCTAATCTCCCAAGTTGTATAGTTGTGTTTCCAAGTTGTATTTCCAACAGAGTGTCTAGTGAATATCACTGATGAATTGGTTCACCCTTTGTCCCATCATATCTGTGCTTCCTTTGCTCTCCCTCAAATAAGATAAACTTAAAAGCATAATTAATTTTTGAATTGAGTTTCCTGAGGCATGATTCATGAAGTATTTCACCTGAAGCCCAAAAGTTCATATTTGGGTTGGAGAATTGAAGGAAATACAACAAATTAGAAGACCTTCAAAAGGCTGAAACTAGGTAACTGAATCTGAGGCATATAATCTGGATAAAATTCAAAGTAAGTTAGAAGCTTTTTTGTCAGTTAGTTTGTAGTTTTGGTACGAGGCCTGGAACTCAGGGCCTTGCATTCTAATTCCAACTCAACTTTTTTTTTTTTAAAGTATTTTATTGTAAAGATGCTTTACAGAGGGGGGGGTTACAGTTACATGAGTAATGAGTACATATCTTGTCAAACATTGTTGCCCCCTCCTTTGTTTTTTTCCTATTATCCCTTCTTTCCCTCCCTCCCTCACATTTTGTTATTCCCCTTCCCCTCTCCAAGTTACACACATATATATATACAAGATGCAGGGTGCCAAAATCAAATTCAATATATTTTTTTTAAATTTGATTACTGATACCACAAAACCACTTGAAATATGCATACCTACAGTCTCCAACTTTTTGTTAGTTAATAGGGGATAAATATCCTTAAAGGTTTCTCTGCTCAGACTGGCTTTGAACTATGATCCCCAGATGTCAGGCACCTGAGAAGCTAGGAATTATGTCTATGATTCACTTTTGTCTTGATTAGCTTATACCTTGAATCAGTTCTGAAGCCATTTTTGTGTTCTTGATTTCAATATAAATGGAAAAATATGCTGATGATATAGCAATATAATCTCACAGCATCACATTTTTCTGACAACAAAATGTTATTGGGTTGGTGCAGTGATTGAATTATTGTCCTTTATCTAATTATAATTTAAAGAATATACCTACTGTATTCTGACAAATATAATTGAATTTTCATTGTGTTCATTTTAATTTATAAGTAAACTTTAGATGTTCAAAAGTATATAATAACATATCCTATTTCCAGTAGTTCCAATATACATATTTATGAAAAATTACATTCTCCATTAATTTTATCTAGCACTAAAATTAAACATTGACATGAAGTAACTGATTTTTCATTCATTTTCAGTATTCATGTAAATGTCCAAATTAATTTTTCTTATTCCTTGTTTTAAATTTTAAATAAAAAGTGAGTTGTGGGACTGGGAATGTGGTTCAGTGTTAGAGTGCTTGTCTTCCATGCATGAGGTCCTGGGATCAATTCCTCAGCACCATGTAAGCAGAAAAAGCCAGAAGTGGCACTGTGGCTCAAGTTGTAGGGTGCTAGCCCTGAGCTGAAGAGCTGAGGGACAGTGCCCAGGCCCAGGGTTCAGGCCCGATCACTGATAAAAAAAAAATTGAGTTTTATGGTATAATATGTAATCTTATACATTTCTTTCTCTGCTATATGTTCATTGGTAATGTTTCAATACTTACTTTTTCTATTCCATGTAGTTTATTATAATTTATTTAGCCGATTATTGATATACTTATAAACTTCAGAGCATATTGGCACTTTACTTTTAAAATTACAGTTAGGTAATTCTGGAAGTCAATGACTAAATTTTTCAATTATATTTGATGTATTTTTGATGCACACTTTTAGTATTATCCTCAAATCAATTTTCTAATGATTAAATAAAGAATAAAAGCAACACTAACAATGAGATTTTATAATAACTTGAAACTACATGGAAGCAAAATAATGTTCTTAAGAATACAATAATATTTTTCTCTTTTATAAGCTCTTTCTGAGAACAATGAAATCTAGGAAAATTAAAGATTTGGAAATCCACAAATATTAAAAATATGAATAATATGTAAGTGATCTACAGCTCCTTGTTTGCTGTAAAGATATATTGAGTACTTATGTTCTTATCCAGCAAAACTTAAACTAATTTTAGTACAATGAAATTAAATTCTTATGGACCTCTTTCCCGCCCATTTTAGTGGGGGGTGGGGTAGGATGGGGATTTGCTTCATATGGTAGAGCAGGAAGAAGATGACTGTCTTCTACCATTTACATACACCTCTCAAACAGGCTCAGAAAGAAACACAGACTTTGTGGTTACCCTCATTTGTAATAATTAAAATATGTCTATAAATCTACAAGCTAATCCAATGGGTAGTAAAAGATAAATAATTACACAGGAACATGATTAAACGGCACTCTAAGCATGCCACAGTGAGAAAAAAAGGATTTTCTTAAGAGAGGATCACAATGACTCAATAGCTATGTGCATATGACCATATAAAATAACACTTATTGAAATGAACTCCAAGAAATAAAAACAAGAGGTTTTTCTATTACACTGTTTGCAGTTATTTCTTTTTTTTCTTTTGATTTATTTCCTTTTGTCACCGTTTTTTATTTCTGTATACTCAGTCTTATATATAAGTTTATCTGATTTGGGGAGGGAAATGTAATCACAGAAACGGTGGACAAAGTGTGAAACAAGGCAACAGTGATACTCTTTAGACACTGTGTTAGTGATGAACTTTACAACTTGTGGTGGGGAACGTGAAAACATGGGAGAGAATGAGGTGTAAGATTGTTCAAAAGGAAATGTGTGCATTACCTTACTTATGTAACTGTAACTCCTCTGTACATCACTTTTACAATAAAATTAAAATTAAAAATATTGTAGAAAATTCTTGTATAGTTCAATCATGTTCTTATTAGAGTTTGTTCATTTAATATCAACCTTTGGAGCCTATTTGGATTAGTGTTGGTTTAAGAGTTTGGATATTACACAATAATTTTCTGCAGAAAGCATCCTTACTAAGTACATTATTAAGAAAATAAAATCTCCTTACCAAATGAGGAAAATTGATGTGTAACAGAACTGAATAGATTTGCACTTAGAAAGTTCAGAAAGACACTGAGTTTCAACTTAAGCCAACATTTTGAATTCCTAGCTCTTCCATTTTCTACTGAGTCATGTACTTACAACTAAAACACACAGGAAATGTTTGCTTAGCAGTATTTTCTATTATTTATGACATAAAACATAAGCTAAATCACCTGAACACTGCAATACCTTGATAAATGCAGGACGTTTCCAAATGAGAAAGGTGAACATGCCGCTTACTTCTGCCAACAAATAAGCTTCAAGATTATGTTGGATTCTTCATCATACTAACCTCAATTTTTGGAGATTTTAATTTCAATTTAATAATGACTCACAAAAAGGATTTTTGTGTTTGTTTGTATTTAGCAAAAGAGATTGCATAATGTATACTTCATTTGTTCTTCCAAGTCTCAAGTCAACATCCCTGCCAATGTTTAGTGCCCCAAAATGGTGCCAATGCATTTATCAAGTTTCTTTGTCCTTGGACTTCCTGCTTACTTCTTCAGGAAACACATACAGACACACACACACACACACACACACACACACACACACACACACACACACACACACAGACAACAACAACAGCAACAAAACAGATTCAGAAATAAATGTTACTTGGGTCCCTTTATTTTTTAAGTTTTGTATCCTGCTGTCTTCAGATAAGTGCTCCCTTCCTGAGGAACTCCCCCATCTGAAACTGGTTACTACTGTGTCAATAGAATAGTAAATCTTCTGTACTCTGCCTGAAGATTACAACAGCCCTCCACAAAATTCTTTAAGTGTAATCTGTATTCTCCCAGTTCTTGGCTAATAATGCGCCTTCATTTTAGTTTGACATTTGTGAAAGGCTAATTTTGGGCTGTTTAGTTAAAACACAAAAATGTTTTAAGGTTTCTTGTAGATGCAATACTGAGAATGGTGAAAGCCATGTATTTGTGCCTGATTACTTACTTAGGACTTCTTACCTCAAGCCATAAAAGCTAAAATCTAAAACACCTGTTTAGAAAAAAGATGCAACATGTTGCTCATTATAAAATACCATATCTAAGCTATCATGTCTACAAGTTAATATGTGCAGACAGCATCCATTTCATAAGTGAAGTAATTTTAAAATACCAGAAAGTAAAATATTCTGATATCAGTCCCTATAATGCATACCCAAAACTAAATGGAGATACAAATGATGAATATGTAACACAAAAATATAACCCTATAAATATAAATTTGTGTATTTTTGTATAGTTTGTATAAATAAAAATTTGTATAAATTTTATATTGCATAAATCCCATGAATACAAAATTGTACATTACTGAACCACCATCATTAATCTCATAGAACTGTCTTACCTTTATAATTCTAGCTACTCAGAAGCTGAAAAAATAAGAACCTTGGTAGAAAAGTCTGTGAGACTCTTACCTTAAAGAAACTATATGAATTCTAAAAATAAATTATAAAGCAAATTAATAGAGGAAGAATAAGAAGTTAAGAGAATTGAGTAACTATAAAAAATATTTATGATTACTCTCTTTTGTATGTTCTTCTTCCATAGTATAACCCCTGTTTTCACTGTATTTGATTCCGGGGCTCCACATCTTGTATATACATTTTTTCTAATTTGGGGAATGCAAGGGAAATAACAAAATGTTGCAACAAGGATACAGGATGACCCATTGTAACAATGAGATGTACAAGACACTATGTTAAAAATGAACTTTACAACTTTGGGGGTGGGAGAAGCTGGGGAGGTGGAAAGGGAGGGATGGTAGCGGAAAAACAAAGGAGGGGGTAACAATATTCAATAGGAAATGTACTCATTACCTTATTTGTGTAACTGTGACCCCCTCTGTACAGTATCTTCACAATAATATGTGTATATATATATATATTAAAAAAGAGTATAACAATGTGAGGAAGCACAGAAATGGTTGGACAAAGGGTAAACTAATTCAGCAGTGATACTCAACAGACACTATATTGGAAATGAACTATACAACTTGGGAGGAAGAGGGGTCAGATACCAATAACAAAAGAACTATATTAAAATAATTCATAAGACAATGTCCAAGATCATAAACTGTATAATATAGATGTAAAAATATCCTGTATCTATATACCTAGGTAAAAATCTCCTATATCTCTATGTATAGTTATAGGATGTTTATAGGACAGAAAGAAAGGAAATCTAGTGACCAATAATTTGTCTTAAATATAAAAGACATGCTCATAGTCAAATAAATAGGTAGTGATGACATATAGATTGACAGACAGAGATAAGATAAACAGATCTAACAAAACAGATTATCCCACATGAGCAAGAATTGGTTTCTTCTTAAATTCTTTACTGCAGAGTGATTTTCAAAATATATAAAGCAGTAACAATAGTTATGTGTTAGAAAAATGGAAAAATATCATCAAGGAGAATTACTCTGGATGAGGTTATTAAGCATTAATAGGTTTTGAATATATGAAATAGAAATTTTAAAAAATGTTACATGATGAAAATATTAATAGCCATTTGTTTTCAAATGTGGATTCCTGTAGTATATTGTTCATTTTGTGTTCCATAAAAAATGTATTTAACAATGAGGTCTAGTTATAGGAGGCTAACAAAAATTTCCAAATATGTGTTAACTTAGTAATTTCTTCAGACTAAATGTAAGACCTATTATGGAACAAAAATAGAGTGAAATTTGATTTCATCAAGAATCTTGGTAAAGTCATCCTTGATTAGTGCGCTCACACGCTCACGGACACACACACACCACAAGCACAGGAGCAAGCAAAATGAGAATGAGACAGAGAAGCCCAGAAAGGCAGAGGATTGGATGAAGGCACAGCTCTACTATATATCGCTGCATTTTGATCACTGATGAAAGTACAATTTAGTAATTTCAGAAACTGAAAGTTATATTTTTGGGTCATCTCGACTAGGTGGAATAATATCCAGCTGTTTAGTCAAACATGTTGATGTTCCTGTGTAGTTACTTTGCAAATGAAAATCCCTGTTTTCATTGTATCTGATGTTGGTATACTTTGTGGAGGGGAAGGGAAAAAACAAATTGTTTAAATAGAAATAAAGGTGGACCCATTGCAACAATGGGATGTATAAGTCATTATGTGGGAAAATGAACTTTACAACTTTGGGGGGGCGGGGGAAGGGTTGGAGGGAGGCGGGGGATCGCGGAGGGGGCACGGGGAGGGGGGGAGGGTGGAATGGGAAGGGGAAACAAAGGAGGAGGCAAAAATGCTTGATAAGAAATGTACTCATTATCTTGCCCATGTAATTGTAACCCCTCAGTACAGTATTTTCACAATTAAAAAAAAATAACATGCAAATGAGATGCCTTTCTGTGAAGCAAATGACCCTCTATAAAATAGTTGCATCTCTCTCAATCAGTTTAAGGTCCTTAGATAAATCAGACAAAGGTACACCAAGAAGTTGTAATTGTGTCTCTATACTGTTTCTGGACTTGAGCAGCCATAAGAAATCTCTGAGCCTACAACCTTTCTATTTACATTATGTTTTGCACATTGAACAAATTTTATAAGTCATTTTCTTCCCAATGTTCTGAATAAAACTCACTTGTTTAACCAGGTGCCAGTGGCTCACTTCCCTAATCCTAGCTACTCAGGAGGCTGAGATCTGAAGATCGTGGTTCAAAGTCAGCCTGTGAGACTCTTATCTCCAATAAACCATCAGAAAACCAGAAATAAGGCCATGTCTCAAGTTGTAGAGATCTAGCCTTGAGCTGAAGAGCTGAGGGACAGCACCCAGGCTCAGAGTTCAAGCCCCACCACTGACCAAAACAAAATAAAACAAAATAAAAACCCTCAAAACGTTATAAACACTAGACAAACATTGAAGTTCTGATTTATGGTTACACTCCAATGTAGGCCATTTTTAAGAAAACCTCCACTTTTCTCATATATACATATTATAATTATATTACAATAAGAATATATGTAAATATGTAATATATTACACTATCACACATATATGTGTAAGAGTATATACACATAGTCTCATCTAGATGAGACTATGAATGTATTATGTAATACCTTCTTGTTCTGTTGTGTTTGAGGATCCTGACAAATAGAGCAACCGAGTTTTGACAATTTGTTATATACTAACTAGTCAGTGAAGCCTATCATGACAATCAGATGACTAAATTAAATTAAAGATTTCATAGTTGAGAAATTTTGAATAAGTTTTTTATTGTGAAAATACTGAATAGACAGGTTACAGTTACACAAGCAAAGTAATGAGTACACTTCTTATCAAGCATTCTTGCCTCCTCCTTGTTTTTTCCTTACTATCCCTTCCCCCCACCTCTAAAACTAGCGTCCTCCTTCCCCCCCAACCCCGCCTAAATTGTAAAGTTCATTTTTCAACATAGTGTCTTGTACATCTCATTGTTGCAAAGGGTCACTCTGTATCCCTATTTAAAAGTTTTGTTTTTTTCCTTTCCCCTCCCCAAATTATACAAATATCAAATACAGTGACAACAGGGGTTATATAGTGGAGGAGGAACATACAAAGCAACAAAAAATCACATGGTACATTATAAATATGTTAGAAACAAAAGTAAGAAAGGAAAAAAAAAACACACAAAAAAACGTGTCCCTATATTGGGGTTCATTTCATTTAACTTCATCTTATCTACTTTTCTACTTGTCCCAGATATATACTAGTTATTGCAAATAAGGGAAACCATAGGACCGATGTTTCTTTGGGCCTGGGTTACTTCACATAATATAATTTTTTCCAAGCCTTTCCATTTCCAGACAAATGGGGCAATGTCCTTCTTTCTATGGAGGCATAGAATTCCATTGGATACATATACACATTTTCTTGATGCATTTATCTACTGAGTGGCATCTTGGTTGGTTCCATATCTTAGCTATGGTAAATAGTACTGCAATAAACATAGTTGTGGTGGTAGCTTTAGTATGGTCTTGTTTGTGATCATTGGGGTAAATGCCCAAAAGTAGGATTGCTGGGTCATAGAGGAGCTCTATGTGGAGGTTTTTGAGGAACTTCCATACTGCTTTCCAAAGTGGTTGAACAAATTTACACTCCCATCAACAATCCAGTAGGGTTCCCTTCTGGCCAAATCCCCTCCAGCATCCATTGTTATTATCGTTCTTGATTATAGCCATTCTAACTGGAGTGAGGTGGAATCTCAATGTTGTTTTGATTTGCATTTTTTTTATGGCTAGATAGGTTGAGCATTTCTTCAAGTGTCTATTGGCCATTCTTATTTCTTCTTCAAAAAGTTTCTCTTTAAGTCTTTAGTTGAGAAATTTTGTTATGGAATTATTTTAAAGATCATTAAGTCTAAATATAAATTTTAGATATAATAATAATCAAAACTGTATGTGGTACTCAAGCTTTAAAGTATAAGAAATATCACTGCACTTCTACCATTTGTAAATAAAATGTTGTACAATGTGAGATATAAGGATATATATGTATACATAATTATATATATATTATACTATTAAAGCCTCAAGATTCTGAAAAATAATAGTATGATAACACTTAAACAATAGTCATATGTGTTATCATACTATTAATTTTCAGTCATATGTGTTAATTTGTAAATTATATGAATGAATAAATAAATGGATTATCTCAACTTGATAATTTATACTCCCATGCATATTTAAGAAAATGTTTCCAGATGCTGGCGGCACATGCCTGTAATCCTAGCTAGGGGAGGCTGTGCTCTGGAGATCTTTCAGCCAGGCTGGCTTGAAAAGTCCTCTTATTTCCAAATAATTACCAGAAAATTGAAAGTGGAGCTGTGGCTCAAAGTGGTAGAGTGTTAACTCAGGTTTACCAACTCAGCTCTAATATAAAGCTCCACAACCAACAACAATAAAAGAGAAGAAAAGAAAAGATAGCTAAATCACTTAAATATAAAATGTTCACAGATTCCAAGTGCAAGTGTCTTACTCCTGTAATCTTAATTAATCAGGAGTCTAAGATCGTAGGATTGAGGTTCAAAATCTGCCCAAGCAGGAATGTCCATGAGATTATATATTCAATTAGCCACTAGAAAACTAGGATTGAGGTTCAAAATCTGCCCAAGCAGGAATGACCATGAGATTATAGATTCAATTAGCCACTAGAAAACTAGAAGTGGTAGAGTGCTAGCCTTGAGCGAAAAAGCTCAGGGATAATACCCAAGCCCTGAGTCATGCCCAGACAAAAAGAAAATGCAAGTTCAGAGTTTGCATGTACATGTACATATATGTCTGTGTACATGTATATACAAGACAAAGAATATTAAAATATTAAATGAAATTGCTGTCCTCAGTAAATATAAATGCAATATAATTTATATACATTTATATATTTCTATATAAAATATATTTATATATAATTTATCCAGTAGCATAACTGTTTTGCAAATCAGAATTATAACTAATTATAATTGATAATTAAAATTATATTAATACATTTTTGGCATATTTAACAGAATTCTGTAGTTTATTTTAAAGTAATTCTATTATATGTAAAAATTGGTATTCACTTATGTCCTCAACAGTGGAAGGGATACTAGATTTATCAGTTATAAAAATGGACTCAATTCATGAGAAAATATTTGTCATTAAGAAAGAAACATCAACAATGAGGTGTACAAATCGTTATGTCGAAAAACGAACTTTACAACTTTGGCGAGGGGGGAGGGGGTGGATGGGGGAGTTGGGGGAGGAGTGGAGATGGGAAGGGATGAAGGGATGGGAAGGGGAAACAAAGAAGGAGAATCAAAGAGTAAGACAGTAACAAAGAATGAGATGGCTCATGTTTATGATCCTAGCTACTTGGGAGGTTGAAATCTGAAGATCATGGCTCAAAGCCAGCCTGGCAGGAATGCCTCTGTGAGGCTCTTCTCTCCAAATAACCACTCAAAAAAAGTGGTGCAGTGGCTCAAGAGGCAAAGTGCTAGCCTTGAGCACAGAGAGGTTCAGTGACAGTGCCAGACCTTGAGTTAAAGCTCCACAATAGAAAGAAAGAAAGAAAGAAAGAAAGAAAGAAAGAAAGAAAGAAAGAAAGAAAGAAAGAAAGAAAGAAAGAAAGAAAGAAAGAAAGAAAGAAGAAAGAAAGGAAGAAAGAGAAAGAAAGAAAGAAAAAAAGAGAGAGAGAAAGAAAGAAAGAGAGAAAAAGAGAAAGAGAGAAAGAGAGAGGGGGAGGGAGAGAGAGGGGGAGGGAGAGAGGGGAAGGGAGAGAGGGGGAGGGAGAGAGAGGGAAAGAGGGAGGGAGGGAAGGAAGGAAGGAAGGAAGGAAGGAAGGAAGGAAGGAAGGAAGGAAGGAGAGAGAAAAAAGAATAAGGATTAGAAGTTATACTAATTTAAGGTACTATAATTTTACACAAGGTAGAGTCATGAGATTTCTCTGATCACACTGATTCTTAAAGATCATGGTTAGTACTCTTTAGTATAAGAACTTCACTGTAATACAGAAGATAAATTTAACCCCCTTCCAGAAAATAATGCAACTACCTGAATAGAACAATTATTCTCTAATAATTTACATTCAGGGAAGAACATATTTGAATAGTTTCTAAAGAAAAAACAACTTAGTCCAAAATATGCATTATTTACCATGTATAGCATTTGACAAAAGAAGTATCAGGGACAGAAATAAAACATGGGGATTGATTCAGAGTTGAGCAAATGAGAATTCTTATAGAGGTGTGATAACCTAGGTACACAAATTAGCAATCCAGTGTCTTAAAAAATTACAAATACATTCTAGGCCCTCCCATCCAAAGTTCATAATGAGAAAATGGGATATCATCAGTCAAAGGGAGAGTTTATTTAACAAGTAAGTATGGGAAAGTAACATAAATCAACTGGGGGGAAAAAAAACTAGTGTAGGTTAAAAATCATACTAGAGAGAACAAAAGAGCTTATCCATAGGAGTCATCTGATGTAAAAAGTAGAAAAATAAAAAATGTTTAGAAGACCATAAACAACATACTGAAATTCTGTGATCTCTGGAAAAGAGTTGACTGGCTATTATTATTAAAATTTCTATATAAACGTGTGAAAAGGAGTGGTAGAAAAAATTTTGAAAAAATAGGAGTGATTGTCAGTATTTACAAAAAAAATGCAGTTTTAATTACAATAAGCTTAGGAAAGTTCAAAATTGAGAAATACAAATAAAATCTATCACAGTTTTATGTTAAAGCAAAATAAAAAGTGTAACAAATTATAAATTGCTATATACTCTATATGTTAGCAAATAATTAAAATATGAATTAAAAATTTATTGCTAATTAGGCCACTGTAATATCAAAATTTCAGATAACCATTATGGAAGTAAAATTACTTGTTATACACAAACTGAAAAAAAAATTTCACTCAATAGCTTTGAAAACAGTCATGATGTAAAGACCTATATGTTAATTTTTAATGTGTATAAAATTTATGAAAATGCAGAGTAATAAATCACCTACAATTATATTTTGGTAATGATAAATCATATATACTTTTTAGATCAATTTTAAGTTAATATATAGTGCATTATAATGAGTCATCACATGTTGTTTCAATACAAATATATATTATGTAATGCTTAAATCAGATTTAATATATCTATTTAATTAAACATTTGCTTTAAAACTCCTTTTTTCTGTCTTTTTAAGGTATTCCAAATATTGACTTAATACTTAAACAATAAAAGAAACCTTTATGGAAACAGGACATAGTATTTATTTGTATTTTTCTTCTATTTTTTTCCTTCCATTTTATTTGTTTTATTTTGTTATTGTAATTTTTTTGGTTTTGTGTGAGTACTGGGGCTGAAACTCAGAGCCTTGACTCTCTTGAATTTTTTTGATCAAGGCTGACGTTCTGCTACTTGAAAATCAGCTCCCTTTCCTGATATTAATATTTATTAAACTTCACCTATGTTTCAATTTATACTACCTTATCATGTTCTTCACAGAATGCTATTTTGACTTCTCTTACACAAGTTTTACAAGAAGAGACTTATAGAAGAGAAGTTAGCCAATGTTACATGGAAAGAAAATGTCACACACAAAATTATAATTCCAGTCTATTTGTCCTGAAAGTCCTCTACTGTCATGTAACTTATATCTGCTATCCAGCCACACAAATTACGTATTAGGTTATAGACTTTGATTTTAGAAGACATGTTTCTAGACATTCTAAATTATTTTACCTGAGAATAAAGTTTCATATATTTTAATATTTTGATGAATAAACCAGGCATATTATTATTGTTATATTATTTTTATTTTTTTGCCGGTTGTGGGGCATGAACTCTGGGCCTGGGTGCTGTCCCTCAGCTCTTCACCTCAAAGCTAACACTCTACCAGTTGAGCCACAACACCACTTCCAGCTTTTTCTGCTTATGTGGCACTGAGAAATCAGACCCAGGACCTCATGCCTGCAAAGCCAGCACTCTACCACTGAGCTACCTTCCCAGCCCAGGCATATTATTTTAATATATTTATTTCACCTTACACATGGACAGAAACTTATTTTGTTAAGTTTCTCTACATTTATCTTCAGTGATTAACATAATGGTAATCAACAAAGTACTAAGGAAATAACATGAAATAATTAAAAGGTATACAAATATCTACAGAAGTATATGACCAATTCTAGACTGATGAATCCTTATTATTGTTGTGCTAAAAGAAGATTCTATAATTATACTTTTCCTCATGAAATACAAAGACTTATCTCATATTAAATTACTCTATCCCAAAATTTTAGTAGCTTCATATTTCTTAATTCTGTGGAAACAGGAATTTAAAAAATGCATTATCCAGGTATTTCACTTGTGACTCTATTTTGAGTTCCTCACAAAGAAGTTTTAACAAGATTATTATAATGAAACATTTATATTTTATTTCTTATATAGCTATTATTACAATATTTTAAAACAGAACTTATTGAAAGACATTAATTTCCATCAAAATAAAGAGTATTATTTAGAGGAAAAGACAAGATAATTGTTTATAATTTAATCTGTATAAATCTCCATTAAATTTTAATCTTTGTAAATGTGAATGTAGCACACCTAAAAGTACATGCAAATCAGTACATGGATGTTGTACATATGTGTGGAAATATACATAAGGCTTTTTGCAATTGTACTTGATTGCATATACCCACATAAAGATGGAAAAGAGAGCCTTGTAGGGTGAATATCATTATTTGTAATAATTGTTTTAGTCCAAATGAGAGGGGAAAAGGTTAGAAGTGAAAAAAAATATCCCCAGGAGGCATTACATTTTTAGTTATACCTCACAGGAAGACTGCTAATGGTAGAAAGATTGTAATTGGCTTCCCACCTCTAAGATCAGAGTTCCAGGATTTTTGTTTAGAAACTTTGAATATTAAAATGTTGATTTCATTTCTACACATTTTTCCATTAATCAAGCCACAGGCATTTTCACATTTACATATTTTTAGTTGAAAATGGTAAAACTAGAGTGCTCAGTATAATAATTAATAGAAGTAGGGTTCATTAAGAATCTTTCAAGATATTGGTGAAGTAGAAATATCCAACTACTATCATGATGTAGTTGTCATGGTTGCCTTCTGAGTTTTTTTCCTTTGAGAAAAATTAAAAATGAAACAAATCTAACTCTTTTCTAATTTTCTTTGGTATTGGGCCTTAAACTCTGGGTTTTATGTTAACTTTGCTATCTTTCCTGTTCAGATCTGACATTCTACCACTTGATTCATACTGTCAGTCTAGATTTGTGCTTACTACTTGATGATGGAGGGTCACAGACTTTTCTTTTCTGTGCAAGCTTCAAATTGATACTTTTCAGTTCAGAGCCTCCTGAGTGGCTAGGATTGTAGGTGTAAGCCATATATACATGAATACAAGATTAAGTCTTGCCTTTGAAATGTACCTACTGATAAGACTTTTTGAAGAATAGATCTTTATATCAATTGTTTTTCTAGAGAGAAAAGAAGTCCATTTAACATCATATTTAAATGAGCAAAACTTCAGACTGGATACTTCCAAGGAAGTATCCTATCACATATACATTAAGAAAAATAAAGGAAACCTTGAGGATCTTCAGAAAGAAGTCAAAGGTTAGCGCTAACCACAACCTATCAAGAAAAATGAAAGTTTAAACAGCAGCCTACAATCCCCAGTGTGGATTCTGCTTCCCAGATTCACTTGGAAGAAAGCCGACTTCCTTTATTTTTATTTTTTATTTTTTATTGTGAACATATTGTACAGAGGGGTTACAATTGCATGGGAAAGATAATGAGTACATTTCTTATCAAGCATTGCAGCCTCCTCCTTTGTTTACCCTTCACATCCCTTCCCAGCCTCCCCCGCCCTCCCCACTCATTCCTCTCCCCTCCCACCAAAGTTGTAAAGTTTGTTTTCGACATGACAACTTGTACTTCTCATTGTTGCAACGAGTCCACCTGTATCCTTATTTAAACGACTTGTTTTTCCCCTTCCCCTTCACAAATTATACCCACATCAAATATAGTGAAAGCAGGGGTTATACTGTGGGGGAGGGACATACAAAGCAACAAAGAAATAATCTTATAAATGTGTTAGAAACAAATGCATGAAAGAAACAAAACATTTAAATACATATCTAAGGGTTCGTTTTTCTAACATCACATTATCTGAGCTTTTCTGCTTGACTCATACATATACCACCTCACCCCAGTTAGAATGGCTATAATCAAGAACTCTAATAACAACAGATGCTGGAGGGGATGTGGACAGAAGGGGACCTTACTTCATTGTTGGTGGGAGTGTAAACTTGTTCAACCACTTTGGAACGCAGTATGGAGGTTCCTCAAAAACTTCACATAGAGCTCTCCTATGACCCAGAAATCCCAATTTTGGGCATTTACCCAAATGTTTACAAACAAGACCACACTAAAGCTACCATCACAACTATGTTTATTGAAGCATTATTTACCATAGCTAAGATATGGAACCAACCCAGATGCCCCTCAGTAGATGAATGGATCAAGAAAATGTGGTATATATACACAATGGAATTCTATGCCTCCATCAGAAAGAATGACATTGCCCCATTTGTTAGGAAATGGAAAGGCTTGGAAAAATTATATTAAGTGAAGTAAGCCAAGCCCAAGGAAACATAGGTCCCATGGTTTCCCTTATTTGCAATATCTAGAAAGCAGACTTTCTTAATTCTATTTGTTTTCATTTTCCTGAATATTTCCTGGATGCCTGAGAGTAAGGTATTCTTCTCCTTGGCCTAATTGAATCAAAAACTCAACCAAGATGAAGCAGCATTAAACATACCTTCAAAAATTGTATAAGGGGCAAACAATATGAGATGACTAGTGGGAAAAATAAAACAAACAAACAAACTTGGATATTGCTAGTGTTTCACATCTTAATGACTTTAGGCTAAATAACAGTTAAGTGGAGTTCATTTCAATAAGCATCATTGTATATGGTCATAGCCTCAACGCAACTGAGCCAATGTGATACTATCTTAAGAATATCTGAGACATATTCTTGCCCCCTCCTTTGTTTCTCCTTCCCATCCCTTCCCATCCTCTCCCCTTCCCCCCCTCGCTAAAGTTGTAAAGTTCATTTTCGACATAACGTCTTGTACGTCTCATTGTTGCAATGAGTCCACCTGTACTCCTATTTAAACAATTTATTTTTTCTCTTCCCCTGCACACATTATACCAACATCAAATACAGTGAAAACAGGGGTTATACCATGGGGGATGGACATACAGAGCAACAAAGAAATATCTTAGAAATATGTTAGAATCAATAGCAAGAAAGAAAAAATATTTGAGTCCTTAACTTGGGGTTCATTTCACTTAACATCGACTTATCTGACCATTTCTGCTTGTCTTAGACATATACTAGTTATTGCAAATAAGGGAAACCATGGGACCTGTGTTTCTTATTACAAACGAGGGAAACCATAAAGCCTATGCTTCTTCAGGTCTGGCTTACTTCATTAATATATATTTTTTCCAAGTCTTTCCTTGTACTGTTTGCTGATAATTTGCAATAATTAGTATATGTCTGAGACAAGCAGAAAAGGTCAGATAAGTTGATGTTACGTGAACCCCAAGATAAGGATTCAAATGTTTTTATTCTTTCATGTGATTGTTTCTAACACATTTATAAGATTATTTCTTTGTTGCTTTGTATGTCCCTCCCCCACAGTATAACCCCTGCTTTCACTGTATTTGATGTATAATTTGTGGAGGGGAAGGGGAAAAACAAGTCGTTTAAATAGGGATACAGGTGGACCTATTGCAACAATGAGATGTACAAGTCGTTATGTCGAAAACGAACTTTACAACTTTGGTGTGTGTGGGGGGAGCGAGAGGATTGGGTGGGGGGGAGGATGGGAAGGGATAGGAAGGGGAAACAAAGGAGGAGGTTACAAAGCTTGATAAGAAATGTACTCATTATCTTGCCCATGTAATTATAACCCCTCTGTACAGTATTTTCACACAAAAGAAAAAAAGCTGGGAGAGAACAAGGGAAGGGGTGACATTGTTCCGAAATAAATATTCATTATTTGACTTATATACATGTAACCCCTCTACATCACCTTTACAATAACAACAAAGTGTATTAAAAGAAAAAAGTATGTTGACTAGCATGAATATACATGTAAGTCAATGGAATAGAAGTTAAGTCTAATAATAAACCCATGCATGTATGAGAAATTAACTTTCTGCAATTGTACATTTATTCAATAGGATTCAGAAGAGTTCCTTCAAAAAATTTTTTTCAATATCTGGATTATTGCATGTATAAGAACTTTATTACCATTTAAAAGCATTTTAAAAATCAATTCAAAATGTATCAATGACTCAGAAAAATGTGCTAAATCCACAAAACCATTAAAGTAGAACAAAATATTTACTCTGGAATTAAGTAGTGAATTTACTTTTTTTGTATGCTACATTAACATTTCTCTTTTCAGTACCAAAATCTATGTTGGTTTCCTCAGGGTTCTGTACCAAAATACCAGCCGGGTCACCTTTCAGACATTCTTTGAGCATTTTTGAAAGCTCAAGGTATGATAGTAATGTGCTTCCAAGGTTATTCCTGCTTGACTTTTTTGAGCTGAGTCTGTTCCATGCTTTACTCTTGGATTTGATGTCCTAACAACTCTTATTGACACATAGCTTACAGTTGCAAAAACCCCCATCCTTTTCTCTATTGATAGCTGGTGTTATTTTCCTGTGACTTCATATCATTTTCCAATAATGATGTCATTTTTTAATTTATTAAATATCTACTCTCTCCATGTGTAACCTTAGCTTAACTAATAGCATCTGTAAAGATGTAATTTTAAAGAACGCTTAGTTTCTGTAGAACTAGAGTTATATCTTCAACATATAGTTTTGGAGGACACAGTTCTATCTATGAAAATTTTATTTCTGTAAAAATAGATGAAACTTTAAAAACATGAGCATAAGTGAAAAAAGCCAAACACTAAATGTCAGATACAATATTTTATATTGTATGAAATTTCCAGAATAGGTAAGATCTTAGAGATAGAAAACAAATTGTTGGTATCCACTGTGGGGTAAGAAGGAAATGGAGAATCACTGTGTAATAGGTTACAATGCTACTGATTAGAATAAAAATTTATTGATGTCATGAAAATATTTGGAAATTATATTAATCTTCTAAGATTGCCATGACAAACTATCCCAAAAATTGAATGGTTTGCCAGCCACAATTCAAGATCAAAGTATTAATGTGCTTGATTTCTCATAAGGTAGCCATATCTCTTTGCCCTGTAGATGGCTGATTTCTGACTCCACATGACATTTTCTCTAACTACAGGTTCAACTAGTGATTTATTTCTTAAAAGCACACCAATCTTTTTAAATGGCAGATCAAACTTTATGGTCTTATATAACATCTACTATACGTATGCATTCTGTAAATACAGAGATATTTAGCTTTTGTTTTGAAAATATTAATTTTAGATGGGGCAAAACATAGTATAAGACAGAATCAGAGTTAGGGTAGGAGGCATATTTTGCTATTGCAATAACTTTAATGAGTGATCAACATTAAAATAGATATTTTAAAGTGAATTTCTTGTCAATAAATTGAAAAAGTCCTTTACCATCTATTGTCTTCAAACAATTTATATAACCATAAACACAGTTAAATAAAGCTCATGTATAATACAGATGCCATTTTCATAACTTCAACTTAATAAAAATGAAAAAGTAAGATTTATTATTTAAGATGTATAATAGCTACATATAAATTGAATTATGAAACACCAACTGGAACTTTATTTTAGAGATTATGCAGAAAAATTACTTCAATTTGAAATATTGGCATAAATATGATGTTTTGCTTTTTCAATATTTGTATTATCTTTCAGTAGCTGTACAAATGAGTTACCATATATTAACCCAAGCAGTTTAAAAATATAGTGCATCTCAATCAAGGTCACCCCTTTCAATATTCTCACCCATCCCTCCCAAACCACCCTTCCTTTTATTTATCTTAATTTTAGGTTATGTATTGAATATTTTGCCATTCAACAAAGTTGTTTATGTGTATATGCATTTTGTTCTGGGTCATCGCTGCAACATCTTCAACCTCTTTTATTTTGCTTTAAAATCAATTCTCTGAAGATAATCACCCAAGCATAATTATGTCTTAATTATCTGTATGGTAAGCTACCATTATTTTTTGTATTATTTACTCACCCTTGCTTATATTAGAATATTCTAACATAATCATTTAGAGATGATTACATATTATGTTTTTGCTTTTTGGTAGTTTATTGGAGATAAAAGTATCCAAAACTATCCTGCCCCAGCTGGTTTTGAACTGCAATCCTCAGATCTTCTCTGCCTCCTGAGTAGCTAGGATTACAGGCTTTAGCCACAGTCACCTGACATATATTATTCATGCTCTTATATTATAAATAATTTAAGATATATATTACTTATTATATATTAATATGTTATATAATATAATGTATAGCAGAAAATAGCCATGTTAATTATATAACTCATAAAATTTTATATTCTAACTATGCTATATTTCTTACTTAATATATAGTGATGTTTTCCTGAAGGCAACAACTTATTTAAAAATGGCAATTGAAACTAAGCTGTGAAATTGATCAAAAGTTTTATTAAACTTACTATTTACTTTCATTCTTGGATATATATATATATATATATATATATATATATATATATATATGAGGCAAGATGATTTCTGTATCCTTTCTCTCCTTGCAATAATATCTTAAAATTGTGAGAAGATTTATAATTAACCCAGTACAATGGTACAGAATAAAAGAGGCTCCTGGGTCATCCATGGACACTGGCTTTGCCAATTTAGTTAAGTCTCTAAAAACAATCCTGATTTATTCATAACAGCCAAGGACAAAATAGGGACACACTGTCCCCAAATCCCCATCAGAGCTCTTTTGTATGTGACAACTCCCTCATGAGATCCACAGCATTTACCCTTCTCGAATGCACAAATTCCGAACTTTTTTTTTTTAATGGTGAAAGTTCTATTCTCACATCAATTCCCCAAACTAGATTGGCATACAGGATTCATTGGACTGAACTAGTGTTATGATACAAAAGAAAAGAATAGACAGAAACACAAGAGCAACAGGGGAAATAGTGAGGGAACAAGAAAGAGAGGAAAAGGTTGAGAAGGAGAAAAGGAAGGGATAACATTTTATGACTACTTTATTGTATTCAGTACTATAATACTTGACATTGTTTTGTCATCTCTCACTTTTCCTTTCTAATCTCTTAGCTGCTGAACTATGAAAAATGTCTCTTTATTTGAAATGTGATTAATTGGAGATCTTACAGACTTTGGGTTTGAACTATACATGATCCTCATATTTCAGCCTTCTATGTGGCTAGGATGATGGGTGTGAGACCTAGATGCAAGAGAGTATAATCATTCTGAAGTCTCTCCCCCTGCTTTATGTTTTATTTCTTCATGCCTACATTAACTATACTATCTCTTTCTGTCTTTTTTCTGATACATTTTTAGGGATATGGAAGGTATTTCCTATATACATAATATGAAATACTGTATTAGTCTATACTTGTCACTGTTCAGCATGAAAGTATATCTATAAAAGTGCAATAATACCTTTGTTTTCTAACAAATCTGTTTACTAGAGATATTTATGACATTAATTATACAAAAGAATCTATCATTAAATGCTTTTGATGAAAGTTGTATATTTTTATATTTATAAAACATTTTCAGATTAGATATAGTTTACCTTCATGATTACTCATACTTGTGAACCACTATTTCTTTTTGCTAAATTGCTGAAAATTTTGATTTCTTATATTCAATCATACAAATAAGTGTTTCAGTAAACTTAATAAACATAATGGCAATGCTATGCATTCATCAAAATGCCTACAATTTTTTGATACTTTGATTCTTAATTTTATTATAATATTCCAATATTAGTGAATTTAGAATCTAATTGAAATGCAATTCTATTATTTACTTTTCTTGTTTATTTACTCTATAAATACATTCATATCAATGAAAATATAATAAAATATTGAATTTATTGTGTACAAATTATTTATCATTTATATTTGGTACATTTAATTTTATAAATTTATGTGAAAATTTGACAGAGAATTTCTTCCTTTTTAAAGGAAAAATAATTTCTTTCTTTTTAAATAAGTAATAGTACAAAAGACATATAATCAAATAATGTATACCTGTTGTATGGTTCTAGGGATGCTTTTCTACTTGCTTGGAAGTTACAGGCTATCATATATTAAAAATAAAGTATTATGGTTGTATATCATCATGCTTTCTAACTAACAAATCATTTCATAAAATACACTCCTAATACAATTAATGTTTCCTTATTTTTTAATTATTTTAATATTAGTGACACAAATATGTGTTCTAGCAATTTACATTGCTATGGAAATTATGATTTGGCTAATCTCACGTCACTATTTAAATTATAATGTCTTTTCCTGGTTTATGTATAGTGTTCTAAATTAAAATTAAAATTGTAAACACTCATTATTTTGTTATGATTCAACCAGTAAACTTTTTTTTTCTGGGTAACCAGGCTTAAACTCAGGATTTGGTGCTACCCTTCAGCAGTTCTGCTCAAGCCTAACACTCTACAACTTTGAGCCACAGTTTGACTTTTGATTTTCTGGTGGTTAGTTGGAAGTAAGAATCTCATGGACTTTGTTTCTAAGACTGGCTTTGAACTGTAATCCTCAGATCTCAGCCTCTCAGTAGCTGATACTACAGGCATGAGCCACCAGCCCCCTGGCCAGAAAACATATTTTGAAAACTATTATATCTGAGTTACTCATTCAAAATGTAATACTCAGATTTTTACTAATACTGTCAGATAATTTTTTGAAGAAATAGGTTATTGAATTTTGCAAAGTTATTTTTTGGTATTTTATTTTTATTATAATGGTGATATACATAAGGATTACAGTTACATAGGTAAGGTAATGAGTACTTTTTTTTTTAAACAGTATCAGTTCTTCCCTTGTTTTCTCCCAATTTTTTTACTCCTGACCTCCCTTCCCTACAAATTGTATAGTTCATTTTCAACATAGTGTCTAGTGAATATTGCTGCTGCATTTATTCACACTTTTCTCCCACCATTTCTGTGTTCCCCTTACCCTCTCCCAAACAGATAAAAACTTACAAACAAGACAAAAGGTAGAGGAATCAAGAATAATGACAAAAAAAACAAGAAAAACAAAAAGACTTCTCCACCCTCCCAAAATACCAAAAAACCCTGGTGTTTATATTTCTTGGAGTTCATTTTGGTAAATATCATTTTATATGATCATATTCACATAATTATTTAGTCTTTGTTATCCTCTCCTGAGAATATCTATTTCTGTTCTTACTGTGTAAATGTCTAGAGTCCTGTATAATTCATCATGTCTAAGTATAATTTTCCATTGTGTTTACTTGTACATATATAAGCACATTCTAATTACTATATTAAGGGAAAACATGCAATCTATGTTTATTTGCATCTGACTTCCTTAGCTTAATATAATTTTTTCAAGGATTTCCATTTCCTTATGAATGGGGTGATGCCATTCTTTCTGATGGAAGCATAGAATTCCATTGTGTATATGGAACACCTTCTGTTCATCCACTGAGGGGCATCTGGATTGATTCTGTATATTGGTTATGATAAACAATCAAGTTCTTACCACATCTGAACTGATGAGTCATAATAATTTCTTTCTTTTATGATTTACAGATATTTGGTTACAGTGACACAAAAATACCCAATATGGGTTTGTAATCTTTTAATTTATATTAGAAGTGCTAGAGGCTGAATAACTATTAAATTATATAAAACTTTTAACAGTTTTATATGCATCTTATTTAGAGTCAGGGATGGCAGGTATTGTGAAAGTCTTATTACATTTTTTCCTTAGTGCATTTGATCAGATAAAAGGAATATTTTTTAGTTTCAGAAATAGAACCAGATCAATGTCTTCCATCTCTAAAGATTTTGCTAACACAAAAATCACTGAGTATAGATAAAACATAATTCTCCTCTTGCCCTCTGTTGTAGAAGAAAAAGGAGAAAAACTTAGATTCTTGAAGAGGGATGTGCATATGACAATACAAGATGATGCTAAGTGAAATGAACCCCAAGATAGGTTCACAAGAGGTTTTAACTTTGTTGCTGCTATGTTTTTAATGTACTTATAATATACTATGAGATTATTTTTTGTTTCTTTTGTATGTTCTTTTCCCGTGGTATAACCGCCGCTTTCACTATAGTTGATTCCAGTGCCCTACATCTTGTATATATATTTTTCTAATTTGGGGAGAGGAAGGGAAATAACAAAATGCTCAAATAAGGATACAGGTCGACCCATTTTAACAATAAGATGTACAAGACACTAAGTTGAAAAGAAATTTTACAACTTCATGGTGGGGGGGGTAGAGTTGGGGAGGTGGGGAGGGATAGGATGGTAGGAGTGAAACAAAGGAGGGGGTAAATATGCTCTATAAGAAATGTACTCATTACCTTACTCATGTAACTGTAAGCCTTCTGTACAGTATCTTTACAATAAAATATGTATTAAAAATAAAAATAAAATCAGTATCTACATAAAAAACCTTTGTTACAATACGAAGATTTATTTTTTTATTCTTTATTTACTTAGATAAATTACTAGAAAGAGGACTAAGGCTTGGAATTATTTTGTCTTCTACATTTCTCAAGATATCAAGATAATTTTACATATTAAATTTTAGAATGCTATTCAAGTTTCTTTTTTTTAAATACTAGGACAAGTTTTAGAAGATTATCTGTTAATGTTTAGAATTGTCTTAAACAGTAATGCTGAGACAAATGCAAAACCATTTGAGTTGATGGTTTAAGAAGTTAGAAGGGAGAGGAAAGTAAAAGAAAATCACTTGTGACATATAAATCACTCCAATCAAAACTTAACTCCCATGTAGACCTTCCTAATAGAAGAACTAATGGTAATATGACTGAAATAAGTTGAGCTCAAGAGTAATGATGCATATTTATTTTTTATAATTTTACACTTTTCTTTGAGTTGCATTATTTTCTTGATCCTGTTGTTTAGGCATCTTAAAAAACAGTTCGATATGTACTTTTATCTGCAAGTTTTTGTAATCAGTTATTCTTGTAGTCCTCCAAATTTTGTCTATACATTACCTTAATTATCTGAACATTAGGATAACTAGGATAAAGAAGTTGGCCACCAGTTGTAATGTGAATTACATAAAGAATGTTGAATTATATAAAGAAATTTCTTTTTGTCCATTAACCTTTAATCTATCATTTCTGTTCTCATTTCCTTAATGTAATATATATGTGTGTGTATATATATATATATATATATATATATATATATATATATATATATATTAAGTTAACCAGTGATTTTCCTAAAGTTTTACTTTGCTTTTCCTTGAGTTATCCTGAGGATAAATACTTAGGACGCTGCTACAAAAATTAATGCCCTTACTTTGTATTGAAAGATTGAGTTCTATGTATATACAAAATGCAGGATATCAAAATTGAGTACAGTGACAACAGGGGATATGCCTTAGGGGAAAGAACATACAAAGGAAACAACAACAACAACAAAATAGTAAAATCACATGGTACATTTAAAACAGTAACAATAAAGACAGACCTCTTGTGTCCATATCTTGGGGTTCATTTCACTTAGCATCAGTTTATATGGTCATTTGTTTTTGAGCTTTTCATCTCATCTGATAAGTTTATCCTATATGGATGCTAATTATTGCAAATAAGGGATACCATGGTACCTAAATTTCTTTGGGACTGGGTAACTTCACTTAAAATGATTTTTTTCCAAGTTTTCAATTTCTTAACAAATTGGTCAGTGTTGTTCTTTCTGATGGAAGCATAGAATTCTATTCTAGATTAAATGCTGAAGTAAAGACACAGGATGACCCATTGCAACGAAGATACCCATAGGACAGTGTATTGGAAATGAACTTTACAACTTCAGGGGGTGAGGTGGGAAGGGAACATAGGAGTGTAGGAGCTGGAGGAGGGAAGGGATAGTGGGACAACAACAAGGAAAGGAAGGGGTAATAATGATCGACAAGTCATATTCTCATTGCCTTACTCATATAACTGTAACCCCTCTGTACAGCATCTAAACAATAAATTAAGAAAAGATTGCATTTTAAATCTTGCTGGTTTTGCATTGTCTTAGTCATTAAAGTATAGCTTTATTTGATAATAACTAACACTAGTTTCTGGCTCTCCATTGTGCTATTCTTCCTAAATGAATTTGGTAACTGACATGTAAACTAATCTCTATTGTGAAGTCAGAATATTCATGTTTGAATCTCAGTCTCATACATAATAGAAAACATTAATTATTATGATTATCATGTCTAAGCCTGATTTCTCTTATCTATAAAATAATAACAATCATGATAAACTATTATTGTGCCATAAAATAAATACAATTATGCAATACCTCTTTTGTTATTTCTGACCTAATTTTCATATATATTAGATAACTTGTTACCAAAAATCATTAGGATAAAGTCAGTTAAAAATTAATTGAGGAATCAATGTTCTTGTCAGCTTTGAAAGTTTTATGTATTATTTTGTAGTTCTTCAAAATGAATTTATTTTATAAGTGTCATTATTCTATTAAGAAATCTTTGTAAATGCCGGGCGCTGGTGGCTCACGCCTGTAATCGTAGCTACTCAGGAGGCTGAGATCTGAGGAGTGGTTCAAAGCCAGCCCGGGCAGGAGAGACCATGAAACTCCTATCTCCAATAAACCACTGGAAAACCGGAAGTGGTGCTGTAGCTCAAGTGGTAGAGCGCTCACCTTGAGCTGAAGAGCTGAGGGACAGTGCCCAGGCTCAGAGTTCAAGCCTCACAACTGCCAAAAAAAAAAAAAAAAAAATCTTGTAGGTTAAATTGGACACTTTGGGCAATGGCTTTTGTTTCACATTAATTTGCAACAAAAAATTTGTGAAGATTTTAAAATTACTTGTTTGAAATTTTGTAACAGATCTTGAAAATTTATCAGATCATGTCATTTTGTATTTAGTTTCAATGAGAAATTCAGATAATTAGGATAAAGAAGTTGGCCAACCGTTGTAATATGAAAATGTAACAGAAGAGAAGCAAGTTACACTAAAGTCATGATTGCATTTTGCAGCAAGATGTGAGATTCTCCTGAATGAATATAAATTTCTGTAGTTTACTTAATTTTTGTTTTTGTTAAAATGTATTAATTTTATAAAGAGGATGCATGATATTTTTATGCATGCATATATGCATACATGCATCCTCAAATTCACCTCCTCAATCACACTTACCTTTCTCTTCATATTATAAAAATCATACTAATGTATTTCATTATAATCTTCACATATGCACATTAAATAATTATTTTTAAATTATTATGCTTCAAATACCTTTCATTCTTTAGATACATTTAAGAATGAGTAAGCAGATGGATTGAAATAGAGAAAATCTATCTATATATAATTTCTTTAGTGATATATCTTTTTCTAATATCTAGTAAATTTGGGAATAGAATAAACTATTGTTTTGACTAAAATTTCATAGAAAGTATATTTATCATGATATTTTAGATTTTATGTTATGGTAATTTTATACTAAAATTAATGAAATTTATGTTCTTCTATTTACATATGGATTAATGCAAATTTAAACTGCTCATCTTATTTAAATAAAAGAAAAATCATATTATAGGACTATTAATTAAAATATAACTGTGGATAACTATAAGAGATTATTTGTTGATGTTTTAATAGAAATTATCAAATAAGTAATGAAAATACAAAACTCATGATGCTTGTATTAGAAACTGAAATGAGAAATTTTCTGCCTAACAGGAAGAATTACATGATAGCTGTAATACTTGACATAGGATATTTTGTAGAAAAGTTTCAATGCATTTCTTATGCAGAAATGAATAACAAATTAAAGGAGAATCAGACAAAAATGGTCGTTGCTTCCAGACTTGGTATTACCCATCTACAAAAAAAATAAGTTTTATGGAAGCTCAGTATATATTTTTCATATTTTTGTTAATAAAAACTGCAATCTAAGTGACTACAATCACAGAGAAGAAATATAGTGAATGGATATTTTACTTGCTTGTAAATTGCACATTTGCATTTTAAACATTATATAAAAGTGAATATCTGTCTAAAGTCATTAAAAATGGGTTATACTAACCAGCTTTAAAATCCTGTGGCTAATTTTTCTTCTGGTTTTATAGATTTAAAGAGACTCTATCAGGAAGATTATAGCTAGTTAAACACATGTGCCATGAATATAAATATATTTTGACAATGCTGTAAAAATGTAGTTTTTTTTAATAAGAGAAAAACTCTAACCGTTTCAGAATATTTTATAGAAATTTGTTTTAACACTCAATTTAATTTCCATATTTACATGAAATATAGTATACTTACTTCTGCTGATAAAAATAACAGTTTATAATACAGTATATAAAAGAAGCAAAACCTATTAATTATTATTTAGAAATGTGGCTTCCCCATATCTCTTTTTTTGTATCAAATGTAATCTGAGACCAATGCACTAGCCTAGATAAACAAGCCAATAAAATTAATATCAGGGCAAGGCAAGAACAGTCAGGATGACAATATCCACTGGTTATACATGGTTTCAGATATTTAAGTCATATTTAGATAAGCAATAAAATATAGTTTTAAGTAGTACTTTTAATTATTAATTATGATTTTAAGACCTTTTATGTATGAAGAATAGTAAACTGAAAGAATAGTAAACTGCTGACCTGACTGTCAATATATGATGAAGAGAAAAGAAAAAAATACAGGGAACAGATGGCTTATTTCAGATATATTTGCAATGCACATTAAAGCAAACTAGCTTCTAGAATTCTTACCACTATTCTTTATCTTTACTTATTTTTTTCTTGATACTAGTGATTAAACTCATGCTATTTGTGGGTGATAATTCTTATGAGGAAAGTAATCCACTAGATATAAAATAAACTTCATTGAAGCCCTTTTTCTTTCTTTTTTGTTTATTTTTTTGTTTATTTATTGTCTTTTTGTCTTTTTTGGTACTGGAGATTGAACCCACGATGCTGCACTTGCCAGGCAAGTGCTTTGCCACTGAACTATCAGCTGTGGCATACAGGAGTATAGAAAATTAATCATGGTTTCACAGTACATGGCAATTTCAACACATTTAAAAGTTGTATTATTGGTTAATTTTGTGATAATAGATGATAGTATCCTGTCAATCAATGTACTTTCAGTGGTTGGATGATCTTTGAATTTGTATAAGATATATTAAATATTGTAATCTTGTAGATATTAGATTTTTGGGTAGGTTGTGGTGACTAACATTGCAGAACAGTGGTAAAATTGAAAATATTGACAGATCAGTGAAGACATGTTTGAGTTATAAGAAGCTAAAGTAAACTTTATAATTGTTAATAGTAGAGGAAAGAACATATGGAGTAGCAAGGAGTTGAAGAACTTTTAGACATTTAAATTGAGTAGCCTACAGGGAGTCCAAGGGCAGAAGATCAAAAAGGAAGGAGATAAATACGCATGCTAGAAAGCATTAACTTGAAATATATAGGAGAAAAAACTGTATGAACGTCGTCAGAAGTTATAAAAACATTGTAATAAGACCAGAAAGATTTCCGGAACTATATATGATACAGATGAAAGAGGCTAAAGAATAATCATTCAAGATAATAATTTTAAATAAGCCAGAATACAATTCTTATTTATATTTGTAGATAGATGTTGATCAATAAAAATAAGTCTTTCATAACTCATTTGTTCTACAGCAGGCTCTGTAGTAGCTTTATATTGTGCAAGTCTTGGGGCTTAAACTCAGGGTCTGGGCACTGTCCCTGAGCTTCATTTGCTGAAGGCTGGCACTCTACCACTTGAGCCACAATAACATGTCTGGCTTTTTCTGTTTATGTGGTATTGAGGAATCTAATCCAGGGCTTCAGACATACAAGGCAAGCACTCTGCCACTAAGCCACCAAGTTGTTTTTTTTTTTTTCCCCAGGGCTGAGGACCTAACCCAGGGCCTTGCGCGCGCTGGGTGTTCACCCTTCTGCTGGGCTAACATCCCCCCCCCCCCCACCAACTTTTTAATGGTAATGATTCTGCAAAACTTGAATTTCGGTTAAATATATGAATATGTAATTGACAATAATTTCATTATTCAAAAAGAGAAAATTCAAGAGAAGCAATATAATATAAAGTTGAAGAATGGCAATATATGATGAAAAGAAAAGAAAAAAATACAGGGAACAGATGGCTTATTTCAGATACATTTGCAATGCACATTAAAGCAAACTAGCTTTTACAATTCTTACCACTGTTCTTTATCTTTACTTATTTTTCTCTTGATACTAGTGAATAAACTCAGGCTTTTAATGCTAGAGTACTTTTTTTTACTACTGAGAAGCAGCACCAAACTTTCAATTGCTTTCCTCATACTTGTTTTCTTTCTTTTCTTTTTCTTTTTCTTTTTTTTTTTTTTTTTTTTTTTTTTTTGCTGATTTTATACCAAGACGCCAAGCTAGGATATAATTGAAGATGGAAAATAAACAGTAATACACAGAGTACACATTGGTAAAATGACTGACTGATCATTTCTGAATAATCCAAGTTAGTTTTTCTCTCCTGAACTAATTCATTCCAATATTTAGGGAATACAGAATTCAGTTACAAATCGTATCTATTAGTTTTCTGAAAATATCAATATTCTTAATGTGATCCTTTCTAAAAGTCATTCATGTTTAGAAGTATTACTTTAGCAAATGTGCTTTCTAAGTTTGGCTGTTCAATTAGAATGATTCATTACATTAAAATATAAAATGCAATAATTTAAAATATATATTGAGTGATGTTCAGATATACTTACTTTTCAATGTATTATCTTCTTTGTAGGTGAAATACAATGGCAAATAGGTAACAATCAAAAGAAAAATGTACATTTACAAAAGAAAACCAAATTTACTGTTACATATTTTAACACTCTTAATGTGAGTCATATGTAAGTTCATAAGAACATCCTAAGAGTAAATCTATGGGTTTAAAGTTTTGTCAAAGAAATTCTTTCTTTCAAAGAAATCTTACCATTTAAAAAGCAACTTGCGGGGCTGGGAAGGTGGCTCAGTGGTAGAGTGCTTGCCTTGCATGCTTGAGGCCCTGGGATCGATTCCTCAGCACCACATAAGCAAAAAGAAAAAAGCCGGAAGTGGCGCTGTGGCTCAAGTGGTAGAGCACTAGCCTTGAGCTGAAGAGCTGAGGGACAGTGCTCAGGCCCAGAGTTCAGGCCCCACGACCGGATCCAAAAAAAAAAAAAAAAGCAATTTACCTGATTCATATCAACTTGGATTTTGCCAAAACTACAAAGAAATTACTGTCAATCTTTCAATGTTTACTGAAAAATAACCCTTCATCAACATACCTAGACTTACATACAGTACTATTTCATGATTAAATTTGAAAACTTCGTTCATGTGGATGGACAACTCCAGAATTTTATATTTCCCAACCCTTAGTGACTTTGGATGGAATAAAAATGACTAGAAAGTCATATTATGAACAAGTTCTTGGCCTTACTTTAAAGAACACATGAGAAGTGTGTTCTTTATATTAAAGAAATGAGAAGTCTTTTTTCCTTGGTTTCATGAAGGAAAAAGAATCTACAGAATCACCAACCAAAAATGTGCTATAAAATCACCTGTTAAAACATATTACAGGGACAATTTTTAAAATGATCTTAAGAAAATGAAACTGTATAAATTAAGAATAAGTAGATTTGTCTTCATGTAGCTATGTCTTGAACATTGCTTTTTTGGAAATGTAAAATGTTCTTGAAGATCAGTCATTTTTACTTGATGATAAATACTTTACAATTTCTTAAAAGAGCTTAAAACCAGAGTTAGTTTAAGCTTCTACTAAAATAAGGAAAGAGGCCTGTAAAACTGTTAAATTACATGGAACATTAGTAAAAATAAATCAACTTATAAAGACATGGGAGCTAGGCATTATGACCCAGGCCTGTAAACAGAGTTGGAGGTAAAACCATATAGATGAGCAGAGATGGACAGCCCTGGCAAAGCTGTGGACACATATCTTAAAAAGAAAATACAATTATATTAATTGATTTACGTATAATGAACTAGCTTTGCATCCATGAAATGAATTCTGTTTGATCATGGTGTATGATTTTTTTGGCCAAAATTTTGTTGAGAAGTTTTGCATCAATGTTCATCAAAGAAATGGGTCTATAGTTCTCTTTCTTTGATGCAAAGCCATAGTAATCAAAACAGCTTGGTACAGATCTAAGGACCAATGAAATAGAATTGAAAACCCAGAAATGAACTCACAGACCTATAGCCATCTAATCTTTGATAAGGGAACTAAAAAAATAGAATGGAAGAAAGACAACCTCTTCAATAAATGGTGCTGGCAAAATTGGTTAATCATTGTCGGAAATTGAAGATAGATCCTTATATATCACCCTGCACCAGAATCAACTCCAAATGGATCAAAGAAGTTGGAGTCAAAGCATGCACCTTGAAAACATTACAGGATGAAATAGGAGAAACCCTACGTCTCCTTGCCACAGGCTGAAATTTTCTTAATAGAGACCCAGAAACACAACGAATCAAAGAAAGTTTGGACAAAGGGGATTGCATGAAACTGTGGAGCTTCTGCATGGCAAAGATCAATAGAAAGCCCATGGATTGGGAAAAGATCTTCACTATCCATACAATGGACAAGGGTCTCATATCTAAAATATACCTGGAACTCAAAAAATTAAATCCTCCAACAACAAATCCTCAAAGAAACAACTGCCCAATAAATAAGTGGGCTAAAGACTTAAAGAGAAACTTCTCTGAAGAAGAAACAAGGATGGCAAATAAACACATGAAGAAATGCTCAACCTCCCTAGCCATAAAAGGAATGCAAATCATAACAACATTGAGATAGCATCTCATCCCAGTTAGAATGGCTATAATCAAGAACTTTAATAATAACAGATGCTGGAGGGGATGTGGCCAGAAGGGAACCCTACTGCATTGTTGGTGGGAATGTAAACTTGTTCAACCACTTTGGAAAGTAGTATGGAGGTTCCTCAAAAGACTCCACATAGAGCTCCTCTATGACCCAGCAATCCCACTTTTGGGCATTTACCCAAATGTTTACAAACAAGACCACACTAAAGCTACCAGCACAACTATGTTTACTGCAGCATTATTTACCATAGCTAAGATATGGAACCAGCCCAGATGCCCCTCAGTAGATGAATGGATCAAGAAAATGTGGTATATATATATACAATGGAATTCTATGCCTCCAACAGAAAGAATGACATTGTCCCATTTGTTAGGAACTGGAAAGACTAGGAAAAAATTATATTCTGAAGAAAGCCAGGACCCAAGAAACATAGGTCTCATCTGTTTCCCTTATTTGCAATAACTAGTATATGTCTGAGACTAGCAGAAACATTCAGATGAGTTGATGTTAGGTGAAATCAACCCCAAGATAAGGACTCAAATGGTTTATCTTTCTTGCTATTGTTTCTAACATATTTATAAGATGATTTCTTTGTTGCTTGGTATGTTCCTCCCCCATGGTAAAATCCCTGTTTTCACTGTATTTGATGTTGGTATAATTTGTGGAGGGGAAGTAAAAAAACAAATTGCTTAAATAGGGATACAGGTGGACCCATTGCACCAATGAGATATACAAGACATTATGTTGAAAAACAAACTTTACAACTTTGGCGCAGGGCGGGGGACGGGGGGTGCCTTGGGGGGCTTTGGAGATAGGAAGGGATGGTAAGGGGAAACAAAGGAGGAGGCAACAATACTTGATAAGAAATGTACTCATTACCTTGCTCATGTAATTGTAACCCCTCTGTACAGTATTTTCAGAATAAAAATAAAATAAAATAAACATAAAATAAAATAAATCCTGGAGTAAACTAAAAAAGAAAATTCAAACACATGACTGGGGATAATACTTGAGATAATAGCAATTTCTCACATGCCCAGGTGCCTAGATATTAATCCCCGAACCAGAAATGCAAATCAAAAAACAATAAATGGCATTGAGGCAAGACAGAAAAAAATATACCTAGCAAACAATACCTAAAATCCCAGTGATTTGATCACAACAATTTAATGGTCTTTAAATATAAGAGTTTGCACAACATAAATATTTTATGAGTTGTTTTCCATTCATTATTTATCAAACACTCTTAATAGATTTATATATTTTAAAGATCCACTTAATGAAAAAAGTATGGAAAGAATCTGTGAGGCATCCTAGTGTTTGGAATGTTAAAACAATGTTGTTTTGGTTTAATAAAGTTTAGATAGACTCTAGAATTTCTATGTTGGTGTTATACTCTTTTGGGTAATAGAACATGTTGATAGTGATGTGTCTGCAATTCCTTAATGGGTGTATTTATATGAAATATTTTCTTCCTTGTAGTCTCAGTGAAACCCAACTTACAGACCTCAATAATATTGTTAAAAATAGAAAACAATTTTAAAATTACATGCAAACACTAAATATCCCCCAAAACCAAAATAAACCCTGAATAATAATTGTGGTGTTAAATGTGTAACAATTCCTGGTTAAATATTATTCTAAAGAGCCTGAGTTAGAAAAACGGTATATAATATGGACCACATAGACATGGACCAGCAGACAATAATACTCAGAATCTAGACCTTGAAACTATACCTATAAGGTTCTTGACAAAGATGTTAAAAACACTCATGGAGAACAGACAGACTATTGAACCAAAGGTACTGGCTATTCACATGTAGAAAGCTCAGCAATCTTAAAAGAGAAAAATAGGGAAAGTATTTGAAGACAGAGCCACTTATGTAACTATTACTTGAACTTTCAAAGCTGAAATATGAATAATAATTGACAAATGGAGTTATATAAAGCTAAAAAGCTGTCAAATATCAAAGGAAACAATCACAAGTGAACAACCAGCCTAAAGATGAAGAGAGAATATTTGTGAACTATTCATTTGACAGTAGATAATATGAGAAATTTATGAAGAGGTAAAAATTTAAAAGTAAATGAATAAACATTCCAATTGCAAATAAACAAGTTGAACCAATATTTACGAAAGAAGTTCAATTATATATATATATATATATATATATATATATATATATATATGTATATGGATAACTGAACATCTTTGTCCATAAGGGAAATGTAACTAAAAACAATATAGATATCCTAGCTTCTTCTTGTTGGAGTGGTTATCACTGTAAAAAACAGCAACAAATGCTGGTGGCCATGCAGAAGAGAAAGGGACCCTGATCCACTACTGGTAAGAATGGAAATTAGTGAAGTAACTGTGAAAATAAATGCGGAATTTCTTGAAATAACAAGAAAAGTCTATCATGGGATCCTGTTATACCGCTGCTTGATATATACTTCCTAAAGTCATTATATGATGGAGTTATCATTGTGCTTGTGTTTATTGTGGATCAGTTCCCAGTATCTGAATTTTTGAATTAGCCTAGGTGCACAACAATGGATGAATCGATAAACAAAATGAGTTTTATATACTGAATAGAAAATTGTATCCATAAATGATAAAAGAAATTATGTCATTTTCAGAAAAATGAATGTAGGAGATAATTGGATTAAACAAAGTAAGTCAGATTTAGATAGAAAAATATCCTGAATTTTCTGACATTCATGGAATCTAGATTCATACATTAAAAACAAAGAAACGAAAACATGGATTCTGGTTAAGAGAGGGGATAGAAATTGAGGTCAAGGTCAAAGTATTGTATGTACATATGTCGAAATCTGATCATAACACCCATACTTTGTGATAACAGAAAATAAAACAAAAGCTGATTAAATAAATGATGTTTATATTTTTTAAAATATATACATATCATTACACAAATTTGTGAAATAAACATTTAAAACATGACCAGACTTTATGATCTGCCAAATTTGCACAAGAATACAAAAACAGCCATGATAATTAAATTTGTAAAGAGAATTAAATAGTGCTAAGAAATAACCTTTGACTCAATCAGTCCTTAATTTATTGAAAATGCTAATGAATGGAAAAAAATGATAAAAATCATGTTTGCTATAAAGGGTTTTTAGGGAAAATGATTCATTTCTTTATCTTCTTTGTGGAATATGCTTGTTGGTGTTTATTTATTTTTTTAGAAATGAAGCTGTGAAAATGGCTCCCAATAAAAATGAGGATTTATCCTTATTCATAGAAATGTACTCATTACCTTGCTTATGTAATTGTAACCCCTCTGTGTGGTATTTTCACAATAAAAAAACATTAATTTTTCAGAAAGGAAAGAAAGCACAAAATTTAGCATGGTTTTTAAATTATATTCTTTTTTAAAATAACTTTTTGTGAAAATACCATACAGAGGGGTTACAATTACATGAGCAAGGTAATGAGTACATTTCTTATCAAGCATTATTGCTTCCTCCTTTGTTTTTTCCCTACCATCCCTGCCCTCCCATCTCCATGACTACACTCTCCCCCACCAATGTTGTAAAGTTCATTTTTCAACATAGCAGCATGTACATCTCATTGTTGCAATGGGGATTCTTATGTGAAGAGAAAAATCCACAGAATAAGCTATGGAAGATAATTTCATATTTTACCAAATTGTAAATAGTACTCTATACACTATATTGTACATGAAGAAATCATGTTGAGTGGTGAACAAGACAAAATCTACAGTTGCTACTTGAAATAAAATATCTTGTGAACTTTACGAGTAATAAAAATCATACAGGAGGGTTACTTCTACTTATTTTTGAGAGCTTCAAAAGATTCATGGATAAATATTCATCATTTTGAGAGAAATATTATGTTGCCAGAAAGCGTGTCTTACTTACATATTGTTTCTAGGGAAACCAGCATCATGGATTGATGTACCTACAAAAACAGCAAGTGTTTTAATCCATCTGCATGTATGAGATAATTTAGTTTCATTAAGCTTCTATCAGAATAAGTACAACTATCCCACTCTATTCTGAAGGGATTGTCCAGTTCCCTCATTAATCTTATCAAAAGCAAAGCTTGATAGTGTTCAAAATGACCAAAGGCTATTATTTTTGTAGAAGACTGTGAATATCATATCACTTTCCACCAAACACTTGGAGCTAAACATTATTATCTTTTAGAAGAATGCTGTGTATCATGCACTGCAAATCACTTGCAGATATTTATTTATTTTATGTTACGAAATCTGCACTCACTAAAAATAAACAAATCTTCAACTATTTAATTTCCTATTCTTGACCTATAGCCCTTAGTGTTAATTTTGAATATAAATTTGATCAATGAAAATCTCTTAGATTATATAGCATCCTATAAATTAAGCATCACTGAAATGTTCACACACTAAAATGAAAATTTAAGTTTGTTCTAGAATCAAAATTATAAGTTAAAACTTAATATATACAGATTCAATGAATACAATAGTTTCTAGAAAATATATCTAACAATAATAATTGAGTATCTTCATAAGGATAGTCACAACATTTATTGTTGTTCCTAAATGACCATAAATCTTTTTTTTTTTTTTATTTTGCCAGTCCTAGGGCTTGAACTCAAGATTTGAGCTTGAACTCAGGCACTGTCCTTGAGTTTCTTTACTTAAGGCTAGCTAGCATTCTACCACTTGAGCCCCAGCACCATTTCAAGCTTTTTCGGTTTATGTGATACTGAGGAATTGAACCCAGGACTTCATGCATGCTAGGCAAGCATTCTACTATTAAGCCATAAGACCATAAGCCTCATAAGACCATAAACTTAATTGTTTGGAGTGTTCATCATTGACATCTAATTCATTTCTTCTCACTATGTCAGCACCCATTTTTGTTGTTGTTGTTGTTGTTTGTTGTCATTTTAATTTTTGATGAGTGTCTACCTAATCTACCTAATTTATTTTTGCTATTTCCTATGGTGTCATAAAAGTCTTGAGGAATAAAACTACTATAATTTATCTCTTAATATAATAGATCTTTGTATATAATGAATTAAATTAACTCTACCGACTAATGCAATATCTGATATTATTTAGTTATTTTGATAATACCCACAGTAACTTCTGATTCTCTGAACTAATGTAACTTTATATGAATCAAAGGAAACTTAGAAAGGGAAAAAATTACTTTCTAACCTTTACTTTTCACTAAGAAAAGCCACAATGAATCAATCTATTAGATGCATGTATTTAAATGAATTGAAGCTAGTAATAATTTGTAAACTGTTTTAAGTACATGAATTAATTTTAATTAACATTGAGTTAATTAAGTGAATTGGCCAATGAATAAAGAAACAAAGGTGTAAACCTTGCGACTAATCTGTATGAAAGGAGAAAATCCAGGATATTTATCTCCCAATCATGAAAAATTTCAAGTAGAGAATTGTGAATGAAATGAAGAACATCTGGAAACATTTAGTATTATCATCTTTACCAGGGCACTGGTTGCCTGAAGCAACCTGAACCTCCACAGAGGTAGAGGTGGTGACTAGGATATTAGAGAACAATGGAAAACACTTCTTATTTCAGTTTCAGGCTAAGGAATGTCCTCATGAAGGAAAAAGTACTTTTCCAGAGAGAAATACAGTAGAGAAAGGGTTTCTGAACAGTAAGATTATATAAATCTCTTGCTTTCATAGAAAACACTTTCATAATCATCGTACAACCTTCGTTTTCTGATCTTAAATATGGTGCACCTAAACTTTTAACAATCTTTAGTTGTAAACATATTTTGAAGTAATTCAGAAAAAATAAGATCTAATACTTACATTTTCATTTGTATATTGTAATATTTTAAGGATAGTAAAATAACCTTAAAATATAAAACCACTTAGAACCCTCAAGATCTTTCTACAATGGAAAGAGATTTCCTTTCAATATAATCTATACAATGCTTGATTTGATTTGAGATAAAATTTGGGTTCTGCTGCACAAACTCAATTATATTAGCAGTATTTACAAGCAAAAGAGCAAAGCAGGAATATACACCAGGACATTATTACATTTGACTATCACTCTATAAAACCCTAGAACTCAGTTGTGATATTTTAGGAGATGTTGTAATATTCTGTTATTGAATTGCTTTAATAGCATCACAGTCTGTGTCCTATTACTGACTTTCATAAACAGCAGGAAGCAATTGGGTTTTTATAATGCAGTTGTAGATCAGAGAGGTTTATCATATAAATGGCTAACCATAGGAGTAGATAACTCTGATGAGATTTGCCTCATTTGTTTTTAGGAAATAAAAAAGTATCAATAGATTTCATAAAACATAATTAAAATACTAATTGAAAATACTGTGCTACATGTGCTCTGACTGTCATCTCCCTTTTTCTGTTCTGGCAGGATTTTAAACACCTCTGTGCAGGGAACAACAAGAGAAAGATAATGTCTTTGCCTTTCTATTCCTGATATAATAGATCAAGTGTGTAGCAACTTCTCTCCAATATCATACAAAATAATTAATGACAAGTTAATATTGTGCTAGTTTGTTATGAAAATTGATAAAGACACTAGAAAAATTGACAGAGACATTTGAGTACTTAATTAAACTTCTTTGTGATTTTGTGGATTAAATTAACTCTACCTACTAATATACTTTCTGACATTATTTACCTATTTTGAAAATACCCACACTAGCTTCTGATTGTCTGAACTAATGTATCTTAGACAACTTAGAAAAGGAAATGCTATTTATATAATATTTCTTTCTAACCTTTAGTTTTTGCAAAGAAAAGCCACAATGAATGAATCTAATAGATTCATGTATTTAAAGGAATTGAAGCTAGTAATATTTGGTAAACTGTTTTAAGTACATTAATAATTTTTTAACTATTATGTTGCTGCTACTCCATTGAAAAGTTACTTTTAGTAATGTAACTTTAAATTCTACTTGTTATAATAAAGTAGCATGGTAGATGTATGCTGGTATCATAAATTAAAGTGAAATGTTCAATTTATACTTCCCAAAGAGTGACAAAATTGCCATAAGTAAAGTAATCTTTAGACTTTACTATTAAACAAATATGTACTATTTATAAATGTTATGTAAGTGTCCCTAGAGTACAGGGAACCGAAATTAATAATCCAATATGGAAAAGTGCTTTATTTATTTAGTTAGTTATTTAGTTAGTTAGTTAGTTAGTTGTGGAGCTTGAACTCAGGTCTTGGGCACTATCTCTGAGCTCTTCTGCTCAAGTCTAGCACTATTCTACTTGGACAACTCCACTTTCAGTTTTTGAGAGGTTACTAGGAGATAAAGGTCTCATGGGGACTTTTCTGCCTGGGGTGGTCAGCTTTCTAAGTAGGTAGTATCACAGGCATGAGCTGTATCAGTGCCTGGTTTATCTTTATTTTAAAAATCACTATTTTCAGCAGGGATCAGGTGGCTCACGCTCGTAATTCTAGATACTCAGGAGGATGAGATCTGAGGATCGCAGGCAAGGATGTCTGAGAAACCTTATCTTCACTAAGCCACTCAGAAAACTGTAAGTGGCGCTCTGCCTCAAGTGGTAGAGCTCTAGCCTTAAGCTGAAGAGCTCAGGGACAGCGCCCAGGCCCAGAGTTCAAGACCCAGGACTGACAAAAAAAAATCACTATTTTCTTTAAGACATTTTACACTGATACACACACACACACACACACACACACACACACACACACACACACAATTTTTCAAGTATCTGATAAGAAAAAATATCCCCAACTCTTAGACTAAAAGACACAAAATGAAGACTATGATCAATATGTGTCCATAAACATGCTGATGTTTACAACTTACAGCTTAAAGTTTTAAAATAAAAATAGAAATTATAAGATAACTGTTTTGCATGTAAGTATGATTTTCATAGGCTCTGTATTGCCATTCCTTGAAAGAAGACATCTTGGTACCTGGAGTTATACCAAATGCTGAATTGCTTTATATGTTTGACTTTTTGCAAATTTGAACATTATGCATGTGCACATGCAATCATTAAAATGAATTGATGAATTGAGGAATGATATCTTATGAAGGTTGGGCCTAATGAAGAATAGTCTTATTAAATGCTGAAAAATAGTTATTTAGAAACATATATATGTATATATATGTAAATATTCTTAAACATCATCAATTGATGAGGATAGAGGTTAATTAATCCAAATATATCTTCAAGTAAATGTGATGTCATACTTTCAGATTTTTCTCCCACTGGATCATATTTTTTGTGAACTTATATTTCCCTGAAACAAATAAATACCACAAAACAAATTAGACATAAGTTCTATTATCTATGCAGTAATAAATAAGACCAATTTTGGCTTAAAATATATGTGTGTGTGTGTGTGTGTGTGTGTGTGTGTGTGTATCCAGGGAGACGTAGTCTAAATGTGTTTTTCTATGGGGTTTAGCATAATTATCTTTGAATAAAAAAAAATAACAGTATTCTTAAATATCTGCCAAACCTCTGTCGGGAAATTAGCTGTCACTTAAGAGTTCACAACTGACTTTTAAAATGCTGTATTATGATATTTTTGTGTATAATGAATCTTATGAGAGTACTTGTCGGGAAACATATGTAAATCAAGACTGAAGTTTCTAACTATCTAAATATCTATCTACCCATTTCTCTATCTATGTACATAATTTAATATGTATTTTACAAATGTCTATATTATGTTTTTTTCCAGTTCCTAAGAAGTACTATGAAATTATCACAGAATATATTAATCTTAACTTTTAACTTTTTACTGATAATTTGCACTAAATTGTAATAAATAGGCTAGTAATATTTGACCCCAGAGAGAAAGAAAACAACACAGACATATAAATATGGGAAAATATTTAAAATGGAATAATGTATCCCGAGTTCTTAAATTTTGTAAAATTAAATTGGTAAGTTTGTAAGTCATAACCACAAACTACTACTAATTGTTATTTGTTATGTGGAAAATAAAAATCAGTGATGGCATCATGGTTTTTAGAGTGGTAGATAGTTCTCATTTTTATCTTTTCCTTTTTAAATGCATTTATGCTCTGTTCTTACATATTCTCAATATTTTTGAAAAATGTAAAATATTTAAACGTATAATAAATAACTGCAATTTTAACTATGTGAAAGATAACAATTAAGGCATTATATGTATTTTTATATATGTTTTTATTGTAAAAATACTATACAGAGGGTTACAGTTACATGAGTAAGGTAATGAATACATTTCCTACCAAGCATTGTTACCTCCTCCTTTATTTTTCTCCTACCATCCCTTCCCTCCCTACCTCCCCAACTTCTCCCTCCCCCCCGAGTTGTAAAGTTCATTTTCAACATAGTGTCTTGTGCATCTTGAACCCCAAGATAGGGACACAAGTGGTATTTTCTTTCTTGCTATTGTTTTTAACATCATATGTACTTTAATGTTCATGTCTTTTGGCTACTTATTTTTTTTAATACCTAAAACATATTCAAGTTGATACCATTTCATGTTAAATAGTTTTCAACTTGGCAACTCAAATATATCCCTCTCCTTTTCAGTTTAGCTTTTACTGATTAATTACCGTCTCTATTTTGGAGAGCTCAGTTTTCCACTGCTACCCATCTGACAGTTAATAATATCAATTAGTTTGAAGAAGGCAATTTTGTCTTTAAAGTGTTGACAGAAATACCAACAGCAGTAAGTTTCAGCCTGTGAAAATGTGGTCAACACTGTGGCTCAGCGGAAAATCCCCATGTCAGTACTTCTCACACTACTTAAAGAATTTTCTTCCTGAAATCACCCATTAAATTCATCTGTATTATATATTTATATTAGGAAATACCTGTAGGTGACAAAATCATCTTAGATAAATAATATTCAATTGCTTGCTTGTTGACATTATGTAGTCCTTATATACACTACAGCTTTTACTAAGACAGGATGTTTCTAGTGTTTAAAAAAAAAGTATCAGCTCCATTTGCCTTAATATAGTGGGATGGCAATGGAGCGGAGTGCAACTTCCCACCTTTCTCAGATACAAACAGGAATTCCCACATCTAAATATATAACTGATGAACTAGTAGAAAGTGAGGAATTCACTGTCATTAATGATCCAGCAACTACACTCTTGTGAATTTATCCAAACATTACAAGACAGGATGCAGTAAAGACATAGTGTGATTATTTGAACAGCCATATACATTATGTACATATACATTGAGTAATTATTTCCAGCACACTGTTGTTCACAGTTGTTATGTCTTGTCTTTTGAAAATAATCATCTAGAAAAACATAAGGTAATATCATTGAGGATTTGATTTGATGACACTGGCTATCTTTCCATATGCCTTCTCACCACTAATGTTTTCTCCTTTGATAATTGTACATTATGTATATATTGTGTACATATGCATTATATACATAGCCACATTATTTAAACAGACCAGATACCCTTTAATGAATAAATGAATCAGGATAATGTGATATGTACATGTACATATTTTACAATGGAATTTTACTCATCCATCAGGAATGGTAATATGCCATTTGCTTGGACATGGATTGACCTGGAAAAAACTATGTCAAGTGAAATAAATCCTTCTCATAAAGACAAAGGACATATTTTTCTCTCATATGTAGATGTTAGATCTAATTACAAATATGTAGGTAAACATAAAAATATATTTGAAACTTAACAAGCATGTCTTTTTTTACTTACTATATGTAATACTTGGGATTGAAATGAATTTGTGAATTCATTTTGAAAATTTTTATTTTTTCTTGTAATTGATAGCTCTCCTTGGGAAAGCTCATTGATTGATCATTTAAAAAATTCAGAGATTAGATTGTCATCTCTTCAAGGAGTGTTTTTCTAAGAAATTACTGTTTTCAATGTTATTGATACTGGTATAATTTGTGGAGGGGAAGGGAAAAATCAAATTGTTTTAATAGGGATACAAGTGGACCCATTGCAACAATGAAATGTACAGGACATTATGTCGAAAAATGAACTTCACAACTTTGTGGGGCAGGAAGGGAGGGAGGCGCAGAGGGGGGAATTGAAGGGCAGGGATGGTAAGGGAAAACAAAGGAGGAGGCACCAAAGCTTGATAAGAAATGTACTCATTACCTTGCTCATGTAATTGTAACCCCTGTATACGGTATTTTCACAATAAAAAACTTATTAATTAAAAAACAGAAATTACCTAATCCTTACCAGATATATATTTTACAAATATTTTCTCTCAGTCTATATATTGCTTTTTTGTTGATTGTTTATTTTTTCCACAAACACATCCCAGTACTGGGATTAGAATTCAGGGTTTTTTGTTTGTTTGTTTTTCACTCCAGCTTGAAGGTAGTTCTAATTCTTAAGCCACAGTCCAGTTTCTGGTTTTTGTGTGTGTATGGTGTGTGAAAATACTGTACAGAAGGGTTACAATTACATGAGCAAGGTAATGAGTACATTTCTTATTAAGCATTGTTGCTTCCTCCTTTGTTTCCCCTTTCCATCCCTTCCCATCTCCCTCCGCCCCTCCATCCCCCCTGCACCAAAATTGTAAAGTTCATTTTTCAACATAACGTCTTGTACATTGTGGGTTTTTTTCTTTTTTTTTTTTCTCCTTTTTTGTTTCCAGGCTAATTGGAGATAAAAGTCTTGTACTCTTTTCTACCCAGCTTGGAGTGGAAATGTGACCCTAAAACCTCAGACTCCTGCATAGCTAGGATTACAGGAATGAGCCACCAGCATCCAGACCATTAAATTTTAATATCAAAAATATGTAAGAAAATCAACTTAAAGAGAATAAAACAAATAACCCAATTACAAATGAACAATAGACACGAATAGACAATTATCAAAGGAGAAAACATTAGTGGTCACAAGACATAGGGAAAAATAGCCAATGACATACAAATCAAATCCTCAATATTACCTTAACTTTTCCTTGTTTTTTTTTTTTTTTTTTTTTTTTTTTTGCGGGTTGTGGGGCCTGAACTCAGCCTGGACGCTGTCCCTGAGGAATTCAACTCAATGCTAGCAATCTACCACTTCCGGCTTTTTCTGCTTATGTGGTGCTGAGAAATTGAACCCAGGACTTCATGCATGCAAGACAAGCACTCTACCACTGAGCCACCTTCCTAGCCCACCTTAAATTTTTCTAGATGATTATTTTCAAAAAGACAGGAGATAACAAATGGGAGCAATAGTGTGCTGAAAGGCAACATGCACATTCTTAATAGGTATGTAAGTTGTACAGCCATTTTCAAAAACTATGTAGTGCTCTCAAAGATTTAAAAGTAAGACTCAAATGTGGTACATTAATCTTCCTGAATGTATCTACAAAAGAAATAAGTTCTTCAAAGGATTTTTGTGCTGCCATTCTTATTGCAGCTTTATTTACAATAGTTAACATATTGGAAATAATATAAATACTAATAAAATGGTGAAGGATAAAGGAATGGATGCAAATATTTCCAATGGAATATTCAACTTTAAAAAGCAAAGAAACTCTGCAGTGTGTAATGACATGGTTGTGCCTGGAAGGAATTATGCTCAGGGAAGTTAGCTCTCAGAAAAATCAAAGCCATTTTCACAAAAAGCAAAAGTAACATGATTTTATTCATATGTGGAATCAAAAGGTGCATGCGAATAATACATGTATGAATTAAAAATATAACAAAAAATTAAGAGCAAATATAACAAGTTGACCCATTGTAACAACGATATGTACAAGACACTGTTGTAAACAAACTTTACATCTTTGGTGGGAGGGGGGAGGGGAAGAGTGAAGTTGGAGAGGTGGGGAGGGAAGGGATGGTAGGGGGAAAAATGAGGGGGTAACAATGCTGGAGACGAAATGTACTAATTACCTTACTCATGCAACTGTAACCCCTCTGTACAGTATTTTTACAATAACATATGTTAAAAATAAAAGAATTTTAAGCCAGGCATCAGTGGCTCATACCTGTAAACCTATATACTTGGGAGGATGAAAATGAGAGGATCTTGGTTTGAGGCCAGTAGGGACCAAAAAGATCATAAGACTCTGGCCCAACCCATGCTTGAGATTAGTAACAGGTGCCTTCATCATTTTTGATATGTGGAAGGTTGAGACTGGGAAGATAGATGTTTCAGGCCAGCCTGGACAGACAAGTTATAAAACTCAGCTCAACAGAAGAAGCAGATGTAGTTGTATAGACTTGCCTTCACAGTTACAATGGGAAGCCTACAATAGGTAGATGGTGGTCCAAGGCATATATGGGAAGAGAGACCCTATCTAAAAAATAACCACTGTTGGCTGGACGTATAGCTCCAGTGCAAGCAGAAGGTGCTGAGTTTAATCTCCAGAGCCACCAACAAGTAAGAAGATAAAATAAATAACCACTGCAAAAAAGTCCTAACTCAGCAGTATAGTTCCTGACTAGTTAGCATGACACCTTGGAGTTCAAACCTTAGTACAGCAAAAAAAAAATCATCATCATTATCATCATCATAACATGATGCAAAAAACAAAGAAGAAAGGAAGAGAAGGAGAAGGGAGGAGATGAGAGGGGAGAAATGGATATTAGGAGAAACTATATGACTTGACCAGGAAGAAAAGAGGATAACCAGGAAGTCTCCAGTTTTAGAAGTAGGGAATGTTAAGCCACATTTCCAAAGATTGTCCTGTTCCTTTATCAATAAAATGAAATCTGGATCATGAGAATATTCAGATCAGTGATGTAGAACCTAAAAATAAAGTATACTCAGTATTGTTTCCATGTTAACATCACTTCTAAACAAGATGCATCTAACATCTACCCTTCTCTGTACTTGAAAGCTCAGGTTTGCCCTGTTCCTCCACTCTGCAGATGGGCATCTATAAACCATTCTTGCCAATAAATTTGAGTTGATATGGAAAAAAATGGGCCAATAGAGATGTTACACCTGATTGCTCAGTGTCACATATCCATAGAAATGATTCTACTTCCTATCATATTCATAAAAGTTAGACTGTTAAGTAGGAACAGCAAAATAAGGCAATGGAACTGACAGTCAACTCATGACCATTCAGTGTGATAGTTTAGTTGACCTTGTTGAATCAGAATCAGTAAAATTACCATGGGCAGAATGTCCTGCCTAAGCACTTGAGAAATGGGGGGCAGTGGTTTCTCCCAAACACTAGGCTTTTAAACGAAGATTCTAAAGAGGCCTGAAGTATTGAATACCATATTGACTTTCACCATATGCATCTCTTTGTGAAATGTTTGTATTCTTTGTTTTCTGTTTTCTCTATTTTTCAAGTTTTACATCTTAGAATGGAAAGAGAACACAATCCAAGATTTCCTAGCCAGTTAAATCCAAATTATCTTCATCAATGAATACTTTAGCTTGACACGCACCTCTTCAGTGTAATATAGCTATCCGTCCAGCAGGCAGCATGCTATCATCATTATCAGTACACATTTATTGATTTATGCTAGCACTCATGTTTCCTAAAGGTCAAATTTTAGACAAGAATGTTAGAAAAATTAATTTCATAGCTTTAATGTATACTATGTTTTATTTTTTTCTACTTTCAAGTTGATGGAATTGAACATTTGAAAGCCCTTTCATTCATTTTGGCTCTGTCTCCATGGTAATGTTTCTTCCTTTTGTTTATTGAATACAAGTTACACTTTATCATGTTATTATATTTTGTTTGTTTCTTTTGGCCAGTTCTGGGTCTTGAATTCAGGGACTGGGCACTATCCCTGGGCTTCTTTTGCTCAAGGCTAGCACTCTACCACTTGAGCCACAGGGCCATTTCTGCCTTTTCTGTTTATGTGGTCCTGAGAATCGAACCTAGAGCTTCATGCATGGTAGGCAAGCACTCTACCACTAAGCCATATTCCCATCCCTATATTTTAAGTTTTTAAACAATGAATTATATTACTTTATTTCTTTGGCACATGTATTCATCTATATATCTTCAGTTTCTTAAATGAATATTTAATCACTTTTAAGTAAAAAACCAAGCAAAACTATCTATAATATTTATTCTAGTATCTCATTGTCTTTTTTGTTTTTTGTTTTTCGATCATGGGGCCTGAACTCGGGGCCTGAGCGCTGTCCCTCAGCATTTCAGCTCAAGGCTAGCATTCTACCACTTCAGCCACAGCACCACTTCTGGTTTCCTGGTGGTTTATTGGAGAAAAGAGTCTCAGGGACATTCCTGCCCGGACTGGCTTTGAACCATGATCCTAAGATCTCAGCCTCCTGAGTAGCTAGGATTATAGGCACGAGCCACCGGTGCACTATTTAATATCTCATTGTTTATTCCAGTATTTCATTACAAATACCAAGTGAATAGTCATGCAATATTTGAGTGAATAAATTATAATTATTAAATTAGTACCTCCATAGTGGTGACAGAGTCAGTGTACAACTTTCCCATGCAAATTAGTCTGCTGTTGATCAAAATTAAAATGTTGGCCTTTTTTCCTGTGATTCCAAGTGATCTGTGTTATAGCCTTCACTATGAGATTCTTAGTTGATTGGTTGGCACATGCTGGGTTCCCATAATCCTTCAGGTGTTGCTGACACATTTTTTTTTCTGAAATTATGCTCATCTGGCCTGCTGTCTGCTCTATTATAGTCTTCCTGAGAGTACATTTCTGAATCCACTTCTCACACAATGAAGAAACTGAGACAACAAAAGCGTAGGATACTCTTGTATGTGAGATAGATAGCCACCATTTTTTTCCAAACAATGAAATGCTGAGCTTTTAAACTCTAGGTGTCCAACACATTTTCTGTTCTGAAGATTAGCTGCCACAACAAATATTATTTTATATTTCAACTCTATGAAAATGTTGGATCTGTGAATTTGCAATTTTTTATTTTCTTAAGTACAATGTTCCTATCAAAACCCTATAGTAAATCAACATGATATATAGTAAATAAATATTACTCTTTTCTAAATAAATCTATATGCACGATAAATAATAGATAAACAAATAGATGCAGTAACACCAATATGGATATACACGCAGAGAGATGGGTAGTAATTTTCTAAAATCCATAAAGAGATTTTATGGCTCCACACTAAGTCATAACTTTTAAACTTTTAAAGAAAGAAATATCAAAATAATAAATGCAGGTGAGAACAATGTTTACTGAAATCTAGAAGTGGAAGCAGGCACTGCTAGTTGAAATTTAACTCCTGATGAATGATATTGCTAAAATGAAAGGGTAGGCTAAATATACTCTCCCGGCTTGAACCCAGTGTCCAATCAGGGTCCAAATCAATGAGAGAAAAATAGCCATTGATTTTATTTTAAATAAATGTTTTTAACATTTTCAGATAATTGCATATTCTCATGCAATTCTGAGAAGCAATACACTTACTATGTAATCTTCACTCTGATTTCTACAGTAGCATTTTGCAAAGCTGTAATGGAATATCACAATCAGGACATCAATATTCATGTTATTTTTCCTCATCACTCTCAGTTCCTTCGTGTTGTTCTATTGTAGCACATATAGGCAGCCTCTGTCTCATTTCCAATTTTATAAATTTCAAGAATTTGACATACATGGCTTCTTACACATTTGATTCTCTATATCCATTTGTTCACATCTGTACATTCAACAACTTCAGATCAAAATATCCAGAAAATAATTTGATTATTGTGAACATATGTGGAATTTTGTATTGTCACTTATCATTAAACAATTCAGTATAGCAATTATATACATGGAGTTTAAATGGCACTTATTATAAGTAATCTACAAATACATAATTATATTCAAATTATTTACTATTTCATTTAAGGGACTGGAATATACAGCTTGAGGAATCTGTTTGAGGTCTTGCAACAAATTCTCCATAGATTCTGAGGGACAACTCTATCCTGAAACCTTTTCCATTTTCCTAATTCCTTGGTGATTCATCCTGCTTGTTGTCTAAATTATTACTCACATTTCTTCCATTTCTTCTTATCACTATTATTTTATGTGTCTCATCCAGTGTAACAGGAAATGGTATGTTATGAGAAAGAAAGACACAATGCCCATGTCAGGAATCAAAACAAGGAAACCAGATGGTGCTCATCTCAGTTAATAAAGGCCTCTAGTTCATCTCCTAAGTACATTTTATTATCCAGCATAAGCTAGTACTAGCAAGGCAATAGTGATGAGTAAATAAATATGTTTCTTCTCTAACACAAAGCAGGCATCACTCTGGTAGAAAAGTAATCTGTAGCTAAACAATTAAGCAATCTTCATTGAGTAAACTAGCTATTTTCTTTTTATTATTATTATTATTATTATTATTATTATTATTATTATTATTAAGTTTTTATTGTGAAAATACGGTACAAAGTGGTTACAATTACATGAGCAAGATAATGAGGACATTTCTTATCAAGCATTGTTGCCTCCTCCTCTGATTTTCCCTTAATATCCCTGCCCTCCCATTTCCATACCACACACCACCCCCACACAACCCACATCCCGGCACTAAAGTTGTAAAGTTCGTTTTTCGACATGGCATTTTGTACATTTCATTGCTGCATTGGATCCACCTGTATCCCTATTTAAACAATTTGTTTTTTCCCTTCCCTTTCCCAAATTATACCAACATCAAATACAGTGAAAACAGGGGCTATACCGTGAGGGAGGGACATACAAAGCAACTTGGTCTGAGAAAAGGGTTATGGATAGGGGACAGGAACACTTCTCCTGTGCATGCCTCCACCCCCTGCCTAAGGCACCCTTGCCATTTAGGTATCCCTGACATGGTGCCTTTGCATGTAGCCAGTGGGACCTTCAGCCTAGCTTAGGCAGATCAGTGATCCCCAACAAGGGTGAGTTTATTCACCTTTATCATTAATCCATTTTAACAAATCCCTGTGTCTTTGGATTTTGCTCACTGTTAATAAGTGATAAATTATTTGGGAACATTTTTATACTCCTTGTCTGAATCAAGGAAGGGAAGGGGAACAACAAAAAGAGGTAATTCTTTGATAATTAAATCTGTAATGAGTACAGGTAACAATTGGTATGGAAAATATTTCTTATTTTCTTTTTTTTAATTGTGAAAATACCGTACAGAGGGGTTACAATTACATGGGCGAGATAATGAGTATATTTCTTATCAAGCATTGTAGCCTCCTCCTTTGTTTCCCCTTACCATCCCTTCCCATCCTCTTTTTGCCCCCCCCACCCCAATACTCCCCCCCCACCAAAGTTCTAAAGTTTGTTTTCGACATAACGACTTGTACATCTCATTGTTGCAATGGGTCCACCTGTATCCCTATTTAAACGATTTGTTTTTTCCCCTTCCCCTCCACAAATTATACCGACATCAAATACAGTGAAAGCAGGGGTTATACTGTGGGGGAGGGACATACAAAGTAACAAAGAAATAATCTTATAAATGCATTAGAAACACATCCATAAAAGAAAAAAATATTAAAATACATATCGAAGGGTTCATTTTCCTAACATCACATTATCTGACCTTTTCCGCTTGACTCATACACATACTAGATATTGCAAATAAGGGAAACCATGGGGCCAATGTTTCTTTGGGCCTGGCTTACTTCGCTTAATATAATTTTTCCAAGTCTTTCCATTTCCTAACAAATGGGGCAATGTCATTCTTTCTGATGGAGGCATAGAATTCCATTGTGTATATATATCACATTTTCTTGATCCATTCATCTACTGAGGGGCATCTGGCTTGGGTCCAGATTTTAGCTATGGTAAATAATGCTGCAATAAACATAGTTGTGCTGGTAGTTTAGTGTGGTCTTGTTTGTAAACATTTGGATAAATGCCCAAAAGTTGGATTGCTGGGTCATAGGGGAGTTCAATGTGGAGTCTTTTGAAGAACCTCCATACTGCTTTCCAAAGTGGTTGAACAAGTTTACATTCCCACCAACAATGAAGAAAGGTTCCCTTCTGTCCACATCCCCTCCAGCATTTGTTGTTGTTAGAGTTCTTGATTTTTGCCATTCTAACTGGAGTGAGGTGGTATCTCAATGTTGTTTTGATTTGCATTTCTTTTATGGCTAGGGATGTTGAGCATTTCTTCATGTGTCTATTGGCCATACTTCTTTCTTCTTCAGAGAAGTTTCTCTTTAAGTTTTTCAACCACTTGTTTATTGGGCAGTTGTTTCTTTGAGGATTTGTTGTTGGGGGGTTTAATTTTTTGAGTTCCAAGTATATTTTTGATATGAGACCCTTGTCCATTGGATGGCTAGTAAAGATCTTTTCCCAATCTGTGGGCTTTCTATTGATCTTGCTAGCTATATCCTTTGCCATGCAGAAGCTCTGACACTTTATGCAATCCCATTTGTCCAACCTTTCTTTGATTTGTTGTGTTTCTGGGTCTCTATTCAGAAAATTTTGGCCTGAGCCAAGGAGACCTAGGGTTTCTCCTATTCCATCCTGTAATGTTTTCAGAGTGTCTACTTTGAGGTCAAGGTCTTTGATCCATTTGGAGTTGATTCTGGTGCAGGGTGATATATAAGGATCTAGCTTTAGTTTTGTACAGGCAGTTAACCAATTTTGCCAGCACCATTTACTGAAGAGGCTGTCTTTGTTCCATTCTATTGTTTTAGCTCCCTTTTCAAAGATTAGATGGCTATAGGTCTGTAGGTTCATTTCTGGGTTTTCAATTCTATTCCATTGGTCCTGAGGTCTGTTCTTATGCCAATACCAAGCTCTTTTGATTACTATGGCTTTATAGTAGAGTTTGAAATTTGGTATTGATATTCCTCCAGCAGTGTTCTTTCCGTTGAGGAGTGTTTTTGCTATTCGGGGTCTTTTATTGTTCCATATGAATTTTTGGATTGCCTCTTCTATTTCCTTGAAGAATGAGCTTGGAATTTTGATAGGTATCGCTTTGAATTTGTAGATAGCCTTGGGAAGTATTGGCATTTTCATGATGTTAATCTTTCCAATCCAGGAGCATGGGAGGTTTTTCCATTTTTAAGTTCTGTGTTGATTTCCTTTTTCAAGATTTTAAAGTTTTCATCATAGAGGTCCTTAACTTCTTTGGTTAACTTAATTCCTAGGTATTTTATTTTTTGTGGAGCTATTACGAATGGAGTTGCTTTCCTAATTTCAGCCACACTTTTCTCATTGTTGGCATACAGAAAGGCCATTGATTTTGGGGGGTTAATTTTATACCCTGCTACTTTGCCGAAGTTTTGAATCAGCTTGAGTAATTTGGGAGTGTAGTCTATGGGATTCTTTAAATACAAGATCATGCCGTCTGCAAAGAGGGAGAGTTTTATTTCTTCTTTCCCTATTTGGATCCCCTTTCTGTCTGCATCTTGTCTTATTGCTGTAGCTAGACATTCTAATACTAGATTGAAAAGACGTGGAGAGAGTGGACATCCTTGTCTTGTTCCTGAGTTAAGAGGAAATGGCTTTAGTTTTTCACCATTAAGTATAGTGCTGGCTGTAGGTTTGTCATATACAGCCTTTATTGTACTTAGGAATGTTCCATAGATTCCTAATTTTTCCAAAACCTTCATCATAAAGGGGTGTTGGATCTTGTCGAATGCTTTTTCTGCATCTATTGAGATAACCATGTGGTTCTTATTCTTGCTCCTGTTGATGTGATGAATAATATTAATTGATTTGCATATATTAAACCAGCTTTGCATCCCTGAAATGAATCCTGTTTGATCATGGTGTATGATTTTTTGGATGAATTGTTGAAGTCGGTTAGCCAATATTTTGTTGAGAAGTTTTGCATCAATATTCATCAAAGAAATGGGTCTATAGTTCTCTTTCTTTGATGGGTCCCTGCCTGGTTTTGGGATGAGCATTATGATGGCTTCATAGAATGTGTTCGGTAGTGAACTTTCTCTTTCAATTTCATTGAAGCGTTGGAGGAGTATTGGTGTGAGCTCTGCTTTGAAGGCCTTGTAGAATTCCGCTGTAAAACCATCTGGTCCTGGACTTTTCTTAGCTGGAAGGTCTCTTATTGCTGTTTCTATTTCAATGCTTGATATGGGCCTGTTAAGCTGGTTTAACTCATCTTGTTTTAGTTTTGGCATGTCAATATTTGCTAGGAAAAGGTCTGTTTCTGTCAAGTTCTCAAACTTATTAGCATAAAGTTTTGAGAAGTATTCCCTTATAATGTTTTGAATCTTGGTTGTTTCCGTGGAGATGTTTCCATTCTCGTCTCTGACTTTCTTTATTTGGGTGTGTTCTCTTCTTTTTCTGATAAGATTTGCTAAGGGTCTCTCAATTTTGTTAATTTTTTCGAAGAACCAACTCTTTGTTTTGTTGATTCTTTCTATATTTTTTTTGGATTCAAATTCATTTAATTCTGATTTAATTTTAATTATTTCTTTCCATCTACTGGATTGGGGTTTATCTTGCTGGTCTTTTTCAAGGAGGTTTAGATGTGTCATTAGATTGTTGGTTTCAGATCTCACAAATTTGTTAATGTAGGAGCTCAGAGCTATAAACTTGCCTCTGAGTACTGCTTTTGCTGTGTCCCAGAGGAGCTGGTAATTTGTGTGTTCATTTTTGTTGAATAGCATGAACATTTGAATTTCCTTTCTAATCTCTTCCATGACCCATTCGTGATTCAGCAGTCTGTTGTTCAGCCTCCATGTGATACCAGACTTTCTTTGGTGGCTTTTGGTGTTGAGTTCTAATTTTATTCCCTTGTGGTCAGAGAGAATGCAAGGTATAATTTCAATGTTTCTGAATTTGGACGAGTTTGCTTTGTGGCCTAAAATGTGGTCTATTTTAGAAAATGTTCCATGTGCTGCTGAGAAAAACGTGTATTCTGATCCTGCAGGGTGAAATGTTCAGTAGATATCTGTTAAATCTAGTTGATCTATGCAGCTGTTTAGATCTGTAGTTTCTCTGTTGAGTTTTTGCCGAATTGATCTAACTAATGGGGAGAGTGGTGTGTTAAAATCCCCAACAATTAATGTCTTTGGAGTTATATGGGATTTAAGGGACAGTAGTGGTTCTTGGATAAATTTGGGTGCTCCATTGTTTGGCGAGTAGATATTTAGAATTGTAATATCCTCCTGAAAGAGAGATCCCTTAGTTAGTATGTAGCGACCTTCTTTATCTCTTCTCACTAATTTTAATTTGAAGTCTATCTGATATTAGGATTGCAACTCCCGCCTGTTTATGGGGGCCATTTGCTTGGTAGATTTTGTTCCAACCTTTAACATTGAATATGTGTTTGTTTTTATGGGCAAGATGTGACTCCTGAAGGGTCTTGTTTTTTAATCCAACTAGACAGTCTATGTCGCTTAATTAGAGAATTCAGTCCGTTAATGTTAAGAGAAAGGACTGATAAGTATTTGGGAGTTCCTGCCATGTTATCCACCTTCTTGGGGGCTGCGAAAACTGGGTTCTTCCTATGGTTCTTGGATTCTCAGATTGGGTGCAGTTTCTTGACCTTTATTTTGGTCTTGTTGGTTTTCTATGTGTAGGACATCTTTAAGAATCTTTTGTAGGGCTGGTTTGGTGGAGATGTATTGTTTCAATTTTTCTTTGCTATGGAAGGTTTTTATTTGGCCTTCAGTTATGAAGGAGAGTTTATCTGGGTACAGTATTCTTGGTTGATAGTTGTTTGTTTTTAGGGCAAGGCATACATCATTCCAGGCTCTTCTTGCTTTGATTGTCTCTGCTGAGAAATCTGAGGTGATTCTAATTGGTTTCCCTTTATAGGTGATTAATCTTTTCTCTTTGACAGTTTTAAGGATCTTATCCTTGGTCTGGGTTGATCCTGTGTGGATTATAATGTGATGGTGGAATGTCCTATTCTGGTCTGTTCTGTTTGGAGTTCTAAAAGCTTCTTGTATCTGAATAGGCCTATCTTTTTGCATGTTTGGGAAGTTCTCTGCTAGGATCCTGTTAAAAAAATTTCCTAGGCCATTGACTTCTGTTTCTAGGTGCTCCTCATCACCCATTATCCTTAGATTAGGCCTTCTGATGGTGTCTTCCAAGTTTTGGATAGGTCTATCATATTTCTTGGTCTTGTCTTGGATGTTTGTATGTTCTTTCTCTATAATATCTAGGCTGTCTTCAATCCCTGAGTTTCGATCTTCTGCATGGTCTAACCTGCTGTCAAGACTTTCTACTTTGTTTTTTATCTCTTTTCCTTCTAATTGGTCAGCTTTGATGGCTTCAAGTTCTTTGTTGAAGCTTTGTTTTAGATCTTGTATGAACTCCTTTACTTCCTTAATTTGATGTTTAGTGTTTATTCTCAGATCACTTAGTTGATTGGTTATGGTTTCCTTGGACTCCCCTTCCTCCTGTTGGGTTCCATTCAGCATTCCCTTTGTGGTCTCCCTGACTTACTTCAGCTCTTTGTTAATGGATTCCATGAATGCCTTTAGTGATCTTTGTGTATTCTCTTTGTTCTCTCTCAATTACTGTATTACTCTTTGATAAGCTTCCTCCCGTTCGTGTGATTCCTGTAGTTCTCTTTGAGTGTTCTCAGCCTGTTCACGCCATTCCTGTGTTTCTCTTTGAGTATTCTCAAGCTGCTTGTGCAATTCCTGTATCTGCTTTTGAGTAGCTTCCTTATGCTTATGATATTCCTGTATAAACTTTTGGAATGCCTCCTCTCTCTCTCTATCACGCTCATACAGAGACCTTTGTATGCTTTCAATCTTTTGATTTATCATGTTTGCCAGCAGTGTTTGTAGAGCTATTTGGGAATTCTCTGGATTATTCATTATCTGTTTTGTCCCCTGATTACCAGGATTGGGAATTGAGAGAGATGAAAATAGCACCAGTTTTGTGCTAGAACACTATCTTAAGGCAAGCATCAACCCAAGTCTGAATTTGCACAGTCAATAGTCTACAGATACAATCTAGTTCAACAGATACATCTATTCAACATCAAACAACTATACGTTAATGGGCTATGAACTGCAAAGAAGAATTTGGAAGACCAGAAATTATTAAGGTTAGGGAGAGATGTGGGTAAAAAAATAGGAATAGATTGATGTGGGGAGGCTCTGGGGGAGTTAACTAAGTCCTCATCTCAAAGTAGGAAATAGATTATGTAGGATGAAAGTAGAGAGAGAGAGAGAAAAAAAAAAGGAAAGGGAACGGGAAAAGAAAAGAGACCAGAAAAAATAGAAAGTAGAAATTAATAAAATTGTGTAGAATCGATAACAATCTATTTAGATAAGAACATGAATGTATTGAGAGAAGGGGAGGGATATCAAGGAGATGTGAAAAACTTACAAATAAAATGCTTAAAATATTATGTAGGTATAAAGAGGTAGTACTTCTATTAAGGAATTTAAGTCTTAGAGGTTTTGACCTGTGTAATAAATTTGTGGATTAAGTGTGTACACAATGGGGGATAGGGTCTAATAGTCAACTACAGGTTTATCTGAGGGTGTGCAGGACAAGAATTAAGTCACATAAAGAAGAACAAAAGAGAGGAGAAGGTGAAAAGGATAAGAAAGGAAGAAGAAAAAGATGAGAAATTCAGTAGAGCTAAACAAAAACAAAAAGATAATTTAAAAAAGAGAATAAAAAAAGAGAAGACCAAAAAGGAAGCAAAAACGCACACTCCCGTTTCCCCAAAATAAAAATTATAAGAGGAAAAGAAAGTTTCTGGAAAACAATTTTTTTATCAAAAAAGGCAAAGATTTAAGATTGAAAAAAGTTTTAGAAAAGAAAAAAATATTTTTTTATATAAGGTACCAAAAATAAAAACCAAAAAAAGATGAAGAAGAGAAAAAGAAAAAACAAAAACACAAAAACACACACACAAAAAGAAATTTCTTTGATTCTTTTTTTGTTTGTTTTGGGAGGAGTGGGAAAAATCCTGTATCTCCCTTGTGCCTGTAACCAGCCTCTTGTTGGAGTCTCTGATCTGCTTGTGGTCCTGTGGCTTGGTTGGTTTCTTAAGTCAGTTTGTTCGAACAGGCAGTAAAATGCTCTGCTTTACCCAGGATTTGGCGATCCTCCTCCCAGGCTACTTCATTGGGAGACAGATCTGCTTTGAGTATCACAAAAGAGGGAGATGCAGTGATGAGGCTAGGTTCTGGTAGCTTTTCTGGGGCTGGTTTGTGAAAACCTCACAGAGCCCAGCCTGGAGCCATTCTCAGGGTTTCTGTTTACTGATTTTCAATTGCTTGTCGAGGCTGCTAGAGGGAGGGGCAGCCTCTGGCTCTGCTTACCCAGTGAAGAAACCCACTCCTCAGGCTGGCGCCTGAGCTGGGTGACTTTTCCCTGGTTGGAGCTGAGTCTGGCAGGTCTCGCCGCCGTTTAAGTTCTTGTGACCTGCTAAATAACTCGTTTTATTCCAAGGCCTGAGTTGGAGCTAGCAGCTCCGCTGAGATTTGTAGGTATCCAAGATGGAGATCACTGGTGCTGGGGGGGGAGGGGTGGCCTTCCCTCCTCTGCTCCCTGAGAAGGAGTGAGGACGTCAGGCTTCTACTCACGCAGAGTCTTGGTTCCTGGGTCTTCTCTGGTCTGCGAACTGCAGGATGAAGATGTCTGCTCCTTGTCGGTTCTTGCTGGTGTTGAATAGAATCCGCTCGCCTGCTGCATCTGGCTCCTTCGTCCCAGACTCTCTGTTGCTCAGGTATGGCAGCTGGGCTTGCCCGCCACCTCCACAGCTGCAGCAGCCGCGGCAGCTGCTGGCAAGGGCTCAGAAGTGCCTCCTTGCCTGGGTTTCCCTCTCTGGCCAAACTCTCTGTCCTGTGATGACTCACTTTGTGTAATTCTCTGACTTAGGACTGTTCATTGGAACTCTAAAACTGCTTTCTATGCGAGAGCTTACTTAGACTCCAGCTTCTCCTCCGCCATCTTCCCAGACTTCTCAATTCTGTTTTTTTTATACCCACATCATTTTAAAGTATTCTGTAAAAAAAAACTTGTGTTTTTCAGATTTATTGGTATTATTATAATTTTATATCAACTTGAAGGGAATTGAAATAATTAATAAACCAGGTTTTCCCCTTCATGAACACAATGTCTTCCTTCCTTCCTTCCTTCCTTCCTTCCTTCTTTTCTCTTTCTTTCTTTCTTTCTTCCTTTCTTTCTTCCTTTCTTTCTTTCTCTCTTTCTCTCTTTCTTTCTCTCTTTTTGTTATTTATTTGAAAAAAATCCCAAAGGTCTTGCAGTTAACTCAGACAAAGAATGAATTTCCTTTTGGGTAATCTCACCTCTTCTGTCACTGTCTCCTATTTTTTTCCCTCCCATCCCACCCACAAGTTGTATAGTTCATTCTCAACATGGTGTCTAATGACACTGTGTTAATCTTTTGTCCTCTATTTCTGTGCCCTCTCCTTACACTCCCATGCCTCCCCTTATACTCCCAAATATACAGTCAAAAAACATTACAACATAAAAGAAAACAAAAACATTTTCATTTGCACATATGCATTATGCCTTTCTGTTTCACTACAGAGAGTATCTTCCTTTGGTCTCACTGTAGGTGAATACCTAAAGACATGTATAATTCATTATACCCCGTGTATTTTAGATCTAGATTGCACATATGAAAGAAAATTTATGCTGTTTGTCTCTCTGAGCTTGGCTGACCTCACTTACCATGATTTGTTCCAGGTCTATCCATTTCCCTGCAAATAACATATTATTCTTTCTAACGGCCGTTCGAAATTCCATTGTGAATAGATGTCACACTTTTGAGATTCATTCATCATTCATCTATTGTAGGGCATCTAGTCTATTTGCACAATTGGCTATTGTGAATAGTACAGTAATGAACACAGATATGCAAGTGTCTTTATGGTATCGTGGCTTATAATGTTCTGGGTAGAAGCTCAGGAGTGGTATGGCTGGATCACAGGGAAAATTTGTGTTTAGTTTTTCAGGAACCTCCAGACTGCTGCCCAGAGTGGTAGTATTTGTTTACATTCCCACCAACAGTGTAATAGGCTTCCTTTATCCCCACATCCCAGCCAACATTTTCTGTTGTTCAAATGCACAATGTGTCCAATCTAACTGGGGTGAGTTACAATCTCAGAGTTCTTCTGATTTGCATTTCCTTTATGGCCAGGGATGATGAGCATTTCTTCATATGTCTTTTTGTCATCCTTACCTCATCTTTTGAGAAGTCTCTCTGTAGTTCTTTTGACTATTTAGTGATTGTTTTATTAGGTTTTGGAGGTTTTAGTTTCTTGAGCTTCTCATATACAATAGGTCTTTGTTTGATATGCTGCTGGTAACGGTCTTCTCCCAGTCTGTTGGCTGTCTTTATAGTTCAGTAACTGTCTTTTGCTGTACAGAAACTTTTTAATTTAATAAAATACCATTTGTCAAGTCTCTCTCCTACCTACTGATTTTCTGGAACTCTTTTCAAAAAGTTTCTAATTATGCCTGTGAGTTTTAGTGTTTCTCCTACTCTTTACTGTAGCATTTTCAGAATTTTAGTTCTGACATTGAGGTCTTTGATCCACTTTGAGTTGATATTAGTGAAGGAACAAACTGGGCTCCACTTTGAGTTTTACCTGGTGTTCCCAAAACTTAATTAAAAAATATTGTTAAAGTGTTGGACATTTAACATAAGTAATGTAGTGATTACATTTCTTTTCTAACTTGTTACCCCTTTCCTCAGTTTTTCCCTCTTTCCCTACCCCCCACAACTTCCCCCAAAGTTGTACATCTAGATCATTTCCAACATGTAGTCTTGTGAGTACCACTGTTGCATAGGTTCTACCTTTGTCCTTTGTCTCATCATTTTGTTGTCCCTTTTCCTTGCCTAGTTCAGATAAACATACACACACACACACACACACACACACACACACACGCACACACAAATCATGTCATTCTAAATGGAAGTGTTTCACTATAAGGATCAGGGTTTTTTTATTTTTTTCAAAAAGACAAGGTTTTAATCCTTAAAATATTCTTGGTTTTGACAAATGCAGAAACGTGGATAAAACTCAAATACGTCAAGGTTGGTGTCAATCGATAATCTCAAAAGACTGCATAGTATATGACTTCATTTAGATGAACATTTTATAATTAAAAACTATGTAAATGAAGATGAGAGCAATGGTTGACAGAGGCAGGGAGGAAGTTTCAAGATTTGGCTGGACTATAAGTGTTTTTGTGGTGGCACAACAGTTAAGTTTCTCTTCTGATGTTGTAGTGACACAAATATATACATGGGTTCAGATTGGCTGGAGCTACAATCACACTAAGACACACCCAATGCATATAAAGTAATGAAAATTCAGTAATATTTGTAGTAGAATTAATGATATTGAATTATTATAAGGTTCCTTGTTTTGATACTTTAATTAGTTTACATGTAAGCATTGGAGGAAAAGTTCACAGGTTTGTATACATGATTTTCAGCCTCCTGTAACTAGATTTATTTAAAAGTATAAGTTTAAAATATGATAATCATAAAATTTGAAAATTTGTAAACTCTTTGAGATTGGATATCAAAATAAATATAAAGGAAGTATTGTTAATTTTTAGATGTGATAATTGTTCCTGGTTATTATTTTTAACTTTTAGTGATTAACAGGAAATGTTTTCAGATGAGTGTACATCTAGGGTTTTCTCCAAATAATATGGCACGTAATTGCAACCCTCTGTACATCAAATTGACAATAAAAAAAGAAAAAATAGATTCAAGTGAAGATAATATATTCATTTTTTTCTATTATACAATGGAAAGTTCTAAAATTAATTACCTAAAGACTTTAACAACAAAATGTTTCTGGTTTATCTTTGTTGATTTGATAATTAAATCACTAATAACAGAACTGGATGTATTAAGTGAAGTGATTCATGGCATATGGAATTGACTGAAAATGATTGCAGTTAGTCTAAGATGGTAAAATGTTTGAGCCTCCTAAGAGGAAAATTGCAATTGAAACATGTTTAAGCAATCACTAATTATGTTCTATTTTGTCATGGAAAATCCTAAAGATATATTAAATAGAATAATTCATTTATGCTCCCATTCACATCATTATTTAACATTTATATGTCAATTTCCTTCTCAATTTACCATATTATTTGGATCTTTTGCTTTTTTTGTTAAGTTTATTCCTAGTTTTTTGAGGCTATTGCAAATTGAGTTGTTTTCCTGATATCCTGATATCCCTATCTGATTATATGTTTTTGGTATACAGAAAGGCTACTGATTTTTTGGCATGTTAATTTTGTATATTGCTACCTTTCCTAAGTCATTGATAATACCTAAGAGCTTGAGTATGTAGTCTTTTGGGTCTTTTAGATATAAGACCAAGTCATCTGAAAATAGAGATAGTTTGACTTCTTTCCTTACATGAATCCCTTTTATATGTATTTATTGCCTTATTGTTCTTCCTTAGATTTCCAGAACTGTATGGAACAGGAGTGGAGATAATTGATATCCTTGCCTAGTTCTTGATTTTAGCGGAAGTGGTTTAGTTTTCCACCAGTCTCTATAATGTTGGCTGTTGGTCTATCATACATTATCTTCATTATTTTGAGGTTTATTCCTTCTACTCCTCCTACCTTCTCCAGAATTTTTAACAAGAATGGATGTTGGATTTTGTTGAAATCTTTTTCTGCATCTATTGAGATGATCAAGTGGTTCTTGTTCTTGGCTTTGTTGATAAGAGGTATTACATTTATTAATTTTTGTATGTTAAATCAGCCTTGCATTTGTGGAATGAAAACCACTCGATCATAAAGTATGATCTTTTTTTGATTACTTGATGAACTCTGTTAGCTAGTATTTTATTGAAAAGCTTTGCATCTGGGTTCATCGGAGAGATCAGGCTCTTGTTTCATCGGATTCCTACCTGATTTGGGGATGAAGGTGATGCTGGCTTCATGAAATGTGATTATTCATGTTAACAGATTCTTTTTACTGATGTGTATTTTCAGTATAAACCTTCTATGCAATGTGTCAATTTACAGAATTATACTTAGTATTTCCGTTTTTAGATTTAAACAAGGTAGTTCATTTTCTTGAGTGAGTATAAATTATGTTAGCCTTTAACTATAATCTAGTGCATGATTCTATTGAGGAAATAGTTTGAACTCACGAATATTCTAAACAAGTGTGTATAAGCATGTCTAATTTTATGTTATTTCATATGTAAACCTGTCAACTGTAAATAGAGACAATTTTAAAATAGTTTTAAAGTTGATATGCATAATCTTTTTTCCTGTACACAATAATTATAAATGGCATTCACAAGGAAGGTTGATATGCAATTACTAAATTACTAATGATGAAACTATGAAGATTATTGTGACCTATTAAATTAAAATATATGTATAAAATGATTTCTAAAGTAATTGCAAGCTAAAGAAAGTGAGAAAGGAATAAAAGGTAAGTAAACAGAGCACATACAAATACTACAGTAAAAATTGTATTGATGTTGGGACATTGCATAAGAAATACTTGAACCCAAAAGGGCAAGTATTTAGAACGCTTTTCTTAATGTGAAGAAATATAATTTACCAAGTAGAAAATGTACATTTAAGTCAAAGTGAGCTGATAATATGGTAAAACAGAAATTATAAAACTCAAATCTTTTCATGTCATATTATATATGCTATATTATGTTACATGTATTATATTCAAATATTGGTACTTCTTCCAAATGCATTGAATATTCATCCAATAATTTTTAAGTGAGATATAATGATTCTGGATATAATACAATAAAGAGATTTAAATTTAGTAAAATGGGAAAGAATTCATTTCCAAGGTGTAGAGTCAGAATATTTAGATAACTTGAAGTACATAATTTTAAGAAAAAAGTATCCAGGTGCTGGTGGCTCACACCTGTAATCCTAACTACTCAGGAGGCTGAGATATGAGATCACAGTTAAAAGCCAGCCCTAAGCAGTAAAATTTGTGAGTCTCTTATCTCCAGTTAACCACCAGAAAGTTGGAAATGATGCTGTAGTTCAAGTGGAAGAGCCCTAGCCTTGAGCTGAAGATCTCAGAGACAGCGCCTAGGCCCAGAGTTTAGGCTTCATGATCTATCAAAAAAAAAAAAAAAAAAAAAAAAAAAAAACAAGAAGTAAGATAGAATTTAATGAAAAGTTATTTTAGAAAACTTGGAGGGATATAGTTGAAGAGAGAGAATATGCATTAACATTTTAAAATGCTTTTGAGTGTGAATGAGATAAACCATATGACAGATTTTAATTGTCTTTACTTCCTTTATGGAGAAACTGGAACACTTTAATTCTACTAGAGATCATGTTCAACGATGAACCCAAAGTGCGTTGGTCAATGGAAGAGGAAAGCATTAAGCATTAATCAATTTAGGAGATTTGTGTAAAAATTGCAATTCAGCCTCATGTTCATGCAAATTTTCCTTGAACAGAGACCATGTATTTCAAAAGATATTGAAATATGTATAATCTTGAAAGATTAAAGGTGATATCTAGACAGGTCTGCAGTGTTTAAGTACAAATATATTGTCAGCTACTTTCTATAATATGTCATTGCAACAGCTTCCAAATTAAAACTAAGTGAATGTATAGGACACTCTAGGCACCAGAATAAATATTATGAAGATTCTATTCTGGAGTATAACTAAAAATGAATTAGGATAATATGCCTAGAACAGCTCCTAATAAAAGATAAAGGTTCTTTTTATAGGATTACCAAAATTGTATATTTTTAAATTCAAATTCTTTCAAGGTGTAGTTAGGGCTATCTTTTTTTATTATAATTTTTTAAGAAAGAGTAAAAACGCCGGGCCCTGGTAGCTCACACTTGTAATCCTAGCTACTCAAGAGGCTGAAATCTGAGGATCATGGTTCAAAGCCAGCCTGGGCAGAAAAGTCCATGAGACTCATCTCGAATTAACTACTAGAAAACCAGAAGTGGTGCTGTGGCTAAAGTGGTAGAGAGCTTGCCTTGAGCTGAAGAGCGCAGGGATAGCCTCAAGCCCAGAGTTCAAGCCTCACAATCAACAACAACAAAAAAAAATAACCCTTAACAAATGTGAAAATATTTGCCTTGTTGGCTCTTTGTGATCTAATGTTTTTACAATATTTTCCTAATTTCTGTGGGGTAGACAAAGTTGGACAAAATATGTGCTAAATTGACTCAATTGAATTTGGTCAGGTTTCTCTCCTCCCTACGAACCTAGCCACACTGTTAAGCTTGATAAAACATTGAGACATGGGATAAAGCCTTTTCAGAGACTGATAAGCATATACTCATCTCAGACAGTAGCACTAATAAACATCAGATGATCTTATCACAGGTTTATGGCATTTCCCACAAACCAGTTTTTAGCTTGATTACTACTTTGTAAAATAGAAATGTCTATTTAATGGTCTTTTGAAAGGTTATAAAACTTTGCATTGGAACATTCTTCTTTTCTTCTTTTCTTTTTTTTTTTTTTTTTTGGGTCCGGTCGTTGGGCCTGAACTCTGGGCCTGGGCACTGTCCCTCAGCTCTTCAGCTCAAGGCTAGCACTCTACCACTTGAGTCACAGCACCACTTCCGGCTTTTTTCTTATGTGGTGCTGAGGAATTGAACCCAGGGCCTCATGCATGCACGGCAGTGCTCTACCACTGAGCCACCTTCCCAGCTCCAGGAACATTCTTCTTATTGAAAAATTTAAATAAAACTTTTCTTTAAGTTAGGATTGGTTTTGATTTGGCAGCAGTTATGTGTTTGTGTGTGTGCACAAACACAAATGCATATATACACCTATATATACATACATACACATATAAATGAAAATACATATTTCCCTTCCTAAGTGATATATAATTTTCATATTATGACAAATTTTATACAGACTATGATATTTCCTATTGAAGATTTCCAATTCATGAGTGCTGAAGCTTTAAGTTAAATATTTTCTCATTAATTTCATTAAATTCTTTAGTTTGCCTACAATTTGCAGGTTTAAAGTAGATGTATCAAGTTTTCACTAAAACACATGTTTTGAATCTTTGCAGCAATTGCCCTTTTATTCATATAATGCATCACAGAAGTCAAAGACAACTTGCAGGCACAGATGCATGCATGTACACATACATGCACACATATACACAAAGAGAATTGGATTCTTGTGTCTGAGTTATCTGTCTTTTATCTATTTGGACTATGATCATGAACATTGTATTTTTAACTTTTTATAGGACATTTTGACATCTGAAAGGAAGATCTTTATTTTGATTTGACTATCCCAGTTTTTTAAGGTTCATATTTTTAAGATATTTTTTGTGATCTTGTGATTGATTCTTGTCGTGATTAAATGTAAAGTTTACAGTATGATATTATTAAATTTTTTTCACTTTGTTTTTATCTCTTTATTTCTTCATTTCTTATTAAAACTTTTCAGGTTTCATATGTACTTCATATATATATATATGTATTTCATATATATTGACATTTCCATATATCTGTATATTCATATATATATATATATATATCATGAAGTTATTTGAGACTAACTATTGTTTTGTGATGGATGTGATAACAGAGGTCCAAGAGTAGTAGTAATAGTAGTAGTAGTACTCTCGGCCTCTTTTGTGGTATGTTGAATTGCCTTTCTCATTTGATCTAATATTAACCATGCCAAACCTGGGTTTTGTTTGGGTCATATTTTGTTATGATGTTTGTCCCTTGAATTGACATTGGGTTGTGTGACCAAAATTCTGTAGAAAACTTTATATATGCTGGCATAGTCTGATTTATAACATTAATCTCTATTCTTATTAAAATATTTTACAATAATTTTTTTCTAGCTTTTACATTATTTTGATACTCTTTTCAAATGAAAACTGTGATTTAATTTTCCCTTCCTAAAATAAAGTATATCTAATAACTAAATCTACCTGAAATCTCTTTAGTTTTCTGTACTAAAGCTTATTTTCTAGTATTTTGTCCTGATAAGAGAGATTGTCATGTTAGTGGACAAAACAAGGGAGAACACATTCTAGAAACTGTTTTCAAACAGGATGGAAATATATGAATAAAGAACTGATCTGTTTTTAAACATAAAATATTTAATAGACTTAATATTTTAATTTTCAGATTATTATTTATGTTCATTATATTTAAAATATCTTTAGTACATAATATTGTATATAATTTGTACATTGTACACAATATTATACAGTTTTATGAAGCCAGCAGGAAGAATGAAATTATGACATGTCATTTGCAGGGAAATAGATGGATCTGAAAAGAATCATACTGAATGATATAAGCGAGGCCCAACATGAAAAAGGACACATACTTCCACTCATTTATGGATCTTAGACCCAAATTCCCAATTAAACACATTACACACACACACACACACACACACACACACACACACACACAGATATCTATCTATCTATCTATCTATCTATCTATCTATCTATCTATTTATTTCCACTCATTTGTGGATATGAGACCCCAAAATACAAATTCTCAATTAAACACTTTCAATTTCTCTCTCATATATATATAAATATATGTATAATATCAATATATTATACAGATATAAATATAGATATAAATATGTAAATATATATAAATAATATATGAATATATATAAATATATATCAGGGACAGCCTGGGAGCTGTCCCTGAGTTTTTTTACTCAAGGTTGGCTTTCTTCCCTTTGAAGCACTCATCCACATTTGGCTTTTATGTGGTTAACTTTGATAAAGTCTTAGGAACTTGGATGGCTGAAAACCATGATCCTCTGATCTCAGCTTGAATTACAGGTGTGAGGCACTGAAGCCTGACAGGAAGCTGAAATATATTTTGAGTGGTGAGATAGACCTAGGAAGAGGGGATATGATAAGTATTGGAAAAGAAACAGGGCAACAGATTCATAATACTCAAGATAGATATGTGAGAACTCAAGTGGAACATGATATGACTGGTATGGGATGGGGAATATTGAAAGGATGACCAATCATACATATAAGTACACATGTTAAAAATGTAATACATTTGCACAACTATTTAAAGATAATGTATATATATATATGTATATTAAAAATCAGAGGCAATTAACTTTACCAAGGTTATATGTGTTCCAATAAGTATAAAATTCTGAAAATAGTAATTTTGCCTATAAGACTAGTGCATAAATGAACATAGAGCACAAAATATTTAAGTAGCATCCAGCCACTGAGGACAATGGTGGCACTGATTCTGCATGTATCAACTGGTAACCCAAATAATTATTTGAGAAAAAGCTCAAGTGGTAGAGCACTAGCCTGGAGCTCAAGAGCTGAGGGACAACGCCCAGGCCCAGAGTTCAGGCCCCAAACTGACCAAAAAAAAATGGCCTATAATAATTTGAGAAAAAATATGATAATTAGTTTTCACATGATCAGGGGACATACTTTCTATGTTTTATACTCATTACCCTTTAGACTTATGTTTTTAATATACAATGTGTATAATATGACAAGTAAACTCATATTTTCCTTTGATGGTAAAAATATGTATGCATATTTCTTGCTTTTATAGTCCAGACACCTTTAAGTAAGATGATTTCATGTTTTTGTTTTCTTTTCTTTTCTGTTTTCCTTTATAAGCTTTGTTACACATTAGAGTTTGCAGAGCTAATAACCTCACACTGTGGAATTTTAAAATGAAAAAGAAGCTTATTCAGTGCTGACAATCCTAAGCGAACCCACTCTAATCAACGTAGCAGGGAACATTTCACCAATATTGAAGGAGCTATTTATTATTTTAATTGTCCTGGTGATGTACAGAGAGGGGTTACAGTTACGTAAGTAAGCTAATAAGTACATTTCTTGTCAAACTTATTCCCCTTCCCTAATTTGTCTCCACATTCCCTCCCCCCAAAACCACACCAAGTTGTACAGATCATTTCCAGCATATATATTTCTGTTGTATTGGTCCCCCTTTGTCCTTTGTCTTACCATGCTGTTGTTCCCCGTCTCTTACGTAATTCAAATAAATGTGTATATAATGCCAGGGAACCAAAATCAAATACAGTGACAACAGGGGATATACCATAGGGGGAAGAACATACAAAAGAAATGAAAAATCACATAGTACATTTAAAACAACAACAACAAAAATAAAAAAAAGAAAAAAACATTTGCTATAAAAAAACAACAACAACAAAGAAAACCCTCTTTTTTTGGTCCTGGGCACTGTCCCTCAGCTCTTCAGCTCAAGGCTAGTGCTCTACCACTTGAGCCACAGCACCACTTCTGGGTCTCTGGTGTTTAACTGGAGATAAGACTCTCATGGACTTTCTTTGTCCAGGCTGGCTTGAACACAAACCTCAGATCTCAGCCTCCTGAGTAGCTAGAATTATAGGTTTGAGTCACTAGTGCCAGTTAAGAAAAGACTCTTGTGTCCATGTCTTGGAGTTCATTTCACTTAGTCATCTTAAATGGTCATATGTATATAGCTATTAATCTATTCTGTTCATCTGATAAGATTATCCTAAATATATACTAATTATTGCAAATAAGGGAAACCATGGGACCTATGTTTCACTGGGCCTGGATTACTTCACTTAATATGATTTTTTCCCAAGACTTTCCATTTCCTTACAAATGAGGAGGTGTTATTCTTTCTAATAGAAGAATTGAATTCATATATATATATATATATATGTATATATATATATACACACACACATATATATATATATATATCTCACATTTTCTTCATCCATTCATCTACTGAGGGACATCTGGGTTGATTCCATATGTTAGCTATGGTGAGTAATGCTGGGACAAACATAGTTGTGCTGGTAGCTTTAGTATATGGTTTTGTTTGTGATCAATTGGGTAAATACCCAGAAGTGGAGTTGATGGGTTATTGGGGAGTTCTATATGCAGTCTTTTGAGGAACCTCCATACTGCTTTCCAAAGTGGTTGAACAATTTACACTGCCACCAACAAATGCAGTAAGGTTCCCTTCTGTCCACAACCCCTTCAGCATCTGTTGTTATTAGAGTTATTAATTATAACCATTCTAACTGGATGAGGTGGAATCTCAATGTTGTTTTGATTCACATTTCTTTTATAACTAGGGAGGTTGAGCATTTCTTCATGTATCTATTGGCCACCCTTCTTTCTCTTCAGAGAAGTTTCTCTGTAAGTCTCTAGCCCACGTATTAATGGGGAAATTGTTTTAAATACAAGGCCCTTGTCTGGAATATGGCTAGTGAAGATCTTCTCCCAATCTGTGGGCTTTCTATTGAGCTCTTTTGCTATGTCCTTTGCCATGCAGAAGCCCTGTCTTTCTATAATTTGTTGTGTTTCTGGGTCTTTAAGTATTTTTTTTCTTTCTTGCTATTGTTTTTAGCATATTTATAATGTGCCATGTGATTTGTTTTTGTTTCTTTGTGTGTTCTTTCCCCACGGTATAACCCTTGTTTAACCCTTGTTTTCCCTGTATTTGATGTCGTTGCCCTGCATCTTGTATATACAATTCTCTAATTTGGGGAGGGGAAGGGGAAAAAATGCTCAAATAGGGATACAGGGGTGAGAAAAGGGATGATAGGGGAAAAACTAAGGAAGAGGCAACAATGCTTGATAGGAAATGTACTCATTACCTTGCTCATGTAACTGTAACCCCTCTGTACAGTATTTTTTACAAAAAAAATGTATTTAAAAAACACAAAGAAAAAAAATTTTGGCCTGTGCCAAGGATCTCTACATTTTCTCCTTGTAATGTTTTCAAGATATCTTTTATTTCGATGTTTTTAATCCATTTGGAATTAATTCTGTTACAGGGTGATATATAAAAATCTAGCTTTAGTTTTCTACAGATGTTTAAGCAATTTTGCTAGCATCATTTACTGAAGAGGCTGTCTTTCTTCTATTCCATTTTTTTGGCTCCCTTATTGAAGATAAAGTGGCTATTGTTTTGTGGGTTTGTTTCTTGGTCTTCAGTTCTGTTCCATTTGGTCCTCAAGTCTGTTCTTGTGCCAGTACCAAGCTGTTTTGATTATTATGGCTTTGTAATAGAGTTTGAAGTTTGGTATTGATATTCCTCCAGCACTGTTCTTTCTGCTAAGGATTGTTCTCATTGTGTTTTTATTCTTCCTCAAGTTTGTATCTTCTGTAATCTTTTTTTTCTGGTGTATAAATGTAAACCAAATTTATAGAAAAGGACAACGAAATAACAGCATTTTGCAGGACTCATTACTTTCTTCTTATTTTTACAAAAATCAACCAAGCTATGTTCAAATAACTCTCTAAGAATCTCTTAAGTATATTGACTGATTTTTATGTTAAGGCTTCAGTTCTAGTTAATAACACTTTCCATTTTCAAAACAGAGTTTGCCATGACAGAAATTTTCATGTTACTCATATTTGAAACCTGATGAACTATTAATTGTAGCACTTCATCTTGTCTCAAAATGACAGTTGGCTTGTTATAAACTAAATCAATAGCTCACTGACATCAACATGTTTTGTTTCTCAATTCAAAGCATATTTTAAAAAGATCATTTGTCTTCATTATATCTTTTAGGATCAGTAAATGAGAAGCTGGCATATTTGATACCGTTATATCTTTGATATATTCTATATTTTAGCATAATGTTTGGGGGAGCAAATGAACCAGCCATTTTTAAGCTTCAAAATTAAAAATTATCAGTAATAATCATTAAATGCCTCTTTGGTATTATTCACTACATGATGAAATGTTTCTATGTACAGTTTCTAATTATTATTATTATTATTATTATTATTATTATTTATTGTTATCTTTATGTAATAGTGTAAAGGGAGTTTCAGTTCAACAAATTGCTTTCAAATTATAATGATCTTTATCAATATCACCTCTACTCTCATTTTCCCCCATCTCTAAACTCAACCCATCTCTTCAAGTTATTGGCTACTATTTTCGGCTATGAACCTTGAATATTATAATCGTTTTGCCCACCCTTCCTCTGTTTGCCACCCTACTTTTCTCAACATGTGTTCTAGCTTCCCAACATTTATTTTACTGAACTGTAAATTATCTGTTCAAAGAGTTACAATATTGAAATCTCCTCCTTGTATACTGTACTTTAGACAATTTATTCATAAATATTTCCTTTTAACCCTGCATATGTTTTCATAAATGTTTATGATTTAGAGCTAAATTAGAAACAGCTTTGGTTCAAATTTTAGAAAGGCAGCCCTCAGTGAGAAAGTCAAATAAGAGGGTAAAACCATGAGTTCAAGTCCTAGTACTGGTATAGCAACAAAACATAAACCAAGCCAAGTACTATTGGCTTATGCCTGCAATCCTAGCTACCCAGAGGCTGAGATCTGAAGATCATGGTTCAAAGTCAGCTCAGACAAGAACATCCAAGAGACTCTGTTCTCCAATTATGCACAAAAAAAAGCCAGAATTGGAGCTGTGGCTAAAGTGTGAGAGTGCCGTAGCAAGACCCAGGACATATTATTTCTTACACTTAAATGAAAGTTTTACACAATAGAATTTGTGGTTGACAGGTTTACTCTTGTTCTTTTTGTTGTTGTTGTCCTTTTTTTGTGGCATTTTCCATACATGGGCTAGATGCATCCTGACTAAAAAAAATGTGATTATAAATCTACCAATAGACTATTTGAGGATCCTTTGTGTATAATAAGTCATATTTTAATTTCTGTGTCTCTCTCTATATATCTCAATGGTACTAAGGTTTGAGATCAAGGCCTTGGGGTTACTAGGTACATGATCTACCAAAGGAATCGTGCCTTCAGCTGTTTTGCTCTTAATATTTTATAAATAATATATTACTTTCTCCCTAGGCCATCTTGGACTACCATGCTTCGATTCTCCTAATAGTTTCCTGAGTAACTGGGATTACAAGTATAAACTACCATATCTTATATCACTTCTGTTGTTGTCAGGATTTTCTCTTTCACTTACTTTTAAAATTTGAGTGTATATATCCTTCTTTATTTGAAAAGTACATTTTTCAAGACACCTACCTAATTCCTCTTTTTAAAAATAAAAGACATGTTCTAAAATGGTTCCTGCTTCTCCAGATGATAAGTATGAGTTGAGGTATAAATACAAGTTATTTTCTGCCTTTTGTAAACCATCATCTTTCCTCTGGTAGAAACAGTCACATTTTTGTGTATTCTGTTCTTGTTGAAAATCCTAATATCTGGCATTTGGTTTTTCTGAAGAAAACAACAACAACAACAATAACAACAGCAGCACACTGATACTGATGGTGGGAAAATGGGTGCTAGCTCTTTACACACTTCAAGTCACTTCAGTTGAGTAAGGGAAGGTATACAATAATGAGGTAGGTGTACAAACAAAAGTTGTATTGCCACCTATGTAGCTCAGTGTTCAGAAGCAGGTATCAGAGTCCCAATCACAGACTCACAATTTGGATGTTGGGGTCCTTTGTGCCTATTTCTACAAAGAACACATGTCAGCTGGATACAGACTAGATTTATAGACAAAATTAAATGAAATTCACATACAAGAGCTACACTTCAATAAGTTTCAGAGTTTTAAAATAATTCCATTGATAAATTTTCCACGCAAAATAGGGACTCCTGTTAGAGATAGATTTTTCTCAGTCTCTTCTTCTTTCAAATCGTTGAATTCTTTGGCTATATTGAACCACTTCCTTAATTGATCCTGTTACTACTTTTTCTATAATTGTTTTTAATATTCTTTGTTTCTTCTTGGTTGGTTTTTAAATTTCAATTCAGTCAGGTGCAATGCTTCCACTTGAATCAGACTTCCCACCAATTTTGGTTTAATTTTTGGTATACAATACAACATTTTGATACAATATCATAATGTAGAAAGACTGTATTACACTTTCGTATATCTCCCTCAGCAGAGATCATAGGTTCAAGCCATCATAGCTACCTTGTTTGTTGAGATGGTATATCAACTGTTTTTTTCTTAGTTGGCCTTGATCCACCCTCCTCTCCATCTTCAGCTCTCAAATAGTTGGAAAAACAGATGTCACACCTAACATCCTTCCTAATATTCTTATGACATGCACGTTGGTATATGTGTATTGATAGAGAACATTTAGTTTATCTTATTCTATGTCATTATTTCATTCTTTTTCATAGTCTTTAAACTTATTTTTTTCATTCTTCTCTCTCCCCCGCCATCTCTCTTTCTCTCCAGCACTGAGTTATGAACTCAAGGCCTTTTACTTGCCAGACTAATGCTCCACCATTTGAGCCATGTTTCCATGTTTTTTGCTGGTTATTTTGGAGATGGAGTCTTAGGGACTTTTTTATTTTTTGGGGGGGGGTGGGTAAGGATGCTGTACAGAGGGGTTAGAGTTACATAAGTAAGGTGGTCCTTGTAGAGCATTGTTACCCCCTCCCTTGTTGATCCCCCACTATTGCTTCCCTCCCCAACCTTTTACATTCCTCCCCCATCCCCACCCCTGAGGTTGTAAAATTAATTTCCAATATACTGTCTTGTGGGTGTCATTGGTGCAATGGATCATCAGGTTTCCTTGTTTCAGCATTAAACTTCTTAACAGTATATTTACTTTACTTCATTTTATTTATATTCTGAAATACTTTATCAAAATTTTAAGTGAGATTTTCCACAGTAAAATTTCCCAATAAAATGTAAATATATAACATATAAATCTACGTGTCAATTTCTTTCCAATTTTTCATTTTTATGTCATTGTCTTTTAAAATTTGTTCTTGTAGCATTCATATAGTTTTAGTGTTTACATTTTTCTTACATACCATGAAATTCTTTTTTTTTTTTTTTTTTTTAGGTCCAGTCGTGGGGCCTGAACTCTGGGCCTGAGTGCTGTCCCTCAGCTCTTCAGCTCAAGGCTAGCACTCTACCACTTGAGCCACAGCGCCACTTCCGGCTTTTTTCTTTTTGTTTATGTGGTGCTGAGGAATGGAACCCAGGGCCTCAGGCATGCAAGGCAAGCGCTCTACCACTGAGCCAACTTCCCAGCCCCACCATGAGATTCTTTATTGTTAGCTTAAAGTTTTCAATAAGTAAAGACAAATTTATTTATATAATAAATTGCTCTCATATGCATGTAGATAGAGAGAAGGATAGAGAGATGGTAACATAATTACTTTTCTATGAGAGTGGACATACGTAGTGGCTAGATTAACTTTTGTGTAATTGAGTAAGAGGGGTTAGGCTTCCTCTACAGGACTACAATCAGCAATATGAATATAAGGTTGAGTAACACCTTGGCATTGGCATTTATTCAAGGAGACTTAGACACATCAAAATAATTGCAGTCTTTTTTATTAGGACTATGTCTATACTTCACATTGATAGGATAATATACCAACCATAGATTGGCAATATGGCAATATGAGAGGTATTTAAACTGTGCCTCAATTCTTCCAGGATTTTAATTTACTCTCTAATTTTTTCTCTTCAATCATTTCTTTTGTGAAATCAGGATTTCCTTGGTTTCTGTATTGTTTCCCACTGCTGTGCATCTTTCTTGAATGTGTGATCTCTTCTTTATTTTCTAATATTCCAGTTATATGTTGATGTATGTAACTTTTCTTTCAAGATTTTATGAATATATTATTTCTTAAATATACCTTAAATAGTTTTCTAAGTGGAGAATGTCAATATTGTGAACCCAACATGCAAGTCAGTTACTGACTCATTGTGATCACTTAGAAAATGATGTTATTCTTAAATTGTTCTAAGAAAACAAATTTGTTACATTATATTGCAGTCAAGGTTTAGATCCCTCTTACAGTTGAATGATGCTTTTAAATAATGAGATTGCCATTTTCCCTCTACAGTGGACACAGTGATTTGTTTCATTTTTAGAAATTTTCTCATAATTCATCATTCACATGATGAATTATCTTGATATATTTTAATGATGTTCATTGTCCAGTGATTATTTTATAATTGAGGGAACTTATTTGGGGACAGAGAGCTTAGAAAACAAATCAAAACTACTGTGACTAATACTAATAGTATGCACTGTGATCTCTTTATTCATTTTAAGAATATTTTAAAGAGCATAATTTATTAAATAATATTGCTATGAAAGATGGCAAAAAACAAGAGCAAAGAATAAGAGATCAAGAATTGTAAAATACCAAATATTTGGGAACATACATCAAACAGTATGCATTAACCATAGATGTAGAGAATAAATTCAGGATTATTCATCATTAACTCAATTGTTTTTGCCCACATATTTTACAGGCATTTTTTTGGTTTTGGCAAGTTAATGCTAAAATTCTGGTTAAAGACTGGTATTCCTGTATTCTCAACAACTAAGGAAACTGTGATTGAGAATGAGAAGATTGTAGATTGAGGGCACTCTAGACAAAAAAAAAGAAGAAGATCCTTATTTCAATCAGCCTGCTGAAAATGGTGTGAATAGCTTTAGATCCTGCCATGTAAGAAACACAGATAGAAGGATCATAGTCTGAGTCCAGCCAAGGGAAAAACATAAAATTATATTTGAAAAATCACTAAAGCAAGGAAAGCACTGAATGTATGCCTCATTGCTAAGCAAGTGGAAAACCCTGAGTCTAAACCCAGTACCACTAAAAATAAGAGAAAACAATCTGTTGTCAATTATTCTGGAGAGGATTATGATCCATGAAACAAAATCTAGTGTTTACAATAAAGTAGAAATAAAATTTAACTCACAAGATTAATTAAATACACAACACTGTTAAATATTATGTCCAGTACAAACCACTGATTGTGGAATATGGTTTATGTGGATTATTTGAAGTAGTCTGCCATTTAAATATATAGCACTTTAAGCAAATGCATTACAGGTATCAAAACTATAATACTGATATCTAAAATAACAAACATACTGTACTTATCTTTAAAACATTATTTTTATTATTGTTAAAATAACTTAAAGAGGGTTTACAATTACATGGGCAAGGTAATAGAAAAATTCTTATCAAGCGTTGTTGCCTCCTCCTTTGTTTCCCCTTACTATCCCTTCCCATCTCCTCCTCCCCACTCCCCCTCCCCCACTCCATGCCAAATGTTTTCACTGTATTTGATGTAGGTATAATTTGTGGAGGGAAAGGGAAAAAAACAAATCGTTTAAATAGGGATACAGGTGGACACATTGCAACAATGAAATGTACAAGACGAACTTTTCATCTTTAAGACATTCTTATAATTCGATTTTAAAATACAAGTACTTAGAATATTCTCTGACATATCAAAATTTGTCAAATGGATGTCCAATATATCGTAGGATCTACTTGGGTTATCTTATTTTACCATTGATTATAATTATTACTACTCTATATATGAATGATATAGAAGAGTAATATGGATGAATATACTAATATTTAGATTTGTATTATATTTAATATAGCATGCATTTTGTATCATATTTAAAATAATGACTAAATTGAACTAGACACCAAAGTTGAATAAATGGACAATATAGATGGTATTTTAAATTTATTTTATTTTTATTTTATTGCTGTACAGAGGGGTTGCAGTTATATGTGTAAGGTAATGTGTATGTATTGTGTCAAATATTGTCAGCTATTCCTTTGTTCTTCTCCCACTCTCTTCCCTCCCCCACTCCTCCTCCCTCTCTCGAAGTTTTAAAGCTCACTTCTGATATAATGTCTTGTAAGTATTACTGTTGCAATGGCACATCCTTAGTCCTTGTTTCAGCATTTTGTTATTCCCCTTCCCTTCTTAAATCAGATAAATGTATATACGAGGCACAGGTACTAGAATCAAAGCTAGGAATAAAACAATGGAAAAAGAAAAATGAAGTAAAATAAGAGGAAAGAACTAGATACAATATACTGGCAACAACAAGGTCAAAAAACAAAAAAAGAAAAAAAGAGGGGAGACTGTTGTTGCCATATCTTGGATTTCATTTCAATTAGCCACATTTTGTATGGTCATATGTACATAGCTATTGAGTTATTATGTTTCTCTGCCAGAACTATCCTAGCTATATACTAATTATTACAAATAATGGAAACCATAGGCCTATGTTTCTTGGGTGCTGGCTTATTCCAACTCTTTCCATTTCCTGATGAATGGAGCAACGTCATTCTTTCTGATGGAAGCATAGAATTCCATTGTGTGTATATATGTATGTACATCTATATCTATAGCTATATATCTATATCTATATACCATATTATCTTGATCCATTTATCTATTTTGGAGCATCAAAGTTGGTTCCATATCTTAGCTATGGTAAATAATGCTGCCATAAACATAGTTGTGCTGGTAGCTTTAATGTGGCCTTCCTTGGGATCCTTTGTATAAATGCCTAGGAGTGGGATTGCTGGATCATAGGGAAGTTCTATGTTTAATATTTTGAGGAACTTCCATAGTGCTTTCCAGGGTGGTTGAACAAGCTTACATTCCCACCAACACTGCAGTAGTGTTCTCTTTTGGCCACATCCACACCAGCATCTGTTATTATTTTTCTTAATAATGGCCATTCTAACTGGGGTGAGGTAGAATATCAATACGTTTTTTATTTGTATTTCTTTTATGACTAGTGATATTGAGCACTTCTTCATGTGTCTATAGGCCATTCTTATTTTTTCTCCAGAGAAGTCTCTTTAATTCTTTAGCCCACTTATTAATGGGTGGTTGTTCCTTTGGGAATTTGTTGTTGGGGGCTTTAATATTTTGAGCTATAAGTATATTTTTGATATGAGTCTCTTGTTTCTTGTTTAGCTAGTGAAATCTTCTCCCAATCTATCATGCTAGCTACAGCTTTTACCATGCAGAAGCTCTCCAGGTTAATGCAATGCAATTTATCCACCCTTTCATTTGTTGTATTTCTTCCATCTTTATTTAGAGTTTCAACCTGTTCCGAGGACTCTTAGTGGATCCTCTATCCTTCCTGTAATATTTGCAGGGTCTCTGTTTTTACCTAGATGTCTTTGATCCATTTGGAGGTGATTCTGGTACAGGGTATTTTAACTATATTAGGCAGAATATTAGGCTATTATTATCTCAGAACATTGGTATTAACTTCATACAAGAAGCATAAATTCAACTATTAGGAAACATGGCGTGCTCTATAGTCATGGAATAATCAGACTTCTATTCATAATATTTCTCAACAGGTAGATGCTAGAACTGCTCCTACCTGAAGAATATTTTTTTAACTTATTTCATTGAACTTCCAAATGTTTCAAAGCTCAATTTATAGCCAAAGAAAAGAATATACAAGTTCATTCACCTCAAAAATAGAAAATCCCATGGCTGAGACATGAGGGTTGAATCACAGCCCACCAACATTCCTTTGGGAATATAGAAAATTTCACATCTTTAACTTCATTTAAAAGAGACATTCATTGTAAGACACACACACACACACACACACACACACACACACACACACACACACACACACACACACACACACACACACACCTCTTCAAACCTTCAAAGACAAATTCAAATCACCTTTAGTAGAATCCTTCTTGTTTTGTTAACACATGAATAAAATTATAATTCTAAAAAGATTAGGAGAATTGGGAAGTAACTTAATTAAGCAAATGAAATTACTGGGAAAACAAATCTCAAGCACAATAAATATATAAATAGATAAATAATTAAATATAATTTCATGTCATATTCATGAATTGGAAGACAAGCACAATCACAAGTGGCAAAGAACAGATATTAGACATAATTTTAATTTTAACTTTACAAGATATTCCTGAAATCGAAACAACATGTACTATCTGTAAAAAAAACAAAATGTTTCTTAAAATGGTGTTGTTTTCAAGATCACACTAGAGCTACCAGCACAACTATGTTCATTGCAACATTATTTACCATAGCTAAGATACAGAACTAACCCAGATGGCCCTGAGATAAATGGATCAAGAAAATATGGTATACATACACAATGGAATTCTATGCTTCCATCAGAGAGAATGACATTACTATATTCATAAGGAAACGGAAAGACTTGGGAAAAAACACATTAAGTGAAGTAAGCAAGACCTAAAGAAACATACCCTCCATGATTTCCCTCATTTGTAATAATTAGTAATTGGCTAGGATAGTCCTAGCAGAGGATCATAATAGCTCAATATCTGTGTACACGTGCATATGACCATATAAAATGATGTTAATTGAAATTAACTCTAAGACAGAAACAAGAGGGTGTTTTCTTGTTTTTAATTTACTATGTGAACTTATTTCTTTTTTTTAATTGTGTGGTCAATTATTTCTTTTTTTCTTTTTTTTAAATTTGCTTGTTTTTTACTTTTCCTTGGTTTATCCCTGTTAGTTACTGTTTTTAATTCTGGTACCCTACATCTTGCATATATGCTTATCTGATTTGGGGAATGGAACAGGCATTGCAAAATTGTGTACCAAGGACAAAAGGTGAACCAATGCAACAGTGATACTAACAAGACACTACTTTCCGAAATGAAATTTACAATTTGGATGGGAGGACCTGAGTGGGGAAGGAAAGTGGGAGAAAAACAAACAAGAGAGGGGGTAACAATGTTCGACAATAAAATTATTCATTGTCTTACTTATGTAACTGTAATCACTGTGTTACAACAACTTCACAATTAAATTATTTTTAAATGGTGCTTTTGATGAGGAAACTCATCTAAGTTAGATGAATTAATATATAGCACAGATTAAAATGTACAACACTAACAAAATTAATTATGAATGGGCCAAAGGGGTGGCAAAGGCAAATTCAGATTTTTTTTAAACTGTGTAAATGTTAATGAAGGAAAAGTTCTGATAAACTTTTTACAATGATGATAAATGTTAAATTCTGCCAGTGAGGAAAATATAATTGCCATATTAAGTTAATTATGAAGTGACTACTTGCTTGATGAGAAATATCATCTAAAGTTTCAAATTTAAACAAAAATTAAAATTACATAAAAGTATCTTCTCTTCCACCATTTATTTTCTGTGAGGGTAAAACCTGTAGTTCATTGCTCAAATTAGGTTTTCCTTTCTTTTTCTGTTTAGTAAAAGTTTCTCTAAAAAGCTGTAGATTTCTATCTATACCATGTGCAATGATATAATATTGAGGAAATTAGTTCACTACTCTGTAACTACTTATTATAAATCTATGTGTAAATTACCTCACAAAATATTTTAAAATTTAAAAAAATACTAAAAAAGAAACAATGCTTATAATCATATAAAACATTTTTATGTCATATTATGTGTTTACTAGGTTACTTTTAACATATGATTACAATTCTTCTTTTAGCAATAGTCCAGACTCATGGCAAAATGGTTAAATTTTAACTCTTTATTATATCCTTTTTGCATCATAATTATATATTGTCAATAATGAGTATCTAAATAGCAAATTGTGAGTTGTATCACATCCCTTTATCCTTCCAGTACAGGATTTATATTTGGATTTTAAAAGAGCTATTTTTTTTCATTTTCTTCTTCCTTTTTTTTTTTTTTTTTTTTAATTTGTGGTGCCAGACCTGGGGCTTAAACTAAGAAACTAGGTGCTATCACTTAGCTTTCCACTAAAGGTTAGTACTCTACTACTTGAGCCACCACTCTACTTCCGTAATTTGGGCAGTTAATTTGAGATAGTATCTCATGTGCTTTTCCTTCGTGGGCTGTCTTTGAACTATGATCCTCTGATCCCAGCTTCCTGGGTAGCTGAGATTGCAGGAGTAAGCCACCATTGCCCAATAAGTTCTTCCTATTTTTTTTACCACATTTTTCATTTTGTTCATATATTGCTTTGCAAATTTTCTTTAATGTGTTATTTGTTTATTCTTGGAATTACTAACTACTTTGAGACAAGTATAATGACTTCTGGCATTTCATATATTTTCTTTTGTTAAGTCATTTGGGGTGCTTTATTTGTATATTCTTTGATATGTATAATAATTTCCAAATTCTTGTAATCTCTGAGTCCTAATGTCTACCATTACACACTGGCAAAGCCATCATCTTTTTCTCAATTTTACATACGTCCTTTGAAAATAACCAGCTTTCACTTTTGTTACTCTGCTGTAACTCTAATCTCATCAGCTAGTAATTTTCCTAGGCCTGGAAAACTTGTTTTCTGGTGTCCACATAGATGATTTCTAGATTTCTAACTGTGATGTAAACTCAGTAGTGGCAACATACTTTTTCCTAGTATCTGGCAAGAGGAAAAACTAATAGTTGAGTTCTGCAAACAGACTCAGCTCCTAGGTAAATTCTACAATTCTCATTAATATAACTCAGATATTATATATATATATATATATATATATATATATATATCCTATAGTGAAGAGTAGTTTTTTTTTAATTTTTGGGATATTTCTGTGTACAGTCACCTTCTTTCCTGGCATGGATCTGGATTTGGTCTAGGTAGTTGGATAAAACACTGTTAAAACTGCATGGATTGACAGAATGAGTTCTTGCATTTTTCTGTAATACACAGTTTTGTTCATTGACCCTCCCTATGAAAGGTGTTGAAGTGATTATCATGTTGGCAAAGAGTACATTAAAACTTCCAGCATTGTCTTGATAGTTGTAAGCAGTGAGGCTATCTACCTAACCCACCCAAGAAGCATTTTATGTTGAGTCTGTAGGTGATCAGATGTTCTGTGTATTAGTTGGTACTATAGATCATTGGAACAGCTGGAAGTATGGTATGTTTGCACTACATCTGCATGTTGGTCTCTGTGAGCAGAGCTTCTTGCTTGCTTTCTAGCCCTAAGAGATCTAAAGATTTGTTTTTCTTTAACATCCTGATGTAGGCTTTCTGGAAAGTGTCTCAGAATAATAGAGAAGCTAGGTATCTGCTTCCAATATAATCTTTTCATTTTGGAGGAGATGTGCGCTCTGGAGATTTCTTTTGGCCTATCAAAAGTCAATAAGCTAATGCAGAAAAGGTGGAGTGATACAAGCCTATTTTAAAGAGGTATTTTGTTTTTCAAATTGATGGATCATGCCTATGACTCAGTCTTTTCCACACATTTTAGGGATTTAACCAAAGTGTTACAACCTATGTATGGTCCCTTAATTATTTTTCTGTGTGGGAGAACAAAGACTGTCATATCTCATTAATCCTTCTGAAAGGCATTCCTCCTTAATTAATGTCAGGTCTTCATCCATCCCATGAAAGACAGACTTTCCGAGGAAAGGTAAGTGCAGCCACTCGCCCATTCCCTAGCCTCCCTTAGCCCAGGAGACAATCAGACGCAGCAGCGAGGAGTCAAGTCAAGCAGAAAAAACTGGTTTATTAACACAGAGCAAGCCCTTTTTAAAGCAAAAAAGAATGGGTGGCATGGCAGGGGAGGAAAAGGAACCAATCACTGTCAAGGTCACATCCTGTCATGCACCTAAGTTTCCACGGCTGGTTATGCACTGAATGTAAAGCAAATTGAGCTCTGTCTATCAACTCCCTCTCAAGCCATCTTTGCTGCCCATGTGCTCTACAAATTAAGTATTGATTTTCTTAATTTTTAAGTATATATTTTTATTGTAAAATACTGTACAGAGGGGTTACACTTACATGAGTAAAGTAATGAGTACATATCTTATCGAGTGTTGTTACCTCAACCTATGTTTTCCCCTACCATTCCTTCCTTCCCCACTTCCCAGCTCTTTGCTCCCTGACCCCAAAATTGTAAAGTTCGTTTTCAACATAGTGTCTTGTACATCTCGTTGTTACAATGGGTCATCCTGTATCCTTAATTCAGCATTTTGTTATTTCCCTTCTCCTCCCCAAATTAGGAAAATGTATATACAAGAGGAAGGGCACTGGAATCAAATACAGTGAAAACAGGGGTTATACAAAAACAAACAAAAATCACATATTACATTAAAAACAACAGGAAGAAAGATAAAACCTCTTGTGTCCCTAATTGGGGTTCATTTCGCTTTACATCATCTTATATGGTCATATGTACATAGCTTTTGACCTTACTGCTTGTACTAGACATACATTATTTATTGCAAATAAGGAAAATAATGGGACCTATGTTTCTTTGGGCCTGGCTTACTTCACTTTATATAATTTTTTCAAGTCTTTCCATTTCCTAACAAATGAGGCAATATTGTTCTTTCTGATGGAGGCATAGAATTCCATTGTATATATATATACCACATTTTCTTGATCCATTCATCTACTGAGGGACATCTGGGTTGGTTCCATATCTTAACTATGGTAAATAGTGCTGCGATAAACATAGTTGTGCTGGTAGCTTTAGTATGGACTTGTTTGTGATCATTTGGGTAAATGCCTAAAAGTGGGATTGCTGGGTCATAGGGGAACTCTTTGTGGAGTTTTTTGAGGAACCTCCATACTGCTTTGCAAAATGGTTGAACAAGTTTACACTCCCACCCACAATGCAGTAGGGTTCCCTTATGTCCACATCCCCTCCAGCATCTGTTGTTATTAGAGTTCTTGATTATAGCCATTCTAACTGAGGTGAGGTGATATCTCAATGTTCTTTTGATTTGCATTTCTTTTATGGCTAGAGAGGTTGAACATTTCTTCATGTGTCTATTGGCAATTCTTATTTCCTCTTTGGAGAAGTTTTTCTTTAAGTCTTTAGCCCATTTATTTATTGGGCAGTTGTTTCTTTGAGGATTTGTTGTTGGTGTTGGGGGATTTAATGTTTTGAGTTCCCAGTATATTTTAGATATGCGACCCTTATCCATTCTACAGCTAGTTAAGATCTTCTCCTAATCTGTGGTCTTTCTGTTGATCTTGCTAGCTATGTCCTTTTCTATGCAGAAGTTCTACAGTTTCATGGAATGCCATTTGTCCAACCTTTATTTGATTGGTTGTGTTTCTGGGTCTTTATTAAGAAAAATTTGGCCTATGCCATGGAGCCTTAGAGTTTTTCCTATTCCTTCCTGTAATGTTTTCAGGGTGTCTACTTTGACTTCGAGGTCTTTGATCTTTTGGAGTTGATTCTGGTGCAGGGTGAACACCTGTAGAAAACTAAAGCTAGATCCTTTAGTTTTCTACAGCTGTTTAACCAATTTTGCCAGCATCATTTAATGAAGAGACTGTCTTTCTTCCATTCTATATTTTCAGCTCCCTTAACAAAGATTAGGTAGTTATAGGTCTCTGGATCCATTTCTGGTTCTTCAGTTCTATTCCATTGGTGCTCAGGTCTGTTGTTGTGTCAATTCCAAGCTGTTTTTATTAGTAAGGCTTTGTAGTAAAGTTTGAAGTTTGGTATTCATATTCCTCCAACGCTGTTCTTTCAGCTAAGGATTGTTTTTGCTTTTTGGGGTATTTTTTTGTTCCATATGAATTTTTGGGTTGCTTCTTCTGTTTCATTGAAGAATGAGGTTGGGATATTGATTGCTATTGCATTGAATTTGTAGATAGCCTTTGGCAGTGTTGCCATTCTCACAGAGTTTGTAAATCTTGAAGCCTCTGTCATTGAAATGTACTTTTCCTTGCCTTAATCAAGTAAATGAATCACAGTAAAATATCAGTTTTTGGAAGGAAATGTAGAACCTGATGTGAAATATAAGAGAAACCAAACATTATCATTTTCCCCAGTGCATTTGGTCAGGTTATTTGAATTAAGAGAGAACTAAATATACCTTTCCATTTTAGCAAATATTTTGAAGATAGAGCTAACCTTTAAAACACTTTAAAACTTTATAAATAACCCCTTGGATGAAATAATTGTCTTTAAGGCAACCACTTACCTTTGATGTGTCTGTTTTCAGAGTTTGTACTCCTTTCTCTTTTTTAAATTTTATTTTAGTGTAAAGCTGCTCTACAGAGGGGTTACAGTTACATGAATAAGGTAGTGAGTGCATTTCTTCTTGAGCATTTTTACCCCCCTCCTTTGTTGTTTTCCCACTATCTCTGCCCTTTCCACCTCACTCCTCCCTTATGCTTCCCAAAGTTGCAAAGTTCATTTCAAACATAGTGTCTTCGGAGTATCATTGTATCAATGGGTCATCCTGTGACCTTGTTTCAGTGTTTTGTTATTCTCCTTCCCCTCCCCAAATTAGAGAAATGTATATACAAGATGCAGAGTACCAAAATCAAACACTTTAAAACATGATATCACAATGTTAATATCATGGATGTATATCAGAATGTGTTTAAGGAAATGGGAATCTATTTACCTTTCCTTTTCTTTTTTTTTATTTAGTAATCTAACAAAGACATGATTATATTGTATGGTCTACCTCATGCCTCTGCTCTTTATTTTCCACTGCTAGTCCTGAGGCAGACTTGCCTGTTCCACTGCAGTGATCATGTCTTATGTACACTTTCTCTCACAACACAAAATCCAGCTTGTGTAGTGTCGAGAAGGAGAAATTGTTTAACCACATTTAAGACTTGATTTCCAGCTGATGTTAATGAAAGCTACTTTAATGAATGTTTTGTTTGTGTTTTAGGCAATTACTTTCATAAATATATTAGGAAATTTTCAATTTAATAAGATAAAATTGTCAGATATAATAGTAGAAATTTGTTTTTGTATTATATATAAAAATCTATATGCAATAGGAGAAAATTAAAAGTTACTGATGGCAGATAAATCCTATTTTCCATACTTAGTGCTTAATAAATAGATTTTAAGTGTGGGTGAAATGTAGACACACCGTTATCGTTAAATATCCAAAGCCACCCTCATTCTGTTCATGTGTCTATGTGATATATATGTGTATGTGTGTATATATATACATATATATGTATATCTATATCTATCTATATACATAGATAGATGTAGATATAGATAGATAGATAGATAAATAGATAGATAGTTAGATAGATAGATAGATAGATAGATAGATAGATAGATAGATAGATAGATAGTATCCAGGAGTTTAGACTCAGGGACTAGATAGTCTTTGAGCTTTTCTGCTCAGTTCTAACACTTTATCAGTTGAGCTACAAGTCCACTTATTGCACTTTGGTAGTTAATTGGAGATAAGAATCTCATGGACTTTCCTGTCTAGGCTAGCTTTAAACCATTATCCTCAGATCTCAGCCACCTGAGTAGCTAGACTTACAGATATGAGCCACCAGCATCAACAATCTGTTCATTTTTCAGAAGAGAAAATAAAGTTTCAGATACACCAAAAGCTTTTACTGTGCACATATCCCCAAATTAATCATGTAAATTATAAAAATAACATTCTAAATATGAGTAATTTCAGTGTAAATATAAATATAATTTAAATAGAATTCCCCATGAAAGGAAGCCAAGATGTTTAATAGTTATAAAATTATTCATCATATGTATATGTATACATGATGTTAGTTTTTTCTCATATCTAGGCAAATCTTCAAAATATATGTAAATTAGTGTTTGAGTAAAATAAATTTAAAAATCTATTTAAAATTGAATTTAAATGTTACATGATGTTCATTGAATAATATATGATATAATACATGATATATGATATGAAATAATGTTAAGGTATGATATGAAAACAAGACTTACTTATAATCTCTTTCACAGACATGTGTGTGTGTGTGTGTGTGTGTGTGTGTTTGTGTGTGTGTATGTGTGTTCAGAATAACCACTTCAAAGAGATTGGGAGAGGTCAGGTAGACAAACTGTATAATGCAGGTTATTTTAAGTGAAAATAAGATTTTTCCCCTTTTAAATTTGTATTGAGTATTTCAATTAGACTATCAAATACAAAATAACACAAACTTTTATGTATAGCAATAGATGTAGCAATCATCCTTAATATTCATGAGACATCTTAAATTAGAATTTTGAGGTAATTTTCAATGTGAACACTAGCATGCAACATTAATCAGCATTTGATTTATTAAATGCAAAAATCTTTGGAATTTTTCCATAGAATGGATATAAACCAGGACTCTTTTAACTATTATGTTCTTAAGATATTTTAAGGTCTAATATGGATACAGATTCTAGGGCTGCTGTCAAGCTGAATATCTAATAAATATGTTTAGCCATTGGTAGAAAGAGAGATGACATACACATCATATTTTCCTATGAATGAAAATAAGTAGATATAGTCTACAATTCTGTTATTTGTACATACAAGTTCTCATTTAAAGTAGATCCAAAATGAATTTTGAGAGTATGTATTTATTAATGGATTTTGTTCAGTTTTGGGGGTGGTAGGCCATTCAATAGACAATAGCTTAAATGGCATTGGAAACTACAGGCTTTGATTGTCATGCTTATTTATGTTATGCCTTTGCTACAGCTCTCTCATTTTGGGTATATAATACAATTCAGCACCCTGGCTAGACTTTACCATTATAAATTCCTTGACCCTTCTTCACAAAAAGCAGAATTCCTTTCTGCTACTGTAAATGATAAGATATAAAAGTTTGAATGACAGAAAATAAATAACATCAAAAAAACTTTACATAGTTTTTTGCCCAAATGTTTTAAGCACAATTTTAAATTATACTCCTACTGAATAATTTATCCCCTAATTGAAAGTCTGAATTTTATAACAATACTTTCAATCCTTAGTCTCCATTCAAATTTTCTTTTATCATTTTTAAATACAGAAAAATTACTTTGTCTTGAATATTACTTTGCATTCTTAAACTTTTTGACAATCTCCCCAGTTTCTTTAAAAAAAAAAAAAGCTTTAAATGCAAGGAAATAAGTAAAATAAATCTTGTCTTTGAGATCATTCCTTTTCCATTTAGAGATCTTTGCAGAAATAATAACAGTTTCCATTTACTGATATGATTTTATTTATTGTCTTCTAACACTCAAATGTCCACTCAGAAAATTTCAAACTAAAAAAAACCATAAAAAGGCTGGGAAGGTTGCTCAGTGGTAGAGCACTTGCCTTGCATGCCTGAGGCCGTGGGTTCGATTCCTCAGCACCACATAGGCAAAAAAAAAGCCGGAAGTGGTGCTCTGACTCAAGTGGTAGAGCCACTAGCCTTGAGCTGAAGAGCTGAGGGACAACGCCCAGGCTCAGAGTTCACGCCCCACTACCGACCCCCTCCCCCCCAAAAAAACATAAAACAGTTTCCTTCAGAATAAAATGTATGCTTATATATAATCCATACACACAGATATATATATATATATGTATATATATATATACATGCATTCATATTCCAAGGTATACCCAGAATATATATTCATGAATCTTATAAATATACATTCATGTGAACTATTTAAACTTTTAATGTATTTTCTCTACTTTTCCACAATGTAATGACTTTGCGTGACTCTTTCATATAGACAACAAAATGAGGACTCATGACATTATAAAATCTCAACCCTAGAGACTATTGCAAATATTTCTCTATTACTTTGAAGGAATTGACAGCTATTGGACTACAATTAAATTTAGGTAGAAATTGAAAGATGGTATTTCAGGTTCTCAATATCAGAGTGTATAGACTAAATATGATAATCAAATCCTGAATTAAATTTTAGGTTAGATTGGTAGATATGTTAGAGAATAGAAAATCAGGTTGACATTTTATCAGTAACTTCTCATCAGAACTATTTTACTCCACATTGCTCACATTCATCTTGCTCTTCTACCAAGGGAGATCACAGGATAGAAAACTAATATTAGTGATACAAAAGGCAACATACTTATGTAGGAAGGTCAGCAAAAATTTCCTCTTGCAAACAGTCAGAGAAAGCCTTTACCTATGTAAGCAATTACAGTGGACTATACTGAATTATTAGGAACATTTTGTTATCAATAATCTTCTTTGTTATTATTATTTATTTTATTTTATTGTAATGGTGATGTACACAGGTAAAGATGTACACAAGTAAAGAAGTTAATACAATTCTTGTCCAACATTGTTATTCCTTTTTCACTTTCTCCTGCTATTCCTCTCTTCCTCAATCTTCTTCTTTACCAAGATTCCTTAATTTTAAAGTTTTTTTATTGTAAAAATACTGTACAGAGGGGTTAGAGTTACATGAGTATGGTATTGAGTACATATCCTATAGAGCATTGTTGCCTCCTCCATTGTTTTTCCCCTACCATCTATTCCTTCTCACTTCCCCAACTACTCCCCTCTCCAAAGTTGTAAAGTTCATTTTCAACATGGTGTCTTGTATATCTCATTGTTACAATGAGTCAACCTGTATCACTATTTAAGCATTTTTAATGTGCTTTATTACTTTCCTCACTACTCCATCTCTGTAGTTTCCTTTGACTAGGATACCTCTATATGGTTCCAATTACTAAAATATCTTTGATAACATATGAACAATAAATTTATTCATTTATTATCAAGTAAAGGGGTTCGTAAGGTCAGCATCTTTTAAGCAAAGCTTTTTTTTTCCAGTCCAGCATTGAATTCAAGGTCAGGGCACTGTCCCTGAGCTTCTTTTGCTTAATACTAACTAAAAAACATAAAATAGTTTACATCAGAATAAAATATATACTCATACGCACATATGTACACACAGACATACATATGCATACATTCATATTCCAAGGTATATCCAAAATATATATTCATGAATCTTATAAAATATAATACACATTCATATGCACTATTTAACTTCTAATGTATTTAATTCAATTTTCCACAATACAATGACTAGGATTACAGTTGTGAGCCACTTGCTCCCAGCTCAAAACCTTCTTTTTTTTAAAATTTTATTTTATTTTATTTGTGAACATACTGTACAGAGGGGTAACAATTACATGGGCAGGATAATGCATACATTTCTTACCAAGCATTGCAGCCTCCTCTTTGTTTACCCTTCACCTCCCTTCCCAGCCTCCCCCTCCCCCCGCACCCAATCCTTCCCCCCTCCCCCCACACCAACATTGTAAAGCTCGTTTTTGACATGACAATTTGTACTTCTCATTGTTGCAACAGGTCCACCTGAATCAAAACCTTCTTAAAATCATTTGTTTTACATAGCATTGAATCTAGCCCATATCATACTGTTAAGACACAGATGCAGCTATTTTCTTTTAATTATTTTATTTCTTTTAATTCTCATAGATCTGTGCATGTCTGACTGCTAATCTTTTCATATACATTTTCTACTTTATTGCACATATTCTTTTTCTCAGATTTTAACAGTGTAGCCACATTCTGTTTCTTTTCTAACGTAAGTACAACTTAGGCTATAATTGTATTTGAAATCTATAAAATGCATTCTAATTTTCAATTTAACGGTAATGTCAGATTTTGTAGCTTAATCTATTGTGATCAACCCTTAAATAATTTAGTTTAATAGCCTGGCATTGGTGGCTCAATCCTGTAATCCTACCTACTCAGGAGGCTGAGCTCTGAGGATTGCAGTTGGAAGCCAGCCCAACCAGGAAAGTCTGTGGGACCCATGTCTTCAAAAAACTACTCCAAGAAAGAAGAAAAAAAAAGGTGGAAGTGGCTCTGTGGCTCAAGTATTAGAGCACTTGCCTTGATCAAAAAGAAGTTTATGGATAGCACCCAAGCCAAGAGTTCAAGCCCCAGGACTGGAAAATAAAAAGTTTATGAAAAATCCTAATAAATATTTCTTCTTCAGATCAAGCCCATATTATAAAATTCCCCATGACAATATATGACTTCACATAAAATCACACCAAGGTAAGGAAAGACTTTGTTAAAGATATTAATGATCCTTGAGACAATCACACTGATTGCCTCTGATTATTTAAGTATTGAGTAAGATTGTTTATTGAAGTATTAACATTGCAATGTGTTTCTTACACATAACACTGTGGTACTTTATTTTGTTCCATAAGTTTAGATGTCTGAATAAAGAAACTTGTCAGGATCAGTTGGTAAAATTAGGTAATTTACCATTGCTATTTCATCAGTCCAATTGCACTAAGGTATCTTGTCCATTAAACATACATAAGATGTTTTACTAGTGATCTTTCACATAATTTGTAACACTAATCCTTCAGTGTTGCCTTGAGAAATGTGGTAATATTGATTGAAAAGCATACATGCTTACTTGCTTTGAATTTCTACCACAAAAATTCATTTCAGTGGAGAAGTTCATTTTTTACAGCACTGTTAACCAGCCATTTTTCTCATATAATAAGTACCTCAAACTATCAAAATACAAAGAAATAACTGCTAAACTACCTTCTAACCTCCTATTAGTAAGCCTCATAAAATGCAGAAAAATTACTGGCTGGAAAATCCCCTTACCTTTTCCTTTATAAATATAATGCATAATGAAAAATTAACAAAATATTGCTATAATTTAATGCTTACTTATTGATAAATATTGTTTACAATTTCCACTTTAAAATAACTTCTAATTCTTAAAATACTAAAGGAAATTAGTTTTATTATGCCACTCAGGAACAGTTTCACTTTATTTTAAAGTAATCTTCAGTGCTGATTACAATCTTGAGTGAGATAATTTTTTTAAATAAAGTAAAAAGAAATTCATATATTTTGAGATAAAATGTCAGAGATATTAACAATCAGATTCATTTGTATATCTGTTTTTCTTGAATAGCCCATTTACAAAGGTAATAGAGGTAATACAAAATGAAAAAGTATAATAAAATAATTCCTAGGTTTAGGAATAGACAAATCAAGTTGTATTCACTACTGATATTTGATATTTAGCAGGGAGTTGGTGGCTCATTTCTCATTACTTAAGAGACAGATTGATTATTACGTTTCAAAGTCAGCCTTGAGTAAAAAAAGTCCATGAGACTCTTATCTCCATCATTGCCCCCCACACACATAAACACAACAAAAGAATTAAGAAATGGAGTTGTAACTCAAATAAGAAAGCATTAGCCTTGAGCTAATAAGCTTAGGGACAACAACCAGGCCCTGAGATCAAGCCCCAGGACTAGCACCTGCACACAAATATACTTCAATCATTTGACTAAGAAGATTGTATAACAAATTTCTATTAATGAAGGTCATTGAACTTATGCAAAGAAGAAATTGAGCAGGTGGAGTCTTTTTTTTTTTTTTTTTTGTCAGTCGTGGAGCTTGAACTCTGGGCCTGGGCGCTGTCCCTCAGCTCTTCAGCTCAAGGCGAGCGCTCTACCACTTGAGCTAAAGCGCCACTTCTGGTTTTCTGGTGGTTTATTGGAGATAGGAGTCTCACGGTCTTTCCTGCCCGGGCTGGCTTTGAACTGCGATCCTCAGATCTCAGCCTCCCGAGTAGCTAGGATTACAGGCATGAGCCACCAGCGCCCGGCTAGGTGGAGTCTTTTGAGGAACCTCCATATTACTTTCCAATGTGGTTGAACAAGTTCACACTCCCTCAACAATGCAGTAGGATTCCCTTTTGGCCACATCCCCTCCAGCATCTATTGTTATTAGAGATCTTGAATATAGCAAGTCTAACAGGGGTGAAGTGGAATGTTGTTTGGATTTGCATTTCTTTTATGTCTAGAGAGGTTGAGCATTTCTTCATGTGTCTATTGGCCATTCTTCTTTCCTCTTCAGAGAAGTTTCTCTAAGTCTTTAGCCCACTTATTTATTGGGTAGTTGTTTCTTTGAGGATTTGTTGTTGATATTGCTCCTCTATGACCCAGCAATTCCACTTTTGGGCATTTACCCAAATGATCATCAACAATACCATACTAAAGCTACCAGCACAACTATGTTTATTGCAGCACTATTTACCATAGATAGTTAAGATATGGAACCAACCCAGATGCCCCTGAGTAGATGAATGGATCAAGAAAATATGGTATATATACACAATGGAATTCTATGCCTCCATCAGAAAGAATGACATTGACCCATTTGTTAGAAAATGGAAAGACTTGGAGAAAATTATATTAAGTGAAGTAAGCCAGGCCCAAAGTAACATAGGTCCTATGGTTTTCCCGTATTTGCAATAGCTAGTATATGCCTAGGATAAGCACAAAAGCTCAGATATGATGATGATAAGTTAAATGAACCCCAAGATAAGAAAACAAGTTTTTTTTTTCTTCTTTGCTATTTTTTCTAACTTATTTATAAGGTATAGTGTCTTTTTTTTGTTGCTTTGTATGATCCTCCCTAATGGAATAACCCCTGTTTTCACTGTATTTGATGTTGGTATAATTTAGGGAGGAGAAGGGGAAAAACAAAATGTTTAAATAGAAATACAGATTGACCCATTGCAACAATGAACTGTACAAGACACTATGTTGAAAAACAAACTTTACAATTTAGGTGGGGGGGGTGTATTTGAGGAGGTGGGAGGGACGGGATGGTAGGGGAAAAACAAAGGAGGAGTCAAAAATGCTGGATAAGAAATGTACTCAATACCTTGCTCATGTAACTGTAACCCCTCACAATAAAAAGCTTATTAAAAATAGAAATTGAGCATATCATTAGTAAGATCAAATCCCTCCCCAAGTGACTAACAATTATACTTGTACAGTTAGGAGTTTAAATCTGTGTTGAATGAAATCAAGATGTATAACAATTTATAGAGTATGAAAAAAATAGAATAGTAATTCTGAAAATCATTAAAGGTCTAGGTGTAGTTGATTTTATGATTAAGATATAAAATGACAATTTGCTTAATTGCTAACAGTTTAATTAAATTGATGAAATGTTTTGTGGGTACAAAGCAATACAAAAATACGCTAAAGTTCAATTGAAATCAACAAGTCTTGTTCAAATTGGAGCTGTCACTTGGCAACCGTATGGCAGGAGACTGCCTTGTCTTACTCTCCATGACAGAGTTCCTTGATCTTCAAAATAAAAATAGAAAGGATATTAGGTAGATTGAGTTAATTCACTTCACAGGGTAAGTATTATGTAACTTTTAAATCAAATAAGCAAAAGAAGATAGGTCTCACCCAGATAAAATATATAGACAAAATATGTAATAAGAAGTATGATCAGATCATTTACTTAAAACAAGAATAGCCAATGAATATTTTTAAAACAAAGAATGATAAAGTAGTCTAGAAGTTTTCAGATATTGTCCCTTGACCTACCAGAGATGAGCTGAAGAATTTTTTAATGAGTTTCTATGTGTCTCTATGATGAAAAAAAATGTCTTCTTGCCTTTCTTGCATAAATGTGGTCAAAAGGGGTCTGTGGGTTTTGCTTGCTAATTTGCTTAGGGCACGTTCTTTGAAAAAATTAAGAACCAACTGACATCCATCACCAGAGGGAAGTGAGACTTTGAGACCACCTGCTACTGACTTTGACACATCAATGCCAACCTTTTGGAAAGAGTCTAAGCCACAGGGGGTGGTGGCCAGGTGTGTTGGCATATTTTGCCACTTCATTTCTATGTTTGATCTGATTAAAGTGCAAGTAGGTTATTTTAGGAATTTTTAGTTTTTGCTAAATGCATTTCGAAAAGTATGTTTCACTGGTTATTCATGGAGAAAAAGTTTTAAAAATGGCTTCACTAGAGAAAAGTTTTGATAGATGCCTATTTTTGTTAGCTTTTAGAACTTTCTTTTCAAGTAGTTATGTTCATTCTCTCCCTTTTGTTTATCCTCTGATCATACTTGTCAGACAATATTTTAGTACTGATAATTCTAAGCACAACTCCTTAAAGGTTAAAGCCCTATTACGTTTTATGCCTGTTTTACAATTTCTTAGAAACATGTTGTGGGTGGGGTATGTTAACCCACAATGGAAAGCTGTGTGCATTGATGACTATTAATCTGATACTAGATTTTCTTCTGTAATAAATACTAACAATAAGCATCTTGTATTCAAATAGTAACAATACACACGTTTTACTGAGCCATACTCTGTTACCCTATTACTCTATCCAAGTTCAGTGAAGTTTGATGTTAAAAGAAAAGGCCAATGCTGGAGGAGCAAGTGGCTTATGCCTGTAATCCTGGCTACTCAGAAGACAGAGATTTGACGATCCCAGTTCAAAGCCAGCCCAGGTAGGAAAGTCTATGAGATTCTTATTTCCTTGATCAAAAAAGTTCAGGAACAGCACCCAGGCCTTGAGTTCAAGCCCATGACACACAGATAAAATACCAAAGGGAAAAAAATTGAAAAGACCAAAAAGGTCACTACAGTTTGGGAACACATATGCCATTAGTGTTTCTCTGTGAAATGGGCTTTCACCAAAGATGCTCTAAGACTTTTAAGGTGGTTAAGAACCTTAACAAGTGAAATAGAACTGTGCCTCTGCCTCCATAGTGAACAACTTTCCCAAGTAATAGCCAGGTGACAAGGTACAAAATCAGCCATTGTCATACATCTTCACATTGAACCCACTGAATTGGGAAAATGAATAATGAAATAATTATCTATGGTAATAAATATAGATCATTTCATTTAATGAATAAAATTACAATATAATTCTCTTTCAAAAATCAAGCCTTCATCAAGTACAGAACTTGAGTGGGGAAAAGGGCCTATGTCCCTTGTTCTCTTTTGTTTTCTTCCTCTTTTGAGCTGGCTGAGTCTACTGATATTAGATTCACCAAATATCCCTGTAATTGAAAATGGTTATAACTATCATTGTTCTCATGTAACTATCATTTTATTTACATATCTTTCCATATCAAGAGCTACACTCCATTGTATATAAAGTAGTGTATTTAAAACAATAAAACTATGTTTGAAAATTTGTTCCTTTTATAGTTTTCTCCATTTCAATAAATAGTATTTACCAGTATGTTACCAGAAGCTCAGGTCAAATATCAAAGAGGAGACTTTGAGTTTTCTTTTCTTTCAAATTCAATCTTATTATCTTATTATGGCAGCATATCACAATTGTTTCAGTTTTAGGGAGTGGGGGAGAGAGAGAGAGAGAGACAGACAGAGAGAGGTAGGGGAAAGGAGAGAGAAACTCAACATTTAACACAGAGAACAGTATGGAAGAAAAGTAAATATCCCTTATTAATGAGTCAAATTAGAATATTAAGGAAAACACTATTAGAAACATTCATATTTGTTTCAAGACATACATTATTTAAACTGAGATAGAACTGAACAACCATTACTAATACAAGACATGATAAGTGTACTGATAAATAAGATGGGAATCATACATAGATTTCTATGAATAAAGAATATTCACTGAAAGTTAGCAAATGTAATGGTTCTCTAAGCATTCATGGCATTTTGAGCTACCAAGCTTGTGGGACTAAACAGAACTTCCGTTTAGTACATTTTACACAGCTCTCCTGTGCTGAGACTTATTTTTGTGTAAGTGCATACATATACATATACATATAGGTTTGTTTCATTAAAATATTTTAAGATTTGTGAAAAAATTATCACACACTGAACAAGCTTATATTTATTCTATGAACTAAGTAAGTATGTGATTTTTTTAGGAAAAAAACTGACTTATCAAATCTTTCAGGGCAAATTATATTGCAATAATAAACTGTTACTGAGAAAGGGAAGAACATTATTTTATAATTGCATATATTTATTCAGAGAAAATAATTTTATGACATAGTTTGGATGTTTATTCATCATTTCACTATAACTAAAATGCTTTGTAAACATAATAGAAAGCAATAACTTAAAAAGTAATTTTAGTGAGAAGTATAGTATATAATAAATTGTAATCAGATAAAAATGAAGAGAACAAGTGAAGCTTATAATCGCATAAATAAAATCATATGAATATTGATGCAGATTACAATCATATATACATATTTTTTAGGATGAGGATAAAGTTCTTTTTTATTTTCTTTTATTGTAAAAATGATGTACAGAGGGGTTACAGTTAAATGAGTAAGGCAATGAGTACATTTCTTGTTGAGTGTTGTTACCCCTTTCCTTGTTGTTCTCCCACTATCCCTTTCCTCCCTTACTCTTCCCTCCCTCCACCACTTTAAGTTTTTTGGTTTTTTTTTTTTGGTCGGTCGTGGGGCTTGAACTCTGGGCCTGGGTGCTGTCTCTGTGCTCTTCAGCTCAAGACGAGAGCTCTACCGCTTGAGCCACAGTGCCACTTCCGGTTTTCGTGTGTGTGTGTGTGTACATACACACACACACACACACACACACACACACACACACACACATATATATATATATATATATATATATATATATATATATATATACACATACATAATTGGAGATAAGAGTATCGCAGACTTTCCTGCCGAGGCTGGCTTTGAACCTCGATCCTCAGATCTCAGCCTTCTGAGTAGCTAGGATTACAGGCATGAGCCAAGGGCGCCTGGTTATACCGCTTGAAGTTTTAAAGTTCCTTACCAATATACTGTCTTGTGGGTATCCTTGTTGCAATGGGTCATCCTGTGTCCTTGTTTCAGCGTTCTGATATTTCCCTCCTCCCTGTAATAGAGAAATGTATATACAAGATGCAGTGTACCAAAATCAAATACAGCAACAACCGAATATACCATTGGGGGAAGAACATACAGAGGAAACCAAAAAATCGCATAGTACATTAAACACAACAACAACAAGTACAGACCTCCTATGTCCATATTTTGGGATTCATTTTACTTAGCATCATCTTATATGGTCATATGTACACAGCCTTTGAGTTTTTCTGCTGATCAGATTAAATTATCCTTGACGTATATTAACTATTGCAGTTCAAAGCAGAAAAATCCATGAGACTCTAATTTCCAGTAAACTCCTCAGAAAAAGGCAGAAGTGGTGCTGTGGTTCAAGCAGTAGAGCACTACCTTGAGCACAATGAAGCTCAGGGACAGTGCCCAAACTGTGCCCCAGGACTGTCAATAATAATAATAATAATAATAATAAGCAAAAGTAAAAGTGCAGAATTTCAGTAATATAGGAAATAATGATAATCTTCTAGGAATAAGCTGGTAAATATACATTATAACATTAATTTATCATGAAGTCATGTGTTACATCAGTTAAGATTTTATGCGAGAAAAATAATAGAATTATGGAACACAATGAAGAATCCCAAACCAGACTCCAAGATATTCCATCACTGGATTTATAAAATTATGAATGCAGTACCATATAAATGTATAATCTTTATAGAAAACTGTGAGGGAAGATTGAGCATCCACTTTAGAAACAGCTTTAATTCATAATATGTAACAATCATTTGTAGCTGAAGTGGCAGATATGTATTTCAAATATTGAAAAATACATTGTTCATCTTCTAGGTGAAACAAAAGATAGCATATTTAGAATAATTTGCTAGCCAAATCTTTTCAACAATTTATAAAATTAAGTATAGAAAGGTGTAATGTTTTGGGTATTCTGTATGTGTGTGTGTATGTGTGTGTGTGTGTGTGTGTGTGTGTGTGTGTGTGCACCCTTACATGTGTGTCTGTGTGTGTATGTGTACCTGCACTAAGTGTAGAGCTCAGGATCTCATGCTCTTGCTCAGCTTGCTTGCTCCTGGCTGGGCCTTTAATACTTGCCCCATGCTTCTAGACTCTTTGTTTTCTGATTAATCAAAGATAGTGTCTCATGGAATTTTCTACCTTGACCTGCTTCAAATCATAATCCGATCTCAGCTTCCAGAATTTCAGCCATACACCATTGTTACCTACTTAGTAATCTCCTGAAAATAATTATCCCACCCTACCACCAATCTTTTCTGGTCATATAGTCAAGTCAACCGTTTTGTCTAATTATATCAGATGGGAAGGGGAAACAAAGGAGGAGGCTACAATGCTTGATAAGAAATGTACTAATCATTATCTTGCCCATGTAATTGTAACCCCTCTGTACAGTATTTTCACAATAAAAAATAAATAAAAATTTAAAAAAGGAAATAATCTAATGCCCTGGGGCTATCAAGTGTGCTTTGTTATTGAAATAGCACATCATTATTTGTGCTAACTTAAAATAACCAAGAACTAATCTATGTGTCTTACATGTCTGAACCAAAGATGTTAGCTTTATAGTCTATTTGTAAATTATCTATCTCCTATAGACTTTACAGTCTGACTCTTAATCAAGTTCATTTAATTATAAATTGCAAACTATAATTCTTCCTCTTGCATTATTTGCATCATTTATAAGACTTAAGGAAGCAAAAGGTTATTCTTGTCATTAAGTGAATTATCTCCTGTTTGCATGTTCTATATTTGAAATGTCTCACTGAATTGTCCCCATTGGCCTCAAATTTTGGGGCTCAGACAGTTCTTCCACCTCAGCCTCTTGCACAGCCAGGATTGAAGGTGTGTTAAACCATTACCAGCAACTATTCTTTGAAAAGGCATCATTTCTGATCATTAAATATTGAAACACAAACCAAATCACAGTTATACACAAGTTTCACAATTCTTTTACCTGCTTTCTTCTTTGAAATTTGAACTTTACAGGAGGAAGCAATAGAAAAATTTTCCTGACATATTACTGTAGCTTTATGGGACTTCTCCCATTATTAATTGAATAGAAAAAAAGTCGGGCTTTAGCCATAGATAAGTGAACTTAATGTTTGATATAAGCTGTTAATTGACAGCTCCTGTATTATAAATGACTCAAACATATCTCTGAAAATCTAATGGTAAAGGAAAATTATTACATTTGGCAGAGCCATAGTGAATCTATGGGAAATGTATTGTAACTCAATTAGATTATTGGAAATAGAAATGATTAATAGGTTTTCTTTTCTCCTTTATGACTACTTGTTAAACTAGACTGTTGGAGCTCATTGAGTTCATCAGGTGTCATTACTATATTGAAGTTTTGGGAGATACAAACTGAGTTGAATGATGGCTGGAAAAAAGTTATGACCATATCATGACCTTGATGCTATGAACAGTACATTATTTGGAAAAAATCTTTGCATGTATAAGTAATGATCCTGGGAAGACATGAATTCTCAATCAGATAGAAAATATATGTTTGAGAGATATGCAGGCAATATGAAGATGGGCAGAAATCAAGTGATATAGACATAAACTAATACCTACAACCCCTAGAAGCTAGAGAGAAACACTGTATCCCCTTGCAGTACCAAATACTTGAATTCTGCCTCTAGAACCACCACAAATAAATTGATCTTAACTTAAGTCACCCATACATTAATTGTTTATTGTTGTAGCCATGAGAAACTAATAAAAGGACTAAATTTTTCTTTTCTTGAATGAAAAATATACTTTTCCAAAATTTAAGTAAATATAAACAAATTTGTTTATAATTGAGTTGATCAAATTAGTTTTATTTCTAGTGGTACCCTTAAAATTAATATAAAAGAGGTTTGGCTGCTCAGCCTTTTTTAGAAATGCTTACATATCCCCCCTGCTTTTTCTAATTCTCTAAGGATCAAGTACTTATTAGTGTCTAAGAGAAATTTTTGCTGGAAAATTTGAATTCATCTTAACAGAGGAATAAAATAGGAGTGTCATATGCAAGAGACGAAGATCATCTATAATAATGCTAGTCTCCAATGAACGTGGCTGAAATGAAATTTGTTTATATTTTCAACATAGTAGTGAGTTTTTACAATTCTGTGGAGTGTTAAATGAGCCCATCCTTCATTTGCTTACTAACGCATTGTTTACATGACAATAAAAAGACAAGAATGTCATCAAAATAGTTGGGGCTATCATATTTTCTTTACTTAAAATAGTAGATATAAGAAATGAGTAGCTATCTCATATGCTTGAAATTTGACCAACAGGATGGGCACATGTGTTAAAACATTTGCCAGTATCATTTAAAAGTTAAGACTAGAAAAGTGTGATATTGGAAAGATGAGAACTATGTGCTATTTTCTCAGTTGTAAAATTTTATTTTTTTCCATTTTAGTATGCTTATAATGTCCATGAATTATGAGGAAATCATTGTACATTTTTAAATAAGTTTTTAAAAGAGATATAATGGTGGCCAAGAATCCCTGACCATGTTATTTATTTATTTATTTTTGCAAATTAACAGTACAGCTACCCATGCCAGAAATTCCTCACATCCCTGACCATGTTATTATGTATGGCATGATACATATTAATGATACCATACTTTAATGATATGCATGAAATTCATGTGGGTAAACACACACTCTCAGTGATTTTGTTAAAATTGTACATGGGCATTCTGCATATTTCCTTAAAATTTTCCTCCAAGATTTTTTTCCATATCAAGGAAAGTATGAGAAAGGGATTTAAATCATTCTATACCACTGAATACATCATTCTATTTTTAAAAGAATTTAATAAATGAAAAGTTTAATAAGTGAGGAAGGATCTGGCAGAACATTTAAAGGTCTTCCTTATGTTACAGTTTGCTCATCCTCTTCTTTATGTTATTTGATAACAGTGTACCAACATTTAACTTATGATCTGCATTTACCATTTAACTTTGTAATTCCTGCCTTGGAAATTGACCTATGGATAGCCACCTTGAGTATCCATGTGGATAAATACTCCTAAGTTGATGTATTTATGGAGGTTTTCATAAGGAGATTTAAAAACACTTCATGAAGGCATTAGCACTAATCACTGCTTCAGTATGGAAGGATTACAATGACTTGGAAATGTTTTCTATATCAGAAAAATACCTGTTTTGGAGAACACAGAGAAAATATGTCATCTTAGTAAAATTATGAGAAAATCTTGAGTACTGTCCAGGATAATTATTATAATTCTCTGTTGCAAACATTCTTTTACAAAGAAATTAAAATGAGGTTTTTGTTTTTCTGTCTGGCATAGATACACTATGAATGACAACTCGTTTGGGTATTTTAAATATTGTTAGTAAAAGCTAAGCTATATGCTATAAATATTAAAAGGTAGAAAATCTAAAGTAATAAACTGTAGGATATATATATATATGCATACATATACATATATATGTATATATATGGGATATATATATAAATACATATATACATATATATACATATATATATGTATATATATATATATATATATATATATATATATATATATATATATATCCCTTAGATTCAAGCCTCTTTAATAGCTGGGATGACATGTGTGAGTAACTGGCTTTAGCTGAGATTAGATTTTTATTTTACTAATGATATGTGTATTTTAAATATCCAGGGGATTTATTAAATTTTCCTTCAAATAATGCAGCTAAACCCAATGTTACTTTTCTTGTGTGCATCATGGGATATTATCAGTACAATGAAGCCTATTTTCTCACCTTTCAGACCCATCTATGTGCTGAGACTGAGTTGACAAAATATTCAGATATTATACAAGGCTATGATAGGGTTTTGATGGATATCTAAAGACGCTGTGGTAGAACATGGCCGTGAATATTAGTGTTATTTGTTCAAAACCATTCATGTATCAAGAAACATGAGTTCAGATTTGCTAATAATGAAAGTTTCATGTCATTGAATTTGAAGCTTTCTCTTCATGAAAAGTACCACACATTCTGTCACTCCAGTTCCTGGTTCTATATTGCATATATTTTAATCTATGTTATTCTATTATCAATTCTCTGAAATGCCATTTAAATAATTACATAAGAGCTCATGGCTCATGCCTGCAATCATAGCCACTCAAGAGGCTGAGATCTGAGAATTGTTCTTCATAAGCCAGCCTGGGCAGGAAAGTCAGTGATATTCAAGCTTTGGCCAAAGGAAGCTCAGGGATAGAGCCCAGGCCCTAAATTCAAGCCCCAGGAATCTCAATTTCTCTCTCTCTCTCTCTCTCTCTCTCTCTGTTTCTCTCTCTCTCTCTCTCTCTCTCTCTCTCTCTCTCTCTCTCTCTCTCTCTCTCTCTGTTTCTCTCTGTCTCTCTTTCTCTCTTTCTCTCTTTCTGTCACACACACATACACACAAATTAGTTGAAATTTCTAAAACAGAATTTTCCAAGAAAAATATGATGGCAAGAAATAAAATAGACGTTTTCAACTTACCTGCCAATCAAACCTGGCTCTACATGAAATCAATCATTTGATATTAATATAAACTGAAATTTTAAAAATATAAAAGTTTGCTCTTGAAATTTGTATGATATTACCCTGTATTTTAAAAAATGCAGCACTTACTCAGGCTTCATTTATTCTCAATATTTCATGTGAAATGTTAATTCATATATAGTTTGTTAATCTTTAATTTTGGGTTATAATTCTGTAAATAATTTTATTTGTATTTGAATTGATCTCAGTCCTAGTGCTTCACTACAGTGTTGTAATTTCCATATTTCTTGAGTTCATATCTTGTCTTCTTATTTGAAGGGTGAATCCTAGATATAATTAACCAAATAAAAAAATAAGCTATTTTATTGTGAAGAAATCAGTGTAGTTTAACTTTCTACATTTGTTCCTAGTGCTCCAATTTCTATAATAAAATTTGAAATGACCTGCTATCTGATTTATATTTATGTATTTATTGATTTATTTGTTTACAATTCTAATGGTTATGATTGTGTTGAATTTTTATTTTCCTGTTGACCCATGTAGCAACACTTGTTTTAATGTTTGTAAATACATATAGTAATATTTAATGTGAACTGTGAGATCAGGAATGTCATATGTCTATCTGCACATCATCTCTCTAACATCTATCATCTATCTAGTATTATCATAACATATATTAAAGTGTCTGCAAACTACTTTTAATAAATCAATATCAATAAAAAGAAATTACATTGTTTCGTTTAAGTTAAACTTGAAGTACAATTTATAAAGTAAAATCAATGCACTTATCTTCCACATTGGTTTTTGAATATATGAAGCAGTGGCATTAAATTAGGAACCAGTAACAGAAGCTTATAAAAAAATTCTGCAAGTGTTTTGAAATTAAACAACATACCAAAGACTCCTAGAGGAGAATTAAAATTTTAATACAGATAGAAATATTAAGAACAATGTGAACTTGCTATGAGTTGGATGCTGGCATTACTCAAGGATTTTTTTTCAAATTTAACCCGCATTGCAATATTACTAAGAGCTATGACATTTGAAGGTGGTTTGGTATTGAGGGCTTTTCTCTTATTACTAATTTGAATGTCTTCATAAAATAACTTGAAGAAGTCAGCTAGTGTTTTATTTTCTCTTTTTCCATGTGAGATCACAGATTTTACCCATAAGAAGAATCTTAACAAACTCTGAATTTGCTAGTGGTCTCATATTCTACTTTGAACTTTGATAAGTGTGTGAATGACTTTTATATTATTTATAAGGTCTATGTTACAATGACAGAACATGATCAAACTAGTGAATTGTGAGGCATGACCCAGAGATCAAATATTAGAATCCATGATGATATAAGTAGCTGAAATACAAACTAAAGGTACAAGAAAATACATTGAAAGAGAACAGAAAAAGTCACAATGCAAAGAAAAGACATTGGTGTCTATAATGAAGGAGCATGTAAAATCCCAAATAGATATGAACAGTTAAAACAAACTTCTCCAGTCAAGCGATACTTGTTTGCAGATGATAAAATTCTATATATAAAAGAACCCAAAGACTACATTAGGAATCTCTTAGGTGTAAGAAATACTTTCATTAAAGTAAAATATGTACAGAGGGGTTATAGTAACGTAAGTCAGGTAATGAAGACATTTCTTTTGGAGCAGTGTCAACCACCCCCCCTCATTTTCTCCTAGTTTTTTTACAATAAAAACTTAAAAATATGGTAAAAGGATGAACATTTACAAACTTATAGCTTTTCTACATACTAGAATACTCAATGAACATATAAAAAGATCATAATTAGATTATTTGTTTAAAGTAAAAGGAAGTTGAAGGAAGGGTTGTATTTTCACATTTCAGTGATTGGTCAGATGTGTGTGTGTGTGTGTGTGTGTGTGGTTACTATATCAAACTGTTAGTGTATATAGTCTTCTTTTTAGCCCTATGTTTTTGTTTTTTGTTTTGTTTTGTTTCATTTTTCCCTAGAGCACTGAATGAAAGCACTCTAAAGTTTTGTCAGTCATGTTGTATTTTATTTCTATTTGTTTTTCTTATTTAGTACACAACTGGTAGATATGTGGTTTGTTACTGAACATTTTTTTTTGGTTGGCAGTGGGGCTTGAACTCTGAGCCTGGGAGCTGTTCCTCAGCATTTCAGCTCAAGGAAAGTGATCTACCACTTGAGCCACAGTGCCACTTCCAGTTTTCTGGTGGCTAACTGGAGGTAAGAGTCTCATGGACTTTCCTGCTCGGGTTGGCTGTGAACTGTGATTCTCAGATCTCAGCCTCCTGAGTAGCTAGGATTACAGTTGTGAGCCACCAGAACCCAGCCTGAATAAATTTTGAATAGATTAGTGATTTGCTTATCCAATGACTACTCGTATAATAGAATTATATTTTGTATATATTTAAGTGCACAACTCATAATGACAAGAAATTTTCACTTATGACTACCTCAAAATAGAGTTTCTTATAAAAATAATGTAAAAATTATGGAAAATTATAGCACTTAAACTACTTTGCAAAAGGTTAGTAGATACTGACTTTCTGATTTGTGTATAGAAATATCTATTTTATGGAGATTGGACATATCCTTTTTTTAGAAATTCAGATTTCCTTGAAAGTCATAGATACTTACAGAGTTTAAAATTATATATATATATATATGTATATATCATAATTTAGAGATAAATTTACAGGGTATCAAAAAGAAAATATAATTTGTTTTATTTTTATCTATGAAAGGTGAATTAAAATAAGTTTTTCTTTTTTTATTGTCTTTAGGTAGTTGTAAAACGGGTATTAAAGGAGGTTTTAAGTGAAATCCTAAGCAAATCTGCACTCTAAGATCTTCCAGCAAATCTAACCCTTCCTGTCACCTAATTCACTTATAGAAATCACTTGTTCATTATGAATAACTTAAAATATTTTATATATTAACTTATGCTTTATTTTATACATTATTCTTAAGCATACACATTTACTTCTACACACAATAGTCTCACTCTGCAATTGTGTTTAATGCTCTCAGCATTCCTATCAGTTATTGTTTTATCTGCAAAGGATTTGTGTCAGCATGAACAAAGAGAACCAGCTTTTGGTTTTACATGACATTTTTAAAAACAGGATTTCTGTACTTGTTTGTTGCTTATCCTCAATTTACATAACAAGGATACATGAATTCATTGTGTGGCTCGTTGTTATGTAAATGTATTATGAGTTCATAAATTTAAATGTTTTGCAGATAACTGTTTGACCTGTTGAGAAAAGTTTTCCTCCCTCTCAGGGGATCTCATCTACTTTACATTTGATAGCATGACATATTTGCATCTTATTGGTATATTTTAGGAAAGAAAACCATAAATGACCATTGTGAAAATATAAAGCCAGGGAAGTGGTAAAACTGCAGTACCAGTTTGAAAAATTATCTTGATTTGGGATATCACTCGAAGTTCTTGGGTATTAGCACATGATTAAAAAATAATAAATTTGTCAAACAGTAACAATATTAAACCTGGAATCAAATAAGAATGACCTGAGGATGCTGTTATGCTTAGTTGTAACAGGTTAACTCAGGTGGAGAGGACATTTACTATTTCTTATAAATACTAAATATTATTTCTTATAAATTTAAAAATTGATGGAACAGGTAGCTTAAACTTGAAAATTAGATGAATATTTAGGAGGTATTTACAAACAGATCATAATTCTGGGTAGGTTAAGCAATTTTCTAGACTGAGACTTTCACTTGAAGGTTTCAAAATTAGTTTTATTTTAAATAATTCATACTTATAAATAACAGGATTAATGATGAAATTCAGAGAAGCATATGAACATATATGTTTAAATTTGTTTCATTAAAATTTTGAATGACAAAGGAGGAGGCTACAATGCTTGATAAGAAATGTACTCATTATCTTGCCCATGTAATTGTAACACCTCTGTACAGTATTTTCACAATAAAAATAAATAAAAAATTTAAAAAAAGTTTGAATGAATAGTATAATAGGAATAAGTAAATGCATTTTGTAATTTTAATTTTTTTGTCAGTCGTGAACCTTGAACTCAGGGTCTGGGTACTGCCTTTGAGCTCTTTTTGCTCAAGGTTAGTATTCTATCACCTTGAACCACAGAACCATTCCTAGCTTATCTGATCATTAATTGCACATAAGAGTCTCAGTGACTATCTTGCCCAGGCTGGAGTGCCATCTCTGAATGAATTTGAAATTTTATTCAATATTTCACTAAACATTTTAAATAAGAAATGCACAGTTCCCTCTATATATCACATTGACAATAAAAAGATAAAAAGAATAAAGGATTTTCTATTGCTATGGAACCAATATGGAGATCTTACGATATCATTCTTGTGCATATATATCTATATATATATATGAATAAATCAATATACAAGAGATAATTGTATATTCATGATTATTGTAATTTTGTTCACAGTATCCAAATATTACAATCAGTCTGCGTGCTAAAATTCCAATTAATAGCAAGTGTGAAAATGTAATATGATGCATGTGTGTATATAGAGTATTTAGCCATAAAGAAAATGTAATTATATATTTTTCAGAAAAAAAGAAATGTATACCTTTCTGACAATTTTTAAGTATATGTTGCAATAAACATGCAGAAAATCACATAGGTCACAGGTGTATAGCTTGGTATGTTTTGTAAGTTAGATTTTCTTATAATAGCCACAAGAGATTAAGAAACAGAATATTACCTAGAAATCAAGGCCTTCATTTTTTTTAATTTTTTCAAAGTATTTTTATTGTTTACTGTAAAGGTGATACACAGAGAGATTGCAGTTACAAAAGTAAGGAAATCAGTACAATTCTTGAACATTGTTACCCCCTCCCTCTTTCTCTCTGCTTTCTCTCTCCTCCCACTCCCCTGTTGCATTGGTTCACCCTTTGTACTTTGTCTCACCATTTCTATGATTCCACTTCCCATTCCCAAACCAGATAAACTTATACATAAGACAAAGAGTACTGGGCTGGGAAGGTGGCTCAGTGGTAGAGCGTTTGCCTTGCATGCCTGAGGCCCTGGGTTCGATTACTCAGCACCACATAAGCAAACAGAAAAAAGCTGGAAGTGGAGCTGTGGCTCAAGTGGTAGAGCGCTAGCCTTGAGCTGAAGAGCTGAGGGACAGCGTCCAGGCCCAGATTTCAGGCCCCATGACCTGACCCCCCCCCAAAAAAAAAGACAAAGAGTACTGAAACAATACTAATAATTTTTTTAAGTGACAACGGGGGATAAACCAAAGAGAAGGGGAAACAAAAGAATAAAGAAATAGCTGTAAATAGTACACACAAACACACACACTTATTTCCATTCTTGGAGTTCATTTTGATCAGCATCATCTTATGAGATCATAAATATATACTTATTGAGCTATTGTGATTCCCTGCTAGAACTATTCTAGACATATACTAATTATTACAAATGAAGGAAGCCATGGGGCCTATGTTTCTTTGGGTCTGACTTACTTCATTTAATATGATTTTTTTTCAAGTCTCTCTATTTCCTTACAAATGGGTAATGCCATTCTTTCTGATTGAAGCATAGAATTACATTGTGTTTATATACAGATCTTGATCCATTCATCTACTGAAGGGCATCTGGGGTGGTTCTATATCTTAGCTACCGTAAATAATGCTGAAATGTACATAGTTATGCTGGTGGTAGCTTTAGTAAAGCCTTCTTGTGGTTATTTGTGTAAATACCCAGGAGTGGAATTTCTGGGTAATATGGGATTTCTGTGTTTAATCTTTTGAAGAACCTCCAGAGCTTCCAGAGTGGTTTCTAGTTTATATTTCCCCAATAGTCTAGTAGCATTCCCTTTTGGCCACATCCCTGCCAGCATCTGTTACTGTTTTCTTGATAATGGTCAATCTTACTGGGGTAAGGTGGAATCTCAATGTTGTTTTGATTTGATTGTTTTTACAATTAAATTAAATTAAATTAAAAAAGAAAGAGTTTCATAGACATTCCCACCTGGTCTTGCTTCAAACCTTGATCCTTAGGTCTTAGCATCCTAATCACTAGAATTACAGGTGTGAACCACCAGTGCCTGGCATCTCCTAATTTATTTTTTTTGGGGGGGGGGTCTGGTCGTGGGGCCTGAACTCTGGGTCTGAGCGCTGTCCCTCAGCTCTTCAGCTCAAGGCTAGTGCTCTACCACTTGAGCCACAGCGCCACTTCCAGCTTTTTTTCTTTTTGCTTATGTGGTACTGAGGAATTGAACCCAGGGCCTCAGGCATGCAAGGCAAGTGCTCTACCACTGAGCCAACTTCCCAGTCCTCCTAAATATTTTAATAATGGTTGCATTGAGCTTAGCTATGATTATGAATTGAGCTAATAAATTCTTTCCTTTATTTTCTTAAAAGGAAATTTCCTGCCTATGCAGTTATTTCTCCTGCTCCATCTCACAGTTCTTTCAAAGTTCCAGGTCTAACAGTGAAGTCTTTGATTCATTTTTAGTTGATATTCTTTCAAACTGACAAACAGGGATCCACTTTCAGTTTTCTACTTATGGACATCCCAATTTTTCCATCACCTTTTGTTGAAGAGGCAGTCTTTTTTCCAAATATACTTTGGCTCCCTTTTCAAATATCAGATGACTAAATTATACGGATTTATTTCTGGGTCTTCTAGTCTATTACATTTTAGTCTTCAGGTCTATTTTTATGCCAGTACCAAACTGTTTTTGCTATTATAGTTCTGTAGTGAAGTTTGAAGAGAATTGTAAAACCTCCAATGTTGCTTTTTTTTTTTTTGGCTAAAAATTACTTAGTATATTCATGATCTTCTATGGTTCCATATGAATGTTTGGATTGTTTTCTTTATCTTGGTGAGCAATATCACTGGGATTTTGATGGGTATTATGTTGAATCTGTAGACTGCCTTGGCAGTATCGTTTTTTTCTACCTATCCATTAACATGGAACATTATTCCATTTTCTGGTATTTTATTTCTTTCTTCTGATGTTTAATATTTCCACTATAGAAATCTTTTACTTCCTTGGTTAGATTTAGTACTAAATATTTTAATTGTGGGAAGCAATTGGAAATGGGATTGGCACTGCTACTTCCTTGGTTGCCCACAGCTACTCTGGATGATGCTCAAAAATACCCACAAGTTAGAATTCATACTCCTGTTTTCCATGTTAATGGTGATAAAATGTCAGACATAGACTATCATCATGGAAATCACCAGAAAAGTTTTTCTTTTTTTCTGTAAAGGTAAATTTTACAAGAAATTCACAGAAAGGCTAGGGACCAATATGTCTTTTTAAGTTTGAGATACTCAGAATTGTATAAGTAACACATAATAGTTGATACAAGTTTGCTTTGTTGGTGCCTGTTAAAGTAGAGGTCCTATCAACAGAACACCAACAACATTTAACAATACCAACAGAATAAAGGAACTTAGATGGTAAAATCCAATTTGACATTGTTAGTAAAATGGAGGAGAATGGAAAATGAATAGGCTGGACTCGATCATCAACAGGCGAACTTTGTTTATTGAGGAAGAGGGAGGGGCACAGACCTTCCTGTGGGTTTAGAGGTTGTTCAGAGAGTTGGGTTTTTATAGAAGATCTGAGCAAGGAGGCAGAGGTTAAGTAAAAAGCCACTAGGTCAAGGAAGATGAGGGGCTTTCAGTTAGGTCCACAATGGGATGTTTACAGCTGGGTTTAGGTGGATTGCCCTGCCTGGCCGTCAAACAAGCTCTCACTTACTTGGGATTTTGCCTAGCATCTGTATGAGCCTGGGACAATAGGGTGTGTGGGGTCAATCCTTTATATTCTGTCTTTAGATGCATAAGATGATCGGGCCAAGAGGGGAGAAGCAAGTTTTTCAGACACAAGATGAGAGAATTGTTTGGGTTACCATTAATGAAGATGTAAATTCACAGGAAGAATAAATTACTTTGAATAGATAAAGGTAAGAAAAAATTTAGAAGAAGTAAGAGAATGTTCAGAGGGGCAGAAATCTTTAAGGTGCACCATGAGTAGGCCTAGGTAGATAGTAAGTAGCAGATGAATATTACCTTGATCTAGTATTGGCTGTAGTAGCATTAAGTACTCTGGAAGCACAATGGATGACAGTGTATTCAAACAACTATGCTATATTTAATGTTCTGATCAAGGCTGACAAACATGAATAAAAATAACGTTTCATGCATACATCATCAACAAAAGGAAAGACATCCTCATAGTCACATATAACACTATTCCCTTCTTTTTTAAATAGTGAATTATGTTTCATATGTATAATGGTATCTTTACATTTTTAAAGGCCATCAAGCTAACCTATAATAGAAAATAGCCCTATTGCAAAAAAAAAAGTCTCATACAAAAGAAACTTTTAAGCTTATTGGTACTTATTGACACATCTTTGTATATGAGGGCCTATGAGGAAATTTTTCAATGCTGTATATTATGCTCACTATATCTGATTTTAAGCTTCACAGAAATATGACCCAGTGCCTCGAGAGAGTCAAGATTTTTGGTAATAGCTCAATAATCTTTTATTTTACTGCCAGTATCTTTTCACAAGAATAATACATTATGAGATAAATAAATGCATCCATTAATTCATCCATCTTACAAATGTCTACTGGAAGTATCCATATTCTATACACTATTTGAAGAATTGAGCAAAATTAAATATTCTTAGATAGTTTCATAGCTAGATGTAATTAGGGGGCTATAAATTAGAATATTATTAAATCTTCTGATAAATGTAAAAAGGGAAACTAAGATGTTATACAATGTACTATGTATGGGGTAAATTTACTGTCAGAAAATAAAGGAAGATTTCCCAGAGATAATTTTGTTTGAAGGAAAGAGGTAAAGATGAGAGACAAGGGCTCAAGGAAAAGATCACGTATATTTGTAGTTTTATGCCAAAGCATTGAAAACGCTCTATGTTCCCTATAAATGACAATTGGTGCTTGTCACATGACTTTGATCACTCCACTTAGTTGATAACATTTTAAAAGGAAAGATGTAAACAAGGAAGCTTTAAAATCTATCTGGTTATCATGATTAAGTACCATGATTAAGTACTATCACAAGTATACTAGATATTCATAGGATTAATGAATGGTTACAATGTATTTCTGAGCAATCTTTTGTGGTTATTGTGTAAAGCAATTGGTAATAAAAGTCAAACTTCTTATTCCTAGTCTATTATTGGTAATGAGTACTATCTGTAATCACAGGACCATATTAAAAAAAAAGTAATTATACATCATTTGATTTTATAAGCCTGAGTTCATGGAAATTCAACTTTTTTTTTTACTACATTTACTGAAAAACATGCTACTGTATTGTAGTACAATAGGCGATACATAATCACTACTTCTCCCTTGCTAGTGAATTAGATGAAGAGGACCCTAATAATAATAGACAGAAAAGGATCATAATTATCCCCATGACTTCTCTTAATAGGTAGTTACTGAAATTTCATAAAACCAAGATTCATTGCACAATGGGAATTATGAAAAATGTGGTTTTGCATGTTCTTTGATAAAGAACAATAAGTTTTAAGAAAAGCATGGGTCCCATCAGCTGTACTGGACATTGATGAAAATGAGCTAAGCAGCGCAAATGTGCTGCTGAGAGGGAGGGAATGAGAGAGAAAGGAAATGGCTGACACTAAGCAAAAGGAAAGAAATGTACAAATCATCTGATTCAGAAGAAATAGTTTTATTGTTAAAGTCTGTAGAGTTCATAAGCTTTGTATATCAAGATGATGACAATTTGCATTGTGAAGGTTAAAATGTGTTGGTAACTTTAGCTAAGTATCACTATACCACAATACTGTGAAACTTATGTAATTAATTAATCTTAATAAAGAAAATTTAATAAAAGAACATGGGTAGTACAGAGTTGTGGTAGCATTTAATTGGTCAACTATTGCTGAAAACGTACTCAGAATAATACAGAAAATAAAGACAACTAAATACTTCTGTTAGAAAAACTACAACTTTTATGACTTTTTTTAGGAATCTTCATCCCTGAAACTATTATATAGTTTTAAAAAAACACTGCAAAAGCATGTATGAACCAAAATTCTACAATGTAAGTTAGGAGCCCAGCACTGATGGCTTATGTCCCTAATCCTAGCCACTTTGAAGAAAGCTGAGACTATAGCATCATAATACCTATGGGAAGTGCCTATGGGAAATAAGATAGTTCTTCCACTCTTTCTGTAGACACATAGAGTGGTTATACAACATACTTATTTATCCTTTGACATAGAATCTCATTATTTATTGGAAACTAAGATTATTCTAAAAATGTGAAGGCAGAATAAGTCATAAACTTCAAGATATCTAGTTGTATTTCTTCCATGAATTTTTATTTTATTTTGTTGAATGAAAAGCAATCACAAATTATTCCCTCCCCCATGAATCTGTCTTTGTATGATTTCTAGAAATTCACCAAAGAGTTTCAATGAAAGTAAAAGATTTAGAAAATCTCTGAATAGTAAGCAATCAACTTTTGGAACTTTGCTGCATATTTTCAATTATGAAATTGAAATGCATACCCTGGGCTCTTGGTCTTTTATGAAAATGAATACAAGCCACATGTCCCATTCAAACATAATTTCTTTTTCTTTACTAACTTTTCTCACAGATTGCAAAAATTAAAGTTGCATGAAATTCACTTGTGAGTATATAGTTGCAGATTTTGTTTATTTTCAGATTAATAGAATGTGGCAGAAAGCTTTTATGTTCAAGACCACCAACATTTTTATTCTTAGTGCCTTATCAACATATTTTAATGTCTTATGTGTAACTCAATATTGGTTTTTTCCAATAAAGCACATGATAGTAGCGTTTTTAATTATAAGGTTACATAAAGATAAAAGCTCTTAGAAATGATAATTAATATGGCTTAACTCAATAATGTTCTTAATGATTTTTTTTTGCTTTGCTCATCTGACATTTGCCATTGTTAACAGTATAAAATTAATTTCCTCAAATCTAAATACATTTTAATTAAAATGATTAGACTACATCAGATAGCAAACATATCAGTTTTATCTGACTCTGTTTTATAACTTTTCATTTGTGGTTTACAGAAGAAATTGCAGACCTGCGATGAAAGCATATCAGATATAGCGGCCATGTGTTTGAAAAGTCCTCAGAAAGAGAAAAGTCACTGTTTTCAAACACTTTTTTTAAATTAACAACTGCTCAATAGGACTGTCTTCTTCCAAATATGCATGGCAATGCCATGCTTTTTAATCATTCCTGGAATTGCTTGAACACTTAGTGAATGACAGTGCCATGTCATTCCAAAGTGATTGAACCTGTGACATGTTCCTGGTCCACTATTAGACAAAAGATGTAGGAAAAATACCACAGAGGGGAAAAAGTGAAAGTTCCCTCTACTGAGCATTAATGATCATTTCAAAAATGATTTCCACCTAGATCTAACATCTCAACTTTGTATCAGTGTTATTAAGGTATATCTGTATCTCTGAAGGAGAACTCTGTTTGGAAGAAATATTTCTTAGACACATCATGGAATAAATAAGAATCATTACACTTGAGAACCCCAAAAATATATCTCAAAGCTTTTGTATACATTGTCACATACACTGTCACACTCAGTAAGTAGTGCATGAACACACACCCATACACACACACACACACACACACACACACACACACACACACACACACACACACACACATACACATGGAATGGGTTTCATGAAGAATGACAACTCTACTACAGGTTCTGCATTAGATAATGACAACTGCTTGAACTATTTCATTTATTTCTTGCTTTAAACTATCTAAGATGACTTTAGTTACTTCTGTCTTTAAGTAAGTATTTAATATTAATGACATCTAAATGCATCAAGTAAGTAAAGTATAGTAACTGTATTTACTTTGGTGTTTTTTTTTTGGGTCCGGTCGTGGGGCCTGAACTCTGGGCCTGGGCGCTGTCCCTCAGCTCTTCAGCTCAAGGCTAACACTCTACCACTTGAGCCACAGTGCCACTTCTGGGTTTTTTTCTTTTTGCTTATGTGGTGCTGAAGAATCGAACCCAGGGCCTCAGATATGCAAGGAAAGCACTCTACCACTGAGTTAACTTCTCAGCCCCTTTACTTCATTTTTAAAAGGCCAAAAATATAATAAATTTGAAAAAGTCCAGTGCTGAGATGAACAGATACATTCACTATTTGAATGTTTGTAATGATTTTATGTCTGATACAATGTTTAATATGTTGTGGGTTAGTCTGTGTGTTGTATTTTAAAAACTAGTATACTAATATAATTTCAGGGGTTTTTTATTCTATGTATTATTTTTGTGGCTTATTACCTTAATGCAGACTTCTAAAAGGAATAGTTTCCTCTTAGCCCATTCATTATCTTGTTTTAAAATAAATACCAGAGTCCTCATACTTTGTGTCTTCAAATTTCTATTACTTTGGTGATTTTCTGATGTTTAAATGTTTTTTCTAAATTTCTCCGAATACACTGAATGAACGGAGTAAACTCCAAAAGGACTATAAGCATTCTTCTTATAAGCTTCAAGTTTCCCTTCTTGTCTACAACAGTTTGCCACATCTTCTTGAAATTCTAAAGACACCAGTTCCAGTAAAAAAAAATAAATAAATGAGAATTCATCATCTATCTGTTACCCAGATAGAGGGGGTCAATGTTAATAGTCAAATCAATCCTGTCTAATTATTTCCTAACAACAAATTCTAATCACAATAAGAGTGTTACATATCCCCAAATTTGTCTCATCTGCCTTCTTATTTCTAATTGTTTATATTTGTCCCAAGAACTTATAGACTACCATTATGGAATGTCACACACTGTTCTCTCAAACGTTTCTGTGATCATCTGTACCTTCTTTCTTTGACTTGGCCTGGGCTCACTTCTGAAGTTTCTTCTACTCTATCATCCTTGAACATGGCTGAACTTTCCCATTTGGAATATTTGAACATGTATCTTTCTATTTGCTACTGTCAGGTTATGAACCCCTGGAAGTGTACCCCATCATCAACTCCACTCCATTTCAGAACATATTATCAGATCACACTTCCCCCCTGAGTTTCTTTCTTTTCAGAGATAATTTTAACATCTGCTTAATGATATTCATTTTAACTCCAATTCTGAAAATCATTTCATCTATTTGAATGAACTATCAGCATTCCTGAGCTTTTGTTGATGTTTTTTACTCTACTTTTCACTCCTGTGACTTTAAAACTTGTAATTATTCTAAATACAACCTAACCCAGGCATTAATATTCATTTCAGGCCCTCTTTTAGAGCCCTATCTTCAATATTTAAAGACACCCAGTTAATTAATAATGTTATTTTCCTAGGTAATAATTTAACAAGGTATTGTTTTTTATCTCCTCAAGTTTCCAAAACACACCTTTGGTTGTCACTTTCAGCCAAACATCTTTAGTGATATTGATAGTACTGGAGTTTTCACTAGATTACTCAGTAAGAGTTTGTTTCTTTGATTGCATCACTGCCTAACTTCATGGTAGTCCAAGGATGACCTTCTCTAGTGTTTTTTGTTTGTTTGTTTGTTTTTTGTCTGCAAGAGTCTTTATGTTAAATAAGAGTGTATAAAGGTCTGGCTAGTAATACCAAGATACCACTTAACCACAAAACTCATAATTTCATGCTTCTGAATACAAGAGATTCTTTGTGCTTTCAAATTTATTTTTAATATGAATAAAAATATACATAAGGCTATTCCATCTCTCTAGTCAAATATATATTCCAAGCACTAGAATACATTTACTTTAACCTCATCTTCACACATGAATTATCTCTATTGAGCAACCCTTTTTTTTCTCTGTGTTTTGTGAATTTTAGTCCGTATCATTAAATCCATGAACTATCTCCTACAATTTTCACTACTTCCTTCAACAGCGATATTTTATTTGATACTATGCCCCAGGCATCAAGATACACACTCTATATTATCTCTGCATCCTACAACATATTTTCCTAGTCTTCGTGGCTCATGTTAGTAATCCTAGCTACTTAGTAGGCTGAGATCTGAGGTTTTCAGTTTGAAGCCAGCATGGACAAGAAAGAACATGAGACTCTTATCTTCAGTGAACTTCCTATAAACGGAAATGGAGTTATGGTTCAAGGTGGTAGAGCACAGCCTTGAGCAATAAGTGCTCAAAATACAATTTTCTGGCCCTGAGTTCAAGCTCTACAACTGATTAAATAAATAAGTTAAATAAACAAATAAAATTTCCTTGAGTTCATTAACCTTTCCTGTCTAGTATAGAATTCTCTCATTCCAAAGTAAATTAATACATACATAAATATATATAATAATTATTTTACCACTTTTCTGTTATTATTCAATCTCTTCCATTGTTCCCAAAATATCTTTGAAACAGCTACTACTAAAGTAACTAGTAACTAGCATTCATAGCCCTAATTTCCTTTACCTGATCACTAGCATTTGACATTATTGTTCATTCCTAAAGAAATACTACCTCCATTAAATTTTATAATAGCAAGATGATAAGAAATGTACTCATTACCTTGCCCTTATAATTGTAACTCCTCTGTATGATATTTTCACAATAAAAAGGATCTCCTGGTTTATCCTATTCCTTTAATCTTCTTTGATAAAATTTATTCTTCCTACTGTTGTACAGATTTTGAAGAATATTCAAAGATTCTATCTTAATAAAATTTATTTCTCTGTTTATAGTCATTCCCTGGATGATCTTATCCAGAGTATATTCTGTCTATAAAGAAATAACTCAAATTTTGCTTCCATTCCACATTTTCCATTGGAACAGACTTTCTTTTAAATATAATGACTAGGATTTCAAATATGGCATGCTATTTTCTCCCCTGTCTTCCTCAGCAGAAATAGGAATGTATGGCATATTAGAACCCTAGCAATCAATTTGAACTAGTGTTTCTTTCAGCTGTGATGATGTAAGTATATTTCCCAGATTGTCTTTCCATATGGCTTTATGTTAGTTTCTGTTGATATGAGTCACTGACAGGACTTATGAAATAATTTATGGCTTTTTAGGGTATAATGGCAATGGCTCTTCCAGCAGTGCTGGTGAAATGGCAGTACTGAACTTGGGAAGAAGTAACTAGGGTAGGTAGAAACAGCACTGGAGGGACAGCAGTTATGGCATGGGTAGGAGCTGCACAAAGAATGCTTTCAGCTCTTTTAATTCAGGCAGTATCACAAGCCTGGGTTTAAAACAGTCTTGTGTTTTATGTATCCTATTCCTCTTCCCAGAGACGCTTCTCCTTCCTTAAGAAAGTAGTTATGTGTCGGTTGGGAATACCACCTAAACCACATACAATTTTTCAATTTCAATTTTAAAAGCAAATTTCCTAACTTAAATTACTTCAATTCTGATTCCTAGAGTAGTTTATTTGCATGACTAAACAAAAATCAAGTACTAACTTGAAATGATTCTGAAGAAACATCTTTTAGGATTAGTGATCTGCAGGAAGTGAATAATGGCATCTGTGCTAACCTAGAGTAACTAGAAGAGAGATTGACATCATAAGGTGTCTGTGTTGATTCTATTATTTTGGAAAAAATCATCATTCTATTTTTCTGTATAAAAAATTCAATAGAGCCAGGTATTGGCGCATCATATCTATAATCCTAGCTACTCAGGAGGCTGAAATCTAAGGAAATGATTTGAAGCTTGCCAGGGCAAGAAAGTCTGTGAGACATCTCCCACTAATGACCAAATTGCTGAAAGTGGACCTGTGATTCATGTGGTAGAGCACTAGCTTTGATTACGAAAGTTCAGGGACAATACCCAGGCCCTAAAATTCAATCCCTAAGGCCTGCAAACAAACAAAAAAAATCAGTGGATAATTCTAACTAGTGTCTTTTACCTCTCAATTCCACATTGTCACCTTCTTTTTACCTTCAAACATAAAAAAGAGAAAGAAAGAGGCAAAGCTGCCTGGCACCCATGGCTCACACCTATAATCCTAGCTACTTAATAGGTTTTGATCTGAACATCTCAGTTCAAAGACAGGAAGGGCAGGAAAAGTTCATCTCCAATTAACCACCAGAAAACCGGAAGTGGTGGTGTGGCCCAAGTGGTAGATCATTTGCTTTGAGCTGAGGAGATCAGGGACAGCATCCAGGCCCAGAGTTCAAGCCCAAGACCGACAAAAAGATGTAAATTTCATCTCCCAATCTCCTTTTCTAGATTGTTTCTTCACATTTTCCTAATGGATAGGTGAACAAATTAAAGAAATAAGCATCCAGCTATTGTCCACCATATAATAATTATTTTTTTGTATTTATTATCATTAATTGATTAGAAAAATATTGTTGTTGCTGCAATAACAACTCAGTCTGTCAGTATTCATCCTCTAGGTCCATCAGTCACAGTCTCCAAATTCTGTTTCATATCTATGTAATGTAGATGAAAAATTATCCACTATATATTACATTGGTATCTCTCTTGGCAGAGGTGAAGATGAAAGGTGATGGACAAGCTCCAGGAGCTTATTTTCACAGAGTTCAATGCAAGTGTTTTGGCAATTTCTCTCTCCAAAGTGGTCATAATTTTGTTTCTGGACAGTTCTGATGGCCTACACCTATAATCCTAACTTAAAAAGAGGGTAAGATGTGGAATATGGTAGTTCAAAGACAGCACAGGCAGAAAAACTTGCTAAATTTCATCTGTAAAATAACCAAGAAAATAGAGAGCTGAAGATTTGGTTCAAGTGGTATTGGGGAGGGTGTGAACTTAGGATCTTGCATGGTTGATCTATCATTTCATGTCCCCAGTCCTTTGCCTATTTTAGTTTTATTTAGAGATCAGGAACCTTTCATTCAGCTTGATCTTATCATTGCTGCTTAAAATAGCTAAAATTATAGGTTTAGAACATCATACACAAATATGCTTTTCACATTTTGACTGTGTGCCTGACTTGCTGTGTCTTGGGGCTTGACGTCAGGTCCTGGCCATAAAATAATATTACAGCTCCACCTCTGATTATAGGGAATCCTCAGACTAATGATGCAACTGCAACATGTTAGCTTTGTTTTAGTTGCCTTTCTCACTCCAAGTGGGCAGCTCAATGCAGTAGTGAAAATCCAGGCTTTTTTTGCTAACTGTTTAATAATACTTACAGAGAAGACACTTCTGAGCTCTTGCCAGCAGCTGCTGCCACAGCGGCAGCTGTGGCGGCGGCGGGAGAGTGCAGGAGCCAAACCTGAGCAACAGAGAGTTCGGGACAAAGGAGCCAGACGCAGCAGGTGAGTGGATTCTACTCAACACCAGCAAGAACCGACAAGGAGCAGACATCTTCATCCTGCAGTTCTCAGACCAGAGACAACCCAGTAACCAAGACTCAGCATGAGCAGAATCCTGAAGTCCTCACTCCTTCTCAGGGAGCAGAGGAGGGAAGGCCCCCCTCCCTCCCCCAGCACCGGAGATCTCCATCTTGGATACTGACAAAGCTCGGTTGAGGTGCTAGCTCCAACTCAGGCCTTGGAATAAAATGAGTCATTTAGCAGGTCACAAGAACTTAAAGGCCGCGTGATCTGCCAGACTCAGCTCCACCCAGGGAAAAGTCACCCAGCTCAGGCGCCAGCCATAGGAGTGGCTTTCTTCACTGGGTAATCAGAGCCAGAGGCTGTCCCTCCCTCTAGCAGCTTGGACAATCAATTGAAAAATGAGTAAACAGAAACCCTGAGAATGGCTCCAGGCTGGGTTCTGTGAGGTTTTCACAGACTAGCCCCCAGGAAAAGCTACTGTCTGTTGAAAGGCCTCAACTCTACCCAGAACCTAGCCTCATCACTGCATCCTCCTCTTTTGTGATACTCAAAGCAGATCTGCCTCCCAATGAACTAGCCTGGGAGGAGGATCGCCAAATCCTGGGTAAAGCAGAGCATTTTTCTGCCTGTACAAACAAACTGACTTAAGAAACCAACCAAGCCACAGGACCACAAGCAGACCAGAGACCCCCAACAAGAGGCTGGTTATGGACACAAGGGAGATACAGGATTTTTCCCACACCTCCCAAAAAAAATCAAAGAAGTTTTTTTTTTCTCTTCTTCTTTTTTTCTCTTCTTCTTCTTCATCTTCTTTTTTTTATTTTTTACTTTTTGTACCTTATATAAAACATTTTTTTCTTTTCTAAAACTTTTTTTAATCTTTAATCTTTGCCTTTTTTGAAAAAAAAACTTGTTTTCCAGAAACTTTTTTTTCCTCTTATAATTTTTATTTTAGGGATACGTGAGTGTGCGTTTTTCTTTCTTTTTTGGTCTTCTTTCTCTTTTTTTTTCTTTTTTAATTCTCTTTTTGTCTTTTGTTTAGCTCTACTGAACTCATTTTTTTTCTTCCTTTCTTATCCTTTTCACGTTCTCCTCTCTTTTGTTCTTCTTTATGTGACTTAATTCTTGTCCTGCACATCCTCAGATAAACCCATAGTTGAATATTAGACCCTATCCCCCATTGTATACACACTTAATCCACAAATTTATTACTCAAGTCAAAATCTCTAAGACTTCAATTCCTTAATAGCAGTACTACCTCTTTATACCTATATAATATTTTAAGCATTTTTATTTTTAAGTTTTTCACATCTCCTTTATATCCCTCCCCTTATCTCAATAAATTCACATTCTAATCTAAATAGATTGTTATCGATTCTACATAATTTTATTAATTTTTAACTTTCTATTTTTTCTGGTCTCTTTTCTTTTCCCGTTCCCTTTCTTCTTTCTCTCTCTCTACTTTCATCCTACCCAACCTATTTCCTGCTTTGAGATTAGGACTTAGTTAACTCTCCCTGAGCCTCCCCACATCAATCTATTCCTATTTTTCACCCACAACTCTCCCTAACCCTAATAATTTCTGGTCTTGCAAATTCTTCTTTGCGGTTAGTAGCCCATTAACGTATAGTTGTTTGATGTTGAATAGATGTATCTGTTGAACTAGATTGTATCTGTAGACTATTGACTGTGCAAATTCAGACTTGGGTTGATGCTTGCCTTAAGATAGTGTTCTAGCACAAAACTGGTGCTATTTTCATATCAAATGGGCAGAGTAAGCCGGAAAAACACAAGAAAAATGGCAAATCCCGGTATCTCAATTCCCAATCTTGATAATCAGGGGACAGAACAGATAATGAATAATCCAGAGGAGAATTCCCAAATAGCCCTACAAACACTGCTGGCAAACATAATAAATTAAAATATTGAAAGCATACAAAGGACTCTGTATGAGCGTGATAGGGAGAGAGAGGCGGCAATCCAAAAGTTTATACAGGAATATCATAAGCTTGAAGAAGCTACTCAAAAACTGATACAGGATTTGCATGAGCAGCTTGAGAATACTCAAGAGAAAGGCAGGAATGACATGAGCAGACTGAGAACACTCAAAGAGAATGACAGGAATGGTATGAACATAAGGAACCTAAGCAAAGAGGATTACAGGAATTGAGGGGCAAGAAGAGAATACACAAAGATCACAAAAGACATTCATGGAATCCATTAACAAAGAGCTGAAGGAAGTCAGGGAGACCACAAAGGGACTGCTGAATGGAACCCAACAGAAGGAATGGGAGTCCAAGGAAACCATAACCAATCAATTAAGTGATCTGATAATAAACACTGAACATCAAATTAAGGAAGTAAATAAGTTCATACAAGATCTAAAACAAAGCTTCAACAAAGAATTTGAAGCCATCAAAACTGACCAATTAGAAGGAAAAGAGATAAAAAACAAAGTAGAAAGTCTTGACAGCAGGTTAGACCATGCAGAAGATCGAATCTCAGGGATTGAAGACAGCCTAGATATTATAGAGAAAGAACATACAAACATCCAAGACAAGTCCAAGAAATATGATAGATCTATCCAACACTTGGAAGACACCATCAGAAGGCCTAATCTAAGGATAATGGGTGTCGAGGAGCACCTAGAAACAGAAGTCAATGGCCTAGGAAATTTGTTTAACAGGATCCTAGCAGAGAACTTCCCAAACATGCAAAAAGATAGGCCTATTCAGATACAAGAAGCTTTTAGAACCCCAAATAGACCAGACCAGAATAGGACATCCCACCATCACATTATAATCCACACAGGATCAATTCAGACCTAGGAAAAGATCCTTAAAGCTGTCAAGGAGAAAAGATTAATCACCTATAGAGGGAAACCAATTAGAATCACCTCAGATTTCTCAGCAGAGACAATCAAAGCAAGAAGAGCCTGGAATGATGTATGCCATGCCCTAAAAACAAACAACTATCAACCAAGAATACTGTACCCAGCTAAACTCTCCTTCATAACTGAAGGCCAAATAGAAACCTTCCATAGCAAAGAAAAATTGAAACAACACATCTCCACCAAACCAGCCCTACAAAAGATTCTTAAACATGACCTACACATAGAAAACCAACAAGACCAAAATAAAGGCCAAGAAAGTGCACCCAAACTGAGAATCCAAGAACCATAGGAAGAACCCAGTTTTTGCAGCCCCCAAGAAGGTGGATAACATGGCAGGAGAGCCCAAATACCTCTCAGTCCGTTCTCTTAATGTCAACGGACCGAACTCTCCACTTAAGCAACATAGACTGTCTAGTTGGATTAAAAAACAAGACCTTTTTATCTGTTGCCTTCAGGAGTCACATCATGCCCGTAAAAAAAAAAAAAAAAAAAAAAAAACATTTTCAATGTTAAAGGTGGGAACAAAATCTACCAAGCAAACGGCCCCCATAAACAGGCGGGATTTGCAATCCTAATATCAGATAAAATAGACTTCAAATCAAAATTCGTGAGTAGAGATAAAGAAGGTTGCTACATAATAATTAAGGGATCTCTCTTTCAGGAGGATATTACAATTCTAAATATCTACTCGCCAAACAATGGAGCACCCAAATTTATCCAAGAACCATTACTTTCCCTCAAATCCCATATAAATCCAAAGACATTAATTGTTGGTTATTTTAACACACCACTCTCCCCAATAGATAGATCAACACGGCAAAAAATCAACAGAGAAACTGCAGATCTAAACAACTGTATAGATGAACTAGATTTAACAGATATCTACCAAACATTTCACCCAGCAGCATCAGAATACACGTTTTTCTCAGCAGCACATGGAAAATTTTCTAAAATAGACCACATTTTAGGCCACAAAGCAAACTTGTCTAAATTCAGAAACATTGAAGTTATACCTTGCATTCTCTCTGACCACAAGGGAATAAAATTAGAACTCAACACCAAAAGCCACCAAAGAAAATCTGGTATCACATGGAGGCTGAACAACACAATGCTGAATCACAACTAGGTCATGGAAGAGATTAGAAAGGAAATTCAAATGTTCATGCTATTCAACAAATATGAACACACAATTACCAGCTCCTCTGGGACACAGCAAAAGCAGTACTCAGAGGCAAGTTTATACCTCTGAGCTCCTGCATCAACAAATTGCAGAGATCTGAAACCAACAATTTAATGACACATCTAAACCTCCTTAAAAAAATCGCAGCAAGATAAACCCAAATCCAGTAGATGGAAAGAAATCATTAAAATTAAACAGAATTAATTGAATTAGAATCCAAAAAAAGATAGAAAGAAACAACAAAAGAGTTGGTTCTTCGAAAAAATTAACAAAATTGACAGACCCTTAGCAATTCTTATCAGAAAAAGAAGAGAACACACCCAAATAAAGAAACTCAGAGATGAGAATGGAAACATCACCACGGAAACAACCAAGATTCAAAACATTATAAGGGAATACTTCTCAAAACTTTATGCTAATAAGTTTGAGAACTTGATAGAAATGGACCTTTTCCTAGCAAATATTGACATGCCAAAACTAAACAAAGATGAGTTAAACCAGCTTAACAGGCCCATATCAAGCATTGAAATAGAAACAGCAATAAGAGACCTTCCAGCTAAGAAAAGTCCAGGACCAGATGGTTTTAGAGTGGAATTCTACAAGGCCTTCAAAGCAGAGCTCACACCAATACTCCTCCAACTCTTCAATGACATTGAAAGAGAAAGTTCACTACCGAACACATTCTATGAAGCCATCCTAACCCTCATCCCAAAACCAGGCAAGGACTCATCAAAGAAAGAGAACTATAGACCCATTTCTTTGATGAACATTGATGCAAAACTTCTCAACAAAATTTTGGCCAACCGACTTCAACAATTGATCAAAAAAATAATACACCACGATCAAACAGGATTCATTTCAGGGATGCAAAGCTGGTTCAGTATACACAAATCAATTAATATTATTCATCACATCAACAGGAGCATGAATAAGAACCACATGGTTATCTCAATAGATGCAGAAAAAGCATTCGACAAGATCCAACACCCCTTTATGATGAAGGTTTTGGATAAATTAGGAATCCATGGAATATTCCTCAATACAATAAAGGCTGTATATGACAAACCTACAGCCAGCATTATACTTAATGGTAAAAAACTAAAGCCATTTCCTCTTAACTCAGGATCAAGACAAGGATGTCCACTCTCTCTGCTTCTCTTCAATCTAGTATTAAAATGCTTAGCTACAGCAATAAGACAAGATGCAGACATAAAGGGGATCCAAATAGGGAAAGAAGAAATAAAACTCTCCCTCTTTGCAGATGACATGATCTTGTATTTAAAGAATCCCATAGACTCCACTCCCAAATTACTCAAGCTGATTCAAAACTTTGGCAAAGTAGCAGGGTATAAAATTAACCCCCCAAAATCAATGGCCTTTCTGTATGCCAACAATGAGAAAAGTGTGGCTGAAGTTAGGAAAGCAACTCCATTTGTAATAGCTCCACAAAAAATAAAGTACCTAGGAATTAAGTTAATCAAAGAAGTTAAGGACCTCTATGATGAAAAAGGAAATCAACACAGAACTTAAAAAATGGCAAAACCTCCCATGCTCCTGGATTGGAAAAATTAACATCATGAAAATGGCAATACTTCCCAAGGCTATCTACAAATTCAAAGCGATACCTATCAAAATTCCAAGCTCATTCATCAAGGAAATAGAAGAGGCAATCCAAAAATTCATATGGCACAATAAAAGACCCCGAATAGCAAAAACACTCCTCAATGGAAGTAACACTGCTGGAGGAATATAAATACCAAATTTCAAACTCTACTATAAAGCCATAGTAATCAAAAGTGCTTGGTATTGGCATAAGAACAGACCTCAGGACCAATGGAATAGAATTGAAAACCCAGAAATGAAGCTACAGACCTATAGCCATGTAATCTTTGATAAGGTACCTAAAACAATAGAATGGAAGAAAGACAGCCTCTTCAGTAAATGGTGCTGGCAAAATTGGTTAACTACATGTAGAAAACTAAAGCTAGATCCTTATATATCACCCTGCAGCAGAATCAATTCCAAATGGATCAAAGACCTCGAAGTCAATGCAGACACTCTGTAAACATTACAGGATGGAATAGGAGAAACCCTAGGTCTCCTTGGCTCAGGCCTAAATTTTCTGAATAGAGACCTGGAAACACCACAAATCAAAGAAAGGTTGGACAAATGGATGGCATAAAGTTGCAGAGCTTCTGCATGGCAAAGGACATAGCTAGCAAGATCAATAGAAAGTCCACGGATTGGGAGAAGATCTTTACTAGCCATCCAATGGACAATGGTCTCATATCTAAAATATACTTGGAACTCAAAAAATTAAATACCCCAACAACAAATCCTCAAAGAAACAACTGCCCAATAAACAAGTGGTTTAAAGCCTTAAAGAGAAACTTCTCTGAAGAAGAAAGAAGGATGGCCAATAGACACATGAAGAAATGCTCAACCTCCCTAGCTATAAAAGAAATGCAAATCAAAACAACATTGAGATAGTACCTCACTCCAGTTAAAATGGCAAAAATCAAGAACTCTAACAACAACAGATGCTGGAGGGGATGTGGACAGAAGGGAACCTTACTTCATTGTTGGTGGGAATGTGAACTTGTTCATCCACTTTAGAAAGCAGTATGGAGGTTCCTGGAAAGACTTCACATAGAGCTCTCCTATGATCCAGCAATCCCACTTTTGGGCATTTACCCAAATGTTTAAAAACAAGACCACACTAACACAACTATGTTTATTGCAGCATTATTTACCATAGCTAAGATATGGAACCAACCCAGATGCCCCTCAGTAGATGAATGGATCAAGAAAATGTGGTATATATACGCAATGGAATTCTATGCCTCCATCAGAAAGAATGACATTTCCCCATTTGTTAGGAAATGGAAAAACTTGGAAAAATTATATTAAGTGAAATAAGCCAAGCCCAAAGAAACATAGGCCCCATGGTTTCCCTTATTTGCAATATCTAATATATGTATGAGTCAAAAGAAAAGGTCAGATAATGTGATGTTAGGAAAATGAACCCTTAGGTATGTATTTTAATGTTTTTTTTTCTTTCATGCATGTGTTTCTAACGCATTTGTAACATTATTTCTTTGTTGCTTTGTATGTTCCTCCCCCACAGTATAACCCCTGCTTTCACTATATTTGATATCAGTATAACTTGTGGAGGAGATGGGGAAAAACAAGTCGTTTAAGGATACAGGTGGACCTGTTGCAACAATGAGAAATACAAGTTGTCATGTCCAAAAAGAGCTTTACAAGTCGGTGGGGGCGGGGGGACGAGAAGGATTGCGATTGGGGGGGGTGGAGGGGGGAGGCTGGGAAGTGATGTGAAGGGTAAACAAGGGAGGAGGCTGCAATGCTTGGTAAGAAATGTATGCATTATCCTGCCCATGTAATTGTAACCCCTCCGTACGATATGTTCATAAATAAAATAAAATAAAATTAAAAAAATAAATAAAATGACTCTACATAGGAAAAAAATAATACTTAGCGATCTCCAATTTTAAAAACAGAAGTCTTATCTGGCTACTGGTAGCTTACATCTGTAATAGTAGTTTCTTGAGAGGCTGAGGTCTGAGGATCATAGTTCGAAACAAGCCTGGACCCGAAAGTCCCTGAGACTGTTAATGTTAATTAACCATTAAGGAACCGGATGTAGAGCTGTGGTTCATATTAAAGCAAAACAAGAAGTAACCGTGCCCAGATCCTGAGTTCAAGCCCTAGGACACACACACACAAACACACACACACACACACAGACACACACACACACACACACACACACACAAACACACACACATTTGTTTTAAACTGAATATGAAAGAAGTATTATCTGTAACAAGTATTAAGCATACATTGTATTTTTAGTAAAGTAAGATCTGCAAAAGCAATAATATGATGCTGTTTATTACCTGAAGAAAAATAATTGAACTATAGTAAAAGTTTAAAACAATGAATTTTTAAGTGGTAAAATATTAAATTTTTTCATGACTCAAGGGTAATTTTGACTGTATACTCATTTTATGCCTCCAATTTCATTTATAAATGCATGTAAATATGTGTAAAATGTGTATATATATATATAATGTAGAGGTTTTACTTTTAAATTCAAAATTTTAATTTATTATAATGACATAATAGTTGCAAGCTTTTATGAGAAAAAGTATCCTATTACTGAATTTCAAACAATATTATGTGTATGAATCTTAGCATTTATTCGCAAAGGGCTTAATAATGTATATAGTCATGACATTAAAAAAGGTCTTGCCCCTGACAATATACTGAAACTTTAACAAGAAGTCCACAAGTGAAATGAGGTATTTTTAAATTCCTGAAAGAACTGTTTTCCCTATGACCTTCTGTTGTGACTACACATCCAAATGTGAATCTCTTTGTTTTGGATATGATCCTGTTGCCTGTAATTCAACCACTATTATTGATTACTAATATTGTATTATTTAATAACATAGCACATATTACATTATCATAATTAACTAAAACATTATGTAACAATATTAAATAACTTGGAATTTAATATGAAAATTGTATGAGTTACATTTAAAAGACTATAGATGGCAAATTCTGTACTATTATATGAATTTGTTGTGAATTATTCATATGGCTATATGCATAATATAAAGAATATATGGCTATGAAGTTAACATGTATGAAGATTTACTTTGAATTTATATTAGTGTTAATTCATAATATATCAGGTTATTTAATGCTTTTATTAGACATTAAATACAAGAACATAAAATTTATTGTGAATAAAAAATAAAACGAAGATCTTAGTTTTGTTTCTTAGAGAATGTCCAGGTAACATTGCTTTGGCATTTTTTGAAAACAATGATAACAACTTCATCTTATGTGCCTCACACTAACTGTTCATAGTCTTTCAAGTTAATAATGCAGAATTCTGTGAATTTTTTTTCATAAATTTTATTTGATTGTAAAGATTCTGAGGGTTTACACTTAAGGTAATGAGTACATTTCTTGTTGAGCATTGTTACCCCCTACTTTATTTTTCTCCCACCATCCCTTCCCTCCCCAACAACCCCCACTCCTCCTCCCAATCCAAAGTTGGAAAGTTCATTTCCAACATAGAGTCTTCTGAGTATCATTATTGAAATGGGTCATCCTGTGTCCTTGTTTTAGCATTTTGTTATTCCCTTTCCCTCCTCAAAATCAAAAACAGTGACAACAGGGGATAGGGGGAGTATACAGAAGAAACAAAAAAAAATCACATAGTGCATTAAAAACAACAGCAACAAAGAAAAAACTCTTGTGTCCATATTTTGGGGTTCATTTAGCTTAGCATCATCTTATATGGTCATATGTACATAACACATAGCTTTTGAGCTTTTCTGCATTTAAGAGGGATTTTTTTTTAATGAAAGCATTCTGGCCACAAGAAGCTAAAGTATGCATAATGTTTCTTTCCTGTACAAATACTGAAAAAGATCTATTTAACCTTTTAAAATACTCAGGTATGTCCATGTTTATGTTATTTAACAGAAATTCTGAATGCAAACATTTGTATGACAATAATAGATATTAAGAGATTTAGTTCTGGTTACCCAGATGGCAATCTCTTGATCTTGACAAGTCTCCTTAATTTTTAAAAGTAGCACATGTCTCATACAGCATTAACTGTAGCATTAATGTGAGGTAAAATCAGATTAAATCTTTAAACTATTAAGCAAATATCTAGCATGCATTTTATGAAATATAAATTTTCTAATCTAATATATATACAAGTGTAGTTGTTTTGCATGAAAATTCCAATGGCTAAATTTGTTCCAACAAACATATCATGAAAATTACAATAAACATAGCCAAAACTGTATAAAATCATTTTTCACTAAACTCTAATACTTACTCTGTTAACAATTTACCTTCTAACAAGCCTGGGTTTATTATTCTAATACTTTCCAATGGGAGACCACAAACCATCATTTTTTTTATATTCTTTTACATTTGTTACATTTCATATATTGAAAAAGAATTTCAACTGTTGATTTATTAGAGGAGGAATTTTTTTAAATTTATTTTTATTTTTATTTTTTTATTGTGAAAATACTGTACAGAGAGGTTACAATTACATGGACAAGATAATGAGTACATTTCTTATCAAGCATTGTAGCCTCCTCCTTTGTTTCCCCTTCCCATCCCTTCCCATCCTCCCCCTCCTCCCGTCCCCCAGCAAAACCTCCCCGCTCCCCCTCCCACCAAAGTTGTAAAGTTCATTTTTCGACAAAACGACTTGTACATCTTATTGTTGCAGTGGATCCACCTGTATCTCTATTTAAACGATTTGTTTTTCCCCTTCCCCTCCACAAATTATACCGACATCAAATACAATGAAAGCAGGGGTTATATACTGTGGGGGAGGGACATACAAAGCAACAAAGAAACCATCTTATAAATGTGTTAGAAACAATCGCATGAAAGAAATAAAACATTTGAACACATATCTTAGGGTTCATTTCCCTAACATCACCTTATCTGACCTTTTCTGCTTGAATCAGACATATACTAGATATTGCAAATAAGGGAAACCATGGGACCTATGTTTCTTTGGGCCTGGCTTACTTCACTCATGTTTTCTTTTATTTTATTGTAAAGATGCTGCACAGAAGAGTTAGAGTTACTTGAGTAAGGTAATGAGTACATTTCTTGTGGACTATTGTTATCCCTCCTTTGTTTTTCTCGTACTACCCCTTCCCTCTCCCATTGCCTCTACTACTCCCCCTTGAAATGATTTTATGAAAGAAAAATTAGTGAAAATATGTTCTGTTTTCATAAATAATAAGATTGCACTGCACAACATTGCAGGAAAATATATCTAATAAATTTGGAAGAGGAAAACTTAAGATACTCAGTGAAGTAATACAAAATTCATGTTTAATCAGGGGAAAAGCAACACAAGTTTATTTCCTTTTTTGTTGTTGTTTGTTTGTTTTCCTACTGGAAACAGGAAGAGTTTTTAAGAAAGTGACATTACACAAGAGTTTATATTGTGCATAATAGTGACTTAACTTCCAGGGTGGTAAATCCAGTCTCAATTTGAGTAAATGTCATATTACTGGGAAGGAAACAAGTGGAGTTAATCCCCTTTTCTTTCAAAAAAGATAAGCATCCTACATGAATTTCATTCTGCTCTCAGTTTATTATTTATATTGAACTTATCGTACTTTGAGTTCTTGTTACCTCAAAATTGTAGCCTTATTTAAGCCAAATATTTAAACGAATATTTCATTAGATTAAGATGTACATAAAGTATATATTATTCAGTCTAAAATTCAGGAATAAATAAAATTGTAAAAAATATTATAAAGAAGATAATTTATTCTGGAGATCTGGCAGTGTTTTAAAAACACTGTAGCTTTTTTTTCACCAAGATGGCGCCAAAAGCAAAGGGAGGTCCTACCCCTCCTAAAGCCAAGCCAAGGAAAAGGCTGGGAATGCCAATTAGGCAGTGCTGAATGGCTTCCACAGCCACATAAAGGAAGACATGCACTTCACCCACTTTCCTGCAGCCCAAGATGCTGCGGATACTCTGAAGAGTGCTCTGAAGAGAAACAAGCTTGACCATTGCGCTGTGCTATCATCAAGAGAATATGGTATTCAGGGTCGAATTCTAATAATTCTATTTTTATATCATCAAGAGAATACGGTATTCAGGGTCGAATTCTAATAATTCTATTTTTATAATGCTGGGCCTTCTCTTAGATTCTTAAATTTGTGTGTTTAAAAAGCCATTTTAGGGCTGGGAAGGTGGCTCAGTGGTAGAGTGCTTGCCTTGCATTCACGAGGCCCTGGATTCCTCAGCACCACATAAGCAAAAAGAAAAAAGCCAGAAGTGGTGCTGCTGCTCAAGTGGTAGAGCGCTAGCCTTGAGCTGAAGAGCTGAGGGACAGCGCCCAGGCCCTGAGTTCAGGCCCCACGACTCCCCCAAAAAAAAGCCATTTTAGCCGGGCGCTGGTGGCTCACACCTGTAATCGTAGCTACTCAGGAGGCTGAGATCTGAGGATCAAGGTTCAAAGTCAGCCAGGTCAGGAAAGTCCATGAGACTCTTATTTCCAATAAACCACTAGGAAACCAGATGTGGCGCCATGGCTCAAGCGGTAGAGGGCTCGCCTTGAGATGAAGGGCACAAGGACAGCGCCCAAGCCCAGAGTTCAAGCCCCACGAACGACAAAACAAAAATCAACGTTTTGTTTATGTTGAACATTCATCATGTTTTATTCAGAGTCAAATTATTTATATTTGTTGTTTTTGAAATTTAGATACAATCATGTAATATAATCATATATATGTTTTTGGCTATATAGTCACAAGGGGCATGTAAGTCCACATAAATGTACATGAATTTTAACTTTACACACAGATGAATTTCAGTTTATGCTTAAAAAGGCAATTGCTTTATTATGTTTAAATATACATCAGCTCCTATGTTTTTATTTAATGATTTGGTCTCAGTACAATATCACACAACAACCAATATTATGTCATTAAACAAAACAGCCTACTAAGGTCATGATACAGAGCTGAATGAAAGCACAGAACGTTGTAATGCTTTTCAAAGACAATTCTCGAACATTAATAGAAAAAATTACTGGAAATATGAAGAATGACGTTAATGTGGAAATAAAAATTTGTTTCTGGCACTCATTATTCCAGTACTTTCCAGGAAAGTGAAGAAGGGTTTCAAAATTGTCTACTTTGGCTTTGCTAAGATGTCTAATTATTGGTTTAAAAAATTTCCAATGGAAAAACTTCCTACTTTGGGTCACAGTTAGTAGACAGTAACTATGTAATAGCACAGTGTCAGGTAGCTGTTTTGAACTATAGTAGAAATATTAATGTTTTAAGAAAATAAATGTTAATGAATGAAATGAGAATTGTTAATAACTCAAGAGGAATAATGTTGGAGATGATTTAGAGTTTGAGCACATAATTATCTTAATTGACCCTTTTCTCATATATTTAAAACATATACATGGTAAAGGAAAAAAGGTAATTGCGTAGGCTCTGAGTCTAGCATACTTAATAAATAGTAGTAGCATAATGGAGAAATGTTCTGAAGTTGTTTCTTTAGGATGCCTAGCATCTCGGAAGTGTGTAAAGGTCACCTCTTAAATCACCTTTGTATTTATTCTCCCTCATTTAATCCTAGCATAGTTTATTAGTTGAATTTAAATCTAGGTGATTCCTTTGACCTTGAAAGACAAAAAATGCTAAATCTTTTTTTTCAAGTAGACAAAAGAAGGAGTTATGTGCAGTGTTTATTAGGTTTTTTTAATAGATGGTATTTCAAATTCAGGTACTATATTCTACAATGAAGTTGTTTAATAATTCAGAGTAAACCAGTGATAAAGAGTGCTATCCTGTGAGTGAATTGCATATTAATTGTGCTAATAGAATTTAATGAAGGAATTTTGGTTGTGTAATATATAACATATTTTTAATGAAAGTAGTTTTATCTGAGTAATTAAAGTTTAAGTTACCTATCACAATATGATGGATTACTTATCTTCAAATTGTCTCCCTGTTTGTAAATGCTATTTTTACACTGCAAACAGCTGAAGTAGTAAGGTTATTAGTCTCAAGAGAAATAGAAATCATCAACTGATATAAACAGATGATGATTTGCAGAGATCACAGTCTTTTTTGACCCAAAAAGGACTGTGTCAGAAGCATTAATTCATCCAGGTGCCAATGGTCCAATCATGTAATCCTAGCTAATCAGGAGGCTGCGATATAAGGATCATGGTTTAAAGCCAACCAGGAAAATCTGTGAAAATCTTACATCCAATTAACCAGCAATAAGTGAAGAATAGAGATGTGGCTCCAGTGGTAGTACACCAGCCTTGAATTACAAGCCAAGGGACTGCCCATGACTTGAATTCAAGCCCAAGTGCCAGCACATACCCAAACATTAAAAAAAAATCTACTCACCATTTCTCTATCAATGTGCTAACACAGAATAACTTATGTTAGATTTATTTAGAGTACATATGCCATTTTAATATGGAAAAATTTTATCATGGAATAGTTTATTTCAAAATCTTATACAATGTATTTTTATCTATAGTGATGTTCTTTAAAATCAACATTCTTTTTTCTAATAAAGAACTAAATATTTTCAAAAGTGTAATAACTTTTTCTCCATAGACTACATAATATCATTTGTATTATCAATGTTTGAACATTTTTTAATTTTTAATCCCTCAAATAACATATTCAGATTATGGATTTTTTATGTGTTCATTAATACAATAATTTCCCAAGACATTCAAATGTGTGACAGGTGTACAAAATGCTCAATATTACTAATATCAGGTGCATGCAAATGGAAATCACAATCAAATACTACTTTAGTCCTGCTAGAAAGGCTTTTATCAAAAAGATAATAAGTTCTGTCAAGTATATGGAAAAAGAAGAAACCTTCAAACTTGGTGAGAACTTCGAGTAGATATTGCTGTTGCAGAAAACACCATTGAAGCCATGCACTGGTAGCTCACTCCTGTAATCCTAGCTACTCAGGAGGCTGAGATCTGAGGATCACGTTTCAAAGCCAGGGGGAGGGGGAGTAGGAAAGTCCATGAGACTCTTTTTTTTTTTTTAATTGTGAAAATACTGTACAGAAGGGTTACAATTACATGGGCAAGATGAGTACATTTCTTATCAAGCATTGTAGCCTCTTTTGTTTCCCCTTCCCATCCCTTCCCATCCTCTCCCTGCTGCCCCCCCCCCCCCGCAATCCTGCACCCCCCCCAAGATGTAAAGTTCGTTTTCAACATAACGACTTGTACATCTCATTGTTGCAATGGGTCCACCTGTATCCCTATTTTAATGATTTGTTTTTTCCCTTTCCCTTCACAAATTATACCGACATCAAATACAGTGAAACCAGGGGTTATACAGTGGGGGAGGGACATACAAATCTTATCTCCAGTAAAGCACTAGAAAACTGGTAGAGTGCTCGCCTTGAGCTGAAGAGCACAAGGACAGTACCCAAGCCCAGAGTTCAATCCCCACAATCAACAAAAAAAGAAAAAAAAGAAAAAGGAAAACACCATTGAAGTTCCTAAATTTAATTGAACTATCATCAGAAACAACAACAGTAAAAAACAAAATCACTATATCAAAGAAATAGCCTCACTTTCATGTTTATTGCAAGATTATCCATAGTATCCAATATAAAAAATCATTCTGTGATTACCAATAGATAGAAGGATCAAGAAACATATCTATATCAATATATCTATATCCATATAGATATATAAAATATTACTAACTACCTGTCACCTATCTGTCTGCTATGGAGGTCCTTAGTTCACTAAAGTAAACCATGCACAGAAAATTAAGTGTGATCTCACTCATCTATGGAAACTGCAAAAATGATTTCATAGAAGTTGGAGAGAGAATAGATATTAATCGAGTCTCTAGAGTATCGAGGGGAGAAATCAATCAGATAAACCTGAACAATATTTACTGTTACAGTTAGGCGGGTGAAGGAGATGCTGGCATTCCATTGCAAAATGGAGTAAAAATACATAACAATTACATACAACAGAAAATATCACCAGAGTCTAAATAAAAGATTTCAAATATTTTTGCAGTAAAAAAAAAATGAGTAGATAGATTTGTTAAACTTAATGTGAACATAAAGCAATGTAGAAAATTCTATAACCATTTGCAATATTTGGGCTTATGTTTCAGTTAAAAATAAATTAAAATTTTAAAAAATCCCTGGAAGTGGTGTTGTGGCTCAAAGTGGTAGATCACTAGCATTAAACAAAAGAGCCTGGACACTAAGTTCAAGCCTCACAACTAACAAAAAAGGAAAAGAAACAAACACAAAAAAGCCCAAATCCTAGTGCTTTCTTATAAAATGAAGGCTATCTGACCACCAAGAAAAGGTTCATCTTTGATTCATGTCTCCTCAAATTATCTGTAGATTAGAGCTTCTGCATCTGAATGATCGATCACTGCATCTATTATTTTTCATGTCCCATCCCCTGTAAGCTTACATTTTGTTACATACAATAAAATAAATCATTATATGCAAATTAAGTAAAAAATCCATAATTCCATAATTCACTTTAGCTTATGATAGTATAATGCAATGATTGAAATGAAATTATCAAGACATAAAAATAAACAAAAAGCAATATGATCTTCAATGAATGGGTATAAATAAGTGAAAATTAAAAGAAAGATTTCTGAGGGAACAGTATCATATCTACACAGTATCATAGGTTAAGGTTTTAAAAGTTTTGACTTATTAACTTGTTTATTTTAAATCATATTGAAAAACATACTACTTTTGTTGGAAATACCTACTTTACATCTTAGCACTTCTAGAAGAGATACTTACTCTATCAAATGTTTGTTGATCAAAATGGAAATGATTTATCAAGAGATTTATGATTGTTCAGAAATTTCATTTCAATTTTTATTATAAAAGAATTCAATTTTACATTTTAAAGATTCATTTTCAATTTTTCATGTCACTAAGTTCTAGTTATGTTTAAATAACTTCCAGAAAATAAATTATTTTGACATTCTGTATATTTTTGCTCCTTTTTTGACGCTTAGCAAAATAACCTTAAAATCTCACACATCATAAAAAGTTCTTGGGAAATAAATCCTACCACCTGCCACTTTGACAGCACTTAACCAGCCTGAGTCCTGTTCAATGACACAGTGTACTGATCCCATTCTAGATTGCTGAACCAATGTCAAATTGCTGCAAACATTTCTAAACATTTTAAATTTCTGCACTTAAATCACCATGGACCACTAGCAAATATTTCTTGGTCACCAGCAAGAAGCCTTGACTGCCCTTTTGTATACAACTTTTCTAGGCAGCAACAATAGTTAGATATTTCTACATATTTGGGGGAAAGTATTTTTTAATTGCATTACTCTTCTCTAATAATACAGAAAAAATATTATTGCCTCTGTGTACAAGGACATTTTAATGTTTTAATGTCTACATATTCTAATCTAGGTTAACTTGACAACACTTTCAAGAAATGCTGTCCATGGGCTGGGAATGCTGCTTATTGGTAGAGTGCTTGCCTAGTATGCATGAAGCTCTGGTTTCGATTCCTCAGTACTGTATACACAGGAAAAGCTGTAAGTGGCACGGTGGCTCAAGTGGTAGAGTTCTAGCCTTGAGCAAAAGAAGCCCAGGGACAGTGCCTAGTCCCTGAGTTCAAGCTCAGGGCTGGCAAAAGAAAGGAAAGAAGGAAGGAAGAAAAGAAGGAAGGAAGGAAGGAAGGAAGGAAGGAAGGAAGGAAGGAAGGAAGGAAAGAAGGAAGGAAGGAAGGAAGGAAGGAAGGAGGGAGAAGGAGGGAGGGAGGAAGGAGGAAGGAAGGAAAGAAAGAAAAAAAAGAAAGGAAGGATGAAGGGAGGGAGAGAGGGAGGGAGGGAGGTAGGGAGGTTTCCCTGTCTTTGATTATTAACTGTTTTAGTTAGATTAAAATTTGAGAAAAATCTACTCTCCTCCAAATATGTATAATACTTTGTATATACATTTTTCTAATTGTGAAGGGGGAGGGAATTAACAAAATGCTGAAACATGGATGACCTCAAGATACTGTTGAAAACGAACTTTACAACTTGGCAAGGGAGGTGGGGGTGTTAGGGAGGACTTGGGGAGGTGAGGAGGGAAGGGATAGTAGGGGAAAAACAAAGGAGGGGATAACAATGCTCTACAGGAAATGTACTAATTACCTTACCTATGAAACTGTAACCCCTCTATACATTATCTTTAAAATAAGAGTAAAAAAATTAATCGGATCAATTTATATGTACCAACGATGAAAGAGGCAATCAACTAAAAATATGAAGACCACATTGTAATTAAAGAAAAGAAAAATAGTGGTTTTTTTTTCTGTTACTATCTATCCCTCCCTCTCCTCACATACTGGGGTTTGAATTTAGGACATTGTGCTACTGTGTAAGTATTCTAACACTTGAACTATGCAACTAGACTTTCTTGATGAAAGATTTTTTTTCCCAAAAAAACTTTGGTTTGAACTCAGGGCCTGGGCACTGTTGTTGAACTTTTTAGCTCTACCACTTAAGCCACAGTACCAATTCCAGCTTTTCCTGAATGATTAATTGGAGGTAAAAGTCTCATGGACTTTCCTGCCTGGTCTGGCTTTGAACCATCATCCTCAGATTTTAACCTCTTGAATAGCTAGTATTACAGGCATGAGCCACCATTGCTCAGCTGAAGAATAATTTCCAGATAGCACCTGGCTTTTATGTCAAGCTTAGCCTGGATCACAATCCTCTACTAGACACATTCCATAAATGAAACCATATGTCATCACATCTGGATTTTTGATGGAGATAGACTTTCATTAACTTTTGCATAAAATCCTACCTATCTTTGCTTCTCAGGTAGCTGCAGTTGTAAGCCACCAAACCCCACTTAAATTGCTTTCTTTATGGGCAAGATGAGCAGTAAAATAGTTGATCACTAACAAATACATTTAATAACAGGTGTCATAGGAACTTAACCAGACTATGAAGCCCATACAATGCTGCGCTATATGCCTGGTGTTTACAATGCCTCCCCCAATATAACCTTATCCTTTAATACCTGACAAAATTATGGCAAAATTTCAGCCTAAACTTATTTCAAAGTGAAGCACTTTGGAACCAAATATATACTTGAAAATCACTATATTTTCTTCCAAAATGCATCAAATAACCCTTCTATCTGAGGTTACAAATAAATGTAATGTACTCAATTTTTCTTCCACTCAAAGTCTGTTTCTTTGGTTTATGTACATATATGACATGTATGTCAACAAAGAATACATGCATGATATATGTCATACGTTGTGGTATTAAATATAAGCGTATATAACAAGCATACATAGATGTATACTTTTATAAATATCACACATAGTATAGACTTTACTGCATTTAAGTTTACAGATATGTGGGTATTAAGCTATATGGATATTTACACCTTAAAATGTGAGAACTCACTAATAAAAATATTAACATCATGAGCGAAATGTGTCCCAAGATAGGGGCATAAGTGGTTTTTTCTTTCTTGCTGTTGTTATAACATACTTATAATGCACTATATGATTCTCTTGTTTCTTTTATATGTTCTTCCCCCATGGTATAACCCCTGTTTTCACTGTATCTGATTCTGGTATTCTGCATCTTGTATATACATTTTTATAATTTGGGAAGAGGAAAGGATATAACAAAATTCTGAAATAAGTACACAGGTTGACCCATTGTAACAATGAGATGTACAAAACACTATGTTGAAAACTAACTTTACAATTTCCAGCAGGGTAGGGGGAAGAGGAGTTGGGAAGGTTGGGAGAGAAGGGGTGGTAAGGAAAAAACAAAGGAGGTAACAATGCTTGATAGGAAATGTACTCATTACCCTACTCATGTAACTGTAATTCCTCTGTAAAGTATTTTTACAATAAATGTATATGGAAAAATATTAACATCAAAAGTTGGAAGTACATTTCATCTGTTTAGAATTCATGTATTAGGAACTGTAAATCAAAAAGAATTAATCATATTTTTACTTCTCAATGCTCAAATCTGCCCTCTGTTCATTAAAGATGCCTAAAATATAAGGGGTTAATAAAGCAGTCAGAAGAAAGCCATCACCAATATTGCTCTGTAAATCATTCTTGCTATGACCATTTATTCTGACCAAGATTTACTTGCTCTTTCTCCAGCTAATATCTACATCTATGTGACTTAGTGGGAAGCCTATTTTTGTCATGCATCATGGCCATTTTACCAGCACACAAATATGCACGCTGCAGGTTAACATGAATAATCTTAGACTAGATACACTGTAAGTACAACACCCCATAGAATACATCTAGCCATTACTACTTGTATATGTGCGAATGGTCTTTCATCTTGTTCAAAAATGTACACAAGATGTGTCACTTTGTTTTTTATCCAGGAGAAAATCCAAAGTAATGAAAAGAATACTGTGCAAATCCCTTATTAAAATATTTATTATTGCTAAATGAGAAATTTTAAAGGGATATGTGAATTTTGGAATACATTTGATACTCTAAAATACTGTGTATTTAGGAGGAGATATGTTAATAATTGAATTAAATAACTGAAATTATTTTTTTGGCTCTTATATTAATGTTGTTATATCCATACACAAACACAAAACAAAGATATCACATGTGTGCACACATACACACACACACACACCATTACATCATTTTCAAAGCATATGTAATAAATCCATAAAAATAATACTGAAAATACATAAAAATAAATACTGAAAATAAACCTAATGAAAATTTCCAGAACATAGTGAATGAAGTTGAATATTAATATAGTAGAGGTCAATTACTACAATGAAAAGAGAAATTTAAAATTGTAATATTTAGTACCAAATAATATTAAGCCATGAAATATTGAGTGTACTAGATTTACATGTAGATATTTAATTAGAAAGAAATTTTAATATCATTAAGAAATATTGATACTGTTAATGCACTGCAACATAGATATAGATAGATAGATAGATAAGCGATATATAGATCAAGATAACTCAAAGCTATTCTTTAAACAATTTCAGTTCTATGGAGAACTGATGAACTAAGTTTTCCCTTAATCATTTCTTTTGTAATGATGTTTCTCAAGATCTGATTTGAAGTTCTCCCTCTTCAGAAATGCTTGGGAAAATAGAGTCAGCAATTTAAACTTGTAATCCTAGCTTTCTGGAGGCTGAGACCTGAAGGACTGATACTTAAAAACTACCCATAAAGATAGTCCATGAGACTCTTCTCCAATTAAGCAGCAAAATGCTGGAATGGAGATATATACAAGTGTCAGAGCAACTGCCATGAGCAAGAACGCTAAGGAAGAGCTCAAGATCCTGAGTTTAATTTATAATAACAACAGGAGAGAGAGTGGGGGGACATTAAGGGAGGGAGGAAGGGAGATAATGGGAGGGAGAAAAGAAAAAAGACAGAAAAGAGGAGGGAGGGTGGGAGGAAGGAAGGACCCAGTATCTCAGTCTCTTGGGAGGGTAACAAATTCACGAAGTGCTAATTACCAAAGTAGATGTCAATCATGTTACCTTGTGCTGTCCTCCAATTATTTTCTAATATCTCATCCCAACTGAAACAATCCTCCCTTTTGTCTTAGTGATGTTCGATGTGATTTTTATTTTCTACTGTATTAGATGAAGGAATATATTGATGTTGTATAATAGCAAAAGTAGATATTACTGTAATGTATGTAGCATTAGATATGTCAAGTATTAATCATCAAATCATTTACACTAATATTCTGTCTATTCTTCTTTTAAGTAATTATACAAAAAGATCACAGTCCCATGTGCCAAGTTTTTGAGCACAGTGAGTCTTGTTTAATGTCATGCCTTCCAAGATTCTTCTCAATTTTCCCCTCCCATCCCTACTCTCACATAATTAGTTAAATTTTTACATAATCGATAATGACTACAAATATTTCTTTCCTAAGAAGGAAAAAAAGATATCCTTTCATTGCTTTATTTGCAAGAAATTTCCATTAAAGCATGGAATGTTGGTGGATGGATTTTCTTTTCATCTATTTGGAAGTCATCATAGTAAAAATAATGTCAATTCAATATTTCAGTGCAAATTATGTAGTATGTTTAAGGATATTATCATTTCAATAGTAATAATTATTATTTGTGCATCTCTAATAACTACATCAACTATTTTAGTATGATTATTTGAGGATCACTAACTGTTTTGAGTTTTGAGGGAAAATAGAGAAGCAACATTTGCAGCTCTGTATCTAATTTTTATTTTGAGAAACATTTGGGGTATTCTAAACTCTGAACAGTAGCACTTCTTCTCTTTAACCATTAGATAAAATGATTAATTTCTTATCTATCAATCCATGTGTCATCAATAACAATGCCAGAGAAAAAATTTACAAGATTATTTTCTCCTGCTTTGAGAATAAACATGTTGTCCATATCTTATTTATTTTTCATAACTCTGCCTATGACTCAGCATTTACAAAGCACCGGGAGTCTATTTTCTGACAATATTCAATTTCATTTGAGTATTATATTAACACATCACAAAAGTGCACAATGATTCTGACTCATTTTTAAATTCTAAAATACTTCCATATCTAAGAATTTAATCATTTGAAACTTTAAAAAATGCAAAGTTGATTTTGATTAATCAATGCTATTTGTACATTTACAGATTACTCTTAAATTCATAGAAATTCCTCTTCATTATAAAATATATTCATATTTAGTTTGCTCTTAAGTTGAGCCCCTATGGAAAAACCAATGATCTCCATGTCCATACCATTGTAAAACATAGCATGAATCTGTAAACAATATGCCAAAGATTGAATGAAAACACAAAGCTTACTTTAGATTTTCCAGTCTGCTGATAAATATTATTTTGAAATCAATCAGTCAATACAATATTGAGGTAGCTAATGCCCCACCAGTACGGAGACTCTTGATCAGGCAATGGAACGAACAGTCTTAGGCAGCACTCGCTTCTCTCAAACTGTATCTTCTGTCCTGTTGAATGTACATAATATTACTAGACATTTTGTTAAATTTCTTTCCAAGAACAAAATATCAGCTAATCTTATCTGTAGTATCTAATCACAAATCAACTTCATAACATTTTTAAGTCTGTGTCTTTAGAATAGATTAGAATGGAAAGAGTAGAGAGAAGCAATCTGAATTCCTTCTATTAAGATGTTCTCACATATGCAGCACACTTTATGTCAGAAATAAGGAGGCAGAATGGATAAATGGTCTCTTTCACCCAAGTTTTCTTACCTCAAGGGGATGCCTCAAGATCTCATCTTCTTCTATACTTGCATCTCCATTTCCTCTTTTTACATTTCACCCACTGTTGGACTCAGAGGCTCATAAAATTAAAGCAATAATGGAAATATTAAAAACTTGGAAGTCCTGATAAAAATCCAGTATTCAAAATTAGAAGACGTGTTTCATCGTAACGTGCATTAACTTGCTATTTGACCTATGAAGGTAATTTTCTGTCTTTGGGTTTAAATTATGTCAGGATTTTACTCAAATTCTAGTAATCTGCTAGATTCAATCTGGAGCTGAAAAAGTGGGGAGTGGTTAGAACATCATGTAATATTCTCTCCTCTTAAAAAATTGCTGTCAAGAGGATTGCTTGGAGCATTTGATTGATGATTATATCAGTGCCAATATAAGCTGATGAGGATGAAAAATTAATTCTGAGATTTGGGGAAGGCTTTAAAGTGGATGTTACAACTTGTTAAAGGTCACAAAGACATTAAATACGAAAAAAAACTACATAGACAATGAAAATGCCAGTTTTTAAAAAAGTAATAGCAGAAGATTTCTCTCTTTTCATTTGTTTCCTCTGATTTCCTAGGCTTCGCCTGATTTTATTTTCCTGTGATCTCATAGAACACAAACCTCAGCTGTGATGGCTTCCTTACCCAATTTAGATTCTCCTTGTATTTTATACCATTTTTTCTCTTTTTAAACAGTATATTTTTGTAGCGACCGTCTACTCGACCAGCGAGGAAAAACGACCACCACACCAGGAGTCTTCTCAGATCACGCTTTATTGGAGAGCCTTTTAGTTGTAGGAGAGCTTGGGCGCGAGAGAGCGTGCACCCGAAACACAGCCGCTTATATAGGAGAATCGGAACGCGGGTCTTTCTATTGTTGGTCGCCTGCCTTTCACCGTCACCAGGTGTCATGGGATTGGCTGGGGACTCTACCTGGCTCGTGCACGCGCACAGCCCAGGCGTCCCGCCAAGCACCGTCTGGGGTGGTTACCTCAAAGCTGCAAGGGAGTGGGCGGGGTCTCGCCTCGGCTCCCTACAGTTCCCCCTTCTTTGTTTTATGGCAACAGGTAAGAGTAGAGGTTGGGCCTCTGTCTAAGACATTAATGAGAGGACCTTGCACTGGTCTTCGCCTGAGGGGCGCCTTCCCCAGTGATGACCAGGCCCGTCCGATGCCTTTTTTGCAGAGGTGGGATCTTGGGCATCAACCCACTTGCAACCCAGCATGCTCTTCTTGAGATGAGAACCATCTCCTCAAGTGCAGTGCACTTGCCTTGCACCCTGTCCCAAATTGCAAATTGCATACCTGTCCCGGTGCAATGGGATCCCCTGATCCCTCGGGGTGCTAAGGCTATGCAGAATGGTAAGGCTTAACTGCCTCTTAGGGCCGACAGCCAAATCTGGGGTGAGGATCCACTCTCCGAAGCGGCTAATGCTTGCAAGATAACAACCTTGTCCCTTCTGGTTTGGGGTCGAAGGCGACAGACCAACCATAGGCAGACCACGCATCCTCCCAGGCAGCAGGCTAAAAACATTCCGACTCCCACCCACTCTTTGAAAAAGGACACCGCAGAGGCAATCCAGTCAGTAAATTGTAACAGCCCACAGCATCATTGGTTTAGCTATCACAGGGATTGCTATTAGCACTGTTGCTAACAGCAGGAAGATCAGCTGCATCTTCAAGAGGGGGTTCTGTTGCAGTCTCCACCGGCCTGGTCAGTCTCGTTGGCACCCAGTGAGGTACTTCTTGACTCTGTGGAAAAACACAAACAGCTCCCCTGGATCTCGTTATTACCGGATCCGGTCCATACCATTTATTATTAATAACATCCTTCCACATAACCATGTCTTTAGTATCCATGGGGTCTCTTGTCATATGCCGATCTGCAGCAGACTGATCATTGTCATTTAGAATTAAAAAATTAAGGGTAAAGAGCGCAAGAGAAAGTCTTTCCCTGGGGGACGCTGACTCAGCAATTCCCCCTTTTTGTTTTTGAAGCATTTCTTTTATGCTTCTATTAGCTCTTTCCACTATACCTTGTCCTTGAGGATTGTAGGGCAATCCGGTGGTGTGGGCAACCTGCATTTGTGCGCAAAAGGCGCGAAAACCATGGGAAGTATAAGCAGGGCCATTATCCATCTTGAGTCTAAGGGGCTTTCCCCAAGCTGCCCAAGCTTCTAAGCAGTGTATTTTGACGTGAGACACCTTTTCTCCTGCCAGAGGTGTGGCATGAATGACACCAGAAAAGGTGTCCACAGACACATGTAAATATTTTAACTTACCAAATTCTGTCAGATGAGTAACATCCATTTGCCATAGGGCGTTTGGTCTCAACCCCTTGGGGTTTACCCCCACATGGGGAGGATGAAGAAAGGTAACACAGGATTTACAGGCTTTAACAATATCTCTTGCCACATGCCTGGACAAATTATATCTTTCCCTAAGGGTATTAGCAGGTACATGATACAATCTATGAAAGTCTTTTGCCAATTCTACAGGATCAGCAGCGACCAGAGCCACAGCCCGAGTTGCCTGGTCCACCAAATCATTACACCTTGCCATCGGGCCCGGCAACATAGAGTGGGCGCGAATATGTCCAATATAAAAAGGATGTTTTCTGTTTAAGATAAGGGATTGAATCTGTAACAAAACATTAGAAATTGTACTGGCCTGCTTAACTGAAGCAGCAACTTCAAGAGAAGCAACGGCATTTACAACATATAATGAATCAGAAAATAAGTTAAAAGGTTGATCAAATCTTTTAAAAACTTCAAGCACAATTAAACATTCAACAGCCTGTGGGACATTCGGCCGAAAATTAAAGACTACCGGCTGTTTGTGTCCTTGAACAAAAAAGGCACCTTGTCCAGATTTTGATCCATCCGTAAAGATGGTTAGAGCATCAACCAAGGGCTCCTTTGAAGTGACAACAGGAAAATACACTAAATTTTTGTTAACTAGGGCAAGCAGAGGATGCTTAGGATAATGATTATCAATTACATTTGGAAATGAACAAACAAGAATTGCCCACATATCCATTGTGGCTGCTAAAATTTCAACTTGCTCATGGGTGTATGGAATAATTAATTTATCTGGAATTTTTGCAAAGTGCATCAAACAATACTTTATACCCCAAATTGCCTCTTTTTTTAATTTTTTTTTATTTTTATTTTTTTTTAATTTTATTTTTTTTTCTCAGATCAAAATTGCCTGTTTAGCCACTAATTCAGGAAAATATTGAACAGTTTTTGCTCCCACAGAATCATAGCATTAATAGTTAGCCTTTGAAGCAAGGCAGTGGTATAATTGGCCGTCACCCCATAAGTCCTGACTGCCTCAACTAAATCTTTTAACTGGGAGTAGGAAACCGGCTCAAAATTTCTTTCAGCAGTAATGGGATTCTCAAAGACTGGGAAAGCGGCTGCTAATCGCGACCAGGTTTTTTCTTTTATAAAGTGACTCTTCCCTGCCGGCGGGCACGGCAGGGGGGCCGACAGGTGAGGGGCAGCTCCATTTCCTCTCCCTGGCTGCTGCGGTACTCCCACCCCTAGGGGGCGCCACCCTCCATATCTGTCTGCCTCGTGCTCCGCCGCAGCCTCTTCTAACTTCACTATCAGCTGGATCGAGCTGCTCTCCCTCCTCCTCTAACATTTCTTCCTCTGAGTCACTCACAAGATTACTATATTCTTGGTCCCGCCCTTCCACATGTAGGGCTGAGAACCGGTTTGCTTTTAAAGAAGGGCACGGGGGTCTCCTTGAGACCCCCTCCTCTCTGAAACGCTTCTCCTTTTGTGAGGGCTGCAGCCCCTCTTGCTTTAATTCTTTAGGATCCTTTTCTCTTTTTTCCCTTTTTCTTTTAGGCCTATTTTCCACTCCCCTTACTGTATGCTGACTCTGATAGACTATCCTGATGCTGCTTTAGTACTTTGCGTTCTTCCTGGATTAAGTCAAACCCTCCCTCCTCGAGGCAAGTGCGCACCATCAAAAAGACAAGCCACAAGGGAAGAAGCAATGCAAGCAACCAATAAATATCTAAATCTACAGTGAACAGCATACCGGGGGATATTTACCGACGTCCCCTCTCCGCGTGTTGAGTTCTGGCTCCAATTCGGCCTCTCGCGCGGGTCCCGTCCCAGGTTCGTTCCCGGGTTTCAGCACCAGTTGTAGCGACCGTCTACTCGACCAGCGAGGAAAAACGACCACCACACCAGGAGTCTTCTCAGATCACGCTTTATTGGAGAGCCTTTTAGTTGTAGGAGAGCTTGGGCGCGAGAGAGCGTGCACCCGAAACACAGCCGCTTATATAGGAGAATCGGAACGCGGGTCTTTCTATTGTTGGTCGCCTGCCTTTCACCGTCACCAGGTGTCATGGGATTGGCTGGGGACTCTACCTGGCTCGTGCACGCGCACAGCCCAGGCGTCCCGCCAAGCACCGTCTGGGGTGGTTACCTCAAAGCTGCAAGGGAGTGGGCGGGGTCTCGCCTCGGCTCCCTACATATTTTCATGTGTTTTAATGGCTTCAAACGTATTAGACTTCAAGCTCTTACAAAAGAAGAATGATATTTCAATTTACTGTAACCCATGCATTAAACATAATACCAGTTTTTATGTTTGTCACTTAGAAAATATTTATTAACTAAATATTTACACCTATGCGTGAATTTTTAATCGACCTGGCAAAAAAATGGAGCTAATTGTGGTAGGATTTACAAATGTAGGAATCAAAATGCAAGAATACTGGGAACTGTCTTATAAAGAAAGTTAAAAAGAATGCAGCTTTATTTAGAAGACAAAAGAAAGTTTGCAAGATTGTAAAAGAGGAAGGAAGTAGCTGAGCAACTAGTGAAACATAAACTTATATTTAAACTTAAATTGGCATTTGTCAGTGAGTCACTGGCAGTTATATTATCTGTAATAGGAAAATAAGTTATTTCAAGAAGAGAACTCCCAGATTTTGGAAGAAACGAGCATGGTGAGCCTTTATTTGCAGACTAAATTAAATCAAGTTACTGTCTACTGCCCTTGGCAAAAAGTGTGATTTTAATATAAATCCGAATTTAGAAGCTAGAAACTGGAAAAAATACTATAATTTGTTGAAAAATATATGATAGTTTTGGTTTTAGCTTTGGCTAGTTCCTTTGAGGAACAAGAAGGATGTTCATTATAGTACACATCTAGATAAACACAATTTAAATTATAATCTATAAATTGTAATTTTTCTAATGGAAACTATGCTTTGAAAAATTTGCTATCATTTACTCTAATTATTTTGTTCTGGACTTCCAACATTAAATATGTATGCTGCAGGATATTTCTTTCAAGGACATGAGTTTCTTCCTTATCGTCTTTTATCTTTGTGATGTGGATACCTTAACTGGAAATTCAAGCAATAACTTTTCTTTGAGGAAAACTTACAAGAAGTTTGGATTTTTTTAATAGCAATGAGTAAGTTCCACATGGATTTTGGCAAAAGAGTGACAGGATACACATCAAACGTCCATTTGGTCTTTTATGATGTAAATTGTCTATAGGAGGCAAGGAAAATCCATTTGGAGACTATGGCAGGAGCTCAAGGAATAATTGTTGGTGACTCTGGCAGGAAGTCAGCTCTAAGTGTGGTAAATCTGTAAAAAATTTTAAACTAGCTTAAAATTAAACCTTATATTCACATACATATCCATTTTGAGTGAAGAAAATTGAATTCACATGCTAGTTTTGTTCCTATTTAAACCAATGTTTCAATAGAAATCAATTAGACATATTTATTAATTTGCTGAAATAATTATAGGCATGGTTGGTAATATATTCACCTTGATTTCTTCTTTGCAAAGAATTATATTTTATTCAGGAATTTTCTGTTACCATTGGTTTTGTTATCAGCTTTCACTTTTGTTTTTCTAACTGGAATAATCATCTCTGAAAACCTCATAAATAACAATACATTTGAAAGCTACACAATTGACTACGAAGTTTATGTGTGCTGGCTGTGTGTCTTTTCTGGATTCCACATGCTTATATCCAAATGTCTATATTTATTTTGCTTTCCATGCTGGAAATCTCTATTTGCCATTACAAATCTCTCCCACTACATTCTGTGATTTAGAGGCAGACTTCTCACAAATGGCTCAAATGTGCTTTCTTGCTCCCTGACTTACTGATAGGTTAAGCCAATCTCAGTATTGTGAAAGACTGAAGAACACAGGACAGAGATAAAGGAATTATGCCTACAACCATGCCCAGTATTTTGTGCAGACTTCTATTAACAAGTATATATGTAGTTGAGTTGCCTCCAGAGATAGCATCTACAACAGTGACAATGATGTCTCTGTCCTTGTGCCCATTAGACCCATGAGCTGGTAATGGTTGCCTTGACTTCCTAATTATTAAAGGCATCTTTTACTTCCTACTGGTCCTATTAATCTGGTCCATATATTTATCTGCAATCACTTACCTAAATAGTTTCAATTACTTCTTAGAATATATGTCAGTAAGTTTTCTGAAAAGAGACAGGTAATAAATATTTTAGGTCTTGTGACAATGAGTCAAAGCAAAGTATCTGAAAGATATTCTTATATAAAGAGATAAGCTTAGATATAATATTTAAAAAATAGGGGCTGGGAAGGTGTCTCAGTGGTAGAGTGCTTACTTTGAATGCATAAGACCCTGGGTTTGATTCCTCAGCACCACATAAGCAGAAAAATCTGGATGTGGTACTGTGGCTCAAGTGGTAGAGCACTAGCCTTGAGCTGAAGAGCTGAGAGACAATGCCCAGGCCCAGGGAGAGTTCAGGCCCCACAACCGACAAAAAATTGAAACTGTAGCATTAAAACTATAACAATATTTGAATATGTTTAGAATAAAGAGATGATGTGTGATTATAATTATGATTGGGCGCAGACAGGTAATTTGTTGCTTAACTGAATTTTTATCTTTTATTACCTATTTTCAAATAGAAAAGAATCACTTATTTGTTCATCGGTTTTTGTAATTCCAACTTTATAGACTATTCATTGCTTTAAAATTTATTCTTTTTTGTTGTTGTTGTTGGTCCTGGGCCTTGAACTCTGGGCCTGAGAGCTGTCCCTCAACTCTTCAGCTCAATGCTAGTGCTCTACCACTTGAGCTACAACACCAATTCCAGTTTTCTGGTGGTTTTATAAGGGTTTCACAGACTTTCCTGCCAGGGCTGGCTTTGAACCGCGATCCTCAGATCTCAGCCTCCTGAGTAGCTAGGATTATAGGCGTGAGCCACCGGCGCCCTGCTATTCTATTCGTTAGCTTACTACTTAAAGCATTTCTGAATTTTGTCTAAGTTTCAGACAACTTTTAGTAGTATTTTTATTATTACCAACTAGTTATACTATTTGACATGCATACTATAGTATGTACTGTAATATGCCTACTATTTGCATACTATGCACCTTGATCAAAGTAACCCATCTATAGCTCTCCCTTCTTCTCCTTTCCTCTTCCCAAGCCAATCTTTATAAACTTCATTGTTCCGTTTTTACAAGTGTATATGCAAAGTTTGTTTACCTTAAAAAGCACTTTTAATCCATGGCAAAAAACTGGTAGCAGGATCTAATTGAGCCCTTAGGCTATAGTTTGCTGAAATTAATATAACACTTATATAAGTCATATAATTAAAACATAATTACAGTTCATTAATTATAATCCAATAATGTAATTAATAATACAGACTAAGATGATATTGTTATAAATTAGTCATTTATATGTAATTAATATTAAATTGATAGAAATTGAATAGTAATTGAAATAATTGCATAACCAATATAACTAATAATATATAACAAAACTATATGTTTGGTTAAGATAATTTTTACTACCAATTTCAGTGTTTCTTGGTCACTTATTGTATGCTACATACTTATGATATAAGTACTAAATTTTACACAGATCTTGCTTTTGAGTTTACTGAAAACTACAATATGGTTTGACAGCAAGTGAAATATAAAGTAATCTCTGGAATTCTAAACTAGCAATGAGATGAGAATTTTTTCAGATGAAATGAAAAACACTTAATGTCCAATTAATATGACTTCGTTGGCCCTTCACATTTACAATTTTAAATTTTTGTTTGATCAGACTATTTTGAGTGTATGTTTTCTACCTAATATACTGTTGTTTAGAGTATTTTTCTTACTTTTTTTGTTATATTCTTCCTCCAAGAGCCATTTCAAAATTCTACTGTAATTTGAAAATATTGCAGTGGTAACCTCTTGTTGTTCTTAAATTATAGCTTTACCAACAATGTGTCCTTCTTTATTTATATTTTAATTTATTAACATAATGTTAAATTATTTATCTACAGAATTTCATATACTTCTTCCCACTAAATAGTGCTACCCATAATGAAATATTTAGAAATAAACATGGGTTTAGTCATAATAGTTCAGGTCAAATCTGTAATATCCTATTAGATAAATTCTAGCTTTATTTTAGTGGCATATTTACAATATAAATTTAAATAAAGTATAAATTTAAATGAAGAAATGAATAAACTAGGGGTTTTAGGGGCTGGAAAGGTGGCTCAGTGGTAGAGCGCTTGCCTTGCATGCATGAGGCCCTGGGTTCGATTCCTCAGCACCACATAAGCAAAAAGAAAAAGCCGGAAGTGGCGCTGTGACTCAAGTGGTAGAGCACTAGCCTTGAGCTGAAGAGCTGAGGGACATTGCCCAGGCCCAGAGTTCAGGCCCCACAACCAAACCGGACCCTTCCCCACCAAAATTAGGGGTTTTATTACATGAATACATATAAAGAAAATCTGAAGTTAGAAATATGGTTATTTGGGTATCATATGTTTAATAGGAAAACAAATCTTCAATTAATTGGTGATTCCCAGAAAGTGTACCACCAAGGATTTAAAAACAATTTATATCCTTTCAATATTTTGATAATGAATGTAGAAAGAAATACAGATTTTTTAAAATCTTCTATTTTCAAACAATTCTGATATAAGTTATCTGGTCTATCATCCTGCAAATTCTATTTTGTGTTAGAATATCATGAATTAAACCTATACTTTCAAATAATGCTTTAAACTTGAGATACAAACATGAGAAAGTTATATTCCCCATTTCTATGGAGAAACAGTGTTGAAAGTGCACAGGACTTTATTCACTGAGTGTAACACTCAAATATCATTCAAATGAGGTTTGAAGAATAGTTTTTTCTCCTGCCATATAACAACATAAAAATTTAACCATTCGCAGCAATTCATTTCTTTGTCACAGTTCTGTTAGTCCAGTGTCTTTTTCGGTATTTGGAAGTTTCTCTTATTAAGGTCTCCATGGTCTAAAATAAAGATAGGTGGTCCAGGTTTTTTGTTTTTGTTTTGTTTTGTTTTTTTTCTGGCAGGGGTGGGGGGATAGTTAGCCTAAAAGGATGAATTAACTTCCAAATTTATACATAAATTTAATAGAATTTTGTTTTCAGTTTGAGATTGTCCCTTATTACTTTGTGAGTTGTTATTCGAGCCTTTCTTAGCTCCTACTTGAATTCCCCATGTGTGTCCCAGTTTGCCAAAATGTCATTCTCTCCATCTTCAAAACTTATGGGAATCCTGATCTAGATTCAAGCTCTTAATTCCTTTTTGTGCCATTCACCTAACATAAACATAAATCTAATCTATTACGGATCATCAATGAAGTGATCTGATTTAGAGCTTTGCACTAAGATAAGTTTTCCATTTTTAATGAAGAATAATGCCATATAGGTACTTTCCTCACAAAACCTGACATAGTCACAGAGATTTGAGACTTAGGTATGGAATTGAAAGATTTAAAAATTATATTTATATATTTTAGTATTTTAGAATTCTGACATTTTGCCAGGATCTTCAAATATATTAGATGACCAAACAAGGAGAAATTTGTTTTGATAAGTTGATAAGTTACAAGGAAAAAAATTCACAGTAATATCTGGATAAATAATGTATAAGAATGCTAGAAGCAGTAAATATTGTCATTTGATATGAAACACACATATTTTGTGACAAGAATCAGGATTATACAATGCAATGTTACTGGTGGAGTTTACAAATGCTTCTCTCATTTACAAAAAATTCATTCAGTATCTGGTATAAATAAGGAATATATATTTTAGAGTATTCAATTACTAATTTCACTTGGAGTAGTGAAACGAGTTGCATTAGCATTTAACACAGTTTGCATCTTATTTATGTTCAAATGTTAGTAAATGAAGAAAGCAAAAAGAAACACATTGTTACTCAAAAACTAGAAAGAAAATTCACAAGGCCCTAGGTTGGAAAAGAACTTTACAACTTCTGGAGGATGGTGGATAGGGGCATGGGGGAAGGAAGGGATAGTAGGAGAAAAACAAAGGAAGGGGTAACAAGGTTTGTCAAGAAATGTACTCATTATCTTACTCATGTAACTGTAACCCCTCTGTAGAGCATCTTTACAATAAAATTAAATTTAAAAAATAAATAAAAACAAACTCACAGTTTGTTTAAATGAGGTTAATTCTACGGTATTTATTTTATTTATCCTTTCAGAAAAAAGGAAATCATATATTTTTGTCACATTAAATGATAAAATTTATTTTTTTCAATATTTATTTCATTTGGGTGTTTCACCAAATTAACTGCTAGAATGGAAGTAAAATTGTAAAATGTACACAATCTAATTAAAATGGGAAGAACTAGAAATAAGGTGCGTCTCATTATAACTCTATTTTTAAACTGAAACTTAAGTAAAAAAAAAAAAAAAGAACCTCTAAAAGCCAAAAACCAAGCTGGAAACAAGACTATTATATTCACAGTCAGGATAATCAGTTTTCCACTTTACCCCTCAACCTCTCAACCCCACCTCTTCTCCACATCCTTTCAAAGCTTTTCTTTTTTTTTCTTTTTTCTTTCTTTTTTCCTTTTTAATAAACAATACACCTGAGAATTCCTGGCACAGACTGGTAGCTATCTAACATGCTAGAGGCTACCAAATTGTAAATTTAACAGGGAAATCGTAAATTCCTAGGGAAATGTACATTGAGCTCTGAAGCCTTGAAACTTAAGCTTTAGTGGCTTCCTGGATATCCCTTCTCTTTACAGGTGGAATACACTTTCCTCTTGCTTTAATTTTATGTTCCTTTCACTACTTTCTGTTATCATGCTATTATGTTATTATTCACCTTATAACTTCCTGCATATCTAACATAAAATGTTTTTTAATGAACAAATTTAGAATTATTGCATGAGATTTCAGAAAGAAGCAGTTGTTCATTTCTTGTTCTCTGACTTTATCATGATGTTTATATAAATGCTATCTAAGATTGCTTTTATAGCTTAGATAACATCTTCAATTACTCTAATTAAGATAATTCCTTAAAAAAGAACTGGCTGAGAATATTATGTCAACTATATAACCTTTTCCTATTTCAAAAGGAATTTTTCAGTCTATTAAAGCTAGTCATTAAGAAAAGCTTTTCTTTTCCTTAATATTTTTATTGAAACTGAAGAAAATGACTCACATATAGTTGTTTGAATCCATTAGCTATTTGTTGAATGCACTTCTTATTAGTATTCATATCTTAAAAATCCTTTAATAATACAAATCATTGTAAAAATAATAACACTATTAGTAACTAAGCCTTTAGACTTGATTTTTTTCTGAACAATAGGAACACAAATTCTATAATAGCTGCCTATTCTATATTTCACAACAAATAATTACGATTTTCTTTTGAAAAGAATAAGGACAAGGATTTGCAGGCATAATTTGGGTATTTTATGCAGTAGTGTTACTGGCTATAATCCTATTGTTAAAATCTTACCGATTTATAAAGGTCTTTTGATAATCGTTGTCTTTTTTTTGAAACTGAATAGATGGATAATCATCACTTCTGCAAAAAGTTACTATAAACTGGATATTTTACTTTTCATAGTGATTAACTGAAAATTAACCCTGCTAATATTTAAATCTGAATTGTGTTTTATATAATTTCTATACTTTCTAATATGAAATTTAGACATACATTTTTTGGGGGGGTCTGTCAGTCATAGGGCTTGAACTCAGAGCCTCTGCACTGTCCTTGAGCTTTTTTCACTCAAGATTAGCACTCTACCACTTGAGCCACAGCTCAGCCCCATTTCCTGTTTCCTGGTGGTTAATTGGAGGTAAGACTCTCATAGACTTTTTTACCAGGCTGGCTTAGAACTGTGATCCTAAGATCTCATCCTCCTGAGTATTTTGGATTACAGGCATTAGCTACCAGACTGTGGCTAGACATAAAATTTTCTATTTAATCATTTATACTCAATTTTACCTTGGAAATCTGTTTATATTAGCACTTCTATCACACAGTCACATACTAATTTTTGTTAGTGAACAAGTCTTAATTTCTACTATGAATTCAATCCGTAAACCTTTGTGTATTGTTTGTTAATATGACTTTTCTTGTACCAAATCATGATCTATAAGAACTGACATAAAAGAAAATGTTTTAAGTTGAACAATACCAAGTATTTTAGAACTGTGAATAGTTAAATTAAATAGGTAAATTAAATAGTTAATCTGTTAAGTAAATGTGAATTTGTAAAGAGAGAGTGAGACTAATTTGATTTAAAAAATATCATACATACACTTGTAAAACATTGCAGTAAATCCTCTTTGAACTATTGGTTTACATCAAAAGGCAAATGAACTTACAAGATTTTTAAACATCTCCTGTCTAAAGTGTAGGTATTTGTATGGTGAAGAGGTCAAATGGAAAGGGTGAAAGAAGTTAGATATGCTAAAAATAGTTTGTGTATAGTGGTAAAAAAAAAAAAAAAAAACCAGCAATGAATCTTGTTAATTGGTTTGCAATCTTTCTTGCTTAAGAGGCTGAGATCTGCTGAACCCAATTTAAAGCTAGCCCTTGCAGGAAAGTACATGAGACTTTTATCTTCAAATAACCACCAAAAAAGCTTGAAATAGAGCTGTGGCTCCAGTGGTAGAATAACAGCCTTGAAGGAAAAAAAAAAAAAAACTAAGCGGAAGTGCAAATACCATTCTAACACAAAAATACATAAACATACATACATGCATAAAATAAGATGCATATATAAATGCTGTTTTAGGGAAATAAACATTTTATCCTTCAGTTTCCTAGGAGAAATTTGTTGACAATATTGTTTTCTTCTATATAGTTAATAAAAAAATATTAGTTCTTTTTGGAGTTTTTCCTGTGTCTTTGTGACAAGGATGTAATAATTTATTTTATTTATTTATTTATTTTTGGGACCGGTTGTGGGGCCTGAACTCTGGGCCTGGGCGCCATCCCTCAGCTCTTCAGCTCAAGGCTAGTGCTCTACCACTTGAGCCACAGTGCCACTTCCGGCTTTTTTCTTTTTTGCTTATGCGGTGCTGAGGAATCAAACCCAGGGCCTCAGGCATACAAGACAAGCGCTCTACCACTGAGCCACCTTCCCAGCCCAGGATATAATAATTTATATATACATACACACACAAAAACACACACACAACTTTATTGTTAAGTTGATGAATGGCGTGTGGGGGGGGTTACAGTTACGTAAATAAGGGAATGAGTGCATTTTTTTAAACACTGTTACCCCACTTACCCCTCCCTATTCCCTCTCCCCCCATAAGTTATATAGTTCATTTCCAACATAGTGTCAAATGAGTACCATTGTTACATTAGTACATCCTTTGTCCTGCTGTCTCTGGAATCCCCTTTCACTTTCATGGATAGGATAAACTTTTATACAAGACAAAGGCTACAGAAAACTAAAACAGAGGGGAAAAAAAGAAATAACTAAATACAAGACAGGACATAATAAGAACCTCTTGTATCCAATTCTTGGAGTTCATGTTGATATGCTTCATTATATATGTTCCTATGCACTTAGTGATTGAGCTAGTGAGCCCAAAGGAAAGTAGGTTGCATGGTTTCCCTCATTTGTAAAATCTAGAATATGTCTATGATATTTTTAAGTGGGGATCTCAATAGCTCAATTGCTAAGTGCATAGGAACATATATAATGAAGCATACCAACATGAACTCCAAGAATTGGAATGTGAACATTACAACCACTCTGGAAAGTAGTGTGGAGTTTCCATAAAAACTTAAGCTTAGAATTATCCTATGACCCAGCAATTCCACTCCTGAGCATTTACCAAAATGAATACAAACCCGGATACAGTAAAGCCACTAGTACAACTATGTTTAATACTCTATTCACTATAACATAGGAAGGGTATCAGTCCAGATCCACCTCAATGTATGAAAGGATCAAGAATAGACTTGAAAACCCAGAAATGAACCCAAAGACCTATAGCCATCTAATCTTTGATAAGGGAGCTAAAAAAAATAGAATGTAAGAAAACAGCCTCTTCAGTAAATGATGCTGGCAAAATTGGTTAATCACCTGTACAAAACTGAAGCTAGATCCTTATATATCACCCTGCACCAGAATCAACTCCAAATGGATCAAAGACCTGGGAGTCAAAGCAGACACCCTGAAAACATTACAGGACAGAATAGGAGAAACCCTAGGTCTCCTTGTCACAGGCCGAAATTTTCTTAATAGAGACACAGAAACACAACTAATCAAAGAAAGATTGGACCTGTTACATTTTCAAAAGAGACAGTAAGTGTTCAAATACTTTTTGAACAATTTCAAATTCTCCAATGAAAAGGAAGAGAAATGCATTTGATGATGGATTTTGTTTCATTTTTCTTCTCTCTCTAATTTATTGGGTCTAGTGAGATAGTTTGTGACCTTTGTCATCAAATATTAATATAGAATTATATGTATTGTAATTATATGTATTATATATATTGTAATCTGTTAGGAAATAAATTAATTTAGTCTTCTTGAAACTAAAAGTTATCAGAAGACACATTAAATTTTAAGTATTTGTAATTTTTAAGTATTGGTAATACATTTCATAAGGATTAACTTTTCTTCATAGATCACTCAACAGAATTCCAGGCTTCTAAATATGCCATTATTATGAGTCTAACCTTCCCATCTCTTAATATTTTGTTGTAGATCAAGCAGAACTAAAATTCAGGCAGAAGTAAGCATTCTTCTCCTTATTTTCAGTGATCATTGGCTAACATAAAATTAAGGAAAATACTATCAAGAAAGTAAAATATTTTTGCTACTCATTTCCTGTTATTCTCTTATTTTATCTACCTTCAGAGGACAGATGAATCCTAATATTTATAGAATTCTTCTGTCTTGTTCCTGTTTGCCTGAAAGATTTTTAAGATGTGAAATATTCCTTTGGCATATTGAGTTGACACGCATCAAATAAATTAAATGAAAATTATGTAAACTAGAAATTAAAGAAATGATCCTTCTCTACCTACTCCTTAGGGATGGAATTTATTCTATTTGGATGGAATATTAGTCTAGTTGTTATTGCTCTGACAATATACCTGAGATAGGCTTGTAAGAATAGTTTATTTTGCTCACAGTTCTGGAAATTCAAGGGAGTATTGCTGACATCAGTTCAACTTTGATAGTGACCTGGAGGCAGGAGAAAATGATCAGAATGCATGCTAGAGGAAAGATACCATTTTCATCAAGGGAACAAGAGACACTGGACACAGAAATCTTCTTGCAGGGCCTATCCACAACCACCTAAGGAAGGATCTCACACTAGTCCCCACCTCTAAATATCCATCATCTTCCACTACTATACTCAGCAGGAAGCCTCCAATTCATGAAACCTTTATGTGGAATGGAGGAATAGTCAACAATCACAGCACAGAACATGGTTAGGTAATAAAAATGCTATATAAATTCAAAGCTGCCAATAGCTATATTTCCCATGTGGAAAGTACTGTGATAAAGATTTTTTACACTAGAAATTTTACATGTAATACATACATGACTATTGCTTTGCCATTGCTTAAACTAATCTGCAATGAATTTCATGAAGAAGTCTTATTTATTCCACATATACATACAAGTAAATTTTCAAGACTTCTTTCATTAGTTTTTTTGAAGAGCTAAATTGTTTGCAGAGAAGCAGCAATTAAAAAGCTTTCATTTTAAGTGTATATTAAATAAATAAAAATAAGGGAAAGCTATAAACATTTATTATAGATTTATTTTGATATTTGTTCTGCATAAATTATGGATACATGCATAATCTCATCTTTAAAGGTTTACTAGTATTTGATAATCAGAGCATGTAACCATTTACTACTTACATGATATTCAGATAATAAAATAAAATGTCAGGATTTATAAATAAAGTAGTATCACTGATAGAGCATTTGATTAGTTTCTTTGAGCAAATAATACTTTTATAACTTCAGCTTGAGATTTATAGCTCTTACACTCCTCCCCTTATGTTTGAAGTTTTCTAAGTCTGAAGAAATGGAGAGTTTCCCAATCTGGCTTTACAGGAGAAAGGGGAAAATCTGAAATACAGAATAAAAAGTCCTTGTTCATGACAAAAACTAAAGGAATCGAATGACAAGGCAGAATACAAAGGGATTAAACATAAGATATTTAATTAACTAATTTGTCAAGTAGACACTTGAAAATAAGTCAATGGGTGTGATTATTAAAATACATATGTTTGGAGCTTTCAGAAAGAGTTATTTATGTCGTCATTTAAATGGGTGGTCTTAGCCAAATATATGAGCTTGCTTTCGATTACAGGTGCCTTAGGAAATCTTTAATATCACATAACCATGATGTTTTAAAATATCTTTAAAATCTATATGTTCCTATTTTGGAAGTATTGGCACAATTGGCTTCATCAGAGAAAATCCTTTATCTTCAGCCTGGATAACAGACTGCTATGTCCACAGGCAGTCCTTGAGCAGATTGGTTTTTGTTCTCGGGAGTGGGAAGATTGACCTGGTTCTTGGGTGACTTTGGGCCAGCCTGATACCTGGATACATGGAGGAATATTTGCATAATGATTCCCCGGTGTGAGCTTTATGCCTTAATCTGGGAGCATCTCTCTGAATACTAGGTAGTGTTTTTTGTTTGTTTGTTTTTGTTTTGTTTTGTTGTTTGTTTTGTAGGCTTCAGGCAAAGTCTTAGGTCTCTACAGCCTGACTAATGCCAGATTGAGCCTTAAGACAATATCTGTGTGGGTTGTCCTGGGACTAATGAAGCCAACCCAGACCTCTGAGATATAGTGATCACCTGCTTGGCTATGGGATTGGACTCTGGACTTAAATATCTAAGAATTTCCTCAGTCTTGGGCTATGTGGTGTGTTGAGCTTTGAGAGCTTGTCTGCCACTGAGACAGCCTCCAGTCAGAGTCTGCCACATAATATCATTTACTGACAGAATTAAAAGCATTGTTTCTTTTTTCTTTTTTTCATATCAATCCTATTTTTAATAAAATTCTAAGAAGTAGATTTCAAGTGATAATCTGTAATTTGCCTAAAAATGTGTATTTTTTTCTATTTTAATGGGAGGTTTATTTCTCCCTTTTAAAACTTATCTAAGATGTCCAGAGGAGCATGGTGGAGAAGAAGCTGGGGGCTAAACAAGCTCTTGCATAGAAATCAGTTTTAGCTCCAGTGAAAAATCCAAGGCTAAAGAATCATACCATATATGATATCATTGTAGAGAAAATTTGGCCACAGAGGAAAAATTCAGGCAGCTTGGTTAAGGAGACAGAGTCAAGCACTCACAATTGTCCGCGGAGGTGGCAGTTGCTGTGGTGGCTGCTACCATGATTTCCATATCAACAGACAGAGCCCAGGACTAAGGCACCAGAGAGAGTATACAAGCAGTTCTACCCACTACCAGCAAGAACTGACAAGGAGTGGAAAGAACTGACAAGGAGTGTCATCCTGCTGACCACAGTCGCAAACGTTGGATGGCCTGGAAACCAAGGGAAAGGCATGAATTCCCCACAAAACTTCTTCACTCCTTCTCACAGAGCAGTGGTGGAAAGGTAGCCCCTCCCACACCACTATAGAAAACTCCATCTTTGATACTGACAAAAACGGAGCCAGAGTAGTTAGCACAGTAACAAACAATTCTCCCTAAACCTGTAAATTTCTGGTCGGCTGACTCCTTCTTGGATTTTCTTAATCCATTGATCCCTAGTTGTTGCTTGTTGAACTAGATTTTGTCTGTACACATTTTGACTGTGCCAAAAACGTTGTGCAACTATAGGGCTCTGGGTTGATGCTTGCCTTACTATATCGTAATAGCATGGAACTTGTTTTTCTTTCATACCCAAATAGTCAGAACAAGCCACCAAAACACAAGAAAAATGACAAATCCATGTATCTCAACTCTGGCTCATGATAATCAGGCAACAGAGCACTTAATCTAGATGAGAGCTCCCAAAATGTCCTACAAACATTAATGGTAAACATGCTGAGTGAAAAGATTAAAACTTGCAAACAGATCTATGTGAATGTGATTGGGAAATGCATGAGAATGATGAGGCTGACCAAAGATTAATAGAGGAATTTCATGAGTAGGATGTGAATAAACAAAGAGTAATAGAGGCATTCATGGAATCCAAAAACAAAGCTGGAGGAATCCGTGGAGGCCACAGAGGAAACGTTGACTAAAGTCCAACAGAAGGAAAGGGAATTGATTGAAATTATGACAAAACAACTAAGGGATTTGAGAATGAACACTGCAAACCAAATTAACAAGGTAAAGAAGTCCATACATGATCTAAAACAAAACTCCAACAAAAAATTTAAAGCCATCAAATCTTGCCAATTAGAAGGAAAGGAAATAAAATGTAGAAAGTCTTGACAGTAGGTTAGACCATGCAAAAAAGTAACATCTCTGGGATTGAAGACAGCCTAGATGATATGGAGAAAGAACAGAGAAGTATTCAAGACAAATCTAAGAAATATGATAGATCGAGTCAACATATAGACAACACAATTATAAGGCCTAATTTAAGGCTAATGGGTGTAAAAGAGGGCCTACAGACAGAAGTGAAAGGCTTAGGAAATTTATTTAAAAGGATCTGAGCAGAAAACTTCCCAAACATATTAAAAAATAAATCCATTCAGATACAAGAAACCTTTAGAAATCCAAATACACCAGACCAGAACAGGACATCCCACCTCCATATTGTAATCCACACAGGATAAACAGAAGCCAAGGAAATGATATGTAAAGCTGTCAGGGAGAAAAGATTAATCACCTATAAAGGGAAACCAATAAAAGATGACTTCATATTTCTCAGCAGAGAGATGAAAACAAGAATAACCTGGCATGACATATGCCATGCCCTAACCACAGACAACTATCAGCAAAGAATATTGTATCCAGCTAAACTCTCCTTTATAATGGAGGGACAAATAAAAAACCTTCCACATAAAAGAAAAATTGAAACGATATATCTCCACCAAACCAGCCCTACAAAAGATATTAAAGATGTCCTACACATAGAAAACCAACAAGAGCACAAAAAAAGTCAAGAAAGAGCCCCAAAACAGAGAACCCAAGAAGCATAGGAGGAAAACAGTTGGCACAACCCTCAAGAAGGCAGATAACATGGCATGAACTACCAAACAATTGTCAGTCCTAACTCTCAATATTAATGGATTTAACTCTCCAATTAAGAGACATAGATTATCTATGTCAAAAAGCATTATGTAAATCAAAAAGCAATAAGATCCTTCTATCTGCTGGCTTCAAGGGACACATCTTGCCAAAAAAAACCAAACATATTCTGAAAGTGAAAGGCTGGAAAGACTCTACCAAGCAAACAGCCCCATAAACAGGCGAGAGTTGCAAAGTTAATATCAGATAAAATAGACTTCACATTAAAAATATTGAGAAGAGATAAAGAAAGTCTTGACATACAAATTAAGGGACATCTCTTTCAGGAAAATAATACAATTTTATATAGCTATTTACCAAATAACAGAGCACCAAGTTTATCCAAGAAACACTACTATCCCTTAAATCTGACATAAATCCAAACACATTAATTGTTGGGGACTTTAACACATCACTATCCTCACAGGATATATTAACCCAGAAAAAACTCAACAGAGAAACCACAGATCTAAACAACTGCATAGACCGGTTAGACTTAACAGGTACCTACCGAATATTTCACCCAGAAGCATCAGAATACAAGTTCTTCTCAGCAGCACACAGAACATTCTATAAAATAGACCACATTTTTAAGTCACAAAGCAAATGTGTCAAAATTCAGAAACATTGAAACTATGCCCTGCATTCTCTCAGATCACAAGGGAATAAAGTTATAATTCAACACCAAAAGCCACCAAAGAAAATCCTGTAAAACATGGAGGCTAAACAACACATAGTTGAACTACAAGTGGCCCATGGAAGAGATTAGAAAGGAAGTTCAAATATTCATGATATTTAACAAAAATGAATATACAAATCACCAGCTTCTCTGGGACACAGCAAAGGCCATACTGAGAGGAAAGTTTATAGTTCTGAGTTCCTACATAAATAAATTAGAGAGATCTGAAACCAACAATTTTATGAGGCACCTGATGCTCCTTGGAAAAGAGCATCAAGTTAAATCTCAACCCAGTAGATGGAAACACATAATTAAAATTAAATCAGAACTTAATGAAGTAGAATCCAAAAAAAGAGAATCAACAAATCAAAGAGTTAGTTCTTTGAAAAAATTAACAAAATTGACAGACCATGAGCAAACCTACTCAAAAGTGGAAGAGAAAACACCCAAATAAATAAACTCAGAGATGAGAATAGAAAAAACACCACAGAAACAACCAAGATTCAGAACATTATAAAGGAATACTTCTCAAACCTTTATGCTAATAATTTTGAGAATCTGAAAGAAATGGACGATTTTCTAGCAAATATTGACATGCAAAAACTAAACAAAGATGAGTTAAACCAACTTAACAGACCCATATCAAGCATCAAAATAGAAACAGCAATAACAGACCTCCCACCCAAGATGACATCGATGCAAAACTTCTCAACAAAATTTTGGCCAATCGAGTACAACAACTTATTTAAAAAATGATAAACTATGATCCAACAGGATTCATTTCAGTGATGCAAATCTTGTTCAATATATGCAAATGAATACAATTCATCACATCAACAAGAGCAAGTACGGTAAGAACCACATGATTATCTGAATAGATGCAGAAAAGTATTGATAAGATCCAACAGCCCTTTATGATGAAAACTCTGGAAAAACTAGGAATCTATGTAATATTCCTCAATATAGTAAAGGCTGTGTATGAGAAATCTACAGCCAGCATTATACTTATTGGTAAAAGTTAAAGCCATTTCCTCTAAATTCATGTAGGAGACAAGGATGTCCTCTCTTTCCACTTTTCTTCAATTTAGTCTTAGAATGCCTAGCTAGAGCAATAAGACAAGATGCAAACATAAAGGTGATTGAAAATTGGAAAGATGAAGTAAAACTCTCCTTCTTTGTAGATGATGTGATTTTGTATTTAAAGAATCCCATTAGACTCCATTGAATGTTATTTTAAGCTGATCTGAATCTTGGGCAAAGTAGCAGGGTATACAATTAACACTCAAAAATAAATGGCTTTTCTGTATGGCAATAATGAGAAGAGTGCAACTAAAATCAGAAAAGTAACTCCTTTTGTAATAGCCCCACAAAATATAAAATACCTAGGAGTTCACTTAACTAAAAAAGTGAAGTAGCTTAAACTAAAAACCTGAAAAAGCAATTTAAAGCCGAAATAAGGAGGAGGAAAAACCTCCCATACTCCTGGATTGGGAGGATTAGCATGGTGAAAATAGCAATATTGCCAAAGGCTATCTACAAATTCAACATGATACCTCTAAAAATCCCAATCTTATTCTTCAGTGTAATAGAAGAAGCAATGCAGAAAGTCATATGGAACAAAAAAAGACCCGGAATAGCAAAAACAATCCGTATTAGAAAGAATAATTCTGGAGGAATATTAGTAACAAATTTTAAACTCTTCTACAATGCTATAGTAATCAAAACAGCTTGGTACTGGCACAAGAACAGACTTGAGGACAAATGAAATAGAACTGAAGACCTAGTGAACCTTCAGACCTATAGCTACCTAATCTTCAATAAAGGAGCTAAAGAAATAGAATGGAAGAAAGAAAGGCTCTTTGGTAAGTGGTGATGTCAAAATTGCTTAAATACTTCTAGAAAATTAAAGCTAGATCCTTATATAACACTCTGTACCAGAATCAACTCCAAATGGATCAAAAATCTCTAAGTCAAAATACATAACCTGAAAACATTACAGAAAGGCATAAGAGAAACTCTAGGGCTCCTTGGCACAGGCCGAAATCTTTTAATAGAGACCCAGAAACACAACAAATCAAAGAAAGGTTGCACGAATGGATTCCGTGAAGCTGCAGAGCTTCTGTAAGCCAAAAGTCATAGCTAGCAAGATCAACAGAAAGCCCACGGTATTGGGCTAAGATCTTCACTAGCCATACAATGGACAAGGGTCTCATATCTAAAATGTACCTGAAACTAAAAATATTAAATCCTCCAAAAAAAATTTTCAAAGAAACAACTGTCTAATCAATAAGTTGGCTAAAGACAAAGAGAAACTTCTCCGAAGAGGAAATAAGAATGGCCAATAGACACATGAAGAAATGCTCAACCTTTCTAGCTGTAAAAAAAATGCAAATCAAGATAGCACTGTGATTCCACCTCACCCTATGAATGGCTATAATCAAGAAATTTAATAACAACAGATGCTGGAGGGGCTGTGGCCAAAAGGGAGCCATACTGTACTGTTGGTGGGAGTGTAAACTTGTTCAACCACTTTGGAAAGCAGTATGGAGGTTTCTCAAAAGACTCCACATAGAGCTCCCCTATGACCCACCAATCCCATTTTGGGCATCTACCCTAATGATCACAAACAAGGCTATACTAAAACTTCCAGCACAAGTATGTTTATTGCAGCATTATTTACCATAGCTAAGATATGGAACCAACTCAGATGTCCCTCAGTAGATGAATGGATCAAGAAATTGTGATATATATATATATATATATATATATATATATATATATATATATATATATAGGAATTCTATGCTTCCATCAAAAAGAGTGACACTGCCCCATTCATTAAGTGGAGTAAGCCAGATCCAAAGAAACATAGGTCTCATGATTTCCCCTATTTGCAATAACTAGTATATGTTTTGGATAATCTCATCAGGCAAGCAGAAAAAGTCAAAATGTATGCACACATGACTATATAACTGATGCTAAGCAAAATGAACGCCAAGATAGGGACATGTGTATTTTTGTTTTGTTTCTTTGGTTTTTAATGTACTATGTGAATTTTTTTGCTTCTTTTGTATGTTCTTCCACCTATGGTATAACCCCTGTTTTCACTGTATTTGATTCAATTTCTCTACATCTTGTACATGCATTTTTCAAATTTTGGGAGGTTGATCCATTGTAACAGTGAGATGTACAAGACACTATGTTGAAAATGAACTTTACAACTTTGGGTATAGGGGGAAAGAGGAGTTGGGGAGGGTGGGGAAAGAAGGGATAGCAGGAGGGAAAAAAGGCAGGAGTAACAATGCTCAATAGGAAATTTATTCATCACCTTACACATGTAACTTTAACCCCTCTATGCAGCATCTTTACAATACAAAAATTTTTTAAAGTGGCACAAAAAAGCTTATCTACTTGAACAATATTTTCATATTTTTTGTCATGGGTCTTGATTAGTAGAAGTTTACTTATATTTTTGTATCTATAAATCACAAACAGAGTTGTCTCATATATTTCACTTAGTTTTCCCCAGTGTAACATTTTGTAGTTGAATTACAATGACATGTTAAAAAACATTTTAACAATTGAATCTCACATTCTTCAGAATGTTATGTCCCACTCAGTATAAATCCATTAATATATGAATTAAATTTATTAGCTGTATTATAATATAAGAAATTCCTATGTAGTAGTGTGGCATATATTTAATTTCATGCAATTTTGTCACATATTAAGTCTGTTTGAGGATGGTTATTTGTAAGATAAATGATTAGAACTCTAACTAAAATTTAAACAAGGAGCTATACAAAGTCAGGAAACAAAACAAAACAAAACAGTATCTGCACTTAATAGTTCAGGGTGAAAAATGTAGATTTTTCCTTTGTGCCTTTTATATCAGTCTTCATCTCTCCCTCTACTTAGGTATCCTATACCACATAGCTTAGAGTAATTGATTATTCTTTTCAAATCACATATTGAAAAAGCTCTTATTTTCTAGGCCAAACAATTTATCATTTGCTGCATGTGACCATTTTCCTATTTGATTATTCTGCTAGAGATCACAGCATGAGCAAAATAGGATGGGCATGTTTTAAAAATTGAGGTTTAGACAAGATGATAAAATCTGATCCTGAGGAGTCAGGGTTTAATTCTTTAGGCAATGGGGCATCATTGATTATTTTTGACTGCAGAATTAATGTGATCTAATTGTATTTTTGGAAGGCTGCTTAGGCAGAACTGTGAAATGGATTGGAAAGAAAAAAAGAATGGAATCTGAAAAGCATGTTAACATCTGAATCTCACATTCTTCTTAATAACATACACCACAACAATGATAATAATCAGTTAATTTTATATGAATTACAAATTAAAATTTTAGCAAATATGTATCAACTAAATATCTACACAAAGATCACATTTTCCCCCTTTTGCAATACTGAGGTTTGAACTAAAGTCTTTAGCCTTGCACTGCTAGCAAGATCTAGCATTTGATCCATGTCCTCAATTCTTGAAATATGGCATTTTTCAGCATATAAGGCTTCACATTACATGATTAATTATTCCTCATTATTTTTCTAATTTCAGTTTATCTTTCTAATTATTATATCAGCAAAGGAACTTAAAGCAATAATTATGTTATTGTGTATTTTCAACGTGAGATATATTAAATTCAATTATTATAGTTATAATGACTATATGGTTTTTATTTTAATGTGAAATCCTATTTCCTTTAACTTATACAAATGTTATAATTTTGATAAAAATACTTCTTTTCCTTTTTATCTGAATTTCTTGACAATCATTTGTGGAAACAACCATGTAATGGAATGGTTACCAACTTGAATGTGTTTAGGAACAACTTTTGACTCTAAATAAGCAATTTAAGATAGCACATTATTCACATCTATACAAGTCTTTCTTTTCCCTTTTTCAGACTTCTGAAAGATGTCAAAGTGATTTGGAGAAAATCTGTAGTCATACAACTGTATATAATATGACATTTACTTAAGAAAATCAGCTAATGAACAATAAAGATTATATGTGCATTATTTATGAATGTAATTTTTAAACTGAAATCAACAAGTATATTCCAATCACAGATTTTTCATAATAATATAGTTAACTTAGTAAGAATATGTTCTCAGGCAATCATGACCACAATATTTCTCGGATTTCTTTCTTGTTCCTTTCTGGATTCATTCTACTCTTTTAGCAAGGATATACGGAGTAGGAAGTGCTTTAGTTTTAAAATCATTTCACTTAATATTCCTTGTTATAGTTATGTTCAGTATTTGAATATTTTCTCTTATGTGTTAAATAATATTATGTAGACATTGGTTCTGTCATGATGTTATTGTATATAAAGTATACATATTAGAGGAAATTACCAGAGGAAAAACTAATTTGATAGCAATATTTGCAAAAATGTTGATTGAATAAACAGAGTAATAAACATTTCTGTGTTCATCATGAGGACAATGGAACAGAAAATCCTAAGAATATTTGAAAAGGATTTATCTGCATTGCTGTATAAACAAATTTTCGTACTACTTTGTATGTATACAAAATAATTGTTCAAATTTGTGAGGAGAATTTCGCAATTACATCAAATATATCTGTTGGTTAAAGGGGAGGGATAAGGTGATAAAACAACAACAACAATGCAATTAGATCAAAATTATATCTACTTCTAAAATAGTATCATTTTTTATATATTTTAATTGTAAAGATACTGCACAGAAGGGTTTCTTGTCGAGCACCATTACTACTTCCTTTGTTTTTCCCCTACCATCCCTTCCCTCCCCACCTCCTTTACAACTTGCAGGAGTGGAAGTGGGGGAGGGAGGGGAGTGAAGAGATGGTAGGAGCAAAACAGAGAGGGGGTAACAATGCCCGACAAGAAATATACTCACTACCTTACTGATGTAACCGAAACCCCTCTCTACAGCATCTTTACATTAAAATTAAATTTTAAAAAATCTAAAAAAAAAAAACAGAGAAAGAAATCGTATCTACTGTTACATAGCAAGAAAATGTGAGTTGTTCAGAATATACATTCATTACAGAACATTTCAATGACAAAAAAAAGCATATAAACATAAAGTACATTTTCATGGAAAGGACTTTGTGGAAAAGAGAATTTTGTGTTCTTCCTTTGATTTTTGGGAGGTCTTGTGATGGGTATAGATATACACACAGTAACTGGAGAATAGAGAGTAATATAAACCTAACATACATATAATTTATAGTTATAACTATGCAATTCCATGTACAAACATTATAATATGTGTACTTACAGAGGAGGAAGTGAAAAGAGGACAGAGGAAATTCAGGTGAGAGATGCATCTCAACACAGCTCTTCTGTCATGTGTTTTAGACACAGTTTCTGGTCCTGTGATCTACACATACTTACAAACTGACAAATCAACAAATAAAATTTTAGGGATTTGTAAAAATTGCGCTTTGTAAAAATAACTGGTAGAAACTATATAGTTAACTCGAGAAAAGTTCATAATTATTTCAGAATTTATCCTGATTCACTGTTATACTGCTATTTTTGAAGTTATTTTCCTAATGATTATTTCATCCATGGTTTATAACTACCATTGAAATAGCTACTAGTAGAAATGCACTATTCTAGTAGAAATGAACTATTCTAACAACATAACTTTTTTCCTATAGAATGCAGTGGTTATTTTTTCAGAAAAACATTTTATCAATTTACTCTAACTTTTTATGAAAATGGCATCATTTTTTTCTGCATATTGAAGTGACATTTTATCAATTGACTTTTACTTTTCATAAGAACTGATAGTTTTCCAGGAAAAATGAAGAATAAATTTCCAGTTAGCATAGTGCTTAAATTCACAATTTCACATTATTCACATTCAAGTCAATGCCATCCTTATTATCTTTATTTATTTTAATGCTAGAATATCCTCTTTTATATAAGGTACTTTTAATTTTTGCCACAAGAATGTCATTCATAAGTGCTTCCTAACAAAATAGTATAATTTGTGTTCTTTGGGGTTTACGCACATTCATAAATTGTACATATATGAGATCCTTAGTAATATACTCATGTAGTGCTGATTACTTAATATATTCATGAAACTTGGTAGCAGGTGAATAATTGCTTGTATAAACTGACCTTAGTGTCTACCATAAAACCACGTAATTATTGCATTCTTAAAGTGACTATAATTAATGTAATTTCCAAAGCCATAAAATATTAATATTTTAGGTTCCAGATTGTAACATTTGTTGCACAAGATGGTAGTTTAATATGCAATCTGTGCTATAATTCACTGTTAATCCTTCAATTCTGAACCTTTAAAGTGCCAGCTTTTAATATATTACTGCTGTAGTATCACAGGTTTGAACTCAACTTCTGATGAAAATGAGCAATTCATCACTCTGCCAAACTGAAGCATTAGGAGAAAATACTACCTTTAAAAGTGAATGTTAGTATGTGCTATATATTTCATAAGCATGAATTTTAGGCAATGAAAAACTTTTCCAAACATTTGATAGTTTGACTTTATATTTCATTGCAAAAGCTTATCTACTGTATTAAATTAACACAAATCTGATAAGAATCTCAACAAAATCATCAAGGTAAATATGATCTATGTAACATATGTTAGAACTTCATCTGATTTGTAAATATCACTCCTATTCAGCAGGTGTAAAAGTTGTTATTGTCATTGATCTGTCTCTCTCTTTCTCTCTCTATTTCTCTCTCTCTTTAGAGAAAGAGAGGGGGGAGGAGGGGGCTTGGCCCTTTAACCTTTTGGCAACAAAGAAATGTGCAGGGGCAGGGTGGGTCAATAACTAAATAAAAAGATCTATAGTGTTATTTTTATATCAAAAGTAATCTTAGCCATCATTGCACCTTGTTCTTGAGCCACTGCTAAGTATGCTTAAAGGATTTGAAACTTCAAAAAAACTTTATTAAACTCTAGACTACAGTAAATATGTTACTGAAAAGCAAAGAACAGCCTTCCTTAAAACAATAACTGTCCTTTATATTGGAAGATCCTTTCAAAACAAACTACAGTTGATCCTCCAAGACTACCTTTTTATTACTCTTAGTTTTGTCTTGAACCTCACATTATTTTAAATAGTATATATTTTGAAGCCTTTAACAGTAACTACAAAACTTTTCACAATTTCTCTCAAAAATTGAAACCCAACCAATTTTCTCTCAAAAACTGGATTCCAACCAATTTTCATTTTCAGTGGCCTACATTTGTTTATGTAGGTCTGTTTTGCATATGTATGTATTTATGCATTAGCCTTTTTGTTGGATAAGGATGTTATCATGTACAAAGATATGATATATATATATATATATATTTGGCTTTAATTTCTTCTTCATAGATAACAATTTTTGTGAATGATGAATTATTTAATAATTTTCTTTGTGCAATTGTTTAATAATTATCTGTACTACAACTGAATAAAAACAAGAACAGAATATATTCACATTTGCAACTTCTTCATATTTATTGATGAATATTTTCATTAATAAAAATCAGTATTTGGGAGTCTGACTCTAAAGTGTCTACTGGTGTCATAAGCATAGATCTGACAGACCTAGTGGAATAGATGTGTCTCTCCTGTATAAGAAGGGTTTCTTTCATTCTCTGGGAAGCCTTAATTGAAAAAAAGCTAAGAAGGAAGAATATGTTCTCGTGCTTCCACATGAGCTGGAACATTGGCTATGCCTGCAACTATACTCAAATTGTTCCCATGTTTGTCATACTAGGACTAGAATATGGAGGACCAGCTTCTCTAGTGGACAAGTCTTTGGGTTTAGACTGGAATTACATCACCAACTTTTCATTAGTAGGCATCTTGCAGACAACAGCTAGTGGAAATTCTTAGCACAAAGTTTTTCTTTAACTGATATAATTGTTTGAAGAAATTCTGCTGCTTCTTTTCTGGAAAACCCTAAGATGACAAATACATCCAATTCTTAATGGAGTTTTGACATTATGAATACATTCAGAGTGTATTCAATATGGAAACAGAAGACGCCAAATCTATTTCTCATTTAAGAAAATGTTGATTGCATCAAATTCATAACATCAATTATGAAAGTAAAATAACTTCATAATTTATGTTACTAACAAAAATGAGTTCATAATATATATTTTATACCAATTTTTAGAAGTTTGGATGACAAATACACCATTCTCACCTATGTTTAGGAAAACCGAACTTCTCTTATCTCAATTTCCTTTTCCATAACAATGCAATTAGAGGTTCCAGGAAGATGACAGAGGAGAAACTGGAGTCTAAGCAAGCTCTCGCATAGAAAGCAGTTTTAGAGTTCCAGTGAACAGTCCTAAGCCAGAGAATCACACCAAGTGTGCCATCACAGGACAGAGAGTTAGGCCAGAGAGGAGAAACCCAGGCAAGGAGACACTTCTTAGCTCTTACCAGCAGCTGCCACCGCCATGGCAGCTGTGGCGGCATCGGCAAGTGCAGGAGCCATACCTAAGCCACAGAGAGTCCAGGACAAAGGAGCCAGACACAGCGGGCGAGCGGATTCTACTCAACACCAGCAAGAACCGACAAGGAGCAGACATCTTCATCCTGCAGTTCGCAGACCAGAGACAACCCAGTAACCAAGATTCGGCGTGAGTAGAAGCCTGAAGTCCTCACTCCTTCTCAGGGAGCAGAGGAGGAAGGCTACCCCTCCCACCTCCCAGCACCGAGATCTCCATCTTGGACACCGACAAAGCTCGGGGAGCTGCTACCTCCAACTCAGGCCTTGGAATAAAACGAGTCATTTAGCAGATCACAAGAACTTAACGGGTGCGTGACCTGCCAGACTCAGCTCCACCCAGGGAAAAGTAACCCAGCTCAGGCGCCAGCCCTAGGAGTGGCTTTCTTCACTGGGTAATCAGAGCCAGAGGCTGCCCCTCCCTCTAGCAGCCTCGACAATCAATTGAAAAATCAGTAAACAGAAACCCTGAGAATGGCTCCAGGCTGGGCTCTGTGAGGTTTTCACAAACTAGCCCCGGAAAAGCTACTGTCTGTTGAAAGGCCTCAACTCTACCCACAACCTAGCCTCATCACTGCATCCTCTTCTTTTGTGATACTCAAAGCAGATCTGCCTCCCAATGAACTAGCCTGGGAGGAGGATCACCAAATCCTGGGTAAAGCAGAGCATTTTTCTGCCTGTTCGAACAAACTGACTTAAGAAACCAACCAAGCCACAGGACCACAAGCAGACCAGAGACTCCAACAAGAGGTTGGTTATGGACACCAGGGAGATTCAGGATTTTTCTCACCTCTCCCAAAAAAAATCAAAGAACTTTTTTTCTTCTTCTTCTTCTTATTTTTTTTTAGTACCTTATATACAATTTTTTTTCTTTTCTAAAACATTTATTAATCTTTAATTTTTGCATTTTTTGAAAAAAATTGTTTTCCAGAAACTTTTTTTTCTCTTATAATTTTTACTTTAGAAATACATTAGTTTGCGTTTTTCTTTCTTTTTTTTTCTTTTTTAATTATCTTTTGTTTTTTGTTTAGCTCTATTGAACTTCTCAACATTTGTCTTCCTTTCTTATCCTTTTCACCTTCTCCTCTCTTTCGTTCTTCTTTATGTGACTTAATTCTTGTCCTGCACATCCTCAGAAAAACCTGTAGTTGACTATTAGACCCTATCCCCCATTGTGTACACACTTAATCCACAAATTTATTACTCAAGTCAAGACGTCTGAGACTTAAATTCCTTAATAGCAGTACTACCTCTTCATACCTATATACTATTTTAAGCATTTTTATTTTTAAGTTTTTCACATCTCCTTTATATCCCTCCCCTTATCTCAATATATTCATGTTCTTCTTTAAATAAATTGATATCGTTTCTACATAATATTATTAATTTTTAACTTTCTATTTTTTCTGGTCTCTTTTCTCTTCCCTTTCCCTTTCTTCTTCTTTTTTCTCTCTCTACTTTCATCCTACCCAACCTTTTTCCTGCTTTGAGATTAGGACTTAGTTAACTCTCCCTGAGCCTCCCCACATCAATCTATTCCTATTTTTTACCCACATCTCTCCCTAACCATAATAATTTCTGGTCTTCCAAATTCTTCTTTGCGGTTAGTAGCCCATTAACATATAGTTGTTTGATGTTGAATAGATGTATCTGTTGAACTAGATTGTTTCTGTAGACTATTGACTGTGCAAATTCAGACTTGGGTTGATGCTTGCCTTAAGATAGTGTTCTAGCACAAAACTGGTGCTATTTTCATATCAAATGGGCAGAGTAAGCCAGAAACACACAAGAAAAATGGCAAATCTGGGTATCTCAATATCCAATCTTGATAATCAGGGGCCACAAAGCAAACTTGTCTAAATTCAGAAATATTGAAGTTATACCGTACATTCTCTCTGACAACAAAGGAATAAAATCAGAACTCAACACCAAAAGCCACCAAAGAAAGTCCGGTAACACATGGAGGCTGAACAACACACTGCTGAATAATGAGTGGGTCTTGGAAGAGATTAGAAAGGAAATTCAAAGGTTCATGCTATTCAACAAAAATGAACACACAAATTACCACATCCTCTGGGACACAGCAAAGGCAGTACTCAGAGGCAAGTTTATAGCTCTGAGCTCCTACATCAACAAATTGGAGAGATATGAAACTAACAATTTAATGACACATCTAAACCTCCTTGAAAAAGAGCAGCAAGATAAACCCCAATCCAGTAGATCGAAAGAAATAATTAAAATTAAATCAGAATTAAATGAATTAGAATCCAAAAAAATATAGAAAGAATCAACAAACCAAAGAGTTGGTTCTTTGAAAAAATTAACAAAATTGACAGACCATGAGCAGAAAAAGAAAGAGAACACACCCAAATAAATAAACTCAGAGATGAGAATGGAAACGTCACCAAGGAAACAACCAAGATTCAGAACATTATAAGGGAATACTTCTCAAAACTTTATGCTAATAAGTTTGAGAACTTGACAGAAATGGACCTTTTCCTAGCAAATATTAACATGCCAAAAGTAACCAACATGAGTTATAACATCTTAACAGGCCCATATCAAGCACTGAAATAGAAACAGCAATAAGAGACCTCCCAGCTAAGAAAAGTCCAGGACCAGATGGTGTTACAGCGGAATTCTACAAGGCCTTCAAAGCAGAACTCACACCAATACTCCTCCAACTCTTCAATGAAATTAAAAGAGAAAGCTCACTACTGAACACATTCTATGAAGCCATCATAACCCTCATCCCAAAACCAGGCAAGGAATCATCAAAAAAAGAGAACTATAGACCCATTACTTTGATGAACATTGATGCAAAACTTCTCAACAAAATTTTGGCCAATCGACTTCAACAATTCATCCAAAAAATCATACACCACGATCAAACAAGATTCATTTCAGGGATGCAAAACTGGCTCAATATACGCAAATCAATTAATATTATTCATTATATCAATAGGAGCAAGAATAAGAACCACATGGTTATCTCAATAGATGTAGAAAAAGCATTCGAGAAGATCCAACACCCATTTTATGATGAAGGTTTTGGAAAAATTAGGAATCCATGGAACATTCCTCAATAAAATAAAGGCTGTATGTGACAAACCTACAGCCAGCATTATACTTAATGGTAAAAAACTAAAGCCATTTCCTCTTAACTCAGGAACAAGACAAGGATGTCCACTCTCTCCATTTCTTTTCAATCTAGTATTAGAATGTCTAGCTACAGCAATAAGACAAGATACAGACATAAAGGGGATCCAAATAGGTAAAGGAGAAATAAAACTCTACCTCTTTGCAGATGACATGATCTTGTATTTAAAGAATCCCATAGACTCCACTCCCAAATTACTCAAGCTGATTCAAAACTTTGGCAAAGTAGCAGGGTATAAAATTAATCCCCCAAAATCAATGGCTTTTCTGTATGCCAACAATGATAAAAGTGTGGCTGAAATTAGGAAACAACTGCATTTGTAATAGGCCCACAAAAAATAAAATACCTAGGAATTAACTTAACCAAAGAAGTGAAGGACCTCTATGATAAAAACTTTAAACTCTTGAAAAAGGAAATTAAAACAGAACTTAGAAAATGGCAAAACCTCCCATGCTCCTGGATTGGAAAGATTAACATCATAAAAATGGCAATATTCCCAAGGTTATCTACAAATTATATGTGATACCTATCAAAATTCCAACCTCATTCATCAAAGAATTAGAAGAGGCAATCCAAAAATTCATATGGAACAATAAAAGACCCCGAATAGCAAAAACACTCCTCAACGGAAAGAACACTGCTGGAGGAATATCAATACCAAATTTCAAACTCTACTATAAAGCCATAGTAATCAAAAGTGCTTGGTATTGGCATAAGAACAGACCTCAGGACCAATGGAATAGAATTGAAATCCCAGAAATGAACCTAAAGACCTATAGCCATCTAATCATCCATAAGGGAGCTAAAACAATAGAATGGAAGAAAGACAGCCTCTTCAGTAAATGGTGCTGGCAAAATTGGTTAACTACTTGTAGAAAACTAAAGCTAGATTCTTATATATCACCCTGCACCAGAATCAACTCCAAATGGATCAAAGACCTTGACCTCAAAGCAAACACTCTGAAAACATTACAGGATGGAATAGGAGAAACCCTAGGTCTCCTTGGCTCAGGCCGAAATTTTCTGAATAGAGACCCGGAAGCACAACAAATCAAAGAAAGGTTGGACAAATGGGATTGCATAAGGTTGCAGAGCTTCTGCATGGCAAAGGACATAGCTAGCAAGATCAATAGAAAGCCCACCGATTGGGAGAAGATGTTCACTAGCAGTTTAACAGACAGTGGTCTCATATCTAAAATATACTTGGAACTCAAAAAATTAAATCCCCCAACAACAAATCCTCAAAGAAACAACTGCCCAATAAATTAGTGGGCGAAAGACTTAAAGAGAAACTTCTCTGAAGAAGAAAGAAGGATGGCCAATAGACACATGAAGAAATGCTCAACATCCCTAGCTATAAAAGAATTGCAAATCAAAACAACATTGAGATACCACCTCACTCTAGTTAGAATGGCAACAATCAAGAATTCTAACAACACAGATGCTGGAGGGGATGTGGACAGAAGGGAACCTTACTTCATTGTTGGTGGGAATGTAAACTTGTTCAACCACTTTGGAAAGTAGTATGGAGGTTCCTGAAAAGACTTCATATAGAGCTTCCCTATGACCCAGCAATCCCACTTTTGGGCATTTACCCAAATGTTTACAAACAAGACCACACTAAAGCTACCAGCACAACTATGTTCATTGCAGCATTATTTACCATAGCTAAGATATGGAACCAGCCCAGATGCCATTCAGTAGATGAATGGATCAAGAAAATGTGGTATATATACACAATGGAATTCTATGCCTCCATCAGAAAGAATGGAATTGCCCCATTTGTTAGGAAATGGAAAGATTTGGAAAAAATTATATTAAGTGAAGTAAGCCAGGCCCAAAGAAACATAGGTCCCATGGTTTCCCTTATTTGCAATATCTAGTATATGTATGAGTCAAGTGGAAAAGGTAAGATAATGTGATGTTAGGAAAATGAACCCTTAGATATGTATTTTAATGTTTTTTTTCCTTTCATGCATTTGTTTCTTAAGCATTTATAAGATTATCTCTTTGTAGCTTTGTATGTCCCTCCCCCACATTATAACCCCTGCTTTCACTATATTTGATGTCAGTATAACCTGTAGAGGAGATGGGGAAAAACAAGTCGTTTAAGGATACAGGTGTACCTGCTGCAACAATGAGAAGTACAAGTTGTCATGTCGAAAACGAGCTTTATAATGTTGGTGCAGGGGAGGGTGTTAGGGGAAAGGAGGCGAGGATTGGGTGGGTGTGTGAGGGGGGAGGCTGGGAAGGGCTATGAAGGGTAAACAAAGGAGGAGCCTGCAATGCTTGATAAGAAATGTACACGTTATCCTGCCCATGTAATTGTAACCCCTATGTACAGTGTGTTCACAATAAATAAAAAACAAAAAACAAAAGACAATGCAATTAATGTTTATAAAGAGAAAATGTATGCGTTATTACAATTTAGTAGTAATTGTTTTCCAAGTAAACTTGATGTTTATTTAACCTATATTTTTTCTACAATGATTTATCAAGGCATTTACCTAAAGGAATATTCATATTAAATTAACTGAAATATTTTCTTTCACATTAGTTTTTTTATATGTATATTAAAATAGAAATGTACTAAGAATGATAGCAACTTAGTACTAAATCATTCAAACGTCCTGGTAATTACCATGAACATAGATATTTTACTTTAAATTTTAAATATTTTTTTACAGATTTTTATTAAATCAAAATAATGGTTCTTACATATGCCAAGATTCATCATACTTACAATAGTGTTATTTTATTTCACCAACATTGATAATACTTATATTCATCTGAGAAAATATTTGCAAATTGGGCTTGAGAAAAATGAATACATTTATTCGTGCAATGTTCAAATATCTTATTCATTTGAGGAGAAAATTCTCAAGAGCATTTTGGGTAATTTTAGTGTTCCATTAAATCACAGTATTACCTGTCAAACACCACATTAATTACTACTATCTAATTGTTTGGCGCTAATTGCTTAATAACATTCAATGATAGGTGTTACTTTTAACATTGGAGTTCATTAAAAAAAAAACAAATCCAAACAAAACTAAGACTCTAAAAGTACTCTGAATCCCTCCTACTTGACACACATACTTGTAAAATAACTAAGACTTACAAGGCAATTTCATGTAAGAATTAAAAAATTATATTTAATAGCTGTATGTTTTCTGAAAATGCCCATTTTAATACACATTTTCTGGTAATTATGAAACATAAGTGAAGCAAGTAAATACTGAGAAGTAGTACATGACTACTGAACAAAGGTTTTCCACAAAAACAAAATCAACATGGGTGAATGTGAGACCTATGTAGAGAGAGAGAAATGGATAAACAATGGACAAGCTCAGTACAGTGAATACCCAAACATGAGATATAAAATAATGGCATTCTCTGGAAAATGGATGGAACTAGAGAAAATCATTTTAAGCAAGGTAAGCCAAGATCAGAGAGAAAAATAGCAAATGGTCTCTCTGATATGGATCCTAAATCCAAAATGCAAGGAGATAGGACTCAAGAAACAAAGGACACTACTTCATTTGTCATATAATTTCTAAATGACTCCAACCTCTTGAACTTGTAAATGCACATCTGCACATCTTAGGGAAGCTAGGAGGAGGGCACAGAATCAGACAGAAACAAAAGAAGGGCCCATCAGCTGCATGGACATTGATGAAAATGAACTAAGCAACTCAAGGGCAGCAATGGTAGGGAGGGAACGAGAGGGAAAGAGGGAACAGCTTACACTAAGCAAAAGGAAAGAAATGTACATATCACCCACTGTGGAAGAAATAGTTGTATTGTCAAAGCTTATAGAATTCACTAACTTTATAGACCAAGATCGTGACAATTTGCCTTGTGAAGGTTAACTATGTTTGTGACTTTAACTATTACTATCCTATAATACTGTGAAACTTGTGAAATTTATCTAATCAATCTGAATAAAAAATATTTAAAAATAAAACAAAAAATTCTGAGTAGAAAATGTTGAGGATCAGTAAAGTTTTATGTTGAATTCAGTTTAAAGTGTATTACATCCAGGTTCTTTAAATGTCCAAAAGCAGGGTACATGCTCATGCCCAACCTAGGGTTTGTAGTAAGAATTTTATATCCCTATCACTCTGATGGCAGTGTCAGGAAGATTTCAAGTTTGGTTTATATAGCAAAATCTGTCTTAGAGAAACATAATAAAAAAAAAACCCGCTCATATCACAAATCAAAGACCATCAATCCTTTCAACTAATTGGATAAAAACCTCACATATTATGGAAGACAGTCTAGATTATTTGTTCTACTTACACAAATGTTACTATCACTGAAATCACATGTATTGACAGACAGGATCATGTTTGAACAAATATTTTTATAACTCTTGAGAAGATACCTTAAAGTATCCATCACAGTTTATATTTCAGAAGTTCTATTGTGACAATCCAGTTATACTATTTCAAATCCTTATCTGCAACTATCTGGATTCATTTGTCTTTAGATTTTTGTTGTTTTTTAGGTAAACTAAGTAAATGGAACGAAAGTGTATGTACTTTAATCGTATGTCTAAATTTGAGCGTTCACATATTTTTATTAGGCTTGGTAATCATTTATAAGAATCACATATTTTTACGTAGCAAAATATTTTCCATTGATAATTCATTATATAACCATTGTAAAATATTTCATTTTTATATTAACAATATCCATTTAAAATATTTATAAGATTATTTCTTTGTTGCTTTGTATGTCCCTCCCCGACCGTATAACCCCTGTTTTCACTGTATTTGATGTTGGTATAATGTGGGGAAGGGAAGGGAAAAAACAAATCATTTAAATAAGGATACAGGTGGACCCAATGCAACAATGAGTACAAGTCGTTATGTCGAAAAATGAACTTTACAACTTTGGCACTTTGGGGGGGGGAGGAGGGTGGGAGGTGGAGAGTGGGGTGATGGTGGTGGGGTGGAGGATATGGGGAGGGAGGGGGCGGAGAGATGGGAATGGATAGGAAGGGGAAACAAAGGACGAGGCAAAAATGCTTGATAAGAAATGTACTCATTATCTTGCCCATGTAATTGCAACTCCTCTGTACGGTATTTTCACAAAAAAAGAAGAAAAAAACTGGGAGAGAGTTAGGGAAGGGGTGACACTGTCCCAAAAGAAATGTACTCTTTACCTGACTTATGTAACTGTAGCCTCTCTGTACATCTTCTATAATAACAATAATAATTTATTTTAAAAAATAAATAAAATATCTCCAGATTCACTAGCTATGGTTGAAACAGACAAATAGTTTCTAGGTAGGTGTAGCATTTACATTATCACCCATAATGTTCAGATTACTTGACATCCTGGCCAAATATAATATTTTTGATTTTTTAAATAACTTTCGCTATTTTGAGGAATCTATTTTGAGGTATCTGAGAATCAACAGGTTGATACGTAACGATACTACTTTTCACTTTTAGTGATAATAAGGCTTGAAATTTCCATTTGTTTATAGGACATTTGGACATCATTTTTTTGTGAATGCTTGTTCAACATTACAGACCTTCATACTTTTTTATTGTAAAGATATTGTAGAGGGGTTACAGTTACATTAGTAATGCAATGAGTACATTTCCTATTGAGCATTGTTACCACCTCCTTTGTTTTCCCCCACTATCCCTTCCCTCCCCAACTCCTACCCTTCCAAAGTTGTAAAGTTCATTTTCAACAGTCATTGTTACAATGGTACAACCGGTATCCTGTTTCAGCATTTTGTTATTTCCCTTCCTCTCCCCAAATTAGATGCAGGGCACCAGAATTAAATACAATGACAATAGGGATTATACCATAGGTGGAAGGACATGCCAAGGAAACAAAAATGTCACATACTACCTTAAAAACAACAGCAAAAGAAAAAATTGTATAAATCTTTCACCTTAAACTTTCTTTTTGATTGTATGATATTTGAACTCAGAGCCTCACACTAATTCAGTTTGATTAGCTGGCATTCTACCACTTGACACATGCTTTAGCCCTTGCTTTTGATAGCTATTTTAGAGAGGGAATTCTGTGGACTTTTCTATCTGTACTGACATCTAAGCATGATATTCCATATCTCTGCCTCCTCCTTAGCTACAGGTCTGATTATAAGTATGAATTACACTAGTCTTTGTTTTTAGACTTCTTTAAAATGTTTCTCCTTATTTATTTGCAGTAGGTCTTCATTATTTTGGTTACAAGTATTTCATCAATTGGCATATTAGAAATATTTTGCTACCCTCTGTGTTTTTGTCATATATAATCAATGAGCAAAATAAAATGAGTTGCAGAAAATAATGTGAAAAATTCTAAAATAATACATCAGTAGAAAAATGATGTTTTATGAAGATATTAAACTATTCAGAGAGACATGTGGCAGTTTAAATTGAAATTAAAAAGAAATCTCTAATAGCCTATAACTATATATTCTCTCTCAGTTAATATAAAGAACTTATAAATATAATTTACCTATTTTTTTCTCAAAAACTTGCCAAACTGACAAAAACAGAATTAAACACATATTTAATAATTGCATTTGTACTATTTGAAAATAAGCAAAATTACTCTCTACATAACTTGTCAAACCTTTAGCTGTTTGCATGATGATGATGAAAGGGATAAGAAGTCATGAATCTCCTGAACCAGTACATTATGCCTGTTTTGTGAGAGACATGAGTTAAATGGATGTATGACTGCAGCAAAATGGATCAAATTGTACACATATGATTGGTTATATTCTTCCAGTTCTGTATGCTTAAAATGCTTCTGAAATAAAAGAAATATTAGAAATTTTCAAGCAAATGCATCTGAAGAGTTTCTGTCATCATTGATCATAATTAAGGGTGATTTTGTGGGGGCTGATAAAGAGAAATCTTACACAATGGCATGGGCAAGGAACAAGGAAAGGAGAATATTAAGAAGAACCAAGATGAAATTTATTTAAAAATAAATAAATAATTGATTACTTTAGAGAAGCACCATTCATTCAGGGATTTATATACATAGAAGTGAAATTTATGGGAGCAATAAAATACAAAGAAGATAGCAAATGTAATTAAACTTTTATAAGATTCTATTATTTTTGAGATATGACAAAAGCAGTAAAATATACTAAGTTAAATAAATGAATAATGTCTTTCATAATCTTCATAATAATTTATATAGATAGCTAAGGTAAAAATAGAAAGACAGGGGCTGGGAAGGTGGCTCAGTGGTAGAATGATTGCCTTTCATGCTTGAGGCCCTGGCTTCAATTCTTCAGCACCACATAAGCAGGAAAAAAATCTGGAAGTGGCGCTGTGGCTCAAGTGATGGAGCGCTTGTCTTGGGACAGTGCTCAGTCCCAGAGTTCAGGCCCATGACTGACAAAAAAAAAAAAGACAATGGGTAAAATATTGTAGAATAGCAATAAATCCAAAAGAAAATATTAACTAAATGAAACAAATAAGAAATGAAACACATACAAATTATCAAGATTGTAGACCAAAGTATCAATGTACATATCTATTGGAAATGGTAAATATTTCCCATTTATTAAAACATAAATATTAGAAAAAGTTTAAAGCAAAACATTAAAAAATAAGCCTCATATTGACATATTGTAAATATAGAAAAAACCTAGTATAAATTAATTCATAGATTCACTACAAAGATGATAGCTAAAAATATCCCAAACAATATTAGTAATAGCAAAATGGCTGGATGCCAGTGGCTCATGCCTGTAACAGTAGCCACTCAGACGGCTGAGATCTGAAGATCACAATTTGAACATAGACAATATGTTTTGATCTGTGTTATCCCTTCAACATCTCTATCCCCTTTGACTCACTCCTTCCCTCATCTTTTTGACTCTTTGGTATAAATATATGGTATTCTTTTTATTTTATTGTGAAAATACTGTACAGAGGGGTTACAATTACATGGGCAAGGTAATGAATGCATTTCTTACCAAGCATTGTTGCCTCCTCCTTTGTTTCCCCTTACCATCACTTCCCATCTCCCCCTCCCCAAATATATGGTATTCTTGTCTGATTCTACTCCTCCTCTCCTTCAGTCTTCTACTTCTCCTCCTGGCCCCATCCTCCCCACTATTTCCTAGTAGTTAATTTGTTAGGCTTTGATTTAGTCTTTCTAAAGAATTATGCTATTTGAGCTCTCCATAGAGCCTATTATACTTCAATTAATTTATATGCAATGAATACCACCAGTGTGTTAACTTAGAGATTTTTATTACACACACACACACACACACACACACACACACACACACACACACACACACACACATATATATATATATATATATATATATAATTGTAAAGATACTATACAGAGGGGTTATGGAGCAAGGTAATGAGCCCATTTCCTATCGAGCATTGTTACCCCCTCAACTTAGAGATTTTTAGGCTCATTCATTCTAGCTACCACAAAGGAGGAAAGTCATGCAAGTTGTATTGCTCTGAGTCAGGCTTACTTCACTTAATTACAATATTTCTATGAATAAAAGTTTGTTCAACCACTTTGAAAAACTCTATGGAGGATTTAAAAACAAAAAACAAAAAAACAAAAATCTAAACATAGAGATACCCTATGACCCAGCAATTCCACTCCTGGGCATGTATCTGATACAGCACAAACAAGGATACACTAAAGATATCAGCACAACCATGTCCACTGCATTATTTACCATAGTCAAGATGTGTACTTAGCCCTGGTGGCACTCAATGGACAAATGATTCAAGAAAATGTGGTACATATATATATATATATATATATATATATATATATATATATATATATGCATTCTACTACTCATCCATTAGAAAGAATCATATTGAACCATGTATAAAGAAATAAAAAGACTTGGGAAAATATTTATGAGAAGTAAGACAGACCCAGAGAAAAATGGGTGCTTTATTTTGCTGAAATTTTAAAATGTATTTTGTAGTTCTTATTGAAAACTTTTCCAGTAATCATGATGATGAATCACAAAGTTAGAATATAGAGGAAGAGTAGTTAAACTCAAATGTAGATATACATGCATATATATATATAGATAGATAGATAGATACATATGTTGATAATAAGCATAATCTACATAAAAACATTGTTTTGCACTACATACTAAAACCAAATAGCTGGATGAATGGATCACATTATAGAGATTCCTAAATTCAATGAGTATTCAAAAAATGTATTCATCAACTCAGGTATTTTGTGCAGATATTTTTGTATTCAGCAATTCAATGTATCATTCTCATACAATGTTCTATATAAAAATTGCCTTCAATAACATTATAACAACGTTAACTGTTGGTGACAACCTAAAACTCAGAGAACCCAACATTGAATACTGAAGTAAATGCCATTCTTGTGAGAACCTGAATTTCAACATGCCCTAGTTCATTACAGTGCTACTCCTATGATAGTAACAATTATAGACAAGAAAATATCTACTGTCAATTTCCTTGATTGTGGTCCTTCCATTTAGGAAACTTTTAGTCTTTTTAAATGATGGCAGAACAGGATGTACTCATTTGGAAATACAATCAAGTTTCAAGTTTGATTTAGTTCTTTGAATTTACAATATAAACTATGATTTTATCTCAAGTTGCTGGACAGAGTGAGGTGTAGCTTCATGACATTGAAGTATTGAGGAGGGTAAGGAGTTGAACTCGTTCTACAGAGAGATGTGTTAACAGTATTTTTGAACAGGTATATCCAATATGCTAGATGATATTTTCAAAATTTTATTATTTAAATAGAAACGTGTTAAAAAATTTTGTCTTTATAAATAAAAAAAATTTTGTCCAGTTGCATTCTTTATGTGATTAAGTTATTTTTCCTAAGCTATGATATCCTATAGGTTGCATGTATTATATGTATTTTTTACTTAAGGTATCTTTAACTCTTTATGAAAGCATGCTAATATATATAGAGATAGATAGATAAATATCTGTATATAAGTTGATATACATAGGTTGATATCTATCTATCTATATAAACATATAGAGGGTTGTATGTATATATGCACCAATATATTTACTAAAATATGGAATATGCAGGGGGAGAATTCCAATGATATACTCCTTTGAACAACTAGCTTAAAGTTTAACAAAATGAATACCAGGAAACTGGAATGTGTGTGTGTGTGTGTGTGTGTGTGTGTGTGTGTGTGTGTGTGTGAAAGAGAGAGAGAGACAGGCAGACAGACAGACAGTGTGTGTGTATGTGTGTGTGTGTGTGTGTGTGTGTGTGTGTGTGTGTGTGTGTGTGAAAGAGAGAGAGAGACAGGCAGACAGACAGACAGACAGACAGACAGACAGACAGGTAGAGACAGAGACAGAAACAGAGATTTAATTCATAATATTGAATGTATATATGTGAGGATGAATCTAAGAAAATTGAGGGAGTTAGGTAGGGTTGGGAGAAATGGAAGAGGCTTTTGTGGGTTGGCATTGACCAAGATGCATTATAGTCATAAATTTACATGTTAAATTGAAACTCTTTGTAAATGTACTTACAAAGAATAAAAAATTATAAAAAGACATGCTTCTATCATAATTTTGGAGCATTCATATTCACAAAGTGCATCTACCAATGTATAGTATTTGCAGTAATGTTTGACATAACTTCATAAAAAATGTTCTTCAAAGCTGTACTACACATAAATTACAGCACTGTTCTTCAAATGGGACAAAACTGTAGTTGGTACTCTCTTCCCTCCAAGGTGAGTAGCACATTCATGAAGAACTGTCTGGTGATACTTTACAATGGTTTACTTCTCCCTTTCCACTACCAGTCATCCAAGCATCTCTCTCTCTTGTAACGTGGCCATGATTCTTACATTCCCTTAGAATTAAAACCATTGAAAACATGGACTGTTATTGCTGATTTTATTATCCACAAAATGCTCCATCTCATACTCATCACTTTTAGCCTTCATGAATTCCCAAGTCATTTAACTTTTACTACCACATGTTGGCCACAGGAGCTTCAGCTTCATATAAGATGATCTCAGATTCAACTCTTTTTGTTAAGTGTGTTTGACATTTGTTGTGATTTCTTGTCCTGCAACCAAACCTCTCTAAGAGGTTTCAAATAAACAAAACAAAACTATATTTTCAGTCTCTTCTTAATAGAATCAGAGCAACAATTTCCAATGTCTTTATAGTTTGAGGCCAAAGAATAAATCTACATTTGTAGCTATTTTGCTTAAATTTATCTAGTTGCAGAAACAGAAATTTTTCAGATGGTACCCATTTCCTCTGGACATGACATTCCTGCTTCTTATTTTTAAGTGTTTTTCTTAGTTTCTGGCAATACAAGAAGCTTCAGACTCATTTTGTTTCTCCTATCCCTACAGTGTGAATCATTTCACCAAGGAACCCTATTTCTATTTTTTCAAGTATAGATAGAAATGTGCATGATCCTTGCTGTAGTTTAGAACTTTTCAAATATGACTCCTTACAGTTTCCCTTCAGAGTATTAACTTTTCTTGCATATACAATCTTTGTTTGCATTAATATAAGAAAAACAAAACAACAACATTAACAATACTGTTCAAAATTTTATATTCTCTAACAACACTATGGTAATCTAAATCAGAATATGTGATAATAAAGGTTATCTACATTTCAAATATTTTGTAAGTTTTCACTGTATTATATGTTAGAAAATGACTATAAATATTTGATGATCAATATAAGGAAACTATTATATGAATTTTTTCATTGTGACGTGGGAAAATAGTTTTTGTTCAACATAGAAATATGGGCAGAAAATAATCTTGAATAGATATGATGGACACTATATGGATCACTTTCATATCATACTGTCAAGATGGAAGGAAGTCCATTCTATTCATGAATTTCTGTGTCTAGTACCCCTGTTATTCCTTGGATATTGTGTTGAATAAAAGAGCTTCCTTCACCCAATATCAGCACTCATGGTCATTATTTCAGGGAAAAAATACATTTATGAAGAATTATTCCTCTCCCCAAACTGCAGCTAAGTCTAAAGTCATTGATTACTCAGAGGCAACTTACTGTAAATTTGGCAACGATGGGAACAATCATGTAGCTCAAAGTGTTCCTTTGCCCAGCACTACCTTACTGCCCTCAGATTGAGTGGCTGAAAGAGTACTTCTTTATTTTATACACATAAATATTAGGAATTCTCTGATTCTTTATTTATCCACAAGGAAACACTTTCCCACTTATCCCTGGTAAGTATCCACATTTTACTCTTTGACTGGATGTTAGAATATCTGTTACCACTAGGCTGCAACACCTTCCTGTCCCCAGCGTCTTTTTCCTTATTGAGAATATTCATCATGAAACCCCAGGAGTTTTTTAATTTAGACTTGGGTGTATTCAGTTTTTTTCTTTTCTTTTCTTACAAAGACATCACAATGAAGTGAACATGTCCATTGAAAAGCTATTCTGTATCTTTTCCAACTGTGTGGCATCAGTTTGTTAGCTACTACTTTCAAAATATTTGTTAATTTGTTTTAAATCATGATTTCTGTTAATTTCTTCCAGATTTGTTGCTAAGTGTAGGAGGTTTTATTTATCTGAGTGCTGTGCTTTTTAGTAATATCAACAGAGAACAGATAAGCAAATAATCCTAGAAAGTTTTAACATAAACATGAGCTACTATCATGCTCTACAATATATAACCATTTTGTAAGATTCATATGTAAGATTCATTCATGCCATGGAAGTTAGGTAAATTTTGAACAACTTCAGAAACAGCTTTTGGCAATGTAATAGTCTCATAAAGTTTTATATGATAAAATTAATGAAAGAATAATAAACTAATTTTCAAGTTTTACGTTTAAGGTTTGAATGCCATGTATGTTTACTATTATAATTTGTGACTTCTAATTCCATTTTGAGATTAGTTTTCAAAAAAAAAAACCCTTCAAACTAATGATGCTATCTCTCAAAATAACTATAATTTAGTTGTTGTGGACTGTTGATTGAAACATTCTGCATTCAAATAAATACAATATTCACCTGAAAGTAGTACATCTGAATAAAAGGATTTATCAGTCTCAAACATCTCCACATTTAATTATGTGCCACACTGGAGAAACAATATTGAAATATAAATGCAATGACTTTCTCATGTCATTGAGTTCATAGCCGGGAAGAAGGAACTGATGATCAAACAGTATGTACAATGTCAAAAGTTAAGTGTCATGGAGGGCAGTGATCCTTTCTAAGGTGGAAAATGAATAGTGTAACAACTGGAATTGTATAATAGCTGAATCTTTCCATTGGATGGAAAAGTAAGGCCATTCAATTGAGAGGAACTAAGAAAGTTGTACAGAAGTCAACCAGGGAGATCAGAGATGTAATGAAGTCAAACTTGACATGTAGTCAGAGTGCTAGTAAGACTGCTTTTCTTTTTTCAATTAAATTTAATTAATTAATTAATTTTTTGGGGGGGGGTCCAGTAGTGAGGCCTGAACTCTGGGCCTGGGCGCTGTCCCTCAGCTCTTCAGCTCAAAGCTAGCGCTCTATCACTTGAGCCATAGCATCACTTCTGGCTTTTTTTTTCTGCTTATGTGGTGCTGAGGAATCGAACCCAGCGCCTCATGCATGCAAGGCAAGCGTTCTACCACTGCGCAACCTTCAGAGCCCTAATTTAATTTAATTTAATTGTAAAGATGATGTGGAGAGGGGTTACAGTTATATAAATAAGGTAATGAGTACATTTCATGTTGAAATATGTATCCCCTCCCTCTTTTTCTCCCACTTTCCTTCCCCTGACTCTCCCCACAAGTTGTATATTCATTTCCAACATAATGTCTTGTGAGTATTGTGGCTTTGGTTCTCCTTTTGTCCTTTTTTCACCATATTGATATTCCCCTTCTCTTCTCTAAATCAGATAAATGTATGTACAAGACGCAGGGTACCTAAATCAAAAACAGTGACAACAGGGAATAAACCAAAGGGGAGAAAAGAACAAAATCATAGTTTTACATAGTACATTAAAAAAACAACACCCCTTGTTTTCATATCTTGGAGTTCATTTCAATTAATATAATTTTATGAGCTTTTGTGATCCTCTGTTAGGACTATCTGAGAAATACACTTGTTATTACAAATGAGGGAAACTATGGAGCTTATGTTTCTGGTTATTTCACTTAATATGATTTTCCCCCCAAATCTTTCCATTTCTTTACTAATGGGGCAATGCCATTCTTTCTTATGGAAGGATAGAATTCCATTTTGTATATATACCATTTCTTGATCCATTCATCACTGCCCCCAAAATGTAATGTTCATTTCCAACACAGTGTCTTGTGAGTATCACTGTTTATTGATTCACCATTTTTCCTCAAATGGGGCAATGCCATTCTTTTTGATACAAGCGTGGAATCCCATTGTGTATACTTCCCACATTTTCTTAATCCATTCATCTACTGTGGGACATTGAGTTGGTTCCATATCTTATCTATGGTAAATAATGTTGCAATGAACACAGTTGTGTTTGTAGGTTGAGGGTGTCCTTGTTTGTGATCTTTTGGGCAAATGCCCAAGAGTAGGATTGCTGCATCATAAGAGAGCTCAATGTTTAGTCTTTTGAGGAACCTCCATATTGCTTTCCAGAGTGGTTGAACCAGTTTACATTCCCACCAACCATGTAGTAGTGTTCCATTTTGGCCACATCCCTGCCAACATCTGTTATTTGTTTTCTTGTTAATGGCCATTGTAACTTTGGTGAAGTGGAATCTCAATGGAGTTTGTAGAGGAAGGGATAAGGGATACACTAGGACTCCCCAGCACAGGATCAAACATCCTAAATAAAGATCCAGAAACACAACAAATCAAAGAAAAGTTGGATAAATCAGACAACATTAAGCTGCAGAGCTTCTTCATGGCAAAAGACATAGCTAACAAGATATATAAAAACCGGAAAATTGGGAGAAGATCTTCACCAGCTAAAAAACAGACAAGGTCTTCATATAAAAAATATAATTAGAGCTCAAAAAGTTAAATCAACCTAACAAATATTCAAAGAAACGATAATCCCGATTAGAAAGTGAGCTAAATAATTTTAAGTATTTTTTGATAAGTTGTTGAATCCATTGGTCAAAATTTTGTTGAGAAGTTTTGCATCGATGTTCATCAAAGATATAGGTTTATAGTTCTCTTTCTATGATGAGTCCCTGCCTGTTTTTGTGATGAGTGTTATGATGGCTTCATAGAAGGAGTTTGGTAGTGAACTTTCACTTTAAATTTCATTGAAGAGTTGTAGGAGTATTGGTGTGAGTTCTGCTTTGAAGGCTTTGTAGAATTCCACTGTAAATCCATCCAGTCCTGGACTTTTCTTGGGTGGAAGGTCTCTTAATACTGTTTCTATTTCTATGGTTGATATGGGTCTGATAAGTTGATTTAAGTCATCTTGGTTTAGTTTTTGCATGTCGATATTTGCTAGAAAATCATCCATTTCTTCCATACTCTCAAACTTATTAGCATAAAGGCTTGAGAAGTATTCCCTTATAATGTTCTTAATCTTAGTTGTTTCTGTGGTGATATTTCCATTCTCATCTCTGAGTTTGTTTATTTGAGTTTGTTCTCTCTCTCTCTCTCTCTTTTTAACTAAGTTTTGCTAAGGGTCTGTCCATCTTGTTAATTTTTTCAAAGAACTAACTCTTTCTTTTGTTGATTCTTTCTATGTTTTTTTTTGGATTCTAATTCATTTAATTCTGATTTAATTTTAATTATTTTTTTCCATCTGCTGGATCAGGGTTTAGTTTGCTGCTCTTTTTCAAGAAGCTTCAGGTGTTTCATGAAATTGCTGGTTTCTGATCTCTCCAATTTTTTGATATAGGAACTCAGAGCTTGCCTCTGAGTACTGCCTTTGCTGTGTCCCATAACAGCTGATAATTATGTGTTCATTTTTTTGAATATCATGAACATTTGAATTTCCTTTTCTAATCTCTTCCATGACCCACTGATGGTTCAACAGTGTATTGTTTAGCCTCTATGTGTTATGTGGCTTTATGAATTGAGTTCTAATTTTATTCCCATGTGGTCTGAGGGAATGTAGGGCATAATGTTAATGTTTCTGAAATTGGAAAAATTTGCTTTGTAACCTAAAATGTGGTCTATTTTGGAGAATTCTTCATGTGTGGCTGAGAAGAACATGTCTGTTAAGTCTAGTTTATCTATGCAGTTTGTTTAGATCTGATATTTTTCTGTTAAGCTTTTTTTAAAATTTTTGGTCAGTCATGGGGCTTGAACTCTGGGCTTGGGCTCTGTCCCTGAGCTCTTCAGCTCAAAGCAAGTGCTTTACCACTTGAGCCACAGCGCCACTTCCAGTTTTTGAGTGGTTCATTAGAGATAAGAGTCTCACGGACTTTTCTGACCGGGCTGGCTTTGAACTGTGATCCTCAGATCTCAGCCTCCTGAGTAGTTAGGATTACAGGCATGAGCCACCGGTGCCTGGCTTCTGTTGGCTTTTTGCCAGGTTGATCTATCTAGTGGGGATAGTGGAATATTAAAGAACCCAACAATTAATGTCTTTGGATCTATGTGAAATTGGACAGAATGTAGTGTTTCTTGGATAAATTTGGGTGTCCCGTTGTTTGGTAAATAGATATTTAGAATTGTAATATCCTCCTGAAGGAGAGATCCCTTAATTAATATGTAGTGACTTTCTTTATCTCTTCTTGCTAGTTTTAATTTAAAGTCTATTTTATCTGACATTAGGATTGCAGCTCCCTCCTGTTTCTGGGGGCCATTTGCTTGGAAGATTTTATTCCAGCCTTTTAGTTTCAGAACATGTTTGTTTTTGTGGGCTAAGTGTGTGTCTCTTGAAGGAGCCATGATCAAACAGGATTCATTTCAGGGATGCAAAGCTGGTTCAATACATGCAAGTAAATTAACACAATTCATCACATCAATAAGAGCAAGGATAAGAACCACATGATTATCTCAATAGATGTAGAAAAAGCATTCAACAAGATCCAACACCCCTTTATGATGAAGGCTCTGGAAAAATTAGGGAGCCATTGAACATTCCTCAAAATAATATAGGCTGTGCATAACAAACCTATAGCCAGCATTATACTTAATGGTGAAAAGATAAAGCCATTTCCTCTAAACTCAGGAATGAGACAAGGATATACATTATCTCCACTTCTCTTCAATTTAGCATTAGAATGCATAGAGACAGCAATAAGAATAGATGCAGACATAAAGGGGATCCAAATAAGAAAAGATGAAGTAAAACTCTCACTCCTTGAAGATATGATCTTTTATTTCAAGAATCCCACAGACTACACTCCCAAATTACTAGACCTGATCTGAAATTTTGGAAAAGTAGCAGGGTATAAAATTAATCCTCAAAAATCAATGGATTTTCTGTATGCCAACAATGAGAAGAGCATGGTAGAAAGCAACTCTTTTTGTAATAGCCCCCCCACCTCTGCCAAAATAAAATACCTAGGACTTAAATAAAGAAGTGAAGGACCTTTACAATGAAAAATTTAAAAGCCTAAAAAGGAAATTAAGTGAGAACTTAAGAAGTAGAAAGGCCTCCCATGCTCCTGGATTGGGAGGATTAACATTGTGAAAATGGCAATACTGCCAAAGGCTATCTACAAATTCAATGCAATACCTGTCAATATTTCAACCTCATTCTTCAATGAAATAGAAGAAGCAACCCAAAATTCCTATGGAACAATAAAAGACCCCATAATAGCAAAAACAGAAAGCAGAAAGAATGGTGCTGGAGGAATATCAATACCAAATTTCAAACTCTACTACAAAGCCACAGTAATCAAAACAGCTTGGCACTGGCACAAAAACAGACCTGAAGACAAGTGGAATAGCACTGAAGACTCAGAAATGAACCAAAAGACAGATAGTCAACTAATATTCACTAAGGGAGCTAAACAAATAGAATGGAAGAAAGACAGCCTCTTCAGTATATGATCCTGGCAAAACTGGCTAAACACCTGTAATAAACTAAAGCTAGATCCTCATATATCATCCTGCACCAGAATCAACACCAAATGGATCAAAGACATCGATGTCAATGCAGACACCTTGAAAACATTATAGGAAGGAATAGGAGAAACTTTAGGGCTCCTTGCCACAGGCCAAAATTTTCTTAATAGAGACCCACAAACACAACAAATCAAAGAAAGTTTGGACAAATAGGATTTCATGAAATTACAGAGTTTCTGCATGACAAAGGACATAGCTAGCAAAATCAACAGAAAACCAATGAATTGGTAGATTTTCACTAGTCATACATTGGACAAGGGTCTCATATCTAAAATATACTTAGAAGCCAAAAAACTAAATCCCCCAACAACAAATCCTCAAAGAAACACCTGCCCAATAAATAAGTGGGCTAAAGACTTAAAGAGACTCTTCTGAAGAGGAAATAAGAATGTCCAATAGACACATGAAGAAATGTTCAACTTCTCTAGCCATAAAAGAAATGCAAATCAAAACAACATTGAGATTCCACCTCAGTTAGAACGGCTATAATCAAGAAATCTAATAAAAGCAGATGCTGGAGGGGATTTGGCCAAAATGGAACCCTACTGCATTGTTGGTGGGAGTGTAAACTTGTTCAACCACTTTGGAAAGTAGTACGGAGGTTTCTCAGAAGACTACACATAGAGTTATGTGTAGCTTTAAGTAGCAATGCCACTTTTGGGTATTTACCCAAATGATCACAAACAAGGCTATACTAAAACTACCAGCACAGCTATGTTCATCTCAGCATTATTTACCTTATCTAAGATAGGGAACCAACCCAGATGCCCCTGAGTAGATGAATGGATCAAGCAAATGTGATATATATATATACACAATGGAATTCCATGCCTCCATCAGAAAGAATGGCATTGCCCCATTTGTTAGGAAATGGAAAGACTTGGAAAAATTACGTTAAGTGAAGTAAGCCAGGCCCAAAGAAACATAGGTCCCATGGTTTCCCTTATTTGCTATAACTAGTATAATCTGAAGACCAGCAGAAAAGGTCAAAAGCTATGTACATATGACCATATAAGATGATGTTAAGTGAAATGAACCCCAAGGTAGGAACATAACTTGTTTTTTCTTGCTTGCTATTGTTTTTAAAGTATCTAAAATGTACTATGTGATTTTTTTGTTTCTCTTGTACATTCTTGCCCCACGGTATAACCCCTTTTTTCACTGTATTTGATGTTGGTGTGCTGCATCTTTTATATACATTTTTCTAATTTGTGGAGTGAAGGGGAAATAACAAAATGCTGCAACAAGGATACAGGATGACCCATTGTACAAGACACTATGTAGAAAACGAACTTTACAACTTGGGAGGCAGGGAAGGAAGAGATGGTAGGGGAAAAACAAAGGAGGAGGTAACAATGCTAAATAGGATATGTACTCATTACCTTACTTATGTAATTGTACCCCTCTGTACACTATTTTTACAATAAAATTTAAAAACGAATTCAAAGGAGACTTCTCTAGAGAAGGAATAAGAATAGCCAAGATGAAGAATGAAATATAAGACTTTTTTTCCTTTAATTTTGTTTCCTCTTTTTTTAGAAACAGTTAAAACTACCAAAAAGTTAATTGTTCAAGTAAATGATTTATATTTAAACTGAGGGATTAAAATATGAATGAGGAAGCTTCCCACAGTCTATGAAAATGTTAATATCTTAAAGATTTGTGGATATGATTTAAATCTATTTGTCATATTAAAGAGGATGTATGCTCCCCTCTTTTGTTGCTATTTTTATGATAATAAATAAACATGATAAAATGATAAACAATTAATCATATCTGTCATGACAATATCACAATTATTCATTCATATTTCTTTTGTTTGTTGTTTTATTTGAATAGAGCTTTGATCACATTGCAGAAAAATTTGTAAGTATGCATATTCATGTCTCTGACACTTTTTCATATTATTAGGCTACCATGAACATTAACTGTACTAATAATTTTAATAAATATAAATATTCTATTTAAAGGATATTTTGAAATTCAGTTAACTATTTCCTTTGTGCTCTATTTATGTATAAAAGTAAATATATTCTAAAATAGAATTACTTGTCAAATGACATTGCTGCTATTTATCTTAATGTATACATAAACATATCAAACTCATGGTAAATTAAATTAAATTTAACTTAAATAATTTAAACTGCTAAATGATACTTATTGCTTTATGTTTTGACATTGTTATTTATATTACATAAGCTACTTTTAATAATCAAATTTGAAGTTGGTGGAGAGCCACTGAATGTATTTCTCAGTTGTATAATTTAATGTTCTGAAAAGGAATCACTGCCTAAATTATTCACAATAGATTACATAGAACAGGCTGGGAAGGTGGCTCAGTGCTAGAGTGCTGGCCTTACATGCATGAGGCCTTGGGTTCTAGTCCTCAGTACCACATAGTAAGAAAGAGCCAGAAGTGTTGCTATGGCTCAAATGGTAGACTAGCCTTGAGCTGAAGAGGTGAGGGCCAGTACCTAGGCCCAGAGTTCAGGCCCCATGACCGACAAAGAAAAGAAAAAAAAAGTACATTACAGAGAACAGAGCAGATAGCAGAATACATATTTGGCCTAAGTAAGCAATGATGATAGGAGATTAACAAACAAAATTAAAATCAATAGACAGATGTAGTTATACTTTCTAGAGAGGATCAGCAAGTTTAAGTGATGACTTTTGAATTGGCAGTTTAAGAAATATGATTGAGTAAAACTTCTTTCAAAATTCTTGTTTCATATTCGTTGTAAGTGGCAGTTGGATACAGAGAAGTATCAATATAGCATGCACAGTTGTGTGTAAGGACTGTTTGTATATGAAAGAGGTGTGTAGCTGTGAGCATACATACAAGGTGTATATGAATGTGGTTAGAATAGGAACAAGGTTCTTTGGCCATGTATGTGATCTGTCTTGGAAATACACCCTGTATTTTTAGTTGAAGCTATGGGTAACAATATACATTGTCAATCTTTCCAGTGTAACTTCATAAGAAAATGTAAATTGTCCTTGAATCTACAGAAATAGTGAGACAATTCATGATTTGATCTTTTGCAGCAACAATTTTTTGAGTGATTTGTTGCATGAAAGTAAATTACCTAAACTTTCCTAGTCACCTTTTCTAAAATATAAAATAAAATTAACAAAAAAGCATCCTTTACAGAACTAGAATGCAACAATTAGTCAAAACATGCTATCTTTCAATAAATGTCACCCAAATTATTTTCACATTAAAAAATTTGATAAAGAAAAGTGTATTTTATTTAAATGCTGTGGCTCTTTAATTTTTCTTTACTCTAGAGCCAGTCTTAGTTTTTTTAAAAATGTGATCACTTAAGAATATATAAATAATGACCCAAATACTATCATACCTTAGTTTATAAAAGGACATATCAAGTAAGAACATATACAAATATGCTACATGGACAGAATTTGATACTTAAAGTCATAATCTTCAAGGAAACACAAATTGACAGACAATGCAATATTACTATAAACTAGAATGTGCAAAATTAAAGCAACTTGTAACAATGGCTAATAAGGATACAGTTGGCCTCAAATATCAGCATACAATGTACATAGTATTATAAGTGTGAGCCACAAGGTCCAAGTTTATTTTATTTTTAAATTATTTTAATTACATAAACTTATTATGTAATAAATGTATATATACACAGAGTGAGAGAAAGACAGAATAATGATCAGTATGGTTAGTATTTCCATCTCTTTAAGCAGTATTTTCAATTATTTTTCATATGGACATAGTAAGTACACTTGCATATTTTATGGAGAAGAGTACAATATTTCAACACATGAATAGAATTTGGATTGATCAAATAAAAAATTACAGAGTTTTAAAGACAGAAATGAGGACCTGACAGCTGATTTAGAAAGACAGAATTTCTTCCTTCTCCGAGGAAGTCAGTCTTTATTCTTTATAAGGTTTTAACTGATTGGAAAAATCCATCTATATTGTGGAGGGTAATGCACTTCTCTATTGATTTCAACATAGCTATCACCTAAAATATACTTTCTCTGTAACATTTAGAATACAAATATTTGACTGGAAATCTGTCAAATCAACTAAACTCTTACCTAAGTTTAATTGCTGCTCAATCTTCTGACCTTGAATGATCAAATGTAAAATGAACAATGAAGACCATTTTGGTACAGTAATTATCTTCATTCTGTACAATTTCTTTGGCATTTCATCGGTTATTTTTACTAGAAGAACAGATCCTTCCCTCCTACTTTTTACAGCTACAGTATTTGGAAATAAATATTTGTAAAGATAAAGGAAGAAAATGTACAAATCACATGATTTTATTTGATAGACTTATTTCTAACAATTCAGTTATGCATAATCTAGAGATGTTAATAAAAATTCATATTTATAAATTGCAGTTCCCTGGGTTCAGTTGCACTAAAACATTCTCAGAACTTGTGAGATGACAAAGAGTAAGCAACTTTAATTTGGTTTGAGAACTACAGATTAAAGAAGGAAAACTAAAGAATCTATTGATAAGTCCTCATTCTTACAAGAATATTTGTTTAAAAAAGTAGCCAAGACAGGTGTCAGTAGTTCACGCCTGTAATCCTAGTTACTCAGCAGGCTGATATCTGAGGATGATGGTTCAAAGTCAGCCAGGGCAGGAAAATATGTGAGACTCTTATCTCCAAAAAGCCACTCAGAAACTTGGAAGTGGCACTATGGCTCAAGTGGTAGATTGCTAGCCTTGAGCTGAAGAGCTGAGGAACAGCTCCCAGGCCCAGAGTTCAAGCCCCACAACTGACAAAAAAAAAAATGTAGCCAAAATATCATGTCCCTGTGTAATCTCTTTCCCATAGTTTATCTTCTATTTTTGTGTATTATGTCCAATGTTACAATGATTTTCAGTATTTGATTAATTAATACAAATGATTATTTTTCTCATTCTTACGTTAAAATAAAATAAAATGAACCTGATTTCTGATACTTTAAGTAAAATCTAGTACCTGGATTGATTTTGAAATGCAAATTACATGAATGGAAACCCATAAAGTACTTATGCAAAAACACAGGGCCCTTCTTTTACTATGAAGTAGATACTTTAAGAGATTTCAAATATTCAATCACTGCATTGTTAACTTGGAATATGAACAAACTCCTCATGGGATAAAACCTATTTCTATTTGTTAGGAAATCCTTAGAAATCCTTAGAAATGTTTTCCCCTAAACTCAGTCTACTCCTGACAGAAAAGCTAACAAATTCCATATTCCTCACCATTTATTTTCATGAACTTAATTGACCATTTTAGGAAAGAAATGGCCCTTTATGATAACAACAAGATAAAAGCTGGTAATTGACTGAAATGCTTGAGTACAGCTAGCTAAAACCACTTTCCACTAATGGAGACCCAAATGAAAGGCATGAAAGTTTCAGCCAATTGTAGAGAAGGTCACAAGATTGTTTTACCTTTTTTGTTTAAACTCATAAGAAAAAAAAATGTTTTGATGATGCATCAAATTTAAAAAGGTAGAAAGAAAAGAGAAAAGATTACATTAAAAGAAACTGTTTTGTAGAGCACCTGATTATCATGCACTCTGCCTGGTGTATTATGGAAAATTGATATTATTTTAAAAGCTTTTCTTCAGTATTATTATGCTGTCAGCACAAGGTTATTTATTGTGCATAAAACCAAGCACACATTTTTTTCAAAAGCTGGCAACAAAATTATTCTATAAAATAGAGTTTGATAATCTAAATAAAATTATTATGGAAAGATTTTTGAAACAAATGCTCTCACAAATCATTAATGATTTTTTATTCATAACTAAAAACTAACAAAATAATTTAAAAGTAAATTTTACAACCACTTACACAGTTCAGTTTTGCAATAACAAAAAATTCCATGCATATCATTGCTTTACAAGATTTAATTTATTTATAGTCATATATTTTATACCAAAACATATTATGGTGAAAAGTGTAGTCATTCACTAAAGATAATGAACATTTATTAGTTTATACTATTGATGGTTTTACTTTCATGTCTAGGCTTTTAATAGGGCCTCATCTAGTTACTGTATGGATAAATTAAGAGAGGACTCCTCAGCAAGTGCTTGTAGCAAGTACTTGCTACAAAATCATTCATGAGTTTTGCATTAGTATACATTTCTTCTAATTATATTAAATTCCAATTATTTTAAATGGACAATCCTAATGAGCAAAAAAAGAAAGTTGCAATGATGGATTTTTCTCAAGCATGTTCTTTTTTTGTTGCTGTTGATTTTTGTTTCCAACAGCTTTTTTTTTTTTAGCTTTTAGTATTACTAGAGTATAAGGGCTATCATTTTCAAAGCAAGTAGTTTATTTTACTTATCATTGGAGCCATGATATATATACAATATGTATATATTATTACATATAATATATATATAATATATATACAAATTTTATATATATATATATATATATATATATATATATATATATATATAAATGGTTTTTCAAATAGTCTCTTCTGTCTTTTGTGTGGACTGGCTTTGGACCACAATCTTCCTATCTATACTTCCATGTACCTGAGATTCCACGTGTGAACCTAATTGCATTTACACAAGATTCTGATGAGACTCTGTTGTATTTTCCACTTCATTTTTTTAAATAAAGAATTCAAGTGTACACACTATTGGAGAAAATCCTAGCCAAAAAAGTTTCGTAATAGAATATGAAATGTTAATTGTCTATTGGGTCCTAATGTTCTTTACTTTGTAATCATTAGGTGCTCTCTTTTTTTTACATCTGAAGAATACAAACAAATTTAGAAAAAATGCAGGAAATGTTTCCTGTTTATTCATTATCTATGTATTTATTCTTCTTCCTACTTTGCCGAATGAGGTTAAAGAGTCTACATGCAATCAAAATGAGCCCTCCCACTACTAATTCTCAAAAACAAATCACTGGCAAGAAAGAATATTTCTGATTTTTCATTTTTTTCATTTTCTAGTTGATTTAAAAGGCTATGCATTTTTTGTACATTTTTGTTTATCTATTTATTTTCCTTAGTGTTAACACAGTAAGCAGATACTATTTTTTTTCATAAGAAGGATTATTGCATATGCCCTCTAAGTCCAAATAATCTTTTTTTTCCATTGTATTGGTAAACTTACTCTCTGTTTGAACTACCCCTGTAAAAGGAACAATTTTTATTCCATACCACCCATGTCATTCATTCCAGTTCAACTGTCTTGAAAAATTATAAATGTGTTTATTTTCATTTTTTACAATCTTCATATTTTCCTTGTAAAAAGAACTCATAATTTGTTAATCATCCAAGAAAAGTAGTTTATTTTAAATATTGAGTTCTAGTAGTTTTTAGTCACTACTTAGAAGAAGATCTCACAATCCTTTTTTCAGATATTAGTCTTAATGAACAAATAATTGGGCTATTGTAGACCTTCTACTCCTACTTCCATTCTATATCCCAAAACGGTGCTGGAGAAAGTTTAAATTTATAGTCCTGCATAAAGCTGTCACATTAAAACACGTATAGCTCTCTGGATCTCTAAAACCAAAGAGAAGACCACCTTGGCCCTTGCACCTGATTCCTCTGGGCGAGTAGTGACCGTGGTGGCTTCTTCGTATTTGTTAGTCATTTTAGGGCTAACCGCTTTAAATGATAGGGCATCAAACCCACACCGTTCTGTTGTTATGTCCTGTAAAATCCCAGACATCTAACAACTTTCCTTCATTTTTCCCCCTATGTCTGCCCTCTTTAATCTAAGCCGTCAGTACCTCTCTTTATAGGACCTCTTCTCAAGTCTTAGATTCTTGGCTAATTGGATCTAAGTGTTAGGTCTGTAATCAATTTCATCATCAAACGAACAGATGGGAAGGGATGGGAAGGGGAAACAAAGGAGGAGACAACAATGCTTCGTAAGAAATGTACTCATTACTTTGCCCATGTAATTGCAACCCCTCTGTACGGTATTTCACAATAAAACATCATAATAATAACAAAAAAGATAATTTTTGTCTACCAACTTTTTCTTTGATTGTTTTAATTTATTTTCGTATTTTATTATAAACAGAAAATAAGGGCATATTTCAACACATTACTTTAAAAAATTCTTAATTTATCTGGAATCTGGTGGCTCATGGCTGTAATCCTAGATACTTTGGAGCTTGAAAAGTGGAGGATTGTGGTTCTAGACGAACTTGTGTAGAAACATTTTTAAGACGCCTCGCCCCACCCTTTTAACCCATGGCAAGGCCTAATAGCACAGTTCTGTCATTCAATGCTATATGGGACACAGAGAGAAGGAAGATCAAGGGTGCATTCCAAACTTGGACTGAAGTGTCTAGGTTTTCATCACCACAAAGGAATCTGGCAGTCGTAACAGGTTCCTATGATCTCAGAAATTACATGAAGCTTGAAGTAATTGGATCAGAACTAAAGCAAACCCCAGGATTGAGCTATGAACAATTGTTGGAACAATGACTCAATGGTAATGTGCCAGCCTAATAATTACAAGTCTCTGAGTTCAAGCCCCAGTATTGCCAAAAAATCCTCGACTAAATATTTTAAATTCATATCTTACATTATTATGTTTTACACACTTTTGAACATGAATCTCCACAAAGAAATCTAGAATTGTTCTAATATGCAGTTCAATACGTTTTCAGCCTGTGTCCAACCAGTGTCAAAGCCACTTGTACCTATTTAAGGATTTCTTACAACAGAACATTTTAGCAATCTATTTATTTGGAACAATGGAATGGTCCATTACCAAAACCTGTATTCTCATAAATCTCTGGAGAGTCAGAGTAAACAGAGAGAGAGAGAGGAGAGAGAGAGAGAGAGAGAGAGAGAGAGAGAGAGAGAGAGAGAGAGAGAGAGAGAGAGAGAGAGAGAGAGAGAGAGAGAGAGAGAGAGAGAGAGAGAGAGAGAAAGAGAGAGAGAGAGAAAGAGAGAGAGAGAGTATTATATAGATAGCTATAGGTATAGAGAGATGAAAGAAAGGAAAAAGGGAGAAAGAGAGAAAGGTTAAGGAATTAACCTAGAGAATACACAGATTTGATAAATTGAAAACTGGTGAGGCAAGCAAGGGGGAGACACAAGTGAGAGTTAAAGTTTCAGTCTGAATACAGTTGGTTGAATTATTTCCTTATCACAGAAAGTCAGTATTTAGTCAATTAAGACTCTTAAATAATTCGTTGAGAAAGTTAAGAACCACCCACGGTTTGAAGGATCATCTACCTTACCCAGAATTTATTAATTTCAAAGTGAATATTCAGAAAATATATTCAGAAAATATCGACATTGATATATAATCCAAATATCTGTTCTACCCAAATTAACAACCATGATTATTATTCTTTAATAATTTGTAATAATTTTTGATAATAAAATTCACAACTTAATTTATATGAGGCTTCTAAACTTTGTTTATGTGTGCAATATTATCAACTACCCTAAGTAATATAGAATGTATGTCAAATCATTTTCAAATACACAAGACAGATAGTGTTGAAAGTATATCATCCTCACTGCCCAAACTGGATTAGTTTAACCTTTCTATTTCTATTTCATTTTATCCCAGTCACTGTAATACACACCAGAATGAGAAATTGTTAAAAACATTTTTATCACATTCTATTCCAATAATTAGGATTTTATTTTTGTTTTTGTTCTTTTATTTAGACATTTTGGATATATTCCATCTAGAAAATACAGTAGACTGGCCAACTCTATTTCTATCAGTTTAATAAAGATATAATTTATATCTGCATATGAATTTCCATTTATTTTAGCTTCTTTAAATTTTCTTTTTAATTTATTTTTAACTAACGGTCACAACTGTCTTCTACATTAAGTATAAAAGTATCTAAAATGCTCACAAACACTGTAGGAATTCTAATTTGTAGCCACATTATATTATACACAAATATTTAGTTACTATAGAAACAAGAAATTGTAGTATTTAATTTTATAAGACCGGAACCTAAAACACATTCAACTATAATAGGCTGAACAGAGTAATAAAATTGTGCATGTACTGCATCAATAATGTTTCACATAAGTTCTTCCTTAGAAGGAAATGTAACAACAGAACAGAATCTTGATGATTTCAAATTCCTACAGTATTATACCAGCCAAATATGAGTATAAATGTGCTGCATATAAATAGTGTTTCTATGCTTTTTATTGTTTTAAAATTCCATACTGTCAAAAGATATTGATGTACAGCTACATAAAAACTATCAGAACCTTCAAGCATATGTAATCAAGTCATTGTAGTCAAAAGTGATGCCAATCTCATCTAAACATTATCTGTCCTTTGTCCCTCTCCACCCTTCCAAAGGACCTCAATTTTGCTTGAGTGAAAAAAAAATCATATATACATGGAGATCTATTTTAGAATTTCAGGTACAATATTTGCAAATAAATAGGAATGTCTGACATAATGCAGAATTTCTCCACAATATACTGAAACTTTTAACTAATTTGTGCAATTAGCTTTTGTTATATCAGGGATATATTATCTTCTGTTACCTGAGATCTTTCATAAACAGATACAAATAAAGGAAAGCAGGGTACACAGTTGAAAAAATATATTTGGCAAGTTTTCTCTAAATTTGTGTATTGATAATAAACCTATATCAGAAACAATGAACATCAAAGGTTGCTGTAGGTATTTACATGTAATTTTCAGTAGAAAAGACACATCATTGATTTTCCTGTTATACAAATTAAATATTCCTTTGCATCAAAGGAATCAAATCCTTGAAAGCAATAATTTGAAGTAAAACTTGTGAAAATAAAAAGAGATATTTGTTGAAATGATTGCATATAATGTTTATGAAAGCATGGTGGGGAAAGAGTTGATATAGGTAAATTGAGTTGAAGAAAAGAAGGAACAGTGAAGGATGTAAAGACCAAAGATCCAACGAAAGAGGCTGCTGTTGAATTGCTCAGAAAATTATTGCAGAAATCATACAGACATAACAATTTTTCCTGTCAAGATATTCAGTGGCTGAATATGACTAATCTTAATTTATTGGTGTTAAATCCATCAATACACATTATGACAAGAATGAAAATATTAGTACCTCAAAAAATGTTGCCTAGTCTATGAACTTTCTATTGCCTTTTATTTACAAACTTTTTTTTTGGTTAGTCGTGGGGTTTGACCTCTGGGCCTGGGCACTATCCCTCAGCACTTCAGCTCAAGGCTAGAGCTCTACCATTTGAGCCATAGCATCACTTCTGGTTTTCTAGTGGTTTATTGAGATAAGAATCTCATGGATTTTCCTGCCCAGGCTGGCTTTGAACTGTGATCCTCAGATCTCAGCCTCCTGAGTACTTAGGATTACATGTGTGAGCCACCAGTGCCCGGCTAAAATATTTGTATTTTGAAGTAAACAGTTAAATTTATAAAGGAGTTTTTATCTGCCTATGTATTCATATTTTTTCTTCTTTAAATATCAATCATAAAATTTAATAGACTACTGGTCAAAGAAAATTAATAAAAACACCAGCTTCTATATTTGATTGAGTGATTCTAAACTAATGACATTTTGGGTAATACAGAAATGCAAATACTAAAATCCTGAGCAATATAAAATAAAATCCAAAGGTGGTATTTAACATTTGGAAACATTCCATTAAATAGCAGATTAATGGTAAATAATTACAGGGAATTACTTAGCATGTTTAAGTAAATTTTATTTTGAATTTATAATGATTGTATCTTGATGTCTAGTAGTATTCTGACTGTGGATATATGATTTTTTGGTCCCACAAATCTAAGTGTTGGTATTTTGTTCACGATTAAAACATCAAAACCAAATTCTTTTCAAAATAGCACTGTCGGTATTGGTCATAAATCTTGCTTCTACTCCAACAGTGTAAATAAAATATACAAGATGCACAGGAGTAACACACTTAAAAACAATTAAAAAGTCATGGCTACAATGAAAAACAATATATGTGTGTGTGTGTGTGTGTGTGTGTGTGTGTGTGTGTGTGTGTGTGTGTGTGTGTGTGTGTGTATTTAGCAAGAAACAGAAGTAATCAATCATGAACTGAAACCAAAGACCCATGAGTCCATGACAATAAGTCATAATTGGCCTCCTTGGGAGTTTGACTCCAGCATGGTAGGGCTGGAGTTGACTCAGGCTGTGGATGACCACAGTATGTGTTGATCAATGGGACAATGAAACAGTTATATTCTAAAGAAAAATAAATAAATAAATAAAAGCAAACAAAAGTTGGCCCATGTACAATGTTACACTCTTAGGATTCTTAGGATGACAGAAAAGAAATGTTAGCGATATGATGATCTGCTGTATTCAACACAGGCAGCTTAGTTAAACAACAACAAAAAAGACTACTTCAAATTATCAGAGTAATATTGTGCCTCCCTCCCTCCCTTCCTCCTGCCCTCCCTCCTTCCCTCTCTCCCTCCTTCCCTCTCTCTCTCTCTCTCTCTCTCTCTCTCTCTCTCTCTCTCTCTCTCTCTCTCTCTCTCTCTCTCTCTCTCTCTCTCTCTCTCTCTCTCTCTCTCTCTCTCTCTCTCTGCCAGTCCTAGAGACATGGGCACTGTCCCTAAGCTTCTTTTACTCAAGGCTATTGTTCTACCACCTGAACCAAAGTGCCACTTCTGGCTTTTTCTGTTTATGTAGTACTGAAGAATTGAATCCAGGACTTTAGACAAGCATTCTACCACTAAGCTGCATTCCCATACCTGTGCCTCTACTCTCATTCATGTCTTCAAATGCAGATAGCCCTTAGGTCTTCAAACAGGTATGAGGAGACAAACCAAATTCCTACCAGGAGTAGCAGACAAAGCCAAATAAGAAACCAACACTTTCATATATTCTGCTCAATAATAGGACATTGCTGTCATGTTGAAAGTTATTTGGTAGTCATAAAATCATAATTCAAAAATTACAAATATATGACTTTAAAAGGTATGAAACAGACTTTTAGTGTAAGATAAATTTTATGGAATCAACAATATTTTATTGCTATATTTTTTATGCAGAAAGCCATTTTTATGGAGGAATCATTTCTGCAAATACAGTAGAACATCAAGTTGTTCTGGCTAATAAGGAAGGTAATGCAGAAGAATTTCTTTAAATACAAAGATCATGTTATCTGCAAAGAGAGATTTACTTCATCTTTCCCTATTTGGATCCCAATTATGTCTGCATCTTGTCTTATTGCTGTAGCTAGGCATTCTAATACTAAATTGAGGAGAAATGGAGAGAGTGGACATCCTAGTCTCATTCCTGAGTTTGGAAGAAATGGCTTTAGTTTTTCACCATGAAGTATAATGCTGGCTGTAGGTTAGTCATATACAGCCTTTATTGTATTGAGGAATGTTCCATGGATTCCTAATTTTTCCAGAGCCTTCATCATAAAGAGGTGTTAGATCTTGTCAAATGCTTTTCCTGCATCTATTGAGATAACCATGTAGTTCTTACCCCTGCTCTTGTTGATGTGCTGAATTATATTAATTGATTTGTGTGTATTGAACCAGCTTTCCATCCCTGAAAAGAATCCTGTGTGATGGTGGTGTATGATTTTTTTGAATGAATTGTTGGCCAAAATTTTGTTGAGATTCATCAAGGAAATGGGTCTATAGTTCTCTGTCTTTGATGAGTCCCTGCCTGGTTTGGGGATGAGGGTTATGATGGCTTCATAGAAAGAGGTCAGTAGGGAACTTTCTCTTTCAATGTCATTGAAGAGTTGGAGAAGTATTGGTGTGAGTTCTGCTTTGAAGGCCTTGTAGAATTCCGCTGTAAAACCATCTGGTCCTGGGCGTTTCTTAGATGGGAGTTCTCTTATTGATTGCTGTTTCTATTTCAATGCTTGATATGGGCCTGTTAAGATGGTTTAACTCATCTTGGTTTAGTTTTGGCATGTCGATATTTGCTAGAAAATCATCCATTTCTTATTAGCATAAAGGTTTGAGAGGTATACCCTTATAATGTTTTGAATCATGGTTGTTTCTGTGGTGGTGTTTACATTCTCATCTCTGAGTTTATTTATTTGTGTGTGTTCTCTTCTTTTTTCAGATAAGATTTGTTAAGAGTCTGTCAATTTTGTTTTTATTCGAAGAATCAGTCCTTTGTTTTGTTGATTCTTTGTATGTTTTTTTTATTTTAATTTATTTAATTCTGATTTAATTTTAATTGTTTATTTCAGTCTACTGAATTGGTGTTTAGCTTACTGCTCTTTTTCAAGGAGGTTCAGATGTCTGGTTAAATTGTTGGTTTCAGATTTCTCCAATTTGTTAATGTAGGAACTCAGAGCTATAAACCTGCCTCTGAGTATTTCCTTTGCTGTGTCCCAGAGGAGCTGGTAATTCATATGTTCATTTTTGTTGAATATCATGAACATTTGAATTTCCTTTCTCATCTCTTCAATGACCCATTGGTGATTCAACAGTGTGTTGTTCAGCCTCCATGTGTTAAAGGACTTTCTTTGGTGGCTCTTGGTGCTGAGTTCTAATTTTATTCCCTTGTGGTCTGAAAGAATGCATGCATAACTTTAATGTTTCTGAATTTGGACAAGTTTGCTTTGTGACCTGAAATGTGGTATATTTTGGAAAATGTGCCGTGTGCTGCTAAGGAAAATGTACATTCTGGTGCTTCTGGGAGAAATATTTCGTATAATTCTGTTAAATCTAGTTTATCTATGCAGTTGTTAGATCTCTGGTTTCTCTGTTGAGATTTTGCAGAGTTGATCTATCTAGTGGGGATAATGGAATTCTACGTCTCCATCAGAAAGAATGACATTGTACCATTTGTTAGGAAATGGAAAGACATGAAAAAAATTATATTAAGTGAGGTAAGCCAGGCCCAAAGAAACGTAGGTCCCATGATTTCCCTTATTTGCAATAACTAGCATATGTCTGGGACAAGTAGAAAAGGTCAAAAGCTATGTACATATTACCAGATAAGGTGAAGTTAAGCAAAATGAACCCCAAGATAGGAACACAAGTGTTTTTGTTTTTGTTTTTCTTTCTTGTTATTGTTTCTAACATATTTGTAAGGTACCATATGATTTTTTTATTGCTTTGTATGTTCCTCCCCCACTGTATAACCCATATTTTCACTGTATTTAATGTTGGTATAGTTAGGGGAGGGGAGGGAAAAAAACAAAATGTTTAAATAGGAATACAGGTTGACCCATTATAACAATGAGATGTAGAAAATACTATGTTGAAAAATGAGCTTTAAAATTTAGGCGGGGGGGGGAGGAGGTGGGGAAGGAGGGGAGGAGTGTAGTTGTGAAAATGGGAGGGAAGGGGTTGTAGCGGAAAAACAAAGGCGAAGGCAACAATGCTTGATAAGAAATGTACTCATTACCTTGCTGATGTAACTGTAACTCCTCTATACAGTATTTTCACAATAAAATAACATAAAAAATGAATTTCTTGACCCTTGAAATTCAAGCCAATTCTGTTAAACATAAATGATAAAATATGAATCATCTCCAAATTAACTTTAAAATTAAAATAAGTGTTTACTTTCTAAAAATTTTGTGACAGTTGATTTTATGCTATGGATCTCTTACAGAATTATTTCAGTGTATATTATAATATTGCTATATCAAAGCACAATATTATTTAGTATAGATCCTGAAGTTACTATTAACTAAAATTTGATGCCCATTGAAGAAGGAAAGATCAATAATTACTCTTAACAATAATAGCTCCATCATATCTTTTCAGGCGAATAGGATAGTAGTAATTGAAATCTCTGAGGAATGAAGAAAAATAAATCCACTATGGACATTGAGGTGCATGTCATTTCACTCTAAAATCTATATAAAATGCTCTTTCATGTTACTCTCTTATGGAACTAGTTTCCTCAGTTAAGTAGTGGAGTTTGTTCTGTCCACTAAAAGTACAGGGAGTTTATGCACATTCTTTCTGTAGTGTTGGATGTGGGAACAGTAATCATTTTGCCTCTGAATCATTGTTCCTGTCATGTCATGTTTGCAACTTTACTCCATTGCAATCCAAAGTCTTCCAACTCACTTTATGTCAAGCAAAGCTCATTTTTTTATTATCTGCAAAGCTCATAATCAAGAATGTAAAACATCTTATCCATATATGTAGCATAATATGATTAATTTGTTTGATGCTATGACTATGTATTTATTGTATTTTTAATTGCAGTATACTGTTACTAACAGGCTGAATAGATGTCAGATAGAAACAATTGGGCCTTTTCTGGTAGGTTACATTGCTGCATGCCTTGTTATCCCAGGTATTGGGAGGCAGAATTTGGGAATATTATGCTTCCATGCTACTCTGGGCAAAATATTATAAAGACTGCATCACAATCAAGAAGTCTGGTGTAGTGGAAAGAGTCTGGAATAGTGGTTATGCAGGAAGTATAGGTGGGATTATTGGGGACTGAAGCTGTTTCAGGAAAAAGCAGTAGGGCATGTCTGAAAAATAACTAGTAAAAAAGAGTTATGGTCATAATTCAATGTTAGCATGTGTGCCTAGTGAAAACACTGAAGTTTAAACCCCGGAATTGCCAATATAGAAAGAGAAAGAAAAGAATTAAATAACCCATTTCCTACTCTCACTTGATCTGTTCATTAGATTTGTAAATGTAGGGCCTAGTAATATATATATATATATATATATATATATATATAAAATGCTTATTACATATAATATATTTATTATATATTCTGTATATTCTATTTCTGTTTAGAAGTTACTGACATTATTTCTAGTTAAAATAATCTTTAAAAATTTAAGTCAATCTTACTGCTGGCTCCAGTTATTAACATCAAAGTAATTAAACTAATTTTTATAGCTATCATATTAGTAATTATTTACTTTTGAAGCATTTGTAGTTTATGTAGTAATGCGCATTATATTAATCCTTAATAGGTAAAATTTTGCATTGTTATAAGCTAAACTGGAAGGCTTAAAAAGATAGAGTAACAACAGACACTATGTATTCATTTTTAGAAGTTTTAGCTATTTCTTTCAGAACATTCCTCTGTTAGAATAAATTTTTAACCATTGGCTGAGTAAAGAAGAACAAGGTATGGTACTGTCACTAATTTCAGATACTGTAGGGATGATGATCAAAGAAACAGCCTTTGATTCAGGAAATAGCTGAGTCGGTGTGTTAATGTTGTTTTGTGAGTTTCTCTTCTTAGATTTGTATAATTATGCAGAGTTCTGGAACCTTACCTAATGTGATATGCTCAGTAATGTAGGAAAGTAAGTATGCTTACATGGGTATGGATAATTATTAGGAACACCATCAGGAAAATAAGCCTTAGTGCTGCTTATACTAGGGATATACACTTGGGGAGTGTTAAACACACTTGGGGAGTGAACACTCATTGTGTCATACAGCTTGGCCACCACTGACTTGGAAGTTTATCATGGCCAAACAACTGAAGGATTATGGAAAGAAAATCTTGTTCTTTAATATTGTGAAAATTTTAATGAAAAATATTAATAACAACCACTCCACACTGTTGCTTAGAATGACAATATAGTCTGCCAGTTGTTCAGCCTTAAATGCTCAACAGATTTAACAGAGGGAGGAGCATGGAGGTGAGTTGGGGAAATTGTTTTACTTTTCTGGCACCTACTGTAACAATGCTGCTATCTGCCTGTTTATTGATCTTTGTATCTGTTCTATGTCATTTATTCATCATGAAATTGCTTGTGTATGTCTTTATGGTCTAACAGGATCTTAACAGTGGCCATGAAATTTGTTATATATTTAATATTCTTCACATCAGTTATGCTTATGCCTAATCTGTACTTAGTTCATTTATGGAGGGTAAGCATGTTTTCATGTTTTTCTTACTATATCTATCTAGTTATGTTTTAGGTAAAAGTTGATATATTTTGCACATTGATTTTAAAAACTGGCATACCACAGGCCTCATAATAAATGGCTTATCAGTAAGCAAATGATTAATTCTATGGATTTATCCGTAATACACTAACATTAATACACTAACCATATTCCTCAGACAAATGTAAGACTTGTTTTTCTAATGAAATTTTAAAAAAGGCCTTTTCCATACTGTGTTAGAATTCAAATATATCTTACATTACTGATATTTGAAATGAACTTATGATCACATTTTCTATTAGTTTTATAACAAATTACAGACTGAGCCGGGCGCTGGTGGCTCACGCCTGTAATCCTAGCTACTCAGGAGGCTGAGATCTGAGGATCGCGGTTCAAAGCCAGCCCGGGCAGGAGAGACCGTGAGACTCCTATCTCCAATAAACCACCAGAAAACCGGAAGTGGCGCTGTAGCTCAAGTGGTAGAGCGCTCGCCTTGAGCTGAAGAGCTGAGGGACAGCGCCCAGGCCCAGAGTTCAAGCCCCACGGCCGACAAAAAAACAAAAACAAAAACAAAAACAGACTGAAACTTAGAAGCAAACATATATAATTGAGGAACTGAACATGTATATTGTCTCTGCTTGTTGTCCTGTTTTGAATTTTACACTAAAATGAACACAGCTTTATTTTTCATTTTGATCCAGCTGCATTTAACTCAGAGCCACATACTCTTATTCAGCCTTTACACTTATACTTAGTGTACTATCTCTGGAATTAGACCTTTAGTTCCAGCTTTTTATTGGTGAATTGGAGTTAAGAGTCTCAAAATTTTTCTGCTAGGGCTGGCATTGAATCAAGATCCTCAGATTCCAGCTTCATGAGTAACTAGAATTACAGGTGTTAGCCTCCAGCACCTGGCCAGAGTTATATATTTCTGGAGAATATAGGGCTGCATTTTCTTGTAAGCCCATTCATTTTGTAGAATTTATTTCCATGTGATCCTATTTCTATCCCAATTTCCTGGCCAAGCAGGAGCCAGGACAATCCTTGACCTCTAGATTCAGACTTGGAGACTGCATGTGCCAATCCATGTCTCAAATCTGATATGCCTCTCCATTTTAAGAACCATAACTTAAAATTTTTCATGAAAAAATTCTTATTTCTATAGTCAAACACACATTTTGACATGTTAAGTGTAATGTAACATACTTGAACTCTGGGCCTGCACACTGTCCCTGAACTCTTCAGCTCAATGTGATGTCCTGCCACTTGAGCCATAGTGCCACTTCTGGTTTTCTGGTGGTTAATTGGAGATAAGAGTATCAAGGACTTCCCTGTCCCAGCTGGCTTTGAACCTCGATCATCATATATCAACCTCCTGAATAGCTAGAATTACAGGTGTGAGTCACTGGCACCTGGCATAAAGTCCAATTTCTATTAACTTTTTGTGTTAACTGTCCATAGTTGAAAAGAAAGCTCTCTGAAACACATTTAAATGAATTCTGTCCCAGAATTGAAGTATATATTTATCCTGTAGTTTGTTTCACATTTATCTATTCATTTACCCAGATTTTCTTCAACTGTAATGGGTAGAAAGAGGGCCCTGAGGATCTGGCCAAAATGAAGGTTATGATTCAGAAGGTGTGGGGTCCATAGAGCTGCTCTCCCTGTTTCACATGCATCACAGTGAAATTGATGTTGGTCATTTAAAAGAGAGAAATCCACATACCTCCAATTACATAATCACAATGTAAATTTTAGATTCTTTACTTAGTTGACGATGTAAAGCTAATCATTTTACCTCTGAGCTGTACCTAACCATTAAAAAGAAACCTATTTGGGGTTCTGTTCTATGACCCCATATGTTTGTCTATTTATACATGCATATTATTATTAATATACTTTTAATACTGATAGTGAACATTGAGGTATTGTCAGATACTTGTAGAATCCACACAATAATGGCAGCCTCTGGATTCGGATACTGGGATTTTGATGTTGAGTTGAAACTTGTCTTCACTTTTTGATCAGTGACAGACCCAGGGCCCATTTATATAGACTATCCAGCAGAAAATAAGGGAAATCATGCTGAGCTATTTTGTAAGATACCAAGGAGAACTTTTGTAAATTGGACTGTCATTACTTTAATGGATTTTATATTTTTCATACTGTACTGACAGTTTTCTTTCTATTTTATTCATTTCCACTGTTCATTATTTTTTCAGCCATTTTTCCTACTTTTATATAACTGTCGACCAAGTGATACAGCAGCACCTTTAAGCAAAGCGATTCTTCACAGCAGCCTTGTATTGATACTAGCTGTGATTTCATCTAGATTGAATTACTGTAATTCCTGAAACAATTTATGAAGTTGTTTTGCAACCTTGATTTGAACTTGTTTTCATGAAATATAGGTATATAGAGACCCGACACATCTGTATTTTCCTACATTTCATTTTTGTAACTGAGGTTGGCTTTGTGAATATAAACTTATTGGCTTGCCTTCACTAACTAAGAGAGCCACATTTTAAACACTAGTGCAGATTTACAAAAAAAGAGTTTGCATGCAGGTGTACTGGGCATCTCAGTTGCTGCTTCTTTGGAAGTGTTTGGGATTAAACAGGTGTCCATAGGCATAGGAAAAATGTACTCCAAAGCACAAGTGACCAGTGTACTTCATATTTAGGACAACGGGTAGCATTTTATTGACTGCAGATGGTTACCGATTATATAATGAAAGTTTTCTAGTTGACTGACTGCATTTTTACATAACCCTAAAGGGTTTTATTTCTCCCTGATGGTTGGGAGGGCCAATTTGTAGTCAGCAGGGTAAATCTGAATTTGGATGATCACTTTTCACTTAGGCTTGTTTGCCCTTGAAGCCAATAGAGATATCAATCCAATTTCCAACTACAGAATAGTTTTGATACTTAAAGAAACTATAGAAATAAAGCAAATTTAAATTTCCCAAGTCCTTCCCAGGTTTAAATGTATTTCCTAAGGCCCAATTGAAAACACTGGAAGAGACTCACACTACCGTACATGATTCAGGTATTTTATCTATGGTATTTTTCTTAATACAGTACGGAGAAGGTCTCTTATAATGCAAATATGTTTCAAGTTTCATCCTTATCTTCTATGCAAAGTTTCTTGATATGAGACAAGCAGAAATACATATACTCCACACACATGCACACACACATATATGCATTGACCTCTATAGTCTAAAATTTTGGTTAGAATACACATTTATTAATAATATAAAACAAAGGAAGGAATTATAGGAAATATATGAGGAAGCACTGCAGCACTATTTAAAAATTCATAGGAAACAAAGTCTGCATAAAATTTGGTATCTGAAGCCCATGATAATTGCACTGTAATTCATAATCCTCAAGTTATAAAATCACCACAATCATGAATGACTGAATAAAGCAATTATGATATATGTAAAACACTGAATATTATTCAGATGCAAAGAAGAAAACTATTTTATTTCATATGTAGAATCTACATTTAAAACAGAAAAACAAAAGATGCCAGATACTAGTGGCTCATATTTGTAATCCTAACTACTCAGGAGGCTGACAGCTGAACATTGTAGTTTGAACCAGTTTGGGCAGAAAAGTTTCTGGGACTTTTGTATAGTCAATTTACCACCGAAGTAAAAACTATGGTTCAAGGGATAGAGTGCCAGTCTTGAGCAAAAAACCTAAGAAATAGCACCTAGATCCTGGGTTCAAGTTCCAGTACCAGCAAACACATACACACACACACACGCACACACTCACACATGCATGCACACATGCGCGCACACACACACACACACACACACACACACAAGTAACAAAAACTACAAAGGACAATATTAGTCCCATAATATGGCTTAATATGGAGCTGAGAGAAATTGAGGTTGATGAGGAGAAATATAATCAAAATATATTTTATATACATATATGATGAAAGTCATTATGTTGTAGAAATCAGGAACATAGGAAGAGAACAAATAATTGAAAGAAGTATGAATAATGCTCATGCTGACATGAGAATGAGGAAGGCATTCAGAAACACTGTATTCTCTTTCATGAGATTGTTTTTAACACACTTATAAGATTATTTCTTTGTTGCTTTGTATGTCCCTCCCCTACAGTATAACCCCTGCTTTCACTGTATTTGATGTCTCTACAATTTGTGGAGGGGAAGGGGAAAAATAAATCGTTTAAATAGGGATACAGGTGGACCCATTGCACCAATGAGATGTACAAGTCGTTATGTCGAAAACGAACTTTACAACTTTGGTGGTGGGGGGGGGAGCAAGGAGGATTGCGTGGGGGGTGGCAGGGGGAGGATGGGAAGGGATGGGAAGGATTAACAAAGGAGGAGCCTATAATGCTTGATAAGAAATGTACTCATCTTGCCCATGTAATTGTAACCCCTCTGTACAGTATTTTCACAATAAAAAAAAGAAAAGAAAAAGAAAAAGAAAAACTGTATTCTAGGACATGGGTTTAAGTGAATCTGTAGTGCAAAATATGTGAGGTAACTGGGAGCATGTAATCAATCTAGTTTCAAGGTTGCACTTACCAAGAGGTGACTTAATAGGGCCTTGGCTCCTCTTAATCCCATCTTTGGGTAGGACATCTTCACCTGAAAAAAAAATATTGGATCCACTAGTCTCTAAACTCCCTCAAGTCCTATAACAATTTTAAAAACCATTTTAGGAAAATGTAAAGAGTTTTTAATTTTCTCCATGCTCCTCACCTCTGTAATGTATGAGATTTAACTCTTTAATATGCTATGTCTTTGTAGCATTTTATGATTGAGAGGAATTTGTTTACATATTACATATTTTCCCAATTTCTGGTATGTGGATTTTACTGTGATATCACAAGAGACATTATCCTTTTTTGCACATATCCACAGTAAATAATTACTTGATCAATACTTACTAAGAAAATGAAAAAAGATCTAAATTAATGAAGTAAAATACAAATAGGAAAAAAGCAAAGCAAATTAGTTGTGTCCTGAAGTATATATATATATGTATATATTCATATTCATATATCTATTTTTTCTTTTACATCTTTACATTTTATTTTACATTCATCAATTGTTAGAAAACTCCTACTATAACATTTCAACAGTATCTAACTAAAATGAATAAATACTTTAGCATTGAAGAGGTAATATGAAAAATCATGGTGCAATATTCACGCTAGAAGTTCTGTTATCCTGATATGTTGACAAAGATATTGAAACAGTTAAGTGAAATTTCAATGTATAATTAACATCTGTTTTCAAAGCAATATAATAGTGGAATATTTTCAATAAGAAATGTACTCATTACCTTACTTATGTAACTGTAACCCCTCTATATATCACCTTTACAATAAAATAAAAAATGATTTTAAGAAAGACAATATGGTTAATAGTAATAATTTTAAAATGTAAAAATTTATAAATGCATAGGATAAAATGTTTCATATGAAACATGGGAGTCTAATGCTATGATTGGTTCTGACCTTGTTAAGATTTTAGTGTTGTCATTTGCTTCATTATGCCACTGTCTTCAAATTGTTCCAGTTTAGAAAGATCTTCTTCCCTGTGCATTTTTTATTTTAATACATTTTTATTGTAAAAATACTGTACAGAGGCATTACAGTTATATGAGCAAGGTAATAAGCACGTTTCCTATCAAGCATTGTTGCCTTCTCCTTTGTTTTTCCCCTATCATCCCTTCCCTCCCACCTCCACAACTACACTTCCCTGTGTACTTTTATATTTCTTTTTACACTGGCTTTCCTCTGTCTCTACAGTACTATGCCATTAAAGGTCCTCTGAGTCTATGGACCTCTACGTTAGACATTTCAGTCTACCTTTCCTTAATCTGAACTATACAACCCAATACCTGTCATGCAACTATGGTGATTTCTGGACAAGCAGTAGTTTTAGTCTTTTGCCCACAGCACTTGTACTTTTGTCTCGTATTTGTGCAGATTATAATTTCTCATACAAGCTCAAGATAAAAGTTGAAATAACCTGCAATAAACGTAGTTGTGCTGGTAGCTTTTGTATGGTCTTGTTTGTGATCATTTGGGTAAATGCCCAAAAGTGGGATTGCTGGGTCAAAAGGGAGCTCTATGTGGAGTCTTTTGAGAAGCCTTCATATTACTTTCCAAAGTGGTTGAACAAGTTTACACTCCCACCAACAATGAAGTAGGGTTCCCTTCTGTTCACATCCCCTCCAGCATCTGTTGTTATTAGAGTTCTTGATTTTTGCCATTCTAACTGGGGTGAGGTGGTATCTCAATGTTGTTTTGATTTGCATTTCTTTTATGGCTAGAGAGGTTGAGCATTTCTTCATGTATCTATTGGCCATCTTTCTTTCCTCTTCAGAGAAATTTCTCTTTAAGTCTTTAGCCCACTTGTTTATTGGGCAGTTGTTTCTTAGAAGATTTGTTGTTGGGGGATTTAATTTTTTGAGTTCAAAGTATATTTTAGATATGAAACCCTTGTCCATTGTATGGCTAGTGAAGATTTTCTCCCAATCCATGGGCTTTCTATTGATCTTGCAAGCTATGTCCTTTGCCATGCAGAAGCTGTGCAATTTCATGCAATCCCACTTGTCCAACCTTTCTTTGATTTGTTGTGTTTCTGGGTCTCTATTAAGCAAATTTCGGCCTGCTCCAAGGAGACTTAGGGTTTCTCTTATTCCATCCTGTAATGTTTTCAGTGTCTGCTTTGACTCCAAGTTCTTTCAGTAGATGAATGGATCAAGAAAATGTGGTACATATACACAATGGAATTCTATGCCTCCATCAGAAAGAATGACATTGCCCCATTTGTTAGGAAATGGAAGGACGTGGAAAAATTATATTAAGTGAAGTAAGCCAAGCCCAAAGAAACATAGGTCCCATGGCTTCCCTTATTTGCAATTACTAGTATTTATCTGAGACAAGCAGAAGCGGTCAGATAAATTGATATTAGGGAAATGAACTGCAAGATAAGGATTCATATGTTTTTTCTTTCTTGCGATTGTTTCTAACACATTTATAAGATGATTTCTTTGTGGCTTTGTATGTCCCTCCCCCACAATATAACTCCTGTTTTCATTGTATTTGATGTTGGTATACTTTGTAGAGGGGAAGGGAAAAACGAATTGTTTAAATATGGATACAGGTGGACCCACTGCAACAATGAGATGTACAAGACATTATGTCGAAAAACGAACTTTACAACTTTGGCCTGAGGGGTTGGGGGGTTGGGGGTGGGAGGGAAGATGGGAAGGGATGGGAAGGGGAAACAAAGGAGGAGGCAATAATGCGTGATAAGAAATGTACTCATTACTTTGTAATTATAACCCCTGTGTACAGTATTTTCACAACAAAAAAATCACTTTTGCGTGCCCTATATATTTCAAATAATGTTTGGCATTGTCACTCATATTAGGAAATATTTCAGTCAGATTTTTCATACCCTGTAAATCTCCAGTTACAGAAACAAAGTACAAAGTAGGAGAAAAATACTTAAGAAAAACAAAAGAACTTTGGGGAGATATGCTGCTAATCCCAGACACACAATCACACTCACATTAGTCTGTGCTGACATTATATTTTTTCCTTTGGTAAATTCATGTAACAGAATCTATCATGTGACACACAAAATAAAGGGCATACGTTACAACACAACTAAGGTGTCATGCAATCTTACTTCCTACAAGGTAAGTTATAGTGCTGCTTGTTAGTCCACAGAGAACATTAATAAATCGGATCATGTTGCTGTCTCCAATTTTAGACATCATTATATGACAAGATATACTTTTTATTGGCAGAACTATTTTTCATTAATTTCCTTTCTGGAAATTAAATATAGCTGTAGTGAATAACTTACTAAACATAAAATTTATGCTGGGTGTAGTGGCCTGTAATCCCAGCTCTTTACTAGGAAAACATCAGGAGAGTTAGCCTGGTCAAAAAAGTTACAATGCATGTCAGCACACAAGCTAAACATACTGGTACATTTCTGTAATCTCAGCTATATGGGAAACATAACTAAGAGGATCTCTGTCTGAGATCAGCACTGAGCAAAGCCATCTAAATATACAAACTAAAATAAGGAATTAGGAGCAAGTTTTAAGTGATAGAGTGACTGCCAGGTGATCACAAAATCCTAAGTACAAACTACCATACTGTCAAAAGAAACAATTAAATGATGAGTGCTAAGTATAAATTACATATAAACAAATATAAATGATTAAAGGGATAAAAATATTAGGCTTTGTCATATTCTGTTTGTGGCTAATTTTAGAATAATACATATTCTCACTGGTTATTTTTTCTTTTTTTAATGTATTAGCTTAACACAGAGTGTGCGCGCGTGTGCGCATGCACACACACACACACACACACACACACACACACACACACACACACATTCTCCTTGGATGGCGAGGTTTCCTTAAATCAATTCTAATGCATTTATAAAATCCCAACCTGTCCACCAACCATTTATTGCCTATTACACTATGCTGAGAGAACTGAAGAATTCCTCAAGATGATTCAAGAACACTGGCTTATTGCTTGGAATTTTAACACACAAGCCTAAGAGTATTATATTAAACCTTAGCCATCATATTTATTATCAGTGGAAAAATAGATTTTGGAGCTACTCCCAAGTTTTCTGACCTCCTTGATCATAGATTTATTATATCAATAGTGTAGCCATCCCCGTAGGATAGGAGTTTGAGACATTAAGTGTAAGTTTTATGATATCCATTTTTACCATTTCCTAGTAATGTTTGGTAAAAGAAATAATTTTTTTGCTGATCTTTATCAATTTCACTGCACTCATCAATATTGCTGTCATGCTACCAAGAGCTACAAATAAACAATAGATCATACATCAATATACTCATGTTTCTTATTTCCACATTTTTATTATCATCAATTAGCTGTACAGGTGGTTTTGCTCTGACTTACTCATGTTTGCACATATTGCACTTTGATTTGAATCACCCCTTTTTATCACTGACAGCTTTCTTTTCTTTTGAAATATTCTCTGAGGTCTGAATGTGTTTTTAAAAAAGTAAATACAGCTGGGCATGGGTGGCTCACACCTCTAATCCTATCCTAGCTACTCAGGAGGCTGAGAAGTGAGGATTCTGGTTCAAAGCCAGCCTGGGCAAGTAGGTCTGTGAGACTCTTATCTACAATTAACCACCAGAAAATCAGAAGCGATGCTGTGGCTCTAGTGGTAGAGCCCTTGCCTTGAGCTGAAGAGCTGAGGGACAGTGCCCAGGCCCAGAGTTCAAGCTCCACAAGCGACAAATAACTAACTAACTAACTAAATAAATAAATAAATACCATATGATCAAACAGTTATGGACACATACAAATATATAAAGACAGAACATTATTTAAAAGAAAATAGAAAGCATGCTATGTCTTAAAAAAACAGTGATGCTGAGCAACTTTTATATCTGAAAGCATTTTTATGCTTCATGCATGGAATATTGTGACATATACATGAGGTATTTAAATGATTTTTTTTTTTTGGTCCAGTCATGGGTCCTGAACTCTGGGCCTGGGCGCTGTCCCTCAGCTCTTCAGCTCAAAGCTAGCACTCTACCACTTGAACCATAGCGCCACTTCCGGCTTTTTTCTTTTTGTTTATATGGTGCTGAGGAATTGAACCCAGGGCCTCAGGCATGCAAGGCAAGCGCTCTAATACTGAGCCACCTTCCCAGCCACGCTATTTAAAAGATTTTAACAAGACTCATAATGTATGACAAAATTCAGATAAATTCAACATATCATGAACAGAAATAAAAATCTTTATAAAATAAACTATACATAACAGCAGAGAGTAAAGCTTTATATGCTTGCGTAATATATATGAGGTATATTAACATTTTTCATCCAAAAAATTAGGAGAGTTCTAATAAGTGCTTATACTTTTATTATTGTCTCCAAATTATGGCAGAAACAATATTTTTACATTGCTTTTGGCTTTACTTTCCATTTTACCTTATCAATTGATCTGTAGTCTGGCTTCAAAGAACACAGATTAGTTTTTTTTTTTTTTTATCAGTCGTGGGGCTTGAACTCTGGGCTTGGGCGCTGTCCTTGCCCTCTTGAGCTCAAGATGAGTGCTCTACCTCTTGAGCCACAGCGCGACTTCTGGTTTTCTAGTGCTTTATTGGAGATAAGAGTCTCATGGACTTTCCTGCCCAGGCTGGCTTTGAACCACAATCCTCAGATCTCAGCCTCCTGAGTAGCTAGGATTACAGGCATGAGCCACCAGTGCCCAGCTCAAAGATTAGTTTTCATGTACAGATAGGGCTTAGGGTGATACTTCATCATACACAAAAATCACTTTTTCAGATTATAATAATTATTTCATAAATTATCTCAAGATTTTGAGATAATATTACAATATCTACTCTGAGATGACCTCGGGATTTGCTAGCTCAATAGTTACTATCAACAAATATCCCTAATAAGTTTATTAAGTTATCCAGTCTTCAACTTCTTCAGTTTTCATTTATGTCGTGATAATCACTGGCAACTCCTTTGGTATCCTAAATGAAGAGCAGGTTCTACTGAAATACAAACATGCATGACATTTTTATTTTTGTTCACAGAACCCTGTAGTCTAATCTCATTCACTCTTACTCATTTGTTTTTGCTCTTTAAATGTCATATAATTTATGAATTAATAACTTTCACTCTTATCCTTGTCAAACTGTGATTGAACCCAAAGCTTAAAGTAAACTAAATGTTCAAAATCTGAACCTGCTCATCAGGGATGGATAAAAAAACAAAACCAAATGTTATCCTTGGCTTTCAAGCTATACAGCTATTAGCTTGTCACTTAATTCATGTGTATCATGGAGAACAGTATTTATTCATAGTTTGCTAGATTTCATACACTCTCTGTAATCTAAATAATTTATATTTATTTCCTGTTCTCCAGAGGTGAATATAGTAACAAGTAAATTCTAACAAAATTTTAATGAAATGTAAAAATATAAGATAAACATTTAAGTATATATTACTTGAAAAGAGACCATCTGTTAGAACTACGTTCTATTTTCACTAAATATTATTATTCAATATTAGAGATCCTAATTACAGATAGTCTTAACCACTTGCTAAGCCATACAAAATGCTTTAAGTAACTTAATCAATTTCAATCAAAAAATTATATAAGAATTTTAAGTAACTTGGATTCAGTGAGTTTTTGGTCAGTTGTGGGGTTTGAACTCTGGGCCTGAGCGCTGTCTCTGAGGTCTGAAGCTCAAGTTGAGCACTCTACCACTTTAGCCACAGTACCACTATCCAGTTTGCTGGTTGTTAACTGGAGATAAAAGTATTACAGACTTTCCTGCCCAGGCTGACATTGAAATGAGATCCTCAGATCTCAACCTCTTAAGTAGCTAGGATTACAACAATGAGCCACTGGTGCACCATTTACTTAACTGTTTTCTTTTTCTTAATGTTTATTTAGCTTTTTCTTTTTGAACTTTTTTTAATGTTTTTTATTTTATTGTAAAGATGCTGTACAGAGTGGTTATTGTTACATGAGTAAGGTAATGAGTATATTTCTTTGTTGTTCTCCCACTATCCCTTCCCTCCAATCCCCCCCTCCCCGAAGTTGTAAAGTTCATCTTCAACATAATGTCTTGTGAGTATAGTTGCTGGGATGCGTCATCCTTTGACCTTGTTTCAGCATTCTGTTATTCCCGTTCCCTTCCACAAATCAGATAAATTATATACAAGTTGGAGAATATCAGAATCAAAGACAATGATTGCCAGGTATAAACCAATGGAAGAAGAAACATGAAATAAAATAAGAAGAAAGAATTAGATAAAGTACAAATTGATTACAACAAGGTCAACAACCAAAAATACCCAAAAACCTGTTTGTTTCTTGTCTTGGAGTTCATTTCAGTTAGCATCGTTTTGTATGGTCATATTATGATACTCTGCCAAAACTATAGTAGGCATATAATAATTATTAAAAATAAGGGAAACCCTAGAGTCTTTGTTTCTTTGGGTCTGGCTTCCTTCACTTAATATGATTTTTTTTCCTAAATCTTTCCATTTCCTTACGAAAGCGGTGATGTCTTTCTTTCTGATAGAAGCATAACATCGCATATATACTAGATTTTCTTGATGCATTCATCTATTGAAGGGCATTTGTTTTAAGTAAGCTTAAAAGCCAATAAAATGTCACAGCTGAAAGCAATTCTTAAGGTTCATTGGAAATGTTCACAATAGGGCTGATGAAGGAACATAGGCAAGAAATTAAGTCTTAAAAATAAATATTGTTCTATTTATAACAATTGACTCCACCCTCAGTATAGTATTTTTTTTCTCAAAGCTCATGCTTTGAGGTGTAGTTTCTTCCTTTGAAATTGCACTTTCTTTAATTGACTTTCTTATACCTTGAATTAAAAATGTTCCCTCAAAAATAATTTGCCACCCTGGCTTATAGAATTTCCATGCAGCAATTAAATTTGGATATAAATATTTTTCTGCTTCTTATTTGGTTTAGAATTGATTCCTATCAGATAGAAAGGCAGTCCTAAACTTTATCTTCCTGAGGAGTATGTGGTTCAGTTTCTCATGAGTAACTGTCTTTCCATAGCTTCACTTAGGAGCTCCTGTTTTAAGTTCATTTGTCTTTGACCAAAATGAACTTTGTTCCACCTTCCTGATTTTATTGGTGTAGCTTCTCTTGAAGATTTCAGTTAAAACTTGAATCTTAGGTTCCTAATCATATATCCATCAATCTTAAGGCTTTTACACCTACACATTTATAGTTTCTAACATCAGTGTATTTCTTTCTAGTTTTTTAAACTTTTTTTTATTATCAATGTGTATAGAAGGGTTACAGTTACATGAGTAAAGTAATAAATACATTTCTTGTCAAACTTGTTACCCTTTCCCTAATTTTTCTCCCACTACCCTCCCCCCAACCTCCTCTTCTTAAGTTGTACAGATAATTTCCAACACAGTGTCTTATGTATGTTGCTGTTACATTGGTTCCTCTGTTGTCCTTTTTCTCATCATTCTGTTGTTCCCTTTCTCTTTCCTAATTCAAATAAACATATATAAAATACCAGGGCACCAAAATAAAATACAGTGACAATAGGGGATGGACCATGGGGGAAGAATATACCAAAGAAACAAAAAGTCACATAGTACATCAAAAACAACCATAAAGAAAAAATTCTAGTGTCCACATCTTGGAGTTCATCTCAAAGTAAAAGCAGACACCCTGAAAACATTACAGGAATGAATACAAGAAACTCCAGGATCCCTTGGCATGGGCAGAAATTTTCTTAGTAATGACCCAGAAATACAACAAATCAAAGAAGCTTGGACAAATGGGATTGCATGAAACTGCAGAACTTCTTCATGGCAAAGGACGTAGCAAGCAAGATGAATAGGAAGCCCATGGGTTGGGAGAAGATCTTCACTAGCCATACAACAGACAAAGGCCTCACATCTAAAATAAACTTAGAACTTAAAAAAATAATACCCCCAAAACAAATCCTCAAAGAAACACCACCCCACTAATAAGTGGGCTAAAAACTTAAAGAGAAACTTCTTTGAAGAGGTAATAATGACCAATAGACACATGAAGAAATGTTCAACTTCTCTGGCCATAAAAGAAATGCAAATCAAAACAACATTGAGGTTCCACATATACAGTTTTTTTTAAGTATATGATGATCTTCAGTGCTCCTTTTATGTTGTACCAATGTAATTTTCTTCACTATATATAAGTTGGCTATTAGAACCTAGCTGAAGCTACATAAGCAATATTTTTTCTGTATTAAAAAAGGAACTCAAATAACTGTGTAGTCTGCCATTTCATTCACTGATGCGAATGCATACAAATGCACCACACTGATAGACCTAACCTCTGGCTTGACTATTTGAATTTAGAAAAGAGGGTGTCCTACAGAGTGCCGCACTACACTTACTTAGAATGCTAAGAATGAAGAAATGTCTCAGTGGTCAAGTGGACCTTTGAATAAAAGCCCACTTTGAAATCACTTTATGCTCCACCACAGAAGAGACTAGCTACTGAGCAAAGATGCAATGGTACACACAAGTCCATGACTGAATGTTTAAGAGCCACAGAAGAGGCCATGTCTGATTATGTCTCTCACATCAAGAAGTTCAAGGCTCCTGAAGTATTCACATATGTTGCCCATTTGATAAGCAGTGTCTGTTCGCTGACTTACAGAAAGTCCAGGCTCTATTAACCAAAGCAGAAGCAGCAGCAAGCAGGGATCTCCAACAGAGCATATGGGCATGTGGAAAACGTACTTGCCTTTCAGAACTCCTCTTCCTTTTCACATACAACTACTGGTAAATCATACCCACTAAAACCTGGTCAGTGTTTGCAAAAGGGAGATAAGCTAATGTTGATTGGCTATGGACTAGAAATTCAAAATTAACAAGACCTTTTGCATAGTTGAATGTGAAAAAAATAATGAAAGCTACTGGCAGTTCAGTTTACAATGAGAAGGAAGTTTCAGGAAGAATGATAGAATGCAGTAATTGTAGGGAAAAAGAAGATCCATTCATTTTTGTGAGTTGAACAGTAAAAAAGCCATATATATTTTAGTATTGGTAGTGAGGTCTGTGTTTGTCACCTCAATCTTCTTTATTGATGACATGTCATTTAATAAGTGACATCATGTTCCGTGTTGTGAGACAAGAATTTTACAGGTCTTTCCAAAAATGTTGATTTATGTTAAGAAAATTTTTGAAAGTCGTTGGAAGTAACAATATGGAACATTTTTTTGTAAGTTTTTGCCAGTCTTGGTGATAGAAATCAGGACATGCTCACTGTCTCTGAGTGTCTTTTGCTTAAGTTTACTGCTCTATGACTTAAGCCACAGCTCCACTTCTGGCATTTGTGATGGTTTATTGCATATAAAAGTCTCACGGCCATTCTCCCAGGCTTGCTTTGAACTATAATCCTCAGATCTCAGCCTTCTGAGTAGCTAGCATTACAGACATGAACCATTGACCCCTGGCAATATTGTTGCCCTTATAAGGGCAACAAATGTATGGTAAAGCCCTCATTAGTGTAGCTGTAAGAATCACCTACAAAAAGAGTATCCTGTCAATTGGAACCCTGGGCTCACATTTCAAAATGAGCTGGTTCTTTATCCATCCTCTTTCTTCTAATGGAACAAAACATGTAATGAGTCCTTCTTTTTAATTCATACCAGTATTCTGCCTAAATTCTGTGCATAAATTCTTTGTTTCACTTACTTCCGGAACTTTTATGATACTTGAATTTATTTAATTTTAAATTTTATCTATATATTTTATTAGTTTATACTAGTTATACAGCAAGGTGATCTTATTGTTACATTTGTACATATGTTTTCAATACGTTCCAAACAATCTACTCTCTTCTGTCACTCTCAATTCATCTTTCCAAAACAATTTCAACAAGTTTCATTCTTTAATTTTCATAGATGTAAGCAGTCTATTTCTTTTTTAATATATATATATATATATATATTATTGTAAAGATACTGTACAGAGGATTTATGAGTAAGGTAATGAGTATGTTTCCTAAAGGGATGGTAGGGGAAAAGCAGTCTACTTCTATTAATTCTTTTTCATCTTCCTTGTTAGCTCAACTACATTCCACTAGTGCCTGCTCTATAGCACAGTCTGTTTTTCAGTCTGTTTTAATTTTCATAGAGAATGCATGAATAATACTTACACATAATTATAGGAATTAACAACAATGTTAAAGTAAATTATAGAAACATCTATTATAAAAGGACTTTATTAAAATCACATCATGGTGAGTGGAGAAATACAATTTGTGTATCAGTTTTACTATTAATATTGTTTTGTTTAAGGAAATTACTTCTGATCTTAGATCCTTATTTATTTTGTGGGAAACGATACAAATAAACACATACTGACTCATGTACTTGTTTGTAGTGAAGATGAAAATGTGGACAGAGGAGCTGAGGAAGACAGGAAGAAAGATTCAAGAGATGAATGTTATGAGTGCATGTTCACATACATAGAAAGATTTTTAGATAGTTGCTCTAACATGATTTAGAGAATGTGTCAGATATTCACTGATATATTATTGTTTGCTAATGTCTATTCTCTCTGAGTTATGAACTAGGAATTCAGAGGCAGGGCACATGATTGCAAAAGCTCTTGGAAGCAAACTGATCTAATTTGCAGATATACACTCATAGTTTTGGATAACAGATTATAAAATCATCTAACTCCTTCATGTAAAAGATTGTCTAGTGGTACTTATAGCTTCCAACTATATGGATTTAAGCCATCCAACAGTATTTTATCTTTGATGTTTCTATAATGAAATTATAGAATGTTACAGGTCCTGATAAGATTTCTCAACATACCTAACAGATGATCATTAAACACTTACTGTGTATGCAAATTTGAATTCTTCCTGGACTATCTGAATGACAGATCTTGAATATTTTTAAATATATATATTTATTGTAAAGATATTATATATAGGGATTACAATTCCATGAGCAAGGTAATGAGTCCATTTCCTAACGAGCATTGTTGCCCTCCTTTGTTTTTCCCCTACCATCCCTTTCCATCCAACCTCCCCACTCCTCCCTCCCCCCATGCCTGCAAAGTTGTAAAGTTCATTTTTGGCATAATGTCTTGTACATCTCATTATTACAATGGGTCATTCTATATCCTTATTTCAATATTTTGTTTTTTCCCCTCCCCAAATTAGAAATATGTATATACAAGATGTAGGACACTGGATCAAATACACTGACAACGAAGCTGTACCATGGGGGAGGAACATACTAAACAAACCTCATAATACATTACAAGTACATTAAAAAGAACAACAAGAAAGATAAAATATCTTGTGTCCCTATCTTGGGGTTCATTTCACTTAGCATCAGGTTATATGGTGATATGTATATAGCTTTTGACCTCTTCTGCTTGTCCTAGACATATACTAGTTATTGCAGCTAAAGGGAACCATGGGGTCTATTTGTCTTTGGGTCTGGCTTACTTCACTTGCAATTTTTTTCCAAGCAGAAATAACAGTGCTGGATGAATATCAATACCAAACTTCAAACTCTATTACAAAGCCATAGTAATCAAAACAGCATGGTACTGGCACAAGAGCAGACTTAAGGACCAATGGAAGAGCAATGAAGACCCAGAAATAAAGCCACAGACCTATAGCCACCTAATTTTTGATAAGGGAGCTAAAAAAATGGAATGGAAGAAAGACAGCCTCTTCAGTAGGTGATGGTGGCAAAATTGGTCAAACATCTGTAGAAAACAAAAGCTAGATCCTTATATATTACCCTGCATCAGAATCAACTGCAAATGGATCAAAGAGCTCAAAATCAAAGCAGACAACCTGAAAACATTACAGGAAGGAATAGGAGAAGCTCTAGGGCTCCTTGGCACAGGCCAAAATTTTCTTAATAAAGACTCAGAAACACAACAGTAGTCAAGGTAGATATAGAGGAGAAATATAACGTATACAATAAAGTAGAAAAGTTTGCTAAGTTTTCAAATGAATGAATGGGTATTTTCAAAGTAGTCACACAATTTATTCAACTAATTAAAATTAATTTGAGATAGTTTATTTTATCCAACACTATCATGTTCAAAGAACAAATACATCTTACACATATATCTTGCTGGGAAAGAATATTCAGCAAGTATTTTAGCAGGAAACTGAATAACTTTGCATAATACTTCATAAATCATAACCTTTGTTAGATATCTGTGCACCATGCTGATAATCCTAGGAACAGAGTAGGCTGAATCCTGGAGGATCACTGTTCCATCTCTAAACCAGCAGAAAACCCACTGAATATGTGGTTTATTTGACAAAGTGCAAGCTCTGAACAAGAAACTTAACAAGGGAGTGAGATTCTGTGGTCAAGCCTTTCAAAACATAAAAATTTCAAAAGACTACCCTTTGATTTCTATTCCAAAGGTATTGAGTAATGAAAAGAACAGAACACCGAGTTCCATTGTATTAGTTTCTAATTGATTCTGTGCTGAATATTAGAGTAGTATAACAAATAAAACTTAGTACAGTAAACTTTACTGAAGTGAATTTCATACTTAAGCACAAAATAATCTTGTTAGTTTCCGAAAAGGTCCTGTGCTGTAAAGATTTAGAAACCAAAGGTTCAGAGAAAAAGATAGTCAAATAAACAATTAGCTTTAAAATGCTTTATTTTTATATTACATATGAACTAGTTAAAATCCTTTCTTTCATTAATTTACTTCATTTTTCTTATAGGGGTGACATACTGAAGGATTACAATTACATGAGTAAGGTAATGAGTAAATTTCCTTTTGTAAAGTGTTTTCTGTTGCCTTCCTGTCTCTCAGTCCCTCCCTTGCATCTCTTTCCATGATTTGTATAATTCATTTTCATCAGTGTCCAGTGAGCTCTACTGCTGCATTTTTCACCCTTTTTCCTGAAGTTCTGTGACCTCCTCCAAGATCCACCTCAAGATATACATGTGAATACACAATGCATGAAGTAATGGGGACAGAATCATCCAACACTAAAAACTAAAAATGAAAAAGAAAATGTTTTGTTGCCATATCTTGGAGTTCATTTCAGTACATATATTATATTATATAAATATGAAGGGGCACTTAGGCATTACACCTTTGTGTTTCTCTACTAAGAGTATCCTCTTATTGTCTCACTGTGTGTGAATATCTAGAACCCTGCATAATTTTCCATATCCCAGTGCATTTTTTATCTAACGTCTACATATCAGAGAGAACATGTGTCATTTGTCTCTATGAGTTTGGCTTACCTTACTTAACATGACTTGTTCTAGTTCCATCCATTTTGCTGCAAAGGACATACTTTATTCTTTCTAATGGCTGTGTAAAATTCCATTCTGGATCTGTGTATAGGTATTTGGATCCACTTATCTATTGTGGGGCATCTGAGCTGTTTCCTTATCTTGGCTACTGTGAATTGTATAGCAAGGAACATGGATATGCTGGTGTCTTTGTCATATCCTGGCTCATGCTGGTCAGGGTAGATGGATAGGAGTGGTATAGTTGGGTTGTAGGGAAGTTCTATGTTTTGTTTTCTGAGGAACGTCCACACTGCTGTCCAGAGTGGTTGTACTAGTTTACATTCCCACCAACAGTGCAATAGAGTTCCTTTTCCTGAGCATCCATATGCAGAAAACTAAAAGTGCCTGTTTGTCATCATACACTAATACTTCAAAGTGGATCAAAGACTTCAACATCAGACCTGAAACTTTGAAACTAATGCAAGAGAGAGTAGGAGAAACATTAGAACTTATAGGCAGAAACTTCTTGCTTAGAGTTCTGGAGCACAACATGTAGGAGAGAGACTTTACCAATGGATCTACATCAAAACAAACAAGTTTCTGTCAGATGCTGGTAGAAGTTGAAATATGAGGATAATGGCTCCAATCTAAGCCAGAGATAAGAAACCTTGAGACTTTTATCTCCTGTTAACTGTTAGAAAACTGGAAGTGGTGCTGTGGCTCAAGTGTTGGTAAACCACCAGCCTGAGCACAAAGAGGCTCAAGTATAGTAGCCAGACCCTGGGTTCAAACCCTACAACCAATTTTTTAAAAAATTTCCTGAGCCATTAAGGATATAGTTACTAAACTAGAAGGCAGCCAACCAACTGGGAAAAGATCTTTACCAATATACACATGAAGCTCAAGAAACTAATCCCTCCCAAACCTCATAAGCCAATTATTAACTGGACAATACAGTTAAGGGGAGAGTTATCAGAAGAAGAGATAACAATGGCAAAGAAAAGAAACACCTGAGGAAATGCTCATCATGCCAGGTCATAAAGGAAATGTAATGAAAGAACTTGAAGATTTCACCTCTCCCCAGAAAGATTGCCCAACAGTGTGAATTATAATAAAAACTCCCTTTTTAATTTTTTTCTTGTAAAGATATTATACCAAGAACTTACAGTTACATCAGTAAGGTAATGATTACATGGTTACCTCCTCCTTTTCTCCCACTACCCCTTCCCTCTCCTACCTTCCCTACTCCCCTCAAAAAATTGTAAGGTTCATTTCCAACATAGTGTCTTGTGAGTATCACAGGATACTCATCTTGTGAGGAGTCAACCTGTGTCCTTGTTTCAGCATTTTATTACCCTTCCCCTCTTGAAATTAGATAAATTTATATACAAGATGCAAGGTACCAAAATCAAATACAGTGACAACAGGGATATACCATAAGAGGAAGAACATACAAAAGAAACAAAGACCAAAAAAATCACATAATACATTAAAAACAACAACAAAGACAAACCTCTTGTGTCCATATCTTGGGGTTCATTTCACCTAGCATCATCTTTTTTTAATAAGTATTTTACTGTGAAAATATTGTACCGAGGAGTTACAGTTACATAAGCAAGGTAATGAGTACATTTCTTATCAAGCATTGTTGCTTCCTTCTTTGTTTTTCCTCTACCATCCTTTCCCTCCCACCTCCACAACTAACCTCCCCCACCTCACCCCCTCCCACCCGCCTAAATTGTGAAGTTCATTTTTCAACATAGTGTCTTCTACATCTAACCGTTGCAATGGGTGTCATCTTATATGGTCGTAAAGACTTGGAAAAAGTCATATTAAGTGAACTAAGCCATGGTTTCCCTTATTTGCAATAATTAGTATATGTGTAGGATAATCTTCTTATCAGATAAGCAGAAAAGCTCAAAAGCTATGCACATATAACCATATAAAAAGTCAGTTTTCTACAAAAACTTTACACTTTGTTCTCTAGCACCAAGAGAAGTAACATTTGAGATTTGATTTTTATTAGATCGATTTGTCCTGTTATCACATTATAAATCAATTGGAATTTTTGGTTTTACAACTGTCTTTAAATTGAAAAATATTTGATAACAGTTCTATTAATAAATATTTCTGTTAGTACTGAGTGACTCATGATAATATATATGTTCATAATACTAACAGCAATAATACAAATCTGCATGTTAAAAATAGAAAGCAAAATTTATCAGTTAAGCATTTGCTAACCAAAATATTTCTTTCAGGAATATTTAAAGTATAGAAAAATAAGAAAAACCTGAAATGATGATATAAAAATTTCAAAAATTTTGTTGCCTATTGGAAATGAGGATTTGGAATTTTTATTTTCTAATATTTCTTTAATTTTATTTTATTGTAACAATTCTGTACAGAGGGGTTAGAGTTACATGAGTAAGGCAATGAGTACATTCTTATGAAGCATTGTTGCCCCTTCCCTTGATTTTCTAATATTTTTGAAAAATAGGAGTCAGATTTTGAGATGAAGTTATTCTGCATGAAATTTTAAAAAGCTATTTTAGAAAACCTTTTGTAGAGAACCACTTTAATAATAATTGCCATGAAATGTAATAAAGCAAAAAAATTCTTGTCAATAACCTTATAGACTATCATCAAAAGCATCATTTTTGATATGAAATTGTACATATACTTATGCAGACTATTTTTTAGGATTAAAAATACTTTGTACCTTTTCTTAACTCATGAGACTCCCTTTGAAACATATACTCATATAAGCATAATGATTACAGTTTTATTATTTATGTACTTCTGAAAACTAAAGCACATAGTTTTATTTATTTTTTAAGCACATAGTTTTAAATTAGAAAAAACTTTGTTAGCTATTTTAGATTAAAATTATATTAAGTTCATCAGGTACCTGAAAAATTATGAGGTACTTATTTAAAATAAAAAGATTAGTATTAATTTTACTACTTAAATTTCTATAAAACTTATGAGACTATAGCAGTCATATATTTTATGCTAAATTACATGATACAGAGTTGAGATTAGGTATGTAGCTAAGTATTATTATAGCATTTGCATTGGACTGACCAGTTTCAGGGTTAGCACGGGAATGAATATAGCTATGACACTTTACACATGTAAAACTCAGGTAAAGTATTTCTTAAATTTAAATTCCATAACCTAAAGTGTTCCTAACTCTAATGTTTATAAAGTCCCAAGGGCAAGACATCATGCTACCACCAGTTCCTCTATCTCTATCCTCACAAGCCAAGTATCTTGGCTTCAATCAGAACACAAGTCTAATTCACTCCTTAGGTTATTTGGTGCATATTCAACACACACGCGCGCGCACACACACACACACACACACACACACACACACACACACACACACACACACACAGGACACATACCCTCTCACTTCTAGTTACTGCACTGAGTTATTCAAGGAGAGGATTAATACTGACCATATACACAAATATTTCATTTTGCATACAGCTGCAACATTCAACTCTTTAAAAAAAAACTCCATCATCTCTTTATTTCATTCTGTTTCTTTTTCTAAACAAATACTGTTTTGCTTTTTAGGATCTGACTCATTTAAGACCTCAGGTTTCATGTGTTTGTACAGAAACACACCTGTATATACAAACATATACACATCTATCTGAATATGACTTTCATGGCACTCCATGACTGTAATCTCTGTGTGTAAGGCATAGATAGGTAGAACAAAGACATAATTGAGCTATGTTCCACCTACCCAAGGAGATCCTATCTGAAAAATAGGCTAAAAATGAAGAACTAAGTTCATGGCTCCTGTCATAAATGCCTGGTTAGCAAAAATGAACTCCAAAATTCAAACTTCATTACTACTCCATTACTACTGAAGCAAAACCTCAAGAAAATTAGGTTGTGATTAAGTTATGGGAATCAGAGTTGAGAGTGTCAGCTGTCTGCATCATCTGGGAGGTGAAAGTCAGGGCACAGCAAAAGTCTTCTAGGGAAATCTCATGTTGATCATCTACTGATTCCCAGGCAGCGAGTATAAATTAAAAAAAAAAATCCCTGAACCTGCCTATTTAGTCTATCTCACCTTCCACATATTAAATATGTAACTCTCATGGGTGAAATCTAACTTGTAACACTGAGGTAAAGAGTCTGGGTTAGATAGTTCCCTGAAGTGTAAGCTCTTGTATTATACAAGAAATAGTAACATAAAAAATCTGATAAGCTGGTAGCATATAATAATGAAACTGAGTTTCATATATTATATGTAATACAAAAAGTATAAGAGATCCCTATCAGAGAGGTTATAAATATCATAGAAAGGAATGTGAGAATACTGGAGAGTCTTGTCACCTGCTTGATGGATCCTGCAAAGTAGTTTTGAACAATGGTTACAATATGATTTTTATTTTAGCAGATGATATATATATCAATTAGAAAAATTCAAAAAGCAAAAAAGGAGAAGAGGGTTAGATTTAGAATACAAATTAGACTGTTTTTTGGGGGAGGGCCCGGTCATGGGGCCTGAACTCTGGGCCTGGGCGCTGTCCCTCAGCTCTTCAGCTCAAGGATAGCACTCTACCACTTGAACCACAGCGCCACTTTGGCCTTTTTCTTTTCTCTTTGCTCATGTGGTGCTGGGGAATCAAACCCAGGGCCTCATGCATGCAAGGAAAGCACTTTACCACTGAGCCACCTTCCCAGCCCCACAAAATTGACTTTTAACAGTAAAGCCACTCAATTAAATATATGAAATACAGATAAGTATCTTTTAAGGAAGATGACAATTTTTAGGATTGTACTTTCTTGTGTGACCCTAATTTACTATTTTTTAATGCTCTTCATACTCTTTCTAAGAAGACAGAACAATGTCTATGTGTATTTTATTTTTACACACTGAATTTGCTTCACTTTTTTATGTGTAAAGTGATTTATCAAAAATATTAAAAGTGGTTTCAAGGACAGAGACCATTTTCTCTTTGTGTTAGCCAGGTCCCCTGTTTGTACTAAGGATTTCAGGATTATTTGGCTTGCTTGCTAGGCTGGAGCTCTACCATTTGAGCCACTCTTCCAGCCCCATCTTTTGCTAATTCATTGAGAAATGAAGTTTCCTAGATATGTTTGCCCTGGATGGTCTTAAACCATAATTTTCCATATCCTGAGTAGCTAATACAGCAAGTGTAAGCCACTGGTTCTCACTAAGCTTTAATATAGATTCTTTATTTTCTTTCTTTCTTTTTTATTTGACAGTACTTAGGTTTTAATTTAGTGACTAGCACTTACTGGACATGCTCTTTACCAATTGAGTCATATCTCCCCCCACCCAGCTCCTTAAATACATAGATAGTCCATACTAGCTATAGAGCATTTCCTTGATGCATACTTATTAGAATATATTAATTAAAACCATATTATCTACTTTTGTTTCAGATAAATGCTCTATGATAAAAGAATACTGATAATAACAACAGTTGGTGATTATCAAATGATTGTTGAGGGTTATGTAATCTGCTAAACATATTATTTGATCTGTCTAAACTAATCCCAACAGCTATATCATTAAGTTAGACAATGTACGCACCTTCATGTTACAATTTTTAAAAAATGTGGGCAGCTAATTTTTGGTGGAACTGTATTTCAAAACCAAGCAACCTGAATCCAAAACCTTAAATAGTGGGGCTTTTTGTTTTGTTTTTGTTGGTCATGGGCCTGAACTCTGACCCTCAGTTCTTCAGCTCAAGGCTAGCGCTCTACCACTTGAGCCACAGCGCCACTTCTGGCTTTTTCTGCTTATGTGGTGCTGAGGAATCAAACCTAGGACCTCATGCATGCAAGGCAAGCATTCTACCATGGAGCCACCTTCCCAGCCCCAAATAATGATTTCTTAATCCCTACTATAATTCAAACAACTTATGACATTTGCTTCTACATTAAGGTGATAGCATCAAATGAATCTCACACTTCTATTAAAGGGGTATAACTTCTTCTCTTAGTACCAAAGTGAGAGCTATTTGATTTGTAATTGATCCTGAGGATTCTCATGTAGTCTTACCTGAGTCAGTTCCCAGTGTACTACTGTACCCATGGCTTCTCTAAAAGATCAAAAGGACAACTCATCCAGTGGAGTAGACTTTGTAGATGCTTGCAGAATGACAAGATCTCCATGAAATAAGAAAAAAACATTACTAGTCTCCTGGATGACCACAAGGCATATATTAACTATTCTGTCATAGGAATCTGTGCTAATAGAGCCTTTTCATAACACATGAGTCTAGTTAAAACAAACCACTTGTAAGTTTGACATACGATTTTATAAAATAAATATTAATGGAAAAAACCTATATTTGAGTTGCCAAACACATGAAGTAGATCAAAGACAAAGGTACTACCCATGTATTCTTAGAAGAGAAAAACAGTAGGGGAGCCACTGCATGTTAGAACTACCGATAAACGGTTCCTATTCTTTAATGTGTATCGTTCATGGGTTCTTGTAGGCCATGGACTTGTGAGAGAGCATACTGATGTTGAGGAAAGGTTTTACTATGATAAATTAAATTTCATAAGCAATTTTTTCTCTTGCTTCTGTTTCATTTTTGTCATTTCATCAACTGATGTAAAAAGCAGAAAAAGTTATCTCCCACTAACCATAGAATAATTGCTTTTGTTCAGATAGGTCAAATATCTGATTTGTACTTACAAGTATATAGACAACCATATACTTCCTTATTTCATTGCTTTTTATTTTTAAATCTTATTTTTTTTAAGTCTAAAGAGGTTCCTTTTGGTTTTTTCCTTAGTTTAAATTTGAATTCATTAATGGCAATACTAAACAAAATATGATGATAAAAATGATTCTTAAGTAATGCCCAAGAGAGCTTCTAAGAATGAGTTTATTTCTTGCAGGCACAGCCTTAACCTATCATAAGATGGGAACTCTATTTAGCTGACACTTTGGTAACATAAGTGGTTTTTTTAACAACTAATCAGAACATAAATAACGAAAGGTATATACCATCTGTCAACTTTAATGAAGCATTAAAATACTTTAATGGAACTTAGGGTAATTAGAAAGTCTCTTATGCAGTGCATCTACTAAGAAGAGCGTTTTCAGGATTGATAATAGTGGAGTAAAATTTCAACAAAGAATTGACCTTTATTTTAACAGAGAAATCCCATTTGTAAAACTAGAACTGCTTTATGTGTTTCAATGAAATGTTGGATATATTGATGGTTAAATTTTTCTGAAGTATTAATAGTTCCTTGCTTGAAAATATAGAGGCCTGTATTTCTTCCTTAAGGATTGACTTTAAAGGAGGAAAGGGGGATATGAGATATTATTTTTAGAAAGATTTAAAATTGTACTTGAAATATCTGGTGCTTCAGAAAAGAACACTTTGCCTTAATATTTACTGAATGATGTAGATTAGCAGGCCATAAAATGTTACTAAGTATTTATAGATAGGGTTATGTATTTAATCAAATAATGTTGACATGGCTGATTTTCAACATTATTTTCACTCCTATTTGAAAATCAATCTAAACAGGAGTATTTTTAAGATCCAGGAGCAATCTCACAATTGTAATCCCAGCTACTTATAATGTGTCATCAGAAAGATGGAAATTGAAGGCCAGCTGGGAAAAGTTAGCAAAACTCAGCTCAACAACTAACCATGGTGTTTTAGTGTGCTATGATCCTAGCCAAGTAGGATGCTGTATATGTCCAGACAAAATTGCAAAATTCTATCTGAAAAAATAACTAGAGCAAACCAAACAAACCAACCTAGGGGCATGGCTCCAGTGTTAGAACATCTTCCTGACAGGTGCAAGGACCTAGTTCAAACCCCAACTTCCACCAAAACTAGAGAATTTTTAAATAATGTCATCATTAAATTCTGATATATTGACATTGTTTCAGCAATTAATACTCAACTGAATGTCTCCTATGCTTTTATTATTCTATTTTACTATGGATAAATAATATAGTTTACATAAAATCTAAATTTCCAATCTTGACTTGTGGCAAATAAAACCATAGGAATAATGTGTGACAAATTGTCCTTCCAAAACTATTCCCTCTTTTCCCTTTTGCCTTCTACCCTTTAACCTATGTGTCATTAGGGTCGGTCTTCAACCAGTTATACAGTAGTTCCCCATTGAGTTGACCCTTGAGACCATTATGGAGTCTTTTTAGTGAGTGAATTATTTAGTTCCTAACATTATATTAGCATATATTAGTTGTATATGTTTTTATTGGGATATTTCCATATATACTTACAATGTACCTTGATTATACATTCACTTTCTTTTCTCCCCTGCTTCTTAAAACAATTCCAACAGATTTCTTGGTGATATGTTCATTATTTTCATAAAATGCTTCAACCATATTCACCCTCCTTCAGCTTCTCCAATTACTCTTAACCATACAACTAATACTCATACCCTAACAGAAATGTTTTTACATTGTTGTCATTCAAAATTATCTGGAAAAATATATAGCTATACTGGGGCTTTCAACCCAGGATGTTCTGCTCTTGTTATGTTTTCTAGTTTAAGGCTGCTGCCCTATCACTTGATCCATGACTCCATTTCTACTTTTTCCTGTTTAAATGACCATAAAATTCTTACAGATTTTTATGTGTTGGCTGCCACCATTTCAAAAGAAACTACAATTATGGGTGTGAGCCTCTCCACAGCTTTCACTTTTTAAGTGTAAAGTAATTGTCCAAAGTAGCTGTCAAAATGAAGAAGAATTTTAAAAAAGTGACATTGACCAATATGTATTATACACACAAACTTACATATTTAATTGAAACCCCTTTGTATAACCACATAAAGAAAATAAAAAATATAGTGTATGTAAAACTTTTGTTTGTTAAGAACTAAGCTGCTTCTTTTTATTTAACATTTCATTTCTCAGCTTACTGTAGAAGTTGGCTGTCAGAGGCATCCTGTAGATATTAATTGGTATATTATCTTATCTACACACATATCCTTTTGTGACCCAATATGATGGTGCCCGAACATGTGGAAGAGGGAAAAGGTTTTCGTATGCTTGAGAAGACATGCCAGTTAAACCACACTGCTCCTCTCTAGCCCTTTGCATTATACTTTGTCTTTGTTCCAACTGGTCTCAAAGGACAATAGCCCTCTCTGTCGTCACAGTTCTTTCCTGAACATGTGTGCTAGAAAATTTATTTGCTCTCAACTTTTAAATTTTATTTCATTTTATTGTTAAGATGCTATACAGAGGTGTTACAATTACATGAGTAAGGCAGTGAGTACATTACTTGTCCATCATTGTTACCCCTTCCCTTCCTTCTTGTGGTCCTACTATCCCTTCCCTCCCCGACCTCCCACACTCCTACTCCCCTTTCCCCCTGCTCTCAACTTTTTTACACATCATATTTCTTTCTTATTTTTCCTTTTGTTGGCATGCTCTCATTCACAGTATCTGTGAATAGGAATATGACTCCACCTCTATTACTTGCCTCTTGCCATCAGTGCTATTTTACTTCTCCTGCTGCATGAATTTGCATTTCACATTCTCCTACGTTTGCATATTTCCAATGAGGGGAGACTTGAGCCAATAAAAATGCATGTATTTTTATGTCATAATGCTTAAAATTATTTGTAACTATTGTTTATCATAATGATCCCATCAAAACTACAATAGGTGTCAGATGTTATGCTGGGAAAACCAAGTACTACGTTTTAGATAATAAGTTAGTAGTATATTAAGTTAGTAGTAGAGTATATTACTGTGCTGTAAGTTTACTAAGATATTTAATATTTTGATAGCTGTGCAAAAAGTCTCTGTGAAATTTGGCAAATTTATTAATTTACAAGTATTAACTTCCAAAGAACTAACCACACTTTTGAAGATGCCTAGGTCAAAGGATTCTTCAAAATCTCAGTTAAAAGCTTAGACTTTGGCTTCTGCTCTGATGAAAGGGAGACCCATGCTAGAAGAATGACATTGTTTTGCAAAACTTTCAACAGTATTGTTCTCTCTAACAAATGTAAAACATGATACTGAACACATATGTGCAGACAGGACAAGATGGATTCTCAGACCAATATGGTTGTGATGTAGTTATAAGAAATGGTCTTATGTTTTAATTTTATTTTAATTGAAATCGTGATGTGTTGGAGGGTTACAGAGACAATAAGTACATTTGTTTTTAATCATCATTACCCCATCCCTCTTTATCTCCAACTTACCCTTCCCTATTCCCCACAAGTTGTAATGTTCATATCCCACATAGTGTCAAGTGAATATCAATGCTGCTGTGTTTCATCCGTTGTTCTGCTGTGTCTGTGATTACCTTTCCCTTCCACATATTGTATTGTCTATTACATGAAACACGAGGTGCAAAAAGCTGGGAGAAATGAAGAAAGGAAAAAAATAGAGAAAAAAGAATGAACTATATACAGGATGTAAAGAGAGCCTCTTGTTTCCATGAGTTAGAGTTGTATTTATATGCTTCATTTTATATAATCTTTTGCACTAAACAGTTGGATTCATGAGATCCCCTGTTAAGGGTATCTTCTACATATTCTAATTATTACAAATGAGAGAGATCATGCAACCTGTTTTTCTTTGAGTCTCTTACTTCACTTAACATAATTTTTTCGAAGTCTTTCCATTTCCTCATGAATGGAACAATGCTATTCTTTCTGATGTAAACATAGAATTCCATTGTGTATATAAACCACATTTTCTTGATCCATTCATCTACAGATGGGCATTTAGGTTGGTTCCATGTCTTGGCTACGGTAAACAGTGTTGTGATGAACATCGTTGTACTGGTGGTTTAGTGTGGCCTTGTTTGTGGACATTTAGGTAGATTCCCAGAGGTGAAATTTCTGGGTCATAGGGGAAAGTTCACACTGCTTTCCAGAGTGGTGGAACAAGTTTGCACGCAGTAGCCTTCCCCTGTGGTCTCATCCCCACCAGCATCTGTTGCTAGATTTCTTGATTATGGACATTCTGACTGGTGTAAGGTGGAATCTCAATGTTGTTTTGATTTGCATTTCTTTTATAGCTAGAGTAGTTGAGCAATTCTTCATGTGTCTCTTGGCCATTCGTATTTCCTCTTCAGAGGATGGAAGAAAGACAGCCACTTTAATGAATGGTGTTGGCAAAGTTGGCTAAACACATGTATAAAACTAAAATTAGAGCCTCATCTGTTACCCCACACCAGAATCAACCCCAAATGGATCAAAGACCTCTAGGTAAAAGCAGATGCCTTGAAAATATTACAAGAAGAAATAGGAGAAACTCTAGTGCTCCTTGATACATGTCAAAACTTTCTTAATAATGATTCAGAAACACAACAAATCAAAGAAAGGCTGGACTGTTTTAAACTGCAGAACTTCACAGCAAAGGACATAGCTAGCAAAATACCTTGAAACCCCACAGATTGGGAGAAGATCTTCACCACCCATACAATACAAGATTCTCATATCTAAAATATACCAACAGCTCAAGAAATTAAATTCCCCCCCAACAAAACCCCAAAGAAACAACCATCCCATTAAAAAGTTGGATAAAGTCCTTAAGAAATGTTCTTTTTTTAATGACATTTTTATTTCCTGATAGAATGAATATGTAGAGGTTGAATAAAAGTAGACTTCTATGTTATTGTTTTATACATGTTTGTTTATTTGAGGTTTTCAAAGTGTTTTCAAGTGATGATCAAGTAGATATTTTTATGATGTACAAAAAGAGAAGAGAATTTCTGGAGAGGTAGTTTACTGTGCTGTTGCTTTATTGAGTTCCAGTGGATTGAACTTAGGCCTTGTACATGCTATTAAATAGTCAAGCACTTTACCAGTATGCTACATCTCCAGCTCTTGGAAGGTGTTCTTCAGTGTATAAGAAAGAAGTGGTACAATGTGTAACCTGTTTTTCAACAGTAGCATAGATAAGGCATCAAAAAAGTAATAGAAAAATATCATAAACTGTTCTGTAATATGTAAACAAAAGCTAAATTTCTTCATTAATAAAAACACATTCAGTTTTATCTAATACTTTCCAATATGCTATGCTATAAAATGGAAACAACCCTGGAGATATTCCTGTATATAGAAACTTCTAAATTCCATGAGTATTTTAGCATCACACATACACACACACACACACACACACACACACACACACACACACACACACAAACCCTGCTTCATGAGCTTTACAAACTATAGTTGTTACTGATCAGTTATGGCCACTTTTTGGTCACTTACATTAAACAGAAATATAATCAAACATTTTATATTGACATTTTAAAAGAAAGGATCATACTAAGATCTTAAAGAGTTTAAGCTTTGTGGAAGATAGGTATGATTCAATCCACTAGAGGGCTGGAGAAAGAAGTATGGAGAAAAGAGAATATTTTAGTGTTTTTAAGCTTAGTGATTTTAGGAAAAATGAAACATTGTGTATTCTTAATATTACAGTTCAATCTTGATTTTTAACTAATGAAAAAACATGCTGATGAGGATAAATGTATATTTCAAATTTGGGCCAACATGTCAAGACTTAATTCCATTAGGGTTTATCATTTTGAAAGTCTTAATCAGTAAATTTAAATATACATATTTAATTATTGATTTATTCAATTTTTAAATGCTTTATATATCTTTATTGTAAAAATGTTGTACAGAGGGTTTACAGTTACATGAGTAGGGTAATGAGCATATTTTGTAGCTAGCATTGTTACCTCCTCTTTTGTTTTCCCCCTACCATCACTTCCCTTCACTCCTCCCCAACTCCTCCTGCCCCTCCACTCTGACATTGTAAAGTTCATATTCAACATAGTGTCCTGTACATCTCTTTGTCACAGTGGGTCAGCCTGCATCCCCATTTAAGCGTTCCCCATATCCCTTCCCCTCCCCAAATTACAAAAATATATATACAAGATGCAGAACACCAGCATCCAATTCAGTGAGAACAAGGGTTATACTGTAGGGGAAGAATGTACCAAAGAAACAAAAGAAACACATAGTGCATTGTAAGTATATTTAAAACATTAGCAAGAAAGAAAAAGAAATAAAAACAACTTGTATACCTGTCTTGGGGTACTTTTTGTTTAACATTATCTCATGTGGTCATATGTACATAGTCTTTGACTTTTTCTGCTTGTCCTACATATGTACTAGTCATTTTAAAAAAGGGAAATCATGGGACCTATATTTCTTTGGGACTGGCTTACTTCACTTAATATAATTTTTTCCAAGATTTTCCATTTCCTACAAGTGAGGAAATGTCATTCTTTCTGACAGAGGTATAGAATTCCATTATATATATAATTTTCTTGATCCATTCATCTACTGAGGGGCATCTGGGTTGGTTCCATATCTTAGCTATGGTAAATAATGCTGTGATAAACATGGTTGTACTGGTAGCTTTGGTATGACCTTGTTTGTGATTGTTTGGGTAAATGCCCCAAAGTGGGATTGCTGGGTCATAAGGGAGCTCTATGTGGAATCTTTTGAGGAAACTCCCTACTGCTTTCCAGAGTGGTTGAACAAGTTTACACTCCCACCAACAATGCAGTTGTTGGCCACATCCCCTCCAACATCTAGATTTCTTGATTACAGCCATTCTAACTGGGTGAGGTAGAATCTCAATGTTGTCTTGATTTGCATTTCTTTTATGGCTGGAAAAGTTAAGCATTTCTTCATATGTCTATTGGCCATTCTTATTCGTCCTCAGAGAAGTCTCTCTTATAAACAGGGCAGTTGTTTCATTGAGGATTTGTTGCTAGGGGATTTAGTTTTTTGAGTTCTAGGTATATTTTAGATATGAGATCCTTATCCATTATATAGCTAGTGACAATCTTCTCCCAGTCTGTGGGCTTTCTGTTGATCTTGTTAGCTATATGCCTTGCCTTGTAGAAGCTCTGTATTTTCATGCAATCCTATTTGTCCAACCTTTCTTTGATTTGTTGTGCTTCTAGGTCTCTATAGCAGAAACGGTCAGATAAGTTCACGTTAGGTGAAATGAACCCCAAGATGAGGATTCAAATGTTTTCTTTTTCTTTCTTGCAATTGTTTTAACACATTTATAAGATGATTTCTTTGTTGCTTTGTATGTCCCTCACCCACGATATAACCCCTGCTTTCACTGTATTTGATGTTGGTATACTTTGTGGAGGGGAAGGGAAAAAACAAATTGTTTAAATAGGGATACAGGTGGACTCATTGCAACAATGAGATGTACAAGACGTTAAGTTGAAAAATTAACTTTATAACTTTGCTCGGGGGGTGGGAGGAGGGCGGGAGGGGGAAGGGGCGTGGGAGGGGGGAGATGGAAAGGGATGGGAAGGGGAAACAAAGGAGGAGGCAACAATGCTTGATAAGAAATGTACTCATTACCTTGTCCATGTAATTGTAACCCCTCTGTACGGTATTTTCACAATTAAAAAAAAAAATTTTGGCCCATGCCAAGGAGCCATATAGTTTCTCCTATTTCTTCCTGTAATGTTTTCATGGAGTCTGCTTTGACTTCAAGGTCGTTGATCCATTTGGAGTTTATTCTCCTGCAGGGTGATATATACGGATCTAGCTTCAGTTTTCTAAAAGTGTTTAACCAATTTTGCCAGCACCATTTACTCAAAAGACTGTTTTTCTTTCATTCTATTTCTTTAGCTCCCTTGTCAAAGATTAGGTGGCTATAGGTCTGTGGGTTCACTTCTGAGTCTTCAGTCCTATTCCCTTGGTCCTCAGGTCTGTTCTTTTGCCAGTACTCTTTTGATTACTATAGCTTTGTAGTAGAATTTGAAATTTGGAATTGATATTCCTCCAGTGCAGTTCTTTCTACTAAGGAATTTTATCTATTCAGATTCTTTTATTGTTCCATATGAATTTTTGGATTGTTTCTTGTATTTCCTTGAAGAATGAGGTTGGGATATTGATAGCTATCACATTGAATTTGTAGATTGTCTTTGGCAGTATTGCTATTTTCACAATGTTAATCCTCCCAATCCAGGAGCATGGGAGGCTTTTCCACTTGTTTAGTTCTGCTTTAATTTCCTTTTTCAGGTTTTTAAAGTTTTCATCATACAGGTCCTTCACCTCTTTTTTTAAGTTAACTCCTAAGTATTTTATTTTTTGTGAGGCACAGGAAAGTCATTGATTTCTGAGGATTTATTTTTTCCTGCTACTTTGCCAAAGTTTCTGATCAGCTCAAGTAACTTGGGAGTGGAATCCATGGGTTTCCTTAAATACAAGATCATGTCATCTGCAAAGAGTGAGAGTTTTACTTCATCTTTCCCTATTTGTATCCCCTTTGTATATGCTTCTTGTCTTACTGCCCTAGCCAGGCATTCTAATACAGGTTAAGAGGAGTGGAGAGAGTGGACATCCTTGTCTCATTCCTGAGTTTAGAGGAAATGGCTTTAACTTTTCTCCATTAAGTATAATTCTGGCTGTAGGTTTGTCATATACAGCCTTTATTATATTGAACAGTGTTCCATGCATTCCTAGTTTTTCTAGAGCTTTCATCATTAAGGGGTGTTGGATCTTGTCAAATGTTTTTTCTGCATCTATTGAGATAATCATGTGGTTCTTGACCTTGTTCTTGTTGATGTGATGAATTATATTAATTGTTTTGCGTATAATGAACCAGCTTTGCATTCCTGAAATGAATCCTGTTTGATCATTTTTTTGATGAGTCGTTGAAATCGATTGGCCAAAATTTTGTTGAGAAGTTTGCATTGACTTTCATCAAAGAGATGGGTCTATAGTTCTCTTTCTTTGATGAGTTCCTGCCTGGTTGTGGGATGAGGGTTATGCTGGCTTCATAAAAATAGCGTGGTAGTGAATTTTTGCTTTCAATTTCATTGAAGAGATGGGGGAGTATTGGTGTGAGTTCTGCCTTGAAGGCCTTGTAGAATTCAGCTGTAAATCCATCTGGTCCTATGCTTTTCTTGGGTGGGAGGTCTTTTATTACTTCTATTTTGATGCTTGATATGGACCTGTTAAGTTGGTTTCAATCATCTTGGTTTAGTTTGGGCATGTCAATATTTGCTAGAAATTTATCCATATCTTTCTGATTATCAAACTTATAAGCATAAAAATTTGAGAAGTATCCCCTTATTATATTCTGAATCTTGGCTGTTTCTGTAGTGATGTTTCCATTGTCATCTCTGAGTTTACTTATTTGGATGTGTTCTCTTTTTTTTCTCATAAGATTTGCTAAGGGTCTGTCAATTTTATTAATTTTTTGAAGTACCAACTCTTTGTTTTGTTAGTACTTTCTATAGCTTTGTGGACTCTAATTCATTTAATTCAGATTTAATTTTAATTATTTGTTTCTACCTATTGGATTGGGGTTTAGCTTGTTGTTCGTTTTCAAAGAGCTTTAGGTGCCTCATTAAGTTGTTAGTTTCAGATCTTTCTGATTTGTTAATGTAGGAACTCAGAGCTATCAATTTTTTAAAATTTGCCAATCTATTTTCATTCTGATATTTCCACAAAAGTATATTTTTTCTTTATAATGCTCATTTCCCCCATTAATCTTTCTCTTCCTCCATTTTGTATTGGCATCAATTAGTTGTAAAGGGAAGTTTTATGTTGATATATCTGTATACACATACAATGAACTTTGAACAGACTCACTCCTCCAATATTCCTCCTCATCCCCTCCATTTTCAAACCAATTTCTATAATCTTTATTGGTCCATGTTCATACACTTACATAAAGTTTTGGCTATATTTAATCTAATTTACACTCACTATTCATCCACATCCTTATTACAAAAACATGTATCTTGCTGTATCTGTCTTACCTTCACCATAAAGCATATACATATGAAAAGAGATTTTCCCATGGCATTTCATACATGTGTATACAGTATTTTAATCACATTGTTCTTTTTGCTTACTGTACCATTTCTTAACCTTCCTACCCCAATAATTCCACAGCTTTGTTTTTCAACCTACATTCTGATATGTAATCCATTTTAGTATTGTTTATTAACTATTTTTTTCCTCTAGACTCCAAATCCTATCAAATTTGCTCATATTTTCAAATGGTATAGGTAGATAATAGATGCATAGGTATATAGATGATAAACAGATGATAGAAAAATAGACTATATCCATCTAGACCTGTTTATATATATATATATATATATATATATATATACATTTTTGTCTATCATCTACATATGTGACCTTTATTTTTCTGAAATTGGCTTATTTCAAAACATGATAATCTCCAGTTTCATCTATTTCCCTGAAGATAAAATAAATTAATTTTTCTTTATGACAAAATAATATTCTCATGAATACAGACCATATATTCTTTTCCCATTCATCAGTGGTAGGGCATCTGGGTTGTTTCCATGGTCTAGCTATTGTGAATAGTGCAACAATGAACATGGTGACAAGTTTTCTTTATTCTATCCTAATGCTTTCAGATTTATGCCAAAGGGTAGCATTGTGGATCATGTTATTTCCACCTTTAGATTTTTGGGAAAAAACAAAAAACATTTTTGTAGTGATTGACCTTGCTTACCTTGCCATCCAAACTGTGGAATGACTCTTTTCCCACATTCTGTGTGTGTGTGTGTGTGTGTGTGTGTGTGTGTGTGTGTGTGTGTGTGTGTGTGTGTGTGTGTATTTGATTAGTGACAACTAATTCTGGTTGAATTGAGAATGAATTCTCAATGTAATTTTGATTTGCATTTTCTTCATGGCTAAAGATGTTAAGCAGTTCTCTGTGTTTTTTTAGCCATTAGTAATTATTCTTTTGAGAACTGCCTATCCAACTCATTTCAGTAAAGTCTTCTTAGCTCTCTGTAATTATTTATGTATCCCTTGTTAGGTATATAACTGGCAAAGATTTTCTCTCATTTGGAAGGCTGTCTCTTTAGCATAGTGACTGTTTCTTTGGCTGTGAAGAAGATTTTAGTTTAATCAAATCTTTTGTTGTTGTTGTTGTTTCTTTTTTTCTATGTTTTTATTGTAAAAATGCTGTACAGAGGGGTTACAATTACATGAGCAAGGTAATGAGTACATTTCCTATTGAGCATTGTTGTCTCCTCCTTTGTTTTTCCCCTACCACTCCTTCCCTCTCCACCTCCCCAAGTCCCCCACCCTTCCCACTGAAGTTGTAAAGTTCATTTTCAAGATAGTGTTTTGTACATCTCATTGTTACAATGGGCCAACCTGTATCCTTACTTACGCATTTTGTTTTTTCCCTTAGTTTGATCAAATCTTATTTGTCAATTATTGTTCCAATTTGCTTAGCTATTGAAGTTCTATTCAGAAAGCTCCTGTCTATTCCAAAATGTTTGAATGTTTTTCCATATCTGTGTGTATGCATATGATTACTTGTGACTAAATACTTAAAGATAAATTTTCTCTTTTCCTTCTTCTGTCTGTCACTTTCTATCTCTCTGTCTCTGTGTCTCTCTATCTCCCTCTTTCTCACTTCTTCTACCTTTCTTTATCTTTTATCTACATAGAAACAAACACAATCATGGTTTGTCTTAAGGCTATTTTAAACTGGGAACATTATTTTTCTATATAAATTATTGGTATTTAAGCTTCTCTACTAGTAATTTCCATTACCTTTACTATTATACTATTTTATATAACTGAAAGTATATATTTTTCTTCTGAAGGTATATTTTTTCTTCTACCTAGATGTCTCCTTTTTCTAATGAATTTGGCTATTAATTAATCATACGCATTTTTTTCTTTTTTGCCTTTGATCTGCTGTGCTACACACTGCTTACCATTGTGAACTGGATCAGATGTGTATATGTGTATTCTCATTCAATTTTATTATGAAAAATAACAATTTTATATTATCAAAACTATGAATGTGTTGGTAGTATTTGATCATGATACATTTTCAAAAGGGAATATATATTAATGAACTGTATTATCAAAATGGCAATGTTAGCATGAACTGGTTGAAGCTCACTTTTCAGCCTAGTTCTAAGATTTATTTTCTTGACAATTTTTGAGCATTGAACAAATTCATCTCATATTTTCTTTATACTAGCATCATAGGAGTCAAAGACAGAGGTATATCCCTTAGGAATAGTGGAGAAATACTTAAAATAATACAAGTACACACACACTTTCAAGTGCTGAGAAGAAAATGTGCAACAAGACAGCTGGGGAATCCTGGGGTTGATGGACATCATAATTTTTAATAAGGTAATATATAAGTATCCTATCAAAATGACCTCTGAGTAAATACCTGAAGGGGGTTGAAAGTACATAAAATAGCAATTGGGAAATGTGTAGTACACTCTTGAAATGCCTTGCTTATATATAGTCGTCACTTAATATATTGAACCATTCTTATATGACTCATACCATGAGCCTCCAATAGTCATTTAAGTGTACTCTGGAAAACATCCAGCTAGGATTTTGTTCATGCTCTGGAACTAGGGAACTATCACTTTAGTTATGATAATTATCTCTCTTTAAACTTTTTTTCCACAACTACCATTTAAACCAGTGGAAAGGTTATCAAGTATAAACCAGTGGCACAGTATACACTCCTCTTGCAAATAAAGTTTTCCAAACACTCCATCCCTCATCCTCAGGAGCATAGCGGTACTGTAGATAAAAGACAATGTTAATACAAGAGAAAAGAATGCCTGCAATTGTTTATACATGTGATGCAAACATTGCCACAGCATGTTTATTTTCTATGTAGTGGTCTGATTTTCACTGAAATCTATAAACAATTTTATGTTGGTCTGTAGTAGATAAAAACAATTTTCTCTAAGGAGATTAGAATGTAAAACGACAGAAAACCCTCAGTTACAGTGTTCTGCTCCATATAGACAGCAACATCTTTAATTACCAATCAGTGTTTTGAATTAAATCTTATCAAGTGAAACCAAATCTAAACTACATCTCATCGGAAATTAGTACATTCTTAATGAGGAGTGCAATTTAATAATTACAATTTAACCAATCGTCGAACTTAATTGCAAAGAAGCTATCTAATTGAGAGCCAAAGAACTTAAAATAGTCTATAGTGTAAGACTTACGATTTTATATGCAGATATTCGGAGTACAATTTTAATACATTATGTTTCATACTATGGTGAACTTCAGTATGCATATTCAATTATATAAAATAATCACATATAATATTTTCTGACCACAAAGTTTGCATGCACTCTTTCTTTTCTTCATGTTTATGCGTTAATTGCAGATTCTATTATTTTGAAGTATTTTAAATTCAGTATAGCTGACATTATATTATAAATGAACTATATAACTTGTAGGGGAGAGTGTGGGTAGGGAAAAACTGAGATAAAGCAAAGGATGTGTTGACATTGTTAAAAAATAAATGTACTCATTACCTGACTTATGTAATGTAACCCCTCTATGCATTATCTTCATAATAATAATAAAACAATGAGATGTACAAGACGTTATGTCGAAAAATGAACTTTACAACTTTGGAATGGGGCAAGGAGTGGGGATGGGAAGGGATGGGAAGGGGAAACAAAGGAGGAGGCAACAATGCTTGATAAGAAATGTACTCATTACCTTGCTCATGCAACTGTAACCCCTCTGCATTGTATTTTCACAATAAAAATGTACTTATTACCTTACTTATGTAATTGTAACCCCTCTGTACATCATGTTGACAAAAAATTTAAAATAATAATAATAATGAAAATAAATAAAGTGTATATAAACAAGTAGGCAGGTAGTGAAAAGTCTATAGACAACAAATGAAAGAGGCAGAATTATTTTTAAAAAATGATGAGATATCTGGAAACTTTTTTGCAAATACTTCTCTTACTTTGTCCCCTTTATTGACATGTGCTTAAGTTTTGAGATTGTTAAAATCCTGAAAGTAAGCTAAAATTAGAATTCATTATTACAACTTAAAAATAATATAAGTGGCTTAATTCCTTCCTGTGTTGATTTTCCAATAACTTAGTACTTGAATTTCTATTAGCATAATTTTTTATTACATTACTATAGTTTGCAGAAGTGAAAAATAAGTTCTTCTGTCCCTGAAGGGAAGATAATTAAACCCAGAAAAGATGTCATGTTAACTTTGCCTCATTGTTTGGGATCTAGTACAATTATTATTACAGAACAATAAACAAATAATATTTGATGATTAGTTGAATCTATATGTTTAGACTCTCACAAAGTTTATTTCTCTTTAACTGAGTAAGGCAGGACACAGAACTTATAGAAAAGGGTGAACAAATGCAACAGTGATTCTCCACTGGAAACTGAACTGAAAATGAACTATACAATTTGTGTGTTGGGACAGGAGGGAAAAATTGGGAGAGGAAGAGGGAAGGGGTGACATAGTTTAAAAAGAAATATATATTTTTTATCTGACTTATATAACTAACCCCTCTGAACATCACTTTATAATAACAAAAAATACATGAAAATATAATAGAATTGTAACATATTATACTTAAGCTAACAAAAGTTGATAACATTGAGAGTGTATTTTTGACGTACAACAGTGAAATAATTACTCCAGACTGATGTAGACATAAAATACAAACACATACCTATATACAATACTGTTTGTTTTCTAGTGTTAAGCATTTGGTAGCTATATTTACAAAAGTCAAAATAAGTATCTATATGTATTATATATACACACACACACACACACACACACACACACACACACACAAATATATATGGTTTGGAAGATTTGGAATCTGAATTTTACTACCTTTATTGAAGTATCTCCTTCTTGTTTTCCTTCAATGTATTTTCTCCAATTTCTCTTCAATTTTTAAGATTGCTCTTGTTCTGAAACACTCCTCACATCTCAAGAATATTTCTGTCCTTAACCTCATAGGAAAATGTAATGACCTGTAGTTTTTAATCAAGTTTCCAGAAAATGCTATCTCACTTCTCAACACAGTGCCTATCTAGTACTAATGCACATAACTTTCAGCTGAATATATTATTAACATATTATTTAGGAGCTCTATTCTTCAGGATTTGAAGTCTGGCCTGAAATCGTACATTTCAAAATAACTTGTAGTATTTATGCAACTGGTGCAAGGACCTTACGTTTTATAACAAGACTTTACCAGGTGAAAGAACATTCTTCACAACAATCCAAACATAAGTTTCAAGAACTATGGGTAATATTTCTTTGATAGAAAATGAATGAAGTTACATATGATTTAAGCTTCAAATTAGGTAATACAATTCTTATTTATTGCAAGTATGACATACTATTTTATTGTACACATGACACGCAATTTCTGCTTCAGATAACCCCATAAATGTAACTCTTCACCTTTTAAAGGTAATTTTGGCTGTGGACAAAATTTTCTCCTCCAAAATGCTGTCCTGAAATGGATTTTATGGATTTCATCATATTTTTTGAAAAATGGCTCAACAGCCACACTGTCTCACAGTGATTACTACCTAAATATTGGTTAATATCATTACAGAAAAAAGTACAAGGGGAATGTAAATCACTGGCAATCCTGCTTTAGTGTCACTCCATCCATTATTAATTGGTACCTGCATAATCTCCCTTCATTTAGCAAGGTATGAGGAATGCCTCATGCAGAAACAACTTCACGCCACTCAAAGCAGTATTTTCCCTTTTTGTTCCTAATTTTCTTGCTTTCATGTCTTCTAATTGCCAAATTGCCAGCATCTTGAAACATTATATCCTTCTACAGTATTTTAATTGTTGCTTAAAAAATTGAGGCAGTCATGGTGACTCAAGTATCAACAACAAGACTCTAGCACAACAAATAGGCTAGTTGTAATGCACACCAATATTAAAATATAGGTAATATATATAAAATATAAATATATAAATATATAAAATGTATACTCATAATTATTCATAATATGATATCTAATTACATGGAATAATTATTATTTATATATTGCATATTATAAATAATGTATGCTACAATTATGCATGTAATATATAGTATGGTTGACTATAACATAATATATAATATGTAAATAAATAATACATTTACTATAATACATGATGAATAGATAGAAATCTTTAGGTATAATGTTGACCCCAGGTAAAAACTGAGAAACTATCTAACACATAGACTTAAACGGAGATGTGCACAGCTCACGTGGTAGAAGTCTCTGCTTAGCAAGCATAAGACATTGAGTTCAAATGACAGTACAGCAAAAATATTAAAATAATATCCTTATTATAGTCTCCTCTAAAATAAGAAAATAATAGAGAAATTTAGTGTGTGGAAACTTTTAATTACTTAATTTCATAGTCCCTTTAAGGTCAAAAGTGACTATTTCTATATTTAACTTTTTGTTTGAATTGTAGATGCTATCTAGAAAAACTGCTGTACTAGATTTAAGGCAATAATGCTTAGGCACACTTGTCAAGAAATCTAAGTTAATTAAGCTATCAGAAGTAATTTTTTCTAGTTTCAAATAATAATGATTTAGAGTTAAATGTCACACTTTTCTTTATTTTTAAATGAGCATTTAATATCTTCAAATCAAATGCAATTTGGGAATCTAAAGCTCATATAAATTTTAATTTTTACTCTTGGATCAAATAGTCTTGTGGTGATTTATGGTTACTCTATTCAGAGATCTATATCTGTAGTCATGTCAATATAAATGAAACTAAAACATAATGAAAAATAAATTTTCATCAATTTGTTTTACTGATTGGTTGAGATCCAGAGCCCTCTTTCCACTGTTGTTATAACATTTGTGTTCCAGACAAATTAAATTGGCCTTGTCTCATGATCATGTTCACAATTCACAAAAGGTATAGAAATCCAAATGTAATTTATTTTAATGTAAAGATGATGGTAGATATGTAATCTCAAATATTATAGATTGGTTATTTGTGCATGCAGATTTGTCCAGCACCATCCAAAGTGTTCAATCCATATGAATGATAAAATAACCCCATAGGTTTGGCAGACCCAATGCTTGAAGAAAAGATTTATAATCTTGGCAAGCAGATCATACAAGACCTTCATATGCTAACAGAATCCAAATGTAACCACAATTAATTCTAGGCTCACAATACACTGACATTGCTGATTTATTTATTGAGGTTATTTATATAAGGTTATTTGATTTATTTATTGAGGTTATTTATATAAGGTTATTTCTTATCTGCATAGCCCTTTGTTATATATTCACTTGTTTTGTTCTTCTCTTTTTTCTTTTAACCTTCCATTCCACCTACCTGCCCTTCCTGTATGTGTCATATATTATTCTTGACACTAGGGAACCTAGTGACACTTGTGTCATTAAAAATAGAAGAGAAAACATAATTATAAAGTCATTTGAAACTAGATATAAGAGGGATCATTCTTGCAATCCTAGTTATGCAGAGGACAGAGATCTGATCATTGTTTGAAGCTATACTGGACAGGAGACTTCTGCAATTAACCACAAAGAAGCCAGAAATAGACCTGTGGCTTAAGTTGTAGAGAACAAGCTTTGAACAAAACAGCTAAGGCTGAGCTTCTGGACTCTGAGTTCAAGCTCTAATAGCAGCACCCATTCACTCCCTCACTAAATAGCAAATAAAGTCATTTGTTCACATCATGAGAAATTTTCTATTAAATTGATTTGTAAATTTTTAATTTTTAATTTTGAGACTCCATGTATCTTTAAACTTTAGTTCCATTGTAGATTCTCTCAATCTTTCCTTTCCCATCTGCTCTATATAACTAAGTATTAAGGATTATCAGAAAAAACATGAAATGTTTTGATCATTTCCAAAATATAAGAACTTAATAAATTTAGCTAAATACTGTCAGTACTAACATAATTAGCACACTGAACATTTTCCTGCAATAATATTCCAAGGAGCACTGCCCATTATGAAGTATAAATCTGAGAAATTATTGAACCAGGTGATATTCACACCTCTAGTAGATTCTGTTTTGAATAAATGCCAGTGAAGAGGTCATATCTCTACTAAATCTCTTTTGAGCATTTGTATTACATGTAGGAAACAGAAGATATGATTCAAGTTGTCTTGACACTATAATAACAGAAGATAACCCCCCTTTTCCGCAAAAAGAGACAAAGCAACAGATTAAGTTTCAGCTATGCAAAATAGTTCTGGTTTATTTTAAATATATTTTAAGCTTAATTTCTATTAATAAGACTGCTATCTTTTCACTTATAATATGCTATTATAGCATTCATTTTAAAAGTACATAGTCAAAGATGAGTTAATTAAATATTAAGTACAGAAAGTACATAGTTGAGGGGGGACCAAGAGGGCAACGGGGCAGTAGGGAAACGCCACAGCTCTCCCCAACCAAAAAGAGAGTTTGAATTCCAATGCTTAATCTCCCCAAGAGACCAACAACAACAAAAAGACAAACACCCAGAGAAAAACAGGAGGCCATAAAAACAAAGAAAAAAGAGAGAGAAAAAGAAGAATTTCAGAACAGAGAAGAGCAAAGACCCCTCCCCCAACCTTTACTGGCAGCGCAGCAGCTCGCCAAGCCGCAGCCAGCCAGCCTGGTGGGGTGGCTGGAGTCCCAGAGACACAGGGAGCTGCCTGCAGATCACCCGCGCAGAAGCCGCCTGAGGTAACAGTGTCAGACCCCCTGATCACGAGGAGCTGACAAAGCTCCAAGCCAGGAGCTTGCACAAATATCCCACCCCCAGCCCTCACTCTCCATTCAAGCAGAGAGGCTCCATCCTACCAAAGCCACTCAGCCCCATGGCAGGAAGTTCAGAGCTATATGGGACGCCCACAGAACACCAGAGCAGAAGAACTGCATGGAACTGGTGCTGATCCAGAGAGCACAAAGGAGACAAACCCAAGCCATCAGAACCTCCACGGAGGCTGCCGGAGTCCCAGAGACACAGGGACCTATCTGCATTTCACCTGCACAGAAGCTGCCTGAGGTACCAGTGTGACGATCGCCACAAATGGAGAAACCTCCAAGCCGGGAACTCGGCCCCACCGTGGGAGCCCCAAAGCTACATGGGACGCCGACAGAACACCAGAGCAAAAGACCTGCAAAGAACTGGTGCTGATCCGGACAGCGCAAACACAGACAAACCCCAGCGATCAGAACCTGCATGGAGGTCCCTCCCCCATCCCACGGGCAGAGGCTGGAGGCCCATCCCGCGGCGGACCCGAACAGCATCAACCGAGGCAGATACAGAAAAGAAATACAGAGTTCCGGGAAGATGGCCGAGGATAAGCTGGAGGCTAAACAAGCTCTCACATAGAAAGCAGTTTTAGTGTTCCAGTGAAAAGTCCTAAGCCAGAGAATCACATGAAGTGTGTCATCACAGGACAGAGAGTTAGGCCAGAGAGGGAAAATCCAGGCAAGGAGACAGATCTGAGCTCTTGCCAGCAGCCGCCACGGCAGCCACAGCGGTGGCGGTGGCAGCAGCCCTACCTGCCATACCTGAAACACAGTCTGGGACGAAGGAGCCAGACACGGCAGGCAAGCTGATTCTACTCAACACCAGCAAGAACCGACAAGGAGCAGATATCTTCATCCTGCAGTTAACAGACCAGAGATGACCCAGGAACCAAGACGCGGCATGAGTAGAAGCCTGACATCCTCACTCCTTCTCAGGGAGTAGAGGAGGGAAGGCCACCCCTCCCCCTCCAGTACCAAAGATGTCCATCTTGATACTGACAAAGCTCAGCGGAGCTGCTGGCTCCAACTCAGGCCTTGGAAGAAAACTAGAGTCATTTAGCAGGTCACAAGAACCTAACCTGACCAGGCAGACTATGCTCCACCAGGGGAAAAGTCACCCAGCTAGGGCGCCAGCCCCAGGAATGGCTTTCTCCCTGGGGTAAACAGAGCCAGAGGCTGCCCCTCCCTTTAGCAGCCTTGACAATCAATTGAAATTCAGTAAACAGAAACCCTAAGAGTGGCTCCAGGCTGGGTTCTGTGAGTTTGTCACAAACTAGCCCCTGGGAAAAGCTACTGTTTGCTGAAAGGCCTCAACTCTACCCAGAACCTAGCCTCATCACAGCATCTCCAAACTTGAGGAAAAAGCCATCTCCCTCTTTTGTGATACTCAAAGCAGATCTCCCTCCCATTGAACTAACCTGGGAGGAGGATCACAAAATCCTGGGTAAAGCAGAGCATTTTTCTGCCTGTTCAAACAAACTGACTTAAGAAACCAACCAAACCACAGGAAAATCAAACACAACAAGCAGACCAGAGACTCCAACAAGAAGCTGGTTATGGACACAAGCAAGTTACAGGATATTTCTCACCCCTCCCCCAAAAAATAAAAGAACTCTTTTTTTTGTATATTTTATAAAAAATTTTTTTTTATTTCTTACCTTTTTTGAAAAAATTGTTTTCTAGTAACTTTTTTTTCTCTTATAATTTTTATTTTAGGGGTATGTGTGTGCGTTTTTCTTTCTTTCTTTTTTCTTTTCTTTAAAAAAATTTTTTTGTGTGTTTTGTTTAGCTCTACTGAACTTCTGATCTTTTTTCTTTCTTTCTTTTCACCTTTTCTTCTCTTTTGTTCTTCTTTATGTGACTTAATTATTGTTCTGCACATCCTCAGATAAACCTATAGTCGATTATTAGACCTTATTCCCCATTGTGTACACAATCCACAATTTTTTTACTCAATTCAAAACCTCTTAGACTTAAATTCCTTGATAGCAGTACTACCTCTTTATACCTATACAATATTTTGAGAATTTTTATTTTTAACTTTTTCACATCTCCTTTATATTCCTCCCCTTCTCTCATTATATTCATGTTCTTCTCTGAATATTTTCTTTTATTCTCTGAATATTTTTATTTTCTTCATGTGTCGATTGGCCATCCTTCTCTCCTCTACAAAGAAGTTTCTGTTTAAGTATTTAGCTCGCGTGTTTATTGGACAGTTGTTTCTTTCAGGATTTATTGTTGGGGGATTTAATTTTTTCAGTTCCAGGTATATTTTAGAAATGAGACCCTTGTCCGTTGTATGCCTAGTGATCTTCTCCCAGTCTGTGGGAGGGAGCTAAAAAATTAGAATGGAAGAAAGACAGCCTCTTCAGTAAATGGTGCTGGCAAAATTGGTTAACAACTTGTAGAAAACTAAAGCTAGATCCTTATATATCACCCTGCACCAGAATCAACTCCAAATGGATCAAAGACCTCAAAGTCAAAGCAGACACTCTGAAAACATTACAGGATGGAATAGGAGAAACCCTAGGTCTCCTTGGCTCAGGCCAAAATTTTCTGAATAGAGACCCGGAAGCACAACAAATCAAAGAAAGTTTGGACAAATGGGATTGCATAAGGTTGCAGAGCTTCTGCATGGCAAATGACATAGCTAGCAAGATCAATAGAAAGCCCACCGATTGGGAGAAGATCTTTACTAGCCATACAACGCACAAGGGTCTCATATCTAAAATATACTTGGAACTCAAAAAATTAAATCCCCCAACAACAAATCCTCAAAGAAACAACTGCCCAATAAATAAGTGGGCGAAAGACTTAAAGAGAAGCTTCTCTGAAGAAGTAAGAAGGATGGCCAATAGACACATAAAGAAATGTTCAACATCCCTAGCCATAAAAGAAATGCAAATCAAAACGACTTTGAGATATCACCTCACTCCAGTTAGAACAGCAAAAATCAAGAACTCTAACAACAACAGATGCTGGAGGGGATGTGGGCAGAAAGGAACCTTACTTCACTGTTGGTGGGAATGTAAACTTGTTCAACCACTTTGGAAAGCAGTATGGAGGTTCCTCAAAAGACTTCACATAGATCTCCCCTATGATCCAGCAATCCCACTTTTGGGCATTTACCCAAATGTTTACAAACAAGACCACACTAAAGCTACCAGCACAACTATGTTTATTGCAGCATTATTTACCATAGCTAAGACATGGAACCAACCCAGATGCCCCTCAGTAGATGAATGGATCAAGAAAATGTGGTATATATACACAAAGGAATTCTATGCCTCCATCAGAAAGAATGACATTTCCCCATTTGTTAGGAAATGGAAAGGTTTGGAAAAAATTATATTAAGTGAAGTAAGCCAGGCCCAAAGAAACATAGGTCCCATGGTTTCCCTTATTTGCAATATCTAGTATAGGTATGAGTCAAGCGGAAAAGGTCAGATAATGTGATGTTAGGAAAATGAACCCTTAGATATGTATTTTAATGTTTTTTTTCTTTTATGCATGTGTTTCTAACGCATTTATAAGATTATTTCTTTGTTGGTTTGTATGTCCCTCCCCCACAGTATAACCCCTGCTTTCACTGTATTTGATGTCAGTATAATTTGTATAGGGGAAGGGGAAAAACAAGTCATTTAAATAAGGATACAGGTGGACCCGCTGCAACAATAAGAAGTACATGTTGTCAAGTCGAAAACAAACTTTACAACTTTGATGGGGGTGGAGGATTGGGTGCAGGGGGCGGGGGCCAGAGGAGGCTGGGAAGGGATGGAAAGGGTAAACAAAGGAGGAAGCTACAATGCTTGATAAGCATTGTATTCATTAGCTTGCCCATGTAATTGTAACCCCTCTGTCCAGAATTTTCACAATAAAAAAAAATTTAAAAAAAAAGAAAAGAAATACACAGAGTCACCACCGCCCAGCCCAGCCCACAACCACCTCAACTGAACTCTGAATGCAATGGCAACCAATGACCTACATCACATAGAAACAACTAGCTCCAGAGTGAGTACCCAGCAGGGGACAGTGTATCCCTCAAGGGAGACCAGTGCTGGTGGTAATCCCCAGATCCCACCCCAGATCCCCTACCCCAAATCCTGGACAAAAGGACCCACTAAACCTGGGAACTCTTCGAGAGCTCCACCAGCCCGCGGAGCACACTCAGCTGGCCAGGTTAGAGCAAAAGCGCCCCTGGAAGGGAGCTTAAACACCCAAGCCCAAAGAGTGCCCCTGGGTCAAGACACTGAACAGTGGAAGAAATTTGAACTGTGTAACCCAGGCTGTATAACCTAGGTGGGATACACTGCAGCACAGGTCCAACCGGCGTGCCACAGGACGATGGCTGGTACCAGGCCTGGGATCAGGTGCCTCAGCAACAAAACCAACTCCTCCCAACTGAAGTCAGAGGCTGAGCATATGCCTCAGAATAGGGGAGAAAAACAGGGAACTGCACCCCCGGTAAGTACACCTGTGACAGCAAAAGACCTGGGGGCTCAGAACAAGAAAAGCCAAAACCCCACAAGAACTGCACCCATATATTCTAGGCTGGGAATTGGACAACACAGGCCACCAGCACCTGATGACAGCCAGGAGCTCAGCAGTAGAGTGCTTGTCTTGGGTGCATGAGGCCCTGGATCTGATTCCTCAGCACCACATAAGCAGAAAGGGTCAGAAGTGGTGCTGTGGCTCAAATGTTAGGGTTCCAGCCTTGAGCTGAAGAGCTGTGGGGCAGCACCCAAGCCTAGAGTTCAAGCCCACAACTGGCCAAAAACAAAAACAAAAACAAAAACAAAAAAAAAACCCTACAGGAGCCTATAGAAGACTCCAGCATCTGGGACAGTGCATCCAGCACATCCAATCTTGCCAAGAGCACCTGTAGGAGCAAACAGGATCAGTCTAGGCTGCTCAACCATTCCAAAAGCGGGAACTGCCAGTGATCTACAGCAGAGAGCTGAGAACCCTATGTGGGTCAGACCAGCAGCTCAAGGTCGGCCCCCAACAGAACTGAGATCAGGTACATATTCTCTCTACCAGCTAGAAACAGCAACCATGCAAAGAAAGACACCTATTGACCAAAACAAAATTTCAGATTAGTCTCCAATAATCCCTGAATCCCCATGCGAAAATCACAGAGAAAAATTACAAGGTTTATCAATACCCAGGAGAACAGGCTACCCCCAAAAGCCGGCAGCGACCAGGGGAGAGCACCAGTGGGAGCAAAGCAGGAATGAAAGACAAAAGCTACATCCAAGAGATGCTGGAAGCAATGACTCAAGAAATAGACCAGAAATTTAAAGAACACAAGGATGAACTATTGAGTGCCAGAATAGAGGCAGTACACACCTCTTTAAGAGGTGAGATCAGTACTTTGAGAACCAATATCAAATTCATAAATGAGTCCATTTCCTCCATGCAAACCACAATGGAAGTCATAGTTAACAGAGTGAATGAAATGGAATATAGAGTGTCAGATATAGAAGACAGAATACACCAACTGGACCAAAAAAATGACAGCTATGGAAAAATCACATAAATTATGCCAAAGGGAAATTCAAGAGCAAGTAGATAGTGCCAAGAAATTTAACCTTCGTATAATTGGAGTGGACAAAGGTGAGGAATATCAAAGCAAGGGAATGCAACACCTATTCAACAAAATAATAGGTGGAAAATATCCCCAACTCAAAAAAGAACATCTTACCTACATTACAGAAGTATATAGAACACCTAAAAAGCAAGATCCCAGGAGATACACTTCTAGACACATTATAGTAAAAATGATAGATCTGAATAATAAGGAAACAATCTTGCATGCAGCAAAAATGAAGAAGGAGCTAAACCACAATGGGAAAATATTAGAATCACTGCAGATCTTTCCACACAAACATTGAATGCAAGAAAGGCCTGAGAAAGTACCAGACGATCCCTGAGAGCCAACTCAGACTGATATACCTGGCAAAGCTAGCATTCACATTCGATGGAGAGCTGAAAACTTTTAATAGCAAAGAAAAATGAAATGAATACATAATCATTAAGCCAGCATTACAAAGAATACTAAGAGGGGGAACACAACCTTAAAAAAGCAACCAGGAACAAGGACCTGTACCCAGATAGGCATTAATAGAAGTCTAACAGAGCAAGCACAGGAGGAAAGGAAAGAAGAAAAACTTAGGAAAACAGGGAATGACAGGGACCACAATGCATATCTCTATACTATCTCTTAATATTAAAAGGCTTAATTCACCAATCAAAAGAAAAAGAACTGCAGATTGGATCAGAAAACATGACCCATCCATCTGTTGCCTTCAGGAGACTCACCTCTCAGCCAAACATACAAATAAACTCACAGTGAAGAGTTGGAAAAGGATCTACCAATCAAATGCCCACAGTAAGAAAGCAGGTGTAACAATCATGATATCTGACAAAATAAATTTTTCATTAAAATCAATACAAAAAGACAAGCATGGACCATACATATTAATACAGGGGACAATCCAAGAGGAGGATATTACCATCATCAACTTATATTCCCCAAACATTGGTGCACCTAGATATGTTAAGCAAATACTCTCAAACTTACAAAATAAAATAGATTCCAATACGATAATACTAGCAGACTTTAACACCCCACTCTCACCAAAGGACAGGTCTACCAACCAGAGTATTGGCAAAGAAGCTACCGAATTAAGTGAGGCCATACTTCAAGTGGAACTAACTGACATCTACAGAGTATTTCACCCTAAAACAACACAGTACACATTCTTTTCAGCAGTTCATGGAACTTTCTCCAAAATAGAACATATCATAGTTCATGCAAGGAACTTAAGCAAATACAAAGGGATTGACATAATCCCCTGTATCCTATCTGACCACAGTGGAATCAAGCTAGTTCTCAATAACAAAGCACACCACAGAAATTACTCAAATACATGGAAATTGAACAGCACACTTCTAAAGTATGCCTGAGTCATGGAAGATGTCAAAGAAGAAATTAAAAAATTCCTACAACTCAATGAAAATGAAACTGCAAAAGCAGTCCTGATGGGGCAAATTTATTGCCCTCAATGCCCACATCAAGAAAATAGAGACAGACCAAGTAAATAATCTCATGTTGTATTTAAAACAGCTAAAAAACATGAAAAAATGGAACCTAAAGTTACTAGACAGAGCCAGATAACCAAATTAAGAGGGGAGATGAATGAATTAGAGAATTGGAGAATCATAGACAAAATTAACCAAACAAAAAGCTGGTTTTTTTTTAAAAAAATAAATAAAATTGATGGACCATTGACAAGATTAATTTAAAAAAGGGAGGAAACCCATATTAACAGGATTAGGGATGCCACGGGAAAAATCACAACATGTACCCAAGATATCCAAACAATGTTAACACACTACTTTCAAAAGTTATACTCTCTAAATAAAGAAAACTTGGCAGAAATGGATTCATTTTTAGAGAAATACAAGTTGCCCAAACTGAGCAAAGAAAAAATAAATCAATTAAATAAGCCAATATCCTACAATGAAATACAGGAAGCAATCAGAAGTCTTCTAACAAGAAAAAGCCCAGGACCAGATGGATTCACAACACAATTCTATAAGACCTTTAAAAAAGAACTAATATCTATACTCCTCAAGCTCTTCAGAGAAACAGAGAAGGAGGGAACTATCCCAAACTCATTCTACAATGCCAATATCACACTTATCCCCAAACCAGACAAAGACCCAACCACAAAAGACAATTACAGGCCAATTTCCTTGATGAACACAGATGCAAAGATCCTTAACAAGATTCCAGCTAACAGAATCCAGAAACACATAAAAAAAATAGACTACGACCAGGTAGGCTTCATCCCAGAGATGCAGGGATGGTTTAACATACGTAAGTCACTAAATGTAATCCAACACATCAACAGAGACAAGGTCAAGAATCACATGATTATCTCCACAGATGCAGAAAAGGCCTTTGATTTATGACAGACAAATAGTCAATATTATACTTAATGGGGAAAAGCTACAACCAATTCTCCTAAAATCAGGAACAAGACAAGGATGCCCATTGTCTCCACTCCTCTTCAATATAGTCCTGGAACCCTTAGCCAGGGCAATAAGGCAAGAAAAAGACATTAATGGAATCCGCATAGGGAAAGAAGAAGTTAAACTATCCCTTTTTGCAGATGACATGATACTATACCTTCATGATTCCAGAAACTCCATCCCCAAACTCTTAGAAATCATAAATCACTTCGGCAAAGTAGCAGGATACAAAATCAATCCACAAAAATCAATCGCCTTCCTGTGCACTGACAATGAACAAGCAGAGAAGGAAATAAAAGAAGCAACGCCATTCAAAATAACCTCAACCAAAATAAAATATTTAGGAACTAACATAACCAGAGATGTAAAAGAACTATTTAATGAAAACTATAAAAAGTTAAAGAAAGAAATTACAGAAGATACTAGGAAATGGAAAGACTTCCCATGCTCTTGGATAGGCAGACAATATAATGAAAATGGCAATACTGCCAAAATTAATGTACAAATTCAATGCAATTCCTATTAAAATCCCAATGATGTACATCACTGAAATACAGAAAACAGTCCAAAAATTCATATGGAACAACAAAAGACCTAGAATAGCCAAAACGATTCTAGGGAATAAAGACCACATGGGAGGGATATCCATGCCGAACTTCAAACTCTACTACAGAGCTATAATAACAAACACAGCATGGTACTGGCACAAAAACAGACCCGAAGACCAACAAAAGAGAATAGAAGATCCAGAAATAAATCTACATGCCTACAGGAAGCTGATATTTGACAAAAGAGCCAAAGACATACAATGGAAGAAACACAGCCTCTTCAACCACTGGTGCTGGGAAAACTGGGTGGCCACATATAGAAGACTAAAAGTGGACCCCAGCCTATCACCATGCACCAACATCAACTCAAAATGGATAAAAGACCTTAACATTAAACCTGAATCTCTGAAACTACTGCAGAACAGAGTAGGAGAGACACTTGAGTTAATAGGCTCAGGAAGGAACTTCCTGAACAGAGTCCCAGGGTCACAACAAATTGGAGAGAGACTTGACAAATGGGACTACCTAAAAATAAAAAGTTTCTGCACAGCTAAAGCTATGGCAACCAAGCTAGAAAGACAACCAACTAATTGAAAAAAATATTCATCAGCAATATATCAGACAAGGGGTTAATATCCAGTATCTACAGGGAACTCAAGAAACTAATCCCTCCCAAACCTAACAAACCAATTACTAAATGGGCAAGGGAACTAAAGAGAGACTTCTCAGATGAAGAGATAAAAATGGCAGAGAGTTCCGGGAAGATGGCGGAGGAGAAGCTGGAATCTGAACAAGCTCTCGCATAGAAAGCAGTTTTAGAGTTCCAGTGAACAGTCCTAAGCCAGAGAATCACACCAAGTGTGCCATCACAGGACAGAGAGTTAGTCAAGAGAGGGGAAGCCAAGGAGACACATCTGAGCGCCTGCCAGCAGCTGCCGCTGCGGCAGCAGGGTCGCGGTGGCGACCTCCACCTCGGGGTCATACCTGAGACACAGAGAATCCGGGACGAAGGAGCCAGACGCAACCAACAAGCGGATTCTACTCAACACCAGCAAGAACCGACAAGGAGTGGACATCTTCATCCTGCAGTTTGCAGACCAGAGACGACCCAGGATCCAAGACTCGGCGTGAGTACAAGCCCAACGTCCTCACTCCTTCTCAGGGAGCAGAGGAGGGAAGGCCACCCCTCCCCCCCCAGCACCAGTGATCTCCATCTTGGATACGGACAAAGCTCAGAGGAGCTGCTAGCTCCAGCTCAGGCCCTGGAATAAAACGAGTCATTTAGCAGGTCACAAGAACTTAACGGCGAAGTGACCTGCCAGACTCAGCTCCATACAGAGAAAAGTCACCCAGCTCAGGCGCCAGCCATTGGAGTGGCTTTCCCTCACTGGGTAACCAGAGCCAGAGTCTGCCCCTCCCTCTAGCAGCCACCACAATCAATTGAAAAACAGAAACCCTGAGAACAGCTCCAGGCTGGGCGCTGTGAGTTTTATCACAAAATAGCCCCAGGGAAAAGCTACTGATTGTTGAAAGGCCTCAACTCTACCCAGAACCTAGCCTCATCACTGCATCCCCCTCTTCTGTGATTCTCAAAGCAGATCACCCTCCCAGAAAACTAACCTGGGAGGGGGATCTCAAAATCTTGGGTAAAGCAGAGCATTTTTCTGCCTATTCCAACAAACTGACTTAAGAAACCAATCAAGCCACAGGACCTCAAGCTGACCAGAGACTCCAACAAGAGACTGGTTACAGACAAAAGGGAGATACAGGATTCTTCCCACCCCTCCCCCCCAAAAAAAAATCTAACGACATTTTTTTCTTTTTTTTTCTTCTTCTTCTTTTCTTTTTGTTTTGTTTGTTTTTTGTTTTTTGTTACCTTATATATAAATAAAAAATTTTTTCTCTTCTAAAACTTTTATTAATATTTAATTTTTGCCTCTTCTGAAAAAATAATTGTTTTCCAGTAACTTTTTTTTTTCTTTTTTCTCCCCTTATAATTTTTATTTTAGGAATATATGAATGAGCGTTTTCCTTTCTTTTCTTGTCTTCTTTCTCTTTTTCGTTGTTTCTTAATTATCTTTTTGTTTTTTGTCTAGCTCTACTGAACTTCTGATCTTTTCTTCTCCCTTTCCTATCCTTAAAGTTTTTCCATCTCCTCTATGTCCCTCCCTTTCTCTCAACATATTCACATTCCTCTCTAAATAGATGGTCTTTTAATCTCTATAATAACACTAATTTTTACGTTTCTGTTATTTTTCTGGTCTCTTTTCATTCCCCTTTCCGTCTCTTCTTTTTCTCTTTCTCTCTACTTGCATCCTACCCAACCTATTTCCTGCATTGTGATTAGGACATAGTTAACTCTCCCTGTGCCTCCCCACACCAATCTATTCCTATTTTTTACCCACATCTCTCCCTAATCCTAATAATTTCTGGTTTTCCAAGTTCTTTTCTCAGGTTCGAAGTCCTTTAACATATAGTTGGTTGATGTTGAATAGATGTATCTGTTGAACTAGATTGTATCTGTAGACTATTGACTGTACAAATGCAAACTTTGGTTGATGGTTGCCTTAAGATAGTGTGTTCTAGCACAAAACTTGTGCTATCTTCATCTCAAATGGGCAGAGTAAGCCGGAAAAACACAAGAAAAATGGCAAATTCGGTATCTCAATTCCCAATCTTGATAATCAGGGATTAGAACAGATAATGAATAATCCACAGGAGAGTTCCCAAATAGCTCTACAAACACTACTAGCAAACATGATAAATGAGAAGTTTGACAATGTACAAAGGACTCTTTATGAGCGTGATAGGGAGAGAGAGGAGGCATCCCAGAAGTTTATACAGGAATATCATAAGCGTGAGGAAGCTACTCAAAAACTGATACAGGATTTGCATGAACAACTTGAGAATATTCAAAGAAAAAGGGAGGAATGGCATGAGCAGGCTGAGAACACTCAAAGAGAACTGCAGGAATCCCACAAACGCGAGGAAGCTAATTAAAGAGTAATACAGGAATTGAGAGACCAGGTAGAGAACACACAAAGATCACTAAAGGCATCCATAGAATCCATTAACAAAGAGATGAAGGAAGTCAGGGAGACCACAAAGCGAAAGCTGAATGGAACCCAACAAAAGGAATGGGAGTCCAAATAAACCATATCCAACCAACTAAGTGATTTGAGGACAAACACTGAACACCAAAATAAGGAAGTAAAGAAATTCATACAAGACCTAAAACAGAGCATCAACAAAGAACTTGAAGCCATCAAAGCTGACCAATTAGAAGGAAAAGAGATAAAAAAAAAACAAACTAGAGAGACTTGACAGCAGGTTAGACCATGCAGAAGATCGAATCTCAGGGATTGAAGACAGCCTAGATATTATAGAGAAAGAACATACAACCATCCAAGACAAGTCCAAGAAATATGACAGATCTATTCAACACCTGTAAGACACCATCAGAAGGCCTAACTTAAGGATAATGGGTGTAAAGGAGCACCTAGAAACAGAAGTTAATGGTCTAGGAAATTTGTTTAACAGGATCCTAGCAGAGAACTTCCCAAACATGTAAAAAGATATGCCTATTCAGATACAAGAAGCCTTTAGAACCCCAAATAGACCAGACCAGAATAGGACATCCCACCATCACATTATAATCCACAAAGGATCAACTCAGAACAAGGAAAAGATCCTTAAAGCTGTCAGGGAGAAAAGGGCAATCACCTATAAAGGGAAACCAATTAGAATCACCTCAGGTTTCTCAGCAGAGGCAATCAAAGCAAGAAGAGCCTGGAATGATGTATGCCATGCCCTAAAAACAAACAACTATCAACCAAGAATACTGTACCCAGCTAAACTCTCCTTCATAACTGAAGGCCAAATAAAAACCTTCCACAGCAAAGAAAAATTGAAACAATACATCTCCACCTAACCAGCCCTACAAAAGATTCTTAAAGATGTCCTACACATAGAAAACCAACAAGACCACAATAAAGGCCAACAAACTGCACCCAAACTGAGAATCCAAGAACCATAGGAAGAACCCAGTTTTCACAGCCTCCAAGAAGGTGGATAACATGGCAGGAACTTCCAAATACCTCTCAATCCTATCTCTTAACGTTAATGGACTTAACTCTCCAATTAAGCGACATAGACTGTCTAGTTGGATTAAAAAACAAGACCCTTCTATCTGCTGCCTGCAGGAGTCACATCTTGCCCGTAAAAACAAACACATTTTCAATGTTAAAGGCTGGAACAAAATCTACCAAGCAAACGGCCCTCATAAACAGGTGGGAGTTGCAATCCTAATATCAGATAAAATAGACTTCAAATTAAAATTGGTGAGAAGAGATAAAGAAGGTCGCTACATACTAATTAAAGGATCTCTCCTTCAGGAGGATATTACAATTCTAAATATCTATTCGCCAAACAATGGAGCACCCAAATTTATCAAAGAAACACTACTTTCCCTCAAATCCCATATAGATCCAAAGACATTAATTGTTGGGGATTTTAACACACCACTCTCCCCACTAGATAGATCAACTCGGCAAAAACTCAACAGAGAAACCGCAGATCTAAACAGCTGCATAGATCAACTAGACTTAACAGACATTTACCGAAGATTTCACCCAGCAGCATCAGAATACACGTTCTTCTCAGCAGCACATGGAACGTTTTCTAAAATAGACCACATTTTAGGCCACAAAGCAAACTTGTCTAAATTCAGAAACATTGAAGTTATACCTTGCATTCTCTCTGACCACAAGGGAATAAAATTAGAATTCAACACCAAAAGCCACCAAAGAAAGTCCGGTATCACATGGAGGCTGAACAACACACTGCTGAATCATGAGTGGGTCATGGAAGAGATTAGAAAGGAAATTCAAATGTTCATGCTATTCAACAAAAATGAACACACAAATTACCAGCTCCTCTGGGACACAGCAAAGGCAGTACTCAGAGGCAAGTTTATAGCTCTGAGCTCCTACATCAACAAATTGGAGAGATATGAAACTAACAATTTAATGACACATCTAAACCTCCTTGAAAAAGAGCAGCAAGATAAACCCCAATCCAGTAGACGGAAAGAAATAATTAAAATTAAATCAGAATTAAATGAATTAGAATCCAAAAAAACTATAGAAAGAATCAACAAAACAAAGAGTTGGTTCTTCGAAAAACTTAAGAAAATTGACAGACCCTTAGCAAATCTTATCAGAAAAAGGAGAGAACACACCCAAATTAATAAACTCAAAGATGAGAATGGAAACATCACCACGGAAATATCCAAGATTCAGAACATTATAAGGGAATACTTCTCAAAACTTTATGCTAATAAGTTTGAGAACTTGATAGAAATGGACCTTTTCCTACCAAATATTGACATGCCAAAACTATACCTAGATGAGTTAAACCAGCTTAACAGGCCCATACCAAGCATTGAAATAGAAACAGCAATAAGAGACCTCCCAGCTAAGAAAAGTCCAGGACCAGATGGTTTTACAGCGTAATTTTACAAGGCCTTCAAAGCAGAGCTCACACCAATACTCCTCCAACTCTTCAATGAAATTGAAAGAGAAAGCTCACTACCGGACATATTCTATGAAGCCATCATAACCCTCATCCCAAAACCAGGCAAGGAATCATCAAAGAAAGAGAACTATAGACCCATTTCTTTGATTAACATTGATGCAAAACTTCTCAACAAAATTTTGGCCAATCGACATCAACAATTCATCCAAAAAATCATACACCATGATCAAACAGGATTCATTTCAAGGATGCAAAGCAGGTTCAATGTACGCAAATCCATTAATATTATTCATCACATCAACAGGAGCAAGAATAAGAACCACATGGTTATCTCAATAGATGCAGAAAAAGCATTCCACAAGATCCAACACCCCTTTATGATGAACGTTTTGGAAAAATTAGGAATCCATGGAACATTCCTCAATAAAATAAAGGCTGTATATGACAAACCTACAGCCAGCATTATACTCAATGGTGAAAAACTAAAGCCATTTCCTCTTAACTCAGGAACAAGACAAGGATCCCCACTCTCTCCACTTCTCTTCAATCTAGTATTAGAATGCCTAGCTACAGCAATAAGACAAGATGCAGACATAAAGGGGATCCAAATAGGGAAAGAAGAAATAAAACTCTCCCTCTTTGCAGATGACATGATCCTGTATTTAAAGAATCCCATAGACACCACTCCCAAATTACTCAAGCTGATTCAAAACTTTGGCAAAGTAGCAGGTTATAAAATTAACCCCCAAAAATCAATGGCTTTCCTGTATGCCAACAATGAGAAAAGAGTGGCTGAAATTAGGAAACAACTGCATTTGTAATAGCCCCACAAATAATAAAATACCTAGGAATTAACTTAACTAAAGAATTCAAGGACCTCTATGATGAAAACTTTAAAATCTTGAAAAAGGAAATCAACACAGAACTTAAAAAATGCCAAAACCTCCATGCTCCTGGATTGGCAAGATTAACATCGTGAAAATGGCAATACTTCCCAAGGCTATCTACAAATTCAACGCGATACCTATCAAAACTCCACCTTCATTCTTCAAGGAAATAGAAGAGGCAATCCAAAAATTCATATAGAACAATAAAAGACATTGAATAGCAAAAACACTCCTCAACGGAAAGAACACTGCTGGAGGAATATCAATACCAAATTTCAAACTCTACTATAAAGCCATAGTAATCAAAACAGCTTGGTATTGGCATAAGAACAGACCTCAGGACCAATGGAATAGAATTGAAAACCCAGAAATGAACCTACAGACCTATAGCCATCTAATCTTCGATAAGGAAGCTAAAACAATAGAATGGAAGAAAGACAGCCTCTTCAGTAAATGGTGCTGGCAAAATTGGTTAACAACTTGTAGAAAACTAAAGCTAGATCCTTATATATCACCCTTCACCAGAATCAACTCCAAATGGATCAAAGACCTTGAACTCAAAGCAGACACTCTGAAAACATTACAGGATGGAATAGGAGAAACCCTAGGTCTCCTAGGCTCAGGCCGAAATTTTCTGAATAGAGACCCGGAAGCACAACAAATCAAAGAAAGTTTGGACAAATGGGATTGCATAAGGTTGCAGAGCTTCTGCATGGCAAATGACATAGCTAGCAAGATCAATAGAAAGCCCACCGATTGGGAGAAGATCTTTACTAGCCATACAACGCACAAGGGTCTCATATCTAAAATATACTTGGAACTCAAAAAATTAAATCCCCCAACAACAAATCCTCAAAGAAACAACTGCCCAATAAATAAGTGGGCGAAAGACTTAAAGAGAAGCTTCTCTGAAGAAGTAAGAAGGATGGCCAATAGACACATAAAGAAATGTTCAACATCCCTAGCCATAAAAGAAATGCAAATCAAAACGACTTTGAGATATCACCTCACTCCAGTTAGAACAGCAAAAATCAAGAACTCTAACAACAACAGATGCTGGAGGGGATGTGGGCAGAAAGGAACCTTACTTCACTGTTGGTGGGAATGTAAACTTGTTCAACCACTTTGGAAAGCAGTATGGAGGTTCCTCAAAAGACTTCACATAGATCTCCCCTATGATCCAGCAATCCCACTTTTGGGCATTTACCCAAATGTTTACAAACAAGACCACACTAAAGCTACCAGCACAACTATGTTTATTGCAGCATTATTTACCATAGCTAAGATATGGAACCAACCCAGATGCCCCTCAGTAGATGAATGGATCAAGAAAATGTGGTATATATACACAATGGAATTCTATGCCTCCATCAGAAAGAATGACATTTCCCCATTTGTTAGGAAATGGAAAGGTTTGGAAAAAATTATATTAAGTGAAGTAAGCCAGGCCCAAAGAAACATAGGTCCCATGGTTTCCCTTATTTGCAATATCCAGTATAGATATGAGTCAAGCGGAAAAGGTCAGATAATGTGATGTTAGGAAAACGAACCCTTAGATGTGTATTTTAATGTTTTTGTTTCTTTAATGCATGTGTTTCTAACACATTTATAAGATTATCTCTTTGTTGCTTTGTATGTCCCTCCCCCACACTGTAACCCCCGCTTTCAGTATATTTGATATCAATATAACATGTGGAGGAGATGGGGACAAACAAGTCGTTTAAGGATTCAGGTGGACCTGTTGCAACAATGAGAAGTACAAAATGTCATGTCAAAACCAGCTTTACAATGTCGGTGTGTGTGGGGCAGGTAGGTATGATTGGGTGGGGATGAGGGGGGAGGCTGGGAAGGGAGGTGAAGGGTAAACAAATGAGGAGGCTGCAATGCTTGGTAAGAAATGTATGCATTATCCCACCCATGTAATTGTAACCCCTCTGTACAGTATGTTCTCAAATATAATAAAATAAAATATTAAAAAAATGGCAAAGAAACACATGAGGAAATGGTCACCATCTCTGGTTGTGAAAGAAATGCAAATAAAGACAACCCTGAGATATCACCTTACCCAACAGAATGTCCCACATCCTCAAGTCAACCAATGACAAATGTTGGAGGGGATGCAGAGAAAGAGGAACCCTATTACACTGCTGGTGGGAATGTCCACTTATACAACTACTTTGAGGGTTCTCAGAAAGCTAAATATTGACCTCCTTTATGATCCAGTCATACCACTACTAGGCATCTATCCTGAACAACAGGCACCAGTATACAAGGACACATGTACCTCCATGTTTATTGCAGCACTGTTCACAATAGCCAGGATATGTAAACACCCAGATGTCCCACTACAGATGAATGGATCCAAAAATTGTGGTATCTATACACAATGGAATATTATGCAGCCATTAGAAATGACAAAATAATGGCATTTGCAGGGAAATGGATGGAGCTAGAAGAATGTTGAGTGAGGTAAGCCAAGAGCAAAGAGACAAACGGTACATGGTCTCCCTGATAAATGGATGTTAAATCCAAAATGTTAGGTGATACGACAAAATTAACAGGACTTAAGAAACAAAGAACTTCCATTCATCTGGTCGAATCACTACTAAATAACCCCATGCTGCTGATCACATGTATAGTATATATGTGTACACCGGAGGGGAACTAGGAAGACGACACAGAACTAGAGGGAATCAGAGAAAAACATTCAACAGTGGGACCCATTAGCTGCACAGGACATTGACCAAAATGAACTAAGCAACTTAATGGCAGTGATGGGAGGGAGGGAACAAATGGGAAAGAGGGAACAGCTAATGCTATGCAAAACAAAAGAAATGTGCATACCACCCAATGTGGAAGAAATAACTGTATCACAAAGCTCATAAACTCATAAATGTTACAGACTACGATAGACAAATTGCTCCAGGAAAGTTGGAATGTGTTTGTGACTTTAACTGAGCATCACTATCCCACAATATTGTAAAATTTGGGAAATTATGTAATCACTTAATCACAATAAAGAAAAAAGAAAGTAAGTAGTAATTTTTGGATGTTTCCAAAATTGCAAAGGTGACATATGAGAAGGTTGACTTTGGGAACTGCAACACTTACATTTTTCATATGAGAAATCCCCATCCTAAGCTTTAGTGATTTATTTAAGATTAGAATGATGTAATCAAGGTCAGGCTAATAAGTATCAGCATCCTACTAGATTTTACTACAAAAAAAATAGGGCTGGGATGGTGGGTTAGTGATAGAGTGCTTGCCTTGTATGCATAAGACCCTATGTTCTATTTCTCAGAACCACAAAAGCAGAAAAAGCCAGAAGTGGTGCTGTGGATCAAGTGGTAAAGTGCTAGCCTTGAGTCAAAGAGCTGAGGGACAGCACCCAGGCCCAGAGTTCAGGCCCCATGACAGACAAAAAAAAAAGAAAAAAAAAAAGAAAAAAGAAAAAGAAAATAGAACTTTTTTCTAATTCTATTAAAATGTAGATATTTATTGATAAGAGCCATATAAGACACAATAAAACTCATTTCATCAAAAGGGTCAATAATAGTTGACCTATTATCAGTGTAAATAAAGAAGAAATGCATAACAAAGAAATGCATAGCTACTAAAAGAGATTCATCTAAGAATTCTTAATTTTATATTACATTTATAGGAAGATTAGAATAGAACATTATGAATATGATGAACTGTACAGATGGGTCTCACTAATGGGCTACTGTAAATTGAAACTTGTCATAAGGAGTATAAAATCTTATTTCTTTTTTTATTCCATTTATTTATTTATTTTTATGCCAGTTTCTCCTAGTGCTTAAACTCAGGGCCTGGGCACTGTCCCTAAATGCTAGCTCAAGGCTATCATTCTACCTCTTGAGACACAGCTCCAATTCTAGCTTTTGGTGGCTAATTGGAGATAAGGGTTTCATAATATTTTAGCCCAGGCTAGCTCTGAATCATTTTTCAGTCTCCTGAGTACCTACGATTACAGGAGTGCGCCACTAGTGTCCTGCTAGAAATTTATACTTTAAAAGATGAAAGAAAATCGGTTTTGGAATTAATAGACATTATTAAGATAAATTGTGTGCTTTTAAAACTTCAGTTGAAAAATATAAATGATCACAACTGTAACTTCAAAAATTGTACTCTGTTATTATTAAGTCTAATTCAATGTGAAATTGTGCACATATTCATAATTTAGCCTAGATACTGAGCATAAATCCCACAAGTGTTGACCTTTTGTTATGGATGGAAAGTTGTTCTCAGCATCCTGCAGTAATCTTATAACTGTATAAAATATGGTTGAACAAAAATTGCAAGTATTAAAATATATTAAAAAGCAAATTTAAAAAATTAAACAAAATTAGGAAGTATGATGAAAATGCCATTCATTTTCGACTCTATTATTGTGAATAATTAAGTTCTTTGTCTTTGATGTGAGGTAACAATTTTATTAGAATCCATGAAATGTGTCTGGTTTAGTTTTTAGCATTGCAAGTTGGGTGATACTTCAAGACCTACGCAAGTCACAATGATAGATAATGGCATGATGATAAAGTATTTTAAACATATGCATTAGTATTGAAAGAAACAAATAATTATTTGGGTAATTGCTAAGGTGAATAGTTTATCATTCTCTTAATAACATTAAAATTAAAAGAATTGGGGGAGACAGGGGTTGGGATTGGAGAGGGAGATGGTAAGGGATGTTAAGGGGGAACAAAAGAAAGGCAACAATGTTTGATAAGAAATGTACTCATTACCTTGCCCATGTAATTGTAACTACTCTTACGGTATTTTACAATTAAAAAAAAAATGGCTGAGCACTAGTGGTTCACACCTGTAATCCTAACTACTCAGCAGACTGAGATCTGAGGATCACGGTTCAAAGCCAATTCAGGCAGGAAAGTTTGTGAGACTCTTATCTCCAATAAACCAAAAAAACCCAGAAGTGATAATGTGGCTCAAGTGGTAGAATGCTAGCCTTGAGCTGAAGAATGCCCAGGTTCAACCAACAAAATAAATAAATAAATAAAAATAAATAAAAGAATTAAAAATCTTATGAATGGAAAAGTGGAAGAGTTGCATTTATAATTTTCTTTCATTCCATTCTCATATCATTCATTCCCCTTCCTCTAATGGAGTATGAGCTTGATCTATGGAGTCACTTGACTCTGGATTTGTGTGTGTGTGTGTGTGTGTGTGTGTGTGTGTGTGTGTGTGTGTGTGTGTGTGTGTGTGTGTGTGTGTGTGTGTGTGTGTGTGAAAGAGGAGAGAGAAGAGAGAGAGAGGGAGAGAATTTCATGTATTATTATGACTTGTGTAGGACTTGAAATATCATCCAAATAGCAAGCTAGCAACTTAAGCAGACACATTTCATGGATGCTAGCAAAATTGTTATGCCACATCATAGACAAAGAACTTAATTATTCACAATAGAGTAGATGAATTAATAGTATTTTCATGTATGATTCCTCATTCCTGTTTTAACAGAGTAATGAAGAGGGAAATATAACACAGATAGAAACCACAAGCATAGAGATACCCCAGCATTTAAAATACAAAGAACATGTCTGTCTCTGCTCCAAAGGGAATCTTTGCCTCTGTCCTTATTTTTAAAAATTTAGTAAAAATTCAGAAATCATTTTAGGTGATTGATACTCTAGTCTATGTACTGAATTGTTTACCTTATTATGACATAAGAAGTTTTGAAGCTGGAAACATATAGGTGGTATCCACAAAATTCTTCAGCATTCTCGTAAGTTTAATGTATAGTATTCTTCCAATAATTTCTGTTACATGATCAATAACAGCCTCTAAACTTCTGAAGATAAAAATCTTTATTTTTAAATAAAGTGCAGTTAATAAAGCTTTAAATATATCATATAACATTATATAGCCATAGGTCTATATTTTATTAGTAATGGTTTTAATCTACTAGGAATAGTGTATAAATAAACCTTTGTTGCTGCTAGGTATGCCAAGTGAGAAAGTAACTGGACTTTGGTGCTATCTGGTTTCTCAAGCACACAAAGTTTAGGGGGACTAACATAGTCCCTTTGATTGATTTTTAAATTATCTAAGAAACTAGATTACTCTATTTAAAAGAATTATAGTAATCATATTAACATTTTTAAAATATATTATTGTGTCATTTCTCTAAATATATTTAAACTACTAGTCAGAGTAGCAAATGATATGAGCATGGTTATCCCTTTTTCCATAAAATGGCATTAGGTTATCCAATCTCAGTCAGGTAATGGTGAATAAGATTTAAAATGTTAGTGAAAATTTTAAAAAATGAAATGTGCTGTATGTATTTTCATGATTATTGGCTAGAAAGTTTGTTCCCCTAAGAGTTTAATCATTTTACAATGAGAAAATACAATCAATTTGGAAACTTAACTTGGGTGTATCAAAACTGGATGAGTGTCATAATCCCTTCTCATCTGCGAATATTCTAGATGCTGACATTGAAAATCACAAATATAAATATGACTGGGAATAGCATCACTGGTTCTTTTCATCTTATTGAAGCAAAGGAAAGAAAAATATCAATTTCCAGCAAAAGAACACTGAAGTAAAAATCTAAACAGCCAGAAACAAAATAGCTAGATAAATTCACATCACCAGATTATCAGAGAATATACTGAGAAAAAATTATATTTTATTTTATCTATAATCAAGTAATTACATATTGAAAATAGTTCATCTTTCTTTAACAAAGGAAAGAATGACAATTTTAAGATCTTAATATGAACAAGAAGAAATGTACAAATTTGAGTATACCAAATTGGCTTCCTAGACTTGTATTTTGGGGGGATTAAAGAAGTTTTACAGGAGCGATAAATCTATCCATCTCTGTATGTTTCTATATATCTATACATACATATGTATATGTACTGAAATATCTCCAACTATGGAATTAGTATTTTAGCTATGTAAACACATTACATAGTTTATCTATGTATGTACTTTACTTCAATTTTCATTGACTTTTATAGAATCACTAGCAAAAATATACCCAATTTAGTCTTATTGAACATTTTTAAAAGTATACATTATACCCATCTTCTATAGCATCTTTATAGCCTAAGGCATAATTACATCCTATCTACATAGACAAGTTTATTAGAAGACTATACAAACAAAAAAAAATTAAACTATTTCCTCATAGAAAATAAAGCCAAGCGTTATGGTACTGACATTAGGGAGGCTGTGGGAGGAGTATTGTGAATTTGAAGACACCCTGAGCTACATAAAACCCAAAATAAGAAAAAAAAAACACATAAAATTGGACTAGATTATTCTATTTGTAGTAATTCTACTGGGGGTGGAGTGGAGTATTTGATGAATTATATAATACACTGAGAAATCTGGGAACTTGACTCTGACCAAACTCTGTAGCCTGGGTTAAAATGTGTTGTTTTTCAACCTTTAATTTTTCATTTGAAAATAATGATAAAACAGAGTTTGAAGAGAGTATATGCGATTATTTTTGTATAGAGTACTTAACTATTTTTTACCTTTTTGTGGTAATAATTTAAAAATTGGAAATTACTTAACTCATTATTTAAAAATTATAATTATTCTTAAAAAACAGGCAATACTTAACTTCCATAAACTACACAAAATCTTTAGCAAAATGTATAGCTGCTAATAGTATGTAGGAAATTGTGAAATTAATTTGTATTTGCACTTTAAAAATTTCTCTGGGGTAACAAGAAATTGATTAAATGAAGAAGCTATTTGGAAAAGTAACCCAGGAACTATATTTTGGGCTATGTTGGTTCCATCCTTAATTCAACTGTTTCAATTTATGTCGATTATAGCCCATTCTTCTGGAAAGTACTAATTTATATTCAGGTACCTGGCCTAATTCAGGGTAATAAAAAGATATTTTGCTCTGGAACTTTTTCTATTTAAAAGTACTTCCTTACCCCCTCTCTCTTTCTCTTTCTTTCTCTCTCTCACTCTTTCACATGCTAACCCACACACTCCTCCCTCACATTTTTGCTCATTCTTACTGTCCCTCATTGTAATTCAACAAAAAGCTTTGTATCCTCAAATTATCTGTAGCAACAAAATTTTAAAAATAATTAAAGGAAGAAAAAATTAAGCAAAGCATGGAATCAGTGTCATTTGTCTCATTTAAAATAACGAAGTTCTAGAGCAATAAAATGTCTTAATATATTTACAGTTGACATTTAAGAAGGGAATGGTAAGTTTCTGTGCTGAACTATGATTTGTTTTACCAAATTCATGTTCAGATTTAATTACCAATGTATTGGCAGTGAGTGGTGGTGACATATGAGGAGGTGTTAATGTCATAGAGGCTACGCCTTCATTAAGGGATTGGTACATTTCCCACAAGGGTGGGATAGATCTAGGAAAACAACTTGTTTTGCATTACCTGACATCTTCTCTCCTCTGAATGTGACTACTCACTATTGTCACAAGTACTCGGACCCTGTGTTACCATGTGAAGATGCAGAGTGAATGACATCACCAGGTGCAAGCCCTGATCATAAACTTCCTTGTCTCCATACTTTATGTTAATAAACCTTTTTTCCTAGTTTCAGGGATATTTTAGTTTACAAACAAAAATGGAGATATATGTGCTTCATAGTATTTAGTCTCCATAACAGTGTGTACGGTGGCATCATTCACATAATCATGGAATGTTGATGGAGCCATAAATAGAGAAAGTGGAGAGGGAGAGAGGGAGTGTGAAAAGGAGAAGGACAGTGAAAGACAGAAAGGGAAGGAGAGGGAGAGGATAATAATTCATTTTAGAATTTTTATTGTTGGGTCTGGGAAGGTGGCTCACTGGTAGAGTGCTTGCCTTGTATGCATGAGGCCCTGGGTTTGATTCCTCAGCACCACATAAGCAGAAAAAGCTGGAACTGGTGCTGTGGCTCAAGTGCTAGCCTGGAGCTGAAGAGCAGAGGGACAACATCCAGGCCCAAAGTTCAGGCCCCATGACAGACAAAAAAAATATTGTTCATTTTTGGAATTAGGAAAGAGAACCCAGCAGCATGTGTTCAAATACAAAGTAAGTTAGTTCAGAGTTAGATGCTTAAACATATTCAAAACAGTGTAGATACAAAAAGTGGCAGTAGATTCTTGTTCTGTATTTTTCAGACTTTTTCTTATTCTTTTAACCTAGGGACCTGTAGCTAACACACAACTTCTACCAATGAGAAAACAACTATAATTTCTCATCTCCATGTCACCTGTCATTAGATACTGACATACTGAGATGTAGTGCAACAAATGCTCATGTCAGACCCCTCTCGCTTGCCAGACATCATAACAGAAGAGATGTAGTCTTAGATTCAAAAGTAAGCCAATTCAACTCATTTGCAATAACAGAGTGTAGATTTCTCTATTCGATAAAAGTTTAACCTGATTGTCTGTGGCATAGGCAAAATATAGCTGGACATAAGACAGACTATTTACATCAGCAGATCATTTCTAATCAAACCACTCATTTGTCTCACAGATAAAAATGCCTAATGCACTGTAAAATTCTGAGATCTGTAAACGCATGTTTAAAAATGCATGGTATTAATATGATGGGATACTGAATTCTATCTTTTGCATTATTAGAAATAAAAATAGTCTCTTTTACTAAATTGTACATAAAGAGCATGTACCTGGATGCAAAGACATGTCTTTGGGAATAAGAAGTCTTAACTCAATATTTATGTTCGAATGGCACAAATAATTATGTCATCAACTTCTATAACTTTAAATCATGAGTATGAAAATGTACTTTATATGCTAGTGAGTAAAGAAGTATCTTTAATAAGATTATTTAACACAGCAAAAGATGAGAAGAAGTTTGGAATTTCTGTGTGTGTGTGTGTGTGTGTGTGTGTGTGTGTATGTGTGTGTGTATGTGCGCATGTATATCAGAGCTTTAAATTAAGGCATAATGTTCTCATTTTTTAAAATTTTTGCTCAAGGGTAGCACTCTACCACTTGAGCTACATTTCTACCTTCAGCTTATAGGTGCTTAATAAAACATAAATGTTTCATGAACTTTGAACTTTTCTGCCTAGGCTATCTTAAAAACTTAATCATCAGACTTCAGAAGCAATTAGAATTACAGGCATGAGCCACTGTTACATAGCTTTGGATTTATTAAATCAATTCAGCAGAATAGATAGTAATGAGTTAACTTCTATTTGGGACAGAAAAGGTCCCCTTAAGATTGTGTGTAAATAATACCAGTCTATTCAAACAAGAAATTGAAACAAACTTTATCAATGAGGAAAGCAAAGGTTAGGCAAAAAACTTCTTGGCTGAGAAATACTTTTCATTTTTATTGTAAAAAAAAGTTGTTGATTTTCTTTTTCTTTTTTTTATATTAATAAGTTTATTTTGTTTGTGAAAATACCGTACAAAGGGGTTACAATTACATGAGCAAGGTAATGAGTACATTTCTTATCAAGCATTGTAGCCTCCTCCTTTGTGTGCCCTTACCATGCCTGCCCTCCCCCCTCCACCCCCGCAAAGTTGTAAAGTTCGTTTTTCCACATAACGACTTGTATCTCATTGTGGCAATGGGTCCACCTGTATCCCTATTTAAACAATTTGATTTTTCCCTTCCCCTCCCCAAATTATACCAACATCAAATACAGTGAAAGTAGGGGTTGTACCATCGGGGAGGGACATACAAACCAACAAAGAAATCATCTTATAAATATGTTAGAAACAATCGCAAGAAAGAAAAACCATTTGAGTTTTTATCTTGTGGTTCATTTCGCCTAACAACTTATCTGACTGTTTCTGCTTGTCTCAGACAAATACTAGTTATAACAAATAAGGGAAACCATGGTACCTATGTTTCTTTGGGCCTGGAGAAATACTTTTCTAACCATAGGAAATTGGATCTGAGGATCTCACACAAGTAGAAGTTATTACACGAGTCAAAATGATGAGAGATTATTATTTATTTTTAAAGCTTAAGGCCTAGATGATACAACTCTAAAAGTTAATTCTGTATAGCTGTTTCTTTTTTTTTTTTTTTTTTTTTGGTGTGTGGGGGGGGTGTCCGGTTGTAGGGCCTGAACTCTGGGCCTGGGCACTGTCCCTCAGCTCTTCAGCTCTAGACTAGGCTCTAACACTTGAGCCACAGCCCCACTTCCGGCTTTCTAGTGGTTTATTGGAGGTAAGAGTCTCACGAACTTTTCCTGCCTGGGCTGGCTTTGAACCGCGATCCTCAGATCTCAGCCTCCTGAATAGGTAGGATTACAAGCGTGAGCCACTGGCACACTGCTTGACTGTTTCTTAATTAAGTTTTTAAATGGCAGTTTTGTCAGTGTGAACAGAGTTTTGATGACCTCATATTTCCCTTTCATTGTTACCTGTTTGATACTTTCAATGAGGTAACCTAATACAGAAGACTTGTATTCTTTCTGGCAACAAAATCTGTGAATTAATATGGCGTGTATAGTTAATATGACATAGTAACTTTTCTTTATCTTGGCATCTAAAGGTGGAGATTAATGATAAATCTAATGTTTAGATACAAAGCTACATCTGTTATATAAAAGGAAATAAAGGGAATCAGGAACATTGTAGAGCCCAAAAGAACAAACAGCCTTTCAAACTGTATGAAACTCATAAGTATGAAGTTGAGTTCACTTTTAAAATGAGGGAGAAATATAGAAGGACTAAAATAAGCTAAGATAGAAGATACAGAAGAGGAAACAATAGTTTTCTAAAAAGGTGCAATTTATATTTGATAATTTTTCTATCAAAATAGCTCTTCCCAACAGAAAGCACAGAAGGTTGTTGGACGGTCTCTCCTTTAGCATGCTCTTGTGAAGAAAAGCAGTCCATCAAACTACAACTGATGTGGGAAATATTGGTAAGAGAAATTGTTTTGAAAGGAAAAAGGAAAAGTAATGCTAAATGCTAACAGTCATTGAGGTCATAAAAGCAGATTATTCTGAAACATTTTTTCTTTTCTTTTTTTTTATTGTGAAAATACCATACAGAGGGGTTACAATTACATGAGCAAGGTAATGAGTACATTTCTTATCAAGCATTGTTGCCTCCTCCTTTGTTTCCCCTTACCATCCCACCCCACATTTTTTCTTGAACTAGAAGAAACCCAAAAGAATGAAATCTTTAAAAGAGAATATATTGGTCACCATATATTTTTCTGGTTAATATATCCTCTTGGAGATGGTGAATGAGGAAGCTCTCTTAACTTACAGTGTAGTCATCAGCAAATAAGTGGGGTTGGAGGGACTTTTGATTTTAAAGAGCTATCTAGCCATTTTCCCAGTGGCTGATAATAAGAACCTAGGTGCTCTTAAACACTTAGTAACAAATGTTTGTATATAAAGTAATCTATTCCTTTTCTTTTGTAAATATCTTGTATGCTTAAATTGATAAAGATAGATTTTGAGAAACTCATGAGCTCCCAAAGAGCAAATTAAGAAAGATACTTGTAAGAAGGTCCTGAATACATAGAAAACATACCAATATAAAGAAATTCATTAAATTACACATATGTAGTAGCATTATACATGATTGTAGGCATTTAACTTTTCAAGAGAATGAATTGATACCCTTAGCAAGTTAGTGAAATGTATTAAAAACATTATTTCCATTCACAGCCCCCCAATTAACATATAATATCATGATCATTAAACTTAATGGGGAAATAGAATGGTTTTACATCAGTAAAGAAAAATAAGCAATGTCTGTCTGAAAATTTGCCTACACTGATGTGGTTTAAATGATTCTTCTTTCCTCAAATACATAGTTTATAAGTCGCCTAACAAAAGTGCATACCTGACATAAACAGCCACAGGTTAATTGAACTATTGTAAGAGATCTTTCTGGCAGATGGAGTTTGAATTTGTCATATATGATGTATTATTTTGCTCACTTTAGGGTAATGGGTATATTTGGCAGTCATCAGAATGACGGATGACCCACAGTACAAAGAGTTTCCTAACATAAAGTGGTTGGTTGTACAGACCTAGTGCTGAGAGCTAAACAGTTGAGGTGGAAATAACCAAGCCTTCAGCTGAAAATGTGCATTATGCAATACCAATTCTTTGAGCTGACTGTAAACAGACAGCAATATCAGGTTTCTAGTGCTTTCTGGCTTGGAGCTCATTTTCTGCCAAGAAATGAAATTCTTTCTGAATTGTCCTCAGAAATTAATCTTCTATGTGTTAAATCATATGTATGAACTAGGCACAGGAAACTGATGCAATAGTTTGTAACTGCAAGGGACATTGTTTTTTACCAATGTGTATGCTTTTTACAGTCAGTTTAACATAGAGCAGACTTTTGGCTCCACATAAGCTGTACATTAAAGGCCTGTCCTAAACATTATGCATCCTTTGCCTCCTTTTCATTCTGTATCCACAGTCATCATTTTCTTCATTTTACCATTCCAGTACCTAAAACCCATGCTACAGGTTAGGTCTCTAGACGAGCCATCTTCAAAATCATTTGTGGAGTGATCTAATCCTCTTGTTTAGAGGGCTCACAAAACTAAATCGATAGTTCATTTCTTTCTGTCATGGGCATCCAGGCTTACTGTCACTTTGTTCCATATAGGGGAAATGCTATAAGTTGTTATCATTTTTTTCCTTCTCAAGGTAACAGCTTCAAGTTTAGTAGAAATTCTTTATATTTCTTTTTTTATAGTTTCAGTTCTAGTTTTCTTTTTTAGGCTCAGGAGTATTGAGGAAAGCAACACTCAAAGTGTCATTCTGGTGGCTAGTCTTAAGATTTATTTTGATTCAGTTTCTATAGTGTGCTCTCCTATTATTCTGACTCTACATTCTGCACAATTTTTTTTCACTCTGTCAGGGCCTCAACTCTCATTTTTCGACAGAATACACCTGTAACTCTCCATATACACCTGCAGTATGGACATTTCTCATGTTGTCTGTTAGCAATACCAAATATGTGCTTTGTCAGTATGTATGTGGTAAGGGCAAGTAAGAGAAATTCTGTAGAAAGGAATCATTTACTCATTTCAAAATTCTCTCTTTCAAAATACAAATAAACACAATAAATATGCCTGTTCTCTCATGTTTCTTGTAACCCTGTCACAATAGAAAAATTATGGGATCGGAATTGCTACCTATAAACAGAGAGATAAATAAAATGTGGTGTATATGCACAATGGTATATTATTCAACCATAAAGAATGAGGTTTTATCATTTGTAGGAAAATGTCATGCTAAGCAAAAGAAAGCAGAATCAAAAACTCCCATCCATTTTCTCTGTTATGTAGAATCTAGATCTAAACAGGGAAAAGAAAAGGGATGAAGAAAGAGAGAGATAATCAGGGAGAAAACAGCAAGAACTGAGAGGAGGATATATTGAGTTGGGAGGAATGTGATTGAAGGAAATTATATGCATATATGAAAAGGCCACAATGGAACATGATATTTTGACAATTTTTGATAGAAATATTTAAAAGCAGGGGTAGGAAAGGGGAATAAGAAATAAATAAAAGAGTAGATGTGATCTTATGATCAAAGTGCATAGATGTTTACAAGGAAATGTCAAAATGAAATTGTTCATATTGTAAAATTCATAAGAGCGCTGATATTTTTTCTTAATTTCCATTAAAGAAAATTTGGATAAATCCTGATTCTACATGTATTTTTAATTTTCATCAAATGACTAAAATGGAAAAAATTACAATGTTAGGAGATGAGAAGAGTTAATGGCTCAGAGGATACAGTACGTTGTTTTCACTATATTTGACGTTGCCCTACATCTTTTATACACATTTTTCTAATTTGGGGAGGGGAAGGGAAATAACAAAATGCTGAAACAAGGATACCAGTACCCATTTAACAATGAGATGTATAAGACACTATGTGGAAAACGAACTATGCAACTTCAGGGAAGGAGATGGGAGTTGGGGAGGTGAAGAGGGAAGGGATGGTAGGGGGAAAACAAAGGAGGAGGTAACAATGCCTTATAGAAAGTGTACTCATTACCTTACTCATGTAACTGTAACCCCTCTGTACAGTATCTTTACAATTAAAAATATTAAAAACAAATGAATCCATTGAAGAATATGGAACTTGTACAATATTTTACTTATAATGACTGGGTACAGATAGGAAAATCATAGCTCAATTTCTCCTTAGGAAGAAGTAATAGGTAAAGTGAAAATAAGAAATGTTATATTTTAAAGCTATGTCCAGTATTCTATATTTTCAATATCATAATAAAACATATTTACAAACTATTTTAAAGACAGTACAGTATTTCATTCTTTTGTAATTGGAAATAAATTAATTGAAACAAAGATGGGCTGATTGTAGAGGCTTTCTTTATTATAAACTATATGGCTCATTTTAAAGTATGAACTATAAAATCCTAATGCACAAAAAAGCTGAGTGAACAAAAAGCCTAAGTTAAAACCACAGTACCACCATCAAAAAGAAAGAAATTGAGTTATAAAGTTATCATTTTGATATATAATAACTCAAAACATGTGCATGTTAAAATAAGCAATTGAAAATGTGCAGTCATAAGCAATATAAAATAAAAGTAATGGTATTACAGAGTTTAATGCCATAAGATTAATTTATAAAGTTTTGATATGCATATTGTAAAAACAATTTTTTTCAAATTAAGTAAAGTGTAAAATGTGAATCTGCTTTCTTTCTTTTTATTAATTTTTTTTTTTTTTTGGGTCCGGTCGTGGGGCCTGAACTCTGGGCCTGGGCACTGTCCCTCAGCTCTTCAGCTCAAGGCTAGTGCTCTACCACTTGAGCCACAGCGCCACTTCCGGCTTTTTTCTTTTTGCTTATGTGGTGCTGAGGAATCGAACCCAGGGCCTTGAGCATGCAAGGCAAGCGCTCTACCACTGAGCCACCTTCCCAGCCCTCTTTTTATTAATTTTGTGATCATTGTTTTCAATTATTTTCTTTCAATTTTCTTGTCATTAGTCCCTCTTCATTCTCAAGTATATGAGGTTGTATGTATATATGTGGACATGTATATGTGTATATGTATATGTATTTGCATATATGTGTATGCATCACTTATAGGCCTAATTTATGACATATATATAGATATATGCTTGCATATAAATTTCAAATAAATGGAGCAGGAAACAGTGGGTATATTTTTTTAACCAAGTATTTTTCATATATAAAATTTTCTTAAGCTCAATAAGCCATAAATACTATTTGTTATTTTGGCTTGTCACATATACTGCTACCTAGTGGAGCAGCATGTAAGTTCTGAGATATCCATATGTGAATCACTTATAAACAAGGCTTTGATTAATGCATGTTTGTGCTAGTGACATCTGAATAAATTATAGGGAATCAGTGAGTACATATTGTAATGAATCCAGTATATCCTAAAACTAACCATAACCTGAGGAAAATAGGAATTATACAAATCTGGGGCAAGTTTCCATTTTTATTGAAATTTACAGTATATGTATGAAATTTCACTTTATTTAGCAATGGAGAATTATAGATTTATATGTATCTTTACTTATACAATTATTGTAGATTTCCATTCAAATATATTTCTTTTAGTGAAAAAGTGAAACATGGCTGAGACTATGCTTAATTAGCTCAGAATTTTTAATCCTGAAGGGACATTGAATTTCATCATGTGAACTTCTTAAATGGCAAAAATGTCATATGATTTTATTGATGACAACTATGTATTTTTCAAATGGCAAAGCAACTTTACACTCCAGAGCTAACCAAAAGTGAACAAGATGTACTGAATTTAATTTGACAATTTTTGTTTCTTTTCTAGTTTTATTTCATATTTTTCCTCTCTTTTTATCCTTTCTTCCTCTCTCTCTTTCCCCCCTCTTCTCCCTTTTACTTCCCTCCCCTGTCCTCCTCTTCCTTTCCATTTTTTTCACTATTTTCTTTAAATTTGACAAAATACATAAACTGATTGGCTCGAGACTTGTGATCCTCATGATGCTCTCTAGTACCAGGATTATAGATATGCAGAATCTTGCCTAGCTGACTTGATAACATTTTCTAATGAGCTAACTGTTAATGAGGAAAATTAGTTTGTTGAATGTGCATGTGTGCACGCGTGTGTCCATACTGGGGTTTGAACTCAGGCCTTGGACATTTTCTTTTAGCTTTTGCACTGAAGTGTGATATTCACAACAGCTGCAACAACCCTACTTCCAGTCTATTAAAAATATTAATTATTAGTTGGATATAAGTCTCACAAATTTTCCTGCCAAGGCTGACTTCAAACTCAGATCTTCAGGTCTCATATTCCTGAGCAGTTATGAATACAAACATGAGCTACTAACACCCAACATTTTTTTATTTTTATATTTTTATTGTGATTATGTGATTACATAAATTTCACAAATTTCATAGTATTGTGAGAGAGTGATGCCTAGTTAAAGTCACAAACACATTCTAATCTTCATGAGGCAAATTTTCATTATAGTGGTCTATAAAGTTTGTGAATTCTATGAACTTTGACAATACAGCTATTTATTCCACATCTGGTAATATGCACATTTCTTTCCTTTTGCTTAGTGTTAGCTGTTCTCTCTATCCCTCTCATTCCCTCCCTCCCATCACTGCTCTTGAGTTGCTTAGTAACTTTTCATCAATGTCCAGTGCAGCTGATCGTTCCTTCTGTTGTATGTTTTCCCATTCCCCTCTGTTTCTGTGTCCTCCTCCTAGTTTCCCTCAGATGTGCGCATAAATACTATATATATGGTCAGCAGCATGGGATCATTTAGTAATGATACAACAAGATGAGTGGAGGTCCTTTGTTTCTTGGGTCCATTTATCATATCTCCTTACATTTTGTATTTAAGATCGACCTATCAGGGAGACCATGTGCCATTTGTTTCTGTGCTCTTGGCTTACCTCACTCAAAATAATTTTTTCTAGTTCCATCCATTTCCCTGTGAATGCCATTATTTTGTCCTTTATAATGGCTGCACAATATTCCACTTTATTTGGTACCATACATTTTTCATCCATTCATCTGTAGTGAGGCATCCGGGTTGTTTCTACATCGGCTACTGTGAACAGTAGCACCCAGCTTTGAATTCAGCTTTGATACTGCTTTTATTTTATTGATAGTTTTCATTTTGGTGTTGGTCTTTAAAAATGAATATACAGATGTCTTGTTCCCTTGCTCTTTGCAGAAGTTTTTGTAAGGAAATTCAATTATTTCTGCTTCAAATGTTAGGTTGATTCACCATATTCCCTTGAGTTATTGTATTATATTAAAGTTAAATAGATTTTCTTCTAAAATGAATATATAAAACATAACCAATGTTTATATTATTGGAGTAATATGGATGTTCTAATTTTAAATTATTTATTTATATTTGGCAGTACTTGGATTTGAACTTAGGGTCTCACATTTGTTAGGCAAGCACTCTATCATTTGAGTCAACCCAGAAGCCCAATTTTTTAGTTATTTTTTTCAGACAGATATTGCTTGTTAGCCAAGCTGCTTAGAATCACAATATTTTATTGTTTATAACTCTCATGTAGCTTGCATCATAAGTTTGTTCCACTACCACCAGCTATTAGTTGAAATGGGTATCTCAATTACTTTTTGTTCAGGCAGGCCTCAAATGACAATATACTCCTAAACTCTGCCTTTGTAGTTAGTGTGATTATAAGCTTAACCCATCATATCTGTATGATGCTTTGATATGGTCTTACATAAAAGTCAAATTAAACATAAATGTCTGCTCAAATTTTATCCTTTGCTTTCAGTGAAAACATTTAAAAATCCTATCTTTACTTTTATGACATACACACTAATTAATTTTCATCTATATTTACCCTACTGTGTAATAACAAACTCAAACTTCTTTCCCCTCATTGTAACATAGTTAATATTCATCAAAGATCCCTATCCTTCTGAACCACCTTCAGATTTATTTAGTTCTAGTCCCATTTTAAATGGGTTATGTGGTTTGTTGCTATTCATATCTTTGTGTTTCTCCTACATATTGGCTATTACTTCTTCAAATACATATAATTTGTTAGCATTTGATTATATTTTTAAGTTTACATAAATATATGTATAATTTATTTATATGTGAAATAAACATTTAGTATATTTTATTCCATTGGTTATGGGGCTTGAACTCAAGGCCTGGGTGTTGTCCCTGAGCTATTATGTTCAAAGTTAATACTTTACTACTTTAAGCTACAGTGCCATTTCCAATTTTCTGGTGATTAATTGGAAAGAAGAGTCACATAGACATAAACCAGGCTAGCTTTAAACCATGATACTCAGATCTCAGACTCCTGTGTATCTAGGATTACAGGTCTGAACCACCAGAGAAGAAGTGAGGTTTATTTATAATTTTCACATAATAAGAATTATGGCATATATGTATATGTATATATATACATATATATGTATATATAACTTTGCACATAGCTCTATTAATGGCTTTCTGTTAGTTAATTGGAAATAAGTGTCTCACTGATTTTCCTGCCCAGGCTGACTTTCAATCTCAATCCTCTGATCTCAGCCTCCCAAGTAGCTGGTATGACAGACATGAGCCATCCAGTTGTAGTGATATTTTGATATTATATTTTCATTCCTGTGTCTGGTTGTTCAGAAAGCTATATAAATGATGGCAGAAAAAGTAAATTTATTTGACACAGCATTTAGATACATACATCATAGAACATGAACTTCATAAGGGCCTAAGTTTATTTGGTCCATAAAATCCAACTGGGGAAATATGGAATTTCATGGGATAGTTTGCTGGTAGAGAGCTGGCAATGATTCTGTAGAAGATCAAGTCATTTCTTCTTTCATAGGTTGAGATTGGATTGTTAGGCATAGAATACATTCCTTTCCTGTGGAAGGAGACACCATTTCTGATTTCCAGGATGGTTTTTGTACACATATATTTAAAATATAAATGCATGTATTTATGTAACATATATTTATATATTTATAACTCATATATTTTATTATATATATAAATTTTACTATGTCATATGTAATATATGATAATAATTATATGATACATATGATATACATAATATATAATATATCATATATCATATAAATTATACATAAATTACATACAGTTATATATAATTTATATATTATATTTGTATATGTCTTATTTATATTATTACATTGTATTAAATTATATATTATATCATTGTTTTATATATTATATTATATTTACATAATATAATCTAATATGTAAATATATAAATTATATATCATGTATCATATATGATATTAAATATAACATGATACATATTATATATAATATATTTATATATAACTATAAACATTTATATAAATATATCATTAATTTGATTTTTAAATCCTTTGTTATACAGTAAATAACCATGAAAATTTGGCAAGGTACTGTTTTTATTCATCCCAGAAACACTATTGAGTTGTATCTCTGTCATCATTCAACAGAAATATTTTCCAGGGGCTGGAAGGTGGCTCAGTAGTAGTGCACTTGCCTTGCATGCATGAGGTCCTGGGTTCGATTCCTCAGCACCACATAAGCAAAAAGAAAAAAAAAAGCCAGAAGTGGAGCTGTGGCTCAAGTGGTAGAGCGCTAGCCTTGAGCTGAAGAGCTGAGGGACAGCTCTCAGGCCCAGAGTTCAGGTTCCACGACCGGACCTCCAAAAAAAAATTAAAATAAATAAAATAAATAAAAATTTTAAAAAAGAAATATTTTCCACTTTTGCTTGTGTGTTTTAACTAAAAATTGTGCTACTTTCTCATTGTGTATCCCTGAATTCATCATTTTTCAAAGATTTCTATAGTAAAAATAATTTAAATTAATTCCATAGTGAATAATTCATTTATACAAATTCAAATTCTGTTAAATATAATTTTATTTAATTTAATGAATTATTAAAATTATACAAATATATGTAATTATCGAATTTCATTCTAGTTCTATGAAAAAATATTCCCTGCATTTATTTATAAAATTTTCCCTACAATTTCATTAACATCAGTTACTTGTGTAATGGGGTTTTGATTTATCTGTATATGTGCACAATGTGTTTGTATTATACTCACCTCTTAAACTTTTTCAATCATCCTCCCTGTTCATTCCCAAACCAATCTGAGCAAGATTCATTGTTCATTTTCACATACATACATAAATTGCTTTGATCAAATTCATCTTCTTTTACCCTCACTCTTTATGACCTCCTTCAAACTAGTACTGAAACTAAATCTCTACCCCTTATACTTTAATATATGTGTGAATACACATACGTATGCACACATATATATGTATGTTCACACATATATGTGTATGTACATGTAACATGTATATGTATGTACATATACATCTTTATATATAGTGATTCCTTATTACTTCTGTTTCCTTGCAAATTACATAATTTCATTCTTTGTTATAGTTGAATAATACAGATAGATAAATACACATAGATATATGCAAAATATCTTGATTGTTTTGAATAGTTTTGCTTGTACATATGTACAAGTGCCTCTTTTATATCTTGCTTATATATGAGAGAGTGTAGTATAAAGTAGGTCATACAGTAATTCTATTTTCAGTTTTATGGCAAGTCTCCAAACTGGTGACAGTAGCGGTTACAATATTTTGCATGCCTATTAACACCTTATAAGTATCCTTTCTTCCATACATCCTCTTTACCATTATGTTGGTGTTCTTGATGATGGACACTATGATTCTTGAAGCTAGGTGGAATCTAAATTCAAGTCTATTGTCATGTCCTTTTTGATCAAGGATGTTGAGGATTTCTTTTGTATTTATTAGGCACTTGTACTTTTTTCCCAAGAATATTTATTTATTTCATTTTAATTGGATGTTGAATTATTGGAAGTTTATGATTAGTTTTTGGTTTTGTTTTCATTCCCTTATATTCCAGTTATTTATCCCCTGTCCAGATTATAACTTGTAAACATTTTTCTGATAATTTAGTCACTCTTTCGTTGTGGAAGAAATTTTACGTTTGATTCAATGCCATTTTTCAATAATTTCTCTATTTGTTGACGTATTAAGTTTCTGTTTAAGAAGTTACTGCTTAGATAATGTATTCTAGTGTTTTCTCAATTTATTTTTCTTTAATAATTTTAGTTTTACATCATACATTAAGATACCTAATCCAGTTTGAATTTTTATAAGAAGTAGATATTTAATTTCAGGTTTCTGAATGTGCGTATCTGATTTTTTCCTGCATCATTTATTCAAGATGTTTTATTTCCTCTAATTAGCTTTTGTTTCCTTGTCAAAATCAGATACCTAATAAAAGTTACATCCATCAAGGTACATTCATAAATTTATTTGTTGAATAGTAACTCCTTTGTACTTTTTAAATGTTATTTAAAAATTGTATGTCTCTACCTGTGTGGAATTATTTATGTGTCTTCTATTTTGTTCTCTTGATATTTATGTCTGCTTTTCTATCAGTACCTTGTTATGACTTTTGTTCTAAGTTTGCTTTTTCTTGTTTTATCCAGGTTTCTTTAGTATATTTTGAGGTCTTATAGAGACAATTGTTTTAGATGAAGAGTATATTGTCTACATGTGGACATTTGAGCTTCTTTATGAAGTTTAGGGTTGATTTTTCTGTTTCTGTGAAGGATATTAGGATTTCAATGGAGGTTACATAGAATTTGTAGATTGTTTCTAGTGGTACAGCCATGTTCAACATTTTGATTTAGTCAATCTATGAGCAAAATGTAACATTCTATACCTGTAGATCTCGAGGAAAAAGGTATAATTAGAAATCAAGTATATCTGCACAGTTTCCTACTGTGGCATCTGAGACAATTGAGGCAACAATACAATAGCGTTTTAACAACTCACCTGCTTGACTTTAAGTAAACAGTGATTGAATGTGAAGGAATACTAGGAAGTATTCAGATCTTGGACTTTGGGAGTGGAATCTTTAGGGCTCTTTTTGTATAAGATCATCTCATCCACCTATTACAGGCATTGTGTTAAAAACTACATTTTTGTACTTCTGAGAAGCCATGCTTTTAAAAGAAACTCTTGAGAAATGATAGGTATGGCATAGATATGTAGTCAGGCTTTTATCTAAAAGAGATATGAAGTCTTAACAAGACTAATTTACATTAGAGTAGAACATAAGCAGGCAGAACAACAAATATAAATCAGGCATAAGTGGCTCAATGCTATAATCCTGCTTCTTAGGAAACAGAGACATAATAGTTTCCATTTGCCTGGATTCTCCCTAGGAAAGTCCATGAGATTCTATCTGCAGAATAACCAACAAAAAGCAGCTCCACCTGCTCATGGATCAGTTGAGCAAGAAAGTCAAAAAAGTATTTGCAAAGTCTGAATTCCAAAAGTCCGAATCCTGGTGCAAACAGAATGCACAAATACGTAAAGTACAATAAAACAATAAAAATAAAGTTGAATAAATACATAGCACTCAAAATGTTGCAAAGGTAGTACTCTTCATATAAGCTCTATATATAATGTTTATTGCATTACTGGTTACCAGTTTTCCTAACCAGGAGCTCAAGTTTCCTCTTTCACTCTTCTCGCAGTATCTTGAAACATTTTAACAACTCAAATTGATTTTTGAATACACTAAATATATGTGCCTCATCCTCCTCTCCCACCCCACACTTTCTACTAGAAAATGAACTCAAGTTCACAAATAACTGATCTACAGTTCCAGTCTTTGAATTAAAGTTTATTTTGTTAAGTTGCCATTCTATCCTTGAAATTAAGATCTTCCTGCTTCAGCCTCTGGAGTAGGCAGAGATTACAAGCATGCACTAACATGTCATTGTGTCTTGACTTCTCAAAACAGCATTATTTCCTGATTGACCTCTTTCTAACATCATATTTTCAAAAACACATTCCAATGAGTTGAAACTACCTAAAATGCAAGCTTAATTACTTCTATTCCCTGCCAAAAAGATTTTACTATCTACAATAGAATGTAGGAAACAGTTCATACTTTGTATTCTGAATGGAAGGACGTTTATATACTAGTCCTTTCCTAACTTTCAGTCTTCATCTTTCAACACCTTATCCCTTCCCTGCAAACCCACATGTCCACCAGAAATTGTGGGTTCTAGCATTGTGAGAAAGCCTATATTTCTGTAATGTCTACCTGGAAGCATTCCAGAATCCTGACAGCTACATTAAGTGCACTCATAATTACCCTCAGTAAAAGCTTCTCCCATGGCAGCAATCATTATCCATAATGTTAATATTTTTATTTTATGTCTTATTAAAGTATTTTATTTATCTAGTAGGTTATATTTCCCTGATACTCAATGAAATGTTTAGCAGATTTGTGTTTAAAGAAGAATAGTAGCTCAGAATTTCTCAAAATCCTTGAAAGATGAGTAATTGCCCATACTATCTAAAATGAGGGAAGTATCAAAGTCAAATAAGAGAGGATTCTAATTTACATTTTTCTAAATATAAATGTGTAGATAGGTGTTTAAAACATTGCTATCTTGTGAAATCAAAAGTAGTATGATCCTTTACAAAATACTTATGATTTTGTTTTGTGTCAGGTTGGCAGATAGACACTGTCATCAGCTCTATATCTGGTTTGACCTCCTATTATCAATATACATCAAACCATGAGATTTGAGAACGTAGAGAACTAATACTATCTCAAAATCTCCGTGCCCCCATGTAGTATTCAATGACTTAATGGAAACATTAATCCAATATCAAATTGATATTTGGCACTCTGAAATTTCTTCATCCAGTATAATATCTTCATTCCCTCCTTTCCATGTATTTTAGGTGTACCAACCACATCTTTGTTTATTTCTTCTACCCAGAATATATCTTTTACTTCTGCAAAGCTCATTAATTTGTTATTCAGGAAGTCCCATGGAATTTCACAGATGAGTGAGGATGCTGTGTAAAGGTAAAGCAACACTGATTCATGGATGTTAAAGAAGAAACAGAAAAATGCAGCTCTTCTTGTAGCAATGAATAAAATATTGTTCTTTCTGTCAGGGATAAAGCTCTCATTTTTGTTGTGGATCCCAATTCTCCTACCATTCAAAATGTCTACTTTCTTAAGCTTTTGACTCAAAGAATCATTTTAAAATTATGACTTTTATTCTACTATGGCTTAAGGTATTTCTAAGTGTCATTAGGTATTTCTAAGTATCATTAGGCTAGTAATATTTCCATCCCTCCAAAATTCTCTTTTTCTTTCTTATTTATTCTTCTGTTTTTGTAGGCATGAATCTTATCAATGTTGTTAAATCCCTGAATCAAAAGTTTGTGTGTGTTTGTGTGTGTGTGTGTGTGTGTGTGTGTGTGTGTGTGTGTGTGTGTGTGTGTGTGTGTGTGTCTATGTGTCTGTGTATGTTGATTCCAGGGATTAAATTCAGGATCTGTGCAAATGTCTTCAGTTTTATCACTCAAGACTGGTGCTTTACCACTTGAGTCAAAGCTCTATTTCTGGCTTTTTGCCTCATGGTGAAGTAAGGCGACTGGGTTTATGCTTCCCCTAGATAATTGGCCCCCAATTTCCCCAAATTGTTTTCCTAGATGGTTTTGCTTTTCTATTCGGTGTAAGTGTCCTCATCTGGTTTTCTTTGCTTATGTATAATGCTTTTTAGGTTTAATTCCTTATGTCATCTTGGCCTATATAAGCTTTGTGCTAGCTGCACTTGGGACTGCTGGTCTTTGAGAAAAGAGTCCACCAGTAATCCGCTGGCTCTCCAATAAACTCATACTTTGGCCTTTTAAGTGGTGTCTTTCTGTGTCTCCCAATCAAGATCCCTTACAACAATGGACTTCCCTGCCTTGCCTGAACTGCGATCCTCAGATCTCAGACTCTTGAATAGCTAGGATTACAGATATGAAACAAAGCACCTGGCCCTTTTAAACTTCCTTTGCTAAAATTGTGCCAAAACTTACCGTACAAGGAATAATTTAACAAGGCTGAATGCTACTGGCCTACATTTGATTATGAGTGGTAGAGGATGTAACTGATCAGTTTTTTAAACAAGGAGTCCTACTAAGTATGAAAAAATTCCTAACTCTTAATTGGTCACCATAGCATTTGAAGAAAAACATTACATCATTATGTCTAAGCTTATTATTAGTCCTTACCAAGGACCTGTTACTTTCAAAGTCCCCCCCCCCACAGATTGTTCGTCTCAAGATAACAAAATAATTGCTAGAAAGACACTAGAGCCAAAGATTGTCTTATGCATAACAAATGGGGGAGATTCTTTCCCTCCTCTTTGATTAGCTAATGCTTCCTATCTCACTTAAATTTACTACTAGAGTTAGGAGATGAATTTAGGTACAGATAGTCTTAGAAGGTAACACAAAATCACCTTTCAGCTAAGCCTTGCAAGATTTTATCTTCTCCCTTTTATATGTTTGGGAGTGCCCTGACCACCTTGCTAGAAGTCAGAAAATCCAAGTCTAGAGATTACAAGGGAAGGTTTGGGGTTTGGAATTGAATTTCACGATGTAATTCCTCCTAAAATCTGCAGAGGTCACCAAAGTGATAAGTAGAATATAAACTGAAGTGGAATGGTTCAGAGGAGCTATCATTCAGCAAATCAGTTTATTGTACAATGAAGCTTGATTGATTTTACCCCTTTCATCATTTTCTCCCATACTTCTAACCTATCCTTTCATTTTCTCAGTTTCATAGGATATACATTGAAAATTATGACTGTAGTCTCCTCCTCCTTTCTTCTTTTCACTCTTCTTTCAGGAGAGAAATTAAATGACATAATTCATTAGAAAATTGAACTCATAGTCCAACAAAATAAATACCAAGAAACTGACACTTGAAAAGTGAGTAGGAAGTCAAAGGTGAGGAAGTGAGTAAGGGGGAGTAGAAGAATATCAATTTGTTTTTACATTGTAGACACAAGATTTAGTCTTTGTTACTCATTTTTTAAAACCTGTTTCATTAAATGCAATATTAGTGTCACAGAAACTTCATCATTTTTTTCTTTCATAAAAACAACTAATTGGGAGGACCTATAACTTACATGAAACTTAGTGTTTGTCATCAGAAAAAAAATGGAGGTAAGATTTATTTTTATTAATTCATTGTCTTATCTGCACCTTGAAATACTGAGTTCTTGCCAAAATTGGTTCTACCTCAGGATGCTACTATTCTTTAAGTTTTTGCTAGTCATCATCATGCATTATGGATAACTCTGCCATAGCAAAAGCTCAGTATGTTCTGAGTTCTCCTTGCTGCTATCAAGGACTTTTTTTTTTCTTTTTTTCTTTTGTAATTTGCATTGCTAGAGCTGCTGCTACTTTAAAGAAATATTTAGCTAGAAATATTATCTACTATCACAAATGGTGAACAGTCTCCTCTTTAAATTTTATCTGTGTTGATGCGAAGGCATGAATGTCATCTGAATGTATTAATGGACATAAGGAACAAGAAAAGTTGCAAACAAGCAGAATATTTAGATAATGTGATAAAAAGACTTAAACTGAATGTTTGTGAACATGTACTATTACAAACACATAGAATAATTTTTTAATTGCTTGTAATTCAGTTTTTCTCATAATACAAAAAAAAACCCTAAAAAAAATCATCTGAGGCAAGCACTCTACCACTGAGCCATCTTCATCTCTCACCAAAATGATTGTGCTTGACAGATAAGACTAATTGCAGCTACCCCTGTTTTGTAGTTAGGAGTAGAAATGCAAATAAAATTAAACTTTGAATTAAAGCAAAGCATGATGTGATTAAAGGCATATAAAACTCAAACTCCAAATTAAATATACTTAGTCAAATCCTTAGTGAAACTGATAAGTATGTACAATTCATGTGCATACTTATACCTTGTCTAACATTCTAATTTAGCAATCTTAGATTTTCTGAAAAGGTACAATGTTCTATGATTCTATTGTTTCATAGGATGATTAATCATATATATGTTTATATATTTCCTGGATTGATAGTTTATATATTTATTTATGCCCATAATGTATAGCAAAACACTTTTTTAACTCTAGAGGCCTCAAGAATACTGGGGATACTCTAGACAGCAACTTATTCTCACAATAGTTTAAATACACTTCTCTCAATACTTAAAGAAATCCAAAGCACTACAGGAAGGAAGGGAGTCCACAAAGTTTATTTCTTGTCCACTGACTCTTTTGTTCTGTTTTGATCTAAACTCTACCAATTATTGAAAAAAAGATACGAATATAAATCTGTATACTGGCTGTTTGGACATTTCTAAATTTAAGAAAAATGGCCCTACCACAATTGTTGGCATCTCTACTGTTCAGTGTTTAATTGGGGAAAATGATAAATTTAACTGTTATGATATAAGAAAGACCTCTGATTATGTGGTGTAAAAAGAAGTGAGAAGCAAAAAAGTAAAAATAACTTGTTTCTCATTAGGTGCTTGTGTAGTCATATAGTCATCCTAAATCCCATTTGTAGATCATTTATTTACGTTCCACATCAAGTTCCTATGGAAATTACCCTGGCTATGAACCAATTAATTTTCTCTCTCTGGTTCTTCAAACTCTTGTATTTTCCAGGAGACTCGAGTTTGCTGCCTTTTGTCCTCTTGGGACTTGTAATGAAGGAAATAGTACAACTTTAAATGATGAGGCTTCAATGACTTCATAATCTACAGAGTAAAACATCACCTGTAAACAAATATTTGTACATTCTTAGCAAGCATTGTAAATTCTTAGAAAATACTGTAACTAATTTCTTTAACAGAATATTTGTCCCTTCATGTCTTGTGAAATATTCTCTTTCTCCATATTTAGTAGTGTTCAGAAAGGAAAGAGGAAAAATGTATGACAGGGAATAAAAATCTTCTGTGGCCTACCTACATATTCTCTTTCTTTGTGACACTCAGAGTTGATTATTTCTCTCTAAATGCATTTGCAAAACCAATCTATCTGAGGAACCTTCATAAAAGACCTTACAAATTATATGTTCTGATGACTGACTCAACTTTCTGCCCCTCACTCACAGTATTGATAATTTTGATGGATAAGATGTGCTAGATGGAGGTCAAATTTAGGTGGCTTCAAACCTATAAAAAGAAGCCTAATTTTATTTTTGAGTAGATGAAATGGCCTCAGTGGCCTTAAAAGTCATTGCAGTTTTATATAAAGCTTGGCAAATTCCCAGATCTCTGATAGGAACTCATACATAGGCATAGAGTACAAAGGCCCTGGGCAGGTCGAGATGATCTCAGTATTTATGTGTTGGCACCAAACAGTCCATGAAAAATAAATGACTTATCTTAGCAGGTCCTTCATAGTTTTAAAAAGTCATTTAACTTCTGCTGTATTTCAGATAAAGAGTTATTAAGTTCTTTAGTACACATAAGATGCTCACATTCAAGTAAATGTCTGCATCTTTTTTTTTGTAAATTACCATTTATCTTATCAGGAAGTTAAAAGGAGTTTCCTTGGACATGACTCTCTGATTAGGGCTACTGAGTCTTCTTGGTTGATCAGATTTGCTCGAATCTGGTAGCTTTTACAAGTATTTTCAAGACTGTTGAAATTATGAACATCCTCAAACCAATCTCTATTGCTTCTTTCCATGCTGTTGCTCTAATTTTGCTTGTACTATGTCTAAAATCCAATTGTAGATGTAAGCTTCTCCATCTACATTGCTTAGCCTACTTTTAGTTGTCTTTTGTCTCAAACTACTACATAGTTTACCTTAACTTTCACATAACCATTATTTTTACTTCTTTCTCTATTACAAAAAGCCATACATATGTAACCTATAAGTATGGCATACAGTGTGAAACATTTTTAGATTTACTTATTTATTTATCTCAATTAAAAATGTATTCCATTGACAAAAGACAATTAACTACTAAAATGAAGAAAACTAGCCAAGAATTTTTTTGGGAAAGAGGATACCCACATATGAAAGGACATTTTGCTCTCCTCAATTGATAATCTAGTGGATAATTAAAATAATCATATAAACATGATGGGGGACAAATGGTTATCAATCAAAGAATAAACTTCATATCAACAGACTTATAACTCAGTAACTTCTTTGAAATGAACAACTTCATGACAATATCAGACCTAGTGGTTCAGAATTTCCATTTTCATTCATGATACTTAAAACTATATGCACATTAGAACTTGAGAAAATCTTTACTGGCTATGAGAACTAATAAAATTATATGTGAAATAAAATATCTAATTGTAGAGATAGAGGAATATATTATCAAAATCATATCAATTGTGCATAGCAGTACTTTAAGATATTTTAATAATGTAATTAATAAAGTGAAGAATATATGTTACCAAAAACATCTTTAGAAATGTCATTTGATCCATATGTACACTTATGTTTCAATTGCTGATTAACAATTATAGAGATTGTGAATTATATATTTGAGAAATGTTGGTCACTAAATTTCTTTTCATCTGCCTACATTAAGATGGATACAACTCTTATTCATTACTATTAATTTATAATCTTAATTTTTGTCCAAAATTTTCTTTTTACCAAATTATACTAGTGAAAGAAGTGCTGTAGAAAATGAAAAGAAAAAATTGAGTCAGAACATGTTCTATATTTAGGTATTGAAATCATGTGACTGAAAGTGGGAATTGTGGCAAAATGACATTAGTTTGTATATAAATTTGATTTTCTAATAAATCATTTTCCATATGCATTTGGTATTATAAGCTTTATTCTATACATCTGTATAGAATACAGATATACATATACATTTGCATATACATATGCAAATATGAATGCATGTATATATGTGTATCTTAAGTATATGTGTGTATGTATATGTGTATACATATAAAGAGAATGTAATGAAGAAAGGAAAATAAAGTGAAAAATATTTAATTCCTGGGCTAACAAAAATTTATACATATTTTTAACAAATTCTTATCCAAAACTTGTTTAAGAATGAGACTTACTGTTGAAGACAGAAAAGGACTTTCATAGAGTTTTGAAACATTAGACAATTTGGAGAATTCATATGTATTTGAGGTTTTGTTTGTTTGTTTGTTTTTCGGTCACCGGGCCTGAACTCTGGGCATGGGAGTTGTCCTTCAACTCTTCAGCTCAAGGCTAGAGCTCTACCACTTGAGCCATAGCTCCACTTCCGTCTTTTTCTCCATTTGTGGCAAGGAATCCAATGCAGGGCCTCATGCATGCAAGGAAAGCACGCTCCCACTGACCACCTTTCCAGCCCTAGATTGGGATTTTGATCTACCGTAATATGTAGAAATTATTTAGTAATCATATTTCTCAAATTCTGTTTCCCATAAGAAAACCATTAAAAAGTAAGTGTATGAGAAAGGCATATTTTGGTACATGGTTTGATTTGGCCATTCCACATGTCTCAGAAGATTAAAAAACACAAACATTACTTTTCAATCTTAAAAAAAAAATGAAAAAAGAAAAGATACTAGAAAACTTGACATCTATTTTACGTTATCCTCAATTTAATTCAGGCATATGTAGCCCCAACTAAATAGATCAGAAATAGCTTAGATAGTTAAAAGGTTAAATTAGTAATATAACATCTATTGTCAACAAGCTGGAAAAATATCATTAGCCAAATGATTATTTAACTAGTATTTTGAATATTTGATAGGATAGCAAAAGCAAAGAAAGAAGGGAAATGACCTTTCCATTCTGTTCATTAGCTTCATCTTAACCTGAATTTGTTCCCAATCATGGTTCATGAGGAAAATGGCAATTTTGTTATTTTTGTCAGTTAATGGTTTCTTAATAAGGCTTGAGATAAAATTTAAAAAGTCAGTGGCGTGGCAAATGAAAGTACTCAGGAGTCTAAAGCAGGAAAATAGAGATTTTTGAGGCCACATGAATTGTACCCAAATGTAAGGATTTATGAAAATATCTGTTGTTTATATAAACAGACATATCAGCATCTGAGGAAAAGGCATGGTTTGCGGTCTAAGATTGTGGGGGTTAGTGTAGAAGTGACTCTGTGTTACAATTAATTACAATTAATTTTGTGTTCTATTACAAATACAGTGAAAATCACCTTAAGATTTCTTTTCAATTTTTAAATTTGTATTGTTATTGTAGAGGAGATATATAGAGTGGTTACGCTTACATGAATCAGGTAATGAGTACAATGCTTTTCAAACCATGTCTCCCCTTACCGCACTCTCTCCCAGATTTTCCTCCTATCCCAACTCACAAGAACTAGTGACGGATGAAATTTAAAATTTTTTTATTACATAAAAGTTAAAACATTCTTTTTTATATAAAACTTTTCCCCCCTGGATTTTTTAAAGTTCATTATCCATAAGTAGTTGTATATGGTAGGGGGTTTCAATTCCACATGTCAGTTTATGCTTACAATTTGTCTTGTTCAGTGTCACCTTTCTTTTTTTTTTTTGTTGTTGGTCATGAGGCTTGAACTCTGGGCCTGGGCGCTGTCCCTCAGCTCTTCAGCTCAAGGCAAGCGCTCTACCACTGGAGCTACAGCGCCACTACCGGTTTTCTAGTGGTTTATTGGAGATAGGAGTCTCACGGTCTTTCTTGCCCGGGCTGGCTTTGAACTGCAATTCTCAGATCTCAGCCTCCTGAGTAGCTAGGATTACAGGCGTGAGCCACTGGCGCTAAGCAGTGTCACCTTTCTTATTATTCTTCCCCATCTTCCCATTCCCATCCATCCCCTCAGTTTACCTGATTGGTTCCATTTTCACATATGTACTTTCTCTCTCCAGTCATCTGCCTCCTCTGCCTGTGACTTAATACTTCCCCCACCCCATCTCTGACAATAAATATATTACTTCTGGTGCTCATTTTGTTAAACAGTAAGTTAGTTATTCAAAGTATCCACTGGATTTTTGAGTTAAGATATTATCAACTATACAGAGAGACTTTGTTCCTGAATGAAGAGAATCAATTGAAATAGTAATTATCAATATGGACACACACAAATCTAAATTATACTTAACTATATTTTTACCTGTGGAAAGAATGAGCTTAAAAATTGCAAATCAAATTTCAGTATTAGTAAACAAACTGTTAAAAGAAATTATGGCGAGGGAGTTCCGGGAAGATGGCGGAGGAGAAGCTGGAATCTGAACAAGCTCTTGTATAGAAAGCAGTTTTAGAGTTCCAGTGAACAGTCCTAAGCCAAAGAATCACACCAAGTGTACCATCACAGGACAGAGAGTTAGGCAAGAGAGGGGAATCCAAAGCAAGGAGACACATCTGAGTGCTTGCCAGCACCCGCTGCGGCGGCGGTGGCAAAGTCGTGGCGCCCACCACAGCCATAGCCATACCTGAGCGCTCACACAGAGAGTCCGGGACAAAGGAGCCAGACGCAGCAGGTGAGCGGATTCTACTCAACACCAGCAAGAACCGACAAGGAGCGAACATCTTCATCCTGCAGTTTGCAGACCAGAGATGACCCAGGAACCAAGACTTGGCATGAGTAGAAGCCCAAAGTCCTCACTCCTTCTCAGGGAGCACAGGAGGGAAGGCCACCCCTCCCACCCCAGCACAGAGATCTCCATCTTGGATACCGACAAAGCTCAGAGGAGCTGCTAGCTCCAACTCAGGCCTTGGAATAAAATGAGTCATTTAGCAGGTCACAAGAACGTAATGGCGGCGTGACCTGCCAGACTCAGCTCCATCCAGGGAAACGTCACCCAGCTCGGGCGCCAGCCATGCTAGTGGCTTTCCGCACTGGGTATTCAGAGCCAGAGGCTGCCCCTCCCTCTAGCAGCCTCAACAATCAAATGAAAATCAGTACACAGAAACCCTGAGAATGGCTCCAGGCTGGGCTCTGTGAGGTTTTCACAAAATAGCCCCAGGGAAAAGCTACTGTTTGTTGAAAGGCCTCAACTCTACCCAGAACCTAGCCTCATCACTGCATCCACCTCTTTTGTGATTCTCAAAGCAGATCACCCTCCCATTAAACTAACCTGGGAGGGGGCTCTCAAAATCTTGGGTAAAGCAAAGCATTTTTCTGCCTGTTCGAACAAACTGACTTAAGAAACCAATCAAGCCACAGGACCTCAAGCAGATCAGAGACTCCAACAAGAAGCTGGTTACAGACACAAGGGAGATACAGGATTTTTCCCACCCCTCCCAAAAAAAAAATCAACGAACTTTTTTTTTTTCTTCTTCTTCTTTTCTTTCTTTTTTTTTTTTTTTGGTACCTTATATATAATTTTTTTTTCTTTTCTAAAACTTATTAATCTTTAATTTTTGCCTTTTTTGAAAAAAATTGTTTTCCATTAACTTTTTTTTTTCCTCTTATAGTTTTTATTTTAGGGATACGTGAATGTGGGCTTTTCTTTCTATTCTTGTCTTCTTTCTCATTTTTTTTCTTTTTTAATTATCTTTTTGTTTTGTGTTTAGCTCTACTGAACTTCTGATATTTTTATTCTCCCTTTCTTATCCTTTTCAGCGTTTCCTCTCTTTTGTTCTTCTTTATGTGACTTAACCCTTGTCCTGCACATCCTCAGATAAACCCGTAGTTAACTAGTAGACACTATCCCCCATTGTGTACACACTTAATCCACAAATTTATTACTCAATTCAAAAGCTCTGAGACTTAAATTCCTTAATAGCAGTACTACCTCTTCATACCTATATAATATTTTAAGCATTTTTTTAAGTTTTTCACATCTCCTCTATGTCCCTCCCATTCTCTCAATATATTCACATTCCTCTCTAAATAGATTGTTTTTAAATCTCCATAATATCATTAATTTTTACTTTTCTATTTTTTCTGGTTTCTTTTCATTTCCTTTTCCCTTTCTTCTTTTTCTCTCTCTCTCTACTTGCATCCTACCCAACCTATTTCCTGCATTGAGATTAGGACATAGTTAACTCTCCCTGTGCCTACCCACACCAATCTATTCCTATTTTTTTACCCATATCTCTCCCTAACCCTAATAATTTCTGGTTTTCCAAATTCTTCTCTGCGGTTCGAAGACCATTAACATATAGTTGTTTGATGTTGAATAGATGTATCTGTTGAACTAGATTGTATCTGTAGACTATTGACAGTACAAATTCAGACTTTGGTTGATGTTGCCTTAAGATAGTGTTCTAGCACAAAACTGGTGCTATTTTCATCTCAAATGGGAAGAGTAAGCCAGAAAAACACAAGAAAAATGGCAAATCCGGGTATCTCAATTCCCAATCTTGATAATCAGGGGACAGAACAGATAATGAATAATCCAGAGGAGAATTCCCAAATAGCCCTACAAACACTGCTGGCAAACATGATAAATAAAAAGTTTGAAAACATACAAAGGACTCTGTATGAGCGTGATAGGGAGAGAGAGGAGGCATCCCAGAAGTTTATACAGGAATATCATAAGCGTGAGGAAGCTACTCAAAAACTGATACAGGATTTGCGTGAGCAGCTTCAGAATACTCAAAGAGAAAGAGAGGAATGGTATGAGCAGGCTGAGAACACTCAAAGAGAACTACAGGAATCCCAGGAACGGGAGGAAGCTAATCAAAGAGTAATACAGGAATTGAGAGACCAGGTAGAGAATACACAAAGATCACTAAAGGCATTCATGGAATACATTAACAAAGAGCTGAAAGACATCAGGGATACCACAAAGGGAATGCTGAATGGAACCCAACAGAAGGAATGGGATTCCAAAGAAACCATAACCAATGAACTAAGTGATTTAAGAATAAACACTGAACACCAAATTAAGGAAGTAAAGAAATTCATACAAGACCTAAAACAGAGCTTCAACAAAGAATTTGAAGCCATCAAAGCTGATCAATTAAAAGGAAAAGAGATAAAAAACAAAGTAGAAAGTCTTGACAGCAGGTTAGACCATGCAGAAGATCGAATCTCAGGGATTGAAGACAGCCTAGATATTATAGAGAAAGAACATACAACCATCCAAGACAAGTCCAAGAAATATGATAGATCTATCCAACACTTGGAAGACACCATCAGAAGGCCTAATCTAAGGATAATGGGTGTAGAGGAGCACCTAGAAACAGAAGTTAATGGTCTAGGAAATTTGTTTAACAGGATCCTAGCAGAGAATTCCAAAACATACACAAAGATAGGCCTACTCAGATACAAGAAGCTTTTAGAACCCCAAATAGACCAGACCAGAATAGGATATCCCACCATCACATTATAATCCACACAGGATCAACTCAGACCAAGGAAAAGATCCTTAAAGCTGTCAAGGAGAAAAGGGTAATCACCTATAAAGGGAAACCAATTAGAATCACCTCAGATTTCTCAGCAGAGACAATCAAAGCAGGAAGAGCCTGGAATGATGTATGCCATGCCCTAAAAACAAACAACTATCAACCAAGAATACTGTATAAACTCTCTTTCATAACTGAAGGCCAAATAAAAACCTTCCATAGCAAAGAAAAATTGAAACAATACATCTCCACCTAACCAGCCCTACAAAAGATTCTTAAAGATGTCCTACACATAGAAAACCAACAAGACCACAATAAAGGCCAAGAAACTGCACCCAAACTGAGAATCAAAGAACCATAGGAAGAACCCAGTTTTCGCAGCCCCCAAGAAGGTGGATAACATGGCAGGAACTCCCAAACACCTCTCAGTCCTATCTCTTAATGTTAATAGACTGAACTCTCCAATTAAGTGACATAGACTGTCTAGTTGGATTAAAAAACAAGACCCTTCTATCTGCTGCCTGCAGGAGTCACATCTTGCCCGTAAAAACAAACACATTTTCAATGTTAAAGGTTGGAACAAAATCTACCAAGTAAATGGCCCCCATAAAAAGGTGGGAGTTGCAATCCTAATATCAGATAAAATAGACTTCAAATTAAAATTCATGAGAAGAGATAAAGAAGGTCGCTACATACTAATTAAGGGATCTCTCCTTCAGGAAGATATTACAATTCTAAATATCTACAAGTCTAACAATGGAGCACCCAAATTTATCAAAGAAACTCTACTTTCCCTCAAATCCCATATAGATCCAAAGACATTAATTTTTGGGGATTTTAACACACCACTCTCCCCACTAGATAGATCAACTCGGCAAAAACTCAACAGAGAAACCGCAGATCTAAACAGCTGCATAGATCAACTAGACTGAACAGACATCTACCGAACATTTCACCCAGCAGCATCAGAATACATGTTTTTCTCAGCAGCACATGGAACGTTTTCTAAAATAGACCACATTTTAGGCCACAAAGCAAACTTGTCTAAATTCAGAAACACTGAAGTTATACCTAGCATTCTCTCTGACCTCAACGAATAAAATTAGAACTCAACACCAAAAGCCACCAAAGAAAGTCAGGTATCACATGGAGGCTGAACAACACACTGCTGAATCATGAGTGGGTCATGGAAGAGATTAGAAAGGAAATTCAAATGTTCATGCTCTTCAACAAAAATGAACACACAAATTACCAGCTCCTCTGGGACACAGCAAAGGCAGTACTCAGAGGCAAGTTTATAGCTCTGAGCTCCTACATCAACAAAGTGGAGAGATCTGAAACTAACAATTTAATGACACATCTAAACCTCCTTGAAAAAGAGCAGCAAGATAAACCCCAATCGAGTAGACGGAAAGAAATAATTAAAATTAAACCAGAATTAAATGAATTAGAATCCAAAAAAAAGAAAGAATCAACAAAACAAAGAGTTGGTTCTTCGAAAAACTTAACAATATTGACAGACCCTTAGCAAATCTTATCAGAAAAAGGAGAGAACACACCCAATTAATGAACTCAGAGATGAGAATGGAAACATCACCACAGAAACAACCATGATTAAGAATATTGTAAGGGAATACTTCTCATAACTTTATGCTAATAAGTTTGAGAACTTGGCACAAATGGAACTTTTCCTAGCAAATACTGACATGACAAAACTAAACCAAGATGACTTAAACCATCTTAACAGGCCCATATCAAGCACTGAAATAGAAACAGCAATAAGAGACCTCCCAACTAAGAAAAGTCAAGGACCAGATGGTTTTACAATGGACTTTTACAAGGCCTTCAAAGCAGAGCTCACACCAATACTCCTCCAACTCTTCAATGAAATTGAACGAGAAAGCTCACTACCGAACAAAATCTATGAAGCCATCGTAATCCTCATCCCAAAATCAGGCAGGGACTCATCAAAGAAACAGAACTATAGACCCATTTCTTTGATCAACATTGATGCAAAACTTCTCAACAAAATTTTGGCCAATCGATTTCAACAATTCATCCAAAATATCATACACCACGATCAAACAGGATTCATTTCAGGAACAAAAATTAATTAATATTATTCATCACATCAACAGGAGCAAGAATAAGAACCACATGGTTATCTCAATAGATGCAGAAAAAGCATTCAACAAGATCCAACACCCCTTTATGATGAAGCTTTTGGAAAAATTAGGAATCCATGGAACATTCCTCAATACAATAAAGGCTGTATATCACAAACCTACAGCCAGCATTACACTTAATAGTGAAAAACTAAAGCCATCCTCTTAACTCAGGAACAAGACAAGGATGTCCACTCTCTCCACTTCTCTTGAATGTAGTATTAGAATGTCTAGCTACAGCAATAAGACAAGAAATAGACATAAAGGGGATCCAAATAGGGAAAGAAGAAATAAAACTCTCCCTCTTTGCAGATGACATGGTCTTGTATTTAAAGAATCCCATAGACTCCACTCCCAAATTATTCAAGCTGATGCAAAACTTTGGCAAAGTAGCAGGTTGTAAAATTAACCCTCAAAAATCAATGGCTTTTCTGTATGCCAACAATGAGAAAAGTGTGGCTGAAATTAGGAAAGCAACTAAATTTGTAATAGGCCCACAAAAAATAAAATACCTAGGAATTAACTTAACCAAAGAAGTGAAGGACCGCTATAATGAAAGCTTTAAAATCTTCATAAAGGAAATCAACACCGAACTTAAAAAATGGCAAAACTTCCCATGCTCCTGGATTGGAAAGTTTAACATCGTGAAATGGCAATACTTCCCATGGCTATCTACAAATTCAATGCAATACCTATCAAAATTCCAACCTCATTCTTCAAGGAAAAGAAGAGGCAATCCAAAAATTTAAATGGAACAACAAAAGACCCCGAATAGCAAAAACGCTCCTCAACGGAAAGAACACTGCTGGAGGAATATCAATACCAAATTTTAAACTCTACTATAAAGCCATAGTAATCAAAACAGCTTGGTATTGGCATAAGAACAGACCTCAGGACCAATGGAATAGAATTGAAAACCCAGAAATGAACCTACAGACCTATAGCCATCTAATCTTCGATAAGGGAGCTAAAACAATAGAATGGAAGAAAGACATCCTCTTCAGTAAATGGTGCTGGCAAAATTGGTTACCTACATGTAGAAAACTAAAGCTAGATCCTTATATATCACCCTGCACCAGAATCAACTCCAAATGGATCAAAGACCTCGAAGTCAAAGCAGACACTCTGAAAACATTAGAGGATGGAATAGGAGAAACCCTAGGTCTCCTTGGCTCAGGCCGAAATTTTCTGAATAGAGACCTGGAAACACAACAAATCAAAGAAAGGTTGGACAAATGGGATTGCATGAAGTTGCAGAGCTTCTGCATGGCAAATGACATAGCTAGCAAGATCAATAGAAAGCCCACGTATTGGGAGAAGATCTTTACTAGCCATACAATGGACAAGCGTCTCATATCTAAAATATACTTGGAACTCAAAAAATTAAATCCCCCAACAACAAATCCTCAAAGAAACAACTGCCCAATAAATAAGTGGGCTAAAGACTTAAAGAGAAACTTCTCTGAAGAAGAAGGATGGCCAATAGACACATGAAGAAATGCTCAGCATCCCTATTCATAAAAGAAATGCAAATCAAAACAACATTGAGATACCACCTCACTCTAGTTAGAATGGCAAAAATCAAGAACTCTAACAACAACAGATGCTGGAGGGGATATTAACAGAAGGGAACCTTACTTTATTGTTGGTGGGAATGTAAACTTGTTCAACCACATTGGAAAGCAGTATGGAGGTTCCTTAAACGACTTCACACAGAGCTCCCCTATGACCCAGCAATCCCACTTTTGGGCATTTACCCAAATGTTTACAAACAAGACCACACTAAAGCTACCAGCACAACTATGTTTATTGCAGCATTATTTACCATAGCTAAGATATGGATCCAACCCGGATGCCCTTCAGTAGATTAATGGATCAAGAAAATGTGGTATATATACACAATGGAATTCTATGCCTCCATCAGAAAGAATGACATTGCCCCATTTGTTAGGAAATGGAAAAACTTGGAAAAAATTATATTAAGTGAAGTAAGCCAGGCCCAAAGAAACACAGGTCCCATGGTTTCCCTTATTTGCAATATCTAGTATATGTATGAGTCAAGTGGAAAAGGTAAGATAATGTGATGTTAGGAAAATGAACCCTTAGATATATATGTATTTTAATGTTTTTTTTCTTTCATGAATGTGTTTCTAACGCATTTATAAGATTATTTCTTTGTTGCTTTGTATGTCCCTCCCCCACAGTATAACCCCCACTTTCATTATATTTGATGTCAGTATAACTTGTGGAGGAGTTGGGGAAAAACAAGTCGTTTAAGGATTCAGGTGGACCTGTTGCAACAATGAGAAGTACAAATTTTCATGTCAAAAATGAGCTTTACAATGTCGGTGGGGGGGAGGGGGGAAAAGGATGGGGGGAGAGGGGGGAGACTGGGAAGGGAGGTGAATGGTAAACAAACGAGGAGGCTGCAATGCTTGGTAAGAAATGTGTGCATTATCCTGCCCATGTAATTGTAACCCCTCTGTACAGTATGTTCACAAATAAAATAAAAAACTAAATAAATAAAAAGGAAATTATGGCCATATTATGATTGAAAATCTCTATCCTGATGTAAACTGAACTAAATTTAGCAGTACATTGCTCTTCTGTCTTAATTTATGTTCTATGTCAACTATTGCCATTAAACCATATGGCCATGAAATGTTTGTTGCGTTTTTTTGTTTGTTTTATTCAGTTGCTATTGTACAGGGTTTTCTAATCTTTTTAACAGAGTTTATTATTTCAATCAAATATTATATCAATTCAATGACTATCAGGAAACATAAAACAACCATAGAGTCCTTTAACATGAGAATATACTTAATGATTTAAAAAATGCTAGTGTTAATTGTTCCATTTAACTGAGTTCAGTAAAAATACTGACAAATATCCATTTAAAGTCAGTTAACAGCTTGAATGATTAAAACAGGATATTTTAATTTAATTTTCTAAAGAATTTTTATACAATAAATATTCATTTTATGTACAGCATCCAGCTCATTTTACTAAAGGTCAAATAAAAATTTAGAGTGGCATTCATATGTAGCAGACTGAAACTAGATCCCTGTCTGTCACCTAGTAACAGTATCAATTCAAGAATTGATTAAAGGCTTCAATGTAAGACTTGAAACCTTTTGTCTACCACAGAAATGATAGGGGAACCATTCAAATGTATTGGCATAGGCAGGAACTTTCTGAATAGAATCCCAGGAGATCAGCAAATTAACAAAGAATTGACAAATGGAACTACATAAAGTTAAAAAAGTTTCTTTACAGTCAACCATATAGCTTAATAAACTTATAATACAAGCTACAGAATGGCAGATTTTTGCCAGCTATATGTCTGAAAATGGTTTTGTATTCAGAATATACATGAGGTTCGATAATAACCTCCAAAAAATCAATAACCCAATTAATAAATGGGCAAAGGATCTAAATAGAAATTTCCCAGAAGAAATAAAAAATGACCAAAATACACATGAAGAAATTAACTTAAATCCCTGGACAAAAATAAGAAATGAAAATCAAAACAGCATTGAGATTCCACTCAAGTAAATATGGTCATTATCAAGAATACAAACAGTAGACAATGATGGTGAATATTCAGGGAGTAGAGTTACCATATTTCACTTTTGGTGGGAATGTATAATAGTGCAATCACTATGGAAATTGAACTATGTACATTCTTCAAAATAATAAAAAAATCTGTCAGGTTCATAGAGTCAAAAGTCACATGTTTTCTCTTATAAATATGATATATAAAATATAAACATATAATTATAAAATATAAACATATAAGAAAACATACACAGGATTATATGCACATATTTATGGTATATACAGTAGTGGACTACAATAGTTTAACTCATTTGAACAATTAACTGACAATTTAACAAACTGAATATCTGGAAATGAAAACTTCTATTGTTATTAGGACCTACAGGAGCAGGAACAGACAATGGCAGAGATAAATGGAGGGGAAATACAGTAATAATATTCAATGTTTATATATATATATGTATATATTATATACATATGTGAAAATGGAACCAGGTAACTTCAGGGTATAGATGGGGTTGGACTATCTGGGAGCAGATGAAGGAAGAGATATTAATCAAGATGCATTATACACATATATTGACATGTTGAATTAAATCCACTTTGCACAACTACTTAACAACAAATAAAAAACAATTTTAAAAAGAATTAAACCTAATTTTATGATTTATATTTTAAATTCTAGAAGAAAACATGTAACTATTATATGTATTTCAAAATAATATATATCCTTTGTCTTTCTATAAAATTATGCATTCACAATATGATCCTTCTCTCTTTAATTAGAAAAATTAATTCTGAATTTATCCTATGCTGAAGTCAATGCTCTTTACATATCTAAATAAAAATTGAACTCTTATTTTACAAAATATTGTAACTCTTATCTCCCTTTATATTTTATTTTCTAATTTTCTCTTAAAACTGGGTAATAGTAAAAAAAGATATTATATAATTGATATTATATTTGATAATATATAATTGATATTAACATTAAAACTACTATGAAAATCTAGGTCAATGAAGAATGGTTGATGTTTAGGAATATGTATATCAATTATTTGTTCTGTGGACCTTCTCTGAAGTTACTGGGAAAGACATCTGCTAATGTCACAGAGTCCCTGCTACTAACACACATTGAATAAAAATGAATTAAAGGTCTCACCTGACCTCTCAGACTGATGGATAGTAGAGGAGTCCAGCTATAGAGCTAGATTATCACCTTGCTCATCTTTTGCATACCATGAAACAGTTGTCTTGATGACTGATAATGTGGCAGGTCTGTTACATAAAAACTAAATATGCATGCCTACATTTCAATTCTTTGATAAAGATCAGATAGGTAATAGTGACTATAAATATATAAACCTCAAATTGGGGAAGAAAGTCAGTTAATATTTTGTAGCAATTTTCATGTAATTATTTTAATATTATTTTTATGTACTATATGCCTTAAGATGAGTTTAGGAAGAGGCTTACTTTTACCAAATTCATTATACAACAAATACTTAAATCTGGAGATAGCAAATTGGGACAGATGGCCATTCAATCTGTATGCAAAATCAGAATTTTCAATGTGATGAGGAAAAGTACCTGCCATTAGCTCATATTCTAACTTTTCTCAAGCTAGCAAAATACCAAGTATAATAAAAATGTTAATTATGTTATAATACAAATCACAGTAATTAAAACAAAACATCATCAAGAACATCAACACAACTACAAAATGTATCCTGAATCCAATATTTAGAGTGCTGATGTGATTTAAAATAGGTTGTAAAACAGAAGATATTTTGAATGATGGTGTGTGAAATGAGGGCTTGGAGGCAATGTTATTCTTATGCCATTTTAGAAACCTGAATGATTTCATATCTTCAGGGCTGGACTAACTCCATATTTTGGGGCAAGTGGATTTCAATGTTGCCAAGGCAGTAGACAGAGTTTCCAAGGGCAACACACCACTTCTACTATCCAAACGACATGAAATATGGATTAACCTATGGGCCACCAAATGATATCAGATGGTCCTCCTGAGTAGAATATTGAAAACATTCTCCAAATGCACAAATTACCCTTTACATGAATTACATTTTGTAAAAAATTGAATTATTTATCTTTTCCTCCTGAGGTAATACTAGCAACAACAAAAAAAAGCTATGCTGCACTCCAAAAGCAGTGTAATAGGCCAGACAAATTAAAAATACCACTCAAAGTCTTCTTCTATTTGTTGAAGAACATAATTAATTAACAGTAAATACTTGGAAAAGACCTCAAATATGTTAACTATATTAAGGTGCTACTAGCAAGTATCTTTATAATTTTATCTCATTTTTCCTTATCCTTAACTATTAAACTTCCTTGTTATTTGTGTACATTATGTCTGCTGAATAATGGATCATAACAATGGCATGCATGTATAGAAAGTATCTAAAATGTATACTTTCTTCTCATTTTTATCTCTAAGGAGACATTAAGGATAATAGAATTTGCAAGTTAACTAAATGAGAAAAAGTAAGCAAAGTAGAAGGGTAGAAGGAACATTTTCAATGAACATGCAAGAGAGACGGAGGTTTCAGCTCATCAGGAAGGATGTACATATTTACAAAATGAAAGCAAATTAAATGAACTTCAGACATATTCACAATGAATTAAATGAACCACAGACATATTCACAACAGTAATTCTAATTTGATTATACCGGAATTTACTATTATATCTCAGTAAAATGATATGTAACCTGTTGTTTCTTTAAATAGTTTAGAAATAATTGTAGAAGTCAAGGGAAAGCTTACCCATTGAAACACACCTAGAGTTAACTTGGTTAAGACTTGCAGAGGTAAAAACCAAACAAAGATTGTGTTTTTTAAGTCAGTCATATATTAATGCCAGAAATGCTCTAAATAACTTCTAAGGATTCTATACAGAATCCTTTATCCAGTTGACTGACAAAAAAAGGTGAAATCTCTTTTAGACTTAGTTTTTATGGTAGAGTTAGTTATTATAATATAACCTACATGTTATTTTAAAGAATTGGCAGAAAGTTGTAGCTGGAAATAATATTTTGCAAGAATGTATTCTCAGGACACTGTACTCATGTATGAAACCATTAGTGCTAGAATGGAGGTGTAAATGTTCAAGTAATAAATTTAGTTCCTTGAATTGTTAAAACTACAATAAAAGTATTACATGATCTTCTTTCAATAGAAACATTTTTCTAGTCTTCATATCCACCCAGAGCACTCTTTGGTCAAGTGATATGATTGTTGACTCACTCAGCACAGCTATATTGAAGTATCACAACTCTAAAATCTCAGAGACTTGAATAACAAAAATTGATTTATTTCTGTTTCACATCCCTATTTAGGCAGCCATGGTTGTGCTCAAAATTATCTTGTTCTATAGAAGGTTTGACTGAGCAGCTTGTCAGGGAAATAATAGTATTTAACAAAGCAAAAAGAGCCTTGAGAATCAAAAAATGTCTCAAAGGCTTTTAAGAAATATCAAAATTCACCTAACCCCATGTTTGGATTTTTATTTATTTTTTATTTTTTATTTTTATTTTATTTTTTTTTTTTGTCGGTCGTGGGGCTTGAACTCTGGGCCTGGGCGTTGTCCTTTAGCTCTTCAGCTCAAGGCGAGGGCTCTACCACTTGAGCTACAGCGCCACTTCCGGTTTTCTGGTGGTTTTATTGGAGATAGGAGTCTCACGGTCTCTCCTGCCCGGGCTGGTTTTGAACCACGATCCTCAGATCTCAGCCTCCTGAGTAGCTAGGATTATAGGCGTGAGCCACCAACGCCCGGCTGGATTTTTATTTATTTTTTATTTTCTTTTTTTTTATTGTGAAAATACTGTACAGAGGGGTTACAATTACATGGGAAAGATAATAAGTGCATTTCTTATCAATCATTGTAGCCTCCTTTGTTTCCCTGTTCCATCCCTTCTCATCCTCTCCGCCCCGCCCCCACTGAATCCTCCCCACCAAAGTTGTAAAGTTAGGTTTTCAACATAACGACTTGTACATCTCGTTATTGCAATGGGCCCACCTATATCCCTGTTTTAACGATTTGTTTTTTCCCTTCTCCTCCACAAATTATACCAACATCATACAGTGAAAGCAGGGGTTATACCATGGGGGAGGGACATACAAAGCAAGAAAAAAAAATCTTATAAATATGTTAGAAACAATCGCATGGAAGCAAAAAAAAAATTGAATACATATCTTAGGGTTCATTTCCCTAACATGAACTTATCCGACCTTTTCTGCTTGACTCACACATATACTAGTTGTTGCAAATAAGGGAAACCATGGGACCTATGTTTCTTTGGGCCTGGCTTACTTCACTTACTAGAAGTTTTTCCAAGTCTTTGCATTTCCTAACAAATGGGGCAATGTCATTCTTTCTGATGGAGACATAGAATTCCATTGTGAATATATACCATATTTTCTTGATCCATTCATCTACTGAGGGGCATCTGGGTTGGTTCCATAGCTTAGCTATGGTAAGTGGTTAAACAAGTTTACACTTCCACTAACAAAGCAGTAAGGTTCCCTTCTGTCCACATCCCCTCCAGCATCTGTTCTCATTAGAGTTCTTGATTATAGCTATTCTAACTGGAGTAAGGTGGTATCTCGATGTTGTTTTGATTTGCATGTCTTTTATGGCTAGGGAGGTTGAGCATTTCTTCATGTGTCTATTGGTCATCCTTCTTTCCTCTTCAGAGAAGTTTCTCTTTAAGTCTTTAGCCCACTTATTTATTGGGCAGTTGTTTCTTTGAGGATTTGTTATTGGGGGATTTAATTTTTTGAGTTCCAGGTATATTTTAGATATGAGACGCTTGTCCGTTGTATGGCTAGTGAAGATCTTCTCCCAATCCCTGGGCTTTCTATTGATCTTGCTAGCTATGTCCTTTGCCATTCAGAAGCTCTGAAATTTCATGCAATCCCATTTGTCCAACCTTTCTTTGATTTGTTGTGTTTCTGGGTCTCTATTAAGAGAATTTCAGCCTGTGCCAAGGAGACCTAGGGTTTCTCCTATTCCATCCTGCAATGCTTTCAGATATAATGCCCCTGAGGTAAATGAGAAGAGAATGTCAATTCTTCCTTCAAAGAATATGCAAATAGGTGAATGAAATAATTATTATGAGTACCAGTCTGTCATTAGTTCATTTCTTTCATTCCATTTTACATACTCAACAGCACAGAATCTCTCTTTCAGACCTTCAGATGTTAGAAATAATCTCTTCTGATTGTAATTCCAATATAAATTGTGATTAGAGGCTCAGATACCACAGATATTTGAATGTTCCTTTTTCCTTGTTGAACTTGGGGCTTGATTCTTTTAAGGATACTCCTTACTCTAAAGCCTTACCACTTAGTTAATTTCTCTCCCTCATTCATTTTACATCTGCATATTCAGATAAAATACATTCCTTCATTGATTTTATTGCTAAGTCAGACTATTTTACTATTCTTGTAAAGATTTTTCGCCATCTGAAGTGCCTGCATTAGCTTACTTGATCTAATATTCTTCTTTGCCTCATTCCTCTGACATTCCATCCCATTGAGCAAAAGAAACTAGTTATTTCTTAACTGCACTTACTCTGTGATTTTTCATATGCTATATCCTGTTCCTTAGTCTTTTTTCTGTATTTTAAAAAATATATTTCCTACTTATTTCTATTACTAATAACTTCAATTGTTGGTTTTTCTAACTTTAGATTTCCCAAAACATTTTATCTATCTAGCTCATTGATCTTACTATCTAAATCACCTTTTCTATCTCCAATGAGTATAAAGCATTGACCCTAGTTTCTTCTGTTCCTAGTTTGTTACCCTTCTCACAGTCTCACTTCTTTACAGACTCAGCACAAGTTTTCTAACCATTGAATTCTCTGAAAACTGAACATATAGAACTCCAAAACTACTACAACTGTGTCTTCAATGTATGTAACTGTCTAAATTCAAGGATGATAATTAAATCTGAATGTCTCTTCAACCAGGAAGCTAAATATACTGGAAAACAAATAACTATCTTGAATATAGTGGACAAAAATGATCATCTTAACCACTTCTATTGTAATTTATAATTCTTTTTTTGTGGAGAATTTCAAATCACTTTATTTTATTTATTTTGTCCTATTTTTTATTGTAAAAGTGATGTACAGACGGGTTACAGTACATAAATCAGGTTATGAGTACATTCCTTTTTTTTAACACTGTCAGCTCTTCCCTCGTTTGTTTCCAGATTTTTCCCCTCCCAATTCACACCAACATAAGTTGTATACCTTTTTTGGGGGTTGGGGGGTCCGGTCGTGGGGCCTGAACTCTGGGCCTGGGTGCTGTCCCTCAGCTCTTCAGCTCAAGGCTAGTGCTCTACCACTGGAGCCACAGAGCCACTTCCAGCTTATCTCTTTTTGCTTATGTGGTGCTGAGGAATCGAACCCAGGGCCTCATGCATGTAAGGCAAGCGCTCTACAACTGAGCCACCTTCCCAGCACTGTATAGCTTATTTTTAACATAGTGTTTAAGTTTAATGAAATGAAGTCCAATAATTGGAAACAATAGGCTTTTATTTTATTTTTTTGTGTTTTCTTCCTGTTTTTACCTTGTTTTGCTATTTTTGATTTCTGTACTTTTTGTCTTGTATTTGAGGTTATCTGATCTACAAAGGAAAAAGGGAAGCACGTGAACAGTAATTTATAATTCTTAAGTTCCAGTGACTGCCAAGCAGCCTAGCAACACTAATGAAGTTTCCTCACCCAAACTTTCACTCTCCTAGTTATTTATCATAACTTTTCTCCACTCCTGAACTTATGGCACCATGTCTTTCATTCTTTTCCTTAACCTAGTGAGCTTGCACCTTGTTTTATTGACACAATAGAAGTAATCAGGAAGTTATTCCCTTAGTACTCACCATGTAATTCCCCACCTATATGTAGCTAGATTCTGTTTCTCTATGCAGCTATGTCTAAACAGTCTGATCTTGCAATAGCAACAACAGTAACAAAATCCTTATGCATATTATATTTATTTTTATGAGAAAATGGAAACTGTCTATTTTGTCTTTCATAAGATAGAGTGAATATTTTCTTCCTATATCTTCTCAGTGACAGTACAAAAGCAAGGTCCTTCTATCTTTTTATTCTCACAAATGAAAATTAAAATTCCTTTTCATTACACATTCCCATCTGGTGACTAGCCTAACTTCCTTCTTCCCAATGTCACCACTACCTACCCAAATTTTGAATATCAAATACACCATTCTTTCCACAGTGACAAAGGTGAATTCTTCTCATGTGTGGAAGAATGCCTAAGAAAGTCATAAGTGGCTCATGTTTGTAATCCTTGGCACTTAGGAGGCTGAGATCTGATGATCATGGTTTGAAGCCAACCTGGGAAGAAAAGTCCCCATAAATTCTTGTCTCCAATTAACCAATCAAAACCTGGAAGTGGAGATGTGGCTCATGGTGTTCGAGCTCTAGGTTTGAGGCAAAGAGCTCAGGAACAGTGCCCAGACTTGAGTTCAGTCCTGATCAAAAAAATAAATTAATTAATTTGAAAAAAATAAAAGAAAGTTTTAACTGTTTGACACTTCTTTGCTTGAGTTTCAGAATGCCATAAAATGTGTGTAGTCTTTTATTGTAACCACTTATTTTTTATTCATTCTAATAGATTCTCTTCATCTTAGTCTTCCTCTAGAATATCACAGGGTACAATCCATGGGATAACATTTTTTTTGTCCATAATCTACCTATCAATCAGTTAGAGTTTGACAGATACAGGCAAAGAATTGATTGAAGGTACTTTAATACATATACACGATTAATGAAACCACCAGCTGATGATGAAGTAAGTAGACATTAGCAAGAAGGCCTGAAACCATGAATTGTACTAATGGTATCTACAGAGAGCTGAGACTGTGGAAATTGTCAGTGGTGGGTTGCAGCCAACTTATATTGGTTGACAAGAGCTGATTGTTAAAATTCCAGGCAATGTACAAACTGGAAACCAAATATAGCTATTAATAAATATTAAGTTTTATAGTTTTTTGATCAAATGAGTTATAATAAAATCTAAGAAACAGCATCAAAATCTTAGTACTTTCTAATTATGAATTATAATTTTATAACATCTGACTCATGATAATTTATGTTTATATGAGGAAAATAACACTAAGTAACTTTGCCTACCAGTTTGGCATGATGACAATATTTTTTTTCCAAGCAAATTAATAAATGCCATAAAAATGAACCACTCTCCCTCAGTTAGACAGTTGTTCAACACAGTGGTGACTGGAGTCTCACATAAAGATTGTAGCACAAAGAAACACACCTACCATCAGAGCTATGAAAAGACAGGGTAGAGTCTGGATTGTATGAAATTATGACTGTAATTTTCTTCTATCAAGCATCTATGTGATATTAATTTTTCTGAGTGGACAAAATCAATTTGCAACCTTCAATTGTGGCCAGTAACATTGGTCTCATGAAGCACCAAGATTAAGAAATGAACAAAAAATTAATTAGAAGTCACAAATAGCACATTGGTGGAAATCTCAACTTCTATACCTTGGAAACTTGCTTACCTTGAGATCTGAAATTTATATTTGGAGTCTATGCTAATCCTACACATACACACACACACACACACACACACACACACACACACACACACACACACATTTCTATCTATCTTTCTATTTTTCCATCCATCTATCTACTCTTATAACTAGTCAGATAGACATCTATTCACTTAGATCCTAAAGATTTCTGACTTGCCATACTGATACCTAAAAATATTATTACCATACTAAGTAATATTCAACAAGAATTTGAGACCATACTAACTGAATTTTACCTGATATAACATATAGAATATTTCTTGTCACATGACCATATTTATAAAGGGTTTGTTTAATATTTAATATATATAATGTTTAATATATTTAATAGGGTTTGTTCCAAAGAGTTCAGGCTTAGAACACACTGTTTTCTACTAGGCTTGCTACCTTCTGGATAGAAATAGCTTGAAGTTTTTTAAAACTCCTCAGAAAAAATACCTAACTCAAACTAAGTTCAGACCACAAGTATGAGTCTTCTTGAGAGGTACTTGGGAAGAGACAGAACTTATGGGAAATCCTCAAGGCATAGATAAGAGAGCAGTGATTTCATCTTCCTTTCACTATAGCTAACCTGTCTCATGATCATCCCTTCTTAAGATCTTCCAGACTAAATGACTTCATCATAACTTGAAGTCCTGTAAAGACATATGTGCCTGCTTCAAGCTCAGAAAATTCTATTAGATATTCTCACTACTGGAATGCTTCTCTGCTGTATCTGCATATAATTTCATTGACCAGCAGGAGCTCTTTACTTAAATCTAATGTCCCAATGATGCTTTCAGGAGACTGTTATATGGAATAACAATTACTTTTCTACTTGCACACTCTCAATGCCCTCCCATGTTTTAGAATGATTAATAAGTGCTTAGTTTAAGGTCAATGATCCTAAAGCATTGAGATGGAAATATGCTGTGAAACTTGTACATTGACTCAAGCATTAATCTGTGGTGCGACGGACCAGCTCGGCCGGAGCACTGGGACCGACGGGACAGGGATCTCGGGATAGGTGGGCAAAGGAGTCGGCGAAGTGACAAACAGACACAGACTCAAAAGAGTTGCATCTGAGTGTATCTTTATTGAGGAGAATTAACATTTTTATACAGTGTGTGATTGTGACATAGATTCTTTGTTTATTTAAGCACGTAATCAATTTTTTAAAAGGCAAAGCATTGATGAATTACATGAAAATTAATGACTATCCCACCAACTGTTTAAGCTAAGTGGTGCGAAACAAGTCTAGCATATTGTTTAATAGAATACGTCATCTATTCAGCCTTTTTTATGTTTAATAATTAACAAACCTAAGACAGGGCTGTACTTACATTATACTCTTTTTAATTTTATCCAACTAATTTTATCTTTATAAGCTCCTGTATAAGGAAATGGTTCTTGGTTGGTTCAGGAAATATGTTACTAACTTTATATTTTGTGTGATAACATCATCTATTCCCTATAATGTAAGTTGGACTACACTTAATCATAACTGTTGGGAGAATCTTTCTTTTTCTTTTATAATCAGAGGTCCCTTCTTTTTAGAACTCTCTAAACTACTGGGATAACTCTTTCTAACTTAGTTTAGTTTATTGATTTTGTCTATTAGACATATCTAGAAATTTTAAGTCTTTATATTTACTATTTATGAGCTGCAAAACCGCTTGTGAAGTTGTAGGAGTTTCTGGAGGCAACGTCACATCAGATGATAGATTGATTGGGGGATTGCCCACATTTAATCTTTGGCCTTAGTCTTTATTACTTTAGAGAAGCCATCTCTATTGGACTGGAAAAATACAACATGCTCTGTTCACGGATCAATGGAAAAATAGCCAAAATGAGAATAAAGACAACGAATGTACAGCCAAGAAGAATATAGTAAGAATAAAGGTAGAGGCTATAAAGGTGCAGCCAAGTGTATGGGAAGCCTTGAACCAACACCCCCTTCCTGGGGGCATGCTTCCTTGAAGCTCTTTGTCCAACACAATCTCTCACGCAGACTCCGCAGAAGGTGGCGTGGCACCCATTGGTCACAGAAAGATGTCCACTCAGCTGGAAATACCAGGAACCACTGGAAATGAAGAAACTTAAGTATTTGACCTTGTTTCTCTGGCCAGAGACTATTCATTGAACTTGCAGTCCCTTGTTTTGTTGTCGAGGTCAAATCAGAAGCCATCTGTCCACCACAGGCAGCTTTATGGAAGTGCTCCGCCCACCTGCGCTGGCTTCTCTTTGCTGAACCCAGCTAAGGACTCCTTGCAGACACATATTCATGGCTGCTTTGCCTGCTGTGATCTCTGCTCCTTTCCAAACGCTTGCTTCGGCAGCTTCCTCTCCATTGTGCCTCTCGGACTGGGTTCCCATGGTGGTTGGATACTGAGCTGCTTGTTAGAGGAGGAAACAAGAGTTGTACACAATGGCAGGCCTGAATTGGCCTGGAGGCAGGACAGACGCTCTCCCAGGTGGGACTTGTCAGGGCACAGGGCAGGCATCCTGCCACTGGGCCCTGGGTCACTGTGGTGAGCAGCAGTCACACTGGAACTTCTCTTTCTCAGAGAACAACGGGTTAATTCTGACCAGATTGTCTTTTTTAGGGAATCCAGTTCTCCACCAACTCCTGGGGGATGCCTGGGGCTTGAGTCTATGCCAGGCTCCACTCCTGTCCAGAACCTTTTATTCCAAAAGTTTCAACCAAGTGTACGTGGCGTGGCACTGTGGCCCAAGTTTTATCCCTTCTAAACGATTTGTTCACCTAGCTACCAAAATTTAGGGTAGTTAAAAAAAAACATATGTTGTTTACATATAGTTATACAATATTTTGTCTTTTTAAATTTATACATTTATTAATAAAGATGTATAGTATATTTCATACATGTACACTTTTTAAAAATAATTTTACTCATTCTTAATTTAAACATAATTTTATTGTAAAAATACCGTACAGAGGGGTTACAATTACATGAGCAAGGTAAAGAGTGGATTTCCTATCAAGCATTGTTATCTCCTCCTTTGTTTTTGCCTACCCCCCCACCTTCACAACTACAGCCCTCCTCCCCTTCCTTCCCTCCCCACCTAAATTTTGTAAAGTTCATTTTTCAACATAGTGTCTTGTACATCTCATTGTTACACTAGGTCAACCTGTATCCCTATTTAAGCATTTTGTTTTTCCCTTCCCCTCCCCAAGCTAGCGAAGTGTATATACAAGATGCAGGGCCCCTGCATCAAATACAGTGAAAACAGGGGTTATGCGGTGGGGAAGGAACATACAAAGAAACAAAAAAAATCACATGGTACATTAAAAATATATTAGGAACAATAGCAAGAAAGGAAAAACCACTTGTGTCCCTATCTTGGGGTTCATTTTGCTTAACATCATCTTATGTGGTTATATGTACATAGCTTTTGACCTTTTCTGCTTGTCCCAGACATATACTAGTTATTGCAAATAAGGGATACCATAGGACCTGTGTTTCTCTGGGCCTGGCTTACTTCACTTGATATAATTTTTTCCAAGTTTTTCCATTTCCTAACAATTGGGGCAATGTCATTCTTTCTGATGGAGGCATATAATTAAATATATATGTATATATTTATATATATACATATATCACATTTTCTTGATCCTTCATCTACTGAGAAGCATCTGGGTTGGTTCCATATCTTAGCTTTGGTAAATAATGCTGCAATAACATAGTTGTACTGGTAGCTTTAGTATTCTTTAGTTATTAGAGTGAAGCATGTTTCTTTTTCCTTATATACAATAGCTTTTCGTAATGTGAATTTTTGTAAATGTTTACCTCAACTATCCTCCACATATTATTTTAACAAATCTTTTAGACAAATTCAAGCTTTTGAAATGAAAAAAAATATCAAGTTTAGACTTATAGGAAGAGTAAATAGTAATTTACTCTATTTGAATTGCATAACAATAAGAGGAATGTGACTCATTATTCAGACAGTTGCAATGATAGTGCTTTTCAAAATACCTTTCTATTTTTTTTTTGTCAGTACTGGGATTTACCATCTCTCTCAGCTTTTTTACTTTTGGCTGGTGCTCTACCGCTTGAGTCATACTTCATTTCCAGATTTTTAATGATTTTTAGAGTTAAAAGTCTTGCCAAGATTTTCTTTGCTTAGATTAAATATCAGCCTTGTGAGTAGCTAAGATTATCGGGATGAGCCAGGTGAGCTGGGACTCAAAGTACTTTGAAAACTATTTTCTAATGATATTATTTAGCTGAATTGGCATAGATTGCTGATTACAAAGGCTTTTTCGATATGTTAAATCAACTTGAGTTTGTATGTGACTGATTTTATGTGTGTGATTCCATTTTCTCATGTCCCATTTCAAAATTATTTTTCTATAAATTGAAACATGTATCCATAATGATTCACAAAAAGAAGATACTTCTGTGTTGATCAAATACATTTGTGGGAATCCCAGTATTTTCCACTGGGGCCTGAATGAAGTACTGTTGGTGATCAGCTCATTATACAAAATTGATAACCTGCATGCTGAAATAAAAACACAGAAAACATACTTAAGAAATATGATTGTAGGTAGGAAGACTCATTCATGTGTAAAAATAATGTGTTGATAACAGGATAACAACGTTTCTATTCCTGATTTTCTTACCAATTCCTTTGTTCTTTTTACCCAAAAAAACATTTTTTTTTTATGGTGAGAATACCATACAGAGGAGTTACGATTACATGGGCAAGATAACGAGTACATTTCTTATCAAGCATTGTTGCTTCCTCGTTATTTCCCCTTCTCATCCCTTCCCATACCCCCCCAAAAAAACCATTTTTAACATCTCAGTTAAATTAGAAGATTGGATTCTATGACATTATATACTGTGTATGATGGCTGTTAACCTATAAAGAGTATTTGTTCTTAATTTATCTTGGATTTCTAACTTCTTTGGAGGAAAACATATAACAACATGTTTTTTTTTAATGTTCTTTTATTGCCACTTATCACAACAATGCTTGTTCTCAAAAACAGGTTATTCTAATATAGTTACCACAGTTTAAATCTTCTGAGTGAAAATTATAGGGTCCATTTCCCTTGTTGCTACTTGATTGCCTCTCTATATATTGTGATTTTCAACATATATGTTCAATCATTTTCCAGTCCCTTCTCATTGCAACATATTATGATCATTTGTGTGATCATATAATGATCTCTTACTTCAGAAAATTAACAAGCAAATATATGTCATTCCTCAGGTTGAAAACTTTGTAGTTACTATTGTGTTTCCTTAAGCACAAAAGCATGTTAATAGAATTTGAATATACTCCATGTGCTTGTTACTAGGAAGATATATTTTTGTTGTAGTAATAAGATCAACTGATATGAGGTCTTTGCATAGTAGACACAGGTGTGGAATCAGCCAAAAGATAAAGAAGACAGTAATTACAGCCTAGACAAAATCTGAAAGTCAACTGCAAGTCATGGACCCATTCCTGTAAGGATGTGGACAAAGCATTGCATGGGAGGCCCATGCTCTTCAGCTCTGTGCCTCAATCTGATACCTGTCATGAATATTATTGATCAGTCACAGGGTTACACTGTTATGTGTTATTTGATTGAAATTTAGTGTATATGCTGGCTTTTAATATGCTAATAAAAACTGTTATGTAGTCTTGAGATTTGAATAAAATTATTAGCACTTTCAGCTTGTGAAGAAGCAGAAATTGAGGTTATCTAATTCAATATTTGATATGTATTTAGGGTCATGCTGATGAGGAAAATATGAACAAAATGGTATTCTTTGTTTTAAAATACACTTTCTTGGGGCTGGAAGGTAGCTCAGTGGTAGAGCGCTTGCCTTGCATACCTGAGGCCCTGGGTTCGATTCCTCAGCACCACATAAGCAAAAACAAAAAAGCTGGAAGTGGTGCTGTGGTTCAAGTGGTAGAGCGCTAGCCTTGAGCTGAAGAGCTGAGGGACAGCGCCCAGGCCCAGAGTTCAGGCCCCATGACCAGACCCCCCAAAAATACTAATAAAATAAAATAAAATATACTTTCTTAACATCATAGATTTTCAAGTTCCATTCCTTGGAAGGAATAGTGTTATTTTCTTGATAAATGTACATGCTTTCCTCTAAAATTCTGAAAGTTCTTAATGATTCCTGGTGTCTATTTCTCCTATAACTACCTAGGATCCACAGACATTAAATTCCTTAATGATACTTAATGATACTTAACCTTAATGATATTTCCTTAATGATACTTTATTTTCAATTCATTTCTTACAAGAACAAAAGTTTCTAAAAGCCCATTGGATCATGGCAGGTAGAACATGTACTTAGCATGCAGGAGACTCTGAGTTCAAATCCAAAGAATTCCAAGACAAAAACAAACAAACAAACAAAAAACTACTGATCTTTTTCATAAGGTGAAAGAGTGGTGATGATTCTGTAACCATTCATTTTGTGTAAAATATTTAATTATGTGGCTTTGGTGCCATTACATTGCAATACTAGTGTATCTGCTGACATTAAATACCACCAGAACTAGTGAATTTGCTGACATTAAATACCACCAGAATCTTCATATTCATCCATTGTGACAGTCACACATTTCCAATATTTTTTCAATATACGTGCATCTATCTATACATATATCTATTGTTAAAAACTCCTGGCATGAAGGCTGGGAAGGTGGCTCAGTGGTAGAGTGCTTGCTTTGCATGCATGAGGTCTTGGGTTCGATTCCTCAATACCACATAAGTAGTAAAAGCCGAGAGTGGCGCTATGGCTCAAGTGGTAGAACTCTAGCCTTGAACTGAAGAGCTGAAGAACAGTGCCCAGGCCCAAAATTCAGGCCCCCACAACAAACAACAACACCAAAAATTAAAAAATAAAAAAATAACCTCCTGGCATGAATCCTAGCGCTTTGGAATCGGATCCCTGTCAATTGCTCTGCTGTCTTCTGCTTTCCTTGCTTCCTGATTCCATCCTTCACCCTGAGTTTCTTCTGTTGTTGTGGTTGTTGTTTTTATTTTTTTTTAGATATATGCAAAGAGGTTTCAGTTGAACATGTTAGCTTAGGAGTACAATACTTGTTAATTGTTAAAAACTAAAATTTCTCATGGACTAAGAATGTTGCATTGCTTTTCATATAGTTGATGTACATTTATCCTTCAGGGCTAAGCTAAATTCCATTTCCTCAGAGCTGGCTTATTGTTAGCCATTCCTTTAACATCACTTGGATTAATTCTTCGGAGCTTTTAACATGATCAAATGTTGTGCATTTATTTATTTATTTACAGACTTAACTATCTTTCTACATCAGCATGAGAACTAAATATATGCAGAGAACTCTTAATTACCATAATATATCACGTACAATGTACGATATGATCTTCTCTTTCCTTCCCATCTCTTTACACATATACAAATACACACATATATTTCATAATTTAATATATACACAAAGTAAGCATCATCAGTACATTATTCATTTTAAAGAAGGAGTGTGATTTTACAGTGTACTATAAAAATGAGTTACTTACAAGTGAAATTTATGTGGGATTTCTAATATAACATCCAAGTCAGTGACACATGGGTCTTAATTCTAAATAAATCTAGCTTACTTTGCTGTATATAGGATTTATTCAAGTCTTGTCAAACATATGAGGATATATATAACACTTAATTCATACAACTTGGAGTCATGTTACTTTGGACAGAACAATGATTAGAAATACAGAATCAGAGTGCAATGCAGTTACTCCAATACTAGTTCTCCACGAGACAAGACTACAAATAAAGCTCTGCCTTAATAAAATGTTGAAAGTATTCCACAGTGATGTCTTTCCTCTTCTTGAAATTTCTAAATTTCAATAAGTAACTTATCACCCATCTAACATTTTGTATATTAAGAATTAGCTATTCATCAATACTTCATAAAAACAATTATATAGATATTCAAAGGTTTATTTTTATCATTTTTTATTACCTTTATGTAGTTGTACAAAGTAGTTGCCATTCAACAAAGCAGTTTATGAACACAATGACTCTTGATCAGTGTCACACTTTCGGCATTCTAACCCATTCTTCCTCCAACCCCCTTTTCCTTACTCTTCTTAATTTTGGATGACATATATTGAAATTTTATGGAGCTCTTCCTCTCTTCTTTGTCTACCTCACCTCACCCCTTGTACCTGCTTCTGGTGTTAAGTTTGTTGAACTTTGACTTTGTCTTTCTAAGGAATTACCCTATTTGAATTCTTCCTTGGATCTACCATATTTCAGTTAGTACATTTGTATACCTGTATACTTGCATACCATGCAACATGTTTATTTATGTCTATAATCTCATGGGATTGGTTTGTGAGAATGTATGTGTGCATGTGTATGAGAAAGAGAAAGAGAGAGAGAATGAGAGAGAGAGAAAAAGAGAGAGAGAGAGTGTGTTTCCTGGGGGGCTTGGATTGTCAGCCTGGGTACTATCACTGAACATTATTTTTTTGTTAAGGTTAGTGCTCTCTAGTGCTCTAACTACTTGAACTATAGCTCCATTTCCACTTGCAGCTTTTGTGTGTGTAGGTGTGCCAATCCTGGGACTTGAACGCAAGTTCTGGACACTGTCTCTGGGCATCTTTGCTCAATGCTAGCTGAGATACCAATTGAACTACAACTACACTTTTGGTGCTTAACTGGAGATAAAAGACATATAGACTCCCCTGCCCATGCTGGCTTCAAACTCAGATCTCATCTTCAAATCCTCAAATTTCAGCCTCTTAACTATTTAGCATGGGCACCCCGGGCTAAAGAGATATTCTTCAGGTATATAAACATGGCCTAACCAGTTTGAAGTTTCCAATGATGGAAATTCATTTCCTTTTATTTAAGTGGGCTATCAGGTTGATTGAAACCTCTAAGATTATTAAGTATATAGAAAGTTGTACTTTCTACTTTCTAGTATGTAAGTACAGAATAAGAAAATAATAATCAAGACAAAATATCTGAGACATATTTTCAGATAGCATTGCCGACACATAAATATCTTTACTAACACATCTTAAGCATGGAAAATATTTTAAATTTGAAGGCGAAGTATATCTTAGGTACAGAAAACAAGTTCAGATTTTATGAGGATTTGAGAATGCCTGCTTACATATGTGTACATCACACACACACACACACACACACACACACACACACACACACACACACACACACACAAAACCTAATAGTTCTATATAGCTTATAAAACACTTAAAATTATTTTTTTTAGCTAGATGCCAGTCACTCATGCATGTGATGCCAGATACTCAAGATGCTGAGAACTTAGGATCCTGATTTGAAGCCAGCCTGGGCAGGAAATACCTGAGATGTTTATTTCTAAAAGCCATTAAGCTGGAAGTGGATCTGTGGCTCAAATGATAGAACACTAACCTTGAGCAAAGTAGCTCTAGGACTGTTCTCAATCTCCAATCCATGAGTGCAAGACTCAGAGTAAGCATACAGAAAAACAAATAAATATTCCTCTAATTTAATTATTATTTAGAATAATCATAATCTTTAATTTAGAATTTTATTGAAATATTTTCTTTATAATCATCACAACATGGTCAGAATCAGCCCAGATTCACCTTTTGACTTTTAAGTTTCTCATGCTTTAACTCACCATAACAAGTGCCTTTAACAGAAATTATATTAAAATGTGTAATTCCAGCATATTTCCAAAGTGTGTAAGCTTGCATAATAGATTAAATAAATAATAATGACCATCTGTCTCACTTTACCTGAGATACCAGTATGGGCTTGTCTGTCCTATAATCACAGAGTCATAAATGGCATATAATATAGTGTACCCTATTGCACTCCAAATGCACTATTGCTTAGACCACAATTTGTAGGATACCTGTATATAATATTTCCTAAGAAAATGAAAAGAGGCTGGGTACCTGTGATTCACCCATGTAATACTAGCCACTCAGGAGGCTAGGCTCTAACAATCACGGATCAAAGCCAGCCTGAGCTGGAGGACATGTGAAAATCAATAATTTATAGACTACAAGTAAGCTATAAAGAAATGGAGAGCATTCATGAATTCTGAGAAAGTGTTAGCTGAAGCATCCTTGTGAAGTGTTAGTCTATAAAATTAGTATGTAGTTGACAAATAATCCATTCACGTAGTGATTTGAGCACTGCTATAGGTGAGCATTTATTCAAGGCCATATTATTCTCAATGAATGTCCTAGCAATCCCATTCCAATCAATGCCAATTGTGTTTCATTTCTTTGACCAATTTATTTTTCAAACAAATTGAAATCAACACCATCCCAATCAAGAGAAAGGGATTTTACTATCACACAGAATTTCAGTGACAATGTGAAGATTGGGTTGGAATCCAGAAATCTGTTGTGAGACACTCCCTGGAAAGGCTATTAAATCATCTTTGTTTTCTGCTTCTAAAGTAGGATGTATGTCTGTGCTTTATGTTTGATTTACAAGGATAAAAAGAAGATTGGGACAAGAACAGAGGTAAAGACCATTTGGACACTCCCTGCATTGAGTAAAGAGCCACTTGTAACCATTCTTTATTTAGAGCACTCACACAAGCCACTGAAAACCAAATTGTAGTTTTCTAACCATGGTGTGTGACCCCTACCTTGCTTCCTGAAGTGAACTAGAGGAGGTCTAGTCCACATTACAAATTGGTCTTTGCCAAAGATGTAAATGAGTGAATTAAATAGGACTAATATAAATAAATTTAGAATTAAAACAATGATTCAAGCTATATCAGAGATAGTTAAGGTTAGGAATAGCAAAAGCCACTACAGAAAAAATGTTTATAATAAACAATTATCATAACAACTTAGGAACATCCATTTTTTATATATTAAAAATGTTGCCAAGTACTTGCAGCTCACGCCTGTAATCATAATTATTCAGGAGGCTGAGATCTGAAGATCATGGTTCAAAGTCAGCCTGGGCAAGAAAGTCCATGAGACTTATCTCCAATTAACCACAAGAAAAACAAAAGTGATGCTGTGGCTCAAGCACTAAAGTGCTAGCCTTGTGAGGCTCAAGAACAAAGCCCAGGTTATGAGTTCAAGCCCCACAACTGACAAAAAAAATTTACATACACAGCAGCACAGAAGATCTCAAAGTATAGCTTTCCTGAAACCATAACATAGTTGAAAATGTCCACTCCTTTTTTCAAATTTTCCTTCCAACATCTGGTCTGCATCTTTCCCTCCAAATAACTTGACCTTTTTGTTTAGAGCCCTTTTGTTTAGTGGCATGTGTTTAAAGCCTTTGACTTGTACATTCCACAACTTAATTCATATTTGATACTTATCTCAGGGTTTTCCAGATACAGTTAGCTACTCATGAAAGGAATATATAAGCACAGAGAAGAAATGATACAAATCTAAAATTGTACTATTCTTTACCACATAATCTGCCCCTCATCGAGTGCTTTAAGTTAGTTTTATTATTTTCTCTCAAATAAATCTGGGGCATAGTCCAAATTTATAAATGAATGATTTCCTGACTAGTAATTCATTAAGTCCATATAGTATATGAGGTGGCAACATCATTTAAGCTTATCTTTCCTACTCCCTTTATTTTATTAAATATTCTGATTCTCATTTAGATTACTGAAAGTAAGATACTAAAGTTGTGATTTGTTTTATCTCAGCTCTATCTATTTTATATAATTTTCTCTCTATATTCTAATCAATTCTACTTTTTAAAGTATTGGACAAAGGGGTTTCAATGCAACAAGGCAGATTATGAGTACATTGCATCTGTATCAATATCATACTTTCATCATTCACCCCATATTTCCCAATCCAAACACTGAAATTACATAGTTTCCTTTATATATAATGTACATGGAATAAAATTACTGTATTCACCTGTTCTTTATCTTTCCATTCATTTTGAAGGGAAAATATTCACATAAGAAAATATAATTTATTAAATTTCTATCATTATACCAAAATAATGAAGGCCATTGAAAAGTTGGTTTTCTGAAAGGTTCCCAATATGTCAAAATTATCTTTTCTATTTAAATATTTGATGAGCACCGTTTTTAAATGTTTAAAAGATAATGACAATGACATGGAATTGTTTTGCCACAAAAGAGAAGGGTAGTTCAACTTGACTGAATCATAATAATAAAAATTGCAATTATTCCAATGAAGTACTTTCTAAATAATAAGCACAGAAATGGGAACACATTTTGTTTGAAACAGGAAAAGAGAGTGTCACTAAAGATTTGTTCTATAGCTATAATTTTAAAATATAACACTTCGAAATCTGTATCATGAATGCTTGTCTCAATGTCTAATTAGAGAAAAGACTAATCCTAGTGGACAGGACATAGCACCAGTACTTCTTTCTTAATACTGTCATGGATGTCACAATAAAAAAACAACAGTATCTATCACATTATATACCCTCCATTATGACAGAGCTTTTTTATTTGAAGAGTACTGAGCACTGGAAAATTTATCTGGAGTCCAGAAACTGAACTTTTCAAAATCCACCTTTGTTACTTAGTTGAAAGTGGTATATTCCTTGTTCTCTCCTTTTTATGTAACATTTGTACATAGCTTATGAATTTTATTTGAACATTGATTTTTTTAATGCCAAACCATTTATATTTCTAAGATAACACTGAGAACACAAATTCTCTCTCTCTCTCTCTCTCTCTCTCTCTCTCTCTCTCTCTCTCTCTCTCTCTCTCTCTCTCTCTCTCTCTCTCTCTCTCTCACACACACACACACACACACACACACACACACACACACACACTTTTTTTTAACCAAAGCAAAGTTAATAAATGTGAAATCCTCTCTCCACACTCAAGATATCAAGGTAAGGAGGATACTTTTGAAAAATTGCTCTAATACATCAAAAACTATAAAAATCAATAAGCTGTAAAAGCTAAAAAGCTTCTTCAATTTTGTCCCTTATTGCTCGGTGTAGGTGGCCAGAGCCCAGAGAACAATCCAAGGTTGCAAAAAAAGCCATTATACAGCTAGTTGTATATTGCAGACAGTATGTACAGCCTGCCAGGCAGGGACAAGTGTGCATCTGCCAAAGAATGGGGAACTCTGAATGGCCTCTAAATTCCTGCCTGTTTGATTGAGAGCTGCAAAGTGTGCTTGAGAAAGCAGGCAGTGGAGTCTGTTCTTTTTTGTCACTTTTGTGTTGAAAATAAAATAGGCCCAAAGAGCATTTCCATTTCTTCCTCTGCTATTTTTCAGTTATAGCATGTGTAAAGTACTTTATGTTGGTGCACATTATTATCTTACTATAGGAAAGCAATAAAATATTATATATCATAATAAATAAAGCATATTCAAATTGTGCAGGGCAAGAATAAACTCAGTTAAGCAATTTAAAACTGTAATTTTTAGGACATGTAAAAAGAAGAAAGACTTACACGAGTCATCCAGTGATGAATATAACTAAGGAAAGTTATTTTGAGCTAGTTTTGATCACTCATCATGTTTTTTGGATAGTATTTTTTCTACTTATTTTTCTGTGCATGTATGTGTCTGTGTTTGTGGTTTTGGGGGGGAGATCAAACACAGGGTCTCAACTTGTATACTACTGTTATTTTCTAGTCCTCTAACAATATTTTTGGTAAGATGCCAGCAGTACATATTTTAAATAAATCTGTATAGTATACTAATAAATTATTAAAATTAATTATGATATTTAACCAGTTTAAATGGAAAGGAGACAAAAATGCATAGACAGAGTTCTTTCATCACCACAAATCATTTTGAATATTATCAATGATACTTTTATTTTTATTCCCAATTGTTCTAGAATGTTGTGTGACATTGTACTTTTACACTGACTACAGAAAGGAAATTCCATTTGACCCTGCCTGTTCCTTTTCTTTTAATGTGATAGAATACGAACTTAGATTGATAGGGACACAAGTGGTTTTTTCTTTCTTGCTATTATTCTAACATATTTATAATGCAACATGTGATTTTTTTTGTTTCTTTGTATGTTCCTCCCCCATAATATAATCCCTGTTTTCATTGTATTTGATGTCAGGGCCCTGCATCTTGTATATATACTTCTCTAGCTTAGGGAGGGGAAGGGAAAAAACAAAATGCTTAAACAGGGATACAGGTCAACAGACTGTAACAATGAGATCTACAAGACACTATGTTGAAAAACAAACTTTACAATTTAGAGGGAGGGTGTAGTTGTGGAGGTGGGAGGGAAGGGATGATAGGGGAAAAACAAAGGAGGAGGCAACAGTGCTTGATAGAAAATGTATTCAATTTCTTTCTCATGTAACTATAACTCCTCTGTACAGTATATTTACAATAAAAATGTATCTACAAAAGATTTAATAGGTACCTTATGACAAATCATCCCAAAAAATCTTCATAAAATCTTCAATTTCTAAATTTAATTTTAGCATTTGGGTTGAATGAGGTTTATTAATTCTTTTTGTCTATTCTGCTCTCTTTTATTGTGCCTCCTTATACTTCACACTTTGGAATTCAATATTCCTAAGAGTCTCTTATAGCTAGAGTTCTGAATGCAAATTGAGTTTCAACATTTAGATGTATTATAAAAGAATTAAATTTAACAATAAAGCAAGTACTTTCTTATTGGTAATATGAACTATTTCCTGCTAGTTAGGCTATGAAACACAGAAAATTATTTCGGCAGCAGATTTGTAATATTTATTTATGACCAGGGATATAATGAGACAGTTGCTTTGGATATAGGACAGAACTTCTAATTTCAAACATTACAGTCTGTCCTCAGAAAATTTGCTCATAGCCATTTGTAATTGTCTGGCCCTTCTGACTACAACTGAATGGATGACTACGTTTATGGGTCAGTTTTAGGGATTCTAAAATTTTCTCTTGATCATTACAAGGATTATCCTGGTCTGTCCTTTTATTGGGCCTACATACTCTTAATTAACTCTATGAGGTAATTTTATTGTTAAAGTGAATGCTATCATTTTTAACTCAACCCTGATAAATACAAGCGTAGATATGATATAACAAGAAGAAGAAGAAAAAAAGAAACTGAGATGGATTTTCTAGGAAAAAAAAAAACCTGATTACTTTGAGAATAACAGCATCAATAAAAGTGTGATTAAATCCTTACTTGAATAATAAAATTACTGAGTAATATATGTCACATTCCTTCAAGGTTCATTGTGAATGAGTACCTCCGGGAGCCAGTGGCTCACACTTGTAATACTAGCTACTCAGGAGATAGAGATCTGAGTGTAGCAGTTCAAAGCCAGCCCAGGCAGAAAGAAAACTCCACATGAGACTTTATTTTTTCCTGTTGGTCGTGGGGCTTGAACCCTGGGCTGGGCACTGTTCCTCATCTCTTCAGCTCAAAGAGAGCACTCTAACACTTGAGCCACAACACAACTGTTTCTGGTGGTTCATTGGAGATGAGTCCCATCGGGACTTTTCTGTCTGGGCTGGCTTTGAATCGCGATCCTCAGATCTCAGCCTCCTGAGTAACTGGAATTACAGGAATAAGTAACCAGCGCCCAGCCCCTTGAGACTCTTACGTCCAATTAACCACTCAAAAACTGGCTCTGTGGCTCAAGTGGTAGGGTGTGAGCCTTGAGCATAAAGAGGCTCAGGGACAGTGCCCAGGCACTGAGTTCAAGCCCCATAACAAACAACCAAGCAAGCAAGCAAACAAACAAATAAATAAAATGAATATCAAGAGAATATTTTAGTTGTCTAGTTTTTAAATTTGAAATTCAATGCAATCCCAGTAAAGGAAACGTAATTTAAACACATACACAGTAAGTAAGACAAGCATGCTCATATAAAACTCTTACGTCCTATTTCATACTACTAACTCATATGCCAAACGTATTAAAAGTTCATATTGAATAAGTCAGTTGGCTAGAAAAAACCATGAGTATGTCAGGTAAGGAAATGATATGCTAAGCTGACCTATTACTATATCTTTGTTATTTTTCACTCATTTTATATTTCACCCAGGCACTCTAGTGAAAAATACTGTGAAAAATAATAGTGTGGGTCTTTATTGACTAGGTTTGCAATTATAGATTACAGAATTATGTGGAGTAAATTCTTTCAGAAGAATAGATAACTCATAGTGTTTACATAATTTAACTATATAAAAATCATCTACTTAAAACAAATGTAAATTATCCTGACTTGAATCTTAAGATATGGCTCAAGTGGTAAAGTACTGAGTTCAAAGAAGAGTACTTCCTCCCAAAAATAATCCTCTGAATTTTTCTGGTAATTAAACAGTCAATATGCATTTTCCTGTTATTTCATATGAAAATAAAATATTTCCATTTTACCATATTTAAATGTTTATGTTACAGATTAAGAAAAATGTTTATTACTATAATTATATAAGAAGCAATTCTAGAAATATTTCATGTAATATTACATATATAACTGTAACCTTTCTTTACAATACCTTGAGAATAAAATTAAATTTTTTGAAAAAAAAATAATATTAGAAAGATTTAAGTTTATAGACTGCTTTGAAATGACAGGGTTAAACATTTTTTTTTCTGAAGTTACATATGGTATCGTTATTATCTCCAATTAAAAGAATGACAAGAAGTGAAAGTTATAAAACTGAAGTAAAATAACTATATGGTAGTTTAGTTGGTAATACAAAATCAGTAGGCACCAGTGGCTCTTTCCTCTAATCCTAAAATATAGAAGGCTGAGATCTGAGGATCCGGGCAGTTTGAAAACAGCCCAGCACTAAAGTCCATGAGACTCTTATTTCCAATTATCAATCAAAAAACTAGGGAACTGTGACTTGAGTTGTAGATCACTAGCACTAAACAACAAAGCTTAGAAAAATGCTCAGGTGCTGAGTTCAGTCTCCAAGAGCAGAACAGAAAGAAAAAAGAAAAGATTATGTAATCTATTTATAACTTCATAAAATAATAATTACTGTTTTTGTTCAAGAAGTATGGATTTTAAAAATAGTGTAAATTTTCATGTCTCCAAATGGGAAATTTATAGTAATTCCAATTTAGAATCTCCATAAATTTAAAAATGTATTCTTATACACAAGTATAAATACGTATTAATTTTAGTTTTCAGCTCCAATAAAATTTCTGCACATTGTGTTGCTGAGTTTTATTACTCAACTATGGCATATTGTAATCTTAAGATACTAATATTAAAGTTACATAAACACACACATATACCCTCACATGTACATGCACACAGACAAAATACACATACTCTTACAATCTAGGTCCTTGAAATGTAAGTTCACATTTTTCTTATCATTTCATAGTAGACAGTACAACATGTTAAACAAAATAAGACTTCTCAAATGAATCATTTTGAAATTTTTCACTCTTCCTAAAAGTTACATTTCCTTCTGAATTTTCTCATATCTTTCTCCCACAGCCTGTTCAATTCCTGACTTATTGCTCTTTCTGTTTACATTATTCAACTTTTCTTCAGGCACAACTTAGTCTTTTCTGGACTTGTCCTATTCTTCTTTAAACCTGTTTCTTTTTTGCAGCAAAATCATAAGTTATAATCATACTACCCTTTAGTAGACAGAAAGATAGCTGTTATTAAATACTTATGACTCACAATATATCGTCTTGCAACCTATTGTAAATGCTCATTAATGACATGAAATTACTATTAAAAAGAACAGTTTGTTTACTTTAAATATTTGTTCTCATACTGGAAACAGACATTTAAATTAGTTAGTTTAATTGTACAGTGGATATGCTTCTCTACATGTGAAGAGACACTGTGTGTGTATTGTCAATAGTGAAGCTGAGTTGAAGCAATATAAATGACATAAATAAACAGAAAAGGCTTAAATAAACACATAATTCATCTTAAGAGGTACAATTTTAAGTTTAACAGTGAAATTTTATGTAAGAATTGATGGTAGTATGACAATATTTTTAGTGACAATATTTTTAGCATAAAGTCTAAATAAGATAAATAAAATGCTTAATTAAATATAATTTCTTTAAAGCTCAAGAATCACTTTTATGGTCTCTGTTCTGTCTTTCTTTGAAGGATACTAATGATAACCAATTTTAATACATTTTTCCTCTGTGAAAAAGAACAAATGCTAGCTTGATAGTGAAAGGGGTAGTGAAATTTGCCTCCAAGGCCTAATATCTATCAATCTACCTATTTATCAACTCACAATCTACCAGGACAGGAAGTATTGCTATAACTCAAAAATAAATTACTGAGGCATCACATGTATTCATATAAATATTAATTATTAAATGTGCATAATAATCTTAAAATAATTGATCTTATATATTATTAAAACAAGTTTAAAAATAAGTGAAATTCAGGACAGGTAAACATAGATACCATCTGTAAACTATTTACTCATGAGGATGTAAAGGACCAGGGTTTGAAGTTTTTCTGTGAAAATAAGTTCACAAGACTATATCTGCAAAAGATAACCAGCAAAAGACCATGACTCAACTGATCGTCAATCTAGCAAGCTAGCTAAGCATATATGCAGTCCCAAGTTTAAAACTCTAGAATTTAAGGGGAAAAAAGAAAAGATAAGCAGAGTCTAAAAATTACCTACACCCATTTGTACAAGCCTATGTAAAGCACCAGTCTTCTATATAATATAAAAAGTAATTTCTTGTTTTTCCATTTACAACAATATGGTTTTTAGTGGCTTAACATTGAACATTTTTCAGTAGGTTTTCTAATCCTGCTTTCACACAGGCCTCTAAAGACATATGTTAGTTCCTTTCTTAGTTGACACAGCATAATGGAAAAGGTCAACGTCTTTTTGATTGACATTGTAATTCCATCCTTAATATAATAAATGTCCTTAAAAATTATTTCACTGTTAATGTATAACCTGCCTCAACATAAAAATGATAATATATACCTTAAAGTGCTATTAGGAATAAAAAAGATGAACAAGTAAATGTTCATAGTAATCTAATGCATGATCATTGTATATATGTGTGTGTGTGTGTGTGTGTGTGTGTGTGTGTGTGTGTGTGTGTGTATGTGTGTGTGTGTGAGAGAGAGGGTATATATGTATATATATTCTACTTTCTTCCATTAATATGTCTATTAATATAATAAATGTCTGCATTGTTAAAGTCATCCTTTTCTAAATAAGAAAAAATTATTACCAATGTCAGGGGTTCTGTGTCCAGTGAATCAACAGAAAGAGAGATCTATAAAAAGCAACTGCTTTTTATAGATAAACTTAATCTGTATTCAGGATACAGATTGAATTTCCCTTTCTGGGCTCTGTCCTCTTATTTCTTTAAAACAAAATCCTAAGAAGATATTATTATGCTGTTCTATCCACAAGAGCAATCTAAAAAAATAAGTATAGCAACATCTTAGTTAGTATCACCATGAGTGAAGCCTCCTTCTCCATTTAGGTATTTATATTCTCCCTGTCAGTGCTTGTTCTTCTTGCTTCCCAAGTCTATCTTCTAAAATTCCTTTGCCGTATTTCTTATTACCAATATCTTTATTGACTTCTTTAACACTATCTGTCCAGTTTTTAATATGTGGAAAATAATGCTTCATGACTATTAGAATATTCTACAAAATGTGTTGGGTCTCAACAATGTAGAACAAGTTAGAAAAGGTAGATACAAAAGCCCACAGACCTAGCGAACATTGAATCTGTGTCTAGAATGCATCAACTGCTGGGCCAAGGAAGTCAACCAATTTACCATTTCTAAGAGTAATAGCTTCAAGTTTTGGTAAAGAAATGGAGAGACAGCTAATGCTATTAGAAAGCTCTCTTAATGGAGACTAGAAATTTAGTTTTTAAATGTGATTGGCAAATACTCAAGACTATCCGGTTAGAACTAAAAGCAACATTGAGCTGAAAAGAGCAAAATTAGACAAAACAGAAGACTAAAAGTATTTACTTTCTCAATGTAAAGTATTTACTTTCTCAATGTAAAAAGCATGTAATAAGTTGGACTCTTTAATCAGGGTTAAGGGTTTTATTAGGCTTCAGTAGAATTAACATTTCCTATAGTTTTATGATCAATAGTGATAGACTTGGCCAAGACTTAGCTATTCTGAATAAATTCTTAGAACAAAGGGACAGTGTTACCTTGGAAAACATTATAGAGCAAAGCACAGCACATTTGATGGATTATAAGTTGAATTGAGAAATTTATTACTACTAATAGTTTGGTTTAGAAAGTATCATAATAATGTTTAAAGTATTAGAAATGAAATATTCCTTAACACAACAAAGTCAAAGGTGTGACAACCCAATGAAGTTGATAATATTGGGCAGGGTTATCATAACTTTCCTAAGAATTACCTTCTATTTTTACTACTTAACTAAATCTATCCTTATATTGTATATGAGCATTTTACTTTCTGAATTGTAGATCATATAAACATGATGTTCTTTACATGATATTGACTATGTTTGCAAAATTGTCTGATGCTTTCTCCACTTTGGTTATATATTTAATGAACTGACATTATTATTGCTATGATAGTCACAGGCAGAAGAAAAATAAACATATAGATCCATTCCTCAATTCATTTATGACATAGTGTACAATGAAATTAGTTACTAGTCTCTCTGGCAACTTCATTTCTAAAACAAACATCGTGGGATTATTATAAAGATTAAATGAGCTGATTAATAAAAAGATGTTGGCAAGTGCGTGGTGCACTGTAGAATATAATAATAGTTAAAGTTAACATCAGCATTTTGGTATCAGCCAGGGACAATATACTGAAAGAGCTGAGAGGGGAACATGTTTATGAAATGGCAAGAAAGCACAATTTGTTTGCAACATAAGCCAAATCTGTTATGAAACTAATTTTATGTCAGAGTAGCAGAAGTACCTGGTAAATAAATGTTCTTATAAACCTTTCTAAGCATTCCAAAGCCAAGCAAAAGTTATTACTTTTTTCCAATAAATCAGATAAATAAGAGCTGTGAATATATATGTGTATGTATGCGAATGTATGAAAAAGTCTCTTCCTTTCTTGATACATATGTAAATTAATTTCAGAAGTTCTCTTCACCTTCTAATCCAGAAGACAATTTCTCCAAACAAAAAGACAAAAGACAGTTCATGACTAAGTTCACTACTTCTTTAGAAGTCTAGAATTTGTTACTCTCAAGGAAAGCGGCTCAAGGTGATTTTTAAAGCTCTTTTCTAATTCTTCTTTAACAAGATGTAACAAACCTACTACTACTATCCAATAGTACACCCCTTTCCTGGGACATTTCTTTTTTTTTATTTTATTTATGAACATATTGTACAGAGGGGTTACAATTACATGGGCAGGATAATGCATACATTTCTTACCAAGCATTGCAGCCTCCCCCTTTGTTTACCCTTCACATCCCTTCCCAGCCTCCCCCTTCCCCCCCCCACCCCCGCACCGACATTGTAAAGCTGGTTTTCGACATGACAACTTGTACTTCTCATTGTTGCAACAGGTCTGTGCTTCTAATTCTAGATTGCTTACTACTCAGCCTTGAACTTTGAACTCCTTAAACTCCATGAGCTTACCTAAACAGCTTCTGCTCAAGGCTGGCACTCTATCAATTGAGCCACAGCACAACTTCATGCTTTTCCTGTGATTAATTAGAGATAAGAGTCTTGAGAGCTTTCTCGCCCAAGCTGGCTTCAAACTACAATCCTCAGCTCTCAGCCTCCTGACTACTCAGCTGTTTAATCCATCAAGTCCTTGCATTAATTTTAAACAATTCAAATAGACACACATTTTATATTTGACCAGTTTTGAAACCTAAAGCCTATCATATCTTATTTTTTAAATACTTGAACAATGTAACATACATCTTTTGAAAAATCCATTCTCTTCAAAACTCTCTATCATTTCATATTTCTGGGGATATAGCATATCCACAATCAAGGTCATAAATTCCTCTAAAAATACCATTTTATACTACTTATGGCTCAGACCATTTCCAGTACCTGTTTAATACTGAGTAGTTATTTGATAAAATTAAAGGTCACTTTTGGCTTAAAACCTCAGAACAAATGTACAAGTATTTGAAGAAAAATAAAAAACACAATTTTAATACTGTCTTTTCTCTGAATCTTTATACACTTTATAAAGTATCTATGCCTGGCACTGGTGGCAACTCAAGTGGCTGAGATCTAAGGATCACGGTTCAAAGCTAGCCTGGGCAGCAAAGTCCGTGAGCCTCTTATCTCCAATAAACCACTGAAAAACCATAGGTGGCGTTGTAGCTCAAGCGGTAGAGCATTCGCCTTAGGCTGAAGAGCTGAGGGACAGTGCCCAAGCCAAGAGTTCAAGCCCCACGACGAACAACAACAAAGGAAAAGGTCAAATATTTTCTGTTAAGTGTATATGCTCCATAAATTAAAGTTGAATAAATCTTTTTAAAAGCCAAATACCAAACTTTGCTATTTGTACATTGTAATAGTACAAACATAATATCAGTCGTAATTTGTCTTGTCTCTCAGATTTGAGGACAGCAATTAAAAGCCACACCAAGTACAGTCTTATTTCCAATAGGAGGGGGAGCGAGAGGGGGAGGAGAGGGAGGAGGGGGAACGAGGAAGGAGGAAGGAGGAAGGAAGAAGAAGGGAGGAGGAAGGAGGAAGAAGGGAGGAGGAAGGAGGAAGGGGGAGGGGGAGGAGGAGGTGGAGGAAGGAGGTGGAGGAGAAGGAGGAGGCAAGGCAGAATACTCAAGCTTGTTTTATAGTTATTGCCATCTCAAATTATTGTTTAATGAAGAAATGTTTTTTCTTACTTGAGCCAAACAATACATATAATAATAGGACTGATACTTTTCAAGAAGTTATTTCCAAAGTTCCTTCATATTCGCAGTTTTTACAATATCAAATAGAGAAACTATACATATATATATATAAAATATATCATATATTTCTTTGGGATTATGAAGAAATTATTAACATTCCAAGTAAATTTTATACTTTTGTATAAAATTTTGTATAAAATTACATTTGTAATTTTATGGTTTATTCTGGAATAATCTTTTTAATTATCAATTTGAAAGTTTATGCTTTTCCACAAACTTATTCCCATAAATAAGCTCAATTAAACATTATTTTTAAAATAAGGTCCATTAAATTTAGCAGTGCAGTGGGATTTTTCACTTCTTCCAATGTTGCTTTGTGTTGTATATAAATCTGAGTTCTAGCCCAGTTGATGAGCTTTCATCCAGCTTTGAGCTGAATCATTTTGATGTAAATGTAACCTAGAGGTACAATGCCAAGCTGAGCAGTCAAGTGCCTGCTCCTATCTAAATTTTTAGATACCTGATTGCAATTCCAGACTCTAAATAGCATATTCTAAATAGAAATTTAGAAGTTAAATGCTTTTGCAAACAAAAAAACCTGGTGGGGTGGTTAAAAACTCTCCAATCTTTCCTACCTGTTTCCTATTTGCATGTAAAAGTCTCTTGAGTTTAAAAAAAAGAGAGAGAAAGCAGATTATTTCCTTAAGTTTACCATAAAAAGAAGTATATTTTATGACAATGTTGTAGACTTATCACCATGAAATAAGTTATATTTGATTAGAAATGTTAATTACATTCATAAAGAGAGCTGAGATGCTAACAGCTAATTACTCACAAAGGGAAATTAAATCTAATTTTCAAACTGACTTTGCTACCTGGTAATATTTTTATTAAGCAAAAGAAAATCCAATATGCCATATTAGAAATTCAAAAATTTTAAGAGGGAAACAAGGGCATAAAAATGAGATTAGGGCTGGAATGTGACTTAGTGACAGAGTGTTTGCCTAGCATGCATGAAGCCCCGGGTTCAATTCCTCAGTAATCACATAAATAGAAAAAGCCAGAAGTGGTACTGTGGAGCAAGTGTTAGAACCTTTAGCAAAAAAGCTCAGGGGGGGCTGGGAAGTTGGCTCAGTAGTAGAGCGCTTGCCTTGCATGCATGAAGCCCTGGGTTCGATTCCTTAGCACCACATAAGCAAAAGAAAAAAGCTGGAAGTGGCGCTGTGGCTTACTTGGTAGAGCGCTAGCCTTGAGCTGAAGAGCTGAGGGATAGCGCCCAGGACCAGAGTTCAGGCCCCACGACCGGACCCCCCCCCCAAAAAAAAAAAGCTCAGGGGCATTGCCCAGACCCTGAGTTCAAGCCCCAGGACTTGCAAGAAAAAATATAAAAGAAATTAAAGTCAATGTGTACCAACTAAAACAATAGATCAGTACATTTTTCAGTGTATAAAGTTTGTGTTTTATTTTGTTATTGTCTATTAGCAGCTAAACTCAGTTATAAGGATGCATTAAAGAAATCCTGATAAAAAACATTATCAGCTAGATTTTTAATAAAGAACTACAAAGAGGAATTTGCCTTAGACGTTGAAGCCTGGTGCACTATTTATAATTACAGATCATTCAAATAATCTATATGTCTCTGTATTCAATTTTCACTAATAACCCAAGATTTCTTCATTCAATTCATCATGAAATAAAGCTTAAAAAGTTCTTGAAAGTTTCATTCCTACTTAGTCAAATATCATTGTAATAGCATCATTGGCCTAAAAATAAGAATGAAACATCAATTTAAGGGTATATGATATATAATATCTAAATACTATGATAGATATATATTACATAATTGTACATATATTGTATATGATATGCTATATTATATAATACATTATATATAGTAGAATTAATATTACTTTAAAATTAAATAAGTGTATTTGAATAATAAATAATTTAGTTAATATTAAATTGGGTTATTTAGTATAGTTAAGCATTATGAATATATAATATAACAAAATTTTAAAGAATATACTATGCATATATATACCATTCTAATTTATTTGAACTCATACAATCTTTTGAGTTTGAGCTGAGTAAGTGCAAGGTGGTTCTTGGAACGACGATTACATTGGGATAAGGAAACATTGGATATGATGGATGGGTTCATTATCTTTATGGTTATGAATATTTCATTCATATATACATATTTAAACTTATGAACTATGCATGTTAAATACATGCAGTTAATTTTTATGTCAATTTAATATCAATAAAATGATTTTGTTATTTTTAAACATCTTTTGATTTATTGCTGCCCTATTGTATTGTGAATGCAAACAGAAGTTCCAAATTCAAAAATTGAAAAGGTAAAAAAATCATATTTAGTAATAATGTGAGTAGAATATAATTCTCCAATATAAAAGTATAAAAGAAAATTCAACAGATTTCAAGTTTTCAAGAATAAATTCTTACATACCCTGTTTGTTATTCCCTAATTGTAGGCTTCACAATATTTTAAACAATATTTACTGTATCCCTATACTGTTTAAGCTAGACAGTCTTCTCAACAATACTTAAAGCTCTTTTTCTTAAAAGTCTTTGCACTTCTCAGGATGTCTTAAATGTGCTAGTTCATGAGTGGTCCTATTTGGACAGCATACCGGTATTTATTATATTCTATTTAGCAAAGAAGAGTTCAAATACACGTTTAAAGAATTGTGTTTCCCGGAAAAAACTAGGAGGCAACAATGCTTGATAAGAAATGTACTCGTTATCTTGCCCATGTAATTGTAACTCCTCTGTACTGTATTCTCCCAATAAAAATGAATAAACAATAATAAAAAAGAATTGTATTAATATAAGTTGGTCCCATGTAACAGTTGGGTTAACAACAAAAGAATATTGCTCCTAAATTATACATGCTTTTTTAAAGGAGGAGAAGAGAAAAGAAGAGAGAAGTCCACATATTTTTAAGAAGATAGTAGAGTGCAAATATTTCATTTTCCAGAAACAATGTAATATAATTTAATATGGTTTACATTTGGAGTAAATAATGTATTTTCCATTTTATCACAGGTAATAAACATGTATGTGGCTTTTATGGGTTTCTTGAAATGCATCACACATTCCTCGTACAGCTTTTCTGTGAAGAAACACAATTACCTACAGTTGGGTTTGGAAGTTATTACTAACATTTTTTGTTAAAATAAAACGGGCAGTTGATCCAATTAGAAGATAGAGAGCTGCAGAAGCCAGAAAACAATCACCAATTTCCAAACTTTTAAAGAAGGAGTATCTACTTTTAAAGATGAGTATCTACTCACATTTGAAAGAGTGGGTGAGACCAGTCATTGCAGCTCAGAGGTCCAAAGGTGGAAGAGAATTGTCAGGAGGTAGATTCATGGCGGCACACAAAACTGATAGTTTTGCGGTGTAATAGTGTTCCTGAGGAAGGGAACTACAGTTCATTGGGAAAGGAATTACATTAGGGAGATCTCTCAGGCGAGTTTCCAGAAATGTTCTCATTCAGCACAACATATTCTGGATTATCAGTGCTCTGTACAATCTATTTGCTAAAGTGATAGATATTTTTTTTAATTGTCAAGGGGCTGTACAGAGGGGTTACAATTGTGTAAGTAAGGAAATAAATATATTTTTGTGTTAAACGTGTTACCCCTTCCCTCATTTTTCTCCTACTTCCCCCCCAAACCCTCTTCCCAAGTTGTACAGATCATCTCCCACATATTGTCTTGTGTATATCGCTGATGCATTGGTTCCCCCTTGTCCTTTGTCTCACAATGCTGTTGTTCCCCTTTCCTTCCCTAATTCAAATAAATGTATTTCCAATGCCCTGGTACCAAAATCAAATACAATGACAACAGCGGATATATCATAGGGGGAAGAACATACAAAAGAAACAAAAAAAATCACATAGTACATTAAAAATAAGAACTACAAAGGAAAACCTCTTGTGTCCATACCTTGGAGTTCATTTTGTTTAACGTCATCTTATATGGTCATATGTACATAGCTACTGAGATTGCTTATCTGCTAAGATTATCCTAGACGTATACTAATTATTGCAAATAAGGGAAACCATGAGAATTATGTTTCTTAATGGATCAAGAAAATGTGATACATATATGCATATATATATAATTAATATCTGTGCGTTCATCATAAAGAATGACATGGAAAGACATGGAAAAATCATATTAAGTGAAGTGAGATTTTTTTTTCCTGTTGTGAGGCCTGAATTCTGGACCGGGGCACTCGCCCTCAGGTCTTAAGCTCAAGGCTACCACTTGAGCCACAGCACCACTTTCAGTTTTTTCTGCTTGTGTTGTGCTGAGGAATCGAGCCCAGGGTCTCGTGCATGCAAGGCAAGCACTCTACCACGGAGCCACCTTCCCGGCCTAACATGAGATGTTTATCATCATTTTCTATTGCTTGAATTTTTATCTTTTATTAATATTTTACATTTATGTTAGAATAAATTGATTGTATGAGGTTCATTTTGATGTGTCAATATACATATATGAATGAACCCAATGTAACTTGATCAAACTTTCCTGCTGAAACCAATTGCAAAATGCATCATTGTCTCATTTTTACATATTTGCATTTCATTATCCTTCATCTCTTATTTTCCCATCACATTCCCACTAGTACTCACCTCCTGGACAGGACCTGTTCTATATTTGTCATTCTTTTATTTATTATTTAATTATGTTTGGGTTTTTGTTTCTTCGTTTGGTCACTTTTTTTTTTTTGTGCCAGTCCTAGGGCTTGAACTTATAGCATGGACTCTGCTCTTGAGCTGTTCATTGGCTCAAAGCTAGCACTCTACCATTTAAGCCAGAGCTCCATATCTCAATTTTTAGTGGTTAATTGGAGATAAGCATCATAAATATGTTCTTACCTGGGCTGCCATCAACAGAAATCCTCAGGTATTACCTCCTGACTATCTAAGATCACAGGTGTGAACCACCATCACCTGGATATTTTCTTTTTCTTTTTTCTTTTTCTTTTTTGTTGGTGTGGGGACTGAATTCTGGGCCTGGGCGCTGTCCCTGCGCTCTTTAGCTCCAGGCGAGCCCTCTACCTCTTGAGCTACAGCGCCACTTCCGGTTTTCTAGTGGTTTATTGGATATAGGAGTCTCACAGTCTTTCCTGCCCGGGCTGGCTTTGAACCGCAATCCTCAGATCTCAGCCTCCTGAGTAGTTAGGATTACAGGTATGAGCCACAAGCCCCCGGCTGGATATTTTATGAATTTTTAAGGAGCAGTTTTCCAATTAACATATATATATACATATTTTAATATAATATATTATATATTTACATATATAGAGTATATTTCCATGAGACCTTTAAGCCCTAGGAACTCTTAAAAGTAATTAGAATTAAGCCAAAAATAATTGACTGCACATTATTTCACCAACAAGAAAGCTTTGATTTCGAGAAAATAAAAAATCTCTCAGGTATAAAAAATAGCAGATGTATCAATCTGCTAAATATAAGCCAAATTTTAATGATTAGATACTTCAGGAGAATTAGCAAGCAACAAAATTGTCCTAAAAGTAAATAGAAGGAAAATAAATTTATAGTGGTTTAGTTGACTAAGCACCTGTTAACATGGGTCTTTTATTTTTGAGTTTATCATTGCTACAGTGATTGACAATGAAGTATTTCAAGTTAATGGAATCCACCTAACAGTGTGTTGTATTAATTGGCCACTGTGGGCTTATTCATTCATCTATGAAGTCCTTTAACAAAAAATATGCTGAATGCTCAGTAATTTTATATAAATTCACAAGTTAATATTTTTGTGCAAATTTTACCTAGGGACTTAAGAATGTAGAGTGAATATCAGAAAGTAAGTTTTTGACAATGAATACAAAATAGTAGAATGTCTAACTCTTAGGTACTTTAATGATTTTTTAGAATGTCAATTTTAGAATATCTTTCTTTTTCACACCAATATATTATTAGAAATTCTATGACCTAATTTTTATTTGTGTTGATAAGAATATAAAAAGTTACCACTTTTATATAAAATTATAGTATTATTGCAATGTATTTTGATGATTTTTAAACTTGTCTATTTTTAAATATCTTCTGTTATAAATTTTAAATTTTTGTTTTCCACATATAATATCCTTTCTTTAATAAAAGTTTGATAACTATTAAAAATATTTATTGGGTACAGCATTTTTTGCATGTAAATTGTGTCAAATTTGTTATTATTTTTTCAGCAATTTACTCTAAGTATTCAAAGATACAAACTTCAGTAAATTGTCATAAAAGAGTTTTTAATATCATCCTAATATTATTAACATTTTGTCTTTACTATCAAAATGGTGGAGTAATCCAACTCTAAATCTCACCTGAAGATTGGAGAAAAAGAAGGTCAAGATAACAAGGATGAGAAAGGAAAAAGAATTACTAAAAATCAAATTTAAATTGATTCATAACTGTTGGACTATTTCACAGTAAATTTTATTCACTGTAGGAAATTATAGCAATAAATTGAAGACATGACATGTCTTGACTGAAGAAAGATATTCTGTCATCTGTCTGCTCTGTCCTTTCTATCTCCATCTTTCCAATACAATACAATAAAAAATTCATGCAATACACTTACTGGTTGATACTGACTGTCATCTTTCAGAATATCTATCTTCAGGTAATGGCATCTGTCACTGACAACAATCTAAAAGGATTGTAGCAATCTAAAAGGATTGTCAAGTTTTGTATGACACTGGACACTGAAGAAAAAGTGATATTGAGTTAATCCTTAGAGAAAGAACTTGGGCCCCACGTAGCAGGAATAAACAATGAGGCATAGGATATGGCATAAATGGGGCAAAGATGAAGTATGTACTTAAAATTAATCAACACGTTGACTGCCTTCCAAAGTAGGAGAACCAACACCAATACTCTTCAAACTCTTCAATGAAATAGAGAGAAATCACTACCAGACTTGTTCTATGAAACCATGGTTCTTAAACTTACACTAAAACTACATAGGGACACATTAAAAAAGAGAACTATAAACCTATCTCTTTGCTGAACATACAGACAAAACATCTCAATAAAATAGTGGACAACTGAATTCAACAAAATCATACATTTTGAGCAAATGTGATTCATCCCAGGGAAGCAGAGCTGGTTCAATATATGCAAATCAATAAATTAATACATATATCAATAGAAGTTAGGACAATAATCATACAATCATTTCAATAACAGTAAAAAAAACTTTTGATAGTATCCAACATCCTTTTATGACAAAATCTATGAAGAGTGTTGGAATACATGAACATTCCTCTACATAATATGTTTATGACAAACCTACAGCCAATATCATACTTAATGGTTAAAAGCTAAAACCATTTCTTGTAAAATTAAGAAAGGGACAAGGATATTCACTCTCTGTGCCTCTCTTCAATATAGTACTAAGATTTCTAGCAAAAAACAATGAGGGAAAATAAAGAAATAAAAGGCATCCAAATAGGGAGGAGAGAAGTAAAACTAGTTGTATTTACAGATGCCAAGATTCTTTATTTGAAGAATCCTATAGACTACTCCTCCAAGCTATTAGAGCTGATCAAAAACTTTGGTAAAGTAGCAGGGTATGAAATCAAGACACAAAAATCAATAGCTTTACACCAACAATGAGAAGGTGGAGAGTGAAATCAGGAAATCAACTGCATTTGCTATAGTCTAAAAAAATTTAATACTTAGGAATTAACCACAAATGTGCAGGACCTCTATAAGGAAAACTATAAAAAATTGAAGAAGGATATTGAAGAAGACATACAAAAAGAGGAAAAACCTTTCATATTCTTGGATTGGGAAGATTAATATGAAAATACCAATACTGCTCAAAGATTCTACAAATTCAATACAATACCCATCAAAATTCCAACATCATTCTTCAAAGAGATAAAAAATTTAAACGTTCAGTTTTTTATTACATTGGCTCAGTGTTTGTAGAGCTTTTTGGTAACTCTCCTCTGGATTATTCTGTAACTGCTCTGTCACCTGATTATCATGAGTGGGAGCTGAGATACCTGGACTTGCCATTTTTCTTGTGTTTCTCTGGCTTGTTCTGCCCATTTGGTATGAATTAACACCAATTTTGTGTTAGAACCCTATATTAAAGCAAGCATCAACCAGAATCCTGTAGTTGCACAGATTGATTCACAGTCAAAATGGCTGTAGATACAAACTATTTCAACTGATTCAATCTAATTCAACATCAAACAACTATGGATTAATGGGCTAAGATGGTCAAAGAGGGATTCACAGAAAAAGAAATTAATTGTTTTAGGGCAAATTGTGGGGAAAAATAGGATTAGAGGAATGTGGAGAGGTAAAAGGAAAGAGTGAATTTAACCAAACCCTAATTTCAGAGAGAAAACGGATAAAACGGAATGAAAGGAGGAGAGATAAAGAAAGAAGAAAAAAATATGAAAAAACAAAAATTTAAATTTAAAGAAATGAAACACTTAAAATTATGTAAGTATAATGACATACTACTGATAGAAGAAAGGATAGAATGAAAGAAGAGAGATTAAAAAGGAAAAAAAATTAAAAATTGAAAAATTAAAAATGGGATTCTTAAAATTATATAAATATAAATAAATAATACTACTATTAATGGAGTTAAGCTTAAGACCTTATGAATTGAGTAGTCAATTTCTGAATTAAGTATTCACACAATGAAGGATAAAGTCTAATTATTGACGATGGGTAGGTATATCTGGGGATTAGCAGAACAGCAATTACATCACACACAAAAATAAAAAGGACCAAAAGGTTAAAAGACTTTAACACACACACACATACACACACACACACACACACACACACACACACACACACACACACAAATTATGAAAGAAAAATAAAATAGAAACAAAGTTTTAATTTCTTTAAAAAAATAGGTTAAAAAAAGTTCTTTGATTTCTTTTTTTGGGGGAGGGGGTGTGGGAAAGATCTTGTATCTCCCCTGTGTCCATAACCAGTCTCCTAGTGGAATCTCTAGTTTGCTTGTGGTGCTTGGTTTTCCTGTGGCTTGATTGGTTTCTTAAGTAAGTTTGTTTGAGCAAGCAGAAATAAGCTCTTCCTTACTCAGGACTTTGTGAACCTTTTCCCAGGCTAGTTCAATGGGAGGGAAATCTGCTTTGAGTACCACAAAAGAGGGAGATGTTTGTTTCCTCTAGTTTGGAGTTGCTGTGACGAGGCAAGGACGTGGGTAGGTTTGAAGCCTATCAGCAATCTGTAGCTTTTCACTGAGGGACTAGCTCCAGACACACTCATGGAGCCCAACGTGGAGCCATTCTCCAGATTTATATTTATGGAGTTTCAATGTTTTTCTTTTCTTTTTTTTGGGGGGGGGTCCAGGCATGGGGCCTGAACTCTGGGCCTGGGCACTGTCCTTCACTCTTCAGCTCAAGGCTAGCGCCCTACCACTTGAGCCACAGCACCACTTCCGGCTTTTTTCTTTTTGCTTATGTGGTGCTGAGGAATCGAACCGAGGGCCTCACGCATGCAAGGCAAGCACCCTACCACTGAGCTACCTTCCCAGCCCTCAATGGTTTTTCTTTTATCCCTCCTGCTGCTAGGTCTGCAGCCTAGGCTGCAGTGGGGAGGGGCAGCCTCTCACTCTTTACCCAGTGAAGAAAGTCACTCCTGGGCTGGGGGTGCTTCCTCTGCCTGGGAAGGGCAAATTTCTCCTAGGTGTAAGTGAGCAGGGCAGGTCAGGTTCCTGTGACCTGTTGAATGGCTCCTATTGTTTTCTTCCAAGGCTTGAGTTGGAGCTAGCTGCTAGGGCTGGGCTTTTTGTCAGTATCAAAGATGGAGTTCTTCTCCGGTTGTGGGGAAGGGGCTACCTTCTCACCACTGCTCCGTGGGAAGGAGTGAGGATGTCTTGGGGGTACTCACATCAGTCTCTTGGTTTGCTGGATGTCCAGGGTCTGATATCAGCAGGATGAAGATTTCTGCTTTTTGTTCATGGTGCGTAGAATTTATTCATTCACTGTTCTTGGCTTCTTTGTCCTGGGCTCTCTCTCTTGATATGGTGGCAGTGACTGCTGCCGCCACCACAGACACCAACAAGTGCTCAGATCTGTCTCTTTAACCAAGCTGCCTGAATTTTTCTTCTCTGGCCAGACTCTGTACTGTCATGGCACATGTGGTGCATTTCTCTAGCCTAGGACTGTTCACTGGAACCCTAAAACTGCTTTCTATGCGAGCACTTGTTTAGCCTCTAGCTTCTCCTCCATCATCTTCCTTCGGGCCTCTAAACATTCTTATTCTATAACTTCTAGCCAAGGTTTTACTCAAACAAGTAAAATCAATGTCACTGCCATTCAGTACTAGTTTTTAATTACTTTTTTGTTTTTTTTCTTTTCATTTGAATCAGGGTAGTGATTATTGAGCAATGTCTCTCCTGACCTACGATTTGTTAGAATTGCAAGGGCTGGGTTATAGCTTTTAGACAAAAATGATAATTTCCTTAGGGAAAAACAAACAACCAAAACCTGCATAACCCTACAATCTAAGATAAAGGGTTAAATGGTACTCAATGGATTTTTAAGACAGGAGTTATTTGGCATGAACTCTTTTATAGACAAGAGTATCAGCATTCAGTCACAGCTTACTCTAATTTAATTTCATCCTCATGTGTCTGTAGTTTCACTTTTAGTTTTGCAAAATTGAAACACAGTTAAGTATTTTATAAGATAGTAGTTTTTATAAAATAAAAATATTTTATTAGTCATGTATCTGACTAAGACGTCGAGTATACAGAGGCTTAGAAGATTATCATTGATGCACATTTGAAACACAATAATGCTTATCAATTGGAGACAAATTGTTCAACTCATCTTGGTATACCAGGTAGCAAGAGAAGAAGGGGAGAAAGATAATCTATAGTAATCATATCTGTATTTTTCCCCATCTCTCTCCATGCCATTGTTATTTCAATTATTGGAGAAAAACAGTAATTTAGAAAGTTATCTAAATAAAAAGAGATAAGTGCAGCTCAATGGCAAAAAGTTGAGGGAAGGTTTACTTTCTGGACTAATGAATATGTGCACTATTTTTGTAAGAAAGGATAGCAATATGGTTCTACAGTGAATGACTATTGAAATGAAAACATAGAAGTACTGAATCAAGTTTGCTTACCATAGGAGTTGCATAGAAATCTGAACTAGTCATCAGAGTATAAATGTTAGTCTGCCCACACTATATTTGGAGCATTACCAAGAGAAAAAAAAACAAAACAAAACAGTAATTCACTAATTCAAACATATCATTTTTTTTGGGGGGGTCCGGTTGTGGGGCCTGAACTTTTGGCCTGGGCACTGTCCCTCAGCTCTTCAGCTAAAGGTAGCACTCTACCACTTGAGCCACAGCACTACTTCCAGCTTTTTTCTTTTTGCTTATGTGGTGCTGAGGAATCGAACCTAGGGCCTCAGGTATGCAAGGCAAGCGCTCTCCCACTGAGCCAACTTCCCAGCCCCATCAAACATATCATTAATTGATAACATTTCCTAATCCTAAAATAGTTGGTCATTATGACCATTGATTAGCTATTACAATGTCCTTGTGCACAGTTTTGGAGATTACATTGTTTGTAAATTGAGGTAAGCACCTCTATTATTCCATGTTATTTCACAAACATTTACATATATGTGTATATGCATATTTGTAGGCATGGGGTCTACTTGAACAGGCATAAATTGGAAAAAGTATTGACTGTTGGCATCCTGATCAAAACACCCCAAACATATATTCAAATTGCAAAATTTGATTTGTAATACTTTGTATCATGTCCTTATAAGTATTCAATTGAATACACGAATATCTTTGCTTATTTCAAGTTAAAGGAATGTATCTTTTTAAAAACATCTTAATATTTTGCCAATGAGGGTTTACTTCCTTTCATTCTCCCTTTAATTCATGGTAAATATCAATTTATACATATACATTTGAGGAATGAAAAAGTCATATAAAATTTATGAATATTAACATTGACTTTATTATAATATTTTTCAAATCATTCTTAGTTATCATATTTCTCTTTTTCTTTTCAGTTGTGGGGCCTGAATTCTGGGCCTGGGCGCTGTCCCTCAACTCTTCAGCTCAAGGCTAGAGCCCTACCACTTGAGCCACAGCACCACACACAGCTTTTTCTGCTTATGTGGTGCTGAGGAATCAAACCCAATGCCTCAAAAATGTAAGGCCAGCACTCTACTACTGAGCCACCTTCCCAACCCTAGTTATCCTATTTCTTGTCCTGTTTAACTAGAAAGAGGGAGAGCAATGAATACAGAGAAAATGTGAACTGACATTTAGGCTCAACTGTTTTGTGATGAGTTCTCTTTCTTTTAATCAAGGTACTAATTTACTTTGTTCATTAAATAAATATAATTTTCAACCTTATCCATCTAGTGAGATCTTACATAAAAATTCCAGATATCTGGTTACATGCAGTTATTTGCAGACCTAATGGGGTATTTACTTCAGTAAATACAAATTGAAATTAAAATGATCTGTGTGAGTTATTTTCATGAGGATGACAACACTCATCCCTGTGGTGAAAACTACATTTCAGCTCATAATTTCATAACTGACCACAATTCCAGAGTGATCACAGTTCAGTGTCTTTACAAGATATCTGTAGGTAGTTATATAAAGGAGGTATCATTTAACATAGAAGTATACGAATGCAATGCACTTCGATCTGTGTGCCCTGTCAACAACCTGATCCACCTGTGACCTGCCCCTCTCAATTTTGTGATATTAATGATGGATTCTCCTCCCCTTCCTCCTTCATTGGCTACTCTTCTCTCCTGGGCCACCACTCCCCCCTTGCAAGTACATATTTTTTGGTGCTTGTTTTGTTCAGCTTTGACTTAATCTTTCTAAAAATGTGTACTATTTGAACTCCCCATAGCTTCTACTATAATTCAGTTATTCATTTGGAACATCTTGCATATCACCCAGAGTGTTTACATGTTTACTTTCAGACTTATACACATGTTCTATCTACTACTACAGAGAGAAACCTTGCTTCTTTGAGACTTGCTCATTTCATTTATTATAATCTTTTCCAACCATTTGCATTTCCTTAGCAAACATACAATAGCATTCTTTCTAATGGAAGAATAAAAGTTGTGTGTATATATATATAATATTATATATTTTATAATATAATTTAAATTTATATATGTATAATATATACATTGTGTGTATGTACACATATATATGGCACATTTTCTTAATACATTTATCCACTGAGGAACATCTAGGTTGATGATTCCATATTCTGGCTATGGTGAATGGTGCTAGAATGAACATGGTTGTGCTGGTGGTCTTATTGTATTATTGCTGGTGGTTCTTTGGATAGATGCCTTTGAATCAAAGTAATATAACACAATAGGAATTTCAGTCAAGCAAGAAACATTTTTATATGTATATGTATTATTTATAATACATATGCATATATAGCACATGTATGTATTACAAATACATATATACATGCATATATATATTTTTTGCACAAATGAACAGAAAAATTTGATATAGTTCTTTTTTGTGGGAAAGCATCTCACTCTTGCATTGCGTTTTCACTCAAGGCAAACATTTCACTACTTGAGTCATAGATCTACCTCTGGCTCTTTGCTGATTAATTGAAGATAAGATACTTGTGGTTTTTCTGCCAGAGTATGCTTCAATCAGAGATTCTCAGATCTCAATGACCTGAGTAGTTAATACTCCAGGAGTGAGCTGTTAGAGCCTATGGAGACATGTTTAATTTAATGTTTTTTTAAGTGTGCTTTGCTAATACAGGGGCTTGAATTCTAAGTATCATACTCTTTATCAGCTTTATCACTTCTATGTAGCCGATGCTCTACTACTTTAGTAAAATTCTGGCTGTTTTGCTAGTTAATTAGAGATGGTTATCTTCTGTTATTTTTGTTGTTGTTGTTGTTGCTGTTTTTCTGATGTGATGGCTTGAACAAGGATACTCAGATTTTAGATTCCTGAATAGCTAAAATTATAGGTTACTGGCTTTCTGGCTCTGTTAAATTTTAATAAAATATTTATTGCTGAATACATGTACATTTAAAATTCTGTAAATATAAAATTTAATCCTGATATGCCTAATACCCATTTTCTTCTCAGTAATATTTTACATAAGTAGACCATATTCACTATTATAATTTTAATCAGATAGTGGCATTTATTTATGGGAGTTCTCTACTCTGATTTTTATAATTGTTTTAATGTAAAATTTTATTTTTTGTCCAATACATAAAGCCTAAACTTCTACATAGTAATAGAGCACCATGTTAGATTTTGGTACAGCTATACATTGTGTCATGTTAAAATAGGCTTAAACATATTGATCTCAAACTTTATCATTTATTTATTATAAAAACATTAGAATGCTTTCTTTATTTTTAAAATATGCATTATATTGCTATCATGCATGGCTATCTTACTGTATAACAACATATATATGTTATATACCCATATAATAACAAATATTTCTATATTTGTGTCACATATCTTTATCCACTTTTATTCATTTATATATACATATATAATTTAAAAAATTTTTCAAGATAATATCAATTGCATATCAATTTAACATGACCACTCATATGCATAACACATCTTATCATGAGTGATCGCTTTCACTATTCTTTTCACTGTCACCTAACGCTCTCCCCACCAGTCTCATCAAGTCTCCTAGTTCCATTTTTCCCTTATGTTCTCTGATCTCATGACTGTATTACTCCACTACTCTACTTTCCATTTATCCATCACCCCGTCCATTAGCCTCCACTTCTGACAGGCAAAGTATCTTTCAACTTTTAAAAATTTATTTTCTCAAACTTTCTTTCTTCATTGCTGATATTCACTCCCATGTATACCACACTTGAATCAATTTAATCTTTGATGCACACATATAACTTTATATGTGCTCACATATATGTTTGTATTTTAGATGTAATGCTCCTATAATATCTACTTTAATCTTTGGGTTATAATCCAAGATTATTTTATTGTTTTATTGATCTAATGTTTTTAGCATTAGCATTTGAAAATCTGTTCATTTGGATCCTGATTATATGACATATCCCTTTTGTGGCTTCCTTTTTTGTTTGATAAAGTAAATGCATTTTGGTCACTAACATGCCCCAGGCTTATCTTCTATATTTTCTATCCAGGTCCTAAATTTAACCTGTGTCTTATTACATATGTCTTCTATTATGGGACAATTACATATGATCAAAAACAATTGCTTATGGTTATCTATAACAGGTATTATTATAAATATTTCTACATAATTATCTGCACTTTTATTAACAGACATCAGTAAATACAGAACATAACTAACTACTGAGGTCTGTATTCAGACATAGTCCTAATTCAAATATTATATAGATTATTTAACATTGATTCATTCCACAGGGGTTATTTCAACTTCTTCCCACTTTTTTCCCATAATTTTTAACAAAACTTTGAAAATTTGACTCTGAATATCCACTGTGTATTTAATATCATAATTTTTTGTTCATTTATATAATGGTTGTAAAAATTGTAACTTACACCCAACCTCAGATGACTTACATCAACTAGAGTGTAGTTGTAAGTAAAATTTCTCTTTTACTTTAATCTTAAATACTTTACATATATGATATCAATAGGTCACAATTTCTCTCTTTCTTGTTCGTGAAATTGTTTTATACAGTGTAAACCATACACAGTGTTTGTTATCTGTAAACCTAGCACTTGCAGTGTTGACAGAAGGGGATTGCAAATTCAAGGAAACTATGGTCTAAAAAATTATGCATGATGGTGGGCACTGGTTGCTCACACCTATAATCCTAGCCACTTAAGAGGCTGAGATCAGAGGATTGCAGTTCAAAGCCAGCCCAGGCAGGAAATTCCATGAGATTCTTATCTTCAATAAACTGCCAGAAAAGCAGAAGTGGCACTGTGGCTCAAATGGCAAAGTGCTCGCCTTGAGCTGAAGAGCTAAGGGACAGTGCCCAGGAGCAGAGCCCAGAGTTCAAGCCTCATGACTGATTCAAACAAACAAACAAAAAAGTAAGAATCTGATTATTTTTCATAACTTGCATTATGTGTTTAGATTTCCTGACCCTTTTAATAAGTTTTATAATTTGAGCTAGGAAATTTTCTGTGTTTAACAATTTCATGATGATAAGTATTCACCATTAAATATTATACAGAAAAACACACTTTTGAAATTTACTTCTTCACTATTCAATTGTTCATTCTCTTTGTTCCCTCGATAGCCATAAATTTGTTTACTGTCTCACTGGGAGCCAGTGGCATACACCTGTAATCCAAGCTACTTAGGAGGCTGAGATCCGAGATCAAAGCCAACCCAGGCAGGAAAGTCCCCGAGACACTTATTTCTAATAAAACTACTAGAAAACCGGAAGTGGCCACTGTGGTTCAAACAGCAGAGCACTTGCCTTGAGCTGAAGATCACACGGGCAGCCCCCAAACCCAGTGTTCAAGCCCCACGACCAAAAAATAAAAAAGTTTACAGTCTCTATAATGTTTTATCTTTAATCTTTTGTAAATGATAAAAAAAAACTCAGTCATTTTTAGACTCTTCCCTTAAAGTTAACAATATGCACTTAACATTTATCTATGCTTTTGTGTGAATTGGTAGTTAACTAGTTTTATTTGTAAGTAACTTTCCACTACAGTAACCTAGAACAGGCTTATACATTCAACTAGAAATGTCATCTTATTTGAATCCAATGCTTAGAAATAATAGATAAATGTACTAAATAGGCACCTGCCTGGTTTTGTTGTTAATAGTACTTTTCTTGGTTTACATTGATTATTCATAGTAAAAGATATAAATGTGACATTTTATATCTGCATAAAATGTATTTCAACCACATTTACTTATTGATAGATTTCTCTTATCCCCTCCTACTCCTTTCTTCAACATCACTAGTAATTTTTCTCTTGTTTCATATCTTATTTTTGTCCAGTTATTTTTCTCCCTACTACAAATAAGAGAAAATATGTGATACCAGCGTTTGTGGTACTGACATTTTTATTAACAGAATGGACTATAGTTCCATCTACTTGCTATTGAATGTGTGTGTGTGTGTGGGTGTGTTTGTGTGTGTGTAGGGGGGGTAGGTCTGAGACTAGGACTGGAACTTTGGTACCTGATGCTTTCACTCAGTGGGCTACCCACTGAGTGATGCTATTCACCCCTCTTAATTTCTGAATGAAATTTCAACATGTGTTGACATTGTTATTTATATGAAACATTATATTGACTTGAATTTATGGCTGTGTGCTTGCTGCATAAGCATTTTTCTAATACTTAAGCCTTGTCCTCAGACCTTTGTGATTGGAATATTTTTGAGACAGGTTTTTTATTTTTTTGCCCAAGGCAGCCTGGTCTGGGCTTTATGCTTCCTGGAGACTAGGCTGACTTGCACAAATTACCACATGTAGTTGTTTGGTGTTGAGATAATATCTCCTATATTTTCCCTAGCTGGCTTCAAAGAATAATCATCCAACTATTTTTTTAAATCTATACATTTGTTGAGTTGCATCTAGACTTCTACCATAATTTGATTATGGTAGTACTGTGATAGTACTGTGATAAGCATGGATAAACTGGTATCTTCACAGTAGGCTGATTTTGAACATTTGGAGTATATAATCAAAAGTGGTTTGCATGAATCATATGGGAGTTTTATTTTAATTTTTGAAGCTCTTCCATATGGATTTCCATAGTTGCTAGATTGATTAGTATTTCCACAATCAGTGAGTTCCTTCTCTGTTGTGTCCTCACCAACATGTGGCATCATTTGTTTTAGTGGTGATGGCCAAGAATGGTGATGATGAAAGAGATAAACTCAGTTTAGTATTCTGTTTCCATTTTCTCAATAGCTGAGGATGGACAAATTTTCATTTGTTCATTGGTTATTTGAATCTCTTCATTAGAGAAGTGTCAGCCCAGTTCATTTTTTTACTTTATTGATTTGACTATTCTTTGTTTAATTTTATGAGATAGTTATACATTTGGATATTACTGTTCTTCTAGATAAATTTCTAGCAAAGACTTTTCTTACATTCTGTAGACTTTCCTTTTACTATGTGACTGTTACTTACTCTGTATGAAATATTCTCTCCTATTTTCCTTTACTAGGATTTGAACATAGGACCTTATGCTTGCTTGACAAGTGCTCTAACACTTTCATAATATCTGGTACTTTTATATGACTTTTCATTCCTAGAAGCTGTTTTAAATGATTCAATTCCATTTGTCTTTTTTAATTAAATTCATTTCATGAGCTATTGGTTTTCTATGAAGGAAACCTTTCCTACGCCTAGATCTTAAAATATTTACTCTCTTTTCTCCAGTAGTATCAAAGTTTCAGATTTTACCTTAAGTTTTCTTTTTCATCCATTTTGAGTTCATTATTTTACAGAGTGAGAAACATAGGTCTAGTTTTATTTTTGTACATGTCAATGTCAAGTTTTATTGACACCAATTGTTAAAGATTCTATCAAAATATAAAATATACATTAATGTTTCATTGGTATATTTACTTATGCAAAGGCATTTTCTTATGATATGTACATAAATGAATACAACCTATTTTATAAAATTCATCTTCTGTATTACTAGCCTCATCATCGTTTCCCCTTTCTTATAATAATTTCACAAGGTTTCATTACTTTTCATTTTTAATTCATATTTGATACATTAAAAAGCACTTGAATTTTTACTTTGTGTTGATCTTAAGTAACTATCTATGTTCTGTACTCTCTAATTAATTCAGCAGAGTCTTTTTGCTTTTACATAATTTTTTGTGGATTGTGATTTTCTTCATAGGCACTTGTAGCACCTGTGAATAAGGGCAGATTAATTCGTACTTTCCAATTGCATGAAATTTATCTTTACTTGTTCTAATACAATAGAATACTTTGAGTATGAGGTTAAACAGAAGTTAGTGACATGGCATTTTAAATTATGTAACCACTATTCCTTCCAAAATAATGATTTTCTTGCAAATAAGCTATTGTACCTTGCAGAAAAATATGTCTCTATCACATAAATATTTTAGACAGCCACATTTGAGATATTGGATTTCTTCCCTGTTGAATAAAACAAAATTTGAGCCTGGTCTTAATATTTATTTTATATGTAACTCATTCATAAATGTTCGTTTAAAATTAGGTCATTTTTTCTTCCTATTTGAATATATGCAGAAGTAAAACCAGTTACTCTAAAAAATAGATTTTAGTTATATAATTCAAATCATATAATTTAAATTCAATTTGTTAAAATATATTTTGTGAATTACTTCTAGGAAGGTTCTCTTTATTTTTAATGTTTATGTTGTCGAGAGGCATGCTATATTTGTGAAATTTGGAACAAATTTTCTGTTTTTAATTTTTTTTTCTACATGAAATAGGAAATAAAAATTTTAAAAAGAGTGAAAATTTTTCTTTGAAAAAATATAATTTTACTAAACTTAGTTTATGTACTGGTTTTCTTTAAATCAGTTTAAAATACTTTTAAATGAATATTAAAGGGAGGGAAAGGAAAATAACAAAATGCTGAAATAAGGATACAGATTGACCCATTGTAACAATGAGATATTCAAGACATATGTTGAAAATGAACTTTACAACTTGGGAGGGGGGGTGGGAAGATGGAGAAGGAAGGGATGGTGGGGGAAAAACAAAGGAGGAGGTAACACTGGTCGATAGGAGATGTACTCATTACCTTACACATTTAACTGTAACCCCCTTGTACAGTATTTTTACAATGAAAACATTAAGAAGAAATTTTAAAAAAGAGAAAAAAATATTTTAAATGAATGCTAAAAACATTTTTTACTATGTAGAAATACTAGGGAGTTCTGGGAAGATGGCAGAGGAGAATCTGGAGGTTAAACAAGCTCTCGCATAGAAAGCAGTTTTAGAGTTCCAGTGAACAGTCCTAAGCCAGAGAATCACACCAAGTGTGCCATCACAGAACAGAGAGTTAGGCCAGAGAGGGAAAAGCCAGGCAAGGAGACAGATCTGAGCACTTGCCACCAGCTGCCGCTGTGGTGACAGTGGTGGTGGCGGCAGCCGAAGCCGCCATACCTGTAACACAGAGTCCGGGACAAAGGAGGCAGACTCAGCAGGCAAGCTGATTCTACTCAACACCAGCAAGGAGCAGATATTTTCATCCTGCAGTTTGCAGACCAGAGAAGACCCAGGAACCAAGACTCGGCGTCAGTAGAAGCTTAACATCCTCACTCCTTCTCAGGAAGCAGAGGAGGGAAAGCAACCCCTCCACCCCCAGTACCAGAGATCTCCATCTTGGATACTGACAAAGCACGGCAGAGCTGCTGGCTCCAACTGAGGCCTTGGAAGAAAGCTAGAGTCATTTAGCAGGTCACAAGAACCTAACCTGACCTGCCAGACTCAGCTCCACCCAGGAAAGTCACCCAGCTTGGGCTCCAGCCCCAGGAGTGGCTTTCTTAACTGGGTAATCAGAGCCAGAGGCGGCCCCTCCCTTTAGCAGCCTTGACAATCAATTGAAATTCAGTAAACAGAAACCCTGAGAGTGGCTCCAGGCTGGGCTCTGTGAGTTTCTCACAAGCTAGCCCCCAGGAAAAGCTACTGTTTGCTGAAAGGCCTCAACTCTACCCAGAACCTAGCCTCATCACAGCATCTCCAAACTTGAGGAAAAAGCCATCTCCCTCTTTTGTGATACTCAAAGTAGATCTCCATCCCATTGAACTAACCTGGGAGGAGGATCACAAAATCCTGGGTAAAGCAGAGCATTTTTCTGCCTGTTCAAACAAACTGACTAAAGAAACCAACCAAGCCACAGGAAAATCAAACACCACAAGCAGACCAGAGACTCCAACAAGAGGCTGGTTAGGGACAAAAGGGAGATACAGGATTTTTCCCACTGCTCCCAAAAAAATCAAAGAACTTTTTTTGTGTGTCTTTTATAAAAAAAAAAAATTAACTTTTTTTTAATTTTTAATTTTTACCTTTTTTGAAAAAAATTGTTTTCTAGTAATTATTTTTCTTCTTATATTTTCATTTTAGGGGTATATGTGTGTGCACATTTTTCTTTCTTTTTTTTCTTTAAATTTTTTTTGTTTTTTTGTTTAGCTCTACTGAACTTCTGATCTTTTTATCTTGCTTTCTTATCCTTTTCACCTTTTCTTCTCTTTGGTTCTTCTTTATATGACTTAATTGTTGTTCTGCACATCCTCAGATAAACCCGCAGTCGATTATTAGACCTTATCCCCCATTGTGTACACACTCAATCCACAAATTTATTACTCAATTCAAAACCTCTTAGACTTAAATTCCTTAATAGCAGTACTACCTCTTTATACCTATATAATATTTTAGGTATTTTTATTTTTAAGTTTTTCACATCTCCTTTATATCCCTCACCTTCTCTCATTATATCCATGTTCTTCTCTGCATATTTTGATTTCCATTCTGCATAATATTTTTAATTTTAACTTTTCTATTTTTTTTTGGTCTCTTTTTTCCCCTTTCACTTTCTTCTTTTTTTCTCTCTCTCTACTTTCATCCTATCCAAACTATTTCCTGCTTTGAGATTAGGACTTAGTTAACTTTCCCTGTGCCTTCCCACATCACTCTATTCCTATTTTTTACACACATCTCTGCCTAAACCTAATAATTTCTGGTTTACCAAATTCTTTGTGGTTTGTAGCCCATTAATATATAGTTGTTTGATGTTGAATAGATGTATCTGTGAACTAGATTGTATCTGCAGACTATTGACTGTTGACTGCAGACTTTGGTTGAAGCTTGCCTTAAGATAGAGTTCTAGCACAAAACTGGTGGTGTTTTCATCCCAAATGGGCAAAGTATGGTGGAAAAACACAAGAAAAATGACAAGTCTGGGTATCGCAACTCCCAGTCATGATAATCAGGGGAAAGAACAGATAATGAATAATCCAGAGGAGAGTTCCCAAATAGCTCTACAAACACTGCTGGCAAACATGATAAATGAAAAGACTGAAAGCATACAAAGTACTCTGTATGAGCGTGATAGGGAGAGAGAGGAGGCAATCCAAAGGTTTATACAGAATATCATTAGCGTGAGGAAGCTACTCAAATACGGATACAAGATTTGCATGAACAGATTGAGAATACTCAAACAGAAAGGCAGGAATGGCATGAGCAGGCTGAGAACACTCAAAGAGAACTACAGGAATGGTAAGAACATGAGCAACCTAAGCAAAGAATAATACAGGAATTGAGAGAGCTGGATGAGAATACACAAAGATCACTAAAGGCATTCATGGGATCCATTAACAAAGAGCTGAAGGAAGTAAGGGAGACCACAAAGGGAATGCTGAATGAAACCCAATGGTTCAATTGGAATGGAAGTCCATTCCAAGTAGGAATGGGAGTCCAAGGAAACCATAACCAATCAACTAAGTGATTTGAGAATAAACACTGAACACCAAATTAAGGAAATGAAAAAGTTCATACAAGATCTAAAATAAAGCTTCAACAAAGAATTTGAAGCCATCAAAGTTGACCAATTAGAAGGAAAAGAAATGAAAAAAAAGTAGAAAGACATGACATCAGGTTAGACCATGCAGAAGATCGAATCTGGGGATTGAAGACAGCCTAGATATTATAGAGAAAGAACATACAACCATCCAGGAGAAGACCAAGAAATATGATAGATCTATCCAACACTTGGAAGACACCATCAGAAGGCATAATCTAAGGATATTGGTTGTAGAGGAGCACCTAGAAACAGAAGTTAATGGTCTAGGAAATTTGTTTAACAGGATCCTAGCAGAGAACTTTCCAAACATGAAAAAAGATCGACCTATTCAGATACAAGAAGCTTTTAGAACTCCAAATAGACCAGACCAGAATAGGACATCCCATCGACACATTATAATCCACAGAGAATCAATTCAGACCAAGGAAAAGATCCTTAAAGCTGTCAAGGAGAAAAGATTAATCACCTATAAAGGGAAACCAATTAGAATCACCTCAGATTTCTCAGCAGAGACAATCAAAGCAAGAAGAGCCATGAATGATCTATGCCATGCCCTAAAAACAAACAACTATCAACCAAGAATACTGTACCCAGCTAAACTCTCCTTCATAACTGAAGGCCAAATAAAAACCTTCCATAGCAAAGAAAAATTGAAACAATACATCTCCAACAAACCAGCCCTACAAAAGATTCTTAAAGATGTCCTACACATAGAAAACCAACAAAACCACAATAAAGCCAAGAAATTGCACCCAAACTGAGAATCCAAGAACCATAGGAAGAACCCAGTTTTCGCACCCCCCAAGAAGGTGGATAACATGGCAGGAACTCCCAAATACCTGTTAGTCCTATCTCTCAACATTAACAGACTGAACTCTCCAATTAAGTGACATAGACTGTCTAGTTGGATTAAAAAGCAAGATCCTTCTATCTGCTGCCTTCAGAAGTCACATCTTCCCCATTAAAAAAAAAACATACTTTCAATGTTAAAGGCTGAAACAAAATCTACCAAGCAAACGGCCCGCATAAACAGGCAGGAGTTGCAATCTAAATATCAGATAAAATAGACTTCAACTTAAAATTCTTGAGAAGAGATAAAGTAGGTAGCTACATAATAATTAAGGGATCTCTCCTTCAGAAAGATATTACAATTCTAAATATCTATTTGCCAAACAATGGAGAACCGAAATATTTCCAAGAAACACTATTTTCTCTCAATCCCCACATAGATTCAAAGACATTAATAGTTGGGGATTTTAACACACCACTTTCCCCACTAGATAGATCAACTCAGCAAAAACTCAACAGAGAAACTGCAGATCTAAACAACTGTATAGATCAACTGGATTTAACAGACATCTACCGAATATTTCCCCCAGCAGCATCAGAATACACATTTTTCTCAGCAACACATGGAACATTTTCTAAAATAGACCACATTTTAGGTCACAAAGCAAACTTGTCCAAATTCAAAAACATTGAAGTTATACATTGCATTCTCTCTGACCACAAGGGAATAAAATTAGTACTCAACACCAAAAGCCACCAAAGAAGGTCCGGTAACACATGGAGGCTGAACAAAACACTGCTGAATCATTAGTGGGTCATGGAAGAGACTAGAAAGGAAATTCAAATGCTCATGATATTCAACAAAAATGAGCACACCAATTAGCAGCTTCTCTGGGACACAGCAAAGGCAGTACTCAGAGGCAAGTTTATAGGTCTGAGTTCCTACATCAACCAATTGGAGAGATCTGAAACTAAGCATTAATGACACATCTGAACCTCCTTGAAAAAGAGCAGCAAGATAAACCCCAATCCAGTAGATGGAAAGAAATAATGAAAATTAATCAGAATTGAATGAATTAGATTCCAAAAAACTATAGAAAGAATCAACAAAACAAAGAGCTGGTTCTTGGAAAAACTTAACAAAATTGACAGACCCTTAGCAAATCTTATCAGAAAAAGGAGAGAACACACCCAAATAAATAAACTCAGAGATGAGAAAGGAAACATCACCACACAAACAACCAAGATTCAGAACAATATAAGCGAATACTTCTCAAAACTTTATGCTAATAAGTTTGAGAATTTGGCACAAATGGACTTTTTCCTAACAAATATTGACATGCCAAAACTATACCTAGATGAGTTAAACCATCTTAACAGGCCCATATCAAACATTGAAATAGAAACAGCAATAAGATACCTCCCAGCTAAGAAAAGTCCAGGAGCAGATGGTTTTACAGCGGAATTCTACAAGGCCTTCAAAGCAGAGCTCACACCAATACTCTTCTAACTCTTCAAAGAAATTGAAAGAGAAAATTTACTACTGAACACATTCTATGAAGCCATCATAACCCTCAGCCCAAAACCAGGCAGGGACTCATCAAAGAAAGAGAACTATAGACCCATTTCTTTGATGAACACTGGTGCAAAACTTCTCAACAAAATTTTCGCCAATCAACTTCAACAATTCATCCAAAAAAACCATACACCACGATCAAACAGGATTCATTTCAGAGATGCAAAGCTGGTTCAATATACACAAATCAATTAATATAATTCATCACATCAACAGGAGCAAGGATAAGAACCACATGGTTATCTCAATAGATGCAGAAAAAGCATTTGACAAGATCCAACACCCCTTTATGATGAAGGTCTTGGAAAAATTAGGAATCCATGGAACATTCCTCAATACAATAAAGGCTATATGACAAACCTACAGCCAGCATTATACTTAATGGTGAAAAACTAAAACCATTTCCTCTTAACTCAAGAACAAGAAAAGGATGTCCACTCTCTCCACTTCTCTTCAATCTAGTTTTAGAATGCCTGGCTACAGCAATAAGACAAGATGCAAACATAAAGGGAATCCAAATAAGGAAAGAAGAAATAAAACTCTCCCTCTTTGCAGATGACATGATCTTGTATTTAAAGAATCCCATAGACTCCATTCCCAAATGACTCAAGCTGATTCAAAACTTCCCCAAAGTAGCAGGGTATAAAATTAACCTCCCAAAATCAATGGCTTTTCTGTATGCCAAGGATGAGAAAAGTGTGGCTCAAATTAGGAAAGCAACTCCATTTGTAATAGCCCCACAAAAACATAAAATACCCAGGAATTAACCAAAGAAGTGAAGGACCTCTATGATGAAAACTTTAAAAACTTGAAAAAGGATATTAAAACTGAACTTATAAAATGGGAAAAACTCCCATGCTCCTGGATTGGAAAGATTAACATCATGAAAATGGCAATACTTCCCAAAGTCTATCTACAAATTCAGTGCAATACCCATCAAAATTCCAACCTCATTCTTCAAGGAAATAGAAGAGGCAATTCAAAAATTCATATGGAACAATAAAAGGCCCCGAATAGTAAAAACACTCCTCAAGGGAATGAACACTACTGGAGGAATATCAATACCAAATTTCAAACTCTACTATAAAGCCATAGTAATCAAAACAGCTTGGTACTGGCACAAGAACAGACCTCAGGACCAATGGAATAGAATTGAAAACCCAGAAATGAACCTACAGACCTATAGCCATCTAATCTTTGATAAGGGTGTTAAAAAATAGAATGGAAGAAAGACAGCCTCTTCAGTAAATGGTGCTGGCAAAATTGGTTAACTACTTGTAGAAAACTAAAGCTAGATCCTTATCTGTCACCCTGCACCAGAATCAACTCCAAATGGATCAAAGACCTCAGAGTCAAAGCAGACGCTCTGAAAACATTACAGGATGGAATCGGAGAAACCCTAGGTCTCCTTGGCGCAGGCCATAATTTTCTTAATAGAGTCCCTGAAACACAACAAATCAAAGAAAGTTTGGACAAATGGGATTGCATGAAGTTGCAGAGCTTCTGCATGGCAAATGACATAGCTAGCAAGATCAATAGAAAGCCCATGGATTGGGAGAAGATCTTCACTAGCCATAAAATGGACAAGGGTCTCATATCTAAAATGTACTTGGAACTCAATAATTAAATCCCCCAACAACAAATCCTCAAAGAAACAACTGCCTAATAAATAAGTGGGCTAAAGACTTAAAGAGAAACTTCTCTGAAGAAGAAAGAAGGATGGCCAATAGACACATGAAGAAATGTTCAACCTCCCTAGCCATAAAAGAAATGCAAATCAAAACAACATTAAGATACCACCTCACCCCAGTTAGAATGGCAAAAATCAAGAACTCTAATAACAAAAGATGCTGGAGGAGATGTGGACAGAAGGGAACCTTACTTCATTGTGGGTGGGAGTGTAAACTTGTTCAACCACTTTGGAAAGTAGTATGGAGGTTCCTCAAACGACTCCACATAGAGCTCCCTTATGACCCAGCAATCCCCTTTTGGGCATTTATCCAAATATTTACAAACAAGACCTCACTAAATCTACTAGCACAACTATATTTATTGCAACATTATTTACCATAGCTAAGCTATGGAACCAACCCAGATGCCCCTCAGTAGATGAAAAGATCAAGAAAATGTTTTATATATACACAATGGAATTCTATGTCTCCATCAGAAAGAATGACATTGCCCCATTTGTTAGCAAATGGAAAGACTTGGAAAAAATTATATTAAGTGAAGTAAGCCAAGCTCAAAGAATCATAGGTCCCATGGTTTCCCTTATTTGCAATATCTAGTATATGTATGAGTCAAGCAGAAAAAGTCAGATAAGGTGATATTAGGAAAATGAACCCTAAGATATGTATTCAAATGTTATTTTTTCTTTCATGCATTTGTTTCTAACGCATTTATAAGATTATTTCTTTGTTGCTTTTTATGTCCCTCCCCCACAGTATAACCCCTGATTTCACTGTATTTGATGTCGGTATAATTTGTGGAGGGGAAGGGGAAAAATAAGTTGTTTAAATCAGGATACAGGTGGACCTGTTGCAACAATGAGAAGTACAAGTTGTCATGTCGAAAAAGAACTTTACAACTTTCGTGGGTGGGGGGGGGAGAATTGGGTGGGGAGTGCCTGGGAAGGGATGGAAGGGGAAACAAAGGAGGAGACTACAATGCTTGATAAGAAATGTACTAATTATCTTGCCCATCTAATTGTAACCCCTCTGTACAGTATTTTCACAATAAAAAATAAGTAAAAATTTTAAAAAATATGTAGAAATACTTTATGTGAATATAAATATCAAACTTATTTTTATGATTGTACCTCTTCTGTGTTAATCTTTAATGACAACGACTCAATTGTTTGTTTCAAATTCTTCATTGTCTCAAATCCAATGTCTCAAACGTGTATGTCTAAAATAATTACGTAGTAGAGACATATTTTTCTACTAAGTACAATAGCTTGTTTACAAGGAAATCATTATTTTGGAAGGAATAATGGTTACATAATTTAAAATGCCATGTCACTAACTTTTGTTTAACCTCATACTCAAAGTCTTCTCATGTATAATGTTTTGGGTAGCAAAATGATCCAATGATCCAATGATCATGTCACATCTGATAAGAAAGGGGAGAGTAATCTTTGGTAGGTTGCAATCAGTAGACTGCATTTTAACACATAAAAGGATTTTCTCAATTATATATTCTATTTTGAAATTTTAGTGAAAAGATATAAAACTGGCCATTTTATCTCATTCCTCATTTATGGAATAAGTTATTCATTGGGTATTGACTATGTTCTAGTCACTGTCTTGTCCTATAAATACAAAAGTGAGCAAAGTTATAAACTCTTTTTAGTCTTGTATGAAAACTGATTGATGGATCATTCTTAAATAAATTGTATCTTTTTGGGACAAGTTAGAACATATTTTGAACAAATTTCTCAAATATTGTTTGATCAGATACAAGCATTATTCCATTCCAACAGTTTAACCATTCAGAATAATGACCTAATTGTTGTACTGATAAAAGTCATATTGTGGACCCATTTATTCTTGATATAAAATTAAACTTGCTTGATGTAAATTCTGATACTTAGACATGATTGCAACGTGAAAAACACAAATGCAGTTTGCACAACACTAAGGTGGTGAAGAATTCATGATCAAGTGTAAAAAGGCATGATAAAATTGACCAGAAATCTTTCTGTGCATGGGGTGGATAATGCTTTTGTTGCTCCTGGGGTTTTTTCACAATCACACAGTTATGTAAATGTAGTACAACAGCAGTCATTGGCAATATGGGAACTATAAATATATTTTAATATTATTTTAGTTATGAGCATTGAAATTTTAAGATTATTTTATATGTCAGGATGTAACATTCAACCATTTAAAAGTGTTGAAGTAATTCTTAGCAAACAGGTAACAAAAAAAACAAATAAATGCACTTCAACAAAAGGATGTAATTTTCCTGCTTGTGATGTAATCCTTTAATGCGTAGGAAGACATTATTCTAGCATTTTAATCCACATTGAAAGTCTTTGTTTAAACCATTGTCTTCTAATGGAATTATTAACATATCAGGGTTAAAATTTACCATTTACTTTTGTTCGCAAGGTGTTATTTTGTTTTAGTTTTTTTCTTATTCTTTTTCTCTTGTCTTACTATAAGTTACTGGGATATTTTATAATTCAGTATTAATTAATTAATTAATTAATTAATTGTCCAGGGGTCTGAAATCAGGGTCTCATGCTTGCTTGTCTGTATTTTTATTTTATTATATATATACATATATATATATATATATATATACATTGATACAGTGTAAAGATAGTGTACAATGGGGTTTTAGTTACTTGAATAAGGTAATGAATACATTTCCTCTTGAACATTGTTACCCCCTCCTTTGTTTTTCTCCTACCATCCCTTCCCTTCATACCTCCACAACTCCTGCTTCCCCAACCCTCGAATTTGTAGAATTTGTTTTAACATAGTAACTTGTACATCTCACAGTCAGCCTGTATCCTTGTTTCATCATTTTGTTGTTTCCATCCCCCTCCCCAAATTAGAAAAAAAATGTATGTACAAGATGCAGTTTATCAGAATCAAATACAGGGAAAACATGGGTTATACCATGCCGGAAGAACATACAAAAGGAACAAAAGAAATCACATAGTATACTATATGTATATTAAAAACAATAGCAACAAAGTTAAAATCTTTTGAGTTTCTATTTTGGGGTTCATTTCGCTTAGCATCATCTTATATGGTCATATGTGCACAGCTTTTGACATTTTCTACTTATCTTAGACAAATACTAGTTATTGCAAATAAGGGAAACCATGGAACATGTTTCTTTAGGTTTGGCTTACTTCATTTAGTATAATTTTTTGCAAGTCTTTCCATTTCCTAACAAATGGTTGGTGTCATTCTTTCTGTTGGAGGCATAGAATTCCATTATATATACCACATTTTCTTGATCCATTCATCTACTGAGGTGTATGTGTGTTGGTTCCATATCTTAGCTATGGAGAATAATTCAGTGATAAAAATACTTTCACCGGTAGCTTTAGTTGGCCTTCTTTGTGATCATTTGGGTAAATGCCCAAAACTGGGATTGTGTAGTCTTTTGAAGAAACTCAATACTGCTTTGCAAAGTGATTGAACAAGTTTACACTCCCACCAGCAGTGCAGTAGGGTTCCCTTCTGGTCACATCCCCTCCAGCATGTGTTGTTAATAGAGTTCTTGATTACAGCCATGCTAACTGGGGTGAGGTGAAATTTCAATGTCGTTTTGATTCGCATTTCTTTTATGGCCAAAGAAGTTGAGCATTTCTTCATGTGTTTATTCGCCATTCTTATTTCCTCTTCAGAAAAGTATCTCTTCATGTCATTAGCCCATTTATTAATCGGGTGGTTGATTCTTTGAGGATTTGTTGTTGGTGGATTTATTTTTTAAGTTCTAAGTATATTTTAGGTAAGAGTCTCTTGTCCATTGTATAGCTAATGAAGATCTCTTACTAATCCGTGGGCTTTCTGTTGATCTTGCTAGCTATGTCCTTTGCCAGGCAGAAGCTCTGCCGTTTCATCCAATCCCATTTGTCCAAGCCTTTCTTTGATTTGCTGTATTTCTGGGTCTCTATTAAGAAAGTTTCAGCCTGTGCCAAGGTGTTGACACAGAGGTTTTTTTTTTTTTATTCCTTCCTGTAATGTTTTCAGTGTGTCTGCTTTGACTTAGAGGTTTTTGATCCATTTGGAGTTGATTCTGAGGCAACGTGATAGATAAGGATCCAGCTTTTGTTTTCTACAAATGTTTAACCAATTTTGCCAGCACCATTTACTGAAGAGGCTGTCTTTTTTCCATTCTATTTTTTTTGGCCCCCTTATCAAAGATTAGGTGGCTATAGGTCTGTGGGTTCATTTCTGGGTTTTCAGTTCTATTCTATTGGTCCTCAGGTCTGTCCTTGTGCCAGTACCAAGCTGTTTTAATTACTATGGCTTTGTAGTAGAATTTGAAATCTGGCACTGTTCTTTCAGCTACGGATTGCTTTTGCTATTTGGGGGTCTTGTATTGTTCCATATGAATTTTTGGATTGCTTCTTTTATTTCAGTGAAGAATGAGGTTGGGATATTGGTAGGTATCACATTGAATTTGTAGATACCCTTTGTTAATATTGCTGTTTTCATGATGTTGACCCTCCCAATCCAGAAGCATGGGATTTTTTTTCCACTTCCTTAGTTCTGCTTTAATTTCCTTTTTTCAGGTTTTTAAAGTTTTCATCATAGAGGTCCTTCACTTCTTTAGTTAACTCCTAGGTATTTTATTTTTTGTGGGGCTATTACAAAAGGAGTTGCTTTCCTGATTTCAGCACCTTTGTCTCATTGTTGGCATACAGGAAAGCCAATGACTTCTGCTACTTTGCCAGTTTCAATTCAACTCCAGTAACCATGGGGTTTTGTAAATACAAGATCATGTCATCTGCAAAGAGGTAGAATTTTATTTCATCTTTCCCTATTTGGATCCCCTTTATGTTTTGCATCTTGTGTTATTGCTCTAGCAAGGCATTCTAATGCTAAATTGAAGAGAAGTAGAGTGAGTGGACAACCTTCTCTTATTTCTTAATTTAAAGGAAATGGCTTTAGCTTTTCACCATTTAGTATAATGCTGGCTGTAACCTTTATTATATTGAGGAATATTCCATGGATTCCTAGATTTTCCAGAGCTTTCATCATAAGGGGTGTTGGATCTTGTCAAATGCTTTTTCTGCATTCATTCAGAGAATCATGTGGTTCTCATCCTTGCTTTTGTTGATGTGATGAATTATATTAATTGATTTGTGTGTTTTGAACCAGCTTTGCATCCCTGAAGTGAATCCTGTTTGATCATAGTGTATGATTTTTTTGATGAGTTGTTGAACTTGATATGCCAGAATTTTATTGAGAAGTTTTGCATGGATATTCATCAAAGAAATGGGTCTATAGTTCTCTTTGATGAGTCCCTGCCTGGTTTGGGGATGAGGGTTATGTTGGCTTCGTAGAAAGAATGTGGAAGTGAACTTTCTCTTTCAATTTCATTGAAGAGTTGGAGGAATATTGGTGTGAGCTCTGCTTTGAAGGCCTTGTAGAATTCCGCTGTAAATCCATCCAGTCCTGGGCTTTTCTTGGGTGGGAGATTTCTTATTGTTTATATTTTGATGTTTGATATGGATCTGTTAAGTTGATTTAAAATTATCTTGGTTTAGTTTGGCATGTGAATATTTGCTAGAAATTCATCCATTTCTTCCAGATTATCAAATTTTTTAGCATAAAGGTATGAGAAGTATTCTCTTATTATTTTTTGAATCTTGGTGATTTCTGTGGTGATGTTTTCATTCTCATCTCTGAGTTTGTTTATTTGGGTATGTTTTCTTTTTTTTTTTCTGATAAAATTTGCTAAGAGTCTGTCAATTTTGTTAATTTTATTCGAGGAACCAACTCTTTGTTTTGTTGATTCTTTCTATTTTTTAATTCTAATTTAATTTTAATGATTTGTTTCTGTCTACTGGATTGGGGTTTAGATTGTTGCTCTTTTTCAAGGAGCTTTTGGTGCCTTGTTAAATTGTTAATTTCATGTCTCTCCAACTTGTTGATGTAGGAACTTAGAGCTATAAACTTGCCTCTGAGTACTGCCTTTGCTGGGTCCCAGATTTGTGTGCTCATTTTTGTTAAATATCATGAACATTTGAATTTCCTTTCTAATTCCTTCCATGACCCCCTTGTGGTTCAACAGTGTGTTGTTCAGCCTCTATGTGTTACAGGATTTTCTTTGGTGGCTTTTGGTGTTGAATTCTAATTTTATTCCTTTGCAGTCTGAGAGACTACAGGGTATAATTTCAATGTATCTGAATTAGGACAAATTTGCTTTGTGACATAGAATGTTATCTATGCTGGAGAATTTTCTATGTGCTGTTGAGAAGAACGTGCAATCTGATTCTGCTGAGTGAAATATTCTGTAGATGTCTGTTACATCTAGTTGATCTATGCAGGTGTTAAGATCCGAGGTTTCTCTGTTTAGTTTTTGCTGGGTTGATCTATCTAGCGGGGTAGTGATGGGTTAAAGTCCCCAACAATTATTGACTTTGGATCTATGTGTGGTTTTAGGTAAAGTAGTGTTTTTTGGACAAATTTGGGTGCTCTGTTAATTGGTGAGTAGATATTTAGAAATGTCTTATCCTCCTGAAGGAGAAATCCCTTAATATGTAATGAGCTTCTTTATCTCTTCTTGTTGATTTTAATTTGAAGTCTATTATACCTGATATTAGGATTGAAACTCCCATCTGTTTATGGGGGCCGCGTGCTTGGTAGATTTTATCCCAGCCTTTCATTTTCACTTTTTGTGGGCAAGGTGTGTCTCTTGAAGACAGAAGATAGAATGATCTTGTTTTTGTTGTTGTTGTTGTTGTTTTTATCCAACTATACAATCTATGTTGCTTAATTGGAGAGTTAAGTCCATTAATAATCAGAGTTAGGACTAAGAGATGTTTGTCTGTTTCTGCCTTTTTTTCCATTTCTTGTGGCGGGAGGAGCTATTCCTTGGCTGTTCTTGCTGTGATTACATAGTTCTCTTTGTGAGCCATTTCACTGCCAATATTCCTTTCTTGTTGTTTTTCTATGTGTAGAATGTCTGAGGATTTTTTGTAAAGCTGGTTTGGTATTGATATATTGTTTCACTTCTTCCTTTCTGTGGAAGGTCATTTTTTGTCTTTCTGCTATAGATGATAACTTAACTGGGTAAATTATTCTTGGTCGGTAGTTATTTGTCTTTAGGGCATGGCATTCCAGGTCATCTTTGCTTTTATGGTCTCTGCTGAGAAGAGTCAGGTTATTCTGATTGGCTTACATATATGTGATTGTTATCTTCTCCCTGTTGATCCTGTACATTCTAAAATGTGACAGTGGGATGTCCTATTCTGGTCTGGTCTATTTGGGGTTTTAAAATCTTCTTGTATCTGGATGGGCCTGTCTTTTGTATATTTGGGAAATTCTCTGCTAGGATTCTGCTGAATATATTTCCTCATCTGTTGGCTTCCCTCTCCAGGACCTCCTCTATAACTATTAATCTCAAATTAGGCTTTCTGATTGTATCTTGTAGCTGCTGCAGTGATCTGTCATGCTTCTTGGTTTTGTTGAATATCTGTTTGCTCTTTCTCTATGGAGTCTAAACTATCTTTTGCCTCAGAGATTCTGTCTTATGCTTCCTCCATTCTGCTTTCAAGGCTTTTTACTTTGCTATTTATTTCCCATCTTTCTTGCTGGTCTTTCTTAATGGTGGCCAGTTCTTTATTGAGGTTTTCTTTTAAGTCTTGAATAGATTGCCTTATCTCCTAGAGTTGGTTTATGGACTTGTCTTTCCACTCCTTTATCTGGGTTTCTGTCTTTTCATTTTCTGTTGGAGTTCCTTTATAGTTTTATTTGTGGAGACCATGAAGTCCTCTATTAGTTTCTGGTTGGCCTTGTCTCTTATAGCCCTATGCAGGATGTCCAACTTTTCATTCAGCAGATTTACTAGCCATGCTTTTAAAATATCTTGAACATTATTCTCTAGGTCATTCTGGGACTGCTCTATAGCTTGTTTATGTAGAGATGGAATTGGGGTTAGTTGATTGGCCATGTTTCTTGATTTCCTGTAGTTAGTTCTACATGTTTGGTGACAAGAGCCACTCCAATATGACATTAGGACAGTTTTATAAGGCAGGAGACAACTTAGTGTCATATAGATGTAAAGAACTTAGGGTTTCAAAATTATAGGTTGGTGTTTCCCTATTTAGTTCTCTTTTTCTTTGCTTGGAAAGGGTCGTTGTGGTTCCAGGTAGAGGTTATGTACAGTTTTAACTTGTGAGATAATCTGTGTTTGGCTATAAAGTAGTCTGCACCTTGTGGTTAACAAGATGGGTTCCTTGTACTCAGTCCAAGTGGAACCAACTGCAAGTTGGGTCAGATATAAACCATTAGGGATAAATGGAGGGACAAAAATGGAAAATAGAAGGGTTAGGATTGGAGAGATATATGTTTAAGGAAAAATTGGGTATAGTGATAGTAGAGGAGTAAGAACAGCTTAGAGGAGAGCCTGTTGCGGAGTGTAAGAGGTAGACAAGAATTTGAAGTAAGATTATATAACAAATAGCTTAGCAATGTAGATAAAGATAAGAAAAGACATTATATATGTGTATATTTGGGAGTATTGCTTATATTAGAAAAAGTTTTATGGAAAGAGTATTGGAAAGTTGATTAATCTAAATAATTCCTGTAATTAGTATGCTTACATACATACATGTTTACATACTTTGTGTGTAGAACTAAACCGGTTAGCTCTGATGGAGTAGTAGTACAATGTGGAGAGAAACAAAGACGAAGGAGTGAGAGGGAAAAAATAAAATTAGGAAATTGAAAAGTGGTAAAAGAACTAACTAATAATGGGGAAATAGAATATTTAGGTAATATACCAAATCCTAAAAACACAACAAAAAACAACACAAGGAACACACACAACAATCAACACAATCAAACAACACACAATCAAACATTAAAAAAAAACTTTAAAAAATCTAAAGAGTGAGATTTTCAGCTTATTTGCAGGAGCCTGTCTCCGCATTGTCCTCTAAGCCAATTCCTGATAAAAACATGTATTCCTTGCAATAGTCCACTTTCCTTGTGGATTGGTGAGATCTAGAGGGCCTTTTGCAATTTTGGGGAGGAGTATATCTATATATTATTTGGGGATATGCATTTTACTATGAGTATATTTATTTAATAAGCACATTATATTTTATGTTTGTATTCTACATTACAATCTGTAATGATGCCTTTGTAATCTAGAGACAATGTGACACTTTTGTTAGGTGAATAGGATTAGATAAGGTCATAAAATGAAGATACTATGACAAAATCCTGGTGTTTTCCATGAGGAAAGAAAGAGACAAAGGAGATACACATATACACATACATGAGATCCATGTATCTCTCAGTGGAATAAGTGCCAATGAGTGGCTGGTTGCCTTGGATCTGGAGACCATGAGCCAAATAAACATTTACTCATGAAACTCACCTGATTTGTTGTGTTACTAACAATAGAAAACAAAGTATGGCAACATAATTTTATCTCACTCATTTATGACACAATTATGTTAAATAATTCCTTACATACAGTATTTGTCCAACGTAAGTTAGAAACTCTAAAATACAATGAATTCTGTTTATACCCTTTCACACCCCTCTTTAATCACTCTTCTGTTGTTTCTTCTTTCTGATCTTGTAGAATTGCTCTTTTTAAATTATTTTATTTCTGCTTAGGACATGCCCAGAGATTTGTTGTTGTCACATTTTCCCATAATACTTTATTTTCTCTATCATTACTGAAAGAGATATTGTCTTGATATGTCAGCTTTTTGTGGACAGTTATTTTAATTCTGGATCCAAAAAAAAAACAAAAACAAAAACAATATCAGTTCCCTCCAGCTTCATCTCATTATTGGCATCTTTCAAATGTCTTTTCTCATTCAAGTTAAGATTATCTTGTTTTTTGTTGTTTTGTTTGATATTTGTGCCTCAGAGGAAGTGTAGAAACATTAGTTATCAATCATAGTCAAACAGGAGTAAAGTTGAACTTTCCCATCATGTTGTTTATATCTAGTGAGAAAGTTCTCCTGGCCTCTTTAGATATGAATTGGGAGTAAGTTTACCATTGTGACTTTCTTGGTGACACCAGCATGATGGAGAAGACAATGATCATTTGTGTCTTGCAGAATTGGGTGAGATATATAAATAGTGATTCTGCATTAGGGCCCTTATAGTATTACCTCATCATGAGGGATCAGTGAGTGCTTCTTTAGTTTGTGGCTGGGGTTTCTAGTATTTTGTGTAGTCACTGATATGAGTGGGTGAGGTATTTCTCATTGGTGATAAATTTTATGGAAATTCCACAACTGGTGATTATTTTGAATCCTTATTACAAGGAAACCTCAAGAGGACTGGACTCTTTGTTACAATTTCTTATAATTAGTGTTCTAGAATATCTGTTCTAAATAGAGGTTAAACCTCATTTCTATTTTGTGTCTTTTTCATTATAGAAGAGTAATTGTGTAAAAGATTTTCATCTTGGAAGCTCTGCTGCTGCATATATATATATATCATGAGTGGATTCTTTGTGGGAACTTCCATTCATTTTTTTTCCTTAAACCTACTGAGCATTTCTAGGTTGCTAGATTCTTTATCATTGTCTTCATGATATAAGACAAAAAGTACCACAGTTAGAAAATTCATCTTTGTTTGAGTTTCAGAAACCCAAGCCTTATCTTTGTTCTTCTACCTTTTACATTTAATGGTAAGATTTTTTATGTGTTTTCACTGAGTTAATTTGATGAATTCTAGTCCTATTGAAATTCTAGTCCTATTGATGCATTGTTTGTTAGTTTATTATGTACAGGTACTGAAGCTTGAACTCAAAGCCATATGCTCTTGCTTAGATTTTTTTTTTCTCAAGGCTGGGTACACTAGTACTTGAGTGGTATTACAACATAAAACACTTTTGATAATTAATGGTAGACAAGAAGATTTCATATTTATCGGCTTCAGCAAGCTTCAAACCTTGATCCTCAGATGTCAGCCTCCCGAGTAATGGATTATAAGTGTGAACCATCAGCATGTGGCCTATTGAAGCAGTTTAAGGAAGGGCATGGTATGATTGGACTTCAGATTTTTGGAGATGGATTATGCATGAAGACACAGTTACAATATATGAAAATAGATTAAAAGACAAGTGTTGACATTCAGGATTTAGATTTTGACTCTACCATTAGAATAAGGATGAGAACCATACAAAGAGAGAAATTAATGTGGCATGTATTTATAATCAATTATTTGGCAAAATACTTCTCAATGCTTAGAAATGCAATGCTTATGTAGACCCTGGAACTTCTTTCTTATATATTAAATATTTGTGAAAATTTTGTTTTCATTTACAAGACTAATTCATATTTTAAGATGGAAAATTAAAATCAAAATGTAAAATAGGGAATATTACATGAAGAGAATATGCTGCAGTTAATTGTAAAATTATAAGGTGAAGTCAGAAACATATTTAGAGAAGCAACCTTGAAGACTATATGCAAGTCATTTATGAATTATAAAGAATAAGGTGACCAAACAAAAAACATTAGTGATGTCATACTCCTGATTGTTCATAAAATTTTATGATGAATTTTAATTATAAAGTAATTTAAATATGTGCTTATTTGTATTTTTCTAATAAATATTAATGTTTTGTTTCGGATAAAAATGTGGTGATGATAGAAAAATAATACTGATGACAAATGCTTACTGCATCTCCTAAAAAAGGTGTGTGAATACTAAATAATTTGTATAAATATTTCCAGTGGCAATTTAATGGTTAGCTTGGATGTTGATGGAATGACAGCTAGAGAGGAGTAAGAGAAATATTCAAAATAACACTGTCTCAAAGTGTGTATACTTAAAACCTATTCAACTACTGGATTGGATGATTAAATTTTCTTTAATGAATTTCAAGGCTATGGAGAAAAGTAATAATACTAAAATTACATACGGTTTCTTACAATGAAGAATGTTTTATAATTTGAAAAATTTAAAATTGATATAGTGTAATAAAATCTTCCTTTAGCTTACTGTTAAAAAAGTAATATTTTACAGCTGTACAAAATTGAATCTGTTGTTCCAATTTTTGTAAAATACTATGTCATTCAAGTCAAAGAAACTTGGAAATACATTTTCCTTAATGTGTTTACTAAAATCATTAGTATCTTTATTTATAATTTTGCCAAAGAGATTGTAATTTTTTATCACACTTATAAGCTCCTATGACAGTTCAATTCTAAAAAACAAAAGAAAGAATATTTCTAATACATCATAATAATTACCTCTTTTTCGTTTTCTTTTTTTTGTTGGTCGTGGGGCTTGAACTCTGGGCTTGGGCACTTTCCCTGCAGGTTCTTCAGCTCAAAGCATGCGCTCTACTGTTTGAGCCAAACACCACTTCTGGTTTTCTAGTGGTTTATTGAAGTTAAGAGTCTCACAGAATTTCCTTCCCAGGCTGGCTTTGAACCATGATCCTCAGATCTCAGCCTCCTGAATAGCTAGGATTACAGGCATGAACCATCAGCTCCTGGCTATGATGGTTAGATATCACAAAGTAGGTGGCAATGCCTTTACCCTATGCTTGTTGGCAGGCCCAAGGGCCTCTTCCATCCTTGTCAAGGTGAGTGCTAACCTTCTCTCCTTTCATAAAACACTAATTACCATTTTAAAAACAGGTACTTAACACATTTCCTACATTTTATATTACATATTAACTGCTTTGACACTGAATCCAGGAAAAATAAAGAAACAGGAAAGTGAACCTTTGTCAGATGGTAGTGATACCATCAAGCTTAGTTCCAATACCAGCAGCTGTTGGCTCTGTACTATGGGTCTAAGAACACAGGCATAAGTTCTTTCACAAGTTGATCATGTAAATCAATATGCAGTGACATACTCACCTTTTTCAACAATGGAGGATACACCGTTTCATTTTTCACTAGTTTTCATATGCAGTCTCAAAACCCATTATTTTCATTACCTTTAACTGATGTTAAACTACTGTTTTCTGTGTTATGTGACAAAAGAAATTCTGAAGATACTATATATTTTTTTCAATTATCTGCATTAATTATAAGGGTGTCTAAAAAGAGCATGATCTAGTGAGGAGAGTCCTTTGAAAGAAGTACTATGATCTTCACATTGTTAAAATGCATTCTTCTTTTGGTCTTGAAAATATAAACTTCTCTGTGATAGAGTCTATTTAGAGGCTGGATGAGATAGCAAAGTTCTGAGGAATAACAACAACAAAAAATCTTGTCTCAATCATCAATCATAAGCAAAGGAATTCTACCAGCAGCCATATAAGGTTGAAGAGCAAAGGGTGTGGAGGGGATGCAATAAAAATATCCAATGCAGCTGGGCGCCGGTGGCTCACACCTGTAATTCTAGCTACTCAGGATGTTGAGATCTGAGGATCGCGGTTCAAAGCCAGCCAGGGCAGGAAAGTCCGTGAGATTCTTATCTCCAATAAGCCACTAGAAAACCGGAAGTGGCACTGTGGCTCAAGTGGTAGAGCATGCGCCTTGAGCTGAAAAGCTGAGGGACAATGCCCAAGCTCAGAGTTCAAGCCACTCGACCGACCAAAAAAAAAAAAAAAAAAAAAAATCCAATGCATATCTCCACAAAATAAAGAAAAGTGAGGAAAGAAGTGGGTTGGGAGGGATGGACAAGAAGGTTGAAAGTGATGACATTGGCCATGATGCATTGTATGAATAAACTGCTGAACAAAGCAACTCCTTAAAGATAATAAAAATATATTTTAGATAAATAGAAATACAAAAAAGAGTTGCCAGGGCTGGGAAGGTGGCTCAATAGTAGAGCGCTTCCCTTGCATGCATGAGACCCTGGATTTGATTCCTCAGCACCACATAAGCAAAAAGAAAAAAGCCGGAAGTGGTGCTGTGGCTCAAGTGGTAGAGCATTAGCCTTGAGCTGAAGAGCTGAGGGACCGCACCCAGGCCCCAGAGTTCAGGCCCCACAACCAGGCCAAAAAAAAAAACCAAAATGAAAACAAAAAGGAGTTGCCAGAATTCCTGAATGTAGGGCACAATGTGGCTTTGCTTAATATCTCATGTCACAGAAAGTTGGAATGATAATTTTGATATGCTGATATTTAACTTTGTTAATTATGTATAAACACACAGTCAATACAAATTTCAACACCAGATCAATCTCCAGAACCTGTCTACAGAACCACTCTAGCCTTTGTCCATTAATTTTATTACAGTAATTATCAGATTACACTTACTGACTTAAATCACAGATTTCTATTTTTTAAAGACAATCAAATTACATTTAAAAGAATATATTGCGCACACAAATGCCCTCTATATTTCCATGTGTGACATATTCACTTTGTTCTGACAAATAAATAGTTTAAAAAAATCAGTTCCTACATTGTCCTCTCAAACTTTTTAAACTTACTGATATTTTACTCACTAAGGCATACATGCTTAATTGTGAAAAATTAACACTAAGAATTGAAAAGTAAACTAAATGTATTCTGTAATTCATATGGCAGTCAAATTTGCAAAGTATATTAATAAAAGTTGGAGTAATACACATCTATATATTAGCACTTGATGAGAGAAATAATTACTTAGTTAAATTTTATTTTGCTTTCTCTAGTAAATGACATAAAACATTTTATAACAAAAATACAATTTTAGATCTGACATTCATCACATTTGCTTATAAAAGTCATTCGATCACTATTTCATAAATGTTTTAACCAGACATGTATTGATTCTCTTTTACAAGGTTGTGATTCTAAGGAACTCTTGTTACTTCAATAATATTTAATAGTTGCCTTTCTCTGAAATAGTTAACCTTTGTTTGACTGCATTTATTTGTAAGGATAGAGAAAACCCTTAGAATAAATCTATAACATCATTTGTTTTCACTTCTACATTCAAATTGTGAAAATTCAACTATCATGAAATAGACACTTAGAATGTATTCTCCATATTGGGTTACTGATTATATTTTTAATATTGATGACTTAATAGGGTCTATTGAAATAAGAAAAACAAGTTATGTAGTTCATAAAATGTGGTAATCTTGTTATGCATATTGGCCTTGAGTTACTTACAATATCCCTAAATCATAAGCTTCAACCTCAGTGCTAAGCTTGGACTTTTTGAAGCCACTTTTATACTCATGTCAAATGCCTCTTTCCACATCTACAGCTATCTTATTACAATCAACTAAGTACTTTCCTCTCCTGATTTCCTCAAGATCATGCTCCATTCTATTATAGCCCATTTTGAAGCCACATTTTGTTAAAGAGAGAAATAGCATATAGAAAAACAAACACTTTTATTTTCATAGTCTTTCTCTGAAAGTGTTAAAAATGACTGAACATGAAGACAAGCATGATTTTATTATTCTGTGGGACAGGGTTATCTTTGATTCTGTGTTTGAAAATAAATGTGATTTGGGGATTGGTTGTAAGGTGATATAAAATCATAAGCTTTGTAGAACATATATCTTATTTAAAGTCAATCATATACAATAGTTTAATGTCTTAGTGGTAAGTGAAATATTAACTGGGCATTATTTAATGTTCAAGCATTTTGTATTCATGTATTTCTTTTCATGCTATTCTATAACCTTTTTGAAAGATGTTTAACGTCCATATTTTAGTGGTATATATATATATATATATATATATATATATATATTCATGCAAACTATCTTAAATAACAGAACATATTGGCTTATGTGGAGCACTAATAATGACACTTATTCCTGGCTTGTTTTTAATTTCTTCATTTGTTTATTTTATTTTTTTGTCAGTCATGCGGTTTGAACTCAGGGTCTGTTGACTTCAATCTTTAGCCATGGATAAAGAAAGATAGGTGGATACATGGAAATCATTCTTTAAAGCAGTCTGAAAAAAATTCTCTAGACATACTTTGATTAGATCAGTTTAGGTAACATGTTCAACCTGATTAAATCAGATGTCCAGAAAGCATTATGCCAGGATGAGTATCAACATATATTATATGTTATATTTTTGTCCCTAGAGGGGATCTTGAGTCTCAGGAAATAGACACAAAGAATGCAGGAAGATTGAAACGTCAAATGAAATTAAATTCCCATCACAGGACAAAAGAAAAAATGCATTCAGGGGAAGCAAATATACTTGTCCACTAAGAATGATTTTTGTGGGGAAAAAAGAAATTTCCAGGAGCATTTATTTATTACTGAAAATCCCAAGCTTTGTAAAACATTTTTAACAACCAGAGGCATATGAATTAAACATTTCTTGTGTACTACTTTCTCTGTGTTAGTACTTTACCTCTTTGACTATTGCTTGCCATCTGCAGGTGTTTTGCCCTGGGTTATAATAAGCATTGCTCAGAGACTGACTGTGTTCCAGTAGTTCAATGACAATCTTTCTTCGTTGCCCAATAGACAAAGGTGGATTTAATTCTTGCTCATTAATGTTTCAGGAACTTAGATCAAATAAATAGTAAAACGTGATTTTCAGTCTGTGTCAATTTTCTTTAATGCTACATTATGGAGCTTTTTCTCAGAAAGACTCCAGAACTGCATTTTTTTCTGGAATTTCTTTGTCAGAGCATTCACTGAGTCTGAAAAGCAGAACTGCAATGATGAAGTCAGATAATGACCTTCAATTCTACAGCCATTTGCTTCCACTTGTGCATTTAAATTTGTGGCAGAAATCTAAATGTTGAGCTTAATTGCCCTACTATGAAATACAGAGATTTATAAAAGGACGCTAACAGCCTGTCCCTCTGCCATCATTGAAAAGGCTCACTGGGTATTCAATATTAGAAAGAAAAAAAAGTGTAAGTATAAAAGCAAAAATTACATTTAAATCAACATGGCAAAAGGTTTCCATGGCACAAAGAAAGATTAAGTCAAACAGTAGGGTTCTTTCAATTCTTGCCTTCAAAAATGGGCAAGATACAACATTCCTTATTTGTCAGACAAGTGACACAGTTAATATGTACTAATTGCATGGGATTGGCCTCTCAGTTATGTCAGATAATTAAAACCCATTCTAATATATAGTGACCAAACCTACTGTGAGGTGGGTACCAGGAAAATAAAAGACACATACAGTGGGCCCCTCTTACTTGGAAAATGAAATCAATACTGATTTAGTTTTAGCAGAATTGAGTCATTTTGTCTTCAGTCTTTTTATCTGCAAGGCCCCCTGGCCATCAGTGTGGGAAAACATTCATGGAACGAATGCATTTAGCAAGAGTAATCATCATCATTGTGAAGTGCTTATCAGAAATGAAGACAAAATGCAATTAGGCTAGATTTACAGTTGGACCAATAATTACCACTCAGATGTTTCAGCTGAATGGAAAATACATGATTCCAAACCATGGCATTTGTGTTCGATTGCTTTCTCCTCCTTTCTCTGTGATCTCTAACCCTACTCTATTTTCTTTTCTTTCCTGATTTTTTTCATTTATAAAATATGTCAGTCATGATGTAGTGCAGCTGAATAATTGCATAGAGTCAAATGCTTGCAGATGGTTAATGGAAACAGAAAATTAAATGAACAGCAGTAAAGAAACTCATACAAAATTAAAGAATTCTATTGCAAATTTAAAGGGTCATTTGGTTTCATCAAAAATCAAATAATATGAATATGTTATCCTTTGTATGAAAGAGACTATGTTAAATTGTTTTCGAGAGCTGAAAAATGAAGAATCAATGATGTGCTAATGAAAATTTTGAAAAAAATCATGCACTATTGAAATATAACATAAATTGTCATTTAGTCTTTGGAGGGCCTTCTTTGGAGGGAAACTTTTGGGGGACTTTTTTTCTTAACTTGAGCTTATTGTTTAAATTATTGCTGGAAAATTAAAGCTTGAAACAAGTTCAAATTGTTACTGAAACAAAACTATACAGCAACAACAACAATAACAACAAAAACAAGGGTAAGATTAAGATAAGCAGAGTATTCTCTGAACAAAATAACGTAGTACTCTTTCAAATTCATCTCCTCTGAACTCTTTCCATCATATTACAGAAAACCAACCATTTATAACACACCTATTATTTGTCCAAGGAGAAGAGTATGTGGCCCCATAGCTCTTCAAGGACTTAAGGTGGATTAGGCCAAATAAGATCTCATCTGACTGGCATTTTTGAAATACACAATTGATAAAAAGTTTTGTGAAAAGAAAAACTGTCTTTCTGTTAAGGCATTAAATCTGATGTTGCATGGTGTCATTCAGAAGTGGATTTCAGTTACAGATTCTTTAAAAATAGATCAAGATTACAGTACATTACATTCTTTATTCACTCCTCTTTATTTTTCATTATCCTCTGTATTATCTGGGAAACCAAGAAGTCAATATGAAATGTCTTTTGCCCATCATAGAAATGATTTTTTTTCTTCTTTGAGGTTGCACATATCAAAGGGAAAGAAAAATAAAGACATAATTGAGTCTTTGTTGAAAATAACCCAGACATTTGTGACATTATCATGAATGTCTATCTCGTAGCTGAATATTTTTAATGATTAACAAAATCTTAGAGGGTATTTGAAAGTGAGCCAGCTTTTCACACCGAAAAACAAGGCTGTGAAATAAACATTTCTGAAAGAACGGTTTTTTAAAAGGTTAGAATAATACTTTTTTGATAAATCCCTTAAGATGAATCACAGTTGTTTCAAATGCAAAATAAAATGAGCATAATCTTGCATTGATGAGAAGGAAAACATTATAAAGACATTCTCTGCTTTCAATGATCCTTGATTGTTTAAGTCATTAATAAATTTCTGAGTTTTTTCCTGCCTCAAATTACCAGTGACATATATAAATTGATACAGTGATAAAAGTATTGATTCATCTTTATATTTACTTAAGTACAAAAAATCCTTTAACATATCTAGCAAAACTATAGTTATTTATTATTTCATATCAAGGTAACAGAATCAATGTAACTGTGAGATATTGAATAATTTATATAATTTACTTCTAATGTAGTATATAATTATATACAGTTGAAGTTTCTAAATAATTTTCAAATATTAGTCTAATAGTTAAGATTTTTGCTAACTAAAGCTCTTCAATATTTCTATGTTTTCCACGGCCATAATATATCTGAAATTTGTAATTCATCCATCTTAACATATATGTGCTGTCTATGTATTGTACACCAACAGTGTACTTTGCAGATTCATCACTAATAGGCAAGTGCTTGTAACTTAAATTGGTAGAAGAGGTAACATCTTTGTCCTGTGCAATATCACAAATACCATTACTCTTAATCTTTTGTATTTTCTACTAGTGGAGATTGAACTCAGGTGTTACACAATCTGAACTACATAACACTCTTTCTTTCTACGTTTTACTTTGTTTTTCAGTAAATGTTTCACATATTTGCCATAGAACCTTGCATTGTGATATGATGATGGATGCTATCTTGTCCCTTGAGTATCTGCAACTACAAATATGTACCAACACACCAGCATTATATTTGAAATAAATCTTCATAACTTTCTGTCTGGTCTTAAACTTCAATACTAATATCACTAGGGGACTTTGATAAACTTTAAGATTAGTAATTTTACTCTCCAATTAGTGGGAGATATATTTATGGAAAACTCAATATTTAAAATATATTTTATTACAGATTCTGTAACTAAGTCCCACCAAAGTTATATATCTAATGATTTTTGTGCAACAATAATATACATTTCTTTATAGTATAGTACAGAATATGGGTTTTTCCAAACATTTGATATCCTGACAAATATACCCCATTCTTCATGAATATATTTCTTTAAGTTAATAACATGTCAAATGCGGTATAAATGCTGCTACTACTTTTTAGTGGAATAGGATTTCAGAATTCTGGATGGCACTAGATGGTTGCTTTCTTGCAGCAATTTGAGTTTTTGTGGTTAAGAAGAGTTTAAGTAACATGAAATCGTAAGGCATTCATGCGCATATTCAAGACTAGTGTACTGTGCCAGGAGTGTTTGACAATTAAAGCTTACATCTATGTCCTCTGGAATTACCCTTTACCTCAAAGAAGTTCTTTGGCAATCAAATATGCAATGATTGTCCTACTCAGTCTGATTCCAGTGATTGACAAGGGTATAAATACCCAAAACCCTTGCCTCAATTCTGAACATCTCTGTAAGACTAGTCTGATTCCTATGTCTACTATGGACCAGATGTAGCCATGGCTATTATCTCAGTGATGAGTCCAGTACTGATTCACAATATAAAAGTCTGATAAATATTTTTTCACACAGGTCTTAACTTCAGAATGATATTTCTGCTAACTCAAAGTCTTCAATTTGTACACAAATGATAGTCAAATTTTGAATGAGAAGACAGGTTTGTAGAAAGCAATCATAGCTTGGTGTGTATTGAATTAACACAAGGTGAAGAAATTACGAATGCCTTGTTAAGTTTGTCCTGGTCTGACAATCACCTGAGGTATATTCTGGGAATTATTTGAAATGCGAATGGGGAATGTGGGTGACTGTTGTATATAGAAGTCACTAGATATCATTAGGTAGACATTTGTGAGCCACTCATTCTCAAACACAAATTCAGAGTTCAAAGAAAAATTGGTATGGCATGGATATATAACACAGAGCAGACTAAAGAATGAAATTATGGAATTGTAAGTCCATGAATTAAAAAGTCTGAAAAATTGATAGTGGAAAGGAAGAACATACCTCTCCATTTTTTTCTTCTTCTTCCTCCTCTCTCCTCCTTCTCCTTCACCTCTTCTTCTTCTCCCGCTCCTTCCCCTAATCCTCTTTTTCTTGTGGTTTTGTCTGCCTCTATGTTTTTCAGTCGCTGGTCTGATCTCTCTCTTTTTCCTTTCTTACACACACACACACACACACACACACACACACACACACACACACACAAACACACACAGTGAATCTTGTATACAATTTCTAAGAAAAGTGCTAAGGTAGTACTAGGTCTTTTTGGAAACTCTTTGTTATGATTTGTTTAGCTAAACTGTCAACAAAGCAATGAATTACCTGCTATATGATTTACCTAGTATACTTTTCTTATTTCTTTCTTATGGAGATACTAGTGATAAATGAAGCACACTGTGAATAAAGCAAGAGGAAACAGAAGAGAAGTCAAAGTGCTTGGTTAATGTTACTGAAACCTAATGTTCATCTTTGGATATAAACTTAATGGTTGTCTTTGTTTGAGTTTTAAGAATATCAATGTAGTGTTTAAATCATTGCTGGGAGATAAGTTAAGTAACAAAACCTAGGTGATTGGTGAATTCGCTATAGTTTCAGAAACTATATCAGTGTTGTTCTATCCCACTAGGATGGGTTGAATTTGCAAACTGTTGGGATAAAATCCAACATCTTCAAATGATTTAGCAAATGTCTTACCAGGTTACCCTTAATACCCAAGGAAAGATCCTATAAACAAATTTTTGACAGCAATCCCTTCACTCAGATACATTATAATATTTGTATTATTCATCTGTACTTTCTTCATGATTTGGAAGGATTATTTTAGAAATATTTCTTAACAACCTCTTTTAAGAAATGAAAAGTCAAATAGGATTTCAAGTCACAAAGGAAGGCTTTATTAACAGAGTTCATAGGGAATTACATTGGCTCTAGCTTAGGTTAGACAAGAAACTAAGAAGTATTATAACCAGCCCCTCCAAATTTTGATATTTCTAAGAAAGTAGTCTGCCAATTTATTGTTTTTAAACATTTAAATATAATGACATTTAAATTAAATGGCTTTCTTAATTTTTAGTTTACTTTCTGGAATAATAGATGTAGGCAATAAGATCTCAATCTTTCATTGTAATGATGAAGAAAGAGGCCATCAAAGAATACTTACTTAAAATTTCTATGGATCAACTTTCCATCTTTTTCATTTAGTTCTAAATATAATTCTGAAAATTACTTTGTGGAAATACTCTTTTTCAAGTTCATGTAAAATCTTTGACCTAAAAAAAAATGAAAAGTTTACTTACAAATGAAGAAGTAAAAATATTCTTTTCAAAATAAAAAGTATATACAATTATTTTTCACACATTATTTCTTATAATCATTAAACAGTAAAGATGATTCATAATTTAGCATAATTTAGATGCATAATAACAAATAACATGATACATTTCTTGTTATTCTAATTTTCAAGATCATATGCTGAGTTGATTTTATGATAAAGGCAAATATATTTTCTCCCATAAGTATACATATATATATATATGTATTTTATACTGAATTTAATTATGAATCTTCTAAAATGTGTTATTATAATATGGCATGTAATATACATTTTGGTCCATATAATACTGAAATAAGCATAGGAAAACTTCACCATTCTGATGTTCTAATTCTATTCTTGCAAACGATATTGATGAGAGGCTATTGGAGTTTCATAATTAGAACACAATGATTGTTTGAATACCTGTATTTATCAGAACTCATTTGAATGAGTCTTGCTCTACAGAGTAGTTGATGAAGGAGAATAGAAAAGTAGGAACAGGATTTGAGAGCCATTTAAAAATCATTGGCTACCAAGAGAAGGGAAAACAAAAGACTCCTAAGAAAAAGATATAAAATTTATCAGATGGGATAGGTGAGGGATATTTCTTCAATCTGTGTTATTTTGATTACATTGCTAATAATTATCTTCTCATTACATAATTCATCCCAATCACTTGTGGTTTATATAAAATTTCTACTGCATCTGCATGAGCTCATGTAGTCTAAATTTTATATTAAAATTTAAGATGCAGATAAAATATAATGAAATATGAGTGTTATCATTGAATGGTCCAATATAGCACCTGAGACTTTAACAAGTACATAAAATAATAGTAAATGCAAAGCACTTTTTGCATATCATCCTATCTGTTGTGAATGCTGATATTTAAGTATTACAGCTTGATGTCTGCCCCAGCAAAAAAGACAATGAGACTAATTTCTAATTACAACAAAAGCCAGTAAGCAGAGGTGTGGCTCATGTACTAGAGTGCTACTTTGAGTAAAGGAAGTGAAGAGTGAGCTTGAGGCCCTGAGTTCAAGCCCCAGTACTAGAGCAAAGAGAAATACTAGTAATAATAATAATAGTAATAATAATAGTAATGGTAATGAAAATGACCATTCACAGGGAACATTCAATGTTTTAGAATTTTTATAAAGTACGACTTACATTCTCCTCATTCTCCTCAAATATCTTTTCATTACTTATAACTTATTTAGAAATTTGCCTGAAAATTACACAATTTATGTAGAGAATCACTTTTACAGACAATGCTAAATTTTCTGATTAATTTACATTGTGACTTTAATAAAGAATCTGGACTTGATACATAATATAGAAAACCTGTCCTAGCCTTAAAAACCCAGAATTCTGTTGAGAAGCCACTCATGAAGTTATGAAAAACCAACAAATTTTTATGAAGCTGGGAAGTACAAACCATTTTATCCCTAAGGAAATTTGCAGTTTAGATGTGTATTTATTATTTCAGATATTGTATTTTTTAATCTGTGTACCAAACATTTATAAAGAGAAAAGTTTCATTTGGTTGGTCATTTTATACATTCTAATCAACAATTGGTTAGCCCCATTGCTTTTACCTTTGATGAAAAAGTATATCATGATGGAAACTCATGGTAGGAAAAGCCATTAGCTTCATGACCAGGCAGGAAAAAAAGGCAAAGAAGGGCCAAGAGCACACAATCCCATGTCCTAAATTCCTCCCATTAGATGGATCTCAATTTGCAACAGTTCTCAGTAGCTCCTTCAGCAACAATAATGATGTTCCATTGTCGGGTTTAGGGAATATTTCTGTTGAGTACTTTCAGTATGTTGTATCCAGCAGTTCATTGAAAGAGTTTCCTCAATAGCTGAGGGAAGTATTATAAGCCATTAACATACTTCACAAAATACCACTACCATTGTCAGGTAGCAGGGGTTGTCATCATATGGCTGTTTCTCTAATTCAAATGGTAGAGCTGTCCTTAGACATAAGTTGATTTTTGCAGTGAAGACTTCTGAAAAGTTTTTGACTGGTGTTATTTTGTTTTATCATGCTAACAAATGCTAGGTAGATAGGTGAATCCAGTTTTAGGTTAGGATTTAGATTTCTTTACACACTGATATAATATGTGTACACAATGGGGCCTGAGTAAGCTTTAAAGGTAGCTAATATTTGTAAATATTGTTTACTCAGAATAGAGTAGATGAGAGAAATAAATTTGCTTAACTTCAGGATAAAAAATCCAAAGAAAATTATATATACACTTTCTACCATTAAAAAATTGAATGTACTAAAATATAATAGAATAATTCTTCTAAAAAGTTATATACTGAAGAACTACAACAGAGGATATTAAACATATTTGAAAGGGAAATATATATTCAAATATGTAATATATAACATGAATATACAAATACAAATATATGTTAATTTGGATATTCTTGGATATATATCTCTGTATATTATATATATTTTTTAATTTGGATTTTTTACTGACTTCAAGTCAAGATTTAAAAGATTTCTTCAATTTATAGTGCTCATAATTTTCTATGACCAACAGTGGAAACAAAGAAATAACTTAAAATTGCTACTCTATATTTATTACTTAGACCTATAGGTACAAACATGCTTTGAATTACCTCACTATAAGCAAAGATATGAACAAAATGATCGCCCTCCATAATGGGTGAAAATGCTGCATGAAAAGTATCACTATACATTTAATTCTTTATCTGTATGAAATTGTCATGTGCTTTTAATGAACTTATTTTAAAGATAATAAGCAATTATTAAACTGATTTAAAAAATAACCCTTACTGCCATGTGCCCGGTGGCCCATGCTTATAATCCTAGCTACTCAGGAGACTGAGATCTGAGTATAAAGGTTCAAAGCTAACCCTGGCAGAAAAGACCAGGACAATCTTATCTCTAATTAACCATCACAAAGCCAGAAGTGGAGCTGTGACTTCATATGGTAGAGTGCTAACCCTGTGCAAAAGAAATGAAGGATAGCATTTAGGCTCTGTGTTCAAGCCATATGTCCAGTACAACAACAAAAATAAAATAAGTACATAACCACACTATTTTTGTTTTTTTGGTCCAGTCGTGGGGCCTGAACTCTGGGCCTGGTGCACTGTCCCTCAGCTCTTCAGCTCAAGGCTAGCGCTCTACCACTTAAGCCACAACGCCACTTCCGTTTTTTTTTTTTTTCTTTTTTGCTTATGTGGTGCTGAGGAATCAAACCCAGGGCCTCATGCATGCAAGGCAAGCACTCTACCACTAAGCCACCTTCCCAGCCGGACAACAGTATTCTTAAAACTGTGAAGTTTATTTTTCTAAAGGATATAAGGTTTAATATCTAGTAAATATTTCCAGAAGTAACTACTGGGAAATAGTGGGTATTTATTGCTACTAAGAAAATTGTTATCTCTTGATACTACCACCACAGTTTCAGTAAAATTACTTGTTCCCATTATGACTGATTGTGAACAAAACTTCTTTTTGGCAAGATTGTTTCAGGGATAGATATATGGCTTAAACTCAGTCTAACACACAATTTGCCTTGGCACTAACATGAATTTACCTTCCCTTTTTGAAATTGTTGAAATTAACAAATTAAAACTTATAATCAGTCTTTTTTAAACATAAGAACATGGAGAATAAAGACAATATACAAAAGCACACCTAAGACATAAAAAATTGTTTCTGAGCGGGTAGTTTGAGAACCGACATCCTTTTTTAAAAATGTTATGTTGCAGCACCATTTACCAAAGAGGCTGTCTTTCTTCCATTCTATTTTTTTATTGTGAAAATACAGAGGGGTTACAATTACATGGGCAAGATAATAAGTACATTTTTTATCAAGCATTGTTGCCTCCTCCTTAGCTCCCTTATCAAAGATGAGATGGCTGTAGGTCTGTGCATTCATTTCTGGGGTTTCAATTATATTCCATTGGTCCTGAGGTCTGTTCTTGTGCCAGTACCAAGCTGTTTTGATTACTATGGCTTTGTAGTAGAGTTTGAAATTTGGTATTGATATTCCTCCAGCACTGTTCTTCCTGTTAAGGATCATTTTTGCTATTCGGAGTCTTTTATTGTTCCATATGAATTTTCAGATTGCCTCTTCTTTTTCCTTGAAAAGTGAGGAATGTTGACAGGTATCGCATTGAATTTGCAGATAGTCTTTGGAAGTATTGCCATTTTCACGATGTTGATCCTTCCAATCCAGGAGCATGGGAGGTTTTTCCACTTTCTAAGTTATATTAAGTGAAGTAAGCCAGGCCCAAAGAAACATAGGTCACATGGTTTCCCTTACTTGCAATAACTAGTATATGTCTGAGCCAAGCAGAAAGGGTCAGATAAATTGATGTTAGGAGAAATGAACCCTAAGATAATGACTCAAATGGTTTTTCTTTCTTGTGATTGTTTCTAACATATTCATAAAATGATTTCTTTGTTGCTCTGTATGTCCCTCCCCCACGGTGTAACTTTTTTTCACTGTATTTGATGTTGGTATAATTTGTGGAGGGGAAGGGAAAAAATAAAATGTTTAAATAGGGATAGAGGTGGAACCATTACAATGACATTAAGTACCAGACATTAAGTCAAAAAACTAACTTTACAACTTTGGGGGGGGGAGGGGAGGGGGAGAGGGAGGAGGATGGGAAGGGATGGGAAGGGGAAACAAAGGAGGAGGCAACAATGCTTGATAAAAAATGTACTCATTACCTTGCCCATGTAATTGTAACCCCTTGGTACATGTATGTGAATGCTTAGCAACATTTTACTTGATCCAAGCTTTATTGAGTCTATCAAATGTAAAATTTACAGCGTTTTGTTCCACAAATAAATTTATACTGGTGATTAAACAGATAAATGAAATCAATTGGAAATAGTACTGAACCGTAGACAAAACCAACAAACTTTTCATACAGTGTTGCTAATGGCCTTATGTTGTGTCTTGATTTAGGTTGATCCTTTCCTCATATGATTTACAACTTTCTTCAAGTTAGTATGTTTCTTAATCAACTGGGAATCTAGAGGTCAAACATCCACACACAGCATTCCCCAGAATTTTTTGCAGCTTACATTTCGAGTAGCTCGACTTCCATTAATCAACATGCAACAGAAGATTCAGAGGCAATTTATGTTCCAAATCTTTAGGTTCTTCTTTTACTGAAAAGCTCTATAATTGTATGGGACATTTTTTGCCAGTGAAGCATGTAGCTTAAGTAGCATAGTCTTGATTCAATAGCTTTGTTATTATTGGTTTTTTTTTGTGGTTTTGTTGTATTGCTAATTATTTTATTTAAAAAATGACAATACAAAAGAACATTTACATAGTTTCTAAAAGCATAGTTGCCTGTGAAGTGGACATAACAGTTTTGTGGTTATCTTTCTTGTCACATAAAAAGACCTTATGTAATATGCTTTGCAAGGTAACATTGGAGGAGTAAATTCCAAATTTCTCAGATTTAAAATAGTATTCGGCAGAGCAGCTCCATTAAAAGGCAATGTTTGACAAGAAATGTACTCACTACCTTATACATGTAATTGTAACTCTTCTGTACTTCACTTTGAGAATAAAATTAAATTTTAAAGACAGACAGATAGACAGACAGACAGACAGACAGACAGACAGACAGACAGACAGACAGACAGACAGACAGATAGATAGATAGATAGATAGATAGATAGATAGATAGATAGATAGATAGATAGATCGATGATGTGAGCTGTTCTACCATTTAATGTTCTCCTTCTACAATGGGCTGAATTTAATCCAGAGAATGTATAAGGAGGATACAGGCATACATGGTCATGTCAGAATGAAATCCCCTTGTATAACTAAATGAAACAAAAAAAAAACTATAAATAACTAAAGCAAAGAAGGGAGGGACAGAGGAAATGAGGAAAGATAGAGAATGGGAGGAAGGAAAGAATAAAGGAAGGACTAAAATACCTCTTATTTCATCATTTCTTAGTGGTAGGAGTTTTTTTTTTTTATTATGTTGTGTTTTTATAGTCCATTACACAATAGTTTGGAAATAACAAAATTTAATGACTTTAAAAAAGGCAAAATGTTTGTTATTTTTGCTGTTTGTTGTTTGTTGTCTTATTGCTTTTTGTAGGAGTCTTAGCCTGGAACCTCATGCATGCTAGGCAAGTGCTCTATTGCTTAGTTATGCATTCAGACTTAAAGGTGAATTCTAGTGTGTTTTATGAAGAGCCATTTACTAAAAATTACCAGAATTACCAGAAAACTGGTAATTCTCCAGGTTCTGACTTGATATAAACTAATATATATATATATATATATATATATATATATATATATATATATTAGTTTATATATGTATATCCTATGCCAGAATAAATGTACAAATTAAGTAGCATATTAAAGTATGTACAAAAGAAATATATGAAAAACTTAAAGGACAAAAATAACTCCCCCCAAAATAATAGTGTAGGAAGATCTTCCCAGGAGACGTTTTCCATCACATAGGCTTGCTACATCTTTGCAAAAGGTGAGGTCAGGCCATATCACCTAAGGCAGAGAGATATGGCAATAAGAGTGATGTGATATTTAGGGAATCTGAATGTGTATACTAGTTTGACAGTTGCAAATGTCTAGGTGAGTGTGGATGATTGTGAAAGTAACAAAATAAACAGATAAGAAATAAGTAAATAACCAGATGCAGTATGCAGCCTTTTTCAAGTATTAGTATCTTGTCTTGTTTGTCGTATCTAAAAGGTTTTGATATTATACCTACAACTACATATTGTATGTATAAATCTCATACTTATTTAAAATATTTCTGATTATTGTATTATCAGGTATTTTGTTGCTTAAATTTTCTATATGGTGTTCAACCTATAATTATTAATTATTATAAATTAGGAGCCTTGTCATAACCTTACACATATGATGTGAATGAAGTCTAACACACGGGGAGCAATCAAAAAATAATTTATATTAGAGTTATAATATCTATGCATTTCTGAAAAGTGAAGTAAGCCAGGACCAAAATTAAATAAAATTTTTAAAATAGGAATTTCAAGAGATTTTAAATCAGATTAATTAAGCAATATGAATTCTTAGAACAGATGAAAATCTATTCATTTTATGACCTAAATATATACCAAATACACTATAAAACAGTGAAGTAAGCCAGGCACAAAGAAACACAGGTCCCGTGGTTTCCCTTATTTGCAATATCTAGTATATGTATGAGTCAAGTGGAAAAAGTCAGATAATGTGATGTTAGGAAAATGAATCCTTAGATAGGTATTTTAATGTTTTTTTTCTTTCATGCATGTGTTTCTAATGCATTTATAAGTTTATTTCTTTGTTGCTTTGTATGGCCCTACCCCACAGTATAACCCCGGCTTTCAATATATTTGATGTCAGTATAACTTATGGAGGAGATGGGGAAAAACAAGTCATTACATATACTAGAAAGAATACCTACATAATGAAATATTTTATATTTTCATTCCATGAGTTAAGAGAATGATGTTTTATTATTATTAGATTGTTATTACTTTCAAGTAGTTATACACTGTACTGGCTATCATTAAACAAATCAGTATAAACTTATAATTCATAATGGTAATTATTGCCTCAGAGTGACATTTTGAAATATTAGTATATCTCACACTTATTTGATCACTTCTAATCTCAGTGTCTGACAGACTAGAGGAAAATGGAGGAATGACACTCCCATGCCTTTGTACTTCAATACTTCCCAGGAATGTGATCATTCAATATAATTTTGGATATAATTCTTCTCATAATATTTCCCACATTTTTGCTGTAAAAATCTTTTTTGCACAGTCCTCCATTTTTACTTCTTTTAAGACAACTTATTGGTTATATTCATTTTAAAGATTATAAATTTCCAGTCTAGACACTTCATGTACAAAATTACTTGTAAAATATATAATATTGTTATGGAATAGGGTGGATTATCAATGAATTTTTATGGACACTTGGATTTTGTGCCCAGGGGCCAAAGTAGGATGGTAGCTTTGGATTTAAAAAAATAATATTTAAGTAGTTTTACAGAGGATTTGTCATTTAACAAGGCAGTTTATGAATACAATATATCTCAATTAATGTCACACCTTTCAACATTTTTCAGTCATCCATCCCCTACCCACACCTTCTGTCACTCTTCTTAATTTTGTAGGATATATATTGGATTCTTGGCTACAGTCCCCCTTCTTCTTCTATTCCTTTGTCTATCTTTTCCCTTTGACCATCCTTTTCAAGTACCTATTTGGCATTTTATTTTGTTGAACTTTGATTTTTGCATTTCAAAGGAATTACACTAGTTGAATTGTCCCTTGAATTTACTGTCTTTCAATTAATATACTTGTATACTCTTGCATGCATTTATAAGCTAAATATACTTTCCACTTATAAGGAACAGCATGCAACCTCTGGGCTTGACTTTTACCAAAAACATCTTCAAATGGGTGAAGCTTCTGCTTTTTTTTACTTGCCTCTCCTCTTCAATTTCTGTCTTATATATAATAAGTCAGAAATTGGTGCTCTCAGCCTGCCTTGTCTGTGATAGGGTTGCTGCCTTATTATGGAGGAGTAGGAAACAGAGAGCTTCACACTACTCAGACACCCTTCTCTGGACTCAAGATACCATAAAATACAACTGTGAAGTATATGAAATGCTAGCACCCTTTTTTGATGTCACTATATTGATTCCATTAGAAGCTTCGAGGAGAGCTTGCTCTGTCTTCTGTGCTTTGCCTGTCTGGTTACCGTCATTCTAAGGTACTGAGAAGAGGAGAGAACTTCATGGCTCTAATGTCAAAACTATTGCTGTTTTTACAAAAATCTTAGTAAACTACTGGCAATTTTATTTTTGGAAATTGCAATATGATTTTTAGAGCCATTACCCATACTTATCCCCTCTACCCATCCTGGTTTCCTTGTGACTCTGGCACTTTAACCATGTCTCTAATAGGTCATTTTGCTTGTTAATTGGAATTAGCATTCTGCAAACTTTTCTGCTTGGTCTATATTTAAAATTTGATTATTAGGTTTCAGCCTTCTGAGAAGCAAAGATTATAAGTATAAACCACGGGTGCTAAATAGATGTGTTTATTATTGCTTAATATTGTTTCTTTGGAGGTATAGTTGATATGAATGGATAAAAAATAGGAGCTCACTACGCTATGTAATTATAGGTGTTTGTATTTACCTTCCAACTACTCCAGTCATTTTATTTGAGATTCCACATATGAGAGACAACTTATGACAACGTATCTTACTGACTTTGGCTAATAAGTTCCTATATAAATACGTAAGCAAAAATACTCTGGTTTGTTTTATTTAATTTCCCTCTATTTTTAACTATCATATAAAAGTATAATAATGATGATTTTTCTTGTGTTTTTTGCTTTTATTAAATATTGTGTTTTTATTAAATGTTGAAAGACTCTTCTATTATTTTAATGCTTATTAAAACCTTAAATTTTCCAAGACAACTTTCAATCTGTTGGAAATAAAGTGATGTGCATCACAACCTAACCCGTGGGCCTCCTGAGCTTTCATGATTGGAGGTTTGGTTAGTAGATAATACAGATAATAATATGAATACAAGCAAATACTATAATGGTGAATAACAAAATAGAGACACTGATGAAAGTTGAAATCTTAGTTATATTATTGCTGAGATGCTGCAGGAAGAGATAGTAATTGGACTGGCAGAATACTGCACATCTTCCTAGTACTGAAAGAATGTCAGTGTAGCTAACTGTTAATTAAGGTGGCTGGAATATAGGAGTATGTAAATATCAGAAGTAGTGGACAAGTTTCAGATAATGAAGAGGGCCATGTAGAAATCCCAAGCTGGTTTAAGAAACAGAGTAAAAATGGCAACATAAAAAGAAATAAAGAAAAACATTGCATAAATGTCATTGGAGATGCATAATATTTGTGTGTATAGTGTTCTATTCTAACTTTTGAGCAAGATTTATGTGCCACATGAGATAAATGGTGAAAGAATAAATAGGTTGGAAAGTTTCTTTTTCTTTCCTTTTTTCATTGTCAAGGTGATGTACAGAGGGGTTTCAGTTACATAAGTAAGGTAATAAGTACAATTTGTTTTTTTGCCTTTCCCCTCCACAAATTATACCAACACCAAAGACAGTGAAAACAGGGGTTATATTGTGGGGGAGGGACATACAACGCAACAAAGAAATCATCTTATAAATATGTTAGAAACAATAGCAAGCAAGAAAAAAAAAACATTTGATTCCTTATCTTGGGGTTCATTTCATCTAACATCAACTTATCTGACCTTTTCTGCTTGTCTCAGACATACACTAGTTATTGCGAATAAAGGAAACCATGGGACCTATGTTTCTTTGGGCCTGGTTTACTTCACTTAATATAATTTTTTCCAAGTCTTTCCATTTCCTCAGAAATTGGGCAATGCCATTCTTTCTGATTGAGGCATAGAATACCATTGTGTAAACAAATTGTTTAAATAGGGATACAGGTGGACCCATTGCAACAATGAGATGTACAAGACATTATGTTGAAAAAGGAACTTTACAACTTTGAGGCGAATGGGGGCGGGCGTGGGGGATGGAGTGGGGGCGGGAGATGGGAAGGGATGGGAAGGGCAAACGAAGGAGGAGGCAACAATGCTTGATGAGAAATGTACTCATTACCTTGCTCATGTTATAGTAACCCCTCTGCACGGTATTTTCACAATAAAAATAAAGTACTTTTCTTGTCAAACTTGTTACCCCTCCCCTCATTTTTCTCCTAGTTTCCCCCTCTCCCACCTGGATACTCCTCAAATTGTACAGATTATTTACAACATAATGTGTTGTGAATATCGCCATTGCCACTTTGGAAAGCAGTATGGAGATTCCTGAAAAGACTTCACATAGAGCTCCCCTATGACCCAGCAATCCCAGTTTTGGGCATTTACCCAAATGTTTACAAACAAGACCACACTAAAGCTACTAGCACAACTATGCTTATTGTAGCATTATTTACCATAGCTAAGATATGGAACCAACCCAGATGCCCCTCAACAGATGAATGGATCAAGAAAATGTGGTAAAGAAAGAATGACATTTCCCCATTTGTTAGGAAATGGAAAGGCTTGGAAAAAATTATATTAAGTGAAGTAAGCCAAGCCCAAAGAAACAAAGGTCCCACGGTTTCCCTTATTTGCAATATCTAGTATATGTATGAGTCAAGCAGGAAAGATCAGATAATGTGATGTTAGGAAAATGAACCCTTAGATAAGTATTTAAATGGTTTTTTCTTTCATGCATTTGTTTCTAACTCATTTATAAGATTATTTCTTTGTAGCTTTGTATGTCCCTCCCCCACAGTACAACCCCTGCTTTCACTATATTTGATGTCGGTATAATTTGTGGAGGAGATGGGGAAAAACAAGTTGTTTAAGGATACAGGTGGACCCGATGCAACTATGAGAAGTACAAGTTGTCATGTCAAAAAAGAACTTTACAACTTTGGTGGGGTGGGGGGCGGGATTGGGTGGGGGACGAGGGAAGTCTGGGAAGGGATGTGAAGGGTAAACAAAGGAGGAGGCAACAATGCTTGATAAAAAATGTACTCATCATCTTGCCCATGTAATTGTAACCCCTCTGTACAGTATGTTCACAAAAAATAAAAATTTAAATTAAAAAAAAAGAATATCACTGTTGCATTGGTTTCCCCCTTGTCCTTTGTCTCCCCCATTCTGTTGTACCCCTTTGGAAATTTTCTTGAATATATATGATGCATGATGTCAACACATGCTAAAGTTTGCAAGCATGACCCTATGATGGCTCAGAGTATCAATATAAGCCACAGCATCAGCAAAAGGTATCCAGGTAAAGAAGACATTCGGCTTCATCTGCAGATGAGGATATTAGCAGAAGGTTTATGTGAAACTTAGAGGAATATCAGATAAAGGATATCACTGAAAACTTGTAAACACTTGAAGATATGGATAGGACCACAGACAATTCAGCTAAAACATTTAATTAAGAATTTAATGGGAATCCTACTTATAGGAAGACTGTCTTTAAAATTGCCTAGTTGTTCTCTCTTGTTCACTAAGTGTTTAGAATCACATTCACTCTTTCTAGGTTTTATCTCTGAGTCATTCTAAGAATTTGGAGAAATTTTGCTAAGAGCTGAAAGGAATTTCATGAATTGGTTATGCTGTTCAGGTAGAGATATAAATTGTGAACGGGACATAAGAAATGAAGCTTTCTTTTTTCTCACTCTTATCAGCGGTGGTTGTGTGCATTTTTTTAAAGCATAGAAGTTCATGGCTACAGTCAGCCACAGTGTATAAAAGAAATGAGCATCACCCTTTAAGAGAGTTTGACAAATCATCAACTGTTATTAAATCAATAAATCACCAATATATAGTCTGGAACATTTCTTTTAACCCAGCACTCAGGACATTCTCTTTCTCATAACTTTTTTGGCTATTTATCTTCATGGTACACCAAAGACCCATATATGAATCTTATGGGTGTTACTATGCAATGAGTATATCCACCAAATATTCCACCATCAATAGCAATGTTCTCAAAGGAAACTCTAGTTTGGATTTTCTGTTTTATTGAAAAAGACTTGTTCTATGGTACATACCTACAAGTGTAATTAAAAGAATAAATGATGAAAAGTGCTTTGTTTAAACAGAACAGTATCCAAATAAATTAAATCACATAAATGTTTATAAAACGCAGTTATAATAGACTGTATATGTGCCTTTCTCCAGATTAGTATATTATTTCACAACAAAAAACCAAAAATGAAATGACTCAGATGCCATTAGACAAATAATTATAAGTTCTATATTTTTGTACAACTTAGATTCACATACAATGTCTTCTGTTCTTTTTCTTTTCAGAACTCAACTTGATAAGGCCTAGTTTGGGGTGATTTTCTTTCTTTTTGTTTTTATTTTTATTTTGCTATGGGTCTCCTTGTTACTCATGTCAATTTTAATTTCATTTGCTCCTGATCTTCCTCTGTTGCCATAAGAACTAAATTATGAAGAATTATTCTTCAAACTGGTCAGGTCAGTCTGTACAATATGTATTTTTGTGGAATTATGAATCCTTATAACTCACTTCTCTCATTGTTGTCACCAAGTAGCTGCATGTCTATAAATTCTAGACACTACTACTACAGACTCTAAAAACCTCTTCTCAAAACTAATTGCTACACTTGCTTTAGAAATGAATGTTTTAAAAGGTGTATTTTTATTCATGAATATTTATGTACTTGAGCCATAACATCATAAGCAAACCCCAAAAAGGTATGTGTGTATGTGGCTACTTGCAATATTTCTGGAATATGTTTGTATGTATTACATAAGTGTGTGTTCAATATTAAAACTTAGGCACTGAACTTTAATTCATTCAACAAACAAATGAGTATGTATATTTATCTTATACATACATATACATTTATTTATTTGCTATTTAAAAAGAGACTAAAGGACTGTGTAAAACTATTTAAAACTTTCTCCCTTTATATGAATAATTAGATTTGAAAGTAGATATCAGTAAACACAGACGTTGACTTATGTTCTTATGTGAATAAAATGGTGATTTGGATTACTTTGTATGAGATAGGTTTCCAAACTGAGGATATTTAGTCTGCATTGAATTAAACTAAAAAAAAAATAGGTATTTTAATATTTGAAGAATGACATCAGGAGAAGTGATCTGGTTTACTTTGTATGTTGCCAAACTTAGATGTACAAATGAAAAAGTCTAAAAGTATATAAAAAATAAGCTGTACATGAGCAAATATATTCTAACCATCACATTTTCCATAGGTATAATTTTATATAAATGATTACATATGTTAGTAAACTACTACATAGCAGACATTAGTCTAGACACTTTAAAAGGAAACAGTTTTATGTTCTTTTGGATTCTTTCTAAAGAAATGCATTGCTAATATTTATCAGTTTATAGAAAACCCCCTAAACAGTAGTTTGCAGTTTATGCTGAATGATTTGTTATTAAAACAGCTTTATTATTACATCTTTGAAATATTCATTTATAAAGGTGTAGGAAGTTGTGCTTCCCAGGTTCTTTTTCTCTTTTGTCATCCTGGATTAAAAATCTGCCAAAGAGAAACATTTATCTTACAGAACTATTGTAGACAAAGTGATAAGACTCAGACATTCACTTCTTCTAGATGAGCTTTTCTGAGTTTTCAGTAAGAAATTAAGTGTGTGTGTGTGTGTGTGTGTGTGTGTGTGTGTGTGTGTGTGTGTGTGTGTGTGTGTACGTGTGCATGCGCGTTAGCATTGAGGCTTGAACTTGGGTGCTTGGTTTTACACTCAAGGCTCATGCCCTACCACTTGAGCTACTGCTCCCCTTCCAGCTTCCTGGCTGTTAATTGGAGACAGCCTCATGCGCTTTCTGTTTGAGCTGGCTTCAAACCTTGATCGTTAGATTTCAGCTTCCTGAGTAGCTAAGATAATAGGTATGAACTACTGGTACCTGGCACAAACTATGATTTTAATGGTATTTTTACTCACCTCTATGCAACTAGCCTTTCTAATGATTATGTAAAAATCTATTCTTTTATATGAAAATTTTAGTGCTTATAACCAATAAAATGGAAGAATCCTCTTCCTGAGTGAATTTGGCTTATAAATCGCTACTCTCCATGACTGAGTTCAGGAGAACTTTGAAACTCAAATTTTAGAACTGGTAATCTGTTTTGATTGCCCTGGAAATCAGTAACGGATTCTTTGAAGTGGTGTGAAGTAGTTAGGGACCCTCAGTTTAGTTCCCAACTCTGAACTAATTCTCCTCATATCCTTGAAATGGAGACAGAGCTCACTTAGGCAATTACTTTAAAGATACTGTCACAGTTACAAAGTGTAACAGTCCTTCGGTTTTTCCTCAAGGGAACTTGAAATAATTTGCCAGAGTAAACTCATTGTGGAAAGAAAAGCTCAAAAACTATCAGGGACTATTTGACATTGCCTCTGGAGTAATATTAGTATCACCACAAGTCCAGAAACTATACTTTTACCTCCAATCAAGTAGATTCTATTAGTACTGAAGTGATAAGTGGACTTTGACCCAGCCTATCTGAAAGTGAATCTAATATAAATCCTATCATTAATGTAGCCGTCTTCCCACCCAACCCCTGTCCTGGGGCTTGAACTAAGGGCCTAGGCACTGTCACTGAGCCTCTTTGTGTTCAAAGACAGCGCTCTACCACTTGAGCGACAATGCCCGATTTTTGAGTGGTTCATTGGAGATAAGAGTCTCATGGGGACTTTCTTCCCCAGGCTGCCTTCAAACAGTAGATCCTCACATCTCAGCCTCCTGAGTCGCTAGGATTACATGCGTGAGCCACAGGTACCTGGCCATCAATGTATTCCATATCTGCAGTTTTTAGATGCATGAAATAAACAGTAAAATTTCAGTCTCCATATTAATTTATGATAAATGAACTATAAACTATTGGACTTGAAAAAGCCATTTACAACTGTAACTCCTTCTCCCAATCAAATGTTTAAACTAAAATTAATATCATATTCTGAATATTTAAAGGTAGGTTTTATCATCAAAGACTTCAAAGATTCAAGGCTGACAGTCACATGTACATTCATACTCAAATTTCAATTTACACTGTTAAGGAGGAATATTTATCCTAAAAAATTAAAGTAGGTTTTCAGATTTTTTAAATTGTCTTTATTACTGCAGATGAAGTTATTTTATAGGACCAAGTTTGTGGTTATAATTATACTTGCATTCTTTTCTTATCATACTTCTATCTTTTTGCCTTGGAGTTAGATCAAATCCTTGTTTCTGATGTAAGATATTCTTTAAAAAATTTGAACTTCTTTCCATTATTGAATACTCATTCTGATACATCTTATTGTTCTAATGCTTACTGGAGTTTGTAATAAAGCAAAAGAAAATACTTAAGAAACCTTGGAAATTTCTTTTTGAAGGACTTTCTGCCTCAGGCAAATTCATGAAAATCCAATGATCTGTCTTATGTTGAGATACATGTGACAGTAAAAGATAATATTTTTCAACTTGTGCCCTTAAACAATAAAAAGGTAGATTTCTATGGTTTCTGGGAGCAACTTGTATTACACATTTGAGAGAGCTGTGTTAATACATTTATTGAGAAACCTATACACAGAAAGATGAATTGTTTGAAGTACCAACCAACTGCCAAGAAAAGTCTTTTCTTACTTGATCAGATCCTTCAACTCAATGGTGCCTAAAATGTTGGCAACTAAGAAAGACAATATGTAAATTATCTGGAATTCCATGATAGAAAATAAAATAAAATAAAACCATTTCCAATTTTGAAAGCATCAGTCACTCAGGCCTTCTCTTTTACATAATTATTTCTAATTAACAAGAAACAAGTTTGTCATGTATCCTGAAAAAGGTTTATATCATTTGATCCATCAGATCATATGTGTAAGCATACAATAATTACATAGTTATCCAACTGAGGTAATCAAGATAGCTTTAAGACTCCGTCAGAGAACAGAGATGATTGATAGAATAAGGCGAAAACTTCCTTGACCCCACACTTGTTCTGTTGGTAAAAACTCCACATCTAAATATGGCTAATTCATAAAATCATACATATCCCATTGCTTTCAAAAGAAATGCATGGGGTTGTTTGATGGTTCTATGTAAATTATTGTTACTATTCAAAATAATGTAGGAAGTAATGCAGATATACAGTACCAAAAGATATATTCCCAATGTGAAAGATATAAACAGTATGTATGGTTAATCACATCATGTAAAATAGACATTGTTGGTGTATAGATCTATTCTGGTTTATGAGCAACTAATAATACTTTGGGTTATTGGTTAGGGACATGAAGGATCATAATTTGAAAAATCAAACATGTGGATTAAACGTATCTTTATGGTTTTTGAATGAGACAATATAATGATTTCCATTCCATCGGGAATATTCATCAGAGCTAATCCATATTCGAAGCTCTCAGTAATCAAGCAAACAAAAGTAATCATTTTTGTGGTTGTTTGTTTGTTTTTAACTGTATCGGGCCTAGTGCTTGAACTCAGGATCTAGGCACTCCTCTAGATTTCTTTCTTCAAGGCTAGTGCTCCAACACTTGAGCCACAGTTCCATTTGCAGATGTTTTTGGTGGTTAATTGAAAATAAGTCACTCTCTTTCATTCCTGAGCTGGCTTCAAACCTTAATCCAGATTTTAGCCTCCAGAGCACCTAGGATTACAGTAATGAGACAATGGCACCTGGCTAAAAGATTTTTTTTTCTGATAAATATTACTCATATTCCTCCCTTGCCATTAAATTACTGATTATTGGATTGCACATAACTTCTCTTGGTAGCAGAAGTGAAATTTTTATGATCTTCAGAGTATGCTCTTATTCTCATCAAGGGTATTATTGAAGTAATTAGTGCTGAGCTGAAAGCAAAATCAAAAGCATAAATTGCCAATAGTGAAGAGCAGTACTGAGTTTGTTACTTGAAAAAAATTCAAATAAATTGGTCTCCATGGTGCTCTAAGACAATAGAGCTACACAAAGGATTCAGTCAGAAATACTGTTACCAGATTATTGTGTCTGCAGATTTCTGCAAATTGTAGTTCAAGAAGAAAATAATAAACAACATCTCAGACAATGTCTTGGCCATGTATAGAAGACAAATATGTGTGTATATATTACAGGACTCAATAGAAGCACAGAGTATTGATTCAGTCCTTTCTGGGTTTAGCACTGAGCAAAGAATAATAATGAAAAATGTAGAGGCTGTGAATGATGAAAATATAGATTGAGTTTAAAATCAGTAAAATATAATATAAACACATATTGTAGCATCTCGTACTTTAATAATATGAGTGTCTTATTGCTCATTTGACATGCAGGTAATTGAGTTTAATCAATCAGTTTTTCCCTATCCCATTACCCTCCAACATAATAAAAAATTGGTTAATCATAGCCACATTATAATTCATGCATTATAATTAAATTAGAAAATGAATGGATTAAGTTAGCAATCAATGATGATTCATTTTGAGCATAAGAATCATCTTTGTACTAAAAATACATTATAAGAAATAATATTTTATTTTCTTGAAAGATTAACTCCAATTTAAAGATATATATATATAGATATAGATATAGATATATATATGGATGACATTGGTTAACCTGTGGTGTATTAACAATATTCAGGTGAGATTCTTTCAGAACTTAGAAATGTCTTTTTATTATATTTTTAAGGAACTGGAAAGAAAGCATATGTATTTGATATTTATACAAAAAATATTTTCTAACTCATGTATAGCATAAATTATATATTGTCTAAGATATAGTGCTGTAAGTTTTCTTTTTTAAATTTAATTTTATTGTTATAAATACTCTTTTGAAACAGTATCTCATGCAGAGCTTTCTCTAAAGATCATTTCTCTTTTTTTTCTTTTTTTAAAAATTTTATTGTGAAAATACCATACAGAGGGGTTACAATTACATGGGAAAAATAATGAGAACATTTCTTATCAAACATTGTTGCCTCTTTCTTTGTTTCCCCTTCACATACCCTCCCCCAAAGTTCTAAAGTTCGTTTTTTGCCATAATATCTTGTACATCTCATTGTTGCAATGGGTCCACCTGTATCCCTATTTAAACAATTTGTTTTTGCCTTTCTTCTCCACAATTTATACCAACATCAAATACAGTGAAAGCAGGGGTTATACTGTGGGGGAGGGACATACAAAGCAACAAAGAAATCAACTTATAAATACGTTAGAGACAATCTCATGAAAGAAAAGAAAAACCATTTTAGTCCTTATCTTGGGGATCATTTCACCTAACATCAACTTATCTGAACTTTTTTGCTTATCTGACATATTCTAGTTATTGCAGATAAAGGAAACCATGGGACCTATGTTTCTTTGGGCCTGGCTTACTAAATTTAATATACTTTTTTGCTAGTCTTTCCATTTTCTAACAAATGAAACAATGTCATTCTTTCTGATGGAGGCATAGAATTGAATTGTGTATATATATCACATTTTCTTGAATCTTTCATCTACTGAGGGGCATCTGGGTTGGTTCCATATCTTAGCTATGGTAAATAATGCTGCAATAAACATGGTTGTGCTGGTAGCTTTAGTATGGTCTTGTTTGTGATTATTTGGGTAAATGCCCAAAAGTGAGATTGCTGGGTCATTGGGGAGCTCTATGTGGAGTCTTTTGAGGAACCTCCATAATACTTTCCAAAGTGGTTGAACAAGTTTACACTCCCACCAACAATGAAGTAAGGTTGTCTTCTGTCCACATCCCCTCCAGCATCTGTTATTAGAGTTCTTGATTATAGTCATTCGAACTGGGGTGAGGTAGTATCTCAATGTTGTTTTGATTTGTATTTCTTTTATGGCTAGAGAGGCTGAGCATTTCTTCATGTGTCTATTGGCCATCCTTCTCTCCTCTTCAAAGAAGTTTCTGTTTAAGTCTTTAACTCGCGTGTTTATTGGACAGTTGTTTCAGGATTTGTTATTTGGGGATTTAATTTTTTCAGTTCCAGGTATATTGTAGAAATTAGACCCTTGTCCATTGTATGGCTAGTGAAGATCTTCTCCCAGTCTGTGGGAGGGAGCTAAAAAAATAGAATGGAAGAAAGACAGCCACTTCAGTAAATGGTGCTGGCAAATTGGGTTAACTACTTGTAGAAAACTAAAGCTAGATCCTTACATATCACCCTGCACCAGAATCAAATCCAAATGGACCAAAGACCTCAGAGTCAAAGCAGACACTATGAAAACTTAACAGGATGGAATAGGAGAAACCCAAGGTCTCCTTGGCAGAGGCTGAAATTTTCTTAATAGAGACCCAGAAACACAACAAATCAAAGAAAGGTTGGACAAATAGGAATACGTTAAATTTTACAGCTTCTGCATGGCAAAGGACATAGCTAGCAAGATCAATCTAAAGATCATTTTTCTAGCACCCTTATCAAAGATTAGAGGGCTATAGGTCTGCAGGTTCATTTCTGGGTTTTCAATTCTATTCCTTTGGTCCTGAGGTCTGTTCCTGTGCCAGTACCAAGCTGTTTTGATTACTATGGCTTTATAGTAGAGTTTGAAATTTGGTATTGATATTCCTCCAGCACTGTACTTTCTGTTATGAATTAGTTTTGTTATTCAGGTCTTTTATTGTTCCATATGAATTTTTGGATTGCCTCTTCTATTTCCTTGAAGAATGAGGTTGGAATTTTGATGGGTATTGCATTGAATTGGTAGATAGTCTTGGGAAGTATTGCCGTTTTCACGATGTTGATCTTCCCAATCCAGGAGTATGGGAGTTTTTGCCGCTTTCTAAAATGTGTTTTGATTTCCTTTTTCAAGTTTTTAAAGTTTTCAACATAGAGGTCCTTTACTTCTTTGGTTAAGTTAATTTCTAGGTATTTTATTTTTTGTGGGGCTATTACGAATGGAGATGCGTTCTTAATTTCAGCCACACGTTTCTCATTGTTGGCATACAGAAAAGCCATTGATTTTTGAGGGTTAATTTTATACCCTGATACTTTGCCGAAGTTTTGAATCAGCTTTAGTAATTTGGAGTGGAGTCTATGGGATTCTTTAAATACAAGATCATGTCATCTGCAAAGAGGGAGAGTTTTACTTCTTCTTTCCCTATTTGGATCCCCTTTATGTTTGCATCTTGTCTTATTGCTGTAGCTAGGTATTCTAATACTAGATTGAAGAGAAGTGGAGAGAGTGGACATTCTTGTCCTGTTCCTGAGTTAAGAGGAAATAGCTTTATTTTTTCACCATTAAGTATAATGCTGCCTGTTGGTGTGTCATATACAGCCTTTATTGTATTGAGGAATGTTCCATGGATTCCTAATTTTTCCAAGACCTTCATCATAAAGGGGTGTTGGATCTTGTCAGATGCTTTTTCTGCATCTATTGAGATAACTATGTGGTTCTTATCCTTGCTCCTGTTGATGTGATGAATTATATTAATTGATTTGCGTATATTGAACCAGCTTTGCATCCCTGAAATGGATCCTGTTTCATTGTCGTATATGATTTTTTGGATGGATTGTTGAATTTGATTGGCCAAAATTTTGTTGAGAAGTTTTGCATCAATATTCATCAAAGAAATGGGTCTATAGTTCTGTTTCTTTGATGAGTCCCTGCCTGGTTTTGGGATGAGAGTTATGATGGCTTCATAGAATATGTTCAGTAGTGAACTTTCTCTTTCTATTTAATTGAAGAGTTAGAAGAGTATTGGTGTGAGCTCTGCTTTGAAGACCTTGTAGAATTCTGCTGTAAAACCATCTGGTCTTGGACTTCTCTTAGATGGGAGGTCTCTTATTGCTGTTTCTATTTCAATGCTTGATATGGGCCTATTAAGATGGTTTAACTCATCTAGGTTTAGTTTTGTTGTGTCAATATTTGCTAGGAAAAGGTCCATTTCTGCCAAGTTCTCAAACTTATTAGCATAAAGTTTTGAGAAGTATTCCCTTATAATGTTCTGAATCTTGGTTGTTTCCGTAGTGATGTTTCCTTTCTCGTCTCTGAGTTTATTTATTTTGGTGTGTTCTGATAAGATTTCCTAAGGGTCTGTCAATTTTGTTAATTTTTTCAAAGAACAAGCTCTTTGTTTTGTTGATTCTTTCTATAGTTTTTTTGGATTCTAATTTATTTAATTTTGATTTAATTTTAATTATTTCTTTCCATCTACTGGATTGGGGTTTATCTTGCTGCTCTTTTTCAAGGAGGTTCAGATGTCTCATTAAATTGTTGGTTTCAGATTTCTCCAATTTGTTTATGTAGGAAATCAGAGCTATAAACTTGCCCCTTCGTACTGCCAATGCTGCGTCCCAGAGAAGCTGGTAATTGGTGTGATCATTTTTGTCGAATATTATGAACATTTGTATTTCCTTTCTAATCTCTTCCATGACCCACTCATGATTCAGTAGTGTGTTGTTCAGCCTCCATTTGTTACCGGACTTTCTTTGGTGGCTTTTGGTGTTGAGTTCTAATTTTATTCCCTAGTGGTCAGAGAGAATGCAAGGTATAACTTCAATGTTTCTGAATTTGGACAAGTATGCTCTGTGGCCTAAAATGTGGTCTATTTTAAAAAATGTTCCATGTGCTGCTGAGAAAAACATGTAATCTGATGCTGCTGGGTGAAATATTCCGTAGATATCTGTTAAATCCAGTTGATTAGATCTGCAGTTTCTCTGTTGAGTTTTTGCAGAGTTGATCTATCTAGTGGGGAAAGTTGTGTGTTAAAATCCCCAACAATTAATGTCTTTGGATCTATGTGGGATTTGAGGGAAAGTAATGTTTCTTGGATAGACAGCCTCTTTAGTAAATGGTGCTGGCAAAATAGGTTAACTACTTGTAGAAAACTAAAGCTAGATCCTTACATATCACGCTGCACCAGAATCAACTCCAAATAGGTCAAAGACCTCAGAATCAAAGCTGACACTCTGAAAACTTTACAGGATGGAATAGGAGAAACCCTAGGTCTCCTTGGCACAGGCCGAAATTGTTTTAATAGAGACCAGGAAGCACAACAAATCAAAGAAAGGTTGGACAAATGGGATTGCATGAAGTTGCAGAGCTTCTGCTTGGCAAAGGACATAGCCTGCAAGATCAATAGAAAGCCTACGGATTGGGAGAAGATCTTCACTAGCCATACAATGGACAAGGGACTCATATCTAAAATGTACTTGGAATTCAAAAAATTAAATCCCCCAATAACAAATCCTCAAAGAAAAAACTGCCCAATAAATAAGTGGGCTAAAGACTTAAAGAGAAACTTCTCTGAAAAGGAAAGAAAGAAGGCCAATAGACACATGAAAAATGCTCAACTTCCCTAGCCATAAAAGAAATGCAAATCAAAACAACATTGAGATACCACCTCACCCCAGTTAGAATGGCTAAAATCAAGAACTCTAACAACAACAGATTCTGGAGGGGATGTGGACAGAAGGGAACCTTACTTCATTTTTGGTGGGAGTGTAAACTTGTTCAACCACTTTGGGAAGTAGTATGGAGATTCCTCAAAAGACTCCACATAGAGCTCCCCTATAACCCTGCAATCCCATTTTTGAGCATTTACCCAAATGTTTACAAACAAGACCACACTAAAGCTACCAGCACAACTATGTTTATTGCAGCACTATTTACTATAGCTAAGATATGGAACCAACCCAGATGCCCCTCAGTAGATGAATGGATCAAGAAAATGTGGTATATATACACAATGGAATTCTATGCCTCCATCAGAAAGAATGACATTGCCCCATTTGTTAGGAAATGGAAAGACTTGGGAAAAATTATATTAAGTGAAGTAAGCCAAGCCCAAAGAAACATAGGTCCCATGGTTTACCTTATTTGCAATATCTAGTATATGTATGAGTCAATCAGAAAAGGTCAGATAAGGTGATGTTAGGAAAATGAACCCTAAGATATGTATTCAAATGATATTTTTCTTTCATGTGATTGTTTCTAACATATGTATAAGATTATTTCTTTGTTGGTTTGTATGTCCCTCCCCCACAGTATAACCCCTGATTTCACTGTATTTGATGTCGGTATAATTTGTGGAGGGGGAGGGGAAAAACACGTCGTTTAAATATGGATACATGTGGACCCGTTGCAACAATGAGAAGTACAAGTTGTTATGTCGAAAATGAACTTTACAACTTCGGTGGGGGGTCGGCGGGGACTATTGGGGGGGCAGGGGGAGGATGGGAAGGGATGGGAAGGGGAAACAATGGAGGAGGCTACAATGCTTGATAAGAAATATACTCATTATCTTGCCCATGTAATTGTAACCCCTCTGTACAGTATTTTCAAAATTAAAAAATTAAAAAATTAAAAATAAATAAAAATAAAATAAAGATCATTTTTCTTTCTACTCTTATGTATGCACTATATGTGAGTTTTTACATATATTGTTGCCACTTACTATAGCATCCTTGGCTACAGTATACATCCACCTTAATCCTCCCTGTTCCTGTAGTGCTCACATGACGATATATGCCAACTCAATACTATTGCAAATAATTAAGAATCCTCATGCCTCTGACATGGAGAAAGTATGAATAGTTTTCTGAAACATTTATAAGAATTGCTAAAATATATGGCATAGCTCAAATTCCATCTCATTTCCCTTTTATTATGTTTCTTTCTCATTAATTTGGAAGTTATAGACTACGTTTCCTGGAACCCAATACACTTAGCATTTTGCATATATGTTCTTCCAGATAAACTCAAGTGAGAAATGAGAAGTGTAGAGAAGTCAGAAATAAATCATGTATCTTCTGTGTATATAGTATGGACTTTTATGAAAATATTTTTGTTTATTCCTTTACTAATAAGTAGAAAGAGTAACTTGGATATACTTTGGTTCCACCTTTTCCTGGTGATAATATTATGTGAAGGCAAACTTTTTTTAACAGTGTAAAGAGAACTTTTGCAATGAGATTTAAATCATTCTTGACATTTCTAACAGTCTCACAATGGACTACTGCCTTGAAAAAAATAGGCGCTAGACTACAGACAATATATTAAGGCACAACATTTGTCATCATTTTTGTAATGGATTAAGAATTTGGGGCAAAGTTACATTAAACAAGCCCTGAGGGAACAATATGTTAAATTTAAAAAGCCAATGCATCAATTTAAAGTAGAATATATGACATGATTCATGCATTTACAATCACTTCCCATAGGAAAGTCAAATTATAATCAGCATATTGCTTCATATTTTGTAATCAAAACAAGAAGTTACACAGTTTTTATTATTTGCCCATGTTGTGAGAATTGATAGCATACATCTATTGTATTGTAAAAGATGTATTACACATCCTAGACACCCATTTTTATGAGGGTTGTCCCTTTTTGCCTTGGACAGTGATGGACACTGCCAAATTTGTCCTCATTAGATTACCAGCCTTTTATAAATCATGTGCATATCATATTCTTTTTATAACACATTCCATTTTCAGACAGATCAGAGTAGCTTAAACTTTTTAAAACTCATGATTTAAGTAGAATCCATGACTCAAAGACCTCAGAGTATACTTTTCACATAATGAAACTTGTTCATTCCTGCAACAGCATTGGAAATCAGCCAAGAAATATAGATGTTTAAATAATATTTATTCCATCGCTGAAATCTCTCTTTATTTGCTTTGTAAAAACTCTATCATTGATATATATATATATATATATATATATATATATATATATATATATATAAAGTAGCATATTGATAAAGTATAGTTACACGTTTTTTTTGTTTTTGTTTTTTGGTTTTTTGTTTTGTTTTTTTTTGGTCCAGTTGTGGGGCCTGAACTCTGGGCCTGAGTGCTGTCCCTCAGCTCTTCAGCTCAAGGCTAGCACTCTACCACTTGAGCCACAGCACCACTTCTGGCTTTTTTTTCTTTTTGCTTATATAGTGCTGAGGAATCGAACCCAGGGCCTCAGACATGCAAGACAAGCACTCTACCACTGAGCCAATTTCCCAGCCCTAGTTACAGTTTTTAAGAGTAGTTTTAATTTTGCCATTCTGATACTATACTAAAATAATATTTTCTTTTGTAATGTATAGGCAGTTGAATGAAAATAAATGCTGTTCAGTGTAATTAAAGTAGTGTTTTTAACATTCACAGTTTCATATTTCTTATGTTTTAATCATTTTGAATGGGGGGCTTCTTGTGATATTCTCATACATACATGAACTATATTTTTGTACTCATTCCTTTTATTTCCCTTTCTTATCTCCATCCTTCCCCTATTCCTCCATCTCCAGTATGAGTCCCATTAATTGTCTGTTTAGATCCTTTAGCTAGTTTTATTCAGGGTATTTGTTTGTGTATCTTGCTGATTATATGTCTTAAACTTTTATCAATCTACATGTTATAAATCTTTCCTCCTGATCTGGGCAGAGTATGGTTTTGATCTTGTGTATGAAGGGCATGATTATATTTTTGCTATGAGTGTTTTTTAAGTCTTATCCAAGAGACTATACACAAAAGATAAATTGAAATCATTTATGCTTACACAGTCATAATATCCTTGATAATATATTAAATATTTTCATATTTATTTAATATGACTAATATGGTGATTCTGCTGAAATTCTAGTATGCTTATCATATCAATGACTTTGTAAAACTTACAGTTGTAAATCTCTAGGTGAAGAATTTTAATGACTTTTCCCAATTATAGATAGATAGACAGACAGACAGACAGACAGACAGACAGGTAGATAGATAGATAGATGAGACTTCATTGCATGAATGATGATGATAATATTACTTTTTGTAAAAATAGAAGAATATGACTAATATGTTCAAGTTGAAATTCTTTTCAAAACCATGTTTTGATTACTTAGCATGACTTTAATACCTAAGAAAGGATAGTTTAAGGTGAATTAACAAATCACAGGAAAAAATTATTGAAAAAGTTTAATACATAAAGTATTTCTATATTTTCATATTTTATGACATATTTACCATAAAGTACTGTTGCCTTCCCTGCTTTTTTCCCTCACATATTGGGATTGTATATTGTAAGTTTGGGAGTATATTTGTTTCATTTTGTATTTATGTGGTTCTTGGGTTTGAACTCAAGCTCTAAATTTGCAAAGCAGGCATTTTACCATTCTACTTTAACTTTTTATTAGAGTTTTAACTTTACATATGACTTGCTGGATATGTAATTAGAGTGAAAAGAATGGGACAAGAAGCTCCGTTTGTTTTTGGTTTGGGTTTTGTTTAAGATAATGGGAGGTCAGTCTCCTGAATGTTTTTAGCTGGGCTAACCTGAACAATGATCATTTCAGTATTAACTGATTCAGTAGCTGGCCTTTTAGGCTTAAACAATGAAACCTATTCTATTTTCTGTTCTTTTAATTAGATGTTTTACTTTGTCTTTTTGCTAATATCTTCAATGATATGACAAAGTTGTCTACTGGAAACTTTTAAATTCTTTGGTTTTTTTCTGAGAAAATATTAGCAAGTTTCCAGCAGATAGTACTTTAAGTTTGTTTTCAAACCCTTAGCTTTCACAGAATACAGGCAACATCAACTAGATATTGTAGACTGCTTGATTAATTAAAATCATACAACATAATAGAACAATCACAAGAAGATTCTCTCTTAATTTTTTTGGGGGGGGGGTTCATTCGTGGGGCATGAACTCTAGGACTGGGTGCTGTCCCTCAGCTCTCCAGCTCAAGGCTAGTGCTCAACCACTTGAGTCACAGCGCCACTTGCGGCTTTTTTTCTTTTGCTTATGTGGTGCTGGGGAATCGAATCCAGGGCCTCATGCATGCAAGGCAAGCACTCTACCACTGAGCCACCTTCCCAGCCCCTATCTTAATTTTTTTATGCTAGCAGCCAGGCACAGGTGGTTCATGCCTGTAATGCTAGCTACTCAGGAGGTTGCATGATGGTGGTTCAAACAACACTGGCAGGAAAGTTTTTGAGACCCTTAACTCCAATAAACCACCAGAAAACTGGAAATGGAGCTGTGGCACAAGTTGTACAGCCCTTGGCTTAAGCTGAAGATCTGAGGGACAGTGCCCAGGCCCACAGTTCAAGCCCCATGACTGACTTAAAATATTATATGCTAGCTATCGGGATCAGATATGGAATAGTTTGCCTAGCTTAATTATAACTTTTTACCAAAGAAAAAGTCTAACCATTTCTAAGGGATTGTTGAAATACCTTACTTAGTATGCAAAAGTTTGCTTTACAAGAAGCAAGATATAATAAAATCATACTGTTGGCAAAACTTCAGAATAACCAAAAAATACAGTAAAAAAAGATTAAATGATAAAATTTTACTTCTGGTTTAATTGTTGATATCCCTCTCCCTGCTTTGACTATGTCTCCTAAGAATAAATTTATTAGCCTTAGTAACTATAGTTCTAGTGGTTATATTGGATTTACAATGAAATTCTATGAACTCTAGGAAAATAATGCTTTTAGATAGTTCATAATTCATTATTAAATGTTTTTGTATAAGTGGAACATTATTCTTCAATAAGTAATGATGTTTTAGTTAACTTGCTAACTATGGAAATATCCTTTTTAAATTAATAAACATTAACAGTTCTTTTCAGAGTTGCTTATCTTTCTCTCTCTGTCTTCCATCCATGCATTTATTGAAAAGAAGAAAGATATGTATAATGCAAATTAATTTCATTCTACACTGGAGCTGTTAACTAGATATTCAAATTCTTTTCAAATTCAAAAGCATGTTAAAGCTTAAAGTTATTACTAGTAATGAGTAATTTAATTTTCTTAATTTAATTAAACTTTAATTCAGTTACAAGAATACATTCTAGCAGTCTTTGAAAATACATATGATGATAATATCCATGGATTTAACAAAATTATTGTGTTTCAAATATGCTTTATTATATTGTAGACTCTCTGAAGGATAATGATTCTTAAGCCTTGAATGTAATACTCAAAAAGATTGTGATTAAAAACAAATCATACAACAAACAACAAAGTAAAAATAAGGTGTTTTTTTAGCTGGAAAGAGAAATCTAGATTACACTTAAAACAGTGAAAAGCAATATAAATCTAGGACAATTAAGGAACCTCCTCCATAAGAATATACTCAGGAAAAAAATTTCAACATTAAAAATGTGAAAGCCCACCTACTTTCCTCTAATTTCTTTTTCTATAAATTATGCATGGTGGCATAATACCACTTGAAAGTTTCTATTAGATTTTACTAAGCAATTTGTAGATGCTTCTAAATGTGCATTATTTGTCACAGCTTATCCATATTCATTGAGGGAAAAATATTAGAATGCCTTATTATTTTTAACCGGAGAGTATACATTGAGTTTCTCAGCAATGGTATCCATAAAGGCCAAGCTTTAAATGCAGGTAGTGTTGTGTCCAGACATTGAATTTCCAGTTACACTCCATGAAATAACTGGAGTCATTTTACACCAAAAGGCTTTAGGGAAAAGGCTTTTGATCAACTGGATGTGTGAGTAATCACAGGATTCATAGAATCTCATTGCCGAAAGTACCAATGTCTTATTCACTATCCATTTCTGTAGCTTTGGGATTTCCCCCCTCCCCCACATATCTTGAATAATTGCATGAATCTACCTTGCTTACTCATGCATTATGTTTGTGTGTTATATGTTTTGGTGATCTTGAATTCCACTTTTACCCATTTTTTTGCTCTTTATTTTACTTTTCTTATCCTGTTTCACTTCAAACTTCTTAATTTTTATAATAAACTTTGAATATTGTTTCCAAAATTCACTCAGTGACACACTTTCTTTGTGTACAGGATTTTGTGTGAGTACTCCCTTGCTTATCTTGCCTTTTCCTCAAACACTAACAATAATCTTCCTGAAGTGCAATGCAATGGAACAGCCCTGAGATTCAGTATGTGACACAGAGGAAGCATTTAGAAATACCAGAGAAACAAGTGACTAACAGAGAAAACTTACACATCATCTAATGTTCTAATGTTCTAATAACAGAACAATTTTAGTGTTTTGCACTATAGTAATAGGAAATAAATAAATGCTCATGGGAGGGGATAACAGGGTAAAATGAAAAAGAAAAAAATCAAATTTTGTAGCTTAATTAGCAAAAGCAATAATTGGGAGAGTACGAAGATTGATACAGACAAGAGAAGTGTTTTAGAGCAACTCAAAATAGTTTTAAATATTTTATGTTAAAAATTAAAACTGTAACCAAAGTCATTAAATAAAGGAAGAATGCAATAAATGGGATAGCTATAACTTAGAAGCAAAAATGATATCCAGTCTCTTTCTGGTAATTAGAAATTTAAGTAAGGAATTTAAGTATGGAAATTTAAATATGGAAATTTATCTCTTAATAATTTGAAATAATGATAGATGGTTGAATTTCTATTTGGTCACAAAAATGGCCTCATTATATAAATCCCATCAGTCAAAAGCAAAGGAAAAATGGCAATTGATAGCTCAGAACCATACTGGGTACTGACAATTTTTTTTTTTTGACACTAACAAAAGTTTGGTTGATACCAACTTAGCTCATAGGTCATGGTGAAACTACTGCATGGTAAAATCTAACCACCAACAATTGCAGCTTAGTTTACTGATATCCTTTTATTTATTGGAGATGAACTAAATAGATATTTCAAAATAGTCATTATAGAAAAACTCTTGTTTCATTTTTTTCTGTACTGTTAGATAAAAAATCACTCGGATCTATATCTCTAACTATTAAGCATATAATGTACAATTTTCTAATCCCAAGTGCTTATTTTTGTCACTTCAACATTTCTCTTTTAAATTTCAATAATCATATGTGCCATGTTTTTGGAAAAATCTGGCAACTTCAATAGCAGGTTCATACACAAAAAGATCAAAGCTGATAAGCTAGAAAAATCACCTACCATTGTAACTAGTACATTTAGAATTTCAAAGCATGTGTGCCTCATAATATGTTTTGTATAGACATTGATGAAATAGTATACAAAACAAACATCAGTTTTCCATGAAACATTAGGGAACCAATATTTTATTTTTGAGTTCTAGGTATAATATTTCAGATAAAAGTACAGAAAAGAATACAGCAAGAAACAGATACATGATACTCTAATAGACTTGTATGAAATTCTCATAAATGACCAATTGTCAATTAGCCACCAGTTTAGTTTCAAAGATATTGTTCATATATAAAAATATCTTGCCCTTGTACTTACTGGACCAAAAGTTTCTCTGAAGAGTTAACCTAATACAGAAACATCCTGGACTTTATTTGTTTTAGGGCCCTAAGGGCTTGATGTTCCTGGAGTTTTCCATATGCCAGATAATCTTTAAATCAATCATGGATAAATGTTGATGAGTAAATAACTCGGTTTCTTTTTCATTGGTATGATAATTGAGTCATTCTTTATAAGAATTTTTTTGTAATTTTAGTTCAGATTTTATTTCTTACAGTTTGCTCATTTCATTCTTGAATTAGCATCTATATTTTATTTTTTCTCTGACATGTGTACCTTTTATTTACCTCAGTTTTGCTTATATGTTCATGTATAATTATTTTTTAAATATTAGTTTGCAAATTATGTTTCCTCTTATTTCTGACCACCAATTTTGAATCTTCTCTTTATGTTTTTCTTGGTCAGTGTGGCTTTAAGCTTTGCAATTTGTCAATTTTTTAATGTCTGCTTTTGTGGTGTACTTAGTGTTTTTATTCGCTTCTGCTATTGTGGAGTTAGTGTTTTTAGTCCCTATGATATCAATTTTTGTTGTGCTGTTTATTTTTTTTTTCTGTCAGGTGTGGGCCTGAACTCTGGGATTGGGAGCTGTCCCTCAGCTCTTCAGTACTACCATTTGAGCACTCTACCATTTGAGCCACAGCAACACTTCCAGCTTTTTCTGCTTATGTGGTGCTAATGAATTGAACACAGGGCCTCATGCATGCAAGGCAAGCACTCTAACACTGAGCCACCTTCCCAGCCTCAATATCAATCAATCAATCTATCTATCTATCTATCTATCTATCTATCTATCTATCTATCTATCTATCTATGTATATATATATATATATTATATATATATATATATCCTTGGATCCTTTTTGTCATTCTTTAGTTTCTTATTGTAGAAGGCATAGTTGGCAGAGTTAGTATAGTGTGCTTTTCTTTTAAATATAAGTGTATTTTGTGGAACAAGGAAAAATTGAGTTTAGGAAGTAAACAGTTAGGTTAGCAAGAAACAATTTCCAGATACTATCTATATAAAATCAGTATGTAGTGTTTCCAGTTTTGTTCATGTGAAGGAAGTTTTAAGTTCTATTTCTACTTATTTGACACTGATTTTGTTTTAGAAAATATGACTTGCAAAAGACATTCAAAGACTCTTTAATCGAATACTGTAAACGACATGAAAACTAGAATATATGTGAAGTCCTAAAAAATACCTTGTTGAACATGGTCTTCACTTGGCTTTAGACTTTCTGACCTCATGAAGCAATAAAGATTTGACAGATATGTGCTGAATTTTAACCATGGAATAGTGAAAGCTTGCTGTGGTGGATAAGATTTTATTTTGATTTCTCTTTGCCCTTCGAATACACATTTTTATGTAAATGATCAACTTTTTCTTTGTGAAACAAAGAAAGAAATCCATGTTAGATTCATAAAGGCAAAACTTTTGAGAAGTGAAACTTCTGTATTCATGAAATTTTCGGCCTAAGCCACCTCAGTCAGTAAACACTAGAGTCTTAGGGAAGCAAGGTTAAAATTACAAGGTTCAAAAATCTGGAGCTTTATTACAGTGATTAGACAGCACAAAAATTTCATGCAACCTAACTTGAACCTACAGTAAATTATCATCCTAGGGTCAATTTCAGTCATTGTCATGAGATCACCCTGGGAGAAGCCTTTTCTTACCACTGCTTCTGAAATCTCATCCCTATCATTTTCTTTCCTCTTGCTCTGTTCTATTTTTCTCCATGACATTTATTGTTGCCTTATATTATATTTATTAGATTATTGATTGTATCATAACCCCCAAATATGAACTACAAGAAGGCAGTAATTTTCTCTCTTGAATTCACTTGGACTAAGAAACTCACACATATCCACACAATAAATTTATCTTAATATCTGTTGAATGAATAAGTTGTTTCCTCAATGAACTGCACCCTGTAAATGAGTCTGATCACACAGTATCTAACATTGTCCCTTCATTGGCAGTTTTCTAGAGATTGTAAATGAATCAATGATTTGCAACTACATGTAGTCCTCTTGTTTAACTTTGAAACTATGTAAGGATAATACAATATTGCATACACTTCATATATTATTTTCCCTGAGATTTTTGCTAATTCTTACAGTTGTGACAATAATACAAATGATTTGAAATATCATATTAATGCATGACCATGCTCAGACTTTTACCATCATCTTTAAAGTAAAGTAAGGAAGGTTGCTGAGGGTGCGAGATACCAAGTAGCACAATCACTTTCCTAAACAGGACTCAAACCACAACACTTTGAGAATTTTGCATCTGTACTAGATTTCTTTTTAATTGCTGTTGGTAAAATTACCACAAACTCAATAGCATACAGTAATCCAATATTCAACCTTCCATTTCCACAAGAGAGAAGTCTGGCATGACCATCATTGTGATGAAGTAAAAGGATTACTTTTCCTGCTGGGGTTCCACAGGAGACAAAAAAAGTGTCTTTTTTTTTTTTTCATTTTATTTTTTTTGAGAACATACTGTACAGAGGCGTTACAATTACATAGGCAGGATAATGCGTACATTTCTTATCAAGCATTGCTTTTTAAAAGGTGATGGACAAAGGAGTTAGAGTTACACAGTTCAGGTAAAGAGTGCTTTTTTTTAGAGTGGGGTAACCTCTTCCGTTGTTTTCTCCCTTGTTTTCCCCTCTTGATCCCCCACCCTGACAAGTTATACAGTTCATTTTTAACATAGTGTCTAGTGAATATCATTGCAGCGTTTCTTCACCCTTGGTCCCACCATTTCTGTGCTCCTCTAACCCTCTCCAAAATAGATAAATGTACATAAAAAACAAAATGTACAGAAATTTTAAAAAGCCAAAAATAGGGAGGGTCTTGGAAATAAAAAGAATAAAATAACAGAAAAAATCATTTTTCCATTTCTTTGATCATTTCGATAAACATCATTTTATATGATCATATGCATGTAACTATTGAGCTTTCGTGATATTCTCTTAAGAATATCCATCAAAGTCTCACTGTTGAGTGTTTAGAGTCTTAATTTTGATCATGTCCAACTCTAATTTTTGTTTTTTTTACTGTCCATTGTGTTTACTTGTCGATTTATAGAAACATTCTAGCATCAGCAAATGAAGGAAACCATGTAACTTATGTTTCTCTGGATCTGCCTTATTTCACTTAATATAATTTTTGCCATGCCTTTCCATTTACTTATAAATGGTATAATATCATTCTTTCTAAAGGAAGCATAGAATTCAACTGTGTATATATATATATATACAACATTTTTTGATCCATTCATCAACTGAGGAGTATCTGGGTTGATTCCATATCTTGACTATGGCAAACAATACTGCAATGAACATGGTTGTAGTGGTAGTTTTAGTGAGGCCTCAAGTTAGTTGCCTAAATACCCAGGTCCACTGGAGAACTTGTTCATGTTCTATTACAAGATTCTAGAAACTTCCATGCATAAATATCATGATATATATTTTTTTCATTTTCAAAAAAAATTGTTTAAATAGTAATACAGGTGGACCCATTGCAACAATGAGATGTACAAGATGTTATGTCAAAAAATGAACTTTATCACTTTGGCACAAGGCGGGGGGAGATGGAAAAAGATGGGAAGGGGAAAGAAAGGAGGAGGCAACAATGCTTGATAAGAAATATACTCATTACCTTGCTCATGTACTTGTAACCCCTCTGTATGGTATTTTCACAATAAAAAATAGAATAAGGGAATTGACTCCTTTTCTTTTCATATCTTGATCATTTTTATCTCTACTATTGCTATTCTTTCCTTTTCCCACATCCTTAAGGTCATTTACTTTGACATTGAGAATATTCCTCTAATCCAAGTAACTCCCACCAACTCCAGATCCTGGTTAATAGACATGGGTAAATTTCCAGTTATTATATGATTTAATGTGTGTAAAGTTTTAGGGATTAGACATGAATATCATTAAGAAACAAATTCACTCTAGACTGTTGCCTAATGGCAAGACTCTTCCCAATTACTCCATAATGCTGTCTATTGCAGAAAATATATATTACAGAGTATTTTCTTCCAATTATCTTTATAATCTGAATCTATCACACATTTACATAAAACTCAGTATTACTTTAATCCCATAGTTAGTGATAGAAGCTCCATTAATCCTGCAAATCTCTGATTTCAATTGAGGTAGATCAGAAAGTTTTATTTTCAAGAAACATCAGAGTAATTTGACTATCATCTCAATGTTGGTCCCATTTATACTTAAAAACAAGACCAAACCTGTTTTGGGACTGAGGTTGATCTACTAGATCTTTGTCAGCTTTGTCTTCTCATATTTAACTCCATAGAGTGGAATTGTACTTAATCCACTTAAAATATTCACCATAATATCCTACTAAAGTGTTATTTCACAATATTTCTATGCTTTTGACAGAGTAAAATAGCACAGTTATTTACATCTGACCAAGTAACATATGTTCATATTTCAGAAATATATCCAATTAATTGTGGATTTCTTCTTTCTGTACCACTTTACTTCATCTCATTTCTATGTGCTTATAAATTATTTTATTTTATTATTTTATGTTAGTTTATTAGTTGAGCTATCATAACTGAATTTCAATTATTTATTTCTACATATTTTCTTTACCAACCATGAACTCTTCCAAGTTAAAGATCCTGCCCCAAGATTTCATGTTTGTGACTAATAATGAAATATTTATTTTGTTCTTAACATTTACTGCTTCAAATCTGGAAAGTGCATTCTAAATATTAAAGGAATTCATAAATGAAATAATAGATATTTTCACAATTAAGTTTATGTATCTTCTCTTACTTTACCATTTTCCAACTTTTCTGTTGTCTTCTAAGAGCATGTTTCTTCAGTCCAATAATCTGGGGTTAATCAAAGAACATAATAGGAAAGCTAACATTAATCACACCACAAGTGTCTTTAGAAACACACATTGATTTCAACAAAAATAATTTAAACTATATTTTTGCCTTACAAAAATTTAAAGAATAAATAACCAAAATCCATACACCCTTGCCCCATACATATACATATAAAAGATGAGTGACCACTCATTTTGGAAAAATAAAAAATAAAATAATTTACAGTTTCTTTTATAAAATTTATAGACTATACAGAAATGTTTTAAATACATGAAAAACTATACAAAACTTAAACCATGAATTTGATTTTTCAACATAAAACTGTTTTTCCTCTTTGAAATAAAATCATTTTAAAGCCAATACTCCATCTATATGAAACCCAGTGAACTTGGTTGTTGTTTCTTGTACTTTTCCCCATAATACACAAAAAACATTAACATGTTCAAATTTGAAATAAAATTGTATCTATAAATTAATTATCACATCTTATTCTTCTTTCTTGCTATGTAAAAATAGTCTATAAATATGCATACTCCTAAAGAAGAGCATAATTTAGAATAAGTGTTAGACTGAGGACTGGGAAATAACTTGTGAACATCTTAGATTTTGAGGTAAAAAAATCTATATAACTTTTCTATAAGGTCTGGAAATTTTCACCCAATCATATGTGATTTAAGATCATGTTATGGAGATAATATAAGCATGAAAGAATATCACACAAACACATATATACTAACACAATTGTGTTATGTGTGTGAGAGAGAGAAAAGGAGAGAGAGAAGACATAGCTTTAAATAAATCATTGACAGAGGGTTGTTGTTGTTGTTGCAGGTCTTGGGGTTTTGAACTAGGCCCTGAGAGGAGACTGGAGCTGGGACTGCTTCTTTACAGGTCTTTGTTTTAGGGATTATAGAAAAAACAAGAACCTTGGCTCCAACCAGCCCAGTTCTTGGAATGAAAAGAATGCCTCTAGGTCCCCCTCTCCTTAAGGACTTGACCCACCTTCATTGTTCTGTTAAGGACTGACCAACTAAACAGGTAGCCAGTAATCTGGCTCATGCTGGACTGCTGGCTACATCCTGAGTTTACTATAAACTCCGCCTTTTCACATGTATATGTTAAACTCCACTAAACTCCTTTGTGTATGTTTACCTGAAGCCCGCTTTACAATTGAATTTGTGAGTCATTTAAACCCAAAATGATAGGCTGGTTTAAACAGACATTATGTGACAAAGTGTAATCTCACTGGCCACCTGCGTGTGGTCTGGTATGACTGTGCAATTTTTTGGGTGTGTGACAATCTCATTGGTCGCCTATGTGGCCAGGCTTCACCTTGTGATTTTTGCCTTTAAAAACCTAAGCATGTGGGCCGCTCGGGGTCGCAGTATCAGCTCCCGAGCCTTTGCTGCGGCCCTGGCCGGTCAGTGTAGGAACCTTCTCAATAAGTTGCTTCTTTAATAACAACTTTGTTGTGGTGGGCTCTGTCACTCCGGACGACTAGGTGGGCTTGCCTGCCTGAGTAGGGGGTCTTCCTACTACAGTTTGAACTCAGGGTCTGTGCTTTTTCTCTAACCTGTTTTACTCAAGGTTAGTGCTCTACCACTTAAACCACAGCTCTATTTCTGGCTTTTTTGATACTTAAATAGAGTTAGGACTCTTACCTACATTTCTGCCCAAGCTGGCTTCCAACTGTGACACTCAAATCTCAGCCTCTTGAATTAGCATATTTATAGGTGTAAGCCAGCAGTCCCTGGCTTACAGGTTTTAGTTGGGAAGCCTTACAAAGAATTATGTTGATTCACCTTGGTTTATCAGGTTGATGGTCTAATGCTGTTACAGAATGGAACTTACCAGGCACCACAATCAACTGATGAGAAGTTATCAAAAGTGGCCAAGAAAGTCAGCACCAGTGAATCATGCTTGTAATTATAGAAACTCAGATCTTGAGAATCACATTTTGAAGTCAATGCAAGCAAATTAATCAATAAAAATCAATTTTAAATTAACTAGGATGAATCCAGGCTGCAGCTGTGGAGCACATGAAGGAGTATCACCAAGTAAGCCAATCAAGCATGAAGCCATGAGTTTAAACCTCAGTGCTGGGGGGGAGGGGGGGTGGGGAAAAATGTCAAGTAGGAAGCCAGACTATAGTAAGTAACCAGAAATCTTTTGTTAGAAGGAATATATTTTATCATAAACCGATATAGACAATATCTTAGTCCATAAAGTCATCCTCAGTAAATTATTTCTTTTTAACAGATGCCTTCTGACACAAGGGAACCAGAACCCATAACCAAAAGATAACAGGAAGTTTTTCAGCACTTGAAAAATAGACAATATGTTTCTAAAAGTCCACAAATTTAAGAAATCTAAAGGAAATGAAAGAATCCATTGAATTGACTCAAGTGGAACAACAGTACATGAAAACTGTGGCACAGGTGGATATTTATGACTTGATCTTTGAAATGGGAAAATATATGTCTTTCGTGCACTGTGAAAAAAGAAAAAAATTCTGAAAATTGGAAATAAGAAATTATGAAAGCAAAGATCAGTGCAAGTGAATATAAAAAACAAAAAAATCACTAGAACTCAAATCTAGTTATGTAAAAATAAAATATTTGCAAACTATATGTTGAATCAATCATTTTATCTAAAATATTTTTAATAATAACAAAATTATAAGAGTAATACAATAAAACTAAATAGTAAACCCAATTAAAAATTAGGGAATAATTTGGGCAAACATTTCTCCAAAGAAGATATGCATATGATTAATACATACATGAGAATATGCTCATGATTATTCATCAAGAAAATTGAAATTATATATCATAAGATGACTAGAGTCAAAAAGTCCATTCATAACTAAAGTTGAAGATGTAGATAAAACAAAACATCTATAAACAAAACACTAATAGTGTAAAGTAGGATTGAAAAACCCCTTAGAAATGTTTGGCAGCCGGGCACCAGTGGCTCATGCCTGTAATCCTAGCTATTCAGGAAGCTGAGACCTGAGGATCACTGTTCAAAGCCAGCCCGGGCAGGAAAGTCTGTGAGACTCTTGTCTCCAAAAAACAAGTAGAAAATTAGAAGTGGCGCTGTGGCTCAAGCGGTAGAGTGCATGCCTTGAGCTGAAGAGTTGAGGGACAGCACCCAAGCCCAGAGTTCAAGCCCCACGACCGACCAATTAAAAAAAAAAAATGTTTGGCAGTTTTCCATATAACTACTCATAGAATTGACAGTTGAAACAGAAATGATATTCCTAAGGTAAATACTTGAAAAAATATAAAACCATTAGTTTGCTTAAAAAGTCAAATGACCATCAATTAATGAATAGATAAACAAATATATCAGTAAATACAAATATGTTCTGGATCTAAGAAGGAAGCAGAGATATGGGTTACAACATAAATGAATGTTAGTAAATGTTACTCAGTTCTTATACCAAATGATGTGCACACTAACGAGGTTTTGCAAAAAATTGTATTAAGATAGGACTTAATGGTGTTTTGTTTTGTTTTTTTGGTCGGTCGTAGGGCTTGAACTCTGGGCCCGGGTGCTGTCCCTCAGCTCTTCAAGCTCAAGGCTAGTGCTCTACCACTTGAGCTACAGAGATGTGGACAGAAGGGAACCTTACTTCATTGTTGGTGGGAGTATAAACTTGTTCAACCACTTTGGAAAGTAGTATGGAGATTCCTCAAAAGACTCCACATAGAACTCCCCTATGACCCAGCAGTCCCACTTTTGGGCATTTACCAAATGTTTACAAACAAGACCACACTAAAGCTACCAGCACAACTATGTTTATTGCAACATTATTTACCATAGCTAAGATCTGGAATGAACCCAGATGCACTTCAGTAGATGAATGGATCAAGAAAATGTGGTATATAGACACAATGGAATTCTATGCCTCCATCAGAAAGAATGACATTGCCCCATTTGTTAGGAAATGGAAAGACTTGGAAAAAATTATATTAAGTGAAGTAAGCCAAGCCCAAAGAAATATAGGTCCCATGATTTCCCTTATTTGCAATATCTAGTATAAGTATGAGTCAAGCAGAAAAGGTCAGATAAGGTGATGTTAGGAAAATGAACCCTAAGATATGTATTTTAAATGTTTTTTTTCTTTCATGCATTTGTTTCTAATGCAATTATAAGATTATTTCTTTGTTGCTTTGTATGTCCTCCCCCACAGTATAACCCCTGCTTTCACTGTATTTGATTTCGGTATAATTTGTGGAGGGGAAGAGGAAAAACAAGTTGTTTAAATAAGGATACAGGTGGACCCATTGCAACACTGAGAAGTACAAGTTGTCATGTCAAAAATGAACTTTACAACTTGGGTGGGGGGGAGGGAGGATGGGAAAGGATGGGAAGGTTAAACAAAGGAGGAGGCTACAATGCTTGATAAGAAATGTACTCACTATCTTGCCCATATAATTGTAACCCCTCTGTACAGTATTTTCACAATAAAAAAAAAGATGGGACTTAAATAACTAAAACAATTCATATAATTAGAAAATAAAGTTTGAATCCTTTTAATATGGATTCAGTAACCAATTATTACATGTAATTAACTTACAAGGTCTTGATGACAAGATACCTAGATCAAAAGCAAAGATAAAAACTTAAGTATTAACCCTAACAGAAGGGTATAAGGTGGATTTTATCAAAGTGAAAACATAAACCAATGGAGAAAATTCATCTACAATAAACTGTCTTGAAATTATTGGATATTTGTGGTGCTTGAGAAGTCTGCTAGAATTTCAGGCTTAAAAATAACTTTTGCTGGGTAAAAATGTCTCATGTCTACAATTATAGCTCCTAGGGAGGCTGAGATCTGATAATCAAGGTTCAGTGCCAGCCCAGACAAGATATGATGCTCTCAGCTCCAATTAACTACTAAAAAGCCAAAAGGAGAGCTGCAGCTCAAATGGAAGAGCAACACAACTTTGAGCAAAAAAAAGCTCAGGGACATCTCTCTGTCTCAGTCTCTGCCTCTGTCTCTCTCTGTCTCTCTGTCTCTCTGTCTCTCTCTCTTTCTCTCTCTCTCTCTCTCTCTCTCACACACACACACACCTCCTCTCCCTCTCTCTCTTCTCTCTGTCTCTCTCTACCTCCCCCCCCACACCCTTATATTGACTAATTCACTAATGTAAAATATAGCTACACAACATCTCAACGGTTCAGCACTGAAGCTATGAAAATTTCTTTTGGAACCAAATTTTTTCTCTGAAAAACATCTAAAGACAAAAAAAACTAGGGCAAGGAATATGTCTATATGGCATAATATTTATATATATGTTAAAACACTTGTTTCTATAATGTACTAACATATATTTTATAGTATTTAAAAATACTTAGATAATAAAACCGGCAGATGAATGCATTCAAAGATCATTGACATAACTAGCCAATAAGAAACTGTGAACTAAACTATAATGAAAAATTATTACACAGCAATTACATACCAATAGTCACAACTTTAGAAAAAGAAAGTAAAGGAGAGAGATTGAGAGATTGAGAAAGGGGGGTGGGCATGATGCTGATAAGGAAATAGTAAATCTAACTCTCTCATATACCCCTTTTGGAAATGTAAAATGCAGATATTTTAGAAAATAGATACCTTTGAAGTTTCATTTATGGAGAAGTATAAATTTTCTATACAATTCAGAAATTCTTGTTTTGGGCACTAATACCACAGAGTTTTTCATACATGAACTTATGCAAACATGGTTATGGAATTTTTACTTATCACAACTCAAGCTAGAAAAAAAACAAGATATATATCAATCATTGAATGTTAACAAATTGTTATATTTATTCTATGAAATATGGTAATAATATGAGTAAATGACTGACACATAAGAACACAGAACAAATTTGAATGAATGAAGCCAATCTTAAAAGTCACATGCTGTATACAATTTATATAGTCTTCATTAAATGAAAACAAATACATACAGGAAATCAAAATCTTCAGAGATGTTTGTTTGAATCACACCTTGAGATTGCCCAAACATGAGTAAATAGTAGTGGACTGATCAGGTGATTTGGAGGCCAAGACCAGTGTGAAAATGTAGCAATACTTTCTTTTGCACACATTCTTTTCATAAGTATGTCTTGCTAGATGTTTTGAAAAACTGGTGCGCTTGTGAAAGGTGGTCAAATCAACAATGTCACCACAATTGACCTTTATGTTAGGAGGGTTGCCTGAAGAAATCTCTGAACTGTCAACACTGCCTGCAATTATCTCAACTCAAGATAACTTTAGTTTCTAAGTGAATAGTCTCATGTTATGGAGGCTCCTATTCAGTGACTGAAATAGGATAATTTTAAGAAAGTGAAATGATTCTCTTTCCTTTTGGTGCCTCTGAGACTACATCCTGATTCAGATTCTCTCAGGTATGTTCTGCTTTGAACTCAACCTTTCTCTCCTGCATATTTTACTTCCTCTCCTTTTCTTTTACATTGTTGATGGAAAAACCCTTCCCCATCTTTAACTATGCCCATGTTTACCTCCAATTAAAAGTTTCTACATCTGGGAAATAGGCAAAGATAATTGAAGAAGTACTTCAATTAGTTAAAGCAAAATGGAAGGTGTTGTATTAACTAATATAAGGCAGAAACCATAAATACTGTATTTTCTCCTTCATATGTGTAAACTAGTTTTACTGCCTATATAAATCAGCCTAAAAAGTGAATCTTATACTTAAGAATTGGAATACTTCAAAAAATAATACAACACTGGTATAAAATTAACAGTACAAATAAAATATTTCATTGTGTCTATATTTGTATGTGTGTTTCCAGAGTAAAATTGTGATCAAAATATGCTTTCTTGTAGTTTATGATTCTTATATTTTCCCTAGTACTGGAGTTAGTCAAATATATCATCTATCTATCTATCTATCTATCTATCTATCTATCTATCTATCTATCTATCTATCTATCTATCTATCTGTCTGTCTGTCTAATAAGGATAAATAAGAAACCAAGATTTTAAAAAATTGTTGAAACCCATTAATGACAGAATATATATATATGTATATATATGTATATATATATATATATATATATATACACATATATGGGAGGTTACAGACTTTCTTTGGATATACAGTGACATGAATGTGAGTATTAAATTTGAAGAACTACTGTACTTTTTAATTTTTGTTTATAGGTTTTATGTCTAGAATCTTTGTTTGAAGGAGATGGAATAAGAGGAATATGTCTCTTCTCTTCCATTTATGCAGGTTCTTGAACAAGCTTTCACTCTATTAGTGGAGGCTATCTTTGCTTTAACACCTCTACACATCATCATGAAAAAATAAGCAATTATTCAGCCATTGCACAGAACTATTTTATATCTCTTTCTCTAAATGTACTTCTATAGATGCATTTTATGGATATATCTAGCTCTTACTTTGTGTTTAGGGTTTTGTTGCTTTTGTTTTCACTTAAACTAAAGGCAATAGGGGTTCTCAGAAACACCATTCTTTCTTATTATTTAAAATTTTATTGTAGTGATTAATGTATGTTACTTGTAGAAATTAATTGAATCCACAATGACATTTTCCACACATATATTTTGTGCTAATGATCATGTCTATCCACCATTCTTTTATCCTTTCTTTCCACTTTGTGCCACTCATCCCAGCCTCCTTACCAATCCCTAGTGGTTACTCTTTTTCTTCTATTCATGAGACTTTTTTTTCCACAAAGAAGAGAAAATGCATTCTAGACTTTCCTTCCTGTGTCTGGTTTGTTTAAGATAATATATTATTCAGCTCTGTCCATTTTCCTGCAAATGATAGGCATTTGTTCCTCTGTGTGCCTGAGTCATTGCCTTGTATATATGCACAATAATTTCTTTATCCATTCATCTGTTGATGGGAATTTTGGCTGATTGAATATCTTTGCAATTATTAGTATGGATATGAAGTTATAACTCTGTATGTTGAGTTCAATTTATACTTTTAGCTATAGTTTTTGAGGAATATCCACAATGTATTCCATTGTGTCTGCATTAATTTACAATCTCAGTAGTGTGTAGAGTCCTCAAATTTTAAATAGACTATTACCATCACAAACACTCCTTTATTTTCACCTCCATTTTTTTTCTTTTTAAGCAAACTTTGGAGAACTTTCTCTGAAGAAGTATTTTTTGCTTTTCCATTAATAATGTATGTATTTCTAGCCATTACATAATTGCTCTTATTCAATCTTGTATTTTGTCATATGTATTCTTATTTACTTGATGTTTTACAAAAAAAAAAACAGTGTAATAACTAAAATTACAGGATGTAACAATTATTCAACGATTGTGAGTATTGGCTTTATCCTAGTGAATTATTTTCCTAACATCATGTTAGTTATAAAATACCCAAACATGTACACACACACACACACACACACACACACACACACACACACACACACACACACACATATATAGTTTGCTTCATAAACCACATTGTAAATTTCCATCCTAGGGTTCTTGTAGCATTTCATGATTAGAACTATTTCTCTGAAAATTTTCTCTAAAATTATTTTGTTTGAATTTATCATTAATTTATTTAATATCAAACCGTTATGTGGAATGCTCCATTTATAGATAGTCAGTGTCTTACTATTTTCATTCATTGGTTGATATTGTACTTCTTAGCTTTTTTACTTTCAATAATAAAAAAATAACAGTTCATAATGAAAAATTTAATACACATTCAAAAGCAAATGTATTTACAAAATTTGGGGAGATACTGAAAATTTTGTCCACTACAAATACAATCTAGTGATTGTACGATTATTTTAGTGTTTAATTTCCATGATAAACTCATTTATTATGTACATATATATACATATACATAACTTGATAAAATAATACTTTCAAGTTTCAGAAATGTAGACAATAGGTTTCTGTTGGTAATTGATGCTTTTTCAAGAGGTTACACAATAGTTGCTATGAATATATTTAGTAAAGAAATTTAAAAGAGAAGGAAAATGTTTTATTTTGAGCGAGATGCACCCTGGAGATATAAATGCCTTTCTTGCAACTAGCTACTTACAAGAATTATATAAAAAAGTGAGACTTCAGAAATGGCTTAAATTCAAGAAAAATACCTACCAAATTATAAAAAAAGAAGTTGCAAAGAAAAACATATTCTACATATATGTGTAAGAATGAAATGTATTTTTGTTCTCTAAGTTTTACTTGTAATTTTTTCTGGCTTTGAGGTAGATATGTATCTTTGTATGTAGGTACATGCTGTTTTCTCCTTTCTGTATTTTAATGCACTGTAAAATTATATAAGAATTTATTATCTAACTTCTCAACTAATGTTCCATATAGAATATGGATTCAATATTGAATGAAGTATAGAACAAACTACTTTATAAAAATACATAAGATAATTTTGACACTGTTGTTGATAATGATATTCACTTGTGCTTGTTAGAAACAAATCCTACTTCTTGTACATTTACTGTTCTCATCAAGACACAAAATCCTTAAAATAACTACACGGGGTCATGATGCAAAGTACTTGGTATGATTATTACCATTGTGAACTCTGTGCCAGTCTGGGAATTCCAATCTACTTCAACTGTGGTTGCCATGGCAGGTAATTGTGAATATTCTTTTTCATATTAAATGGAGAAGAAGTTAAACAATGTGAACGAGTGCATAAAAATGACATTTAAGTTCTGGGGGCTTGAAAGCATTGTTTGAATAAGCATTGATTCACTAAATTATTTTAACTAAAATTTTCTCCTTCCACCTTAAAAGGTGCGAGTAGTATTCAATTTCGCTATTTAGGTAGTAACAGTAGAAGTGAGAAAAGACAGAAGATAAAGCTACTCTTCACTAATCTCTAGCTTCATTCAATAACACAATACCTGGATAAAAGAGCAGAAGCAGAGACAACTAAAGACCCAGGGTCACAATATATGATGTTGCTTTCAAAATTTGTTTCTTGATATGACTCATGTTTGTAAACATTTTCTGATAGTCACTTTCAACATTCTTTTTGAGGCATAGTTCAACCTTCATTCACCAGCCATTCTCAATTCAGTACATCAAAGAGCTTCCAGATTACCACTGTTAAAATCTCTTAGTTGTCTTCGTGGTGCCAATTATTTAGACATAAGGCATGGCAATGTTCTAGAATGAAAATAGCTTTCTATTATTAGTGAACAAAACATAGGTGATGCATAATGGATGACAGAAAGATCCTTCAGCGGACTGTAAATCTTTAATTATAAAAGCAGGATTGAAGAACAATTTGGTTTTCCTTTTCAATCAGAACGCCATCAGTAAATATCCTTAATGTTTTATTCAATATCAACAAGTCCTTCCTTATTTATTCAAATAGTAGTTATTTATCTGATTTCTCAAGTTAACAAATTCACTGCCTATAGGCAATTGAGAGGCAAAGTAAATACCACTAAAGCAGAAAACAGGGTCCCTGACAGCTGCAGTGGCTCATATTTGCTATCCTAGCTTTCTGGGAGAGGAGATAGACAATATTGTGGTGTGAGGCAAGCTCCAGCAAAATGGTGTTAGTAAGAGCGCCAGCACAGTCACTAAGCAGTGTGTGTGATCATTCCTTATGAAGCCAGCCACATGGGACGCAGGAAAGAAATATTGCTGTGAGATCAGCCCTGGGCAAAATCTTAATATCCTATTTTAAAAATGATTAAAACAAAAATAAGGGTTTAGAGTGTAATTCAGGCGGTAGAGTAACTGCTTACCAATCACTTGGTTCTAAGTTCACAAATATCAGTACTGCCAAAGAAAGGAAGGAATGATAGGATAGAAGGAAGGTAGGAAGGAAATGAAAGAAAGACAAAAGAAAAAGAAGGATGAGACTTGCAATGTTTGCAAGAAGCTGCAGAACAAGTAGCTAATATAAAGGCGTTCCTACTTTTTTTGTTTTTGTTTTTGACGAGTTTGAAATCAAAACATAACACATTTTAGCTATCAAGATTACTATGATGTTTAACTTTTGATAACACTAATGAGTTGTATAATTAAATGGATAATGGCTCCTCTTTTTTTGTTTGTTTGTTTGGTTTGGTTTGGTTTTGGTTTTGGTGGTCCTAAGGCTTGGAATCAGGGCCTGTGTGCTATCCCTAAGCTGTTTTGCTCAATATGGATCCAATTAAATGAATGAAAGAAAAGGAGGGAGAAAAAGAGGGTTGCTATCTTGAAAATCACACTTCAGTATGAAATTAAAATGCTAATGGTAAATTGCATCATATGACACCCTTTCTCCTTTCTCTTAGTTTCTAGCTTCTTTCCTTTGTTTTCCTCCTGCTCTGGCTCTGCCTCCTTCTTTCCTTCCCTGCCCCCTTTCTCCCTTCCATTCCTCTTCTTTCTTTCTTTTACCCTTCTCTCTCCCCTTCCTCTGCCCTTCCCTTTCCTTTTCTTCTTTCTTTTTTTCATTCCCACATTATTTCCTAGAAATAATATATTCCTTGAATTTCTGAATGTCAACCTTCTGAATGCTCACCTTCTTTTCTCATAGTCTTTGGGATGAGTAGAGAGGTATGGCACATCACCATCTTACAGTGATAGTGACTAATAAGTCATATATTTAGTTTAGGAAGAAATGCTCAAAGGCCTATCACTTTCTTTTTTCTTTTGGTTCCAGTCATGAGCCTGAACTCTGGCCCTTGTTGCTGTCCCTTAGCTCTTCAGCTCAAGGCTAGCTAGCGCTCTTCCACTTGAGCCACAGCGCCACTCCTGGTTTTTTTCTGCTTATGTGGTGCTGAGGAATCAAACCCAGGGCCACATGCATGCAAGGCAAGTGCTCTACCACTAAGCCACCTTCCCAGCCCAGGCCTATCACTTTCTGAAAGTTGATTTACACTCTCTGAGTAGACTAGCTTCATGAGTAAAACATATATGTATTTCCTGTTTTCTAGATCTCACAATTATAATCTAATTGAATCCCTATTATGATGGAAAATAATCCCATATCAATTCCCTCAAGCCTGAGTAATTGTTATCAAAAGATTTTACAACATGTGCTTCTCTTCATATTTAAGATGTTAAAAATTACTCTTATTTTCTCTAAGAGTTCTGGTCATACATAAATAAGTCCTCTAATGGTTGTAGTCATACATAAATATGCTAAGACTAATGCTCATAAATGTTACATTTTTGCTCATCCTGGGCTTCAATCCCCTCTCCTCTTGTTTGTTTGGTAGATGCTTTAAGTTCTAAAAAGTTCTAAACAAAATCTTTAGCTCTATTTTCTGCTATTTAGCTTAGAGAGAGGGTCTCACATTTTACCTTGAAACTTCTGGGTATTATCCACATGTTAGTCTTTTCTATAGTTAAGATAACATTCATAGGGTGGGCGGGAGGTGGGGGGAAGAGGAGTGTAGTTGAGGATGGAGGGAAGGGATGGTAGGGGAAAAATAAAGGAGTAGGCAACATTGCTTGATAGGAAGTGTACTCATTACCTTACGTGTATAACTGTAACCCCTCTGTATAGTATTTTCACAATAAAAAACTTATTTTTTAAAAAGTGATAACAGTCATATACCACCACATCCTAAAGGTAAAAGGAATTTCCATTTGAAATTTTTTTTTGCCCTCTTAGGACTTGACACATGATCCCAACAATCTCAGCCTCCCAGGATGGTAGAATTACAGACATGACCCACTATTGCCATCTTAAAAATATTATAGAGTGCTATGGTCATGAACTATTAGACATGGAATTTTGAAACAATGCAACCAAATAATGATAATATTGAAGAACTGGAAAATTTTTGTTTAAACATTTCAATACCTCAAATTATTAAGTGAGGATTTTGTTTTCCAAATTGTTATGATCTAAAAAAACCTTACATGCTCCAGATGTAGTGGTACATGCCTATAATCTTAGCTGCTTAGGAAGTAGATATCAGATTCCAGTCTTGGCATGTAACTAAGTAACTAATCTTATATTTTATAAAACCAGACACAATGCTTCATTTCTTTTCTTTTCTTTTCTTTTCTTTTTTTTTTTGTCTGCTGTGTGGCTTGAACTCTGGGCCTGGGCACTGTCCCTCAGCTCGTCAGCTCAAGGCAAGCACTCTACCACTTGAGCTACAGGGCCACTTCCAGTTTTCTAGTGGTTTATTGGAGAGAGGAGTATCACTGTCTTTCCTGCCTGGGCTGGCTTTGAACCCCGATCCTCAGATCTCAGCCTCCTGAGTAGCTAGCATTACAGGCATGAGCCACCGGCGCCCGGCACAATGCTTCATTTCTGTATTCTCAGCTCCATTGGAAACTGCAGGTGGGAAGATTATTATTCAAGCCTACCTCATGAGAGTAAAATTAAATTCTAGGCTCCACTTGAAAAATAACTAAAACATAAAATGGGCTGGGAATGTGGCTCAAGTGGTACAATGTCTACTTCTCAATCACAAGGTCCTAAAATCAAACTCCTATAGCAAAAGACAAATGGATAAATAAGTAGCCACTAATAGGGTAAAAATCTTAATCAATATTAGAAAGAGACAAGAAAATATACAAGTATTTCAATATAAAATTTTAACTGTGCCATAATAATTTCAATCAGCCCAACATAATATGAAATCCTTCAACTGGCTTCTCCGCAGTACCTGGAATTTTACATGATATGTGAGTTCTTGATCCTTCAAAGTTTTAGAAAACTTTATTCTATGTTCAAAACATAAAACCTGCCTTTTGAAGGAACATAGGAATTTTTACTGCAAGCACATTAACTCCTGTTGATAAAAAAATTACAAAATTGAACATCTTATTTTAAAAATATCACATAAAGGAAGTATTTGTAACACATATCCATAGCCAAACATTTCTCAGTAGGCTACAATTGGATTTGTATGTAACTACATGCACACTTACAACCTTTCCAAACACATGCTTTTTGTGTTATTGAAATTCTTAAAGTGGTAAAAAAAAATCTTCTTTATTTTAAAGAATAGAACAACAAAAGAAAATATTGGCTTTGACAGACATTTTTAATGAAATTTTATCTTCAAGCTGTAACATAAGTGAACTATGCCAGGAAAAGGGTGACATGTACATAGTATCACTCATAGATACTTTTTAAAAATATTGATCGTACAGGAGTGAAGAATGGAATAGGTATGCACATCAGTAGATCATATTCCTTTCAGAATTTTCTATTCTGAAAAAGTTCATATTCTAGCTATCAATTAAAAATGAAATTGAAATAGCACTTTTCTTGGATCCACTAAACCTTTACAAATATCAACAATTTTTATCCTTTGGGAAATTTCACCTAGAAATTTACTTAATATTTCTTCTTTTCTAAAGATTTACCATCAAAATTCATTTTCAAAAAGAGAAAACAAGAAAAAAAATCACTGATTTAGTGACCATTTGAAGGCCATGATAGACTTCAAAGGTCAATTTGTTGAATCACAGTCTAGTGCTTTTGCTGTGCACATAAATAAGCTGGACGTTTCACTGCAGCCTATTTCAATCAGGAGTTGCTTTGTGAATAATCAAAAAATACTTCACAAATACTTCTAAGTTCCACTTTCCTAATCCAAAGGTGTGATAGAGTGCAGTCAACCATGGTGATTCAACTTGGAGCAGTTATTATCAGAAAACATGATGGTTGGCTGCAAGGTGCTGAAACTTGACAGGAATCAAGGATTCTACCAATATAATATGCACTTTATCATTTGTGCTTTCTCAAAGGGATAATTCACTCTGCAGTTGAACCTCTAATGTTAAAGGCTTATGGCAAGTGCATGAAAACAAAACAGCGACTATTTCCCAAATGTTTGCTCTATATTACGGTATTACCCCTTCCCCAACCCCACCCTATTTAAATGGCCCATGGATCTTCATGACTAAATAAAGCCATATTAAATAGACTTCTGCCTCAGCATTTGAGGGTCACCTGTATGTGCACAACGGATATAATGTTGTTTGGTAAAGAAATGAGATCACTGAATACTCAATATATTAAGAAAAGTGACGTAACCTATTATTGATGTTGAGGTCCTATATTTTCATATTAAAACTCAGTTTCTTTTTCTTTATAGACATTGAGATTTTATTATCACTTATATGAAAGAACTTTAAAACACACACATCCACTTGGAGGACATTTACACTGTGAAACTGCCAATCTTGAAGAAACTTGGAGAGGATATTGAGTATTACATGCAAATGATAGAATCAAAACTCTGCTAAGGAATTCTGGTTTTTTTTTTTTTTTTCTGAGAATCTGAAGCATCCACAGTTAAGGATGATTGCTAACACAGAAGTACAAAACTCCATGCAATTGCACAGATTTGAACTTGTAAAATATCCATTTAATCTTGTTCTCTGTATGGAGATTAAGTGTTCTTGGTTAAGAGAACAGTAGATAACACATAGATTAAGGCAATGACTTCCTAAAGGAAGATGGAAGTAGACCAATGTTACAAGCAAACTGTAAATTATGTTTCTTTTAGAGATGAGGTTCTCCCTCTATTACCCACCCTCCCTTGAATACTGTGCTTGTACTGACTCACCCTTCTAACTACTGAGGTTAAAGGCATGACCACAGTTCCTGACCTATCAGTATTGTACACTTGAGAAAAAATTGATGACAGTCAACAGTCAACAAGACTTTTTAACATGCTGTGTTGAAGAAAGAACAGATCTTCTAAAGATATTTCTTGCAACCATTAGTAGGTTCAGTAACATTTTGATGTGTAGAACTTAATTTAAGGATGAATTTTAAGCCATATAATATGATAATATGAGACAACAGGAAAATATTTTAAATTAAGTAAACCTATAAGTAATTTACTTACCTAGACTATAAAATGACAATAGATTCCAAAGGTATGTTTGTTTTGTATTTTTTCCTATAGTACCACTGTTAGTCTCTTAAGTTAATTATATATTCAGCTATTTCTCTCTAGGCTAGTGATCTTTCTTCATAAATTAGAAAGTTATAATATATAATGTCCATTCACATCACCCCTAATCATTAAGTTTCTACTTTAAAGCCCACATAGGAAAAAATATACATTCTTATGTGAAAGTAATGATTCTCATTAATTTATAAACCATATTTGCCCTTACGTCTCCATTGCTATTAGGACAGGAATAATAGCATGATTAGAGAGAAACAGGCAAAAATAGAGAGAGAAAATAGGAAAAAAGAAAAGGAAAATATGAAGGAAATAACCGAGTTAGGTTGAAGAAAGATCAAAGAAGGTAACTGGAAAAAAATCAGTTGTTTGATATATCATTTATTTATTATTTACATACTTTTCTTAAACTTTGTAATTTATGTTTCAATGAATATTCAGTGATAGTATTAAGCTACACTTTTTATATATTTACCATGTTCACCTGACATTAATATTTTGCTATGTTTTAAGTCATTCTTTCTTCCCTTCTCTGTTCTTTCGTCAACCAGGTTAATACAGTTCTCTTCTTTTGATAAGTAGAAAGAAATAAAAAAAGGCTAGTGTCTTAGTAGATGTTAAGAAGTGACTCAAAAATGAGCAGATGTATATTATAAAAGGTAAGTGAATTCATAGAAATTAAATATAAATTCATGTTGCCAACATTACTGAAAGCTAACGTATGATAGACCAGAGCATCTAATGTAAGCTACCCTGTCAATTAAGAAGAGAATCATAAGAAAATTAGTGTTATAAGGAATTCTCCCATGTTGTACATTGAAATATTCTTTCTTAAACTTAGTGGATAAATTGATTTCCAATTTATTTTTAAATTGGAATAATAAATAAATTCCAAGCTTATTTTTATTAGAAGTAGAATTTTTAGTTGGATAAAGTAGATATTATAATTTATCCCAACTGAGGACACTATTGAGAGTACCAAGAAAAATCATTTAAGAAAAGTATTTATATGCATTTACACACTATAGTGTTTGTATATAAATACAATTTATTTAAAAAGACAAGGATATCCTACATTGTCCCTTAAATATTCCTTCAATATTCAAATTGTAAAAAAGAATTAAACCTTGGATTTTGCCTACTGAAAACCTCTATCTTTTTTAGCCCAGTCCAAAAATATGGACATATGAACTTATGCTAGATTCAAAATTCATCAATATTTGTTTTTCTTTCTTTTTTATTTCTTGAAAATAATAACCAAAGTTTTATAATATGTAATCTGACTTCTTACTTAAGACACACCAAATATTATCTCCAACATGGATGCTTCAATTAATAAAACAATTGGCTTCTTCCTACTTTTACCTGTCATCTGTATTCTTCTCAATATTTTTCACTTTCCACTTCATGAAGTTTCCATTAGAACCATGGCATTTAATCTGTCTAGGGTCTTATAGAACAACACTGATACATTACTTGCAGCAAAATTATTAGAAGCTTCATTTTTTATTCTAAAATAAAATTATTCCACATGAAAAGTTTGAGAAACTCTTAAAACAACATAAATAAGAATTTCTATAGCTAAATTTTCATAGAATACCTTAATTACACATTCACAAATTCTTAATCAAAATGCTTAACGTTTCATATAAATAGTATTAATCTATTACTAGTGTCTCTGCTATACCATGTCTTTGAAACTTCTGTGCTTGGTACCAGTGCTTTTCTCCACTACATGGCGAAGGAGAGAAAAGTGTCACAGGAAAAGCTGGGGAGGCCAAGGCTATAGAAGCATGTAGTATATAGATAGAAGGAAAAAATGAGCCCTCTTCAAGGAATATGAAAAAGAACAAATGAAACAACACTAGAAAATGTATTGGTACGTTAAGCTTTTTCTTACAGAGATATACACCTAGGTCACTGTATTTTGCATATTTATAAAAGATAAATATCATGTTGCCTAGACTAATATTAGTAAAGTTCTCCTCAAATATAGGTTTAAATATAGCTTTTGTTTAAACAAGTAAATGAGTGAATAATGCATTTAAAGAATATTAAGCATTAGAAAAATTATGGGCTTGATTTAAGGACTCTCACTGATATATGTATATAAATACACTGTATAGAGTACATATGCTATATATTATTATATTCTATATATCAAAAGGTATTTACAGTATGTGTACTATATGTAAAACAGTATACCTGTATATTATATGTACATATTATATATTATTCATATGTTGCACATTAATATTATGTACAGTGAATACATATTTATTTATTGCATAATTATTTATATTTCATATAACATCATGGGATATAACATTTTTATACTACATATATATTATTCACATATATTCAATATTGTTTCATAGACACAATACATGAAAAAGAAATAAATGAAAAACTAGTTGATAGAAATTATGTAACTAGACAAAAGGAAATTAAAGCTTTAGCGCTCATGTAAACTTTTGTTACTTTTTAAGTTTTGTATTAGAATATTTTAGTACTTACCATATAGAATTGTGTTAAAGCTTCTTTTTCTGTGCTGTTATGATTTCAGGGGATACATTTTAATTCATCATCAAAGAGGATTTTATCTTCTGAGTTTAAAAAAGGCATGAAATAGATACTATTCCTGTCTGGCTCTCCTAAGTTTAGCTTTTTTTTCTACTAAATGATTAAAAATAACTTTAAATAACAACGAAGTATCCAGTAATTCATCTTTCTAAAATGACAAGGTTCTTTAAAGCTAAATTGCTTTTAGTAATAGTCTCGATTACAAATTAACTTTGATTTGTTGCTGTTCTTGTCTTTGGCATTTGACTAGAATGAATAACTGGTCTATAAATTCCAGTCTTAAACCTACATCTGGCAATTCATTAAGAATCATCTTTGAGAGACACAGGAAAACATAAAAGGAAACAAGAATAATTCTTCCATGTGAAGCTGCCTTAATTAGAAAAGCAAAGTTCAAAAACAAATTATCCTTTTCATATTTTAACTGAAAAGTGATTTAAAATTAAAATGAGTGAATTCAAAATTGTGTCTTTTTAAGGCAAAAATAAAAGAGCTCCTTTTCAAAAAGACATACTAATGGGAAAGAAGTTCTCATGATAAACAGGTGTGTTTTGTTTGGGGATAGAAAAAGGTTCATGATGTTAGGCACATGCCAATGGCCCTCTGTATCACTGAGTTATATCTCCAACTCTTTAACAAGTGTTTTAGTATTAAACTCTAAATCTTTTTGGAATACAACCAATCATCATTTGACCTTTAAGCATACCATAGGGCAAGGAGAGAGGGTGAGAAATTAAATGTGGCTTTATAGTCTGAGATAGAATAAAATTAGTTGGATGCCAAATGAGTTTTAATTTCACAATGGAAAGTTTCTCTGTCAAAATAAAACTTGTTCTGTGAACTGCACAGGGCTACTTTTATTGATCTTTATTTATTATGAGTGTCCTTATTTCAATTTTTTTAACATTTATCTTTAAAACATTTTTAAAATATGTGGTATTAGAATATGTGAAATTATTTAGAGTCTGTAGAATAGGTCAAGTCCGTCTATAATTTAGTGATACAAAAAAAGCATAAAAATAATCATCAATTTTCTCACATCCATGTTGAATTTGTTCAATAGAAACAGTATTGTTAGAGTTTTGCAGAGATTACTAGGAAATTTGTCTTGAGTAGTGATGCTACATTTCTTTAACTTTTTCTCATGTATAATTCTTAAGTCTATGTCTATGTGGAAGCCTGATGTCCACTTTTAACAACTGAGATTTGGTATCAGGTCAACCTTTTCCAAGATCCATTTGTCATCTCCCTTTCATTCATGAAGAAAGTCAATATTAGAATAACTGAAGAAAGGTTACCATACCTCATCTCTTCTGTCCCTCCAGTCAATCAAAGTATTTACTCTATGGAATCTGAATGCACAAGTGTTTAAGTCAAACTTTCATTTGCTTTCTGAAAAATAACAATTTCAGGGAAGAAAATGTGATGTTCTAACATTAATTCTTAACTATAAATGAATCTTATTTTTTCTGGATATTAACTGATTTTTATATTAGCCAATTAAATTCTTGCAAACTTTTCATAAGAAGAGACACTACTATTAATATTTCCCTCTTAAAGATAATAATTCTGTTATCATTTATATTGCAATTGCACGTGAATAGAATGCATGATGTAATATGTTTAATATCATACTTAAGTATGATGACAGTCCTGATTCTTTTCTTTTTCACAATTTTTTATTGTGAAAATACAGTACAGAGGGGTTACAATTACATGAGCAAGGTGATGAGTTCATTTCTTGTCAAGCATTGTTGCCTCCTCCTTTGTTTCCCCTTCCCATCCTTTCTCATCCCCAGTGCCAAAGTTGTAAAGTTCGTTTGTCGACATAACGTCTTGTACATCTCATTGTTGCAATGGGTCCACCTGTATCCCTATTTAAACAATTTGTTTTTGCCCTTCCTCTCCACAAATTATGCCAACATTAAATACAGTGAAAACAGGGGTTATACCGTGGGGGATTGCCATACAAAGCAACAATGAAATGTCTTATAAATATGTTAGAAACAATAGCAAGAAAGAAAAACCATTTGAGTCCTTATCTTGGGATTCATTTCACCTAACATCAACTTATCTGACCCTTTCTGCTTGTCTCAGACATATACTAGGGAAACCATGGGACCTATATTTCTTTGGACCTGTCTTACTTCACTGAATATAATTTTTTCCAAGTTTTTCCGATGTTTATTGCAGTATTGTTTACCATAGCTAAGATATGGAACCAACCCAGATACTCCTCAGTAGATGAATGGATCAAGAGAATGTGGTATATATACACAATGGAATTCTATGCCTCCTGAGCCTTAATCATGAAAATTTCTCTTTCCTAAGCTCATACATTACTTTTGGGCTTCAATTTTTTTAGATTTATTCATATGTGAAAGAGTAGTTTCCCTGTTATTGCTAGTCCTCTTCAAATTTCATTTCAATTGTGTATTCAAAAGTAATTATTACATCGAAACTTCTTCAAATCATGAGAGACATCTAGCACTGGAGATGGAAGAGAATATTCTTTTACTCTAAATTTAGAAATGATAAAAAAAATCTGATGGATTTCAAAATTCAAATTAAACTTTAATCATCAAAGATTTAAGTTTAATTTACTCTTATTAGTTCCTAGAATTTTAGATATAGAAGTTCTTTCAAATATTACTGAGATGAATTCATTAATTTTATCTGAAAACAAATGAGACACAGAGAGGTAAAATAACTTGTGAAAAACCACATATCTACTGACACAGAGTATTATTAAATTACATGCATTAAATTGATAAATTAGGAAAAGATCTAATTTTAACTATTCTATTATATGATCTGGTTTGGATTTTTCCTAATTTCAGAGGTAATTAAATCGTCTATAATAAATCAATATATAATCACAAGATGTCATTGATTAACTAATAAGAATATTCCAGAACCATATCATTTAAATGTTTTAATACATCTTAATATGTATACTTAAGTAGTTTTATATTCATTTAATATCATAAAAAGGAACATATGAATTCCACTTTTAACAGAATAAACTCATAATTTCTAGAAGAAACCAACTAGCATCATATGCTAAGAATAAGAGACATAAAAGAGTATGATCTTTAGAATATAATGTACTAGAGGGAAGAAATGAGAGTCAAGGTCACATTTGAAGTAATATTTCTTCTAGTCTACTAATATCAGCACAAGTTTTAGAAAGCACAAAATATAATAAAAATATCTTTGCATGGTCTTCAGTTAAACTAGATTTTTTCTGGTATTAGTAATATACTAGAATCATTTTTTTAAATTTATGGCCCCATATCAAGGAGAAATCTTGATAAAAGCCAGATTTTCATGTCAATTGCTCCATACTATAATTTGTTAATAAAAATGGAATACAATTGAACAAATCTTTTCAAAATCTCACCTTCAAATTAAATTATCTTTGTTGTTTCTTTTTTAATACGTTTTTTATTGGGAAAATACTGTCCAGAGGGTTTACAGTTACATGAGCAAGGTAATGAGTACATTTCTTATCAAGCATTGTTGCATCCTCCTTTGTTTTTGCTATGCCATCTCTTCCCTCCCACTTCCACAACTACACTTCCTGCCCCCTAAACTGTAAAGTTCGTTTTCATCATAGTGTCCTGTACACCTCATTGTTTCAATGGGTCAACCTATATCCCTATTTAAGCATTTTGTTTTTTCCCTTTCCCTCCCCAAATTATACCGACATCAAATACAGTGACAACAGGGGTTATACCATGGGGGAAGACATACAAAGCAACAAAAAAAACCCACGTGGTACCTTTTAAATATGTTAGAAACAATAGCAAGAAAGAAAAAACAACACTTGTTTCCCTATCTTGGGGTTCATTTCAGTTTGTTGTTTCTTATTTACCTGTGTGAACAAAACAAAATTTATCCAACTCTAGAGAAAGGCAGTATTTACCTAGACTTTGAAATCATCCCGTCCAGTTTTCATGTCAATAGTAGTAACTCAAAGATTAATGAGATGCATAGAAAAATGACAGAAAATACAATATAGAAAATAAAATGAGTTTACGGTTCTAGAGAAGTCAATAGATGTGAATATGACTAATACTTCAAAAATTAAAGAATAATATGAATATCTTCACTAAAGAAGATATAAAATTAAAAATCCTAACCTGAGATGAAAATAGATATGAATTATTAATATATACACCATAAATTACATATATTTTGTAAATTATCAGTAAAATGGTAAAATGAAGGATGCTTTCTAGCTAATACATGTAGTAGTCAAAAATATCAATAAGAGATATTATGTGAAATAAAATATATAGTCCTTTAACATCCTAAGAAGTGAATAAGACAATAAAAAATACATGTACTTGAAAACTTAGAAATAATAGAATTATTTTCAAAACAACAACATGATGCAAATTTTAAAATCTTAGAAATGTTATGATTCAAAGCAAGAAAAACTCAAAGGAAATATAATGAATATCAACGTCCAATATTTGGTAATTCTAGTTAGATACTTTTTAATTAAAAATAATTTAAAACATGGTAATTTCATACTGAATTATTCATCATAACAAATAGCAAACAGAAGACAAAAAACTAAAATAGTAAAGGAAAAAAGTAAGTTAACCAAAGGTTTTTCATTCAGTGGACATTTTCTTCAATAAATAAAATATAACAAATTGAATAAAGCCTCAAAAGACAAGACTTGTCAAAAGATTTATATTAAGTACATATATTTGGATACTAGGAAAATCTCACATTGAAGTATAAAAAGAAAGAATGTTAGCTTCTCCTCAATGAATTTTGACTTCATATATTCACAGCTATACCCCAAAATATGTAATAGGGTAAAAAAATACTAAGTATATTTTTTATTCATTGTGTTACAGTGACACACAAACTCTACAAACTTGTAATAAAACTAAGTATGTTTGCATCTTATAGTGTTACTACCTATAATTTTTCATAAATTATTCATGAGTAAAGTAGGAAAATCTGCCACCATAATGAGAGATTTCTCACAACTCTTTTTTATGTTTTCTATTGTAGTTTTATGTGTATATCTTCTATTGTAAAAATACTGTACAGAGTGGTTACAGTTACATGAGTAAGGTAATGAGTACATTTCCTATCTCGTTACCTCCTCCTTTGTTTTTCCCCTACCATCCCTTCCCTCCCCACCTCCCCAACTTCTCTTTCTTCATTTCTTAAGTTGTAAAGTTCATTTTCAACATACTGTCTTGTACTTCTCGTTGTTACAATGAATCATTCTGTAACCTTATTTCAGCATTTTGTTATTTCCCTTGCCTTCCCCAAATTAGAAAAAAATAAGCATATACAGATTCACAACTCTTATAGTAACTTTAAAAACCCTTTCACTGAATTTGATTCGGATGTCTTGCATCTTGAATATACTTTTTTTTGTAATTTGGAGAGGGGAAGGAATATAACAAAATGCTTAAATAAGGATACAGGTTGACCTATTGTAGCAATGAGATGTATAAGACACTATGTTGAAAACAAACTTTACAATTTTGGGGTGGGGGAAAAGAGTTGGGATAGGGAGGGAAGGGATAGTATGGGAAAAACAAAAGAGGAGGTAACAATGCTCCATGTAACCATACTCATCTAACTGTAACCCCTCTACAATATTTTTACAATAAAAAATGTATATGGAAAAATTTTTTTCACGTCAGCCATGTGCAGTGGCTCACACCTATAATTCTAGCTACACAGGAAAACTAAAACTGAGAATAGAGGCTTGAAGGCAGTTTAGGCAGCAAAACCAAGACAATCTTATCTCCTGTTAGCTAGCAAAAAGCCTGACATGTAGGCATTACTCAAGTTATATAACAATATCAGCTTTAATAATTTCATTAAGAGTGAAAGGTTCCAAGTTCTAACTCCAGTAAGCACACACACACAGACACACACATACACACACACACAAACGTGCATACACAAATACATACACACACTACAAATAATTGTAGAAAATTTCAAAATTTCAAAATGAGTAATTAACTTCCTTGAAAAGGTAAAGAAAATTTTTATTGAAATGATATTTATGGTATTTTTTGAACTTTAGGTAATTATGAGAAATGGGAATTGCAGAGAGTTACAAATTAATCTGTCCATACAAACAACACATAAGAGTTCAAGTTCTCTGAAGAATTGAAGAGCCATTTTTCTCTGATAGTCCCTAAAGCATCAAAGGTCAAGCCCATTAACATTTTGTCAGTATGCAGTATCCAGTCATAACAAGAAGTTAAAAGCCTTGCAAACACACTCTCTTCCTAACATCATCTTAATCACTACATTCTTAACTTAGCTCTGGATAATTTTCCCTAAGTATAAGTTTTCTCTTAAATTTCAAAATACTTAGCCAATTTTCTTCAAATAGAACTTTATTTCTTCAGTAGTCGCTCTATTACTGCAACTAGGTGAGAGGTTAAGCTGTGCAGTTCTGGCATTTCATGCTTCTTTTTCTACTCCAGAAGTCATAAGTTTAATAATACTCCTTGGAAAGGATATCCACTCTAAATTTTCTAAGCATTATAATACATTAACAAATTTCTATACAATTAGGAAACCAGTGCTGTGGCTCAAAACTGGTAGTGTGCTACCCTTGAACAAAAACCCTTGAGCAAAAATCTCAGGGACACTTCCCAGGCCTTGAGCTCAAGTCTCAGGACTGGCAAAACAAAAAGTAAAGAAAGAAAAGAGAAATGGGCATCTGAAGAAAAGAGGCTAACAAAGAATATTCCATTCTTTGTGTAAGTTTATTTAAGTACTTCTTGATCTCTGTCAACATGACCTTGACAGAAACAGATGCTTGGTACAAGAAAATGAGCATATTCTAGAAAATACAGCTTTTGTATAGTGACATATCAGCTGTTGGTTAGCTCTGGGTGAAGAAGTAGGGCAGAGAATGCTTTGGGAGTGATCTAATTGATCAGTGTTGTGATATTGACTGTGGGCTTGTAGATAACTACTCTGTCAAAAAAATCATTAAATTGAATACATTACATGAATATGTTTGCTGTGTTAGCTATAAATCAATTAATTTTTATATAAACCAATGAAATGATTTTGCGTTCTTTAGAAATAACTCATATGTATGCCAAAGATTTGAAAAGGCAAGTTCGGAGGAATCAAGGCAATCAGTTGCCTACAGTAGACATAAATTAAATGAATAAAACTTAGTCCAAACACTTTGTTTAGGATTTAGTCTGTGTTTTAGAAGAAAAGTTAGCTACAACCATGGATAGAACCAACCCTTCTACAGATTATCTCTAATCCTGATACATAAATTGAAAAAAAGAAAAAAAGAAAGAACCCAAGCTTACTGATAAACATCCGAATTCTCAGTAACTTGGGAGAGTGGAATGCAGACAGACCAGAATTTGTCAGTTTGGGCAAAATGTTACAGAAATCATATTTCAATCAAATAGCCCAGTACAGTGCTGTTCATTTGCAGTCCCAGTTGCCTATAGAGGCAACCTAAGGAGAATGATCATTGTCTGAGGATAATTCTTCAGAAAAACCTGACTCTATTAAAAATAAATAATATCCTGAATCTTCTATATAGATTTTTCTAATTTGGGAAGGGGAAGGGAAAAAACAAAATGCTTAAATAAAGATACAGGATGACCCATTGTAACAACAAGATGTACAAGACACTATGTTGAAAACCAACTTTGCAGCTTTAGAGACAGGGAGGGAGGAGTTGGGTAGGTGGGGAGGAAAGGAATGGTAGGGAAAAAACAAAGGAGGGGGTAACAATGCTTGATAAGAAATGGATTCATCACCTTGCTCATCTAACTGTAACCTCTCTGTACAGAATCTTTACAATAAAAAAATATATTAAAAAAAGACACCTCGTTAAGAAATCTTCCAAGATCCTCAAACATGATGGCATATTTGTGATGGCTGGAATTTTCTAAGTAGGCATTGCATAGACAAGGCGTTGAGGTCGGTGTGAGTCAGCTGCACCAGCCTGAGCCCCTGATTCATGCTCTGTGTGAAAAATATTTTTGGCATTAGTTAATATTTAAGTATATTGTAATGCTTTTTATTAAGTAATTTAAACATGTCATATTCAAAAACTTTTAAAGTTAACAATTATAACTAGTTATAACAAAGTTTGGTCTCATATCTAACATATACCTAGAACTGAAAAAATTAAATCCCCCAACATCAAATCCTCAGTGCAACAACTGCCCAATAAATAAGTGGGCTAAAGACTTAAAGAGAAACTTCTCTGAAGAGGAAGGAGGATGGCCAATAGACACATGAAGAAATGCTCAACCTCTCTAGCCATAAAAGAAATGCAAATCAAAACAACATTGAGATACCACCTCACCCCAGTTAGAATGGCTATAATCAAGAACTTTGATAACAATAGATGCTGGAGGGGATGTGGACAGAAGGGAACTTTACTTCACTGTTGGTGGGAGTGTAAACTTGTTCAACCACTTTGGAAAATAGTATGGAGATTCCTCAAAAGAATCCACATAGAGCTCCCCTATAACCCACCAATCCCACTTTTGGGCATTTACCCAAATGATCACAAACAAGACCATACTAAAGCTGCCAATACCACTATCTTTATTGCAGCCTTATTTACCATAGCTAAGATATGGAACCCACCCAGATGCCCTTCAGTAGATGAATGGATCAAAAAGTGTGATATATATACACAATGGAATTCTATGCCTCCATCAGAAAGAATGACATTGCTCCATTTGTTAAGAAATGCAAAGACTTGGAAAAATTCTATTAAGTGAAGTAAGCCAGGCCCAAAGAAACATAGGCCCCAGGGTTTCCCTTATTTGCAATAACTAGTATATGTCTGAGACAAGCAGATAAGTTGATGTTAGGTAAAATGAACCCCAAGATAGTATTCAAATGTTTTTTCTTTCATGCAATTGTTTCTAACATATTTATAAGATGATTTCTTCGTTGCTTTGTATGTCACTCCCCCACAGTATAACCCCTGCTTTCATTGTATTTGATATTGGTATAATTTGTGGAGGGGAAGGGAAATAACAAATTGTTTAAATAGGGATACAGGTGGACCCATTGCAACAATGAGATGTACAAGTCCTTATGTCAAAAAATGAATTTGGGCTGGGAAGGTGGCTCAGTGGTAGAGCGCTTGCCTTGCATGCATGAGGCCCTGGGTTCGATTCCTCAGCACCACATAAGCAAAAAGAAAAAAAGCCGGAAGTGGTGCTGTGGCTCAAGTGGTAGAACACTAGTCTTGAGCTGAAGAGCTGAAGGACAGCGCCCAGGCCCAGAGTTCAGGCCCCATGACCGGACCCAAAAAAAAAAAATGAACTTTACAACTTTGGCAGGGGCGAGGGGAAGGGGAGCGGTGGGAGATGTGAAGGGATAGTAAGGGAAAACAAAGGAGGAGGCAACAATGCTTGATAAGAAATGTACTCGTTATCTTGCCCATATAATTGTAACCCCTCTGTAAGGTATCATCACACACACACACAAAAGCTCTTGTTTCTATTTATATAAAAATAATGGATGTATGTGTGAGATAATCAGTGTATACTTTTATATTTCTGGAAAAAGTGATAGTGTTCATTATTAAATAACTTACCTATGATAGAAAATAAAAGTGTTTTAGTTTATGAAAGAAAGAGAGAAAGAAAGAAAGAAAGAAAGAAAGAAAGAAAGAAAGAAAGAGAGAGAGAGAGAGAGAGAGAGAAAGACAGAGGGAGGAAGGGAGGGAGGAAGGAAAGAAAGAAAAAAGAAAGAAAGAAAGAAAGAAAGAAAGAAAGAAAGAAAGAAAGAAAGAAAGAGGGAAAGAAAGTTGAAATGCTAAGAGTGACTCAAAAGATAAAGCATCTTCCTAGCAAGTGCAAGGACCTGATGTAAGACCTTAGCTCTAAAACCCATATAATAAAAAGAAAAAAAAAGAAAAAAAACAAAATATTGCCAGGCACAATGACACATCTCAGCCACTTAGGAGATAGAAATTGGAGAATGATGGGTCAAGGTAACAACCAGACTGTATCTAAAGAACAAGCTGGACATGATGGCACACAAACCTGCTAGCAGGAAGTAGAAGTGAGGATCAAACTCCAAGGGCAGCCCAAGAGAGACAATGGGACCGTCTTGGAGAAACTGATTTGCAAAATACTAAGGTGTGGAGAACTTTCCAAGCAAGCGTAAGGTTAAATCACTATTAACAGAAAACAAACCACGAACAAATTTCTCCTAAAATTTTATGTAAACAAACATTGTTCCAGGGATAAAGAATTCTGCATCTGACCTCATGTGACAAGATACCAAAAGTATTTATAAAATTATATCCTGGATTTTTATCAGGCATATAAAAATGAATTTTATATCCAGATACAGATATGTTTTATAATGCATAGCAAATACTACAAAACTTCAAATATGCTCAAATCCAAAGTTAAAAAAATAAAGCAAATTCTGATGCCAAGAATTTAAGATAAGAAATATTTATCAGAGGAGGTAGGGGAAAGAATGGATAGTGGGAGAACAACAAAAGAGGAGGTAGCAATGATGGCAAGAAATTATCGTATTGATGTAACTACAACCTCTCTGTACAGATCTTTACAAGAAAATAATTTTTTGAAAAAGAAATATTTATCAGAGTGTACAATGATTTTTTCATTTACATACACGTATGCTACAACTACATTACTCAATGATGCATATTGAACATAAAAAGTTAAAATAGAACAATAATAACAATGTACTATAAAAAGTTATATGTATATGATCTTTTTATTTCTAAAAAATAAAGTTAATATTTTCAGACTTCAGTTGATTACTGGTAGCTGAAACTATAGAAAATGAAACCAAGAATAAAGAGACTATATAGATTATAGACAGGCAAATACATAGCTAGCTAGCTAGCCAGACAGATAGATAGATACTGTTACATACAAAAGTGCTATATCTCTCTAACCTAATAACAAATATTTATTTTAAGATACATTTATTATACCTCTTCTACCAAATTGCATACTCTAGCTTATCTTACCAAAATTGTGCTAATAATTAACCTACATTTAATTAATCTAAATTAATCTAGAATTGCAAAGAGCCTACTGTACAGCCTGTTGTACAATAAATTATTGAATATATAGTGCTTCTTATTTAAAAATTTAGTATCAAAAAATAAAGAATTCAAGAAGTGAAACAAATATTTTAAGATATATATCTTTATATATATATATATATATATATATATATATATATATATATATATATATATATATTTTACTGGTCATAGGGCTTGAACTCTGGGCCTGCAGGTATCCTGTTCCTGAGCTCATCAGCTCAAGGCTAAGGCCCTACCACTTAAAGCCACAGCACCATTTCCAGTTTTCTGGTGGTTAATTAGAGATAAGAGACTCTAGGACTTTTCTGCGTTGGCTGGATTTGAACCATGACCCTCAGATCTCAGCCTCCTGAGTAGCTAAGATTATGGGAGTGAGCCAGCAAGAACAATATTTTTCAATGTCAGCTTGGAATTAAAGAAAAGAAAGGTTCCTGCAAAATGAAGAGCTAAAGGCCTTGCATGCTAGCATAAAGAGAATAATATATTGAAAAGTAATGTAGAAAAGCACCTCTTGTCATGGCAGAAAGGGAAATTTAAAATCCAACAAATGAACAAAGAAAAACAATTTTGCAATGACATGAATTATGTTTGGGACAATACAAAAACAAAAACAAAAACAAATACAAAAAAACCTTCAATGCCAAAGTACTCTAAACTTTCATTGTTGATAATTCTGTTAATGTTTAATTTAAAAGACTTTTGTATAAAAGTTTGGTTTTTAAATGTTCTGATAAAGGTTTGATTCTCAATGGGTTTCTATTGGGAAGTGGCGGAACCTTTAGGATGGTAGAATCTTTAAGTAATATGCTATTTAAGATCGTAGTGGAAGGTTTTTAGATCCTTGAAGTCATGATCCAGAAGAGAATTGTGAGTGGGACATTCTCTATAAGGCCTCACATTGTTTCACTTCTTAACAAAGGTGAGTGGTTTGGCTCCATCACATTCTCAGCAGCATCTGAAAGCAATGAGGTAAATGGACCATGATGTGGAACTCCAAGAATTGTGATTCCAAGTTAACCCCTTTGTCTTTATAAATTAATTATCTCAAATATTTCATATAGTAAACTAAGCATCATTAACACTTATGGCATAAGTTTTTGTCCTTAAAGGCATGATAGATGAAGAGTATGTGATGCTTGCAATGGCATACAGTATCATGAAGCATTTATGAATCAAAATGCAGTGGAGAGTACATAACCCTGAATTAAAGTGGATGCCTGGCCATTTTATCTGATAAATCATTTTTTATATATTTTGCAATCCTCAGACTCCATGCTTGTAAAATAGAGATAATAATAGTATATTTTAAAGAATATTGAGGCCTAGCAGATCTCAGTTTGAGTCATTAGATTATTAACATTCTGTGCAAATTCCCTTATCCCTTTCTCTACCTTCATATAAAAAAAAATCATAACAGTTTTAAAATAGGTCTGCAGATTTACTAAGTTAGCAAATGATAAACAACTAATAAAATATATGACATATTCCAAGCTATTTTCCCCTTTACTATTCAGTAATATAAGAGAAATAAAACAAGATATGAAACAGTTCGCAACCTTAGAGAGATAATTCTCTTGGTTTAGATGAGTTTATTTTCATATTTTCAAAGAATAATAGCTAAGGCTGAGATTGTTGCATACTAAATTACTTTCTCAATTTATCTAAAGATTTGAAAGGAGACTTCAAAGAATCTACATTCCCTAAGATCAAATATTTAAGTAAAGGTTATATGAAATATCTAAATCTTTGAAAATATGTCAGAAGGGAATTCCATTTCGAACAGTATAACAGAAAGATACCCTGAAGGGGCTTCTTTCTAGACTACAATTTAATCCTAGATGATTTACAACAAATACATTTTTAAAGTACTGTTTCAAGCAAAGAAAATGGCCAAGGACAAATAAAAATAAAAATAAGCTAGGGAGAAAAACTGACACCTGGCAACATGTACAAGAATAGTACAGAAATCAGATTGCTCTCAGGAAAAATTGCCATGTCAGATTGGAAATGGAGAAACTAGTCCTGAAACCTACTCCAAGACATATGGAAGAACTGATTCTGAAAATATAAACCCTGAAAGTTGTTAAAATGAGATTGGATTGGTAGCACCCTTACATTCTGGAAGAAGAAACTTTGAATCCACCCCAAAGCAAAATCATTACAACTGGGCTCTTCATAAGGGCAACAGAAAGATCTAACAAAGTCAAAAGTTTGACCCTGTTGGAAGAATAAATGATAGGGGGAACTTATAGCAAAATTTTAAAAAAGGAAAAAAAAACCCAGAAAGTAAAAGGTAGATCAAGTGATAAAGTGCCAGGGTTGAAAAACAAATGTCAAGCCAGAGCAGGAGGCCCTGAGTTCAAGATCCAGTACATCCCCTTCAAAAATAAAATAAAATAAAAATGATAAAAAGGAAAGATAAAACTTAAAAAAGATAATTGGGGAAAGTGAAGAGGTCATTACAATACTACAGTGTGGATTAAAAAGTTTAATGGGGGTCAAAACCACAAACTAATAATGATTAAAATGTTATTATTAAATATATAATTCCTTGAAATAATTAAATAAGGTATTCAAAACATAATAGTATGCATCTACATAACATTAAATTGAACATATACTTAAAATTTTATTCAAAGAAATGGTAAAACATACCTATATTCACAATTATTCAGGAGACAGAAGTAGGAGGAAAACTATTGCCCAGTATCAACCCTAGCAAATGATGACAGCCTGTGTCTAAAACAAACTCAAAAAAGTAAAAGGCCTCAGTTGTGTCTTAAATGCTAGAGATCTTGCTTGCCTAACTAGAGTGAACCTGTGGGTTAAAATGTTAATATTGCCAAAAATTAAACAAAACAAAACTTTTTATTCAAAATAGTAACCAGGCCCAAATTGTTTTCCATATGTGTTCAAGGACACTTGTAGTAATTTATAATTATAAATTATAAATTTATAAATAAAATACAACAAAATGGAAATAAAAAACAATTTAGTTTACCTTAATATATTGACTCCAAAATCATGCATATAGTTTGAAGTTATTCAAAACCTAAAGAAATATATATATATATTTATATGAATATTTATATATATACACACATATGTAAATCTATATGCATATATCCTATAAAGTCAAAAGTATAAACATATATTATTTATTGGTTATTTTTTAGCTACTCAGCATCCTGAGTCCTAATGATCCTTTGAAGCCAGCCTCGGCAAAGAAATTAATGAGACTATTACTAAAGTAGAAGCAAGACTCAGTGGTAGAGTGCCAGCCATGACCAAAAATAGCTGAGTGAGTTTGCGAAACTCTACATGCCTCAGTACTTGTACCAATAAAAAGTCTACAGATATAAATATGAATATAATGCATCTCAGTAGCAGTTCATACAGAAATCCATTAAAATATTCAATTATGAAAATAACACAGTAAGATATGTACAATCTTCAGCCTGAAACCAATGGCTCATATTTGTAATGTAGCTACTCAGGAGACTGAGATGTGAGCATCAGGATCAGAAGCCAATACAAACAATAAATTCTGTGACTTTATGTCCAATTAAATATCAATAAGTTGCAAGTGGAACTGTGGCTCTAGTAGCAGAACAATAAACTTGATTAAAAAAAAAAAAAAAGCTAAGGGACAGCGTCCAGACACTGAGTTCAAGCTTCAGGACTAGCTAAATAATTAATAAATTTATGACCCATTTAATATGTTGAAGGTTAGGGAGCTTACTAAATCTTCCAATCCCTATATATGTAAAACAATAAGGATGATTTTGTTTGTTATTCATTGGAAGCATTTGTTTTAATCAGCAAAAAGTCAAAGACCATTTTAACAGAACATATAAGAAAATCTTATGAAAATGTAAGCTTATGCAAAAACAAAAAAAAATCTCAACATTTGTGGGTAAAAATCATTATTGAGATATTAATGACAATCATGAGCATAAGGTAAAATATATTCAGGTATATCACCAGAAAAAATATAATTATTGTAATATTTTTAAATTTAGTAAGGCTAGAGATTTTGTCATGTACAATAAACTGAGTGTATATTCATGAATAAAAACCATTATAAGCCTGATGCAAATGGCTCATGCCTATAATATTAGATATTCAGGAGGCTGAGATGTGCTGAGCCTGGTTTAAAGCCAGCCTGGGCAGGAGAGACTGTGAGATTCTTGTCACCAATTAACAACCAAAAAGCCTGAAGTGGAGCTGTGCCTCAAGTGGTAAAGCCCAGGGATAGTGCTAAGGCCCTGAATTCTAGCCCAAGGACTAGCAAACACATACACATAAAGACACACAATAACAACAAAAATAACAATAACAGCAACAACATTGAGATTCTATCTCACCCCAGTAAGAACAGTCATAGTCAAAAAAACTAACAATAACAGATGTTGGCAAGGATGTGGACAAAAGGGACCACTACTACACTGTTGGTGGGAATGCAAACTTGTTCAACTACTCAGGAAAGCAGCATGGGGTTCCTCAAAAGACTAAACATAGAACTTCCCTATGATCCAGCAATTCCACTCCGGGGCATTTACACAAATGACCACAAACAAGGCCACTCTAAACCCATTTGTACAACGATGTTCACTGCAAGCATTATTTATCAAAGTCAAGAAGATATGGAATCAACGCAGATACCCAAGAGAATGTTAGACACACATGCAAACACACACAAACACAAATGGAATATTATGCTTCCATCAGAAAGAATAGTATTGTACCATTTGAAAGGAAATGTAAAGACTTGGAAAAAAATATATTAAGTGAAGTAAGTCAGACCCAGAGAAACATAGGTTGCATCATTTGTTGTAACTAAATGTGTCTATAAACCTACAAATAAACACACTGGATTGTGAAAGGAAAAAAAATACTTGCACACGATAAACCTAAAAGAGGATAACAAAGTCTTGATAGCTATGTACATATAAAAATGATGTTTATCGACATGAACTCCAAGAAATGGAAACAAGAGATATTTTTTTATTTTACTTTTTGCTTTATTCCCCCCCACACACCTTTTGTTGTTATTTTTTATTTCTATGCCTTTGTTCTTGAATGCAAGTTTTTCCATTTGGAAGAAGATGACAGGGAGGACAGTAGTGGTGAGGAAACTATTAGGTTGAAATGAACTTATACAACTTGTGGGGGCAGCTGATTGGGAGGGAAAAATCTAAGAGAAAATGAGGAAAGAGGTGACACTGTTAAAAGGGAAATGAACTAATTACTTGACTTGTGTAACTATAATTCATTTGTACAACACCTTTACAACAACAATTTTAGAAAAAAAATAGATTAATTAGTGGAACCAATAAATTTACACAAACCCAAATATGTTTGTAAAGATCTTTTAAAAATTGCTGAAAAAATTGACCATTCATCTGAACAAGATATTAAGCTATCATCTGCACAGTTATGTGCAACAAAAATTAGTTTAATGCAAACTAAAAACATCAATATGAAAAAAAGTTTACTGTGTCTAAAAATATTCAAAAAGTATACAAAATATTTTCATCTTTCTGTAAGGAATGAATTTATTAATAAAGAAAAGAAACAGGGGGTGTGGGTATAGCCCAGCTGTAGAGTACTCATCTAGTAAGTACAAATTTAGAGCAGGTATTTTTCAACTATTGAAACATAAGAATTTCTAACTAGAAATGGGATGGGACTCATGCATGGCACAGTGGACCCATTGTATAACTTTAGAAGTAGCAGTATTTGCAATGTTCCATCTCAAGGCTTTTGCAGCCTTCATTGTGTGTGTGTGTGTGTGTGTGTGTGTGTGTGTGTGTGTGTGTGTGTGTACCTATGTGTGTGTATGTGTGTATGTGTATGTGGTTCTATATGTGTTTATGTCTGTGTATTTTTTCTGCTTTACTATATTTCATATCTTACCTATTTCATATTAATTCCTAAACAATTCCAAAGGAACCATTTCTTGTATTTTTCTATATTTTTAGATGTATAGTAAAATTCTGTTTCATCAATCCTTTTCTTCTTCCTACCATGATCAATTTCACTTTCCATACCAATTTTGCATCTTGTGCTGCATTTCTATCTACCTTCCCCTATAATTTCTTTAACGGATGTCCAATCATGTTGCTGTCTCAGGGCAAATAGATCCAATATTGGCACATGGATATCCACATGGGTACACTGCCAGCACCAGCAGCTTGCACAATCTGTGCTAGAAATTTACATTGATCATAATTACTGCTCCACCTGTATTAACTAAAGCTCACTATCCCTGGGAACAAGAAAGGAAAGAAGGAAGGAAGAAGGGAAGGAAGGAAAGAAGGAAGGAAGGAAGGAAGGAAGGAAGATAAAAATAAAATGAACATAAGACAATATGTGCACATATATGTATGTGTATATAATGGAAAGTAATTTTACGATCTAGTTAAAAAGAATGGTAAGGAAGTCTAAGGATTCTGTTTCATACTATTTCTCCTGCTTTCCAGAGCATGAACATTCAGGCTATTCTTTTTGTTGTCTTCTTCCTTGAGCCCCTTTTCTTTTGTGTTCTGTTCTCTCTTCTTCCTGGCTTATAAAATATGAGTTCACCAATAATCAGTATAAATATATCTTCCTCTATGATCACTTAGAGGCCCATGTAGCCAACAGATATTTATTATTTAAAATATTTTGTATTTTGCTTTTGTGTCACATACTATTGCTGTGTAATATATTCATTTAGAAGTTAAAAGCACATTCTTAAAATTGTGAGCCTTAGGGGCTGGGAACATGGCTCAGTGGTAGAGCGCTTGCCTTGAATGCCTGAGGCCCTGGGTTCGATTCCTCAACACCACATGAGCAAAAAGAAAAAAGCCAGAAGTGGTGCTGTGGCTCAAGTGGTAGAGCGCTAGCCTTGAGCTAAAGAGCTGAGGGACAGCGCCCAAGCCCAGAGTTCAGGCCCCACGACTGGACCCCCCAAAAATAATTGTGAGCCTTATTTCTTCTCTATGGGGATCACCTCAAAGCTGCACACCTACCAGGCAGTAAATGAACACCAGTTATAGTTTTCTAAGTCATTCAAAACATTAAAGTCCTTCCTATCCTTGGCATAGGTTTACTGTCTTAAAGTAATTGACTGATTTCTACTGATACCCCTAACTTTGCAATGTTTCTGATGGGTGAGATTCTTTATATGTGATTTATGACTATTGAACTGTGATTATTGATTATTATTCTATTATATTCATAATAGAACTTTATTCCCAATATTTAAAAAATGAACATATGACTCCATTACTTGTATATTATATAAAAATTATTTGAATTAACTAAAGAACAGGAAGAGATATTGTGGAAAGAATTACTTTTAACTAAATAATTTCAAGCTACAGCAGAGACTGCTTCACCAGAGGAAGACAAAACAAACTTATTAGAAAATTTATAGTTATAAGACATATTTATACTGATGAATTAATAAAAATAAGGTATGCTATTGAAATTGAAGTTTAATATATCAATATTCTCTTTATTTAAGAACAAAGTTAAAATTTTATTTACCATCATTCAGTTCCAAGCACTTGACAAAAAGAAATCAAGTAAATGAAGACAGTAACACCTGTACTATATACATTATAAGACTTTTCATGCCCTTAACATGTAAAAAACCTTAGCCACTTCCTTTGCCCCAAAACACAAGTTTTACATATATGTTCAATTTTCTCTAAAATAGATATTATCTAAAGTGCTTACTTGAATTGTAACTATTAAGAACAGTAATTTATCAATTAAATTATTTCAGTAAAATAAATGAACTAATTTAAGGAGAACATTGCAAATTTAGCATTCTAATTTTCAGGATAAGCAAGGTCTTTCATTCTGAATAAACCTAAAATATTTTATAAAATTCCCCAATTACTCAAACATCAAATATGTAGGCATTCATTATCCAGACAAAAAATACTTTAATAACACAAGAGTTAAGAGAAAAAATATTACTCCTTCTAAGGAAGAATTTACTGTGGAAATCAATAATTAATGATGTTGAACTGAAGCCAATTCTTTAAGTTAAACAAATGAAAACAGTTGTGAAGTCTTCAATGCTTCCATGTCTTTCTGTTCTTTATATTGTAATGCAAACCAAATATGTATTTTCTGACCTATCTTTGCCAGGGTTAGACCTAAATTACATATGTAAACTTTGTAGTTGGCCTCAAACTTCTCATTTATGTGAAACAACTTTGCAGTTATTTGTTACACAAACCTATTGAGAGCATACTGGCCTGTTGGCTTGTGTGAACATTTGCTGAACAGCTGCTCTGGCTTTCAATTTTGGACTTTCTAATTGTTTTGTGAAATACCAACAGAAAATGTGGAGGGTACAGAAAAAAGGATTACTTAAAAATCATTTATAACTTGGTACTTCATTTTGCATTATAAATTAAAGGAATGATAAGATTCAGAAAAAAAAAACAAAATGAAAATTATCTGAGAAATTGATTTCATAAATTTTATGAAGTGACACATTTGTGTATTCATCCATCAACAGAAAAAATGAGAACCATTAAATGTGTAACAACTAAAACAGTAATATTATGATTAAAATATCATAATAAAATAGTTATAAATTAGTAAAATGCCTTGTCACATTTTAATTGAACCATAAATACTACTTGTTGGATTGTGTGTGGGGTTAATTAGTGAGCCTTTGGTTCAATTTCACCACCAAATAAGGAATTGATTCATTTAAAATTATGTTTGTTTAAAGAAAGTACTTTACCGTATATCCAAACAATGTAAAAACATACAACCATTTAAAAATAGTAGTACGAGTCTATTTTTCTGGCTTGAATTACTGAGGGAATAATCAATATCATTGGCTCATAAGTGAAATTGTAAAGTATGAAATTAGTAAAACCAAAAATGGTTATGTCAATAAAATGACATTTATAAAATGGCAACAAATTGTGCTTGTGTGTAGCTACACTATAGCATCTAACAATAAGGCCTTGGGAGTAACCAAATAACATTTGCATGTCAGTGATGGGTTCTTTTCTATTCATAAGCAAAAATTCTGCTACCAGAATTTTCCTCTGGTTTATTCCCTGTGATTGCTGTTTTTTTCTGCTTTGTTTGTTTTTTGTCTTTTTTGTTTTGTTTTGTTTTTAATTTTGGTACCCTTTGTCTTGTATATAAGTTTATCTAACTTGAGGAAGGAAAAGGAAATCACAGAAACAGTGGGACAAAGGGTGAACCTATTCAACAGTTATACTCACTAGACACCATGTTGGAAATGCACTTTACAACTTGGTAGAGAGGAGATTGGAGGAGAGGGAAAGTGGGAGAAAACAAGGTAGGCAGTAACATTGATAGAAAAGAAATGTACTCATGACCTTACTTAGGTAAATATAACCCCTATGTAAATCACCTTTACAAAAAAAAAAAGTCCAGGAGGATAACTGGGTTCTTTGTTTATGTTCCCTGAGCACCTCAGTCAAAGTTCTGTGAAGTGTATGCTCTAATATGGATATTGAAGCCAAGTTAATTTTGTAGAATTAGAATGCATTAAGGTCACACCGCTGCAGCGTTCTTTTGTTGCCAGCTTTCAGATGAGGAACACCCTCTCTCTTAGAGGCTGCAGTCTCTTCTTTCATTAGTGGCCTCTTTTACCTCTCTCTAAAGAAGTTTCCTTCAGTTAAATGTCTCACATGTCTTGAATCTCTAAATAACTTCCACCAATAACTGGATTGAGACTAAGACAGAAAGAAAAAATGATCATTGGTTCAAGAATTCACATAATTAAGTTAGGCCCACCTGCAAAACTTTCTTATCTTTAGGTCAATGGACTATAAATCTTATCATCTCTTATTTATTTATTTATTTATTTGTTTGTTTGTTTATTGAATGACAGTCTTGAGGCTTGTACTCAGGTATGGGATGCATTTTTGTTCAAAGCTAATGCTTTAATCACTGAGTCACAGCTCTACACCCAGCGTTTTGGTGACTAATTTGGGATAATAATCTAATGTACTTTCCTATCTGGGCTTACTTTGAATGATAACCATTGCATGTCCACATCCTTAGGAGCTAGGATTACATGTGTGAGCTACCAGCTCTCTGGAGCTTCATTTAACTCTCTTCATGTTCATTAGAGTGTTCTTATGGGGTAAAGGTTTAGCTGAACAGCACAGTATCTACTCTATTTTTTTCTCTAAAAGGACCACTAAGACACATTAAAAACTAACACATTAAAAGATATAGGCTAGCAATACTTGGAGAAAAGAATTTTGTTTGGTTCAGAGAACAAAATAAAAAAAACTTATAATAAAGGAAAAACATTTAGTCTTTGAAGGGTAAATATTTTAAATATTTAAAATTACTTATGTTTTTCAAAAGTTTATAATATTCTTATATTTGAGAAAATTGTAAACATTTATGAGAATAGTAATATGAGAATAAAAAATTATGAGAATAGCAATGTACAATTAGAGAATTTTGAATCTGCTTTTCTTAAAGATGAAGAAAATCAATTAGAAAACATCCCTTCTAAGTTATAAATAGTATTATGGATGACATATTATTCCCACAATATTTTAAAATACATTTTAATCCAAGGTAATAATTATTATTTATATTTTACTTACTGCAGTCAATGGGCTCAGAGATACTTAATGAAATGTCTACACTTACAATCGGATTGCCCATTGTTTATGAGTCTTTTTGGCAACAAAATGATCTCTCTTTTATAAAAATTAAAAATAACACATGAGTACATCTTAAATGCCAGAATTTTTATCCTGAGTATTCAGAACACCCAATGCAAAACCTCTTTACTCTTATAAAATTATGTCATTCTTAAAAATATACCATAATATCCAGTTAATTTCAGGATGATTGATAGCATTTTCCCTTGGACTTTGCTTAAATTTGAACGAAAAGCAGCATCAATTTCAAATTAAAAACATAGAATTTTTAAGCAAAGATACGTGGCTGCTCTGGCACTATCCACAATGAATACATACTGAGAATTCACTCTGATAAGGAGTCATTACCCCTCTCTATGTAACTGTCTGTAATTTTCATGGAGCCACCCATGTGACTGACAAGAGATGGAAATTGGGTTGTGCTTTAAAGCTTCCTTCTCCTGTCCTGCTGTTATTCTAAAATGATCATTTCTTATCTGGTTCTAAATATAAATGTTACCTCTTTGAGCTTTTAGACATTCATCTAGTTTTGTGAGTTGATAAAGTGTTCATATTGTGGTTGATGATAATGGTGGTGATGAAGACAAGTGGCTTGGTAAAAACAGATTGTCAGTTTAACTCAAAATTTATTATATTTCTTAAATGTGTATAGGAAATTATTAATAATACCCAAATTCTTCCTGAAGTAAGATTGATATACGGCTAAAGGTGAGGATGGAATAAGGTGAATAGGATCACAAGAAGGGGTGTGTGTGTGTGTGTGTGTGTGTGTGTGTGTGTGTGTGTGTGTGTGTGTGTGTGTGTGTAAGAAAGAGATAAAAGGGAGAAAGAGAGAGAAAGAGAGTGAAAGGGAAAGAGATGTAGACAGACAAAGACAAAGAAAGAAAAACAGAAAAAGGAAGAGAAGTAGGCAGGCAGGCAGAGACAGATTACAATAAATTCGCAAAAAGGCCAGCATGTATTTATATGGAATATTTGGGGAAATAGGACTGCCTTACTGGCTAGTGGTGGACACAATGCTTTTTACCATAGCATCTGGGTCCTGCCAGCATGCTCCCAGTGATTTCAACTTCATCATCCCACATTTCATATCCACGGCTAATTTAGACATCTTTATAGCCTAGAAAATGTCTGAATCCAGTACCTATTCTAACATTCCTTTATTTCCTGGGAATTTTTCTCATTGATAACATGTGCATCTACATTGCTGAAGACCCTGGGTCTTTATTCCTAGTACCACAAAAATACTCCAATTTTGTAATAAACAAAATAGTATTCCCAAATGCACCGGTGATTGACTTAATATTTGTTTGTTCTTAAAATAAGGTGGCTCAGTGGTACAGTGCTTGCCATGCATGCATGAGGCCCTGGGTTCGGTTCCTCAGCATCACATAAGCAGAAAAAGCCAGAAGTGGCGCTGTGGTTCAAGTGGTAGAGCACTAGCCTTGAGTTGAAGAGCTGAGGGACAGCACACAGGCCCAGAGTTCAACTCTCACAACTGACAAAAAAAAAAAAAAGTTATCAAATGAATACTGAATTCTTTTTGTTTGTTTGTTAGTCATGGGGCTTGAACTCTGGGCCTGGGAGCTGTCTCTCAGCTCTTCAGCTCAAGGCCAGCGCTCTACCACTGAGCTATAGCACCACTTTTGGTTTTCTGGTGGTTTATCGGAGATAGGAGTCTCACGGTCTTTCCTGCCCGGGATGGCTTTGAACTGTGATTCTCAGATCTCAGCCTCCTGAGTAGCTAGGATTACAGGCGTGAGCCACTGGTGCCCGGCCAATACTGAATTCTTTATACTGTTCTCCTCTATCTCTAATGTCATTTAACCTTGTCACATTCATCGTGAAAGGTTGTAAAGGACAAACACAACTAAAGCTTGTATTGTGATTCTAGAACATGTCCTCCAACTACTAAACTTCTCACAAGGCAGTGTTGTTTAAAAATCATTTTTAGTATATATCCATTTAATATGAAAATATTTTGCATTTTTCATTGATATTCACTGCTATGAGAATAAAATACGAAACAAAAATATTTTAAATATATAGCCAAAATGACATTATTTTTTGTTTTTGTGTTTTGTTCTTTTGAGAGTAATTACTACATGATGGAAAGCTATGAGGGCATCTGGCTTTTTGGCAAATCCCAAATACAACTAGCGATCCTGACATACTGAAAGCTGTCAGTGGCTCAGATGTTAGGGCTGAGATTTTTGTCTCAACTCATCTACAGTTTCCTCCATTTTTTAATAGTGAACATGTTCAAGTTTGAAGGAAAAATAAATTCAATACCATGCACATACTTACATTTTCTATTTCTTTCTAACAGTGTAATTGATTACACTTGCTGATAACTGTTTCTTAAATATTTTTTAAGATATGAGGTATAATGTCTATCTAATTGATCAGGCTTTATCATAAACCCATAACATTATATAGACAACTTTCTAAACTTTGTCTATATTTTAAACTGTGGTTAATGTCTTTTTTTTAACTGCAGAGCAAGACTTTGGTTATAAAATATAGCACATTCTAAATAATTCTAAATAATAAATAATAAATATGTCTAAATAATAAATATGTCCTATGCTCCTTTCAGGCCCATAGATTTTTTTTAACATATATAACTTAGATTCCAAATGTCTGGATCAAGATAATCTTGACTTTCCTACACATATGCCATGTGGAAATCTCCTCATGAACAGACTATTGAACCAAAGGCAAAAAAAAAGAGAGCAGGATAGTTGCCTCCTCATAAATCTGAACTTGGGGTCAGTGGGTCATTGCCAAGTCATGGTGAGTGTTCTGAAGACATGCCTGGTAAACCACAGGAGGTGAGATGCCAGGCGTTAAAGATAATCTAAAGTTTTGATTATTTTGTAATCATAATATATTGAGGTGACTTCACAGAGATAACTAACATGGAAACTTTAAACTTAAAAATACTTTATTAAATATTGCTATAAATTCATTATCATTTGTTTTTTAGTCATATGATTTTAAATTATAGGATATATTTCTTCTAATAATAATATCTGTTGTTTTGTAACTTTTTTGCCAATTTATTTCATTAATCTCTTCTGTAATAATAGTAATGTGTTCCTTGTTCCATATAAAACCCTGAAGTTTCAGTGAGATAATTTTTTAAATCTTTTTTTAATCTAATTGTGTATCTGATATTGGGATTGATCTGTGGAAAGTGACTATGCCTATGTTAAAATAATTGTGCCATTTAATTTTTATTTTATTTGGCTTACTCATATAATCCTGGCCACTCAGGAGGCTGAGGTTTGAGGATTTCAGTTCAAAGCTAGCCCAAGCAAAAAAATTTGTGACACTGTTACCTCCAATTAACCACCAAAAAGTTAAAAGTAGAACTTTTACTCAAGTAGTAGAGCACTAGTACTGAATAAAATGCTCAAGGACTCTGAGGTTCTTAGTTCATGCCCCAAGACGGGCACCCCAAACACATACAACAACATACACAAAACAATAATAATGCATTATTTTACTCTTTTAAATATATCAATTAATTTCCTCTCACCATTTAATTTGGGACAATACACTTGGTATTTGTCAAAGTGATTTACCTGATTAGGACATTATCATATAAACTATAAAATAGATGAAGCTAAATCCATTGATGGAGACATCAAAAATGATCATCAGATTAATTAGCGCAATAATTTTTAGTCTGAGTTGGAATAAGGTGTGCATGATAATTGACTTAATTTTGAAACATTTCATAATGATTCATCAACTAATAAGGTTGTGATTTTTCTTATGCTTTATTCATTGTTTTATCTTTATATAAAAGCAGTAGGCACATAGGTTCTCAGTAAATAAAGCCTTCAAAAGGAAGGCTTACTGATAAGTAATGATTCATAAATGATTTGTAACTTTTTAAAATGTTTTCATGATAAAAAGAAACTATGGAGAATATTTTACATTTTAAACTATAATGAAAGATATCCTGAATCCAATGTAAGCTTAGTTAGAAAGTCAAACAAGGAAATATTTTTGGTAGCATTCAGATTGCTGGATATTGAAATATAGCAATTTATTATTAATACTTTAAATCTTTAATTTTTTAAATTTGCTATTCTTATTATAAAGGTGATGTACAGAGGGATTGCACTTACATTAAGTATATAAAGAGTCTGGACAATGTTACTGCTTCCCATACTCTCTCCCAGATTTTCCTTAGCATCCCTACTTACAAGTTTTATGCTTCATTTTCAACATATTGACTAGTGAGTATCACCACTGCATTTATTTGCCCCTTGTGCCTCCATTACTTTAAATCTTAGTAATACTTTCCTTTATCTCTTCTAAGAAATAATTTATTATATCAAAATATTCCACTAGTCATATTGTTCTTCTTTTAACCAAGTATTGACCAAAGAAAGATGAGTAAACTGTGAGTTGAGACTATAAGTAAGACTCTGAGAAAAATTTACTGGCCTACTTAGGTCAGTAGTGAGGCTTTTAGCCTATAGCTTAGATGATTCCTTGTAGAACCTATTGTATATCAGCTCCATAAAAGAGATGAGGTCATCTAGGTGACCTAGGGATCAGGAGTTTCTTACAATCATGTCATTGTTATCCACTGAGGACATTTAACAATATGGTAACCACTGTATTTTTTCAGATGGCAGACAGGTATGTTTTGAAGGCTGAGTCAATAAAGTACTTGTCAGAAAAATACATATTATGCTAGGCTTTAACACGAAGCTCAATTTAAAGAATTTGCTAAAGATTTGCAGGATCAGTAAAAGCAAACAAGAATATTGATATGACATAGCAATTCAACCATTCTAGAAGCAGCAAAATGCCATGTGGTTTTGTATATATATATATGGAAAGTTGGAATAATTGGAAACTAGCAGTATGGAGAGAGAGAGACTCTTTGGAACTAGTATCCAGGTCTCCAGGAAAACAACAATGTCTACTTCTTCTCAGAGACAAGTTACTTATAACAAAATAACTACAAGGGCCTGGAGAATTTGATCTCAGAAAGACAATTCAATTAACTAACTTTAAGAGCTAAAAATAAGAACCACTTACTTTTGCTAAGGACACAGACATTTTGCAGTGTCATCTAGAATCAAGAAAAGATCAATGACTGACTCTATCTCTCTAATGGAAAACTTAATAAGAAATACACAATTCAACGAAAATCATTCTACAGAATCCTAAATATAGTCAGGTGCTGGGGGCTCATGCCTGTAATCCTAGCTACTCAGCAGGCTGAGATCTAAGGATCGGGGTTCAAAACCAGCCAAGGCAAGAAAAGCCATAAAATTCTTATCTCCAATAAACCACCAGAAAATTGGAACTGGTGCTGTGGCTCAAGTGGTAGAACACTAGCCTTGAGGTGAAGACCAAAGGGACAGCACCCAGGCCCAGAGTTCAAGCCCCATGACTGACCAAAACAAAAATGAAACAAAAAAAACACAAAAAACTTCCCCAATATGATGAAATATCAAAAAATACATATTAAGAATTTGGAGCACAAGGGGATCCAAATAGGGAAAGAAGAAATAAAACTTTCCCTCTTTGCAGATGACATGATCTTGTACTTAAAGAATCCCATAGACTCCACTCCCAAATTACTCAAGCTGATTCAAAACTTTGGCAAAGTAGCATGGTATAAAATTAACCCTCAAAAATCAATGGCTTTTCTGTATGCCAACAATGAGAAAAGTGTGGCTGAAATTAGGAAAGCAACTCCATTTGTAATAGCCCCACAAAAAATAAAATACCTAGGAATTAACTTAACCAAAGAAGTGAAAGACCTCTATTATAAAAACTTTAAAAACTTGAAAAAGGAAATCAAAACAGAACTTAGAAAATGGGAAAAACTCCCATGCTCCTGGTTGGGAAAGAAAATGGCAATACTTCCCAAGGCTATCTACAAATTCAATGCGATACCTATCAAAAACGCTCCTCAACAGAAAGAACACTGCTGGAGAAATATCAATACCAAATTTCAAACTCTACTATAAAGCCATAGTAATCAAAAGAGCTTGGTACTGGCACAAGAACAGACCTCAAGACCAATGGAATAGAATTGAAAACCCAGAAATGAACCTACAGACCTATAGCCATCTAATCTTTGATAAGGGAGCTAAAAAAATAGAATGGAAGAAAGACAGCCTCTTCAGTAAATGGTGCTGGCAAAATTGGTTAACTACATGTAGAAAACTAAAGCTAGATCCTTATATATCACTCTGCACCAGAATCAACTCCAAATGGATCAAAGACCTCGAAGTCAAAGCAGACACTCTGAAAACATTAGAGGATGGAATAGGAGAAACCCTAGGTCTCCTTGGTGCAGGCCGAAATTTTCTTAATAGAGACCCAGAAACACAACAAATCAAAGAAAAGTTGGACAAATGGGTTGCATGAAGTTGCAGAGCTTCTGCATGGCAAAGGACATAGCTAGTAAGATCAATAGAAAATCCACCGATTGGGAGAAGATCTTCACTAGCCATACAATGGACAAGGGTCTCAGATCTAAAATATACTTGGAACTCAAAAAATTAAATCCCCCAACAACAAATCCTCAAAGAAACAACTGCCCAATAAATAAGTGGGCTAATGACTTAAAGAGAAACTTCTCTGAAGAAGAAAGAAGGGTGGCCAATAGACACATGAAAAAATGCTCAACCTCCTTAGTCATAAAAGAAATGCAAATCAAAACAACATTGAAATACCACCTCACCCCAGTTAGAATGGCTAAAATCAAGAACTCTTACAACAACAGATGCTGGAGGGGATGTGGACAGAAGGGAACCTTACTGCATTGTTGGTGGGAGTGTAAACTTGTTCAACCACTTTGGAATGTAGTATGGAGGTTCCTCAAAAGACTCCACATAGAGCTCCCCTATGACCCAGCAGTCCCACTTTTGGGCATTTACCCAAATGTTTACAAACAAGACCATAGTAAAGCTACCAGCACAACTATGTTTATTGCAGCATTATTTACCATAGCTAAGATCTGGAACCAACCCAGATGCCCCTCAGTAGATGAATGGATCAAGAAAATAGACACAATGGAATTCTTTGCCTCCATCAGAAAGAATGACATTGCCCCATTTGTTAGGAAATGGAAAGACTTGGAAAAAATTATATTAAGTGAAGTAAGCCAAGCCCAAAGAAACATAGGTCTCATGGTTTCCCTTATTTGCAATATCTAGTATATGTATGAGTCAATCAGAAAAGGTCAGATAAGGTGATGTTAGGAAAATGAACCCTAAGATCTGTATTTTAAATGTTCTTTTTTTTTCTTTCATGCATTTGTTTCTAACGCAATTAGAAGATTATTTCTTTGTTGCTTTGTATGTCCTTCCGCCACACTATTAACCCCTGCTTTCACTGTATTTGATGTTGGTATAATTTGTAGAGGGGAAGGGGGAAAACAAGTTGTTTAAATAAGGATACAGGTGGACCTGTTGCAACAATGAGAAGTACAAGCTGTCATGTCGAAAACAAACTTTACAACTTGGGGGGGGGAGGGGTATTGGATTGGGTGGGGGGAAGGAAGGATGGGAAGGGATGGGAAGGGTAAACAAAGGAGGAGGCTACAATCCTTGATAAGAAATGTACTCACTATCTTGCCCATATAATTGTAACCCCTCTGTACAGTATTTTCACAATTAAAAAAAAAAAAAAAGAATTTGGAGTACAGCCGGGTGCCAGTGGCTCATGCCTCCAATCCAGCTACTCAGGAAGCTGAGATCTGAGGACAGCAGTTCAAAGCCAGCCTGAGCAGGAAAGTCCCTGAGACTCTTATCTCCACTAAACCACCAGAAAACCGGTTATGGTGCTGTGGCTCAAGCAGTAGAGCACTTGCTTTGAGCTGAAGAGTTGAGGGATAGTGCCTAGGCCCAGAGTTCAAGACCCACAATGGACAAAAAAAAAAAAAAAAAAAAAATTGGAGCATAAAACTGAAAAACTGATAGCCTAATAACTGTAAAACTTAAAAACTTAAAAAAAATAGAGCTGTGAAGGTGGCTCAGTGGTAGAGCTCTTGCCTTGCATGCATGAGGCCCTGGGTTCAATTCCTCAGCACCACTTAAGCACAAAAAGCCGAAATGGCTCTGCGGCTCAAGTGGTAGAACTCTAGCCTTGAGCTGAAGAGCTGAGGGACAGCACCAGGCCCAGAGTTCAGGCCTCACAACTGGCCAAACCCCCCGCTCCCCTCAAAAATACAGATAATTTCTGCAGTTTTATAAACAACTATCTTCTTACCAGGTAAAGAATATTCAGAAATCTCACTATCCTCAAATAAATATCAAGAAACGAAGTAAGCAAATAAGTTGAAACTGCTCCCAAGAGTTGCTTCTATAGAAATTAGAAAGTTTGCTTTTGGCTATATTTCTCAGAAAATCTAACAAAATAAAGGTCACTAAAATGATGGACACTCTAAACTTTTGCTAGCAGCATTGTCAAGTTTCGTGGAACTTTAACAATAGTGAAAAGAAAGAGTTTCTGAAAGAAATCCCAAACAGTAAATATATACATTAACTAATCTTATAAGCTTGTTAATAAAGATATAATAAAAAATGGGTCTTCTTTAATCATTTTAATTCACCTCATTCATCAGATTTAATCATGAAATGTACATGGGTATCCAAAATTACCTGGTAATCCACTAACATGCACAATAGGATACATCAGTTCAAATATATTTAGTAATAATTAAAGACAAACAAATAGAAAAATGTATGGGACCTATATGCTTATGGAGGTATATAGAGAGACCAAATTATGAAAGTACAGAGTGTAATAATTATAAGAGTCAAGCCCACAATCAAAACCAGAGTTGTACCAGGTGCTGGCGGCTCATGCTTAAAATCTAGCTACCCAGGAGGCTGAGAGTGAGCATAATTACTTTGCAAATTTGTTTTACTTTCTTTATATGTATACTCATATTTATACTTTCTGATAGTGATTCTATTAGTAGATAGTTACATGCAAAGTAATCAAAACAGATTTCCACAAAAACATAATGATTTCCTATTCACAAGGAATAATAATTGATACTAATTGGAAATATTCTAATTTTTTACCTCTTGAATAGGATAATTAAAAAAAACTGATGCAAACATATACTAAACTGTCACTCATTAATAGAGAGAAACAAATTAAGACCTGCCATAACAGATTACATTTAAAAAAACTTCGATTTTTTTCAAAAGAAAAAAATCCTCTTTCCAGAATATACTATTGTATTTTTATGCAGATTATGAATAGACCACATGAATTTATGGTACAAAAATATGAGCAATCTTTCCTTTTTCAAAAGGGTTAAGTGGAAGGGATAAGTTAGTGCTAGCTACTAGAAAAAATTGACCAATAGAAATAATTTTTGTATTAATTACAGCATGAGTTGCACAAGGGAATATAGTTCAATAGTATAATGAAGACCCATGAAAACCACCACATAATACCATTATAGTTTTTGTCTTGTTTAATGTTACATTTTGCATTGTTCTCTGTGATTTTGGATTTGCACTTTCACAAAGAAGTCAGAATGTAATCTTTAATCATAAACCTTACGTTAAAAATTGAAAAGAAATCACTTTCTATAGTATAATGTCTGTAATTCTAAATCTTCTAATTAGATATTTCTCATTACCTGCCAATTAATTTTACATGTCAGCCTTCTCTAACAATATGCTATGCTTCTCATTTCTGTTTTAAAATTGAAAGCTATTTGAAGTAAGTGAATTCTCAGTAATGCTCTTGCATGTTTGCTCATGTTCTTTCTGTGTGTGCTCTTTCTTCCTTTAACAATGTAGTGAGGCTCTGTCTTCAATAAACAAAAATAAATTATTTCCTCTTCTTTCTGAATTTCAAATGACCTCATGTTCATGTTGAAAGTCCATGTAGGAATTTAGGATTATGTTGTGTCTTCCCTTTACAACTTGTCATTCTTTTTATTTTTTATTTTTTGTTGGTCATGGGTCTTGAACTTTGGGCCTGAACACTGTCCCTCAGCTCTTCAGTTCAAGGCTAGCACTCTACCACTTGAGCCACTGTGCCACTTCCTGTTTTCTTAGTGTTTTATTGGAGATAAGAGTCTCAGGAACTTTCCTGCCCCGGCTGGCTTTGAACCGCAATCCTTAGATCTCAGCCTCCTTCCTGAGTAGCTAGGTTTACAGGTATGAGTCACCAGCGCCCAGCTACAACTTGTCATTTTTTTTTTCTAATAGTCTAAACGAATAAGACATGTAAGACATGTTTTAATAAAGGCTTAAATATATATATATATATATATGCTATGAAGAAATGAAATTGTTCTTAGTACATATTAATTTAGAATATTTTATATCTTTATTTTCCATATGTGTTTTACAATATACCCATGTTCACAAAGATAAGCTCAATATTTTATAGTAATTATGATGTAGTTTTAATCCAATCTAGGGAGAAATTATTATGAAACTATCATATTGTTAACTTTTGTTTCACAAAAATCTAATTAAATGTAAATATGCCTACAACATAGCTTCCAAGTAAGGAAACTGAATATAAACTTAAGTTCTTTTAGTTTCTTCTTCCATGTAACAAAATTCACTGTTGGTATTTCAATCAAAGTGCCAAAACAATTTTCAACAATCATTATATTGTTGTTATAGTATGGTCCTCTGGGCGTATTTTTGTTGGGAAGGTTTTTTTAATGTGATCATCTGTTTGTTAGTAAGGAGAAAAATACTGAACAAACAATATTGGGAAGAAAATGTAAGCTACACAAAGCAAAGCAAAAAAACAAGATATTATTATTATTATAGGAATTGGTTTTTAACTTTGTTTTCTCTTTTGTCAGGAAACATGAATACCTGCTTTTTTCTTTTTACTATAACAGTCTAAGGAGTTTTTACTTTATTTCTAAACTTACAAAAGTTGTAAAGTCAGAAGACTCCTAAGATAAAGCAAAATAAGAATAATAAATGCAGCCATGCACGGGTGGCTCATGCCTGTAATCTTAGCTACTCAGGAGGCTGAAATCTGAGGATCCTAGTTCAAAGCCAGCCACTACAGGAAAGTCCATGATCACCAGAGAGCCAGAAGCGGCACTGTGTCTTAAGTGGTACAGCCCTTGCCTTGAGTTGAAGAGCTCAGGTACAGCACCCAGGCTTAGAGTTCAAGCCCCACAACTGACCAATAAATAAATAAATAAATATATAAAAATAAATGCATAGTAGAAACTTAAAGGAAAGTGTATTTACTCAGCATCAAAGAATGGATGTTAAAAAGAAATAGAGAATAAGTAGCCATCATAGCTTCAGATTCTTATTTTCATGACGATATTCTTGTACCCTGTGGTTGTTCTTTTACTCAATATCTCCATTTCTGTAAAATACTAAGATTTTATCCAAAGTTGGAAATTCACTGTCTTTAGAAAAAAGAAATTCTTGGTATTTGATTAATTTGAAGAGGAGAATAAAAACAGTATAAGCCAATATCCTGTAAAAACAAATATGTGCGTGTACAAACACACACATTCCCAAAAATTGTCTCAGTCTACTTATGAAATAATGGGTATTATTTAGGGCAGCTCTGGAAAAAGGGTAGTTTGCCATCTGAGACTCGGGGCCCCTTTGTTACTCTTTTGTAAATGTGTTCTTCTGTTAGCTCATCAACTTTCTGACTTGAACTTCTCCAATTACACAGTCTTATTGCTCCCTAATCTATGCTAATAAACTTTGGCTTTGTGTAGCATTGGCATCTTTCACTTTATAGCTTCTAGCATAAACAACAGTAGAGAAAATTGGGTTGCACTGGAGAAGAATAGAATATCAAAGCAAAATCTCATGCAGGATACATTTAAACAGATGACAAAGACTTTATTCAAGATTGTCAAAAATTGTGCATGAACCAGAACTAAAAAATGAGCTCAATCTCATTGTAGAAAGAAACTTAAAGAACTTTTTTAGAGACTGCAATGGGCAGATCAGTAGAAAGCCTTTGTTTGCTGATTGGCCTTACCCAAAGTAATGTATTTTCTCCTACTTTCAGTAAGAGTTAGTTTTGCAAATGGAAGCAAAGTTCTACAGAATTTAGAGTCCCTGTCCTAGAGGTGCCTTATCTTCCTTGATTGCATGCCCAAATGGTACATCGTAAGTCTTTAAGAAAGCTATCCCTGGGAAACTTAGAAGAGTTGTTAAAAGATGTACCTCAAAAAAAGTCATAAAAAGGATCTGTATGTACAAGTCTTCCAAAGTCAATGTTCTATAAAAAAATTAGGTTAAAGATCTCGACTCAGGAAAAAGTCTGTTAAAGTTAATCAAGCTGTGGGAAACATTAGGCCTGATGAGTAAAAGGTATAATACCTTCTATCACACATGTTATTTTCATGTACATGAACTAGATTTTCATTAAAAAAATTAAAATTACTCTGCCTTGGTTTCACAGGCAATAGGTTTCATAGATCTGTATAGATTCACATGATTTATTTTATATACTGTTATGTTCCATACTATTTCCAATAATTAAACTTGTTCCCATATGTGTGCATGTATATATGCATATATATATATATATATATATATATATATATATTATCTCACAGTGGAAAAGTGGAAAGGTTCTAAATGAAGAAATAACATGTAACAGTCTAGTTGAAGAGGTCCGTCTACTTTGTGCCCTAAAGATTGAAGCACTGGAGTTTAACTTCTGTTTGCCATTTTATCAAGTTTTCCTGTCTGCTATATCTCTGAGCAACTACATAACTCTCCTTCTAATCCATTCTGTTTATCTAGGAATAGAGTTATATAACAAGAAAGGTGTTATTTGTATTAATCACTGGCTAGTGGTATATGATGTTGTGGATAAGAGATCACATAAAACCTCCATATGGACATAGACATTTCTTCATCCAGCCTCAGGAAAGCAGTGCTGAGCACATGGAGGCTACACTAAGTATTGTTTCTATTTGTGAAAGCACCTACTTGGAAGAGGTTATGGTTTATTCACATAAATTTCTGAAGAGGATATTCATAAACCCTTGAGAAAAAGAACTTCTTCAGGATGAAAAAGATCCAACTGAAGAGGGTAGAAGTAGGAAGGAAAAGAGAAAGAAGCATTTGTGTAGCTTCTATAGGAAAGTGAAAAGTTTCATATACTAAATGTACATATACTACTAACATGTCTATCTGGGTACAAAATTCCTGAACTCCTAGTATTAACTAATATTTCTAAAGTTGACTAATCTTGGGCTTTTCTAATCTTTTATGTATGAAATACTTGCTATCACCAAATTATGTTAATCATTGTACTAATTGAACAAACTTCCAAAGTAGTAAACATCAAACAATAGAGTTTACATACATATATATGTATATATATATATATATATATATATATATATATATATACACAACTGATAATACCATGGGTGAAATTTCAAATTACACATAGCTGAGTACCATTCTTCTACTGTGTGTTTCTTGTAATAAATTCCACTATACTCATGCAATCATATGTAGTCAAGAGAAATAATATATTCTTCCAGAATGCCAACAAATTATTTTAAGCATATATTAATACACAAAATATTTTCTTTACAATAATTTCACATCACCATCCTGTGTACAATTATCATTAGTAAAGTTTCTGAATGAAATCTTAATGAGTAAAATGACTGTTAATCAATCATAGGTCTTCACCAAAACTTTAGAATGTTTTGTGTACTGAATTATCTATCAAAGATGCTTAATGATATTTATGTGACATACATACATTTAGTTTTAAACAAGGGGAATTTAAAATTGATTCCATTCTAAGGTCCAGAGATAATTATATTATCTCTCCTTTTTAAAAATACATTTTAAACTATCTTTATTATCAAGCACAAAGGGGTTATAATTCCATAAGTCAGGTTAGTAGTACAATGCTTTTAGCAAATGTCATCCCTTCCATTTTTCTCCCCCCTTTCCCCTCCTATCCCTAACCTCAAGTTATATAATTCTTTTTAAAATAATGTACCTTGAATATAATGACTACATTTGCTCATCTTTCCTCCATGGTATTCATTTTGATAAACAATACTTTTGCTCAGATAAGTCATACCCTAGGATTCCTCCCCTCATTACACTCTCCTTTTGTCCATTTGTTTGTGTGAAAATTCATTGAGCCCTCATATGTTATCATGCATAGTTGTATCTTAGATTTTGCTTCAAGATATGAGAGACAATTTGCACCATTTGTTTCTCTGAGCCTGGCTTACTTCACTTAAAATGGTTGTGGTTTCATCTATCTTCTTACAAGTGACATATCATTCTTTCTAATGGGTGAGTAAAACCTTTTTGTATATATGTACCACAGTTTTTTATAAGGCATCTAAGATGTTTCCATAACCTGGGTACTGTGGATCGTATAACAGTGAAGATGCATGTGCAAATGACTTTGTGGTATCCTGGCTTGTGATGTTCTAGTTAGATGACCAAAAGTGGTACAATGGGGTTATGGCCACAAGAGGTTTTTCTTTGTTGTTGTTTGTAATATACTATGCATACTATGTGATGTCTTGTTTGTTTTGTGTGTTCTTCCCCCTATGGTTTATCTCCTGTTGTCACCATATTTGATTTTGGTACCCTGGTATTGTATATATGTTTAACTGAGTTAGAGAAGGGCAGGTAACAACTTTTATGGTGAGAAAAAAGGACAAGGGAGGAACCAATGCCACAGCTATATTCACAGGAGAATATGTTAGAAATGATCTGTATCTCTTGAGGAGGGTTTGGGTGTGGGAAGAGAAAGTAGAAGACAAATGAGTGAGAGGGCAACAAGTTTGACAAGAAATGTACTCACTACCTTCCTTGTTTAACTGTAACCCTTCTGTATATACCTTGACAATAAAAAAGAAAGAAAGAAAGAAATCTCCAAACCTCCTTCTGGAGTGGTCATGCCAGTCTACCTTTCTATCTGTATAGTAAGACTTTTTTTCTGCCACATCCCCATCAGCAGTTGTCATTATTCAAATTCTCAATGATGGCCAAGTTTAGTGGAGACTCAGTGTTGTTTTGATTTCCATGTCCTTTATAGCCAGGGATGCTGAACTCTTCCTCATGTGTTTATTGGCCTTTTTACTTCTTTTGGGAAGTCTCTATTTAGCTACTTTGACAATTTATCAATTGGGTTATTAATTAGGGGGGAGGGGTAGTTTCTCGTGCTCCTTGTATATTTTGGATATTAGGACCTTGTTGATGTACACCTGATTTAGTTTAGTAACTAAGTCATTTGTTGTGCAGATTTTTTTTAGGCTGATGTAATCCCTTTTGTCAAATCTCTCTATTTGTTGGTCCCCTGGGATTCTCTTTAAAAAAGTTTCTGCTTATACCAATACGTTCTAATGTTTCTTCTGCTTCATCTTGTAGTAGACTCAACATTTCAGTACTGACATTGAGCTCTTTCATCTAGTTTGAGTTGATATTGGTGAAAGGTGACAGATAGAGATCTAGTTTTAGTTTTCTATATGTAGACACCAGTTTTTTCAACACCTTTTATTGAAGAAGCTGTCTTTTTTTTCAACATCTTTTTCATTTCTTTGTGAAATATCAGATGAGTGTATTTATGCTGGTTTATATAGGTCATCTAGTCTATTTCATTGGTTTATGTCTATTTTTATGTCAGTACCAAGTTTTTTTTATTTAGAACACTGAAATTGAGGTTTGACATTGTGATACCTCTAGCATTGCTCTAATTGCTGAAAATTGCTTTATCTATGTAGGATTGTTTAGGGTTCTATGTGAATTTTTGGATTGTGTTCTCTATCTTGGTGAAGAAAGACATTGGGATTTTGATGAGAATTACACTGGATTTGTAAATTGCTTTTTGGAATTTGGCATTGTTCACAATATTAATTTTAGCTATTCATGAGCACGAAAGACCTTTCTATTTCCTAGTGTCTTCTTCAATATCTTTTTTCAGACTTTTATGTTTTGCTATAGATGTCTTTAACTTCATTAGTTAGATATATTCCTAAAAATTTTATTTTTAATAATTATATTCTCAAATTAGCAAAAGTTAATGTTTCCCATTGTACAGGTTTATAGATATTGAATTATTAATAAGAAATGGAAATAGTTAAGGCATCCACAGAGCAAATGCTATTAGTATTTAACTGGACTGATAATTTTGTAAAGCTGTGTTGATATTATAGTGAATGTTTTACAACTCCTGCTTTATAAAACAAAAAGCCCTTTATATTCTATTAAACTTAGAGATGTGGAAAGTATCTAGATACAAGTCATATAAGGCCCTCACAAAACATTTAATAATTGGTGAGACAGACATATATGTATTTATTTTGTCACATTTAGCTGACCTGCTTATACTTACAATTTTGTATGGCCTGGAAATAATGTAATAACTACCCAATTAGGCCTTAGAATGAAAAGATTCCCCATAATTGGTAAAATTTGAGATTTTTTTATTGTCAAGGTGATGTACAGAGGGGTTGCAGTTATACAAGTAAGGTAATAAGTATACAAGTAAGGTAATAAGTACATTTCTTGTCAAACTTGTTACTCCTTCTCTCATTTTTCTCCTACTTTCCTACCCCCTTAACCTCCTCCCATGTTGTACAGATCATTCCAACATATTGTCTTGTGTATATTGTGGTTGCATTGATTCCTCCAGTGATCTTTTTCTCACCATTCTGTTGTTCCCCTTCCCTTCTCTGATTCAAATAAACATACACACAATACTAGGGTACCAGAACCAAATACAGTGACAACAGGGGATATACCCCAGGGGAAAGAACATACAAAAGAAACAAAAAATCACATAGTACATTAAAAACAACAACAACAAAGGAAAACCTGTTGTGTCCACTTCTTGTAGTTCATTTCACTTAGCATCATCTTATAAGGTTATATGTACATAGCTATTGAGCTATTCTACTCATCTGCTAAGATTATCCTAGACTTGCACTAATTATTGCAAATAAGGGAAACCATGGGCCCTATGTTTCTTGGGGTCTGGCTTACTTCACTTAATATAATTTTTTCCATAGGTCTTTCCATTTCCTTTCAAATGGGGCAGCAGTTTCATTCTTTCTGATGGAAGCATAGAATTCATATATATATATATATATATATATATATATATGAATATCTTGCTATTGTTTCTAACATGTTTATAAGATGATTTCTTTGTTGCTTTGTATGTCCCTCCCCCATGGTATAACCGCTGCTTTCACTGTATTTGATGTTGATATAATTTGTGGAGAGGAAGGGAAAAAACAACTTGTTTAAATAGGGATACAGGTGGACCCATTGCAATAATGAGATGTACAAGATGTTATGTCAAAAAACGAACTTACAACTTTGGCATAGTGGGGGGGGGGTGGACCAAGGATAGGAAAGGATGGGAAGGGAAACTAAAGGAGGAGGCAACAATGCTTGATAAGAAATGTATCATTACCTTGATCATGTAATTGTAACCCCTTTGTACAGTACTTTCACAATAAAAAAAACTACTTATCCTGGCTAAAAAAAAGAAGACATAATATAGAATAATGATTTCATAATATAGAATAATGATTTATATCTATTATTATAGAATTAAAAGAAAAATACAGCTTTTAAATGCTTAATTTATATTTTAACTGTATTAATTATGCTTATAAAATTGTTTCAGTTAATACTGTATACCATATTTTCATCAAAATGATACACAGATGCATTTATAATATGTTTTAACAAAGATTATGCAGTAAAATTTTAAATTTGATGGCTTAGGAATTTAAAATTCAAAGTGAAATAAAGATTTCTATGTGATTACATAGACTGATTTTGATACAAAGATGGTTTGTTAAAAGAAATGGATGATCTGTTGGATCACCTATTATCCAAACTTACTATCCTAAAACATTTTTCATTTGCAAAATATGTTTTGAATAGTAGTCAAGCATTTTGATTTTGTTAATACTGATCTTTTTGTTTTATATTGTATGGTTAAATCATTCTAAGTACTTTTAAGAATATTTTGTAATTTTCATTTTAACTATGATGTGTTTACATTGCTCTAATTTTTCACAAATACCTCAATGATATGTTCATTCAACTTCACTTTATCAGAAATTACTACTTTATAATACAAATTGACAGAATTTATGAAGTTCAACTTTTTATAAATGAAAATAATACATTTATTGTTGTTAAAAATAGCCCTAAAATATTGACAATGCTGCAGTTTGAGTGACCTCTTATTTTTAATCTGAATAAAATTATCAAGGTGAAAGGACCTTAAAATTAATTATATCATAAGAAAAAGCAATGAAATCTGTATGTAAAGATGGCATATTTTATAAAAGAAAATTTTTGCTGAGAAATGTACAATTCAAAAGACAAAAACATCTAAGAATGTAGGATTTTCCTGTTTCATTCACACTTTAGCTAAAGTGTAAAGGACAATAACACAGTTAAGGAAAGTATTATACTTAGAAAAGTTAACATGGAAAATAAATTAAAGAAAAAATAGCTGAAAATATAAAACTTGGCATTTTCACTAAAACTGATTTTAGTGAGAGTAAGAGATATATGCCATGAATAAGTACTTTTCATAATTTAAGTTTATTCCAGGTCTTTCAAGGTTAGGCAGAAATATTTCATTGTCAGTGAAGAGATACCTGAAAATGATGCCAAAGGCTCACATCCAATGAAGATGAAAGAGAAAATGTATAAACTGCAACAGAGAAATCAGGATTAACAAGAGAAGTACAGTAAACCACAGCTGATCCCTCTAGGTCAGTACCATTTATTTAGCTCCCTAACATAAGCATTTAGATTCCTTAACCAGTTTCCTAAAGTATCGAATAGATTCTTCCCTTGACACTTTTCTGTGGCTTTTTCTAACTCTAAAGCTAATTAACATTGCTCACTATCTCTGGATTGATCTCTTTCAGGTCCTTTCATTCTATTAGTGTTCAAAAATATCAACAAGAACTCTGTAGTGCCTTCCTAAGCAGATTAAACTTTTTTTCCTTGTTTCTTTCAGATCCTCTGCAAGTTCTCTACCTCTCATTTGTCATGACTACTTGTCCTACTTGCAAATATAGACGTTTTTCAACAGTTGTTTCCATGATTTAGATGCATCCATGATTTACTATGATCATCATAGTAATGTTCAACTTGTATAGTTCTAAAAATATTTTCATCAGTATCTGAAATTCAGTCTTTTCAGATTTAGTCCTGATTCAAGGACTGATTCATGCCATATTTATTATTTACTTGCCTTACATTGTAATAGATATGCTGTTTGATATAAATAATTTCAAATTCAGGTGTCTATTGTCCTGTTTTACATTAATTCTTATATACAGTGAGTCTTTTTTTTTGTCTTTTTCTTTTTTGGTACTTGGGATCAAACCCAGGACTCTGAACTTGTTAGGCAAGTTCTCTGCCACTGAGCTACATTCCAGCCCTGAATTGAGTCATAATATTGTAAACTAATTGGAGATTATTGATAACACTGTAAATTTGACCCTCTATTATATATGGTAAAGGATAGATGAAAATGACTTATCTCACTAAATAACATGACTGATTCAAGAAGGCCTATTTAAATAAAGAATAAACAGGGGCAGCAGTGGTAGTCAGTAGAAACTATGTTGAACATGAATTATACATCTTGTAAGTGAAGATAGGAAGCAGAAACTGTGAGAGAGTGACATTACCCACAAAGAAATGTACTCATTACATAATTCATGAAATAGTAATGCCTTTGTTTACCACTGTAATAATAGCAATTAAATATATATGCGCATATATATACATATATGTATAGTGTACAAGGTAGACTATGTAATTAAAATTAATGAAATTATCAAATAAAGATGTAATATGGTTCTTCTTAGTATACGTAAAACAATTTAATTATCTTATACATCAAGATACTCGTCTCAAATCATGGTCTTTTTGACTAAAAACGTTTCCATTCTTTATAAGTTTTTAGAGGTAGCTATGACTTTGGCCTTTTTTAGAGTTTCACTGTATCATTCTAGTCTTTGCCTTTATGGTACAAGATAGTCCTTTTATATGTCTGCTTTCAAAATTGGTTCCCATTTTTAATCTAAGAATAAAAATCCTACTGGATTAAGGGCTTCCTTTTTTTCCTCATGTCATTTTAACAGATTGTCTCTCCAATATATTAACTTCCAATTGAGGGTAGCAATAACAAACAGTAGAAACAAGACTAAAAATGACTTTGAATTAAATGCATAGTGTATCCACACTATGAAAAGCTCAATTTATTTTCAAGAGGTAAGAATGACATTCTCTTGCTATATATATATATATATATATATATATATATATATATATATATATTAAATATATATATATATATATATATATAGTAAAATCTCAGTAACACTTCACTACTTGTTTCTGAAGAAACATCTATTGGAATTTACAGTAGATATCAAATTGACAAATTAAGAATACAGTTCAAAAATGAAGGAGAAATAAAAACATTAAAATAGGTGGTGTTTTTTCTGCTCTTCTTGTTATTTTTCTATTCTAGAGTAACGTATAGCTAGCATGTTTACTTATATTCAACTTAATTTTGTACATATGTTTTGAGTTCAGAGAGGTTGCCATATTCAAGAAAGACAAAGGAGTAAAACACTGAAGGTAAAGAAATCAAGTCTCATGATCAAGCAAATTCTTGATACATACACGAGAAGACAGTACCATTCAGTAATACAATTTGGAAAATGTGGTTATAAATAATTATAGATCACATTCTGAAGATATATTAGATCTTCAAATCTAATAGGCCCAGCATGGTGCCTAATCATTGTGTGTGTGTGTGTGTATATATATATATATATATATATATATATATATATATTTGAAAATGGCTTAAAGATGAGATTATAAATGTTCTCACTACAAAAACAAAGGTATGCAAAGGGAAAGATATGCTAATTAGCCTGATCTAATTACTTCATGGTGTATGCAGACATCCAACATAATATTATACTCTATATTTATTTAACTTATTTTCTAAATCGATTTTGGTGGTGGACCTGGGGCTTGAATTCATGGCTTGAGTGCTGTCCCTAATATTCTTTTGCTCAAGGCTAGTGTGCTACCTCTTAAGCCCAAACTCCACTTCCAGATTTTGGTGGATAGTTCAGTGGAGATAAGAATATCATAAACTTCCCTGTTCAAGTTGACTTTGAACAGCAATCCTCAGATCTCATCCTAAGTAGCTAGAATTAGAGGCATGAGACACCAGCACTGTCTTCAGATGTGTAGTAAAAAAAATTACACTGCATTATATATTTATGCTATTTTCCCTTATTATTTCTAAACTTTCATATATTGCACATGCACACCCTATATTGAATATTTACCATCCTTATTTCCCTTATTTTTAATAGTTTTGGGTTTTTTATTATATAGTCTTTATATATAGGCACAATTTACTTCAATTTATTTACCCCTCATCCTCTTTCACCCTTCTCTTTCCACTACTCCCCAAATAATCACAAATCTACATTTTACCTATAAGAGAAATATGTGGTGAATATGTGGTATATTTCTAGATTTCCTGTGAGCAAACCTTGCAGAACATTTTTCATATATAATTAGTCACTTATGCTTCTGATAATTGCCTGCTCAATTAATTTGTTAATTTATTGTTTTGTTATATCACATTTTTGTATTATCCTATAATGTAACCTACACTGATTATACGATATCATTATTGTGAATGATGCCATGTTAAACATATGCATATAGGTGTCTTCATAGTAAGAAAATATTAATTCTATTATATATATTCAAGGGATATATATCTAGATTGCATTATAATTTTACATTTCATTTTTTAGGAAATCTCATACTGATTTTCACAATTGCTTGACTAATTTCCACTGCCTTTAGCAGTAGTACATAAGATTTCCTTTTCTGTTTTACTGACCAAAAATATAATCGCTTATTATTTGGAATGTATATTCAGATTGGGGTGAAATGGAATCTCAATCTAGTTTTTTTAAAAGACTTTTATTAGCATATATTGGTTGTACTGGATTGTTTTATTGTGATATTTCCATACATGCATTTAACATATCATCATCTACTCAACTCTTCTATCACTCCTCCATATACCTTTTTCAGCTTCTTAAAACAATTTCAAGCTGGGAATCCATTGGTTCATACCTGCAATCCTAAATTCTAAGGAGGCTGAGATCTAAGGATCATGGTTCAAAGCCAGCCTGGGCAAGAAAAGTCGGTGAGACTCTTATCTCCAATTAACCACTAGAAAACCAGAAGTAGCTCTGTGGCTCAAGTACTAGAGAACTTGCCTTGAGCTGAAGAGGTCAGGGACAATGCTCAGGCCCAGAGTACAAGCCCCACGATGACCACCACCACCACCACCAACAACAACAACAACAAAAACAGTTTCAAGCCATGAACTGGTGGCTAATACATGCAATCATGTAACTGTATTACTCATATGGCTGAAATCAGAGCAAAGGTCATGGTGTGAAGCCAAAAATGCAGAAAAGTTCATGAAACACCTATTTCCTACCTACCACTCAACAACTGGAAGTGGTGCTGTGGCTCAAATACTATACAATCAGATGTGAGCAAAATTGTTAAGGAAAATGCACAATACCCCGTACACCCCCCCCCCACACACACCATGTATGTTTAAACTTGGACCATGTCCATCAGTCCTCTCCTTTCCTACATGTTCCCACACCCCACCCAGAGTCTGCTTTATTAAACTGCATCCCTTTTTTATTTTTAGAATTTGTTTTCCTTTGATAACTAAAGATATTTTATATATTTATTAAGCATTTCTACTTCTTTTGAGAACATATTCTTTAATTTATTTGCTCATTTAATGTTTATAATATTTATTTTCTTCCTTTGAATTCTTTATATGATCTGGATATAAACCCTTTGTAAGAAAAAAAATAGATGAGAAATATTTTCTTCCAATTTGGTTTGTTTTTCAATTTTTTTCTATAATTTCTAGAGTTACTAGAGTCATTTCAGAAAGCAAATGCCTATGCCTATATCTTCAATTATTTCCCTTCATTTTCTCACAGAAATTTCAGGCAAAAATTTAGGTCTGGTTTATTGAATTGATTTTTGAACAGAGCAAGAGACAAGATTTTCAGGCAGTTATCCAGAGATCCAAAGTAATACTAACTTTCTTAGTATCATTTGTTGAAGATGAGGTCTATTGTCTAATGCATAATTATGACCACTTTGTTGAGAATTAGATGCCAGTAGCTGCACGGGGTTAACTCTGGGTCTTATGTTTCTCAGGATACATGTTTTTGTTTTTGTTTTGTGTTCCAGTAGCATGATGTTTTTTGAAAGGATGGCCATATAGCATAATTGGAAATCAGGTATTGTGAAACCTTAATTAAATCCTTATTCAGTTATAATATAATAAGTGAAGTAAGCTAGCCCAAAGAAAAATAGGTCCCATGGTTTCCCTTATTTGCAATGACTAATGTAAGTCTAGGATAAGCAGAAAAGGTCAAAAGCTATGTACATATGACCACATAAGATGATGTTAAGTGAAATGAACCCCAAGAAAAGGACACAAGTGTGCTGTTTTTCTTTCATGCTATTGTTATTAATGTACTTAAAATGTACTGCCCTGCATCTTTTATATACATTTTTCTAGTTTGGGGAGGGGAATGGAAATAACAAAATGCTGAAATAAGGACAGTCGACCCATTGTAACAATGAGACATACAAGACACTATGTTGAAAACTTTACAACTGGAGAGTGGGGGAGGGAGGAGTTGGGGAGGTGAGGTGGGAAAGGATGGTAGGGGAAATACAAAGGAGGAGGTAACAATGCTCCATAGGAAATGTACTCATTAACCTACTCATGTAACTGTAACCCCTCTGTACAGTATTTTTACAATAAAACACTTATAATTTTTAAAAGAAAATTAATAATATCAGATGGTGGCAGGAATATGGCCAAAGGGAATACTGATACACTGTTGGAAATACAAATGGAAAGCAGTATGATGATATCTAAAAAGACTAAACATAGATCTTTCCTATAACCTAGTGATCCCACTCGTGGGTATTTATCCAAATACGACAAACCAGCCTGCACTAATGCTACCAGCACAACCATGTTCAGTGCAGCATTTTTTTTTACCATAGCTCAGGAGTTTTAACAACTCCTCTTCAACTTTACTGATTTGAGTCTTTTCTGTTTTGTTCTAAGCAGTTTTGTTAGTTCAATATTATTTACCTTTGAAAGAACTGATCCTTTGTTCTATTTATCCTTTACATTGAATTTGTATTCCTTTAGTTAACTTCAACATTGTTCTTTTTACTAATTTTAAGTTTTACTCATTTGTAATTTTCTAAGTTATTTATTTTAAATCATTAGATTATTTTAAATATATATCCATTTTAATGTATGGATTCACAATTTTAAGCTTTATTCTTAAAACATCTTGGTCATGTTCCACATATCCTTATTTTGTTTTGGTTTTAAAATTTTAAAACTTTAAACTGCCACATTAAAATACATACTGATTTTAGGGTTTATTAGCAATGCAAAAAAGAAGTGAGCATCCTGGAAGCCAGGATATGGTGTTTCTAAAACATCTGGAAGGAGGGAAGGTGCCTGCAGGGAGGCTTTTCTGGGGAGGGATGGTGCTGGCTGGGGCTGGTAAGGGAAGGTCGGTCAATGTCCATATACATTCATTTCTGTCTGTTGCCTTTCATTTATTCACCTAGTATCACTTGGGGACATTTCAGATAACTGAAAAACACGTGGCTGAATCCGTTCTCCAACTGCATTTGATAAATAAATTCCACTTTGAGATGGGGAAATATTGGGTTCCATGGATACTCGAGGGCTCACTGTGATCAGCAAGTATGTTAGCTCATCTTTCCATTATATATCTGATTATATATCAATTTTGATTCTTTCATTCTATACAAGTCTTTATGAATGAGGAAGACTAATGCTGATGAAGCATAAATAGATCTATTTTTTAATCTGATCACCAGTCTGACTAATTGATGACTTAAGATCATTCATATTTTGGGTTATAAGTGAGAGAGAAGTGCTAATCTCAATAACTTCGTTCTTTCCTTTTCCTGATTTATTGGAGAACTCCTTGGCCTTCTTCCTCAATTATTAATTGTAAAATTGGTTTTGTTTTATTTTATTGAGTTAATGTTTTATTCTATATTAATTCTTTGTATTTAGTTCTATATTTCAAGTGAGATTTACTCTCTCCTAAGCTCTCTGGACTGCAAATGTTTTCTTTCTATGTGTAAGACTTCTTTTTATATATTGTGCAATGCTATAGCTGTATTGATAGTCATGGATTACTTTAGCTGTACTTATCCTGAAAAATGTTGTTTTTCATAATTTTTTTAAAGAAAGTTTTGCTACACATGCTAATCTCGGTTGGGAGTTATTTAGTTTCAGGAATTAGAAAAAATACATTATTAAATATTTTTGGCTTTTAGACTTTCTGCAAAAAGATTTGCTGGTAATCTGTTAGGTTTGCCTTTATAAGGGAGAGATTTTGGGTATATGTATAAGAAAGAGAGATAGACAGACAGAGACAGTGACACAAAGAGACAGAGACAGACAGACATATAGACAAAGAGTTTCTTCATATTTTTCCCACATGGATACACTGGCAATATCTTCTGGGTGATACAAGAAGTTACTAGCTTCTAAGATATTCTTTCCAGTTTTAATTTTATCCTAACTCTATTTTTCTTATGAAATTATCCTGGAGTTCAATTTACTGAATCCACACAGAGCTAAACAGTCAGCTACAGATAAAGAACTTTATACACTTTTTATTTTATTTTATTTTGGTCTTTACTCTGAAGCTCTCTCTTCCAGTTCATTGTACCTGAAACCCAAGCCAGCATGGCAGCAGTAAACTGTGATTTTTGTTCTTCCACTTTATTTTGTTCCATTTATTTTGTTCTAGCATATCATTTATGCTTCATTTTGATTTCCATGAATTTATTAGTTCTTATCTTCAAGTTTCAGGTTGCATTGTGTTTCATTGTACATTTCTTAGCTCAGTACATATCCCATTCTTGTTTGATCTGCTTTTCCTCACCTCCATAAACTTCTTGAATATTTATACATATACATTCTACTGAAAATATTCATCATGTGTATATAAGGAAGGTTCTTTATTAATCATGTGTACAACATATGAATGATAGATGTTGGTAACCTTATTGTATAAATACAATATTTATATCATCTCTTGGTTTATTCTTACAAGAATATTATACAGTTTTCAAGACTTTCTCTTGGTTATTCACAGGAAGGATAGTTTTTAGTTTTATGTCACATATTAATGGTGACTTCTTGTAATGTCATAGCATCATGTTCTTTTTTATTAATAATTTTTTCATTGTGAAAATACTGCACAGAGGGATTACAATTACATGAGCAAGGTAATGAGTACATTTCTTATCAAGCATTGTTGCCTCCTCCTTTGTTTCCCCTTACCATCCCTGCGCTCCCATCTCTGCTTCCCATCCCTCCCCACCCCAGCCGATACATCTCTGAAGTCTAATCCTATTAACAGGGTTCTACTTTCTACAACATATCAATTTATTTTCTTAACTAGAACCCCTGGATTTCTCCAATGTCCTTTATTTTTGACTGAGCTTGAACTTCATCATTTCAACTCAAATTTCTCTTCATTAACTTTGCTTTTTTCTGCTAGTTATTTATGAGTTCAGCTTAATGAAAGATCAGCTAAAAGATATTGATAATATGTTTAATGTAATTTTTTGTGATTCTTTCTCTGTAGCCTTTCCTGAGGCATTACTATTAAAACCCAAGCCACAGTGGCTGCAGTGAAATGTGGTAACTGCAAGGGGAGAACATGCTATAGATATCTACTATTTATCAAGCACAGCAATAAATGTATTTTTCAGGGACTTGGGCACATTCTGAGTAAAGAATTTGAGCAGATATAGTATGAGACTGTAAAAGTCTCCTCACTACCAAAAAAGAAAAGACAAAAAAAAGTCTCATAAACAGTCTTCCACTGCTTCAGCACTCCTGATCTAACAAGAGGATTCATTGGACATTAGCAGAAGTCAACCAATCAGCATTAACCATATTTTAGCAAGCACTATACATTTATTATGTTTTATATCTTTAATTTCAGAATGTGTTGTGTGACCAAGCATATTATCTAGAAGTATCTGAGTAATGTAGAAACTCTGGATGAGTTTTTGGGTGTATGTCTCAAGTACTGAATACATTTTCTTGTAAGAGCCAGATCAAATAAAGGTGGAATAATTTATGTATAAATGTGTGTGCAAGACATCTTTTTTTGGGGGGTCCAGTTGTTGAGCCTGAACTCTGGGCCTGGGCACTGTCTCTCAGCTCTTCAGCTCAAGGCTAGCACTCTACCACTTGAGCCAGAGCGCCACTTCCAGCTTTTTTATTTTTGCTTATGTGGTGCTGAGGAATCGAACCTAAGGCCTCATGTATGCAAGGCAAGTGCTCTACCACTGAGCCACCTTCCCAGCCTGCAAGCCATATTTTTATGAGTGTGTATTGTGCATATACAAAACATATATTCTATTAAGTTGACATTAATCTCCCAAGAATCAGACATAAATAAAATGAAAACATTTGAATATCTTGCAAACAAGCAGATAACGAGTTGTTCTTCTAAATTCTGAAATTCTACTCAGCAGAGCTGAACAACAGAAAAATATAAGAGAAACATCTAAAAATTAACTACATGAGAAAATCCAAAAAAAAAGACAAAATGATTTCTCATAGTTTTGATGATGATGAACCTAGAAATTGCTGAAATTTATTCCGAAAACAAGGGAGGACACATTTAAGTAGAAGTCAGGTAAATCTGTTATAAAAATAGCTAAGCAGCAATAAAAGAAACTTAGCTTTCTCGATTTCATGGCTGAGTTCAAGGGAACAACAAGAGTGTGAGTTCTAAAGCTGTTTGAGGGCCTTGAGAGACTGAAAATCTATGCTAAAAAGGAACTACTGAGATCAGAAAACAAAGCAAGCAGCACAAAGGTAACTGAATGAGAGTGAGAGAGAGAAAGAGAGGTAAACAGTGAGAAACATAGACAAAGACAAAATACTAGTAACGTTAAGTAACAAAAGCAAAATCATTTCTTGAAATGTATTTGTAATAATTTCTTGGTGCTTTACTGTAAGAAGCTATGGAGCCATGAAACTTTGAAACTTATCTTGGAACATTCTTATACACAGGAGGGCAATTTTATAATTGTCATAGATATTCATAGAATGTTAGTGTGTGTTTCAACTCCATACATTCAAACTCCTTTTAAGAAAAAAAAACCCACAAAATCAGACATATAGAAAATAGCTTCTTACACACAGCAAGATGTAATAGAATACAACTTAACTAGCAACATTTTAAGACATTGTAGATTAATATTTCCAATTAACCAAAATTAAATTTAATTAATTAAATAAATCTGAGCAAAACATCAATAAAACTAACTTTGCAAATAGAGATCAAAAGGCAGAGATATAATTCAGACATCCTTTTCTTCAATTCAGTTTAGAATGCCTAGCTACAGCAATAAGCAAAGATGCAAACATAAAGGGGATCCAAATAGGGAAGAGGAAGTAAAACTCTCTCTTTTTGAAGATGACATGATCTTGTATTTGAAGAATCCCATGGACTCCACTCACAAATTACTGGAGCTGATATGAAACTTTGGCAAAGTAGCAGGGTATAAAATCAACCCTCAAAAATCAATAGCTTTTCTGTATGCCAACAATGAGAAGAGCGTGGCTGAAATCAGGAAATCAACTGCATTCATAATAGTCCCAGAAAAAATAAAATACCTAGGAATTAACTTAACCAAAGAAGTGAAGGACCTCTACGATGAAAACTTTAAAAACCTGAAAAAGGAAATCAAAGCAGAACTTAGGAAGTGGCAAAACCTCCCATGCTCCTGGATTGGAAAGATCAACATCATGAAAATGGCAATACTTCCCAAGGCTATCTACAAATTCAGTGTGATAACTATCAATATTCCAACCTGATTCTTCAAGGAAATAGAAGAGGCAATCCAAAAATTCATATGGAACAATAAAAGACCTGAATAACAAAACTAATTCATAACAGAAAGTACAGTGCTGAAGAAATATCAATACCATATTTCAAGCTCTACTGCAAAGCCATAGTAATCAAAACAGCTTGGTACTGGCACAAGAACAGACGCGAGGACCAATGGAATAGAATTAAAAACCCAGAAATGAACCTACAGACCTATAGCCACCTAATCTATGATAATGGAACCAAAAAAAATAGAATGGAAGGAAGACAGCTTCTTCAGTAAATGTTGCTGGCAAAATTGGTTAATCATCTGTAACAAACTAAAGCTAGATCCCCATATATCACCCTGAATCAGAATCAACTCCAAATTGATAAAACACCTTCAAGTAAAAGCAGACACCTAGAAAACATTACAGGAAGGAATAGCAGAAATGCTAGGTCTCCTTGCCACAGGCCAAAAATTTCTTAATAAAGACCCATAAACACAACATATCAAAGAAAGGTTGGACAAATGGGATTGTAAGAAATTGCAGAGCTTCTGCATGGCAAAGGACATATCTAGCAAGATCAATAGAAAGATCACAGATTGGGACAAGATTGTCACTAGCCATACAACAAACAAGGGTCTCATATTTAAAATATACTTGGAACTCAAAAAACTAAATCCCCCAACATCAAATCCTCAAAGAAACAACTGCCCAATAAATAAGTGAGCTAAAGACTTGAAGAGAAACTTCTCTGAAGAGGAAAGAAGGATGGCCAATAGACACATGAAGAAATGCTCAAACTCCCTAGCCATAAAAGAAATGTAAATCAAAACAACATTGAGATACCACCTCACCACAATTAGAATGGCTATAATCAACAACTCTAATAACAACAGATGCTGGAGGGGATGTGGCCAGAAGGGAACCCTACTGCATTGTTGGTGGGAGTGTAAACTTGTTCAACCACTTTGGAAAGTGGTATGGAGGTTCCTCAAAAGACTCCACATAGAGCTTCCCTATGACCCAGCAATCCCACTTTTGGGCATTTACCCAAATGGTTACAAACAATGCCACACTAAGCTACCAGCACAACTTTGTTTATTGCAGCATTATTTACCATAGCTAACATATGGAACCTAACCTGATGCACCTCAGTAGATGAATGGATCAAGAAAATGTGATATATATTTCTAAATACACACACACACACACACAGAATGGAATTCTAAGCTTCCATCAGAAAGAATGTCATTATCCCTTTTGTTAGGAAATGGAAAAAATGTATTAAATGAAGTAAGCCAAGCCCAAAGAAAAATAAGTCCCATTATTTCCTTGCAATAACTAGTGCATGTATAGGACAAGCAGAAAAGGCCAAAAGCTATGAACATATAACCATATAAGATAATGTTAAGCAAAATGAACCTCAACCTAAGGACACACATACCTTTTTTCTTTCTTGCTATTGTTTCTAAGGTATTTATAATATATCATGTGATTTTTTTTGTTTCTTTGTATGTTGCTCCCCCATGGTATAACCCCTGTTTTCACTGTATTTGCTGTCAGTGCTCTGTATCTTGTATATACACTTCTCTAATTTGGGGAGGGGAAGGGAAAAACAAAATGCTTAAATAAGGATACAGGTTGACCCATTGTAACAATGAGCTGTATAAAACACTATGTTGAAAATTAACTTTACAACTTTGGCTGGGATGGGGATGGGGGGATGGGGGGGAACCTGAGGGGGGTAGTTGTGGAAGTGGGAGGAAAGGGATGGTAGGGGGAAAGCAAAGGAGAAAGCAACAATGCTTAGTTGGAAATGTATTCATTACCTTACTCATGTAACTGTTACCCCTCTGTACAGCATTTTTACAATAAAAAAACATACAAAAAATAAAGTTACAACTACTAGGGTACCTTGAACTATCTTTAGTAATTGTACTTTTAGTAATAATGTAAACAAGGCATCTGTTGTCTTGATGTGATTTGAGTCAAAGCTTACATACTATGAAGTATATTTAGCAAATACTGCATAATTGCATTGACCTTCTAAATGCACCTGCCTCTTAGCAGAAAACAAAGGCTTTGCAGACCATCTTAACTCACTTAAAATTGAAAACAAACAATCATAAACACTTAAATGTATATGTGAACAATACTCTCAGTTTCTTTATTAAATGAATTCTAAGGGAAATAATCATAAGAAACACTTTGTAAATTATTTAATAACATCGAAGAATCAGTTACTTCAGGATTGATTACAAATAGTACAATTATGATTTTTGAAAGCACTTGTTCAAGTGCATACTGAAATATGTATGGAATTCATGCAATAAGTAGAATTTGACTGAAAATTAGCCTATGATGAGATCTGAGAAAGAAATTAGATAGACTTAGCAAAAAAAATACAGAGAAAGTATTGAAACTGAATATTGGATACTTAAGTATTTTTTCGGCTATTCTGTCTCTTTTCATTGTAAAATGCTAATATGGTATCAACAGTAACATCAATGACAAAAGAGTACTGGTTTAGGAATAAAGAGCTATCAAAAATTATTTACAAAGCTGGGAATAAAAACAGACAAATGAAATTGAACCTATGTCTATGCTTGACTCACTTACAAGCTCTTTCCATTTTGTACTGTTTTATTCCACGTGTCCTCCCTACTTTAAGAACAAGAAAGAACTGGACCACTACAAACTTGCTATACATAACCAAAAAATTTGTTAATTTTTTTTGATGTGTTAAGCTATTTCATACCTTTCCCCCCTTATACTGCATAGTATGTTTAAGGTTTTTACAATAAATGTGGTCTTTTTGTTTATTTTTGTTTTTAAGCACATTTTGTACTTATTGTTCAACAGGGAGAAATATGACCTCATTCCATGTTCCAAATAATGCAACAGTGCCCTAATGTTTAGTTTATCAGATCCGAAGGGTAAAAAACACATTACTCTTCACTTCTAAAAATCCCCTTAGCCTTAAAACAGTTAGCAAGAAATCGAACAGCAGCACATGGGAATATCAATTGATTAAACACAATAGGTGATAAGTTTTTCAAAATTAAACAAATTGATGTGTTTTATCATTCATATAGGTGCAACAATCTCTTATCTTTCTTTTAACTCCCTTTGAGGTATAATAAATATCCATAGGTTTCCACTGACTTTAAATGTACAATCCAGATATAGAGACAATAGTCATTTAGCCACCTTCTTGCTCAAGGTGTAAAATATTCCTAACATTGTGGAAATTTCCTTCTGCCCTTTGCAGTCAATTCTCTCCATGTCTAGGCAACAAGTGGTACCCTAGGAAACAATAGTTTTGTTAATGCTACAACATTATATAAATTTTATATGAAATATTAAAGTATGTAGTCTTTAGTTCCTGGCTTCTTTACAGGGTTCAGAAGCATGTCATATGAGAAAAGTTCTGTGATTTGATTCCTGAAGACAACTTGGCCTACTGGATAATAATAGAAAACAAAACAGAAGCCACATTTCCTGTCTACAATCCCAATACCAGAGGGACACTTTGGCTATATATATATATATATATATATATATATATATATATATATATATATATATATATATATATTAGAGAGAGAGAGAAAGAGAAAGAAAGATATATATATATATATATATAGCCATATAATATACATTATACATGTATATGATTATGGAATCCCATGTTTATACCCAGGGCTGGACTTGAATGGCAATTTTGCAACCTATGTATTCTTCACTGCTGTTACTAGTATGTCTGACTTGTGGTAGTTGTTAGTCTCACTAACTTCTTTGCCCATTCTGCCGTTAGATTAAATTTTCTAATTTTCTACCTGCCAGGAGCTAGAATTAGACAAAAACTAACTTGGCTCAGCCTTATTTTCTCTGTTTTACTTAAGGATGAAGGGAAAAAGATCTTTTGCCTTTCCATTTCTCCCAAATTTCCATGAAGAACTTCCTTTCCTAGTCTTTTTTTGTTTTTTGTGACTGATGTTTTCCTATTACATGTTCCAGTGAAGACTGATCATTAAAAAATAGGTACAGTGGATCAAGGTTATAATTCTAGCTGCTAGGAAGTCAGATATTGCAAAATGGCACTTCAAGTCCAGCCCCAGCAGAAGGTTCCCTATACTCAAACTCAATCAATATCTCTATGGGGTAACAAAGTTCTTACCTCAGGATGGGGTGATAACCCTCTTACCTCAGGTGAAGTGGATGAGTACAATGGCTGGAAACAGTTGTCATGTTTCTGCCATCCCCAGCACCCAGGAAGAGCAATAGTAAAAATTCTGCCCAATTCACCAGGGCATAAAGAGAGATACTACCTGAAAAAACAAATGCAAAATAGAGACTGGAAGTTTAGCTCAATTGGTACCTGCCTTGAAAACCCTGAGAAACTAAGATCAGTCTCCAACAATGTAAAAATTAAAGCAAACCAATTTCATTCTCTTGGTTTTAGACATGAATCTGGCACATAATCAATCCTCTTCTATATTACTAACCACAAGAAATGATAATAATGGAAGATAATTTCACTGTTGTGGGAGATGCATTCTCATTAGTAGAACTGGAATCATTTTTGGAATCAACACAATGATGAATTGGTGTCATCACCTATAATTTTCTGCTTCCTGTCCTTCCCTTCATCCACACTCACAAACACACACACACACACACACACACACACACACACACACACACACACACACACACACACAGATAGGAGCAAAGAAGAAAAAAAAACTATAGTTGAAAACAAGAAATTCTTTTAAACAGAAGAGGCATGTAATCAGTATTTAGAATATGATGTGGTTTAGCTAACTTTATAAAATTAGTACTTGCTTATAAAAATAAATTAATGTAAAATACGACATTCAAAAGGAATACATTTTATATATAAATATGTATTCAAATGTTTGTTGTATTTTTTTCATAATAACCCAAACCTAGAAACCACCAAATTTTCTACCATCTGCTTAACAGATAAGTAATTTTTGTATATTCATAAAATAGAGTACTAGTTTGCATAAAGGAATAATACTATTTATGTTATTGCAAGGAGGAAGTCCAAAGTAATACCTTAAAGAAACCTAGAAACAGTTCCTAAGACTGACATTTTGTATGATTTCATTCATAAGGCATTTTAGTAAAGGTCAAAACTAGAAGCAGGATTCAGATGAAACATTGCCTGGGGCAAACAATGGTGGGCATCTGTGGATTAGGCTATAAAAAGACACAGGAAACTCTTACCATAATAACTATTGTTCCTTGATTGTTTGCCAACCTACACATGTACAATGGATTAATTTCATTCTTTATATATTGCAGTCAATAAACATCAAAAAGGACAAATTTCATAATTTGAATTAAAGTAATAAGTACTAGTCACATTTCTACATATCTATACATTCTATACTTTGTTGATTTTAGATGGTCTTTCATCAGTATGGTGATTGTATATGTATATTCATATATGAATACATAAATATGCTAATCATACATATATTTATACATAGATGTACATGTATGCATGTATGTACAAATATCCATGTATTTACGTGTATATACATCTGTGTGTGCCAGTGTGAAAGTATCCAAGATGCTATGTGTTCTGAATGATCTTGTCTCAAATGTCTTTTTTTCTTTACTTTTCTTTCTTTCCTTGATTTTGTCCTAAGACAAGATTTCTTTTGTAGCTTCTTTTAGCTTAGAATTTGCTATGTAATGACGGGATAGGCCGGAATGCTGGTACTCCTGTTAAAATTTCCTAAACATTGAGATTAAAAGCCTATTTCATCACATCTCATGGCAGTGCTGTTTAAATTGCTTTTATTATTTACAATAGTGTGTTGAGCTGATATGCTTAATAACATGGATATATATGTAGATATGACATACCATCAATTTTGCTCCATGTTATTACCCATGGTAAATGATAATGACTGAATACAAATTCCCATGATGGTGGAGATGCTTTCTGTCATATTTAGTGGAATTAGAGTAAATTTTTCAGTAAATGAGCAAATATTTTCATCAGTGTATATGCTATCATTTGTACTTTTAGTATTTCTTAGTATTTTCTTGTATATACAAATACAGTTTTGTCCAATATAATTAATACTAGAATAAAGCATAGAACTTGAGTTATAAAATCAATTTAGTCAGTTCAATAAGTAATCATTCAACAAGCCCAAATTAAGAACAATTAGTAACATTTTGAGACATTATAGAAAAATAGGTTCTGGGTAGAAAGAATGACATTGCCCCATTTGTTAGGAAATGGAAAGACTTAGAAAAAAGTATATTAAGTGAAGTAAGCCAGGCCCAAAGAAACATAGGTCCCATGGTTTCCCTTATTTGCAATAACTAGTGTATGTCTGCGACAAACAGAAAAGGTCAGGTAAGTTGATGTAAGGTGAAATGAACCCCAAGATAAGTATTCAAATGTTTTTTTTTCTTTCTTTCTTGCGATTGTTTCTAACATATTTATAAGATGATTTCTTTGTTGTTTTGTAGTCCCTCCCCCACGGTATAACCCCTGCTTTCATTGTATTTGATGTTGGTATAATTTGTGGAAGGGAAGGGAAAAAACAAGCCATTTAAATAGGGATACAGGTGGACCCATTGCAACAGTGAAATGTACAAGTGGTTATGTCGAAAACGAACTTTACAACTTTGGCGGGGGTGGGGGGGTGGGGGGAGGAGAAGGGATGGGAAGAGGAAACAAAGGAGGAGGCAACAATGCTTGATAAGAAATGTACTCATTACCTTGCCCATGTACCCCTCTGTACTATATTTTCACAATAAATTTTTTTTAAAAAAAGAAAAATAGGAAATTATCATTAAGATACTTTTTACTTAAATGGATAATATTCTGGGAAGAAACCCTTCAAAGGGATGAATGAAAAAAGAACCAATTTAGAAAAAAATAACAACAAATAAAAAAAAAACTGAGCCCAGAGATTGTACAAAATTTCAATTACGTCAGATCAGAGAAATTATGAAAAGAAAGTCAGATATGACTCATTAGAACACAGGAATATTTAACACACATATATTATTGTGGAGCTAAATATCAAAACCAGGATATCACTAATGCTAAGCAGAAATTTTACCACTGAGATACAACTTTAACTCATTCATTTAAATAAGTTTTTTACTGTGAAAATACTGTACAAAGTGGTTACAGTTACATGAGCAAGGTAATGAGTACATTTTTTCTTGCCTCCTCTTTTGTTTTTCCCCTACCATCGCTTCCCTTCCACCTCCACAACTACACTAAATTATAAAGTTCTTTTTTCAACATAGTGTTTTGTACATCTCATTGTTTCAATGGGTCAACCTGTATCCCTATGTTTTTGACCAGATATATTTTGTGAACTTCACAAATATACATACAATACATACTCAAGGAAGTCAAATTTTACAAATATATTTATATAATGCACCCTAAGAAGAAAATTGTATTAAGTAATTATGTATATTATATAACTTAATCTTTATAATATTGATTTTAGTGTGCTTAATAACCCATCTGTTACATATGAGAAATTTGACATAAATTGTGTACATATATGAAATAAGCTTTAGGCAATACTATGTAAGGTTGTATTTAAGCAAAACCCAAACATATGTTCATCTGGATCATAATGATAAGGCCTAAACATGGATCATAGTTGGGAATAAGACATTATATTTCATTTAAAATCAGAACATATAAAGATGACTTAAATAATAGCTATATTATCATTGTATTTTTATGAGAATTATTTAAAATAAATAAGAGCAATATCTGGATGTGGTGATATAAGCTTGTAGTCCCAACACCAGCAGTCAAACGTCTGGGGCAAGGAGATGAATAGTTTATGCTTCATCTAATACTGGAAAGGAAAGGAAAAGAAAGGAAAGGAGGGAGAGAGGGAGTGAGGAAGGGAGGAAATAGGAAGGGAGAAGGAAGGAAGAAAGAGAAAAAGAATAAGAAAGAGGCATAATGCAAATATATTCAATATATAATATATTTTATTAAATCTAAACAATATCTAATGCTATTTTCTTTTTCTTTTCTTTTTTTTCGGTCAGTTGTGGGGCCTGAACTCTGGGCCTGAGCACTGTCCCTGAGCTCTTCAGTGCAAGGCTAGCACATTACCACTTGAGCCACAAAACCACTTCTGGCTTTTTCAGCTTAAGTGATGCTGAGGAATCGAACTCAGGGCCCCATGCATGCAAGGGAAGCACTCTATCACTGAGCCACCTTTCCAGCCCTATTGCTATTTTCTTGTAATCTTATCTGAACCTATTGTTCAATGTGCAAGTTATTTGAGGCTAAATTTCATCATGAAACATACTGTTTTTATTGGGAGAACTGTAAATCAAACATAGATTATTATATATCATAAAGTAATAGGATATAAGACATATATTGATATTAAGCTAAATGGTTGCTTGGACTCCAGAAGTATAGTAGGCAATATTTTCACATAGGAGAACATTATATTTGAGTATATAAAGAGTTCTCTTTCCCTGTAGTAGAACCTCCTGTGAAGAAAGTATACAGATTGTGTGTGTGTGTGTGTGTGTGTGTATGTGTGTGTGTGTGTGTGTGTGTGTGTGTGGTAATTAGACCTCCCATCCAGTGTGTTAAAGAAATAATATCTTCTAGTAATAAAAAAGTCAGGCTTTTGTGTTCTTTGAATTTCACAAATATTTAAGGGAATAGACTGGACCAGCCCTTAACCATAGCTGAAATGTATCAGCTTCTTCAATAACTCAAGCTAGTTTAACTGCATTAAAGAATCTTCAACCTCAGCAAATAAAAGCACCCCTTGAAATCACAGTTTACTGAAAAAAAGAATGAGTTCTTTTAAGGGAGATTTAACTTACCCTCAAGTTAAATTTTGAGAAAATTAAAGTACTTTGCTTTTTTCCTTAGCTTAAAATACAGTTGTGGAAGAATTGCACCTAATGCTTTGAAAATGTAAAATGTTCTCTTTCAGCTTGGTTAATATTGCCTACAAAATAATTGCTAGCAGAAGAGAAAAAAAATCAAGAAGTTAAAATTATCAAGAAAAGCACTTTTGTTTTTAAAAGGATAGATGACAGCAAATGCACAGGTTTTATTAAAGATATCAATCAGCTAGCTAAAAGGCCCATCTGTGGTTCTGCATGCCCGAGGCACAGAAGTACCTATGATCATCATGCTTTCAATATTACTATAAGCCAGATTTGGTCTTTGCTACAATCCTGTAAGAAAGTGTTTATTTGTGTATACTTTTTTGCACACCCTTGTTTCTCTAGTACTTTACAATTTGTTTTTTTTTTTTGAGGTACAAATGTCTTCTTGATGAAAATCAAGTTTCAATCATTAAATTCCAATCATAAAAATTTCAATTTCACAGTCGGAGATTCATTTAATAAATAAAGGATGGCCTTAGAATTTTTGTTGTTGGGCTGATATATAGTTCAGTGGCAAAGCACTTGCCTAGCAAGTGCAACATCCCAGGTTCAATCCCCAGTACCAGAAAAGAAAAGACAAAAAAAATGAAACAAAGGGAAAAATAAAGAAATTGATGGTGTCTTTGTTGTTTTCAAATTAAGCTTCAGTTAGAGCCATTGCTCCTGTGTCTTTAACAATAAACTGATATTATTAGAATGACCTTGTTCTGTTTTAAATGTCTTTCTCTAAATACCAGGAATATACTATTAGACCTTAGCAATAAATGATGAGTTTAAATTTTGAGTATTCTGTATGTATCTTTAAAAGTCATAGGGAAATTAAAGAGTATATATGGCTTACAATATTGTTTTAAGTAATTGCAGACATAATTTGTATTTTTAAACATTTTTATATTGGAATTTTAAAGATACTTTATAAAGTTATGGGAATTGTTTAATACCCTGTAGCCACTAAACAGATATCAACATGATCAAATTTTAAACAAGAATGTAAAGACTATTTATCAACTTGTTACTTATTATTTTCAAATAATAAATCAATTAATAAGTAAATAATAAACAAATAATTCTATTATTTTTAAATAAGACCCATATATTCCACATCATTGATAAAATCAGAGTCTATAATATCATTTTAAATTTCATCTCTTCTATAGATATTGTAAATTTTAACAAAATCCATAGAATTTTCTAAAAATATAGGAGGAACTTCAAGCAGTTCAGTGAACATAAATACTTAGAACAATTTTGTGCATATAGAAAAAGATTGAAATAGTTTTAAAGCAAAAGCAGAAATGTTTAAAAAGAAAACTTTATTGTCTCCTTAAAGAAAATTATTATATTTGAATGATTAGCCAGTAAATTTTACAAATACAAGGTTTCCTTGGAAAAGAAGATTTGACTTTATATCAAAACTTCTTTTCAAGGTATTAGACTAAAGCTGCAGGAAAAGACATTCTTCTTGATCTTAACATACAAGAAGGCTTAATTAATAAATTAGTTATGAAATTCAGTGTTGGGAACATTTGAAGTTATTTACATTTGTGCTTGGTGATGCATATATCAGAAAACCCAGGGAAAAACAACTTAGGAAAAGAAGGGTGTCTCATAGACAAAAAAGAGTTTTATCTTAGAAGGGTAAAACTTGAATTGGGCATGGTCAAAAAAATAGCTATACACATGGCATGACTGTGGAAATTATGTTCTTTAAAATATTGTAAAACTGCAATAAACATCAGAAAGAATGATATTGGCCTATTTGTTAGGAAATAGAAAGACTTGGAAAAAAATATATTAAGTGAAGTAAGCCGGGCTCAAAAAAATATAGGTCTCATGGTTTTCCTTATTTGCAATCACTAGTATATGTCTGAGACAAGCAGGAAAGGTCAGATAAGATGATGTTAAGTGATGAACCCCAAGACAAGTATTCAAATGTTTTTTTTTCCTTTCATGTGATTTTTCTAACATATTTATAAGATTTTTTTTTCCTTTGTATGTTCTTCCCCCACGGTATAACCCCTGCTTTCACTGTATTTGATGTTGGTATAATTTGTGGAGGGGAAGGGAAAAAACAAATTGTTTATATAAGGATACAGGTGGACCCATTGCAACAATGAGATGTACAAATCATTATGTCGAAAAATGAATTTTACAACTTGGGGGTGGGGAATGGGAAACGAAGGAGGAGGCAACAATGCTTGATAAGAAATATACTCATTACCTAGCCCATGTTATTGTAACCCCTCTGTGCAGTATTTTCACAATTTAAAATAATTAATTAATTAGAAAATATATTATAAAACTAAGGATTGTACATGCAGGCATACTATTTCTAAGTTGAACCAAAATATATAAAATTAAATTTAACAGATTTCACCAATACTCTAGCTAAAATGTTCTTGTCCTTAATGTAATCTTAAGAAGAATACTTCTTGACGATTCTCTCCAAAGGTATTCTGTTTACAAATTAAGAATTAAGTGCTTACCAAGGTATTTGAGATTTTCATGGGTGAAAATACCAAGTGGTTTAAGATTCAAACCTCAACATTTATAACGTAATGTGAAATAGTTCACCCAATATGAGACAAAAGAAACAATTTTTAAAAGCTAAACAATCACAGAATCTAGAGAAAACTATGAATTGGGTAAAGTAAAGAAAAGTAAGTAAAGATAAATTGACTTTAAAGGAGACACTAAGCTGGGAACCCGTGGCTTATGCCTGTAATCCTAGCTACTCAGGAGGCTGAGATCTGAGGATCATGGTTCAAAGCCAGCCCAAGCAGAAAAGTCTGATCTCCATTAAACCACTAGAAAACCAGAAGTGGCGCTGTGGCTCAAGAGGTAGACCACTCACCTTGAGCTGAAGAGCGTAGGGACAGCCCCCCGGGCCCAGAATTGAAGCCCCACTACAAAAAAAAAAAAAAAAAAAGACACTAGCAGGATTAAGAGGCTAAAATGTCATATAGTAAGATACAGTTGTAGTTATGATGGAAAGCCTGAGTAGGAACATCCTGAGCCAGGAAGAGAGACTCAGTCTCAAAAATGTAGTCAATGCACAAATAGATTAGAAAGCAGAATCATCTATTGAGTCCTTGCCTATTAACTGCAGAGTCCTGAGTCCAAAATTCCATAACATCAAAATACAAAGCAAAGCCAATACAAACAAAATCACATCACATTATTCTATTAATATGCATATTTTAATGCTGTCATATATCACTTTAAAATAAACCTACATAGATAATTTTAGTGTTTTTAAATGTGAATCAGCACTAAATCACAAGTGTTCCTATATATAGTAATGCAAAAACTGGATACCTTCACAATCTGGCTAAGAAAGTCATCTATTATCTGTTCTTCATAGAAGCAAAAGTCAAAAATCTAATATAGAAATCTCACCTGGAAGGAAGAGTGTCAAACTCAGCAAGATGATCTATTGTCTTCACCACCTTTAAATAGTCTGACTTTTCACAAGGACTTTTCACCTTACACATGAAAATTCATTCATACTGCATTTCAGTACTCCCACATGTACATCATCCTTAATTTGAGACAGAAGCTCCGTAAGCTCCATATCTATAGCAATTTAAGATTCAGAAAAACATCCTTTTAATAATTCCTTGACTTCTATTGCTCTATATGTGAATTTCTGTGGAAGAATGAGATGAGTTCCTTAACTCTACCTCTGCTACATAGTAGGGTGACAGGTACAGGAAAACCAAAACACTTTCTCAGGAGCAGAATAGGATTCAGAGAGTACATGGCAAAGTTTTACAAAAGCCCTCCTGAAATCCACTGGAAATGTATGCTAGCACCTTATTTGGTATGTATTACACAGATTGCCTCTATCTAGCCCCTTGGGCTTCCTCACAGAAAGAATGCCATGTTTTTGCCCATGAAGTCTTCTCAATTCTCCTTCTTTTCATGGAGTTTTTGAGGGCTAAAGAACTTTCTTCACATTTTACATTCTTTATCCCTTTTAATCTTAAACTGATTTAATCCTTTTAAAATTTCTGTAAGCATACTATAGGTTAGTTTATAATCAACTACATTAGAAATGGACACATATAAAATATGTCCACCATAATAATCCAAATTTAATGTTCTCTGGGAGTCCACTCTAGGACAAATCACAATTAAATTATTATTAAACTTCTTTTGATGGATATATGATGGATATGGATATGTATCACACATGCTGTATATGTATATCTTAATGTATTGATCTATCTAGATAAATATATAAATACATTTATATATATATAGACACAGAAGATTTCCACTGGAAACTGTCTCAATCATTCTTGCTGACACAAGTATACGTCAAACCAAACTGGAATATTGTAGAATTCACTCTTTCTTCTTAGAACTAAAGCTTCATCATGAGATCTAATAGTTAAATTTAAAATTATAGTATAAAGATAAACCAAAAGAAATGCATGTAATATGTAAAGTGAATTGTATTTATTCACATAACGATCACATATACTAGCAAAGTTCATGGCAATTCACATGGGAAATTAAAACACACTTAATAGCTTAAGCAAAGTTAAGAACAAGGATAAAGTTAAATATCATATTATCTAATTGAAATTTATTACAAAATTACTAAATCACAAAGGTTGATATACTATTGTTGACTACAGAGAAAAATTATTGGAAAGCAAGCACACATCATAATAATTAATAATAATTGATATTCTACAGAACAGAAACAATTCATGAGTATGATGCTATCTGTTTAAAAAGCATTAGAGAAATGTAGGAAGAAAGGAAAAAATAAAAACATTACATGCAAACTTCATACCACACAAGAGTTAAGTGGATCACATACAATTGTAAGAATACAAGTGTAACTTACTAGAAGAAAGCGCAGCAGGAAGTTTCATAACTAGAGAAATATTTCCTATATGATACAATATATAGTATTGTAGCATAAAAGGTTCTCATTAAGCATGACCAACATTGCATTAAGAGATTATTTTTAAGAAAATGAACATGTTAAGTGAAATATTTTTTCATAGGTATCTAATTAAATACTTGGATAAAGAATATGTAAAGATTTAAGTAGCAGAGGCTCTCTACTAGCTACTCAGAAAGCTGAGAACAGAGGATTTCAGTTCAAAGCCATCCCTGTCCCCCCTCCCCAAAAATGAGCCCAAGAGACTCCATTACCAATTAACCAGAAAAAGTCATTCAGGAAGCATAGCTCACTTGGTAGCAAAAGAGCCAAGCAGAAGCTCAAAGTCTTCATGAGCTCAAGACCCAGTTTCAGCACATACATAGCAGAATTAGTAGTGCCAACTAGCAAGGAATTTCAACATACATTTAAAAACCCATCCAAAAATACATGCAAAGTTAAACACAGTCCATGAAATAATATCCTACACTGCCACTTATCATTAAGAACAAATTAATCACAATGTGATAGCTTGAAACTAAATAGAATTAATGAACAGTATGAAATGCCTCTGAGTATGTGCCATCAATAGAACTGTTATTTAATACTATTGAAAGTTTAAATTTATGGATCATTTTTAGTGTGCTTTGACAATTTCCATCAAGGTAAATTTCTACTCAGTTTCCAACTTCATAATTATTTTTCCTGTGTCTTTATTCAAAATAATAAGCATGCAGCTAAAACTGATTTATAAATAAAATTAAGCTTCTTTATAACACCTACTTGTAACAATACAAAAGTGAAAATGTACCATGTACATAAAATGAATTTATAAACAAATTATGCTATATGCATACATATTATTTAGTACATACCGAAGAACACATTAATGAAACATTGGATATGATGGACCCTAAAGAAAATCATTCTAAGTAAAAGAAATGAGCCTTTAATATGCATTTAATATGTAAATAGCTGCCTTCATTATGGTGGTATTTATAAGGTCATATATATATAATATTTATTTAATAGGTTTGAAATATATATCCTATATATCATATATTCAAATATATTTTATAAATTCAAATATATTTCAAACCAAAATGTGAGTAAACTTTATTATTTTTAAAAAGTAATGTCATAAATTATAGTTAAAGTATTTAGCAAAATTAAAGTGAAATTTTCAAAATGGTCCACTATTATTCTTTCAGAAGAAGCGGAGAATATATAGAATGAAAGCATATTTGACAAGAAATAATATGATTTTCTCCAGAGGAAAAGGTTCTCATATTGCAATAGCAAAGCAAATGTAAAACAGTAAAAGTCAATCTACATTAGCATTTTTTCTGACAAGCATTTTTATGTAATATATCCTTTTACCCATTTGTATTCAGTTTCAATGTAGTCACCTCTCGTCACTGAATACACAGACAAACCTAATTTGTAAAATGATTTTTTATAACTTCAAATACCCTTTAGTTTCTCCAGAATACATCAGTCCTTTCAATACTTTCTCAGAGCAGTCACTCTGATTAATCTGTTTTTCCACTTAATATTGGATGAGAAATATTAGTGGTAATCAGAATATATACTGTTCTGTTCAATGATTAGAACATACTGAATTTTATTTAAGTAGCAAATTCATTGAATGTTTCTCTTTTTTCCTTTTTTTTATTGTGTTTGTGTGTGTCTGTGTGTGTCTGTGTGTGTGTTTGTCAGTCTTGTGGACTTAAATTTAGGGTCTAGGTGCTATCATTTTGGTTTTATGCTCAATACTAACACTCTACTACTTTGAGCCACAAATCCATTTCCAGCTTTTTGGTAGTTAATTGGAGATAAAAGTCTCATGGAATTTCTTGCCTGGACTAGCTTCAAACTACCATCCTCACATTTCAATCATATACATGAGCCACCAGAACTCAGCCATTAAGTATTTCTTGAGTTAAAAAAATAAAAAAGCAAGAATTATATTATATATATATCGTATCATGAGAAGATTAAAATTAATATTGAAATTACCATCATAGTTTTATCTTAAAACTGTATATATGGTATACAATGATTCTTCAAATCTATATGTCTCTCTTTTACAATAAATTTCATATTTTATTTGGCAAAAATAAATTTAAAATCTCTATGTATAAATACACACACACACACACACACACACACTATGGAGAGGCTTCAAAACAGAAATATAAAGGGTTATGTCACAAGATAATAAAATAATTATAATAACTTTAAAAATCAGTGTTACAAAGAATATCCACCTTCAAATAATGGAGCAAATATATAAGAAGGAATTGAAGATGTTCAGCTTCAATGAAAATGAGTTGTGTAAACCAAAATTCTGAGATGCTAGTACTCCTTATAGATCAGTCTAGAACATCAATTTGGTTTTGATTTGACCGTGGGTTGGCAAAGATTTGGGGAAACAGGAATTGTCTTTCATTGCTGGTGAGAGTGATAATTTGTTGTACACTTCTATGTCCAAGTGTTAAATGCAGAAGCCTGTACTCCATTTGAGAATTATGTGGTAGAGTGCCCCTTGGGTAAAACATATAGAAAGACATATGTTTTCTGCCATGTATGTGTTTAGTATGACACCTATTTATTACATAGTCAAAAAGAAATGAAGATGAGACCAGAATATAAAAATGAAGTAGACATTTGGGGATTGAAAGAATCCCTCTACAGGATGTGACTATTAATGCTGTGGAAAATGGCACCAGTCAATTCAACAAGAAGAATGTGGCTAACACAGCAACCTAAGAAGCGTAGGTCTGCATCCTGCTCTTTCTTTCTATTTGTCTTCTCTATAAAGCTTGGGATGATGACTACAATTGTTTTTGAAATCCTAATCCCATGTTTATAAAGTTAGTGAATTAGAAGAAATTAGTTTCTTCAGGGCCAACTGAATGACTTTTGGTCCTTCTAAGCTGTTTTGCTGAGGACTCTGATGAACTAAACTGAAAGAATGTTACTTAAGTCAGTTGGATATGTTATTGATAGGTTAGAATAAAATGACATTTTTGAAAAGAATTCCATATGTCATAATCAACACTATACAAGTTAAAATAATTCATTCTTTTAAAACAATTCTTAGCAGTTCTATGTTCATAAATGCCATTATTCTCTATTCACTGAAGCTAATAATAACATAGAAGTGTCTCTTATATAAACAAAGTTAATTAAGATTATAGGTATGTTTTCTCCCCCTAAAATGTTTTTCTACATTATTATTACCTTTTTATTCTTGGACTCCTATATGGAGTCAAACACTGAATTCAGGTGAAACCTAGACAATGAGCTCCTTTAACTTTAGTCCTTACTTATGCTCTAATTTTCATATTTTCTATTAGAAATTTGATATTTGTTGTGATTTCTATTCTATTCCCTACTCAAGTAGATCCAATACTCTCCAGCTTCTGTAAGGTGATGGCTATACTTTCTATTATATATTACAACTCTGGAGTAATTATATATATATATATATATATAAAACTTAAAACTGAGGATACTGATTATAATAAAACAGAGATAAGTCTATTTCCATCTGTTAATGTTGAAATAGTATTTTGGATACATCAGCATGCTTATCCTCAAAATAAATGAAAGAAGGCAGTCTGACCGTAAAATAATAACTACTCGCCTGACGTCGGTGGCTCACACCTGTAATCCTAGCTACTCTGGAGGTTGAGATCTGAGGATGGTGGTCCAAAGCCAGCCTGGGCAGGAAGTCTCTGAGATTGTTATCTATAATTAACAACTAGAAATCGCAAGTGGCACCGTGGCTCAAGTGGTAGAGCACTAGCCTTGAGTGAAGACCTGAGGGACAGCACCCAGGCCCAGAATTCCAGATCCATGACCAACAACAATAACATCAACAACAGCAACAGCAAAGCTATTCAAGTGTCTGAAATCTGAAGATTGTTGTTTGACACTAACCTTGATAGAAAATTCTCTGAGACTCTTATCTCTGTTTAACTACCAAAAAATCAGAAGTAGAAAAATACCACATAAACATAAAAACTAAAAGACAGAGTTCAGGCCCTGAGTTCAAATCTCAGTACTGGCACACATACATACAAACACATATACACACAACAATAGTAATAATAATAATAATAATATAACTCATAATATAATACTCAATGTATACATGGAGCACTAGCTATCAAAAACCAGTTCAGTTTTCAGCAAATAGACGACAAATATTGAGCATTAAAGTTCTAGAATAAGTTGTTTGACTTACAATTAAAAAAAAAAATAAAACCCCCACAGTGTAACCCCTGTTTTCACTGTATTTGATGTTGTTATAATTTGTGGAGGGGAAGGGAAAAAAACAAAATGTGGACCCATTGCACCAATGTGATGTACAAGATGTTATGTCGAAAAACGAACTTTACAACTTTGGCGCGAGGGGGCAGGGGAATGGGAAGGGATGGAAAGGGGAAACAAAGGAGGAGGCAACAATGCTTGACAAGAAATGCACTTATTACCTTGCCCATGTAATTGTAACCCTCTGTAAGGCATTTTCAACAATAAATAAAAATAAAATACACTGCAAACTCAATATTAGAAATATTGATTTTCTTTTCAGGTTCCAGTGGGTCATGTGTATAAGCTACGCAGGAAACTTGAGATCTGAGGATCACAGTCAAGACAGTATGAAATTCTTATCTCCATTTAAACACCAACAAACAAACAATCAACAACAACAAAATTTCCAGAATGAAGCTGTAGCTCAAGTGGTGCAATGTTAACTTTGATGAAAAGAACCACAGGGACAGTGCCCAGGCCCAGAATAGAAGCACTGGGAACAAAACACACACACAAATATAGACATACAAAATGTTGTTCTATTTTATAGTGTACATCATGTCATTCCACAAATAAGCAATATTTATCACAATATTTACTACAAAACTTCCTTTGTTTCTAAAGCAAATATTTTCTCAACACACTTGCTCAAAATAATGATTCAATTTTCAATTTGGAAATGGTGGAATAATTGATGTCTTATTAATTCTTTATCCCTAAACATCTGTGAAATAGAACAATACACGAACATCAGAACAAAGATCCATGCAGAAAGACTACTCACAAAAGTCATTTCCTCATCCAAACACTTTCTTGAAATAAAGTGAAGGACAAATACATAGTAATCTTACAAGAGGTAGTTAATTAGTGTTGGATTCTGAAGCTATTAATGTACTTGTATTTGCCGAGCAAAATTGTAAAATATAGCAAATAAGGAACTCATAAAATTTACATAGGGATTTTCTTGGATCTTTAAATATCATCTGTGCATGTGCATGTCAAACATTTACAATGCTAAGTGCAAAATACATTAAGGAAGGCTATAATTCGATATGAAGAGCATAAAATACACATATATTACTAGAAAGGTGTAGGATTCAACATTGACTAGAATTTAAATGTTCTAAACCACTAGAATGAGTAGACCATTTTTTACCACCTTAATACTAATATTCAGTTCAGACTCTTAAAAAATACGCAACATAAGGGTTTATTAAAATTAGAATACAAGTAGCTCCTTTTCAAATATAAATAATAAAAAATTATCTATGATGACTATGATAAAGTCAAAAATACTCTCAAACAACAATAAAAATGCAGAAAACATGCAAACTAGTAAATAATTATTAAATATTTTATAAAATAAAAACTTGAGAGTAGCTAATTAAAAATCATTTAGCACATGTAAGAATAGGAAACTTTTAATTGCACTTTACAGTAAAAAAATTGAGACATAATGGAATTCTATGCCTCCATCAGAAAGAAAGGCATTGCCCCATTTGTTAGGAAATGGAAAGCCTTGGAAAAAATTATATTAAGTGAAGTAAGCCAGGCCCAAAGAAACATAGGTACCATAGTTTCCTTTATTTGCAATAACTACTATATGTCTGAGACAAGCAGAAACAGTAAGATAAGTTAATGTTAGGCGAAATGAACCCCAAGAAAAGGACTCAAATGGTATTTCTTTCTTGCTATTGTTTCTAACATATTTATAAGACATTTCTTTGTTGCTTTGTGTGTCCCTCCCCCATGTTATAACCCCTGTTTTCACTGTATTTGATGTTGGTATAATTTGTGGAGGGGAAGGAAAAAAAACAAATTGTTTAAATAGGGATACATGTGGACCCATTGCACCAATGTGATGTACAAGATGCTATGTCGAAAAACGAACTTTACAACTTTGGCACGGGGGTTAGGGGGTGGGGAGAGGAGAAGGAGGTACGGACACGGGTGGCAGGGGTAGGGTGGAGAGGGAAGGGAGAGATGGGAAGGGATAGTAAGGGGAAACAAAGGAGGAGGCAACAATGCTTGATAAGAAATGTACTCATTACCTTGCTCATGTAATTGTAACCCCTCAGTAAGATATTTTCACAATTAAAAAAAATTGAGACAGCAAAAGACAAAAAAGTCTGAAAATTATTAATTGACATTTATTATTAACATTACAAATAAATATCTTTTATGCATGTAATTGTACTATCTGAAGGAAAAATGAGAAGACATGTTGACTAGAAGTTTTACAATTAAAAATACTAATTCACAGATTTAAGAGTATTAGAGAATGTCAAAGTAGAATATATAGGTAAAATGGTAAAACCAAGTAGAAAGGAGAAAAATCTTAGAAAAACAAAAATATATATTTACATATATATTTCATACGCTATTACAGAAACAAAATGTGGAAATTTCATCATCACAATGCAATGCAACAGACAATTAAGTGGTAAGTTACAATTCTTAATTCAAAAGAATAAAAAGTGTCAACATACAAATATTTTTTAAAGATTGGTTACAGCCAATCATAATGATGTAAACATAGCTCCAATACTCAATAGGCTGAGGAAGAAAGATAGAAATTGGAAACCAGCCCTTGTATCAAGCCAACTAATGAACATCATACTAGATGTGAACAATAACATATTTTTTGGTAAAAAGAGTAACATTAAGAATTTCTATTTCATATAAAAAAGTGAAAATAATGTGCAGATAGAATAGAGAATCATTTGATAATTTTCCAACCTCTTTATTTGACAAGTATAAGATATCTATTGCATACAATAACTGCTAATACTCTCACAAATCTGTAGATTATATATTTGTCCATAAAATTATATTTTATTGTCAAATTTGTCCATAAAAGGTACACATTGAACATCTTGTCATGTCAGTCTTGAGGGAAGAGTATTCATGGAGTACCTAAAACAAAAATGTACCACAGTGCTATGGTTTTTTAAAACTATTTTTTAATCAGCATGAAATGGGACTAAAACAAACACATATATCAGTGGAATAGAACTGAAGATCCAAATAACCACACAGAGCAATAGACATATGATATTTGATAAATTTGTAAAATGTTATGTTTTGATCTAAAAGAACAAAAAGCACAAAATCAAACTGGAAATGATAGGATAAATTAATTGGTATGTTGAAGTTGAAGTAACTGCATGTTTATCTCACAAAGCAGGAAAGATTAAAAAATAATATAATTTCTATCATAAAACCATGTAAACATAATTTTAAAAATAGAAGCAACATAAAATGGTAGAGGGTAAACAAAATAATACACATAGTCAAGTAAATCAAAATTGTGTCTTGGAAAAAATATTTAATTTATTAAATACTTAAGCTATAAAGGTTATGAGAATGAGAAGTGCCAAGTTTCCATGATCAAAAGGAAATGATAAGCTAAAAGGATATTACCTAACAACATTTTGTGAATAAGTCTTAGACTATGTTACTGGACAAATAGCCAGAGAAGAAATAAACAAAAATACACAATCAGTAATAAAATTAATATTCCTTTATTAGTGTAGTTCTAACTTTAAAGTTTCAGGCAATGCACATCTAGTGCAAGAGTATATCATTCATATGCTACTTTAGCCATTTGAGGAAAACATTGCATCATTCTTAGAAAAACAGCTTCAGGAAGTTTTGAGGAGAAAGTGCAAGTAAGATAGTTGATTTGAGATATATTTTCCTTCCTCTTCATGATACTGAAACAAAACTCAGGAAGATGCAAGCAGAAACAGATGAGTACCATAGAAACACCACGATAAGCAATAGAGAAAGGTCAGGTAAAATCTCGAAATTCTTCCCTATCGTGGGGTGCTAAGACAACCTTATAGAGAAGGTGGAAAAATCTGTAAGTGATGATAGCTTAAGTAAAACTGAAAATTAAAGCTTTTGTGAGTTTCACAGTTACAGAATCGCACATTCTATGGGATATCTACAGTCTGCTAACAGAATTCACTGAAAGAGATACCTTAAACCTCCAACTTGCTCTTCTGTGCAAGGACAGAAAACATCTTATGGTAACTCTGTCAGTCAAACCCTTTCACTGTGGAAACAAAGCCTCCTATAGTTTTAGACTTTAAGATCTAACATTTCCCCCATTACTGACTAAACTTGCAACCAACCAAGGAATTAGGGTGGGCTAGTGCAAGTTTTCAACTTAGACATAGACCTGAACACAGGGTTCTGCATGCTAGAAAGCAGAGGGAAGCAAAGAAAGCTTTCATTTGGATATGGCAGCCCAATGTATGAGAAAAAGATTGAGACCCGCTATGTATTTATAAGAGTAGAGGCTGAAGAGAGAGTGGTATAACTGATACAAAAAAGGACCACTCAGAACTTGGGCAATGCTCGATAGGAAATGGACTTATTACCTTACTCATGTAACTGTAACCCTCTGTACAGTATCTTTACAATAAAAAATATATTAAAAAAAAAGAACTTGGGCAAGAGGATCCAAGATGGATCCTATTAGCAGATGGCCTCTGGAAATGCTACATAACTCCAGTATTTCTCACTTGCATATGTGCCCCAGGAGAGCCCTTTGGTAGAAAGGGGCATCCAAAGAGATGGTGCAAACTCCTGACTGGTGAAAGCAACATGAGACAAGCTTCTATATTAACTGTCTTGGCAGGAATGCATGCCAAGAACATCACAGCATAAAAGTGCTCTAGTGGTTCACAGGGGCTAATGGTGTGCAAGAAGGTAGATAGGACTCAGCATTCAAACAACCATTATGGTATCAACCCTTTGAATCTCATAAGGAAAATTTATCCTATTTTCCAAACACCAAGTTAACTGAAATGGTTATGGGGATTAGAACTCATAGTGAGGCTAACCACAAACCACACATAAAACATCCCAAAAGATGGAAAAATTGTAAAGCAAGGCAAAGTGATTCTTCCAAAAGATTATCACTCTCTAAAACTAAATCTGAAAAACATTGAAACAGTCAATATGTCTGATGGGAATTTAAAAATTTAATTTAAGGACTTAGCAAGCACAAGACCCACAAATTCAATAATTTCACAACAGGATTAAAGAAACAAACATATCAATCCTTAGTATAAGAGAACAGAAACAAACTAAAGTCACAGATAACTTGTTCAATGCAATTATAACAGAAAATTTCTCATATCTATGAAAAGATACATTCAACAGGTAGCATTTAAAACCCAGGCATATAATAGAACTTCACGTGTTGTTGACTGTGACTGAAAAAGGTAAAATTACTTTAAAAGTCACTTAGCCTGGGATTCACTAATAGTACTGGTAGGAATTTTTCCAAGAGTAAAGAAAATTATGGATATATCCAATTCATACAGTTATGTCCCTACCAGGCTTATTTATAGTAGCTAAAATCGGAGAATAATACTTACATTCATCTATTGTACAATAAGTAATATTTATATTTATTAGAATTATTCTCAGCAATAAGTAGAATGACACTGGAGACCCAGAATGAAACAATATAAAATAACACAAAGTAAACAGAAAGCAGACACAAATTAGTATATATGATATTGCTCAGTTTATAAAATGTTCTGAAAACAATCAAAACCATTTGGTTGAAAATGAAATAGAACTGATAGATTAGGGTTAGGAGTGTGAATTGACTGGGAAGTGATACAAGTGTTCTCAGTGATGAAAATTTCTCCTACAGGTGTTTGGTTATATTAGAGTATGTAATTGTCAATAGCTATGGAAATTATCATTCCTATATGTGGTTTTAACTTTCTATAAATGGTGTATACCTCAATAAAACGTGTCATCATTAAGGAAGACTGCTGTATATGCCAAGTTCAGAAAAACTAAATTTCTTGAAATTGAGATAAGAAATGTATAATAATTGAATTTTACTTTATTTCAAAGCATATAACAATATTGATAAAAGTAATTTCTTACCTAACAATTTGCCAAAATAAAATTTTGAAAAGCTTCTCTTGATAAGACTGAAATGTTATCATTACTTCAGTATATACAATCAACTTGACAAAATGAAAAGTTTTTTTTAATGTTCCTGGAGGCCTCATGTCACATAGAATGTCAAATTGAGTTAATAAAATATATTGAATTATTTCAAAAGAATTTAAAACTATCTAACATACTATATAACTAAAGACCAGTTCATGATTTCTTATCAGTAGACTATACACAAATAATACTAAGCCTATCCTCATCACTTAAAGAAAATTGAAAATGGCGTGCACAAGTCTGAGAAGAACGTTACAGTGACTCTCAATATTTATAATCGATTTTTTCCTAAAAACCCCAATGTATTTTCTTTAACAAGTGCTGATTTTTAGAAAATATGTTTTCTAACTTTTAAAAATTTACTATTACTGACAAACTTTCCTTATTTAATCTTTTTCTCATTATTTTATTATTTTATTCATTTTTTATTATAAAGATGAGGTACAGAGGGGTTACAGTTAAATGAGTAAGGTAATGAGGACATTTTCTATTGAGCATTTTTACCTCTTCCTTAGTTTTTTTCCAGCCATCCCTTGCCTCCCCCCAACCTTCTCCATTCCTCCCTCCCCACCCCTAAGTTGTAAAGATTGTTTTAAACATAGTGTCTTGTACCTGTCATTGTTATAATGGGTCAGCAAGTATCCTTGCTATTTCCCTTCCCCTCCACAAATTAGAAATTTGTATATAGAAGATGCAGGGTACCAGAAACAAATAGAGTGAAAACAGAGGTTATACCATGGGGAAAGAACATGTAAAAGAAAAAAAAAGAAATCACATAGTACATTGTAAGTACACAGATGTCCCTCAGTACATGAATGGATCTAGAAAATGTGGTATATATACACAATGGAATTCTATACTTCCATCAGAAAGAATGACATTGCCCCACTTGTTAGGAAATGGAATGACTTGGAAAAAATTATATTAAGTGAAGTAAGCCAGGCCCAAAGAAACATAGGTCTCATGATTTCTCTTATTTGCAATAACCAGTATATGTCTGAGACAAGCAGAAAAGTTCAGATAAGTTGATGTTACGTGAAATGAACCCCAAGATAAGTATTCAAATGTTTTTTTTTCCTTTCATGTGATTTTTCTAACATATTTATAAGATTATTTTTTTTCCTTTGTATGTTCCTCCCCCAAGGTATAACCCCTGCTTTCACTGTATTTGATTTTGGTATAATTTGTGGAGGGGAAGGGAAAAAACAAGCCGTTTAAATAGGGATACAGGTGGACCCATTGCAATAATGAGATGTACAAGTCGTTATGTCAAAAAAACGAACTTTACAACTTTGGCAGGGAGAGAGAGGGGTTAAGAGATAGGAAGGGATGGGAAGGGGAAACAAAGGAGGTGGCAACATACTTGATAAGAAATGTACTCATTATCTTGCCCATGTAATTGTAACCCCTCTATATGCTATTTTCACAATTAAAAAAATTACAGCAAGAAAGATAAAACCACTTGTGTCTCTATCTTGGGCTTCATTATGCTTGGCACCATCTTATATTTTCATATGTGCATAGCTTTTGACCTTTTCCATTTGTCTGCTAAGATTATCCTAGATGAGTGCCGATGACTCACACCTATAATCCTAGCTACTCAGGAGGCTGAGATCTTAAGATCATAGTTCAAAGCCAGCCTGGGCAGGAAAGTCTGTGAGATGCTTAATTGGAAATGGTGCTGTGGCTCAAGTGGTAGAGCACTTACCTTAAACTGAAGAGTGCAGGGACAGTGCCCCAGGACCACCACCACCAACAAAAAAAAGATAGAAAGAAGGAAAGAAAGAAAGAAAGAAGGAAAGAAAGAAAGAAAAAAAGAAAGAAAGAAAGAAAGAAAGAAAGAAAGAAAGAAAGAAAGAAAGAAAGAAAGAAAGAAAGAGAAAAGAAAAGAAAAGAAGAATCCTAGACTTATACTAGTTAGTTCAAATAAGGGAAACTGTGAGACCTATGATTCTTTGGGTCTGGCTTACTTCACTTAGTAAATTTTTTTCCAAGTCTTTCCATTACCTAACAAATGGGCAGTGTCATTTTTCCTGATGGAGGCAAAAATTCCATTGAATATACCATATTTCCTTGACTATTCATCAACTGAGGGGCATCTGGGTTGGTTCCATATCTTAGCTATGGTAAATAATGCTGCAATAAACATAGTTGTGCTGGTAGCTTTAGTATGGGCTTGTTTGTGATCATTTGGGTAAATGCCCAAAAGTGGGATTGCTGGGTCACAGGGGAGCTCTATGTGGAGTCTTTTGAGGAACCTTCATACTGCTTTCCAAAGTGGTTGAACAAGTTTACACTCCCACCTACAATGCAGTAGGGTTCCCTTCTGGCCACATTCCCTCCAGCATCTGTTGTTATTAGAGTTGTTGATTATAGCCATTCTAACTGGGGTGAGGTGGTATCTCAATGTTGTTTTGATTTGCATTTCTTTTACGGCTAGGGAGGTTGAGCATATTTTCATGTGTCTATTTGCTATCCTTCTTTCCTCTTCAGAGAAGTTTCTCTGTAAGTCCTTAGCCCACTTATTTATTGGCAGTTGTTTCTTTGAGAATTTGTTGTTGGAGGATTTAATTTTTTTAGTTCCAGGTATACTTTAGATATGAAACCCTTGTCCCCTGTATGGCTGGTGGAAGATCTTCTCCCAATCTGTGGGCTTTCTATTGATCTTGCTAGCTAAATCCTTTGCCATGCAGAAGCTCCACAGTTTCTTGCAATGCCATTTGTACAACCTTTCTTTGATTTGCTGTGTTTCTGGGTCTCTATTAAGAAAATTTTGTCCTGTGCCAAGGAGCCCTAGAGTTTCTCCTATTCCTTCCGGTAATGTTTTCTGGGTGTCTACTTTGACTCCAAGGTCTTTGATCCATTTGGAATTGATTCTGATGCAGAGTGATATATAAGGATCTAGCTTTAGCTTTCTACAGGTGATTACCAATTTTGCCAGCACTATTTACTGAAGAGGCTGTCTTTCTTCCATTCTATTTTTTTAGCTCCCTTGTTGAAGATAAGGTGGCTATTGGTCTGTGGGTTCTTTTCTGCATCTTCACTACTATTTCATTGGTCCTCAGGTCTTTTCTTGTGCCAATACCAAGTTGTTTTAGTAGTAGAGTTTGAAATTTGGTGTTGATATTCCTCCAGCGCTGTAGGTGGTCTGCTAAGGATTGTTTTTGCTATCAATGTCTTTTATTGCTCCATATGAGTTTTTGGATTCCTGCTTCTATTTCATTGAAGAATTAGGTTGGGATTTTGACAGCTATCACATTGAATTTGTAGATAGCATTTGGCAGTATTGCCATTTTTATGACATTAATCCTTCCGAATCCAGGAGCGTGGGAGTTTTTTCCACTTCCTTAGTTCTGCTTTAATTTCCTTTTTTGGGTTTTTATAGTTTTCACCATAGAGGTCCATCACTTCTTTAGTTAAGTTAGCCCCTATGTATTTTATTTTTTGTGGGGCTATTGCAAAAGAAGTTGCTTTCCTGAATTCAGCTGTGTTCTTCTTGTTACTGGGATATAAGAAAGCCATTTAGTTAATTTTATACTCTGCTATTTTGCCAATATTTCAAATCAGCTCAAGTAACTTAGGAGTGAAGTCCATGGGTTTTTTTTAATACAAGACCATGTCATTTCAAAGAGGGAGAGTTTTACTCCATCTGGATCCCTATTTGGATCCCCTTTACCCTTTATGTTTGTCTCTTTTATTATTGCTCTAGCTAGCCTTTCTAATACTAAATTGAGGAGAAGTGGAGAGTGAACAACCTTGTCTCATTCCTGAATTTAGAAGAATTGGCTTTAACTTTTCACCATTAAGAATAATGCTGGCTATAGGTTTGTCATACACATCCTTTATTATATTGAGGAATGTTCCATGGATTCCTAGTTTTACCAGAGCTTTCTTCATAAAGAGGTGTTGGATCTTGCCAATGTTTTTTTTTTCTGAATCTATTGATATAATCATGTGGTTTCTATCCTTGCTCTTCTTGGCGTGATGAATTATACTAATTGATTTGCATATATTAAACCAATTTTTCATCCCTGAGATGAATCCTGTTTGATCATAGTGTATGATTTTTTTATGTTATTGAAGTTGATTTGCCAGAATTATATTGAGAAGTTTTCCATTGATATTCATCAAAGAAATGGGTCTATAGCTCTCTTTCTTCCATGAGTCCCTGCCTGATTTTGGGATGAGGATTATGATGGCTTCATAGAAATAGTTTGGTAGCGGACTTTCATTTTCAATTTCATTGAATAGTTGGAGGAGTATTCGTGTGAGTTCTGCTTTGAATATCTTGAAGAATTCAGCTATAAGTCCATCTGGTCCTGGGCTTTTCTTTGGTGGGAGGGCTCTTATTTCTGCTTCTCTTTTGATTGATATGGGTCTGTTATGTTGATTTAAATCATCTTGATTTAGTTTGAGCATGTCAATATTTGCTAGAAATTCATCCATTTCTTCCACATTCTGAAACTTATTAGCATAAAGGTTTGAGAAGTATTCCCTTATAATGTTCTGAATCTTATTTGTTTCTGTGGTGATATTTCCATTTTCACCTCTGAGTTTATTTGGGTGTGTTCCCTTCTTTTTCTGATAAGATTTGCTAAAGGTCTGTCAATTTTCTTAATTTTTTTAAAGAACCAACTCTTTGTTTTGTTGATTCTATGTTTCCTTAAGACACGAATTCAAATAATTCTAATTCAATTTTAATTATTTGCTTCTATCTACTTTATTGGGGTTTGGCTTGTTGCTCTTTTTCAAGGAGCTTCAGGTGCATCATTAAATTATTAGTTTGAGATCTCTTCAACTTGTTGATATAGGAACTCAGAACTATAAATTTTCCTCTGATACTGCCTTTGCTGTGTCCCAGAGGAGCTGGTAGTTTGTATGCTCATTTTTGTTAAATATCATGAACATTTGAATTTCCTTTCTAATTTCTACTATGACCCATTGGTGGTTCAATAGTGTGTTGTTCAGCCTCCATGTTTTACAGGATTTTCTTTGGTTTCTTTTGGTGTTGAATTCTAATTTTATTCCCTTGTGGTCTGAGAGAATGCAGGGCATAATTTCAATGCCTCTGAATTTGGACAAATTTGCTTTGTAACCTAGAATGTGGTCTATTTTGGAGAATGTTACATGTGCTGCTGAGAAGAACATGTAATCTTATTCTGCTGGGTGAAATATTCCGTTGAGGTCTGTTAAATCTTGTTGGTCTGTGCAGTTGTTTAGATCCAAAGTTTCTCTGATGAATTTTTGCCAGGTTCATCTATCCAGCAGGGATAGTGGTAGGTTACAGTCCCCAACAGTCTTTTGATCTATGTGAGACTTGAAAGAAAGTAGTGTTTCTTGAATAGATTTGGTTGCTCCATTATTTGTTAAATATATATTTAGAATATCCTCCTGAAGAAGTGATCCTTTAATTAGTATATAATGACCTTCTGTCTCTTCTTGCTAATTTTAATTTGAAGTCTGTTTTATCTGATATTAGGATTGCAACTCCCTCCTGTTATGGGGGATTTTATATTATGGTAGATTTTATTCCAGCCTTTCACTTTCAGAATCTGTTTTGGGTTTTATTGTTTTTGCTTTTGTTTTATTTTTTTGTGGGCATGGTGTGTCTCTTGAAGGCAGAAGATAGAAAGGTCTTGCTTTTTGATCCACCTATACAATCTATGTTGCTTATTTGGATAGTTGAGTCTATTAATATTGAGAGTTAGGACTGAAAGGTATTTGGCTGTTCCTGCCTTTATATGCATTTCTTGGGGGGATATGCCTTGGCTGTTCTTTTGTGTGCGTGTGTGTGAAAATCCCATAAAGAGAGGTTACAATTACATGGGCAAGATAATGAGTACATTTCTTATCAAGCATTATAGCCTCCTCCTTTGTTTCCCCTTCCCATTCCTTTTCATCTTCCCCCTCACAAAGTTGTAAAGTTGTAAAGTTCGTTTTTCGACATAACGACTGTACATCTCATTGTTGCAATTGGTCCACCTGTATCCCTATTTAAACAATTTGTTTTTGCCCTTCCCCTCCACAAATTATACCAATATCAAATACAGTGAAAACAGGGGTTATACCATGGCAGAGGGACACACAAAGCAACAAAGAAATCATCTTATAAATATGTTAAAAACAATAGCACGAAAGTTCTTGCTGTGATTAAGTAGTTCTCTGTGGGCCGTTTCACTGTCAATTTCCTGTTCTTGTTGATTTTCTATGTGGAGAAGGTCTTTGAGGATTTTTTGTAAAGCTGGTTTGGTAACGATATATTGTTTCAGTTTTTCCTTGCTATGGAAGATTCTTATTTGTCCTTTTGCTATGAATGAACACTTAGCTGGGTAAATTGTTCTTGGTTAATAGTTATTTGCCTTTAGGGAAGGGCATACCTCACTCCATGCTCTCCTTGTTTTCATGGTCTCTGCTGAGAAGTCTCAGGATATTCTGATTGACTTACCTTTGACAAGGGAAGGTGACTGCTACCCAGAATCCTACTCGCAGGCCTGATGGAGGGGAGTTGGGGAGATTTGGATTTGTAGTCTGGAGTTTTAGATTTGTAGTCTGCTATCAGAGGCGTGGAGCTATGTTCCCAGGCTTTCCCAGGTAGATCTGTGTTCACTTTTGATGCGATCCCTCCCTTTTGTGGGGGGAGGGGTTGGGTCAGAGGGCTTTGGGACCCTACAAACAATTGCCACCCCCAGGCAGTGGACTCAGTTGGATTGGGTTGCTCATGGGAATTGTAGCTGGTGGTGTGCGGGATCTCAGAGCCTCTGTTGTGGAGGCCAGGACTGCTTTGGTAGGTTTCCACTGGGAGGGTCTGGAAGTTGGCAGGATCAGGTGGGGGGTTGGCATCTGCAACAGCTCAGGGTTTAGCTCTGCGGGGTGAGGAATTCCCGGTCTGGGAAAACCAGGTGGAGCTTGGAACAGTGGGCTACAGAGGGTGTCAGCATTGCGGGGCTGCAGCTGTGGTGGTGGGTGGAGGCAAGCAGCCTTAGAGGCGGCGGCGTAGGGCTGTGTCAACGCAATAGGGCCACCTAGTTCAGTGGGTGGTGCCGTCCTCTGCAGCTCGGGACTTTGCTGGCAGTAGTGGTGAAGGTGTGGGCCGGGCTTGTGCAGGGTAGGTGGAAATCGCAGAGTAATGCCGCAGTGGGAGTCTGGAGTTGGTGCCCGGTGTCGGCAGGCAGGGAACAGGTCCGGGCAGAGCACCAATTCACCAGGGAAGTCAGCCCTTGGGGCGAGGGATTGGCTGTGTCTGTGGTGTCCTGGGGGCTGTGTGCAGAGGTGGCCGAAGTCCATGCTGGCATGGGACCTTATATTTGCCCCAGCCGAGACTTTGGGGCGCTTACCCGGTGAGGCTGATTTCTGGAGGTTGCAATGGTGGTGTTTGCTGGGTCCGTTCCTCTGTAGCGGCCCAGAGGGTAGGTTGGAGCTGGGCTCCTCTTGCCTACTCCAGGCTCTTCACCGGTTTCCCTCCTAACTTTCTGCGGGTCTGGTGGTTGAGCGATTTCTTCAGGTTTTGGGTGCTTCTCTGCTTAAAAGCTGCAGAAAGTCTCTGCACACAGAACGAAGCCATTTGGTGCTGCTTCTCAGCAGGGGTCTCGCTCAAATCTTTCTCTTTTCACCTTCCTCGTTTGTCTGTTGGGATGTTCCTCTTGTACTAGGTAGAGTCTTTAGATATTTAGAGTTTGATTGGAGTGGCTCTCTTGAGGTAAAGTGTGTGCTGTGACTCTAGCTCTTAGTTTGGTGAGAAATACATAGTGCGACTACCTGTGAGACTCTCACCATCTTTGTTCATTCATTTATTCTTGTCTGCACTACTGTGTTCATGATGTGCTCCTTTTTAACTGGATTTGGGAAAATAAATTTATTGGAAATATTACTGTGAACTCAAGAACATGTGTGGAGGATGCGGGATCCTAATAATGTTAATATATGGTAAAATATAAACAGGATGAAGAGATTCAGAGAGCTAGAGCCCATACACCTACCAATCTCATATTTATCATTGAACTTATCTGTCAGCAATAACAACAAATCATACACCTTTGTGAATGGCATATGATGGACACTTTCAATACATAAGGGACTAACAAAACTTACAACAGAATAGTTAAATAAGCTATTCTTCTTAGGAAAATAAACACTATCCATTTCAAAATTTGGTGATTTTTTTTTTTGTTTTGTAATTTCACCACCAACCAATGTAAGGAAAATAGATTTCTCTATACAAAAAATGATGCAAAATAGAAATCTGGACACTTTGTTTAAAACACACACACACACACACACACACACACACACACACACATAATTTTATTATCTCATGTTTAGTTTAAGTTTTTAAGCCCAGATGTTATAACAACTTGGTGAAGCACAGCAAAACTGATAATTTACCAAGTAGAAAATATGCAAATTCAACCACAGCATGGAGCTTCTCCTTAATGTCTACATGAATAGTCAGTACTGTGTTTCTAGGTAATTAAAACAGAATGTTCAAGTGAGTGACTCAGGCTTTGGATTAGCCTGGATATCAAAAAGGAAATTTGAAGGTATTATAAAAATATCCTTAGCAAACAATTACACTGAAAAGGAATCAGTTGAATGTCACTTCTTATGCTAATAGATCATTGAATAAAAATCTGAAAGATTTTGGAAAAGAGCCTAATAATACATGTATTATGATTTCATGAGTGTTATCTTGCTTAGTGTAGTGAAAGCTATGGTGGGGGGGGGATGATTGATAAACTCAGCACATAAGCTACTCAGCATTAATCAAATGACTGTGTTGGAGAGTTAGGAGAAAAAAATAGAATTAGCTATAACTACAAAAATGATTTCTTTCACATCCCTGGAATTTATGTACCTGCTGACTGTGCATTGTGAGAGGACAGGGGCTGTATACATATGTGTATCTAGAATACAGGTGTTAGATCAAGGGCATACAGTCTTTGAGAAAGACCTTGTTTTTCAAAAAAAAAAAAAAAAAGCTCTTCTTGAACTAACTGTAAGTTTGTACCACTCCTAGACAATGAAGATGATTAGGAATCATATAATTTGTTAAAATCAATAAAATTTGAATTTAAGATAAACTTTAAATATGCAAGATACTATGGTAATACAAAATATGGGCTGATGTTAGTTTAAAACACTTTAAAATGCCTCACAAAGGTGTGATACTTAGTCATAGTAAGTTTTTCCTAATAGAAGATATGTAAATTAGAGTAAATAGTATTTCATCACCAATTCAATCAATTGGTAATTAACTAAACTGTGTCTAGGCAGATAAATTTGTCTCAGGACATTGTACAGAATTACATTATAAAAATAATCAAGCAAAAATCAAAGTGAATCTTAGGAAGATAGGGCCAAAACAAGTAATTTTAACTACATATAAAGACAAATTTAATTTAATGTTTATTTCAAAGACATGAGAAATTTCTTTAAGAAAAATAATTTGGTATATTTTTTTCTGTAATTTTGTGGATATATAAAGAAGAAAAGACATTGTTAGCAAAGAAGATGATCAATGGAATGCTAAGCCTATACTAGGAAAAAAATAATGCTAACTGATTTTAAAAGAAGAAGACAAAACTGGAGAGGAGTGAAATTCTTTTGCTGATGAATTATAGGTTAAATAGTATAGAAAATGTGGGATTGATGGGGAGTTCAGTCATAGAGAACTACTTAGCATATACAAAGCTCTAGACTCCATCCCTAGCACCACAAAAAGGATAAATATAGAAAAGGTAATACATTACGAGTAGTTACAATTGAAAATACAAAAAGAAAATTCAAACTTGAGAAGAAATTAAAATATCCTATTTCTATGAAGTTATCACCCAAATTTTTCTAGACCACTATTTGGAAAATGTACAGGTACAACAAATCACAAAATAACTAGTCATTGAACAATCACTTGGAAAAAAGTCAATAATAAGGATAATATGTTTCAGATTTCACTAGATATCTTGATAGCTCTTAATATATTGTCTCACTACAGAAGTATTTGGTAGATTGTAAATTTTTATGCCAAATTCATGATAATTTTGTGTTTTCCTTTCACCATCAAAATTCCTATCATGAAATCAACTACCTTAAATCAAAGTTTGAATTTACCCATAATAATCTTTTAATATTTGATTCGTGCTCCTGTCCCAACTAGTTATTTTTTTAAAAATTTTTATTGTGAAAATACCATACAGAGGGGTTACAATTACAGGGGCAAGGTAATGAGTATATTTCTTATTAAGCATTGTTGCCTCCTCCTTTGTTTCCCCTTCCCATCTCTTTCCATCCCTCCCACCCAAAGTTGTAAAGTTTGTTTTTTGACATAACAGCTTGTACATCTCATTCTTGCAATGGGTCCACTAGTTATATAAATCAATAAAATGTTTTTTTTTTCAGAAAAATAACTTCTTGTATTGTGAAAAATTTAAAAAGTGCACATTTAATTTAAAAAGTTTCTGATTTTAAAATATATAACTTAAAAAACTAAAACTAAAAGATTTTTTTCATCATGTAACATCAGAAATTAAGATGATAGGCATTGACAAAAGAGGAAATCCAATAAAGTGCATCAGATTAGAATCTGTAGAAAATATGCCCAAAGCTCTCATGATATCATGACTGTATTATAATTAGTGAATAGGATAGCTATTCATTATTTTACATTGCTTGGTGACATAGTAGCTTTGCTTTACTTCTCTGATTATTTTAAATAATTACGAAAACAGAAGTCATCACTGTAGCCCATAAGAATGTGACACCAATTTTAGGAGATAATAATCATACCAAGAAATAGTTGAAAGGAAGAGACAACAGAGCTAGTTATAATTAATTAAGCATGTGTTCCCTAAGCATCCAGTGCTAACAACAAACTCCAGTCTGGCTGCTTTGCTTATGTTCACTAAAGTCTGGAATCAGGTTATGATATGGTTATTGTTTCAGCTGACACTTGTGATCCTTTTCCATTCTTCTTATATGATTTCTTCTTGATCTGACTTCTGGACCCAGATGTAAAATGGTGACAAAGACCACAGATGGCACACACCAGTAATCTCAGCACTGGGGCTGGGGGTTGGAAGGCCTCAGAAAAGAATTTTAAGTTGGAAGATAATATCTTCAAGGCCCTGCACTTGCCAAGCAAGTGTTCTGCCAGTGAGCTAAATCTCCAAGCCCATTAAGGATTTTAAGATTGATGCACAAAGAGGCAAAACTAAGGGTGATAAGTAGGCAATTATGTAAGAAACAGGTGTTTAAAAAATTACTGCAAATTTTGTCAACAAGATTCTGAAGAATTTTATGTACACATTAGATTTTTCTTTATCAATTTAAAAGATAACTATTTGTAACTCATTGACTGGATATAAACACATAGCAGGTGAAATGTAACTTGGATATTCTAGTAACAGCCAGATCATTATATACCATTTTTATTCTCCTACAGTATGCCTCCTATCCTCTCCTCTCACTTATCTCTCTTGTCCCAAGTTAATAAATTCACACATTTTCAGCTATGGCCACATTTTATTTTCTTGGTCTCTCAATTCATAAACTCTCCTTATTTTCTTCATAAGGATGAATTAATGGAATTTTACACAACTCAGTCCAGATGAAAGAAATCTCTCTATATGTACATAAAACATGATTTGAATTTAAATGCAGTTTACTTTGTAAATTTATTTTACTTTGTAACAATGAGAGTTGCATGTCATACTTACCATGTTTTTATTTATGTCTTTTTACAATCCATTCATTAAAATGTAATGAGAAAAATATATATTTTTACTTGATTTTTTTAAGAAAACTTATTTGTCCTGAGCTTTTTTTTTTTTTTTTTGGCATTAGGCCTTGAACTCAGGGCCTGGGTGCTATCCCTGATCTCCTTTGCTGAAGGCTAGCCCTCTACTGTCAACGTCTAGTGCGTTGGGGTCCCTGGGTAAGGGTCATGACACGGGATGCAGAGTGCAAACAGCAATTGCCACTGCATGCTGTGCTTTATTGTTAGTGGGTATTTAAAGACAAGCAAGCATAATCTTTGCCAAGATTTGGTCAGAAAACCTTCACACAAAAAATTTCCACAGATACATTTTTACTTAACCTATGAGACAATGTCTAGGTATATTATTATCTAAACTATTTTACAGCAAGTTCAAACCACTTCTCCAATCTCAGGAAAATGCTTGACCAGCTGTTATCTATGCTTAAGCAAGCAGAAGAGCCACTTCCTCAGCTCCCAGGAGTCTGTGACATGTGTTTGGAGATAGGGAGAGAGAACATTTTCCCTCTCTAGCCTGGCGTTCCAAGATCTTTCCTAATCCCAAACACAGTCCTCAGATAATCCTGAGGCTGGAGCCTACATCATTCTTCCCCCCTCAACATAGACCCTGAGTCTTCACACTCTACCACTTTAAGCCACAGATCTATTTCCATTTTTCAGGTAGAATTTCCTGCCCTAGCTGGCTTTGAGCTGTAATCCTCAGATCTCAGCCTCCTGGGTAGCTACAATTACAATTACAGGCATGAGCCACCAGTGCCTGTTTTTTCTGAGCATGGTATTCCATGATTTCCAGAAACCTAAGTTGGATGGCTGGGATTTTCATAATGGGCATTGGAATCTACAAAGAATGTGTGCTGATAACTAGAGGGGCACTCTTAATTTATTTTTGTAACAATTTATTTTTCAACAATTTTCACAAAATGATTTATTCACAAATTGCTGGCTGTTCTATAGAGAGAATACTTTTAAAGTTCAGATTCAGTAAAACATTAAATTAAGGACTGACTACCTTGAACCCATGTGGGTGGTTAAATACTTTCTTAGAGAGTAAACATCCATGGTTAATGGAAGCCTCTAACATTAAATCCTGAAGAATACCAGACTTTTATTCTTCATTTTTTCAAAGTAGTATTTATGACTACTTTTATGACAAGGGATTACTTCCTAAATACTTGTAAAGAGCCTTTTATACATTTCTAGAAAGCTTTTTGAGAAAACATTTTAACCTTGGAGACCAAGAAAGGTTGTTAGACTGAAAAAAACAATTCTTTTCATTTACCACTATTGTGATGATGGGCAAAGAGAACATGGGAGGAGAACTTAGCTTATTTGTTTGTGAATTTTAACTAAATGAAATGGACATTCCCTTCAAAATTATTATTTTTTATTACATAGTTGTACAAAAGGGTTACAACTCCGTGAGTCAGGTTAAGAGTAGTATGCTTCTGGGTCAATAAAACAATGGTATTCTTAAACGGTAAGTAATTGATAATCAATTAAAACACATTGCAATTACCTTAGCCTTAGAGAAGAGTTACAGAATTTCAAAATCACCAGATCCCTCAACTGAGAGGGTCCAGAAGCATTCTTAAACCTGTCAAATCAATAGAAGCACTTCTCTAAAAATAAATAAGTATATAAATACATGGGAGAGGGTGGAGGTAAGAAGTCAGTACATAGGAAATAATTAAATAGTGAATTCTTTGAATTTAACACACAGAATCTTTAAGTTACACACACACACACACACACACACACACACACACACACACACACACACACACACACACACACACACACACACACACACACACACACACACACACACACACACACACACACACACACACACACACCAAACCACATTACTTAGAGTTCCTAGACAATAGTTTGTGCTTTGTGGATCAAAATTCTAGAAAAGAATCAGTAAAATAACTTGATATATATGTCCTTCATGAAGTTTTGTTTACCTAGAAACATCTCTACTAAATTGCTCTCAAGATGCTCCTGGGCTCCAAGAATGCTGAGTAACATTTTGTGCTACAGGATAATAACAATCCTATTCTGCAGCCAAAGCAATTAATGATACTTTTGTAAGGGGAGGGTCAATTGTCACACTGCAAGGGATCCCATATTTTGGAAGTAGGTGGTGATTCCAAGGTCCCTGTTGGTGAGTGGTTTCTTTGATCATGTTCCTTATTGCTGCTGTGTTATTTACATTCCTTCCATTTTGGAAAAATGTCCTGGCCATCCACGTGTACGCTAACTTGATCATTTCTTAAGACATACTGATTTCAATTTTACACATAATCTGTTGAATATTTAGCATATTTTAGAGGGGTAAACTGAAATCAAGAATCAACTGTATAGCCTACGAAATGAAGAAGATTGAAGGAGGGAATGGGTAAGAAAGAGATGGGTGAGAATGTTGAATGGGATGACAATGATCAAGATATCTACTGTAGTAAATTACAACTCCTTTGTACAGCTACTTAAAGGTAATTTTAAAAATACAAAAAAAATTAAATATATAGAAAAATCCATGGTGGCACCTGCCCTTACTGACAGCTACAGAAGTTAGGAGGACCATAATCCAAACATGATCCCAGGCAAAATCATGAGTCATTGCCTAAGAAATAATTAGTGCAAAAAAAAGTGCTCAGGGTGTGCTCAAATTAACAGAATACCTGCCTAGCTTGCAAAGTCAGACATTCAAACTCTAATACTAGCACCCAAGAGAATGTTTTGATAAAAACGTAATGAAAAGCCTATACTTGATGCAGAGAAGATTAAAGTTAAAACTCATGTATGTGCATTTTTAAAGGACTTTTGAATACTTAACAATATTTTGTTGAAATCTACAAGTCTAAAATAAAGATGTAGCTGTATTCTCAATATCTAGCAAAAATGTCCATTAAGACCCTCTATGTACTTTGTAATTGCTGTTGTGTAATTACTTTCTCTACATGAATCCAAATTCAGCTTTCCATGGACGCATAGTTATTTTGAAACAGCTTTCTGCATTTATTTAAATGGCATAAAAATTCATTTACCTATTTCTGGTAGAAAGATTACATATTTAAATTCATTTTTATTTACTTTCCACAGAAAACTTAAGATTGCTCACTATTTATATTTGCAACATCATCTGGAATTCTAGATAGGTTATTTTAGGTTAGCAATGCACAATTTACAGAGTTGGCTATGCTTTCAGTTCTTTGCTTGTGGTCAGTACTAAAGTTTCAGCTCTTGAGTTCAACTCCCAACACTTGCTAAGGAGTTGCTCTATTACTTAACTCATGCAGACACAGCTACACTAGCTATTTATCAGATAGTCTGTCAATTATTTTTAGGCAATATTGGACCAACATTCTACTACGTAGGCCTCCCAATCTACCTGGGATTGTTATTGTTGTTGTTGTTGAAACAGGGGCTTGCTAACATTCTTTTTTTTTTTTTTTCCCAAGCTGTCCTCAAACCACCATTATCCCAATCTCCACTTCCAAGTAACTGGGATTAAAAACATCAGCCACACCACACACCAAATTGTGCTTAGTTTTTGTGAGTACACTCTTCCCTATTCTTTGACCATAGTCTATGGATATTTACCTTTTACTGTACAGAGCTGAATAGATTTAAAGAGATCATATCTTCCCCAAAGATGTTAATGCTTATTATCTAGCAATTTACCAGAAACAATTGCTGACCCTTGACTGTTGTGGACAATCAAGGCCATTTGTCTAATTTGTCTTATCCTAATTTGTCATCTAAATCATCTACAAAACCTAAAAAATAAAAATTTAAATGAAACTTAGTTTCATCATGTGACACTCAGAGATTGCTTAAATAAAGAGAACATTGTGCAGCCACATCATAATGTTAACAAACTGCCTTCTTAGGTACAATAAGCAGCTGATTTATTGAAAGTGACTTGTGCAGTCAATATCTGAAATGAAACAGCTAGTTTCATCTTGTCCAATTTTTACATTACTCTTCATTTTCCCTGAGAACTACATAGCTGAAACACTTTTAGTAAAGCACTTCCTTGTAAAATGATCAGTTGTATCTGTCACCAGGAAGAAATGCATTTTCCTGCTTTATTACAGCCATCTGCATCCTTCATTTTCTTTTAATTCAGTCACTGGAGCCCTAATGATTGCAGCCATTTCAAGAGACGCCGCCATCAATTACAACAAGAAGCTCATTCAGAAGTGAAAGATGAGTCCCATTCTCTGTTACTCACAGGTCAGTGATCATCCCCAACCTCTTCCCAGTGAACAAATAGTACAGTAACTTTCAGAGGCTCCTTTCATTTTTCTCAAGTCCACTTCTTTATGACTTGTTGTAGACCTTGGTTATAATAATGTCATATGTTTGATGCTGGCAGCCTTAGAATAAACCTGATGACCATTTTCTTTGTGTCCACCATATAATTCTGACACTTAGGAGGGATATAGAAATGAATACATAATGTTAATTTGGTGTTTTAATGATTAAAAAGAGTAGTAGGCATGATTTAAACTTAAAATACAGAATGAAATAATAATTTTATTAACAAAAATGATTATTTATATAATCACTTGAAATTGCAGTAGAAATTATAGATTTGCTTTCAAACAGCACAATACTTAGAACTATACTTTATTGGTATTACTGAAATATTTTACTAGAAATGCAATTCAATTATTATTATTCTATTTACTGACGGCAATATCCACTGCATAAAAACTTAGGCATAATGTTTAGAGTAACTTTATAATTAATGAGCATGATTTGATGAAAAGAAGATGTCTTATTTTGTTCAATGGATTCTACGCTATATCCACAGAAGGCAAAACTGTTCAGTCTTTTTTATTTTAAAGATAGCTATTAAGTCATCAAATTATAGGAGAACTCTTAAGTATAAAGAACTCAGTGGAAGAGTCACTCTGAAAACACCACACACACTGCATTATTATCACTATATTACCTCCTGGTAAAGTTTCAAGCAAATCTAGGAAAAGTTAGGAAAACATGATTTATAAAATAAAATAAGAACAAAAGAACCAAAAACATGGCTCAAGGGATTGTGCTAGCATTTGTATGCTCTGATTTAACGTCCAATACTGTGCTGCTGCTGCTGCTACTACTACTACTACTACTACTACTAAATAATGGTTTGGAACAACTTAAATTGTGATGGAAAAGATGATGGAAGTAATAGAATTAACCTAGATAACTTTTGAAGTGAGTAGAGTCTGTAAACACACGGTAAAATAAGTTGCTTGTAAGTGCTGTACTCTAATTGATATAGTTTACATGTAATGATTTCTATAGGAGTATTATGGATATGAAAAGTTAATTAAACAGATAGTTATTTCCTCTCACTTTTTATTTTTCTTTATGTTGTTCCTGGGGCCTGAACTCTGGACCTGGGCCACTGTCCCTCAGCTCTTCAGCTCAAGGCTAGCACTCTATCACTTGAGCTACAGCACCACTTCCAGCTTTTTCTGCTTATGTGGTGCTGAGGAATTGAACCCAGGGCCTCATTCATACTACGTAGTCACTCTACAACTGAGCCACCTTCCCAGCCCTCCTCTAACTTTTGAGAAGGAATTTTACAAAAAAAAAAAAAAAAAAGCTATGAGTATAGAATGATCTATATGATACCAGAATAGATATGGGGGCAATTCTATGTGGACATGTTGCCTTTAAGAGAAGTATAGCTACAGAGAGACATATTAATAGATAGAAATAAAATACTTGCGTTTATATACATATATAATATTTCTTCTATTATACAGTTGCAAAACAGAGAAGGATCTAGAGCTTTTATTTTCTATTCCATTTTCTTAAGCTATGTCCCGATTTCTTTTATTTTATTGCAAAGGTGATGTACAGAGGGGTTACAATTACATAAATAAGGTAATGTGTACATTTCTTGTCAAATATTGTTACTTCCACCCTCAGTTCTCCCACTTTCTGCACCACCCCTCCCCACCAAATTGTAAAGTTCATTTTCAGTGATGTTTCTTGTGAGTATTGCTGTTGTATTCACTCAACATTTATCCTTTGTCCCACCTTTTTGGTATTCTCTTTCTCTGCCCCAAATCAGATAAATGTATATACAAAACTAGGGTACCAAAATATAAAACAGTGGCAACAGGGGATAAACTAAAGGGGGGAAAAGAAAGATAAAAGAAATAACTTCTCAAAGTATATTAAAAACAAAAGAAGAAGGAAAGTCTTGTTTCCATATCTCAGAGTTCATTTCATTTACCGTCATTTTATATTATCATATATACATAGCTACTGAGCTATTGTGATAATCTGCTAGGACTAGCCTAGACATATACTGATAATTACAAATGAGGGAAAACATGGAGCCCATGTTTCTTGGGGTCTGTCTGCCTTACTTCACTTACTATGATTTTCTCCATTTCTTTCAATTTCCTCACAAACGGGGTGATGGAGGCATAGAATTTTTTCTTGATCCAGTCATCTATCCAGGGGCATCTGGGTTGCTTCCATAGTTTAGCTTTGGTGAATAATGCTGCAGTAAACATAATTGTTCTGGTAGCTTTAGTATGGCTTTGTCTGTGACCATTTGGGTAAATACCCAGAAGTGGGATTGCTGGGTCATAGGGTTGCTCTATGGAGTCTTTTGAGGAATCTTCATACTGTTTTCCAGAGTGGTTGAACAAGTTTATTCTCCCACCAAGGGTGCAATAGTGTTCCTTTTTGGCCACATCCAGCATCTGTTATTATTATTTTTCTTAATAATAACTGGGGTGAGGTAGAATCTCAATGTGGTTTTAATTTGCATTTTATATGGCCAGAGATGTTGAACAATTCTTTATGAGTCTATTGACCATTCTTATTTCCTCTCCATATATAACATTTCTTGTGTTGTAAGGTGAAATGTTTTAAGGTAACAATGCTTGCAAAATTAAAGTAAGTGGCTGGAGAAAACTCAAAATCAAAAGAAAAAATAAAGAAGGAAAGAAAGAGAGAGAAGTGGAAGGAGAAATAGGAGGAAGAGGGAGTAGGAGGGAAGGAAGGATGGCAGGAAGAAATAAAGGAAGGAAGGAAATTAAAGTGATTCAGAGTAGAATCAGAAAAAGAAAGTAGGGAATCCAATGACTCATGCTAGAGAACAGAAATCCTTAAACTAGTATTCAGAAATGGATGAATCAAGAACACTTGGAGGAATCCTCACTTTAACTTTTTCTCTACTTTCTTTTTGTTTTCATGGATTCAGAAAAAAATAAATTTCAATTCTCATCTTTTACTCTGTATTGCTGAGGAAGGTTTTCCCCTCCAGCATGTGTCTAAATTTTCTTCCTAATTTTTTTTTTTTTTTTTTTTTTGGTCATGGGCTTAAACTCTGTGCCTGAGTGCTGTCCCTCAGCTCTTCAGCTCAAGACTAGCACTCTACCACTTGAATCACAGTGCCACTTCCAGTTTCCTGGTGGTATATTAGATGTAACAGACTCACGGACTTTCCTGCCCTAGCTGGCTTTGAACAGTGATCCTCAGATCTCAGTCTTCTGAGTAGCTAGGATTACAGGTGTGAGCCACCCACGCCCAGCTTCCCTGATTTTTCTAATAGAGATATTCAGTATTTATTTTGCTTAGCATGTGATTTTTCTCCATGAATTTTTGACAATCTAAGCCATTAATTCATGAAACATTTCTTTTGGTTCTATTTCATTCTGATAGATGATATGCATAGAGTATGCCTATTATAATTTTACAATTCTCAGCTATTGGTCTCTATTTGAATTTATTTTTATTATTTTTAAATGTGGTGATGATTTTAATAAATACTTCATTACTGACAAAAGCCATGCAAATTATCAATAGGTAATTAAATTGTGTAAAATAGTATTCATAAGGAAAATGCAAATCAAATCACCAGATAGCCTCTTTATGCCAAATAAAACAATTGTAAGTCATCATGATAATTTGGAAGTTTCAGGTTTAGCAAGTGAATGGGAATATGAAGTAATACTTCAAAAAACTACTTTGTGATTTCTCATGTGTTTCACATGGATTTCTCTTGTAGTTCACATCCATATTGATCTAACAGTTCAACTCTCACTAATGTACCTGAAAGTAAAGAAAAATTTTATCCATACAAAGCTTTATTGCTGCATTGGGCAAAACTGCCTACAACTCCTCAAAAGTGTTAATCAGTGAGTACATGGAAAATAATTGACAATATTTACTTAATATTGAAAAGCTACCTGGCAATCAAAATTAAGTAGTTACTGATGCTTAAATAGTACTCCAACTTAAAAAAACAACCTAAGGCAGTGATTCAATTACTTGAATTAAAAATGCAAGATGCCACATATGATATAATTTTAAAAGACAAATGGCTGATAACAAGGTAGAATAATGGTATTCAAGAGCTGGAAAGGAATCAGCAATGGCTGAAAAATCCATGAAGTATTTTTGTAAATAGAAGTATGCTCAAGTTACCCTGTGACCATGTTCACAAACCTGTAAAGATACGGTGCAAAACATGAAATATACTTAAGACATGAGTATTGAAGCCCAACAAACTGAATCCTACATTTGAACATTCACAGAGGCACCCAATGTTCAACAAATATGTCTTGAGCATGCAGAGAACAGTGGACACCAAACCAGGACACAGATCTTCCAGCTGCCTGCAACCCAGAACTATCCTGCCTGCCTGCGTGCCTGCCTCCCTAGCTACTGGAACAGCAGCTGCTGCTCTGCCTGCTTTCTCCTCCTCACTTGGTTCAGCAGAAAATTCTAACAGGTGATTCAGACCTGACCTGATATATTTCCATTTTTTTCTTTTCTTTTTCTTTGTGCCTACTAATATACCTGTAGCTTTTTTAAAATAAGTTTTTTTAATTGTGAAAATACTGTACAGAGGGGTTACAATTACGGGAGCAAAGTAATGAGTACATTTCTTGTCAAGCATTGTTGCCTCCTCCTTTGTTTTTCCCCTACCATCCCTGCCCTCCCATCTCCACGACTACATTTCATCCCCCCCTACCCCCGCCAAAGTTGTAAAGTTCATTTTTCGACATAGCATCTTGTACATCTCATTGTTGCGATGGGTCCACCTGTATCCCTATTTAAACAATTTGGTTTTTACCTTCCCCTCCCCAAATTATACCAACATCAAATACAGTGAAAACAGGGGTTATACCATAGGAGAGGGACATACAAAGCAACAAAAAAAAAATTACATAGTATCTTATAAATATGTTAGAAACAAAAGCAAGAAAGAAAAAACCACTTCTGTCCTTATCTTGGGGTTCATTTTGCCTAACATCATCTTATCTGACCTTTTCTGCTTGTCTCAGACATATACTAATTATTGCAAATAAAGGAAACCATGGGACCTATGTTTCTTTGGGTGTGGCTTTCTTCACTTAATAGAATTTTTTCCAATTCTTTCTATTTCCTAACAAATGGGGCAATGTCATTCTTTCTGATGGAGGCATAGAATTCCATTATGTATACATACCATATTTTCTTGATTCAGTCATCTACTGAGGGGCATCTGGGTTGATTCCATATCTGAGCTATAGTAAATAATGCTGCAATAAACATAATTATGCTGGTAGCTTTAGTATGGGCTTGTTTGTGATCATTCGGGTAAATATCCAAAAGTGGGATTGCTGGGTCATAGGGAGCTCTATGTGGAGTCTTTTGAGGAACCTCTATACTACTTTCTAAAGTGGTTGAACAAATTTACACTCCCACCAACAATGCAATAGGGTTCCCTTCTGGTCACATCCCCTCCAACATCTGTTGTTATTAGAATTCTTGATTATGGCCATTCTAACTAGGGTGATGTGGTATTTCAGTTAATCACTTGTAGAAAACAAGTAGAAAACGTGCAGAAAGCTAGATCCTTATATATCACCCTGCACCAGAATCAACTCCAAATGGATCAAAGACCTCCGAGTCAAAGCAGACACTGTGAAAACATTACAGGAAGGAATAGGAGAAACCCTAGGTCTCCTTGGTACAGGCTGAAATTTTCTTAATAGAGACCCAGAAACACAACAAAACAAAGAAAGATTGGACAAGTTGGACTGCATGAAGTTGCAGTGCTTCTGCATGGCAAAGTATATAGCTAGCAAATCAGTAGAAAACCCAGGGATTAGGAGAAGATCTTCACTAACCATACAATGGACCAGGGTCTCATATCTAAAATATACCTGGATCTCAAAAAATTAAATCCCCCAACAACAAATCCTCAAAGAAACAACTGCCCAATAAATAAGTGGGCTAAAGATTTACAGAGAAAATTCTCTGAAGAGGAAAGAAGGATGACCAATAGACATATGAACTAATGCTCAAAGTCTCTAGCCATAAAAGATATATTTCCATTTTCTAAGCACACACTTGAAGAGATCTCATCTGAGCTCATCTGGAAGTCAGGAAGGAGACTATGAGGAGAATAGAGAAGCACTGAGAACAGAGAATATTTGGTTTGATGTGGTGTACCAGTTTCAGGACATTTATACGTTGGTGGAACAACTTCATCTCCTGTTGTAAGTCTGTGTTGATCTCCTCTTTAAGATCTGGGTATATACTCTAGCCACTATCATGAGAGAGGAAAGTCTAACAGGGAAGATCTTAGGAGAAAAGAGAATGATGTGTTCCGTGGCTTAAATTCATTTTATTTCTTTATGATTTGTTTTGTTTTGTTTTATATTTACTTTTAAGGTTTGAAAGTGCCACTTAACATAACTTCAAACTAATTGTTACTTATTTGGCCATATTTACTCCATTGACCAGTACATTAAACATCTTTCCCCCCCTCCATTTTTTGTTGTGGTATATTTTTTCTAGCATTTCTATGGGGCTAGTTTTGTGTTTCCACATGATATTCTTTGGATATGTATTTTAAATGTGTGGTGGAATCTGGATCCCTGGTAGTAAGTTGTAATGAAAGATGACTAGCCTAGGTAAAAAGAAACATCATTAATTTATTGATGACTTTTGGTGACAGTAGATCATTACAAAAATGCTCTCATTTCAAGGTACATGTATATCACTTTGTCTTATTCCTTGTTATCAGAATACTTGACAGCCCTCACAGACATTACCCTTTATACATATGAGCTAAATAAGCTTATTTATAAATTATCTAATCTGCACTATGCACTATTAGCAACAGAAAATGATATATGACTATGACTTTATTATCTGTCCATTAGTTTATGCTGTCCAAATTGTCTAACAGATCATATAGAAAATGAATCATAGTTATAAATTTCTAGTATGACAACTGCAAAATCTGCCTTTTTGTGTATGATTCAAAAGCTTGTTTGCTGTCTTTAAGTAGGAGTTCTATCTTGGTATTTTTGATGCTGTGGCTGAAAGTAAGTTGTTGAATAACAGGTTTTTGTGTGAGGTTTTATCTTCATTGGGCTGGAAGCTTGTATTTTAATTTATTGTATGTAATAGATGCCAAAACCTAAATTTTTCTTGTATTGATTTTCTTCTTCTCTTTGAAATTCAATGAAAACTTGTTAAATAACTCTAGAGATTTTCTTTTTGCAGTTATGATTTCGTGCTATTATAAAGAAGACCTATAAAATATGATTGTAAGGTGCAGGGTAAGAAGAAGTAACTATTTATTTGTGTACTATTTTCAGAATTGGTTTTCCTGCATGTTTGACAAGAAGTCTACCAATTCAATTATACTTCCAGCCCCAAGTATTCAAAGACTGCCCCTTCATCCGTGTTTCTCTGATTTTAGTATTTGTGTTTTTGTTTATTTGTTTTAGAGATGTTAATTTTTTTCCTTGGAACAAATAAACTTATGGAAATGGACAGGGTTGGGCATTTTCCTTCTTCCATATGGTGGCCAGGATGGGGAGGGGTTAGGTATTTTCTTACAGTAAATTATTTAGGTTTAGGAACACTCTACCTATCCTGGCAAAATATAATTTCTCTTAAGTGCAGCCTTTATCAAGGGAAAAGGAAACTGAATTTATCTTACAATAACACTTTCCCTTTTGTCTTGCTGAAAATGTGGCATATTTTTCTCTGACATTCACTGAGAGAATTTGGTAGAGCCCTTGGAGGTAAACACAAAATGTGGAGTTTTTTTAAAAGAAGCCCTCTTGAAATGTCTCATTTTGTCTACAGTGAGCCTCCAGCCATCTATCAATTTCACTATTTTTTTCTATTCTAATCTAGCTCCAGTTGGAGTTTTATCTTCCTAGACTTCTGCTCTGATAAACTGTGATGCTCTGTATCTACCTGCCTCTATCTCCAATTCTGGACACAGCAGTTTACTCTGTGACCTCAATTCTTGGTAAATCTAAGTAGGCTTGTTGATTTTCAATTTGTTCTGCTTTTCTTATTGTGATGAGACCATGAGTGGCAACTTTAAAGGACTTTATATGTTGAACTCTAAATCCATTTTACTGAATGTTAATGCATAGATAAGGGAAGTGCATAAGTAAAGACATACACAAGAAAATATTAGTAATCACAGTATCAAATTTTATTATTGTAGGCAACCATGCTGTAAATAATGAGTCACTAAATTAAGTAAATCTGAAGGAAGAAATTATACAAATGTAGATTATGCAGCTATAAAAACTGTAGAATATTAATGTGATATATATTCTCTTATATGAAAAATGGAAGTTAGAAAATTATCCATTCCATTTTTGGAAATGTGCAGAATTAATACAAAAATTTTTGAAATCTTCATTTGGTCAGGCATTGAGCACTTGTTATTACAACTTATGTCCTCATTCCAGTACCATATAATGTGAGAAGAACAATGATAATGCTTAAATTTATTATGATGAAAGATTTATTCTGAAAACTAGACACTTACTTTGGCTCATTTGCTGAGTGCCACTCTGAGATGGGCAACACTATGGAGGGGAAGTCAGCTTGAGGGTTCTCCTACAGTGCCTTACCATTTAAAAACCAGGGATATGGGAAGGAAATAAAGAGTGAATAAAATGTGATGCTAAACTTTGAGTGCAAATTTAAGAAAGACCAATTCTATGAGAATATTTTACCTGCCTTGAAAACTCACAGAGGCAATTCAGTAAATTGGTTTTGAGCCTTTTATCTTCCCAGTCTATTATTGGTAGATAAAGTGCCCATATGCACATGCATATGGTCATGTTATTTGCTGTTATGCTGTGATCCATTTCACTGATGTAGAGAGTACAAAAACAAGTGAGTCACACTAGTAATCACACAGTGCTAGCCAAATTCTCTTACCTGGTTTAATCAGTTAAATTATTGATGCATTATAGTCATGCTTAATAAAAACAGCAGGTAGAGGTTAATGTAGGCATATTTTCATTTAATCTGGTGAAATTAACCAATGTAATTATTATTTTTATTAACTTATTAGTCTTGATTCTATTTTTGTTCTATTCTTTCTTCCTCATTGATTCTAAGCTTTCATGGAATTTAAATAGATAGCCAAGTAAATAAGTAAATACAGATCCAAATATGCTACAATTTATAAAAATGTACTGAAATTATTACTGCAAACTCCATGGCATAATTCTGACAAAAACCCAAATCATTGAGTAACACTAGCACTGAAGATCTTTATTGGTATTGAATCAGCCAAATTCTAGAAACAGTCTTTACCTAAAACATAAAGAATTCTCATCACACTTTTAACACCATTAACTTGCAGATGGCATCCTTTTTATTGGTAGCTGGAGATATAAAATGTGATTTATATTTTACAAGAGAAAAAAATATGGTAATGTGGCTGCATTAGCTTTTTCTCTGTGGATTTCCTCTATTCAACAAAGGTGTTAATATTTCAGAATTATTTAGATAAATAATTTATTGGATATTATTAGTTAGTGATTCACACTAAAATTTTCTACATGCTGAAAGAATATATAAGGTAATACAAATACTGAAATAATAACTATTGAATTAAAGTTTTGTTTTTTTGAATAAAAAGGAAAATGTTTATTTTTGGTTCACAAAATGAGTCCCTAGATATCTTGCTACTGGTAAGGAGACAAATTGGATTAGAACTCCAGCTGACTAAGTACTAAATTCAGCATATCTCAATTGTAGGCTGCCTCTATAATAAATGACTTAATTTAAATGTGATTGCTAATGAAAATAATTTTATATTGTGACCTTATATTAGTAATTTCTTAAAATAATTGTTTCTAGTAATTTTAAACTTTGTATCACTAACATGAACATTATTTCCAGAGCAACAGCAACATAATCAATGTTAAACGTTTAAACTGGACAAAAGTCAAATAGTCTGTCTCTCTACCAAGGTGTTTTGTGTGTGTGTATGTGTGTGTGTGTGTGTGTGTGTGTGTGTGTGTGTGTGTGTGTGTGTGTTGAATTTTGTAATAGTCTGGGGCTTGAACTCTGTCCCTGGCTGGCCCTCTAAATTTTGGGCCACATTTCTGCTTTCTACATTTTGCTAGATAATTGAAGAAATGTGTTTAGCAGATCCATTATCATCCTGGGCTGGCTTCAAAGGGTGAGTCTCAAATCTCAGCTTCCTAAATAGTTATGAGGCTTAGGCATCCAACTCTCTGTCAGCTTTTTATCAATAAACACAATTATTGAAAACCAATTTAGATGTTTTTGGCCCATAAATTTAATTTTTTTGAATTATTTAGAAAACAATGAGTCTGGCACTGGTGGCTCACACCTTTAATCCTAGCTACTTAGGAGGCTGAGATCTGAAGATCATGGTTCAAAGCCAGCCTAGGCAGGAAAGTCCATGAGACTGATACTCTTATCTCTAATAAACCAGGCAGAAAACTGGAAGTGGCCCTGTGGATCAAGTGGTAGAGCATTAGCCTTGAGCTGAAGAGCTGAGAGATAGTGTCCATGCCCTTAGTTCAAGCCCCACGACCTACAAAAACAAAAACAAACTGATTGGCAGCAAATTGATTGAAAAATACAATTGACATATCATACCTCCATGGAGATTATAATCCAAAAGAAAGATAATTATGCTTCTTTAAAAATTACATGTGATAAACAATTATCTAAGCTTCCCAAGAGATGATATTGTTAAAAGGGAATTCAGACAAGTAAGAAAGTTGATGTTACTGATGAGATTAGAAGGGAGGCTCCACTAAGCCTATGTGCTTGAGTTGGTTTTCTAGAGCTCTAAAGATTTCTACAAAACATTGAAGAGCAAGCTTCTGGGTAGGTACTTGGAAGCATGGCATGGACTCCAGGCCATGGGCAGGTAAAAGCAAACAAAGCGATTTGGAGTATGAATGTGTGTATACAATAACTAGTACATTTATTTAAAAAATACTCTATGCTGTTATTTTGCTAAAAGTGTTTGTTCTATCATCGTGCAACATTTAAAAAAATACAAATAAATGTTAAGTTATGGCCTTTTGTTTGCTTGTTTTGTTTACTATCTTTTGCCATGCTAGGATTAAACATGGGGCTTCATGTGGAATACACAAGCACTCAACCACTAATTAAGTTCAAATCTTTTCTTTGTTTTCAGATTCATATCAGTCTGTGACTGATACCATAAATACAGTTTTTTTTTCCTAAATTCTTGTAAACACAAGATTCTTAGAAACTAAACAATGTGCCTTTTTCTTAGTGAGAAGAAAATATGAACTAATAATTACTCAAATAACTTTGTGTTATTCCTATATATTCCTTGGATTGATATAGTTGTTTCAGATTTAAGAGTTAAATAATTCACTATAGTTATCTAGTGAAGGATTAAGTCTTTTATCTTTACAAGTCTAAAGCGAGAACAGTAGATTCCAATGTCATACAATCCTTATAATTGCATGTGAAAAAACTTATCCTATTTTCAAGTATTACTTAGAAACCTCACCTGTTTCCTTGAAGTCATTGTCTTTTTAAAAAATTACTTTTATTTTATTTTGTTGTAGAGGAGGTGTACAGAAGGATTACTCTTACATAAGTCAAGTAGTGAGTACACTTCTTGTTGAACGTTGTTACCCTCTCCCTCATTTTTTTCCAACATTCCCTCCTCTCCTGACATCCCTTCAATTGTAAAGCTCATTTCCAGCATAATTCTTGTATTACTATTACATTGGTTCACTCCTTTTCCTTTGTTTTTTGTGTAATTATTCTTTAACTTTTTTTGTACACAATTAAGACATCTAGAGGAAAATGTAGCATAAGGGTATGATGAGGTAGTATACTGCTATAGTCTCAGTTGTGCAGGAAGCATAGATGGGGGTATCTCTGCTCAAATTGTTCTTGAACAAAACCCCAAAATCCTATTTGAAAAGATCTAAAAGCAAAAGAGGTTTGGGTTGTTGACTCAAGTATGTAATATGTGTCTTCCAAGTACGAGATCCTGAGTTCAAATCCTAGTACTGAAGAAAGAAAGTAGGGGGAAGGAGGAGGAAGGAAGGAAAGAAAAAGGAAGGAAGAAAGGAAAGAAGAATGGAAAAGAAGTCTATGAAGTTGCATCTGAGGGCATGCTGGCAAGGAGTCTGGAATTTTATCTGAGAGCATATGGGCATAATTCAAGTCAATATGATTTGTTAGGAGTATGGTATGGGGTTAGTTTGGATAGCTTAGTAACTGATGCATTCCAACAGAATAAAAATCTATGCAGTTTACCTTTTCAATTATCTTTTCCAATTTATTTGAAACATGCATGAAATCTTTTGACTTAAGGTCTTTGTAGTACACAGAAAATAGAGTAACAAATGAAAAATGAAGTACATGCCTTCAAAGAGACATGCATTGTTTGAGAGAGACAATTCAGTGAGAAATTGCATTTTTAAATTATATGATACAACCTAAAACAGAGTATTAGAGTACAGATATAGAAATATTTGATGAATTCTAAAGAATTGCTATCATTCTTTTGCAAAATTAGATATCCCTGGAATTAAAAAGTTAGCTGAAGGGCCAGGAATGTAGCTTAGTGGTAGAGTGCTTGCCTAGCATTCATGAAGCCCTGAATTCAATTCCTCAGTACCACATAAACAGAAAGAGCCAGAAGTGGTGCTGTGGATCAAGTGGTAGAGTGCTAGCCTTGAGCAAAAGAAGTCCAGGGACAGTGCTCATGCTGAGTTTAAGCCTCAGGACTGAAGGAAAAAAAAAGTTATCTGAAGAGTCCTTCTCCTGGCCCCCCAAAAAATCAATGGTCAGTGTTCAACAGGCAATTTTATTTTAACATTAAATAATAATCTCTGTGCTCCACTATGAAAATTGCTGAATTGTAGAATATACGATAGTGACTTATAATGAAAACTGAGCCCAAAATCTTTACTATCTTAGCTATTCAAAAAGAACAATGTATAGATTATGGCCCATATAAAGATAATAGTGCCAAATAAAAAAAATTACAAGTTTATCAGGTCATAAGACTGCATCTATGTGCATAAAATAATGACAAAAGATGTATATTTCAATGATATTCAAACATTCAGTGAGGATCTTCTATCTGTAATTGTATAATTTTTATAAAGAATTTTGAAATGAACAAGACAGGCAAACTGTAGAATGCATACATAATTAGCCTTGGTATCTTTCATTTCATGTATCTTTTTCTTTTTTTTTTTTCAATTTCTTATGACAAATAAGTAGCCACTGTATTCCACTGTTGGGCAGAGGGTGCCCACTTAGACATATTTATTATATTACTTATTAATGACACTGATTAGATAAAATTATAGACTTAAAGTTAAAGGTGACATTGAAGCAAAATATGCATATAGTGTGTTGGCTGAAGTAGCTGCTAACTTGTTTTTGGTGTTTTAACAGGATAATACATTATACTGGATGTAGATTAGTAGAGAAAGCATCACGATCAACAGCTCTATTTAAGTGATTGCACTAAATGCAGGAATACACCTACTTTTATATTTGAAGAGAAGAGAAAGGAATCCTTATTGGAAAGAAGGCTAAAGGACCAAGGTTTCAATGAAGCAGGAGGTAAGTATTGTAATTCAAATTACATGCTAATTCTCATTGATCAGCCTATTTAAATGGTAATGAGCCAGGGAGAGTGCTTCTGGCGCAAGTGTTTGAAACTGTGCAGAGGGTATCTGTCAGCAAGAAAAAATAATGCTGCTTGCTTGAAAGGTTGTGGTTGCTTCTAGGGCATGTGATTGTAAAAGGGAATTAACTCTCAGCCTTCTGACCCTTGGGGAAAGAGATGATATCAAGAGTTTTTTAAGGCTTCAGGTACATCTCACTACTACAATCCTTCTACTGTCACCTTTAGCTTTTCAGGAGTGTATTCATCTGCAGCTCAGAAAGAAGAAGAAACCACAGACATAAATCCCATATTGGTGGTAGAGATGAATGGCCACCATCACATATTATCATTAGCATGGTGTGGAAAAGGTGTGATTGTTTTTAATGTTCTGCAAAATATAACAGAGTTGTAGAGTACTAATTCCAGCAACAAAGCAAAATTAAACACAATAGGTTGAGAATCCCATTCCCTCCAATGAGGAAAGAAATAATACGGGGGAGCAAGTGATGCTTGCCTCAAAAGTAGAGGGAAAGAGGTAGCAGAGAATGACAGAAGAGAAATAAATTGCCTCAGGCAACAAGATCAAGAAACAGTTAGCTGGGAGCCTGTCTTGTGTGAAAAAGATAGTGAAAGTTCTTCAGAATTTGAGAGCTGAGAGACAGAATATTGGAGAAAGGATCTGTGAAAGAGAATTTTTTGGAAGCTTATATGGCAAAAATAAATGTTGTCTGATGCCAAGGATATTATTGAAAAGGTTGAAAGAGGAATTAAAATAGTCATTTCTCATTTAATAACATTAACTTTAACATGAAGGATGAATAGGGAGACTATAGTATATCCTAGCTTGTGTGTGTTATACTTGCCAAGTACAGTATTTTGTTATTTTTGATAGTATCCATGTGGACTTTTTAGGAAAGACTTCTACTTTTCATGTTTCTGTGCTTGCTTTCTTTTAAAATAGTTACTGCTAAGCAGAATATTGAGTGCTTTTATTACATTTAACATACTAAAAATGTCTACATATAAGATCTAAATAGAAGATTTCAGACTTTGACTCTACTAGAGAAAGACATAGGGAAATTATTAAATATATAGTCACAAGTAACATTTTTCTATAATAACCTACAACTACTTAGGACATAAGAGCAAGAATAGACCAATAGGATTACAACACAATGTAATTCTACTGCACAACAACAGAAACAATTATCAGATTCAAGCGATAACCTTTCAACTGGGAGAAAATCTTTGCCACTTATCCATAAGATAATTTTTTATGGGGAATATATAAAGAGCTAAAAAGTAATAATCCTAGAATGTACAAACAATCCATTAGATAAATGTACAAATGACTTGTACATTTTTCAAAATAATGACAAATTTTCAATAAATATATAAAGTGTTCAAAATTCTCTTTTTTTATTATCAAGATGATGTATAGAGGGGTTACAGTTATATAAGTAAGGTAATAAGTACATTTCTTGTCAAACTTGTTACCTCTTCTCTCATTCTTAACCATAGAGGAAATGAAAATCAAAGCTATACTAAGATTCCATCTCACCTAGTCAGAATGCTACGACCAAGAAAAAAAAATATTGAGGGGGTCAAGCGAGAAAGAAACACATGCACACAGTTGAGGCCAATGTAAATTGGTACAATGTTTATGGACATCAATGTAGAGTTATTTCAAAACATTGAAACTAGAACTGCCATTTAATCCTTCTATATTATTCCTGCATAAATATCCAAAGGAACCTAAGTCAATATACAGAGAGATATCTACATACCCATGTGTATATATATATATATATATATATATATACTACCCATGTGTATATAAATACCATTTAAATAGCCAAACTAAGGAATGAACCTATGTGCCAATCAACTGATGAATGACCAAAGAAATGCACACACACCACACACACACACACACACACACCACAGTCTTATTTATCTATAAAGAAAGCAAAAGAAAAGAAAAATAACATTTTAAGTAAAATAAGTCAAGCTGAGACACATAAATACGGTGTGTTATCTCACATACGCTGAATCTAAACATAAAAATAAAAAAAAAAAGAGACAAAATGAGCAAAGTATAATAAAGAATGACTGCTTGAGGCTGGAACCAAGAAGCTGAGAATGAAAGGCAGTAAAAAACAGTGCTTTTGATCAAATACATTATATTTGAAAATAGAATAATTAAACCTACTAAATATGCCTTGAAAAGGAGAGGGCAAATTAAAAGGAGCCATAGTGATGATAAATTTGATGAATGTGTTGTGTATCTGCATTGATTATCACAAGGAAAGCACGTTCACAATTTGTGGAAATAGAAAAGAAATTATGTCATACTAAGGTCAAATTATGAGACAAACTGATACTAAGTACTTAATTCTGTTATACAATGTTGAGGAAAGTATATGGTAAATCAATACTATGACTGACAGCCAAGCCTTCTGTGTTCAAGCCAGTAATCCTAGCTATTCTGAAGACTGAAATAAGAAAACCAAGGTTGGAAGCCAGGTCCAGGCAGAAAATTCCATGAGACTCTTAGCACCAAGTAATTAGCAAAAAGCAGAAAAGCAGATAGTAAAGGTGTGGCTCAAGTGGCAAATTGGAGAGTCAAGGAAGAGTCCCTGTGTTCAAATCCTAGTACCAGTAAAATAACAAAACCTAAAACTGGTGTTTGTTCCTCTCAGGGTCTAACCATGAATCCCTCTTCTAATTCTGATTAGCTACTGAAAACAATCATTATTCAAGGACACTCGGTGTACCATACTTCCATTCCTTAACCTCAAAGCTGAGGTGTTTTTTTTTGTCAGTCCTGGAGCTTGAACTTTGGGTGTTCCTCAGCTCTTCAGCTCTTCAGCTCAAGGCAAGTGCTCTATCAATTGAGCCACAGTGCCACTTCCCGCTTTCTGGTGGTTTATTGGAGATAAGAGTCTCAGGGACTTTCGTGCCGAGCTGGCTTTGAACCACGATCCTCAGATCTCAGCCTCTTAGGCTTATAGGCGTGAGCCTCCGGTGCCCAACTAGGCTGTTATTTTTTACTAAAATGAGTAACTTGTCCGTTGACCTTGGTATTTGCTAACTGAATCCTTATTAGAAACTTCTAAAGTGTTTCTTATTATCCAGCTGTAAAATTGTACAAACCACTAAATGTAGAAGAATGGAGCTTCAAGTTTGGGTTTATTTTTCTTCAGAGATCATTTAATATCATCTTATCCATGTCACAAAGGATTTTGTCCAAAGGAATATAATAAGTCAGTATGCATATATATATATATATATCCATGTTTATCACAATACTGTTAATAATTTTCAAGTCATGAGGTCAGCTTATAAATGGATGAAGAACAGTGATATGCATAGTGATAAATTCAGTCACAAAAAAGAAATGAAATTGACTCATTGGCATGAAAAGGATATGAATTGGAAATCATGGTGTTAAAAGGGATAAAGGACAAACACTCAGTATAACACAATTTTAACTTTTTATCTGAATGGCAATTTCAAATTGTGTGTGTGTGTGTGTGTGTGTGTGTGTGTGTGTGTGTATCAGTAATTTGGTAATATTTTTACCATAGGCTTATGTTATTCTTTCATTTAAGAAAGAGTACCATATTATTCACAAAGAAAATAGGTCACTTTAGTAAATTTAATAAATGATAATTTTAACAAATACTAAACGTAATAAGTTTAATAAATTCAACTCTCATTATTTTTAATTTCTTGGATGAAATCTGTGAGTTTTATGTTGGTAATTATTTCTCCATAGTGGTGATGAGGTTAACTTTTTTTTTCATTTTGTTTACTTGGTTTTGAGTTTCAATTATTGGATTTATTGTCAAATTTATGACAAATTAACTATATGATACACCTCTAAAAACAATTGCATGCTTTATAGACAGTAGGCCTGTGTTTCAAGTTCTTTATAATTGTGAAAAGTTTAAAAGATTATCTATATTTGAATAAAGTAATATGCTCATATTACTTATTAGAGAACATATCTATTTATATATAATATACATATATAATAAAATCATATCTATTTGTATATAATATACATATATAATAAATTTGTCTATCTTTTAATGAGGGGAATCAGTTTTGTGAAATGCCCCCTTCACAGAAAGCATAAGGTTTTGAGTTCAAACTCCAGTTCCACAAAGTACTAGACCAAACTCTAAAAGAATTTAGATTGGTCACATGGCTTTAGTGGTAGAGTGCCATCCTGAGAAATGTCTCCTTAGGTAAGATCATTGTGTGAACATCTTACACAAACTAAGTTGGCTATGATATCACTAAGCAATACAATCCTAGAAAGGTCTCTTCCTTTAGGTGTCTCATGATTTGACAAAAGGTCAGTGAAGGCACTGGACTTCCCAGATGAATGTTCCTCTGCATTCACAGGTTTGCATGTTTAAGTTTAAGATATTGTCACCTAAAAACACAAAATAAGCCAGGCACACACCTACAATCATAGCTATTCAGGAGGTTGAGATCTGAGGATTGTGGTTCAAATCCTGCCCAGGCAGGAAAGTCCATGAATGAAACTCTTATCTCCAGAAAGCTGGAAGTGGCACTCGGGCTCAAAGTGGCAAAGCATAAGCCTTGAGCAAAAGATGTTTGGATGGTCCCCAAGTGAGGAGGGGAAGAGGAGGAGTGGGAAGGGGAGGGGAAGGAGGAGCAGGATGGGGAGAAGGAGGAAGAAAAACAAGTTAAGATCACTGATAATAACTACTTTCAGAAACAGGCACTTTTCACTCCCCTGTTGATATTTATATGATTATTTGTATTATTTGTTTTGAAGGTCTGTGAGTGTAGTTCCGTAATAAAAGTAGACTGCCAGCCAAGTAAGCCCTATACTATGACAAACTCCATTACCATCAAAGAAAAGATATTTTTGAACCACATTTCAAATTATATATAATATTTTCTTTGTCCATTCATTAGTTGTTAGACATGGAATATTACTCAGCTTTAAACAAAATTGCAACTACATCATTTGTAGGAAAGTAGATGGATCAAGTTGAATGAGATAAGCCAAACTCAGAAATCACAAATCTCACATTTTCATAGTTTGTGGAGTACAGACATACAATGATAATGATCACAACAATAATGGGACAGGAATGTAAAAGCAGGACTGTCTAGGAGGGGATCTTCAAAAGTGGGAAGGGAGATGAAAAGGAATAGACAGAGAAGATGGAAGAACTTCACATACTTACACACACTCACACACACACACACACATATAATGAATATATTGTTATATTCATAGCTATATATGTATATGTAAGTATGCAAAGAAATATATAATATATATGTAATATGTGTATTATATATTCATGTGTATAACATGAAATGAAGAAATGCTGTTTGAAAACTAGAGAAGAAACGAATAGGAATGTGGTAGAGGGAGTATATCTATTCAAAATATACTGTCCCCATATGGGACAATTTCAATAATATTTCTTCTTATTATGAATGTATATTAACTCCAATGTTAAAAAAATTGAACTATACTTTTCTCAAGAATATAGAACCTGACTTTTATGGCATCCTAACTATGTGTCACATGTATTTATTGCTTCCCTTCATTGAGATGAAAACTAAATAAACTTATTATGTTGTTGAATCCCTGTTTTTCAGGCACAATGTCAGTTTCAGTTCATCTAACACAAATGAGTTTCAAACCAGATGGGAAAGAAATCTTTTTTTGATGAAAAAACTGTAGTCTATACTTAAAGTATTTTGAATTTTTTTTAACTATGTTACTGGGTGACGTTAATAATGATGCACTCTTTCCCTTGGGCTCTGAAATTACAAACTGAACTTTTGAAATGGTTGAAGAAAGTCACTTTTTTTTCCTTTACCAATACGATACAATTACTGACTTAATTAAAACATTACTTTTTTTATTGTATTTTATTTTATTTGAGAACATACTGTACAGAGGGGCTACAATTACATGGGCAGGATAATGCATACATTTCTTACTAAGCATTTCAGCCTCCTCCTTTGTTTACCCTTCACTTCCCTTCCCCGCCTCCCCCCTCCCCCCACCCAATTTTACCCCCCTCCCCCCACCCAATTATACCCCCTCCCCCCCACACACCGACATTGTAAAGCTGGTTTTGACATGACATTTTGTACTTCTCATTGTTGCAACAGGTCCACCTGAATCCTTAAACGACTTGTTTGTCCCCATCTCCTCCACATGTTATACTGACATCAAATATAGTGAAAGCGGGGGTTACACTGTGGGGGAGGGACATACAAAGCAACAAAGAAATAATCTTATAAATGCGTTAGAAACACATGCATGAAACATTACTTTTATTTTCAGTAATAGCTTGCCAGAAACAGAAATTCCCCCAGAATGTCAACATGTGACTATCAAACAAAAGAATGAATTCTTTGATGCTGCTTTCCAAGAAAACCCCCTTACTTTGAAGTCAGGTGAGCTTATAGCTGTATCAAACAATTAATCTAATAGCTTACTTTTATTAGTTTACATTAGTTATGCAGGGGAAAATTTCATGTTTACATTTGCATAAGTTTACAATGTCTTCCAATTATTTTACACAACTCTTTGCCTCTCCCTGATCCCTACTCTCTTCTAAAGAAATTTCATCTGGTTTCACCGTTGTATTTTATAGTTTTAGATAACATAATTCTACCTGCTTCAGCCTCCTTGTTAGTTCAATCCCTTCAACTAGTACCCACCCCTTAACAGACTATTTCTCAACAAAGAAAATTTAATGGCAATATGTTTTTTAGAATTTCAGTGGATTATTTCTGCAGGTCATACCATTTCTGCCTTGTTCACTGAAATAATGGGAAATAGAATTTTAGCTCCAATCTAAGATAGATGATTTTTGACAACCATGATGAAGAAGTCTACTATAGGTACTATAGGTAGAAGAAATCATGTTGAGTGAGGTAAGCCAAGAGCAAAGAGACAAATGGTACATGGTCTCCCTGATAAGTGGATGTTAAATCCAAAATGTTAGGTGATACGACAAAATTAACAGGACTTAAGAAACAAAGAACTTCCACTCATCTGGTCTAACCACTACTAAATATCCCCATGCTGCTGATCACATGTATGATGTATATGTGTACAGCGTTATATGTTATAGACTGTGATAGACAATTTGTTCCAGGAAAGTTAGAATGAGCTTGTGACTTTAAATGAGCATCATTATTCCACAATACTATGAAATTTGGGAAATTACGTAATCACTTAATCACAATTAAAAAAAAAAGCACCAGAAAACTAGAAGTGACGTGATGGCTCAAGTGGTAGAGCATGAGCCTTGAGCTGAATTGTTCAGGGACAGCTTCCAGGCCTAGAGCTCAAGCCCCACGACTGACGAGAGAGAGAGAGAGAGAGAGAGAGAGAGAGAGAGAGAGAGAGAGAGAGAGAGAGAGAGAGAGAGAGAGAGAGAGAGAGAGGAGAGAGAGAGAGATCTTTCATGCAATTGTTTCTAACACATTTATAAGATTATATCTTTTTTGCCTTGTATGTCCCTCCCCCATGATACAACCCCTGTTTTCACTATATATGATGTTGGTATATGTGAAGGGGAAGGGAAAAAACAAATTCTAAAAACAGGGATACAGGAGGACCCATTGCAACAATGAGATGTACAAGTCGTTATGTCGAAAAACGAACTTTACAACTTTGGTGGGGGAGGACGGGGGGGATACGAAGGGATGGGAAGGCTACAATGCTTGATAAGAAATGTGCTCATTATCTTACCCACATAATTGTAACTTCTCTGTACAGTATTTTCACAATAAAAATATATTAAAAAGAAAAAAATGTCCTGCTCCTCAGAATGAAATGCCCAGAGAAAACATTGTAAAAAAAAAAAAAAACACTGGTGAGCACTGGTGGCTCACATCTATAATAATAGCTACCCAGGAGGCTGAGATTAGAGAATCATGGTTCAAAATCAGCCCAGAATATAGTCTGAAGAACTCATGTCCAGGTATGAACAGAACGATGATCTGGAAGCCTGGCTTGAGTTCAAGTGATAGTATGCCAGTTAAAAATAAGACAGAAAGAGAGAGACAGAGACAGAGACAGAGACAGAGAGACACAGAGAGAGAGAATATGTACACACGCAGGTATTATGTTCAAACTCTAGTACTAGCCAAAAGGGTCACATAAAATTCCAAAAACAATTCATTATCAGTACATTAAAGAAACCTCAGTATTATGTACTACAGTTGATTGATGTTTTATTTTTCCAAGGATAAGAATGTATACTATGTATGAACAAGTGATACAAAAGTGATATTTTCTAGATTATATGTGTTTATTGCACATGACAGATAACCCAACTGAATGCAGAAAACTGAGGGTAAGAAGCTTAGAGAATGTCACACTTACAGACTACTTGACAGTGGAAGATTGAAGTCATGCTTTGTTTGGAGACATCACAAATGATTAATGACTAACCATACCATTGTATTATCAGCTGTGAAGCTTCTATGAAATGTTTTCCAACATTAACTAAACACACAAGTAATACTCAGAAAAGTTGTGTTTAAACTGTGAAATGTGAGTCTTTTATAAAGAAGCCTAATTTCACCATTATAAGGATAAAGTCGAAGCATAAAATACATTTTAAGAATCAGATCTAAGACATATTTTGAAGAAATATGTAAATAGATTTTTATAAAATATTTTATGAGCACTTAGGTTTTTATATTGGAAATTCAATATTATTTAGATTTAAAATATTCCACTAAGTTATTTAAAGCAAAGACAAAGTAATTTACAATATATAAAAGAGTTATTTGTGCTTTAATTACTTATGGTTCATTTAAATTTTCTACATATGGATAAAATACAGTACTTATGCTAGGTTAAGTGATATTCTCTTTGTTTCAAAAATTTGATAACAATACTAGACATTAGAAATTTAACAATAAAGGAGACTCTAGAAGACTTCACTGACAAGTAAATATGAAGCCAGTCATTTTCATAAAGCCATAGTTTAAATAAAGGCATGAAGATAATACATAGGGTGTACAGAGTAGCAGATAAATTATCAAATGTAAATAAATATGCCTAAGGTGGGCAAAAATGATGATTTTATCTAGTCCATATACTGGTTTTCTATTTCTACCTTAATAAACAATCACAAATTTAGTGATTTAATACTGTACTCATGTTATAGATCTGTCCTGGCTAATGTCTCTGAATAGAAATTAACAAAGTATTAAGAGAGCTGCTGGCTGGTCTTTTATTAGGAGTCTATTAGAAGAATATACTTCCATTCCTGCGTACTCATATTGTGAACAGGATCCAGTTTTTCATGAGTTTATAAGTCTGAAGTGCTCATTTCTTCCACTGGCTTCTCCTTGGACCTTACACAGAATATTCTCAAATTTTAAAGAAATATAAACTTGGATTCAACTCACTCAGAGAAAGCAGAAAAGTCTATTTAAAAATTTAGCCAGGCGCCGGTGGCTCATGCCTGCAATCCTAACTACTCAGAAGGCTGAGATTTGAGAATCATGGTTCAAAGCCAGCCCAGGCAGGAAAGTCCGTGAGACTCTTCTATACAATAAACAACTAGAAAACCTGTAATGGCGCTGTTGCTCAAGCGGTAGAGCGCTTGCCTTGAGCTGAAGAGCTGAGGGAGAGTGATCAGGCCCAGAGTTCAAGCTCCACGACGGACAAAAAAACAAAACAAAACAAAACTATTAGTTACATGTGCAAAATTCCTTTCACCATGTAAGGCAATATAGTCACAAAATTTGAGGATTAATAGAGCGAGGGAGAAAGAGAGAGAGAGCACCAGATGCTCATAACTCATCCTATTCTACCACCTACTCAGAAGGCTGAGATCTTAGGATCATGGTTCAAAGACAGCCTGGGCAGGAAAGTCCATGAGACTCTTCTTTCCAATTAATCACCAAAAACCAGATGTAGAATTATAATGCAAATGGTAGAGCACTAGCCTTAGTTCAAGCCCCAGTACCAGTGCATGTGCACATGCACACACCCACGCATACACCTGTGAACACACATAACATACACACATACCAAAAATAAAAATAAAATAAAACAAGGACATATTGTGGAAAACACCACACTTAGGTAGGTTTATTTACTTAGTATGCATACAAGAGAAACAATAAACACAAAACAACATCAACAGAAAGACCAATGTGAAGGAAAAGATTTACCCACTCCCCCAGTTGCTCCCAACAATTACAATGGTAGAAGAGCAGCAATTCTTGGGAAAAAATATTCTGAAATCAACCACATTGAAATGTAAGATATTTTTGTTAATGCTGTGCTATTCGTAACAATGGGTGGTTACTTAGGGACTTTGTATTACCTTTGTATGTTCAGATTTCTCTTTTAAATTCATTCACTTCTTTTTTCTTGGGAATATTGAGACATTTAATCTTATATGAAAGATATAAATGTATATATTTTATGCATATATGAGCAGGTGTATGTAGAAATTATAATAATGGTTATAGATATGAGCATGGAAACATACTAAATTCTATCTGATAGTATCCATTTTTAAATTATTTTGTATAAAATGAATAAGGGCCATAAGTTTTTAACTACATGAATTCTTAAAGAATTCATTTTGCTTTATAGAATTTTTTGTGCTTTAAAACACTAATCTGTATAGATTATGACTACAACAGAGTAGGTTTTAGGAGTAACAACTTTGTACTTAACATAACAATATTTTAATGTAGAAAAATGGTTGAAATTCATATAAAAGCAAAAGAGAATTCAGAGATCTAAAGCAATTGGGATTCAACAGAACAAAGCTGAGTCTTCATAATATCTGATTTGAAGATATACTGCAGAGGCATAGTAGCAACACATATAGTACTGACATTAAAATAGACAAAGAACAAAACCCAGATAGTTCATATCTAGCTGAAGCTACTGGAAAAGCAGAGATGAGGAGGATAATGGTTCAAAGACAGCCTGAGCAAAATGTTAACAAGTTTCTATCACAACAAACCAGGTGTTGGACCCAAATTTCTAATTCCAGGTTTGTACAAGGCAAGGTAGCCAAATCATTTTCGGAGGCCAGTCTGTGAAAAAATGCTTGAAACACAATTTAAAAAATAACTTATTCACAAAGGGATAGGAGTCAAAACAAATGGTAGAATGTTTATCTAACAAGAATGAAGCTTTGTGTTTGAATCCCACATTGCAAACAAACAATAAAACAACAAAACCATGAAGAGAGACCAATGGAACATGGAATAAAGATACCAGAAATAAACTCATATACCTAAACTGAACTGTTTCTCAACAATGATTCTGTGTGTAACACAGATGTTGGGAAAACTGGACAAACATAGAGGACTAAAAGTTGTAATCTCTTTTTTACTCTATGTAAAAGTCAGATTAAGATAAGGATGCATGAAAGTACTACAGTAAGACAGAGTCATTTCAAGGTATTAGAATAAACACTGATCTTTTGGATCTGGCTCCAAAATGCAGGTAACAAATAAAAATAATTTTTAAAAAACACTGGATAAATAGGATTACATAATATTCCAAAGCTGCTTCATGGCAAAGAAACCATCAATAGGGTGAACATACAATCAACAGAATGGAAGAAAATACTTGTCAACTAGTTATCTGAAAAATTTAACAGAGAATATTTAATTAAGGAAATATAAAAACAACAAACTCTCAAAAATCCATCTTAAAACTGAACAAATGACAAAAATAAATACTTGTCAAAAGAATAAATACTATTGGGTCTGGGAAGTGGCTTAGTGGTAGAGTGCTTGCTTTGCATGCTTGAGGCCCTGGGTTTGATTCCTCAGTACCACATAAACAGAAAAAGCTGGAAGTGGCACTGTGGCTCAAGTGGTAGAGTGCTCTCCTTGAGCTAAGGGACAGCTCCCAGGCCCCACAACCAAAAAATTAAATAAAATAAATACTAGTGAATAAATATTATTTTAAAACATTCTGTATTATTAGTCACCAGGGAAATAAAATCTAACCCACAACAAGGTATTCTCTCACCAGTTAGAATGACAAGCATCATTTTATTACATTTATAATTTATGTTTGTTATTCTATTAATTTTAATGAAGAAAAATGCAAACATGGTTGTAAAGAACAAAGAACTCTACTGTCCTGCTAGGGAAAATGTAAATTTAGGCATTGTGGATGAAGAACAGTATGAAATTTCCACAGACAACTAAAAATAGATCTAGTTTATGATCCATCTACCCTATTGCTAGGTATATAGCCAAAGGAAATGAAATCAGTATACCAAATACTTGTATGCATTCTTACATTTATTACAGCAGTATTCATAATGGCTAAATGCCCATCAGTGGATGAACATACAAAAAATAATGTACAAATACAGAATGATATATTATTCATCTGTAACATTGAGTTAAATCTTATGCTTTCTGATTTGCAGCAAAATGTATTTAACTAGAAGACAATTATCCAATGAAATAAGTCAGACACAAAAAGATAATAGCTGCATGTTCTCTCTGAGATATGGAAGCTAGGAAAGTTAAACTGAATGTAGAACAGTGATTACTAGAGAGGTTGAAAAGTGGGGATATATGTAGATGAAGTCAGTTTAGATTTAATAAACATACAGAACACCCATCTTAAAATATTATACTCAGTTCTATTCATATTTATAAATATTACATGCTAATTAAAATAAAGTGTAGTAAGTATATTAGCTATAATCATATAAGAAGCATATGCTAAAATATTTCTAGAATTGCATAGTGCTTGTCAAAGATTTCTGACAAAATCTTTGTTTAAAAAAATAGGAAGTACCATACAAGTCTGACCACATTGAGGGAGAAAGGAAAAGTACTGAAAGTTGCAGATTGCAGTAGTCAAGCTTTAAGAAAATCTTGGCTGGGTTGGTAGAGTCTTTGAGCCAACATCACCTTTCAAAAGAGTCCATATCCCAGAAACTGGTCTTTCTTTCTGCCACCTCATTCTTCACCACAAGCTGGGAAGAGCCAATGAAAGCAGGGCCTCAAATGAATGTGGTGATAGACTGAGGGGTGTGGTCCAACCCTTCTACTACCCACAGCAGGAGATCTGAGTAGAATACATTTATATTAACCTTATTCTATCCTTTGTGTCAAAAAGATCTACAGAATTCAGCTGTAAGAAGTATGTGTTCCTGGTTCCTATACCCTTCACTAGCTGGGTGAAAATGCCATATGCTAGATTAAAGTGATGACTAGTGGTAAAAAGCATGAACTAAAATCACTAATTGTATTGTGTATTCTTTTGGCCAGAGCAGTTTTCCAAGGTTTAGAATACGTTGCCCTTATATCCTGAAGAGGTCTCAAATGACATAAGAAAAATCTATTTTCTTTATATTCTGAGAGTTTTTAAGAAACATTTTGAACCCTTGGTACTTCAAATTAACACAGCATGTGTTACTGGGTCATGGATAATTTCTCTCCCATGATATGTTGTTATGGTCTTACTGTCATTGAACTGGCTTGTATATGGTTTCCAATACCTGCTCAACCTAAGTTTTAGCTTGAATATGTGGATAGTCTGTGGAATCCAGTGACAGTTTATAGCAGAGGATATGACAGAGTGCAAACATAATTAACCTGTGTCTGGAGTAAATTTTTTAAGTGAACATATTTTTTACATTCTTGTATGAATATAAACAATTTCTTACCTGTTAATATCATTATGGAAATGAACACATTTTCCAAATTGATTTTTCTTAATTAATTCTTATCAATAAATTTCTGATCATTCTGACCTGTAAGTATACTTTATTCATTAAAGCAGTTGCAACTAGAGTGGCCACTTTATTAAGCACTATCAATTTCCAAGTGTAACTGGAATTTTACAGAGACAGACCAGTGAAAGAAATGGAGATATGATAAGCATTTCTTTCTGAGATCTTCAGTAGTAGTGCTAGTACCCAGTATCAGGGGATATGATACTATTTTTATTTACTATCAAAAATATCCTGGTAATAGGACGGCATTTTAAGAGACTGAAAATTGATTTTCCTCACTGTTGTATCTTACTCTACAAGCCAAGGACACAAAGTGGGTATTATTATATCTGCCCAGTGAAGTACAAATTTGTAATTGAAAATGGAGGAAATAAGTACTGGGGAGACCCATGCATAGAGTAGACTGTTCAGGATTAGATATCAGTCAGTATTACAGTTATATCCTGTCATGGCTAACTCTTCAGTTTTCACTTAGGGTTAATCAGAGACAAGTCACACTCAGACTTTGTATATAATTGTCTTCAAATATATTGGCATTCCTTTTTTTATTCTCCTCTGATGATAACACACCAGTGTGTTTCATCATATTTTTTCCTATAGACCTAATCTTCTACATCTAAATATTACAAGTCTTGGGATTTAACAAATACCTATGGTATTTGATTAAGGTCACCTCTTTGACCCCTTTGTCTTGGTTCTGGTTATTTTGAGAGGTTGTAGATGCCAAACATCATCTTTGCCTGCCACTTGATTTTATTATATCTTCGTATCTCAGTACAGGTCTATCTTCCTAGGTTGCTTATTTAACAGTGCTATTCATTAATCAAACTGAAGATTATACGTAGTTTCTTAAGTTAAGTACTGAAAACTACCTTCTATTATTTTGGGATAACATCATACATAGATTTTTTTTATAACCACTAAGTAGTTGTGCTAAGGGACTTTAATTCAACATGTCAGTTTATGAGAACAATTTTTCATCTTGATCACTGTCAGCCCTTCCACCATTCTCCCCTATGGTTCCCAAGCCCACATATCCTTTTCAAATTAGTCAGTACCTTTTTCATTTGATGGCCCTGATTAAAATACTGCTTGCTTTGACTTTCTATTCACCATAACTATGTTAAAAGTCTTTATATTTCAAATGATGAATCATGTCCACAAATGCCAATTGCCTCAACCTCTTTATTTTTTATCCTATTTTATTTCAGGCAAACCAAACACTTTGAGTTTACTTGATTTTAAACTCTTAATTCTTAGAGTTTCTTAAATAAATCCAGAAAGAGACCTTTCCCCATTTCCTAGGATCCAAGCAAAAATTTGAAACTTCAAGTTAATGAATTGTTGTAATTTTGCTGCTGTAAAAATTACCCCAAATATAACCATATAGCCGATCTCTGTTCCTGTCAGTGCATTCTGAAATTTTACATTTTTTCTCCCCATTTAATTTTTAGTATCCCCACTATGTACTTGCTTAAGTTCTGGACAGTTCTAAATCAATAGAAATCTGGATACCATTTGAAAGTGGCTAGACTAGAAATGTACTCATCACCCTACTGATGTAACTATAACCCCTCTGTACAGCATATAAGAAAATAAAACTTTTAAAAAAGATAAGTAAAACCAAAACAAAAAAGTAGCATTTGCTAACTTGTGAAGAAGAGGTCTGTACAATGTCTTACCAGAATGGAAAAACAATGTCTTCCTGAGCAGATATGGAATGTCTCTAATCTCTGTTAATAGAAAGGCACTTGTAAGAGTCATCATCTACATGAGTGCCCCAATAAATACACATAAACCATCCTTCACGACTCAAAGTGTCCCAACAAATGCCTTTATTTCAGCTCAAAAGAGCTTTCTTGAGGAAATGTTCAAATATCTCTGAACTCTTCAGTTATCACTACCAAATTTTCTATTTGCTGATGTCATTTCTTCAGTTTCCGAAGGTAAGAGTTCCTTAAAAGCTACATATGGACTTTCTGGTGATGACATTTAGCTAATAGCATCTTGTTTCAGCAACCTTCATTTCTCATGATCCCTCTGCAGGTCACTGGTAAGATATAGATTTCCACTAGTTTTGTTTCTTTTTATTTTATTTTACTCACTATGCTCACAAATTTTAAGTGCATGAATCATTTCACTTAAAAACACATTTCAATCTGGAAATATATTACCAGATTTCAAGTGGAAAAAGTATTAGTAATCTGGCTGCCATATTGTACCAGAAATTCTACACTGCAGCTAATATTTAGATTGGCTTCTTTTTCACCTATAGGGTAGTGAGTGATCCTATTTCTATGACCCATTTTTCCAACTAGTTCCTTGAACCTCCCTTAGTACTTTTTGTGTTATTTGAGACTCTTTGAGAAAAGATGCCAAAAATAGTTTATTATGTAAGATATTTGTTGGGAGACACAGACTAAAGAGAAGGGAAGGGATCCAGACAAGGCATACTGCACATTCAGGTCCTGGGAGTATAGAAGGTAATAAGTAGCCTCATGTAGGAACATTCTTAGACAATCACACCTCCATGATATATTTGATTACACTAATGGAAAGCTCACAAAATAAATTCATTTTCCAAAAAAAATGGAAGTAGAAGAGAGTAAGTAAAAACCTCAACTAGGGGTTAAATAAATGCAGCATGTAGAACTATAATGTAGAATGACCATTTGGGCATTCCTTATACCCACACCAATTCTGGAATGGAATCTTGGCTGTATTTGGTCTTGCTTAGCTCATCCAGACTTATTATTAATTAAAATGCTATAAATGCTCAATAATGAGGTCTCCACCACTGATGTAAAGCCTTTTAAAAATGCTCAAAGTTTTGGAGATGAGAGGATGATGGGAACTAAAATCTACCCAAGCTACATGCAGTGCTGCAGGCATATATCTAACTAGAAAGAGGGTGCTCAATATTGCTATCCTCTTAAGTCTTTGCCTACTCAGGAGTATCATTTTCTTCTCCCTGGAAGCACAATATTAGACTAAAACTACTACCAACATTTATTAGGGGTTCTTCTATACTCCAGTTAAGGAGCTCTTCCTCTTCTCTTCCTCCCCCTTTTCTTCCTTCTCCTATTCCTCCTCCTCCTCCTCCTATTCTTCCACCTCTTTCTCTTCCACCTTCTCCTCTCCTTTTCCTTCTTTCTTAACCTCCCCTTCTTCCTCTTCCTGTTAATTTTCTTTCTACTTTCTTCGTGTTCTATTTCATTTCCTCTTCCACCACCACCACCACCTCCCTCTCCTCCTCCTCCTCTTCCTCCTTCTCTTCTTTTCCTCCCTGTTCTAGTCATTCTCTTATCTCCCCACACCCCCACCTCTTTCTTCAGCTTTCATGTGTGATTGTTTCTCCTTGCAGATTTCAGGGAGTAATGATCACTCAATATATGGATGATAAACCCCCAGAATAAATGTCAAAAGCGTTTTTTTTTCTGGTCTACTGCACAAGTATTACCACTTAGAATAGATTCTTAATATTGTTCAAGAATAGGAAATAAAATATTGGCTTTAAAATATCATGGGACATATAGTAAAATGTATTACACTTTATACAATGACTATATGTCAATATTTGGAACCATGCATTCTAGTTGACATTTCTTTTGTTTTCTTCTCTGTGGGAAAGTCATATATTGTGCTGTTGCTGAGACCAGTCACGTCCATGAGACTTAGATAAGAGTATCTCAAAATAATGTAGAGTGTTATTTTGAAAAGTTGATTTGGGTATGAAATATCTTTGAGTTTTGACTGGCAATATTCCAGATGGTATTGGGGTCCAGAATAAAGACACTATGAATCACTGTTAAGAATGAAATCATGGGCTGGAAAGGTGGCTCAGTTGTAGAGCGCTTGCCTTGCATGCCTGAGGCCCTGGGTTCGATTCCTCAGCACCACATAAGCAAAAAGAAAAAAGCCGGAAGTAGCACTGTGGCTCAAGTGGTAGAGCGCTAGCCTTGACCTGAAGAGCTGAGAACCTAAGACTGGACCCCCTGCCCCCCCAGAAAAAAGAATGAATTCAAACAAAACTATTTTAGCTCCTATTTTGACTCAAAAATGTTAAAGAAACTGCCTATTTTCAACAAGCATATAATTACCACATGAAATGCCCACTTATTCATGAAAATTAACTATAAGTTTTTTTGTAACTATTCCATCTTGATGGAGTTTTAGCATTCCAAAGGAAATACAACTTTACATAAAGACTTCCTCCTGGAAGTAATGACATGTTCTCACATACCCTTATAGCTCACCCTTCAAAGTCTGCACTAACAGTTCTCCACTTCTTATTTGTAACATGTGGATAGCTAAAAAGTATTGGCTTTTAACAAATAATCTACTTTAGTAATGTTTAAAGAATGTTAGTACACAAACCTTATCACACTGTCACACTATACCTTATCTTCTCCTAGCAAATGGCTAGTCTGGGAGCATGGTTCTGACTACTGAGGATGCTCTGAAGTTAAAGTTTAAAGAAGATTGCAAACTGAATTTTCAGGATTCTTTTCTATAAACATGCCATTGAATGTTCAAAAACATGAGTGGATTATGCTATGGTCAGCATATCCAAGAGGTTGATGTCTTAAAATGTTAGATAATGTGGGAGGGGGAAGGGTATTTATGTGTAGAGATCTTTCTGACTCAGTGTTACTTCTTTGTCTTTTGATCTTTATGAGAAAACATAGAGTGAAAATAAAATTGCTCAGACCCTTTCAAATAAGAATCATAAGGAATATAAATGAGTTGAAAGAGAATTTTGATTTTATTCACCACCGAACTTTTAGCCTAGAAATGAAAACACAAATGTAACAGAAGAAAAGCTGCATCAGTAACAACCCCCCACAGCGAAAAACATTTGTAAGATTTTGCTTCTTGTCAGAATATAGAACAATTTTGGTTAAAACAAATGGCTAATCAAGTAGTTTCAGAATGAAGAAAAATGATTAATATTCTTGAAGTAACAAGGATACTCCTTCCTCAATTGAACATTCTCTTCTACTGACTACATACTAAGAAGTAATGAAAATGATACTAATCTAAGATAGATCTGTATACAGTCTTGCCTGGCAAGAAATGAATTGCTGATGTGAAAATAGATTACTTAATATTTCATTTACAAAATATTAAACCCATTTCTTAAAGCAGATATCCCATTGGCAGCTTTTTCTTTAATATCATCTCAATGGTTACTCAAATAACCTCCTGGACAGTATTCAGTGTCATACATTGTACAAATGGTAATAATTCCCAGACCATTACAATTTCCAGAGTATAATTTCTTGAATTGCCTTTATTTTGAGATAAAATCCCTTACCCAGGGAATCAATTTATAACTATGTTTCCTAAGGGATATTGGTGCCACATTGAGGGAGCACAGTTAAATAGCAATTACTCTGATTTTTGTTGTTATTGTGGGTGGTGGGGTTTGGAGTTTAAACTCAAGGCCTGTGCACTGTCCTTGAGCTTTTTTTGCTCAAGGCTAGGTCTCTACCACTTTGAGATACCCCAGTTTTCTGGTGGTTAATTGGAGATAAGAGTCTCAAGGATTTCTTTGTTGGGGCTGGCTTTGAAATATGATCCTAAGATCTCAGCCTCCCCAGTAGCTAGGATTATATGTATAAGCCACTGGTGCCCAGATGATTTGAATATTTTAATTTCCTTTAATTCCTTTAAGGTGATATTATGAAAGAAAAATATTACCTGTCATTATTAGGTTGCTTCTTCTTTGTCTTTCTAAGAGTTCATTTATGTAATGATTTTAAACATGGAGTGTACTCATTCCTGTTACATGAAAGCAAATTTAAAACTAGTGACCTTTAGCTGCCTGGTTATGTGACCTGACTTCTCTAATGCTGAATTCTCATGTAAGAGCTTTTAGGAAATGAATGGCAAGTTAATCTTAGCCATTTAGTCATAAAAATCAGACTTAAAATAATTGTTTCATAAATTTCATTATGCGGAGGCACCCAACTAATAAATACAGCTTCTACAAGATGTTTTAAGTCTCTTTTTTAAAAGCTAGACTTTTCAAATCTGTGGCCTTAAAATTGATAGCTGCAATTCTCCACTTGCCTTGTAACCCCGATGGAGCTGATACAAGCATGATGCTCCCTGAAAGGAAAGTGCAATGCTTAAATTAAGCCCAGTGATGGTGCAGAACAAGTCGTATATTTAGGTGAAACTGTTTCTGGGGTGAATAAGATATCTTGACATGTCAATGGAATATGAAACTCAATTTCACAAGATTTTTCTAGTGCCAAAAAAGATTTAAGTAGAGCTATCATTTTTTAGACTCAACAGAAAGGATAAGTCTTCCAATACACACTTTTATATTCTTTGTCTGTAAAATTTAATTTTATCATTCCTCATAAAGTTTATCATTCTTTAGACCTTCATGGAAATAAAATTACACTTCACCATTGATGTATTTTTTTTCACTTAAAAAAAGAAAACTTCTTCGACTTCCAGTTGTTCTTCCCATTGTTCTTTTTCTCCAACCATTTGAGAGTATCTTTATTAACCAGACAGTCTTCACAGAGCTGAATTCACTGCAGAGGAAAAAGTGGGCTTAAATATTTTTTAAACCTGTTTTATCATAAGAAAAAATAAGTACAATTTACATGTACAAACATAAAAATTAGGCCATTTGTAAACAGTAAAAATTCAATACATATCCTACAAATTAAGGAAAGTGAGGAAAGGGAAATGTTGGGAAGAATGTGTGACAATGTTAAAAGAGGTGGGATTGATCATGATGCTTTGTGAAAGCACAGCTCCTTTTTACTGTTTCTTAAAGATATTAAAATACTGAAACAAACGTCAAAAAGATTTTTAAAATTAAAGAAAATACAACATCAGCTCAAAAAGTTTTAAAAAGATAATTTAAGGGTTATTCAAAAGTAAGAGTCCTACAATGAAGTCCATTCTTACTGTCATTATTCTGGAAGTATTGGGTCTATAATCACTTGATTTTCTAAATTATTGTGCTTTCATGCAGTACCATATGTTACTTCATTTTTTAAAAATTTACTTCATTGTTATTTTAAACATGATGCACACAGGGATTACAATTACATGAGTCAGAGAATGAGAGCATTTCAAAATTTTAAGTATCTTGTGTTTCCAATTTTCTTTGATAACGGTCAAGTGTCATTAGCTGAGTGTCATTCTTCCACACATTACACCCAGGTATTAGTTCTGTTGTCTGAACCAAATTCAAATGTTTTCAACTTGTTTTTAATTAGATCAAGAATCAAACATACCTTTCCCAAAGTTCTTACTAGTGAACTTGCCAGTGACTTAAGCAAAATCTATATCAACTATAAGCAGTCTTTAATTCCTAATACTGCTGAAGGAGGTAATTTTCCAAGAGAGTAGAAAAGGCAACTATCACTGTAAAGTTGAAATGATATGGTTTTTCTTTACAGGTGTCATTTAATTAATCAGTAGTAATAAAGAAAATATACTCTTATAGTTTTTGTACCATGGACAATTTTTTCATTAGTTAATTTCATGTCAACATCCATCACTGCATCTGACTTTTTTTATTCCTGTGATAAATTAGAGTATATTGAAGATGTTTTAGTGATTGTACATATGGATAATAAAATATTGGGAAAGCATAGTAACATTCAAAGACAATAAAGATGGAAGAGATCATCTTGCCTATGATTTGTTTAATTTTTCTAATTGTCTTCAATCAAAACTGTTTCTATTGGATGGTATACACTTCAAGGAAACATTTTGAAAGACTAGAAAACACACACACACACACACACACACACACACACAGTCCTCTGAAATCCCATGATTTTTCTTTGCTGCCTCCATGTTTTATCACCAAGTCAATACCACCTTTAGGTCAGTCATTGCAAAGAAGCTCCTTAACAGATAAAATCATTTGCCCAGTTTAATCTTTAAAGTTCACTGCTCTCTATCATAGTTTGAGAAAATGAAAGACTATAGGCTATGACCAGGTTGACTGCCTTGTTTATTTAGATGGCAGTCCCCCAAAAACATTGTCTTTCACAGCAGATACTAAATCTACTTCACAGTTCTTTCCATAAAATCATTGATGGGCTACACTTGATTGAGTGCAGTGGGTAATATCGGAGGCAAAGGAATGTACTATGGTAATGTGTAGACTATGAATACAATGTACTGTGCAGGCTTATAAAAATATGCTGAGTTTAGGTAGTTAAATCTCAGTCATCACCAAAATTGATTTTCCTGTAAGTCTATGCAAAGGAAGAGAAAAGATGACTTTATATTGGCTTTTTGATGAGATATATTACCAAATTACTACTATAAGTTTGTTTCTGGTAGGGACTATGAACATGTAAAAAGCTTTCCAATTGTCTATTTTATTTATTTTCTTTTTACATCATTCACTCAGTGGATTATGATATAATAAGACTGCTACATTTTATAGATTATCTTTATGGCATCAACAAGTGCTCAGATTCTAATAATAATAATAATATAATAATAATATCATATATCTTATAATATATATTTGTAAAAGGGGAATGCTAACGGTCCAGGCTGACATATCAAAGATTATGCTTACTGACAAAAATTGCTGGAACTAGCTTGCACTTCCCCTCGTACATTTTGCTGTCTCAATTATTTATGGCTAGTCCAGCATATCTTTATTTCTACCATCTGCTTAGTATCCCAGTTACAGTGCTGAGCTTATTTTAATTAGACTTGTCATAGGTGATTCACTAGTTGCTTAAACAGTCAAAAAGCAAAGCCTAAGCCAGACTGTAACATATTCTGCCAACTTTGACCCTTCTATGACTGCTTATTTGTTCTTTGCTTTTAAAACTGAAACATACTTCTTTATTAAAGATAAATGTGAGTCCAATTCAATTCTTGGCAACATGGTACTCTGTCCTTTGGGTTGGATTACAATCATTATGTTATAAATTGTGCAAAATGAGTAATGCTAAATAGCTCTTTCTTGCCAGCAGTTTAAAGTAGAAGATATTGTTGAATATAAACTGAAGCATATAGGTTTTTACTCAAAGGATATGTAAAGTCAACATGAACTGCATCCAAGTGTACATCATGGGAGAGTTATAATCACATTTTAAACCAACAAATTTACCATGGCCATCCTTAAAAACAAAAGCAGATACTCATGTTAGATACCTGAGGAGCCATCCATTGCAATATTAGGCAAATTAGCTTGGAAGTCAAAGAGACAATGGTGTTTGGACATTTATGCTGGGTAGTGCTATCAGTTGCAAGAAGATTTATATGAGATGAGCCTATTTCAACTTCATGTATTTCTATCTTTCTTTTATTGATGATATTCACAGAATATAAAGTTAAACATTAAAAAAAACAATTCTGTGACATTTAATACGTTCCAAAACACCTACAATAATTATCTCCCTCTAAGAAAAAAATATTTCATCACCTATAAAGGAGAACCTATGCCTTTTACATTGAAATTCATGTTTATCTCTTAGCAGTCTCTTACTACCAGTAATATGCTTTCTGTCTCCATCGATTCATCTGTTTGGGATACTTCATGTAAAAACAACCATATGCCATAAAACCTTTTTGGGCTGGATTATTTTTTCACTTAGATAATGCTTTAGAGGTTCATCCACACTCTCCTTACAACCAGTGAATATTTACAAGGTATTCTTTTCTTACAGATGAATTCCATTCCTTAGCTTTAGCATGTCACATTTAGTTTAGTTATCTGTTAATAGAATTTTGGGTTTTTCAGTTGTTTAAGGATACAGGTGGACCTGTTGCAACAATGAGAAGTACAAGTTGTCATGTCCAAAATAAGCTTTACAACGTCGGTGGTGGGGGGGTGGGGGTGGGGTGGGGGGGGAAGGGGGGGAAGGAGGAGAAGGATTGGGATTGGGGGGGAGGGGGGAGGCTGGGAAGGGATGTGAAGGGTAAACAAAGGAGGAGGCTGCAATGCTTGGTAAGAAATGTACGCATTATCCTGCCCATGTAATTGTAACTCCTCTGTACAGTATGTTCACAAATAAAATTAAATTAAATTTAAAAAAAAAGAATTTTGGGTTTTCCATATTTGGTGGTTATCTACAGTGCTGCTGTGAATATTTACATATAGATGTTTGTTTAAGTACTTGTTTCAGTTACTATACGATCCATATGGCAATTTTGTTTACATTTTTAGGAGTAGGAAACTTGAAAATGATTCTCAGCTATAAGACAGCTTAATTTATTTAGAAGTTTTTTTTCACTTTGATCATAACAATCCTCAAGGAACAAATATAATTTGACGTTTTATACAAGTAGCTACATATGGCTATCCATATCTAGCTAGCTAGCTAGTCGGTCGTGGGGCTTGAACTCTGGGCTTGGCTGCTTTCCCCGTAATCTTCAGCTCAAGGCCAGGGCTCTACCGCTTGATCTACAGCACCACTTCCGGTTTTCTGGTGGTAAATTGGAGACAAGAGTCTCACGGACTTTCTGGCCCAGGCTGGCTTTGAACCGTGATCCTCAGGACTCCGCCTCCTGAGTAGCTAGGATTACATGCGTGAGCCTTCAGCGCCCGGCTATTATCAGTATTATTTATAGGTGTAGAAACCAAATCTTGATGTCCGGAAGTTTGGTCTCTCTAGCTCCTGTCTCCCTCTCTCGCTCGCTCTCTCTGTGTCTGTGTCTGTTCGTGTATGCTTGGTTGTATTAGAGTTTGTAGAAATGGTCTTGCATTTGCTAGGCAGGCAGACACTTGACTATTTAAGCTACACCTGCAGCCCTTTTATACCTTCATCCTTTTTCCACAGGACCTTGCATTCTGCCCAAATTGCCCTGGACCACACTCTTCCTACTTATGTTACCCTGTAGTTGGAACAAAAGGCATATTCCAACACATCCAGATTTTAACTTGTTGATTTAGATCTCACATACATTTTTCTAAGCTGGCTTTGAACCTTAGTTCTCCTGATCTCACAATCATATGTAATGTGGTTATTTATAGGCATGGACCACCAAGACCTGCCTGTTCAAAAGTATCAGCAAGATTGTTTCTACAGTTCACCACCTAAAATCCCACTACTCTACATGCTATAATATACCAAGGAAATCCACCTGTCTGCCTGTTCAGTGCACAGAGCACTGTATCTATGATGTTATTTTGTTTTGTTTTTTCATTCCTGATTGTTCAAAGTTTGTTTTGAATCACAGGTTCCGAGTGACAGTCTGCCTCACATTGGAGACCTTTCCACTTTGTGAATTCTTTTCAATTTGCTAATTCTTGCCAATAACAGTAAAGATCTGTGACTATGGATTTTGGGCATAATTTTATCCATGTAAATTACTATTATGACTTACTGTTTAATTGTTTGATATTTTAAAGAGAGAAGCCTGGCTGGTTCTGTATTCACACAATAAGACCAGAGAATTGGAAATCAATGGAATATTAAAATGTAAAGACACCTTGACCTCTTTCAGGGAAAACTTTGTAATCATCTACACTTATAGGTGTGCTTATAGAAAAGAATGAGGATATAACAAGGGTGGCACAGAAATGTGAATGAATGGAAAATGGAAACACATCAGGGCAGTTTGAATAGCTGGCATGGTTTCTGTTTTTCTCTCAGGTTATTTTCTACTCTAACTTGATTTTTGGTCCATCTCCCTGCTAAACAGTTCTCATTTCAGTTCCCCTCTGAGCCTTTAGGGGAGATTGAAAGTAGCAGTTAAAGCTGGTTATGCCCAATAGCCAAGACAAATTTTATTTACAAGATGTGTCCTGTTATAGGGTTTGCATTGTCTAAATAACAGGCAATAAAATCTATCAGCTGGAAACCTTCCTTGTTGTAAATGAGCAAATGATTTTAATCAGTATCTTCTGCTGAACAGTCTTTCAAGGACAGTCTAAATTTAATACTAAGAAAGCAACCTGAAGCCAATATGTAAGTTTTTATGGATTTAATGATCAAATACAGAGAAGTCTATTGTATATTGTAATGGATATTAAGGTAACATGAAAAGTTGCTATTTATTAATAATTTAATTTATGAAGGGGGCAGATTTATACACTAATGAAAAAAATTTTCTATGATTCTGAGTATGCTCAGAGAAAATAGTTTGGGCTTAGAATATTCTAACTGAGTTTCATGTAAGAGCTAGAATGTAAATTGAGCATCAAAGAAGTTTGCAAATGTGAGGTTAAGTGGGAGATAAAAAGCAATACAATAAAGACAAAGAGTTGCTTGGAGATTTATGTGGGAAAATAACTTGAAATAAAAAAAAATGTATGATAACGAATAAAAGACATTTAAAGAGGTCTTTTAAGCTGTGCAAAGTAGTTTAACTCTTTGAGAAAGTGTAGCCTAATGAGCTGAGATTAAAAAAAAGATCGCATATACTACAGATGGATGTAACTGTAAAATTGTTCCAAAAGATATCCAGTAGTCAAGACATTATAACATATTATAATCTGAGGGTAAGGAGATGTGAGTCTAATAGAAGCAGTGGAAATGATGTAGACTAAAAGGAAATTATAGTTTACCTTTAATATTTTTCTTATCTATTAGTTTTGTTTAAAAAAGACAAAAATTATTTTGCTTCAAACATAGAGTATTTCTTTTGACTCTTTCTTTTTAATCTTACAGGAGAAACAAAATATTAAATGAGAATTTTGTACTATTATGATCCAAATGTTTCTCATTAGAATTTATAAAGTCCTCCCTAATTGAAGAAAGAACAATCTATTACTCATGTGAATCATAAATACTTGTAATAATTTAACTACCAAAATTATAAATTAATTTGAAGTTGGTAAGTGCATGACACGTTTGTCCCCACTTAATGCAGTGACATGTGTCCAGTCTATCTACTGTCTTCTTCCTTTTTTATCTAGAGCTACAGACCACATTTCTTTTTTTTTTTTTTTAATTTATTTATTGTGAAAATACCGTACAGAGGAGTTACAATTACATGGGCAAGATAATGAGTATTTCTTATCAAGCATTGTTGCCTCCTCCTTTATTTCCTGTACCTATTCCTTCCAATCCCCCTCCCCCCCACCAGACACACTTAGGAAACTATTCTGTTCCTCAAGGGTGGGCAGGGTTGGTGGCAACCTGCGGTTTTTCCGAGAACTATTTTTCTCTTTGGAGGTTACTCTAAGGGCAGCACAGCTACAGGTTGGTGGGATTAATCTTAAAATGGAGTTATGTTAGCTCTTCATTCCTTCCTCTTTTAGAGCATCGGGGACCAATTATGGTCCCCTAATTGGCACAATTTTTTTTTTTACCAGTTCTGATTTCATATACCATAGCTAACTTAATTTTATACCAGTTATACTCGTAAGCTTTAATTTTTTTGTGTGATTGGTAAGCTTTAATTTTTAAGACATACTTATACCATTTGCTTCCTACTTAAACTTTGTGAGGTTTGTTGTTTTTTTAAGACAATTTTTACTTTTTAATTTTTTTATTCAGAGGATACTAACAAAAACAAACAAAAAAACAAAAAAAATTCTGACAATATATAGTATTTAAATGAATTTAGAAAAACTATAAGAACTTATGCATTTTCAGTAGATACTTAAATAATCATATATGTATGTATATATATGCATATATTCAAACTTGTGTCTATGAGAGTATTGGCAAATTTCTTGTTTTAATTAACTTTAAGATGTTATGATACACAATCTTCAGATTAAAATTGAGATGAACAGACCTATTCTCAAATGAATTTCACTGTAATCTTGTGAAATGACTGCTAGTCACCATGATCTCTTTTGAGAATTCTTGTGACTTTAACAAACCAACACACACACACACACACACACACACACACACACACACACACACACACACACACACACACACAAAACACATAGAAATGTTCAAGGTCTCAAGGGTAGAGAACCTACTTCCTGCCAAGGGCTATTTAGCATGTGATGGTAGCTAGTATTGATGTTTATATTGCCATGACAAAAGCTCCTAGATGTATTGAATTTTGTGTACCACCGGCAATTGCCTTGGCAGGGGCCAGATCAAATATTAGCCCCCCAGGCGGATGCTTCTCATTCCTGTTTGGGGATCAATATTACTATTCCAAACAAAAGTAAAAGTCTTCATGTAAATTACTTTAGATACTATTACTGTATTTGGACACTATTATATTTAGAACTTAAGGGAGTTTCTTATCCATTTTTTCTCATTACACAGTTCCATGTATTTCTCCGCAGCTACACAATTACTATACTCTTTCTTCCTTCGGCACACGGCTTTATATTTTAATAAATATTTGCTAAATGAATGCAAGTCGTAATCAGTATATTGTTGTTGCTTTGAATTTTGTTGTTATTCCTCTTCTTTTGTCCTTGATATACATGGGTAGAAATTTGTGGATATAAATGATCAGTTTTGTTAACTTGTTTTCAAAATAGAGTTCATGAATGAGGCAGAAGAAGATAGCAACTGTGGAAGATCCTTTGGAGATAATCTCCAAATAGACAAAAGCAAGTTATATAGCTACTTATCTAGCAAAGTAAATTCATATGCCCCAAAAGTTAAGCAATTCAAGTAAGAGACCACAGTGCTGGTACTGGTATAAAAAAGAAGATGCATTGAATAAAATAGAGCATTCATCATTGGACTTTGAACAAGACTTAAGAGTCTAGATGGGGAAACCTAATTTTGGAAAGAATTTAATGGCCACCATCTCTAGGTTCATCTATATATATAGATTGTTGAGCCACCTCTGTGCTAGTAAAAGACATGTGGCCCTAGTCTATAAGATTTATCCTTTGATCAACATTTCTTATAGTTCATTGCAGTGGAGTTGATCTGTAAATCTGTATCAGTAGTAAACAGCCCATAGTGGTGTATTGGACCCCAGTGCTGGATTTGACTTGGCAGGTCTTCCTATTAGAGTGTGATTTACCTTGATGGTACTAGTAGGCAGACTTGGGATAGGAGTCTAAGGCTAATCTGTCCACTGTACTCTCAAAACTGAGCACTCTCCTGCATTTCTTAATTCACTGTGGGTAAGTCCTAGCCTATCCCAGAGTTCCTCTTTCTAGGCACTGTCCTCACTCACAATGCACAAATCATGAACTTCTAACAAATCTGTGTTTGCATTGCCCTCTAGTGAAGAAATAGTGACAACACACTCACAATAGATGGGCAAGCCTAGACTTGGATGACATTTAGTACTTAAATAGTGGAAATGATTACAGTGGAAATGATTACAGACTCAGAGAAAATAAGCAACCAGCTTAGCATTTCTGGAAAGACAACATGAACAAAACCAGATTAGGAAGGCTAGAATAAATACATAATTCTCCAATGCCCAAATGTAGTCACCTGCCAACAAACATTAAACACTTTTAGGAAACAATGACTAAAGTTATATATATATATATATATATATATATATATATATATATATATATATAAAATCTTACAATGTTGTTCACAAGGTGCCTAGCAGAGTACAGAGATATATATCATAGTGCAGAGGGAAGAATGTGCCATTAGGTAATAGCAAGAAGGTTTGTTGTGCTAAGTGTAGATAACAATAACAAACCAGCAGGACATTGATGGCTCATGCCTGTAATTCTAGCTACCCAGGATGCTTCCATCTGAGGATCTCAGTTTGAAGCCAGCCTGGCAGAAAAGTCCTACTAATATTCTTGTCTCCAATTAACCACTCAGAATTGGAAGTTGTGCTGTGGCTCAAAGCGGTAGAAAGGTAGCCTTGAGTAAGAAATCAACAAGAGTTCAGGGACAGCACCCAGGCCTTGAGTTCAGTCCCATAACCAACAAAAAACAAAAGAAAAACCAAATAGCAGACCATAAACTTCCAAAGCCTACATTAAAAGATTTTGAACGTGTTTACAATACACAAATGACCAGTATTTGAGGAGATACCTATATTTAAACTGACCAAAATATCTCACATTACATGGTGTACCATTTATAGATATACCTTCTATGTTTTCATGACCACATGGCTTGAAACATTTAAACATATAGGATTTAAAACATGACTCATATTTTAAAGGCAGCTCAAAGATAATATATTAAACAGGAATATAATTGAATTAATTTACTGAAACTAATTTGTTCTATAATCACATAATGGACACAGCCTGTCTAGATTTTCATATCATTTATTGGATTCATTATTTTTACATATAGTACACTACATTTCTCCTTATGTAACACATCTTTCTTATTTAAACTTTAAACTCAATGAATTGTTGAATCCATGCCTGTTTTGCTAATCAGAGTTTTCTAAAAACATTTGACAAAGTAAAAGTTCAATAATTTCACTAATAATGAATTCCTTTTTCACAAAGAAAGGACAATGTCAAAACAATCTCCTGGAAGAACTCTTTAAATTGCAGAAGATACATTTCTATCAGTCACCAAGAAGATATCATTGAGAGGAAAGAGGCCAAGGATCAGCTGAAGTGATTATATCATGGAGGAAAAGGCATTATAATACCAGAGCTGAGGCATGAAATAATCTGTGTCTTAATATTCCAGGAGCCTCTTTAATGTGGTTCAATATAGAACAGATTATTCATCCTTTCCACCATCCAACAACTCTTTACTAATCAATTATCATTATGCTGGTGTGGTTCTAGTAGTGTTACATCTGTTCATTGTTGCCGCTGTAGCAGCAATATTGATTGAACAAATAGTAAAATCACAAGCAACTGAATGCTACAAGTTTATTCATGAACAACTTAATTTCCTCCTTCTAAAATGTTCTTCTGGTTACATTGATCATTTTTACCTACCTTGCCCTATTTATGAAAAAGATATGAGACCTAGACCTTGAGGCTAGAGATTTAATCATATTTAGATATCTATATTCAGAAAAAAGCACAATAGGATCTCAGTAAATTTAAATTTATATCTCATTATTTTTCTTTCCTAATTCAACAAATTCTCTTGTGACCTTGAAAAAATCATGTTACTCTCCAATGTGGGCTTCTCAAAGACGTATATAAGATGTCTAGTTTATACTATGAGGTTTGGGGGAATAAATAAACTAGATTGTGGAAATAGTGTAGTACAATTCCTAATTTATAATAAACACTACAAATTAGTGCCATTATTTTAAAAGAAACTAATACTACTTATAACTATTTTTGTCTGCTCAGTCGTGGGGCTTAAACTCTGGGCCTGAGTGCTGTCCCTGAGCTCTTCGGCTCAAGGCTAGCCTCTACCACTTGAGCCACAGCACCATTTCCAGTTTTCTGGTGGTTAATTGGAGATTAGAGTCTCATGGACTTTCCTGCCCACAGTGGCTTTAAACATGATGCTTATATCTCAGCCTCCTGAGTATAACTAATTTTAATAGTTTCTATTTTCTAGTTTGTATTGTGAATACAAAATTAAATTGTGAATGTGATTTCCTTTAAGTCTGGATTAAGCTTGGTGATTCATAAATCACACTTGAAAACCTTTCCTTTGAGATGTTTTTTTTGGAATTCTAAGTGATTCTATGCAATTGAATTCTTCCCATGGAGTCTGAAACACTACTGGGTAATAACTGAAGCAGATGAGTGGGCTCATTGCTTCTGTCAGATGACTTGGGAACCATGTGGTGCCTGCTACGTCTGATTGACACAGCAACAAAGACATCCATGCTGCTGTCCCTACAATATCAGCTTAGTAACTCTACACTCTCTAGTCCCAGCTTTTGCAAACAAAAAAGGTTCAATGCCATATTTTATCAATACATTTTTACAACTACACATAAAGAAAAGAATAAGTCATAGATAACAGATGGTACTACTCATCACCCTTTAATATAAGGTAAATAATCTGGACAATCCATGATGTGGAAGTATCTTGGCTTTGTAATCTTTTGTGAAGGTAGACTTTGATTCAATTACGACATGTAAAATAGTAATAAGACACTGTACTTAATAATTAAGGTAGGAAAAATATAATGTAAACATTTTAAAAATCCTATTAAATTATTTAGTAATTTAACAACATTATTGAGTGTAGAGTTTTACTTAGGTTGTAGAGATAAAGAAATTAAGATCCAGGATGCCTTTTAATAGCCTGAGATCAAAGACTTGCTGAGTAAGTGATGTACATAATTACAAAAATACGGCATCAATGATGTTTAAATCTCCAGTCTTTACTATGATCCTCTACAGGCCCCAAGGAATACATGTTCCTAAATATTCATGATTAAAATGCTGTATACTAAGTTTTAGTTAAGAGTTGCTCAAATTCTTGATATATATTAACTTGAAATAGTGGATATATATACTCAACATACATATCGTCTATCTGTAACAATTTATTTGACATATTAATATTTTTAAGTAAACTGATTTCAATCTTCTTCAAAATTTATAACAGGTTCAAACTCATGACAATGACACTGACAGTTCTGACAGGTGTCTGTTTATTTTTCTATTTCTTTGTTCTGATTCACTGATCTGAAGAATTCTGGATTTAAGTAACAATGGGGGCAAATGTGGACAACACACTGAAATTCCTATCTTATCAGCACTCCTATCATTGCTACTCTCAGGGGTATTTTTAAGTTGCATATGGATTTATTCCAGAATCACCACCTTTTAAGATTTGTTGTAGGACACCATGGGTTTAGTACATGTTCAATACATCTGAGGACAGATGAGCCATCAATGAGTTATAATCGGTGCACATTAACTCTTCACTCATTAAAGAAATGAAAGAAAGCAAAATATTAAAAGAAATGATAGAAAAGAGACAGCAATATGAAGCATATGATAAACCACATACTAGTATATTTAATTCCTGAAAATTCTGACAAGTAAAATAATTTTCCTATCCAGTACAGATTGTTACTTTCCCATCAGAAGGATACATTTCATTAAAAGGATTATATTAATGTCATTTAATGTTAAAACAAGTCTTTAGTCAACTTTTAAGAGAAAATTTCATCAATACAAACTGTTAGCATGAAATCTTGATGTGATATCCAACTATTACGACCATACTCCCTTCTGTGTTGGTACATAAAAAGATTCCTTATGGAGATAGTTAATGAATATCCAGAATGAGGAGTGAATTATTTCTAGTTAGACTTAAATAATTTAATAACAGAAGAATGGCTCATGTTGTAATACACTTCACATTTTTAAAAGGAAATGTGAGTTCAAACCAGAGTAAGGATAGCAAAAATGAAATAGGAAGATAACTTAAAAGTTGGATACGAGGAAGTGGTGCTGTGTCTCAAGTGGGAGAGTGCTCACCTTGAGCTGAAAAGCACAGGGACAGTGCCCAAGCCCAGAGTTCAAGCCCCACGAGACCTACCAAAAAAAAAAAAAAAAAAAGATGGATAAGAGATACCACCTCACCACAGTTAGAATGGCTATAATTAAGAACTCTAATAACAACAAATGCTGGAGGGGATGTGGACAGAAGAGAACTCTACTGCATTGTTGGTGGGAGTGTAAACTTGTTCAACCACTTTGGAAAGCAGTATGGAGGTTCCTCAAAAGACTCCACATAGAGCTCCCCTGTGACCCAGCAATCCCACTTTTGGGCATTTACCCAAATGATCACAAACAAGACCATACTAAAGCCACCAGCACAACTATGTTTGTTGCAGCATTATTTACCATAGCTAAGATATGGAATCAACCCAGATGCCCCTCAGTAGATGAATGGATCAAGAAAATGTGGTATATATGCACAATAGAATTCTATGCCTCCATCAGAAAGAATGACATTGCCCCATTTGTTAGGAAATGGAAAGACTTGGAAAAAATTATATTAAGTGAAGTAAGCCAGGCTCAAAGAAACATAGGCCCCATGGTTTCCCTTATTTGCAATAAGTAGTATATGTCTGAGACAAGCAGAAAAGGTCAGATAAGTTGATGTTAAGTGAAGTGAACCCCAAGATAAGGATTCAAGTGTTTTTCATTCTTTCATGTGATTGTTTCTAACACATTTATAAGATTATTCCTTTGTTGCTTTGTATATCCCTGCCCCACTGTATAACCCCTGCTTTCACTGTATTTGATGTCGGTATAATTTGTGGAGGGAAAGGGCAAAAACAAATCCTTTAAATAGGGATACAGGTGGACCAATTGCAACAATGAGATGTATAAATCGTTATGTCAAAAAAAACGAACTCTACAACTTTTGGGGGGAGGTGGGCGGGGGTGGGGGTTAGGGGATGGGAGATTGGAAGGGACGGGAAGGAGGAGGCAACAATGTTTGATACGAAATGTACTCATTATCTTGCCCATGTAATTGTAACCCCTCTGTACGGTATTTTCACAAAAAAAAAAAAAAACAGAAATAAAAATAAACAAACAAAAAGATGGATAAAGAAATTGAGATGTTGGATGGGAAAACACCTTATTTAACTTAATAGAGACCTCCTTCAAATCAGGTCTCTAGTCCCTATTCTAAAGTGGACAAGAGTGCTTTGTCATACCCTATACTCTGAGAAGAAATGGTTCTCAATAAATATAAGTAAATAGAAGTTGTTCAGTTTGTGACTTCCATCTGAGAAAACTATCCATTATATATTTACCTAAATTATTTAAGTCTATATAATCACATAGATCATATTAAAAAGATTGTTCCATTTTCTATCTATAATCTAGCCTGTATGTGTTTATCAAAATGCATAGTAATAGCACTCCCCAATTTAATTTAACCTCCACTTGCTTTTGTTTTTATATCTCCTAAAAATGGATTGTACTAAAACTGTGTATTCCATCAGTTATAACATAAGCATATATATGGCTAGGTAAATGTCTGGAACTGAATTAAATAAAATTTTAAATTTTGTAATCTATGAAGTTTACAACAATAATTTATGAGAGTATATATTTCATCACAGATACAGAATTGAAAGATTTTAGGATTTTCTAATCCTGGTTTTTAAAAGTGAATATTTAAGCATGGTTTTGAAATGTCTTTCTCCTATTGGAATGAAAGATAAATAATCTGTCATATGTTTAAGGACCATATTTCTTTTTTTCTTTTGCAACTTCCTAGTCAAATTGATACTTATTTTCCATCTAGTTTTATTCATCATTTTGTTAGAGTGATTGCACATTACAGGTAGTTTATAATTTGACAAACATTGGGAATATTTTTTCTAATTTTTCACTAAATTATTTAATTGGTTTATACATTTTTGTTAATGAACGCTTTTGAAAATGTGTGTGAGTATGTGAGTGGTTACTGAATTAAGAGACAGCATTAGAAATGTCTTTAGTATTCATCTTTTATTTAATTATAAATTACTTAAATATATAGAATGAAATAGATGGGAAATTTTGCCCAGTTATTTTTCCATCTGTCAGAGAATAATATAATAAGTAGATGGTATTTTCCTACTTATCTGAAAAAGCATATTGATCATATAGTTAATTCTGATATACCCATTGTCATATTCTCATTTAAATTATAAGACTAAATATGTAGTTGACCTTATGGTCTGTTTTGTATCATTGGCTTTTTTGCAAGCTTATGTGTTAGTATTGTGCAGATGTAGATATTAAATTTTGTTCATTTTCTAAAATATGACTATATGCACATTGCTTTTCTTTCTTTTTCTAGAATTAACCTAACAAATTTCTTTAGTGGTTTTACATTTATAATTTAGATCATATGGCAAGTATCAACAGTATACAAGTGCACAGTTATTTTCATTTTTATTCATGTCATTAAATTTATAAATTAAGCAATGACAGGTATATATTTCTTCTTATTCAAATATTAAAATTTGTATTATGCCAAACAAGTTAAAACACAACTTTTTGTCCTGATTATTCCAGAAACTAATACAGAAAGATCACAGTTTGAAGCCACTAGTACTTTTGTGACATTTATTGCAAAATTATTTTTTTTAGTAAGGAATAGGAATATAGCTAACTGGTCTTGAGTTTTCTTCCAGGTATCATTTGTTTTAAAAAGGAAAAGAGAAAAATATTTTTAAGATTTTTTTTAACAAGTCATAGGTCTTGAACTCTGGACTGGGCACTGTCCCTTGAGCTCTTCCGCTCAAGCCTGGTGATCTACCATCTGAGCCACAGGAGCAGTTCCATTTTTCTAGTAGTTAATTAGATATATGACTCTCATGGACTTTCTTTCCTGGGCTGTCTTTGAACCATGATCCTCAGATCTCAATCTCCTGAGTAGCTAGGATTAAAGGCCTGAGCCACCGGCACCCTGCTTTTAAGAGTTCTTAAAGAAAATTGTTTCCTATAATACTTAAACATTTCACTACTTTGTGTTCATTTCTAATAATACCATTATGATACAGGTCATCTTACTCTGTGCATCAAGTCCTGTTTCTAAAATTTTAAATAAGTGAATATACTAATAAACTTCACAATACATTTCTGTATGAAAACACAGAAAAAAATAATGAGTGCTAAGCTATACTTAAATGGGATCAGTAAGATCGGTGCTATGGATTTATAACATACTTTCATAAAAATAAAATAAGGACTTTTAAATTTTCATGATCAGTAAATGATAAATGTTTGTGGATATGAGTAGCTGTGTGTGTTTAGCCTGATTTGAGCATACATGTATGCCTACATATTGAACAATGGCCTATAATTTTTATATTTTAAATTATCTATAGATTACATTTATCCATGAAACAATTTTTAATTTTTCAATTATTTATAAAATATGTGATTTATTATAAGTAACACTATTGATTGTATGGATGTAGAGCACTTGATACATTCTATATTTTAATTTATTTTTTTTTTGTTTTATCCCACAGAGGATAGAAGAAAATGGGTTGGATGAAGGTTTCAAATATTTGTACATTGAGATAAACCAAAGCCTCAAACATCTTGAGGTAAAATTTTAGAAATTTTAACTCCTCATATCATTTCAATGGACACATTATTGACTTACATACCATAAACCTTAGAACATATACCATAACTACAATCACAGGTATTATAAAGAAAAAGAAAAAGTTTAGCCAGGCGCTGATGGCTCCTGCCTTTAATCCTATCTACTCAGGAGGCTGAGATCTGAGGATCTCAGTTCAAAGCCAGCCCCGACAGGAAAGTCCGTGAGACTCTTATCTCCAATAAACCACTCAGAAAACCGAAAGTGGCTGTGGCTCAAGTGGTAGAGTGTTAGCCTTGAGCTGAAGAGCTGAGGGACAATGCTCAGGTCAAGAGTTCAAGTCCCATGACTGACCAAAAAAAAAAAAAAAAACTTTAAATTTAGAAAACACCAAGTGACATTTGGCAAAATTCATTTGAACTAAATTTGTATTTCATAAAGGAAAACACTATTCTATATACCTACATAGTAAAGAAAAGAAACTACTCATCCAAGATCAGATATTGGAGAAATGAGGAACTTTGGTAAATGGAAATGAGAGGACACTTTCATATACAAACAATTGTATGAAAGTAAGTAACAAATAAAGTATATTTATATTGCATAACAATATTGTGTGACCTACTACTATTATTGCATAACAATATTGTGTGACCTACTACTATAAGAAATCTAAAATGCTCAAGATCTTCAATCAGAATCAGGGAGTAGCAGAAAGAGGAATTAAGAAAGGTGAATGAATCACATGTATAAGTTTCTTCTGTATATTTCTCTGTTCAGCTGTTGGTGGCTATCAGTCATCTTGATAGCCATCCATAGCTAGTTTGTGTTTCACATCTATCATAAATAAGTGTGTATTTTGTCTGATGCTCTTTAGTAGGATTAGAAAGATCTCTTGAATTATGTCTTTTTTAGCTTTCAGGAAGAGAAACATTGTGACAACACAGATTTTCTCTAACAGTATTCTATGTTTAGTTTTCCTAGATGGGTTCCTCAACTTCATAGAACATTTTGGGGATGATACTGTGTTTATGCACTGAAAGAGAGAGAAGGCAAAAATTGTTTTTGTTGTTGTTGTTGCAAGTGGGTTACATTTATCTGTCTCAAAAGGCACTTGTCACCATGAGGCAGTTATATAAAGGAAATATGGGAAGCTAAAGCTTCATCAATAATGATTAATCCTCGATTCTTACATGGAAAGATAAACTCGTATTTAAAATGGATGATATAAAAACATAAAACTCTTTACTATATATTTCCCTTTTTCAGTGCCTCTATGCCAAAAAAGTTAGTCAGATAACAAGCAAGAAAAAATAGTGAATTCCTGGCCATATTTGATATTTAAGGAATCTAGTGTTTATTGAGGAATGGGGATCCCATGCCTTCTATTCTAGATAAGTATTAGAAGACATGAGATACCACCAATAAGATCCCAACCCAATTGCTGTCTTCTCAGTACTTTTGACAAATCTTTTGTGTTTGCAAGGTGTTCAGTGTTAAGTTATCAGAGTCTCAGGGAGAAATGGGTCTAAACTGTCATGCCCTTGTAACTGGTGTTTTCATGAATATTCTGCCCTACAGTCAGGTTTTTTTGTTGTTGTTGTTGTTTATTCTTCAACAGATTTTACTGGAATTCTTTTCCTGGAATGCAGTCATATGAAGTTCTAAAATAGACTTTCAGATATATTATAGCATTGTCTATTTTCTTAGAAAGTCCATAAAAGTTAATATTTTAGTCTCACAAATTAGTTAAAGTTTGAGATAACCTCTCTGATCATTCTAAGGGAACAGCTTATTAGGTTTCTTCATGGTGATAAATTAGGATAAACCCATTTAACATCAGGATGAGATGATATTCTTCTAATGACACATGATCGAATATTATGTCATATAGTGAAAAAATGCCATCTTTACTTAGATTGTTTCTAACATTTAGATAATATTTTAATGTTTATATTTTATTATATCAAAATAATCTTACAATATTTCACCAAAGCTCCTGAGACCTTGATGAAAAGATAATTTTATTTTGTGGCTATTTCAGTTATATAGAATATTCAATGAGTAGCCATTAATGCGTTAATTTTATTCTGAGTCTTGTTCAGAATTCCAAATACTCAAAAGAAAATTATTTGACATAAAACTGGGAAAAGAGTGGGTTTATTTCAATTCTTTTATTTTCTTTTTTGAAGCTTCTGAACATGTTTTACTGTTTTGCAAATGAGCCAGGTGTTTTCTTCATGTTCAGCTTTTCATTTGTCATATTTTTATCTACATCAAGCAGAAGGTGCTAGTATTGTTTTACATAACATAGAAAGTTTAAGACGAATGTGATAGTCTGAGAGATAAGGGAGGCTGACATATTTTGAAAAGGAAGAAACTATAAAAAGAATAACTTCCATGTAGAGTTATGGAAATAATGACACTAGATATAATAATAAAATATTTTTGAACATGTCAAGGTAGTCTTTTAGTATTATTCCTCACACCTAGAACTAGAATACTATAATACTATAAAAATGAATCTAGGGTGATTTAATATGCAAAAAACAATAAATCTCCTTGTAAATTTAATGGCAGTTTGGTAAAATTAATTCTGTTATCTTCTGCATCCAATAATACAATGACTACATAAACTTTTTCTACTTATTTTCCTGATTCTATACAACTTTAAACAGGTATGTTCTACTATTATAGCTTGTTCTTTTCAATGTTTGCTAGAAAAAAATTTAAGGAAGGGAAAATGGAATTCATATATAATGTTAACTAATTATATATCAGAAGGTGACATTAATCACTTTACTCCTTCAATTCCTTTGTCCTATATTATTTACATTTTAAATATAGCAAGATTAAGTAATTACTCACTGACTTCACAGATAATTAGGCACTTTTCAATAAAAATCTGATTTTGTCTGGCTGTTGGACCAATATTTTTCCATTAAGCAATGCAATTTTTCACAATATTTGACACCAAATCACACCATTCACTAATTTTTTGGCCTTAAAATTATCTTCTGTCCCAAACAGCAGTGAAAAAACATGCCTATGCTTCTACAAGTTCTTTATGCATAAGATGCATGTGTTACAGATAATGAGAATTACTACAGTTGCTTGCAACTGAGGTATATACCTTTAATGAACATTTATTACATTCTTTCTATATCTATTTTGAAAATTAAATGGGAAGAGATCCTAAAAGGTTTCATTAGGCGATATCAGAGGTTTATTAATTGTAATATTATTCAAAGAAACACTAAAGGAAGTGCTGAGAAAGAAAAACGTTATTTGGGGGTGCATATAGATATCATAGTGAAAGCAGCATTGAAATTAAGCTTTTATAATTAAATGGTATAAAGCATGGGCTAAGTATAATCCAGTTTGACAAAGAAATATAAGAGAAAACTTTGAATATTAAATCATATGATATATTCCAGTCCGAATTTGTTCCACTTATTGTTTAGTTCTAGTGTGAGGTAAGCAAGCATATGAAAGAATAAGAAGACAAGTTATAAAGAGTACCTGTGCCTTATGACTTATGATATTAGAGGATTTCTTTAAGTGATTTTAAGCAGAAGAATATTATAATCAGATGACTAGTGTTTTACTTGTATACACATGATATAGCATCCTAGGTATTACCATATTTCTATCTGCATATTGCAGTGGTTTTATTATAACAGTAAATGCTTTTCTTTTGTTATTTGTTTTTTGGGTCCGGTTGTGGGGCCTGAACTCTGGGCCTGGGTGCTGTCCCTCAACTCTTCAGCTCAAGGCTAGCGCTCTACCACTTGAGCCACAGCGCCACTTCTGGCTTTTTTCTTTTTGCTTATGTGGTACTGAGGAATCGAACCCAGGGCCTCATGCATGCAAGGCAAGCGCTCTACCACTGAGCCACCTTCCCAGCCCCAGTAAATGCTTTTCTTTACAAGCCTGATAGTGAGGTTTTATCATGATCAGTTTAACCAATTCCCTCAAATCATATACAAAGGTATTCTTTATTATATAGGAACAAAAAAAGATCTACAATAACGTAAGTATCTTTCTTGATCAGCAGAGCATTTTATCAAATCAATATTTACTATTTGAGATCTTGACCAACGTGTTATATATGTACATATGTATGTATACATGTGTGTGTATATGTGCACACATATGTATGTATACATATGTGTATACATGTATGTGTATGTATATGTATATATATAGTAATATTACTATAGGGAAGATGAACATATAAAACTAGATTGCGATAGAAATATTGAAGGCTCATAATGGTATCTAAGAAGGAAAATAATTTTCTTTACAATTGTTTCTTTTTATTTATTTCTAAGTTCAGACATTAATTAAGAGCTCCTTCTCCCCAACCAAGACAGAAAGTGTAGCCAGTACTATGCAGCACAGAGCAGAACAAGAAATCCTGGCTCTGGCCACTGGCATACCAACTGTCCTTTGACAATTGTTTTGCATAGACTGTTTACAGGCAGGCTCACAGAGTGCCAAGTTTCCAAATATTTCTCTTAACTACCTCTGTCCAGAATCCTTGTTAGTTTCTCTTTCTTTTCCTTCCTCATAAATCAAATTTCTCAACTATCAGGAAATAACCATTGTGGAACTGACATGTTGCTCAGTTCCTTGAAATGATCACTTAGGGAGAAGATTCTGCACCACTTCCTAACTTGTCTCCATAATGGAAAAAAATGGGATCTTGGATGCTTATCAATAAATTTACTGTGAGGGATGGGAAGGTGGCTCAGTGGTAGAGTGCTTGCCTTGCATGCATGAGGCTCTGGGTTTGATTCCTCAGCACCACATAAGCAAAAAGAAACAAGCCAGAAGTCGCGCTGTGGCTCAAGTGGGAGAGCTCTAGTCTTGAGCTGAAAAGCTGAGGGACAGTGCCCAGGCTCAGAGTTCAGGCCCCACGACTGGACCCGCCCCCCCAAAAAATTACTGTGAGAAAGTAGTCACTGATGTAGATGTGTCTAATGTGAGCCTAGACAATCTAAACTGAAAAACTTTTAGTGCATATTGACAAAATAGAGCAGCCCTTAAAACTCCTCACAGCAGTTTACTGTGAAAATTATTTTCTTATGATTAGGAATTCCTGTTTGTTCAGAGGTTTCAATTCTACAGCACACACAAAATGACTTGTCTTTCAAGGCCTGCGTCCTTTCTGCTATAGAGAGAATGAGCAATGAGAGTACTTGAAAGGGTATTTTTCTGTCCTTCTAAATCCATGTTTATTTGATTAGCATTCTTACAAGTAAATAGCTCATGATTAGAAGGTAGGCTTTGGAGAGCTGTTTCAAGGTACATTGGATATATTACAGAAATCAATTTTCTGATATAGTAAGTGATTGACTGGTTATGGCACATTGATTTCTGGAAAGTTTCTCAAGAAAAATGTAGAACTTATTATCATAAATGCTGTTTTAATGATGTTGTCTAAGTAAAGGCATTCATTTTGGAGCAATGAGGTAGAATAAACTCTTAAAGCAGAAGCCCTGTTCTACCTTGACAAGAAAGGATAAATAGTATAAAGTCACTGTTGGTTAGAGTAGAGAGCAAGCCATGATCCCATTGGACAGTCTCCCAAACCCAACAGGTGGACACCAAGATAAAGAATGCTTAGTGGTGAAGAGCATAAGCAGGGAAGCTAGCTACAGTGTAAGGTTTATTCCAAGTGAAATATCTATATGGGAGTAAGTAAGTAATTTAACTTTTCTGCGTTTCCATGGCTTTTTACTTTTTTCTCTGTAATGTAGGGACCCTTAATAAGTGTAACTATTTATTTGAGCAGTTTCAGGGTTTCCAGGGAAAATATAAGATTCCAATACATGTTTGAATTTCACATAAACATAAAAATCATCCTGAATGTAAGTATGGTCCCAAACACTATGGGACAATCTTATGATAAAAATGTAACTTACCTGAAATTCTATTGTCACTATTTAGATACATGAACATTTTAATATCAGACAGATTTGAAAGATTCATTGGATGAATGTAGACTTACAATAACAAAATGCCAATAAACTAGTGTCTCAAACCCTAAGAATGACTGTTGGAAGGATCATTTAATATTTTCCTTTTCCTATCTGCTCTTTTAAAAGCAGGTTATTTCCTGACATTTCTAATTCCAATGTCATTAGTTCAGATTTGTTAGTGTGGGCCAAAGAAATTGAATATAAAGTCCCCAAGGGGCAATTACATTCTATCTATTCACCTTAGAAGATTATTTTCAATAGAAATTCTCAGTACTGTTATATAGGAAAATATCAGGAATTATGCCAGAAGAATAATATTCATGTCAGGGCATTGGTAGCTCATGCCCATTATTATAGCTACTCTGGTGGCTGAGATCACAGTTCAAATCCAGTCCAGGTAGAAAGGTCCTTGAGACTATTATCTCCAATTAACCACTAGAAAACCAGAAGTATAGCTGTGCAATAAGTGATAGAGCACTAGACTAAATAAAAAAAAATTAAAAAAATTAAAAAAGCTTTGTCCCTAAAACTGGCACACACACAATATTGTACACTCATTATTAGCAGAACAACTCAAGAAAGAGTTACTACAGAATTATTAATGAGGATTCCATATATTTAGATTATTAGGATTGAGATACAGATTACTGGAAAGTAAAAAGTGAGTAGAATGTAGAAAATTGGAGACAAGTAATAAGAGATAGAGAGAGAAAATTTGTATATCCTACCCACAGCTGTCCAGTCACATTTGAAATTAGACTTGAGAACATTCAAAGATTTAAAATTAGACTTGAAAAGATTCAAAGAAGATTAAGGAAGATTCAGACACATCCAGAAAAACATGAAGCATTCAGTTTTATTGTGTCAGAAATTGAGGTACTGGAAAATCTTGTGTGAGGGAAGCTGTGGGATTCCAGACAAATGTGTGAATACCATGAGCTTATTCAATTATGCCTTATATTTTGGGGAGGGCAGGAAATGAAATTGAAGTGCCTCCAGGTGTTAGGTAACCTCACCTGGCATTTAGGTTAACTTGAGTGTTCTGAATTAAGCAGCAAAATTTTAACCTAAGTGATCCTTCATGCAGTAGCTCTAGTAAGTTTTCATATGTTAGGTTCCTGTTCCTTTCCTTTATTTTTATTTATTTTTGTGCCTTTCCCAGGGCTTGAATCCAGGGATTGATCACTGTGCCTAAGACTCTTTTTTTAAATTGTGAAAATACCGTACAGAAGGGTTACAATTACATGGGCAAGGTAATGAGTGCATTTCTTACCAAGCATTGTTGCCTCCTCCTTTGTTTCTCCATCCTATCCCCCAATACTCCCCCCCCGCCAAAGTTGTAAAGTTCATTTTTCCACACAATATCTTGTACATCTCATTGTTGCAATGGGTCCACCTGTATCCCTATTTAAACAATTTGTTTTTCCCTTCCCTTCCACAAATTATACCAACATCAAATACAGTGAAAACAGGGGTTATATTGTAGGGGAGGGACATACAAAGCAACAAAGAAATATCTTATAAATATGTTAGAAACAATAGCAAGCAAGAAAAAAAACATTTGAGTCCTTATCTTGGGGTTCATTTCACTTGATGTCAACTTATCGGACCATTTCTGCTTGTCTCAGACATATACTTGTTATTGCAAATAAGGGGAACCATGGGACCTATGTTTCTTTGGGCCTGGCTGACTGCACTTAATAGAATTTTTTCCAAGTCTTTCCATTTCCTAACAAATGAGGCAATGTCATTCTTTCTGATGGAGGAATAGAATTCCATTGTGTATACATACCACATTTTCTTGATCCACTCATCGTCAGGTAGGATAATCCTGAGCCTCTTTTGCTCATGGCGAGAGCTCTATCACTTGAGCTACAGCTCCACTTCCAACCTTTTCTGTGGTTAATTGGAGATAAAATGTCTCCAGGACTTTCCTACCCAGCTGGCTTCAAACCTCTATCTTCAGATCTCAGCCTCCTAAATAGCTAAGTTTACAGGCATGAACCACTGATGCCTGGTTTTTCCTTTATTTTTAAAGTAGAATGAGGAATCTTACATAAAACATTATCATTTAAAATTAAGATGTTGAAACAATCTACTATTATTGAACTTGAATCATATTCTGGATGGCTTATGGTGATTTATAGATTACTTTTCCTCACTACAAAATCTCTGTACATCATTATTTCTTCTATTTCTAGATGAAACTAAAGAACAGGCAATATAACTTTCCTGGTGACAATCTCTTAACAGGAATTTAGAAAAATAAAGATTTATGCACACTCCATCTATTTTCATCTATCCTTTGGTATTTTGGACATATATTTTAGAATTATAAAAATAACAAATTCATATAAAGTTCAGCTGAAAGAAATATTTCTTTAAACAGGTAAATGGTCAAATTAATACTTTACACTTCTCTCCTGATTCCATAGACATTGAATCATTTCTGTTGTTGTTTTGTACACAACACACCTCATGATACTGAGTATCTCACCATTCAGATTAGCCTCCCAGTAAGTCAAAATAAAGACAAATAATGGGCTTTCCGCATTATACTTAATGGTGAAAAGTTGAAACCATTTCCTCTAAAATCAGGAATAAGACAAGGATGTCTACTCTCTCCACTCTTCCTTAATGTTTTATTGGAATTCCTAGCCAGAGCATAAGGCAAGAGACAAACATAAAAGGGCTCCAAATAGGGAAAGAAGAAGTAAAACTCTTCCTCTTTGCAGAATGCATGATTCTGTCCTTAAAGAACCACATAGACTCCTCCCCCAAATTACTTGAGCTGATCCAAAACTTTGGCAAAGTAGCAAGGTATAAAATTAGCACACAAAAATCAGTAGCTTTTCTGTATACCAACAATAAGAAGAGTAAGGCTGAAAAATTTTAAAAGCAGCACCTTTTGTAATAGCCTCTAAAAAATAAAATATGTAAGAGTAAACTTAACCAAAGAAGTCAAGGACCTCTATGATGAAATTTTTAAAAGCTTAAAAAAGAAAATTAAAGCAAATTTAAAGAGGTGGAAAAACCTCCAATGCTCCTGGATTGGGTGAATTAACTTTGTGAAAATGGCAATACTGCCCAAAGCTATCTACAAATTCAGTGCAATACCTACCAACATCCCACAATATTCTTTAATGAAATAGAAGAAGCAATCCAAAATTTATATGGAAAAATAGAAGACCTAAAGTAACAAAAACAATTCTTATCAGGAAGAACAGTGCTGGGGAAATATCAATACCAAACTTCAACCTCTATTATAAAAACAGATTGGTACTGGCACATGAACAGGCATGAAGACCAATGGAGTAGAACTGAAGACACAGACATGATCCCACCTACAGCCATCTAATCTTCAATAAAAGATACAAAATTGTCAGATTGAAGAATGTCTCTTCAACAAGTGGTGCTGGCAGAATTGGCTATACAAGTTAGATCCTTATGTATCACTCTGCACCAAAAGCAAATACCCTGAGGTACAAGCAGAGACCCTGAATATATTACAGGAAGGGTTAAGGGATATGGTAGGACTCCTCAGCACAGATAAAAACTTCCTAAATAAAGATCCAGAAACACAGCAAATCAAAGAGTCTGGATAAATGGGACTGCATTTAACTTCAGAGCTTCTGCATGGCAAAGGACATAGCTAGCAACATCAATATAAAGCCCACAGATTGGGACAAGATCTTCACTAGCTATACAACAGACAAGGATCTCATATAAAAATATACCTGGAGCTCAAAAAATTAATTCCCCCAATACAAAAATCACCAAAGAAATAACCACCCCATTATTAAGTGGACTAAAGAATAAAAAAGAGACTTTACTGAAGATGAAATAAGAATGGCCAATAGACACATGAAGAAATGATCAACTTCTCTAGCCATAAAAGAAATGCAAATCAAAACCACATTGAGATTCCACCTCACACCAGTTAGAATGGCAATTATCAAGAAAACAAATTATAACAGATTCTAGTCAGATCATAGACAAAAAGTAACATGACTACACTGTTGGTGGGAATGTAAGCTAGTTCAACCACTCTGGAAGGCATAATGGACATTCCTCAAAAGATTAAACCTAGAACTCACCTATGATCCAACAATTCCACTCCTGGGCATTTATCCAAACGAGATCAAACTAGGCCACATAAAGCTACCAGCACAACTATGTTCATTGCAGCATTCTTTACAATAGTTAAGATATGAAACCAACCCAGATGCCCACATGCCCCTCAACAGATGAATGGATCAAGAAAATGTGATATAAATATACAATGGAATTTTATGCTTCCATCAAAAAGAAAGGGGAAATCTCACTTTTAGACTATCAACTTAGATATAGTGTCAGAAATGAATTGGTGGAGAAGATGTTTAGCTAGTGCTCTTTGCTTGAGAACTGCTTGCTTGAGAAGAGCACAATATCCCTTTACCTCTTGATTTCACAAAATTCTTCCACTTTGATCACTGAAGTGAGTGACTATAGATAAAAACAGGCACTTTTTCCTCCAACTGAAGAAAATGAGGTGTACACATACATGATATTATTGTGGAAAACCCACTGACAAATGTTTTGCCTGCATTTAATAATCACACCACATGGCGGGTTTTACTCATATCTTTTCTGTAAAGTTGACTTATTTATCTGAAATAATGATTTAAATATTATGGACGAGATACTATCTTACCAAATTAAAACTCATAAAATAAGAATATGAATTTAAATTAAGAGAAAATAAGTTCCTCCTTAAATATAAAATATTCATAAGCAAAATATACCAGTGTTTCATCAGTGACTGATAACAGCATCAGTTTTAGTTCTGCACACTTCAATTAGTCATTTAAGGATTTTGAAAGGGCTTTCCCATTACCTCATAGCAATACAAAAGAGCATGGCATTTAACTTGTAGGGATGATCCAATCATCACCAGTACAGCTACATCATTCCCTCCGACCTCAGAGTGTGAAATCTGACTGCCTCTTTACAGGAAAATTGAGTTATAGAAAACTGCATTAGTGGAACGGAAGATAAAGTAGCATTACTTCCAAGGGAGTTGTCTAATTTCTCCAAAATTGAAAAGATGAATTCATGGAGGAAATATTAGGACAAATATAATATAAAATGATAACAAATCAGCAATTCCTTACAATGAAGGAAACAAGCATGAAGTGTATCACATACATGCACATACACAAACAAGGGAGAGAGAATAAGGTATTTCTCTTTAAAGAAGATGAGACTGGTATTATTTTCATGAGATTTCTACTAACTGCACTGAATAGATCACACAGACCTTTAGAGAGCTGCTGGTATGCAATTTAATGGGTGCATGTGGCAGTAGAGTTTTTCATGAGGGCTATTTTAGCCTATTCATTCCATGGTGCTCTACTGATTCATTTTTTCCTTGCAATGTTAAGCAATTTTAACTTTAAGAGAATTGCAGGAAACGATTCAGGGGATATCACAGAACACTTTTGTCCTTCATTTCCCTGTAGGTATTGTGTTTGTCATATGTCAATGGAGAAAAAAAGCTAAGAACCTATTTAGCTGTGAATAACTCTACTTTCACTCTGAAAGTATTAAAATTATCTCAGTTCTTCCATTCTCTTTTTATCAACTACACCTTTTATATCTGGGGAGAATGTCTTCAAGAATAAATTTACCCAAATAAGTTAGAAAGTAGATAACAACTTAACCTCTAAAATAAGCTTAATATACATGATTGCATCTTATTATTTCTTTCAAAAACTAAACAATGTTGTCTTGCATCCTATGTAGTAATTTAATAAATAAAACGGGGTACCAGTGAATGCATATAAGGGAAGACATACTTTTATATTGTTATAAAACCTGTTTTTAACTTTTATTCTGGTTTGATTGTCAGATTCTAAGAGTGTACATGGAAAATAAGTGATGTGGGTCTAGGTAAACTGATTTTGAGAATTCAACTTAGAAAAAGCACTACCCTCTGGTGCACTTAAGCTCTGAACTAAATACTGTCTGAAGACTCTCAGAAATTGTCATGGCTATCCTCCATTCACCACCAATGCTCAACGCTACCCTTGGCCTTTCTAAGGTACTTCTCTATCCTGTTACCATAGAAATGAAAAAAAAAATGATGGATGTCAATAATGATGTTTCTATAGAGGCAACAGCATTGAGTAGACCTTCTGTTTTCTTTTATTGTCCTTTGTCTTATTCTACAACCCTTCAGAGCCAAATGGGTGTGCATTCTTCTCAATGTTCCTTTATACAAACATTTAATAAATGGTTTTTACCTATTTTTCCTTTTTACAAACATTTAATAAATTTTTTTACCTATTTTCCACTATATATTTAATTTTTAAAATGTTTTTGTTGTTGAGTTTTTGTGTTAAATTTCTCCAATCACAGTCAGTATTTTCTGTGTGTTTTACACTAACATTGAAATTGATCCATTCTCAGCAAGTAATTAATATGCAGGTAAATAATATAAAAGTAAATAATAACAGGATGAATTTATAATGAAATACAAAATAATGACCAATTTCAGCATACTGAAAACTGTGATTGAATTTAGAAATTTCTGGTTTAATGCTCAAATTAGTTTACATTTAGAGGCATAACTTTAAGCTTCAGATACATATGATAATAAGGAGAAAAGAAAGAGATGATGGCCACTAAAGTCAAGTGATACTTAAGCTCAAGTTTTTCCATAGTTTCTATGTTTATGTGTCCCCCAGTGAATTTCAATAAATGTCAGACACTAAATGTGGGATTGTGGTCCATGTACATTACAATGGAGCTGAGAAATTCCTGTCACATAATGATGTCCTTTCTGCTGTAATGTCACAGTGCAGCTCATTAGCATATTGAAGTGATGCTGGTGTGAACAAAGCCACTGCATGTGATAAGAGTATATTGCATGCAATTCTGCATAATACATAATACATGATAATGACAATAAATGACTCTTACTGATGTTTGTTATGATACATTTTTGTTTTTACTTTTATTGAAGTGTAGTTCTTCTAATTATTTAAAAGTAATGAAGACTGTTATAATGGGAGATGAATGTGTTGTGCTTATTTCTATCTCTGAACACCATACAATGGGATGAGAAAAAGAAAACATCTATTATGATGATATTAACATTGAGTAAGTGAAGGTCTGTGTTTGTACAGTGTACGTATGTGTGTGTGTGTGTGTGTGTGTGTGTGTGTGTGTGTGTGAGAAAAAGAGAGAGAGAGAGTGTGTGACTTCTGTGTCTGTGTCTGTGTATGGTCCAGGTGATAAAATCCAGTATCTCAAGTGTGAAATGATCTCAAGCAACCTGTGTACTTACTTTTTAGCAAAAGTTTTAAAATGGGATAAAGCTTATAGATTATGAAAAAAAAGAAAAATATTATATAGCTATATAATGTATGGCATTTAGCGATTTATATACACACTACATACATCAAACTTCAATGAAATTTACCCACTCATTCGTGATTTTTAGTTGTTGGTCACACTCTTTTGTTTCCATAGGTTTTTGTGAGTTTTATGATGCTATTTTTGTACATGTCTATAATATGTTTCAATAATAGTCACTCCACATTGCCCTCATTTTCTCATTCCTCCTTCCCACTCCATGCCCGACAGTTTCCCTTTCACATTTATGTCTTCTTTTAAATTTCTTTTTCTCCATCTCCTCTTATTCATTATTATTGTTGTTGTTACTATTGGTATTATTATTTAGGTCAAGTTTTTTCCATATGATAGAATATATTTAGCTTTCCAAGCTTGTATTGTGTGCTTTTAAAATTGTCTTGATAAATACCTCAAAAGTGTCATTCTTTCTGAGTGAAGCATAGAATTCCATTCTCTCTCTCTCCTTCTCTCTCTCTCTCTCTCTCTCTCTCTCTCTATATATATATATATATATATATATATACACACATACACATATATGTAAATACATATATATCATATTTTCTTGATTCATTCTTCTACTGAGGGGCATCTGGGTTGGTTCCATATCTTAGCTATGGTAAATATTGCTGTGATAAACCTAGCTATGCTGGTAGCTTTAGTATGGCCTTGTTTATGAACATTTGAATAAATGCCCAGAAGTGGGATTGCTGGGGCATAGGAGAACTCTTATGTGTAGTCTTTTGAGGAACCTCCATACTGCTTTCCACCACCTCATTTGTAAGGCAATGGAAAGACTTCAAAAAATTATATTAAGTGAAGTAAGACAGACCCAAAGAAACATAGGTACCATGGTTTCTCTTATTTGCAATAATTAGTATATGTATAGAACAATCAGCATATAAGCAGAATAGCTAGCTCAATAGGTATGTACATATGACCATATAAAATGATGTTAAGCAAAATGAACTCCAGGACATGTACACAAGAGGTTTTCCTTTAATGCTATTGTTTTTAATGTACTATGTGATTTTTCTGTTTCTTTTGTATATTCTTCTTAGGGAATAGTTCCTGTTTTACTGTATATTATTTTGGTACCTTGGTATTGTGTATAAATTTATCTGCATTAGAGAAGGGAAGGGGAACAACAGAATGGTGAGACGAAAGACAAGGGGGAACCAATTTAATATTGACACAACATTTATTGTATGACACTCTGTTGCACAAATGGAGTACACAGTGAATGAAGCAACTTTGGATGCTAGTGAGGGGGGCACAGAATAGCAAAAACATAATGAATTAAGAGCTATATCAGCCAGGAGTTGATAGCTTACAACTGTAGTCCTAGCTACTCAGGAGGCTTAGACCTGAGGATCAAAGTTTGAAGCCAGCCAAGCAGGAAAGTTAGTAAGATTCATAATTCCAATTAACTAGCAGAAAAATCAAAATCAAAATAATAAATAAAAATATAATAATATAATATTAAATAATAAACATAAAAAAATAAAGAAAAGTCAGAAGTAGAGTTGTGACTCAAGTGTCAGTGTTAGCTTTGAGCAAAAGAAGCTCAGGTAGAGTACCAGTGCTAAATTGCATCCCCAGGTCAGGCAGCAAAAACAAAACAAATGAAGGCATATGAGAATGAATTAAGTATATCAGAACAGTTAAGTATTATGGGAAACAAAAGAACAGAATAAATGGAGCCTGAATATGACAATATACAAAAGCAGGGAGCAGATTTAAATATGGAAGTAAAAGTGGAAATGTTGCATGATGAGAGAACCCTGATCTCCAAGTATAAGTGGAGGGCAGAATGGTGGGACAGGTCTGTAATTCCAGCCATGCAGGAAGTGGGGATGGATGGGAGAATAGCAGTCCAGATAAAAGTTCGTAACACCACACCTGAAAAAATAAATGAGCTACACACCTGTAATTTCAGGCATGTAGGAATAGAGATGGGAGTATTGTAGTCTGAAGCCTTCTCAGGCCAAAATTCACCAGGACTACCTAAAAAAATAACTGAGGTAAAATAAACTGGGCATGTGGCCCAACTAGTAGAGAAGTTGCTAAGTAAGCTTAAGGTCCTGAGTTAAACTACAGTACCATATATACATACAGTTTGTTTTGAAGTCACTTTTAGTCAGGTACTGGTGGCTTACACTTCTAATCCTAATACTTAGAAGGCTGAGACTGACATATCATTGGTTAAAGTTGATGTGGACAGACAAGTGTATGAGAGCTAGTGATATATGTATGGGTAACTAACAAAATACTGGCCTGGAGGAGTAGCACAATATAGCTTTAGCAGTAAGCAGGCATGCTAGTTGAAATCAAGATCTCAAAGTCCTGAATAAAGCCAAGGTACCAAAACACACACAAAGAAAATGCTTTTAATTTTACAAAGTTTTGATTTAAGCTTTTACTGACCATCCCTCCAGGATACAATATCCAGAGTGGAAATGAGAGATATTCATAAATGGGAGTAATGGAAACAGAAATAAACATTCCACAATTTCAAAGCCTTTGCAAATGTGGGCAGAAACCACAAATACCCCTCATGTCCTTTTGCCATTTTATCTTCTTAAAATTCACCCCAGGTACAGTTAAGCTTAACCCTTAAATACGTTTCATTTGTATTATATGAAATAAGAAAAATGCAATATAGTAAAGTGTAACATGATTGAAGATTCTAACATGTTTAATATTTATCTTGGAAAAGTGTCCATTTTCAGGTAATAAATTAGCTGATATTTCAATATGTATGATGAAAATGAAAACCTTTCCAATTATCCTAGTTTAGATTAGTTTAGATTCTTTTTTAGATCCTAGTTTAAATTCTTGTTTTTATAGGAATTAAATATCTATTGGTTTCTCTTTTCTGCAGTGAAGCTTTGCCAAGGTCCAAATACAAGAACTATTCCTTTATGTGTAAAAATTTAAATGCTTAATGGTACTTAAGTGGCCCACAACATGATATATGACCTCAATTTCTCCCAAGTAGACCAAAGCCTAATAGATAGATATCCTTTGTTTCTGTCTTTTGGCGCCATTTCCACATCTAGGTAAAAATCTACCTCTTTTGCACCTGGTTCCCTTCTAACTGCACTATTCCTCTTCTGACCACACATACAATAGCTATACAGCCCTTGTCTTGAGGATAAATTGCTTCAATTATTTTATTCTGCAAAACAATGAGTCAGTCTGGCAATATTGGGGCACTCTTGAGAAGCAACATTATTTTTATTCTTCAGACATGTTTACTGATCATAGACATGTTCTCACAGTAAATTTAAAAATATTGTTCTTAAAACAAGGGCATTCTTTCTTTACTATTATCTGCTAATGTCCACGTTTCATTTATGAGATACAAGTAGCATAATGAGAGAAAATGTTTCTCCCCAAAGGAAACTGCATACATACAAACTAGATGTGTGTGTGTGTGTGTGTGTGTGTGTGTGTGTGTGTGTGTGTGTGTGTGTGTGTGTGTGTGTGTGTGTGTGTGTGTAATAGTTTGAGTATGTGGCACTTGGCTCAATACCCAAAATTTAGTGTGGAGCTTCTGAATGAAAATGTCTTCTCCAATGTTGCTAAGCCTTCTGGGTCTTTCAGGTTGAAAAATGAGTAGATTTCATAAGGCTGATGGTAAATATAAAGTTTTCAATGGTCTTTGTAATCCCAGTCTACAAAACCATAGTGAATTGTATAGCACTATATTATTCCAAAACAAGAATGTAGAATCCAAATATTTAGTGGCATCTATACAACACATATGTTTACAGATTTTGATATGTATCCCTGACAAGGAAAATTGTCATGTTTAGATCTCCAGTACTGGCAGAAATGAATAGATGGTTAAAAGTATATATAATGGTTGACTACAAATGCATTCTTTACCTAAGATTATCTATGTGGTTTGTGTTTATAATTTGAATTCAATTCAGAAACAGTGCATTTGTTTTCTTTTTATATTCTACTGGGAAAGATAGATAATGTTTCTTTTTACTCAACACCAGACATATTTCTTCCTAACTCCAGACCCCAGACTCCTGTTTTTTAAGAGAATATGCTTTAGAAAATTCTTGTACATCTTTTGTCTCTACTTTGAGATGTAAAACTTCTGAAAGCGTTTATTAAGTTTTCTTTTTTTAAGATTTCTCAGTAGGCTCAGGAATCTCATGATTCCTTCATCCTAACTCTTAGCATCTCTGTTTTTTCCTCAGTGGAACTGAGTTTAGGTTGGCTTCTTGCCTCTCTCCCCTATGAAAATACTTTTGACAGTAATTCTTGCCTTCTAACTGTACCATTCATGTCTAAGTACTTTATTTAATATGTCACACTAATTTATGTGACTTTTTTTTTCTTACTTGTTAGGGATTCCTAAGGCAAATGAGCACATGCCTAATATTGTTCCTGGCCCAGCATAGACTTTCAGAAATTATTTGTTGACAGAACTATTAAGTGCTTCCAATAATAAATAGATTGGCTATGTTATGAACAAGATTTTATGTCAAATAAAATCCTCAGGTGTATTCACTTAAGAGTCACATTGAGGCTTTGAACTTCAGAGTTTTAATTAGTTACTGATTTTGTGATAGCTCTATGTTTTAATACAAATTGAGTGTACTTAGTGAATCTAATTCCACTACTTTATATACTTCATATGTTGAATTAAAACTAAAAAATCCATTTCTTGATTGTTTTTCTCAGTGAGTTTTACTTATAGTCCTTTTGCTTAAGCACATGCTTCATCTGACTACTGTTAAGATGCCCTGTCCATTTTTTTCATGAGCAGAGAATTTGAAAACAAATAGACTACCCCATCTCAAGTAGATTGAAAACAAGGTACATTTAATAATTTTCCAGCTCAGAACAAAAAGGTAGGTCTCTGTCTGATTTTATAAAAGTCCTTTTATTTCAGTCTTCCCTTTGTGTTTGACTCTTCACCATAGAATAAATCCACTTAACATAGTTCACAGAGAATGGAGAAGGGTTTACCTCAGAAAACCAAAGTAAATCATGGGATATATTTTATTCTTATGAAGTAAAACATTAATAATTCTACTGGAAATATGTTTTTGTAAGCATGCTTATATCAGAGTTTTACTTATTTACCTATTTGGTTGAAATTTAACTAATAAATCTATGACTATTTCTGTCCTGAAAATGTCTCTGGATTTGGATAGAGTTTTACCTCATGTGGGGAAAGAATTTCCTGAAGAAAATAACTTGAACTAAAAACAGCAAAGAAAGAGACTGAGAGAGAGTTAGAGAGAAAAAGCTTTTAGAGTCAACATATCCATTTAATACACATATGTTTACAGGAATTATGATGACATTCAAATAGTTTTCATTGCCTCCATTGCAGATATGAATTCTGATGAGAACTCACATTCCTACTTTCACTATTTTTAATTATGTAAATCTTTTAGCCTTCACTTTATAGCAGTATTATGATTTAATCGCTTTAAAATATGAATAAATACTCAATTATTCAGACAGATACCAGTAGGGTAAAGTATAATGCCATTCAACAAAGGCAGTATTCTCTTCTGAGAACTCTAGTTCTCAGGAAAACAACTTTACCAGACATTATACTTCCATGAAGTTGCTATCTTATTTTCTGTTTTGGAAATAAGAATTTGAGCTAATTTGTGGAAATAAATATTCATAATATATATAAAATAAGTATTTCAGCTCACTAAAAGAAGATTATTAAAACAGCAAAATTTCTTACTACAAGTATCTTTACATATATGGGAGGGACTTCTCTGAATAAGAACCAAGTTAGAAGAGGCTAATAAGAAAATTCCTCATGGAATTTGTTACCCCTTCCCTCATTTTTCTACCACTCTCTCCTCCCCCCACAATTCACCTCCCAAGTTGTATAGTTCATTTCCAACATATTGTCTTGTGAGTATTGCTGTTCAACAAGAAATGTACCCACTACTTCATGCATGTTATTGTAACCGTTTTGTACATCACCTTGACAATAAGAAAATAAATAAAATAAATAAAAATGGAACTCTTTCACAAAGTTAGAGTTTTCAGGCTTTTTATTTGTGTTTTTTTTTGTTTTGTTTTTGTTTTTTGGGTCTGGTCGTGGGGCCTGAACTCTGGGCCTGGGCACTGTCCCTGAGCTCTTCAGCTCAAGACTAGTGCTCTACCACTTGAGCCACAGCGCCACTTCTGGCTTTTTTTTGCTTATGTGGTGCTAAGGAATCGAATCCAGGGCCTCATGCATGCAAGGCAAGCGCTCTACCACTGAGCCATCTTCCCAGCCCTATTTGTGTTGTTTTATGTAAATTTTTTTCCACTGGTTACTCATAACTGTAATCCTAGTAATCTTTTTACTTTATTTTATCAACATATTTAAATTATACAAGGGAGTTTCATTGTGATAACTGTCTAGATGCAAAATGTGTACTTTGAAGCCTGGTGCCAAGACTCAGGCCTGTAATATTACATATACAGGAGGCTAAAATCTGAGAACTGAATGAAGACAGGAAAGTACATGAGATTCTTATCTCCAATTAGTCACCAAGAAGCTGGAAGTGCATTGACTGAGAACCAGCATGAGCAAAAACATTAAAGAATAGCATGTAGGCCCTGATAAGTATTGAAAAGTAACAACAACAACAAAAATCCAGCACTGGAACAAAAAATCATAATTAACAACATACATTAACAAGATTATCTGAAGAGAATCTATTTAAAGAAGAATCCATTGTAGGAATTACAAACCCTTATTATTCACTATCAACACAAGTAAAATTATGACATATACAATTTTACTTTTTTAGCACTTCACTTGAAAACTATTTATTGAATTTCTTCTTTTATATAATATTATACACTAAGTATATATTTCAGTAGGAATATTTGTTTTCTTTTCTTTTTTATTTTGTAACAGTTCTGGGCCTTGTGGTGTTGTCCTTGAGCACTTTTGTTCAAGGCTAGTGCTTTAAGACGTGAGTCACAACTCTAAATACAAGGAGATATGACAAAGTAAAGAGAACTCAAGAAACAAAGGACCTCTCCTTAAATCAACTCTAGAAGACCCCATGACCCCACATATTGTATATACATGTGAACACCTGAGGGGAACATAGGAGAAGGGCACAGAATCAGAGGGAAACAGAAGAAAAAAACAGCATAGGGGACTATCAGCTACACTGGACATTGATGAAAGTGAACTAAGGGTAGTGATTTCAGGGAGGGAATAATACAGAAAGGGTGAACAGCTTACACTAACCAAAAGGAAAGAAATATACATATCAACTGATTTGGAAAAAAATAGCTGTACTGTCAAAGTTTGTAGAGATTATAAGCTTTATAGAACATAATAATGACAATGTACATTGTGAAGGTTAAAATATCCGTATGACTTTAACTAAGTGTCACTATCCCACAGTATTGGGAATTTTGTGAAATTTATGTAATAACTTAATCTCAATAAAGAAAAAGAAAGACAAGTCACAGCTCCACTTTGCATTGTTGGTAGTTTATTGAAGAGTCATGTAGAATTTCCTACCCAGGCTGACTTTGAACATTATTTCCCAACAATTTGTTTTCATAAATAATTATTAAACTACCATCTACAAGAGATTAAATAATTATGTGGTGACTTGGGACACATATCAAGCAAATGAGTGGATTTTTTTCAGGGTATAATGAATCAGAAAGAATTGGAACAAAAGAACTTGATAGCCAATTAGATATTTGACTAATTTAATATTATAAGCTGCTCAGTCATTGAACATTGAATAAATACAGTGCACTTTCATTGGATAATTCTGAAATGTGAGACCACAGGGCTAACTTTCTTTTTGCCTCTTTGCAGGCACTGATGTCCATTTTGAAAAATTATTTGGGGCAGCTATATCAGAGAGCAATTCAGAATGTATTATCTTTTCAATAATGGTGTTGTTATGCCCCAAATCAGAATCCAGTATCACTGTGATAGGCTCTTTAGATGATTGGAAAGGAGAGCACCTAAGGAGGAATCTGTTAACATTTTGAAGCTATATAATTTTGCACAGATCAGTTTATGGTTTATTATTATTTCTTTATCCCTTAAAATAATGTATGTGCACACAAGTCATTCCCAGCCACATTATAAACTGTGAACTGATTAATGTATTTTAATTATAACATTATCATTTTACTAAATAAATTATGGTATTGAATATGACTTGGGTACTTTGCTCAGCTGAAGATGAAAATCAACCTATTGATGTTTTATAACATTTCACAAGGAAATAAGTAGACAAAAATTTTAAGAAAGAAATAGAAAATGTGAAGACATATAAACTTTTGCATCATTCATTTCTTATTTTGCTTGGAATAGGCTTTGACATATTTATAAAAGGGAAAGTAAAAATTTACAATACTTAACATCAGCAAATTATGAGATGGAAATATGATCCTGTATACTGACTTAAACTACCTTTAAGCCAGGTGCTTGTAGCTTGTTTCTGTAATTCTAACTCTTAGTAGGCTGAGACATGAGGATTGAAGTATGAAGCCAGTCCATTTAGGAAAGTCCATGAGACTCTTATCTCCAATTAAACACCCAAATAAATAAGTAAATAAATAAAGCCCAAAGTAGGGAGCTGGGATTCAAGTGGTAGAGTGGTAGCCTTGAGCAAAATACTCAGGCCTTAAGTTCAATACCCTAAATCAGTACAAGAGGGGAGGAAGGAAGGAAGGAAGGGAGGAAGGAAGGAAGGAAGGGAGGAAGGAAAGAAGGAAGGAAGGAAGGAAGAAAGGAAGGAAGGAAGGAAGGAAGGAAGGAAGGAAGGAAGGAAGGAAGGAAATAAGGGAGGGAGGAAGGGAGGGAGGAAGGAATGAAGGAGAAAAAAGAAAGAAAATTGCAAAAAGAAAGGAAAAGACAAGTATAAAAAGAAAGAAAAAAGAGAGAAGGAAAGAAGTAAAAAAGGAAAGGAAGGAAAAAGTAAAGAAAGAAGGGTAGAAAGAAAGAAAGAGAGAAAGAAAGAAAGAAAGAAAGAAAGAAAGAAAGAAAGAAAGAAAGAAAGGAAGAAAGGAAGAAGGAAGAAAGAAGGAAGGAAAGAAATAAAGGGAAGGAGGGAGGGGGAGAAAGAAAGGAAGGAAAGAAGATGGGAGGGAGGAATGACTTAAATAACAAGAAAAAATCAATATCTGTGTAAATAAAAAATATACAGAACATATTAGCATTATTAACAGCTACATGAAGAATTAAAAATAAACAAAATGTATTGAGTAATGGCACCCATCAATGAATTACTGAAAGTACATAATAGGCCAAAATGGTGATGTAATCAATCCAGAAAGGCTGTACATTATATGGAAAGGAATGAAGATAATAACAGATTGAATGGACTCATGCTTATCTCAAATAAATTCTTCATTGTTTTTAAGCATAGATAATTGTCTAAGAGATAAGCCAAGAATGTGACAGTTTATTAGAAAGTTGACTTTAAAGAATTTATTATTGCTTTAGAAGTTTGGGTGTTGTTTCTATACAAATAGATTACCTATATCCCCGTTTTTTCCCTTCCCATCCCCAAATTATACCAACATCAAATACAGTGAAAACAGGGGTTATAATATGGGGGAGGAACATACAAAGCAACAAAAAAATCACATGGTTCCTTATAAATATGTTAGAAGCAATAGCGAGGAAGAAACAAACCCCTTGTGTCCCTATCTTGGGGTTCATTTCTCTTAACTTCATTTTGTCTGGTCATATATACATAGCTTTTGACCTTTTCTACCTGTTGCAGACATAAACTAGTTATTGCAAATAAGGGAAACCATGGGACATATGTTTCTTTGGGCCTGGCTTATTTCACTTAATATAATAAAATCGAGGTACAGGTTGACCCATTGCAACAATGAGATGTACAAGACACTATGTTGAAAAATGAACTTCACAATTTTTTGGGCCTGGCTTATTTCACTTAATATAATAAAATCGAGGTACAGGTTGACCCATTGCAACAATGAGATGTACAAGACACTATGTTGAAAAATGAACTTCACAATTTAAGTGTGGGATGGGGCCCTTGGTGGGGGGGGGGGAGAGAAGGAGGGATATAGTGGTGGAGGTGGGAGAGAAAGGATAGTAGGGGGAAATCTAAGGAGACAACAATGCTTGATAAGAAATGTACTCATTACCTTGCTTATGTAACTGTAACCCCTCTGTACAGTATTTTCACAATAAAAGCTTATTAAAAAATAAAAAAAATAGATCATCTAAATTGCCTTGGCAGACCCAAGAAAAATACTTTGTCTTAGACAAAATTTGCCACTGATTTATAAAAATCGTTGTTTTTCTGGGTACTGCTTGTCCATGGCTATAATTGTAGCTACACAGAAGACTGAGATCTGTGGATTGAAGTTTGATGTCAACGCAGGCAGAAAATTCATGATACTATTATCTCTAATTGAGGCAAAAACCTAGAAGTGGAAGAGTCGCTCAAGTGGTAGAGTACCAGCAAAGAACAAGTCCCTAAGTTCAAGCCCCAGTACGATACATGTAAAAAATATAGTTGTTTATAGACTTAGAATTCCAGCTTCACAGTTCCATTTGTCAACAACTATTGTTATAAAATAATTTATATACTTCAGTGGTTTAGGATATGACATCATATGTAGAATTATGTCATCTTCAAGTAACTTAAAATCAATGTTAAGGTTAATTTGAGAAGTTCGAAGAGCTCCTTGAGTAATGCTATGAAGTATAAATTCTGATCAGAAAACAGATTTTGGAAATTGAGCCTAAATTTATTAACATAAGTGAGAAACAGTGAATGGAAAAAGCAACTTAAAAAATCCTAGTAACTAGAGATTCTTTCTGTATATGTTTGTAAAGCGAGTTTAGGACTTGTAAAGGCTATTGCCTAAGAGCCTCTTTGCCAAAGTACATATGGGTCTAACTTGCCAGTTTTGTGTCATGTGATTCTGAAAAGCAGTTACTACTGAATGGAAGAATGTTTATTGATGCTGGAATTCTGAAGTGTATTGTAAATTTGAATTCTATAAGTATAAAAAGCAACATTAAGTAAATAACAACTGTTCTGAAGTTTTGATTGAGGAACAGCTCATTTTCTCACTGAAATCATAGCATTGGCCCCTTCCTTTAATAAAAGAAAAATTACAAAATAAAAAGGGCAACTTACAAACAATAAATCTTCAACTATCTCAGATTGATGAGACTATGTAAGCTTGTCATAAACAATGATGATAAAAAGAACATTTGGCCTAAAAATTTTTAAAAGTTAAGCTTTAATTATTTTTAACTCTACAGCTTGTATAATGTTCTGTAACATTTCCTTTAATATGATATTAGATAATATATTCAAATAGAAAGTAAAGAGGTTTATAAAAAGAAAAGTATATCAATTTAATTATAATTGTTCCCTATTTAAAAGAGATTCAAGAAAATCATCTTGAAATAAACAGTTTATTAACTGTGCTCTCCCCTAATCCTTGTTTTGTTTGGAATAAAGATTAGCCTTGATAATTCTGTAATTGTTAAATATATCAAGCAAAATGTTTGGGAAAATATATCATAATTTGTGCTCATTGTCATTATAATTTTATGCCTTGAAATTATTTTTAAAACCCTAAAATTATCACATTCACTTGCTCTTATAATAATAGAGGACAAATACATGACTACTAAAGACTCATAATATGTCTATATGTCTAGGATAATCCTAGAAGAGGATCACAATAGCTCAGTAGCTATGTACATGTGACCATATAAGTTGATGTTAAGTGAAATGAACTCAAAGATATGGAAACAAAAGGTGTTTTGTTTGTTGTTGTTGTTTTTAATGTACTATGTGAAGTTATATCTTTTCTCTTTCTTTTTATTTCATTTGGTTTATCCCCTGATGTCACTGTATTTGATTTTGGTATCCTGTGTCTTTTATTTATGTTTATCTGAATTAGGACAGAGAAGGGGAATAACAAAATAGGGGCACAACAAAATGGTGAGACAAAGGATAAAGGGTAAACAAATGCAACAGTGATATGCACAAAACAATATGTTGAAAATGAACTTTACAACTTGGGGGAGAAAGGAAGGAGGGAGGGGGTAACAATGTTAGAAAAGAAATGTACTCATTATGTTATGAATGTAACTGTAATCCCTCTGTACATCAACTTGACAATAAAATCAGATTTTAAAAAGTCAATATATAAGAAGACCTATTCAATGGGACATTAGAGATGGTAAATACTGTCTTTGAAGCATGGAGCAAAATGCATACAAAAATCATACATTGAGATGTGAGTCTTGAAAAGTATAATTGTACATACTTTTATATTCTCTCAGATTTAAAAATTTCCATGCTTACAGTATGTCTCCAGAAGTACTTTTATGTCAAATATACTATCAATATATCTGCATATGCATAGTGATTAAATATTCAACACTTAGTCTTTAGAATTTTTCTGTTACAGTCAGGCACCATAGCTATTCAGGAAGCTGAGCTCTGTGGATTGAGTTTTAAAGCCAGCCTGGATAGACAAATCAAATAGACTCTCATCTCCAGCTAACTAGCAAAAAGTAGGATGTGAAGGTGTGATTCAAGTGGTAAAATTTCAGCTCTTGAGCTAAACAATAGAACAAGAGATCCTGAATTTAAGCCAAGATACTAGAACAATAACAAAAAAATCTCTTATGCTTAAATGTAAAATATTTACTCAAAACCCATTGTTTAAAATCACATATTTATTCTTAATAATATATGTTTGTACATAAAATATTTAAGAAATAATTTCAAATATTTTTAAGTCTTCAGATGTAAAAAAGAGAGCAATTTTTTAGCACAATAATAATTGCAGAAATCATTTAGTCTTCATTCTGTCTCAAGATTGGTTTCTAATCACACTGATTGTGAAGTGTTCCCAAGATAGAGCTTATAATTGCTCATTTCTACGCCATTTTGTTTTAGGAATCCCTATCCTTAAACTCCTTCAATATATAACTCTATTTGGAGCATTTAAATGAAATCAGCATTCTCTGAAAAATATACTCTGGGTTCGGTGTGTCCTCCAGTAGCAGTGTCCTGACATGTTTACTCCTGTTGGATATCCTGCCCTCTCTTTGCAATTCTTGCTCCACAATGTCTGGAGATCTTCACTTTGCCAAGAGAATTCATGTCCATTCATGAATCTACCACTTCCTAATAATTCCAACATGTACACACTCAATTCATTAATATAGTTACAGACTATTTGAGGCTTGGTAAACTAGTTTTATTTGCTCATTTGTGACATTTTGCAAGAGAGAATCCATCATATAATCTTTAAAACCATGTGCTTTGTTGTAAGAAAATCTGAGATTAAAATTTGTGTCTACTTATTCACTGCACAATATTAGACTATTAAATTTCTATAAGATTCTGTTTCCTTCAATGTAAAGAAAGATGAGAAGTGTTACACATTTATTTTTATGTCATTCTAAAGACTAAATAATGTAATAATAAATTAAAGAATTAACAAGTTTAAATGACTGTTTTAATAATTTTGTCATAACAGCTAATCAATGATGTAATAATGAATAAATCTAGATGTTCATGGAATTTAAAACATTGATATGCTTTTGGGGGGGGTGCTATGTGTCCCTTTTAGGACAGATGTAGAGCTTTTACTCTGAAACATCCCTGAAACAAATATTCATATTACACAGTGACACAGATATTTAATTCCTAAAGCCCTGTTGAATCAGAAATTGAGAAGACAAGGCGATCACGGTATAGTTCACAAGTTTTCTCAGTTTGTCTGTACATAATCATTTTATCTTTAATGTACAAATAGACTGCACAGCTGAGCTAATCAAATGACAGTACTGTGAATCTTATAGAAAGAGCATAATTCACTGAGTAAATTGTACCATCTTATTTTGAGGAAGGAATCAACTATGTATTTTATTCAATTGATTTCTATATAAAATTATTGAATATATCAAATTAAAACTTATGAATACCTAAAAAGTACATATCACACATATATGCATGCATAAATATGTACAGTTTTTACTATCTCATATACATATAATGTGTACAGTTAAAATATGACATAAATGCATGTGTACAGTAATCCATCAAGTTCTTTGTTTAGTCCCTTATTTAGAATGGTACAGTTTCATTATATTTAAATTTTTTGTAGGCTATTTAATAAGCTCAGATTCAATGTACATTGAATACTATATAAATTGTACTATGTGTATGCACATTGAACACTATATAGTTGTTATTTTATATTGTTTATGAAAATTACATGTTCACTGCGGAAGTGAATCATTCATATCTTTTATTGGTTCAATCCAAGTTTGTATAATCCATACTATTTAATCCAAAGTTTCTCTTCCCCTTCTCTTCCCTCCTTTCTTCCCTTTACTGTTTTTGGTGGTACTGGGTTTGAATTCAGGACATCATTATCAGTATACAAGTGTTACACTGAGTCATATCCCTGTAACTATGCTTTTCATTGATTTTTTTCAGTAAATATCTTTGTTCCTGCCAAATACAAGACCTGATAATGATCTCCCTATTTTAGGCATCTCCTAATTGCTAGGGTAAAAATAACAGGTAGAGGCCATTGCCTCCAGCTTCCCTCCGATGACATGGAATCTGTTTTCCTTTTCTATTTTCAGCTATCCTGAAACAGACAGCCTGACATTCTTAGCTTCTCCTGTAGCTTAGAGTAAGAGCACAGGATGAACCCTCTCCAAGGTTTGTTTCCTGAACGTTCTAAATGTCCAGTGAAAACTGATGAAAACAGAGGTTATACCATGGGGAAGAGGCATACAAAGCGACCAAAAATTCACATGGTACCTTATAAATACGTTAGAAACAATAGTAAGGAAAAAAAAAAGCACTTGTGCCCCTATCTTGGGGTTCATTTCGCTTAGCATCATCTTATCTGAGCTTTTCTGCTTGTCCCAGACATATACTAGTTATTGCAAATGAGGGAAACAATGGGACCTATGTTTCTTTGATATTGGTATAATTTGGAGAGGTGAAAGGAAAAAACAAAATGTTTAAATAGGGATACAGATTGACCCATTGCAACGAGATGTACAGACGCTATGTTGAAAAAACGAACTTCAAAAAGGGGGAGGAGGGCGTGGGGAGTTTGTAGTTGAGGAGGTGGGAGGAACGGGATGGTAGGGGATAAACAAAGGAGGAAGCAACAATGCTGGGTAAGAAATGTACTTGTAACCCCTCTGTACAGTATATTCACAATAAAAAACTTATTTTTAAAAGATGGGCTGATGTTTTACTCATATGGGTAGCAGATAAGACAAATGTATCACGTAGAGCAGGTAATATTTAGGGAAAAGAACAGAACATATTTGCATAGAGAAACAATTTCATCTTTAAAAAACAGAATAATGATTTTCAAGAGTAACAACGCAGTAAGTTTTATGTAAATTAACAATATATACACAACGAGAGTAATATGCATTATTAAGAGAACAATGAAATTAAAAGGAAATTTTACATTACATATGGTAGAAATGGTAATGAAACAGGTTTGAAAGACACTACACATATTGGGTTTTCATAGACATGATTATTTTAAATTTAACTTCCTTGAATAATATCCAATATCCATCCATGTCAAATAATATTCATGTATCATTTATTTTCAATTTTTAAAAGTATTCCGTGAATGGTGGTTTATCTTGATTACCAACTCCTAGGAGATTAGTAAAGCACACTTCAGGATGTGTCCAAAGGAGAATATGTAAAGACAATTAAATCCTTACCTAATCAGGAGATTCATTCTTAGATTAATTATAAAAAAAGGTTACATGTATGATTGGGAAGAGTTAGAGGGTAAGAGGTGGACCTAGCATGGGGAAGTAGCTCACTGGAACTTAAATGTTTTTTGGAGGGTTTATATCTGCATTGACCTCTTCTATCTTGTATCCACTTTACTCTACTTGGCCAAAATCATGTGAACTTTCTATTCTGCCTCATGCTCTCCACCATGAGGGATTGCCATATCTGAATTTGTGAGACAGAATATATCTTTCTTCCTTTTTTCTTTTCTTTTCCTTTCCTTTCCTTTCCTTTCTTTTTTTCCTTTCCTTTCCTTTCCTTTCCTTTCCTTTTCTTTCCTTCCTTCCTACCTTCCTTCCTTCCTTCCTTCCTTCCATTTGCACTTTTCTTTCCTTTCTTCCTTCCTTCCTGCTTTCCTTGATTGCCTGCCTGCCTACCTTTCTTCCTTTTACTCCTTTCCTTTCCTTCCTTCCTTCCTTCCTTCCTTCCTTCCTTCCTTCCTTCCTTCCTTCCTTCCTTCTTTCCTTCCTTCTTTCCTTCCTTCCTTCCTTCCTTCCTTCCTTCCTTCCTTTCCTCCTTCTTTCTCCATTTCCTTTCTTTTTTCTTCCATTTCCTTTCTTCCTTTTTTATTCTTCCTTTTGTGCTTGGGCTTGAACTAAGGGCCTCTGCACTGTCCATGAGCATTATCTCTCATGGCTTGTACTCTATCATTTGTAGCATAACTTTATTTCTGGCTTATATCAGCAGTTAATTGGAGTTGAGTCTCACAGGCTTTCCTGCCCAGACTGGCTATGAAACTCAGATCTCAGCCTCCTTAGTAGCTAAGATTACAGTTGTGAGTCACCAGTGCCTGGCTAGGTTATTTCTTATTTTATACAGAACCCCATGTTTATCATCCTCTAAAATTATCCATAATAATTATACTGATTTGTGTTAAAAATATTCTTTATAAACTATTTCAGAATACTAGATAATATCAGACTTCGAGTCAATATGGGCCTTTTGCTGATCTTTATTCTGTATTCTGACAGTTTTCCCATGGAGATCCCACCCATAGATACAGACTTTACATTCTTGTGGGGTGTGTGTGTGTGTGTGTGTGTGTGTGTGTGTGTGTGTGTGTGTGTGTGTGTGTGTGTGTGTGTGTGTGTGTGTGTGTGTGTGTGTGACAGAGAAAGAGAGAGAGATGCTATAGCTTCTTTGAGCGCAGGGCCTAGCATTCTCCTCAAGCTTTTGCACACAAGAATGGTACTGTAAATAGGAGTAAAATGCAGGCAAGAACATATCATATATACCACAGAATTGAGAAAAATAAAGGAAGGGGTGGGTCAAAGTACGGTGAACATGTTGAAGGGATGACACAAATCAGGATGCACTATATACATAAACTGCTTTGTTCAATTGCTAAAAGAAATTAATACAGAACCTAAAAATTAAGAAAAGTGAGAGAAAAGAGAAAGGGTGGGTGAGAATGTTGAAAGAGGTAGGATTGATCAATAGGCACTGTATTCATAAACTGCTTTATTAAATGACAACTCCTTTGTAGAAAATAACAAAAATATTAAAAAAAATAAGAACATCTCTTCTAAACAATTATAAATTTGTGGTTTCTGAGGAAGAGATATGCAACTCAACAGGTGTTAGCAATATAGGTTAGGAGATTATTGATTTATAAGCACATATATGCCTTCTACATTTTGCAGATTGAGGTACTTTTATGCATATATGAAAATAGGAATAATACAGCATAGGAAAAATTGTAAAATCAGAAGAAATGGACAAGAAATGCAGAGAGAGAATTTGAATTAATATAAAGCATGTGTGGAAATACCACAACAAACCCCTTTGCATAATTAATATATGTCTGGTAAAACATAAATGTTAACAGAAAAAAAAAAAAGAAGAAGAAAGATTGACACTCTGGCACTTGAACCTGGCTTCCACTTCTGGTTCTAGATAGTTAATTGGAAATAAGATTCTCAAAGATTTATGTGCCTGAGCTGGTTCTAAACATTTATCTTCTAATCTCAGGATTATAGACTTTACTATTGTTTGTGTGTGTGTGTGTGTGTGTTTGCATGTGCGTGTGCGTGTGCGTGTGTGTGTGTGTGTGTGTGTGTGTGTGTGTGTGTGTGTGTGTGTGTGTGTGTGTGTGTGTGTGTGCCAGAACCGGAACAGGAATGTACCTAACTCAGGGTCTCAGTGATATTCTTTCACTTTTTGCTCAAGGCTACTTCTCAGCTGAAGTTTTAAAGACTTTTTGAAGTATATTTAAAATAATGTATTTTTTGGTCATCTATGAGCTATTCTTATTTTCACAAATGCTTCATGTCAGCTAGTCAATGTGATCATAGTGTTTGTGAATTTTATTTTATTCTTTATTTAGATGAAATTGGTTTAACAATTTCATTCACTTCTGAGATGCATATATGAGATTGTCTTATTTTGGAATACATCTGGTCAATTAGCTGCTATATGAATAACAAATTTTATTTGATTTCAGATTTTTATGTAGCTGCATGATTGCTTGTCAGAACCTTCAATTGAGTCTCACAAAACTATTTTTGGACTTGTAATTATTTAAAGGCCCTCACTGGCCCTTCATAAAATCAAGTGTACTTTATGAATTATTGAATCCCATCATATAATAATGGTTTTCCTTCAGATACATGAATTAACCCGTATATAACTATGACTTATTTGTGATTTTTTTTAATATTTGACATTGCTTTATCTCTAAGGTTTATTTCTTTGATCTTGCCTAATAGTTGTGAAAATAGAATCAATATTTACTATATACTAACACAAATGCATTGTGCATTGTGCATTAATTCGATAAAAAAAAATAAAGACTTCTACAAACCTGATTATGCTATTTAAAACTGAGAAGGACTTTGGAATAAATAAGAAAGAAAACAAATATATTCTCTTTCTCTTTCTCTCTTCTTTTCTACCTTAATTCTTTCATGTCTTCCCTTTTATTTCTTTATTCCTCCATCTTGTTCTTCTTTCCTTTCTTCCTGTTTTCCTTCCTTCCTGTTTTCCTTTCTTCCTTCCTTCCTTTCTTCCTTCCTTCCTTTCTTCCTTCCTTCTTTCCTTCCTTCCTTCATTTTCTTTCTTTCTCTCTCTTTTTTTAAGAGAATCTCAATTCTGTGTTCAAGTAGTCTTGAATTCAAGGAATTAGATCTCTCAGGTATGCATACAACAGCACCAGTACATTTAAAAACATTCTCTCTCTCTCTCTCTCTCTCTCTCTCTCTCTCTCTCTCTCTCTCTCTCTCTCTCTCTCTCTCTCTCTCTCTCTCTCTCTATCTATCTAATTTTTGTGCTAGTACTTGGGCTGGAACTCAGGGATCTATCCTCTGCTACTTTCCCCAAGGTTAGCACTCTACCACTTGTGCCACATATCCACTTCCAGCTATTTGGTGGTTATTTAGAGAAAAGAGTCTCACTGACTTTCCTCCTAGAACTGATTCAGGTTTCAAAACATGATCCTCAGATTTTATCCTCCGAGTAGCTAGGATTACAGACATGAGCCATTATTACTTGGTTTTAAACAGTTTTAAATGTATCTATGTTTTTATCCAAGTAATGACAACTGATTTATTTCAATTTATAGAATCTAGTATAATTTGACTACAGTGATATTTTGTAAGTTGTAAATATACTTATATTTCTTTTTCTCTCATTCAAATCCAGAGCAAATCTGAGCTTCAAATTACTTTCTGTTTTCAAATCTCTTCTCAACACTAACCTTGAGAAGATCCCAAACTATCTCCCCCAAAATTACACTTTTTCTGTTTTTATCCAATGGCTTTTAACAAGATGGCCTTATTCAATACTCAGTACCACTATTTAATTAAATCTTATTTCACTAATCTACTATCTGGAGAGTTGTCTACTATGATCATCAATACCTTGTTATCAAATGCTGTTCACAAAGGATATCATTCTGGCACCTGTGCTGAAGAGCAGTCACTCAAACCACACTACTCTGAAAAATCTCAGCTTTACTTTTTGCAAGCTGTACTGCCCTTATTTATAAAGTAGAGAAAATATAACACTTATTTCAAAAACTTTCTCTGAGTTGTGAAATTATTTTTTGTTCAAGCAAGGAATTTAGAAGGAAGCTGAGCACATCAGTGTATATGGAATATTTTTATTATTGTGAAAATACTATTCAGAAGGGTGACAATTACATGGGCAATTACCCCACCCCCACACCCCCATACCCCCACCCCCCTACCTTCCCACTCCCTACCCCCGCCAAAGTTGTAAAGTTCGTTTTTTGACATAACGTCTTGTACATATCATTGTTGTAATAGGTCCACCTGTAACCCTATTTAAACAGTTTGAGTAGGTTATATCTGTTGAACTAGATTGTATCTGCAGCCTTTGACCATGTAACTACAGGACTTTGGTTGACATTTGCCTTAAAATAGTGTTCTAGCACAAAATTGGTGTTACTTTCATACCAAATGGGCAGAATAAGTCGGAAAAACACAAGAAAAATGGCAAGTCTGGGTATCTCAACTCCCACTCATGATAATCAGGTGACAGAACAGTTAATGAATAATCCAGAGGAGAGTTCCCAAAGAGCTCTACACACACTTCTGGTAAATATGGAATTTTTAGCTGTAATTATTATTCAAAATATGATGTTGGTATTTAACTCTATCTCAGGTATTTGTGTTTTCACTCACTTGCCTGACTCCCACTCTCTATCCTCAGCTTTAAGAACCAAGCATGATACAAATGTAAGCCTAGCTGCTTAGGGGGCTGAAACCTGAGAATATTGGTTCAAAGTTAACTGGGAGAAGAAAGGCCTTGAGATTCTACTTCAAGCCTTGGAAACATGGCTGAAACAGTGGATTTCTAGTCATGGGCAAGCAAGGCAATGAAAGGAAGTCATATGCATTCATGTCCCAGCACTTGCAAAAACTTAATGAAAAAAAAGAGAAAATAGAGTATGACTATTCCAAAAATAATTTCAAAGCAATTCTACATTTGAAATTTATAAAATCTGCAGTTAATTATAGTTTTGATATAATAATGACTTAAAATTTGAAAAGCATAAATATCTATCAGAGGAAGAAATATGACCAATCTTTGATGAATTAAATTTTATATTTCCTCTATAATTTCCTCTTTTTGAACGTCCTGGTTTTCCAAATATAAAAGATTTTGAAAGGAGACTTTTCATGTTCTTTTTCTCTTTGAAACAGAAAGATATGCCTTAAAGAAATTAAATGGAACATGAAATATTAAAGATCTTCTTGAGAATTTAAACTCCTATGTAGGTATAATCCTTCTATTTTATATAACTCAATAACAGGAAATTATATAATAGTATAATTTGCACTCATGTTCTAGTTCTCTTTTTGATATATATAGTGGACTTAGGCCAGAGTATAAGGAATGCCTTAGTGCTCCTGTAACAGCACTATAGTAGCATGCATGTGAAAATCAAGGTTTAAGTTTAATGAAACAAGCAGAAGAAGTGAGCACATAACCTAAAGAGTTACTTTTCTTAATTAAAAGTTTATAGAAAAATGCTGAACTAGAAATAAATTCAGTGAACTATTGGAATATAAAATATGATTTAAATGGTCTGACAGATTTTGAATTTATAATCTGTCTTTGTGTTGTTTTGTCTATACTGTGCTTTGAACTCAGGGTCTCAGTTTGTTAAGGATGATGTTTTATCACTTGAACCATGGCTCCAGTTTTACTTTTTTGTGGTTATTTTGGAAATAAAGTCTCAGGGACTTTTCTACATGGGGTGTCTTTAAATCACAATTTTCTGGAGTTCAGCCACTGGGTGCTTGGCTAAACATGATATCTTTGATAGGTAAATTGTGACATTACACTGAATTTTAATTGACTTCCTGAAATTATTTTGACGAATTATATTATATAATTTGTAGTTTTAGTACTAAGAATTACATTAATCCATTCCTTCTTTGATATAAATTTTGTATAACATACGAAGAATAAATCACTCTGAAACCTCAGAAAAGATGGCTGTCACTACTCTTCAATCAATTATGAGTGTTTGTACTAACCAGTTTATGCATCATTATTTTATGACAAAGATCTGTCACCACAAAATAACTTTTATTTTGTTAAGACATTTTACATATACTTTCAACTAGAAAATGAATACAATTATTATTTATTGATACAAAGTAAATATAATTTTGGCACAATATTTCATATAACAAATTAAGTTTTTAATTTAGCAAAATGTCTTTTCTTGTTCCCCCCCCAAAACAAGGTCTAGCTCAGCCTATGTTTCAAACTAGTGTTGCTTTGTTCAGCAATTTATTTGCAGTTCTTGAAATTTCTTGTTCACATCTGGATAATAAAGTTGGTCAACATCATCAGTAAAGTTTTCTTCTACCTTTCACCTAGTAAATGACAATTTAGTTTATTTACAATTTTATAATCAATTGTAAAACATGAATATACATGAATATATAATATGAATGCTGAAGTAAACCAACAGTAAAATAAATAATAGCTTAGATATTTATTTATTTCAAAATAGTTAAATATTTGGTATACCTGGAATTTTTTCTCTGATATTTTATAGCTCAATTCATTTGCTCCTGGCATTCAATATAAAAATAGTTGAATCACCTGAAGTGATATCATGGACAGACATTGTAAATCCACTGTATTTTCAAAGGCTTCATTTTCTAGCATATTAGCAAATAGAGAAACTATGATAAATCAGCCTGAGGGTAAGCCTTGATCTCATCTACCATTGTAAATTATCAACACATTAATGCAGCAATATCAGTGAAAAGTAAATCATAGTCTATGTACTACTTTTGTTAGGAAACATGATTAGATGCTCCCTAATGCTGACATCATAGATGATTTTTAATGACAGATGAAGTAGCTGAAAGAGTATAATGAATGGATGTAAATATAGTGATTAATGTGTTCATGTTGTTTGTCAATTAGCTTTATTACTGAACATAAATTCAGTCTAACCTCATGACTTTAGATTTCAAAACTAGTCTTCAGTAGAGTGAGAATTGAACTATGGTAACTAGTATTTCACAATATTGTTTTGTCCACTGAAAGTTTGTCAAAATAGTAGATTGTATGTATTTTCATCCTAAGAGAAAAGGAAATAATTATTACATAAAGTGGTGGGTATATTTGTTAGCTCTTTGTGGGTAATTATTTCCTAATATGTATGCATGTTAGAGTTTTACAATAGGTATGTATGGGTGTGGGAGAGAGAGAGAGTGAGGGAGAGAGAGAGAGCAAGAGAAAGAGTCAAAAAGTTAAGAAAACTGAGGGACGAGAAGGAGTGGGTGGGATAAGAATGTTAAAAGTGGTGACAATAATCAAGAGGTATTATATTCATAAACTGCTCTGTTGAATGGCAACCACTTTGTACAACTACTTAAAAAGCAAAAAAAAATCATAAAAGGGAATGAAAAAATAGAAACACAAGGGGAATAAGAAAGCACTGAAGGGAATAGAATTTAAGGGGAAAATTGAAATTCTCTGAAAGATGTTTGTGAAGAAAAAGTAAATGTGTATACCATACATGTATATATATATATATATATCCTTCATATATTTAAATTAAATTATAATATCTATAATGGCATAATTTGAAGATTAAAACAGTGTCTGTAGGCTGCAGAGTCTGTAAGTTTTTTAAATCTACAGTCCACAGAGGGAGGTTATCTTAGGGGTCACATCACAAGAAAGTCAGCCGAGGAAAACATATGAGCATCTGTGCAGTCAGCATGAATTCCAGTGATTTACAGAGAGAAATTTCCTCATAGTCCCATGGATAATCAAAGAATGATCTCAGCATAGTTCAGGATAAAACTTGAGCTCAAGGGACCCTGTAGGTACTTGATATTCACATGTTTTTCAGAGAGACTGTTTGCAACTACTTCTAAAAGAAATAGAAACAAGAATCATGAATAGTTCTAGATTATTTTGTGGCTTGTTATAAAATTTGTGGAGTTGTACCAACTTTACGTTATCGTGTTCATTTACCCAGAATGTGAATTTTAATTTATCATTCTAACCCACTTTCAAAGATACCAAAGAAGGAACAGATTGAATAACATGGCCTAGAGTCACACTGTTGGAGCCAGAATATAAACCTTACATTGCGGTTCCAAGATCTATCCTCCATCCCTGATTCATTTCTCCTTTGTATATGTAGACTATATGTAGTATCCTTTCCTATCCAAAACAGGAAATGGGTAATTTGGGTATTTGGATGTCTGGCCTTAGATCATGACTTCCTATCCTTTTTCTTCATGCTTCACTATTCTACTTTTCAGAATGAGATAACTTATATGGTGGGCATGAGCTTGAATATGTTTATATTTAAAAAGAACTTCCATGTTTCATTCTCATTAAGTACAAGGTAGCTAGAACCAAGGATGCAACATTGAAAAATTTAGATTTTATGCCAGCTTCCTGAAAAATTGTTTCAGGAAGCTGTTTGCTTCAAAACGTAGAGTGGAGACATCAATTGTTAGGACTTCATGGATGCTTGTGCAGAGCAGAGTATTCTAATCCAGCAAGTCTAAATGAAAATCAGAAGTCAGGGATTGTGAATGTCTTCTTTAGTTTACAGATGAAGAACTATGACAGCATAGTCTTCTGACTCTCCTCCTATTACCATTGTGTTTCCTTTGCATTTGATGTCTTTTTTAAACATTGTGTGATAATTGTAAAACTTGCAAGGGAGAAAAAGTGAAATGACATTTTAAATATCAATACATACATTTTAAAACATAGGGAGAATATTAGTTCACTCAATAATTTAAAATATCTCCCACCTTACCCCATCCCCAGGCTATGGGAATTGGCCCAAACTCAGCCTTCATTGTGTGTGTGTGTGTGTGTGTGTGTGTGTGTGTGTGTGTGTGAGTGTGTTTGTTTGGTTTCTCTGGGGTTTTTTTTTTGGGGGGGGGAGGCATTCTGATTTTCATAGTGGGAACTCAATTGTAAAACTCCAAAGATTAATCAAAACCCTGGAGCATGGCAAATGACTGAGAAGTAGGCTGAATTGTATCCTAATTAACTTTTCAAGTATCAAATTTACCCAAATAAAACACACTTTCTAAATCTATCTGGCACTTGGTTAATAATGCTTCAGGTTGGGAGACAAAGCTCAGCTCCTACTGTGCTTAGAATCCTCCAAACCATCTACACCAGATCAGCTGCTGCCAGGAATACCATTACCCTTGTACCCTGTAGTATTTATCAATTATTTCAGGCTATGAAGCATTACGAATAAATTTGGATATTTTGTGATGCATCATTATTCAAGATGAAGGTATTTTTTATTTATCTACTTGGTATTTTCTTTTTCATATGATAGGATTTATTACATATTTGTATGTTGTAACAAGGATTTGATTCCAGTCCTCCAAAATGTCTGTATGATGGATGTAGAATTATGTTTTCCAAAAATTGTACAAATGATATATCATCCATTGTCTACAATGTAACATTGTCCTCCCCTTTGCACTCCACAAAAAGATTGAGAGTATTTTCCTACCCTTTCAGTTCTGGAAAATCCATGTTACAGTTTCAGCTCTCTCTTCTTTTTTAGAAGCCATCTATAGTTTACATCAGAGTAACAGATTTTCTTAAGCATGATAGGTGCTTGTTGTGAAAGACCATGGAAAAGGGGAAAAGGGGACAAAGAGATCTATAATGCCATAAATCCACATTAGGATTCTATTATGGTTACTGTTCTCAGGATTGTTCTGTCAGGAATTTCAAAACAAAAATGACCACAGAGGAAAAGATGATAAAAAGCCATTTTATAGAAAAAGATCTCCAACATAGCACCTAGTATCACTGGAGCATTCATTCACCCATTGTCCCACTATTTCTATGGTTCCCCCTATCCCTCCTCCAAACAGATAATCTTAAATACAATGCAAATGGTACAGAAAACAGAAACAGCAACAAAAGGGAAAACAAGACACAAAACAACATATACCCCATAGCTGATGGAAATCTGCTTTGTTCTCATTACTCAATATTGCTCCCATGGCTTGGCCCACTGACTATCCCCAGAATTTCTGAAATTCTCCAGCCCAATTTCCAGCCCAGAATCTTAATCTAAATGTGAAATTTCACTTCACCACTCCCACCCCCAGGTGACAGACACCTGGGATTCCTAGAAGCACATGAGGCAAGGGACTTAATAGGTTCCCAGACCTGCCAGGTATGTACCATAAACTCAACAGACTCTGTACCCTCTCGTTGCCTGTAACCCTGCCCGATAACCATTACACTTCTAAGCCCCTCCATCTTGCTATGTTACACCAATCCTTCTGTCTACTGACTCTCCTTGGGTCACCAGGTCAACTTTCTTTAAAGTTGATCTAGTTGTCAAGGTAGTTTTCTGTTCTTTCTTTATTCTAATACCTTCATGCCTCAGTTTCCTGCCAAAAGCTTTTGAACTTTTGTGATCCTCTCCTATGAATATCCTCCTTTGATCTCACAGTATGAATTCACACAGGCCTATATAGTTTCTCAAGTCCAAGTGTATTTTTTTAAATATCCAGTGTGTTTACTTGTTGATTTATAGGTGCATTCTAGTTAAAACTAATAAGGGAAACCATGAAGCCTAAGTTTCCCCTGGATCTGTTTTACTTTACTTAATATCATTTTTCCAACTCTTCCCATTTCCTTACAAAAGGTACAATATCATTCTTTCTGATGGATGAATAGAATTTCATTGTGTACATATAGCACATTTTCTTGACCATTTCTTCTACTGAGGGGCATCTAGGTTGATTCCATACCATTGTTATGGTAAACAATGCAACAATGAACAGGGTTATGCTGGTAGATTTGGGATGACCTGGTTTGTGGTCAGTTCAATAGATGCCCAGTAGTGGGAGGAAATGTGTATGTTTAGTCTTTTAGAAATGTCCATACTGTTTTCAGAGTGGCTGAATGAGTTTGCATTACCACCAACAGTGTAGTAGTACTTTATAACTTGTGAAGGAGGGAGGTCGGGAGGAAAAACCTGGGAGAAACCAAGGGAAGAGGTGACACTGTTAAAAAAAAGAAATGGACTCATTGAGGATTTGTTTGTTTTATTTTTGGAGGGTGGGGGTTAATTACATGAGCTCTAAGTATATTTTAGATATGAGGTCATTATCTGATGCATAGATAGGAAAGATCTCTGATTTTGCTATGCAGAAACTCTGCAGTTTGATGCAATTACATTTATCCAGTCTTTTTTTGATTTGTTGTGATTCTAGACTTTTACTTAGGAAGTTTTGACCCAGGGCCAAGGAGACCTAGTGTTTACTCTATCCAATCCTGGAATATTTCCAGGGTATCTTGTCTTACATTGAAGTATTGATCCATTTGGAGTTGATTCTGCTGCAGGGTGATATATAAGAATCTAGTTTGAAGTTTTTTTGTGTGTGTGAGTGTGGATAGCCAATTCTGCCAACACCATGTGTTGAAGAGTCTTTCTTCCATCCTGTGTTTTTGGGTTCCTTATTATGTTCATATACATCTTTGGGTTCATTTTTAGGTCTTCTTTTCTATTCTCCATGGGTCCTCAGGTCTACTTTAGTGCCAATACCAAGCTGTTTTTATTACTACAGCTTTGTAATAGAGTTTGAAGTTTGGTAACAATATTCCTCCAGCACTGTTCTCTTTTAAAATATATTTTTTAATGTTTACCCTTTATTTCCAAATAGATAGAATAATGAAATAAATACTCGTTTCCAAATAAGGGTTTTTTCTGACTCTTAAATTTGTTTATCCTTTGAAACATTTCTAAAACCCATCTGTGGAGAAATCATTTTGACATGAAATCAAAATGCTCAGATGCTTTCTTCTAGCTAATCCTCCAGGACTGCTCTTCCTGCAAAGGATTGTTTTTGCTATTTGGGCTTAAAAATCCAATTAATAAGTGAGCTAAAGATTTAAAGAGAGACTTCTCAGAAGAAGAAGTAAAATTCGCTAATAGACACATGAAGACATGTTCGACATCTCTATGAAAGAAATGCAAATCTAAACAACATTGAGATTCCACCTCAGTCCAGTTAGAATGACCATTACAAAGAAAACTAAGTATAATAGATGCTGGCTGAGATGTGGCCAAAAGAGAATGCTACTACACAGTTGGTGGGAATGTAAACTTGTTCAACCACTCTAAAAAGTAGTATGGAGCTTCCTTCAAAGACTAAATATAGAGCTTCCTTATGATCTAGCAATCCTACTTCTGGGCATCTACTCAATTGACCACAAACCTGGCCAGTGTAAAGCCATCTGCATAACCATGTCCATTGCAGCATGATTTTCCATAGCCAAGATACAGAATCAACCCAAATATTCCTCAGAGGGTGAATTGGTCAGGAGTGTATGGTATATACACACATTAGAATTCTATGCTTTCATCAGAAATAATGGCATTGTCCCATTCATAAGGAAATGAAAAACTTGGAAAAAATTATATTTAGTAAAGTAAACCAGACCTAAAGAAACATAGAAACAGACCTAAAGAACATAGTGAGCTGAGCATGGTTTCCCTGAATTGTGATAATTAGTATGTGCCTATGAATCTACAAGTCAACCCAATGGATAGTAAAAGAAAAAAATACACTTGGATATGATCAATTAAACAGGACTCTAACATTCACACATTGAGACCAAAGGAGGACCTTCTGAGGAGAGGATTGCAAGGGCTCAATAGTATGTGCATGTGATTATATAAAATGATGCTTATTGAAATGAACTACAGGAAACAAGAGTTTTTGTTTTTGTTTTTTACTTTTTTTCCTGTTTTTCCACTTTGTTACTGTTTTTTATTTCTGTACCTTTTGTATGTGAATTTATCTGATTTGAAGAGGGGAAAGGGAAGCACACAAATGATGTGACAGAGGGTGGATTAATTCAGCACTAATATTCACTAGACACTATGTTGAAGATGAACTATACAACTTGTGGGGGGGGGGAGACAGGAGGGCAAACCATGGGAGAAAATGAGGGAAGAGATGCCACTGTTCAAAAAGAAATGTATGCAATAACTGTAACTCCTCTGTACATCAGCTTTACAGTAAAAAAAAGTACCTGCCTTATATAATAATAACCTCTGTATATTACTTTACAATAATAAAATTAAATAAAAACTATTGAAAAAATAGAAAAAAAGATTTTCAGAGTCAGAAAGAGAGACAGACACATAGAAAGAAACAAGAAGAGAGAAAGAGAGACTTTACAAGATTTATCTTCTTAGGGTAATTTCTTTGTTTAAAAAATAGCAACAGATGTAGACATCTTTTCCTCTCCTCTTCCTCCCTCCCTCCCTCTGTTTCTCACTTGGCAGAGAAGAGGTTTTATAAGGCCCTCAAAATTTGTCATTTTGAGGACCTGTCTTGTTCAAATGTCTCTGTCAACAGAGTATTTATGACCCTCATGGAGTCACCTGGCCTTCAAATAGAACATAGTGAGCTGAGCAGGTGCTAAACTCACAGTGCAGGAAATCAGTGTGTGTTTTTGTCTACAAACCACGCTGCCTGAAATGATCAATAAATAAATATAGTGTGCAGCCATTTTTAGAAGGAGGTTCTCAAGTCTCAGCTATGCCAGCTGTCTGTACATCAGATACAAATTTCCTAGCTAAATCTTTTCCAAATTGATGACCTGAAGATAATCATAAAAATAAAATGGTTACCTTAAGTCCATAAATATTTGGATCATATTTTACCTAGAAATAAATAATTGTAAGTCTTTGAATCTATGTACTAATGGAATTGTCAACATGGGAAAACACTATAACTTCCAAGGGCTTTCTTTTCAAAAATTGGTACCTATATTTCAATGATTTTTTACCACTACTTTATAATGGAAGTGCTGTTATATCAGAGAAATCAATTGCATTCTTTAAAGTAATATTTAACTTTTGTTTAGACCCTTTAATGGACTGAGAACTAAGCACATGAAAGTCATTTCTCAGTACTTGAACTGAGTCTCTACCTAAATACAAGGAAGGCAATTTATGCAGGAGTGAGCTTCTATGGATTCATGAGTTTCCTCTTTTATTGTACATTTCTAGGAAGTGGTGATAAATAAGAGCTGTCACTAGACATAGATTCCCAAATGTGTTAGGAAAGAAGTGAATGTGTAAGGGAGAGGAAGATATGAATGAAAGAACACAAAAGTTTTATCCTATATTTCAAACTAAATTTGACTTGGTGAAGATTAATTTCATTTCTTGTTTTAATTGTGAAAATACCATACAGAGGGGTTACAATTACATGGGCAAGGTAATGAGTACATTTCTTACCTTCCCGTCTCCCCCACGCTCCTCCCCACCCCCTCCCTGGCCAAAGTTGTAAAGTTTGTTTTCAACATAACATCTTGTACATCTCATTGTTGCAATGGGTCCACCTCTATCCCTATTTAAAAAATTTGCTTTTTTCCTTCCCCCCAACAAATCATACCAACATCAAATACAGTGAAAACAGGGGCATTTCTTTTACATGTTTTAGGTCTAAAATCAGAACTGGAACTTGGTTTTTATGCTCTTGCTCATTTTAACATGTTTCATCATTCTATTTTCATAAATGCCTATAAAATACTTCAATCATATTAATCTCCATTTCCCACTTTTACATTCTCTTCCTTTTGTCTTCTATACATAGTCCCATTCTATAGGCACAAGACCTGTCTCTCTTACCTAGTTTTCCCTTTCAAAGATAGTACTCCACCAATTGATCCATACCTCCAGTTCTGACTCCTTTTTTGAATAAGTATTAATTGTATTTATGAGAGAAAAAGCAATCTTTGCCTCTCTTGTTCTGGTTTGTTTTGCTTTATATGATGAACCTCAGTTCCATTAATTTTCCTGCAAATGACATTTCATTCTTTGTAAGTGTGAAATAATATCATACAGTGGTTTTAATGTCAATTTCTCTGCTTACAAATATGGAGTGTTCTGCATTTATCTTTTGTCAAGTTGTCAGGTGAGAAATACCTATTTAAATGATCTTCCCACTTTTAAATAGAGATTTTTTCCTTACTAGTGAAAACTTTGAGCTCCTTGACTATTTTAAATGTCAATTCCTTATCTACTTCATGATTTGTAAATGTTATTCCTAGTCTAGATGATTTCTTCATTTGACTGTTTCCTTTGTTGTACATCCATTTTCATCTTAATGCAATCCCATTTGCCTATATTTGCTTCCTGAAATATTTTAGGGTGGTATATGATAAATATCGGTTCAAAACAAGTTTATGAGCTGGGTTCTGGTGGCTCACACTTATAATCCTAGCTAATCAGGAAGCTGAGATCTGAGGATCACAGCTCAAAGCCAGCCCATGCAGGAAAGTCCCTGAGACTCTTATCTCAAATAAACCACTCATTAAACTGTAAGTGACAGAGTGGCGCAAGTGGTAGAGCACTCTACTTGAGCTGAAGAGGTAAGGGATAGCATTCAGGCCCAAAGTTCGAACCCAAGACCAACAAAAAAATTAAAAAAGTAAAAACAAAAAAGCAAGTTTATGAAATTTTCCCTTTATGTTCACCTTACTAGATAATTATAAATAAAGGCACTGGTAGGAAATTAAATAAAAACCTTGTTATAATCTGGGAGAACAATTAGATGTAGCTTCAAGTTTTTGAGGATGTGGCATTTTGTAGGTGAAAGACATTTCCATATCTTGTATCAGATTCTAGAATTGTATGAGTTGAAAGTAAAAACTATGTATTTCTTCAAAACAAGTCAACAGGCATGAGCATAAAAAATATGGAAAGCAGGGAGTGACCTCTATAAGTAGTCCATCCAACATTTACTTCTTCCTAATTTTCAGATTAATGTCTGAAACATAGTCATCAACTCACTTTAAATATATTTATATTAACAGATATTTTATACTTGATAAAAGAAATAGAAGCCATCAAACAACCCTAAATATATAGGTCACCTCTGTCTCTCCTAGTAAAGTCTGGTTTTAATGAAATGACATAGGTGTTGTCATACCAAGTGGAAGAGCAATAGGCCAAAATCCCAGTTCAACATCAAGAATCTTGCTTCAAAGGAGCATTACCTCCATTTTTTCATACAGGGAAATGTTTAATGAATTTGGTTGATAAAATTTGTTGTTAGACTAGTTATGTATAAAATAACCTAGTGAATAATCATAATGAAAAATTTTTATGGAAAAATTAGTTTTAAATGTATTTTCTGTAACATAAAGACTCATTTCAATTACTAGATATACATGTTTAACATTAGGATTCTTTAAATGAGGGAAATATCCTTCAGTGAAAATTACTGAATTATTTCCACCAAATGCTGATTAAATTCTAATCAAGGTATTAGTATCTTCACAAAATAAGAAATTAATTAGTTATGTATACCTTCAAATGTACTTTTTGCAAAGCATGTATAGGAGGTTATATGTCTTGATGATATTATTAACAAATTTTCATGAAAATATTCATAACAGTCAGACAAACCAGAGTCTAGTATAGAGAATTACTTGATTATTTTAATTAAGCTTTGTGAGTAGGATCATTTTTTCTGTCAAGGAATAATAGTACAAATGTCATCTGTATACAGATAATTTTAGACTTTTATTAGTTAAATAGAACAAATAAAAATTTGTCTAATCTGACCTGTGATTATGTGTGTATACATCTGGATGTCTGATAAATTTTGTGTGTAGGAACACTGTATTTACTTCATTTCCTCTCATCAGTTTATAACAAAATCAAAGTTGTTTTGTTTGTAATGTTTTCTTGTAGAGTAATATTATTACTCCATCAGCACTCAGTGGGCAAACATATTTTTCAACATCCCTCTTTTAATTAACTTGTCTTACAAACAAAGGCTACCAGATGAACACAATTTATCCACAGCATGCATTTTCAGCTAGAAGGCAGATAATTATTGTTCACTGCAGAAATAATGTTCTCCTACTTGCTCATGTAAAACAAACTTCAAATGTCATTTTATAGCAATAAAGATTACACAGCACATAGCTGTCTTAAAAGAAGACAATTACCCCGGGGGAACTTCTCATTAACCTGAAGGTCAGAGGTGAGGCATGATCACCAACTCTGGCTAACACAATTCTAAATTGCCCTACTCTAATGTAATGTCCTCATAATCACAGAAGTGGGGACAGTAAAGAAGAAACAGTCACTGTGATACATTTCTAAGTGGAATTATATATTGTAGGAATTGACTTGGTACCTGCAACTTTGCTACCACTGTCTGGGGATTAGAGCATGTTGCATGAAATAATTAGGCTCTGGTAGGAAATTGCTTTTTTAAATAAACCATTGGCAGCTTGGCAACATTTACATGTATTGTTTCAATTAATCACAGCAATTGCAAAGTGATTCTTAAGCATTAAGAGAAAATTGCACTTTATTTAACAGAGTGTCTCAGTCTCAAGTCTACCAACCTTACTCAACCATGCTGTGGTTTCACTGAGAGGATAGGAGGATGCATTGGAGAAAAGCATGCTTACTCACTTTTCACCTGTAAATTAATTTCCTAAACAGTGGCATTCTTAAATCTTCTGCAAAGCTAGGTCATCTGTCTTATATGAATAATCTAACTTTGGCCTAAATATAAAAGTGCTGGCATGAAGTGTTACCCAGATAATCAATACAAGAAGGAACAACAAAATATTTCTTCTTTAATGCCAATACTCCATAAACTGTAAGGCAAACAATGATTTTGTTAATAGCTTTCAAAGGCAACACAAAGAGAGAAAAAGAATAACAGGTAAATCCAGAAATTGTGCTAAATGCCTTTAATCCTGACTAGGAAACTAGAAGGAACAAGAGATTGAGATGGGTTTGGGCAGGTTAACAAAGTTCTGTGTAAATTTTATCAAAGAAAGAAGAAAGAAAGAAAGAAGAAAGAAAGAAAGAAGGAAAGAAAGAAAGAAAGAAAGAAAGAAAGAAAGAAAGAAAGAAAGAAAGAAAGAAAGAAAGAAAGAAAGAAAGAAAGAAAGAAAGAAAGGACGGAAGGAAGGAAGAAAGAAAGAAAGGAAGGAAGGAAGGAAGGAAGGAAGGAAGGGAGGGCCGGGTGCTGGTGGTTCACTCCTGTAATGCTACCTACTCAGGAGGCTGAGATCAGAGAATCATGGTTCAAAACCAGCCAGGGCAGGAAAGTCCATGAAACTCTTCCCCCCCCACCCCCCCACCCCCGCCCCCGGCAGAAAACCGGAAGTGACACTGTGGCTCGAGTGGTAGAGTGCTAGCCTTGAGCTGAAGAGCTGAGGGACAGCGCCCAGGCCCAGAATTCAAGCCCCAGGACCGACACAAAAATAAAAATAAAAGGAAAGGAAAGCAGAGAGGAGGGGAGGGGAGGAGAAGGAATGGGGGCATAGGAAGGAGAAAAGGAAAAAAGGGAGGGAAAAAGTTTTTTGGAGAGAGCAAGGAAGGGCAGAAAAACAAAGGGAAGCAAAGAGCAAAGAAAAAGGAAAGGAAGAGAAGGAAATAGAAGCAGAGGGAGGGGAGTATGGAAGAAGGGAGGGGAGAAAAAGGCACACGAACATAAAATATTAATTGATTAGTGTCCTGTAGAAAATTTGCAGCCAAATAATCTACACTTTGTGGATATTTGAGTCATCGTCTTACCTGCTTTTTGTTACCAAACAATCGAGCTGAAAATAAAGTTCGAACATGTCAATGCTTTCTGAGAAGTCTGGGAAGGCATTATGTTGCACATTGATATGAAAAAGAGACATTCAGTGTGACAAGTCACACAAGCAGTTAGCCAGAATAAAGATTATATGGGGAAGATGTGGATGTTTGTTTATTTAAAGGATGAAAAAAATAAATGTTGAAAAGAAAGCAAAGAAATAACAGGAAATCACAAAATTTGTTTATGAAATTATTGTAAAGGTTAACCTTCCTCGCTGAAAAGAGGAGAAAGAATGAAAGAACACCACCAAACTAGCTATGGATGAGTGTAGGATTGCTAGCCATATAGAAAACAAATTAGGAGAAGCCCCCAAATTGACTTGGTGCCAGAGAATCAGACACCAAATAAAAAAATAGAGAATTCATCCTGAAATTCCATATAGATCAGATGAAAGTTACAGTAAATAGAACTTAACCAGCTACTCCTTGAAGCAAACAGATATTTCCAGCCTCCCCAAGTAATGACTGACTTTTAAACTACCTTACACTTGGACACTGGAGGAAATGAGCAGCAGAACAATTCATTCAGCTCTTTTTCACTGTTAACATTGTCTATGTAGCAATACTAGCTCTACCTTGATTAACCTAACTAAAGCTCCTGAACACATGACAGAGTGGATGAGGTTCTTGGTAGAACAAATGATTTCATGCTTTGGAGCCTTTTGGTTGCATTAAGTTTGCCTGTGAGTCTCATCCCCTATCTAACACTGTTATTTGACCTCAGTGTGCATAAATCCCCTCACTGAACCACACCCACCTGCCATTACCTCAGTGTGTGTGTGTCTTCTGCACAGTCTCTAACACATTCCCTTAGTCTCACTGGCAGAAACAGGAGCATCCTTAGCACCCTGAGATCCTCCAGTTCTAAGAGATAGAAGATAGACTTTGCATACATATATCAGCTGTTCTTAAATGTCTTAATGTTCCTTAGATTCCAAGCATATTTCTATTTTATTCAAAGCTATATGATGAAGTTTCATTTTTGTATTGTTTCATACAAGAATCTTGAATAAAATGTGGAAGTTTTATAAACATTTAGATAGAGAGTGTTGTTAGCATAGTGTTTTACTGTTTGATTTTGATATTTCATGAAGCTCAGATTGACTTTTGATCTACCTTTGAGCATTATTTCAGTAGTAGTACATCTACATAAGGGTAAGTCTTAGGGAAACATCTTATTTAAATTTAAAACATGGAACTTGATGGAGAAACGATTATAGTATTTCTCTGTCTTTATGTCTTCAACCATTACTGTTACTGATTTTAAAAATAAAGTATGCAATTCAGTGTGACATGAGAATGTGTCCTGGTGTGAAGAAAATTAAATCTAATTGAAGCACAACTTTGAGCCAGTTTTGCTTATGTACATCTGTATATAATCTAATCACCAAGATTCCCATATAACAGTAATTTAGTATTGGCAAGGTATATTTGCATGCTATAAGATGGAATGGATCTTTAAGTATTGTTAAAATGCATTGAAACATTTCTCCAGTAACTTTTTTTACACTTACCTAGAAAGAAGAGATAGGTAATTAATTCAACAGCCAAAAGGAGATATAAAACCAATAGAACCAGATAACACCATTCTGTGGTTAATCCCTATAGCTCACATATATTACTATTATTTGAGAAACTCAGCTTCACGTATCTGCTGATCACCTCTGCTGCATTTTATTTAGGTAGTAAAATGAAAAATTCCACAAGAAAGAGGAGCAGGTTTGCTTGATTACTTTTGTTTATTTTTTTCAATAGTGATGTTTTATAAAGCAAAGGAACATTCTTGTTTAACAAAACAATTTTATAAATCTTAAGACACCCAAGTTTGATTAATTAAGTGGATTAGATGGTAATGTATTCATTGTAAATGTTGTTTAGCTAACTATACTAAGAATAAAACAAACTTTTTCCCTTTTAATTTTCCTTTTTTGCTTTATGTTTTTCTTCCTCTATTCTCTTTTTTTCCTCCAATGACTTTCTTCCTTTACTCAACTTTAATCTTTAATGTTATCCTAATTTTTCAACACTTAGAAAGAAATATCATCCTAGTAGAGTAAGCCAAATATAACATTCTTAGAAATAAAAAGGAGTCCAGTGTAAATTTGTGTTTATTCCACTAAAAAATCTAAAGTATGATTGAGAAGCAGGGAAAAATTTCCATTTTTCTAATTTAAAGACATGATTTTGGGGATTTCTTGAATTTAAGAGAATAGACTTTGTCCCTAGGAAGAACAAGTACAAATATGGTCATATTTTCTTATTTTTTAATATTTTTATTTTAAAGATACTGTACAGAGGGGATACATTTACAAGAGTAAGGTAATGAGTACATTTCCTATCAAGCATTTTTACCCCCTCCTTTGCTTTCTCCTACTATCCCTTCCCTCCCCACCTCTCCAACTTCTCCCCGATTTTCTTATTTTTGACCTTGAAATAATAATGTAATAATGATAATAAATTAATAAAAGCAATAAATGAATAAAACAGGATTTTATGAACATTCTACAGTTTTGATTTGCATAATACAGAATGAGAGCCACAGATTTTTTCCAACAAGTTGACTAAAGGTTGTAATAAATATATAATGCATGTATCATACATTCATTTGTAATAAATATGTAATAGATTATCTAATACATACAAAAGCATACTATAGAATGCAATACCATACTACATAGACTACAAATATAATAAGAGGTTCAAGTATGTATCCAGAAATACAAGCACATATATATATACAAATATATATATATAATCCCTTCATCCACCGTCCCTCCTTCTAGTTACTATCTTCATTTGATTCTAGTTTAGTAGATTCTCTTTTTCCCATCATATATCAGATCTTCCTGGTGAAGTTTTCTCAGTCATTGAAGTGTGGACAGATGATGTGAACTGAGATGCATTTATATTATGGAACATAGCAAAAGAATCTGTAATAGGCATGTGGGGATATGCAGCCCCATATTCCTAATGGACATGGGCTCAATAAGAGGAGGGAGCTAGAAGCCTATTTCATCCTCATGTTACACTTAATATAGAGCTGGGTCAGAGACAAATGGAAAGGAGATACAGCCAGAGAGTACGGACCAGGGTCTCACTGAACTCCCATATCTTCTCAATCCAGCCAATATATATGTTTTTGTTGTTGTTTGTTGTTTTGTTTTTTGTTGTTGTTGGTGGTGGTGGTGGTGGTAGTGGGGCTTGAACACTGGGCTTGGGCACTGTCCCTCTCTTAGCTCTTCAGCTCAAGGCTAGTGCTCTAGCACTTGAGCCACTGTGCCACTTCCAGTTTTCTGGTGGTTTATTGGAGATAACAGTCTCACAGACTTTCCTGTGACCCATGATTGTCAGATCTCAGCCTCCTAAGTAGATAGGATTACAGGCATAAGCCACCAATACCTAACATGATATATTATATAATATACAACAAATTTTATTCAGTTATGTCATAAAGCTAGCTGACTTTCAAGTAATTTGACCTAACACTTTCTGTTTGTTCTAAAGCCAATTTGAATTTGATTGTTAGTGTTTTGTGAATGTGGGAATGTGATTGATGCATTTATTTGTACAATCCAGGTCTTAACTTTTGGATAGTGCTTATGTTTCACACCAGCCAAGGATTTTGATATATTAAAAAAAGCACTCTAGAACTCTACAAGGTTGTTTTCTGTGAAGCATTAACAATATACTTTTGAGCATGGCTCATTGAAAATATCTCAATTCTCTGGTCAGTAATTTGGTGTTTAAATTTGTACAGAATTCATGGGGGAAATTATTTTCTATGCCTTTAAAGAGAAGAGGCTTTGAATGCTTGATATACTGTTAAATGCCTCTTAAAATGTGACTAGCAACTGCTGCTGAGCTTTTCTTCATGTGACTTCTGGTTTGTTAGTGGACATTCAATATGTATAATAAAGCTGACAAGGTTTGTAAGTAAGAAAAGCAAATGCCATCCACTAATATTTTATATACAATGATGGTGTTTTTCAAAGATTATCAAAATGTTCTTTGTAGCTCATTCTTTCCTACCAAGATCAGAGAGAAATTAAAAGAAAACTATCAATGATGAATTATAATAATGTTATAGTTTAATTGAATTTTTTGCCATTCAGTCAATAATCAAGTAACTAATTATGAATGTACACAAATTTTATGTTGATATAACCTAGGTATATTTAGCACATGTAGCTAGGTTTATTTAGCATAGATTAAGATTCCTAAAGAACATCTCATTTATGTTTTCAATACTTCCTCTTTAAAACTGATTGTAAGAGTTTAGCAACTAATTACTAGTCCACAAAATCACCTCTGATTTATACATTCCTAATCAAACAACATATGTTCAATTATTTTATTTTTATTCTGTCTATCTTTATCTCTGAGTCTGTCTTCTTTGTGAAGTTTGAAATTATTATTTCCTTTAGAATTGGTCAGCTAGTAAGAAAATACAACAGTACATACATGATTATACCTATGTATCTACTTCCAATATAGATATATCAGGGTCCTGCTACATAGATTGACTGGCCTCAACTATTTGATTCTTCTGCCCCAGCCTCAAAAATCTGGAATTTCAGGCATGTGATATACCCAGATGAGACATTTTTTTTTCAGATAAGACATTTTAAATGTGCTTTCTGTGAGGATATTTCCAAAGTTAGCAACCAATATAGAATACTTCCTGTGTAGAACAATCACAATTAACAAAAGTATCAGTTTATTCTTTTATTTTTAATCACTTCTCTCCCATCAAAATGCAAGCCTCACAGAATGAGAACAAAGGAAGATATTCTTAGGAGAGGATCACTTAGGCCTAATACTATGTGCAGCTGACCATATAAAATAATACTTATCGAAATGAACTCTAGGAAGTGGAAACAAGAGTTTCATTTTTCTTTGTTAGTATTGTTTTTATTTTCCTTTCATTTATTTGTCTTTGGGAGGGTAAGTGAGGGCAAGAAATGGTGGAACAAGTATAGACAAATGTAGAGTGTCACTTACTAGACAATAAGTTGAAAATGAATTAAAGAACATGTAGAGGGGGGAGTTGGGTGGGAAAAAACTGGGGTCCAACAAGGGAAGGAGTGACATGGAACAAAAGGAAATGTCCTCAATAACTGGCATATGTAACTAATCCCTCTGTGTATCACCTTTATAATACCAATAAATAAATTTTTAACAAATGTTATCTTCAGATAGAGCTAGAGCATGAGTGATGTGAATCCACATGTCCTAGCCTATTGCAGAACTCATAGATACTCTATATATGCTTAATGTATGGATAGAATTATTAAAACAAGCCATTTAGCAAGATAAATGGGAAAGATTTTAAGCTATAATATGCTCTTATAATAATCCCTCCAGTACTTCTTCATAAATAAAAAAAAGCATTAAGCATAAAAGGAGAAAGAGAAACCTTTGAGTAAATAGCTAATGCATCCTCAGAAATGAAATATCAAGGTCAAAAGCAGAAGAGAATGTTTGAATGCATTATTGAAGAAGGTTTTGAAGACCTTCTCTAACCTTTCTTTAGAAGGACCAGCTGCCTTACTCAGGAAAGACAATATGATTTTAAAATAAAAGAATGTCTATTCACTTTACCTTTTAGTTGCTATGGCAAGGAGTACTATGGCTCAAAATCAGTCATTTTTCATGAAACTTTTATTTTTTCTGTTTCTTTCCTACAGACCTAGGTTTGTAACAAAGACTAACACAATGAGAAACAATTGTTCCATTTCCATCTTAGCATTGTGAAGGGTCATGTGGAACAAGCAAGCAAAGGATGAAGTGTTTTCTGAAACAGGAGCACAAGTTACAGTCTAGGGGAAGAAGAAAACAGAAACAGTTGAAATAAAGCTATGCATATGCTAGATCCCTACAATGGATTAATTGTTCTAAGAGTACTTGCTTTTTTAGATTATTCTCATTTTTAATGAAATCATGGGCTACACTGGAGTCTAGAATATATATATTATATAGTATATATATATATATATATCTATATATATATCTATATATATATCTATATATAGATATATATATCCTAGGCTCCTTTGCAACTAGAAACATGCCTATTAAGTTCTGGCATTAATATCTAAATGGAACTGATTTGCCACCTCTGGGAAGAAGGTATAAAGACTTAAGATGGGAAGGGAATTTTTTAGTCCCAGTACATCTCCTTCTTCACACCTACTACCTAACCTAGCTTCTCTAAACTTCTAGATCTCTGCATACCTTTTACAAAACCAATAAACAAACAAGGGCAAACATAGAGTCATTCTCAACCTAAGGCCAGACAATGAGCATATTAACTTCTACCATCTCTAGACTTAGAACTGGCATATTGAGGAGGGGGGGAAGGCATTTCCAAGAAATTTATATACTGTGACTCTCATTAAGCTGTTTTAGTTATATACTTCTCCCACATTCCATTCCCTGGTTGCCAGAAGGAACTGTTCTAATTGTTCAACTTTTCTAATTGTATGTTAATTGACATACAATTGGCATGAGTCCCAATGAAAAATATGAAAAGATAGCAAATGTCATGTTCAAGAAAAGTCACCTTTTCTTTATAAAAGAATCTCACCATAGCAATCTCACCATAGCAAGCCTGATACAATATTTTATTACAGTACTTCAAACAGTTTATCACTTATTTTCAAATCTAAAGTTGTTAAACTGGGCTTATGTCCTTTACTACCTTGCTTTAGCCTTTTGCTCCTTTGAAATTTCTTTTCTGACAGATGTCAAGGAACTTTCCTCTTGATTGATTTTCTACATGCTTTATCTCTCATCCATCTAGTCCCCATTCTGCCTTTCACTCTAACTCCAAAATGTCAAGTTTATTTTCTGAAAGCAAACACATATATTTTTATCTGCTTAATAATATAACCCATATTCTCATTATCGTACACTACAAAGGTCAATCTATTAGAGTTAGTTGATCACACTGTGCAACATACACATGATCATTTCATTTGCATGATTTGATCTTTCTATAAAAGATTTCTGTCATTTTGGCCTTTTTGCTAGAATCTACTCATGTAAACAGTAATTTACTAGGTCATGTTTTCAACTCTTCTTTATTACAATCTGAATTATTCTTTGAATTCTTACCTCTTTCTCAGTACTCAAATTATTATAGCAAACTATGTAACTTGAAGGTGATTCAATGGATCTGGGTGGACATCCCTTTTTGAAATGCCTTCAGACTCACTTTCCTCAATTAGACATTCAAAAATTAGCCCACTAAGTAATCAGACAATGGGCTCATTTCTCTGAATTGTTAATTCTCTGTCAAACAGATGATTTAACTGATCTTATAAATAAGCTTACTTTCTCATTTGAAATCTTCTTTCATTAGTCTCCAAAACAGCGATTCTTTTAATGATGTACATAAGCCTTTTGACATATATAAATATTATTCTTTTCATGAAATAGGTTGGATACAAGTGACTCAATTCATATAATGCATGCTATTTTATAAATACAATGTATTACTAATTGGAAGTTAATATCCCTTTTCTTAATTCCAAGAATGTCTGATAAATTCAGCAAGCATTTGGGAGGAGCAGGTTGCTGATATGGACTTCTGTTTCCACAAATCACATACTGGAAGGGGTACTTACAAAATCAAAAGCAATACTCAATACTCTATCCTGAACAGAAAAGAACTCTGGAAGTTTGGATACACTCATAGTAATGTTTACTACAGCCATAACATGCAAAAATCTTCCTAATTTCACTCAAAAAATTCTCCTATATCATCAGAATAAACATATCAGAGTCCTGTCATGTCAAGCAAATTGCTATATGTTTGAGTTGGGAGAAAATGCTGGGACATACAGAGAAGCAAAACTAATGTAAAGCTGAGCAATTTAAAACTAAAAATCAATATTTGATAGTTGGTTAGTATATTAAAGAAGCCTGGAAGAATACAGAAAGCATGGAGTTTTGATTAAAAGTCTAAGAAATTAGAGGATTTTTAAAATAAAATGGTAGTTACAAGACATTTATATATATATATATATATAAAATATATGTCATATATGAAAAACTAAGAAATGAAAGTTGAAGAGAAGAAAAGATAACTTCAAAAAGTTTTGATGGTTCTCAGCTCTATTTTCTGATTAGTACTATAAATTGTATTATTTAGAATATTAATCCCAATTGTGGATTATATTTTCCAATTCTGTTGACATCCTTTCTATTTTTGGCTTCTGACCAAATGTTTAAAAAAATACTATTTTTGTAAGTTATTCCAAAAAATAAAAGAGGAAGAAACTCCTTTCAACCTTTCTATAGGTCACTATTACCATAATATTAAAATCAGGCTAAGCAACAAGAAAAAAGAAAACGACCAATTAATATCCCTTCTGAACATAGGTTCAAAAATTCTCCACAAAATACTAAGCAGCTGACCCTGCAGCATATAAAAAGAGATTATTCTAATAAAATTGTATTTACCTCAGCACTGTGAAGGTGATTCAACATAGTCAAATCAATAACTGTGAAACACCACTTCAAAGAATTAAAAAATCATATGATCATTTTGATAGATTTAGAAACTATATTATAAAAAATAATCTCAACATTTCTTCACCATAGAACAGTGAACAACTTAGATGTAGAATAAATATGCCACCACATATTAAGGGATATGTATAACAAGCCAACATCTAGAGTTACATGGAATGTTTTTGTTTTGTTTTATTCTTCAGTGTTTTGGATTGAATACAGGGCTTCTCATATGCTCAGCAGAGTCCTCAACCACAAAGCTGCCCCTCTGCACTATTAGAATTTATTTTGAAAGAAGAGCTACTGCAGGGAGAAAATGCATGGCAATTAATAAAATAACCCCCAGTAGTGGAGTGGCAATAAGAAGGAATAAGTTGAAACAGAGATTGAGTAAATAGAAAAGGGAGGCTTTTTGGGCCAAAAAATCCAAATACTGATTTTGTTCATATCAAGAGTTTACTGCAGTGCTGATGATAGGTTCAGCATTAAACAAACTTAGTGTAAAGATAACGTGTCGAACCAAAAACAATAACAAAAAAACAGCAAATAACAGAGAGCGGCCATTCCAACTTACTGAAATGAACTCCAAAATATGGAAACAAGAGGGGTTTTTTGTTGTTGTTGTTAATGAACTGTGTGAAGTTATTTATTATTTCTTTATTTTCCCTTGATGCTTCTAGAATATTTTTGTATATATTTTTATTGTAAAGACACTGTACAGAGGGGTTACAGTTACATGAGTAAGGTAATGAGTACATTTCCTATCAAGCATTGTTACCACCTCCTTTGTTTTTCCCCTACCATCCCTTTCCTGTACAACTACTCCCTCCCCCCACCAAGTTGTAAAGTTCATTTTCAACATAGTGTCTTGCACATCTCATTGTTACAATTGGTCAACCTGTATCCTTATTTCTGCATTTTGTTATTTCCCTTCCCTTCCCCAAATTAGATAAATGTGCATACAAGATTTAGGGCACCTGATTCAAGTAGAGTGAAAACAGGGATTACAGCATGGGGGAAGAACATACAAAAGAAACAAAAACAAATCACATAGTACCTTATAAATACCTTAAAAACAACAGCAAAGAGATAAAACCATTTATGTCCCTATCTTGGGCCTCATTTTGCTTAGCATCATCTTATATGTTCATATGTACATAGCTTTTGACGTTTTCTGCTTGTCCTAGACATGTACTAGTTATTGCAAATAAGGGAAACCATGGGGCCTGTGCTTCTTTGGGCCTGGCTTTCTTCACTTAATATAATTTTTTCAAAGTCTCTCCATTTCCTAACATTTCTTTCTTTCTTTTCCCCCTTTGGTTTATCTCCTATTGTCACCGTATTTGATTTTGGTATCCTGTGCCTTGTATATATGTTTATCTGATTAGTGGGAGGGAAGGGGAATAACAAAATGATAAGACAAAGGACAAAGGGTGAACCAATGGAACAGTAATACTCATAAGACACTGTTAGAAATTAAGTTTACAACTTGGAGGGAGGTGGTTTGGGGGGTAGGGAAAGTGGTAGAAAAAATGAGGGAGGAACTAACAATGCTTAACAAAAAATGTATTCATTACCTTTTGCATATAGCTGTAACCCCTTTGTACATCACCTTGACAATAAAATTTTTAAAAATCCTACTTAATTACTTAGAGAGGACTTGATGTATGCAATAAAGTAGCACAAGATGAGGTGAGATTTACAAATGAAACAATTCATTGGAAATGGTTGGCGAGCAGGTAAAATAAAGGACAATGTTAGTGTAGAAGTAAATATTGGAGGTACCAGACTGAGACTTTACTTCCAGCATAAAGTCCAAACTATTTGTGCAATGTGAAAAATCTCATTCGGTTTCTCTGACCTTGTTTTCTTTTCTCTTAAGGTGAAAGGATTGTGCTCTGATGACTTACAAATACTCAGCTCTCTAAAGGTAGCAATAAGAAGTGAGGCTTGGTTATTCCTAAGGGTTAGAGGAAGGGCATAAGCACTGCACTTGGATATATGAGTTTTAAAGTATTTTCACCTACTACCTTTGATATATTGAGAGCCTAGCCCATGTTAACAGGGTTCCAATAGGTTTAGTCTTTTGACCTTTAGAAAATTTGACAGAATAAGAGTAACCGAAAATATCTACCAAGAGTGAATGTAAGGGATTTTTGTCTGTCTAGTTGTTTGTAGGAGTTTGGGAAAAAATATATATGTATATATGTCTTTAAGTTTCCCATCTTTCTAGGCTATTAAAATATCACCATAGATCAGTGAATTGACTGAAAGTTCTATTTGAATATGTGTAGAACCATGTTCTTCAGACAAGTATCAGTAGAAAAATCATATTTTAAACAAAAGATTTCTGAACTTCAAATAATAATTATTTATTGGGATGTTTCCTTAGAACAAATAGAAGAAAAATCATCTTTAAAACACTAGACATGTTTGTCAAGGAGATAAACAATATCTGCAGTAAAATAAAACATTGTATCTCTCCTTTAGTCTGGGAAGACATAGCCTGAAATCAGAAAATCAGCATTTTTTTTTTAATTTCCCTTTTACCTCTTTGGCTTTCAATATATTTTATATTAATCATCAATCACTAATATTAATTATCTTAGTACTTCAGTTTATAATTCTGTTTTATGTGAATCAAATCCCTAGCAAATAAAAATCTTTTGTTGGCCCTGAATAGCAAAAACGATCCTTAACAAAAAAAACAGTGCTGGAGGAATATCAATACCAAATTTCAAACTCTACTATAAAGCCAAATAATCAAAACAGCTTGGTACTGGCACAAAAAAAAGACCTCAGAACCAATGGAATAGAATTGAAAAGCCAGAAATGAATCCACCGACCTGTAGCCACCTAATCTTCGATAAGGGAGCTAAAAAAATAGAATGGAAGAAAGACAGCCTCTTCAGGAAATGGTGCAGAGAAACTTGATTAATCACTTGTAGAAAACTAAAGCTAGATCCATATATATCACCCTGCACCAGAATCAACTCCAAATGGATCAAAGACCTCGGAGTCAAAGCAGACACCCTGAAAACATTACAGGACGGAACAGGAGAAACCCCAGGTCTCCTTGGCACAGGCCGGAATTTTCTTAATAGAGACCCAGAAACAGAACAAATCAAAGAAAGGTTGGACAAATGGGATTGCATGAAGCTGCAGATCTTCTGCATGACGAAGGACATAGCTAGCAAGATCAATAGAAAGCCCATGGGTTGGGAGAAGATGTTCACTAGCCATACAATGGACAAGGGTCTCATATCTAAATATACTTGGAACTCAAAAAATTAAATCTCCTAACAACAAATCCTCAAAGAAACAACTGCCCAATAAATAAGTGGGCTAAAGACTTAAAGAGAACATTCTCTAAAGAGGAAATAAGAATGGCCACTACACATGAAGAAATGCTCAACTTCTCTAGCCATAAAAAAATGCAAATCAAAACAACATTGAGATACCATCTCACCCCAATTAGAATGGCTATAATCAAGATTCTAATAACAACAGATGCTGAAGGGGATGTTGACAGAAGAGAACTCCACTACATTGTTGAGAGTGTAAACTTGTTCAACCACTTTGGAAAGCAGTATGGAGGTTCCTCAAAAGACTCCACATAGAGCTCCCTTATGACCCAGCAATCCCACTTTTGGGCATTTACCCAAATGATCACAAACAAGACCACACTAAAGCTACCAGCACAACTATGTTTATTGTAGCATTATTTACCATAGCTAAGATATGGAATCAACCCAGATGCCCCACAGTAGATGAATGGATCAAGGAAACATGGTATATATACACAATGGAATTCTATGCCTCCATCAGAAAAAATGACATTGCCCCATTTGTTAGGAAATGGAAAGACTTGGGAAAAATTCTATTAAGTGAAGTAAGCCAGGCCCAAAGAAACATAGTTCCCATGGTTTCCCTTATTTGCAATAACTAATATATATCTGAGACAAGCAGAAAGGTCAGATAAGTTGGTGTTAAACGAAGTGAACCCCAAGATTAAAGACACAAGTGTTTTTTTTTCTTTCTTGCTATTGTTTCTAAATAATTTATTAGGGACCACGTGATTTTTTGTATGCCCCCCCCCATGGCATAACCCGTTTTCACTATGTTGGTATAATATGGGAGGGGAAGGGAAAAAACGAAATGTTTAAATAGGAATACAGATTGATCCATTGTAACAATGAGATGTATAAGACGCTATATCGAAAAACGAACTTTACAATTTAGGTGCGGGAAGGTGGGGGAGAGGAAGAAAGAGAGGAGATGGGGGGGAATGTAGTTGTGGAGATGGGAGGGAAGGGATGGGAGGAGAAAACAAAGGAGGAGGCATCAATGCCTGATAAGAAATGTACTCATTACCTTACTCATGTGATTGTAACCCCTCTGTACAGTATTTTCACAATAAAAAAAAACTTATTTAAAAAATATTTTGTTGGAATAAAGTTAGTTCTGGAAAGAGCACTTCACTCAGCTTCTCTGCCCTTCTACATAGCAACTGAAAGATCTCTGAATGATTGACTCCTCAGTAGCATTCCATTTATTAATCAAAATTACAATGTAATAAATACCATGTTATATTACAGATAGTAAACATCAAGTTAAAATATCTATATATCGTGTATACTTCTAAAGAACCTTATCCAGTTATTTTGACATGTCATTATCTGTTTGGTAAAACTTCCCAAACAATTCATTAATATTTAAATGGCTATCTGAATTATAAACTTCAAACAGCAGAAACCAAATGTCTTTTATGCATAATTCAAAAGATCTTTGCAGAAAACAATCTTTGGATTGCAATTGCTCTCTAAGCCATCTCTTGAATTTCTACATGAGAATTCAGGGCCAATGCAATTCAAATCAATTCACTCATGGTTGATGTTAAATTTTCCAATGCTGCATATAGGAACAATACTCGATTCAAATTGGGGGGAATGGCAGTTACTAGATGTGAGAATCTCTGTGGGAAAGTTGTTCAATTTGTACATTATATTGATAATTTTCTATATTATACTTGTAATTTTTATATTCTAAGCATAAGTACATTCTCACAAAAGATGTGGATGTGTGATTTTTTAAATGATTCAAAATAATTTCCCCCTTTCAAATTTATTCAGTTCATGATTAATATTTGCTATAATTTTATTAATATTGGTTTTTTCATACTGATAAAATTCTTGAGCTACCTCTTGACCTCAAAATTACTGGAAATACAAATCTGTTTCTCTTACCAAATAACCAAGATTTTTTTTATAAATTACTTTTTAAAAGAATATCATTATAAGATTGAGAATAATTTCTTCATAGGTAGCAAAATTGTTATTATATTAAGCCCAACATAAATATATTCTTGTGAAATTATTTAAATCATATTTTGTCTGGAAAGTTTAAGTTCTCTGCAGATGGTTTAAAAATCATGGAAATGCTGTATAGCTGAAGCATCTGTAATTGTGAATTATATTCCATGAGCATCCAAAATGCAGTCAGTGTGTTAATGTTACTTCAGTGAATAAAAATAAATGAATAATTACACTCTACTTATTGTAAAATATATCCTTCAGTATATAATTCACAGGACTTACATTTAATTCACATAATATAAAGAGCTTTGTTTGAACTAACCAAAGACAGGAGATGCAGAGTTAAAGCTGAAAGAATCTTGAAGTGTTGGTCTTGAGAACACATATGGCAAAAACTATCTGTAGTACAAATTCACATATGGTAGGTCTTTGAGTGGGTTTCATTTCCCTGAGGAAAGGGAGGTTTTTTGGTGAGGTAAAAGGAAGAAGTGTCTATATTATATTTATTTGAAAAATGGCTAAGTGTAGAATTTGAATTCATAATGTGTACCATATACATGTAGATATCTGTTAACCAGTGACTTGCAAGTGTGAAAAGGAGTTAATGATATTTACTAACTTCAGTCATCACTACAAGAAAATATGCTGCTAAAAGCACAAAAGTATTGATGATTCAGTATAATCTGTCCCCATGACTTGAAAAACAAATCAAAACCTAGAACTTGCAGCAAAAAAGGAAGAATAAATGAATATAATATATTTCCAATATTTAAACAGTCAGGATATTCCTAGCCTAAAGAATTATTGTTCAGTACAAGATCATGAAGTTCATAATATTGCTCTACTTCTTTCATTTCACAAATTATTTAGCAATTTATAACACATACTTTACATACGTGAAGTACCCAAAACTTCACACAATATTTTAATATTGTGTTACTTTAGTTATTATTATTTAAATTTTATAAATAAAAATTTGGAGAAAATTACTTTAAAATGATAAACAATCATTTATTAACACCTCAGATGGACTTAGTTGCATAAATTGTCAAACCTAAAAGTCCATTATATGACAAATATGGACTTGGCCTAAAAGAAATTCAATTATAAACATTTAATACTGTTGTTGATAACATAACATGACATTGAGTATAGGTAATTAAGTTGCTGAATTTATTAATGACAGATCAAAAATTACAAATAACAATTGTCAACAGGGCATATAAATTGAAATATTAAAAAAGTTAATAGCTTTGAATTACAATACAAGGTTTAATAAAGTTAAACAATACAGAAACAGCTGTCTTTAACTAAAAAGTAGTAGTCTGTGACAAAAACATAATATCAAAGTCCAGCTTTTAGTTAATTATTTTGTAAGTAAGATTTATTTAATGACAGATGAAACTTTCACATAAATTTTATTTCATTAGTCAGTTTGCTAGTTAGCTATGAAACCTATCAGTTCCATTATCTCTAGTGCCATAAAGCTTAGAATGTGACCCAGACAACTTCAGAAACACTTCTACTGACTGACAAATCTGGATGCAAAACTAATTATACATACTAAGAGGCAATGTCTAGTATACCTTTTAAAAATTAAGATTATGAAATCATATTTACCTAATCATGAGTAGTGGATACAAAAGATGATTACATTTATCAGGTATATACTACCTACTACATATATACTATGCTCCATCCACTACATCAGGCATGATAAAACTGAGCAAACCAAGTAGAGCAACTTCCACAAACATGTTTTTTTACTGAGTGTTACATTGCAAAAGTTAGAGAACAATATATATTCTAGTGTCTGTAAAGGAGAAGCAAGACCAATGCAAAAGAATCCTTGTTAAAGGAAGATTAAGCATATGAATGATAGTTCTGTGTGTGCACATGTATGTATATGCATGTGGAGGGGCACACAAGCACAAGAATTCTTGTAAAAGGAAAAATAATTTAAGCATGCATTGGACAGTAAGGACATGTCAGAGGGTTTGATGCATCTATATTATATAGTAGTCTGTACCTTGGCCAGACTGCGTGGATGGATAAGGAATGACAATATTTGATGCATATATTTCATATAGAAGAGGATAAAGGATTTCTTTATACATGAGTGTGGAAAGTCCCTGGTTACCAATAAGGAAAGTAGGAATTTAGAGAATTTAGGAGAAACAGTATGAGTATAAATAGGAAAAAATATACCATGTGCATTTTTTTCTGTGTAAAGTAACTTTTAAACACAATCTATCTATATACATTTGATCTTAGTTCAAACTTACCAGTGTATGCTTTTTCCCTCAAAGTCCAATTATATTTAGATTTTAGTATCACATTCAATTGAGCAATATAGACAACTATATTTTTTCAGTTTGTTTATAAATTTAATTATTCATTTGTTTGGTCAACTTTTTCACAATTAATAGTAGATCTTCATAAGACCACAGTTATGGTACTAAGTTGGCAAAGAAACAAAAGCCGATGGGGGGGAGGGGGGTATGATTGGGTGGGGGGAGGGGGAGGCTGGGAAGGGAGGTGAAGGGTAAACTAAGGAGGAGGCTGCAATGCTTGGTAAGAAATGTATGCATTATCCTGCCCATGTAATTGTAACCCCTCTGTACAGTATGTTCTCAAATAAAATAAAATAAAATAAAATAAAATAAAATAAAATAAAGAAACAAAAGCAACAAAGTTCCTCCACTCATAGTAATGCTAGGCTTGAATGCAAAACCTTCTGCTTGCAAGCCGGGCGCTAGTGGCTCCTGTCTCCCGGTAATCCTAACTACTCAGGAAGCTGAGATCTGAGGATCATGGTGCAAAGCCAGCCAGGGCAAAACAGTCTGTGAGACTCTTAATTCCAATTAACCACTGGAAAACTAGAAGTAGCACTGTGACTCAAATGGTAGAACGTTCACCTTAAGCTGAAGAGCTGAGGAACAGCACCCAGGCCCAGTGTTCAAGCCCCATGATGAAACAAACAAACAAACAAAAATTACAACAACAAAACTTGTGCTTGGTAAATTGCTATTCCACTGAGCCACAGCTTAAGTATATTTATTGAACACTTTTCTGAAAGGAGCACTCTTTAGATGCTTTCCATTTGTCTTCTAATCTGTATCCATAATTATTGAGCACAAGTTAATCTGACTCTAGTTGTTCAAGGGAGTATGTATTTCTTTTCTTTTTAATTTAATTTAATTTAATTTTATTTTATTTGAGAACATACTGTACAGAGGGGTTACAATTACATGGGCAGGATAATGCCTACATTTCTTACCAAGCATTGCAGCCTCCTCCTTTGTTTACCCTTCACCTCCCTTCCCAGCCTTCCCCCTCCCCCCCCACCCAATCATACCCCCCTCTCCCACACACACCAACATTGTAAAGCTGGTTTTGACAAGACATTTTGTACTTCTCATTGTTGCAACAGGTCCACCTGAATCCTTAAACGACTTGTTTGTCCCCATCTCCTCCACAAGTTATACTGACATCAAATATAGTGAAAGCGGGGGTTACACTGTGGGGGAGGGACATACAAAGCAACAAAGAAATAATCTTATAAATGCGTTAGAAACACATGCATGAAAGAAACGAAAACATTAAAATACATATTTAAGGGTTCGTTTTCCTAACATCACATTATCTGACCTTTTCTGCTTGACTCATACCTATACTAGATATTGCAAATAAGGGAAACCATGGGACCTATGTTTCTTTGGGCCTGGATTACTTCACTTAATATAATTTTTTCCAAGCCTTTCCATTTCCTAACAAATGGGGAAATGTCATTCTTTCTGATGGAGGCATAGAATTCCATTGTGTATATATACCACATTTTCTTGATCCATTCATCTATTGAGGGGCATCTGGGTTGGTTCCATATCTTAGCTATGGTAAATAATGCTGCAATAAACATAGTTGTGCTGGTAGCTTTAGTGTGGTCTTGTTTGTAAACATTTGGGTAAATGCCCAAAAGTGGGATTGCTGGATCATAGGGGAGATCTATGTGAAGTCTTTTGTGGAACCTCCATACTGCTTTCCAAAGTGGTTGAACAAGTTTACATTCCCACCAACAATGAAGTAAGGTTCCTTTCTGTCCACATCCCTTCCAGCATCTGTTGTTAAAGTTCTTGATTTTTGCTGTTCTAACTGGAGTGAGGTGATATCTCAATGTTGTTTTGATTTGCATTTCTTTTATGGCTAGGGATGTTGAACATTTCTTCATGTGTCTATTGGCCATCCTTCTTTCTTCTTCAGAGAAGCTTCTCTTTAAGTCTTTCGCCCACTTATTTATTGGGCAGTTGTTTCTTTGAGGATTTGTTGTTGGGGGGTTTAATTTTTTGAGTTCCAAGTATATTTTAGATATGAGACCCTTGTCCGTTGTATGGCTAGTAAAGATCTTCTCCCAATCCATGGGCTTTCTATTGATCTTGCTAGCTATGTCATTTGCCCTTCAGAAGCTCTGCAACCTTATGCAATCCCATTTGTCCAACCTTTCTTTGTTTTGTTGTGTTTCCGGGTCTCTATTCAGAAAATTTCGTTCTGAGCCAAGGAGACCTAGGGTTTCTCCTATTCCATTGTGTAATGTTTTCAGAGTGTCTGGGGAGTATGTATTTCAAGACAAAGTACATTTGCCTTCTGTAAGAACATAGTTAAATTGTCACTTCAGTGATTTAAAGTAAACTATCAGTTAAGAAGAGATGGGTGATATATTTATGTGTGAAGTCGCTCACCATAAATAAAGTTGCTCATCATGCATACTTACAAACAGGATTTTTATTGAAAATACTTTAAGGATTTAAAAGCATATTTACTAAAAATACTTATTTTCTGAATTAAATAATAGTGACTAGAGCAAAAGTAGCTAATTTTCTCTGGGTCAGAATTTTTAGGTCAGATTTGTTTTAACATTTTGCTCCAAGTTTACTGTAAGAAATCGATAACATGTATAATTACAGAATTGGTAGCTTATTTGTGAGATAGAGAACAAAAGTAAACATCATTTCAGAAAGAAATGTCTATAGTGCTTTGTACATGTTTTATCTGGAGTTATCATGTTTCATTTACTTTTAGTTTGATGTTAATATAATCTATTGTTTATATAAAATGGCATTATATTCTATGCATAGGTAAATATTTATATAGGTTTAAAGCTACATAAACATTCACCCATGGGAGGTACTAACTTCAGAACTTGACACATGATATGTGGATGAAATGCAAGGAATTTAAAGATAGTAAACATTTAAAGTTAACTGCTAGGCAGATGTCCATGGCTCATGTTTATATTCCTAACTACTCAGGAAGCTGAGTTCTAGATGATTGTGGTTGGAATCCTGGCCAAGTAGAAAAGTCCACTAGATTCCATCTCTAAAATAACCAGCCAAATTCACAGCTGTAGGTGGGACTCAAGCAAGCGTGAGTCTCTCAGCTCAAACCACAGAAATATATATATATACACATAAAAAAGAGAACTGCTCTTATGTATGCCGAAACAATACTTTCTATTCTTTTTTATATTAGAGTTTACACATTTTTTACAAGTTATTTTCCAACAGTAGACTTAGCATGTGTTTAATTTCTCCTAGGCAATGATTTTGAAACTCCAGGGTCAGGATGAAGCAAGTCAAATAGAAAAAAAATATATAAACTCCTGAAATAAAAGTTGAGAAAACACTATCAAATGGGAGTGTCTATTAGATTTCTTGAAACCCAGCTAGAGATGGAACATGTCCTCAGTACTGATAAGAGGAGGGGCTTCTCAAGACAAAAACTTTAAAAACAACAGCAACAAATAAAAAACCTACTGTGTCCCTATTTTGGGGTTCATTTCTCTTGTCACCATCTTATATGGTCATATGTATATAGCTTTTGACCTTTTCTACTTGTCTGGTTAGATTATCCTAGACATACACTAGTTACTGAAGATAAGGAAAACCATTGGACTATATTGTTTTTGGGCCTGGCTTACTTCACTTATATAATTTTTTCCAAGTCTTTCCATTTCCTAACAAATGGGGTGGTGTCATTCTTTTTGATGCAGGCATAGAATCCCTGTTTTCACTGTATTTGATTCCGGTACTCTGCATCATGTATATACATTTTTTCTAATTTGGGGAGGGGAAGGGAAATAACAAAATGCTGAAACAAGGATACAGGTTGACTCATTCTAACAATGGGAAGTACACGACATTATGTTGAAAACAAACTTTACAACTTCAGGAAGGGGGAATTGGGGAGGTGAGGAGGGAAGGGATGGTAGGGGAAAAACAAAGGAGGAATGACAATGCTCAAGAGGAAGTGTAATCATTACCTTACTCATTTAGCCTGTTACCCCTCAGTACTTTATCTTTACAATACATACACACACATATATATGTATATGTATATGTGATATATATCCTGTGCTTAACAAAGAACAATTTAAAAAGAACACTCAGTTCTTTAATTCTTGAACAGTGTGACTCACTGGTCATTTCATTCACATTAGATGGATGTCTTATAGGTTACAAATGATTTTACTCCTTAAAATATTCTCAAAAGACATGTGGACAGTTAATATGCTCTGATCTTCATCCTCATTCTATTAAAATAAAGAAAGAAACATAAGGACTGAAATTTTACCAGGGGTACACTGAAAGAAATTGATTTTAAACTATTGTTTTAGAGACTCAAAACTAGATGGTCAGTACCAAATAGTAATTAACTATTCATTTCTGTTCTCCTCCCACCAAGAAATCTTTACAAGCCCATTTCTATTAATATTCAAAGAGTCACATTAGTAAGCAATCCTCAGTTTCAGTTTGCAGACCTCACTACAAGTTAAAGTTCCAGAGGAATTGGTAAAAGTTACAAGTTCTGTTTAATGATGAGTCACTACATCTTTTAAAAAGGAATTGTAAGTATTAAAACATAATCACAAATATGTAAGTATAAAAGATCAACTTTCAAAGAAAATTATAAAAATCATCTCATTTGAATGTTCATCAAATTTCAAAAATCTTTTAGTTAAAAGGCTTTAGTTTTGTTTTTTCCCCCCACTTTAATGAGTAAATCTTATGCCAGGAATGGATTTTCTGATCTTGTTTTGAACCTTATTTCTGTTAAGCTTCACACCTTCCTAATCCCTTCTTTTCAATTCTACTTGTTTTGCCAAGAATTTAGAAGCTTATGACATCAAAATAAATAACACAGAGAATTGCATAAAAATGAATAAAAATCAGAGCTTGTTTAAGGGCAGACAACACTGAAGCATGCGGAGAGGATACAATAGAATTTTCATAAGCAGGAATAATTTACCACTGGTATTAGTTTGAAATTCGTTGCTTAAAATGTAACCTAAACGAAACATTACAGGATGGAATAGGAGAAACCCTAGGTCTCCTTGGCTCAGAACGAAATTTTCTGAATAGAAACCCTGAAACACAACAAATCAAAGAAAGGTTGGACAAATGGGATTTACATAAAGTTGCAGAGCTTCTGCAGGGCAAATGACATAGCTAGCAAGATCAATAGAAAGCCCACGGATTGGGGGAAGATCTTTATAGCCATACAACGGACAAGGGTCTCATATCTAAAATATACTTGGAACTCAAAAAATTAAACCCCCCAACAACAAATCCTCAAAGAAACAACTGCCCAATAAATAAGTGGGCGAAAGACTTAAAGAGAAGCTTCTCTGAAGAAGAAAGAAGGATGGCCAATAGACACATGAAGAAATGTTCAACATCCCTAGCCATAAAAGAAATGCAAATCAAAACAATATTGAGATATCACCTCACTCCAGTTAGAACAGCAAAAATCAAGAACTCTAACAACAACAGATGCTGGAGGGGATGTGGACAGAAAGGAACCTTACTTCATTGTTGGTGGGAATGTAAACTTGTTCAACCACTTTGGAAAGCAGTATGGAGGTTCCTCAAAGACTTCTCATAGAACTCCCCTATGACCCAGCAATCCCACTTTTGGGCATTTACCCAAATGATCACAAACAAGACCACACTAAAGCTACCAGCACAACTATATTTATTGCAGCATTATTTACCATAGCTAAGATATGAACCAACCCAGATGCCCCTCAGTAGATGAATGGATCAAGAAAATGTGGTATATAAACACAATGGAATTCTATGCCTCCATCAGAAAGAATGACATTGCCCCATTTGTTAGGAAATGGAAAAAATTATATTAAGTAAAGTAATCCAGGCCCAAAGAAACATAGGTCCCATGGTTTCCCTTATTTGTAATATCTAGTAGATGTATGAGTCAAGTGGAAAAGGTCAGATAATGTGATGTCAGGAAAATGAACCCTTAGATATGTATTTTAATGTTCTTTTCTTTTATGCATGTGTTTCTAACACATTTATAAGATTATCTCTCTGTTGCTTTGTATGTCCCTCCCCCACAGTATAACCCCTGCTTTCACTATATTTGATGTCAGTATAACTTGTGGAGGAGATGGGGAAAAACCAGTTGTTTAAGGATACAGGTGGACCTGTTGCAACAATGAGAAGTACAAGTTGTCATGTCCAAAACGAGCTTTACAAAGTCGGTGGGGGGGGGGGAAGGGGGGGAAGGAGAAGGATTGGGATTGGGATTGGGGGGGAGGGGGGAGTCTGGGAAGGGATGTGAAGGGTAAACAAAAGGAGGAGGCTGCAATGCTTGGTAAGAAATGTACGCATTATCCTGCCCATGTAATTGTAACTCCTCTGTACAGTATGTTCACAAATAAAATTAAATTAAATTAAAAAAAAATGTAACCTAAACAAGAACCTTACTTATATTCAATGGAAGACTTTGGATTGTTTTATTAAAAATCCTCATTATTTCAAGAGCTTTTGAAACACGTGCTGTTTGCTGTAGAATCTGGTAGTGCACAGTCCCTCCTGGCTTCCCTTCAGGTCGTCTTCAGAGTAGAAACAAGAGAGGAAGGACATTACTGGCAGAGGGGGTAAAGCAGTTTGAAATGGCAGTAATCTTGAAGGTTGAAAGTAGTTCATCACACGCTTGGTAGAGATAAATGAGAAAACTCTGTTCTACTTTTAAGAAACATTCAGAGGAGAATCAAGAAATAGAGGAGTCAATTAAACCACGAAATACACCCTGAGGTTGACATGGGGTTTTTTTTAATGGTGCTGCAAATGAAGGGTAGAAGGAAAAGGGAGAGAACAGAGCACACATGATAGAGAACAGGTTTAGATTCACAGCATAATCCAATCAATGTGATAGAAGTGGTAAAAGCAGAATTTCTTCGTTCATGACATGCCTTTCAGTTTCTAAGTGACTTAAAACACTAAGATCTCTCTGGATGGAAAATGTTAAATTTCTTGCTGGATAGACCTGCTGTGATCTCTCTTAGTATGTAGGCACAGTTTTCTGCAACCTCACATTAAAGATCTGTCTTGTTTAAAGGAGAAAGTGAAACAAAGGGATGGGGTTGAATACATTCATCTGATCAATGATAAACAAAAACTGCAGCAACAAAAATCCCTATAAGATCACTTCTCCCTCCAAACAGAATTATTTACATTATCTTTTAAAAAGTAACACCCATCATGATTCTCAGACAAATATGTTAGTCTTTTTTTTCCCTTTATAACCTCTTCTTGCTGCTATTGTCAAAAGTGGCTGTAATCTCATGCAGATGAGATATTGATCTGCTGCTGATGTTCACCGGCCAGCCAAAGGGGAATCACATTACGAGCTACAAGCTCCATCCATCATAGTCTCCTTAATAACCACACTTAAACGATCTCTCTTGGCATTAACTTACATTACACCCATGGCTGGCATCCAGGTTTCAAAAAGAAAAAAACATTCCTTTTGAAGTGTAGGTTTGAGATCACTATAGATAATTTAAATAAAAAGTCACAGGCTTTCCCTAGAACAATAAAGCTTATTATATTAGTTCACTTAATATAGTCCAGTTAATTTTTTCAAGTCTATACAAATAGAGCAGAAGATATGTGAATTTGTTTACAAGTCTAGGATTATAGTTTTAATTCACAAATTAAATATCTGTAAGTAAAGCTTAAAAGTGTATATAGGACCTGAGGACATTTATTTGGATTGTATCCTGCTTATTAGATGTACTTTCCTCCTCCATCCATATTACACTTCACATGCTTGAAAAGTTCCAAAAAATATATACACAGGAAAGCAAAAAAGATGGGTGGGTGGGAAAGATAGGAGTGTTACAGAACAACAATAACCAGCAAGGTATCTTTGCATAGGTTAGCAGATATTACTGAAGCACAGTAAAATCCAGTAATAACTGATGACTATTTATATGAAATTGTAAGCAGTTGGGTCAAGATTCTGCATATTGAATTTCACATATTAATATGGCTTGATCTCCAATCCAAAAATGTTAAACTTGGAACGTTTCTATATCAGAAAGGAGAGGATTGAATTTCTCCATGCAAAGAATCTAACATGATTATGATTGTGATTTTATGAAAATTAAGGCCAGAATCAAAGTATAAATCAATTAATTAAAATTTATCAAGTTGCTAAATCTATCTTGTCATAATCTCTTTTTTTAATTTTTATTTATTTATTTCATTATTTTTTTATTGTGAAAATACTGTATACAGAGGGGTTACAATTACATGGGCAAGATAATGACTACATTTCTTATCAAGCATTGTTGCCTCCTCTGTTTCCTCTTACCATCCCTTCTTATTGCTCCCCCCACCCCACCCCCTGCCAACGTTGTAAAGTTCGTTTTTCGACGACTTGTACATATCATTGTTGCAATGGGTCCACAGGTATCCCTATTTAAATGATTTGTTTTTGCCCTTCCCCGCCACAAATTATACCAACATCAAATACAATGAAAGCAGGGGTTATACCATTGGGGAAGGACATACAAAGCAACAAAGAAATCATCTTTTAAATATGTTAGAAGAGTCTGTGAAATTCTTATCTCCAATAAACCACCAGAAAACCGGAAGTGGCTCTGTAGCTCACGTGGTAGAGTGCTAGCCTTGAGCTGATAGAGCTGAGGTACAGCGTTAACACCCAGAGTTCAAGCCCCACAACCCACAAAAATAAATCATGGGGCCTAAAATTAAGACTTAGCCTCCACAAGTATATCTGTAATTGTTACATACACAATCTTAGACTAGTTACATATATGCTTTTGTAATTTCTTCACCTAGAAAATCAGATAATAATTGTGGGGAATGAATATACATGCCAATACAGGTAAGACACAGAAGAGTAACTATCACATGTTATATATTGAATAAATGTTCTTGCTGCTGATTACATTTCCTGCGAGATGGATTCTGTAAAAGTCAAACTAGGAAGCTCTCTCCAACATGTCCTCAGCTGAGTTTGCAAGGAATTTTGAGTCTGGGTCTTCCAGAGTAGTCTTTCATTGCATATCACATTAATCTGATATTAGAATCAGACAGTCCTGAAAAAATATTTGACCTTCTAATAGACAATTCTTCTACCTATGACAGACTGCTTCAGGGTGGAAACCCAGCAGAACTTCCAAAAGCTGCATAAATATGTCCTTCAGGCCTGAAAATGAATCTGACGAGAGCAGGTGGCATAAAGGGGGATTCATCACAGCATTCAATTCACCTATTACTATCTTTTCTGTTGTCCAAATACAAATAATGTTATGATCTATCTTTTTAAAATCTAAATTCTATAAAGCTTTTAGAGGCAATTGAATATGAAGAGAAATATGGAAAGAGTTCAATTTCCTTGTTTTTAAGTCCCTTTCATTTGGAACATATTTGCTTTGTTTGTTCTTTCCACAAATGTCATAAGTATGAAAAATAACAGACATATTTGTTGTGGTTTTGTGATATTTTCTTTTTGTTTAATGCTTTATTAAAAGTTTCTTTGCAGCAATCACAACAATGTTATCTTGGAAAGGTAGTTTTGAGGATCTGTTTTTGTTTTGTCTTGTTTTTGTTTCTGTGCCAGTGTCAGGGCACTGAACTCAGAGCCTGGACTGTCCTCTTAGCTTGTTTGTTCAAGGCAAGTACTCTACCACTTGAGCCACAGCATCACTTCTGATTTCTTGGGTAATTAATTGAACATAAGTTTATCACTGACTACCGACTTCCTGCCAAAGCTGGCTTCAAAACACAATCTTTAGATTTCAACTTCGTAAGTGAATAGGATTACAGGTGTGAGTCACTGGCATCAGGCTAAAGATTGTGTACTTTCACGTGAAGAGAGGACCCTAATTACATGAAACTTAAGTAAACCTAATGGAAACAGTTTTGTCTTTTACAGTTCAGCCAAATTCACCCATTATTTCCCTAAAATCAATTAGGAGATAATCAGAAAGGTTCCCTTTAAACATACTACAACATTGCATATTTATTTTATCTGTTGAAAGTTGTAGATGAAACACTCTATAAAATAAGTTGAATCTTAATTTATTATATTAAAATTGTATGGCATAGCTCATAATACTTGGGATTACAACTAATAGTTGTTATTCCAATCAGGAGTATAATATATAAATGATTAAAATATATAAAAGATACATGAAAATCTTTGGTCCTATTTGTAAACAGAACTTTCCTTACTTCTTTTCAAACTTTGGTTGTCTTGAGCAAGTTGTTCATTAAACCCCATTATTTATTATTTATACATATACACAACTGTTCCCGTAAGATTACATATAAACATTTGCACACTAAGAAACAATAATGATCACTTAGATAAAATTTAATTCCGTTTTCTCTTTTAATATATCTTCATTGTAATATTTAAGACAGTAAATAGATCAGTTTAATTTTCTTTCTTTTCTGTCCATAGGAAATAGTTAACACACATGATTAACAGATGAAACTAATGCCACTTTCCTCAATAATCCAGATCTCTTCCTCAAAACAACTGCCTGAAACACAATATTGAAAAGTTAGATTTCTAGATTTGAGAATCCTCTGTTGAGATATTTTTGTCTTAAAGGTGCTTAGGGTTTAGGTATTACAAAACAAAGACTTCAGGTAAAATTTCAGTTGTCACATCCCAACATTTACTCTTGAGAAAGTTCAATTTGGCATTTATTTTTTCATATTCCAAATAAGTACAATATGCAGTGTGTCAACCTTCTATTTTTCGTAAGACTATTAGAGCACTTTCTGCTATAAAATTTTAAAGTACAGAGTAGCAAACTAGTGGGTTCTCTTTTATGAATTTCAATGCAGAATATTAACACAACTTGAAACCATATAGTTTGAGTACTTTTCAAGTAAATGATACAGACACTAAATTTTAAATATTCCATTTTTGTTTCTCCATAGAATCAAGGGGTAGGAGAATGGAAATTTTGTGTGATTGGAATTGAATTTGTTTTGTCTTATTATCTAAATAAAATATACACGGTTGAGATAATAAGGTGTGTATAAATAATGAAATCAATTAATTATAAATACAAATGTACATATATGTTGCACAGTCATCATCATTACCCTCAGATATGTAATTATACTAGTAAGCAAAGACATTATTTTGCATTGACATAGATGAATGACATATAAAACTACTCTGTTTAAATGCAAATATATTTGTGTTTAAATTCAAATACATTTTATGTGGGAAGAGCATTCCATGCAATAATAGACAATTTATTTTAGCTTTCCACCTAGGTCAACCCCACTTTTCATCTCTCATGAAGCCATCAGATCAACCAGCCTCTTATTTTATACATCTAAATCATTTTGAACCTCACAAAATTGAATAACCCACTTTATTTTGTTTATTTTCCTTTTCATGCCTATGTTACACTCTTTTATTTCAATACATTGGGGTGGAATATTGAACTGCCCAGTCATCATTATTTACATTTTATATTTTAAATGTCTTCCTGTCATATAACACAAAAAGGCAGGTATTGTTTGAATGCTTTTTTGCTTTACTTCTCTGGTGAACATTTTAAGTAACATTTTCTACTGCAGTTCTGCTGCAGGAAACTTAATAGAGATGCTGTTTCCATAACAACAAATAGGATTTGAGCAAAAACACAATACTCAGTGGTTACTGTTCCTCACAGCAGGTAAAAGCAGTTATTCAAAATTACAAGCAGCATGACATTGAAAAAAAATAAATTAAAGCTCGGAGTGCTAAGAGTTCGGTTCCATATTTAGTAAATGTTTAACTCATAAATGCTTGAGGGGGCAGCTGTAGGGTCTCTCTCTATGCAGTGTTTCCTCTCAAATTGTCCCCTAACAATGAAGACTAACAATGGACAATCATTTTTCAGATATTCAGTGTCCTGTGAGGCAGGGAGACACTGATGATGACAAGTTGCAATGTTTGCTGAATTAGCTGGCTAATTATATAATTATTTGTGTATAATTTCTAAGTCAACAAAAAATAAACTTTTCCAAATTGCTCTTTATTTGATGTTCTTTCTTTCATGTATTTAAAAGTAAATACTCACACATATTATATATCATATTGTATTTATATATATATATATGTAATTGAAGAATTTTCTGAAACTCTTGAGTTATTGCAGATTAAAGCAAACAACCATTACACTGTCCTGAAAGGCTAGAATTTACCAGATCATTTAGGAACCCCTTCTACTTCAGGATTACATACCTTGGATCCTATGTATTTCCTGTTCTGGGGTTTTTTTGGTTTTGTTTTTATTTTTTGTTTTTTTTTTTTGTTTTTTTTTTAATCTGAGCCCTTTGACAAGTAATAAGTCATTTGTCTAAGTAGAAAAATAAAATTTTGTTTAATAGAAAATAATTAAAATGAAATCATAAAAAAGCTGTGGTATATAAAAATAACTTTTGATACCAAATTCCCAAGAAAGACTTTTGTAAATTGGGTAGGAAAAAACTTCATTTGGAGCCATTTGAGTTACTTACGTCAGGGAATCCTTTTATTTACCATTTGGGGGAGTGAAAATTGAAATCTGTGACCAATTTTAAAATGCCAGATTACTCTGCCTTGTTAAGTACTTCTGACATTGTAATTCATGGCTTTGTTTCTTCTATATGTGGTGCCTAATAATAAGCAAAACCTTCTTCATATGTTTGTAATCATTAATTAAAAATATTTTTATTCCTTAAATTTTTTTTGTTTTAGTTTGGTACTGGCACATGAACAGGCCGGAAGACCAATGGAACAGAAATGAACCCACAGATCTATGGCCCCCTAATCTTTGATAAAGAAACAAAAAACACAGGATAGAATAAAGACAGCCTTCTCAACAAATTGTGTTGGCAGACTTGGCTATACACATGTAGAAAACTGAAGTTAGATCCTTATATATCACCTTGCATCAGAATCAATTCCAAATTGATCAAAGACCTCAATGTAAGATAAGATAACCTGAAGATATTCCAGGATGAGATGTGGAAAATCTGGGGCTTCCTGGCACAAGTCAAAACTTCCTCAATGAAAATCCAGAAATACACCAATAAAGGACCTATTGGATAAATTGGAATTCATTAAACTACAGAGTTTCTGCCTGACAAAAGACAAAGCTAGCAGGATAAATAGAAAGCCATTGGATTTGGAGAAAATCTTTACTAGCTATACATCAAAGTGCTCTAAGAAACATCAAAGAAACATCAGCCTACTAAGAAGTGGGTTACAGAATTAAAGAATTAAAAAGAGACTTTTCTGGAGAGGAAATAAGAATGGCCAATAGACACATGAAGAAATGCAAATCAAAACTACATTGAGATTCCACCTCACCCCAGCTAGAATAGCCTTTATCAAGAAAACAAAACAACAGAGGCTGGTGGGGATATGGACTACAGTGTTGGTGGGAATGTAAACTGGTTCAACCACTCTGGAAAGCAGTAGGGAGGTTCTTCAAAAGACTAAAAAAAGAGCTCCCCAGTAATCCACTCCTGAGCACTTACCCAAAGGACCACACACAAGGGCATACTAAAGCTACCAATACACCATGTTCATTGCAGCATTATTTATCATAGCTAAGATATGGAACCAATCTAGATGCCCCTCAGTAGATGAATGGATCAAGAAAATGTGGTAAATATACTCAGTGGACTTCTATGCTTCCAACAGAAAGAATGGCATTATCCCATTTGCAAAGAAATGGAAAGACTTGGAAAAAGATTATATTAAGCAAAGTAAGCAGACCTAATGCAATACAAGCTGCATGGTTTCTAGGCTATTCTTAGCAGAGGATCAAAATGGCCCAATATCTATCTGCATATGATGATCATATAAAATGATGCTTATTGAAATAAACTCCAAGGAATGGAAACAAAAGTTTTTTTTGTTTATTTTTGTTTTTTATCTTTTTTTGTCAGTCATGGGGCTTGAACTCTGGGCTTGGGGGCTGTCCCTGTGCTCTTCAGCAGTAGAGCAAGCGCTCCACTGCTTGAACCACAGCGCCACTTCCAGTTTTCTAGTGGATTATTGGAGATAAGAGTCTCATGGACTTCCCTGCCCTGGCTGGCTTTCAGCAGTGATCTTCAGATCCCAGCTTCCTGAGTACCTAGGATTAAAGGCATGAGCCACCGGCACCAGCCGTTTTTGTTTTTCTTAATGCACTGTTTTCAGTTTTTTTCCTTCCTTCCTTCCTTCCTTCCTTCCTTCCCTCCCACCCTCCCTCCTTCCTTCCTTTCTTCCTTCTTTCCTTCCTTCCTTCCTTCGCTCCCTCTCTCCCTCCCTCCCTCCATCCTTCCTTCCTTCCTTCCTTCCTTCCTTCCTTCCTTCCTTTCTTCCTTTCTTCCTTCCTTTGGTTTTAACATTTTTTCCTTTGGTTTATTCCCTGTTGATACTGTTTTTTATTTATGTATCCCTTGTCTTGTATGTAAGTTTATCAGATTTGGGGAAGGGAAGGGAATTCGCAGGAATGGTGAGAAAAAATGTAAACCAATGCAACAGTGATACTCACTAGACACTATCTTGGAAATGAACTTTACAAATTGGATGGGGAGTCAAGATGGGGGAAAGTGGGAGAAAAGGAGGGAGGAGGTAACACTGTTCCAAAAGAAATATACTCATTAACTTACTTATGTAACTTTATCCCTTTTGTATATACCCTTTACAATAAAATTAAGACTAACAATTTCCTTGTTTTGCTTTATTTGTGAATCTTAAGATAGTAAGTGTCTATGTCAATTGTTACATGTAATTTATGATGTGATCCATACAATTTTGAGTCTAATCTACACAATTCTTACAATGTTCGTTTCTGGGTCTTAAAGATGGAGCACATGGGGAGAGAGGGGAAGATGGTGGAGGAGAAGCTGGAATCTGAGCAAGCTCTCGCATAGAAAGCAGTTTTAGAGTTCCAGTGAACAGTCCTAAGCCAGAGAATCACACCAAGTCTGCCATCACAGGACAGAAAGTTAGGCAAGAGAGGGGAAGCCAAGGCAAAAAGACACATCTGAGCGCCTGCCAGCAGCCGCGACGGTGGCGGCAGCAGGGTGGCGGCGGAGAACGCAGCCGGCCATACCTGAGCGCTCACACAGAGATTCCGGGACGAAGGAGCCAGGCGCAGCAGGCGAGAGGATTCTACTCAACACCAACAAGAACCAACAAGGAGCTGACATCTTCATCCTGCAGTTCCCAGACCAGAGACGACCCAGGATCCAAGACTCGACTTGAGTAGAAGCCCGACGTCCTCACTCCTTCTCAGGGAGCAGAGGAGGGAAGGCCACCCCACCCCCCCAGCACCAGTGATCTCCATCTTGGATACCGACAAAGCTCAGAGGACCTGCCAGCTCCAACCCAGGCCTTGGAATAAAATGAATAATTTAGCAGGTCACAAGAACTTAACGGCGAAGTGACCTGCCAGACTCGGCTCCATCCAGGGAAAAGTCACACAGCTCAGGCACCAGCCATTGGACTGGCTTTCCTCACTGGGTAACCAGAGCCAGAGGCTGCCCCTCCCTCTAGCAGCCTCCACAATCAATTGAAAAACAGAAACCCTGAGAATGGCTCCAGGCTGGGCTCTGTGAGTTTGTTTTTTGTTTTTTTTTTTTTTTCACAAAATAGCCCCAGGAAGAAGCTACTGATTGTTGAAAGGCCTCAACTCTACCCAGAACCTAGCCTTACCACTGCATCCCCCTCTTTTGTGATTCTCAAAGCAGATCACCCTCCCAGTAAACTAATCTGGGAGGGGGATCTCAAAATCTTGGGTAAAGCAGAGCATTTTTCTGCCTGTTCGAACAAACTGACTTAAGAAACCAATCAAGCCACAGGACCTCAGCCTGACCAGAGACTCCAACAAGAGGCTGTTTACAGACAAAAGGGAGATAAAGGATTCTTCCCACCCATCCCAAAAAATAAAAAAAAAAATCAAAGAACTTTTTTTTTTCTTCTCTTCCTCTTCTTTTCTTTTTCTCTTTTTTTTTCTTTTTTTTTTGGTACCTTATATATATATAATTTTTTTCCTTTTCTAAAAATTTTATTAATCTTTAATTTTTGCCTTTTTTGAAAAAATAATTGTTTTCCAGTAACTTTTTTTCCTCTTATAATTTTTATTTTAGGAATACATGAATGTGCGTTTTCCTTTCTTTTCTTGTCTTCTTTCTCTTTTTCTTTCTTTCTTAACTATCTTTTTGTTTTTTTGTCTAGCTCTACTGAACTTCTGATCTTTTTCTCTCTCTTTCTAATCCCTTTCACCTTTTCCTCTCTTTTGATCTTCTGTATGTGACTTAACTCTTGTCCTGCACATCATCAGATAAACCGTAGTTAACTAGTAGACCCTATCACCCATTGTGTACACATTTAATCCACAAATTTATTACTCAATTCAAAACCTCTGAGACTTTAATTCCTTAATAGCGGTACTACCTCTTTATACCTATATAATATTTTAAGCATTTTCTTAAGTTTTTCACTGCTCCTCTATGTCCCTACCCTTCTATTAATATACTCACATTCCTCTCTAAATAGATGGTCTTTTAATCTCAATAATAATATTAATTTTTACGTTTCTATTTTTTTCTGGTCACTTTTCATTTACCTTTCCCTTTCTTCCTTTTCTCTCTCTCTCTACTTGCATCCTACCCAACCTATTTCCATCATTGTGATTAGGACATAGTTAATTCTCACTGTGCCACCCCACACCAATCTATTCCTATTTTTTACCCACATCTCTCCCTAACCCTAAAAATTTCTGGTTTTCCAAATTCTTCTCTGCGGTTTAAAACCCAATAACATATAGTTGTTTGATGTTGAATAGATGTATCTGTTGAACTAGATTGTATCTGTAGACTATTGACTGTATAAATGCAAACGTTGGTTGATGGTTGCCCTAAGATAGTGTTCTAGCACAAAACTGGTGCTATTTTCATCTCAAATGGGAAGAGTAAGCCGGAAAAAAAAAAACAAGAAAAATGGAAAATCCGGGTATCTCAATTCCCAATCTTGACAATCAGGGATCAGATCAGATAATGAGCAACCCAGAGGAGAGTTCCCAAATAGCCCTAAAAACACTGGTGGCAAACATGATAAATGAGAAGTTTGACAACTTACAAAGGTCTCTGTATGAGTGTGATAGGGAGAGAGAGGAGGCATCCCAAAAGTTTATACAGGAATATCATAAGCGTGAGGAAGCTACTCAAAAACTGATACAGGATTTGCAAGAACAACTTGAGAATACTCAAAGAAAAAGGGAGGAATGGCGTGAGCAGGCTGAGAACACTCAAAGAGAACTGCAGGAATCCCATGAACGGGAAGAAAGAGAACTGCAGGAATCCCACAGATGGGAGGAAGCTAATCAAAGAGTAATTCAGGAATTGAGAGACCAGGTAGAGAATACACAAAGATCACTAAAGGCATTCATGGAATCCATTAACAAAGAGCTGAAGGAAGTCAGGGAGACCACAAAGGGAATGCTGAATGGAACCCAACAGAAGGAATGGGAGTCCAAAGAAACCATAACCAATCAACTAAGTGATTTGAGAACAAACACTGAACACCAAATTAAGGAAGTAAAGAAATTCATACAAGACCTAAAACAGAGCTTCAACAAAGAACTTGAAGCCATCAAAGCTGACCAATTAGAAGGAAACGAGATAAAAAACAAAGTTGAGAGTCTTGACAGCAGGTTAGACCATGCAGAAGATCGAATCTCAGGGATTGAAGACAGCCTAGATATTATACAGAAAGAACATACAACCATCCAAGACAAGTCCAAGAAATATGATAGATCTATCCAACACCTGGAAGACACCATCAGAAGGCCTAATCTAAGGATAATGGGTGTAGAGGAGCACCTAGAAACAGAAGTTAATGGACTAGGAAATTTGTTTAACAGGATCCTAGCAGAGAACTTCCCAAACATACAAAAAGATAGGCCTATTCAGAGACAAGAAGCTTTTAGAACCCCAAATAGACCAGACCAGAATAGGACATCCCACTTTCACATTATAATCCACACAGGATCAACTCAGACCAAGGAAAAGATCCTTAAAGCTCTCAAGGAGAAAAGGGTAATCACCTATAAAGGGAAATCAATTAGAATCACCTCAGATTTCTCAGCAGAGACAATCAAAGCAAGAAGAACCTGGAATGACATATGCCATGCCCTAAAAACAAACAACTATCAACCAAGAATACTGTACCCAGCTAAACTCTCCTTCATAACTGAAGGCCAAATAAAAAACTTCCATAGCAAAGAAAAATTGAAACAATACATCTCCACCAAACCAGCCCTGCAAAAGATTCTTAAAGATGTCCTACACATAGAAAACCAACAAGACAGCAACAAAGGCCAAGAAACTGCACCCAAACTGAAAATCCAAAAACCATAGGAAGAACCCAGTTTTCACAGCCCCCAAGAAGGTGGATAACATGGCAGGAACTCCCAAATACCTCTCAGTCCTATCTCTTAACGTTAATAGACTGAACTCTCAAATTAAGCGACATAGACTGTCTAGTTGGATTAAAAAACGAGACCCTTCTATCTGCTGCCTGCAGGAGTCACATCTTGCCCATATAAACAAACATATTTTCAAGGTTAAAGGCTGGAACAAAATCTACCAAGCCAGCGGCCCCCATAAACAGGCGGGAGTTGCAATCCTAATATCAGATAAAATAGACTTCAAATTAAAATTCATGAGAAGAGATAAAGAAGGTCGCTACATACTAATTAAAGGATCTCTCCTTCAGGAGGATATTACAATTCTAAATATCTATTCACCAAACAATGGAGCACCCAAATTTATCAAAGAAACACTACTTTCCCTCAAATCCCATATAGATCCAAAGACATTAATTGTTGGGGATTTTAACACACCACTCTCCCCACTAGATAGATCAACTCGGCAAAAACTCAACAGAGAAACCACAGATCTAAACAGCTGTATAGATCAACTAGACTTAACAGACATCTACCGAACATTTCACCCAGCAGCATCAGAATACATGTTTTTCTCAGCAGTACATGGAACGTTTTCTAAAATAGACCACATTTTAGACCACAAAGCAAACTTGTCTAAATTCAGAAACATTGAAGTTATACCTTCCATTCTCTCTGACCACAAGGGAATAAAATTAGAACTCAACACCAAAAGCCACCAAAGAAAGTCTGGTATCACATGGAGGCTGAACAACACACTGCTGAATCATGAGTGGGTCATGGAAGAGATTAGAAAAGAATTTCAAATGTTCATGCTTTTCAACAAAAATGAACACACAAATTACCAGCTCCTCTGGGACACAGCAAAGGCAGTACTCAGAGGCAAGTTTATAGCTCTGAGCTCCTATATCAACAAATTGGAGAGATCTGAAACTAACAATTTAATGACACATCTAAACCTCCTTGAAAAAGAGCAACAAGATAAACCCCAATCCAGTAGACGGAAAGAAATAATCAAAATCAAATCAGAATTAAATGAATTAGAATCCAAAAAACTATAGAAAGAATCAACAAAACAAAGAGTTGGTTCTTCGAAAAACTTAACAAAATTGACAGACCCTTAGCAAATCTTATCAGAAAAAGGAGAGAACACACCCAAATTAATAAATTCAGAGATGAGAATGGAAACATCACCAGAGATACAACAAAGATTCAGAACATTATAAGGGAATACTTCTCAAAACTTTATGCTAATAAGTTTGAGAACTTGACAGAAATGGACCTTTTCCTAGCAAATATTGACATGCCAAAACTAAACCAAGATGAGTTAAACCAGCTCAACAGGCCCATATCAAGCATTGAAATAGAAACAGCAATAAGAGACCTCCCAGCTAAGAAAAGTCCAGGACCAGATGGTTTTACAGTGGAATTTTACAAGGCCTTCAAAGCAGAGCTCACACCAATACTCCTCCAACTCTTCAATGAAATTGAAAGAGAAAGCTCACTACCGAACACATTCTATGAAGCCATCATAACCCTCATCCCAAAACCAGGCAGGGACTCATCAAAGAAAGTGAACTATAGACCCATTACTTTGATGAACATTGATGCAAAACTTCTCAACAAAATTTTGGCCAATCGACTTCAACAATTCATCCAAAAAATCATACACCATGATCAAACAGGATTCATTTCAGGGATGCAAAGCTGGTTCAATATACGCAAATCAATTAATATTATTCATCACATCAACAGGAGCAAGAATAAGAACCACATGGTTATTTCAATAGATGCAGAAAAAACATTCGACAAGATCCAACACCGCTTTATGATAAAGGTTTTGGAAAAATTAGGAATCCATGGAACATTCCTCAATATAATAAAGGCTGTATATGACAAACCTACAGCCAGCATTATACTCAATGGTGAAAAACTAAAGCCATTTCCTCTTAACTCAGGAACAAGACAAGGATGCCCACTCTCTCCACTTCTCTTCAATCTAGTATTAGAATGCCTAGCTACAGCAATAAGACAAGATGCAGACATAAAGGGGATCCAAATAGGGAAAGAAGAAATAAAACTCTCCCTCTTTGCAGATGACGTGATCTTGTATATTAAGAATCCCATAGACTCCACCCCGAAATTTCTCAAGCTGATTCAAAACTTTGGCAAAGTAGCAGGTTATAAAATTAACCCCCAAAAATCAATGGCTTTTCTGTATGCCAACAATGAGAAAAGTGTGGCTGAAATTAGGAAAGCAACTCCATTTGTAATAGCCCCACAAAAAATAAAATACCTAGGAATTAACTAAAGAAGTGAAGGACCTCTATGATGAAAACTTTATAATCTTAAAAAAGGAAATCAACACAGAACTTAAAAAATGGCAAAACCTCCCATGCTCCTGGATTGGCAAGATTAACATTGTGAAAATGGCAATTCTTCCCAATGTTATCTACAAATTCAACGCAATACCTATCAAAATTCCAACCTCATTCTTCAAGGAAATAGAAGAGGCAATCCAAATATTCATATGGAACAATAAAAGACCCCGAATAGCAAAAACGCTCCTCAAGGGAAAGAACACTACTGGAGGAATATCAATACCAAATTTCAAACTCTACTATAAAGCCATAGTAATCAAAACAGCTTGGTATTGGCATAAGAACAGATGTCAGGGCCAATGGAATAGAATTGAAAACCCAGAAATGAACCTACAGACCTATAGCCATCTAATCTTCGATAAGGGAGCTAAAACAATAGAATGGAAGAAAGAAAACTTCTTCAGTAAATGATGCGGGCAAAATTTGTTAACTACATGTAGAAAACTAACGCTAGATCCTTCTATATCACCCTGCACCAGAATCAACTCCAAATGGATCAAAGACCTTGAACTCAAAGCAGACACTCTGAAAACATTACAGGATGGAATAGGAGAAACCCTAGGTCTCCTTGGCTCAGGCCGAAATTTTCTGAATAGAGACCCAGAAACACAACAAATCAAAGAAAGGTTGGACAAATGGGATTGCATAAAGTTGCAGAGCTTCTGCAGGGCAAAACATAGCTAGCAAGATCAATAGAAAACCCACGGATTGGGAGAAGATCTTTACTAGCCATACAACGGACAAGGGTCTCATATCTAAAATATACTTGGAACTCAAAAAATTAAACCCCCCAACAACAAATCCTCAAAGAAACAACTGCCCAATAAATAAGAGGGTGAATGACTTAAAGATAAACTTCTCTGAAGAAGAAAGAAGGATGGCCAATAGACACATGAAGAAATGTTCAACATCCCTAGCCATAAAAGAAATGCAAATCAAAACAACATTGAGATATCACCTCACCCCAGTTAGAACGGCAAAAATCAAGAACTCTAACAACAACAGATGCTGGAGGGGATGTGGACAGAAAGGAACTTTACTTCATTGTTGGTGGGAATGTAAACTTGTTCAACCACATTGGAAAGAAGTATGGAGGTTCCTCAAAAGACTTCACATAGAACTCCCCTATGACCCAGCAATCCCACTTTTGGGCATTTACCCAAATGGTTACAAACAAGACCACACTAAAGCTACCAGCACAACAATGTTTATTGCAGCATTATTTACCATAGCTAAGATATGGAACCAACCCAGATGCCCCTCAGTAGATGAATGGATCAAGAAAATGTCGTATATATACACAATGGAATTCTATGCCTCCATCAGAAAGAATGACATTGCCCCATTTGTTAGGAAATGGAAACACTTGGAAAAAATTATATTAAGTGAAGTAATCCAGGCCCAAAGAAACATAGGTTCTATGGTTTCCCTTATTTGTAATATCTAGTATATGCATGAGTCAAGCAGAAAAGGTCAGATAATGTGATGTCAGGAAAATGAACCCTTAGATGTGTATTTTAATGTTTTTTCTTTCATGCATGTGTTTCTAATGCATTTATAAGATTATCTCTTTGTTGCTTTGTATGTCCCTCCCCCACAGTATAACCCCTGCTTTCACTATATTTGATGTCAGTATAACTAGTGGAGGAGATGGGGAAAAACCAGTTCTATAAGGATACAGGTGGACCTGTTGCAACAATGAGAAGCACAAGTTGTCATGTCCAAAACGAGCTTTACAACGTCGGTGAGGGGGTGGGGAGGGGGGGGGAAGGAATAGGATTGGGATGGGGGGGAGGGGTGAGGCTGGGAAGGGATGTGAAGGGTAAACAAAGGAGGAGGCTGCAATGCTTGGTAAGAAATGTACACATTATCCTGCCCATGTAATTGTAACTCCTCTGTACAGTATGTTCACAAATAAAATTAAATTAAATTTAAAAAAAGAAAAGAAATAATCTAATTATATAGTTTTAATATTCCTTATATAGAAAGAATAAGCATGAGCTCATCTATGAACTTTCTACCAGATACCCTAGGCAGAATGAAAACTTCTCTAAAGAGATTTTTACAGGCAAAGCACTTGACACTTTAGTTAATCATTTTCTGCCATGAGTTAGATGAATCTGGGAAGGGGTTGTATGGACTCCTACCTAGTAAAATTAGGAAAGGACAATCTTCTATTGTGACTGTTAAGTTTCTTCATACTTTATCAGATGTGTATTCCATTTTCATATGGTAGCTTATTTTATCTTTAGACATCATATGTCATTGGGAGTTCTTTTACTGAATTGTTAAAAATCTACTTAGAGTCTGTCACTGTGCAGAGCCCAATACAAATATTATTTTCCTTAAACAATACTACATTTATGTTCAGCCTCTTCTGGGTCAGTTGGATATTGTCTTCCAAAGATGGGATCAATTCAGATTGTCCCATCTTTGGGAAGACTTGTCCATGACTCTGCCACTCGTCTTAGTTTTGGAGCTTATTCTCTTGTGGAAGACTGGACACATATGAGACCTGGGAATAGCTGAATCTTGCAAATTTGATGAAGGGATACTCAAGGAGGAAAAAGCAATAATAAAGTATGTTTTTCTTGAAAAAAAAAGATGGAGCACATATTTGTTTGTCTTTTTGTTATCATAACTACAATTTAATGTACCGTCTTATGCACATTATATTAATTAAACTTCTTTGCATTTTATTAGAGATTCTGTAGCTGGTGGCCATATGAGTTTAGATAATTCATCAAATGACACCTATTTGGGAGGTGACTAATTTTGTCTCTAAATTCAGAAATTTCTAAATATTTTCTTTTGATTGTAAAGATGATGTAAAAAGGGTTACAATTACATCTGTGGAACACTGTTACCTCCTTTATCATTTTATTTTCTTTCCCTTCTACTCCCCCATCCCCCTACAATTTCTAAATCATGGACATCTTTTTCCAACTTGCTTAGGGGTGTCTTTTCTATGTTTTTAATAAACTTTGAAGGATGGTATATGTTGGTTCTATTCATCACAACACTGATTTCTTTTGAAATATCAATTTCAGCCTTTTCTTCTTTGTATCCTTAGAGCATCCAGCACAGCTTGATTATAGTAAATACCCAGTGTCAATGGGTAGAAAATGATAGACAGTGATATTAAAAACTCAAGAAGAACAGAGAATTGGCTAACCTATAAAGTCATTGATGTTTGCTCAATTCCGAATTGTCTCTGGGATTTCCATTCCCTGGTATCTGAGCCACTGAAAAACACTCTGTCCTTTGAGTACAGGGAAAAACCTCTGCCTTCTTACCAATAAAATGTAGTCCCACAAAGGAAACATGCACATATAGTCCAGTTGTTCATTTGTCAGTTTGTAGCTAATCAAAAGGGAAATTATCCAGAGTTAGCCTCTTCCACTTAGTTGGGTCACTACAAAGAAAATCCAGATCTTTGTAAGAAGAAAATGAAAGCAGCAGAGAGACATCTGTTACAGACTTTGAAGATAACAACTATGAAGTTCCTATGACATGACCTATAGTTGGACTCTAGAGGAACCACTGTGTTGTGAAGATGTCAGTGCTATGAACACAAGGATCTGAATTCTTCTACAAATCAAGAAAGCATAGAGGAAGAATCCACATTCCATAAGGAATACCACTTTGGTTATGAGATACCACAGACTCAGTCAAGCCAAATCTGTATTTCTTATCCATAGAGACTGTAAGAATAAAAAGTACAAATAGCATAATTTTAAATATTTCTGGTATTTGTTTTGTAGTGATAGAAAATGAATGTACTCATCAAAAGAAAATCTTACTGTAAAACTATCATAATGACATGGTCCAACTGTCATGTCGGGTAGGTAAGCACACATCAAACTGGGTGTGTCACATTACTCCATCTTATAATACTTCCAGGTATTTGGAAGTGGCTATTCTCCTACTATTAAAACTAAGTTGAATGAACTATTAACTATAAAGCAGTTGGGGGGGGGACATAACTCATAACAAAGTATATGAAGGCATTTCATCAAACCAAAACCATCAAACCATACTATCCATTATACAAAGGGTTTGAGATAAAAATAAAAATAAATGCATTTTTACTCTTGCCTTTCTATTTGTTAGCATGCCTTTTTCCAAAACTTTATACACTAAATAGAAGCTACATGTCAAAAATATACTGAGTTCATAGGTAGTCAAAATGTGTTTGAAAGAACAGAAAATATAATCCCACTAAAGTACTTAATTTCATCAAGTATTATATAATTCATAGAATAATATACCTAAATAATAGCACCCTACAGGAACATTTCTTTAGTTAAGTAGTCACAGACTAAAGATATCATCAAAGTATCATCTAAATGTCCAATTTTGCACAAGTCATTCACATTTTAAGAAACATAAACACTTTTTTATACCTCTAATCAAAAGATATTATTTATTCACACATAAGGATGTGATACAAAAATTTTTCAAAAATGTTTGACAACATAGAATTTTGAAGCAATTTTCTCATTAGACTAAAAATAAGATGTAAATTAAATTTATATACAAATTAAAAGTACACATTTATTTGAATAAATCTGCTAACATGTGTCTTATTATATAACGTATTGTCTATTTTTACTCCCTTTCCTAAGTAAACAAGTTTAATCACAATAATTTATTTATAGGTGGGTCATTGTCAGAGACACTTTCAAGCTTTTAGAGACATATTACTAAAACTCATGTAAGTTCACAGTATTAAAATTGCAATATAATGCCGGGCACCAGTGGCTCACCCCTGTAATCCTTGCTACTCAGGATGCTGAGATATGAGGATCTCGGTTCAAAGCCAGCCAGCCCTGGCAGGAAAGTCCATGAGACTCTTATCTCCAATAAACCAGTAGAAAACCAAAAGTGGCTCTGGCTCAAGCGGTAGAGCGCTCGCCTTGAGCTGAAGAGCACAGGGCAGCGCCCAATCCCAGAGTTCAAGCCCATAATGGGCCAAAAAAAAAAAAACCCACAAAATAAAATTGCAATATAAATACTTAAATAAGGCTAATGTATAATACAAATTTTAATTAGCCAATTTCACTATTTTTTCCACACAGATGAAACATGTGTGTGTGTGTGTGTGTGTGTGTGTGTGTATAAAAATTTTCCCCAAAAAGCCATGGGGTTTTCAACAGCTATCATCACTACAAACTCTCTGTGCTTATATATATATATATATATATATATATATATATATATATATATAGTATGAGTGAGAATACCCCTGAAAAACAGCTTAGTATATCACTTTTACAATAAACATAAAATTTAAAAAGTGTCAAAAAATTGAATGAGAACAAATAATTAAGCTAATTATGCTACTAAAGTGATTAAGAACCCAACCCTGGATGAATTATATTCTTGATTTCCCAAAGGAGAAGTAGGAAAAATAAGACCACTAGTGATTGTTCTTTTCCCTAATTCTCCGAGCCAAGGAAGAATGCTGTGATCAGAGATTAAGAAATGCAGAAGTGACATCTCTCTCCTGTGATCCAGAATTCAGAAAGGACCAGGAGATTTGCTGGAGATATGAAATTTTTATATAATATTCACAGGATATATTGAACACATCAATAAGGTGAGATGAACTTTGTAAGCTATGTAATTGGGTAAAAACATGGATAAAAATAAAACAATGGACCAAATGATTTAATTTCTGAAAAGCAGCTGAAGTCTTGGCTTCTATCAGGCACCCTAAGCAAGTTAAGAATCATAATAAGAAAAAAATAAAGAACAAAAAAACAAAAACGGGTCATTAGGAAGATTTTATTTTGAGTCTGTGGAAAACACAGCAAGTTAAACTAAATATACTAAATGAAACAAACAAGAAGAGCGATGCCATAAGGAGTCCCAGGATCCCTGATCTCCTCATTGAATTCATGATGATCATATATGACTTAAATTATTGCATTTTTCCAGATTGACAAATGTAATTGTGGAGAGTGATGAAAGAAACTGTGGGACCGTAGCTTTTCTGCTAGAAAGTACTTGGGAGTGCACAGATGCTGCATACATTCTGAGGCTGGGAAGGGTAAGAAGGTAATGAGATTTGGGACCAAGAACAATTACAGTGTCTTAAGCTTCAAATGCAGTATAATTGGGACTGCAGAGTAGACAAAACAATTGAGTTTAATGTATTCATAATGTTGTCAGAAGTTCAGTAAACAGACCCTGGAGGTGTAGAGTTATAGAGCATAAGTCAAATGACAGAACAACACCGATTCAGCCACTAGAAAACTCAGGTAGTGTAAAATGAAAGTGTGTCCTTGATGATTTTGTGGGCACAACATTAGTAAATATTGCATATAGTTAATATGAAGTGTAAATTGCCACCTACTGAATTCTTTCAAATGTGTATACAGAAGAAAATAAAAGTAAAATAATAATACTAAAGGTTTGATGAGAAGATAAAGAATAAACTTGGCCTGGAAAGAGTCATAGATAACTTTTAAAGGACTAAGAAGAAATATAAAGAACAACTTCTTGATTTGATATCGAAGAACTATCAAAAGGCCATAGTAATCTCTAAAACAACATTTGAACCAATATTTTCTGTTACAAAATTAAATACACAGGTGAAATAATCTGATTGAATATCTATTGAATTTCATTTGTTGGTATGTCATTTAGTAAAGGAGTCACTCATGCCTAAGCTCCATGAGAATGGAACACATCTAATCCATTTTAGTTCAACACAAGTGTGTATCAAAAGGCATAAAGTATATGTCTAACAAAAATATATTACATAAAAAACAATCACTATAGTCCAATAATAATCACAAATATGGTAAATTTCATGTAATATGAAGTGGCTCAATGAGAGAAATAGAAATTTTCTTTTCATATCAACTTCAGAGAATAAACCTAAAACTGGATACTTAGGCTTTCCAGTTGTCTTTGATTGTGCAATAGGATCATATTTAAAGTCTTCTTCATTATTTAGTAATAATTTTTACATATATTTTAATGCCAACATATACAAAATTTCTTATTTTCATTACTAGTTTGCAACCAATCATTCATATAACTCTATTGTATGTTTTCTGTGATGCAATGTGCATGCACAGTATTATGCATGCTTTTACTTATCATATTTTCAAAGTTCCTTAAGATAAATTCTTAAAAATCAGCTATACAAAAAGGAAAATCTCCTTTTGTCCAAAGTTACCCACTCCTCTTTTCATCAAGAAAAAGAGTTAGTATATTCTTCTTGTTTTTTTTTTTTTTTTTTTTTTTTTTTTTAGTCAAGTCGTGGAGCCTGAACTCTGGGCCTGGGCGCTGTCCCTCAGCTTTTCAGCTCAAGGCTAGCACTCTACTACTTATGCCACAGCAGCACTTCTGGCTTTTTTTTTTCTGCTTATGTGGTGCTGAGGAATCAAACCCGGGCCTCATGCATGCAAGACAAGTGCTCTATCACTGAGCCAACTTCCCAGTCCATTTTTCTTGTTCTTTTTTTTATGTTTTTTTCAAGTAGTTGTATAAGAATTGACATTTAAGAAAGCAGTTTATGAATACAGTACCTCTTTTATTTGTGAACATACTGTACAGAGGGGTTACAATTACATGGGCAGGATAATGTGTACATTTCTTACCAAGCATTGCACGCTCCTCCTTTGGTTTACCCTTCACATCCCTTCCCAGCCTCCGCCCTCCCACCCCAATCCCAATCCTTCTCCTTCCCCCCCTTCCCCTGCCTCCCCACCCCCCCTGCACCGAAGTTGTAAAGCTCCTTTTGGACATGACAACTTGTACTTCTCATTGTTGCAACAGGTCCACCTGTATCCTTAAAAAACTGGTTTTTCCCCATCTCCTCCACAAGTTATACTGACATCAAATATAGTGAAAGCACTGGTTATACTGTGGGGGAGGGACATACAAAGCAACAAAGAGATAATCTTGTAAATGCGTTAGAAACACATGCATGAAAGAAAAAACATTAAAATACATATCTAAGGGTTCATTTTCCTGACATCACATTATCTGACCTTTTCCGCTTGACTCATACATATACTAGATATTGCAAATGAGGGAAACCATGGGACCTATGTTTCTTTGGGCCTGGCTTACTTCACTTAATATAATTTTTTTCAAGATTTTCCATTTCCTAACAAATGGGGCAGTGTCACTCTTTCTGATGGAGGCATAGAATTCCATTGTGTATATATACCACATTTTCTTTTTATTTTATTTTATTTTATTTTATTTTATTTTATTTTATTTTATTTTTGAACATACTGTACAGAGGGGTTACAATTACATAGGCAGGATAATGCGTTCATTTCTTAACAAGCATTTCAGCCTCCTCCTTTTGTTTACCCTTAACATCCCTTCCCAGCATTCCCCCTCCACCCCAATCCCAATCCCAAACATTCTCCTTCCCCCCCTTCCCCCCCCCACCGACGTTGTAAAGCTCGTTTTGGACATGACAACTTGTACTTCTCATTGTTGCAACAGGTCCACCTGTATCCTTAAACAACTGGTTTTTCCCCATATCCTCCTCAAGTTATACTAACATCAAATATAGTGAAAGCAGGGGTTATACTGTGGGGGAGGGACATACAAAGCAACAAAGAGATAATCTTATAAATGCATTAGAAACACATGCATGAAAGAAAAAAAACATTAAAATACATACCTAAGGGTTCATTTTCCTGACATCACATTATCTGACCTTTTCTGCTTGACTCATGCATATACTAGATATTGCAAATGAGGGAAACCATGGGACCTATGTTTCTTTGGACCTGGCTTACTTCACTTAATATAATTCTTTTCAAGATTTTCCATTTCCTAACAAATGGGGCAATGTCACTCTTTCTGATGGAGGCATAGAATTCCATTGTGTATATATACCACATTTTCTTTTTATTTTATTTTATTTTATTTTATTTTTGAACATACTGTACAGAGGGGTTACAATTACATGGGCAGGATAATGCGTTCATTTCTTACCAAGCATTTCAGCCTCCTCCTTTTGTTTACCCTTAACATCCCTTCCCAGCATTCCCCCTCCACCCCAATCCCAAACGTTCTCCTTCATCCCCTTCCCCCCCCCCCCACCGACGTTGTAAAGCTCGTTTTGGACATGACAACTTGTACTTCTCATTGTTGCAACAGGTCCACCTGTATCCTTAAACAACTGGTTTTTCCCCATCTCCTCCTCAAGTTATACTAACATCAAATATAGTGAAAGCAGGAGTTATACTGTGGGGGAGGGACATACAAAGCAACAAAGAGATAATCTTATAAATGCATTAGAAACACATGCATGAAAGAAAAAAACATTAAAATACATATCTAAGGGTTCATTTTCCTGACATCACATTATCTGACCTTTTCTGCTTGACTCATGCATATACTAGATATTGCAAATAAGGGAAACCATGGGACCTATGTTTCTTTGGGCCTGGCTTACTTCACTTAATAAAATTTTTTTCAAGTTTTTCCATTTCCTGACAAATGGGGCAATGTTATTCTTTCTGATGGAGGCATAGAATTCCATTGTGTATATATACCACATTTTCTTGATCCATTCACTACTGAGGGGCATCTGGGTTGGTTCCATATCTTAGCTATGTAAATAATGCTGCAATAAACATTGTTGTGCTGGTAGCTTTAGTGTGGTCTTGCTTGTAACCATTTGGGTAAATGCCCAAAAGTGGGTTGCTGGGTCATAGGGGAGTTCTATGTGAAGTCTTTTGAGGAACCTCCATACTTCTTTCCAAAGTGGTTGAACAAGTTTACATTCCCACCAACAATGAAGTAAGGTTCCTTTCTGTCCACATCCCCTCCAGCATCTGTTGTTGTTAGAGTTCTTGATTTTTACCTTCCTAACTGGGGTGAGGTGATATCTCAATGTTGTTTTGATTTGCATTTGTTTTATGGCTAGGGACGTTGAACATTTCTTCATGTGTCTATTGGCCATCCTTCTTTCTTCTTCAGAGAATTTTATCTTTAAGACTTTTGCCCACTTATTTATTGGGCAGTTGTTTCTTTGAGGATTTGTTGTTGGGTGGTTTAATTTTTTGAGTTCCAAGTATATTTTAGATATGAGACCCTTGTCCGTTGTATGGCTAGTAAAGATCATCTCCCAATCTGTGGGCTTTCTATTGATCTTGCTAGCTATGTCATTTGCCCTGCAGAAGCTCTGCAACTTCATGCAATCCCATTTGTCCAACCTTTCTTTGATTTGTTGTGTTTCCGGGTCTCTATTCAAAAAATTTTGGCCTGAGCCAAGAAGACCTAGGGTTCTCCTCTTCCATCCTGTAATGTTTTCAGAGTGTCTGCTTTGAATTCAAGGTCTTTGATCCATTTGGAGTTGATTCTGGTGCAGGGAGATATAGAAGGATCTAGCTTTAGTTTTCTACATGTAGTTAACCAATTTTACCAGCACCATTTACTGAAGAGGCTGTCTTTCTTCCATTGTATTGTTTTAGCTCCCTTATCGAAGATTAGATGGCTATAGGTTTGTAGGTTCATTTCTGGGTTTTCAATTCTATTCCATTGGCCCTGACGTCTGTTCTTATGCCAATACCAAGCTGTTTTGATTACTATGGCTTTATAGTAGAGTTTGAAATTTGGTATTGATATTCCTCCAGCAGTGTTCTTTCCGTTGAGGAGCGTTTTTGCTATTCGGGGTCTTTTATTGTTCCATATGAATTTTTGGATTGCCTCCTCTATTTCCTTGAAGAATGAGTGTGGAATTTTGATAGGTATCGCATTGAATTTGTAGATAGCCTTTGGAAGTATTGCCATTTTCACGATGTTAATCTTGCCAATCCAGGAGCATGGGAGGTTTTGCCATTTTTTAAGTTCTGTGTTGATTTCCTTTTTCAAGATTTTAAAGTTTTCATCATAGAGGTCCTTCACTTCTTTGGTTAAGTTAATTCCTAGGTATTTTATTTTTTGTGGGGCTATTACAAATGGAGTTGCTTTCCTAATTTCAGCCACACTTTTCTCATTGTTGGCATATAGAAAAGCCATTGATTTTGGGGGGTTAATTTTATAACCTGCTACTTTGCCAAAGTTTTGAATCAGCTTGAGTAATTTGGGAGTGGAGTCTATGGGATTCTTTACATACAAGATCATGTCATCTGCAAAGAGGGAGAGTTTTATTTCTTCTTTCCCTATTTGGATCCCCTTTATGTCTGCATCTTGTCTTATTGCTGTAGCTAGGCATTCTAATACTAGATTGAAGAGAAGTGGAGAGAGTGGGCATCCTTGTCTTGTTCCTGAGTTAAGAGGAAATGGCTTTAGTTTTTCACCATTGAGTATAATGCTGGCTGTAGGTTTGTCATATACAGCCTTTATTGTATTGAGGAATGTTCCATGGATTCCTAATTTTTCCAGAACCTTCATCATAAAGGGGTGTTGGATCTTGTCAAATGCTTTTTCTGCATCTATTGAGATAACCATGTGGTTCTTATTCTTGCTCCTGTTGATGTGATGATTAATATTAATTGATTTGCGTATATTGAACCAGCTTTGCATCCCTGAAATGAATCCTGTTTGATCATGGTGTATGATTTTTTGGATGAATTGTTGAAGTCGATTGGCCAAAATTTTGTTGAGAAGTTTTGCATCAATGTTCATCAAAGAAATGGGTCTATAGTCCTCTTTCTTTGATGAGTCCCTGCCTGGTTTGGGGATGAGGGTTATGATGGCTTCATAGAATGTGTTCGGTAGTGAGCTTTCTCTTTCAATTTCATTGAAGAGTTGGAGGAGTATTGGTGTGAGCTCTGCTTTGAAGGCCTTGTAAAATTCCGCTGTAAAACCATCTGGTCCTGGACTTTTCTTAGCTGGGAGGTCTCTTATTGCTGTTTCTATTTCAATGCTTAATATGGGCCTGTTAAGCTGGTTTAACTCATCTTGGTTTAGTTTTGGCATGTCAATATTTGCTAGGAAAAGGTCCATTTCTGTCAAGTTCTCAAACTTATTAGCATAAAGTTTTGAGAAGTATTCCCTTATAATGTTCTGAATCTTGGTTGTTTCCGTGGTGATGTTTCCATTCTCATCTCTGAATTTATTAATTTGGGTGTGTTCTCTCCTTTTTCTGATAAGGTTTGCTAAGGGTATGTCAATTTTGTTAAGTTTTTCGAAGAACCAACTCTTTGTTTTGTTGATTCTTTCTATAGTTTTTTTGGATTCTAATTCATTTAATTCTGATTTAATTTTGATTATTTCTTTCCGTCTACTCGATTGGGGTTTATCTTGCTGCTCTTTTTCAAGGAGGTTTAGATGTGTCATTAAATTGCTAGTTTGCGATCTCTCCAATTTGTTGATGTAGGAGCTCAGAGCTATAAACTTGCCTCTGAGTACTGCCTTTGCTGTGTCCCAGAGGAGCTGGTAATTTGTGTGTTCATTTTTGTTGAATAGCATGAACATTTGAATTTCCTTTCTAATCTCTTCCATGACCCACTCATGATTCAGCAGTGTGTTGTTCAGCCTCCATGTGATACCGGACTTTCTTTGGTGGCTTTTGGTGTTGAGTTCTAATTTTATTCCCTTGTGGTCAGAGAGAATGCAAGGTATAACTTCAATGTTTCTGAATTTAGACAAGTTTGCTTTGTGGCCTAAAATGTGATCTATTTTAGAAAACGTTCCATGTGCTGCTGAGTAGAACGTGTATTCTGATGCTGCTGGGTGAAATGTTCGGTAAATGTCTGTTACGTCTAGTTGATCTATGCAGCTGTTTAGATCTGCGGTTTCTCTGTTGAGTTTTTGCCGAGTTGATCTATCTAGTGGGGAGAGTGGTGTGTTAAAATCCCCAACAATTAATGTCTTTGGATCTATATAGGATTTGAGGGAAAGTAATGTTTCTTTGATGAATTTGGGTGCTCCAATGTTTGGCGAATAGATATTTAGAATTGTAATATCCTCCTGAGGAGAGATCCCTTAATTAGTATGTAGCGACCTTCTTTATCTCTTCTCACGAATTTTAATTTGAAGTCTATTTTATCTGATATTAGGATTGCAACTCCCGCCTGTTTATGAGGGCCGTTTGCTTGGTAGATTTTGTTCCAGCCTTTAACCTTGAAAATATGTTTGTTTTTACGGGCAAGATGTGACTCCTGCAGGCAGCAGATAGAAGGGTCTTGTTTTTTAATCCAATTAGACAGTCTATGTCGCTTAATTGAAGAGTTCAGTCCGTTAACGTTAAGAGATAGGACTGAGAGGTATTTGGGAGTTCCTGCCATGTTATCCACCTTCTTGGGGGCTGTGAAAGCTGGGTTCTTCCTAAGGTTCTTGGATTCTCAGTTTGGGTGCAGTTTCTTGGCCTTTGTTGCGTTCTTGTTGGTTTTCTATGTGTAGGACATCTTTAAGAATCTTTTGTAGGGCTGGTTTGGTGGAGATGTATTGTTTCAATTTTTCTTTGCTATGGAAGGTTTTTATTTGGCCTTCAGTTATGAAGGAGAGTTTAGCTGGGTACAGTATTCTTGGTTGATAGTTGTTTGTTTTTAGGGCATGGCATATGTCATTCCAGGTTCTTCTTGCTTTGATTGTCTCTGCTGAGAAATCTGAGGTGATTCTAATTGATTTCCCTTTATAGGTGATTACCCTTTTCTCCTTGAGAGCTTTAAGGATCTTTTCCTTGGTCTGGGTTGATCCTGTGTGGATTATAATGTGACTGTGGAATGTCCTATTCTGGTCTGGTCTATTTGGTATTCTAAAAGCTTCTTGTATCTGAATAGGCCTATCTTTTTGTATGTTTGGGAAGTTCTCTGCTAGGATCCTGTTAAACAAATTTCCTAGACCATTAACTTCTGTTTCTAGGTGCTCCTCTACACCCATTATCCTTAGATTGGGCCTTCTGATGGTGTCTTCCAGGTGTTGGATAGACCTATCATATTTCTTGGACTTGTCTTGGATGGTTGTATGTTCTTTCTGTATAATATCTAGGCTGTCTTCAATCCCTGAGATTCGATCTTCTGCATGGTCTAACCTGCTGTCAAGACTCTCTACTTTGTTTTTTATCTCTTTTCCTTCTAATTGGTCAGCTTTGATGGCTTCAAGTTCTTTGTTGAAGCTCTGTTTTAGGTCTTGTATGAATTTCTTTACTTCCTTAATTTGGTGTTCAGTGTTTGTTCTCAAATCACTTAGTTGATTGGTTATGGTTTCTTTGGACTCCCATTCCTTCTGTTGGGTTCCATTCAGCATTCCCTTTGTGGTCTCCCTGACTTCCTTCAGCTCTTTGTTAATGGATTCCATGAATGCCTTTAGTGATCTTTGTGTATTCTATACCTGGTCTCTTAATTTGTGAATTACTCTTTGATTAGTTTCCTCCCTTCTGTGGGATTCCTGCAGTTCTCTTTGAGTGTTCTCTGCCTGCTCACGCCATTCCTCCCTTTCTCTTTGAGTATTCTCAAGTTGTTCACACAAATCCTGTATCAGTTTTTGAGAAGCTTCCTCACGCTTATGATATTCCTGTATAAACTTCTGGGATGCCTCCTCTCTCTCCCTATTACGCTCATACAGAGTCCTTTGTACATTGTCAAACTTCTCATTTATCATGTTTGCTATTAGTGTTTGTAGAGCTATTTGGGAACTCTCCTCTGGATTATTCTTTATCTGTTCTAATCCCTGATTATCAAGGTTGGGAATTGAGATACCCGTATTTGCCATTTTTCTTGTGTTTTTCCGGCTTACTCTACCCATTTGAGATGAAGATAGCACCAGTTTTGTGCTAGAACACTATCTTAAGGCAACCATCAACCAAAGTTTGCATTTGTACCGTCAATAGTCTACAGATACAATCTAGTTCAACAGATACATCTATTCAACATCAAACGACTATATGTTAAAGGACTTCGAACCTCAGAAAAGAATTTGGAAAACCAGAAATTATTAGGATTAGGGAGAGATGTGGGTAAAAAATGGGAATAGATTGGTGTGGGGAGGCACAGGGAGAGTTAACTATGTCCTAATCACCGTGCAGGAAATGGGTTGGGTAGGATGCAAGTAGAGAGAGAGAGAAAAAGAAGAGACGGAAAGGGGAATAAAGAGAGACCAGAAAAAGAATAGAAACGTAAAAATTAATGTTATTATAGAGGTTAAAAGACCGTCTATTTAGAGAGGAATGTGAATATGTTCAGAGAAGGGGAGGGACATAGAGGAGATGTGAAAATCTTTAAGGATGGGAAAGGGAGAAGAAAAGATCAGAAGTTCAGTAGAGCTAGATAAAAAACAAAAAGATAATTAAGAAAGAAAGAAAAAGAGAAAGAAGACAAGAAAAGAAAGGAAAACTCTCATTCACGTATTCCTAAAATAAAAATTCTAAGATGAGAAAAAAAAAACGTTACTGAAAAACAATTATTTTTTCAGAAGAGGCAAAAATTAAAGATTAATAAAAGTTTTAGAAGGGAAAAAAAATTTATATATATATATATATACATATATATATATATATATAAGGTAACAAAAAACAAAAAACAAGCAAAAAAAAAGAAAAGAAGAAGAAGAAGAAGAAAAAAAAAAGTCTTTTGATTTTTTTTTTGGGGGGGGAGGAGTGGGAAGAATCCTGTATCTCCCTTTTGTCTGCAACCAGTCTCTTGTTGGAGTCTCTGGTCAGCTTGAGGTCCTGTGGCTTGATTGGTTTCTTAAGTCGGTTGGTTGGAAGAAGCAGAAAAATGCTCCGCTTTACCCAAGATTTTGAGATCCCCCTCCCAGGTTAGTTTTCTGGGAGGGTGGTCTGCTTTGAGAGTCACAAAAGAGGGGGATGTGGTGATGAGGCTAGGTTCTGGGTAGAGTTGAGGCCTTTCAACAAACAGTAGCTTTTCCCTGGGGCTATTTTGTGATAAAGCTCACAGCGCCCAGCCTGGAGCCATTCTCAGGGTTTCTGTTTTTCAATTGATTGTGGTGGCTGCTAGAGGGAGGGGCAGCCTCTGGCTCTGGTTACCCAGTGAGGCAAGGCACTCCGATGGCTGGCGCCTGAGCTGGGTGACTTTTCCCTGGATGGAGCTGAGTCTGGCATGTCACTTCGCCGTTAAGTTCTTGTGACCTGCTAAATGACTCATTTTATTCCAAGGCCTGAGCTGGAGCTAGCAGCTCCTCCGAGCTTTGTCGGTATCCAAGATGGAGATCACCGGTGCTGGGGAGGAGGGGTGGCCTTCCCTCCTCTGCTCCCTGAGGAGTGAGGATGTCGGGCTTGTACTCACGCCGAGTCTTGGATCCTGGGTCGTCTCTGGTCTGCAAACAGCAGGATGAATATGTTCGCTCCTTGTCGGTTCTTGTTGGTGTTGAGTAGAATCCGCTCGTCCGCTGTGTCTGGCTCCTTCGTCCCCGACTCTCTGTGTCTCAGGTATGACTCCGCGGCGGTGGTCGCCGCCGCGACCCCGCCGCTGGAGCGGCAGCTGATGCGTTTCCTTGGCTTCCCCTCTCTTGTCTAACTCTCTGTCCTGTGATGGCACACTTGGTGTGATTCTCTGGCTTAGGACTGTTCACTGGAATTCTAAAACTACTTTCTATGCGAGAGCTTGTTCAGATTCCAGCTTCTCCTCCGCCATCTTCCCAGAACTCCATGGAAGGTTTTTATTTGGCCTTCAGTTATGAAGGAGAGTTTAGCTGGGTTCAGTATTCTTGGTTGATAGTTGTTTGTTTTTAGGGCATGGCATAGATCATTCATGGCTCTTCTTGCTTTGATTGTCTCTGCTGAGAAATCTGAGGTGATTCTAATTGGTTTCCCTTTATAGGTGATTACCCTTTTCTCCTTGACAGCTTTAAGGATCTTTTCCTTGGTCTGGGTTGATCCTGTGTGGATTATAATGTGACTGTGGGATGTCCTATTCTGGTCTGGTCTATTTGGTATTCTAAAAGCTTCTTGTATCTGAATAGGCCTATCTTTTTGTATGTTTGGGAAGTTCTCTGCTAGGATCCTGTTAAACAAATTTCCTAGACCATTAACTTCTGTTTCTAGGTGCTCCTCTACACCCATTATCCTTAGATTGGGCCTTCTGATGGTGTCTTCCAGGTGTTGGATAGATCTATCATATTTCTTGGACTTGTCTTGGATGGTTGTATGTTCTTTCTCTATAATATCTAGGCTGTCTTCAATCCCTGAGATTCGATCTTCTGCATGGTCTAACCTGCTGTCAAGACTCTCTACTCTGTTTTTTATCTCTTTTCCTTCTAATTGGTCAGCTTTGATGGCTTCAAGTTCTTTGTTGAAGCTCTGTTTTAGGTCTTGTATGAATTTCTTTACTTCCTTAATTTGGTGTTCAGTGTTTGTTCTCAAATCACTTAGTTGATTGGTTATGGTTTCTTTGGACTCCCATTCCTTCTGTTGGGTTCCATTCAGCATTCCCTTTGTGGTCTCCCTGACTTCCTTCAGCTCTTTGTTAATGGATTCCATGAATGCCTTTAGTGATCTTTGTGAATTCTCTACCTTGTCTCTCAATTCCTGTATTACTCTTTAATTAGCTTCCTCCTGTTCGTGGGATTCCTGTAGTTCTCTTTCCTTCTGTTCGTGGGATTCCTGCAGTTCTCTTTGAGTGTTCTCAGCCTGCTTGGGCCATTCCTCCCTTTCTGTTTGAGTATTCTCAAGTTGTTCATGCAAATCCTGTATCAGTTTTTGAGTAGCTTCCTCAAGCTTATGATATTCCTGTATAAGCTTTTGGGATGCCTCCTCTCTCTCCCTTTCACGCTCATACCGAGTCCTTTGTAAGTTGTCAAACTTCTCATTTATCATGTTTGCCACCAGTGTTTGTAGAGCTATTTGGGAACTCTCCTCTGGATTATTCATTATCTGTTCTGACCCCTGATTATCAAGATTGGGAATTGAGATATCCGGATTAGCCATTATTCTTGTGTTTTTCCCGCTTACTCTGCCCATTAGAGATGAAAATAGCACCAGTTTTGTGCTAGAACACTTAAGGCAACCATCAATCAAAGTTTGCATTTGTGCAGTCAATAGTCTACAGATACAATCTAGTTCAACAGATACATCTATTCAACATCAAACAACTATATGTTAATGGGCTTCAAACCTCATAGAAGAATTTGGAAAACCAGAAATTATTAGGATTAGGGAGAGATGTGGGTAAAAATAGGTATAGATTGGTGTGGGGAGGTACAGGGAGAGTTAACTATGTCCTAATCCCAATTCAGGAAATAGGTTGGGTAGGATGCAAGTAGAGAGAGAAAGAAAAAGAAGAAAGGGAAAGGTAAATGAAAAGAGACCAGAAAAAAATAGAAACGTAAAAATTAATATTATTATGGAGATTAAAAGACCATCTATTTAGAGAGGAATGTCAGTACATTAAGAGAAGGGAAGTGACATAGAGGAGAAGTGAAAAACTTTAAAAAAATTCTTAAAATATTATATAGGTATAAAGAGGTAGTACTGCTATTAAGGAATTAAAGTCTCAGAGGTTTTGAATTGAGTAATAAATTTGTGGATTAAGTGTGTACACAATGGGGGATAGGGTCTACTAGTTAACTACGGTTTATCTGAGGATGTGCAGGACAAGAGTTAAGTTACATGAAGAAGATCAAAAGAGAGGAAATGGTGAAAAGCATAAGAAAGGGAGAAAGAAAGATCAGAAGTTCAGTAGAGCTAGACAAAAAAACAAAAAGATAGTTAAGAAAGAAAGAAAAAGAGAAAGAAGTCAAGAAAAGAAAGGAAAACGCACATTCATGTATTCCTAAAATAAAAATTATAAGAGAAAAAAAGTTACTGGAAAACAATTATTTTTTCAAAAAAGGCAAAAATTAAAGATTAATAAAATTTTTAGAAAAGGAAAAAAAATATTTATATACATAAGGTACCAAAAAAATAAAGAGAAGAAGAAAAAAAAAGTTCTTTGATTTTTTTGGGGGGGAGGGGTGGGAAGAATCCTGTATCTCCCTTTTGTCTGTAACCAGCCTCTTGTTGGAGTCTCTGGTCAGCTTGAGGTCCTGTGGCTTGATTGGTTTCTTAAGTCAGTTTGTTCGAACAGGCAGAAAAATGCTCTGCTTTACCCAAGATTTTGAGATCCCCCTCCCAGATTAGTTTACTGGGAGGGTGATCTGCTTTGAGAATCACAAAAGACTGGGATGCAGTGGTGAGGCTAGGCTCTGGGTAGAGTTGAGGCCTTTCAACAATCAGTAGCATTTCCCTGGGGCTATTTTGTGAAAAAACTCACAGAGCCGAGCCTGGAGCCATTCTCAGGCTTTCTGTTTTTCAATTGATTGTTGAGGCTGCTAGAAGGAGGGGCAGCCTCTGGCTCTGGTTACCCAGTGAGGAAAGCCAGTCCAATGGCTGGTGCCTGAGCTGGGTGACTTTTCCCTGGATGGAGCTGAGTCTGGCAGGGCACTTGGCTGTTAAGTTCTTGTGACCTGCTAAATGACTCGTTTTATTCCAAGGCCTGAGTTGGAGCTGGCAGGTCCTCCGAGCTTTGTAGGTATCCAAGATGGAGATCACTGGTGCTGGGGGGGAGGGGTGGCCTTCCCTCCTCTGCTCCCTGAGAAGGAATGAGGACGTCGGGCTTGTACTCAGGTTTGGATCCTGGGTCGTCTCTGGTCTGCAAACTGCAGGATGAAAATATCCGCTCCTTGTTGGTTCTTGCTGGTGTTGAGTAGAATCCGCTCACCTGCTGCGTCTGGCTCCTTCGTCCCGGACTCTCTGTGTGAGCGCTCAGGTATGGCCCTGGCTGCGGTCTCCGCTGTGATCCTGCTGCCGCCGATGCCACAGCTGCTGGCAAGAGCTCAGATGTGTCTTCTTGCCTTGGCTTTCCCTCTCTTGTCTAACTCTCTGTCCTGTGATGGCACACTTGGTGTGATTCTCAGGCTTAGGACTGTTCACTGGAACTCTAAAAATGCTTTCTATGTGAGAGCTTATTCAGATTCCAGTTTCTCCTCCGCCATCTTCCCGGAACCTCTCTGAATACAGTATCTCTTGATCAATGTCACTCCTTTCAATATTATCACCCATCACACCCCAACCCATTCCTCCCCTTATACTAATTAAGTTTGTAAAAATGCAGAGAACTTAAAAATAAATAAAAACTCTCAGCTGGGCCCTGGTGGCTTGCACCTGAGCTCTGAGGATGAAGGTTCAAAGCCAGCTCAAGCAGGATAGTCCCAGGAGACTCTTTTTAACCACCAGAAAACCAGAAATGCTGTTGTAGCTCACGGTGGTAGAGCAGAATCCTTGAGCTGAAGCGATCAGGGACAGTTCCCAGGCCCAGAGTAAAAGCCCCATAATTGACTAAATAAATAAATTAATTAATTAAACCTTCAAAGGAAAACAGTTAATACATGGGCTAACAAGTCCAAGAGAGTCACAAATGAGTTTTAGAGAGTCTTCTCAGAAGAAAAATGGCCAATAGATATATGAAGAAATGTTTAACCTTCTGGCCATAAAGGAATGAAAACATCCGATATACCTCACCCCATTTGAAATGGTCATTATCAAGAAAATGAAAGTTAGCAGAAAATGAAGATTGGGCCAAAAGTGCTAACAGTCTTACAGTGCCAAGGAACCTAGAGCATAACTTTGGGTGGTATTGTCTTCACACTCCTCAGAGTGGTTACTTGTAATAGTACTATAACTTTTGTCTTTATTTCCTTCATGTATTCTATCTCATGGTCCATTCTCTGAATACTTACTTGACCAAGCAACATTCTCTTTACTTAGTTATTTTTGTTTTCATGTTTTACCTTCTGATAAGTTATGTTGTTTTTTTTTTTCTGTCTTTTAGCACTGTCTTAAAAACAAAAACAAAAACTTGATACAGTGAAAACAGACATAATTTGGGGAGGGAAAAGGAAAAAATAAATTGTTTAATTAGGGATACAGGTTGGCTCATTGCAACAATGAAATGTACAAGAGCTATGTCGAAAAAAGAACCTTACAATTTATCCGGGGGGGGGGTGGGCAGGGATGGGCAGTCAGGGGGGGAGTGTAGTTGAGAGGTTGAGAGGTGGGAGGGAAGGGATGGTAGGAGAAACAAAGGAGGAGGCAACAATGCTTGATAAGAAATGTACTCATTACCTTGCTCATGTAACTGTAAACTGTGACCCCTCTGTACATTATTTTAACAAGTAAATAACTTGCACAGTAAATATATTGCCAGAATTGAAGGTCCTTAGAGATTTAATTTAAATAACTAGATAATACCATGAACATTCATTTAGTCAGTGGTAGTTAGGGAGAGCTTCCTTTGAGCCAAATACTGCTTATCATCAGGTACACCTGTTATGATATTTAGGGTGATGTTCAAATTTAACTTTCATTGGGACAGTTCACTTGTAGCTTCTGAAAGCTCAGAGATGATGGATATATGAAAACCTGGATCAAGAATTACCAGATTTCATAGAAGAGGCTATCCAAAAATTCAAATGGAATAATAAAAGACCCCGAAAAACAAAAACAATCCTCAACAGAAAGAACACTGCTGGAGGAATATCAATACCAAATTTCAAACTCTACTATAAAGCCATAGTAATCAAAACAACTTGGTACTGGCACAAGAACAGACCTCAGGACCAATGGAATAGAATGGAAAACCCAGACCTATACCCATCTAATATTCGATAAGGGAGCTAAAAAAAATAGAATGGAAGAAAGACAGCCTCTTCAGTAAATGGTGCTGGTAAAATTGGTTAACTAGTTGTAGAAAACTAAAGCTAGATCCTTATATATCACCTTGCACCAGAATCAACTCCAAATGGATCAAAGACCTAAGAATCAAAGCAGACACTCTGATAACATTACAGGATGGAATAGGAGAAACCCTAGGTCTTCTTGGCACAGGCCAAAATTTTCTTAATAGAGACCCAGAAAGAGAACAAATCAAAGAAAGGTTGGACAAACAGGATTGCATGAAATTGCAGAGGTTCTGCATGACAAAGGACATAGCTAGCAAGATCAATAGAAAGCCCACTGATTGGGAGAAGATCTTTACTAGCCATACAAATATCTAAAATATACCTGGAACTCAAAAAATTAAATCCCCCAACAACAAATCTTCAAAGAAACAACTGCCCAATAAATAAGTGGGCTAAAGACTTAAAGAGAAACTTCTCTGTAGAGGAAAGAAGGATGGCCAATAGACACATGAAGAAATGCTCAACCTCCCTAGCCATAAAAGAAATGCAAATCAAAACAACATTGAGATACCACCTCACCCCAGTCAGAATGGCTATAATCAAGAACTCTAATAACAATAGATGCTGGAGGGGATGTGGACAGAAGGGTACCTTACTACATTGTTGGTGGGAGTGTAAACTTGTTCAACCACTTTGGAAAGCAGTATGGAGGTTCCTCAAAAGTCTCCACATAGAAATCCCCTATGACCCAGCAATCCCACTTTTGGGTATTTACCCAAATGTGTACAAAGCTACCAGCACGACTATGTTTATTGCAGCATTATTTACTATAGCCAAGGTATGGAACCAACCCAGCTGCCCCTCAGTAGATGAATGGATCAAGAAAATGTGGTATATATACACAATGGAATTCTATGCCTCCATCAGAAAGAATGACATTGCCCCATTTGTTAGGAAATGGAAAAACTTGGAAAAAATTATATTAAGTGAAGTAAGCCAGGCCAAAGAAACCTAGGTCCCATGGTTTCCCTTATTTGCAATAACTAGTATATGTGTGAGTCAAGCAGAAAAGATCAGATAATGTGATGTTAGGGAAATGAACCCTAAGATATGCATTCAGATGTTTATTTTTCTTTCATGCGATTGCTTCTAACACATTTATAAGATTATTTCTTTATTCCTTTGTATGTCCCTTCCCCACAGTATAACCCCTGCTTTCACTGTATTTGATGTCAGTATAACTTGTGGAGTGGAAGGGGAAAAACAAATTGTTTAAATAGGGATACAGGTGGACCCATTGCAACAATGAGATGTACAAGTCATTATGTCGAAAGTGAACTTTACAATTTTGTTGCGGGGTGGGGGGAGGGGGTTGGTGTGGGTAAGGGGAAGATTGGTGGAGGGGAAGGGGGAGGATGGGAAGGGATGAGAAGGGGAAATAAAGGAGGAGGCTACAATGCTTGATAAGAAATGTACTCATTATCTTCCCCATGTAATTGTAACACCTCTGTAGAGTATTTTCACAATAAAAAAAAGAAAAGAAAAGAAAAAGAATTACCAGATTTCAGTCTCTCTATAATAGAGGGGTGGTAAGGTCAATATCTAGAAGGGTAGACTAAGATTACCAGATGACATTACTTCCAGCATTGCTAGTTACTAGTCAAAGATACTAGCTGTATAAACAAGTGCATTATCTCAAACATTCTCTAAACATAGAGTGTGGTGAATACATTTTGAATGGTTATCTGGCAGTTTAATTACAGTCTATTTAGTAAAAATGTCAGTAACTCTTAGAAGCTCTGATTCTAGTTGGTAACTACATTAAAGCTATAGTTCCCAACTCTGTTGAGTTTATATATGACTAAGGAAGGAAAGGGGGATCCAAGGAAGTGGATCTGAACAATGGCAGAGAAGTAGCTGCATTCAAAATGTGAAGCATGATAGCCACAGTTCCAGTTATTCAACCCTAATGAAAACCTCTCACATTTGGCTGTAACTATGAGGTTACTATTGTATATACTTTTTTTTTTGGTCTGTCCTGGGGCTTGAACTCTCAGTTTGGGCGTATTCTCATTCTTTTATTTTTAATAAAATGAGATTTTTACCTAAATCCTATCTATTTCTCTCCAGATGAATAAGGTTACAAAACTCATTTCTTAGCTAAGATGACCAGATAAGAGATTCAGTCTTTCTTTTCTCTGTCTTCAAACTGGATCACTCTGCTGTGTGCATCAATGCTAGGCAAACTAATCTTTGCTAATAGCCAACTTAACCTCTAGGATTAGAACTGAGAGATAGAAATGATTGATTTGACTAGTTCATTGGCAAAAATAGCTATTATTCAATATTAAGCTCATCAGTGAAACCAAGGTGATATTGAAATTGTTATCTTCCAATTTCCTGTTTTCAAATGAAGAATTGGTAACAAAAATAATTAAGATTGTGTTTGCTGGTGTCTTGAAAATTTAATATTAGTCACACTAATTTACACTACTTTCTACTCTTTCTGAATTGCAATTGGAGTGATGTAGTGAAGACTAATCTCTCCAAATAATAAAGGCCATTACTTGTTTTGCATAGATCTTTGGTTTGTCCCAGTTCACATTCTTTCTATTGTCTTAGAGACAGTCCTCTACTCTTCCTTACTGCTGTTGTTATCACTGCTTTCTGAGCCTCACCATCCCACTTTAACCTCTGAACAATTTAGATGGTAGTGTTGCATAAGTAAGTAATCCTGGAGCATGTAATAAGAGCAACCAGCTTACCTGCTTTTCAAGTAGACCTTAAAGACAAATTTATCAATGTTCCAAAGACAATTGAAATTCCAATTATTTTTGAAATTACATAATTGCCTTTGAGACAATGAAGCAAATGAGGAAATGACTCTTCTCTTTTGCCCTCCATAAGACTGGAAAGTTGCTATGCAAGCCATGTGTCTTGCCCTTTATATAACTTAAACAATGTAATCTGTACTACAAATGCTATGTGATTTCTGGATATTTAATTTACTTCATTGTACTCTTCCCCCAAGTGGCATATGTTTTATATCAGTATATGCAACAAAGGTAAAGAAAAATAGGCAACTAAAGAAAAAAGTGTGAACCAAAAATTATTTTAATTGAACAATGTTTATTTTGTAAGACCTATACTTAATTCTGAGTAATAATCGTTGAGAGTACTATAGCATTGGGAAGAAAATTTGGATTTGAGCTGCTTAGTAGCCAAATCAAAGTGTGGGATGTTTAGATAAATAATTTGTCTCCCATTTAAAAAAATAGTTTATAAGAATTTTTTGTGTTGTTTTCCTTTGTCACTGTTTTTTGTTGTTGTTTTGTTGTTTTTTTTTAATGCACTATGCAATTTTTTAAAAAATTTCTTTTGTATGTTCTTCCCACTATGGTATAACTCCTGTTGTCTTTGTATTTGATTCTGGTGCCTTGCCCCTTGTATATACATTTTTCTAATTTGGAGAGTGGAAGGGAAATAACAAAATGTTGAAAAAAGGATACAAGTTGGCCCATTGTACCAATGAGATATACAAGACACTATCTTGAAAATGACCTTAACTACTTGGGCGGGGGGAGGGAGGAATTGGGGAGGCAAGAGGGAAGGGATAGTAGAAGAAAAGCAAAGTAGGGGGTAACTATGCTCAAGAGGAAATGTACTCATTACTCCCATAACAGTAACCCCTCTGTACAGTATTTTTTACAATAAAGATATTTTTAAAAATTTTGTTTCAATTGTGGTTTGAGCAGATGAAGGATTTTTACTCTAAAAGGAAGTGGAGAAAAGAACAGGTAAAACCTGCAGTTGAGAATAAGTTGACAATAAGAAAACATGTAAAGTTGAGCATATTGGCAATGACTAAGTTGGAATGGCAAGTCTCTAAAACCTTTTAAAATGAGCAAAAAAAGCAGAAAATGTCTTATATTTGAAGACTATCCATAAAAAAATGTCAAGAAAGAAATAGTGCTTTTTGTTGGTTCAAAGTTATTTCAAAATATTCTTTTGAGATTTTTCAATGGCAAATATTTGTTATGATTATAGTGTATTATGTTAAATTTTGACTTTAGTCTGTACTAATTTATTGATGATTTTCCAGGTAAGTGAAAAAAGTATGCTCTGAAATAAAACAATAATTACTTGACTACAACTACTTGTTACAATGCTATGAACATTTCATTAAATTGAGAGATTTTAACAATATGACTAAAACTTTGAAACTGCTGAGGTTGTATTCCTACATCTAACCCATTGAACCCCAAAAAAGTGGAGAGAGAAGCATATCATCTGTAAAGGCAATGTCTATCCTAACTTTCTGAACTCACAAAAAATTATTCAGCATCCTTTCACATACCCCTGTTATTTCACTGGGAAGAGGAATGTTTATGTAAAACGAAGTAACTTAAGATATGCTTATTTGGGAAAGGTTATATAATAGAGAAAGGTAGATGAGAAATCCAACTTGTTATACCAGGAAATGTTTGGCTTTCTTGAAAAACCCATAAAGCCTAACTTCAGCCTCTGTAAAGCAAACCCTCAGCCTCAATTAAATAAAGGGATGAAAGCTTTGTCATTTCCTCAAAGACATATAGACACGTTGTTTTAGCTATTTTCTTATTGACAAGTTTTTTCTGAGTTTCTGGGCTTTGTCAGATGATGGTTTTATATGGCAAATTGTTGTAATTCTACAGCTTCCCCAATTATCTACCACAACAAGTAATAAAGCTGAGGGATTGAAAATAAACCAAAACTAAGAGAGGAAATATCTATTCTCTTTATTAAACTATGGTTTTCAAAATGGAGTTGAGATGACTTTATACTTAGTAATGCAAATGTAAACAATTTAGGAGTTATTGATATGTTATATATCTTGATTTAGTTGTTAATTAAAAAAATAAGCTCTTGGTGTATAAGCATTATCCTAAAGGTCAATGTAATGTACAATTTTTAAGGCAAATGGACTTCAACTGATTTTCTAAGAGAAATGTGAGTTTAAAATACATACATAAAAAACAATGTTTCATTGTTTTCTTCATGTACTTTAGATCATCGTTACACAGATTTTCTGTTCATGGGACTCACACCTGGAGCATCCTGTTTTTCATGCAGTCTGTGTTAGTGGCCTCCATGTCTCTCATCCTTCAAGCACAGGGGATCAGTAACATAACCTCTGAGACCTGTAATGCAACTACTGGCTTCAAAGTCATTTAACATTTCCCACTTATTAATTCCCTGTGGACTCATTTGCATTAAGTACATTTACACATTTTATTGGAGAATGGCTACCTTAAAGTGTTTATATAACATACTATGTAGTATTTTAGCTTCTGCCTATGAAGTAGACCTTAAAATCCTGACTTTGCATTATTTATCTTTGAGGCACAGTCACATTGGTAATTAACCCAAAGCTGAAACACTAAAAAAGTAACCAAGTGGGGATCAGAATTAGAAAGCTTAGTCAGAGTCATGCTCTTTAACCTATGCCAGGATGAATTTTGTTATTAAGTTTATTCGGTCTCTACATGTCACATATTGTATACTTGTAGCTAATGGAATGAACTTCTAAAAATCTTCTCAATTGCACTGTTGCGTAATACCCCAATTGTCTAGTGGCTTTGAAATTTATATTGGATACACCAATAAGCAAAATGTATAAATATGAACATCCACATCTTAAGCAAAGTCTCATCCTTCTACATCTTTTTATTACCTCTTTTATGTTAATGCTCATTAATTGTTTAAAGGGAATTTATTGTGTTAGAGGCATGGCTCAGTTGGTAGAGCACTATCCAATGAGTGAAAGTGTCATGTATTAAGTTTGAGTTCCAATCTTGGACCTAAAAAAAGGATGAGGTGGTTATTGGATATGTCCATACATGATACAAATATTTTACCCAAATCATCCCCTCTATTATTCTTCTTAGCATATAGCTATTAGTAAAAATAACTTGGGCAATAATTTTTACTACAGAAATAATTTTCATAGAAATATAAGGGACTGGACTGGAGGAAGATGACAAAGGAGAAGCTGGAGGCTAAACAAATTCTTTCATAGAAAGCAGTTTTAGCGTTTAGTGAACAGTCCTAGGCTGGAGAATCACACCAAGTGTGCCATCACAGTACAGAGAGTTAGGCCAGAGAGGGAAAATCCAGGCAGCTTGGTCAAGGAGACAGATCTGATCACTTGTGGGTGGCTGGGGCATCAGCTCCAGCGGCAGCTACAGCAGCTGCTGCAACAGCCACCATATCTACAGAAAGAGTCCTGGACAAAGGTGCCACATGCCCAGTGTGAGCAGATTCTATTCACCACCAGCAAGAACTGACAAGGAACAGAAATCTTCATCCTGCAGATTGTAGACTAGGGATGGCCCAGAAACCAAGAAGCTTGTATGAGTACCCTCAAGACAACCTCATCCCTTCTAACAGAGCAGTGTTGGGAGGGTAGCCCCTCCCCCACCACCAGAGAAAATCTCCATCTTTGATAATGATAAAGGCCATGCAAGGAGCTAGCTCAACCCAGTCCTTGGAAAAAAACAATTGGAGCCATTAGAAGGTCACAGGAACCTGACCTGACTTTATAGGCTCAACTCCACCCAGGGGAAAGTCACCTCACTTAGGCAGAGGAGGCTCTGCCCCAGAGAAGTGACTTTCTTCACTGAGTAAACAGAGCCAGAGGCTGCCCCTCCCCACTGCAGCCTAGACAAGCAATTGAAATTCAGTAACCATAAACCCTGAGAATGGCTCCAGGCTGGGCTCTGTGAGGATCTCAGGAGCTAGCCCATCAGGGAAAAGCTACTGATTGCTGATAGGCCTCAACCCTCCCCAGAACCTAACCATCACAGCAACCAAGCTAGAGGAAACAGCCAACTCCATCTTTTGTGAAACTCAAAGCAGATCTCCCTCCCACTGAACAGCCTGGAAAGAGGATCACAAAGTCCTGGGTAAGGCAGAGCTGTCTGCCTGCTCAAACAAACTGACTAAAGAAACCAATCAAGCCACAGGAAACCAAACACCACTGGCAAACCAGAGACTCCACCAAAAGATTGGTTACAGACACAGAGAAGATATAAGATCTTCTCCCCTCTTCCCCCCCCCAAAAAAAATCAAAGAAGTCTTTTTTCTACCTATTTTTTGTATTTTTTAAAATTGTTTTCTATTTTTTTTCTTTCATAATTGTTATTTTAGGAGTGTATGTGTGTGTATGCTTTTTCAAAAATCTCTTTTGACCTTTTGGTCCTTTTTTTGGTTTATTCTTTTTTTTCTCTCTCTTTCTTTTTTTGCATGACTTAATTGCTATTCTGCTCATCCCCAGATATATACCCATTGTTGATTATTAGACCTTATTCCTCATTGTGTACATATTTAATCCAGAAACTTGTTACTCTAATCACAACCTCTTAGGCTTAACTTCTTAAATAGTAGTATTATTTCTTTATACCTATATAACTTTCAAGTATTCCAATTTTAAGAATTTTTATTTATTTTTATTTTTTTCCTTTTTATCTTTCCCTCCATCATCCTGTCCTTTCCTTCTCCCAATATCATTTCTTTATACTTACATAATTTTAAGTGTTTCTTTTTTTAATTTAAACTTTTGTTTTTCCTTTTTTTTAAATCTTTTTTCCTATCATTCTTTCCTATCCATTTCCCTCTCTGAGATTACGACTTGATTAAATTCACTCTTTCCTTTTACCTCCCCATATACCACTAATCCTATTTTTCCTCACAATTCTCCCTAAACCTAATAATTTCTGGTTTGCTGAATCTCTCTTGGAGCCCATTAATCCATAGTTATTTGATGTTGAATAGATTGTATCTGTTGAACTAGATTGTATCTGCAGCCATTTTGACTGTGCAACTACAGGACTCTGGTTGATGCTTGCCTTAATATAGTGTTCTAGAACAAAATTGGTGTTACTTTCATAGCTAATGGGTTGAACAAACCAGAGAAACACAAGAAAAATGGCAAGTCTGGGTATCTCAGCTCCCACTCAGGATAATCAGGTGACAGAACAGTTAATGAACAATCCAAAGGAGAGGTCACAAAAAGCTCTACAAATACTACTGGTAAACATGGTGAATGAAAAGATTGAAAACCTGCAAAGGACTAGGTATGAGTGCGAAAGGGAGTGAGAAGAGGCAAACCAAAGACCAATACAGGAATCTTGTGAGCTTGAGGAAGCTACTCAAAGATTGATTCAGGAATTGCATGAGCAGGCTGAGAAAAGACAAAGAGAAAGGCAGGAATTTCATGAGCAGTCTGAGAACAGTCAAAGAGAAAAACAGGAATTGGGTGAGCAGGCTGAGGACAGTAAATGAGAATACAGATATTGTGTGAGCATGAGGAAGATAATCAAAGAGTAATACAGGAATTATGTTAGTGGGATGAGAATAGACAAAGCTCAATAGAGGCATTCATGGAAACCATAAACAGACAGCTGAAGGAATCCAGGGAGACAACAAAAGGAATGATGAATGAGCCCGTCAGAAGGAAAGGGAGTCCAAGGAAACCATAACCCATCAACTAAGTGATTTGAGAATAAATAAATACTGAAAACCAAATTAAGGAAGTAAAGAAGTACATACAAGATCTAAAACAAAGCTCCAACAAAGAATTTGAAGCCATCAAAGATGATCAATTAGAAGGAAAGGAAATAAAAAAAAAGTAGAAAGTCTTGATAGTAGATTAGACCATGCAGAAAATCAAGTCTTGGGGATTGAAGACAGCCTAGATATTGTAGAGAAAGAACATGCAACTATCCAAGAAATATGATAGATATATTCAACATTTGAAAGACACCATCAGAAGGCCTAATCTGAGGATAATGGGTGTAGAGGAGCACCTAGAGACAGAAGCTAATGATCTAGGAAATTTATTTAACAGGATCCTAGCAGAGAACTTCCCAAACATGAAAAAAGATAAGCCCATTCAGATACAAGAAGCTTTTAGAACTCCAAATAGACCAGACCAGAACAGGACATCCTACTGTCAAATTATAATCCACACAGGATCAATTCAGACCAAGGAAAAGATCCTTAAAGCTGTCAAGGAGAAAAGATAAATCACCTATAAAGGGAAAACAATTAAAATAACCCAGATTTCTCAGCAGAGAAGAGACTGGAATGATGTATGCCACACCCTGAAGACAAACAACTATCAACCAAGAATACTGTACCCAGCTAAACTCTCTTTCATAACAGAAGGTCAAATAAAAAACCTTCCATAGCAAAGAAAAACTAAAAGAATATATCTCCACCAAATCAGCCCTACAAAAGATACTTAAATATTCCTACACATAGAAAACCAACAAGAGCACAATAAAGGCCAAGAAACCGCAAGAATCCAAGAACCAGCAATCCCACTTTTGGGCATTTACCCAAATGATCACAGACAAGACCATACTAAAGCTACCAGCATAACTATGTTTATTACAACATTATTTACTGTAACTAAGATATGGAACCAACCAGATGCCCCTCAGTAGATGAATGGATCAAGAAAATGTGGTATATATACACAATGGAATTCTATGCCTCCATCAGAAAGAATGACATTGCCCCATTAGTTAGGAACTGGAAAGACTTGGAAAAAAATTATATTAAGTGAAGTAAGCCAAAGAAAGATAGGTCCCATACTTTCCCTTATTTACAATAACTACTATATGTTTGAGACAAGCAGAAAAATTCAGATAAGAATATGTTAAGCAAAATGAACCCCAAGATAAGGACACAAGTGTGTTTTTTTCTTTCTTGTTATTGTTTTTAAGGTATTTATAAAGTACCATGTGATTTTTCTGTTGCTTTGTATGTTCCCCCTCCCCCCAACAGTATCACCCCTGTTTTCACTGTATTTGATGTTAGTATAATTTGTGGAGGGGAATGGAAAAAAACAAAATGTTTACCCATTGAAACAACGAGATATACAAGATGCTATGTCGAAAAGCAAACTTTACAATTGGGGGGAGGGGTGTAGTTGTGGAGATGGGAGGGAAGGGATAGTAGGGGAAAAACAAAAGAGGAGGCAACAATGCTTCATATGAAATATACTCATTACTTTTTTTTAAATTTTATTTCATTTTATTTGAGAACATACTGTACAGAGGGGCTACAATTACATGGGCAGGATAATGCATACATTTCTTACCAAGCATTGCAGCCTCCTCCTTTGTTTACCCTTCACCTCCCTTCCCAGCCTTCCCCCTCCCCCCACCCAATTATACCCCCCTCCCCCCCCACACCGACATTGTAAAGTTGGTTTTGACATGACATTTTGTACTTCTCATTGTTGCAACAGGTCCACCTGAATCCTTAAACGACTTGTTTGTCCCCATCTCCTCCACATGTTATACTGACATCAAATATAGTGAAAGCGGGGGTTACACTGTGGGGGAGGGAAATACAAAGCAACAAAGAAATAATCTTATAAATGCGTTAGAAACACATGCATGAAAGAAACGAAAACATTAAAATACATAGTTAAGGGTTCATTTTCCTAACATCACATTATCTGACCTTTTCCGCTTGACTCATACCTATACTAGATATTGCAAATAAGGGAAACCATGGGACCTATGCTTCTTTGGGCCTGGCTTACTTCACTTAATATAATTTTTTCCAAACCTTTCCATTTCCTCACAAATGGGGAAATGTCATTCTTTCTGATGGAGGCATAGAATTCCATTGTGTATATATACCACATTTTCTCACATTTTCTCATGTAATTGTAACACCTCTGTACAGTGTTTTCACGATGAAAAACTTATTTAAAAAAATATATAAGGCACTGCTCTTTTCAGAAATCTATAACCAAGACCATTTGAAACTAAAATTACAGGATTATAACTATATCCTGAAAGAAGACCAAGATACAGTAAACCAGGGAGTGACAAACAGAATGCAGAGTATGTTGATAATTTATCTCTGCTTGGGTTCTCAAACATATAACAAGCCTATCAGAAGAAAATAACATATTTCAGAACATTTGAATCTTAATTTTCCATAATAATGTTCTTTATACTGTAGCTATTCAATGTTTATTATTTATTCTTCATATAAACAAAAGTAGAATTAGTAAAGTAGAAAAAAGTAAATATAACTAGGCAAATTCTCATCAACTTTGCACTTCCTGATTTTGAGATCTGCTACTAAAAATGGGAGTTGTACGGTTTATACATTGAATGAATTAAGCCATAATTCATACATTAAGTTGTATGAATTTAAGACATTGCTTTTTTTCATCTCACACTTGTTTACCTTACATAACCTCTCCCTATACTGCTGATAGATTGTAGATTTAAATGTAATTTGAAGTGTATGTAGTATTCATTTTGAAATAATTCCTGTATCATTATCTCTTTTCTGAACAACTAATACACTTTCTAAAACTCCACTGCCAAATTTACCTTTCTCATAGAAGCAAAAAGTTTTACTAGCTAGCAATAACCCTGAATCATATATCATTCCAAGTTCCTTAGAATACATTCTTTTATATTGGTGTATAATGATTTTATATAGTAAGGATGCTAATTAAATTTATTCTCCTTTTCAAAGTTTCTTGTTAACTCTTTATTACCTTGAGGAGAAAGAGAAAAAGTAACCTTTTTTTTGAAATGGTATGTTTTACCACTCCAGTCCATGTTTTTCTTTTCTATTCATTTAGCAATATTTTCTATTTACCACTTACTTTATCATGTCTGAAATGAGATATATAAATTCCAATCAAATTAGGCTATGATAATTATGACAGAGCCTAATTATTAATAGAGTAACTATATAATTTATTTATAGAGTAACTACATATGAAATTATGCTATCACAAAATTTTGGGTTAAAAAAATAAACACTAGAATAAAATGGATTTTAGATGTGAACTCAATCAAACATTGATTGAAGAAAAAGTACCAACTTTAAATAATTTCTTTCACATATAGAAGCAGAATTTCTGCTTCACTTAAAATCTGTATTACCAGAAAATCAAAATTATTTGAAGACATGATGAGAAATAAACAGGACATAATGTGTTTCATGAACACGTAGACAAAATACTGGAAAATTATTAGCAAATTAAGACAAATACACATGAGGAAGAAGTATGTACTTTGTTTAGTGAGACTCCTAGTATCCTAGCTAGATGGAAATCCTAGTAGATGTGGCATGGGTCCATGTACACACTTGGGCAAGAAAGGAGATAATATTCTAGGTTTATTTGGCAGAGGTAAGACTGTATTTAGGAAGAGCAAGGACCTGCGTTCAAGCCCTAGTACCCTCCACCATATAAAAACCCGGAAAGAATTGAGCAGAGCTCAATAGTAGAATGTTTGAATAGCATACAAGAAGCCATAAATGTAATTTCAATGCATACTCACATGCACATGTGTGTGTGTGCGCGCACACACATGCCATTTAAAGAGAAAGAAGAAAGAGAGAGGACAGACTTTGTAAACAAAACTTGTTCCCAAGAAAATAAACAAAAAGCATATGGAAAAATGCTCAATAATACTTACTGTTGTGGAAACACATAGTAAAATATCAGTGCAATAGCATCAATTAAAATGTATGAGACCAAAAAGCATATGAAAAAGCAAATGTTGAGGCCCATATGCCTAAGTAGGTAGGTATATAACTACAAATATATTCAGACATATTTGTAGACATATGTAGGTATATATATGTATATTTATATATAATAAGCATCTATCATCTATCATTCTATTTATTATCTGTCTATATCTACTTATCATCTATCTATAATGTTTGCCAACAGATGAGGTTGACAATGAATCCTTAGTAGCAGCAAATGTATCTAGTGCATAATCTTGTTTCCTAATTACTTTAACCAATATGAAGGACCATCTGTTCTTAGAGTAATGACTAACTCTAAGTTTAAAACAAGAAATGAGCCTGACATCAGTAGCTCATATCTATTCTAGATGCTTAGGAGGTCCTCTTTACTTATTGCTTCATATAATCTATTTCTCAGGTTTTTCAGTCTTAGCATCTCATTATGGTATTGCTCACTGTGACAGTTTATCAGCATTCTTTAAATTCCAAAATTTTCCATTAAACTACATATCAATTCTAAGTTCTGAACATCTTCATGGTTTTCCTTATCCTTAAGTTAGGATTAAATTATACTAGTTGATTAGACTGGTGCTCTATAAAATTCACTATTCTTAATAGTTTCTGAAGTTCATATTAGTTGAATCCTTTGCTCTCATTTAAAAAAATAAAATCTAATCATGAAATAAAGCCATGTGGAAATGATCACATAAAATTACAGATTAAATAGAACCAGGTTGTCTTAATCTATTATTAGTAAAATAAGCTGAGAAAGTTCGATTTAAAGATTTCAAGATGCTGCTATTTTATACTCCTTTGTTTTAAACAAATACCACGCTGTCAATATGGTTTGGAACAAGAAACAGAAATAAGAAATTAGAATTTTTCATTCATGAGATCTCTAAGACACATAATTGAGAATGACTGAAATCGGTTTTAAGACTGCATAGAGTGTGTCTGTGAATATTTATCTCCAGGATGTATGAATATATTTGATGCATCTCTTGCAAGGGTCAGAGATCTAAGTGCTATAAAACAACACCCTCAATGACAACAGATTTGAATAACAATTGCCACATGGAAGCTATTTCTTGTAATTTAACAAACTTAAAAATGTACTCTACCAACCCAAACTATCTGGAATTGAATGAAAATTGTGTTATTGGACTGACCAGTGGAAGTAAACAATAAACATTTTGAAAGATCAAGTATAGCTAAGAAGGGTATCTTAGAAGGATGTCTTAGAAGAATGTTCACATTTTAAGTTACTAACATTTTATTAAGAAAATAAATTGTATAATCTTGCCAAAAAAACAAAAGGAAAATGATATTTTCTTGTTTGATTTTAAAATAAAATATGGAGATATAAACTTCTTCTGTCATAGTACTTACAATGGTTAATGCATAAATTATACTGTCATTTTGCATGGAAGTTATCAACATGACCAGATTTGAGGCATTTACCTTTGCCCATTAAGCTGTTAGCTTGCACTAAAAAGTAATGGACATGTATGTGGCCAGTTCAGAAGATGGGAAGTAGTATGAGCAAGAGAAGCCCATAGGTCTTAAATAAAATTTTGAGTCACCCAGAGGATATGGAAAGAGTTGAGGTCCTGAGTGAAGACCAAGAGAAATAACGTTATGGAGATAAATCCTCTACACAGCTGAAGTGAAAGAGACTTGGAATATATTCGTAGTTGTTAATTTGGGCCTGGATGATGAGGAGATAAGACCATGGTTCTTTGCAACTAAGGGTATGAAATTAAAAACATGTAAACCTAGGAGGACCAGAAGGGGATTTTACTGTGGTGTATCCTGCACTCCAGGAAAGTCTGTGCGGAGTTTCAGAGAAAACTCATGTGGTTTCAATATCTGCTCATTTTAAAATTTGCAAATCAACCAAATTAAGAGTAAAGATACAGATACAGAAAAGTAGAATATATAATTCAAGGTTAAATGATGCAAATTACATGATACCATGGAGGAAATTTTATGATAACTGATTTATTTTATTTTTTTTACTTAGTGCTGGGTGTAGGGCTTGTTCTCAGAACCTGAGCTTTTTCCCTTAGCTTTTTTCTCAAAATTTGTGCTCCACCACATGAACCAGAGGTCCATTTCCAGAATTTTTTTTTTTTTGTAGCTGACTGGAGACAGTAGTCTCATGATCTTTCTCTGCCTGGGTGGGCTTCTAAGCTCTTGAGTAGCTAGGATTACAGGTCTGAGCCACTGGGTACCTAGTAATAACTGAATGTTTAAACATTGGGTGCCAAATGCATGAAATAGCTAAGTTACTGGACTGAATATACTTAATATTTGAGATACACAACTATATCACAGGATATTATTGGAAATAAAGTATAGAAGTTAACAAAATTTTGGAAAATGGATTCCTTCATTTTCCTATTGTATTTTTTTAAATTTTATTTTATTGTAAAGATGCTGTATAGAGGGGTTACAGTTACATCACTAAGGCAATGAGTACATTTCTTATCCAGCATTGTTATTTCTTCCCTTGTTGTTCTCCCACTATTGGCCTTGGGTTTCGGTTTCCTTGAGCCTGTAGTTATTGTAGAAAAAGGGTTCTGAAATTTGGAATTAAAACTAGTCATTATATTACCATGTATTTCATTCACAAGTCTCTTTTGTTATAAAATTTATATGAAACATCATTTCAAATATTCTAAAACAATCTGAAAAATTATCATTTATTTTAACATATCTTTTTTTCTGTTGCTGATACTTTCATGGAAAAATATGTAATTATCTGTAAATGGTTGTACAAAAGAGTTGTAATTCAACAAAGCAGTTTATGAATACAATTCATCTTGATCAGTGTCACCCTTTTTGAACATTTGTACCCATTACTCCCAACTCAGCCATTCTCTCTACTTTTCATAAATTTTGTAGGATACATATTGGATTTTTGACTGCAGTTCCTGAAAGAACAGCTGTGTGCTTTTTGGTAGTAATTGAAAATGAGTTGATCTGTTGAATTATAGAGTGAAAATATTCATGTCAAACTGGGATTTTTTTCTCTCATAGAAATAACTGGCATTAACTTGAAAATGCTAATAAAGTATCTTTTTTTAGCCCCAAGTATCTTTTTTAATACAAAATTAATGAAATGTAACTTTCATCTAAAGACCTGATGCATCAAATTGTAATACTAATCTAATTGTAATCACGTTGAATGGAGGCCTAAATTTGTCTTGTTTTTCTATTACTATATTTATTTCTTTTTAGCTCAAATTGGAAATTAAACATTTTGAACTAATAAAAGGATTTTGAATATCCTGATGCATATGAAACTCTTATTTCTTTTTAGGTAGTTTTCATTATTTTTGTTCTGTATTGCTCTGATTGTCAGAATAAAACCTTTCTTTGTGACATATGTGATTTAGTGACTCAGACTGATTGTATTATTTTATAAACTCTATTGTTAAAATAGTTGGCTATGATAATCAATGTACCTATTTATTTGCTGATTTAATCCTTGTGACTGCAAAGTAAAATGTTGTTCCTAGCTGACTGTAACCAATGCATACACTTCTTTAGAAAATTTAATATTTTTTGCTTTAATTAAAATCTCATTTCAGTGCTTTATTTTCCTTGTTTTTCTGGGTACTGAAACAACTGTAAGAGGTACATTTCCAAAGAATGAGGACACTTGGCCATATTTCTAGCTGATCAAGAAGCAGAAAATGCAGGAAATCTAATGAGAAAGCTTATTATTGTGATTTGCACAGCTCAGCTTTTGCATAATCAAGCATGTCAATGTGCTCACACATTTTTGAATGCCTCTTAGAACCTCACATCTGAATCTTTTTCTTGTTTCTACATTACCATTGCTTTTGATGCTCCACTCAGAAAGCCATCATCTGTGACCTCAATTTGCACAATAAGCCAGCTGACAACAAAGCTGGATGTGTTCCCTAAGTCTTTCCTACCCTCCCATCTTTTAAGTAGAATAAAACAGGTGCTGTTCTCAATATGGGGAGTGGGATGGGACAAATTATAAACCATAGTTGGAATGTCACTATGATTATTGAAGTAAAAATTGTCACATGAAAATTGGTGGTATTGTAGAATCTGCAATATTCAGATAGTCTTTGCTAGTGTCTGGTGATCTCAGCTCTTCAATATCACACAAAATTAGGTAAAAATATAGTAACATGTTTCCATTTGTCAGTATGGTGGAACCATACATGTGCATGAAGGAAGGATGCAAGACCAGAAATCTCCATCCTCAACCACTCTGAAGAGTAGAAGTAAACAGCAAACACTCCAGATTCCATTTTTCAGTCTCCACTAAATTTATACTGAAGACTCTGCATATAATCCAATGAAAATGGTGAGACTGGATGAAACTTTGTTAATTACTAAAGTACAGAAATAAAATCTTGGACCGTAATAAAGATTGCATATGACTATTTTTTATAGCTATGTCTATTATCCTGTGTTTATTACTATTAAATAAAGGTTTAAGTTGATAATCTCAAGAGATATAAATTTCAAATGTATACAAAGAGTGTACAAAAGTTTGAGGATGAGCTATTAATGCTTTCTGAAAGTTTTCTGAATTAGAAACTGGTAGCATAAATGATGTCATAACTCTGTAACATAATGGTTTCAGGTTAGGATGTGGCCTGAGAGCAAAGAACCAACATTACCATTCAGATGAGGACATTGAGACCACTCCAGTCAAATGTATAGATGGCACAAATCACTGAGAGCTAACCTGCCCCTGAAAGAAGAAAACAGAATAGAAAATATCAACAAAATAAAAAGATAAGTAACCACGAGAAAGCACTTAAAAACTTCAAATAGGAAGATGTGATCTTTATCTGGAGAATTCTTTCTTTTCCCTAAGAGCATAGCCTTGTTAGTTTGAGCTGCAGAAACATAAATTGTTTAGGTATAGAGTATTCAACAGATACTTATTTCTTTCAGCAAAGTTCAAGATCTAAGGCCTTGCTCACTCAGTTCCTAATCATGTCTTTGTTCTAGGTATTTCCAGGTAGATGGGAGCCTTCTATCTGTAAAGTCACATGTAGACTGCAAGATCATCCTCAGTTTCTTTCCTTATAAGGGCACTAACCCACCTGATGATTTAATTACCTTCCCGAAACCTCAACTAAATGCTATCAGACAAGTGTATCCAATAAAGGCATTTGAGAATGACATAGGTGTCCCATCTGTAGAAATGGGGGAAGACAAGAAATAAAATTACGTTAAAGGTTTTAATTGGTGGTAAAAATCAGTGTGAAACCACTGCAGGATGATTAAAGCCTATATTTAGAATCCATTATTCTTCTCCTTATAGTTTTCTTTTCTTTTCTTTTCTTTTTTGGTCGGTCGTGGGGCTTGAACTCTGGGCCTGGGCGCTGTCCCTGGGCTCTTCAGCTCAAGCCAAACGCTCTAACACTTGAACTACAGCACCACTTCCTCCTTATAGTTTTCTAAGGTACATTATAATATGTCTTTCCCACAATTTTATCTTTTTAGGTCAAACTTTGAAATTAAGCTATTTAACAATCAACAAGTATTATATTCATAACTTATTTTGGGAAATGCAGCTCCTTTGTACAACTACTACAGATAATAAAATATACTTAAAAATGTTTCAGTATCCTGAAAGAAGAATCAGAATTTTGGCACCATCTATTTTTTTTTTCATTTTTTTTTAAATTGTATTTTATTTTATTTGAGAACATACTGTACAGAGGGGCTACAATTACATGGGCAGGATAATGCATACATTTCTTACCAAGCATTGCAGCCTCCTCCTTTGTTTACCCTTCACTTCCCTTCCCCGCCTCCCCCCTCCCCCCACCCAATTTTACCCCCCTCCATCCCCCCAATTATACCCCCCTCCCCCCCCACACCAAAATTGTAAAGCTGGTTTTGACATGACATTTTGTACTTCTCATTGTTGCAACAGGTCCACCTGAATCCTTAAACGACTTGTTTGTCCCCATCTCCTCCACATGTTATACTGACATCAAATATAGTGAAAGCAGGGGTTACACTGTGGGGGAGGGACATACAAAGCAACAAAGAAATAATCTTATAAATGCATTAGAAACACATGCATGAAAGAAACGAAAACATTAAAATACATATTTAAGGGTTCATTTTCCTAACATCACATTATCTGGCCTTTTCCGCTTGACTCATACCTATACTAGATATTGCAAATAAGGGAAACCATGGGACCTATGCTTCTTTGGGCCTGGCTTACTTCACTTAATATAATTTTTTCCAAACCTTTCCATTTCCTAACAAATGGGGAAATGTCATTCTTTCTGATGGAGGCATAGAATTCCATTGTGTATATATACCACATTTTCTTGATCCATTCATCTACTGAGGGGCATCTGGGTTGGTTCCATATCTTAGCTATGGTAAATAATGCTGCAATAAACATAGTTGTGCTGGTAGCTTTAGTGTGGTCTTGTTTGTAAACATTTGGGTAAATGCCCAAAAGTGGGATTGCTGGATCATAGGGGAGATCTATGTGAAGTCTTTTGAGGAACCTCCATACTGCTTTCCAAAGTGGTTGAACAAGTTTACATTCCCACCAACAATGAAGTAAGGTTCCTTTCTGTCCACATCCCCTCCAGCATCTGTTGTTGTTAGAGTTCTTGATTTTTGCCGTTCTAACTGGGGTGAGGTGATATCTCAATGTTGTTTTGATTTGCATTTCTTTTATGGCTAGGGATGTTGAACATTTCTTCATGTGTCTATTGGCCATCCTTCTTTCTTCTTCAGAGAAGCTTCTCTTTAAGTCTTTCGCCCACTTATTTATTGGGCAGTTGTTTCTTTGAGGATTTGTTGTTGGGTGGTTTAATTTTTTGAGTTCCAAGTATATTTTAGATATGAGACCCTTGTCCGTTGTATGGCTAGTAAAGATCTTCTCCCAATCGGTGGGCTTTCTATTGATCTTGCCAGCTATGTCATTTGCCCTGCAGAAGCTCTGCAATCTTATGCAATCCCATTTGTCCAACCTTTCTTTGATTTGTTGTGCTTCCGGGTCTCTATTCAGAAAATTTCGACCTGAGCCAAGGAGACCTAGGGTTTCTCCTATTCCATCCTGTAATGTTTTCAGAGTGTCTGCTTTGAGTTCAAGGTCTTTGATCCATTTGGAGTTGATTCTGGTGCAGGGTGATATATAAGGATCTAGCTTTAGTTTTCTACATGTAGTTAACCAATTTTGCCAGCACCATTTACTGAAGAGGCTGTCTTTCTTCCATTCTATTGTTTTAGCTTCCTTATCGAAGATTAGATGGCTATAGGTCTGTAGGTTCATTTCTGGGTTTTCAATTCTATTCCATTGGTCCTGAGGTCTGTTCTTATGCCAATACCAAGCTGTTTTGATTACTATGGCTTTATAGTAGAGTTTGAAATTTGGTATTGATATTCCTCCAGCAGTGTTCTTTCCGTTGAGAAGCGTTTTTGCTATTCGGGGTCTTTTATTGTTCCATATGAATTTTTGGATTGCCTCCTCTATTTCCTTGAAGAATGAGGGTGGAATTTTGATAGGTATAGCGTTGAATTTGTAGATAGCCTTGGGAAGTATGTTGATCTTGCCAATCCAGGAGCATGGGAGGTTTTGGCACCATCTATTTTATAAAATATGGTCAAGAACTGTGATCACTGGCTTAGGTGTAACCTTCTCAGGGTAGATAATGAAAATCATCTCATCTAGATACTAAGCACAATTGTATAGTTATTTAAAGTATATATGAGACACAATTGGATAAATAAGTATACATGAAGCATTCATTACTGTATTTCTGAAAGAAATAAGCTAAATATATTAGGAAGTCAATCCATAAAAACATGTCTCTCACTGTAGTATTTATCGAAAGGAAAGGAAAAAAATAATTTTAGTAGACAGAAATTGAAGAAGAGTTGGGTAAATAATATAAGAATTAAAATGATATTTTTATGATTTTTAAATAACATGAATTTCCTCTTTTTATCATGTAAGACATCGAGGCCTCTAAAATGTAAGCACAATTAAATTAAGGGCTAAAAGGGAAAGCTAATTCAAACAGAATAGATTGAATAAATAAATAAACACCTAGATGGACACATTTAATGATGAATTAGGAAATTATGTATGACAATGACATAGGCAATGTACATGAAAGAATGTGCAAACATAAAACCTGCTTATTAAGCAGTTAGACATAAGAATAGTATCTTTGTGAAGTTACCCATTTTATATTGATGATATTACAAGGAAATGAAAGTGTGCTCAATAAACAAAACCCTAATTTATAAAAAGAAATCAAGTTGCACACAGATTAAAAAAATGTAAAGTGTCAAAAATGTAAGAATAATTAATACACCAAGGCAATTTTATTATTTGATTAGTCAAAATAATTTTCTATTTTAATATGTGGTGAAGTAAAAATTGACATTTCCTGACTATCTTGAATGCATATTAAATCTGATTTATTTTCATTTTTGAATTTATGCTATGTTTTACAAGTTTTAATCATTATAATTATAGGATATATACAAAATTTAAAAATGAAGTGATTTTTAATTAGACTGAATTTAATCTCAACAAATTTATTTAAATCTGCTTAAAAACAAACAAATATGTTGGTTAAAGTCTTCAGTGCCATATATTTTATAGATAAATAATTAAAATATGTAATCTGTAGTAAATATTTGCAAGCTGATAATTTGATCTAAATATAGCCATATATAAGACAAAGATACATGTCCTACAGTTCATACATATATATATGTATATCTATCTATCTATCTATCTATATATATATATATTTGACAGATTTTGTCACAGATGGTTGAATATATGAGCACATTACACCATGGATCTACATGATAGAATTATTTGGAAGGCTTGGAACTTGAGTTTTCATTTCATATTCCTTTAAACTTTTAGGAGAGAGAAAGTATTTCTTACTTTATTATTCTTTGATTTTTTTGCTTGTTTAATGGACTTTCTACTACAGGGTACTAATAGGTTGACAGAGATTTATCAAGAGATAGTTTTTTTTAAATGAAGAATAAAATAGTTGTTCAGGGAATTTCTATCTATAGAGAATTGGAAGGTAGGTAAGTTCCTTTGAAAGCTAGACCATAAATGTCATAGTCACCAAGAAAATATTTCATCATTGGATATCATTTTTCTGAGATGGATATTATGAGAAATGAAAGGAAGGTTCCATCCTACAAGTCAATTAAGATCACATTAAGTTGGATAGGCTATAAATGTTATTTCAAAAAACAAATCTATAATTGGGATAGATTAGATTTCAATTTTTCACAGAATGACCACATCTGCATTGCAAGCATAGCTAGTCTTTTTACACTTCCAACAAAGCTTTCTTGGGAAACAAAAATTTTGAATCTTAACAATAATTTCCCGAATGTGTAAGTATCTAAATTTTTATATATAATGGGGTACTTTTAGGAAATTTATCAGTATGCCAGTGGCTCATGCTGTAATCCTAGCTATTCAGGAAGCTGAGATTTGAGGACTGTGTTTTACACCAACCTAGATAAGAAAGTATGTGAGACCTATAACCAATGCAAACCCAGAAGTGATACTGTGGCTTAATTTGTAGAGCAACAAACTGGAGCAAAAATACTAAGTGACAGAATCTATGCCCTGATTCCAAGCCCCAGTTCTGGCAACAACAAACAACAACAACAAAAATGGAGGAAGAGGAGGGTAAAGGGGGGTGGAGAGGGAGAAGGGAAAGGGGAGGAGAAAGAAGAAGAGAAAAGAAGAAGAAAAAAAGGAAAGAGAGAGAAGAAAGCAAGCAAGAAAGAAAGAGAAAGCAAGCAAGCAAGCAAGCAAGCAAGCAAGCAAGCAAGAAAGAAAGAATGGAGGGAGGGAGGGAGGGAGGGAGGAAGGAAGGAAGGAAGGAAGGAAGGAAGGAAGGAAGGAAGGAAGGAAGGAACGAAGGAACGAAGGAAGGAAGGAAGGAAGGAAAAGAAAGGAAAAAGAATTCAATTGTATGTCTGATAATACTGTTTGAATAATTTACTGTAAATCGTCCTTAGTCTCTGAATCAAAATCTTTGTCAAGGAAATTAAACTCAGTATAGCACCAAGCACTTGATTCAAGTTCATGCCTTTAGTTTAATGGCTAAATAATATACATTTTAGTTAAACATAAATACTCTCCATTCAATAAAATGAAACCCTAAACTAACACTGAAGTTTGCATGACAACTGAACACCTTCCTTTTGCACATATCATTTATACTTGTCTACATCAGTTTTGATTTAGTATTTGGTGTACTTAAACAATTACTATCAGTTCAGGTGCTGAGCCCTTCAGGAAATATTGCCTTAATATTGTTGTTATAACCCAATTGTTATTCCTGTGCCCACGATAAATGATCCTTCAAGTACCACAGCAGAACAAGAGTAGTAGGTACAAGTGAGCTGCTTCCAGGAACACATAATCTCTATATTGATTGAAACCCCAGGGATATTTGCACTTGTTACGACAACAGAACATCAATTAGTTTATTTATTCGCTGCCTGATTAAATACATTTATTTGTTAGTACCTTTATTCATTTCCTTGCTGTTATGATTTTATTTTTTTTGTTTTATTACAAACAAGTTGACAAAATCAGAGCTCATTTTTTTTATTTTATTTAAAAAATACCTACAATTTTGGAATACAGGTACTGGCACAAAATTATATAATTTCGCATTTTATTTTACATAGGATCAAATATGACTATGTTTTTTTAAGTCAATAGCAATACTATTTTTTATTGTGAAAATACTGTACAGAGAAGTTCCAATTACATGGGCAAGGTAATGAGTGCATTTCTTACCAAGCATTGTTGCCTCCTCCTTGTTTCCCCTTCCCATCCCTTCCCATCACCCCCTCTACCCCCCACCTCTCCTAATCCCACGCCAAAGATGTATATTTCATTTCGTCATAACATCTTGTACATCTCATTGGTGCAATGGGTCCACCTGTATCCCTATTTAAACAATTTGTTTTTTCCCTTTATCACATACTTGCCTATACCAGTCTACTCTGTATCCAGATATATGTATCAACTCTTCTCTCCTCTCCTCATCCTCTCTACCTATTCCCTCTCCGTCCCTTCCTTTCCCTTTCTTTTCTTTACCCTCTCTCTATTATATTTTCCTTTTGTTTTTTTCTTTCTTTTTGTCTCTTCCCTTTTTTTTTTTTTAGCATTTTCTTCCTTTTTCTTTCTTCTTTCTTTTACAATTTCCTTAACAAATCTGCCTACAGTCTATGTATTGTTGTTATTGTTGTTTAGGATTTGATTGACTTACTTACTGAGCTATTTAATTGAGTTAATTATGAACCAATTCAAATTAAAAGAGATTTATGAAGGGAATACTATATGAATTGTCTTCATATATTAAAAGTCATAATAAAACCTATTTAGAAAGGGGTAAGAAAAATAAAATGGGTCTATGGCCAAAGGAATAAGAAAGAAGAATAAAAAGAGGAATTATCATCAAAGTATTGTTTATACGTTGGAAATCTCACAATGAAACACTACACATTGTGCAATAATATGGGCTAATAAAACATAAAGCTATTATAAATTCTGTGTTAGAATCTAGTTTGCTTTATTGTCTCAAAAAATTTAGGATAGCAGAGAAAAGACATCTATGAACTTTTGAATATGTAATCTTGTATCATTTTTAAGAAAAATAATACTACACCGTCAAATGTACTGAATTGAATACTTCACAGGCATCTAATGAAATAGCATTTCAAATATAAAATGTTTATTGCAACTAACACCTGCAGAGAAAAAAGGGAAAATAATGGAGAGTTTGTAGAATAATTCAGTTGTGATCCAGGTAAAACCAAACAATTCCAAAGTACTTGAAAGTGTATTTTCTGAAGAACATTTTGCACCTGTTTAAAGTAGCCAGACATCTATGTGCCCATCTTACTTATTAAACAGATTCAGGCTGCTCCACTGAGGGCATGATCTTAGACAATATCTTTGTAGCTGAGTAAACTATTGATGCTTCTGATACTGAAAGGTTTCTTTTGACAGCCCTCTGACCAACAGAAATAAATTTGTCTTAAACCAAGATCTGTATGGCACATTTTTTGTCTACATCAGAGAACAATGATTTTTTTTGTGTGGGTGTCGGTTGTAGGGCTTGAACTCTGGGTTTGGATACTATCCCTGACCTCTTCAGCTAAAGGCAAGTGCTCTACCACTTGAGCCACAGTACCACTTCCAGTTTTCTGGTGGTTAATTGGAGATAGGAATCTCATGGACTTTCCTGACCTGGCTGGTTTTGAACAGTGATCCTCAGATCTCAGCCTCCTGAGTACCTAGGATTACAGGGGAGAGCCATTGGCACCCAGCTGAGAATAATGATTTTTGAGTGCACCATTGACAGATTATATAAATACTGTGTGAATCAATTCCAGAATCTTTCCCAAGTTTCATAATACAAAATATTGGGAAACGAACTTCAGTAACTCTAAAGATCTTAGAGCAAATTTTAATTCCTCCAAGATTAGAATAGTTTAGTAGACCCAATTATTCCTAGAAAGGATTCAAAGTTAATTTTATGATAATGAAATTATCAGTAACCACAATTATAGGAAAAAATATTATCCATTCAGTAAGGATATCTGTGTGCTTTTCAGAGTTGGAGCTGAGATTGGTGATGGACACAGTGTTAAGACACTAAGAAAGTTCAATCTCAGGATAATTGTGCCTGAATTAATTAACCCTTATCTATTTTCTTACAGTTGATAGCTTTAGAAGCTTACACCATACAATGATATGTTTTTTATATAGTAAAATGGAGGGGTATATCATACTTCAAAATATTATTCAGAACCTACATTTCTTCTAATATTACCCAAATATCTTGGCAAAGTTAAAAGGTAAAGAATGAAACGTTTCTAATTATTAGGTAAAGAAGTGTGGTTATTTGGGGAGAGGAGATGGCTAGAGATAAACAATGGAAGTTAGTCTTACTAAATGTAATATCTGCACTTGTGAAATACCTTGATGATACTCCTACATCCAATTATATACACTATAAAATAAGGGAAAATTAATGATAAGAAAGTGAAGATTTCTGTGGGGAGTGGTGTGGGAATAACTTGGAATAGTGAGAATCAACAGAGTATAAATGAGGTTAAATATGACTTATGTACTAAATATATAAGTACCAGAATAGAAATAAGGCATCATGAAATTGTTTTAATTTGTGGAGGAGAAGATATGGGTGGGATGTTGAAAGAGTGAATTGGAGCATGTATATTTTATGAATATATGGAAATATCACAAATACCATTTTGAACTAAAATAGGTTTATAGGCTTTATAACAATGACTATATAATGTATCAAAGTAAAGCCTAGCTCCAGAGTCTGGTGGCTCATGCCTTTACTCCTAGCATCTCAGGAGATTGAGATCTGAGGATCGTTGTTGGAGGATATGTGAGACTTTCATCACCAATTAAACAGCAGAAAACATGAAATGGATAAATGACACATGGTGCAAAAAAAGCAAGCAAGAGTAAAAGCCCTAAAATCAAGTCCCCAGTATGACCCCCCCACACATACACAAAAATTACATTGCAATGTCCAACACACAAAACACATATTGAACACTGGAAATCATTTATAGTCTTAGCAGCCAATCCTGAGATGAATGTGCCCATTACAGCAAAGTGAAAATGTGTGAAGGCAAACCTTCTGGTAAAACAATTACATTAGCTTAGAATTCAAAGTAAGTAAAAGTGTTAATTGGTACTCATTGCATCTGAGTAAGTTTGTGGGCGAATATTACAAAATAAGAATAATGGTTTGCACTTTTGCTCTATGAAGCAATTACCCTAGGAAGAATTCAAAAATTACATGAGAGAAAAATCTCAACGATTCATCATTCTTTGTTCTCTCTCACAAAGATCCATTATCATGAACTTGGAGTATTTCTACTTGTTGAATTATAAATGCATTACACTTAGAGACAATTAGTGTGCACATGATACCATCCTCTATGCAGATTCAATAATTATTGAAGTGAGAGATGATGGATTAAAATCATTATTTTATTTGAAGCACAAATAATTGCTCCCAAACTGTTTTAAGTGTCAGGAAAAGTAATAAAATTTGTTGATTGATTATGGTTCAGCAGTATTTAAATTTTTATTTAGGAAAGCATTCAAATGATCTGCATAATTTTAGTATGTTAAGTACTTGTAAAGTACATGAGCTTGAGGCGATAATGAAGTAAGAAAAACTGGAAGGTCAATAATCACCAGTATCCCCAAATCCATTTGCTAAAACTTCATTGCTACAAAACTTTATGAAATACCATACCATTTTTATTTCTTGAAGAATGCTAAAACTAAAAAATAGCTTTGAAGGAAATGAGAAAAAATCCAAGTTATAGTTTCACAGACTCCCACCAATTTTCATGCTTGCCTCAGACAATTTGAGAACACAGAAAACACATCTATATAGCTTAGAATGTAATAAGAGAGTGTTTTTAAATTTGTTTAGTTTTGAGGGAAAATAATAGTATTTGGTCAAGTGTGGTGAGTTGGATACTATGGAAACATTCACTGAAATAACATTTAGTATATAAGATGTTTATTAGAATGAATATCTATGGGAAAATAACACAAAGAGATGTAGAAGTAAGAATTTTGCTACTATAGTGTAGTTCAGAAAGACCACAAACACAATGAATCAGTAATTTGAAGTAAATATGGTGAACAAAATTATGTCAAAATAATACTCATAGAAAACAAGTTATTGTCAGTGAAAGGGTGCTGAGAGAGAGAATTAGAAACAAATCAAGAAAGATCAAATTCCTTATAAATTGAAAACATGTGGACTGTCAACTTTTGTAATGGGGATTTAAATTAAAGACAGCATAACAGGCAATAATAGGTCATATATCACTTATCATTTATACTAACAGATTTGCCATTCGTTTGGATTAGATGGAAAGTTATTATTGAAATGGAGAAACTTCCAAAAACATACTCATGTCATCAGAGGTAGCAAGAATGAAAGCAGTGTATTGCCATCTTTTCAGTAAATCTGAAAACAAATGAAAGTGGAAATTTTAGAATCCTATGAGACAAAGGAAAATATAAAATCACTAGGCTTACAACTACCCCACTGCCTACCCACTATAAAGAAGAAAAAACACCTGAATTTTGTTATGCTGATAGAAAACCATATTCTTAATTAAAAATATGAAACACCCAAAATCATAATAGATCTTGATTTTATAACATGCACATGACAAAGGAAATATATGTGAATGTTTTATTCTAGTTTCCAAGCTTATTTTTCTCACATCTATGTGTCAGCAATTTGGAGTTACACCATATATATATATATATATATATATATATATATATATATATATATATATATTTATACACACACACACACACACACACACACACACATATATATATATATATATAATAGACCAGAAGGAACATGAATATACTGCCGATGATATGTTCTTTGTTTCTAATGTTCAAGAAAAGAGTGAAGCTAAAATAAACTTTATTTTGTTGGATTTGACTTAGAATTATCAATAAAATAATACACACTTTCATATAAGCTTATTTGCATATTGCACATACATATATGGTGCTTTTAATTTTTAATGCTCAAGTGATCTCTGACACATATTTAATTTATTGGATGCATAGAATCACAGACATAGATTCAAAAATTGAGATGGGGTGTTTTATATTTTCATGTAAAGACATAAATCTACAGTATCTCCATCCAGAAGAATGAGTAGGAAAAATGGAATCTAGTGTCTAGTGTGGAGTGTCAAACCTAGTACCACTCTTCAATGTAAAAAATCAGAGATTGTTAGAAAAGCATTTGGTTACTCTAGGGCTGGTTAGGCTAAATACTAGATGAAACTATTGAAATGGTTCTCAAAGAGGATCTTTTCAAAATAAAATCGGAGTTAAATTGAATGCATAATGAATTTGGAATGATTTAAGCAATAAAGTAACCCATAGGATAAAAGAAATAAGCTTTTTTGCATACTGAAATATTAATCAAGCAAACAAGTGAATAAGTGGAGAATTAAAAACAGCTGTTCAAACAGCAATTCAAGTTAAGTGTATAAACATGAAAAGAATAGAAATTTTAAAAAAACGATAGTAAGAGTAGAGTTACAGAGATGAATGGTAAAAGAAGTTGAGCAAGATTTAAAAGAAATATTTTCAGATATTGTCAAAACACTTTTTCAACATACCATTTAATAAGTGTGAAGAGAGTAACTTTACAACGAAGATCACCACAATTTTAAGTTGAACATTAATACCAGCATGGTGACATTATGGATCTGGCATACCAGAAGAACACAATGGTGTTTCATTTTCATCCAAATTGAATAGATTAGTTTCAATCGTGAGTAAACATACCCAAACCCAAACTAAAGGACATTGAAACAGCACACATGAAAACAATCTTCAAAATCATCAAGATCTTGGGAGATAAAGGGCCAACCGAGGAATTATTACAAATCTATGGAAACTAAGGAGAAAAAAATGAAACTAAATGATGGGTGCATTCTTCAATAAGAATGCAGAACAGAAGTGAAAAGGACATTAATGGAGGAGATGCTGAGGAGATTCAAACAATGTCTGTACACATTGAACTGATGATTTCTATTTTCAATAATTATATTGTGGTTTTATATATATATTTATGTCAGTCTTAGGAAAAATAGTTGCAGGTATACATGAATTTATATGCTAATTTTGGCAGCTTTGCTATAAATTTAAAATTAGTTTTAAATCACTTACAACAAAAATTGTGACTTTTGTCTGAGATGTGATGTTTGAACTCCATTGTCTTTGGAATATACTGATCATAAAATATAGATCATTTAATGTCTATAAATTGGTGTTGCTTATTTTATTATTTGTAAGTTTTATGCTATATCTTGGTCATCTCAGTAAGCCTTATAATAAACACATAAATACAAATGGAAAAAAAAGAAAAAAAGAAAGGAATTACTTTGGAAGGATTTGCTCTTCTCAAAATCATGTTCATTTTTGCCAATTCTGTGAAATATGACACGCCTCTTGCAAATTAAGAGAAAAATGCTTTCACGTTGCACTCCAGGAAAAATATGGTCATTATCCTTATGACCTTTGTCATACGTATGTATGTATGTTTGTATGTATGTATGTATGTATGTATGTATGTATTCAAATATAAGTTAGGTAGGCTCCTGGTAAATAAAGAAGTCTTAAAGGGCTGGTTAATTCAAAACTATCAAATTCAAAACCTGTTTGTGGATACCAGAATATAATTGATATACTACTGCTATATCACAAAATAAAAAGAAGAATGTTTATATCTCATATTTAGATCAGGCTGACTTCTGGGATCAAAGTAGATTCTATTCAGAGCTTTGAAGCCTGCTCTCTAAAACTTTCCACAAAAGGTGTATACAAGTTTGTGAAAAGCCAAAATCATGCATAAATCTTTTCTTCCATATTTAGAGACAAAATCTTCACATGACTAAGGTCCTATGAAACATAGGCAATGTAGCTGGTGCTTAGAAAAAGTAAATTTGTTGGAAGTTACTATCTACTGATACTATCTCAATCAGTGCCATGTTATCTGCTATGTCATCTTCATTGTAAATTTGGAAGGGCTAATTAAATTTTATTCAATATAAAAAAATTGGATCTTTCAAGTCTGTAAACACAAAGATTTTTAACTATTACATCAAAGATAATATTGTCAATAAATGCCATGAAGTCACAATTGTTAAACAGAAACATGAAAAAAATCACTGTTTAATTATTGGTACATTTATAAATCAAACTATATGAAATAATATTCAACTGAATATGATTTTTGTAAGCAAGAATTATCATTTAAATTTACATTTGTTAATGTGAATTACCATGTATGCTTACACATGGCTTGTTAGAGTCAAAAATCTCTTTATTACTGATTTGATGTGATTAAAAATTAGCCCCATATCATAACAATGGTAAATAATGCTGCAGTGAACATTGTTGTGCTAGTAACTTTTGTGTAGCATTTGTGATCCTTTGGTAAATGCTATGGAGTGGGATTGCTGTATCATAGTAGAGTTCTATGCTTAGTCTTTTGAGGAACATCCATACTACTTTCCAGAGTGGTTGAACCAGTTTATATTCCCACCAACAGTGTAGTAGCATTCCCTTTTGGCCACATCCCTGCCAGTATCTGTTATTTTTTGTTTTCTTGATAATGGCCATTCTAACTGGGTGATATGGAACCAACCCAGATGTCCCTCAGTAGATGAATGGATGAAGAAAATGTGGTATATATACACATGGTATTCTATGCTTGCATCACAAAGAATGGCATTGTCCCATTCATAAGAAAATGGAAAGACAGAAAAAAAATCATATTAAGTGAAGTAAGTCAGAACCAAAGAAACATAAGCTCCATGATTTCCTTCATTTATAATAGTAGGATAGTCCTAACACAGGATCACAATAGCTCAATAGGTACCTACATATGATCATTTAAAATTATATTAATAGAATGAAATCCAAGATATGGAAAAAACAGGTTTTTGTTTTAATTTTTGCTTTTAATGTACTCTATGAAGTCATTTTTTAATTTTTTAATTTTTATTTTCCCTTTGGTTTATCCCCTGTTGTCACTTTTTTTGATTTTGGTACCCTGTATCTTGTAGATAAATTTATCTGATTTGGGAAAGAGAAGGGGAATAACTAAATGGTGAGATAAAGGACAAAGGGCGAACCAATGCAACATGATACTCCTAAGATATTATTTTGGAAATGAACTTTACTACTTGGGGGGACGAAAGTAGGGGGAGGGAAAGTTGGAGAAATGAGGGAGGTGGTAATACTGTTTAACAAGAAATGTACTTGTTACCTTATGTAACTGTAACCCCTCTGTACATCACCTTTAGAATAAAGTAAAATAAAAAAATAGCCTCAAGGAGTTAAGTAAATAAATATAATCAGTAAAAAGGTTTCAATGGTTTCATCATGTCAGTAATAGTATAACAGACAAGAATTTTAATTTTGTTAGTGTAAAGACTAGGCTCCAATAAAAACAACTTAATGTTCACAAGGGAACTGTTATTGAAGTTGATTTTCTTAAGGAGAAAATTATTTTGACTATTTTACTTCAAAAACTTAATATTTCCTTTCTTGTACACAGATTCCCAGTGAGTATTTCTATATGGATTGAAGATTAGTAAAATCGTTCAATTTTTTTTATGTAAAGAAACTGAGAGCACTCACATTCAAAAAAGAAAAGGCAATTGAGTTGGAGATAGGAAGAAATTCTAATTACCACAGAGGTAATGTGGATATTTCAAATTATTTTCCACCAATATATTAGAATTTGACTTATCAAATATAATTTGCTTTACACAATTACACCTCCAGTAGGTCAAAAACAACATTAAAACTAAATGATCATAGACAGAGATGTGCTAACAGACGAGTGTGGATTATGTTTCTGGTGTGTGTGTGTGTGTGTGTGTGTGTGTGTGTGTGTGTGTATCTTTCAAGCAATTTTAGACTCACAAGAGTATGTAGAGGAAAAATTTACAAAATGTTCTTCTATATTTCTTACCTCTACATATACAAAAAGTCTCTCATTTTTCTTGATACCCTCCAAGAAATGGTACATTAATTGACATTTATTAATATCAGTTTATAAAGATTAAAACATCATTATTACCCAATGCTAGAGTTTATATTATAAGTTTCTTTGGTGTTGTTTATTATATATGGATTTGGTCAAAAAATAATGTCATCCTATAGTTATAGTGTCATAAAGTAGGTTCATTGGCCTAAAAATTCCTGTGTTCTCTCTCAATTCATTCTTCCTTCTCTTCTGGCCACTAGCAGACAATGATCTGTTATATAACGTTCATTTAGGCTATTTCTAATATATCATATAGTTATAATCATACAATATGTTGCCTGTGACAAAGACCATATGCTGCATATATGACCAAGAACAGTTAAATTTCCTCAGCCTTCAAGATTTGAGAACACATGAAGAAATGGTCAACATCTCTGGCCATAAAAAATGCAAATCAAAGCACCATTGAGATTCTCCCTCACCCTAGTTAGAATGGCCATTATCAATAAATCTAATAACAACAGATGCTGGAGGGGATGTGGCCCAAAGAGAAAGCTATTACAGTCCTGGTGGGAGTGTAAACTTGTTCAACCACTCTGGAAAGCAGTGTGGGGATTCATCAAAAGACTAAACATAGAGCTCCCTTGTGATCCAGCAATCCCCCTTCTGGACATTTATGCACATGACCACAAACTTGGTCACACTAAAGCTACCAGAACAACCACATTTATTGCAGCATTGTTTACCATAGGTAAGATATAGAAGCAATCCAGATGCCCCCTCAGTAGATGAAAGGATCAAGAAAATGTTATATATATATATATATATATATATATATATATATATATATATATATATACAAAATGAAATTCTATGCTTCCATCAGAAAGTTATCACCTCATTCAAAAGGAAATGGAAAGATTTAGAAAAAAATCGTATTATGTGAAGTAAGCCATATCCAAAGAAACATAGATCTCATGTTTCTCCTCATTTGTAATTACTAGTATATGTCTAAGACAATCTTAAGAAATGAGAATAATAGCTCAATAGCTATGTACATATGACCATATAGATCATGCTAAATGAAATGAACTCCAAGACACAGAAACAAGAGGCTTTTCTTTGTTGTCTTTTCATGTGCTATGTGATTTTGTTTTTCTTTTATTATTTTCCCCCTAGTTTATCCCATGTTTTCACCATTTTTAATTTTGTATCCTGGGTATTGAATATAGGTTTATCTGAATTAGAGAAGGGAAGGGAAACAACAAAATGGCAAGACAAAGACAAAGGGCAAACCAATGGAACAAAGATAGTCACAAGACAATATGTTTCAAATGAACTGTGCAACTTGCTGATAGGGATTGGGAAGGAAAGTGGGAGAAAAATAAGGGAGAGAGTAACAACTTCAACCACAAATGTACTCACTCCCTTACATATGTAACTACAACCTCTCTGTACATCACCCTGACAATAAAATTAAATTTAAAAAAAGGAACTCATTTCTTTTTAGGTTGAATGAATGACAGCTCATGTCTAGATATTTCACATTTTTTCATTCATTTACTTATAAGCAGATACCTTGATTTTTTAGAAAATTTAGATAATAAATTAACCTACCACAAACATGATTATGTGGATATTTTTATATGTATTTTCCACTTCTTCCCAATTAACTATACCTTCTTGATGTACTATCTCAAGTAGCTGTACCATTGTGTCTTCCCACTAGTTAGCAATGAAAGTTACTGTCCACTATTTCATTAGCACTTACCTTTGTCACTGTTCTGAATTGTGTATGAGATTATTTCTCCAATTAACCAGAAAAAGCCTTGACTAAAAGCATGACTCAAGTGGGTACAGGATAAGCCCTAAGCAAGAATGCCAAGCAAGAGTGAAATGTTGCACTTATCTCCTATTTATATAGAATTCTTTTTGTTGTTGTTGATGTTGGTTGTGTGGCTTGAACTCTGTACTTGGGTGCTGTCCCTGCGCTCTTCAGCTCAAGGCGAGCGCTCTACCTCTTGAGCCACAGCTCCACTTCTGGTTTTCCAGTGGTTTATTGAAGATAAGAGTCTCACAGACTTTTCTGCCCGGGCTGGCTTTCAACCGTGATCCTCAGATCTCAGTCTCCTGAACAGCTAGGATTATAGGCGTGAGCCACTGGCTCCCAGCTTATATAGAATTCTTTAATTTTAGTAAAATCCCAGCTGTCATTTTTTCCTAGAGATTCCCTTTTTGTTTCTGTATCATAAATGAAGCACCAAATATAAGATTACGTTTTTAGTTTTCCTAATACCTTCTTGAAATTGTTCAGTTCTGTATGTATTTAGGGTTATTTTCTGTGAAGTGTAGAAGACTTGTGTTTAAAGCTCATTGTTTTTCATATGCATGTAAAGTTGTTAGAAAAGCATTTGTTGAAAGACTGTCTTCCTCTTTATTTTCTCTTTGTTCTTTGTAAACTGGCATTGTATTTTTATCTTCAGGATGGAACCAGAATTTTAGAGATTATATATTTTGTTATAGTACTAAAGTGTATGCTTAACTGAAACCAATTTCTGAAAGTTTGGTAACAATAGACATCTCAATTTATGAGTTGCTTTTCATTTAGCTTTTCTGATTTGGATGATTCTACACACTAAATTTGATTACCCCTTTTCTCACCAAAGTTTTTAATTATCATAGCTAAAATTGTCACCACTGTGCCATAAAAATGGCTGTGTCACTTCTTGGAGTTCATTGTCTGTTCTAGGCAGATAATGTCTCATTTCTCTAGACACATTCTTGCTTCTAGATTAACTTTCTTCACCAAGAACACTTCACTGCTGTACACTGCAGATTCAGAAGAGCTTGACAGAATGGAAGGTTTTTTTTGGAACTCTCAGAAAACCATTATCATTCTTTCCTTTGTTTTAACATTGATTTTTATCTTGGGGAAGAAAAAATTCATACAGATTTTATAGCCTCACCTGTGTACAACTTGAATATTTTACCATTCAATCCAACCACAGTGCATATAGTAAAGGAGATTTCTGTGAGTGTATGGAAAACTAAATGCTTTCTGTTTGTTTGTTTTTTCAATGGCACCACATTTTATTCAGAGTGCTTGTCTTTCAGGTAATACCATAAATGGAGTTTTCACTTCATATTGAACTACTAGAACTTGAAACACTTACACCTACTTTTATTAAGGGCCTTTTTGTTTCATAAAGCTGGACAACAGATCAACTTGATGTAGTTGCAAACTAGCCTTCTGAAGAATAAAATGAATTTAAAACAAAATAGAACTTATGATTGTTAGTGGAGGAAGCCATATGAAGTTTTATATAGCATGTTAGATTCACTTTGCTATCCTAATTAGAATATGACATTAAATATCTAGTAGCTTAAACAAGACACTTGAATGACATTTTTTTTCTTGAAAAGCACCGTGTTGGTTGTAAAGATGACATTCATCCTTCCAAACAAAATGAAAAGCCAAATTCAAGATGGAAAAAAAAATAAAACAGATCAAAAGATTCATGAACTGAAATATATTTCCATGAACTGAAATACATTTAGTGGATTAAATATTGAGCTTCTTTGCTTTAAGTAATCTATTTCATATTTGTTAATCCTCCAGCTTAATTCTCAATAAGTAAATTTGGCAGGCAATTATATAAAGTTGGCTTAATTTTCTTCTCACTGAAAGAATGTATCCTTGAGTATTACTCATATCTAAATTTCTAGAGCTAATTCTTTTGTTATCTTATTTTTGATAGCATATTAAATTATATCTTGATTACTCTATATGTCTATTAATAAATATTAAACAAAAGACTCTAAATTTCCATATGCTATTTAATTAGCTTAACATATAGTTATAAATGCTAATACATAAAATTTTTGTTTGAATGTAGTTCTGGAGTTTAAAACTTAAGACACTTATTTTTCTAATTTGGAAAATTCAGAAAATCTTATTGCATAAACTTTCTTTGTCCATATCCCTAGATAATGACTGACATATATATAAAGAATTCAGAAAAATAGCACCCAACGAACTATGAAGGGTTTTCAAATTTCTTTTTTCTTCTTTTGTTTTCCTTTGTTTCTCTTCCTGACATGGCATGATTGATGTGTTTCCTATTCTTGTTTACAAAATGAACTCTTTGCTTCACTGGACATGCTTTTTTTTTTTATTTTTCTGGTGAAAACAATCAGAATTCACTTTTGGTACAATCGTCTTTTTACACCTAAAAATGTAAATATCCTGAAATAAGAGGTACACATCATTAAAGTCAGCATTCTTTGGTTTATCTTTAGATAAACAAAACTGTAAGAGTACTAAATAGAAATACTATAATTTTCTATGTATGTACTTTAGGATCAGCTTAGCCTATTGTTTCTGTGAATTGTGTATGCTTAATCATTAAAGGATATTAGAAGCAAATACTAAAATTCAGATAATCCCTATGCTTCAAAACATTAAAAGTGGATTTAAAAAAAAGAAACAGGAAATTTCCTTGGCAAAATACTGTTTCTGTTAACATAAAAGGGGAAAATATAATTTGACTATTCCTTTTAATGAATAACTGATAATCTGAAAATTGATAGCTAAAAAAATGGAAAATTGAACAGCAAAGTGATATTAGGACAAAAAGAAAATTTGTACTTCAGGGATTTAACACTGTCTCAAGTATTTTTTAAACTTCAAAGTTAACTAAAATAACCAAGCTTTACTGAAATCAAACTATTGTGAATTCATTAAATAAAACTTGTTGCATATATATAAGGGAATATTACTCAGACAATTTACTTGGCAAACTACTTATCAACATAAAAATGCTAACAATGTCAAATGCTGATTGTTCATGTCTGTAATCCTGACTATTCAGGAGGCAGAAAAGTCCCTATGAGACTCTTATGTCCAATTAACCACTCAAAATGCGGAAGTGGAGCTGTGGCTCAAAATGGTAGAGCACTCTCCTTGAGCAAAAGAGCTCAGGGAGTGTGCTCAGACATGGAGTATAAGCCTCAAGACCAACCCCCACACCCCAAACTCCTCCATATAAGGTGCTGACAATATCAAATAAGGAGGACACAACATTATAAAAATATGGATATTATCTCAGTGAATTTAAAAGAATCATGGGTATTCTAAAACTTTAGCTTATAAAACAATCCTATTTTATAATATGATTTGTCTTTCAACAGAATTCTGAGAAATATTTATTTTTCATTTTCATAAATTGAAGTAAGTCAAATGTTGAATCAGTTTTTTTGGGGGATTAGAAAAAAACATTTCAAATGTAAAAATAAAGTCATTACTTTAAAACTTTCTTTTTTATGTCCTCTATGGAAATATTTTCATGCATAAATCACTCAGTAGGTCAGGAGAAGTAAAGCAAAGGCCCCTAAAGTAATTTTCCCCAACAAATAAAATTTATTCATTTCAACTACATAAGGAATTTTAAAATAAGACTTCTACTATTTCAAATAGCTGCAGGATATGACCTATCTCTGAAGTAGGTAAGGGGAAAAAAAAAAGGAAGACAAGACAAGCAGTGGTCATCTATTTGCTCACTTGAACAATGACTTTCGTTAAATATATTTGCAAGTACTCTTGTCTGTCACAAAAGTAAGCGAAGTTTTTCCTTGAGTGTATTTTTTCCCCTCCCTTTCCCAGCAACTCTGAAACCCTTTTCACTTATGCTTTTGGTGTGTATCCATAGATGACTTATACATTAAAACATGCATTTTTAAACACACACTTAACAAGCTAAAAACATCCAGGGTGATTTTATAACTTCTTGGCCATAGAAGAAACTCCAAAATGAAAGTCCTCATCAGCTCCATGCTTGCTAGAACTCAATAACTATATGTTAAATTGAAGATTATTTAAGCAACTGTTATTGATTAAGTCACAAATTATTTTAAAGAGTTGCATGGTTAAACTCATGGAGCTATTTTCTGGCAGAACTAAATCTCGAAATCTTGTTCTAGAATATATATAGGTAGTTATATTATCTGGAAATATTTCACAGCAGTGAAATTGTGATGTAACACTTTTATTGTAACATCAAATTGCTGTTGAAATATCTGAGATTACAAACTTTGGAAATGTGAATATTTCCTGAACACTGTGTGTTTCTTGGTTTCATATGATTATCTAGCCCTGCATTTTATATACACATTTTCTAATTTGGGGAAAGGAAAGGAAATAGCAATGGTGAAATAAGGATACAAGTTGACCCATTGTAACAATGAGATGTATAAGACACTATGCTGAAAACGAACTTTACAACTTGGGTTGTGGAGGGGGTTGGGGAAGTGGGTGGGGATGGAAGGGATGATAAGGGAAAACAAAGGGGGAGGTAATAGTGTTGGATAGAAAATGTACTCATTACCTTACTCATGTAACTGTAACTCCTCTGTACAGTTTCTTTACAATAAAAATATTTACAAAAATATTTGGAATTACCTTAAAAATATAGTCCATGAGCAGTAAATGAGTTGATGCACATAAAACGCCCACGTCATTGATGCGCTTTAAAAAATCAAAAAATACTATTGAAAATCATCTGAACAGTGCTTCTCACTAGACAAAAAAAATGTGGAATGACCATGTATAAGAGATATTATGTATTAGTTAGGTTCTGGAAACTGAGCATTTGTAGATTTTACTTATAATATTATATATCCATATAAAGCAGACATGAGTAGAAAAAATTTCAGGGGATAAAATACTGCCAGAGAGAGAAAAGAGGTGTTTTGAAATTTTGATTGAGTGAGAATTTGTCTTATAATAAATATTATCTTATTTCATTTATTTTATTTAACAAACTTGTATATTTTTCCTAGATATTGTCCTAAAATATTTTATGTTTATGGAGTTATTTAATATATATAAGAAACAGGTATTTTTTTCATATGAGTTTTACTGGTACCAAATCTGAAGGTTTAAATAAAGTAGCATGGTGAGACGAAAAGACTTGATTTCCTTTCCTGCTGTAAATCCATCAAAATTTCTAGTCATGTAATTTATATTATTTATTTCAGCTTAATCTGAATTTTCCTACCTGTGTAAATGGGACAGTAAGGGAATCTCCCTCAAAGAATTGTGGGTATAATACTAAGAAACTAAAGCAATTTCTAATTCAATCTAGGTATTCCAATTATGTCAAACACTAAGAATGTAAAATATCATTCTAGTTAGTATTATTTTTCTACAATTGGGGAAATAAAGTGTCCAAAAAGGAAACAGTTAAGCCCATTTTTCTGATGCCATAACCTGGGAATTACCAATTACAACACAACTCTTCAGGGGTTCAGGGGTTAGTATGGGGTATCTCAATGGATGGTAAACTCAAAGAAAGTCTGCTTCATCTGGTTTGATATAATGAAGAGTAGAGCTGTGGCTTGATTGGTTGCTTAAGTGATCACAAACAAGACCATACTAAAGCTGCCAGCACAACTACATTTATTGCAGCATTCTTTACAATAGCTAAGATATGGAACCAACCCAGATGCCCCTTAGTAGATGAATGGATCAAGAAAATGTTTTATATATATTATATTATATTATATGTAATAATATATAACATATAATATTACATATAATAATATATAATAATATGATATATATATATTAAAATTCTATGCCTCCATCAGAAAGAATGACATCGCCCCATTTGTTAGGAACTGGAAAGACTTTGAAAAATTTATAAAAATGTATAAAAATATATAAAAAATTATATTAAGTGAAATACAGGCCCCATGGTTTCCCTTATTTCAATAACTAATATATGTCTGGGACAAGTAGAAAAGGTCAAAAGCTATGTACATATGACCAGATAAGATTATGTTAAGCAAAATGAACCCCAAGATAGGGAAACAAGTTTTTTTTTCTTTCTTGCTATTGTTTCTAAAGCACGGTATAACCCTTGTTTGATGTTGTTATAATTTGGGGAGGAAAAGGGAAAAAAAAAACAAATTGTTTAAATAGGGATACAGGTGGACCCATGGCAACAATGAGATGTACAAGACATTATGTTGAAAAACAACCTTTACAACTTTTGCAAGGGGTGGGGGGATTTGGGAGGGCAGGAATAGTATGGGGAAACAAAGGAGGCAACAATGCTTGATAAGAAATGTACTCATTACCTTGCTCATGTAATTGTCACCCCTCTGTACGGTATTTTCACAATAAAAAAATTATTAATTAAAAAAAGAAATGTAGAGCTATGCCAAATGTTTGATGAGTTCCAGCTATGATCAGGTCTTGTACAGACATGTGTTCTCAAAGCAACAGACTCATTTCATACACACACACACACACACACACACACACACACACACACACACACACACACACTTTTAGGTTGGTCGTGCCTTGTAGACATATCCAGTCAGCTTTCATTTGCTGATCAATGGTATAATATAATAATGAACACAACACCCTTGGAGTCATGTAGGAAATGGAGTTGTAGTTTCAGAGAGTGACTACAAATATGTCTAGTCTCAGATACGCTGAGTTCCTTTTGTTACATTGCTTTATCAGTGTTTTTAAATCTCTTCAAAATGTTCACACAATTTTATGATGACCATTTCCAGGTTCTATGGCCTATTCTCTTTTACTCTGCTGTTTTATTATTCTTTTTAAATGGCCTATGTCTTTGCGTTAACAAAAGATGATGATGTGAGATATTTTTCACTTGCACATTGCTACATTTGTGACTTTTTAAAAATAAGATTTTTCTGTAAACATCTTCTCTTCACAGAGAAAATTGTCCTTCTGGGAACTGTGAAAATAAGAAAATAAATGAGAAATATACCATAAAGAAACAGAATTAACACTCATCAAAGAGATCTTTGTAAAGTTTCAGTTAAAAAAAACGTTTAGATTTGATTTTAGAAACTTCATACTTGGCTGAAATCAGATGTCCTAATGATAGTCTAATGAAGTGATGAAGTGAACACAACTCAGATCTAACTACTGACGCTTGCACAGGCAATCACCTTAGCTGAAAAAAACCTGCTAATGTCACTACATGGGAAAAGAAGTCTCCCATAAAAACTGTGTCACCACAGGTATGAAGTTTGCCCTTCTCTAGTAGGACCTTTAGCACTCCTCAAATTCTTCCTATCTAATAATCTTATATTGTCATTGAAATACAAAGAATCTCAAATTCCAAAAACAAATTGTCCAACTACAAACTCCTTCGCAGAGTATTCAGTTCATGTTGGCACATTTGCACACAGAACAGGAAGTTTTAAAATATAACCAGAAGATCTTACTTGGCACGAGTCTGGAGGCTAGCCCTATCTAATTCTGTGACGTTGTGAGTCATTTCCTTTCTCTGCCTCACAGGTTTTACAGATAATAATTCCTAAAATGGTTGATGTAAGGATCAGATGTAATACATGTGTTTAATTACTTTGAAACAATCACTTTTTACATACAAAATTGAGGTGTGATTTCAGTTGTTTCCTTCTCTGCTTTAGTTTCAATACATGTAAAATAAAATGATGAGGACTATAATGAATTGATATATTGTGGTTTGAATATTCTTTGCCCCAGCTAAAACTCATGTTGAGGCCTGTTTCCCTATGTGGTATTGTTGGGAGGTGTTTTCTTTACAAAGCGGTACCTCTAAAATGTCCTCTCTCAAAAGGAAGTTCTTGTCTTTGTGGGCTTTGGCTAATTACCATAAAAGTAATATTATAAAGGGAGTCTGGCACCTTCACCCCCAACCCTTGCACTCACTCTCTGCCTCTCTGTTAGACGAGATGCAGTCAGGAGGCTCCACTAGACACTGGTCTCATGCTGTTGGGATTTTCCAGTACCAGAATTGTAATAAGGCAAATATTCCTTTTCTGCTTCTACCTTACTCAGAAGCTAGTGTCTTGCTATAGCAACTTGAAATAGAACAGGTCATATCCGACAGGTTGTTAGAGCTGAAATATAAGTGACTGAAAGTAAGAAAATGAGGTCAGAAGAAAGTGGATGAGGCATGATGAGACTGGTAAGTTAGAGGCCAGAATTCATTTTGATAATAATGTTAGTACTAATAAAGAATCACTCTACTCTTATTTATCTAGTCATTCCTCATGATTGCCTTAGGAGGCATTTACAAGGATTTTATGTAATTCACCTATCAAAAATCAGCAACTTATTAGAAGACAAGCTAATTTGTTAAAAGATATTTTTAATATTTTAAAGTCCTTATTTAACATTACCAGCACATTTTATCAGCATAAGTAATCTTTGTTGAAGTGATTAAACATGAATTCAGGCAATCCACTTTAAGGAATAGCTAAGAGTTCTTTGAAGTTCATTGTTAACTTACCTCTTCCTGACAAAAATTGGTAAATCTACATGCATATATTTTTTTGCAGACATTCCAAATACTCAAATATTTTATGATCGTGCCAATGAGTACAGAAGCCTCATTTTGTTTTTTGTCCAAATATTTGTGTTAATATAGGATTTAATCACTTGCTACTTCCTATTTATTTTACTAATTACATTTCATCACTTTGTGTAAGTTCTTCAAAATTATAAAGTTGTTTGTGAACAAACACAACCTTAACTTGCCCCCTTTTTATCCAAGTCCATCTTATCCTGCATGTGACAAGGAGCTTTGCAGCCTCCAAGTTTGGATGACCATTAAAGTCATGAATCTAGCAGAATTGGAAAGAATCTTCTTCCCAAATGTTTCATAGTGCATCTTTACCACCAAAGTAACTGGAGCTTTTTGGTTAGGTAGGGAAGAAACTCCCATTCTGGTTCTAATATCACAGGATTTCACATGACCTAAAGTCTTGTTTTAACTGCTAGGGAAACTGTGCCTTTGCTCTTAGAGACAAGCATCTCTCTATTTAAATAATGTTACAGAGTGCACAGACATCCCAACTCTCTCATGCATGGAGAATTGAAAACTCTTGTTGCATTTTTCATTGTTTGACTTCTTGTGTCTTTTTCGGTTTTGGTTTTGTGGTTGGATTTTTTTCAACACAGGTAAATGTAATAACTAACTTAGATTTTTTAACTCAATTTTCTTCCTCACAACTATTCAATTTTGTTACTTTCCCTCAGTGATCTCTAGATGATTCCTGAAGGAGAATTTCAGCAGCTTGTCTGAAACTATTTGCAACTGCCTGCACTGATATAGTTCATGATTTAATGAAATCAACTTCTTCTATGGTTAAATATCTTCTCAAAGCTTAAAATTAAATCTCTAATCGTTTAATGCTTGTCCAAATATTAGACATTTCTTTTAAGCTTTAGTGTTAGGTTTTCAATTAGTCACTTATATAACTCCAAATATGATATTCACACATCTGTGACCTGAATAGTCAAATTCTGTGTTTCTCTCACTGGTGATGAGTCTTTTATACTGCTTTCTATTATTATTTCTTCTATTATTTCTTCTATTTTTCCCCACATCCCAAGATTTTTCCATAAACACAAAACTTTTCTATTGTTGAAGTGTTCAGATTTTGTATTTTATTCTTGTTTTTCTCTTCTTTTCCCTTTCTTTCTTTTCTTTCCTTTCTTTCTTTCTCTTTCTCTTTCTTTCTCTCTTTCTTTTTTTCTCTTTCTTTCTTTCTTTCTTTCTTTCTTTCTTTCTTTCTTTCTTTCTTTCTTTCTTTCTTTCTTTCTTTCTTTCTTTCTTTCTTCATTGTCCCTGAGTTTTTCACTCAAGACTAGCACTCTACCACTTTGAGCCATAGTGCCACTTCCTATCCTTTGGTGGTTAATTGGAAATAAGAGTCTCATAAACTTTTCTGCCTGGGCTGGCTTTGAATTGTAATACTCAGGTCTCAGCCTCCTGAGTAGGAAGGGTGACAGACATGAGCCACCAGTGCTGGCTATATTTTATCCTTTAATAATATATGATTTGTAATTAAATTGCTTTTGAAAACTAAATAAACATATTGTTGTAACATTTATAAGCACTGTGTGACTCAAACTTAGATATTATTTTATGATTTTTCTCCATTGGAGTAATATAATATTCAATGAGTTCTTATTTTTTTTTGTCGGTCATGGGGTTTGAACTCTGGGCCTGAGCGCTGTCCCTCAGCAGTTCAGCTTAAGGCTAGCTCTCTATCACTTGAGTTACAGCTAGTAGTTTATTGGAGAAAAGAGTTTCATGGACTTTCCTGCCTGGGCTGACTTTAACCATGATCCTCAGATCTCAGCCTCTGAGTAGCTAGAATTACATATGTAAGCCACTGGCGCCCAGCTTTCATTAAATATTTTCAGTAATCTTTTAGCACTTATATATGATCATAATATAACTAACAAAGTAATCTGAATATTTAGTTTGAAATGAACAAATAAGAATAAAACTATGTAAGCTATGTAGTTTTGTAAGAATAAAATGATGTGTATACACACATTCATGCATATATACATACACCAACAAACACAGACACACACAGACACAAAGACACACAGACACACAGACACATAGACACACACATACACACACACACACACACACACACACACACACACACGAATCCTCAAGGTTGGTGCACTATCATTTGAGCTAACCTTTCAGCCTGGCATTATATTAGTCAATTGGAAAAGGAATTTCAGACTTTTCTGCCTGAGCTCGCTTTAAAGCACATCCTATGTTCTCAGGCTCCTGAGTAGTTGTGATTACAGATAAATTCCACTTGTGTGTATCTCTGGCTGGCTGTTTTTTTTTTTAAATATTATTTTATTTTATTTGAGAACATACTGTACAGAGGGGCTACAATTACATGGGCAGGATAATGCATACATTTCTTACCAAGCATTGCAGCCTCCTCCTTTGTTTACCCTTCACCTCCCTTCCCAGCCTCCCCCCTCCCCCCACCCAATTATACCCCCCTCCCCCCCCACCGACATTGTAAAGCTGGTTTTGACATGACATTTTGTACTTCTCATTGTTGCAACAGGTCCACCTGAATCCTTAAACGACTTGTTTGCCCCCATCTCCTCCACATGTTATACTGACATCAAATATAGTGAAAGCGGGGGTTACACTGTGGGGGAGGGACATACAAAGCAACAAAGAAATAATCTTATAAATGCGTTAGAAACATATGCATGAAAGAAACGAAAACATTAAAATACATATTTAAGGGTTCATTTTCCTAACATCACATTATCTGACCTTTTCTGCTTGACTCATACCTATACTAGATATTGCAAATAAGGGAAACCATGGGACCTATGCTTCTTTGGGCCTGGCTTACTTCACTTAATATAATTTTTTCCAAGCCTTTCCATTTCCTAACAAATGGGGAAATGTCATTCTTTCTGATGGAGGCATAGAATTCCATTGTGTATATATACCACATTTTCTTGATCCATTCATCTACTGAGGGGCATCTGGGTTGGTTCCTGGCTGGCTGTTTTTGAGAAAATGTTTCACTTCCTGCCCAGGTGGGCATCTAGGCAAGATATGTTTATATCTTGCTGCTATAAATGTGCTCTGCCTCCAGCTATCCATTAAAAAGTGGGCTTGTGAACATTTTTTGCCAAGGCTGACCTCAAATCACAATCATTGCACTCTCAATATCCCAAGTAGCTATAGTTACGATGTGAATCATCAGCTGAGAACTAAATATAAATATATATATGTATATATACAATTGAATATAAACATATATAGATATAGGTATAGATACACACACACACAAAGATAAAAGATTTTAAAAGTCCTTCACATAGTGTGTTGGAATTTTAAAATGTGAGAATGTAGTTAAAATATTTAAGACATACACAAGTTTTTTTTTTAATTTCCAACCTTTATATGTCATTATTTCAAAAGTTCATTATGTGCAACATGTTTCCTTTTCATTAAACTATGACTAACAAAACTTGCAAAATGTAATTTTTTTTTAATTCACAACATAGAAATAGATTCATTTTCCAAAGCTAAGTACATACTAATTATAATAAATTTTAGTCCAGCACAATTCTTTGTTCATTCTTTTTTCCTTCAATGAAAAGACATCAAAATGAGGTATCTTTTCCAAACAATGGTTCATGGGAAGAAGTATTTTTGGTTTTATTTAGTTTTGTTTTTGAGATGTCTTATATTATTCTTCTATTATGAAGTCTTAATTTCATCTTCACATTTGATGAACTCTGAAATCAAGCTGATTATCTTAGCATTTTCTGTCTTAACTGGAATAATAGAATAGCCTTCTGTTTTAAACTGCATGTTGCATTATTCATTTCTACCTACTTTGGGAAAAGTATATTTACTTTTTGACTTCTAAATTATTTTCTGTTTGAGACACTGAAAAGTTTGTCTTTTGATAATGCTTAATGTATCATCTGGAAATATTATTTTTAAAGTTTGTATTAGTTCTATGAAAAAGACATTTCAAATGTATTTAATTACATACTTAAAAGTATTACCATTAGTTATAATTTAAAAATAAGGACTTGATGAACTTCTATTCTTTGAGTAATTTTGAAATAACCATTTCTTTCTTATTAAATATGCTTTTCACCAAACTAACTGAATCTTTGTGTATTCTAAAGAATATCCTCTCTGTTCCTTATCTTCCCTTGTCTTCATCTTCTGTTCCCACACTTTTATTCAATTGTTTAGGATCAAGACTTTTATGTAGCATATATAAATGAGATAATATAGTATTTGTTTTTCTATACTGGGTTATGTAAATTAGTATTATATAATGTCCACCTCATTTCTGATATAATAGAATTCCTTTGTCATTCCTAATTCTGTAGAATTATCCATTGTGTAGACCTCAGATCCTCAAACCAGGGGATCTTTCATGCACACACACATATATATGTATACACACATATACATATATACATACTTGTATTAGATATGTGTATGTTACACATATAATATGTGTACTACATTTATATGTGTATTACATATAATATCTGTGTGACATGTGTAACATGTACATATATACATACAACTGTTAATTAAAAATTAGAACATCATAGTGAACATGGTCAAAATACATTATATGTGTGTATTCACACAACAAAACTTACTAAAACCTTTAAAAATAAAGTAGTAGAAGGCACAATATGAAATAATACTTAATAGTAAACTTGAAAAGAGTTCATTATAAAAATATATGGAAATTTCAAAATGATATTGTATGTACCATCAGTATGCAATAATTGAAAAGAGAAAAGGAAAATCAATGTTAAAAAAATCAACAAGAGTTCATTTAAGTCAATAGTTAATACTTGCCTGATATATTTTCTAGTGTAGTTAAAATGTACGAGTGTCACACTTTGTATGAGTGTCACATATTGATTCTTGCAAAAATGACATTCCATAATGTAGGTTTCTCATGTTTGAAGTAAAGTTAATTTTAATAGACATTAGTTTTACACATATCAATACCAATTTCAATCATGAATTTCATTAGACATTTGCAATATCAGTAATATACCACATTAAATACCTGGTAATGTCATCTCGTAGTCATAACTATTACTACTTTTCTATCATCTTAAAACAAAAATGTCTAAAAGGATGCATTTCAAAAGAAAATAGCTAGAAATAAATGAATGCTCAGGTCTCTACAAATGCATAACGGTATCTCTTTCTTGGCTTTCCACTTGAATTAATTTTCTTCAAAGTAAGAAGAGGATGAAGAACAGAGGAATAAGTAGAAGGAAACCTGTTATTGGTAGCCTTAGTGTTAAGACATTTCTTCAAAACAGTCTTTATGTCTGTTAAACATTCTGCTAGCACTTTAAAAAAGACTCATTATAAAATGTAAATAGCATTTCATGGTGAAATGACCTTGTGATATTTTAGTACTCCATGATCAAGGTTTAATAGAGGATGTTAAATAAAAGACTTCACTACAATCTTATAAAGAATATAATCTAAAGATAGTAGTGATCTTTTAAAAAGTGGCATGGCAAACTAAAACAAGAAAGACAAATCAAATGTAATATACAAAAGGAACCAACTTTTGATTAGTCTTTGTATGCTATTGCTGCAAATACTAAATTTATAATGTCAATGTATGTTTCTTAGAAAGACAGTAAATTCATTGTATCCTATTATACACATAAAAATAGTGCTTCTCAGAAATGTTAAGAAAATCAATAAATCAATATTAATCTGGAGACTACAAAGTTGAAAACACATTGATGACTTCCTTTTTATATGTTGGAAAAAATGACTTCTATTGTCCAGTTACTGAGTTGAGATTTTCATTTAGAACTTGTTTTTCATTTTTTTTCAAGCTCAGCAGGAATCTAATATTTGATTTCAAAATCAAAACAAAATAACACAGTATTAACTAAAAAGAGAACAATAGTGCCTATACAATAAAAAGAAAAATTTAAATATATGCTAAGCCTTTTAATATTTTTAATAAAAATAAAAAAGTAGTTCTAGAATCTCTTTGTAACACTTTTTGACCAACTCATGCTTTTTTTCTAACTTATTTTTACTTTGAAGTTTTCATTTTAATTTTAGTTTATATGTAAAGCACAAATTTTAATAAAAATGATTAACTCTGAAAGTCATAAATAAGCTTTGTATTGATTCCATTTAAACTTTCATTTCTTGCTGTTTCTTAGCTTTCCATTACAGCACAACTTAATACAAACACTTTCCATATGGTATTTGCTATTTCCTCTATTGTAACTAACTCCTATATCGCTATCATTCCTATAATGACATAGAAATTTCATTTGCAAAGTTTCCCAATGACCAATTCCCTAAAACCAAGGATCAATTTTAATTCTTATTTCTTAATCTTGATTAAAGAGGTAGGAGGCAAATCTGAAGTGAAATTCTTAACTTGAGAATGGTTTGGTATGCATGAGTAAATAGCAAATAAAAAGGATAGATAGGCTGGAATAAACATTGTAAAAAAAAAAAAAGAGTAAAAGAAATGGCACCTGAATTAGTGGAAACAAATACCATAGAGCCTTGTAAGACTACAAGGCTCTATGATGCATAGTTTTAAATCTTCATGATATGTGAAACTGCTAAGAGCACAGGATTGACTTGGGAGAATTTGTGTTTTGAAAGGATTAATTAATTTGATAATTGTATAGATTATAGTCTAAGTAATGAGATAAGCAAGTCTGATTGGCTATGATAGGATAAGCAAGAAAAAATGTGGAAAAAAATTTATTTTACAGAAGGATGTAATCAATTACATCTAATAATGTGATATCAAGAAATTAAAATGATCAACATTATCTAATACTAAAAAACAAATATATGGTAGTAACAAAAGAATAAAGTGCTTGGTCTATGGATATAATATATAAGTAAATGGGACAGAATACAAATGTAAGGCCTAGGACTGAATTGAAATGGAAAATGACTAGTATTGATTATGGAGTTTCCTTTAGGATAATAAAAAATATTCAGAACAGATTTTGACAGTAACTCTGCATACAGTAAATTTTTGAATTACAGAGTTTATATTAGTTGATTTATAAATAGTTGGATTACTTTTCTATAACTATGATTTTTAAAAGCATAAAAGCAATAAATAAATGTAGTTTTCATAGTATAATCTTACTAAATCAATTCAACCTTTTCTTACTGAACTTACTAATTACTAATTGCTAGTTACTGAAATTTGGCCATTTTATGGTAAACTTCAACAAGATAAAAGTAACCTAAAGTTATTGAACAACAATTCCTATACTCAAATATTTTAAATGATAGTGAAGATAAACATTAAAATAATTTTTGTAATTACATTGAAAGTTAAAATATAAAAAATGAATTCAAAAGCGAATATTATTTGGTTTAGTAATTATCAGTTTATATGATTTTTAACTAATTATCAATGTTTATTCCATTGCAAAAACAGGTTATCAACAATGTAATTTATGTATTGTCTATTTAATTTACTTATTCTTGTTTATTTAGTTTCTGGTTGTCTATACTTATAAAGACAATCAGTATAAGGAATGGCATTCTTATTTGCCTTTCTACTCCAAGAATTTAGAGCATTATAAACAAGTTATTAAAGCTTCACAAACCTGCCTGTTCTGAATTTCCTGGCTGCTATTAGCTTGATCCATCACACTCAGTATTTCCCATTCTAAAAAGAATTTAGCAAGAGGGTTAACAAATATGAAGTAGATTACTTAAAGAAGCTCAATTTACAATCCAGAAAATTTATTTCAGGTCATGATTCTTTATCCACTTATTCACTTACTATTTATTGCCTTTACCATTGATCTTAGAAGTACAAAATTCACAGTTCTAGGAATAGCAACAATGACTTTCCTAGCATGAAGTTTTTTAGAGAGCAATGTGTAAAAGAGACTCTTATTTGACAAAAGGGAAAATGACTATTTTTCAAAATAGTGTCATTATATCTTGGCTTATAATTGTGAATCCTAAAGATAGATAAAAACACACTTTTAACTACCTTGTTTCAGACCAAAACAATGTTTATCTCTTTCTTACCTGGATAAATGTTAAGATTTTATACTCTGATACTGCTAAGTAGTGATAAAATTTGTTCTCATCTAGGTTCCAAACCAATGCCATGTCTCTCTTATTATATTCTTCTCTTTTGTTTGAAATTCAGGAGAAAACATATGGTAAGTCATAATTCTTGCATCAAAGCGGAAAGGACAGACTCTGACTCTCTCAGCAGTTCATTTTTAAAAATTAGTAAGGTCTTCCTGCGTTTGGCTTTAAGATCCTCTCCTCCCCTTCCATCTACCTCCTCCAGATCTGATTTCATCATGGGTTCTCTTTGATTCAGCCAAGTATACATTTCCATTTCTTCTGCAGATAGTCATTCTTTTTTTTTAAGTTTTTCGTCTAATCTCGGTATCAACATTACCCAATCTGTTCTGTATCTTCCGCAAACTGAAGGAAATCATCTTCTTTTTTTCCCCATTTTATCAGTTATTTTCAGTTATTTCAGTACTGCAAATAGTCTTCATTATGTTTTAAAATTTTTCTTCTGTAGGCTTTGTACCAATAAATATACTCATTTTTATAAGAAATTAAACAGGATATGAATGAGGAAAGGCAAATTCCTGTATTCTTTCCAACATCTGTATGTTCATTTAATTTATTTTCCTCACATTTTATTAGAGTCAATTAGTTATACAAAGCATATTCACTTTGATAGGTCCACATACGCATTCAAAATAGTTGGTTAGACTCACCTTCAGTCACTCTTTATCTTCCTTCTCCCTCTCCCCAACCAAGCACAACAAGGTTCATTCGTGGTCCCATTTTCTATCACCTCCGTAGCGCTGTCCACATCTAATTTCATTTCTATTGTCTCAAAATTGTTTTAAGCTCCCATAGAATTGTGGCAAGGGGCATTCCTACCCGACCAATGGCTATATTCCTGCTACTCCTTCACTTTGTCTGCTCATTTGCTCCCAACACTTGTTTGTTTTACATTATAGTGCTGGGAAGATAAGTACCTGCATGTCCAAATTTTAAAGGAATATTGTATCCTTGAAAGTGATCATCCTGAGAATCAATTTCCTAACCTTGCTGAAGATCTTCTGACTTGAAAATTTGCAGAAAAGAGATATTCTGTAGGGAGAAACAATATTTTATGAGATATCAGTCATGTCAATGGACTATGGAAACTATTAAGATCATGAAATCATGACTGGGTGATCTCAACCCTGTAAATTTAATCATCTTATACATATTTGCTGTTTGGAATATTGGTACTAATAATTACTTGGTGATTTTATCATGAGATTGAATAACATAACACGTTAAATTTGATGCTTATTACACTGAATATGCACTGTTATTACCATGAGAAAGATAGAAATTGAGTCACATACACAAATACACAGCACATAAATTTCATGTGTTCTGCGTTGTTGAAGATAAAAAAAATTAGAACTTTCAGCTGAGTTTATATAAAAATTTATTTTATTTTCAGAGTAATAAATTAATTACAAGAAACAAACCTGCCAAGAAAAAGGTCTTGTATATTACTTGTATATTACTTGTATATAAGAATAACAGAGTGGCAGACGAGCTTCAAAGGTGCTGCCAGAGGTACAATATAAGTTAGGGTTTAGAAATTTACATGTGTAAGTAAGTCTAGATAATTTTTAATGAATGGTAGTACATCAATCCATCAGAGTGTAGCAGAGGCCTGGGACTTGAAATGATTAATTTCTATAAAATATGTAATGAATATAGATGCTTCAATGAGATTTTAAGGTCCTAAAGGCAAGTTATTACCTAAAAAGAAGCACCATTTTTAAAATCTACATTAACAACTAATTTTGATTTTCTTTAATATCTCCTTCTATTGGTCCTTTCCTTTTTTGCTTTGATATTTATGGCACTGTTTACATTACCCAATTCTAGTACTTGCTTAGACAAATGCTCTACCACTTGAGCCATACTTTCAGTCCAAATGTAACTTTTTCTACCCTTTGTTGGTGCTAGGGATCAAACTCAAGGGTTTACACATGCTAGGCAAAGTTTTGTCACTGAGCTAATTCATAGTTCCACCCAGTGTTCCTGTTGTTGTTGTTGTTGTTATTGTTTTTATCCCTTTCTGGTTAAATAGGGCTTCATTCACCATTTTGATTTGTAAGGTTTAGCATTTACTTCTTAACAATATCAATTAGAACATCTAAACTTTTCCTTAATTTCTTATAACTCCATGCCTAGATATTTTTTCTGATAATCTGTTTTTCTTATTTTCAATGATAAATTTTAATTTGTTTCTATTCTTCTTTAACTCTGTTAAACCTCAGACCTGATCTGTACTACAAGGACAGTTCTGGGGAAGACATTATGAAATATAAAACAAGTTAGGAAGGCAGACGTTACTATTTCATTGGGAAGCTATCTTTATACAGGCAAGCGCTTTTTTAAAAAACTATTATTCAGTGAGTTAAAATGAATTAAGATACAAGCCTGAAATTCACATCACAATGTAACACAGGGAGTGAGGAACAAAGGTCACTATGCTCCTTTTCTCCTACAATGTCAGCATGTCTGCAGTATTGTAGGGGACTTGTTCCTTATACAATCAGGTTTTTGAGCTGTTAGGTATGACTTAATAATCCATAATAAACTTGCAATCTTCTCTAATACCTTTAGCAAACTGAAAGCATTAAGTTCTCCTGCTCTTAAATTTGTCTTGACCTCTAAAATGACCAATCCTTAGTTCACTGTTGTTGATTCAGAACACGTCAGACACAAGACCATCATCTGAGTCAGAGTGACTAACACTCTATCAAGATTTAATTAGATCTTTCCCCTTAACAACTGATGACCCAATATTGCTTTCATAAAAGGATGCTGGAAGACTATGCCCACATAGCCTCGAGCAGGAAAAACGAGGTTACCTATGCCAGTTGCTGACATTGTAGAATCAAAGCTAGGTGTGAGAAGCTGATTTTACATGGGGAAGATGGTGTTTCATTTACAACATAACATTTGATATATAGATTCATGGCATTATGTTTGTATCTTGTAATATTGACACTGCTAGCAGCTCAACCTGCTACTCCATTATAAAGTCCCATAGGAACCGTGAGATTTATCAACTGCCCAAATAAAAGGAGATAAAGCTAAGGAAAAAAGAAAAAGACACATTAACTCTCATTTTAACCAGTAGAGAAACAGAGGGCTAAATCTCTAAAACCAAAGCTTTTAAATTCTATTTATGAGCAATCTGAAAGAAGTAGCTCAAGGAATACAAGCAAAGAAATTCAAGTGAAGGGCTGGGAAGGTGGCTCAGTGGTAGAGCGCTTGCCTTAAATGTGTGAGGCCCTGGGTTCAATTCCTCAGCACCACATAAGCAAAAAAGAAAAAAGCTGGAAGTAGAGCTGTGGTTCAAGTGGTAGAGCACTAACCTTGAGCTGAAGAGCTGAGGGACAGTGCCCTGGCCCAGAGTTCAGGCCCCACGACCGGACCCCCCCCTCCAAAAAAAGAAAGAAATTCAAGTGAAAAGTATCTTTATTTAGGTACACATATTCTAGTACTCTTAAATTTTCACTTAATCATAGAGTTGCAAGGAAACTTTTTTTTTCAATATATGTCTGAATGACTAGAAGAAGGAACTAGGAGTATCTTTATTGATCAAATAAGCTATATTTTTATTTTCCATAAATCCTGTTAAGTACACCTGGGTATGAGTTCACTACAAAAAAAAAGAAATTATTTTATCTAAATTCTTTTTTCCAATCTATTTTCTTGACTGCATTTTTATTTGTGTGATAAACTGAAAGTGACACATGCCTGTCTAAAAGAATATGTAATATAATTATGTAGAAGCATCTGATTTCCATTGGTTCTGCAAAATATATTTTTATCTTGAGGAATATTGAATGTTGAAATAATAAAAGCATATACATGAATGCATGAAACTTCTTAAATATTTGTTAAATGATCTTCCATGAATTATATAGTAATATCCAATAGTGTGTATTTTATAAATAAATAGGATATCAACAAATTAGATTATCCAAATCAAATTAAAAAGTTTCTAAAAATACATAACCTAGTAAGAGTGAATTAAGTTGTGTCTGAAAATTTGAGTGGACTGGTAAAAGGAGGTTAAAATCAAGACCTCACATTTAAAAAAAAAAGTGCAGAACCACATTACCTTTGTGATGAATTCTACCAAAAATATAAATAAATATCATTAATCTTACTCAAATATTCTAACAAAAATCAAAGCTAGCAACAGTTCAAACTTATTCTATGAGGCCAGCATCACCCCTTTTCAAAGGGTGTTTTACAAACAAAATAGCTTTCTAACATTTTCTAATGCTAAAAGAATAATAGTACATAGGAAATATATACAATATCCTTTATTAATGCAAAAATATTTTAGAAAATATTACAGAATCATATTCAACTGGATATTGAATGTGTTAAACACCATTACCAAGTGGTTGATCCTAGACAGGTAGTATGTGACATACAATACAGCCCCCATCTTACAATAATTCATGTCACCACAGTTTAAGGTGATATGTATTTATTACAGCCACACTTCCAATTTTCACTTGTGATTCTCTCCTACTCTATCACAAAGCCAAGCAAAATCAGTAAGTAACAGTTTGTAGTGGCCATGTGATCATAAGAAAGATGCTCTATAATACAATTGTATTGTTAAGCTATGATGCCTTATCATCTAAAATATTTCCAACTTACAATTAGTTCATTTGTACATAACCTTATCATGATTCAAAGATAATTTGTTCACCACAGAACATAGTTGAGGAACAAAACCAATTTTTTTTTCAATTGAGGCAGATAAAATTGTAATAAGATTCAATACACTTTTATGATAAAAGTGTTCAACAAAAATTTTAAAGCATCTTAACATAATAAAGCCACTCCATTAAAAAAAAAAACCAAAACTGACATTATAGTCAATAGTGAAACAGTAAGAGACTTTATCACTTAAGACAAAGAACAGGAAAAATGCACAGTATACACACAATCACTATATCTATTAAACACATTTTTGCAGTTTCAACCACAAAAATTAGGCAATAAAAGTAATAAAATCATCTATATTTGAAATAAAGAATTAAAATTATTTTTATCTTACAAATGGCATCATCTTCTACCGCATGTCGGCTTTATTAGCAGATTTATAACACGCAGTTTTGACCAATATATTCAATAACAATCAACCCAAAGGCATGAAAAGAGATTTGTTGGCAAGTGGCATTGTTTTCAGCAGAAAGTGGACAACACAGTGGACAGCATTATGTAACAAACATCTTCAATCTAGTAGTAGATTATTCATTCTTAATGGGTTCCTTGAAATAATATGTCCACAGATATTAAGGTCTATACTATTTACAGAAGATTTTACATCAAAATAAATGAACAAACATGGTTAGAAATGAAAAAATGCAAAGTGCAAAACTTAAAAGAAAAACAAGCTGCATTTCTATACCAACATATTTTTAACCAATATGTCATAGATTATCAATATGAAAAATAAGAGAATAATTCAACTTAAAAATTCCAATAACTATAGGTTACTAACAAATAAACTGAACCATGGATATAAATTTTATCTATACACTGAAGACTATGGAAAATTGCTAAAAAAAATACTGAGGCCCAAATAGAGAATGAACCAGTTGGTGTTTATGAATGAGAATTCTGAAGTTATCTTACTGCACTGGAAGGCAATATACAGATTCGTTGCATCTCTTAAAAATTCCAATAAAAAATTTTGTAAAATTCCTAAAATTTACAACGATTCAAATAGATCCTTACTTATCCAAAGCAATAACTAATTTGGAAATCTCACATTCTGTGTTCATAACCTCTACAAAAGGCAGAGAAAGCAAAACAGTGTGGTAGTGGCTAAATATCCAGTGGAACATAACAGAGGATCTAGTAACAAAGTATCACACATACCTAAGCAAACATTTTTGACAGTTATTTCGAAGCCTTGAGTTTGGCTACTGTGACTGGTGCTGGAAAATTGGATCACTATAAGCAAAATGACTAAAATAGAACGGTATTTTATGCAAAAATTAACTAAACATATACTGACTACCTAAACTCAATACCAAAAATTAGAAAACTATAAGAAGATACAGCAAAAAAAAAAAAATCATGATATGGAACTTGGCAATGATAATTTAGATAGTACAAAAAATTATGTAATTGGAGATAAAAGATATACAGTTGCAGAAACTTATGATTACAATTCTAGATTCTCAGGAGGTAGAAATCAAGAGGATTGTGGTTTGAGGCTGTCCTAGGAAAAATAACTGAGTGAAAACCATTAGCAACCATGAAGCCATGTATAAGGACATACAATTATGTTCTCAGGTCAGTGGGAGTTATAGTTTTTTTTTTAAAGCATGTTCTCAAGCCAGCTTGAGTAAAAATGTGATATTCCATTAAAAAAATAACTGAGGGAGAAAATACTGAGAAATGTCTGCTGGAAATATCTAAGTGGTAGCCCATCAGAAGCTTGAGTTCAAACTAAGTGTCACAAAAATAAAAAGTTTCACTTAATCAGTACGGAAAACATTTCTTCAGTAAAATATACTACTAAGAAATAAAAAGGAACCTGTGAAATTAAGGAAATTTTAAGCAAATCATACACTGGATAGAGGGGTTTAATATCCACACAACTCCACAAAAACATAAAAGCAATCAAAGGAAAACATGAACAAATGATTGGAATAGACATTTTCTAAAGAAATTTCATAGATTACCAGTCAAAAATAGCAAAAGAAAAGATAGCTTTACTAATTATGACATTAAATGTAGGTTAAAACAAACCTAGTTATATATTATATAATTATATCTAATTATACATTAGGTTACTATCAAATCAATGCTTTTAAAAAGTGACAACTGGTGGTCACAATACAGAGAAATGGGAATTGTAACCCAATACTAGTAGAAGTGCAGTAGTGAGCTTCTGAATGTGGGTGCCTCAAAGATTAGCCATGAAATTAACACATGATTATCAAATTCTTCTACTATGCAACCAGAATAATTGAAAGCAGATATTAAAGCAGATAATTTCTGACAAATGTCCACAGAATATTTGTTAACAATAATTGAAAGAAAAAAACTATAAAAATAATCAGTAGAGAAAAGTGGAAAAATAACTGGTAAAAACATAAATTAGCATATGCTTTAGTTTTAAAATTAAGACACTAGCTGTGAAATAATAATTCATGTGTATATTGTATAATACTATTTATATGAATTTTTTCAGTGGTCACATTTTTTAGAAAGGTGAAATATAATGGTGTTTTCCCAGAATTTGAGCTAGGGTAGATGGAGGAATCTATTTCTTTAATGGGTATACTTTTAGACTGGAAAGAAGGAAAAGTTCTGCAATATTTGTATAAAAATTTGAAAGCCATTAGTACAGATTAAAATACAGATACATTTAATGAAAGTGCTTCAGCAGTTAAATTTTGTTAGATAGATTTGCCAGAATTAACATATGAATAAAAATACCATATGTGACTAAATAGGATATACTTCACAATAATAAATGAAAATATTATTGAGCCAATGTTAATGTCTTTTATCTTTACTAAATACCAAAATCTGTAATTGTTAGGTATAAAATGTTATATTCAGAACATGGACTCATAAGAATTTTTTATCTGTAGCTTTAAATTTCTTTAAATTTAAAATAATTTCAGGTGGAAACAAGTATTTATTTGAATAAGAAAATAAATGATTTTTCTGTGAAGCTATCACTAACCAAGTGGTTCATTGTATAAGAATAAACAATTAATATTTATATGATAATACAGGGTAAGCCCTACTTGTACTTTCTCACATAAAATTGCACCTGTAAATATGCAACATTATAATTTAAGAACAAGTGAAAGGTGTTAGGTAGATACTCAATAAAAGGAAACTTACGAAGATTTCTTATTGTAGCCACATTGGAGCAAACGTGGCTGAGGTTATGATCTAAGGTCAGTAATACAAAGTTTTAGATAACTGTATACAAAAAAGTTATTCAAGAAAGTAGGCATTAGACAGAACAATGAAAAGTATAAAAGAATTGAATATTTCTTCTTATATGAGTAATTATTTTCCATTTTTTAATATAAAGGTTTTAAGAATGAAAATTAAACATTTAATTTTTTTGCTTGGTATTAATATTTAAATTTACCCAAATATTTTAAATTGTATGTTTACTATATTTAAATATTAGCTACTATTGGTGTATTTAATTTCTTCATGAGGTACATTTTTGAGATTTCCCTCTGTGAGAATATATTAAAAGTAATCCCTCCTTTCTATGTCTCTTTCTCCCTCTTTTCACATTCTCTTTTTCTAATTTATGTACTAAATTTATCCTAGAACTTACTCCATATCCCTCATTTATAGTCTAAGTTCAGTTTTTGGGTTTTTTTTGTTGTTGTTTTTATTTTTTATTGTGAAAATACCATACAAAGGGTTTACAATTACATGGGCAATATAATGAGTACATTTATTTGAACATATGGTTGTCTTTGGGACCTACTATATGCTATTAAGAAATTATGGATTATGGATTATGAATATTGGGGCTATATAGACAATAAAAATTTAACTTCATATTTCCTTCCATAAGTTCCACATTACTTGATGAACACAATGGTATTATTATAAATAGTAATATTCCAAAATGGTTTCAAATATATGCACATTGTGAGAAAATAGTCTGAAAGATCAATATAAAAGTTTTATTTTCTCATTGGTTTAATTAACAGATTTACAAAAATAGAAATACCAATATTCATAATATTTATATGATAATACAGCATAACCCCTACTTGGACTTCTCACTTATAAAACTGTACTTGTAAAAATGAAACATTATAATTTAAGATCAAATTAAAGGTGTAAGGTAGACAGACACTAGATTAAAAAAAAAGTGAGCATCTGTTGTTGTAGCCATAATGGAGCAAAAGTGGCTGAGGTTATCATCTCAGGTCAGTAATGAAAAGAAACTTAGATAAATGTATAAAACAAAGTTATCCAAGACAGCAGGCACGAGACATAACAATGAAAAGTATAAAAAAATTGAAGTAATACTTTAGTTGCCTCATTTTACTACCTTGGAATAATTTCTATATTGAAAAGCATGGAGAATAATCCATGAGAAACACAACTGAATCTTGAGTTTTGGACATGGTATTGTCACTTATCAGAATTTCAAACAAGAGAAAGTTATGCAGAGGGAAACATTCAAAGAATGCAAAGTATAAGCAATTGAAGAGAAGTGTGGTGAATCTAGTCAAGGATTAAAAGTATATTCTACATCATTAAGGAATGTGAGAGCAGTGATACCTTGGGGAAATGACTGGGAATGTGGAAAGGGGTGAAATTGATCAAGATTTTTTATTCATAAGCTGCTTTGTTAAATAGCAATTTAACAAGTACTCAAAAATCATAAAATAAAACAAAGATGATTCTAGAGAAAATGATTGATTCATATGTATTTAAAAGAAATCTATCTGATTCCATCTTGTAATGTTTTCATAGTGTCTGCTTTGACTTCGAGGTCTTTGATGCTTTGACTTCGAGGTCTTTGATACATTCGGAGTTGATTCTGGTACAGGGTGATATATAAGGATCTAGCTTTAGTTTTCTACAAGTAGATCTCCTTGGCTCAGGCCGAAACTTTCTGAATAGAGACCCGAAACACAACAAATCAAAGAAAGGTTGGACAAATGGGATTGCATGAAGTTGCAGAGCTTCTGCATGGCAAAGGACATAGCTAGCAAGATCAATAGAAAGCCCAAGGATTGGGAGAAGATCTTCACTAGCCATACAACAGACAAGGGTCTCATATCTAAAATATACTTGGAACTCAAAAAATTAAATCCCCCAACAACAAATCCTCAAAGAAACAACTGCCCAATAAATAAGTGGGCTAAAGACTTATGCTCAACATCCCTAGCCATAAAAGAAATGCAAAACAAAACAACATTGAGATACCACCTCACTCCAGTTAGAATGGCAAAAATCAAGAACTCTAACAACAACAGATGCTGGAGGGGATGTGGACAGAAGGGAACCTTACTTCATTGTCGGTGGGAATGTAAACTTCTTCAACCACTTTGGAAAGTAGTATGGAGGTTCCTCAAAAGAATTCACATAGAGCTCCCCTATGACCCAGCAATCCCACTTTTGGGCATTTACAAACAAGACCACACTAAAACTACCAGCACAACTATGTTTATTGCAGCATTATTTACCATAGCTAAGATATGGAACCAACCCAGATGCCCCTCAGTAGAAGAATGGATCAAGAAAATGTGGTATACATACACAATGGAATTCTATGCTTCCATCAGAAATAATGACATTGCCCCATTTGTTAGGAAATGGAAAAACTTGGAAAAAATTATATTAAGTGAAGTAAGCCAGGCCCAAAGAAATATAGGTCCCATGATTTCCCTTATTTGCAATATCTAGTATAGGTATGAGTCAAGCGGAAAAGGTCAGATAATGTGATGTTAGGAAAATGAATCCTTAGATATGTATTTTAATGGTTTTTTTCCCTTTCATGCATTTGTTTCTAACCCATTTATAAGATTATCTCTTTGTAGCTTTGTATGTCCCTCCCCCACAGTATAACCCCTGCTTTCACTATATTTGATGTCAGTATAACTTGTAGAGGAGATGGGGAAAAACAAGTCGTTTAAGGATACAGGTGGACCTGTTGCAACAATGAGAAATACAAGTTGTCATGTCGAAAATGAGCTTTACAATGTTGGTGGGCGAGGGGTGGTGTAAATCGGGGAGGATTGGGTGGGGTGGGGGAGGCTGGGAAGGGATGTGAAGGGTAAACAAAGGAGGAGGCTGCAATGCTTGCTAAGAAATGTACGCACTAACCTGTCCATGTAATTGTAACCCCTCTTTACAGTGTGTTCACAGAAAATTAAAATTAAAAAAATCACATGTGAAACAAATAAAAAACAAGCTTCACAAGAGGATTGATATAATGGTTCAAATGACACTAGCAAACATCTGTATCTCTTTACTAAAAAAAAAAATCTATCTGTGATCAGGAAAAGAAATGCCTGAATGGATTAATGGTAGCAACCAGTTGTATGTGTGCAGGAATAATACTAGTTCACACCACAGTCTTGTGTACACAGAAGCTATACTAGTTCACATCACCCTCAGGTTTTCATGAATAACATTAGTTTATGCCAGCCATATTAGAAATTCCAAAGGAACTGAGAATTCAATGTGTTTTTTAGAAGTGAGAAAATATTAGATCTAGAATATCACTCTAGTCGTTAAGTCCCAACCATTACCCAAAAGAATCAAAACAATTTTAAAGCAACTTCTTTGCATCCAACAACACACAAGAAATGTTTAGGAATCAAAAATATGCATCACTCAATTTCTGGCCTTCAGTTGCATGAGAAGAAGCAAGAACATACAATTTACAGTCAAAACAAAAATAAAAATGAATCTAAAACTGACATTTAATTTTTGAAATGTACACTGTAACAGTTATCACAAATGCATTCTACAAATTCCAGAAGTCGGAGACATGGATAATCTTTAAAAATCAAAACAAAAAAAACTGGTAAGAAGCATAACCCATATTTAAAAGGAAAATACACCACAGGTCAATAGAAGATATGATACTGTAAAAAAAAAACAAAGAGCATGTTTGAAGATAAAGCAATAGAAACTACCCAAATGAAACAGAAGAAAGAAAATAACATCCTTTAGGACAGTAAAGCTGTTCTGTATGATCCTATAATGACACTGTATGATTTTATATATAAGACTGTGAATTTTTCAAAGTATAACTTTACAGCATTTTGCAACTTTATATATCTGTATATTGAAGGAAAAATTTCAAAATGTTCCAACATGCCAGTATGAGTCCAGAATGAGATATATCAATTGAGGAATAATATAGTTACATTAAACAACCTCACTCAAGGAGGTAGGAGGGATGAATCTGCTGACTTAAATAATTTTGGGAATGATGATAACATGTGAAACCAAAGACAAAATTAATTTCACATAAGTATCACACTCAAGCTGATGAAACTTTTCCTACCAAGGTATTGGTTTTTATCATGGAACTACTACACATGCATACTAAAAATGAACAATTAAGAAAATGGATTAAAAAATGATGAGAGCTTCATTTTTCAATGTGATATTTTATAAACAAGGGAGAAGGCTAAAATTATCCATATGGGAATGGATTAGATTTCTAGAAAACTGTGCAAACGTAAGCTTAACTCAATACTCATGCACACAAATGCATATCCATGACTGACTGCATGTGTGTGTAAATACTTGTAGATATGTACATAGAAGTGAAGTGTTAAGCAGTTATATTTCCTTTCAGTTGACTATGTCCAGAAACAGGGACAGCTCTTTAGAATTGAGGAAAGCTAGTTCACTGAGCTTAGTTTTAGTATTATATTCTTCCAAAAATAGATTACTATTTGCAATCCTCAAAATTCTCAAAATCATAGGAAAAAAAGATAGGCTGTAATATTACCAGAATCAAGAAGAATCAATGAAGATATGGGGGATTATCATATCATTTTGGCATTTTGGATAAGAGCCTGGAAATTAAAAATAGATATACTAAATACACATTAAGGGAATCTAGGTAAATATCAATGCTAACTGCTAATAATATTTCAGTATTGGTTTATTAATTGTTATAAGTTGTCTTATTTACACAAGCTGTAACTGATAGAAGAAACTTGGCCTGGGGCATCCTTTGAGTTTTGAGAATTCCTTTATTATTATTATTATTATCATTATTATTATTATTAACATTATGTCAGTCCTGTGGTTGAACTCACAGCCTGGGAACTGTCTCTGGGCTTCTTTTGCTCAAGGATAGCACTCTACCACTTGAGCTACAATGCCACTTCCACCTGTTTCTGTTTCTGTTTCTGAGGAATCAAACCCAAAGCTTCCTGCATGCTAGCAAGCACTCTGCCACAAGGCATGTTCTCAACCTTCTTAAAAGTTTTTGAACTTTACTATCTAAATCAATTTAAAATTATAATTTATTCAGAAATTTAGATTAACAGTTGACATAAAAGTATCCTATGATGAACCGAAAAAAGAACTAAAGCAAAGAAGGTAAAGAAAATCAATGAAAATATGCACGTATGTTAATGTTTATAACAGAAAGATTGAAGTTGTATCAACAAAAACAAATATTAGTAATTAGAAAAGAGTAACAAAATAGGAAGTCTCAAGAATATTATATTAAGAAGTAATGTAAATAATGGTAAAAGTACAAAAAAGTCAACAGTTTTGTAAATTTAATTTATAACTTCCAACACTGATATTATTAAACTAATGAAAATATATATTTATTTATATATATTCATTAGTTTATATATATATATATATATATATATATATATATATATATATATATAAAATCAGTTGTGGAGCTTGAACTGTGGGACTGGGCACTGTCCCTCAGCTCTTCAGCTCAAGGCAAGATCTCTACCTCTTGAACCACAGCATTATTTCCGGTTTTCTGGTGTTTTACTGGAGATAAGAGTCTCACAGACTTTTCTGCCAGGAGTAGCTTTGAACAGCAATCCTCAGATCTCAGCTCTCTGAGTAGCTAGGATTACAGATGTGAGCCTCCATGGCCCGGCTAATGAAAATATTTTTAAATCATAATTGGATCACAATAATTTTTAAATGCATTAACAGTGTACTTTTAGTCTTACATTATATTTTATATTAATTCATCAACTTGGGAAAATGGTTTGAAAATATCTATCTTCCAGCAATTCTTTTCTTATATACCTAACATAATATGTCAACAAATGACATATTATGTTATATATTATATTATATTACAACAGCATTATCTGCAATAGTCAGAGAAGCAAGAGTTATTTAATAGAATAGATAAGTTGTGTCTTATTCACTTGATTCATGCTATTTAGCTATGAAATTTAACTTGTTAAATATATCATTGATGTTATACATACCTAAGGTTTCATTTTTAGTGGAAGATATTACATAGTACATTAAACTTTTACAAAATGAGAAAAAAGTTATAGCCATGCCAAATCTACATCATTTTGGTTCATGAGAGTGTTTATGTTTGAGGAAAAAAGGAACAGGATATATGGAAGTTTAGAATATATAGTAATAGTAATTAGTTAATTTCTTTGGTAAAGCCTATTTGAGATTGTTCATTCTGTGAAACGTAAATTCTTGTTAAAGTACTAATAGAGAAAAAGAATGTTTCCAGTTTCCAAATATGACATTTTTTCTACCATTGATATAAAATCCAGATAGACACAATATGAAGAATGTTTACAGGCTCATCCCTTTTGCATATGGATTTAAAAGTTGTAATCCTAAATATGTATATAGCCCTCATTTATATATATATATATATATATATATATATATATATAGAGAGAGAGAGAGAGAGAGAGAGAGAGAGAGAGAGAGAGAGAGAGACAGAGAGAGACAGAGAGAGAGAGAGATGTAAACCTAAACATACATATGATATACATGGACGCATATATGTATACATATATAGTATATCTTTCAAAGATAACATATATAGCATGAGAAAATGTAGAGAGGGATTGCATTTGTTAATGAGTAAAAAAAGTAAAAAAAAAATAATGAGCTCAATGCCGATGATAACATGAAATGTAACATGTATCTCTTAGAGCAGAATAAGTAGAATGAGAAAGACACCTAAAGAGTTTATTAGCATAATGGTTTTCTTTTCTGGCAATTCTTGGTGAGTTCATTTGGTACAATATTTTTTTCAAGTCTTTATGGAGGAGGGATAAATTGATTTAATTGATTTACTAATATTGACAGTTATGCTGTATGTATGAGACAATACATTTGAATTGTCACTAGTGTCTACAGAAATTTTCAAACAAAACAATCATATTCTCTTATTTCTGTTTGAGGAGAACATACTGAGTAGTAATGTAAATAACTGGATAAGATTAGGAAGCCATTTGACAGTAACAGTTTTTCTTCTTCTGTTAAATATAACCATTTTCACCAGATAGCTTATACATTCTGAAATTTTTTATTGTAGACATAGTAATAATATTTTAATTAATCAACTATATATGTACTGATTTTAAGTATCATTCTTGTTTAGTATTATTATTAATTTAATGTGTAGTATCAACTAAAGTATATTAAGTGGAGATAACTTGTATATAGATAACTTGTATATATAACTTTTATATATAACTTTTCTATGAATTGTGATTGACAATTACAGAAGGTATAACAAGCCCCACCATTCAGCCTGGAAACCGATTTTTTATGGTATATTTAAACAGAGGGTAAAACATAAATTTTATCAACATCTAAATGTCATGATCCTTTATTTATGTTCTCTGTAAAAACAAATCTAATGTAATTGAAGTGGGATGTTGAAGATTAATAGAAAATAATTTTGTGTTTTCTGTGTTTAATGATCTATGGGTAGTTTTAACCAATTAGATAAAGTGAAATCAAGCTCATAGTAAAATCCATGATTCCTAAGACTCAACAGTACTGTTTGGAAGAAAGGCCACAGTAGTTACACATACCTCCTGTGGAGAGGATATCAAATTCAAAAACAACATTCATATAGTTATTAAAACTCCAGTAATTTGTAATGAAAGAAATATTAATAACGTTTCACTGAGGTAAACTACAGTATGTTCTTTAGTCTAAATACAGTTTTATTCTTTGTAGAAGAAGCTTTTAAAACTATGCTTCTTATTTATGGGTTTGTTATATCTATTCATTGTACATTTTGTATGGAAATTCCAAAAATTATGCATTATATATTATATATGTATACATTATACAAACACTTTGTATCTATTAAATGTGTGTGTATGTGTATGTGTGTACCATATTTATCTACATGATAAATGAATGAGGAAAGTAAAAAAGAAAGGGAGGGAGGGAGTAGAGGTAGAGAGAAAGGAAAAGAGAGAGACTGAGAAAGACTAACAACATAAAATACTTAGTGACTTATAGGTAAAAGGTACATTTTAGAACTACAATATATTATTTGTTAATTTTCTTTTGTCAAAAGGACTTCCACTAGTAGAAACATGACAAATTGGAAATGAGCATTTTCAATTATTTTCAATCTTGTTTTCTTTCAGAATTTAATAAGTTTTCAGGCGCAAACAACCTATACTATCACACATTTCTTCCCTGTTGCGTTCTCATTTTTGATTCCCCAAAGGTGAGATAAAAGAAGAATTGCACTTCACCTGAAAACACAGGATCAAGAAAAACATACAATCCTTCATAAGAGTCCTTACTCTCATGGTGTTTAGGAGTGCTTTCACTCTGAGCTTTTCAAATCAAATAACCTTTGGATTCTATTAAATATAGCCATTTTTTCCATTTTATATAAATGAATTTTAAAATTCTAACGTATTAAAATAAGCTGGCAGTGCAAATAACTATGGCATATACATTAAAATTGCTTTTAGTCCAACCATTAACTGTTTATTAGTTCATGAAGTGATTAAGTAATCCTTGAAGTTTTCCCAATTAAACAAAAAAACTTATATGTCTAGGACAAGCGGAAAAGGTCAAAATATATGTACATATGACCATATAAGATGATGTTAAGTGAAATGAACTCCAAGTTAGGGACACAAGAGGTTTTATCATTGTTGCTGTTGTTTTTAACATACTTATAATATACTATGTCATTTTTTTGTTTCTTTTGTATGGTCTTCCCCCATGGTACAACCCCTGTTTACAGTGTATTTGATTCCAGTGCCCTGCATCTGGTATACAGATTTTTTTCTAATTTGGGGAAGGGAAGGGAAATAACAAAATACTGAAATAAGGATACAGGATGACAAATTGTAACAATGAGATGTACAAGACACTATGCTGAAAACCAACTTTACAACTTGGTGGGGGTAGGGAGTAGTTGGGGATGGGGGAGTAAAGGGGGTGGTGGGGAGGAAAGGGATGGTAGAGGAAAACAAAGAAGGAGGCAACAATGCTCGATAGGAAATATACTCATTACCTTACTCATGTAACTGTAACCCCTTTGTACAGTATTTTTACAATAAAAATATATGCTAAAAATAAATAAACAAAAAACTTGCTAAACATTTACTATTAAATTTTTCACAATCTGATGGAAATTTTATCAATGTTGCCATGAACATAGAAGTATAAACATCTTTTCAATTTTCTTAATACTGAGTTAAATAATTGAGAAAAAATGTTTCAATGTTATTTGAACTGAAGATAACTTTTCCAACATGATTTTCAAAAGCCTGTCCTTACATAATAAAAACTGAAAATTAAATATAGTTCATAATCTTGTATTTAGTTATATATACACACACAGTTACACAAATTTTAATTTATTTTCTTTATCAAAACCAAAGAAGACATAAATAAGTCAAAAATTTAGGGTATGCTGTAATTCGAGTAATATAATGTAGTGTAATGTAGGCTGAATTTTTCAGCCTAAGTAATAAAGAAAGCCCTCTGAGGAGTTCTCATTGAGTCAAAACTAAGTAGAGGTACAGGGAAGTCTCATAGATTTTGTTTTAAAAAATTATAGCAGAGGAACTAATATGTAAATGTCCTAAAAGCAGAGATTTTGAGAGAGAGAGAGAGAGAGAGAGAGAGAGAGAGAGAGAGAGAGAGAGAGAGAGAGAGAGAGAGAGAGACATAGAGAGACATAGAGAGACAGAGAGAGAGAGACAGAGACAGAGAGAGAGAGAGAGAGAGAGAGAGAGAGAGAATGCTAAAAAATGGGTACTGAGAAACAGTAAGAATAATAAATGTCTTGAATGACCGCCAGTGACTCCTGAGGGTGATTTCATGCAGGCTTCGGATACATGTAACTTCAATATCTTATCACTTTGTATGAAAAAGAGAGACTGAATTGCTAGTTTAAAAAAATCTAAAATTTAGAAATCATGGCTATTACTTATATCTTGGAATTATATTTAATATCTTATGCTTTTTTATATGTAAGTTTAAAATGATGATTGACCTAGATAAGTGAATACACGAGAATACAGTAAAAGATTTAAGTGGAACTATTCTAACATTGTGTATATCAGTGTCTGATAGGAAATACATATATGGTGTTATATGAGTCCAACTTATTTACTGACACTTTAAGTTTTACCCAGCTAAGATCTCATTCATAGTAAAGGGACAAATAAAAACCTTCCACAACAAGGAAAAATTGAAACAATATATTGCTACCAAACCAGCATTGGAAAAAAAAAAACAAACCTCAAAGACATGCTAAATATTGAAAACCAACAAGAACTTGATATTGGCAGTAAAACAGCCTCCAAACAAAACTAAGTAATCACCGCAAGAACACTCAAAGCATACCTCCCCCCAAAAAAGATGGATAAAAAGGCAGGAACTGACAAACACCTCTCAGTCCTATCTCTCAACATCAATGGACTTAACTGTCCAATTAAACAATATCAACTGACCAGTTGGATGAAAAAGCAAGATCCATCTTTTTACTGTCTTCTCTTGAAGAAAATATAAAGAAAATAAAAGGCTGGAATAAAATCTATCAGGCAAATGGCCTCCTAAGCAGGAGGGAGTTGCAATTCTAATATAAGATAAAATAGACTTCAAATTGAAACTAGTCAGAAGAGACAAAGAAAAGCATTGCATACTAATAAAAGGGAATGTTCCTACAGGAGGATATAACAATCCTAAACATGTATACACCAAATGTTGGAGCACCCACTTTCATCCAATAAACACTACTTAATCTAAAAACACACATAGACCCCAAACACAGTGATTGTTAATACACTACTGTCACCCCTGGACAGATCTGCATGCCAAAAACTCAACAGAGAAACCTCAGAGCTAAACAATTGCATAAATCAACTAAACTTAACAGACATCTACAGAATATTCCACCCAACACCACCAGAATTTACATTCTTCTCTGTGACACATGGATCATTTTCTAAAATAGACCATGTTTTAGGTCACAAAGAAAGTTTATGCCAATTCAGAAATACTGAAATTATTCTATGAATTCTTTTAGACCACAATGGAATAAAATTAGAACTCAAATCAAAATCCATAATAGAAAACCCTGCAACACATGGAGACTCAACAACACATTGATGAATCACCAGTGGGTCATGGAAGAGATCAGATTAGAAATTCAAATGCTTATGATATTAAACAAAAAGGAGCATGCAAAATCCAGCTCCTCTAGAACATAGCAAAGGCAGTTCTCACAGGAAAATTTATAGCTCTGAGTGCCAATGTCAACAACTTGGAGAAAACTCAAGCCAACAATTTAATGATATACCTTAAGCTCCTTGAAAATCCACAACAAACCAAAGCCCAATACAGTAGATGAAAGGAAATAATTAAAATTAATTCAGAGTTAAATTAATTAGAGGCCAAAAGAAACATAGAAAGAATCAACAAGACAAAGAGTTGGTTCTTTGAAAAAAATCAACAAAATAAACAATCCCTTAGCAAAACTCACCAAAAAAAAAAAGAAGAAGAAGAAGAGAAGACACCCAAATAAACAAAATCAGAGAAAAGACAGTAACATCAGCAAAGAAACTAGTAAGATTCAAAACATCATGAGGGAATATTTTGTGGGCTTTTATGCTAATGAATTAAAAAATCTGGAAGAAATGGAAGAATTTCTAGCAAAAAATGATATTCCCAAACTAAATCAAGATGATTCAAACCAACTAAATATACCCAAGTCAAGTACTGAAATAGAAACAGCAAAAAGAGACAAGCCATCCAAGAAAAGCATAGGTCCAGATGGATTCACAGGGGAATTCTATAAGGCCTTCAAAGAACTCACTCCTATTCAAACTCTTCAGTGAAATCTGACATGAAAGTTCACTACCAAATTCATTCTATGAAGCCATCATAACTCTCATCCCAAAGAAAGAGAACCAGAGACCAATTTCCCTGATGAAAAACTTCTTATTAAAATTCTGGCCAATTGACTTCAAAAACTAAGGAAAGAAAGAAAGAAAGAAAGAAAGAAAGAAAGAAAGAAAGAAAGAAAGAAAGAAAGAAAGAAAGAAAGAAAGAAAGAAAGAAAGAAAGAAAGAAAGAAAGAAAGAAAGAGAGAGAGAAAGAAAGAAAGAAAGAAAGAAGGAAAGAAAGAAGGAAGGAAGGAAAGAGAAAGAAAAAAGAAAAGAAAAGAAAATACACTATGACCAAACAGGATTCATTCCAGGGATGAAAAGCTGGTTCAATATATGCAAATAAGTATTTCAACACATCAATAGAAGCAAGGACAAGAACCACACAATGATTTCCAAAAATGCAGAAAAAGCATTTGGCAAGACCCAGCACCCCTTTATGATGAAAGCTCTGGAAAAACTAGGAATCCATAGAACATTCCTCAATATAATCAAAACCATATATGACAAGCCTACAGCCAGTATTATACTCAACGGTGAAAAGTTAAAGCCATTTCCTCTAAAATCAGGAATGAGACAGGGATGTCCTCTTCAATATTGTATTAGAATTCCTAGCTAGAGACATAAGGCCAGAGGCAAATATAAAGGGGATCCAAATAGGAAAAGAAGAAGTAAAGCTCTCCATTTTTGTAGATGACATGATTCTATATTTACAGAATCTCATAGACTCCACTCTCAAGTTACTAGAGCTTATCCAAAACTTTGACAAAGTAGCTGGGTATAAAATAAATCCACAAAAATAAGTAGATTTTCTCTACACCAACCATGAGAACAGAGAGGCTGAAGTTAGGAAAACAATTCCATTTGCAATATCCTCAAAAAATAAAAATAAAAAAATAAAAAATACCTAGGAATCAATTTAACCAAAGAAGTGAAGAACCTTACAATGAAAATTTCAAAAATTCAAAAAAAGGATATCAAAGCAGACCTCAAGAAGTGGAATAATGGGCTGGGAAGGTTGCTCAGTGGTAGAGCACTTGCCTTGCATGCCTGAGGCCCTGGGTTCAATTCTTCAGCACCACATAAGCAAAAAGAAAAAAGCCAGAAGTGGCGTTGTGGCTCAAGTGGTAGAGCACTAGCCTGGAGCTGAAGAGCTGAGGGACAGCGCCCAGGCCCAGGGTTCAGGCCCCACAACTGGACCCCCCCCAAAAAAGTGGAATAACTTCCATGTTCCTAAATTGAGAGAATTAACATTGTGAAAATGTCAATATTGCCAAAGACTATATACAAATTTAATGAAATCCCCATCAATATCCCAACTTCTTTCTTCAATGAAATAGAAGAAGCAATTCAAAAATTCATACGGAACAACAAAAGACCCCACATAGCAAAAACAATCCTTAACAGGAAGAACAATAGATTAATTTCACTACTGAACCTCAAGCTCTATTAGCCATAGTACTCAAAACAGCTTGGTACTGCAAAAGAATGGGCCTAAAGACCAATGAAATAGACTCAAAAATCCAGAAATGAACCCACAGACCTATGGCCACCTAATATTTGAAAAGGGAGCCAAAAAAATAGGATAAAAGAAAGACAGCCTATTCAATAAATGGTCCTGACAGAATTGGCCTAAACACGCATAGAAAGCTAAAGTTCGAGCCATATATTTCACCTTGAATGTACCCGAATCAACTCCAAATGATCTAAAACCTCAAGGTAAAAGCAGATACCTTGAAAATATTACAAGAAGAAATAGGAGAAACACTAAGGCTCCTTGTCACAAGATGAAACTTTCTTAATAAAGATCCAGAAACACAACAAATCAAAGAAATCCTGGATAAATGGGACTGCATTAAACTGCAGAACTTCTACATGGCAAAGGACATAGCTAGCAAAATATATGGAAACCCCACAGACTGGGAGAAGATCTTCACCACCCATACAACAGACAAGGGTCTCATATCTAAAATAGACCAACAGTTCAAGAAATTAAATTCCTTGAAAACAAACCCTAAAAGAAACAACTACACTTTAAAAAGTGGGTTAAAGACCTTAAGAGAGAGCTCTCTGAAGAAGAAATAGGAATGGCCAAGAGACACATGAAGAATTGCTCAACATCTCTGGCTATAAAAGAAATGTAAATCAAGACAGCATTGAGATTCTACCTTATACCAGTTAGAATGGCCATAATCAAAAAATCTAACAGATACTGGTGTGGAGGTGACCAAAGAGGAATGCTACTACACCATTGGCAGGAGTGCAAATTTGTTCAACTGCTATGGAAAGCAATGTGGAGTCTCCTCAAAAAACTACTCATAGAGCTCCCCTATGACCCAGCAATCCCACTTCTGGGATTTTACCCAAATATCCACAAACAAGGCCACACTAAAGCCACCAATAAGATGCTCATCAAAGCATTATGTACCATAGCCAAGATATGGAACCAACCCAAATGCCCCTCAGTAGATGAATGGATCAAGAAAATGTGGTATATATACACAATGAAATTCTATGTTTCCATCAGAAAGAATAACATTGTCTCATTCATAAGGAAATGGAAAGACTTGATAAAAAAGTAAGTGAAGTAAGCTAGACTGAAAGAAATATAGGTTGTATGATTTCCCTCATTTGTAAGAACTAGAATATAAATATGATATTCTTAACAGAGGATCTCAACAACCCAAGTGCTTAATGCAAAGGACTACATATAATGAAGCGTATTATCATGAACTACAACTTATGGAAACAAGAGGTTCTCATTAAATCCTGTTGGTTCTTTCTTCTCTATTGTTTTTTTTTCTTTCTTTATTTCTCTTAGTTTTTTGTACCTCAGGTTTTACATAATAGACAATGAAATATGTGAAAGGGAAAGGGAATCACAAGAACAGCGGAACAACCAATGAATCACAGCAACGTTGATACTCAACACTATATTAGATATAAACACTACAACTTGGGAGTGGGGAAAGAAAGGAGTAAATGGGAGATAAGGAGGGATATGGTAACAGTGATTAAAAACAATTGTACTTATTGCCTCTATGAAACTGTATCCCCCAGCTCATCACCTTTTCAATGAAAATAGAGATATACAAGACACTATGGTGAAAACGAACTTTACAACTTCGGTGGTGGAGGAGGAAGGTAGTTGTGGAGGTGGGAGGGAAGGCATGGTAGGGGAAAAACAAAGAATAGGCAACACTGCTCCATAGGAATTGTACTCATTATCTTGCTCATGTAACTGTAACCCCTCCTTACAGTATTTTTACAATAAAAAACTTACAAAAATAATTAAAGGAAAAAGATTTTCATGAACTTAACATTCACAGTAGTCTCTTGTAATATGATTCTGCTTTGTTTATGATGAATCATAGCTCTTTCAATTTTTCAGTGCATGATTTAAATATAAAAAAAATTTCATTCAACTTTGCTAAACTATGTCTGAGTCTTATCTGTGCTTCAACATAGAATTCCTACAGTCCTACATAGAATTTATACAGTCATCCAGAAGGATGCCACTGGAGGAGAATGAGATGGAGAAAAATATAATCTGACTCCTATTTTAGAAGAACATATTAAAAATACACTGAAATAGAAGCATGGATATCAGTATAGTGGTCGTTATTATACTAAAGACAAGATAATTGAGTCTGGATATTTATAGTAAGCACAGATGAGTGCTGGCCAAGTTCAAGTTTTGAAGATGGCCCATATATACCTTCAATTAATGAATATAGGGTATGTATATAAAAGGGGATGGCTCCAACATTCTTCATTTGAAAAAAAAATAGTGCCACACAATTTATGGAGAAGAAATATATGGCAAGAAAACCTGGATTTAGTAGCTTCGTATTTATTTAAAGGTATTTTAGGTTTAGGTCCTTAAGAAGAGCTAAACAGAAATATCAGGACCAAGTCTTTCCTTTTCCTTATGAATGAAGCAATGTCATTTTTTCTAATGGAAGAATAGAATTCCATTGTGTATATATATATCCATATTTTCTTAATCTATTTGTCCACTTACTGGCATCTGGATTAATTCCATATCTTCACTATGATAAACAATGCTGCAATTGGGCATAGTTGTGCTACTAGTTGTAGTGTGGCCTGGTTTGTGGTCTATTGAATTAAGGCCCAGGAGTGGAATTTCTGGGTTATAGGAAAGATCTATTTTTAGTCTGTTTTTCATTTGTAAATTTAATTTTATTGTCAAGGTGATATACAGAAGGGTTACAGTTACATATGTAAGGTAGTGGGTACTTTTCTTGACGAACATTGTTACCTGCCTTGTCTCCTTTTTCTCCCACTTACCCTCCTCCCAACTCCTCCCCAACAAGTTGTAAAGTCTATTTCCAACATATTGTATTGTGAGTAGTATCACAGTTACATTGGTTCATCCTTTGTCCTTTGTCTCAGCATTTCGTTGTTCCCTTTCCTTCCCTAATGCAGACAACTGTATATACAATACACAGGATATCAAAATCAAATACAGTGACAATGGAGGATAAGCCATAGGAAGTAATGAGTACATTTCCTATTCAGCATTGTTACCTCCTCCTTTGTTTTTCTCCTACCATCCCTTCACTTCCCAACTTCCCAACTCCCCCCACCCAAGTTGTAAAGTTCATTTTCAACATAATCTAACTCACTTTAAACAGCGTTGTTCATGTACTTAAGAAAGAAAAAAAACTCACAATTGCAGGATTATTGCCTCCTGCATGGAAATTGAATGACTTTTTCAGAATACTACTAGGAAAATTGTGTCTATTTGCAATGTGGATAACATCAATTCATGAAGAGTTTATGTCACAATCCACTTCTGTGAAATTCACATAAACCAAATGTGTTTTGATATGCCTGAACTCCTGAACATCATAGCTTAGAGGACACTGGGAAGCACTGCCTGCTTACTCTCAGGATCACATACTTGACTGGCAATTGGAGGCTGTGCTGCCACCAACAATGTGAGATACTACAGCGCCACCAATGGAAAGCCAGGGAGAGATCAAAACTGAAAGAATCATTGTTACAGAAATCATGTCATATCACTTCTGTACAATAGAAAATTGAAAATTTATAAGTCAAAATATACTAAATTGGACACTGAACCTAGATTTCAGTTGCAATAAGAAAGAAGTGAGAGGAAATTTAGAAGAATTTTCTATATTTAATAGTCACACTGAAGAGTTTGATTTCACTTGGGAAAAGAAACCATTTAGTAAACTGATGAGTTTTTAAGAATACAGATGACTAAGGAAGAAATGAGTGGCATCAACTACATCAGCAAGTTGACTTAAATAAGAATATGAAAACATTTAGCTCAGTTTTTATTGTTTCTTGGAATGTGACAATCAGTTCTAGTCACAATTTTCTCTATGAAGTTATTTTAGAATGTTTAAAAATCTGGAACAGAGATGAAAGATCAGATAAGGATTTTCATATTGTTCATTTTCATTTTGGATGTATATGCAAACAGGAAAGAGTTACTTTCACTCGGACAATGAGTTGTATAGTATTTCTAACAGCCTTCGTATTCTTCATGTTATGTTAGACATTATACTTAAATATAAAGTTCATTTTCCTTCATTTTTAAGGTGAAAAAAATCTATGCCTCATATTATAAAACTGCAATGTGGTAACAGAAAAAAAATGTGATGGTGATTGGTAGCTCACTCCGGTAATCCTAGCTGCTCAAGAGACTGACCTCTGAGCTTTGCAGTTCAAAGCCAGCCCACGAAGGAAAATTCTTAAGACTTTCTCTAGGAGACTCTTATCTACAATTAAACATCACAACACCAGAAATGGTACTGTGGCTCGAAATAGTAGCATACTAATCTTGAGCAAAAGAGCTCAGAGACAGCACCTAAGCCCTGAGTTCAAGCCTCATGCAGGCCTGACAAAAATAAAAATAAAAGAAATAATTTATGATAAATTAGCTACTTGACAATTTGTCTAAAAAATAATCATGTGCTTTCCCTTGCAACTGAAAGCACACAGGTGAAAAATAAAACACAAAACAAAGTATCCTAGAAGCCAATATTGGGTGAATGAAAAATTATTAGTGCTGGTTAGTAGGGGAAAAACAAAGAAGGGGGTAACAATGCTTGATAGGAAATGTACTCACTACCTTACTCATGTAACTATAACTCCTCCGTACAGAATCTTTACAATAAAATATATATATATTTAAAATTTCCAGGTTATATTTAAGTAAGATATAGCTCCTATGAGCTCTATTTAGTGGTTATATAGTTAAATTAACTATATCCAAATAATTTGTTTAAGAATTCAAGAATAAACTTCCTTGTGATATTCAACTAAAAGCTATTCCTATGACCCAGCAATTATACTTCTGGACGTTTTCACAAAAGATTACAAACCAGGATACAGAAAAGCCATCAGCACAACCATTTTATTGCAATAAATCATGTTTATTGAAGCACTATCACTATGCCCAAGGTATGTAATTAGCCCAGATGCCCGTCAGTGGATGAATGGGTGTATTATACACAACTGAGTTTTACCCACTCATTAGAAAGAATGATATTGTACCATTTGCAAATAAATGGAAATGTTATGTGAAGTTAAGTCAGGCGCAGAGAAACAAAGTATAAATGTTTTCTCTTACATGGGGAAGCTAGATTTAGCTTATAAACTTTGAGTAAATTTGTTGGATGATATGCAATGTATTCAGTGAAATATGGTAGATGCAAAGGAAAATTTAATTTAATTCCTTTGTAAGGCAAAGACACAGCTCCACAAAATAAATACCAGATAGCAGATACTTGAACAGGGTAGGATGACTTCAAGGGGAAAATGTAGAACAATGAGGGGAGAGGAGGGAGGGACAATGCAGTAAAGAAATCAATATATATTCTACAAAATTAAGAAGACTGGGGAAAGGAGTGTGTAGGGGAGCAATGGGTGAGAAGATTGAAGATGTATCCATAAACTGCTTTGTTAATGGCAACTCCTTTGTACAACTATGTAAAGAAAGTAAAATAAGTTATTCCTACAGCCAAATCATTTTGGAGCACCTTAAATATTATATACATATTTTTGACTCACTGAATTAGTCACTGTAGTAAAGTCATAGAAAGTCTTTTGCTCACACAAGAGTTTGCCAGAATATTGGACTTCGAATACGTGTATGTGACTATTCATATGTGGGTGTCTGGTTGTGAGGGAGATATAAGAGCCTTTTAAGAATCTGTAAAGACATTATCTCTCTGATCATATACTGGGAACAATAGCTTAAAAACTACCTAAAACCATTATTCAAATATACAACAATGATTTCACTTTGGTATTGTGAAGTTCAAAATATGAGTTAAAGAAAGGTCAAAAGCTATATGACCATATAAGATGATGTTAAGTGAAATGAACCCCAAGATAGGGACTCAACTGTTTTTTTTATTCTTTCTTGCTACTGTTTTTTTTAACATATTTAAAATGTAATATGTAATTTTTTTGTTTCTCTTGTATGTTCTTCCCCCATGGTATAACTCCTGTTTTCACTGTATTTGATGTTGGTGCCCTGCATCTTGTAAATACATTTTTCTAATTTGGGGAGGGAAAGGAAATAACAAAATGCTGAAATCAGGATACAGCTTGACCCATTGTAACAATGAGATGTACAAGACACTATGCTAAAAATTAACTTTACAACTTGGGGCTGGGGGGAGGAGTTGGGAAGGTGGGGAAGGAAGGGATGGTAGGGAAAAAACAAAGAAGGAGGTAACAATGCTCGATAGGAAATGTATTCATTGCCTTACTCATGTAACTGTAACCCCTCTGTACAGTATTTTTTACAATAAAACCACATATTAAAACAAAAAAGAATGGAAGTGTCATAACTCATCTGCCAAACAAGAGGCTTTGAGTTCTATCCTAACACAGAAAGAAAAAGAATTAAGTTAAACCTGAATGCTCTGATGTTTTCATTTGTCTGTGTCTCATTGTAATGACAAAGTTGTGTTCAACTCAATGCATCTTCCTTACTCAGCCTTTCTTGTACTGTGATTACATGGTTCTAAAAAACATTGTAAGTCAAACTACCTTCACATTTTTTTAGAGTTCTGCTAGAACAGAAAAGAAAGAATTTAGAAGACTTAATCTATGCAATATATGCAATATTCACATTGCAAGTGTTTGTTTACATTGTGGACAATTAATTATTGTAATGATTTAGAATGTACTTCTTACTGTCATCTGACCACATGAAAGAGAGTGGTGTACTCATGTGACTTTAAGGGTCTTGTTTTCAAGGTCCTAGTTCCTTGAATGGAAATACAGAAATTAACAGCATATATTTCTGGCATTGAGAAAGTCATTAACCAGTGAATATATACCAGTGTAGTTATTTTACTTTAGTCTTCAAAATTGCTTCAGTTTTGAGACCAAAATAAAATCCCAAATACATCCACCATAAACATAATTTTATACATCAGTGATATCCATCACTTGAGAGCACAGATCCCTTTGCATTTACTTCAAACCAAAAATAATCAAACTAGCTTTAGATCATAGATTGGAAAATGCTTATAATGGGGCTGGGAAGGTAGCTCAGTGGTAGAGCACTTGCCTTGCATGCCTGAGGCCCTGGGTTTGATTCCTCAGCACCACATAAGCAAAAAGAAAAAAAGCTGGAAGTGGTGCTGTGGCTAAAGTGGTAGAGCGTTAGCCTTGAGCTGAAGAGCTGAGGGACAGCACCCAGGCCCAGAGTTCAGACCCCACGACTGGACCCCACCCCAAAAGAAAAGAAAAGAAAAAAAGTGCTTATAATGATAATCTCCATTAAAGGATACAAATGATAAGGTGCTAGCCATTTATTATAGTAATTACTTTCAACAAGACAGCATTCGCAAAAGTTACTGACTCAAGCCGGGTGCCAGTGGCTCCCGCCTATAATCTTAGTTACTCAGGAGGCTAAGATCTGAGGATCAAGGTTCAAAGACCGCCAGGCCAGGAAAAGTCCTTGAGTCTCTTATCTCCAATAAACCACTCAGAAAACCGGAAGTGGAACTGTGGCTCAAGTGGTAGAGCACTAGCCTTGAGCTGAAGAGGTGAAGGACAGCCCCCTAGGTCCAGCGTTCAAGCCCCATGACTGACAAAAACAAACAACAACAACAAAAAATTTAATGACTCAAGCAAGCACTTAATGTGCAAGTTCTCCAAGCAACTCTGTGTCTTTTAGAACAAGTATATACAAATTACCCAACATAACGATTTATACATAATGCTGATGATGAAACAAGAATTAGTTCTTAAAGAAGCTATCAAACATGAAAAACTAGCACAATATAGTGAACACAAATAAAATTATATAAAAATAAACATGTATATAATAGTAAGTAATAATTGCTCAGACATTTTAAGTCATGTAAATTTCACTATCAGTGTAATTCTTTTATATGCAGGCAGATTTGATTTAACAAATTATATGATATATAACTCATGCACATATAAGATATGTTTATACACATATTACAAAAATTTACCACAAAATTTTAACCAATGGACAATAATTATAACATTCTAAAGGCATTTATTTGAGTTTAGTGAATCTTCTTAAAGTTGGTAGATTCAAATTCACTTACAATATCTTTGACTTGAATATATCAAAAATTATTACACAAATGATTGCTTCATTTTGCAAATATGTGATAGACCAGGATGATTACTTGGAGGTAATATAGCCAGTGTCAATTTTGAATCAAAATGTGAAATTAGCAACCAGACATGGAAATTGACTAAAATTTATTTATTTATTTATTTATTTATTTATTTATTTATTTATTTATTTTTGTCGGTTGTGGGCTTGAATTCTGGGCTTGGGTGCTGTCCTTGAGCTCTTCAGCTCAAGGTTAGTGCTCTACCACTTGATCCAAAACACCACTTCCAATTTTCTGGTGGTTAATTGGAAATAAGAGTCTCACAGACTTTCTAGGCAAGGCTGGCTTTGAACCTCCATCCTCAGATCTTAGCCTCCTGAGTAGCTAAGATTACAGGCATGAGCCACCAGCGCTCAGCTTTTATATATTTTCATCTTTACTATATTGCAATTATTTTACAGCTCAATAAATCTTTGAACAAAACTTTACATAGTCTATCCTATACAATCTATCAGCCATATTCCTACTTAATATACAATTCAATTATTTTTCACTTAAAAAAACTATTAATAGTTTTGGTACAGAACTTATTCTGCTTCTCATCTAACATAAGACAACACAAAGTATTCTTGATTTGATATGAAGAGCTGTGACATATAGCAATCATAGCTTAATAATACCTTTACAAATATATAAAATTTGTTTACTGAATTATGCAATATAGAATAGATCAATTGTCTCATATTAAGTTTAATATCCATATGGGACATAAATTTAATAAAATTGGTGTATTGTTCTCAATATTCTTTTACTTGGCAGTGAAGAAACATATTTTCATAGTATGAATACTCTTCTAATGTAATAATATCAATTCTTACTTATATTAATATTTTCCCTTATGTGTTCTAAATCCACAAACCCTGTTATGTTGTCAAAACCTGAAGGGGGAAGAAAATGTTGTCTGGACTCAAACTCTATATTAAAGATTTATGTCCCAAAATTCAAAGAGACAAACTGATACAAAATATGAAAGACTCCTGATAAAGCATCTTCCCTGTGCCATTACTCTTTTAACGTGTAATTGATTTGCAGAATTTGATTACTGTCTTCAGTGCAGAGTAAGTGATCAAGTGCAACCCAGGGTTCTTTGTTCATAAAGTCAAAATCCATCCTGTCAGAACCCTTAACTCTTCCTTGTAAAGGGATCTAGTTTAGTATCTTTAAGAAGTTGTTCAAGCATTTTTCTGTTACTTTTGTTTGGTGAGAGAGAGGCTTGCTATGCAGCTAACGCCTAAGGTTGGCAAGGAATCCACAATCCACCTGTCACATCTCTGGAGTACTTTAAGTGTAGGCTGCTATGTCTTCTTATAGTTTAAGTATTTGAAATGCTCTAATCATTTAAGATTTGGAGTGGAAGGATTAAGAAACAGGTCAAGTGACATTTTAAGTTTTGATCATTTGTCATGTCTTAGCAGTGTCACAAGTCAAAATAGAATCACAAGACTAAACTTTGACTTTGAGGTGTCATAAATTTAATCTATCTCTTTTACATTTGAACTAGGGCAAACAGAAAAAGATACTGATTTCCACTTAAACCAAATTGTGTCAAAACTTAAAAGACATAGCAGAAAAAAGAAACGAAATAAGCTGCATCAGGAAAATAAGAAAAATAATACTTGTGAGCAATTTGAGATAAAATGCATTTTGTCCAAAAGTCTTATTTTTCATCAGCAAAACATGAGCATTTTCTGTTTCAGGTTCATGTGTAATGTATACATTCTATTTCCCAGATATTTAAAACTAGAGAACTCAGTTCTATCTATGGGCTGTAAAAAGAAGTCTATACATTGACACTTAGATGTTTATGAGTCAATTCAAAAGAAAGCAGTTTTCATCAATATTACTTTCACTTTGTTGGATTGAATTATTTTGACAGCAACATTACAACTTTACCAACTGAGGAATAAAATATGATACAGTCTGTAACATGATAATGTCTTTTCATTTTCAGGTAACTCTGCTTTTGCTTGAAATCTTTTTTGGTTCATTTTGTTATGTTTTTGTGTTTGTATTAAAATAAGGTGTCTCTATTTTCAAAGTCAAATCCTACAAGGTCTTGCCATCCGTTTTCAGTTTAGTCAAAATGTATGCTCAGTTAATTTATATAGCCCAACAGGATTGCATATCCAAAATTAATTTATTTCTCTGTTTTTAAGAGATTGAAATTGAATAGAATACATTTTCCTTTGTGTGTTCTGAATTTGTTCAACCTTCCTACGATAGAAGAATCTCATTTTGCCCTTTATTTCAACCTAGAGGGTAGTAAGTCATTCCCTTAGGTGTAATAGCAAAGGCACTAACTGTGATTCAGTTAGCAAGATGGTGATAATGATAACAATATCTCAGAGTCTTTTTCCCCAGAGACTCTCAAAGACACCACCAGTACTCACTCTCCCACATTATAGAGTTTCATGAACTGTACCTGAAGGCTTAAATGTAGCCCTAAGCTGAAAAGTTTTTTTTTAATGCCACCTTGTTATTATTATAGCACACATCTGTTCCCCGAGTGCCTTTGCAGTTGTCTCTCCTTATGAAAACAACAAGTTTTCACCGCTGTCAGCATTTGTGCCAGTACAACTGGAAAAGGGCAAGTGTGAATGTTGTCTGCTACTTCATGTATCAACAATATGGATAATCATATTCCTGTGTTGTGAATAGTTATAAAGTAAGTATATAGGTAATAGAGTTAAATATTGCCAAGAAAAATGGTCAAGGTCATGAAAAGCTGGTGGAGGGAGAGCTCTGCTGTCATCTTATTTAATGTTATAGAGGAAATCTACTTTGCCATACTTGATCACAGTAATAAAAGGTCTTTGATTTCAAAAGGCATGTCTGGATTTCTTAATATATATATATATGTAAACTGCTAATAATCAACTCTATCTCATGAATAATTTATTTCTCATTCTTTCACTCCATGGAATAAGGTGAGAAATATGAGAAAAATAGAAAGGTATCTTTCACTAAAAATATTGTTCCTAGGGCTGGTTTTGTAGCTTAGGGGTAAACCAGATGGCTAGCATGCTCAAAAACCCTGGGTGTTATCCCCAGAATTTCTAATAGCAAGTGACTCTAGATTGGATGGACATATAATAGAAGAAGATAAAATCAATGGTTAAGACGAGGTTATTTTGCTTCTGTAACATTTTTCTGATGTCATAAATCATGGCTGAATATGTAAATGGTGAAGAAGGATGTGCTTAGGAATATTAATTTGGCAAGAGGATGTATATTTTATTGAATAATATTGGGATCTTATTAATAGATTTGCATTGTTAGTCTACTTTGGTTGTTACTATAAACATTTTTCAAAATAGAATAGGGCAAACATTTTCATTAATACCTTTATTTGAAGGTATCATTTATCCAAGATAATTTGGATATTCATATATACTGGTAGATGACTTATTCAATAGGTATGTTCATGAATCCATGATGTAGAAGAGGATAAGAGAATGAATCATTATTTGCAAGTACTGAAAATCTCTCTAAAGTAGTCCTGGCAATCAAATTTTAAATATTTGATTCCTATTATGCAATTAAAAAGAAGTGTACAGACGGGTGCTGGGCACTAATGACTGTTATCCTAGCTACTCAGGAGGCTGAGATCTGAGGATCATGGTTCAAAGCCAGCCTGGGCAGGAAAATCTGTGAGACTCATCTCCAATTAACCACTGGAAGACCGGAAGTGGTGGTAGAGCACTAGCCTTGAGCTGAAGAGCACAGGGACAGCACCCAGCCCCAGAGTTCAAGCCTCAGGACGGGCAAAAAAAAAAAAGTATTTTTGACAAAGTCAGTGTCTATTGTCAATAGTAATGGACCTGCAGGAGCAAGAAAACATTCTAGATGGCCATCCAGCTCTCCTTCACAGAACGAGGAGCACAGTAATGAATGCACTAATGTTGTTATTACTTCAGCTCCTCTCAGCTATTCATGAACAATTTTCTCCCTCATGAACTTTATCTCCCATTCTCTTTAAAAAATGCCTTGTCAAGCTTTGTGGAAAAATTAGCTCTGAAAACATTCCTAGATTTTAGCACAAATAAGGGATGTTTTAAATTATAGATAGATGATAGATATGCATATATAACTACTTAGTACTCAGAATATGCATCTTTGCATACTTCCTTCAGCGAGCTAATGGGTTTGCATACAATAAAAGAGTGTTGAGTTATCAGAAAGTAAATTTTCCTTGCCACAGTCCTTTAAGTTCCTACAATCTTCGTTATATATGTATTAAAGCAATCATTTACATAAACTTGTCTAATAGTGGAATTTAGTCACATTCTGCAGGTAACTCAGGTAACATTGCAAAATCATATTGCAACTTTAGAACTAGTTGGTCACAGTGACCAAAGCTTACTTATAGAAATCAAAGTCTTGACTATAGAGAATAACTTCTGAAGCTGATTTATTGAAGAAAGAGTAGATTTGCTCCAAGTTCTGTATCCATGAATAATTTCCAAGTAAAATAGTAGTTTCCTCTATGCTGTCAAATCTTACTGACATCCATCACCTAGGTATTAACTGACACCACACTTTTAAGAGAAATGTTGGTCCATCTGCTTATACAAATATAGGGAAGCTTTTATTTAAACTGGTGCTTTAAACTGTATTAGCTCCAGACAAGTCACAAACTCAGGCTGGAGACCTCCTTGAAGAACACAATTTACTGTTTAGCCTTCTTCTGTGGGTCCCTGAATCTCATCTGTATCCTATGTAAAGATTATTATCCCAATGCCTTTATTGGAATAGTCATGTATCTGTCATATCACAATCTGAAATTTACATCTTTCATTTCTTGTTTCTCTTCAGTTGATATGTACTGTTGCTCTTATAGGGAAACATCTAAGGTTGGAAGTCAATATTCACTTTTCTCAAGGTGATTTTACTTAAGCCCTTAATGCATTTTTTATTTACAATGCCTTCTTATTCTTTTTGGTAAAAGCCATTTCCATATTTTTTCGACATAAAAAGAAGATTAGCAATTGGATTTTTCCTCCTATTTCTTTGTGCTGACCCTGTGGCTTGAATTTGGACCCTGGGTGCTGCCTCAGAATTTTTTCTTGCTCAAAGCTAGCATTCTCCCACTTAAACCATAGTCCCATTTCTGGCTTTATTGGTAGTTAATTGAAGGTACTAATCTCATGGACTTTCCAGCTGGCCTGGCTTTGAACTGTGATCCTCAGATGTCTTCATCCTGAACAGCAAGGATTCCAAGTGTAAGCTGACCTTGCCTGGCCAATGTGACATTTTTTTTTAGAAAAATCATATCTGTCTTGTTTAGCATCTTTGTGAGTAAATAGTCTGTTTAATAAATGTTAGTTTTCAAAACAAACAGTTATTACACTCAGTTGTCATGTGAGAGATTGATTACAATATAAGCAAAGTTTGATGATGGTCGGTATTCAAGTAGCAAAAGGAAAAATAAAAGAAGCCCTAATCTAAGTTCCATGTAGACTTTTCCAGCTAACTTACTAAAGTCAGAAATGCTTTTTGTGTCCATAACTGTATTGTTGTCCATGACTATGGACAAATAGCCTACTCATTAGAGGCCTCAATTTTCTAACTGTATAAATAAGGGGGTTGGACTATGTAACCTCTTCAACTGCCCTTTAGCCTTGCAATCCCATGGTGCTGTAGTTTTCAATTGATGAACTATACAGAGAGAGGAACACCTTTGGAATAATTCTCACAGCCTAAAGGCCAATGATGACACAGACACTGATGTTTTAAGGAGGTGATAGAAGATGTTTGATCCCATTGGTTTGGAGTCTGCCAACTGAGATAAAGGAGAAGGAGCTGGGAAGCCTTGTAACATTAGTGTTCTTTGTCTCTTTGTGGATGACCCTTTCACATTAATATCAACATCAGAAGCTGAATTCAAGAAAAGAAAGAGAGAGTCACACATTCTTTCAAAAACCCTTTGTCAGTGAACATTTGAGCACATCAGGAAGCCAAATCAGACATCACTTAAAATAGTTTTTGGGTCAAGATTACAAAAAAGGAAGACAGGAAAGAACAGTGGAATCAGCAGGAGTATGTCCCCTAAAGTCCCTTAAACTAAGTTGGATCACAACCTAGAGCAAGTTAGCTAGAGCACTTCTCAGTGGGGTTAACCCACTGAAAGGCATTAACCACAAATTGTTCTCAGAAAGTGTTTCTCTTCAAAACTGAAAATCATTTAGAAAAAAAGGAAGCTATTTGCTAAGAAAACCTTAAATGAAGCATTCATGTCAAACCTTAAAAAATTATTTTTTTAATCTGAGATAGCACATTGTTAATCATTGAAAATCAGTTTGAGTGTCATTCCTATCCTTCAGTGTCAGATGGTTGTAATGTTGATAGTAATGACAATAGAATTTGTTCTTAAAGCTGTTATGAATATTTGCAGGTTTTCCTAATTTTTAAGAAAAACAGCAAAGAAGAATAATGACTAGTTCCTTAATATTCTGATTAGGGATCAGTATTTTTAATTGGTATATAATTCATTTTTAATGTCACAAAAACTGCAAACTATTAAAAACTTGTCAAAGCTATTTGTATACAGAAAACATCGGAGTGAATACCTTTCAAAGAAAAAAGAAATTTCAACACCAATCAAATCTTTGACACCTCCCTTCTAAACAGTCCAGCGTAATTCATATGGTCATTAGATAATAATAGTCACTATTTTTCTTTATATGATTTCCTATTCAGTTCCTGTTTTGCACGCTAGTCATCCAGTGACAGCAGGAAAAATACATAGGAGAATAATGGTCCCAGCTGGTCCAATAAAAAAGAGAGGCTCTATCTCAGATGTAACTGGAGCAAAAATAAACAAAAAAATAAAAAACAAAAAACTGGATTCATACAGTGTTTAGCAATATGAAGCTCTGAGTTCAAATGCTATTACTAACAAAAATCCCTCAACAATCCTAAAATATTGTTTCCAAGTACAACACAGGAGAACATAATACTTTCCATCTGGTTGACTATTTAGCTAGTATTTTGTATCACCCCCTCGGTCCGGGCCTGGGTGCTGTCCTTCAGCTCTTCAGCTCAAGGCTAAAGCTCCACCACTTGAGCCACAGCGCCACTTCCGGTTTTCTGAGTGGTTTATTGGAGGTAACAGTCTCATGGACTTTTCTGCCCGGGCTGGCTTTGAACCTCGAACCTCAGATCTTAGCCTCCTGAGTCCCTAGGATTATAGGTGTGTGCCACCTGCATCTGGCATTCCCTTAGTCATTTTTATCTGCCTTTTTTTGTTGTTGTAAATGCCATTATAGTGAAAATACCTTACAGAGGGGTTACAATTACATGAGCAAGATAATGAGCACATTTCTTATCAAGCATTGTTGCCCCCTCCTTTGTTTCCCCTTCCCATCCCTGCCCAGCTCCCTCCACGCTGTCCCCCCACACCCCCCCCAGCCCCCAGCTAAAGTTGTAAAGTTCGTTTTTCGACATAAGGTCTTGTACATCTCATTGTTGTATCTCTATTTAAACAATTTGTTTTCCCCTTCCCCTCCTCAGATTATACCAACATCAAATACAGTGAAAGCAGGGGTTATGCCGTGGGGGAGGGATATACAAAGCAAGAAAGAAATCATCTTATAAATGTGTTAGAAACAATCACAAGAAAGAAAAACCATTTGAGTCCTTATCTTGGGGTTCATTTTGCCTAAAATAAACTTATCTGACCGTTTCTGCTTGTCTCAGACATATACTAGTCACTGCAAACAAGGGAAACCATGGGACCTATGTTTCTTTGGGCCTGGCTTACTTCACTTAATATAATTTTTTCCAAGTCTTTCCATTTCCTAACAAATGGGGGAATGTCATTCTTTCTGACAGAGGTGTAGAATTCCATTGTGTATATATACCACATTTTCTTGATCTATTCATCTACTGAGGGGCATCTGGGTTGGTTCCATATCTTAGCTATGGTAAATAATGCTGCAATAAACATAGTTGTGCTGGTAGCTTTAGTATGGTATTGTTTGTGATCATTCAGGTAAATGCCCAAAAGTGGGATTGCTGGGTCATCGGGGAGCTCTATGTGGAGTCTTTTAAGGAACCTCTATACTACTTTTCTTTTTTCTTTTTTCTTTTTGTTTTATTGTGAGAATACCATACAAAGGAGTTACAATTACATGGGCAAGATAACGAGGACATTTCTTATCAAGCATTGTTGCCTCCTCTTTGTTTCCCCTTCCCATCCCTTCCCTACTCCTCCGCTTCCCCCACCTGATCCTCTCCGTCCCCCACCAAAGTTGTTAAGTTCGTTTTTCGACATAATGACTTGTACATCTCATTGTTGCAATGGGTCCTCCTGTACCCCTAGTTAAACGATTTGTTTTTTCCCTTCCCCTCCACAAATTATACCAACATCAAATACAGTGAAAGTATGGGTTATGCTGTGGGGGAGGGACATACAAAGCAACATAGACATCATCTTATAAATATGATAGAAACAATTGCATGAAAGGAAAAAAAACAGAAAAACATTTGAATACTCCAATACTACTTTTCAAAGTGTTTGAACAAGTTTACATTCCCACCAACAATGCAGTAGGTTCCCTTCTGGCCACATCCCCTTCAGCATCTGTTGTTAGAATTCTTGATGTTAGCCATTCTAACTGGGGTGAGGTGGTATCTTAGTGTTGTTTTGATTTGCATTTCTTTTATGGCTAGGGAGGTTGAGGATGTCTTCATGTGTCTATTGGCCATCCTTCTTTCCTCTTCAGAGAAGTTTTATGCAGCTTCCCTTGTAACACTGATATTGTCTTGTTTTAGCTAACTCTGGTTGTTTCAAAATTGCTTATTTTAGAGTAAAATATTTGGTATGTCAACTATTTTGTCATTTTGACTGACACCTTTAAAATGTAACCTATTCTAATGAATACAACTTATCAATATTTTGTAGCTCTGTATTAAAAATACAAACTAGATAAAAGAAAATATATTTTAGCAATGTTATTGTATGGGTAAAAGTATGATTCATTATTCCATTTACTCCATTATTTAATTTCTTTGAATGTATTAGAAATATTTATGTACTACATGTAAATAAGCACATAAAAACAAATAAATGATAATTAATTGAAAAGTTATGAATGCATGTAATAAATTTTAAATGTTTACTTTTTTTTTTTTTTTTTTTTTTTGTCGGCCGTGGGGCTTGAACTCTGGGCCTGAGCGCTGTCCCTCAGCTCTTCAGCTCAAGGCTAGCGCCCTACCACTTGAGCTACAGCACCACTTTAAATGTTTACTTTGTTAAAGGAACTTAGTTGCAAAAATTTGAAAACATTTCTTTGTAATTAGGAAATAAAGCTTCAAAGGATAGATTACAAATATATTCAGATAACTAAAGAAATTTCCATCTAAATAATAAAAGGTATATGAGAAATTTCTCACACAGAGAAAGTAGATAAAAAAAACTTTATGAAATATGAAGCTTCTGTAGCTTGAAAGAACAATCATAAAAAGGAAGTAATTGACTACAAAGGCTCAGCAGTAGATTTGTGCTGGCAGACAAATCAATGACTTTCATGATAGATCAGCAAGGATTACACAACCTGAACGAAAGAAAAAATGAAGGAAAAAAGAAAACCTGAAAAAGTCTCTGAAAAAACATAGGTGCCATGAAATAATGGTTGAAAATTCTCCAAATTTTATTTACAAAAAGTCTATACATTCAAGAAGGTTAAAAAAAAACTTCTAATGTAGGATAAACACATAGAAATATACTTTTAGACCTATGACAGTTAATAAGATGTTGAAAACCAATCTCCTCTGTTGGAAGGAGTAAAGAAAAATGTTACAACACACAGATACGCACTCACAGACACACACACACATAATATTACAAAATATCAACGCAAAATGTGTCAAGAAAGAAAAAGCAGAAGATGCATAAAAAAAGAAAAAGTAAAATTGCAAATTTTATTTGCATTCAGACACATCAGCAATAACATTAAATTGCATAAATTAATTAAAATAAAACTATTGAGTTCATATTCAAAAGTTATCCAAAAATAAAGTGTACACGATACATACAGATTTGTAAATAGTTTTAAAATAAAGAATGAAAAGGGTATGCATTGAAACAGTAATCAAAAGGAACTCCAAGGGACATAGTAATATGTAACAAAGCCAACTTCTAAATACAAATTTAAATACTAATAAAATTTATGGTTATAAAAGCCCCTATCTCTATAGGCTCATGTCTAATCCTCACTACTCAGGAAGCTGAGATCTGAAAGATAATGGTGAAAATATTACTTTAAGGTGATGTATTCAGCATTCATATACATGTATTCACATACAGAACACAGCCTTGTTGCACAAAGAGGCGGAGGTCACGCTGGAGTAAAGTGTTCCCACACTATGGGCTGTAATTTATTTGATCTACAAGGTCAAGTCTGTGTTAGGTGTATTTTGCTAGCAGCCCTAAGCTCATTTCTGATTCCATCGAGTAGATGTAAGTTGTAGAGTTTGAGCATCACTGCTGTGTTCCCCAAGTCGAATATTGACCAGTGGGCTGCGTAGACTGTAATGCATGTTTTAGCAAGGTGAAGTGGCCTGCGGAGGGTCCCCGAGGACGCTGGTTCGGAGGACTGTACCTCTGTCTTTCGAGCAGAGGGTCATGGGAAGGGATAGGAAGGGGAAACAAAGGAGGAGGCTACAATGCTTGATAAGAAATGTATTCATTATCTTGCCCATGTAATTGTAACGCCTCTGTACAGTATTTTCACAATAAAAAAATAAAAAATATATAATATGGTAGTTAAAAAATTGTATCAAAACGTTTGAAAAATTAGAAGCTTCTCCTAAACATGTTGATTTTGAGTAGAATTAACTATTCTCTAAAATTAAAAGTCCTATGCCCACCTGTAAATCCTTTCATATAATATCATTAGAGCTATTGTTTGTATTATGGTTGTTGATTTACAGCTTATTTACTTTGTTTTTCTTTATATGAATGCCATCAGTGCACATGCTTTTTTTTTGTTTTTCAAGCCAGGCTATTCAGATGAAAGCAAAAAAATAAATATCTTCACACTCTAAAAAAATAAATATACAAAAATTTAAAAAATCAAAAAATCAATAAGTATTACTTTATATTATGAAGGATCTTTGTTTATGTGCACAATATGATCTGCTTTTAAAATAAAACAACATATATAAAATGTATCCTCCCCCAAAATACCAAATTACATCATTTCCTTCCCCTTCTCCCTATACACATACAAATAAGAAAATTCTTCATCTACTTGTACATTTGACCTGTTTGTTGTTGTTGTTGTTGTTGTTTACTGGGATTTGAACATATGAGAAACCTCATGCCTCCTTATCTGTCACTTGACCCAGTATTATAGTCTTACATTTTTTGCTAGTTATTTTGGAAATGAAACTAATAAACATTTCTGCCATACTAGTTGCATACACATTATTCCATGGAGACCATGGAATAGAGACCATGATGGTAAGCCATCATGTAAGTATAGGAAGACTGAAAAACACTGGGTCATAAAATTCCATTTCAAATAAAATGGAATTACATATTCAATATGATAGAATATTTAGAATATTTAAACTTGGCAAAAATTAATTCTGAATATACTTTTACATAATCAATGAATGAAAGAACAAAGTATACCAGAATTTAGAAATTACTTTCTGGTGAATTAGAAATAAAATGAAAGAAAACAAATCAGATGAAAATGCATTTAACTTTGACTTAAGAAAATATTCATAACCCCATTGTACAACTCCTTAAAGAATTTTCAAAGCTTTCAGAAGAATTTTTAATTAATGTTTTTGTAGGACTACTAGTGTCTGAGAGAAGGTATCTTGTTTACTAGGCAAACATTCTACCATTTCTTAAATCCCCAGATTTTTCTTTGGCCTTTATCATTTTTTAGGTAGATATTCCCATTTTTTACCCAGGGACATCCTCAGTCTATGATTTTCATATTCCTCCTTGATAGATTTAATCATAGGTATGCACATCATAGGCTGGCTTGTTTTGAGTATCTTATCAGCTTTCTTCACAGGTGGATTCCAATCATATATACTCTCAATCCCCTTGGATTTCCTGGGATTACAAGCATGAATCATCAATGCCAGCCATTGAAAAAGTAATTCCTAAAAGGTTATTAAAAAATAGAAAAGCAACTGTACATTCCAAAAGAGTGAATGTTAAATTCAAAGCAATTTAATAATAGAAGTATCAAATAGAATAATATGACAAAGAAAACAAAACATGACTTTGGTGTTTGAAAATATTAAAAACATTGAAGATTTATGTAAATTAAAAGCAAGTTAGAAGACTCAAGTAAATAAATGAGAAAGCTAGTTAAATAGTGATTAATTATAGATTTTCTAGAAAGCAATGATAATATTCTGAAATTCTATAACCTAAAAAGAAGAACAGAATTGATACTAAAATCTAGATTTAAATAACTCAGGGAAAGCCACGTGCCCAAAAGACCTAGTGATCATGATTTCAAGACTGCCCAGGAGTGAAAGTTCAAGAGAATTTTTCTCCCAAAGTAACCTAAAACAAGCAAGCAAGCAAGCAAACAAACAAACAAACAAAATGTGGAAGAAGGCCTATGGCTCAACTCGTAGAGCACTATGTTTGAGTAAAAAAAAAAAAAAACAACCAAACTCAGGAACAGTACCCAGTCTCTCAGTTCAAGCAACAGGACCAGCACACACACAGAAAGAAAGGATAGGAAAGGAGAGGAAGAAAGGGATGAAAGAAGGAAAAAAGGGAAAGAAAATGAAGGGAAAGGAAAGGAAGAGGAAGAGAGAGGAAAGGGAAGGAAGGGGAAAGGAGGGGAAAGGGAGGAGAGGGCAGGGAAGGGCAGGGAAGGGCAAAGAAGGGAAGGGGAAAGAAAGAAAGAAAATCCAAGGAAATATCAGTACATGTAAAAATTGCCTGGACAATTTTGTGCACAAAAGCTAAAGATTCCAGTAAATCAATTCCAGAAAGACATAAATCACCACTACTAATGGTTGATTCAATGTAAGAAAATCCTGTATAACACACTGTATTAAAAGAATAAAATTTTATCACCATATGATCAATTACACATATATATTATGATTTGGTAAAACTCAAAATATATAAGAGTGCTCAACAAATTTTAAAAAAAATCAAAGGGGATACAATCAAACTGATTAGGTGTATTTATGAAAACCTCACCATTAACTTCATGATGAAAAACTAAAAACTTTTCCTCCAAAACCAAGAATGATGCCAAGATTTCCAATCTCAGGACTTCTATGTCCTACTAAAAATGAAGATTTTAGTCAGAATAATATGAACAAATGAAACAAATGAAAATCACTGAAGCTACAAATAAAGATGTAACAATATGACTTATAGGTGATACATTTATATAGAGGAAAAAACACTAAAGACTTCAGTTAAAATATTAGAAATATTGCAAGATACAGGATCAAAATTTAAAAGCAAAGAATTTTCATACATTAATAACAAAACATCCTCAATTAATTTTTTTCAATAAAGCCTTGAATATGTAAAATTATACTTCTGAAAGAGACTTGTATCCAGATTGTGTAAATGAAATTAACAAATTAATAACAAAAAGACAAATAGCCAGCTGAAAATCTTGCAAAAGATCTGAATGAACACTTATTTAAGAAGATGTATACTGGGTCAATAAGAACAAGAGGAGCTATTAAATATGAACAGTCATCAATTAAATGTACATAAAGGCTAAAATGATATATCATTTAAGGTTTACTAACATGGAAATAATAAAACAGGGAGTAGAACTAGAGTACACAGAGAAATTGTGCTTTAAAATTATACAATATAAATAATTCTGGCATAAGTAATTCTGGAATTCTCGATTAAGGAGTATTAATTGCTCTAAATAAGCAAAATAGATATTGCAGCAATAATATAGAATTTTTAGATACCATTTTGATCATTTAATAGAATCTCCTTTACAGTCTTTGTGAAGAATTGGTTTGAATTGGTGTGTCCGTGAGTTTCTACAAATTGTCTGAACATCCCTTATGTAAGGCCTTCCACTTGTTCACTGATAACAACTTTCTCAACCCTCCTCAAAAACATACGATAAGATTTCTTATTTCCAAGCATGCTAAAAATTTGAGATCACAGTCTATCTCACGTTTATTAAACTTTTACCAATATGAATATCATACCACTGGAAGTTATAAGGTCTTTTAAAAGTTACAATATGGACTATAAATCTGTAAGATATTTCATTTTTACTTCTTTTGACAAAGAGACTATCTCTAGTCTCAGCTTAAATATAGATCCAGGTACTGCAATGACTCTTTAAAGATTATCTCTACCTGCTCTTTTTTTTTCCACACTACTTTCCTTTCATCCTCTTTTTCCACTAAACGAGTTTCTGCTGACTTCTCTGTCACTCAGATAGTGTTTACTTGGGGACCTGAATATACTTCATTTTATCTAAAAATGTTTCAATCTCTTCCACTTTTTCTTGGGTTAAAATGTCAAATACATGGATCAGGGAAATTTTGCTTCTCATTTGAGTTGTGTTCATGTTTATTTTTTAGTGTTTAGTCTGTGACTAAATTTTCTATCTGTTCACCAAGAAATAACATCTAAGAGTAGTCATTATGTAGCTTACTATCTAATTCCATAAATTTTGTAATTAAAACAAAATTTCCAAATGGCCACTATCAGTTGTTCCATTCCTAGGTGCAGATGCTTCTCCTAGCATCAAGGTCTCTAAAGGTTTCCCACCTTCCTAGCTTCTGATGTGGTCTGATGATTTATTTTCCCCTTTGAATGTAGTAAAACTCCTACTGAAATAGTCTTTGACAGTTTTACCTTTCAGTTTATTATTTTAACTTTGGTTCACAAGACAGATCTTCTCAAAACCTTCTACAACTTTGTTACTCATTTATTTTTGTCTTGTACTTCTTACATTTTACTCTGTAACAATTCCCTTTACTTTTACACAAAAGCTTTCCTCCTTTTACTGAAGCAAACCAAAACTGCATTTTTTTCTTTTCTTAATGATTAAGGCATATCTCATCTCTCTGTACCTGCCATTATGGCTTCTCTTATCATTAATTTTAGTTATACATATTCATTTAAACTCATATTAACAGTAATTTCAAGTGAATGCCATGAAACCAGAAATTATGTACTGTCATACTAACAATATGTAGAATGCAAAATTGTTAAACCATAATTGCATCATGTTATATTTTATCACGTAGAACAATCTTTATAATGATCTAAAATATCTTTACTCTCTGTTACAAGAAATTTTAGAGAAGATTAAAAGCTACTATTCATTGAGATTTTTCCCAGATCACAGAATTAAATGTTTTGTTTTTGCTTTCTGTTTGGTTTTGTTCCTTTTGATTTTTTTAAATCTTTATTGAAAAGGTGATGAGCAGGAGATTTATAGTTAACTAAGTAAGGTAATAAGTACATTTGTTTTTAAACACTATTAACCCATCCCTCATTTTCTTCCACTTACCCCTCCCTACTCTTTTCCCCAGACAAGTTTTACAGTTCATTTCCAACATAGTGTCAAATTGAGTATCAATACATTAGTTCATCCTTTGTCCTGCTGTTTCTGTGATTCTCTTTCCATTCCACAGATCAAAAAAACTTATATACAAGACACAGGTAGAGAAAATGTCTTGTGCAGATGCTCCTGGGGATTTAACTCAGGGCCTGCGCTCTGTCCATTGTTTTGTTTGTTTGTTTATTTGTTTTTTTCTTTGCATAAAGCCAGTGCTCAACCACAGTTCTACTTCTGGCTCTTCAGTAGTTAATTGGAGATAGGAATTTCATGGGCTTCTCTTGCCAGGCCTGGCTTCAAACTACAATCCCCAGATCTCAGTCATCTGAATAAGTAGAATTACACACCTGAAACACTGGCACCTAACGTAAATATTTTTTCTGTGCAATTTTTTCATTAACCTCAATATGTCATTTTTAGTATGGAAACCCTTTGCTATAGGAAAGGCATTTTTATAGGAACTTTATCTTATATATCTTTGATGTAGATTCCAATACTTGTTTACTCAGAAAAATATGAACTATTAACATGCATCCATCATTTTGAATCATTTTTCTCAATTGTTTAACTTTGCAGCCCATTTTACCAACAAACACAAGTATGAAAAGTCTTCTTTGGCCATTGTGCATAGTACTTGAATGTTTGCAGGCCTGCATCCAACCATCAGTGCTTTATTACTAAAGGCCTCTGTCTGCCCAGGTCCTGTGAACTTGAGAACTCAATGAATCTATTAATCATTTTTGGAGGCCATTTTTACTTCAATAAAGCCCATTAAATAGAGATATTTTATTTAACTAACAATCTATTTGACAGAGAAATTAAGTCACATCTTAAACAAACAGAAATATATACATAAATATACATAAATACAAAACTTTTTTAATTCTAAAAACGCAGTCACATTCCAAGTAAAATAATACAATATCAGTAATTCCTTAAAGTCTATTGATGAACACTTCTGTTAAAAAAGATAGGCTTTTTCTTATTATTTTAAATCTAAATCTCAGGGAAAAGACATGTAGTTCCAATTAACAACTTCCTCTTCCTCTTTTCCCCCATCTTCCCTTTCTGCCTTCTTCTTTCTCTGATGAAACATTTCTCTAAGCTGTGGTTGGCTGAAGTTCTGTTGGTTGCTTAAAATAATTCACCCCTTAGTTAGACTTACTCAGACTGACTGATTTGGACCAAATTTGTATCACCCAAAAAAGAAGACAAGTTTGGGTCAAAATCATTTCAGATTAACAACAGTATATGTGTATGTACGAATCAGCAATATAGAAATCCTATTCAACTCTGACAAATACACACGATCTTATGAAAGAAATATTCTCCTTTTACAAATGGAAAATGCCTTATAATAGTTCTAGAAACTTCAATAAGTATTTTAAGAACTCCTTTACAGTGTTCTTCCTATTAATATTTTGGCCATCTCCTCCTCACATTCTTCAGTAAGATAGTCTCATTTTTATATTTTCCCTTTCCTTAATTTTTTTTCCTAATTTTGTCTAATTTTCTTCAATTTTAAATTTTTTTCATGATTTCAACTTTCCTTTCTAATTATATCATACTATTCATTTATTTTTACCTGGCAATATCAACTTATTTTCCTCCTTCAAATTTCCAACAGAGGGAATATTTGATTAGTTCTGATTATCTCTTCAGGCTAGAGCAACCTCTAGATATTTTATGAATCTATTGGTTGTAGTGTTCTGTTAGGTGCATAATGTGTATCCCAGAGCCGTGAATGTGGACAAAAATATGCAGTTTCTGATGAACTACTCACAAGACACTATGTTGGAAATGAGCTTTACAACTTGGGGTAAGGGGAACAGGAGAGGAGCAGGGAATGTGGGAGAAAACCGAGGAAGAGGTAACAATGTTCCAAAAAATGTACTCACTACCTTATGTATGCAATCATAACCCTTCTGTACATCACCTTGAGAATAAAATTAAATTAATAAAAAGAATTACCACCAAGGTTGTGAATACAAGTCTATTAAATAAAAAAATGAAACAATAAATTATAGCAGTTATATAATCTTGCCTAAATATTGGGAAAAATTCATGCTGTGCTAATTACATAAGTTAAAGGTATTTTAAGTTGTTTTTGTTTAACAGAGATGATAAATACAATAAACTCTGAAAGAAATCATAAAAATAAAGTAAGAGCCTATGAAGAGCACAGGTTATCTTAGTAGGAATCAATGTAGACCATTACTAGTTCTTTAGCTCTTTTGTAATTCTTTTCAAGTCTTGAAATTAAAAGGCTGGTATAAGATCATTCTAATTTGCTTATTTCCAAAGTACCCATGACATTAAATTATATTTTAAAAGGATGAACAACTCTTATCATTGGGAATATTATCAACTAGCTGCTATCATGTATGAATAGTAATTACATTGAAATATCACAGAGTAAACAAAGATGAGAACTGTCACAACAACATAGACTATTAAATGAATATAAAATGAGCAGAAAATAATGTAAAGTCAAGAGCATGGGGTAAGGGGCTGGGAAGGTAGCTCAGTGGTAGAGTGCTTGACTTGCATGCATGAGGCCTTGGGTTCCATTCCTCAGTATCACATAAGCAGAAGAAGCCGGAAGTGACATTGTTGCTCAAGTGGTAGAGCACTAGCCTTGAGCTGAAGAGCTGAGAGTCAGTGCCCAGGCCCAGAGGTCAGGCCCCACAACTGACAAAAAAAAAAAAAAAAAGAGCATGGGGTAAGAAATGTTATAGATACAGACAGCCAAGTGCACATACAGAGCACAGTTAGGTTGATGAACTCTATAGCTGTCGAGAAGACAGGGGCAAATAGCTACACAAGTAGATACTAGCACTAGTAAAGGAAGAGATGTACGTCCAATTGGAAGCTCAACTCTTCAGTAGAAAGCAGTGGAATGAGTTAAGTGATAAGAATTTTTGTACTTGTGGTATGTAAGAATCTATATGCTGTAAGATTAGGATGCAATGTCAAAATACAACCAAGGTGAGGAATAGCTGCAGAACTAAGGAGATGTGGATATTGTTACTAAGCTGACTAGCTATACCCCAAACTTCTTTTATTTTTACATGAAGAAACTACAGTTTTCTGGCTGAAATAAATCCACTACCGTCTTAACATGAAGTCAGAAGAGAAGAAAAGTCCTTTCAGTTCATTCTGGGAATATTAGGTAGGTGCCTTCTTATTAGCCCACTTTACCTCTCACAATATTATTTTCAGTCTTGGACAAGGGGATAGGTTCATATCAGATTTAAACCAATTATTCTGGACATGTGTGGAAAGCACAGGAGACTTTCTGCCCTGTGCACATCTGAATTATGGGGAAAGCTGCTTAAAATCACAGCAAATCTCTTTGCATATTGCTGTCCAGTTGTCAGATGGTGTCTTAGTTTATAAATGTGAAATGTGGAATATCATAGCAGCATTATCCATTGATTTAGCCATTGAGATATAGCCTATCTACCAGCATTTCATTTCTTGATCACATTTACATAACATTGGGCTAAAAATATGAAGTATGAAGTAGCAGAGTACAATGTAGCATTCTTTCTTCTTGATACAAGTTGCTAACATGACACCTTTGTGGTAAATTATCAAATCCATTAATTTAAAAAGTTGATAATATTGAAAATGCTTTTCAGTGTGAGATACACAAATTATGAGGATAACATTATATGTTTTGAGACTACTATCAAATGTATTTTTTAAGACTTTCCTTTTTTATCGTCTGACTCCTAAATTCTGTTTACAATCTCCACAGACTTCACAGCATCCCATATTTGCTCCAATTCTAAGATGGCACTGTCTCTGATGTACCAACTGCTAAGAATGTAGCCCCAGAAACCATGTAGTTTGTGCCCTATTTGGGAACATAGGTAAATAAATATAACTATTTCCATGATGAAATGTTTACATGCTTGATCAGTGATGAGAGAGGTATGAGTTATTATATGAACCCCCTCCCAACTGCAAACATTATAGCCACACACAGTGTCCTAAGACTATCATCTTTGCAAGGCAAAGATGGGAGATCAAGGTTGAGCCCAGGACCAAAAACAAAAACAAAAACACATACACAAAATCAAAGTTGATAAAAAGTTTACAAAGATCTGGCATGCCCAATGACAGACAAGCTCAAATAGGAGAAGCCAAGGTATAAAATGAGACCCTTTCTCACAAATTTTCAATGCCAATGGGGTCAAGATGTGTGCTTCAAGGGGCTGGAGTCACAACTGATGATCTATCACTTGCCTGACAAGTAAAAGGCCCTAAATTCAATCTCATGTAGTACCAAGAAAAAGAAAGAAAGTATTGTTTCTAAATAAACAGCAGAAAAAAATTATTAAGGAAAACACCATATTTAGTAAAAACTAATAGGATTTGCATACAGGAGTAAAACTATTGTTCATAGAAAATAATATTAGGAATGGTAACAATACAAGTAAATATAGGATTTATAATGAAATAACCGTCACACTGATGTAACTGAAACAGTGGGTGTTCATGCATGTGGACAAGGGGAGAGATGAGAGATACTTGACAACTAAAAAGAAAAAGAAAAAACTATAGAGTGTAGAAACATTGGCCTTGCCAAGGAATTGCAAAAATTTAACAATGTCAGAAAGAGTTCTTTCTTTTTTCTTTCTTTCTTTCTTTCTTTCTCTTTCTCTTTCTTTCTTCCTTCCTTTCTTTCTTTCTTTCTTTCTTTCTTTCTTTCTTTCTTTCTTTCTTTCTTTCTTTCTCTCTTTCTTTCTCTCTTTCCTTCTTTCTTAATTTTTTACCAAAAATTAACAGGTGTAAATTGGTATTGGGGAAACATGAGGCAGACAGGTTGTAATAACATGAAGATGATTTGCATCTGTTGTACTATGTACTCTGTTGTATTCCCCTTAAAATATATACATATATATGGAAATTAGTACAGCATTGAGAGATCAGAGATATTTCATAAGAAAGTTATAGACATGTATTTTGTATGTATTCATAGAACAATATTTTGGTCAAAATTACCTTTTTAGAATTTTACTATAATGCACCATGTTGTGTTTTATTTTTGTCAAGAGAGATCACTGAATTCTGGTTCAATCTCATCCATAGGGGACTTTAAATAGTATAATACCAGCCTGAGCCACATTAGAACTACTGGCTTAGAAATGAACATTAGCCAGAAATCATTAAAAATGGATGGCTGCTTAGTGGTGTGTGGGAAACGAGCTGATGGTCACAGTCCAGTTCCTTCTTAACAGGTGTCTACCTCATAAAAACCACCATCATAATCAGCACCTATTGGCATTCTTATGATCAGTTTGGGGAAAGAAGCCAAGATTAAAGATTGCTTTTTCTTCTCCGTCAGTCAGGGCTGTATGAGGAGCATTTCACTTCAAACTTTTGTACTGACTCCATGTTTTCCTTTGGAGAATATTAATTTCAAAAGTGAATTTAGTGTCTAAGAAGTCATCTCTAGAAACCATGTATCTTAAACAGATAGTCAACAATATATTAGAAATAAATGTTAGAATGAAAATACAGAGACATTAGAAGACATTTATTACAAGGATCTTTGAAGAGGTATCATTTCGAATCAGCCGTTTTAAAGACAAGCATATGTTCCCACTGCAGGGACCTGTCTTAGGGCTTGAACACCGTAAGAAAATTCATTACCTAAGATCATTAAAGGATCACACTCAAACCTAATCATGATTTACAGAGTGAAATACATAGTTTTACACAATGTTGACTGATTGTGATATTGGATGCTACTCAGTTAAAAGAGAATTTGCCCTTGCATGTTTGCTAACATGATATCTGCCATATTTTATAATTTAAGCATGACATCTAGTTACACATGAATAAGAAATTTGCAAAGCAATTTATTTAAAACTGGATTATTTAAATTTTTTATTTTCTGGTTAAAGTAACACAATGGCATGTTTTTCTCAAGGCTCATTTTGTTGATAAAATAGCTTGTAAAAATTAGTTTGTACATTTCTACTTGATGGTTCTCACTTTGTAAAGATGTGTACTTTATCTTTCCTATATAAGAGCTACAGTATTTTTTACATGTAAATAACACCATTTCACATTTCAATGGCATTTGTTTTAGAGTATCTTTTGGAATGAAATGAATGACAACAATTGTTACAATACATTTTCTTTGACTATTCTTTCCATTTACAAAAAGAAAAGCCAATTTTCCTCAAAAATTTTTCCTAAGAAAACCAAACACACATACAAATACTTAAATGTCAACATCCCTTTATGATGAAGGCTCTGGAAAACTAGGAATCCTCAATACAATACAATAAAGGATGTATATGACAAACCTACAGCCAGCATTATATTTAATGGCAAAAATCTAAAGCCATTTCCTCTAAACTCAGGAACAAGACAAGGATGTCCACTCTCTCCACTTCTCTCCAATCTAGTATTAGAATGCCTAGCTACAGCAATAAAACAAGGGGATCCAAATAGGGAAAGATGAAGTAAAACTCTCCCTCTTTGCAGATGACATGATCTTGTATTTAAAGAATCCCATGGACTCCATTCCCAAATTTCTCGAGCTGATTAGAAACTTTGGCAAATTAGCAAGGTATAAAATTAACCCTCAAAAATCAATAGCTTTTCTGTATGCCAACAATTAAAAGAGCATGGCTGAAATCAGGAAACCAACTCCTTTTGTAATAGCCCCACAAAAAATACAATACCTAGGAATTAACTAAAGAAGTGAATTCCATTGTGTATATATACATTTTCTTGATCCATTCATCTACTGAGGGGCATCTGGGTGGGTTCCATATCTTAGCTATGGTAAATAATGCTTCAATAAACATAGTTGTACTATCAGAAAGAATGACATTGCCCCATCTGTTAGGAAATGGAAAGACTTTGAAAAAATTATATTAAGTGAAGTAAGCCAGGCACAAAGAAACATAGGTCCCCAAAGGAGGAGGCTATGATGCTTGATAAGAAATGTACTCATTATCTTGCCCATGTAATTGTATCCCCTCTGTACAGTATTTTCAAAATAAAAAAAAATAGGTCCCATGATTTCACTTATTTGCAATAACTAGTATATGTCTGAGACAAGCAGAAAAGGTCAGACAAGATGATGTTAAGCAAAATGAACCCCAAGATAAGGATACAAGTGTTTTTTTCCCCCTTGCTATTGTTTCTAAGGTATTTATAATAAGGCACCACGTGATTTTTTGTTGCTTTGTATGTCCCTCCCCCACGGTATACCCATGCTTTTACTGTATTTGATGTTGGTATAATTTGGGGAGGGGAAGAGAAAAAACAAATTGTTTAAGTAGGGATACAGGTGGACCCATTGCAACCATAAGATGTACAAGACAAGCTATCTCAAAAAACGAACTTTACAATTCACGTAGGGGTGGGAAAGGGGGACTGGGGTGGGATGGGGGGTGGGGAAGGTAGAAATGGGAGGGAAGGGATGGTGGGGGAAAAACAAAGGAGGAGGCAACAATGCTTGATAAGAAATGTACTCATTACCTTGCTCATGTGATTGTAACCCCCCTGTACAGTATTTTCACAATAAAAAAGCTTATTTTAAAAAAAGTGAAGAACCTCTACAATGAAACTTTAAAAACATGAAAAAGGAAATCAAAGCAGAACTTAGGAAGTGGAAAAACTTCCTATGCTCCTGGATCGGGAGGATCAACTTCCTGAAAATGGCAATACTTCTCAAGGCTATCTACAAATTCGATGCGATACCTATCAATATTCCAACCTCATCCTTCATTGAAATAGAAGAAACAATCCAAAAAATCATATGGAACAATAAAAGACCCCGAATAGCAAAAATGATCCTTAACAGGAAGAAGAGTGCTGGAGGAATATCAATACCAAATTTCAAACTCTACTACAAAGCCATAGTATTTAAAAGAGCTTGGTACTGGCACAAGAACAGACTTGAGGACAAATAGAATAGAATCGAAAACCCAGAAATGAACTCACAGATCTATAGCCAACTAATCTTTGATAAGGGAGCTAAAAAAAATAGAAGGAAGAAAGACAGCCTCTTCAGTAAATGGTGCTGGCAAAATTGGTTAATCACCTGTAGAAAACTAAAGCTAGATACTTATATAACACCCTGCACCAGAATCAACTCAAAATGATCAAAGACCTCAGAGTCAAAGCAGACACCTTGAAAATATTACTGGAAAGAATAGGAGAAAACCTAGGTCTCCTTGACACAGGCCAAAATTTTCTTAATAGAGACCCAGAAAGACAAAAAATCAAAGAAAGGTTGGATGAACTGTATTGCATGAAATTGCAGAGCTTCTGCATGGCAAAGGACATAGCTAGCAAGATCAATAGAAAGCCCAATGATTGAAAGAAGATCTTCACTAAGTCATACAATGGATAAGGGTCTCATATCTGAAATATACTTGCAACTCAAAAAATTAAATTCCCCAACAACAAATCCTCAAAGAAACAACTGCCCAATAAATAAGTGAGCTAAAGATTTAAAGACAAACTTCTCTGAAGAGGAAAGAAGAATGGCCAATCGACATATGAAGAAATGCTCAACCTCTCTAGCCATAAAAGAAATGCAAATCAAAACACCATTGAGATTCCACCTCACCCCAGTTAAAATGGCTATAATCAAGAACTCTAATAACAACAGATGCTGGAGGGAATATGGCCAGAAGAGAACTCTACTGCATTGTTGGTGGGAATGTAAACTTGTTCAACCACTTTGAAAAGCCATTGTGGAGGTTACTCCGAAGACTCCAGATAGAGCTCCCCTATGACCAGCAATCCAACTTTGGGCATTTATCCGAATGATCACAAACAAGACCATACTAAAGCTACCAACACAGCTATGTTTATCACAGCATCATTTACCATAGCTAAGATATAGACCCTACCCAGATGCCCCTCAGTAGATAAATGGATCAAGAAAACATGGCATATATATGCCACATTTTCTATATATATATATACACACACACACAATGAAATCCTATGCCTCCATCAGAAATGGAAAGACTTGGAAAAAATTATAATAATTGAAGTAAGCCAGGCCCAAAGAAACATAGGTCCCATGGATTCCCTTATTTGCAATAACTAGTATATGTCTGGGACAAACAGAAAAGCCAAAAGCTATGTACATATGACCATATAAGATGATGTTAAGCAAAATGAATTGCAAGATAGGGAAACAAGTGTTTTTTTCTTCTTTGCTATTGTTTCTAATGTATTTATAGTGTACCATATGATTTTTTTGTTTCTTTGTATGTTCCTCCCCCATGGCATAACCTCTGTTTTCTCTGTATTTGATGTTGGTGCCATGCATTTTGTATATACATTTTTCTAATTTGCGGAGGGGAAGGGAAAAAACAAAATGCTTAGGTAGAGATACAGCTTGACCCAATGTAGCAATGAGATATACAAGACACTATGTTGAAAAACGAACTTTACAATTTAGGCAGGGTGTGGAGGCAGGGGATGTAGTTGTAGAGGTGGGAGGGGAAAGGGTGGTAGAGGAAAACAAAGGAGGAGGTAACAACGCTTGATAGGAAATGTACTTATTACCTTACTCATGTAACTGTAACCCCTCTGTACAGTATTTTTACAATAAAAAGTATAAAAATACTTTTGTGTTTGTTGTGTAGAAGATAAAACTGAAATAAACTAAAATATATTTTAAGTAAGGATTGTTTCCAATATGCTATTCATAAAGAACTACCAAACATGAGAATTTTCAGAACAAAATTAAAACTTTGCATCACTCATATTTCCTGAAATAAAATTTTACAATTGAACTGTGCTGATGAAAGTGCTCCAAAAAGAAAATATCTTAAATATTCAATGAAAGTGAAAGTAAATCCTGGCACTGGTGGCTCATGCCTGTAATCCTAGCTACTCAGGAGGCGAGGTCTGAGGATCACGTTTGAAAGCCAGCCCAGCACGGGCAGGAAAGTCCTTGAGACTCTTATCTCCAATTAACCACCAGAAAATGGGAAATGGTACTGTGGCTCAAGTGGTAGAGCTCTAGCCTTGAGCTGAAGAGCTGAGGGACAGTGCTCATGACCAGAGTTCAGGCCTCATGCCGGAAGGGGGGAGGGGAGGAATGAAAGTAAAGCATTTGCAAAATGTATGTAAAATATATGCATGTATACTAAGATATATATATGTGTATATATATATATATATATATATATATATAAAATATTAAAACAAGCTAGGGCTGGGAAGGTGGCTCAGTGGTAATGTGCTTGCCTTGCATGCATGAGGCTCTTGTTCGATTCCTCAGTACCACATAAGCAGAAAAAGCCGGAAGTGGCCCTGTGGCTCAAGTGGTACAGCGCTAGCATTGAGCTGAAGAGCTGAGGGACAGTGCCCAGGGCCAGAGTTCAGACCTCATGACCGGGAAAAAATAAATAAATAATAAAGCTGAGTGCCAGTGGCTCATGTCTATAATCCTCACTACTCAGGAAGCCAAGATCTGAAGATTGCAGTTCAAAGCCAGCCTGGGTAGAAAAGACCATGAGACTCTTCCCTCCAATTAACCTCCAGAAAAGAGCCAGAAGTGGTGCTGTGGCTCAAGTAATAGAACACTAGTCTTGAGCCAAAAGGAGCTCAGGGACAGTGCCTATGCCCAGAGTTTAAGCCCCAGGACTTACCAAAAATAATAATAATATATACTTTTTTACATAAACATTTTGTTTATTTTACACTGTTTTATATTTACTTTTCATTCTTAACTAAAAATTTTAAGGGCATGTGAGTACTACCATACAAAACTACATTTTAAAATCAAAATCAAAATTAAATCAAATTATTGATATTATGGCTACTCTTTGGAAATAAAATATGCATACTTTAAAGATGAATCACAAAATATTTCCTTTGTCCATGATAAAAGTTACCTAAGCCAAAAAACTTCTTCAGATGACTTTCAAAATAAGTATATATGTTTCTGATTTCTTCTAAACAATGAAAGAATTTTGCAAGATTATACCTCTAACATATTATCCTTTAGAATATGAAAATGAGCAAAAAAAACCCCACCTAATTCTTTATATATTTCATTATTTAGTTTCTGATGATGTCTATTTAAACCTTTCCTTTACAGATGTCACAGGCAACATATCTACAAGAACTGAAATCTTAAAAAAGAAAAAAGAATTTATTAAATCTTAGATTTGCATTTGATATACAGAAAAGCTGCTGTTTAAATGTTTTCCAATCACTGTTTATGTTACCTATTTCTCTAAATACTGGAGAAAACTTTGAGAAAACCTGTCACAGAATACTTCTTGTCTTGAATAAGGAATTTATTATGTATACACTATTTATATTGGTTTAAAGACATTTTAAATCACCATTTCTTCAGAAAACGCTTGGTGTAAAATAGAAAAACAAATATTGCTTTTCTTTTTGTTAATATTCATCTAGCACACAAGCTATAAATACACTTAGCAATTTCACTGTTAGATAAGTTGAAAATATTATGAAATATTTGTCAATATTAAAATTAAAAGCATGAAATCTTTATATAGCCCATTATTTCATGATTGGTACAGATTATCTTTTAGTTTATGCTGTTCTTTTCCTATTTTCATTAAGTCTTATTGGAATATTATTTGTGTCTGTTTTTTAAAGTAAGTTTAAGAGACAGGTGCTTTGGGCTCACACCTGTAATAGTAACTACTTGGGAGGCTGAGATATGCAATCAAAGTTTAAAGCTAGCCCTGGCAGAAAAGTCTCTGAGACTCTCATCTCTAAGTAACCACCCCCAAATAGGAAGTGGAACTGTGGCTTCAGTGGTAGAGCATCAACTTTGATGAAAACAAGCTCACGGACAGTGTCCAGGCCCAGACTTCAAGCCCTGTAACTGACCAAAAACAACAAAAAAGTAAATTTAAGAAGCATGTTTACAGCTTTACAATGTCGGTGTGGGGGGGGAGGGGGGTATAATTGGGTGGGGGGAGGGGGGTATAATTGGGTGGGGGGAGGGGGGAGGCGGGGAAGGGAGGTGAAGGGTAAACAAAGGAGGAGGCTGCAATGCTTGGTAAGAAATGTATGCATTATCCTGCCCATGTAATTGTAGCCCCTCTGTACAGTATGTTCTCAAATAAAATAAAATAAAATTAAAAAAAAAAAGAAGCATGTTTGGTCATTAGTATACTTAGGACTTTGAGACAGTTTATGGCATAGTAGCTAATACACAAAACACTTTGTAAGACGTTACTTTCATTCTCATTTTTCATACTTCTATTCCTATAGTTTCCTGTAACTCTAAAAAATGTATTGTCTGACATTATGTAAAGAATTGGAGATTGATAATGCACACAGACATAAATTGAAAATCTGTACATTGGTATAAATTATAAATGTGATTTTCTACAAAATTTTTAAGCTGATTCAGTCACAGATGTTTTTAAAGTTCAATTTTGCATCATTATTTTTTATTCTTTTCAAACCCTTCTAATTTTGTGCATCTATTGTCCTTATTTTTCATCTGAAATTCATTTTCTGCATTACTGATCCCTGAAACTTTCCCAAAGTAAAAATATTTCAAGGTAGTTTTAAGGCAGCTCAGCAAAGTGGGATGTTTTGAAACACTTCAATTTACCTTCTTCAGGCTTGTTTCACTCTCTGCCCAAGCACACCTCAGAAGCGGCACCATTCTTCACTATCAGGGCAGTATATCCGATGACTCCTCAAACATTATCACCACCTGTCAAACCTGGCATGAAATAGCTTGCAAGGTTTTTATGTTGATTTTAAGGAATTAGGAGCATCAAGCATGTTATTTATTCTGGGTTTATCTCCAGTGATGTACACTGTTACCAGTAGCACTGGGTTGCATCCTCAATAATCTTTTCAGGATTGACTGGTGAAGTATTATATTGTTGTATGGATTATCGTTGTCAATATATTGCACCAAAATTTATTTTTATCTGGAAAGACTGCAGGCTGTTCAGTCAATAAGAAATCTTGCTTCTCCTAGTTAAAATTTACAGTCATCTCTCAAAATTAATCAAAGCATGTAGCATCTTTGTAAATTATAAATTTTCAAGGGTAAGAAAAAAATACATATATATAGTTGCTGGTGATTTTCATTCCTAAAGAAAAAGTAGTAGGAAGACGTATGCAATTCTATCTCATCATTACACTAGAATTTTACTAAATAATATTTGTAGCACAAATATGACAGGGGAAGTTATAAAATTTTGGATATCAACAAGCAAAATAACTGTATTGAGTGAGGGATTAGATAATGCAACAGACAAATTAAATAGAGCAAAGACTTGAAATTAGTGGAAGCCAGGATTCTTGAATCTTTCTCCCTCACTTCCTACCTGCCTCTGCTTCCTCTGAGTCTAGAGCAATTTCTCCACAAGCAGCACAGATTTTATTTTTCCCTGCCAGCAAAGGGACAAGATTTGTCCAAGGTCTTCCATAGGTTTTACAGACTTAGCAAAATACCCATTTTTTTTTCTTTTTCTCTAGGTTTCATATGAATTTTGGGTCAATACAGTCTCTGAAAATTAGAAGAAAGTTTTGGAACCTAACTACACACACACACACACACACACACACACACACACACACACACACACACACACACACACACACACACACACACACACACACACACACACACGGCTAAAAATAAGTATTTTGATAGAGTTTTAAGTCAATACACAGCTGTCAAATTAAGAATCCATATGTTATAAATATTTTAAAATATTACATTTTTCCCATACTGTGCATGAGTACTGAGCTTTTGGTCAATACTAATCATGTCTTGGATTTTGTTTTATTGTAATCCAAACCATCTATATTGAACATTTATTTAGAAACACAGCTTCAAAAGTCAGATACACTGAGGAGCAATCTTTGTCTAATCATAACTGTAGGAAAATTACCTACTTTTTCATTTTTTCATTTTTCTCACTGTTAAAATTAAGATAAGCATGTATAATTGACATGTTTCCTTTATGTTTATTGTACATATTAACTCAATATGGTGTGTTTATTTATATGCATGTGTCTATATGTGATCATATGAACATGGAATTCACAAACACCATACTTAGAGCTAAGCCTAATTATTCAGTATAAATTAACATTGTGCAATTTAAAAATTCTATAAATATTATTCAATGTATTGTTATAAAAAATCTTGTTTCTTACACAGGAAAATTTATCAAATGATCAAATTTGTGATAAAACAGTTTCTACATTTTTTTTGTATGCTGAATACCCTCTCAATAAGTGCAACCAGAAAGAAAGCATACATTTATAGCTCCACAGGAGGACAATCAGTACCTGCTTCTCAGTTGAGAAAATAAATTGGGAAAAATACAATCAGTGACGCTTAATGTGCGCTTAGTAAAATCATTCACACTTGACACACTTTACTGTATAATGTGTCTGAGCAATAACCATATCTAACTTCCTTTTGCAAGTGCCTGGCACAAAATCATTCACCTTTATTTATATATCCATTGCATTTTCTTTTTTCAGTACTGGGATTTGAACTCAGGGACTTATGCTTGCTAGGAAAGCATTTTATCACCTGAGCCATACCCTAGGTCTTTTGCTTTATCTATTTTTCTGATAGATAGAAAGATAGATAGATTTGTAGATATTAGGGCTTAACTTCAGGGCTTTACCTCAAAGTTTGGCTTTCATGCTCATGACTGGTACTCTGACTTGAGCCATACCACTAGACCAAGATTTTCCTGGTTAGCCAATGATGGAATCTTGGGGAAGTTTCTGCCTGGACTGTCTTTTAACCTCTATTCTCAAAGTTTCAGCTTCCTGTGTGGCTTATAGGAGTGAGTCACTAGTTCCTGGCTATTTGTCCATTTTTCAGATCCCAGCTCTTGCTTTTTCTGAGTCTACCTAGAGGAAGACTTTTTTTTTTTTTTAACCAATCATAGGGCTTGAACTCAGGGCCTGAACACTGTTCCTGAGCTTCATTTGCTGGAGGCTAGATCTCTACCACTTGAGTCACAGCATCACTTCTGGATTTTTCTGCTTATGTGGTACTTAGGAATCGACCCCACGGCTGCTTGCATGCTAGGCAAGCATTCTACCACTAGGCCACATTCCCAGCCCGTGGACACTCTTTCTTAATCCTAAATTCCTGGGATTACAGATGTGGGCCACTGCACAAGGTTTTAATGTTTTATTTCTAGAAAGCTTTTCACTTATTTTGTTAAATTGTATCCCCCTCTTTAAAACAAATGTTAAGACATGTTTTACTAAACCAAATATACAAAATTAAAACCAACATTAACATTACTATCTTTCTTTCATTTTTACAGATGAAAATAAAATAATACTTTAAATAAGATTTGTCTCAATATTGGTATACCCAATGCAATTGGCTTTTTAACTTTAAGCCTTAAGTCTCGCTCATATTGTTCATTCCTCTACTAGTGAAGTGTAACAGATAAAATGTCATTTCTGTTATCCCTGAGAACATTTATTCTCAACAGCATTTTCTGCCCTCACACTAATATTTACAATGACACTAAGTAAAAATATAAGTAAATTCTGAAAAAGAAAAACTTGTCAATTTTCTACTTCATAAAACAAATCTTTTCTTTTTATAATTCTCATTCATAGCCATTTTTTTTCTGAATAGTTGCTGAATTCTTCATTTCCCCAAACAGCTAATACATTCACTGTGCACTTCACCCCTTCTCTGTGGCCAACTGCACTACAATTCTGCCTTCATTCTCCCATTCAGATATGAACACCCTTCACTGACTGCACACAGTCTCTCTCTGTGTTAGGTGCCATGCCATGTCAATAACATCAATCACCATTCGCACCATCGATCATGCAGCCAGGAGGCAGTTGGGTGACATCTGCCATAACACCCTCTGTGCTAAGCCAGTGTACTTGAATTTTGATGAAGAAACATATTGGTTAGCAGACTCATAATCCATCACATCATCTTTTAAAGTAGAATATACAGGAGAAGTGACAGAGTTAATCATATATTTTTTGTGTACTCTTGAACATGGATGTAAGAGAATTTCAAATTGTATAGTAATATTAAACAAATTAAGTACAATTCATAAAGCTCTTAACAGAAATCTGTATGTATTGAATATGTATTTATATATTACACATATTTGTCCTTTATAAATTTAAAATTTTTATTAAATATCAAATGACACTTGTGACAGTTTTAAAATGGAAAACAGAAAGATAAAAGAATTTGTTGCTTGGCATTCTTGACTCTATATGAACCTTTCACATATCACCGTATTAACCTCAATGCTGTAGTGTTTCTAGCATACAGAAAATTATAATATGCCATAGTAAATATGAATAATATTTAAGGAAATTTTGTAATGGAAACTAATTAATTGAAGTAAAGTATATGAGAGTGTTGTTTAATTTGACCTAATTTGGAAGTAAGTCATTTATATCTTAAAACTAAGTTACTTAAAATCCTAGCTATATTCTTATCTCTTAGAATCTCATAATTTTAGCATTTGGTAAAATGCATTAATGATACATCTTTCTAAGATCTATGCTGCAAGGTTAGGAGCAAACATCAAAGTATTTTATTGCTAAAATTCCTAGAAGTTCTGATGGTAAAATCTTAGGATTACTGAGTGAAAAATGAATGAGGCTCTTTCACTCCTTCTTAGCAATAGCAAAACTTCAGTGAGAAAGGAGATAAGTTTTGCCAAATGAGATCTTTCATTTCATTATATTTCTCAGAGAAATGAGTATTAAATAGAGAGGCCTGGAAAAAGAGAAAGACAGCTAGCAGTTTTAATCCCAGGAATTTGTCTTCCCTTCCTTCTGTTAGAAATGTCAGGGATATGGTAATGAGTATAGGGGCATGGGGTTTTTCTAACTTTTATGATACCCTATCATTTGATGAAAAAACAGGTGTGCACATTCAAGCACACGCACACACACACACACACACCACACACAAATTATGTATGATATGTCTTTCTGGTTATTTATAGAAAGAAAACATGTTTTGTAAATAATAGTAATAATAATAATAAATTCAAAATCAATATTGAAATAAAAAAAACTACTTCCAAAATATAAAACAGCAGTAGTAGTTTTCAGTTAGGTAAAGCCTCATGTTTTCTGATTCTCTCATATTTTTATAGAGAATGAAGAATGTGTGAGATTTTATTCAACCTATTTTAGGGCACTTAGAATGTATTTATCTGTCTATCATCTGTAACTCGACTGTTGATCTATTTATTACCTATCATTTATTTATAATCTATAATGCTTGATTGATGTGCCATAAGTTAATAATTTTATATGAAATCTATGATAGTTTGTTCATCCGAAAACTAAAATACCCTTTTTGCTTTGATATTTGTATTTAATTTCATAAATTAAGAAACGTGTACTGAATAATAGCATAATGCTTAGCATTAGTTTTATATTTCCATTATTTGACTACCTCAGCGCAATTTTTACACATTGTTTTATTCCATTAGTCAACAATTTGGTGTTATTGTATGTCATAGTTAAAATTGTGTTTCTTCTTTGCATTGGTACATATTAATTACATGAAGGTTTTTATTATATTTCCTTATATACATATAATGTGCTTCTACCAAATTCTACTCACCAACATTCAGAAATATTATATTGCAACTCCTGACATACTTTTATTCTGTGATGTCTGATTCTTAGCTACTTATGTATTAATTGCTCATCTACTGAGATATAGTCTTTCTGTATTTTCATTGTTTCCTGTATCTTCTTTTGTTTGTAGCATTCCTTTATATATCTTCCAGTGTTGTTAGTGGAATATTTTTATTTTTCTTTTAATTATGAAGGATGGACAGTTTCACTGGGACCATAATCTAGTTGGCTGCTGTTTTCTTTCAGGGCTCAAAATATATCATTTAATTTTCCTTTTCCTTTAAATTTCTATTGAAAAAAATCTGCTTTTGTTCTGATAGGTTGGCCATTATAAATAAGATAGTGCTTCTTTCCGGTAGCTTTCAATATTATTTCCTTGTTCTATATTTAATGTTCAGATGGAGAGTTTCTATTCTGGTGTTTTTTGGAGTCTTCTTAGTCTACAACACCTACATGACATCTCTATCTTAACCTTTTTGGAAGTTTTCTGATATTAATTTATTGAATATATTTTATGTGTGTTTAGTTTGTGGCTCTTCCTCTGTGTTCATGAATTGTGTTTTCTGTCTTTTAAACATGTGTTGTTGGTTTTGAAGGATATGTTTGCACTCCTTTTTATTTTTAATATTTAATTTTTTCTAATATATTTACCTTATATTCTAACTCTGATATTCTTTCTTTCACTTGATCCTATCTACTGCTGAGAGTTCAAACATTTGAGTAACAGAACCTTTCATTTTCATAATGTTAATTTGATATTTTTCAGTTTGTATAACTTTATATTGGATAACTTTTATACATAACTTTGTCTTCATTAAATCATTAAGATTTTGTTTTTTATTAGTACTTTTTTGATTCCTTTAACTCTTTGTAGTCTCCTAGAATTAATTCAGGTATTTAAATATATTCTATTTAATTCTGTTGTTCATTCTTATCATTCCTAGAGTTCGTATGTGAAGTTTACTGTCATTCAAATATTTTACTGTGGGATTGTTGATTTTTTAATGTGTCATTTTCTTTGATTTTTTATATTTCTCCTGCATTTGCCTTGAGATTTGCTGCTCTGAAGTTATTATTTGATAGTCTAATCAATGAAATATCATGACTAAATTGTTCACTATGACCTGGCTTAACTAATTAGATTCAGGGTCAATGTACCATTTCTCACTACTACTCTGGGTTATATTTCAACAATGACAATGTCACCTTTTCCAAAACAAATGAAATTTTTTTCATGAAGTAAAAGAACTGCAGGTATAATTTGTACCAATTACATTGTATATGAAAAGGACTAGAATTCTTATATGGAATGCTAGATATTTAGAAAAATAGGTGTAGAATTTTTAAAAAAAATAATAGTACAATTAAAGGCTGGCTATGAAAGAAAGAAAGAAGATGGGGATAAAGGGAAACAAAGTGAATATCTATGGACAGACAAAATTAAAATATAAGGGTCTCTCATCTGTGAGCTTTTCCTTTACTCCCTAAAGCCTCCAGAGATTTGATGTTAAGTTTGCAGAGCAGCTACTGGATCACTTTCATTGCATAGTATACGTTAGGTTATTGGTCAGGTTAGATATGCCTAACTGGTGTTTCCAGGCTAATTCTTTGCCCTTGTGGAGATCTCAAATACCCAATGTCTTCTTCTCAGTTTGAACAATGTTTAGCAGCCTCTACCTTGTTCATCTTCCTGATACACTCACAGGTTGTTGTAAATATGCTAAGCTAGGTGATAGGTTTAGGGCTAAAACCAGTGTTTTTTTTTTTTTTCCCACTTCTCTGTCTAGGATGGGAGACCCAGGTGTCATTGTTTGCATAAAATGATTTTAACTCCTTGAAGCATTTTTTTAAATTCCTCTGAAAAGAGCTAAGTTTTGCTTATTCTTTTCTGTGTTCATATATTATTAGTGTTGTTGTTATTTAAAATAATAAACAGAAGGGTTACAGTTATGTAAGTAAGGCAAAGAGACAATTCCATCCCTTCCCTTGCTTTTTTCCCAGGTTTTTCCTCCCATTCCACCCACAAGATGTAAAATTAATTTTCAATGAGTATCTAGTGAGTACCACTGCTGCATTTGTTCAATCTTTGTCTTTCTATTTCTATGCCTCCACCTATACTCCCAAAGACATATAAACCAAATAAAGCACATAGAAAAGAACATAAAAATAGGAAAGCAAGCAAGCAAGAGGAACAAAGGAAAGAAGGAAGGAAGGAAGGAAGGAAGGAAGGAAGGAAGGAAGGAAGGAAGGAAGGAAGGAAGGAAGGAAGGAAGGAAGGAAAGAAGGAAGGAAAGAAGGAAGGAAAGAAAGAAAGAAAGAAAGAAAGGAAGAAAGAAAGAAAGAAAGAAAGAAAGAAAGAAAGAAAGAAAGAAAGAAAGAAAGAAAGAAAGAAAGAAAGAAAGAAGGAAGGAAGGAAGGAAAGAAAGAGAGAGAGAAGGAAAGAAAGAAAGAAAAGGAAGGGAGGAAGGAAGGAAGGAAGGAAGCAAGGAAGGAAGGAAGGAAGGAAAGAAGGAAACAAAAGAAAGGAAAGAAAACTCCATTTCCTGAAGTTCCTTTTGATAAATATTACTCTGTATAATGAGATGCACATAGGCATTTTGCCTTTGTGTTCTTTTCTTAGAGTGTCTTCCTTTGGTCTTTCTGTCTGTGAATAGCCTGTATAATTTATTATGTTCCAGAGTATTGTAGATCTTGTTTCTATATATGACAGAAAACATGTGCAATTTGTCTCTGAGCTCAGCATACCTCCCTTAACATGATTTGTTCTAGGTCCATTTGTTTCCCTGCTACCATAGTAGTAGTGGTAGTAGTAGTTATAGTAGTAGTAGTAATAGTAGTAGAAGTAGTATTTTAAATTCAGCCTTAATTTATAGTGTTCTGTCTCTTATTACATCCAACAATTATAAGAAATAAATTCTTAAAATGGGCTATTTACTCAAATTAAATTCAAATTTATTTCTTTACAAGGCAGTTTTGTAATTTGTGAGTATGGAATGAGTTTATTTGTACATATGTCTAACATAAACCTGCTCACCAGTGTGTTTATTTTATATTCAGCATATGCCTTTTGCTTTACTGTTATGTAACCAAGGGAATGGGCTGCTCATGTTAAGCAATTATTCTGTGTGGTAAATCAATAAATAAATATATCTGTTTGATTATATGTGTTTATGTATAAACACACATACACACATGTTCACACAAATTTTCTATGATTCAATCACAGGATTCATAAAATATACTTATGATAATATACTTAATATATACAATATACATCAAATATACTTATGAAAATGAATGTATTCATTAATTATTCAAGATTATTATCTATGCACTATACCATACCCATTAGGGATCTTTAGATTTGATTCCCATTTCATGATTTTTCTTGTCTAAATGCAGGTCAAACTGATTCTTAGACTGATCTGTTATCTAATACATTATGCATCAGACTTTTTTATGAATAAATCTCTCAACTGGTAATATGAAAAAAATTCCATCCAGAAAGCATTTTCACATCATAGTGAGCTAAAAAACAAATATATAAGACATCAACAAAGCCAGGCACCTGTCCTTTAAGTCTATAATATTAGCTACTAAGAAGGCTAAAATCTGAAGACCATGGTTCCAAGCCAGCTCATGCTGGAAAATTTGTGAGATTCTTATTTCTAATTAATGACCCAAAAGATGGAAGTAGAGCTATGACACAAGTAGTAAAGAACAGACCTTAAGTTAAATTCTCAGGATAAGCACAAATTTTAATTAATTCATTGCAAATAAGTAAGTAAATAAATCTGGATATATCAAATGTTTTAACACTGAACAAATTTCCTTAAAATCCAAGGATGATTGTCATGTAAGCCAATTATTTAAATGTATCATGACAGTACAGAATAGTGTAATTATTACTTTATATGACCAGATCCTAATCTACATCTTGAATTCGTGCATATCCATCACAATTCAGATATAGAACTCTGTAAGTACTCACCTACCCCAGAACAAATCACATACAAATTAACATATGACTAAATACAAGCTCTAGTCTTGTACAAAAGAAAGCTCAGAGTTATTCCCCAAGCACAGAGTTCAGGCCCAGGACCAGCAGAAATAAAAATAAAAATAAAAATCCAGGGCTGGGAAGGTGGCTCAGTGGTAGAGCGCTTGCCTTGCATGCATGAGGCCCTGGGTTCGATTCCTCAGCACCACATAAGCAAAAAGAAAAAAGCCAGAAGTGGCGCTGTGGCTCAAGGGGTAGAGTGCTAGCCTTGAACTGAAGAGCTGAGGGACAGTGCCCAGGCCCAGAGTTCAGGCCCCACGACCGGACCAAAAAATAAAAAAATAAAAAAAATAAATAAAAAAATCCATGTATATCCATACAATTAAGAAGAGTTTGGGTAGGGAATGGAGTCACTAAAAAAAATACTTAAATTTCTGATGGTAGTGCTCATGTTCTTATGTGATAATTAAACTATATTCTCTATTGAGTAGAGATCATGGATGCTGCTAAAAAGTGGACAGGAAGGCTTTTAGACACAATGAACTGTCCACCAAAAATGTCAACCAATGGAGCTGAGATTGAGAAACCTTTCTTTAGAAAGATTAACATGTAAAATAAAGACTATCTTAACACATTTTGAGATAATTTATTTAATCTTCTCTCTCTTATCTTTAATTAATATCTTTCTTTATCACCATGATAATCTCTAACTCTATGAGTTCAGCTTTTCCAAATTCCATGTAAAAATAAGATCACAGCTGAGTAGTTACTCCCTAAAGTATACATATTTCAAACAATGCAGTTTATGTAATGTATTATCAGTTTTTTACTTGACAAAATATAAATTAGGGCCAAGTTCTGTGGCTTACGCCAGTAAATCTATCTTTTTGGCAGCTGGAGATCTGTATGGTCACTTCAGGGAAAAATGTTGGTGATACCCTATATCAACAAAGAAGAAGGGCAGGTATGGTGTGATCCCACCTCTGTGAGAAGTGATAGGTAGGGGACCCAAATTCTGAAGCTGGCTTCCAAGCTAAAACTGGAAACTCAACCAATAAAATAACTGAGAAAGCAAAATAAGGTTGGGGCATGACTCAAGTGGTATTGCTCTTGCCTATCAAACCCAAAGCACTGAACTCAAACAAAGTACTGTCAATGAAATCAGTTAACTAATTAGGTGCCAGGCATAATGGCATACTTCTGTCTAAAACTATAGCATTCAACAATCTAAGGCAGGAGGACATTAAGTTCCAGGTAAGTATGGGCTGCACAGTGAATCTCAGGGCTGCCAGGACTACAAATGGAGACTCTGTTTAAAACAAACAAACAAAAATCAACATTATATAAACAAAATAAATAAATAATATATGCAGGGTCTTTTTTGGTTTCTCATCCAATGTTTTCCTGCAGGTTCAGGAGGGAGGGAGACATGAATCATTTTAGTGTTAAGTGACCAGTAATAAATATATCTAGTTTATGATCTCTTGTAACAAGCAATACTCTGTTGGAAAATAAAGCATTCCTTTTCAAGTTTCAAGATGTGCCCTTAAATTCTGAGATTAAATAACAAAGTAAAACCTTCATATCTTGAGATATTTTTATCATTTACCTTATTGACCTTGATCTTTCCACAATAAATAGTCTGCGGTTTGTTTTGTAGTTGTTTCATATCCTCAAATGTCAGTGCCTTCCTAGAAACTTTGTCATTTTTCACAGGATTTTTTAGAGCTACTGTAGTCTTTAGGAGTTTAGATTCCTTATACTTTCTCTTTAACTATTGATTTTCAGAATTTGCTTCTGGGAAAATAAACAATATTAGTCTCAATTATACTGTGCATTAAAATGCTACACTGTTGGCTAAAAAGATACATTATTATAATTGTATGCATTCTTACTATGTAAGCATAGTTAGTAAGTTGTCTGTCATTTTCTACTTTTTAAGGTATGATGAGAAAATTATTGCAGATATTTTTAGTGGCATTAAAACAAGAATCATGACTTTTGAACACTGAAATCAAGCTGCAAAATAGTTATAATTTTTCAAATTATGTATGTGCTGGCATAAGTCTGTATCTTTGGCTCAGGAAACAATTACTCAGTTATCTTTCTCATGTGAGACAGAGATTCAGATGGGATTTTGATCCCATTTTAATATACTTGAAAAGAACCACTTTTCTTAAATTTTAATCTTTGTTCTCTGACTTCCTTGTGAAATTTAACTTCCACATTGCTGTTCATCCAACTACATTCACATAGAAACATACATACACACACACACACACACACACACCTTTTAATAGCTACTGATATATTGTGTATAATCACTAAAATTTAAAATATCATCATCCTTACTAAAGATAGATTTTAACAGTATATAGTCAGGTGTTTTTATATAAGAATATTTAAAAATAACAGTTTTAAGATAAGGTTAGGCTAAAGGATAGTTAAAATTGTTTTAGAAAAGTAAATTGAAACACCATTATAATACTATTTAAAGACAATTTTAAAAAGAACAAATATGGCATAATTGGAAAATGAATGGTTTTAAATAAGCACATAGAATAAGCTGCTAAATAATAGAACATAGGAAATTATACATTTTAGATGATCTTTCTAATCTTTCTGTGTTTAGTGAATTTGTGTTAGCAGTATAGAAGATATTTTGTGAACTGTGCATTGTGGTGCAGTCTTGCAATCTAAGCTACACAGAGATGGTCCAGATCATCAAATGCAAAAATGTGACAACTTATGCCAGAATAAAACAGAAAGGTTGGGAATGTGATTCCAAGAGTAGCAATCCAAATTAGCAAATGTGAGGCCAACTCTATTTGATTCCCACTACCATAAACAAAAATACAGAAGTTAAAAATAAAAATATCATCTGAGTCAAGTAAAACATATTCATTTTTATGATTAGAATGTTAATGCAACTTATTTTGGACTCTAATATATAAAGTTTGAAAGTCTTACATACATTAGGTGTCCTTCAGAAGTCTTAAATACAGTATGTGTCCTTCAGAGTTCAGTCAAAATTTAAATTATACAACTGACAAGAAATTGCACACCTGGTACTTGGGCATGAGGAGTGAATCTAATTGCCTTTAAATTGTATTTGACAAAGCTATTCTTTATTTGTCTTAGAAAAAGAAACAATCCCACTAGAAACCAGTGGATTGATTTTTGGGAGTTGTATCTCTAGTTATATTATTCAATTATGTAATTGGCAGTCACAGAGTAAACAACTGAGTGCTAATATGAAAATGTTATTTCTTACCTTATTTAAATGTAGAATTTATATTCAGTTGGCAAGAAGTTTATTGTGCAAAATATCAATAAAATAACCATATTGGAAACAGACTGAAAATTCACATTCAAATTCAATATTCTCACTGTTCTGAATTATTACAATAATAATCAACCAGCTGTCTAAGGACTGAATGGAAGTTGGAAGTGTTAATAGTCACAAACTTAAAAATGGGAAAGTGATACTTAATTTTAACACTTACCACAATATAATGCCTGTGAAATTTAAATATAAGTACATATATATATTTTTTTATGAAAGTCATCTCATTGGTATTTGGTAGTGAATTATCAGTTCTACACACATGCACACACACACACACACACACACACACACACACACACACACACACACACACACACACACACACACACACACACCTCTCTATTTGGCAACCATGAAACCCAGATGCTAAGCACTGGAAGATATTTCTTCCAATAGCAGCATCTGGCGTGCTGGCAGACTCCTTAAGCAATTTTGTTTTATGGCTTTAAAGCAGCTTCTGGGTCTATTACATGGTTAATCTGACGGGCTGTCTGAGCTGCCTTGTCCTCCTGGATGCCATATGCCAGCAGCTAGAGATGCAGTGAACTGTCTGCCCATTAGGCCTGCTATAAAGAGCACACCTGAAAAAAAATCAGCTTCAGAGTATGCTCTACTTCTGCTCAGCCATTACAGTACCAGTGATGAGTGACCTCGCTAAAATGTGCTTAAAAACTTGCCACAAATATTCAGCTCTCTCTGAGCATGAGAAAAGACTATAGTACTGAAAATATTAAATATTCAGGAAATAATTTTGTCATTTGATATCAAGACAATCACATAAGGAAAGGAAGAGGAAATAGGCAGACTTGAGTGAATGAGACATTCAAATATGATTATTTCTCTTTTAGCAAATGGCTCCTGAGAGGGTGAATCTGTTGATATGATAGAGAGACAGTGTCCTACTCATTTTTGCATTTAGTGCATTTGAACATGGTAAAAATGAAGTCAATGGTTTAAAATGAGCAAAAACAAATAAAATGACAAAAAATTGCAAGCTTGTAACTATTTTATGTCATGAAGGCCTTTGTATCACTAAATTGCCATCCTTTATATACTATGTTCAACATTAATTGTTCATTACCACCCAGAGTAACTGGTATCACCAGCCACGATGTGCAAGTATCACTATACCTGTAAGACTCATGAGATGAGTACATTCATCCTGAGCAACCTAGGAAAATCTGTCTTACTACTTGATTTGTTAGTAATATCAATCATATGGAGCATCATTTTTTTATTTTTTTATTTGGAGCATCATTTTTATGTAATAAAACATTTAAAAGTAGAAATAAGACATGCAATACTGAGATAAGATGTATTATCTCAAAGTTCATGAATGCTAAACACAAATCAGAAATGTGTTCATCAAGAACCTTTACTCTATGTTAGGAAATGTGAAGTAACCAAGACATAAATCATATAGCCAATTCAATTTAAGGAAAGACTAGAAATATTAACACCATTCACCATGTTAATTTAGTATACTTTATATTCTATAATCTCTCCATCATTATTTCTTTCTCATTCAAGTAAAAACCACACAGATGTGTGTTTCAGACATCATACAATATTATATGATGCAGAAAAAGTAATTAGCAAACTAAGAGTGTATATAATAACAAGTGTAACCTTTCTATAAAAAATGAAGTAAATTTTTAAGGTTAAAGGCTTGTACTTAATTATAATATGTAAGAAGTAAATTTCTATACCATGAAATATTCACTATCCCACCAGTTAAATTACAAGTTAGAATTTTCATTCATTTAGGATGCTCATAGCATGTATGTAGTTTGTGTTATATATATATATATATATATATATATATTTGCTATTAGAGAGAAAAAATAAATAAAATAATTTGTTAATTTTTCTAGCTATGTCTTTAACATATTGATTTCTTGCCCTAGTTCAGACTAAAAATGTCTTAAGATTCCAATTCTGTGAAGGCATTTTGGGATGTGATTTAGGTAAAAATTTCTCATCTTCAGAATAGATTCACATACATGCTGAGATAAATTGCAGTATACTAACCATCTCTTTACACTTGTTTCCTAGCATAGCCAGGAGAAAACACTTGGAAGTTGATAAATTAGTTATAAGAAAACTCACTGCTCCAGGCTTTGTGTTTTAACCTTGTATAAGGAGAATAATTTTTCCTCCTGACTTCCTGCAAATAAATTTGTGCTTTTATATGTCTTTATTCAAGCAGACTACACAGCAAAACTTGTGTGTGTGTGTGTGTTTGTGTGTGTATGTGTGTGTTTGCTGGTACTAGAGATTAAACTCAAGGCTTCTTGCTTTTGCTCTGTTCTCTTACACCTGGAGTTCTTCCACTTGAACCACATCTCTAGTCTAGTAATTTTGCTGGATAGTGGGAGATGAAGTCTCACTGACTTTTCTGCCAGGTTGGCTTCAAATTGTGATTCTCCAGGGTTCACCCTCCTGAATAGCTAGGATTACAGAAAATGAGTCTCCAGTGCCTGACTAGACCACACAATAAGATAAAAAAAAGAACTGTGCTGAAGTAGACAAATAAATAAAGAAATAGCCTAATGATGAAATTAAATCTTTGAAAAAAGTCCTACTGCCAAAATAAACTTTAAGCCTGAAGCATCTTACTCTGTATTCCTTCTCTATATTTTTCAAGGATTCCTTGAATCAATAGCACACTCTCACTCCAGATCTTGTCATTGTGGCATTGCAGCTGTATCAGAAGAGCTGTAGTCATATATAAAAAAAAGAAAAAGGAAGAAAAAAAACGTTCAGCAGCCGGGCACCATTGGCTCATGCCCCTAATACTAGCTACTCAGGAGGCTGAGATCTGAGGATCATGGTTCAAAGCCAGCCTGGGCAGGAAACTCCATGAGATTCTTTTTTTTTTTTTTTTAATTGTGAAAATACCGTACAGAGGGGTTACAATTATATGGGCAAGGTAATGAATACATTGCTTATCAACCATTGTTGTCTCCTCCTTTTTTTCCCCTTCCCTTTTTTTCCCATCTCCCTCGACTTTTCTCCTCCCGACCCCCCCACCCCCACCTCCGGCCAAAGTTGCAAAGTTCGTTTTTCGACATAAAGACTTGTAGTCTCATTCTTGCAATGGGTCCACCTGTATCCCTATTTAAACGACTTGTTTTTGCCCTCCCCCTCCACAAATTATACCAACATCAAATACAGTGAAAACAGGAGTTATACCATGGGGGAGGGACATACGACGCAACAAAGAAATAATCTTATAAATATGTTAGAAACAAGAGCAAGAAAGAAAAAAAATTGAGTCCTTTTCTTGGGGTTCGTTTCGCCTAACATCAACTTGTCTGACCTTTTCTGCTTGTCTCATACATATACTAGTTATTGCAAATAAGGGAAACCATGGGACCTATGTTTCTTTGGGCCTGGCTTACTTCACTTAATATGTTTCCAAGTCTTTCCATTTCCTGACAAATGGGGCAATGTCATTCTTTCTGATGGAGGCATAGAATTATTTCCAAAAACCACTAGAAAACCAGAAGTGTTTCTGTGGCTCAAGTGGTCAAGCGCTCGCCTTGAGATGAAAGAGCAAACGGAAAGCACCCAGACCCAGAGTTCAAGCCCCACGACCTACAAAAAAAAAACAAAAACATAAAAGGTTCTTCCCAGGAACCACTGGCTCATGCCTATCATCCCAGCTACTCAAGTGGTTGAGATGTGAAGATACTGGTTTGAAGCCAGCCTGAGTGGGAAAGTCCATGAGACTCTTAACTTCAATTACCCACCAAAGCAACAAATGTGGAGCTGTGGCTGAAATGGTATAGTGCTAGCCTTGAGGAAAAACAAAACAAAAAAATAAATAAATACCTAGGACGTAAGTTTTTTTTTTCTTTCTTGTTATTGTTTCTAATGTATTTATAAGGTGATTTTTTTATTGTTGCTTTGTATGTCCCTCTCCCATGGTATAATCCCTGTTTTCACTGTATTTGATGTTGGTAAAATTTGGGGAGGGGAAGGGAAAAAACAAAATTTTTAAATACAGATACAGGTATCCCTGTTGCAATGGGATTGCAACAATGAGATGTACAAGATGCTGTGTCAAAAAACGAACTTTACAACTTTGGCCGGAGAGTGGGAGTGGGGGGGCGGTGGTTGTAGTCGTGGCGATGGGAGGGCAGCAATGGTAGGCAGCAAAGGAGAAGGCAACAATGCTTGATAAGAAATGTACTCATTACCGTGCTCATGTAATTGTAACCCCTCTGTATGGTATTTTCACAATTAAAAAACTTATTTAAAAAAAAAAAAACAACAAAAACGCAAGGACAGAGTCTAGTCCGTGAGCTCAAGTCCCAAGAATGGCACTAGGGAAGAAGAAGAAAGAAGAATAAAAGGAAGAAGGAAAAATAAGAAAGGAGGAAGAGAAGGAGAATACAAGAAACAGTAGTGGTAAGAAGGTCCTTGTCTGATTTTATTAATAAATTTGTTGTTTTGTTTGTCATTTTACCCAATATATCCTGAAATATTGTACCAGGTGGGGTATGCCATTGAGCTTCTCTAGTTTGTGTAGTTCTTCTTCTGAGATGCTGAAAATTCATACTTATCACATTCTCTCTCAACTGTTTAAAAAAATCTCTTGCTTTAACAAGGAAGCTAAGTAACATTTCTGAATTCTTACATCACAGATAGAAAACAAAATATTTGAATAAAGCTGCTTTGCCCAATTTCAAATTTGAAAATCGCTATCCAGATTTTACTGGTAAGTCTATTTTGAGAAAACTGTATTTTTTATTTTGCATAAATTGTGTTTTTATTATAGTTAAGTAGTTGTACAAAAGGGTAGCAGTCATCATGTCAGTTTATGGGTATCATGCATCTTGATCAATAGCATCCCATTCATTGGCCTCAGTTTTCTTAGGATATTGAGTATCATGACTACCCCACTCCTTCTTCTACCCTACTCGACCCTACCTCCCTAATCTCAAGTACCAGATACCTGGTATTCATTGTATTATACTACAAGTTAATTTTTTTAAAGGAGTTGCACCATTTGAATTCAGCCATACATATACCATACCTCATTCAGCTAATTATGTCTGTGTACACACGTATATGACCTGGTATGTGTTTATACATATAAATTAGATTTAATTCCACAGATGAGAGAAAACATACATATTTTGTCTCTCTGTGTCTGATTTATTTCACATGATTTTTTTTTCTGTAGGTACATGTGTTTCTTCGCAACTGATGTACAACAGGGACATTTCAGAAGAGTAAAAATGGCCTACTGAAACATGAAGAAATACCATCGTTGTTGATAAAGGAAAGGCAAATATAAACAACTTTGAGATTCCATCTCATACCAGTGAAAATAGGCATAATCAAGAATATAAACAAGATATGGTGGTGTGAATGTGTGGGGAAAGGAACCCTAACACACCCTTGATGAAAAGTATACTGGTATAACCACTGTTGTAAAAGAATTTTGGAGATTCCTCAAAAATTGAAATGTAAAACTACCCTAAAATATAACACTACCACTCTTTTTTATCCAAAGATTAAAAATCAGGATACAGTAAAGCTACTTGCACAAACATGTTCATTGCTGCACTATGCATCATAGCCAACCTATTGAATCAGCCCAGGTACTTAACAATGGAAAAATGGAAACACCGAAATTTTACTCATTCATTAAGAAGGTGATATTGTATCATTTGAAAAGCAAATAGCATTTTTAATGTTAACCAAAGATTGACTTAATGTCATAAAAAGCATAACATACAGCAATTTATTTTATCATTAAAAATAATAGTAGCTTCTGCATTGGAGAGAAATGTTTTTGGTCATTCTGACTTTTTGTTATTGGAGGCATTTGTTTTCATGTGTGTCTGTGTATCACATATAAATATACATAAATACATATATACACAAATATATATATATGTATATATAATAAACTCAAAAGTCAATTTGTAGATGACTATCAATAAAGTAGAACTAGCTATAGTTTTTAGAATGCTAATGTTAAGTTCAGTCACAAATATTTCTTCAAAAAAAATCAACTAGAAAACAAATTAAAGCAAAACAAAAATCAGTGTAACCATGCTATTGTGCTCCTTCATATTAAAAATATGATATTTACTAAACAAAAAAGAAAAAACTATGAAGTGTTTGCATTTTCTGTTAAATAGCCAATGGAAACTATGATTAGACAGTTCAAGAGCAATTTTAAGAAAAGTTGTGGGAGTTTCAGTGTGAGTTGTTGTTTTTGTTGTATTTTTTAAGCTTTAAAATATGAGAATATCCTTTGAAGCCAATTTTATAGGAAATTACTAAAATATATAGACAGAGCATGTCTTTGTGGATCATGGGTAGAGTGCAAATGTTGTATTACAACTCACACTGTGCCTTACCAGTGATTGGTAGCCCAAAGGCATCATTTTGAGTGGAATCACATTGTTTAGGAAGATAACTCATGCTGTTCCTCGACAAAGCAATCAGTAACACAGGATCAATTGGACATCAGAGAAAGAAAAGGAAAATAGGATATGGAATGTTGTTATTTCTGTTACTAAAGATATTAAGAGGGAAGATATTTTCATTTAGCTTCATTTAGAGAGCACTTTGTCTTATTCAGAGAGGAAGGGGGTTTTGAACTTTCAAATCCTAATCAAAAAGGAAGATAACAATGCTCACCAAGAAATGTACTCATTATCTTACTCATGTAACTCTAACCCTTCTGTACAGCATCTTTACAATAAAGTAACACTTAAAACAAAAGAAAGGAGATAGAAAGTGCTTTAAAAAGAAAAAAACAATTTGTTGAGAAGGTGAGTGATCTGAGATAGAAAAGAAGAAAGAGGAAAAGGCACTTCATTTAGAAACTGCTTTGTTTTGGAGAAAAAAGTACTTCATTTATAAAGTGCTGTCCTTGGGAGAAAGAAGCACTTCATTTACAAAGTGCATTGAGTTATTAGCTTACAGCGTGTTTGCTTTCTTTCCTTTTATCTTTTTGTTTACATATCAAAGTGCTTTCTAAACATAGGACTGCTCCTTCCTTCCTTCTTTCCTTCCTTCCTTCCTTCCTTCCCTCCCTCCTTCCTTCCCTCTTCCTTCCTTCCTTCCCCCACTCACCCATATCTCTGTCTCTGTCTGTCTATCTCTGTCTCTCTGTCTCTGTCTCTATCTCTGTCTCTGTCTCTGTCTCTGTCTCTGTCTCTGTCTCTGTCTCTCTCTGTCTCTCTCTCTCTCTCTCTCTCTCTCTCTCTCTCTCACACACACACACACACACACACACACACAGGATTTCATTTCTTTTCATGTAATCCAAAGTAATTTCAAAATGAAGCACCTATTTCTTCCCAAAGCACTTCATTTTGATTTCTTATAAATCAAATGAGTTTCCAAACAAAGTGATTTCTTTCTAGGTTTTCCAAATACTTCATTTATTTTCCAAACAAAGCTTTATTACTCTTTTTCTTCCCTTTCTTTCTTTTCCTTTATTTTATAAAGTGGTTCATTTTCTTTTTAAATCAACTGCTTTCTAAACAAAGTGTTGTTTTTGCTTTTGTTTCTTTTACAAACAAAAATGCTGAGATCTTTTCTTTCTTGGTTTCCCAAAGTGCTTTATTTTCTTGTAAATGAAACTGCTTCTTTCTCTTTTTTCTTCTTTCTTTTTTGTTTCTTTCTCTCTGTTTTCTTTCTCCTTTCTTTTTTCTTTCTTTTACAAATAAAAATATTTTCTTGGTAAAGGGTTTTCTTTCTTCTTTATTTTTTTTCAATAAAGGTGTAATAAAGCACATTGCTTTCATTATAATATTTTACAAAGTGCTTTATTTTTCTGTATAAATCAATCTTCTTTCTAAATAAAGGACCTTCTTTCCTTCCTTCCTTCCTTCCTTTATTCAGTTCTTCTTTCTTTCTCAAGTTAGCAAGACCTCATCTCAACCAATTTCTGGAAACCTTAATTATGAAAGATATATACATACAATTACCAGGCAAGGAATAAACACTGGACCCTATGCCAAAAATTTATTTAAAAAGCTATAGTGTGTCTGAAGTGATAGACCACCTACTTTTCATGTGTGAAGCCTAAATTAATTATATTAGAAAGGAACACTGAGAGACTTAAAAATACCGATATCTTAATTCATTAGAAACTCATTACATGATCACACTAATAATGTATTTATGGAGGAAAGCTTCTTCTCACAATGAAAGCAATTTATCAGAAGAATATAATTATTTTATAATTTGAATAATGATTTTACTGCCTGACTTAATAAGTAGAAATAAATTTAAATTTTGGAGGCTTGTGCACACTTTTGCAGTTAATCTCTTGTGCTATGAGTCTTGTGTTTCTTAGTGAGGGCCATGTGAGTGAGCATGTGTGACAATGGTAAATAAATTTTGATGCTTATTGATTGTAAGGATCCTCTAGAATCTCTGGATTAATCTGTAGAATCTTTAGAATAAAGAATTCTGTAAAAAGCACTACTAATAGTCTACAGCAGCGCTCCCTAATGGGAATAAACTCTTTTTTTTTTTTTTTTTTTTTTTTTTGGTCATGGGGCTTGAACTCTGGGCCTGGGCGCTGTCCCTCAGCTTTTCACCTCAATGCGAGCACTCTACTACTTGAGCCACAGCACCACTTCCGGTTTTCTAGAGGTTTATTGGAGATAAGAATCTCACAGACTTTCCTGCCGGGGCTAGCTGTGAACCGCGATCCTCAGATCTCAGCATCCTGAGTAGCTAGGATTATACGCATGAACCACCAGTGTCCGGCTGGGAATAAACTCTTGAATCCTTGTTGTAAGGGTCTCATATCTACAATATACCTGGAAAACAAAAAATTAAATCCACCAACAGCAAATCTTCAAAGAAACAACTGCCCAATAAATAAGTGGGCTAAAGACTTAAAGAGAAACTTCTCTGAAGAGGAAATAAGAATGGCCAATAGACACATGAAGACATGCTCAACCTCTCCAGCCATAAAAGAAATGCAAATCCAAACAACATTGAAATATCACCTCACTCCAGTTAGAATGGCTAGAATCAAGAACTCTAACAACAGATGCTGGAGGGGATGTAACCAGATGTGAACCGTACTGCAATGTTGATGGGAATGTAAACTTGTTCAACCACTTTGGAAAGCAGTATGGAGGTTCCTCAAAAGACTTCACATATTGCTCCCCTATGACCCAGCAATTCCACTTTTGGGCATTTACCCAAATGATCACAAATAAGACCATAATAAAGCTACCAGCACAACTATGTTTATTGCAGCATTATTTACCATAGCTAAGATATGGAACCAACCCAGATGCCCCTCAGTAGATGAATGGATCAAGAAAATGTGGTATATACACGATGGAATTCTGTGTCTCCATCAGAAAGAATGACATTGCCCATTAGTTAGGAACTGGAAAGACTTGGGAAAAAATTATATTAAGTGAAGTAAGCCAGGCACAAAGAAACATAGGTCCCACAGTTTCCCTTATTTGCAATAACCAGTATATGTCTGGGACAAGTAGAAAAGTTCAAAAGCTGTATATATATGACCAGATAAGATGAAGTTAAGTGAAATGAACCCGGATAAGGACATGTGTTATTTTTCTTGCTATTGTCACTAACGTATTTATTTGTTTCTTTGTATGTCCCTCCCCCACGGTATAACCCCTGTTTTCACTGTATTTTATGTTGGTATAATTTGGGGAGGGGAAGGGAAAAAATAAAATGTTTAAATGGGGATACAGGTTGATCCATTGCAACAATGAGATGTAGAAGAACTATGTTGAAAACCGAACTTTACAATTTAGGCAGGGGGAGGTAGTTGTGGAGGTGGGAGGGCATGGAGGGTAGGGGAAAAACAAAGGAAGATGCAACAATGTTTGATAAGAAATGTACTCATCAAAAACGGTTTCAATAAAGAATGAGGATTAAGAAAATAAAAGATTCAGAACAAGCCGAGCGTCGGTGGGTGTCACCTGTAATCCTATCTACTCAGGAGGTGAAATGTGAGGATCAAGGTTCAAAGCCAGCCCGAGGGGGAAACTCCGTGAGACTCTCATCTCCAATAAACCACTAGAATACCAGAAATGGTGCTGTGGCTCAAGTGGTCGACCGTGAGCCTTGAAATTATGTGCTGAGGGACAGCACCCAGGCCTGGAGTCAAGCCCCATACTTGACCCCCCCCAAAAAAAGGGGGGGATTCGGAACATAAGCACATTTACTTTTTTGTGCTGTCTATTTAGATTTAAAATGAAAATAAAATGAATGCATGATAAAATTTGCTAAAAAATAGATGTACTCATTACCTTACTCAAGTAACTGTAACCCCTATCTACAGTATTTTCAAAATAAAAAACTTATTAAAAACTAAAAGAAGAACAAATGTTCTGTTTATTGAGATATTTAATTTCAAGGAATGATTTTCACTAGGTTCTCTTCAATTGTTCTCTGGGAAAGTAAAAAAAAATCATCATATTCTTCCTATTTATCAAAAGTGGTATGTTTTCATAAATAATGCACTCAAGAGCAACTTAGAGATAGCAGTTCTTAGAACCTCTATTTTCTATTTATTATCCTATTTATTTCTGTTTTAATACTTTTACCAAGGACTGTGAGAAGAAGGTCTGTGTTTTCAAGTTTTTGGCTTTGTTTTGGTTTTGTTTTGTTTCTTAGCCAGGATTTTGGTAGAAAAGTGCTTTTGCCTCTGCATAAGGCTTGAATGAGAAGACCTGTACCCAGGTATGTTTTCTTTAGAATATAAATAATTGTTGTGTTTGCTTTTTTGTTTATTTTTTTAACTTGAAGGCTATAATAGAAATTATAAAGACCCAAAATTTCCACTCAGTATCGTCTTAGTTGTATACTATGACCTTCTGTCTATAGGTTTTTAATTTTTGAAAATATTTCAACTAACTTGTTATTCATGGAGGGAAGTTTAACAAGTTCCTTCCAAATAGATGATTACACAGACAGGAGAATACAAATCAATTTGGTATGAAAAGTTACCAATATAAGATCTAATTAGATGAAATGGTATACCTATAGCAAATTGCTTAGAATGGTAGCCTCCAGCAAAAGTCTTTATCCTAGAAAACATATTAAGCTAAATAAATTAAATACTTGAAAATGCTATTAAAAATCATATGGAAGTAAAGTTTTCATTTTACTTTCTTCAAACCAATATAATATTTTCTGTTTTAATTTGCCACTTCATTTAATATGTAAATGTTTATTTAAACTGTCATCTCATATCATATGCAAGAATTTTTCAAGGCCTAGATCTCCTTCTGTGGGGACACAAAACCTTGTATTTGTAGGATTACTCTGGAAAAGAATAATATACTCCATTTGATACTGTTAAATTCGGCACAATGCAATTCTGCTGTCAGGAACAGCAGCATTAGGGTGAATCAATTAAGAATAGTATGATAAACTTTGATTTAAGTAAAACATTAGCCATTTCTTCCATATCTATTTCTATGACAAATGGAAATAATATGTGCTTACAAATAAATGAGATGATATATGAGTTAGAATCCTAGCTTTTGCAAGTAAGAGAAAGCCAGTATATTTTTGGTAAGGTTGAGGTTTCCTGTTAGATTTGGAAAATGAAACGAAGTATGTATCTTATAAGATAAATGTGGTTTTAATCTCTTATAGAGTTGATCTAAAAACTTCAGTGCTATCAAATAACTAGGCCCCTTCTCACATTATGCACACTCAATACCTGACTTCATTTTTGTGTCTGGATGGTTGAAACTCATTGTATATAATTTAAATTTAGTGAAAAGTAGTGGGAAGAAGAAGTGATGGAAAACTCCCTATTAAAATAATTTCTGAAATTGCATATTTGGCCAGTTTATAGGCCATTGGTTAGAATTTGGTCTGACAGTCACTTCAGCCTTCAAGGTATATCATTTTTGTAATAGATACAATTTAAATATCTGTTGCTCTTCTAATAAAGGAGAAAATAATAGATGCTGGTTTAACAAAAAGCATGAATTTTTAAGACCTAAGGACAGAAGTGGAACTGCACTTCTGATTGCAGGAGTCAGTGGTTACAGACATTCCAAAGTAGGGCAGACTCTTCACCTTTAATTCTTTCCCTCCATATCCATCTTCCCAGACTTTGCAATCTATATCATTCTAAACATGAATATTGACTAAGTGGTACTTTTCTAATTTCCCAGTTCATTGTCTCTTTCACTTCTAGTTCCAAAATTACCTGAATGTTCTTTTCTTATTTCAATTTGGCCAGCATTATTTTGGACTAAACAATTGCAACAAGTAGAATAATTCTACTTCTTAAAAAAGCTTATGTTTACCACTGGTGGAATAAACATGGACTAGATTTTTAAAAAATTGTGAACTGATGTAATTCATTCTTAGGAGTAATCATGATAATTATTGAAAAACAACCACAACAACTTTGTTGGACTTTTGAAATATTATATTTCTTAGTAGAAAGTATTTGACTCTATCATTTCTAGTTGATAAAATGATAGATACTTTTATGGTTCAGTCTTGGACATTTAAAATTTGTATTTCATGTAATATTTTGAGATGTTTTACATGAACCATTAAGTAGAAAACACTTGCTTTTACTCAGAAGTGCAAATTAAAATCATTCATGTAATATAGGAAAATATGTTTCCTTTTTTTTCCTGTAGAGAGCAAGTATTTTCTTTGCAGTTTGTTTATTAATACTGGAATTGGAGCTTTGGGACTGGCATTTGGTAGGCATGTACTCCACCTCTTAATCCATTTCTTATACCTATATTAAGCTTTAGTTATTTTCATAAAATTTCTTTAAGTAGTTATAATGAGACACAGCAGTTTATTAATAAAATACATTTTGATCTGTGTCACACCTTTCAACAATCTCATCCCCCTTCACCCTTACTTTTCTTAATTTTGTGGTCTGTACGACGAATTCTTAACTAATTTCCCTTCTTACCCCCTTCATTTTTTACTCCTCTCCTTTTTATTCCTCCCTTCTAAGTAACCATTTCCTGTTATTTATTTGATTTCATAGCTGTTATTTATTTATTTATTTTTCTGGTCTTGGGGCTTGAACTCAGGGACTTGGCACTGTCCTTGAGCCTCTCTGTGCTCAAGGCAAGTGAGCTACCACTTGAGACACAGAACCACTTCCTGCTTTTTCTGTTTATGTAGTACTGAGAAATCGAACCCAGAACTTCATGCATGCTAGGCAAGTACTACTACCAAGGCACATTCCCTCTCTAAAAGGCCTATTATAATTCAAGTAATTAATTTGGAGTTGCTTGCATACCACCCAGGATCCTTAATTATAGATTTATAAGAATGTTCTATCTACTACTAATGAAACAAACCACACAGTGTTTGTTTTTCTGAGTCTGGCTTACTTCACTTAATGTAATTTTTTTCCAAGTCTTTTGATTTCCTTACAAATGGTGTAATATCATTTCTTGTAATGGACGAGTAACATTCCATTGTGTACTTATACCATATTTTCTTGATCTATTTGTCCATTGAATGAAATTTTAGATAGGGTTTAGTAATATTTCCTGTCTGACCTGGACTGCAATTCTGTAATCTATTTCTCCTGCTTAAATGTGAAAACAGATGTGTGCCTCCCAGCCAGTATTTTGGAGATGGGGTCTTGATCACTGTCTCCTCAGGTAGGCCTTGACCCTAGGTCATCTCCAATCTATACTTCTAAAAGCTGATTACAGATGTGAGCAATCATATGCTACTTGTCTTATATTAATGACCTATCTAATGTCTAATAAGAATTCCAATAGGTAGTATGGCATATGGATCTCAGAAAGCACTATGACTATCATTTTTTTTTCTGTTGTCTGTATTTTACCGTATTTCAAGTATGTATTGAGTCCTGTGGCCATAAGGAAGTGGGCCAAGTAAGGTTCAAAACTGAAGTGTACACTAACAATCATTCAGAAATAAAAATATATCATAGCCGAGTGCCTGTGGCTCACGCCTGCAATCCCAGCTACTCAGTAGGCTGAGATCTGAGGATCACGATTCAAAGCCAGCCCGGGCAAGAAAAGTCCTTGAGACTCTTATGTCCAATAAACCAGCCAGAAAAGCGGAAATGACGTTGTGGCTCAAGTGGTAGAGCGCTAGCCTTGAGCTGAATCACTGAGGGACAGCGCGCCCAGGCCCATAGTTCAAGCTCCATAAACAACCAAACGAATATATATAATTTAGATTGCTGACATATAGATGATATTTTTTTAACTCCTAGAGTGTGCCAAGTCCATCAAGTGCTTTACTAGCATTTTCCTATTCGATGGTAATATTCATGATCCATCCTGGGAAAAGAAAATCAATGAATTAACTGAATGTGCCCAAATTCACACAGATAATAGGTGGCAGCAACATTTTACTTTTTTTTTTCCTTTTTGTATTGTAAAGATACTGTACAGAGGGGTTACAGTTACATGAGTAAGGTAATGAGTACATTTCCTATGGAGTAGGCAGCCACATTTTTAATCATGATATAATAATTTTAAAGTATTTTATTTTTTACATTGTTTTCTCAACCAAAAGTACTTCTTTCCTCTGTAAATTTACTATTTTTTTAATTAATTTCCCTCTGAAGTAAAATGCATTACTGAAATATCAATGAGAACCCGAAATTCTGTTTCAGGTTTCCATTGAATTTACCCTGATACATTTACTACCTTCAGCTAATTAATTTAACATTTATTAAGTGGTTTCTGTATTACAGTATTATTACAAGTTGTATGAATGCAGTAATAAACAAAAAAAGTACTCATTTTGTGCTTTGTCTTCATAGAGCTTACATAAGATTAACAAATAATTAACACTACATTAACTAAATCTATATGATGTTAGTCATAACAAAAAAACAGTGGTAAATACAACAGAAAAAATATTTACCTCATGGAGCTTGGAATTAATAATATTTTAGTTCTTTAATAGGTATTTGGTGGCCAAATGTATTTTACCATAGGACTACTTAGTGGAAAGTACAAGCATAAGTAACAAAGGCAATCAAGCAGGATATTATGATGAGTTGGAACAAAGACCACCAGAGGATGAGGTTAGAGAGAAAAGCAGAACTACGTTGTAGAAGCATGGTAAGGAGAGAGAATTTGGTTACCATTTTGAGGTTCATGGGCAACACTGGAAGGTTTAGAATAAGAAAGGAGAATCATTTATATAGAATCTCATCTATATTCTAAGAAGATCACAGTAGGCATCAGGTCAAATGAACTCTGGGAGAACATTAATACAGCAGATGTCAACTGAACAACCTTCAAAAATATTACATGTTCAGTGCTATATAGAAAATGCTATATATGAGGAAATACAGATGTCAGATAATTGGTTTTAATATTCTAGTTGTTTTAAAAAGAAACTAAAAAAATTACAACTATATTTTAAGTGGTATGGATCCTTTGTTGGTCATGATGTGGAACACTAAGAACCTCCATTTATTGTTGCTTTAGTGCAAAATGATGCTGTCCCTAGGAAGCATAGTGACCATTTATTATAAACTTAATGATAGTTTAAAAAAAAAGAAAAAAAAATCTTAATGATAGTATTCTGACTATAAAATTCAGCAGCATTGCCTCTTGGTATTTACCCACAGCGGTGAACTTATTTCCACATATGCAAAAAAATGAATCAGGGAAGTTTAATTCATAATTGACAATATTGGAGCAATCAGAAGTTGAATGGACAAATTGTGGTATAAACAGACAATGGATTATAACTTGGTAATAAAAAATGAGCTATTCAGTCATAGAATATATAGGAACCTTAAATTCATATTAGTAAGTAGAAGAAAATAACTAAAATTCCAATTATATGGTTCTTAAAAAATATAAAAGAACCAAACAAATGACAAAATGTAAGGAAGATCAGTAAGTACTAGAAGATGAAGTTGAAAGAAAAGGGCACAGAGGACTTACAAAACAATGGAAATAGTGTGCATGTTCTGCTCACGGTGTATATAAAACACATTTAAACCTTTGCTCAAACTGACAGCTTATACCAGAGGGAGGAAGTTTAGATGGTTGTGACATGTCAATGTATGTTTATCCATGGTAACAAGTATTGTATTTGATGAGGGGTGTTGAGAACTGTACAAATAATTTATGTGTAGTATGGTGGAAGCCATGCCTGTCTCTGGTTGGGAAATATATTTTTGCAGCTCCTTCCTAATGCACTCTGAAATTAAATCTGCTCTAAAAATGCTCTCTAAAATAAATAAACAAATCTGATTATGGCAACAGAAAGATTTAAACAAATTACAAATTATGTAATTAGGGCTCTTGGTTTTTTTTCATTTTTTTGTCGTTTGTTCACTTGCTTTTTAATTTCTTCACATCCTTCATTATTCATTTTCTTTCTTCTTGATATGCCGTTTTTCTGGTTTTGTTGGTTTATTTTTTGTTGTTGTTAATTTTCAGTAAATAAAATAGGAGCACACTTGGCCACTTTTATACATTCAAGGTCCATTTAATATAATTCACCAGGAATGCAATTCTTTTAAAATGTAAAAAAGGCTGTGCAATCAAGTTCAAACAATTAAGCATAAACCAATCATTTACCTGAAAAACAAGCGAGGAAATTACTAATCTTTGTATTAACAGTCATATTTGCACATAAAATAACAGATTCCTAATGTCAGAGTTTTCTTCAAGATGACATATGTGAAATGTATAATTGGCAGCATTATTTTTTCTCTATTGAAATATTTGATCTTTTCAAGGCTTCAAAATATATAAAATATGCTTTCTGATGCACAGAACGGATAACCTTTCTTTTGCTTACATCTTGCTATGTGATCGCAAAGAGCATGAGCTCTTAATTAAAAAGAGAGAGTGCTAGATATGCATTGATACTAAATTTCCTTCTTTTTCTGAGTGAGCACACTTGTGAAACTGATTTCCTCAATGGCAGGGCCAGGTGGAGAGATGGAGGTCACCTCTGTGTAGCAGCATGCTCCTCCCAGATCGATAGGAAGCCAGCAAAGCTGTCTTCCTCAGTGACCAGATGGGCCAAGTCCTGCAGAATGGTCCACAGCCATTATTCTGTGCATCAGGCTGTGCAATTGATTTCAAGATAACAGACAAGAGGGAAAGAGCTGTCAGGCTTGACTGCCTCCTGTCAATGCAGGAGCCCTGGAGCAGTGTAATTCAGAAATTTTTTGTCAATTTGAGGGAGCTAGGGTGGAATCTTGACAGGATGATTCTTTACTTGTTATGTCTTTTGAGGGTGCAGTGGGGACGCTGTTTTTGGTGCCTAGGCAGTGAGTAGACTGGTAATGGTAGTACATCATGAAGCGTGGCTCAATTTCATAGGCAACTTGCAGAGCCTCCCCCTCCCCCCTCCCCGCCTCTCCCACGCCCCCCCCCACGCCAGAGGAAAGTGTTTTAAAAAGGTGCAAATTTACAAACCTTTAGTTTGTTTTCCAAATTCTATTCAAAATAGTCTACTTCTTTCAGAATTCTTACCTTGCATTATTATTTTTCATTTATTTACTTCTTTACATGAAAATCTCTTCACTTGGTGATTTCTAAATTTCAAGCACCTACAGTGAATAAAATTTCTCTAGGTTTGTAATCAAAATTTTAATAAGGAGAGTGAACAAATGAACATCTCAGGAACTAGGGGACAGACTGCAAGCATTGCCACAGTTATATTTTGAATTGGATTGGGTAAATCACGTTACAATAATTGTGTCATGTTCAGATGGATTTAAAATCATGTGTCAGGCTGTGCTAAATCATGTGAAAAGTGTTAGAATGAAAACATTAATTACATCTCATAGGTAAACATCAAAGAGACTAGACAAGTCTTGCTTTTGTTTTGTTTAAAACTGGAAATGTCAGCATTACTTGACTACTAATTCCTCAGGGCCTCTTTATTTTGTCATATTTCATCTGCTGTACCATTTCATAAACATTTAGATTGCTGTTCTGTAGTTTAACAAACAATGATAACATCAAAGTGTCTTTTTCTGAAGTTTTATTGAAAGTTCGAAATAGGAACATAGGGTTCTATGGAATGAAAAGTCTGTTCAATGTAAACTGAGCAATCATGTCTATTTTGAACAAAATAAATCCAAAGAATAAAAGATTAACTGACCAGAAGTTACAGTGTGTTAAATGGTAAAAATGCAAGTGAGGTTTCTCAGATTAAATGCAGTTCCCATTTGGAAGACAAAAAAATGCAATTAAAAAAAAACAGAGAATAAACAAAGCAAATAATGTAATAGTGTTCAGTCCTTTTAGGTTAAGGCATAATCTTTGCTACTGATCAGTATGTAAATGATGTAATCATTGTAAGGCAAGGGATTTACATTCTAGGGGAAATGTTCACTCAACAAATACTTAAGTTTCCTACTAAGAGCTTGGTTGAGTCATATGGACACTTGATTGATATTTCTAAAAAAATTAAATCTGAGGCAAGTAATTTTCTTCTGTGGTATTTATGTACTATATAAACACTAAGTTCCTCTTTCAGTTCGATAAACATAGAATAGTAATCTTATGTGCTTGCAATAGTTAGTGTTATTTTCCATAAATTGTGGCAAAATGATCTTGAGTCATTCATAATTTTAGTACATTTAAACATAATTGTTAAGATGGATATTTTATAAGAAAATATTAACATTATATGGGCTCAAGAAAAAAATTGAGTTTTCATTTACAAAAATTTGGTGTTAGTTTGAAAAATAATGTGTAAATTTCTCTTGTACTAAATAATATGTTCATAAATTGATATGTCTACTGTATCTGCAAATAATATTAGCATATTCTTTTCTTCCTGGTTTGTTAAGTTTATGCTTTATAAAGGTAGGATGTTCAATCTGGTAAAATGTTTCTTCCGTATTCATTGCTCATTCACAATGTATAATTCTATTTAGAAAAAAAATTTATGTAGATCTGTGTCATTTCTTCTTTCATGTTGATAGGATTCTATAGAAAAGTCATCTAGCATCAAAGTCCTTTCTGTAAATATTCTGAATCAAGCCCTCAAGTTTTACAATTCATAGTATAATTCAGACTTTCTATTCATTTTGTGACAAAAATTTGGACAACTTAATTTTTGCCTGTAAATTTGCACATTTTTTTCTAAATATATGGATTTTTGTCACAAATATTCACTATAAATCCCTTTAAAATAATGATATATAAAACTCTGTAGTGATAGCCCCTCTTAACTTGATGGCACTGTCCTTTTTATCTTACTTTTTAATAGTCTAGCTATAATGGGATTTTTTTTCTTTCGAAATTCAAAACAACTGATTTTCTGTATTTTTTCTTGTTTTCCACTTCATTGATTTATGACATAGAATTATTTGCTCCTTTTTCTAAATTCCTTGGGTTTATTTGAGTTTTCTTATTCTCTGTGTTTATCATGATTTTTAGACCTGTATTTTCAAACACAATAATTTAAAACCATTTTCCTGTAAACATTATTTTAGCTATGGGTCACGATTATGATACCTTGCAAATTCATTGGCATGTAATGTCAAACATTTTCTAATATACCCAAAGTTTCTTTGGTGAAATTTGTTACTCAGAAAAATATTGGTTAATTTCAAGTGTTTGTAGATAATTCAGGTATATTTTTGTTTCTGATTTGCGCTCATTTTAGTAAGAAAAAATTTCTCAGTGTTATTTCAATTTTTTGAATTTTTTTCTTTGACACAGAATATACAATTGACATATTATCCTTATGCAGTGAAATAGAATACGAATTGTGTCTTACTCATGCTGTTCTAAAATTATCAAGGAGGACATTTTATTCCTCAGATCTTTGGTAAGTTTACTGATGATTGGGTGTTTTGTTTTCTAGTAATGAGGAGTTTTGAATTGTTGATTTGTCCATTTATAGTATCATTTTGTCAAATTTTTCCTATAATGTTTTGCAGATCTGTCGTTTAATGTATGAACATTTCATTTTTGATGATTTAGCCTATTCTCATGAGCAACTCTTTTATTCTGATTCTATGTGTCAGTCTTTGCCTTTAATTATTAATATGAACAGTTTGAGTTTCTCATGTTTACATATATTTATGCCAGTTTGAGGTTTGGATTTTCTAGTTTTATATTAAAGGACATAGCTACTAGACATCATAAAGTTGATTTTTATCATATAAAAATTATCTCTTGTATTTTTACTTTCTCAGACATCGTAGATATGTAGTATCCAACTTTCATTTTTTAGTGTTTTTTATTGTGAAAATACTGTACAGAGGGATTACAGTTACATGAGCAAGGTAATGAGTACATTTCTTATCATATTTCAGAATGCTTTATATACATTTTTCTTCAATTATAAAATTCCATTCACTATATAATAAAATTCCTGGTTTCAGAAAATTTATTATTTTAAATTACATACTTTTTTATCAATTGTGATACTGTCTTTAAAATATTTTGATATAAAAGCATGCTACATGAAACATTAAAAGTTATTTTGGGATGGGGCAAGTAAGATGAAAGTATAAATTCAAAGATTAGAAATGATACTATAAATACCAATTACTAAAGAGAAATACATTTTTTATATTTAAAATTTGTGAAGGCAGATTTAAAATTATTAGAGCTTTCACAGCTTGAAAACTTTCTAAACTGTTAAGTAGCCATTTTATTTGATGAGAGAAGTATATGTAATACTTTAGAAATTGTCATTTTTATGTATCTAAATTTATGGTGACTTATAAAATAAACATTACGTGCAATAGACGTGCATGGATTTGTATCATTCTTCCAAATGTCTTTGAGCAAAAATAAATAAAAATAAAAGATATAAACCATTTCCCGGGTGCTGGTGGCTCATACCTGTCATCCTAGCTACTCAGGAGGCTGAGATCTGAGGATCACGGTTCAAAGCCAGCCTGGGCGCTCAGGCCCAGAGTTCAAGCCCCATGACCTACAAAAAAAAAGATATAAACCAGTTTACACAGAATTATGCATTTTTGATGAGTTGCAAAAAATAAAACAGATTAGGAGACTATTTTAAAGTGTCAGATGTGGGGCTGGGAAAGTGGCTCAGTGGTAGAGTGCTCGCCTTGCAAGCATGAGGCCCTAGGTCTGATTCCTCAGCACCACATAAGCAGAAAAAAAATTTTTTTAAAGTGTCAGATGTAAGAAAATTATCCAAAGGGAATAATATGCACAGAGAATAGGAAGTCTCTGTGTTGGGTATAAAGGGACAAGTTTATTGGCAGTAACAGTAAATACACACATGTAATAGTTCATAAGATATGTGCTTGTTCTTTATATAGGTGATATAAAGATATGTGGTATTTTACACAGATTTTAGATTTTATTATATGATTAAAGCAGGTGCGTTTATGGGCAAGCAAAATGCATAATAAGATCTTATTTGAATCGCTAAAGGTAGACTGAGTGGCAGTTTCTACTTAGCATGTATTTAATGCCCAAAATATGTGTGTATGTATATGTGTGTATGATAGAGAGAGAAAGAGAGAGCCTATGTGAATTCTAATCTAGTAAAACTATGGAAAAATCAATCAAGATTAAAAGGATAGTAAGTAGAAAGCTACTGCAATTATGTAAACATAAGGCACTTAAGGCACTATAGATCTAGGAGTGAGGCCAGAAATAAATGAAAGGAATGGGAAGGGGAAACAAAGGAGGAGGCTACAATACTTGATAAGAAATGTACTCATTATCTTGCCCATGTAATTGTAACCCCTCTGTACAGTATTTTCACAATAAAAAAAATAAATGAAAGGAATGTTTTAAACTTAGCAGTGGCAACATTATATGCAAAACCAAAATTTTAATTATTTCTTTGAAAATATTGATATGAAAGTAAACATGTAACAACATTCTAAAGCTAAAAAATAATATTTTAAGGGAGCATTTAATTACTTTCTGCATTTAAATTAACTGTATGTTTAAATTTTACTGTATTTTTGGTATTTTTTTCATAGATCATAGATAAGTATAATAAAATGTTTTGTTCACATAATAAAATTATCATTGTTTACCCACATAATCCAGGTTTATTTTTTTCTGTCACTTAAATGTATTTTCTGCTTTTAGAGTATATTTGTATTAGGAAATACATTTAATATGGTTAACTACATATCTGAATTTTCTGTCAACTTTAAAGTTTATACAATTGTACATGTAAATATCATATAAAACAACAATATTTTAGTAAAATTCAGGGCCTCAGCATGCAAAAGTTATTTTGTATTTTAATGTTCAACATACTATTATTCAAGAGATCTGTATTTTTTTATCTGCATAGGCTGTACACAGTATTCTGTGTGTAGAATGAATGCAAATGTTCCTCACAAATAGGTTGCAAAGTTAAATATGTCTTTTGAGTTTTTCTTCATTTGATTGAGGATTTTTTTTCAATTTACTAAGAAGAAAATTGCTTTCAGCACTTTAAATGTGCTCTCATTGTTTAGCTACAGATCCTCAAGTGTCCTAAATCACAGATATGTATCTTAAATGTCATCAGGGACTTTCTGTGTTAATCCATCCCTTTTCAGAAGAACATGCCCTTGGCACTTTTATTCAGGATTCAGTGATGTTGTTTAATCGACAATTTAAAATTTGCAACACGCAATGCCTCTATCCCTAATCCCCTAACTATATTTGCGTCTCTTGTAAGTCATAAACAGTCCAAGGACACTGAAGTCTTTAAGTTTCAATAGCCTGTGGGATCTGGGATGTATATCAGCCTGTACATATGTAACATGCTGAGAAATACCAGTGGTGCAGAAAAATATGGTTCTATTCCTTGATCAGTATAAGTTAATAGTTCTTTATTTCCTCCCTTTCATTTTGCATTTCCAGCTCAATGCTGTGAAACCCACTGACAGTAAATCCCTGGAAACTAGAGTGTGAGAGAGAAGAATTTGTTTACTAGTAGGGAAATTTCAATTACCCCCTGCAGTTTTTTGGGATACAATTTACAGACCATTTCCATTGTGTGTAATTTTTACCAAGGACAAATATTTTTGTTGCTGGTGATGCTTGTGAAAGAATTTAAAAGTCCCTCTGAATATTCGAGATAGAAAGAAAAAAGTTTGACAGAAAGAGGTTGATGTAGTGTTAATAAGTAGTAAAATGAAATAAACATAAACATTTATAAGTTGCTTGATTAAGAGGAAGTTATGAAATAAAGACAGAAAATTACTAAAAATGACCAATCATAAGTAATATCCATTCTCTTAATCTTAAATTTAATATAAAGTCATGAAATATGACCATTTTTTGAGGATTTCACATTTTGAGAAGATATTTTTAAGCCAGGCACTGGTGGCTCACGACTGTAATTCTAGCTACTCAGGAGGCTGAGATCTGAGGATCACAGTTCAAAGCCAGCCCGGGCAAGAAAGTCCATGAGACTCTTATCTCCAATATACCACTAGAAAACTGGAAGTGGCGCTGTGGCTCAATCGGTAGAGCACTCACCTTGAGCTGAACAGTGCAAGAACAGCACCCAAGCCCAGAGTTCAAGCCCCATGACTGGCAATAAAAAAAAAAAAAAAAGATAATTGCTTGTAAAAACTGTCAAATGAGAGCTGGATATTAATTTGTATTTTGTCAACTATTATTATTCTTTACTGACAGTAACTTGGAAATGAAGAGCTTGAATTATTTTTTTAAAAGGTAATGTAAAACCAATTTTTAAAGAAGATCATAATGAACTGTATATTTAGAAGAAACCCTCCTACCCAAAGAAAACCTAGTATCAAGATCAGGAACCAAATATTTAAAGTAATTTTTAATGAACGTTTTCTGTAGTGATGAAATCATAAATTGATAAAAACAAAAGCATTATTTAAAAAAGAACCATAGGTTATAACTTGAGAATTGTGAGAAATTTAAATAATTTGAGGAGTATTTAAGTACTCTAAATCAAATTATAGCAAATCTTAAAAATAGAGGAATATCAGATAAGAAATCCTGCCAATAGTCTTCAATTTTATATATATATGTATGTATGTATGTATGTATGTATGTATGTATTATTTAGTTCAGATGATGTAGCTTAAATTTAGGGCTTCAAATTCTTGCTTGGCATTTTACTCTTAGTCTTTAAGTTATTTGATATTTTCAAAGATTTTTGTAAATCACTAATGTTTTCCTACATTGAGCATATAGAAAGTTGAGCATATAGAACATTGCACGTATTCCTATACTACATGCATATGTGTTTACAAACATATATAAACTCACATAATACATACTTTCTCTTTAATGCTTTACTTTCAGTTCTTAAGATTTTAATTTATATGAGAAATAATTTTATATTCTAAGATTTAGTTTAAATGCATCTAAATATGATATGCATATACCTATTTTGCATATAATTTTTAATAGAGAAAGAATATAATTAAGCTTAGACATGACATCTTTATCATATATTAAGTGAGAAGTTCTTGGCTAGACTTTAGGACTTCATGTATGCATTTATTTTTTCATACTTGTATCAAAATTGAAGCTTGAGGTTGTTACTACAATGCCTAAGGAAACATAGGAATGTATATTTAATAATGAATTATTTTACTTTTCAATTTATGTTGTGCCAGAATAGCAAGATAATTACTAAACTCCATGAGTCCCATTTTATAGAACATATGTAATTGATCTAATATTGGACACAGTTAAGGAATTTGGCACTCTAAGTTTACTTCTGATTTTAATATTAGAGTGGAAAATTAAATGGAAAATATTTCTGCATAGGATTCCAGAGTGTCTGTAACAACTTTATTCAAAAAATATCTCTATAGATATATCAGATTATATAATTAATAACAGGGATTCCTGAAATCTCTCCCTGACCTTCAGTAAATTTGGAAATATATTTTAACTCAACAAAATGTATTGCAGATCTTATATTTAGTTACTAGATTTAGATATTGGATACTAAAGCTTTTTTTGCTGTGTTCTTTACCAGATTTTACTATGCTTCAATAAAATTTGGATAACTGCAAAATTTTATGAAATTTTTAGATTTTTCTTCTGAATAGTGATTAAAATATTGGCTCTAGATCCAAAATGCATAGCCTCAACTTTCAGTTTCACCCTTTCCCAATGGGATATTTTGGGGAGAAATCACTGAGAAAAAGAAGACTTTAGGCAAAGTACAAGTAGTTTAAACAATTAAATGTATTAGCATAATCATTTTCTAGAAATAGTTATTGGACACTAGCATCATGAAATGTAGTAGACTACAAATTAGCTATAGATGAGTGAGCAGGAAACTGTTGTAGTTTTGATTTTTTAATAATTCTAGAAAAGGAGACAGTTAAGAAATCAACAAACACAAAATATGTTGGTGAGAAAAACAAAGCAAGTTTTCCATGGAGTGTGGGGAACTGGAGAACTATTTTGAGGTTGTTCATAGAGTCTGAGAAAGTGAGGATGTTGAGAGTGTGTTCATCAGGGGGAAAGTGAACATGTGCAAAGGCCCTAAGCAGAGCATCCTGAGAAGCTGACGTAGACCAAGTATGACCTGAGCAAAGTAAGGAAAAGAAACATAGGAGGTAAAGTCAGAATGTCAGCTTTAAAAAGTCTAGGTTCTATCCTATAGACAGGCAGTGATGTGGGCATGTATTCTAATTAAAATTCTTTTAACTAATTGATTTTGCTCAAAAGCACAATATGACTACATGTATGTTGGAGGAATTGTTCTAGATAGGAAAGAAGAGAATCCACAGCAAGAAGACAGAGCCACTGGATCTGTTCAGAGGATTTTCTAGTGGTCCGGGGGTATTGACTGACCATCCTAACTTTGGGCTGCCAATGAGGGTAGTCAATAGCCAATGTTATAACAGAACACCTGAAATATGTAGATTAAATTATTTTAATATAATTTCATTTGATATTTTTAAAATGTCAGTTAAATAGCCACAAGCAGACTAGTGACTATTGTATTGGACATCCCTAAAACATCTTAGAAGAACACTTTGAAAAATACTTGGCATATAGCAAGTATTCAGTTAATCATCATGCTTCCACAAGTACAAGGCATACTGCATTTACAAATAATAACATATACAACCAAAATCAATAGGTTTGAAATCCAATTTGTGTTTCCAGAGGAAAAGAACCAATAGGATGTGTGTTTGTGTGAATGTATACAAATGTGCCCAGCTAAGTGCATGCTACAAGTATGTGTCTCATACAAGCATGTAGATAGCGAAATCCAAACATTAGTATGTGATAGCCAGCTGGAAAATCAGAAATAACTGATGCTACAACACATGATTTTGTGGTAATGAACTATGTAATTACATACTTGCAAAAACTACAGCAAATGTTTCTATGAACATATTTATATGCCAGGTGCTGGTGGCTCACACCTGTTAACCTAGCTACTCAGGAGGCTGAGATCTGAGGATTGCCAGTTTAAAGGCTGCCCAGATAGAAAAGTTCCATGAGACTTTTAAGTGAGACTCTTATTTCAAATTAACAACTCACAGTAGAGCTGCAGCTCAAAGTGGTAGAGCGCTAACCTTGATCAAAAGAGTTCAGGGACAGTACTCAGGTCCCTGAGTTCAAGCCCCACCACTGAAAAATAAAATAAAAATTGGTGAGATGAAAAACTGTACTGAGAAGCCGGGTGCTTGTGGCTCATGCCTGTAATCCTAGCTACTCAGGAGGTCGAGATCTGAGAATCACAGTTCAAAGCCAGCTCAGGCAGGAAAGTCCATGAGACTCTTACCTCCAATAAACCACTCGAAAACTAGAAGTGGCGCTGTGGCTCAAGTGGTAGAGTGCTCGCCTTGAGCTGAAGAGCTCAGGGACAGAGCCCAAGCCCACAGTTCAAGCCCCATGACCAACCAAAAAAAAAAAAAGTGTACTGAGGGAATTACATAAACATAGCTCACATGGAGTTCAAATCACGTTCACAAAATTTAACAATATTTGAATACTAAGTGAGAACAAAGCAAAAAGATATCAGGTGTTATTTCTATTATTTTTGTCCTTTCAAAGCAACTGTTCTTTTTGTTAGATTTATACACGTATGCATAGCATTCTTTTTTAATAAGTTTTTTTATTGTGAAATACTGTACAAAGGGGTGACAATTACATGAGCAGGGTAATGAGTACATTTCTTATCAAGTATTGTTGCCTCCTCCTTTGTTTCCCCTACCATTCCTTCCCTCCCATCTCCACAACTACACTGCCCCCAACCTCTACCTCTCCCCACCTAAATTTTAAAGTTCATTTTTCAACATAGTGTCTTGTACATCTCACTGTTGCAATGGGTTGCATAGCATTTTGGGGGATCATATTCACAATCTCTATTACTCTTTCCTTACCCTTTCCTTCTTTCCCAACTCTACTTTTCCTCTCCCTCTACTGCATCCCTAGTTGTCATCTTTTCAATTTCATCTCTATCTTTCATTCTACATTTCATACACGGGGGGGGGGGAGAAACATGACACTTGTCTTTGGGGGACTGGGTTAATCACTTAACACACCCAAGTGATTAATTAACATAATCTCCAGTTCTATCATTTTCTTGCAAAAGACATAAAAATTCATTCTTCTTGCTGCTGAGGAAAACTCAGTACACACATATGCCACAATATATATCCATCACCAGTCCATAGGCACCTAAGCACATTCCATAATCATCTATTATAGTAGTGCCTTGATATGCATGCCTGTGCAGGAATCACTACAGGGACCTGACTTCACTTCTTTTGGTCTCTGCCCTGAAATGGATAAAATTTCTATTTTCTAAAGGTGCAAGATATCTTATATAGTATTATGAAAACTTTGTACTTGAAAATATATATTGATTTATTTTGTTATCTTCTTAGATATATTAAAGTTTATAATGTGATTGTTTTTTCATCTGATTTTATAATTCCATGATAGAAAATTAGAATTTAGAATTTCACAAAATATATTAGTAAACATATGTTGAAACTGAATGAGATTTTTCTGACTATTCTTGTTAGATAATTTAACATATTGGCTTTGAAAATCTGTTGCTTTGACAGAGAATTGATTATCTCAGAATTGACGGCAAAATTGATATCTATTCAATATGTTTTAGTATTTTACATAAACCATTTACCCTAGTGTTTATCAAATTTATTCTTTCATGAAATGAAGATGAATAAACATCAATTTATGTTTTTCTTAAGAAGAACTATGTCCTCAAATATTATTTCTATGAATGTGCTTTATTCCTAAAATGTTATTACCTTATACTACAGAACTTCTATTTCGATGAATACACATAGCAAAAATAATCACTTTCTAATGATAGCAACCAGTCATAAAAATATAAGAAAACATGTGCTTGATACTTGAAAAATATGAAATGTGAAAGGAAATTAAAATTATTTTCTTAAATTCAGTAGCAATATATCCTCCCAATAAACAAAAACTGGTAAAATGCTTCAAAACAGTAAGAATTTTTTTCTACCTAGAATGCAAAATTTGAGTTTAAGTAAGCTTAAGATACTTTGTTTGAGTTTAAGTAACCTTAAGATACTTTGTTGGAAAAATTGCACTATGTACATATACATGTACATATTAGACTGTTTGGATTTTTGTAGGAAAGTTTTTGATAGATTTTTTTCAATCTCAAGTTGTTTGTAGAGTTTGTAGCTCTTTAAATTAGTGGTCAGTTTTGGAGAGCATGTCAACTTTGCTATATTTAGCTGTAGGTGCCCAATTTCTGGGTAATATAGGGATCACTTGAATTGCTCGCTTGTTCATATTTTGTCCAAATTTATCAAATAACTATATTTTCATTACTAAGGATTCATCAATTTTATCTACCATCTATTTTAAGCCATTTACAAGATTTTAAGTTATATGCTATATTTACAAGTTAATATTAAAATCTCAATATTTTAATATTTTATGTTAGTATTGCTACTAAGAACTATATTTTCTTAAACACTATATGCTATCAACTCTAGTAAATGCTTTGCAGATAAAATCAATTTATTTTAACTTTCCTTTAAGTAGTTACAATGACTCATATAATAATAATAATAATAATACATTTAAAAGTCAGTAAGTTAGTTGACTTGCCTAATATCATGATAATAATTTAGGAATGGAGCCAATGTACTTGCATATCAACCTTAAAATTTTCTAAAAATATAAACAAATTTTTAAAATTAGAAACTGTAAGCAGAGAATACTGAAAAATACTTATCTTTCACATCATTTGCTACTTCCTTTCTAAACTAGACATTCATTATTTTCTACCACAGAGGCCACCAAGACAATTTCAAATTATCGTCTTATGTTTGTCTCTTTCAATATGTGTTTGTTGTTGTTTTGTTTTTGTCCCAATATTGGAGACTGAACTCGGGTCCTAAGCTTTGTTCCTGAAATTTTCTGCTCAAGACCTCAAGATAAACACTCTACTAATTGAACCACAGCTCCATTTTCAGCTTTTGATCATTAATTGGAGATAAAATTCTCATTGACTTTTCTGTCTGAGCTCGCTTCAAACTGATTCTTAGACCTCAGTCAGCTTGGTAGCTAGAGTTACAGGCATAAGCCATTGGCATCCAGCTCTTTCCATATTTTTCTACACTTATCTTTAACTCATCATTTATCATTTGCTATGAACAGGTCAAAGTCCTCACCAACATTAAGGACTTGTGCTGAGGTAATGTTTTCCAATGTATGAGCTCATTGGCCAAGGCAGGGAGGTTGGATGTGCACTTGTTGAAACTTTCCCTAGTGGATACCTATTTGAATTGATTATTCATGTTGATTATGGCTCTGTGGTATGATAGTAAAACACTTGTGAAAGTTTTTTCATCAAATCAGATGCTACACAGGGATTTAACTGTATATTATTTCCTTAGAAATTACACTCATCTACTGCACCCAATTTACTCTTCTGTCTTTGACTGTGACTTCTGTGTGGTTGCATCTAGCAGTCTGTGTAAGAGAAAACAGTTTAGCTGGTGGTTTAAAAGTTTGTGAAAAGGAGCCTGGCACAAATGTCTCATACCTATACTTCTACCTTCTTCAGAGTTTGAGCTATGAAGATTGTGGTTCAAATACAAGCATGATAGGAAATTCCATGGAACTCTTTAATCAGCCACTAAAACACTTCAAGTGTTGCTGTGGCTCAAATAGTAGATGACTAGTCTTAAAGTCTTGGGTAAAAAAGCTTGATCCACAGTTGCACTGTTGCTTTTGGTTGGTTAGTTGGAGGTAAGAGTCTCACAGAGGTTTGTGTGTGAGCTGGCATTGACCTGTAATCCTCACAGCTCAGTTTGCTGAATAGCTAGAATCATAGGTCTGAGTCACAGGTCCTGAGTGTATTCTCCCACTTTCAGTAATGTCCTTAATCAGGGCACATGGTATTGGGCTTCTTCTAACTTATCATAATGAACAAAGAAATAGACAAGAAGTTGAACAGTTGAACAATTATATTTCATGGAAATTAAACTCAACTGTGTGCTCACTAGTGGCCAGTTATCCAAAGGCAGAGGTCTTCTAATCCATCATGTGTTCACAGCTTGAAGCAGTACACACTTAAAAAAAAAAAAGCTCAGGGTCAGCACTGAGGCACTGAGTTCAAGCTCCAGGACTGGTGCACTTGCACACATGCATGCACATGCACACACACATGTGTTCACACACACATTGTTAAAAAAAAAGTACAGATAAATCTACTTGTAAATCAGAGCTTCTATTATTAGTATTTTGCTGCTGATGCTTAGTAACTCTCAGTGATTGGGATGTTTTCCTTTATAAGTGCTATCCAAATTAAGAGAGAGAAAAACAGCCACATCCCAATGAGACTTATCACTGAGAAAGGTTTAAGGCTATTTATCATAAGAACTATCAGCACTGTTGCATGTTTTCTCTGTGCTTAGCAGTACAGTCCAAAACCCCAGTTTGATTAGGGATGGGCATCGAGGTTCAGGATAATTGAGAGCCAAACCTAAAGTAGGGGAGTGAACACCACCAATTGTCAGAACACTAGCCAGTATCAGAGCCTCAGATTTGTGTCATCACAATATTAGGAAAACTTAAATGTAATGATTGCATTTCTTGGTAAATATTTTGTTCAAAATTATTTAATATTAGGGAGAGAACTTGTGAAATATGCCTCAGTTGGAATATAGTATTTAATAAAAATAAGTACACAAAGATAAATATACATAGATAAACTTGATTATTGGTCAACAGAATCTTGATATTTATTTCTGCCCATGTCAGCTGAATTTTAAACGAATTTGAATTCAAGACGTCATGCTTGCTAGCTTGTTTGCTTGTTGGCTAACACTATACCAGTTAAGCCATAACTTCAGTCCAGATTTTTTGCTGATTATTTTTGAGAGTTTCACAGACTCTATTCACTGGATTTTATCCCCTCCCCCTAAGAAGCTATGATTAGAGGTGTGAGCTACTGACACCTGGCTTGGCAGTTGGTCTTTAATGAATTTAATATACATGAGATTCAGCTCATAAATGTCGACAAGTAGATATAATATAGAAAACATTTTGTGCTAGGAAATAACTGGAAAATAATTGTGTAGTTATCTTAAAAAGAAAATAAATGATACAGAAATTTGTTAAAGAGGGGCTGGGAAGGTGGCTCAGTGGTACAGCGCTTGCCTTGCATGCCTTAGGCCCTGGGTTCAATTCCTCAGCACCACACAAACAAAAAGAAAAAAAAAGCCAGAAGTGGCGCTGTGGCTCAAGTGGTAGAGTGCTAGCCTTGAGTTGAAGAGCTGGGGAACAGCACCCAGGCCTAGTGTTCAAGCACCCAGACCAACCAAAATAATAAAAAGAATTTGTTAGAGTCCAAGAATTTTAAGTGCCATAATGAAAAATTAAAGTTGAATATCTTAGTCTCTAGATTTGTCATCATCCATTTACATTGTTTAAAACTACACTTCAAACATTTTGAGTCAAGTCTCTCTTATAACACTGAGCTGTGAAAGGAAAAGCAAAGTGGGAGTAAAATGAGGGTGGGGGTAACAATGTTAGCCAATAAATGTACTCACCACTTACATATGTAACCCTAACCCTTCTGTACATCACCTTGACAATAAAACTAAAACAAAAAAACAAAAAAGACACAACCAAAAAAACAAAAATAAACTGAGCTGGACCTTATAGTGCATGCTTGCAATCCCCACACTCAGGAGTTTTAAGGCAAGGGAATATTCATTGGAAGGCAAACTGGACTAAATCTTGAGATGTTATTTCTGGAAACAGAATACTTCTCATCTTAAAATTCAGTCTTCTGATATTGTTTCTAAGGCTTGTATTGATAACAATTGAGCAATATCAAATTATAAGATTATCAAATTAATATTTTTGTAGCATGGGAATACATTAATAATCTGGGTCACATTAAATTTTTAAGGGAAAGTTTCAGAAAATGGTCGAGCCACTGACAGTTGGCTTATTAGACAGTTTATTAGTCCTTACCAGTAGATAGTGGATATAATTTACATGCTTGTAAGTATTATGTTCCATATATACTTTCAAAATGTGTGCTACTTAAAATGAACATGCATGTAGAAAACATTAAAAATCAAACTCAATGTCATTTTTATTTAAGGCTCTTTTTTTTGCAAAGTTAAAGCTCTTTCTAAATGAGCATTTTTTTCCAACACATAGCGTTTTCTGAATGAAGCACTCTTCTCTTTCTTCCTTTATATAAAGCACCTACGTTCTCAACAAAGCCCTTTCTTTTTTTTTTTTTTATTGTGAAAATACTGTACAGAGGGGTTACAATTACATGGGCAAGATAATGAGTACATTTCTTATCAAGCATTGTAGCCTCCTCCTTTGTTTCCCTTTCCCATCCCTTCCCATCCTCCCCCGCCCCAACCCAATCATTCCCCCCCCCATACCCTGCTGTTGCTTTGTATGTGCCTCCCCCACGGTATAACCCCTGCTTTCACTGTATTTGATGTCGGTATAATTTGTGGAAGGGAAGGGAAAAAACAAATCATTTAAATAGGGATATAGGTGGACCCATTGCAACAATGAGATGTACAAGTCGTTATGTCGAAGAGTTTACATTTCTGTGAATCAGGTTATGAGTACAATGCTTGATCAATGTCACCCCCATTATTTTGTTCTCTCCTATTTCCTCTTTCCTACACTCACATTTTATAGTTCATGTTTTTTACATAGTGTACATTGAATACAAAACTGCATTTGCTCAGGCTTCTATCTTCCATGTTTCCCACCACACACAAAAAAAAATCAAAACAACAACAAAAAACCTATTTCCACTTCCAAGAATTTACATTGATAAACAGTAATTTATCTGTTCAGAAGAATTTTGCCTTTGGGTTTCTCTCCAAAACATACTTTCCTTTAGTCAGTTTGTTTACCTGTAAATGCATTGAGCCTAGCACATAGAGCATCTTTCTCAACAAAGCAAAAAGTGCTATCGGTTTTCTAACCAGTGTGCTTCCTTTCTTCTTCCATGTTCAAATTTCAATGCTTTTTTTCTTTGTTAGTAAGTCAAAGCACTTTCTAAATGAAGCACTTCTTCCTCCTACACAAGTAGCTTTTTAGTGAAGCTCTTTCCCTTTACCAAGTGGTTTTTCCTTATAAACCAAGTCCTTCGTAAATGAAATCCTTTTCCTATGAAATAAAGCGCTTTTTAAAAAATCCTAAACAGTATTTTTTTCCTCTTATACCAAATGCTTTCTGAGGAAAGCACTTCACCCTCCATCACAAGTAGCTTTCTAAGAGAAGCGCTCTTCTCTTTTACAAACTGTTTTTCCCTGATAAACCAAGCACTTTGTAAATGGACGTGATTTTACCATTCAAAAGTGTTTTTCAAATTAGGCACTTTTTCCTCCTAAACCTGGGATTTTCTAAAGGAAGCGCTTTAGTCCTGCACTCTTCTAAGTGAAGCGTTTTTTCCCAAATACACAAGTAGCTTTCTAAATAAAGTGCTTTTCCACCTAAACAAAGTGTTTTTTTTTTTCCTCGAAACAAAGCTTTCTTCCTAAAGAAAGCACTTTTTCCTTCTAAATTAAGTGCTTTATTAAGGAAGTGGTTTTTTTTGTTGTTGTTGTTGTATATTCCTCTTGAATCTACCAATTTCCAAGTTTTTACCTCTTAAGACAACTGTTTCCATGTAAAGCATTTTTTCTTCCTAAACCAAGATTATTTAAGAGCTCTTCCACCTCAAGGAAGCACCATCTCTTCCCAAACCAAAAACTTAAAAAAATTTTAAAAAGTGCGTTTTCCTCCGAATAGAAGCACTTCCTAAGGAAAGCGCTTTTTCCTCTCAAAGGAAATGTATAAACAAAGCGCTTTTCCAACTACAGGAGGAGCTTTGTAAGTGCTACTCCACCTCACCAAAGCGCTTTTTCTCCCTATACCAAACATTTTCTAAATAAAGCCGATTTTCCTCCTGCACAAGGAACTTTCTAAGTGAAGCTTTTCTTCACCTTAAGGAAGCACTTTTCTTCCTAAAGGAAGTATTTTCTCAGCAAAGCGCCTTTTCCTTCTGAAGGAAGTGCTTTCTATATGAAGCATATTTTTCCTATTAAAGGAAATTCTTTCTAAGAGAAGCGCTTTTTTCCACCTTCAGAAGGAGCTTTCTAAGTGAAGATCTTTTCCACCTCAAAAAAGTGTTTTTTCTTCCTAAAACGGTCTTTTTAAATGAAGCACTCTTTTCTTCTCATAGAACACTCCCCTTCTCAACAAAGTGCTTTGCTTCCTTTCTAAGCAGAGGGATTTCTTTCCTTTTAGGTGTTCCAAGCTCAAAGTTTCTTTTCTTTGCCATTAAGTCAAATGTTTTCTAATAGGGTCTTTTCCTCCTAAATGAAGTGCAGTAGGGATATGTTTTCTTCATCTTCCTTCCTTCCTTCTAAACACATGGGGCACTATTTTCAACAAAGCATTCCCTTTGGTTTTAGATTTTGAAAGTGCTTCTTTGTCTTCTTTGTAATCAGGGTATTTTTTCTTTCTTCTTTGGTTTTAAAAGTACAAAGCAGTTTGCTCTATTTTTTACAAGTCAACGTGGTTTTTCTTTTCCTTTTCTTTCTTTCCCAATACATTTCATTTTCTTCCCTTGTTTCTCATTCTTTCACAAACCTCTCTCTCTGTCTCTGTCTCTCTGTGTCTCTGTGTCTCTGTCTCTGTCTCTCTCTGTCTCTCTGTCTCTGTCTCTGTCTCTCTCTGTGTGTGTGTGTCTCTCTCTCTTTCTCTCTCTCTCTTTTTGCCTTACTAAGCAAGGAACTTTCTAAACAAACTCCTTTCTTCTTTCCTTGGTTTTCCAAACCCTTTGGCTTCTCTCTCCTTGCTCATCAAAACAATATTCTTGTTTCTAAGAGCACTTTACTACTCAAAAAGTATGCTATTTCTAGGTTTATAAAGCACTTTGTCTTCTTTCTTATCAGTGCGCTTTCTTGCTTGTTTGGCTTTCAAAATACACTTTAATTTCTTTCCTTGTAAGTCAACAGTGGTATCTAAACCTAGCGCTTTCATTATTTCTTTCCTTTTTCTTTATTGTTTTAAAATGGAAATCCAATTCTTTTTTTTATCATTGCAATTTTTTTTATTGTGAACATACTGTACAGAGGGGTTACAATTACATGGGCAAGATAGTGAGTACATTTCTTATCAAGCATTGCAGTCTCCTCCTTTGTTTACCCTTTACATCCCTTCCCAGCCTCCCCCCGTCCCCCCACCCAATCCTCCTCCCCACCCACATACCAAAGTTGTAAAGTTCATTTTCAACATGACAACTTGTACTTCTCATTGTTGCAACGGGTCCACCTGTATCATTATTTAAAGGACTTGTTTTTCCCCTTCCCCTCCACAAATTATACCGACATCAAATACAGTGAAAGCAGGGGTTATACTGTGGGGGAGGGACATACAAAGCAACAAAGAAATAATCTTATAAATGCATTAGAAACAAATGCATGAAAGAAAAAAAAACATTTAAATATATATCTTAGCGTTCATTTTCCTAACATCACCTTATCTGACCTTTTCTGCTTGATTCATACATATACTAGATATTGCAAGTATGGGAAACCATGGGACCTATGTTTCTTTGGGCTTGGCTTACTTCACTTAATATAATTTTTTCCAAGTCTTTCCATTTCCTAACAAATGGGGCAATGTCATTCTTTCTGATGGAGGCATAGAATTCCATTGTGTATATGTACCACATTTTCTTGATCCATTCATCTACTGAGGGGCATCTGGGTTGGTTCCATATCTTAGCTATGGTAAATAATGCTGCAATAAACATAGTTGTGCTGGTAGCTTTAGTGTGGTCTTGTTTGTGAACATTTGGGTAAATGCCCAAAAGTGGGATTGCTGGGTCATAGGGGATCTCTGTGTGGAGTCTTTTGAGGAACCTCTATACTACTTGGAAATCCAATTCTAAATGAACCACTTTGTCTTCTTTCTGAGAGAAAAATGTAACTCAGGCAGAAAGTAACCCAAAAGATCAGGCAGACAAGGTCAAGTAGAGGAAAAGATTTATTGCCAGCAGAGCTGACTAGGATAAGTTCTCATGAGGAAAGGGAGAAAAAGGAGCCATCAGGCTTCTTGGAACCCCTTTTATATCTTTGGGGGTGGTGGTGGAAGCAGAAGTCGGCGGTGCCTCACCTACTACCAGGGCACTGCCATCAAGGGCAGAGATTAGGTATGTGAGGGGGGCATTTCCTTACACTTTCCTTTTATGTCTAAATACTTTCTACTGTGCTTTTTCTTCTTCCTTTCTTTATTTCCCCTTCCTTCCTTCCTTCCTTCCGTCTTTCCTTCCTTCCTTCCTTCTTTCTTTCTTTCTTTCTTTCTTAATTTCTTCTTTCTGCCTGCCTGCCTTCTTAACTTCCTTCTTTCTTTCATTCTTCTTTTACTTTATAGAGCAATTGTTTTTTAAAGAACACCTGATTTCTTTCTTCTTTTACAATTGAATTTTCTTTCACAAAGCACTTTATTTTCTTTTGCTTTCTAAACAAAATGAGTTGTTTTTTATTCTCTTTTTTCTTTAACAAATGGAAGTGATATTCTAAGCAAAGCCCTTCCTTCTTTCTCCTTTTTTTTCCTTTCTTCCTCCCTCCTTCCCTTCTTTCCTTCCTTCCTTTCTTGGTTTCCATGTTCTTCCTTTTTTAAAGATTTTCTCTGGTTTATTTCATTTGTCCTCTAGTTCCATCTTTTCTTTTTTAATTATTGAAAAGGTGATGAGCAGAGGGGTTACAGTTACAAAAATAAGGCAATAAGTACTTTTTTTTTTTTTGATCAGTCATGGGGCCTGAACTCTGGGCCTGGGTGCTTTTCCTGAGCTCTTTAGCTCCAGACTAGAGCTTTACCACTTGAGCTACAGCGCCACTTCCTGCTTTTTCTGCTTATGTGATGCTGAGAAATGAACCCAGGGCTTCATGCCTGCAAGGAAAGCACTCTACCACTGAGCCACCCTCCTAGTGCCAATACATTTGTTTTCAATCATTGTTACCCCATCCCTCATTATCTATCACTTACCCCTCCATAATCCCCTCCTCCCACCCTCACCTCTCCACTCCCCACCCCCACTCCTGATTGTAATGTTCATATCCAACATCATGTCAAGTGAGCTACTACACTGTTGGTGAGAGTATAAACTTGCTCAATCACTCTGGAAAGTAGCATGGAGGTTTCTCAAAAGAGTAAATATACAGCATTTGCCCAAAAGACCACAAACTTGGCCACATTAAAACTACCCCCACAGCTATGTTCATTGCAGCATTATTTATCATAGCTAAGATATGAAACCAAGCCAAATGTACCTCAATAGATAAATGGATCAAGAAAATATGGTATATATACACAAGGGAAGTCGATGCTTCCATTAGAAAGAATAACATTGCTCCATTCATAAGGAAATGGAAAGTCTTGGAAAACAGTATATTAAGTGAAGTAAGCCAGACCCAAGGAAAAATAAGTTGCATGATCTCCCTCATTTCCACGTGTTTCTCTTTACCTGCACTTGACCAGCAAATTTTGGTCCATTGTCTTGTTTTCTGTGATTGTTTTACACACACACACACACACACACACACACACACACACACACACACACACACACACATATGCCATCCACACAATATATAACCTTACAATGGCCGTTTAGTTTGACAATGTAAAAGAAATTCCAATAGGACTATGTTTTGTTCTTACTCTTCAGATGTAATAAAGAAATTATGTCAGGTTATCAGAAGATCCTGGTAACAAGATATTTAAAGATTAAGTTTAAGGATGAAAATTAACCCATAAATTTCTGTGGGCTTAAGAAAAATCCCATCACTATATGTGTGTATATATATATATATATATATATATATATATATATATGTACATATATACAAATATATGTATGTATTTTTTCTGGCCATCCCTGGCTTTTGCCTTAATCCTTACTCATCCATTACCCAATCCTAAAAGCTCATCCACAATTTCATCGTTCTAGTAGAAAGGGAATTCTGCGTGATCCAAACTCTCCATCCCCGAGTACAGTTTTTCCTTAATTGATGTGTTGAAATACTAATGTTAAAAAGAGGGATAATAACTTGATTTTTAAAAGTCAACAAAAGATAAACTATATAAATTCTACAGTAGAGTTTAGGATTTCTGCATTTGTTTATATTTTGTAGTTGTAGATGTCATGCAATACAGGAAAAATTAAGCAGAAGATAATGCCCCTCACTATATCTATCACAAATAACCAGAAAAACATTTTGTGTTTGTCGAATGTAATGTAACAGCAGTAATTTTTAAAATTTCAATTTTGCTTTAAAACACACTCAAAGGAAAACTAAAACAAAACAATTATAAGAAAATAATTTGAGAAATGAGATATGTTAAAACATTTTTGATATTGTATTATGATTGCCCATTTGATAACATGTTTTAATTTCTCCCCATAATATACTTTTATACCTTAATTTCATAAGCTTTCCTTAGCCAGATAGGCTTGGTAGCTATTATCGTGATAATTATTATCTTCTCTAGTTATTTGAGAAAAGAAAAATGCTTTTACGTAGATAAAAGTTCAATTAGCCCAAAGCTCTTTGTGGTCAAAGATTATTTAAATCTTTATCAGCTTGCCCTGTGTCTAATTTTTTCATGTATGTGTGTGTGCGTGTGTGTATCAAAACCATGATCTTTTATCTTTCATTAAGTGGATTGGAATTTAGGCTGTTGCAGTTCCTGTCTCATTGCTAGGGTTGACCAGATGGCTTTCAAATCTGAACCAACTGTGGACAGTGTCAAGGGTCCTGTGGGCAGGAGACAAAAGAGTGAGCAGAGGATTGGGTCTGACTTTGGAAATGGGGAAGCTCCCAGGATAACTTCTCAGGGGAGATTAAGGTGGGAGGAGTTGTACCATCTGGGAGTCACCTAGAGTCTCAGGTGACCTTCACCTCTGTTTATGGAATACAGCATGATTATGATATCTGAAAATTACAAAAAAAAAAAAAGTGATACTTTACTGAACCAGAAAACTTTTTTTTTTCAGGTTGTTGGGGCTTGAACTCTGGGTCTGGGTGCTGTCCATGAGCTCTTCAGCTCAAGGCTAGCTCTGCCACCGGCCACAGCTCCACTTCTGGTTTTCAGGTGGTTAATTAGAGATAAGAGTCTCATGAACTTTCCTGCCTGGGCTGGCTTTGAACTGTGATACTCAGATCTCAGCCTCCTGAGTACCTAGAATTATAGGCATGAGCAATTGGTGCTCAGGTAGCATTTTTGTTGTTTTCCCTTTTAGAAAAAAGGAAAAAAAAGAGGAAGGAGGAGAAGAAGGAAAATGAGGAGAAAAATAGTTTACATTGTATTAGTCAAGATAGTAACTCATCATCACAAATATTTGAGGCAGGCAATAGGTACGTTTAACCTGATGCAAATATAATTACATGTATGTAGGTATGGAAACATGATATTGTGTTTCATGATTATGTACCATTTTTATATTTTTAAGTATCAGATAAAATAAATAAAAGACTAGCTTCAAAAATAGAATTGAATTAATTTAACAGCTTGAAAATAAAGCACTTGCAGTGCATTATTAATGACTGATGATACTTTATAAAAGCTAACGTGTTATGGTACCTCTACTCAACCGGAGACCTGTTAACATAATTTAGTTGTGGGTGTGTGAATATAGAGGAAGCTGGGCCTGTGAGTTCATGTATATTGAAAACGTAAGTAGAATTATTTGATCTGTATGTTTTTACTCATGAATTATTTTTGTAAAAATATTTTTACACTCAGAGCCAAAACCCACATTCAGCTGTTCCAAACAAACTAAAATCACACTTCCTATAAATTGTTGCTTAGTTCTAAAAATAATACAATCTTTTCCTTCTTGTGTCATATATCTGAGAAACATTTAATTTACTTTAAATAATTGAGTCAATTTAATTCCAACTCCCGCCAACGCTTAAGGAGTGAAGATAAGTTTAAGTAGGAGTTCATGTAGCAAAAAGAGCCAAAGCAGTAGAGCTAGACACCTACATGTAAAACTTGACTTCATTCTTATAAGCTTTGTGAATTTGGGTAAAATATTTAACCTTGCTGCTCCTTTGTTTTCTCATTAGGAAAATGAGATGGAAACCAATTCTTAGGGTTGTGGCAAAGATTAAATATGATAAAGTTTATAGCATACTCAGCAGACTGTCTGGTACATGAGTGTCGAATAAACTCTAATAATAAGATATATGGAACTGTTGATATCATTATGATGAAAAGCAAGAGTTCTTACCATCTAAGAGTTTCATTTAATGAGAAGAATAGCTAAATTAGTTAAAATATAATGAGGATTCTTCTATACTGAAAGAGAAACAAGTAAGTCCTATTAAAGAGTAGGGAGGTACATGTAAGTCTGTATGGAAGAAATTGGAGTGGGACATGAACTTAGGGAAAAGATGAATCTTTGAAAGCAGCAGCAGCAGCAGAGGAAGTACATTTAAAAGAAAAGAGACTGTCAACCAGGATAAGAAAGGTGTTTGTAGAATTAAAGGGGGGGGCGGAAATCCCATGACTGGATTTTCATAGTTGATGACCATTTCTCGTCTCAAACAGGAGAAGAAAAGAAAAGAATATTCCAAGGCTCACTGCTTCAGTCTATATGTGAGAAAGGCTGTATCTATGCAGGTGTGAGTGTCTGAATGTTGCTGGTTTCTGGGTTGAGAGACCAGTGGGACACTGTAGCCAGCCATGATGTAAAGGTGAGTCAGCCGATGGTAAATTAGGTTCTTGAATTAAACATCTGTTAGGATTGTTTCCCCCTCTTTTACACCTCCTTATCATTTCACAGTGCCACATTTAAATATGTCAGCCTGTTTCTGGGTGTGCAGTAGAGCACAAAGAGAAAATATACTAGTCAATGCAGAGTAAATGCTGTAGAGATATCATTCTGGAAATCAGAATAGGAATTTGCCTGAGTAGGCTTCAGTGTCTCAGATGTAGGTGTCTGGAAATTATTTACTGAGAGTGAGGATGATATGGGCAATTTAGGTGCCTCAAGATGAATTTTCAAACATTTGCTGTGGCAAAATGCAATAGGGAATCAATTAGAGTTAAACAAAAGAATTGCTGAACAGCATTTGGGTCTGTGCTGAGGAATTTAATCCAATGTAATAGAAGAGGAGGTAAATCAATGTCATTATTTGGCATAAAAAGGATACTTGAGTTTTTCACTGATGAAAAGTGACCCCAAAAGACTGTTATGGACCAGCTGGTCACTTGGGACTCATTTTTGTAATCATAGCTTCTCAGGATGCTGAGATGTGGAGGATCACGCCTCACAGCCAGCTAGGAAAGAGAAGTCTTAGACAATGCATCTGTGATTATTATCAAAAAGCTGGACTGGAGTGATAGTTTAAAACTACAGTTCTCAGATCTCAGCCTTGGGAATAGCTATGATTGCAGGGATGAGCTACCAACACCCAGGATTGTAGATACTTAATAAATGAAGATGTCATGGCAAATCATTTCCCTGGATAATAGAAAAATCCTCCTAGTTACTGAGATAGTGAAACCATTAAAAAATTAAAATAACCATGATAAAATAAAGCAGACTATTTGATGTTAGCACACGAAGATATAGAGCTCACAAGGAAAGATTTCTGTGTCAATTTAAGTTGTGGAATGTAGAATTCATTTCTTAAAGTATCTGGCATGTACCACTCTTTTAAGCAAGGATAAACAGAAAACACAGAAAACTAATTTTTAATCAGTTTTTAATTGTGAAAGTACCATACAGAGGGGTTACAATTACATGAGCAAGGTAATGAGTAAATTTCTTATCAAACATTGTTGCTTCTTCCTTTGTTTTTCCACTACTATCTCTACCCTCCCATCTCCATGACTACACTCCCCATCCCCTCCCATCAAAGTTGTAAAGTTTGTTTTTTTGACATAGTGTCTTGTACATCTCCTTGTTGCAATGAGTCCACCTGTATCCTTATTTAAACAACTTGTTTTTTCCCTTGCCCTCCCCAAATTTTACCAATCTCAAATATGGTGAAACAGGAGTTATACCTTGGGGGAGTGACATACAAAGCAACAACAACAAAAATAAATCACCTTATAAATACGTTAGAAACAATAGCAAGGAAAAAAACACTTGTGTCCTTATCTTGGGGTTCATTTCACCTAACATCATCTTATCTGCTTGTCTCAGACATATACTAGTTATTGCAAATAAGGGAAACCTAAATGATGTAAGCCAGGCCCAAAGAAACTATTTTTTATTTTAATCAAAATCTTGAAAAAACAGAAGTGGCTCTGTGGATAAAGTGGTAGAATGCTAGCCTTGAGCACAAAGAAGCTCAGGAATAGTGCCTAGGCCCTGAGTTCAAGCTCCATAACTGACAATAAAAAAAAAATCTTGAGGACATTAGAGAACTATCAATATATTTATTGGGCCAGAGTCAGTTGATAGACCAGTATGTACAGTTTTCTTTTGTGTCTGAGCTAACTGCTTATTTTTTACTTCAACAACCAGCATCGTGTTTCATCTCCTATTCTGTGAATCAGGATTATAGCACCACAATTCTGTTCTATATGTCATAAAGCAGAAATATGAGTGGATGATTAATTTGTTTCACCTGCCCTGGCAGAGATGGTTTGTGGCATGCTCTCAAGGACCTAAGAAAATCATCTTCTATTCTTCACTTGACCAGGAGCTGAATGGAAGGCTCAGAGCTGCATATACTGTCCGTGTGCAATGCCATCACTTCCTCTTTTGCATGGCTTAGTGTATTTATCACAGTTACTTTAAATGTCTTTCTGATAATTCTTTCTAATAATTGAAAGCATTTATTCTTTTTTGCTTTATATATTTTGAAAATACTCCTAAAGATACTTTAGCAGTTGTAAGGTAGATTCTCATTTTCTCTCTCTTCTTTCTCCTATAAGCTCTTTTTGAGGTTTACAAAATAATTCAGCCCAGTTCTTTTCACCCCTCTTCTCTCTCCTGTTTGTCTATATATCTCCACTCCACTTTGTACATATTGCTTTCTATTTTTTTAACTTAGAGTTCTGCTAGACATGTACAGACATACTTACATACACTGTTGTTATATGCAATAAAAATATTTGAGTTCAATGGTAGAATTTCAGTCTGGGTATATATTGGGTGAACCACAAGAAAACGTAAAACATGAGTATACTAAGAAGAGAAAGTAGTGTAGCAATTCCTAAAATACATGTTAGAACTTGATGCCACCCTAGTGGTAGCACAATCCTCTAAGCTTAATTAGAGAAAACCAAAGCCTAGAATGAATAGTTGCTGTTTCCAGCATTGATTGTATCAAAAGCATATTTTGACTTTGTAACTTAATATTCATTATTTTCCTGTGACGTTTACAGCTATTTCAAACATGTGTAGTATAGCCTTGAGCAAGAAACACTTTGTTTTCTGTATCCAGACTAAGAAACATTGCTGGATACCAGTGGCTCATGCCTGTAATCTTAGCTACTCGAGAGTTTGGGATTTGATGATGAAGGTTCAAAGCCAGCCCAGTCAGGAAAATCCATGAGACTCTTATCTCCAATTAACTCCTAGAAAACCAGAAGTGGCGCTGGGGCTCAAAGTGGTTGAATGTTAGCTTTGAGTGAAAAATCTCAGAGACAGTACCAAGGTCTTGAGTTCAAACCCCACAACCAACAAAGAAGAAAAAAAAAAGAGATGGAGAAATAAAATAAGATATGATAACAGTTTGAAGGAGGGCATTATTTGTAGGGAAATTTAATATTATCTGTTTGGCTCAATTGTTTTTGTAGTGTTGGTTGTTACAATTTAAAACTAAAATCTCTGCCAAATTAGATAAACTAGTTTGTAATTATGAAATACATATGAGGTGCATATTTGTTTCTTTTATTTAAATGCATTCTTTCCTTTGAGTTGAAAAGGGGGGGTTATTTTTTGTTTTATTTTATTTTATTTTGTTGTAAGGTGTCTATACAGAGGGGTAACAGTTATATAAGTAAGGTAATGAGTACATTTCTTGTTGAACATTGTTAACCCCCTCATTTTTCTCCCACTGTTCCTTCCTCCTGACTCCCCCCACCCAATTTGTAAAGTTCATTTCCAACCTAGTGTCTTGAGAGTATCACTGTTGCATTGGTTCATCCTTTGTCCTTGTTTCTGCATTTCTCCATTTTGCTATTCCCTTTCCCTTCTCCAAATCAGATAAACATAGTGGTAGAGCACTAGCCTTAAGCAAAAGAGCTCAGGGACAATGCCCAGGCCTGGAGTTCAAACTCCAAGAAAAGAAAAGGGGTTTTTACATTTATAAGGAAATGGAAAAAATTTCATTAAGTGAAGTAAACCAGACCCAAAGAAACATAGGCTCCACGGTTTTCTTCACTTGTAATAATGAGTATATGTCTAGGATAGTCCTAAGAGGATCACAATAGCTCAATAGCTATTTAGATATGATCATATAAGGTAATGCTAAGTAAAATGAACCCCAAGATATGAAAACAAGAGGTTTCTAATGTACTGTGTGAAGTTATTTCTTTTTTCTTTGCCCATACCACCCCCGCTCCCTGTTGATTTATCCCTTGTTGTTATTGTATTTGGTTTTGGTACAAGTGTCTTGCATATACGTTTATCTGAATTGAGGAAAGGAAGGGGAACAACAAAATGGTGAGACAAAGGACAAAGGGTGAATAAATGAAACAGCAATACTCACAGGACAATATATTGGAAATGAACTTTACAATTTGGGGGAGGGCTACAGGGGGAAGGAAAGTGGGAGGAAAATGAGGGAAGGGTTAATAATGTTCAACAAGAAATTTACTCACTACTTTATGTATGTAACTGTAACCCCTCTATATATCACTTGACAATAAAATTAAACTTAAAAAAAGCATATGTATATTGAATATAATTTGTTAACAGAAATAATAAGAAAATAAGTATAAATAGCAAAATAAGTAGTAAGCTTAATAATAGTAATGGTTACAAAATAACTTATACATCTATTTAAATTTTGAAAATGAGTATGATATACACAAATAAGAAAATTACAAAAAAATGTTTAATAAAGTTCTGATTATTTTTAAAATTTGGTCTTGTTGTAGGTATTCTTCCTTCTGTTAAGTCTGCCTTTCTAGGACCAAACATGTATAAATCAACTTAATGCAGTAAGTACATTTAGACATAATTGTGTTTATTCTTTCTGTAAGGTCTATACAGGGACATCTCCCCACCTCCTCTGTTTCTGCCCTGTATCTGTTACCTAGGTAACTGGCAGACCTGGAAGCAGTCACCTTCTCCTCTTACTAGGTCACATCTTGGGCCACCTTTGGTCACATGCCTCCCATTTGACCTTAGGAGGGTCCCAGACCCTGAGGTCATATCTGGCTCCAGTGTGGCCACACCTTTTCCCCATCTGGCCACACCTCCTCCTGTCCCTGGCCTAGATAAGTCCTGGCCTAGGGGTGGGTGGCCTCCTTCCTTTTTCAGCCATGCCTCTCCACCATGCATGGCGGTGGCAGCAGTTTAGTAAATAAAGTTCTTTTCCTGCCTGAATACCACAGGAAAAGCTATTCAGCTACCTAATGAAACCTACCCATTTAATATACCTTATACTTTCCTACTCTGTTTTCAGAGCTAGTGCATATCAGCCACTAAGGAGTTAAAATGTCTTTGTGCATGTAACTGTCTATGTCTTCTTTTGTCCACTAGACTGCAAGGTTGAGTTAGAGCCTTTTTCTGTTACAAATATGTGCAAAAACTGTAAAAAATTATAAAACAATGGTAAACTCATAAATAATTTAAATGACATAATTCCATGGATGATTCGAGAAAATTACCGAAGTTCCAGAAATTCCTTTTTAAAAGATTGAATCTGTTTCTTGTGCATCTTAATTTTCATTTGGAGGCTTAGCATAGAGTCAGAAAGAGTAGGTATCAAAAAATAAACTCAAGACACATGATCAAGTAAGAAAGCAAGATTATCCTTCTCATTAGAAGAAGAGGAATTACCATTATCTATTCAATGGGTATTTTCATGTTCTAGGTTAGAATGTCTCTACAACTTTCAACTTCTGTCATTCTTAAGTTCAATAGTTGTCTCAGGTATACCTCTGATTGCATTGTAGTCACATGATTAAAAAATCTTTTCTGTAATTAACATTTTTACTTACTAAAGATGAGTTAAATAAAAGAAATACATTCTATCTGCTTACCCCGTGAAAACAAATTAAAGCACTGAGATTCATGGTTTCTCTTTTTAAGTGAAATCAAATGTAAGTGACTTAGAAGTCCCACATGAAATTTATAATTGTGGAAAATGGATTGTGACTTTTTCCACACCCTCCCTTTTTGAAAGGATTGTAATGAAAATGTTTCACTGTCCTGACCTTTCATTACTAAAATCTGGGTGTAGTTCCTCTTTAGTCCCAGAGAATAGGACATAAATCACTCGGCTTGGCATTTTGCTTGGTCTGCCATGCAGGCAGCCAACTTTTACAGATGTCCTTCCTGGCTTCAAAAAGCAGAAGCCTGCAGGTAGCAGGAAATGCCAGATTTCTTCTCACGCCTGAGGAGGTTCTGTTTGCTGCAGATGAAAACTGTACTGTGATAAATGCCAGTGTGCAGAGTCAGCATGGTTGACAGTTTAACTCTGTGACCTTCGGCTGGTAGAGAGTCTTCCTTGTAGATTGTCTTTGACACAACCTATAACATAGAATGTCAACACCAGGCTAGGATCTGCATTCATTTTGCTGTGCAACAACTGCTTCCCAGTTTGGAGCTCAGGTGTCTCATACTCTCTCCGATCATTTCTGATACTTTATCCTTCTCTTCATTAGTGACATAGGCAAGAATGCTTCATCCACATGCTTTTGCTGGCTGACTCTTCTTCTGTCACTTTCATCTCAATTGAGTCAAGGTGGAAGACCCAGATCTTAGACTGCCTTTATGAGAAACAAAGTTGTCATGAAATCTTCTGCCTTCATAATCAAAAAAACCCAGCTCTTGTTTCCATTCCCGTGACATTGTTAGTCTATTGGATGAACTGAGTCTGTCCTGTCTAGGCATCAGCAACTGACATGCAGAAAGAAGAAGGCTGGAAGAAAAAGAAAGTCTCTGTAAATAAGATTTTAATCTGGTTTTCTACACAAAACAAGCCTCCCTGTAAAGTATATATTTGCACAACCATTTTTCTCTCTTTTATCTAGTCTTTTGCTCAGAATAATTTGTAATAAAACAATTTTCTTTTAAAATAATGAGATTCTATTCATTTTTTTAAATACTAAGTGATTAATTTGTGAAATTATTATAAAAACACTCTTAGCTGCTTACAAGTGATAAACAAGAGATTATATTTGACTATTTTCATGCTACAAATACAGTTTCTTTTCCTGGGTGTCCAATGGATGGGATGATTACTTACTGAATAAAGTTTGCCTTGATATATCAGATTTTAGGTTGAAAGAAAGAGACATATATTCCATCTAAACTAAATGTAATTTAGAATAATCCCCCAAGAAGCTACATGCTACTTCCATTTGCCTTCCTTTCCTTGCTTGTGACTTTCAGTGCTTATCAGTGAGGAAGAAAGCTCCTTGTTTTATGCTATAAGTTGTAATGAATTGAATTTCAAGATTCCAACCCAATTTGCCACTTGTCTTTGTAAAGACAATTCTTTACAAAGTTCTTTCGTAAAGAGTTCTTTCCTTTCTTTTCTTTTTTTTTTTTTCCTGTGCTAGAATCAAACATGGTCTTATACATTCTAATCAATGCTCTAGAGGTACTATTTTGGGGAAGGAAGATTCTAAGTTTAGATCAACTTAGACCATATAGTTTGACCCTGTCTCCAAAACAGAAAGGAAAAGAGGGGAGGGGAGGGGAGGGGAGGGGAGGGGAGAGGAGGGGGAGGGGAGGGGAGGAGAAGGGAAGGGAAGAGGAGGGAAGGGGAAGTGAGGGGAGGGGAGGGGAAGGGAGGGGAAGGGAGGGGAGGGGAGGGGAGGGGAGGGGAGGGAAGGGAAGGAAGGGAAGGGAAGGGAAGGGAAGGGAAGGGAAGGGACTTCAATAGAGGCCTTCTTAGAATAGAGCCATGCTGGCATATTTACCTATTCTCCTACAGCTACTTTTACTTTATCATGGGCAAGTTGTGGATTGAAAGAGTACCACATATGCTACAATGCACAAAAATCTTCTCCTTCAAAGGAAACTTCTTTGTGAGATTCTTTTCTTTGTCTCATGGGTGCTGGGTTTCCTTGGTGATAGACTTCAATTCTTTTGGTTTGGAAAAATAAGAAAATCGGGCTCCCTATCTTGTACAAAGTGGTGACACTCATTGATGATTGCATACATGGTAAGTATAGACTAGATTCCATTCTCCTTCTTTTTCTCCTGTATTCTCTCTGGCACACTATGCAGCAATATATATGTTATACTATACTTCATGTATTTAAGTTCTTTGATTTAATTTAATTAATATTAATTATCTAAATATTTGAGAATCCTGAGACAGAATACTAAATAAGCAGAATCCTAGGGAAAAGTGAAAATTACAGATGAAATTGAACTGATGAGAAAAGCAAAGACTTTTGTCAGAATTAATTTGTTTCTGAATTCATTGTTGCCTTAAAATTTAGGGTATGGTGTTTTATGAAGTATTAAGTAAAATGTAATACTCTCATCTAATTATGATATTTTTGAGCTATAAAATATATGCTCATTTCAGAACCTAAAAATATTATCTTGAATTAGTGAGCTATGCAACAATGGCACATTTTGGGAAAGTCAAATGCATGAACTTAGAATCTAAGCACAAGTGCAAAGAATGTCAGACTGTACAGAACTTGCAAGAGTCTGGAGGATTGCAATCAAGAGAGTCTCCAGGGTATAAATGGAGAGATAAATTTTAAGTAACAGAAGATATACTTTAAGGGAAAGGAGAAGAAAGTAAGAGAAAAATAAAGTTTCAGAATTAATAATTTTTTGTTCTATGTAAGGTATAGCTTAATAATGCAAAGTTTTGGAAGTGGAGATTTAAAATCCTTGTAGCAATAAGTTGATCAAAAGTACATAAAGAAGGTTATTTGTATTCCTTGAATCTGCATGATGTTGTGCTGCCTACAGTAGTTTGATCTTTGACAAGTTCTTGTAAAATCTATCTGTATATTGAGTGATGTTAGGAACATAAATTGAATGCACATAGTCTCATGTTTATGTATATATGATATTAATTGTGATATTATGCATTGTCTTAAAAGGTAGTGGAAAGGGGTATTTCTATGTAGCTCTAAATTCCAGAAACTAACCATGAAAGAGCTCTTGGAAAGAGCTGAGCATTCCCTTTATCCTTGTAACAAAAGTTGTTTTTAGAAATATCCAACAGTTGCTTTTAGAAACTCTCAACCTGAATTTTAAAAATAAAAACAAATTAAGAATAAAGGAAGGAGAAAGATAATGTTAAGATCACTGGGAAATATGAGATGGGATAGAATGCGCTACTTCAAGGTATTCTGCTCAGGAAGGAGTTTCTGCTTCTCCTTAAACTGCTCAAGCTGCTTCAAATTAGACTTTGGAGAGATGTACATGAGCATATGTGATTATGTCAAGCAGGTTCCTGGAAAATAAATTCATCATACACACATGCATAATATGTGTGCTTATTTATATACACATGTCTAAGTGTATATACATATATGTGCATATGTATGTATTTATGCATGCACACATACATAAATATGCATACACACATACTTGGGCATATTTTGTTACATATCATTGACATAAATGCACTTAAGCAGGACATTTTCAGGATTTCCATCATTTTTCCAACAGACAAAAAGTTCAGAAATGTTTCATTGCTCTAGAGCTAGTACTTGGGGAGTCTAGCTAACTGCTGTCCTTTTTAGAAAGAAAGGATTGTAGTGTTTAGTTATCTATGTATTACCTGAGAATGACTGGAAAAGACCCCAGGACATGCCTGAGGTGTCACCCAGGGATCCTGAGGGAACACCAACAGGACAAGTTGGTGAAAGAGAATAAAGCTCTTCTAGGCTCTACATGATTATCTTAAAGCAATTACATTCATTTTATACAGCCAAATCCAATCTTTATAATGAGCTAACACATTTTCCAGGAAATGCAGCCATCATCATTACTGTGTTTCTCCCTTTCATATACCATGTAAGAGAAAGACTGACTCTTCTGTGTCTTGTAAGATGAGTTTGAGCAAAAAAACCCATGAACTGACTATAGAAGGAAAAGAAGCAGTTCACACACACTAAGGGCATCACACAAAGCTGCCATCTTCCCCAAATCAATTAATTCTCCTGGCAGCATTTATGAATGAGTTAGAGTCATAACTTTACATGTGGAACCCTGTTCACTTTTTCATCAACACTCTGTTGTTACTTGATTTGAATGAAGAGATTGTTCTAGCTACATTTCATTCAGTTAATTTACTCCTGAGCTGTCAAATAAGGGTTGAAATTTTTTTCACATTAAAAGAAGGAAGCTGGCAACCTGGCTCAATGGTAGAGTGCTTGCCTTGTATGCTTTGAGGCCCTGGATTTGATTCCTCAGTACATAAGCAGAAAATCGCCAGAAGTGGCGCTGTGGCTCAAATGGCAGAGCGCTAGCCTTGAGCTGAAGAGCTGAGGGACCACACCCAGGCCTAGAGTTCAGGCCCCTTGAAAAAGAAAGGAATTAAGGAAGTCATAAAACTGCTTTTAAAAAATAACTTCTAAAATTATTGCAAATAACATGAATATCACTATGCTTTAGGAATGAAATGTCTAAGAACTAGGGGAAATATGGAATGCTAATCTGGCTTACATCAACTATATAAACTGATAAAGCATTATATATTTAATAGTTCCCTATCTTCATCATGATTAGTTAAACCTCAGTGTGACCTAATCAATTCTTTCCCTGAAAGTTCTAATAGCAAAGCATATTTAACCAAGGTTGTTGGATATATTAGATAGATAGATAGGTAGATAGATAGATAGATAGATAGATAGATAGATAGATAGATAGATAGATAGATAGATAGATAGATAGATAAATTAGATAGATGATTAGATGAAATGAGAAGTGGCTTCTCAAGTAGTTTGTATCTATGTGGGGTAAGTAGCAGAGTAAATTAATCTGATAAGAAAGGTAGCAGGAAATAAAAGAAGTTAAGAGATGTAATTTGAAGAGATAATATTCAAGCCATCATCCCTATAAATAGTCTCAATTTTGCTCTTAGATTTTCTCAAGTCCTTCTTTAACCATATATATGTCTTAAATGTAAGCTAAAATAAATCTTCTTAAGCCAAGTGTAGTAGTTGTCACTTGTAACCCCAGCTACATTCTGCTTTATTAAAAATGTCCTCAAGAAAATCCCTTCATACATTATCTGATTTAAAAAGAAAGATGATAGTTTCTTCCTCAAAAATGTAATAGGAGGATGAAGATGTGGTCTAGATTTAGCCAATCAAGACTGTATCATTTTTCCTACTTTGAATCATTTCTCCAAAATTTAGTGAGTTTAAATGAATGCTTTGTGAGCCTTCGATATAAGTGACAATACTAAACTGAGATTAGTTCAATTTATTTAACACAGCTAAATGTTTGTTTCAAAGTTTCTTATTTATTTTTGCACTCTTTCTATTTCACTCTCACTAATCTTGACTGTTTCATTCTAAAAGTTATATGAAAGGAAATACTACATAGATATGACAAAGGAAAGAAAGAAATCAGGTGCTTGTGGCTCATTCCTATAATGCTAGCTACTTGGAGGCTGAGATCCAAGGGTTGCGGTTCAAAACCAGCTTTGGCAGGAAATTCTGTGAAACAGTTATCTCCAATAAAACAGTGTGAAGTGGAATGATGGCTCAAGTATCATAGAGTTAGCCTTGAGTAAAAAGCTCAGGGACAGTGCCCAGGCCCTGAGATCAAACTTCACACACACACACACACACACACACACACACACACACACACACATAATGGATAAATTTAAAAATTAAATTATAAATATAATGAGTAACTAGCATTCAAGTATAAATTGGATTCCTATAACTTCATCAATTATTTTAAAAGTATTCTTTATGGTTTAAACTCTAATTGACTTTATTAGGAGGCAGTCAGAGGAATCTGCTAGGCATGGAGAGTTACCTAACAGGGGATTTCCCAGTTCTTTGTTATTGTCAAAACAGGATTTGATCACTCTTTTTTGCTCTACATTCTGTTAAATATCAACTATTTAAGTGGTAGGTATATGTCCCATGTAGAAAAAAAAGGGTGATCAATACCTAAGGTATCTATAATTATAATGAATGAAGAACACATCATTCTGAACATTCTGGTCAATGGCATCCTATAGCATTCATAACTTAATGCAGTTTAAAGAATTATTTTTATTTATTTTTTGTTGGTATATGATAATGTTTATTCTAAACAATAATATATAGAACATATTTACAAATAGTCTCATATAAGATTCAAATATTTAAAATTTAGGGTGTTGACTTGCCAGTTTACAGAGCATAAGGAAAGAGAGCAATTACTGTTACCTTAACTTTATGAAATGAGAATTTTAGCACTTTTTTTTCCCCTTCGGTTGTGGGGCCTGAACTCTGGGCCTGGGCACTGTCCCTCAGCTCTTCAGCTCAAGGCTAGCACTCTAAAGAATTATTTTTTAAATGCACAGCTGAACATCAAACATTTGTAGCTGAACACATTTAAAAATAACTATCTTTATATATGAAAATCACTTATCTAGAAAACAAACACATGCTTTCCCACTCCCAGATCTGGGCTTGCTCAAGGCTTCTCACAATTTTCCCAACCACATGTTCCTATTCTCTTGCTTTCACAGATAACATGGGCTAGAAGAAACAGTAGAGTGGTAAAAATCCAAAGCCCTATAGTACTCTTGAAACCCAGGCAGTTATGTGAAGATCAAAGTTCCAATCCCTCTTAGTACATCTTTGATCTCAAAATAAGTGCATTTAGGTTGTGTTTTTGTGGTGCTAGAAGATTGGCAATTTTGATTAAATTGGTGGTATTTTGTGCCAACATTTTTAAAATTTAGTTGAGTCTCTGTTCTGTAGTTGTTTAAAAGTTTGCTAATATCATTGTTTCTTTGTCAAATACCTTAGAATTAGTGACAGAAAAATACTCTTATAGTCTGACTTTTCACAAAGGGCTCCTTACTTTTATTGTTTAAAAGAATTTGTTTACAATTAACTGTTTTTATTTCAGTAATCAAAAATTTTATTCAACAGAAGATTTTAATATTTCTTAGTGAAAAGACATTTTTTAAAGGGGTTATATTAGCTATGGTGGTTTACCAAAAACATTTTTCAGTAGAAACATTGTTAGCTTACCCATCATCATTTCACATAAAAGATCAAAAGATTTTGAGAGCTAAGAATAATGCACCTCACATTTCAGAGAGCTACTGTACAAGGGTGCCTTGAAAACCATGTCTAAAAGTCTGGAGAAGGCACTGTTATGTGTGAACCCAAAGACAGTCAGCTGCTTTCACCTCATTGGCAGAAAATAACAGTGAATAAAGTATTTTCATTAAAAATACTTCTACTTTTAACAGCACATTTTATGTATTTTCACTATAAATATACAATTGGGTAATTTTGTAATTTAATTGTTTTATCAAAGACAAAAAGACAAAACTCCTTATTTATATCAATAACGGTTCTTTCATGGAATTAACTAAATCATTTGTCTACCATTTAAAAACTGAAAAAATATTTTCCTTTTTTTTTTTTGTCGGTGGTGGGGCTTGAACTCTGAGCCTAGAGGCTGTCTTTGAGCTCTTTAGCTCAAGGGGAGCACTCTAACACTTGAGCTACAATGCCACCTTCCATTTTCTAGTGGTTTATTGGATATAAGAGTCTCATAGCCTTTCTTGCCCCAGCTGGCTTTGAACAGTGATCCTCAGATCTCAGCTTCCTGAGTAGCAAAGATTACAGGTGTGAGCCACCAACGCCCAGCTGAAAATATTTTTATAAATACTTTTATAGGTGTATTTAAAGTGTATTTATAAGTGTATATAAATCAGAAATCACTAAACACAAAATGCATTCATCTTAAACTTTCAACTTTACAATTAGAGAAAATAACATTAATATGGCAATTTATAACTTTGAGTTTTCTAAAAAACTTGATATACGTGTATCATCTTTCCTTTTGAAATGATTGTAAATATTTTGACACATAAGTTTTACATAAAATAAATCATTAATATTTTTCAATGTCACCAAATATTATTTTACAACAGTTTAGTTATAGGATTAAAATGTAATTTGTAAAGCAGCTTTAGCTAAGCATTTAAAATTATTTCAGTCTTAGAATACAACTTGTCTGTGAATTAAATCCACAGGAGATTGTGGAAAAATGATAAAAAGTGAAGCTGTTACAGTTTTATAAGCACAATTGTTTCCTAAATTTTTCCTAAACTTCTTATTGTTGTTGATTTAACAAACATCAAATACACATACAAAATCTTACAAGAACTTGGAAAATTTACTTTTCATTTTAAATATATAATCCTCTTTGGTACAAAGGGGTAAAGGGCTTAGAGAAAAAAGTCTCATAAATGGAAGAAAGTCTGACTACTTCAAAAAATAGAGAAAGAAACAGGGATAAATGGAGCCTGTCTTTATTTATTGGATCCATAGGAACTGAATTTGAATTCCTCCCTAAAGTACATGTGTGTGTGTGTGTGTGTGTGTGTGTGTGTGTGTGTGTGTGTGTGTGTATCTGCTTTAAATAGCACTCCTTGACTATAATAAAATCTGAGATCCTGAGTAACTCTTAACTCTTCCATTTCAAATGAATGCATCTTGCATCCAAGAATCTCACAGTTGAATGAAAAGTACTCCCTTGACTTTTTCCCCGGGGGATTCTTCTAGTCCTCCAGTGCAAGTTACCTTAACTTCCTTCAATTATGGTATCATGGATACCTTCTCCAATTTTAGAAATCATAGGCTCATCGGCTGACCTCTCTTAGTTATCCCTGTGCTATTTTCTTCGGAAGCTCTTTGACATGCAGCCACAAGAGCAGATTTTGTTTCACCCATCTCCTGATCTTTAACTGTCTTCTTTCCCATTGATTTCTATTTATTTTTGTTTGTCTCTTCCTTGCCCTTATGTCTGGTCTCAGTTATAATTAGTCCCCATATGAAAATATAGCTCCATGTTAAACTCAACTTATTTCACATCAATCTAACATTCAAAATAGATGTCCAATTAAAATTCATGTTCATGTCCCTCCCCCGCAGTATAACCTCTGCTTTCACTGTATTTGATGTTGTTATAATTTGTGGAGGGGAAGAGGAAAAACAAATCGTTTAAATAGGGATACAGGTGGACCCATTGCAACAATGAGATGTACAAGTCGTTATGTCGAAAATGAACTTTACAACTTTGGTGCGGGGGAGGGAGGGAAAGCGGGCAGGATTTGGGGGGGACGGGTGAGAATGGGGAGGGATGGGAAGGGGAAACAAAGGAGGAGGCTACAATGCTTGATAAGAAATGTACTCATTATCTTGCCCATGTAATTGTAACCCCTCTGTACAGTATTTTCACAATAAAAAAAATAAAATTCATCTTCACTGTAACTGTTTCTAAGTTCACAATTCTCCGTGGCTTCTCTTAAACATTAAATAAAAATAATATATACATATTATCAGATTTTATTTACGGCTTGAATTTAGGTGAATTTTTGTTTCTGTTACTGAGTTTAGATTAATAGAATTCAGAGCTATTATCACTCTTCACTTAGACATACTATCTAAATGTACAAGAAAACCGTTATTTTTCTCTTGAATTAATTTACTCTCCATATCTATATCTCCATGCTATAAATTAAAAATATTAGAATGATTCTGAAATTTTTGATATAAAGAATTTTCATATGAAATCATATTTTAATCTAGATAGATAAAAAGGAAATGTTCTGTGTTTTCTGAAGGATTGGCAATAAAAGGTTACAAGTTTTAAATGGCTATCTTTTTATTGGGGGGGTCCTGGGGCCTGAACTCTGAGCCTGGGCACTGTCCCTCAGCTCTTCAGCTCAAGGCTAGCGCTCTATCACTGGAGCCACAGCGCCACTTCCAGCTTCTTTTTTTTCTGCTTATGTGGTGCTGAGGAATCGAACCCAGGGCCTCAAGCATGCAAGGCAATTGTTCTACCACTGAGCCACCTTCCCAGGCTGTAAACGGCTATCTTTTGATCTTTATATCTTCCAGAGACCCAAGTTGATTCCTGCATAGGGTAGTCAACCAAGGAGACTTCACTGACAATGGATAGAGATCATTAAAAATGCTGAAGGGAGAAATGTTAATACTTTTCAAGATTAAGACAAATGGTATTTCCTTTTCTTTCATACTTATTAGACATTGGCTTGTCTAATATTCTAGTGTATCTTCCTTAGATTTCTTGTCCTTTAACAGAAATAGGTATAGATAAAAGCAATATGGGCTTTGATGTCAAATAAGGGCAGATAGAATTACCACCACTTAGTATCTGTTTGGATTTGGACAATTTTCTAAATTTCCTACTCTGAAGAGCTATAATGATAACAATATCCAATAATAATATCCTGTTAGCACTGCTCTGACTTGTTTAAGTGTTTACCTGTGAAATGCACTATATTATGGAAAGAGTTCAATGTATGTTGCTACCATTCAAAAAGTAGAAGCAAAGAACATTGCTTTTAGGCATCTGAAGAAGTTAACACCAACTACTTGAACGGAAGATATTTGCATTGGCTTCCTTGACTTAATTGATTCTAGTGATTCAAATGCCCAAGGTTCGATTTCATTTTTCAGTTGCAAAATTAAAAAGCGATCAAAACATTAATACTTATAACTCTTTAAAAATATTATTTATCTTGCTAATTGTTCTCCTTGTTCAATTTGGAGTGTATGTTTTCAAATGTCAGGAGGTGCTATGTCTTTGTTTATTTTTTGCTTTATCTATTAATCCCTAATTTTAAAATCAGAATGGTCATACTGTACCATATAAATTAATTATTAATATTTTTCCTCTAGTAGGACCCAAATTTAGAATCACAGTTACTATTGCTTGCTGTGTATCAGAGTCACCTGGGGAGGTTGTAAAAATATCTCTCTCCTGGCTCACACTCACACCAATTAAATTAGAAATGTTAGGAGTGGGACCAGGAAATTGTGACTTAATTTGTATCCAAAGGCAATTTAAATGTGCTGCCAAAGTTGAAAATCACTGATGAAGAGCAATTGAGATAAGACTGCCTCTTTTTCCAAGGAGGAGTAAAAAAATGTTGGCAACTATTAATTATGCAAAAATATGACTTTTACAAGTCAGCAGATGGAATATTGAGGATTCATAATAGTCTGGATGGTTTTTATCTTATTTTATCTATATCTTATTGGTTCTAGGTTTTTAATCTCATGTCTTGCTCAGCCTGTCTGGTCAGTTCAAGACCAAAACAATCCAAAGAAGACTTCTTTATGTTGTTTCCCCACAAATACAAATATTAATGGACTTAAAGAATTTAAAAGGTAAATCTACATATTTATACCATTAAGATTGCAACTAAAATGACTTTTATCTCTAATGTCTTTGTAATTAGAGCAGGCTCAATCTTATATATTGCAATTTTGCTGTGATTGATGATGTTTGCTATATATATATATATAGATAGATAGATAGATAGATAGATAGATAGATAGATAGATAGATATCATAAATAATGAAAAAAGAACACACTGACTTATAGATAACATAATTACCTACTTCAGGATCAATTAAAGTAGTAAAGTTGTTAAATTTACTTGATGTTCTCATTAATTTGGTACATGGTCCTTAACAACTAAGTGCCACTGTACCAAAAAGATTCAATTTGCCATATGTTGCAATTCGAATGTAATTGCCATTGATCATTAAGTCACATTCTCTTTGTTGAATGATTAACAAGTGAAGTAACTCTCTGTTATTATCAGTTACCACCAGCCATGTACACTGCAATGCGAGAGGCAAAATGCATATATTGCTGAGTAAAAAGTGTGGTACTATTTAATTTGTCAATAGTGACTGCAAAGTACATTTTTAATATTGAGCCATTTTTGTATTGTTTTATCTTTATCAAGTATTTTTATTGATCCTACTTTATTCTTGAGAACATCAGATTCTATTGAACTTATATATATATATATATATATATATATATATATATATATTTTTTTTTTTTTTTTTTTTTTTGCAATCCTGGGTCTTGAATTCAGGTCCTAGGTGCTGTCTCTGAGCTTCTTTTTGCTCAAGGCTAGCACTCTACCACTTGAGGCACAGCACCACTTCTGGCTTTTTCTGTTTATTTCATAGTGAGGAATCAAACCCAGGGCTTCAGGCATGCTAGGCAATCACTCTACCACTAAGCCACGTTCCCAGCCTAATACTCTTGTTTTAAATAAAGGTTTAAGACACCTCAATCATGTTCTTAAGAAAATAATTTATGTCACAACAATGCTATGATGAAACAACTCACCTCCAAATAAGCAGTATTGCACTGCACCTCTGACTGCTAATACCCAACTAAGTAGGTCTAATGAACATGGTTCCCTGTTTGCAAAGTGTAATTGCTCTGACCCCAAGTTTCTATAAGGAAGTTAATCTTGGGCCAATTTCTACCTTTTCCAAAGTTCTAAACTGAAGTTCAGAAAGTGCTAATACTTTATTTACCCCTTCAAAGAAGACTCCCCCCACCCCCCACAAAGCTTTCATCAGTATAGTTAGTTGAGGAGGACAAACACCAGCTCTACAGACGAAGAGGTATTGAGCAGCAGCATGGGCAAGTGATCAGTCACATTTTTGAACAACTTCATTCTTTATGTACTCTACTGAGAATTCTGCAGCTCTCTGTTATTACTAGGTGAAGTAGTCCAAAGAGGCTTGCAGAAGGCCAGCTGGCTTCATTGAATCACCCTGGGAAGGTAACATTAGCTAAGGAAAAGAATCCCTGACTTAACCTCTGTTCCCTAGCATTAAATAGAGTCAGTGTTGGAATCTAAAATGAAAAGAAGAAAAGAAATCTAGCAGGCTGGTCAGCTAGCTTCTAACAAGGTGGAAAGACCTCTGTGAGGGTCACGAAAGCCCAGAGCTATTCCTGGCTTTATGGATAATGAAACTCAGTTTAGACACTTCACCCAAGAAAGATCCACTCCGTTCTTTGGGTAAGTATAGGTCCTCAGTTTTAAGTTCCTTCATTGTTGATTTTCCTCCTATAAAAGACAATATAATATTTGACCTGAATTACTGCAATAACTGTATCACTACAGTGAATCACATCAGTTTGAGCATACTTCCCTCATGTAATTAGAACAACTGATCTGAATTTTAAATTTGCTCATATTGTTTCTTGCTTCCAGTTGATCTTTCAGTGATGTTCAAACTTTAATAATGTTTACATGGTCTTTTTGTTCTGTCATATCTCAAAATTTGTCCCTCCTTTACCTGTTTGATCTCCGTATATACTTTCATTGTTCTGTTTGCCTATACACCATGCTTTTCCCTTAACAAACATTCAGAAATGTCCCAGTCACTTCTCACCTGCATGTATCCCATTTATCTTGCTTATTTTTCCAATGATTACTTTGCATTGTTAGCTTCTCATTCTCATCTATAGCATTTTCCTGGATTCTTACCTGTGGTTTTATTTCTTCTTTCCACTGCAAGCAAGTACTAAAATATTGTTGCATATCGTGAGTTCTTTGAAGGCCCTTGCCTGTATCAAATCACCATGACAAAGAGCAACATATAGCATAGTGTTCAATAGAAATTTGTTGAAAGCACAAAAGAATGACTAACACATACAGGACAAATCAATATGTATCAATGCTTTAAGTTAATAACATTCAGTAAAATCAGCTTGCATGAATGTTCTTCAAATAAATTGTATCTCTTTTCTATCCTTTGGCTAAATAGTTTGATATTAAAGTAAGAGATTTTATTATGAAAGATTATTCACTACAAAATGTATTTCATCAAAACAAGCATTGTATGTAATATATTCCTTTTACATTCTACATTTTTAGGTATTGTATTTTGTTTTAATTTATCTAATTATGGAAAATTAAGTGATAATGTCAGATAATATGCTTAACATGGTAAAACACTTCACTTTTCTTGACTTACATATTGGATCTGTAATAAATACCATTAAGATATTTATTTAGTGATTTATTGAGTGGTAATTACATTTAAAAAATTTTATGGACCACATAATGATCTCTAACTTCAATCTCTGTGTTGTAAAACAATTCTTTTTTTCTTTTCAGTGAAGATTGTGTAGATTTCTGCTTCAGTACTATAACCTAGTACAAATACTAAACCAGTAATTTTTTAAGAAATCAAGTTATTAAATGGTTGGTACATTTATTTTTCTCTATTTCTTACCATCATCATCATCATCATCAATATCTCCTTCATCTTGAATTCAGGACCTGGGAGTTGTCCTTAAGCTTTTGTGCTCAAAGCTAGTGCTCTGCTCTACCACTTGAGCCACAGTTCCATTTGTAGCTTTTTGTTAGGTCATTAGACATAAGACTCACAGACACTTTCCTGCTTGAGTGGGTTTTTAACTGTGATTCTCATATCTTAGTTCCTAAGTAGCTAGGATTATAGGTGTGATCAACCAGTGCCTGGCTTAATGTTTTTATTTTTAAAGAGTATATTACTCTTGAACTGCTGTTGCCATGCACTGGTGGCTCATGCCTGTAATCCTAGCTCCTCAGGAGGCTGAGATCTGAGGATCACAGTTTGAAGCCAGACCTGGAAGGAAAGTCCGTGAAACTATTATTTATAATAAACCACCAGAAAGTTGGAAGTGGCACTGTGGCTCAAGTGGTAGAGCACTAGCCTTGAGCTGAAGAGCTGAGGATCCGCTCCCAGGCCTACAGTTTAAGCCTCACAACTGACAAAAAAAAAAAAAGAACTGCTCTTATAGTCAAGAAGCGTGTGTTTTGATATTTTGAACAGAATTTGAAAAGTATTCAGAAATAAAATTGCATTGAATCAACCAAGTTGTATGTAAATCACTCAGAAATCAACATGTCATTATGGATGCTTTGCCTCTGAGGAAGTTATGCATAAAATTTGCATCTGCTTTTAACATGTCACATACATTATGTTCTAGTCATGACTAAGAAAAGCAACTGCAGATGACTTATGATTGCGAAAGTATCCTTAGGCAGTCACAGTGCACGGTAGCCATAGGTACCTTACATCTGTGCAATTACACTTCTGTGACACATAGTAAATACATCAAAGAAAGGGTAAATAGTCTGTCTTTAATAAATGCCAAAAAATTGTGATCCTACTAAAAAAAAAAAACCAAAAAACAAAAAACAAAAAATACCTGATTTTGTTTTAATAAAAACCTGAAGTAAGAAACATCACCACATTGTGTTGAACTTCTTTATCACATAAATATGTGTTTAATTTTAGTTTGATACACAGGCAATGGATGTAATATTCTTAAATGCTTTGTGAGCCTTTGCTGCCCCCTGAAGACAAGTAAACATAAATAAAAGGTTTGTAAGAGGCTATAGTTTCCTAAATCAGCTAACTTAAAAACCAGTTCTTCTGTTACTTATAAACATGCACAAATGCACACAAACACACATAGAACTCTCTAAATGAGAATTTAATTGATTAACCATAATTAGGCAATTAAACTACTGCTTGGCTTGATTTTGATTCTAAACTATAGTCAATGAAAATATTAGTTTTGTTTAATAATCTGAGAAAACCATGTAGAATTTTTAAAGTCAACTGATAATCATTTTGTTTATGTAGACTGAAATTGAGTACTATGTGAAGTGTAGTTTTAGAAATTTTTGGAAAGATTATTAAACATAAGACAACATATTTGTTTTTATTTTGGGGTGGGGGGAGGGAGGAGTATGGGAAGGGATGGGAAGGGGAAACAAGAGGAGGCAACAATGCTTGATAGGAAATGTACTCGTTATCTTGCCCATGTAATTGTAACTCTTCTGTACGATATTCCCACAAAAAAAGACTATAAAAGAAAAAAATTACACTGCAATCTTTACTAAAACTTATAAATCTTGGTTATCTAAATAATGTTGTTTGGCTCAAAGTGTTGCTACAGGTATTAATTAAGGAGAAGAAACAATATGTAAGATGACTTGTAAAATAATGCATTCCAGATTAAAAGAAACTTACATTAACTTCATATTTTCATTGGGAGAGGATAGATTGTGGGTTGTGATGTGATTTTTTTCTTATTAAAGTTATTTCCAGTATAATAAGTATAATAATATGTTGACCACTTTATTTTTCACACCAGGTTTTATCTGTAGAATGGGTTAAGTGTTAATACAAAGAGTATCTTGAAATTTTTAGAGGAAATATCACTAAGTACAGACCATGATACTTGAGACTGACATTCTGAAAGGTATTGTTTTATGGAGAAACATGATCCACTTTGGGAGAAATCTGCAAGTACTAAGAAGACATTGATATCTTGCAATTCTGCAATGTACTACTATCATTCTGATCAAATATGAAGCCACATTTCCTTATTTATCTTCAGCCCTAAGAATTAAAACTAATATGGGTCCAAATATAATAGTATTTGCTGACTACTAATATTTCTCTGTATTCTTTTTTTTTAGGGGGGTCTGAAATTCATAGAGTAAATCATAACTTGGAAATATATTTAGTGGAAACATAGAGTCCATTAGATTTAGTTCTAAGTAAAATGGTTTATGAATGCATATATTTTAATATACTTAGATTTAAGAGAGATAGCTTAAAGGCACTTAAAACTTATTGTTGGCCAAAACAACACCTTTTCCAGTCTACTCTCTAATAACTTTGCCATAAATAAAAGAAAGTGCTAAGAATGTTTCTAAAATAGTTTATTTTTTCATGCTGAACACTAATAGAGCACTTTTAAATGTGTGTGTGTGTGTGTGTGTGTGTGTGTGTGTGTGTGTAATAAAGGAGTTAGGACCCCCAAACAAGGATAGAAAGTATAGTGGAAGTTCTTGCAGTGAAACATGTCAAGCCAAAGACTTTTTCCTTTATCAGAGGAATTGACCCTGAAAGCCCAGGACAAGCTACACTCACACTGGTGATAGAGGTTGATGGTAGAATAAAATCAAAATCAATATGAATCCTAATTTGTCTTTGTTTTTTGACTTTTCGGTTTATTCTGCATGGTGAAACCACTATCTTCTCCTTTGCTTCTTATCACTGTCTGGAGATTCCGAAAAGCTGTCAGAACTAGGCATGCCCAATAACCACTAACAAGATTTGACTGCAAGCTAAAAGTGATATCAGTTCCCCCTTACATCTGCATCAATAACAAATAGCCGTCAGTCATATTATCAGGAAGCTTCACCTCCTGGTGAAGACATATGCTAGTTTAAAAGGCATGATGCCTACAATGTCTAGGCAGGACCCTTCGAACAGCTTGCAGGTTTTCAGCTCATCCACAAAGTTGACATACCCCCACATGCACTATTGACTTCTTGCATGGATCATCCTGGTTTCTGTCCTGAAATATTGAATAATTCCATTGTGAGAGCAATGGCTTCTTCTACAGCACTGCATTTTTGACACACATGATTCACATGACTATTATAAAGTTAATTGATGATTTCAGAATATAAGAACCATTTGGGAATCTGTTGTAGCATTTGCCATTAAAACAATGGCAAAAAAGAAATTTACTATTATCATTATTTATAAATAAGAAATAACACAGATACTTATATCAGTTAAACTTGAGCACTATATCCTCTAATGTGTAACCCTCTTCCTTTAGTGTTAACTTCTTTACTGGTTAGATTAAAATATGTGGTGGTAATAGTTGACCCAAGATATTTTATTGGAAAACAGTAATTCATGGTTCTGTTTCATTTCCCACTTTCATGTTACATATCCATCATGGATCAGCTACACCTTTCTCATTTTGGCACTGAGGTCTGACCAACAGTCTTATCTCCATTATTGCTGAAAGAAATAAAAAAGAGTCTGATTAGAATTGGCATATAGTATCTCTTTCTTTATATATTTTATTAGTATCAAACATCACCAGGTGTTATCATTTGGAGAAGCATAAACATTATCTTCTCTGGAAGGGGTACTAAAAGTCACATGGTGCCATGGCCATTGTTGGCATGAGCAAGGCAGGAAAATGTGATTTATTCTCAGGAAGAGAAGAAATATTTCACTAGAATAATACAGCTTTCTACAATCACAAATATGTCATGATAATATTGTGTTAGATAATATTGTGTGTTTGGAGAAAGTTAAACTTGAATTTGGAAGGAAACTACCTGAAAAGGTAGAAAAAAACCTTGCCGCAATTTCAAGCATAACTCAGAAAAAATTAAAAATAGTCTGTTGGCTGAATCTGAGTAACCTTTAGGTACAGAGGAGCAAACATATTAGAGTAAGCATCAAAACTCTTACTTTGGACATTTTCCTAATGTATAGACCAGCTTAGTTCTTAAAGCGAGTTTCATTCTTTGCTATTTTAGAGAAGTTTTTTCTTTAAAGTTCTCATGTCTTTTGCCAAACAAAACAGTGTATACTTATTCCTCTGACAGTCAATTACAGGTGAGTTGTGTGTCTTAGGCTATTGACTTGCTAATGGCAGAGAAAATGACTAAAAGAACTCAAGAGAAGATTTTTCAGAATGTTAGTACTACTTTATTTCTAAAAATTCTCCAGTGCTAAACATTAGAAAACACAGTTTTTAATAGAGACAACATTGCCTGGAACAGCCTCAGGGATAGAAATCAGTCATGCAAGTAGAGGAACATACATGATTTTACATCTAGCATCTTATAATCTATTTGCATTTTGAATGATGCTTGCTTACAGAAAATTAATAAAATTCTCAGTTTAAAATAGCTATCAGAAATATACACCCTCTTAGTGTTTTTAACCTCTTCTCTCTTCATATGTCAGTCATGTAAAACAAAGAACGATAAGGTACAGGATATTGGACCAAGTTAAAACAAATAAGAACAAAAGTGTGTTTTGGTTACTTTGCCTCCCATCTTTCTCTCCTCCATTACGAATAAACTCAAAATTCCATCTTTTCCAAGCTCAAATTTCCTAGAAAATTTGACCATCATTTTTTATCAGGGATAAAAATTCTGAAGTGTTAGTGCTTCAGAGAGCTCCCCTAAAAGAGGTCTGTTCTGCTCTTGATATCTTTCAGGTTTTAATCCTCTTTTGATACAGTAGCTGAACAGAATGAATCTCATAAAAATGAAACCTGGGAAGGTCTGCATATAACTCACACTGAGGAATATAATTGAGCTTAGTTTTTCACACTGTTCTAATTATTTATGTATTGAGTGCTCTCACTGCTTAGAAAACACAAAAATCTGAATCAAGGATATTTTGCCAGAAAGATGGATAGCTCTCAGACATTCAGAACATTATGAACAGCTCTAGATCTTCAGAAAGATAGCCCCCCAATATATATATATATATATATATATATATATATATAAACACTTGATACAGTCAAGTGTATCAAATTACAGTTAAGTGATCAAATTAGTTTTAGTGATAGAATATGTTAATTTTGTCAAATGCAATCCAAGGTATTAACAGTAAAATAAAAATACAGAACAATAAAAAAGTCACAATGTTGTAATTTAAGTTTTTATCTTCATTCTCTTATTCATTTGAAAGAGAGTTTATGGTTTATTTAAAAACAAATATCCAGAAATGAAAGGCATTAGAATATGATTAAAATTTTATGTTGAAGAAAACATGCTTGCATCACATAAAGTCCTAATCATTATTGCATTGCAGAAGAAACAGATCACGGCAAAATTCATTTTGAGAAAACACTATTCTAAACAAATATTTCTGAAGTTAAAATTCTTTTTTAGATCAGTAGTTACAGTTTCCAAAACATGATCCATGAAGCATTTGACAAATACCTGGGAATTTTCGTCTGAGGAAGTTTTTTGCTACAAAATTTTGTTAATAAATATAATTTTTTGAAAGTATAATGACAATACACAAATTATATTCACATATAGAGACAGAATTTGAAAGCCAAATGGTTGTACCTGCTCTAGAGACTGGAATAATGAGGAATCTGGGAAAATTTCTGCTTCAGAAAGAAGAAAACTTCTAAAATTGCCTACAAAAAAAGCCTGTCAGTTTTATATATTCCTCTATCTAGATACTGCTTTATTTTGGGGTGAAGAAAGGATCTTTGGGTGAATAAAAGGAGATTAGTCAGCCCAGAGCCTGAGACTCATGCCTGTAATCCTAGCTACTCAGGATGCTGACATCTGAGGATCACAGTACAAAGCCAGCCCCGGCAGGAAAGTCTGTGAGCTCTTATATGCAATAAACCACTAGAAAACTGGAAGTAGTGCTGTGGCTCAAGTGGTAGAGCACTCGCCTTGAGCTGAAGAGCTCAGGGACAGCGCCCAAGCCCAGAGTTCAAGCCCAACAACCAACCAAAAAAAAGAAAAGAAAAGAAAAGGACAGGAGTTCAGGGAAGATGGCGGAGGAGAAGCTGGAATCTGAACAAGCTCTCGCATAGAAAGCAGTTTTAGAGTTCCAGTGAACAGTCCTAAGCCAGAGAATCACACCAAGTGTGCCATCACAGGACAGAGAGTTAGACAAGAGAGGGGAAGCCAAGGCAAAAAGACACATCTGAGCGCCTGCCAGCAGCCACCGCGGCAGCGGCAGGGTCGCAGCAGAGAACGCAGCCGGGGCCATAACTGAGAGCTCACACAGAGAGTCTGGGACGAAGGAGCCAGACGCAGCAGGCTAGCGGATTCTACTCAACACCAGCAAGAACCGACAAGGAGCAGACATCTTCATCCTGCAGTGTGCAGACCACAGACCACCCAGGATCCAAGACTCGACGTGAGTAGAAGCCCGACATCCTCACTACTTCTCAGGGAGCAGAGGAGGGAAGGCCACCCCTCCCCCCCCCAGCACTGGTGATCTCCATCTTGGATACCGAAAAAGCTCAGAGGAGCTGCAAGCTCCAACTCAGGCCTTGGAATAAAAAGAGTCATTTAGCAGGTCACAAGAACTTAACAGCGGCGAAGTGACCTGCCAGACTTGGCTCCATCCAGGGAAAAGTCACCCAGCTCAGGCACCAGCCATTGGAGTGGCTTTCCTCACTGGGTAACCAGAGCCAGAGGCTGCCCCTCCCTCAAACAACCTCCACAATCAATTGAAAAACAGAAACCCTGAGAATGGCTCCAGGCTGGGCTCTGTGAGTTTTCTTCACAAAATAGCCCCAGGAAAAAGCTACTAATATTTGAAAGGCCTCAACTCTACCCAGAACCTAGCCTCACCACTGCATCCCCCTCTTTTGTGATTCTCAAAGCAGATCACCCTCCCAGTAAACTAACCTGGGAGGGGGATCTCAAAATCTTGGGTAAAGCAGAGCATTTTTCTGCCTGTTCGAACAAACTGACTTAAGAAACCAATCAAGCCACAGGACCTCAGCCTGACCAGATACTCCAACAAGAGGCTGGTTACAGACAAAAGGGAGATACAGGAATCTTCCGACCCCTCCCAAAAAAATCAAAAAAAAAAAATCAAAAAGAACTTTTTTTTTTTTCCATTCTTTTCTTTTTTTTTTTTTTTTGGTACCTAATATATATATAATATTTTTTCCTTTTCTAAAAATTTTCTTAATCTTTAATTTTTGCCTTTTTTGAAAAAATAATTGTTTTCCAGTAACTTTTTTTTCCTCTTATAATTTTTATTTTAGGAATACATGAATGTGCGTTTTCCTTTCTTTTCTTGTCTTCTTTCTCTTTTTCTTTCTTTCTTAACTATCTTTTTGTTTTTTTGTCTACCTCTACTAAATTTCTGATACTTTTATCTCCCTTTCTTATCCTTCTCACCTTTTCCTCTCTTTTGATCTTCTTTTTGTGACTTAACTCTTGTCCTGCACATCCTCAGATAAACCCATCCTTAACTAGTAGACCTTATCCCTCACTGTGTACACACTTAATCCACAAATTTATTATGCAATTCAAAACCTCTGAGACTTAAATTCCTTAATAGCAGTACTACCTCTTTATACCTATATAATTTTTTAAGCATTTTTTTAAGTTTTTCACTTCTCCTCTATGTCCCTACCCTTCTATTAATATACTCACATTGCTCTCTAAATAGATGGTCTTTTAATCTCCATAATAATATTAATTTTTACGTTTTTATTTTTTTCTGGTCTCTTTTCTTTTCCCTTTCCATTTCTTCTTTTTCTCTCTCTCTCTACATGCATCCTACCCAGCCTATTTCCTGCATTGGGATTAGGACACAGTTAACTCTCCCTGTGCCTCCCCACACCAATCTATTCCTATTTTTTACCCACATCTCTCCCTAACCCTAATAATTTCTGGTTTTCCAAATTCTTCTCTGCGGTTCGAAGCCCATTAACATATAGTTGTTTGATGTTGAATAGATGTATCTGTTGAACTAGATTGTATCTGTAGACTATTGACTGTACAAATGCAAACTTTGATTGATGGTTGCCTTAAGATAGTGTTCTAGCACAAACATGGTGCTATTTTCATCTCAAATGGGCAGAGAAAGCAGAAAAAACACTAGAAAAATGGCAAATCCGGATATCTCAAGTCCCAATCTTGATAATCAGGGGTCAGAACAGATAATGAATAATCCAGAGGAAAGTTCCCAAATAGATGTACAAACACTGGTGGCAAACATGATAAATGAGAAGTTTGACAACTTACAAAGGACTCTGTATGAGCGTGAAAGGGAGAGAGAGGAGGCATCCCAAAAGCTTATACAGGAATATCATAAGCGTGAGGAAGCTACTCAAAAACTGATACAGGATTTGCATGAACAACTTGAGAATACTCAAAGAGAAAGGGAGGAATGGCATGAGCAGGCTGAGAACACTCAAAGAGAACTGCAGGAATCCCACGAATGGGAGGAAAGAGAACTACAGGAATCCCACGAACGGGAGGAAGCTAATCAAAGAGTAATACGGGAATTGAGAGACCAGGTAGAGAATACACAAAGATCACTAAAGGCATTCCTGGAATCCATTAACAAAGAGATGAAGGAAGTCAGGGAGACCACAAAGGGAATGCTGAATGGAACCCAACAGAAGGAATGGGAGCCCAAAGAAACCATAATCAATCAACTAAGTGATTTGAGAACAAACACTGAACACCAAATTAAGGAAGTAAAGAAATTCATACAAGACCTAAAACAGAGCTTCAACAAAGAACTTGAAGCCATCAAAGCTGACCAATTAGAAGGAAAAGAGATAAAAAACAAAGTAGAGAGTCTTGACAGCAGGTTAGACCATGCAGAAGATCGAATTTCAGGGATTAAAGACAGCCTAGATATTATAGAGAAAGAACATACAACCATCCAAGACAAGTTCAAGAAATATGATAGATCTATCCAACACCTGGAAGAGACCATCAGAAGACCTAATCTAAGGATAATGGATGTAGAGGAGCACCTAGAAACAGAAGTTAATGGTCTAGTTAATTTGTTTAACAGGATCCTAGCAGAGAACTTCCCAAACATACAAAAAGATAGGCCTATTCAGATACAAGAAGCTGTTAGAACCCCAAATAGACCAGACCAGAATAGGACATCCTACCATCACATTATAATCCACACAGGATCAACTCAGACCAAGGAAAAGATCCTTAAAGCTGTCAAGGAGAAAAGGGTAATCACCTATAAAGGGAAACCAATTAGAATCACCTCAGATTTCTCAGCAGAGACAATCAAAGCAAGAAGAGCCATTAATGCATTCAAGGCAGAGCTCACACCAATACTCCTCCAACTCTTCAATGAAATTGAAAGAGAAAGCTCACTACCGAACACATTCTATGAAGCCATCATAACCCTCATCCCAAAACCAGGCAGGGACTCATCAAAGAAAGAGAACTGTTGACCCATTTCTTTGATGAATATTGATGCAAAACTTCTCATCAAAATTTTGGTCAATCGACTTCAACAATTCATCCAAAAAATCATACACCATGATCAAACAGGATTCATTTCAGGGATGCAAAGCTGGTTCAATATACGCAAATCAATTAATATTATTCATCATATCAACAGGAGTAAGAATAAGAACCACATGTTATCTCAATAGATGGAGAAAAAGCATTCGAAAAGATCCAACACTCCTTCATGATGAAGGTTTTGGAAAAATTAGGAATCCATGGAACATTCCTCAATACAATAAAGGCTGTATATGACAAACCTACAGCCAGCATTATACTCAAGGGTGAAAAACTAAAGCCATTTCCTCTTAACTCAGGAACAAGACAAGGATGCCCACTCTCTCCAATTCTCTTCAATCTAGTATTAGAATGCCTAGCTACAGCAATAAGACAAGATGCAGACATAAAGGGGATCCAAATAGGGAAAGAAGAAATAAAACTCTCCCTCTTTGCAGATGACATGATCTTGTATTTAAAGAATCCCATAGACTCTACTCCCAAATTACTCAAGCTGATTCAAAAATTTGGCAGAGTAGCAGGTTATAAAATTAACCCCACAAAATCAATGGCTTTTCTGTACGCCAACAATGAGAAAAGTGTGGCTGAAATTAGGAAAGCAACTCCATTTGTAATAGCCCCACAAAAAATAAAATACTTAGGAATTAACTTAACTAAAGTAGTGAAGGACCTCTATGATGAAAACATTAAAATCTTGAAAAAGGAAATCAACACAGAACTAAAAAAATGGCAAAGCCTCCCGTGCTCCTGGATTGGAAAGATTAACATCGTGAAAATGGCAATACTTCCCAAGGCTATCTACAAATTCAAAGCAATACCTATCAAAATTCCAACCTCATTCTTCAAGGAAATAGAAGAGGCAATCCAAAAATTCATATGGAACAATAAAAGACCCCGAATAGCAAAAACGCTCCTCAATGGAAAGAACACTGCTGGAGGAATATCAATACCAAATTTCAAACTCTACTATAAAGCCATAGTTTTCAAAACAGCTTGGTATTGGCATAAGAACAGACCTCAGGACCAATGGAATAGAATTGAAAACCCAGAAATGAACCTACATACCTATAGCCATCTAATCTTTGATAAGGGAGCTAAAACAATAGAATGGAAGAAAGACAGCCTCTTCAGTAAATGGTGCTGGCAAAGCTGGTTAACTACATGTAGAAAACTAAAGCTAGATCCTTCTATATCACCCTGCACCAGAATCAACTCCAAATGGATCAAAGACCTTGAAGTCAAAGCAGACACTCTGAAAACATTACAGGATGGAATAGGAGAAACCCTAGGTCTCCTTGGCTGAGGCCGAAATTTTTTGAATAGAGAACCGGAAACACAACAAATCAAAGAATGGTTGGACAAATGGGATTGCATAAAGTTGCAGAGCTTCTGCAGGGCAAATGACATAGCTAGCAAGATCAATAGAAAGCCCACTGATTGGGAGAAGATCTTTACTAGCCATACAACGTACAAGGGTCTCATATCTAAAATATACTTGGAACTCAAAAAATTAAACCCCCCAACAACAAATCCTCAAAGAACCAACTGCCCTTCTTCTCTGAAGAAGAAAGAAGGATGGCCAATAGACACATGAAGAAATGTTCAGCATCCCTAGCCATAAAAGAAATGCAAATCAAAAGAACATTGAGTTATTACCTCACCCCAGTTAGAACGGCAAAAATCAAGAACTCTAACAACAACAGATGCTGGAGGGGATGTGGACAGAAAGGAACCTTACTTCATTGTTGGTGGGAATGTAAACTTGTTCCACCACTTTGGAAAGCAGTATGGAGGTTCCTCAAAAGACTTCACATAGAACTCCCCTATGACCCAGCAATCCCACTTTTGGGCATTTACCCAAATGTTTACAAACAAGACCACACTAAAGCTACCAGCACAACAATGTTTATTGCAGCATTATTTACCATAGCTAAGATATGCAACCAACCCAGATGCCCCTCAGTGGATGAATGGATCAAGAAAATGTGGTATATATACACAATGGAATTCTATGCCTCCATCAGAAACAATGGCATTGCCCCATTTGTTAGGAAATGGAATGACTTGGAAAAAAGTATATTAAGTGATGTAAGCCAGGCCCAAAGAAACATAGGTCCCATGGTTTCCCTTATTTGCAATATCTAGTATATGTATGAGTCAAGCGTAAAAGGTCAGATAATATGTTGTCAGGAAAATGAACCCTTAGATATGTATCTTAAGTTTTTTTTCTTTCATGCATGTGTTTCTAAAGCATTTATAAGATTATCTCTTTGTTGCTTTGTATGTCCCTCCTCCACAGTATAACCCCTGCTTTCACTATATTTGATGTCAGTATAACTTGAGGAGAAGATGGGGAAAAAGCAGTTGTTTAAGGATACAGGTGGACCTGTTGCAACAATGAGAAGTACAAGTTGTCATGTCCAAAACGAGCTTTACAACATCGGTGCGGGTGGGGGGGGGAGGGAGGGGGGTGACTGGGAAGGGATGTGAAGGGTAAACAAAAGGAGGAGGCTGCAATGCTTGGTAAGAAATGTACGCATTATCCTGCCCATGTAATTGTAACCCCTCTGTACAATATGTTCACAAATTAAAAAAAAAAAAAAAAAGAGAAAAGTTCCATGACAAGCTGAACTGAAGACCAGACATAAATAAAGGCAAAATTAGCTAAATAAAAATTAATTTCAAAGGAAAATTGACCCTAAAATTCAAGTTGCCTTACACATTTCAAGTAAGATGATTGAATCAACCTTGTAAATAAGGAATTCATACTAAAACATTAAACATGATCTTTAGAGTAGTCCAGAAATAAAATAATTGGATTACTGAAAGAAGTGACCAAATGATAATTTTTTCAGTATAGAAGAAGATATTCCATTGAATAAAATATCTTTAATGTGCTGAAAAATGTCAATTCTAGAACTATATACCCATTGATGTTATCATCAAGACATCAGAATGGTCATATTTGTTTTTGAACAAACAAAAAACACAGAGATCTGGTGATGGACAGATCTTACATAAAGGTATTCATCTGGAAAAAAAATTAGGCGACCTTTGAGAGAATTAAAAAATAGAATATATAACAAATGAAAACATTTGGGATAAATGTAAAGAAGAAAAACTATAATAACAAAATGGTGAGACAAGGCAAAGGGGGATCCTATAAAACAGCGATACTCATAAGGCAACGTGTTGGAAATGATCTGTACAACTTGGTGGATTAGGGATGCAGGTGAGGGAAAGAGGAAGAAAAATAAGGGGAGGGGTAACAAGTTAGACAAGAAATATAATCACTACCTAACATGTTACTGTGACCCCTCTGAAAATCACCTTGACAATAAAATTTTTTAAAAAAGGAAAGAAATTAGTTAGATTTACAACTGATGAGTGATTCACTTGTAAGAGTCAATATGAGTCCATACAAAATAACACCAATGGAAACAAAAACACCTAAACAGAAACCACAACAGGATACAATATATAGCCAAAAAAACCCCAGAATTTTACAATTGCATAGACTTTAAATCAGAGATTTTAGATTCTAGATGGGTGTTCTCCTTTCTAAATACATCTTCACTTTTGTTTGGGAGGTATTATGGTGCAGAAAATGAGTTTATATCACACACATATATACATGCATGAATATATAACACATATATAACATATAACATATACATATATATAACATATATGAATAACATATATAACTATATAACATATATGTATATATGTTATGTATATGTACATATGTTATATATACATATATGTATATGCATGTGTATATATACATATATATGTAACTAACATATATATATGCATATGTGTGTATATATATATATATATATATATACATATATATGTAGCCAGTGACCAAATCAGTTGTGTCAGGATAAACCAAACAAACAAAAACAATAACAGGATGAACCAACTAGATAGAACAAAAATAGAAACAAAGAGAACCTAACAAATAGACAAAAAGGGAACAAAAGAATAAAGAAAGAAAAAAGAAAAAGACCAGGGTAAAAGGGAAAAATAAAAGAAATTTTAAAAAATAAAATAAAGAAAAGTGAAAAAAAAAGACAAAAAAGGAAAGAAAGAGAAGGGAAAAAAGTTGACCAATTAAAAATATCTCCAGAAATCAACATGCACACAACTAAGAAACAGGCTTAATAATCACTTTAGACTATAAGTACCCTTTGATCATTTGTCTTTATGAGCCTGGTTTCTTTTATTCAGTCTGATTTCTTTCCAGGTCCATCCATTTTCCTGCAAATGATGTAATTTTGGTTTTTTGATTGGTGAATAATATTCTCTTATATTCTAGAATGTATATGTACCTAGTAAATGCATATATCACATTTTTGATCCATTCATCAGTTGTAGGGCATTAAGGCTATTCCAATAATTTGACTATTGTGATGAGTGCTTTAATGAATATGCTGATGCTTCATTGTATCCCTGACCTGAAGGTTTTCATATTAATTAATTAATTCCCAAGAATGATACCCTTGGATTATCAGGTATTTCTATGTTGTTTATTGTCTTCCATAGTGGTTGCCCTAATTTACATGCTCACTGACATTATATTAAGGTTAATTTTTTCCTACATCATCACCAACATTTATTATCTGTATTCTTGATGATCATTTTTCTGATTAGAGTGAGAATAAATGCGTTGTTTTGATTTTCATTTCCTTTATTACAAGAAATGCTGAGTATTTCTTCATGTATTTATTGGCCACTATACTTCTTTTGACTAGTTTTATTTAGCTTCTTTACCTACTTATTAATTGGATTATTTAAGTTGTAGGGGTTTAGGTTTTTTAAATGTTTTTTGGCATTATGCATACTAGACATCTGTTAGATGTATAATTGGTTTTCTCCCATTCTGAAGTTAAACTTCTTAGAATAGTGACTATACCCCACACTCAACAAAAGCTTTTTAGCTCCATACAATCCATTTTTCTGAGCCAATAGAGTTGTATTCATGAAGTTCCTGTCTTAATCAAGAAATTGTAGTAATTCTCCTTTCCCTAGAGATAGTCTTGGTACCTATCTCGAAGAAGTTTATGTCCTGGTGGCTTGTTACCATTAGATGAGTACTTGCTCTATATATTATTTATTTTACCAAGGCCTGAGACTGTGTTTACTATTAAAATAAAAACTGAGAGTACGCTGAGTGTTGATGACTCAAGCCTGTAATCCTAGCTGCTCAGGAGGCAAAGATCTGAGAATCATAATTCAAAGACAGCTAATAAACTACACAGAATAAGCTGAAAGTTATGCTGTGGTTTGAGTGGTAAAGTGCTAGCTTTGAGCCAAAAGAAGCTTAGGAAATGCCCAGACTGTGAGTTTAAGCCTCCGAGCAGGCATATACACACAAAAAAGCACCGCCAACAATAACAAAAACATGTGATTAATTACATTTAGCAAAGTTTACTTGTATAAGAGCTCTTTATGAAATAAAAAATTAATCCAGACAAAATAGAGTTCAAAATGTACAACAATGTGTTCAGATTTTCTTTGTAGCTAGCGAAAAACAAGAGATGCAGAAAAAGAACTTGAATAGCTGAAGCTATCACTTGTGTTATATGAATATTATGCAGACTTTGCTCTGCGTAGACACAGAACAATGTGACTATTGTGACTGGCTGAGATTGGCTTACTCCAATATACAGTATACTATTAGATCGTATAACAATTTGTTTAGAGGTTAAAGTAGGGTAGTTTAGATGCTGCCTTTGGTAGACCTTATTTCAGTTTAGTAGTAGCTTCACACAAAATTTATTAAACAGAAAAGTTATTCAAGCTCCCCATATAACTAATAAGTGTACTTAAAGATTAGAATCATAACAAGTAGTGTTTTTAGATATACTTGAACTATAATTAATGAACATAAATTCCCTAGATAAAGAGAATGTACAAAATTGATCTACCAGGCTGGGAAGGTGGCTCAGTGTTACAGCGCTTGCCTTGCATGCTTGAGGCCCTGGGTTCGATTCCTCAGCACCACATAAGCAAAAAGCCGGAAGTGGCGCTGTGGCTCAAGTGGTAGAGCGCTAGCCTTGAGCTGAAGAGCTGAGGGACAGAGTTTAGGCCCCCCCCCAAAAAAAGATCTAGTATTGAGAGCAATTTGGTCCAGTTGTGGGGCCTGAACTCTGGGCCTGGGCACTGTACCTCACCTCTTCAGCTCAAGGCTAGCGCTCTACCACTTGAGCCACAGAGCCACTTCCAGCTTTTTTTTTTTTTTGGTTATGTGGTGCTAAGGAATCGAACCCTGGGCCTCATGCATGCAAGGCAAGCGCTCTACCACTGAGCCACCTTCCCAGCCCATACTGAGAGTAATTAAAGAGAGAACTACTATTATTCAGCAATCCACAAATGTTTTACGTATTGGCATCATGGAGGACAAAGGTAGTACATTAGGAAACATAGTACCAAATCATCAAAAAACTAAATAGCAATTTAAATGGTTTAATTTTGAAATTATATTAAGCCACTAAGATTTAAAACTAGATAGCATTTGTATATGTAAGAATGAAATGGTTCAAATATCAAATGAGTTGAACTGAAAGAGTAAGCAGAAAGTGTTATCCACTATATATTTATCAATTATGAAAACTGGGATTGGAACTTACCTAGGAACTGGAAAATGAAAATAAGCAAAATAAAAACGTTCATGAATGAGAATTGATTTCTAGGAGTTAAAAACAGAGAGAAGTAATGATAAGCTCTAGTTTTCTAATATGATCAAGGTAATTTTCTTCATATGACAATTAAAAAGATTCTAAATGACAACAGGGTGTAAACCAAAGGGCAAAAAGAACGAAAGAAATAAGAAACAACTGCATACCACACACACACATACACACACACGCACAAAACCTCTTGCATCCAAACTGTGACCCCTCTGTACATCACATTTACAATTTTAAAAGTGTGTTGAAAGAAATATCTTGCATATGGAGCATGGTTGAAACTTAGAGGACATATATATTTGATGAAAGAGAATAAGATTTACTAGTGACCAATTGTACTTGAAAGTTATTCTGTTTTCTGATTTTAACAATATTTCATTAAAAGTATTTATGCTATATTTTTACTTTTTAAGTTTAGTGATCAAAGTACTGACTTTAATAAATCAAGTCTCACAAAACAGCATTAAGCAATTTAATATATTTAATCATATCTAAATAACCTTGTTCAAGGTGTCTTCCTGCTCCTTGATCTAATTAAGTTTTAGTTCTTTGCCTTGAAGTCGTATTTCAAATGTACATACAGATACTTCTATTTTTCCTTCTATGGAAATGACAACATTAGGGCCTAATTAAAATAAATAAAGCTTAAGAAAGAAGGCAGGGTATAGGTTGAAGCCAATTTTATTTTCAACTCCTCACATGGTAGGCATTCTCCCTGAAGATTCCTAGATGATAAGAAGATACCCAGATAATAGAGAAAGGACTTATGAAAAATCAATTAAGGATGCTTATCTTTAGGCATGCTACTACATTTAAATCTGTAGACACAGCCACAGAAAACATGAGTTAAGCTTAGTCAGAAAGTGCCAAAATAATATTTTTTTAGGATCATAGAAAAAATGCTATAAACATTTTCCTCATATACCCTGTCCATATACATGTGCAAATTCTGTTATTCTTAACAAACCCCACCAGAGTGCTATATTTGGTATACCAATGTTATACTAATAACACACCACTGTCACCTAAACTTCATCCACAGTTTACATCACAGTCGGCTATTGGTGTTGAAGGATGTGTTTAGAACATTGTAAAGTGACCTATATAATCTACCCAAGCATTACACAGAGTAATTTCATGATCTTGAAAATCTCATCTATTCATCTCTTTCATTACCTAGTTCCTGGCAATCACTGGTCATTTATTGTCTCTCCATTGCTTCCTTTTATAGAATGCCATGAAATTGGAATCATATAACACATAGCCTTTTAAAAATGGGACTTTAGTGGAGCGCTGGTGGTTCATGCCTGTAGTCCTAGCTACTCAGGAGGCTGGATCTGAGAATCACAGTTCAAAGCTGGCTGGGACAGAAAAGTCCATGAGACTCTTATCTCCAATAAAACCAGCAGAAAACCGGACGTGGCATTGTAGCCACTTATGGTGGTAGAGAGTTAACCTTGAGCTGAAGACCTGAGGGACAGTGCCCAAGCCCAGAATTCAAGCCCCACAACCAACCAACCAATAATTAAATGAATAATAATGTGATTTTATTCACTTACCAATGTACATTCAAGGTTCTTCCGTATCTTTGCATTGTTTCTAATTTATCTCATTTTAGTGTTAAGTAATATATCATGGTCTGATTATATCTACTTGATTATGGAAATATATCTTGATTTCTTCCTATTTTTGGTAATTTCATCTTTCTAGTCATTAATAACTGCAATTTTAGCTTGTTTGAAGATGCAGGATTAGAAGAAAATCTGATCTAGAAAAGAATATGAAGTATAACTTTACTATGCAATGATTGCTATACCAGTGATGGGGGGTTCACTAAAATGTTAAATCCAAAAGACATCTACTTAATTGAACATATTCACAGGTTTTTTTCATGTATTTACTGGATGCCTTTCAGAGTTGATGATACTGAAACTATGTCATACATATCATGTGCTGCCAAGCAAAGTGCCACTCATGGTACAATAAGAGAATTAAGAATGAGAACACAGATCCTGGTTGTATGGCAATTCCTGGTTAAAACAATGTATCTGTGAAGTAAACAAGGCCCAGAGAAACATAGATCCTATTATTTCACTTATTTGTAATAACTAATATATGTCTGAGACAAGCAGAAAAGGTCAAAAGCTATGTACATATGACCAGATAAGATGAAGTTAAGCAAAATGAACCCCAAGATAGGGATACAAGTTTTTTTTTCTTTCTTTCTTGATATAGTTTCTAACGTATTTATAATGTACCATTTGATTTTTTTTTGTTGCTTTGTATGTTCCTCCCCCACGGTTTAACCCCTGTTTTCACTGTATTTGATGCCTGTATAATTTGGGAAGGGGAAGGAAAAAAATGTTTAAATAGGGATACAGGTGGACCATAGCAACAATGAGATGTACAAGACACTGTGTTGAAAAACGAACTTTACAATTTAGGCAGGGATGGGGGGTGGGTAGGGGAGAGTGTAGTTGTGGCAGTGGAAGGGAAGGGAAAGGATGGTAGGGGAAAAACAAAGGAGGAGGCAGCAATGATTGATAAGAAATGTATTCATTACTTTCCTCATGTAGCTATAACCCCTCTGTACAGTATTTTCACAATAAAAACGTATTAAAAAACAAAAAATGTATTTGTTATCAGGTTTGTGCTAAAAATGAGGTAAATGGGTTTATGTACTTGTAGAAAAGCAAACTTAAATCAACACTTAATTGTACTGAAGATATGTATAGTTGACATATTTAATATGTGTCAGGACAATGGTAGGCAAGCATTTGATTGAATACTACAAGTTTTATCAAGATAATGATATTCAGAGCATGGTTTTTATTCAATAATTTTCCCATTATATGTTTTTAAAGATCTTAAATTCTCAATAACAACAATTTCTTGATTTTATATTTGTAAAACTATGAAAATTATTTGTACCTTACTTGAGTAGCAAGTTCAACATATTTACATCAGTATATGTTCTAGATAGCATTAGTTTTTAGTTGTAAATGTAATTAGACTACTACTGCTTTACTGCAGAAAATGTTGCCACTTTCTTAAATAGATGGCTATGAAATTTCATGAAATCATTATGCCTTCTCAATTACACTCCAATTTTGAGTAGGAAAAAAAATAGCATTTATTTATTTTTAAGTTTAATGCAATGAATAACTAGTTTATGAGATGGACTGCATTTATACCTAATATTTGAAATCCAGTAAAGTTTACTTTATTGCTAATCAACCTTGAATTAAGCTTTTTAAAACATACATTTATTTGTTTATTTATTTATTTATTTATTTATTGTTGGTCCTGGGGCTTGAACTCTGGGCTTAGGCACTGTCCCTCAGCTCTTCAGCTCAAGGCTAGCACTCTACCACTTGAACCATAGTACCATTTCCAGTTTTTGGAGTGGTTTACTGGAGATAAGAGTCTCACAGCCCTTCCTGTCCAGGCTGGCTTTTAACCATGATCCTCAGATCTCAGCTTCCTGCGTAGCTAGGATTACAGGTGTGAGTCACCTTGCCTGGCTGGAATTAAGCATTGTTGTTTGTTTAGTTTACTCTTATTTTAGTCAACAAATAAATGTAGGAGTTATGTATTTATTTTAAAATATTTGTCATACAACTGGTCCTTTATATTAAAAATTTTATTGTTTTGAATTTAATTTCAATCAGACAAGTTAAGAAGGCTAGGTCCTTAAATATTTTAGGGGCAAATATTTTAAAACTTTAAAGCAAAATATATTTGTATTAAATAAGATTATTTTGTTGATTCTTTCTATGTTTTTGGGGGGATTCTAATTAATTTAATTCTGATTTAATTTGAATTATTTCTTTCCATCTACTGGATTGGGCTTTATCTTGCTGCTCTTTTTTCAAGGAGGTTCAGATGTCTCATTAAATTGTTGGTTTCAGATCTCTCCAATTTGTTGATATAAGAACTCAGAGCTATAAACTTGCCTCTGAATAAACTTGCCTCTGAGTACTGCCTTTGCTGTGTCCCAGAGGAGCTGGTAATCAGGCAGATAAGTTGATGTTAGGCAAAATGAACCTCAAGATAAGGACTCAAATGTTTTTTTTTTCTTTCTTGTGATTGTTTCTAACATATTTATAAGATGATTTCTTTGTTGCTTTTTATGTGTCTCCCCCATGGTATAACCCTTGTTTTCACTGTATTTGATGTTGGTATAATTTGGGGAGGAGAAGGGAAAAAACGAATTTTTTAAAAAGGGATACAGGTTGACCCATTGCAACAATGAGTTGTACAAGGCATTATGTCCAAAACAAACTTTACAACTTTGGTGCAAGGCAGTGGGGGAGTGGGGGAGATGGAAAGGGATGTTAAGGGGAAACAAAGGAGGAGGCAACAATGCTTGATAAGAAATGTACTCATTATCTTGCCCATGTAATTGTAACCTCTCTGTATTTTCATAATAAAAAAGATTATTTTTCATAATTTAGACTAACTCTCTAAATAGTCTTTCTGTAAAAATGGTTGTGTAATGAAAATAAATGAAATAAGAAATTACTTTCTCAGTTTACAAGGCTTAAAAACACTAACATGTATCATTTCAGATTATTTAGAAAATACCAGCTTTTGTTAGCTAGTAATCTATGGTAACCATAGATGTTTTGCCTTCTTACCCATTTTTGATCATTCATAGACAAATTGTTTGTTATTCTAGGGGAAAAAATGGAGTTCTGAGTAGAGAAAACTTCTTACAACCTTTCCATACATGATTTTTTTTCAATTATTTTACTGTGGTGAAATGATTATGCAGACTACCATGTTTTGTTTATGTTTTATGGCTTTCTAATTTGTTATTTATTTCTGAATTGAGACTGATATTGATCTTCATGCATTGTAGATGATCATTGTTTAGGGAGGAAATTAGTCTAAGGGTATTATATCAGGAATAAATAGCATGTTTGACAGAAAAAAGAAATCAGTATCTCCACATGAGAATGAAGCTTTCTTCTGTCTTGTCATTTCAAAATGGTTAAAGTGAGAAGAAACATAAGGTGGGTGATTACAGTATGAAGCTTTCTAAAAGCTCAGAGTACTTTGGACATGGATATAAAGAAAAATCTAGTAATTTCAGCAGGTAAGTACTTGACATGGACAAGACCTAAACTAAAGTGGCTGGAGAGTATGATCTTCAAAATCATTTTCAATAAGTAAGGTCGAAAAGGACTTTCACACTACACATACAAATAAAAGCTTAGTCTTCCAAATTTTAATTGCAAAGCTTATTGTTTCAAAATGTTTCCATTACCACCTGAAATGTGGTTTTTATTATTTTCTGTATATACAATGAAGAAAAATTCAGTCCTAACTACAAAGTTGAAGCAAACATTAATTTTTATAGGCACATTTGAACATATATGTATATGTCAACAAAAGTGATAGATACTCAGTTAATATGGAAATATAAATTTTATGTACTTGCTATCAGGATATCCTAGAGAGAGCACAAGTGACACACAGCATTTAAAATCCATGTAGGAGTTTTAAACAGTATGTCTCTTAAGCTTCTCCAATGATTCTCATAAGAGTGTTTTCAGTCAATTATAAGTGACATGTGTTTCTTGCATTTTTGCTACTTTCGCACCATTTCAGAAGCGTACTGTGATTAGGAGTTATCAAAAAAGTTAATTATCCAATTGAGTTAGGATTCAGATAGGATGACAGAAATCATCCATTCTCACAGTGGGATTCATAGAAGGAGTTACTTAGGTCGAAGACGTCACTTGTCCAATACTGCTATTCGATTATGATAAATAGCATGTTAGTATTAAGATTTATGACAGATATATAATAGAAATCTTAAGCTATTTTTCTTGTCTTGGATTTAGAACAGAAAAGCAGAGAATACAATATTAAAGTGAGAATACAATATTGAGAAGTTACTACTTTTCTATGTTCATACTAAAAATACTGAAATATGTGCAGAACTAGGAAATTATATATGATAACTATGATAAGGTGTACTATTGCACAAAATTTTAAATGTATGATAAAAGTGGGAATAGCAACAGAAAGAAATATCGCTCATTTTGGGGGGGGTGGTCTGTCATGGGGCTTGAACTCTGGGCCTGGGTGCTAGCCTTGCACTCTTTAGCTAAATGCGAGCGCTCTATCTCTTAAGCCACAGTGCCACTTCCGGTTTCTAGTGGTTTATTGGAAAGAGTCTCATGGACTTTTCTGCCCAGGCAGGCTTTGAACTGTGATCCTCAGATCTCAGCCTATTGAGTAGCAAGGATTACAGGCATGAGCCGTTGGCACCCAGCCGCTCTTCTTATCATAACTTAGTATACCCTGCCAATAAATCTCAGCATAGCTTTATCATAATCTATCATAACTGCCACAAATATATTCAGATTGTTCAGAAATATTTTATATGAAAATGGTATAAATGCAACAGGAATGTTTATAATTGTTTCCATCACAATTTATTCTGAAAGTGATCATACACTAAAATTTTACAATATTTAAAAAATTCATAAATTTTAATTAAGTTAATTTTGGTAGTTGCAGATTTGACTGCAGTAGTAAGCAGAGAGAGAGAGAGAGAGAGAGAGAGAGAGAGAGAGAGAGAGAGAGAGAGAGAGAGAGAGAACTCTCATGACACTTAGCCCAATTTCTAAGGCTAGGAGTATCTTCAAAACGGCAGTGTCTCATCCCAGTCAGGAGTTTTACATTAGAATATAGATGTAGACAATGCCACCATCATCCCCAGCTCTCACCTATTCCTACTCTCCAAGGCTTTCCTCGTCCTTGGCAACAACAACCTATTCCTCATAATATTTAAAGTTGATATATGAAACAGGCATTGTGATAGGACTATCTTAAAGAAATAAAATTTAAGCAGTATATCCATTACTGTTTTGCTGGGACATGAATTTACCTTAACAGATAGCTTTTTTTTTTTTTTTTTAGATTTTGAAACATCAACCAATATATAATTTTAGTTTTATTCCTTACTTTAAAAAGAGACCTCATTATAATTTGGAATAAAATTTCAGGAAGTTCATGGGACAAACCAATGGAATTCAGGGAGCGGTTAATATTATTTATCAGTGAAAAGTCCATAGAAATGTAAATGACCACTTTTGCCCTGTTTTGCTCAAAAGTTCAATGACCCTTAAAACATAATGCTGATTTAATTTATAGTGGGATGAAATAATGTACAGAAAATTGATTTTAATCTTTTCCTACACAGAGTGATTTTTCTCTATTAAGACAGCAGGGTCATAATGTGTAGGAGTAAGTATTCAACATGACTGACAACAACCAGGTTCTACTTGCACTAATTAGTGACAACCAATGTAAAAATCAACATACCTAATGATATAGTGTCACTCAAATCTGTGTCCTGGCATACCTTTTTTCATTTTGCTCCATCAACAATGATTATTTTTTGAGTTTAAGGGGAGAGGACATCTCTGAGACAAATGATAAAATTATTTTACAAAACAAATGAGAGGCAACCATTCCATCATTCAAATATAGAATGTAATACATACTAGCCATTTTTCTAATAAGTGGAATATAGCAGCATACAAAAAAGAAAATTATTCTCTCACAGTAAAATTTGTAATATTTCATCCTTTGTGTATGTGAGAAAAAAATAATAAAAAAGAAATGTAGAATTTTTTGTTATTTTTCAGTTTGAAAATTTCGGTATGAAAATCATGAATTGAGTCCAATATTCAACTAGGCATATTTTATTTAGTGGAGACTATCTAATGAGGGCAGGGGAAATAATAAACAGTATATACATTTGCTTTTTACAGCAGAAATATGATATCTGTGGTAAACATTAATAAGAAAAGCCAGCAGGACAATATCACATGCATCATAAAAATAAACACACACACACACACATACATGCACACTCAAGATTTCTTTCCTCCATTATGTCATTTTCAGGAAGATGACTAGCACTGAAAATTGTGTTAAGTAAAATAAGCCAGACTGAAAAAGACATACCTAAAGACGTATCTAATATCCTCTTTCATATGCAGAATCCAGACCAAATAAAGAAGGAAAAAGATTGAATGACACTAGTGTGAAATGAGAGTTTCAACCAGCAGGTTGAGAGAATAAGGGAGAATATGAAAATGAAATGGCTATAACCAAAGTATTTACTATGCATATATGCGAATACAATGAGTAGGTAGAAAAGAATGAATAAAAGAGAGGCTGAATTTGATCAAATTATTTTAATAGGATGTATTAAATATAACATTGAAGCCCCTTTTAAAATTAATAAATACTAATAAAACATTGTTGTATTCCTATGGTCAGACCACATAATGAATAACCAGTGTCTCAAATTCCTGTTTTTGCCTTCTTTCTTAATTTGTCAAAGATAGTTAATCAATATCAATATCATGCATTTGTTTTTTTTATTTTTATTTTTTGTGAACATACTGTACAGAGGGGTTACAATTACATGGGCAAGATAATGAGTACATTTCTTATCAAGCATTGCAGCCTCCTCCTTTGTTTACCCTTCACATCCCTTCCCAGCCTCCCCCCCCCTCCCAAATCTCCTCCCCCTCCCACACCAAAGTTGTAAAGTTCGTTTTCGACATGACAACTTGTACTTCTCATTGTTGCAACGGGTCCACCTGTATCCTTAAACGACTTGTTTTTCCCCATCTCCTCCACAAATTATACTGACATCAAATATAGTGAAAGCAGGGGTTATACTGTGGGGGAGGGACATACAAAGCAACAAAGAAATAAACTTATAAATGCATTAGAAACAAATGCATGAAAGAAAAAAACATTTAAATACATATCTAAGGGTTCATTTTCCTGACATCACATTATTCTGACCTTTTCTGCTTGACTCATACATATACTAGATATTGCAAATAAGGGAAACCATGGGACCTATGTTTCTTTGGGCTTGGCTTACTTCACCATGCATTTGTTTTAACAATATAATCTCTCTCCCTCCCCCCTCCTGCCTGCCTTTCTCTCTCTCTCTCTCTCTCTCTCTCTCTCTCTCTCTCTCTCTCTCTCTCTCTCTCTCTCTCTCATTCTCTCTCTCTCTCTCTCTCTCATTCTCTCTCTCTCTCTCTCTCTCTCTCTCTCTCTCTCTCTCTCTCTCTCTCTCTCTCTCTCTCTCAATTTTTGTGCCAGTCTTGGAGCTTGAGCTCAAGGTCTAGATGTGTGTTGCTCCTGGGCTGTTTTCCTCGACCACTTGAGTCACTGCTCCATTTTTTTGTAACTAATTGGAGATTAGAATCTCATGGACTTTCCTGCCCAAGCTAGTTTTGAACTGTGATCCTCAATCTCAGAGTGATGATTAGCTAGGATTAGAGGCTCCTAACTAATAATATAATCTGTTCATGGTTTATCGAAAAAAATATTTATATATAATAGTAGCTTGGCATATTATTATCTGCCAATAAATAATATATAATTTTGTCTTACAGAAACTAGGAAATCAAACAGACATTTTGTGATTTTTATTACACATTCATATTCACATACTTTCTTAGTCCTTTTTGATATTTGGTCATCCTATCCTCATCTCACACCAAAATTAAAGTGAATTTGTTCAATCTGGATGGCTCACACAAGTTATTCTATTTACTCAGGAGGCTGATGATTCAGGCTCGAAACAAGCTTGGGCAGAAAATTCTCTGAAACTCTTACCTCTAATTAGCTGCCAAAAAGCAGGAGTGGAGCTGAAGTTCAAGTGGTATAACATTTGCTAGCCTTGAACAAAAGAAACTAAGAGACAGAGATCATATCCTGAGTTAAAGATGCAGGACTGCCAAAAATATCTCTCTTCTGTTTTTATTAGTACTCATTTTACTTAATTTTGATAGCTTCATTAAAAACTGTAATATACAAAATAAAAAGTCATGTGATATTAATATAAAGTTCTGCCCTAATACACATCTATTTTAAGCAACTACCTGAAGTGACTCCTATAAGACTAATTCCTTTCTCAAACTTTGCATCTCCTAATTAATAACATTTTAATCAAAAAATTAAATGTGTAACACTCCACTATATCATATTCTTGTTATCACTGGCAAGGCTGTTGTAGAAGCATGAACAATATTCTCATTAGTGACAGAAAGCACAGACTTTGCAATACATAGTTACTTTCATGACTATTGTTTGGTGATTTAGAAGAATTGATAATTTAAGTCAATTAGTGTAGAATTCTTCATTTCACTCAAATATTTAATACATGCTAAGTATTTATGAATTTTAAACATGTTAGTGATTTTCTAGGCTATTGATGTATTTCCAAGGAAACTTTAAATTCAAATCATAAGATGAAAACAAAGAAAAAAAAGAAACAAAGCTTGCAATTAGATAATTTAATTCAGTGTGTTGAGGACTTCCAGGAAAAAAAAGAAAAAAGAAATTATTTGACTAAGCCAAAATGTGAAGTCACTTTTTCTCACTTGACAGTAGATCAGCATAATCAAAGTAAAGTCCTCTTTGGAGAGCTGTGAACATAATGGAAAGGCAAGTAATATATTTACTATGCTGTAATAGAATATTTTCTAATAACACTCATGTTGAAGCATTGCCAAGGCTTTTGTAAGACATAATGGAAAGGCTGCACTAGTATGAATAAGAAACGATGATTCTCTCTAGGAATAAAGTGAATGATAGAATTCTTTATTACCACTGCCAGAAAATTTATATTGACAAGTATACCCATATAATTCATGGCATGACATAAAATATTGTATTTGTCTCGTCAAATAAGGGAGTATTTTAACTTAAGACAAATTGCACTTTTCAAGCTGGTTGAGTCTTCATAGATCATTGATCAAAGTTCTAATCAAGACTGATTTTCAAATGTTAAAAATAAGCTTTCAAACGCTGTGATTTTTTTTTTTTAGTTTTAAACAGTTGCCCTGTTTTCAAGATGATTAAGAATTAAAATGAGATTCTTTATGAGGGAAAGGCTTTTTATAATATTATTTTATTGGGTTAGGATGCTTTGTATGAATGTTGCTTAGTTTGTAGAAGAAAAACAATTTTGAGATGCTCCACTTAGCAAGAATTGAACATGAAAATTGTAGCATTCATGGAGATATTTTAATCACTCCTCTCACCTGAATCATGATATTAACAAAAATAGTTCACTGAATGATCTCATTGAGATTTCAATAGTTTGAGTCAGCAAAGCGTGGATTAAAATAACAAAGATATGTTAATTCAGACCAACTGCCATTTCTTTTTATGAACACTGAAATGAATTATTCTAGGATAAACAACATCTTCCAAGCAGCTATACTCAAAACATAGTAATTCCATGTTAATTATAACATATTTATTAACTAATAGTATTCAGGAAAAAAGTACAGTTATGAAAATTGCATTGATATAAATAAATTAACTAAGGAAAATGGTTATATTTTATTTGTGAAAAATACATCTCTTAAATAAAAGAAACCAACCTATCTTGTTATTTACAAATCTTGATTTTTATATTTATTTCATTGTAATGCCAAAACTCAATGAGAAGTAAATTTGTATCAATACTTTACAATTATATTTTAATTTATATATATATTCATATATTTAAGTATAATTTTATTATTTTTATTTTAGTATAATTTTACTTATATATAACTTATATACACATATAGTATAGTTTATATCTGTATATACATTTATATATTTCTGTCATAATCTATATCCATATATCAATTATATTTATATTATAATTTGATCAGCATGTATACACAAATGGAAAAGTTTATAAATATGAATACTTTTATATAGAGAAGGAGTTTTAATTTTTGTGTCAAACAAAAGTATCTTCAAACCAAAATATATATAATAATTTTTATTTTATTTATGTATTTATTTATTTATTTTGTTGTTGGTGGTGGTGGTGGTGATCATTGGGCTTGAATTCTGGGCCTGTGCACTGTCCCTGAGCTCTTCAGCTAAAGGCTGGTGCTCTACCACTTGAGCCACAGCACCACTTCTGTTTTTCTGGTGGTTAATTGGAGATGAGTCTTCCTGCCTTGGCTGGCTTTGAACTGCAATCCTCAGATCTCAGTCTCCTGAGTAGCTGGGATTACAGGAGTGTATACATATATATATATATATATATATATATATATATATATGGACTAACCCAACACATAGAAATGACAACTATTTAGACTTAGAGTAACTTGGAATTTGAGCCATTATAAGTTTTGTAGATAGAAAAAAAACTAATACTCATGTCAAACTGCTCAACGGTGATTAAATTGATTTACATGGTAAAGGGCAAAAGGGTACAAATGGAATCGCATTCCCGATCAAGTAGTCTAACAGCAGTGATTATTTTGAATTATACTTGGTTGCCACTGTAATCACAGGACAACTTCGTTGTAAAAGTAGAAGAATGAGAAATGTTAGTGTATCTGACTTACAAATAAATCCTCTTTTTTATTAAACTAAGAACAGAGCCTGTATCCCTCATCTTACCTTCATCCCCCATCAAAAATACATATTGGTATGCTTTTTCTAACATCGGTATGATATTGTCTTAGGCCATAGATACGGATACAGATTTATATAAGACTCTTAGATGTGTTGCTAATTTCATGTATATCACAGGGGTATCTCCCAACAGTTGGGCTGTACCAGAAAAGTAAGTCAAATTTCATTCAAGAGTTCAATTTTTGAGACTTTTTTTTAACCTCGAAGAGTAGGTTAAAAAAAGTCTCAAAAGTTGACCCATTGCAACAATGAAATGTCCAAGACATTAAGTCGAAAAATGAACTTTACAACTTTGGGGGGGGGCCTGAGGGATGGTAAGGGGAAACAAAGGAGGAGGCAACAATGCTTGATAAGAAATGTCCTCATTACCTTGCCCATGTAATTGTAACCCCTCTGTATGGTATTTTCACAATAAAAAACTTATTAATATATATAAAAAAGAGTTTATCAGTTAATAGAAAGAAGTGAAGAGCATGTGGTAAGCTGGAATAAGATATGTATATGATAACTTCTTAACCAACATAAAAGAGTTTATAGTTTGTAAAAAAATCAAAAAACAAAAAATAACAACAACAAAAAAACCCTCCAAAATCTGAAAACTGCCCAGGCTACAATACGAGCTGCCAAAATTTGAGCAAAGAAAAAAAGCTAACGATTGATGTAACATGGATAATCTAAAAATCTTCCAATAATACTAAGTGCAAAATATATTGGCTTTGAATACCAGGAAGGTTTCAAAATGCACAGCAAGATTTTCTACATATTCCCTAAGGAATTATACAAATGTTAAATTTCAGCAGTGAACACTTTACAGATATTCTAGAATATCCTTTAGTAAATTGTTATGTGTATAAAGAAAACAATTCTACTACATATCTATACTAAGCTAAATAATGACCATAGAAACATACCAGAACCTAATCACTGGTATCTATAAATAGGATTTATTTTTGTCTGTTGTGGGGTTTGAACTCTGGGCTTGGGAACTGTCCCAGTGCTCTTCAGCTCAAGGTGAGCTCTCTAGTGCTTGAGCCATAGCGCCACTTCTAGTTTTCTGGTGGTTTATTGGAGATAAGAGTCTTACAGACTTTCCTGCCCAGGCTGGCTTTGAACCATGATCCTCAAATCTCAGCCTCCTGAGTAGCTAGGATTACAGGCATGAGCCACCGACGGCTTATAAATAGGATTTTATGAGGGGAAACAGGATTGGATCTTGTAGATTGTTGAAGTAGCAACCACAAATATCCTTAAAAGAGAAAGAGAAAAACATTGTACTTAAGGAAAAATAACAAATACAGATGTGCTAATCAACATGATGGGACTATAGACAAAACTAGTCTTCACCCACCAGATGATGGGTGAAGTCTATATTAGAGAGAGAGAGAGAGAGAGAGAGAGAGACAGAGAGACAGAGAGAGAGAGAGAGAGAGAGAGACAGAGACAGAGACAGAGAGAGAGAGAGAGAGACAGAGAGAGAGACAGAGAGAGACAGAGGTGAGAGGGAAAGAGAATAGTCTTGCTGATTTCTTAAAATCTATCTAAAGTTGATACTCCTTTATATCATACTATTTAACATATATTTCCCTATGTTGATATTTAAATACTAAGTTGATACCATTTGATAAATAGGCATATAATTTGATTTGTTTGAAATGGAAATGTAGAAAAACATTTAAAAATTTTTGAATCAAAATACAATTGATATTCTAGATATGAATAATTAAGACAGGTGACATAAATCATGAAATGATAGTAATTTTGATATTATTGTTAGCAATTTAAGTATTACAATGTCTATAAATTAATTAAAAATAAATGACTACAACTCTCTCTCACTCTCTCTTTTTTATCAGTTGTGGAGCTTGAACTCTAGGCCTGGGTACTGTCCCTCAACTCTTCAGCTCAAGGCTAGTACTCTACTACTTGAGCCACAGTGCCACTTCCAGTTTTCTGGTGGTTGATTGGAGATAAGAGTCTCACAGACTTTCCTTCCAAGGCTGGCTTTGAACTTCGATCCTCAGAGCTCAGCTTCCTGAATAGCCAGCATGAGTCACCAGTGCCTGGCTATGACTAAAACTCTTATGCCACAAGTGCTATCAAATACAAAGTAGAAGTAGACATTTGTAGAACTAAAATCACTGGAGATATTTCCTTAGAGAATTTGGATGTCTGGAATATTACAGATGGAGATGTTAAAGTAGTGATGGTCATGTGATTTTTTACACACATGCTTTGCACCCAGAGAGAAATGGTAAGAATCTGAACATATAATTAGATGTTTAGAAATGAATAGAATCTAGAACTGACTCCCAACATGTCTTTTTATCTGGAATGGAGTTGCAATGTGTATAAAATATGGATTGTTCATAATGATTAGGTCAAACCCGGACTGCCAGTGCTGACATTCAAGCTAAGACTCTGTTGCCATAGATTCAAAATGAGAGTAACAGTACATTTTTCATAAGGGTGCTTGGACTAAACTGAACAACTCATGATGTATAAACAATGAAAAATCAATTACTATATCCATCCTTATTTTAATCTTCCACATATATACATATATTTGCGGCATATAATACTATGCCCAATATACAAACACCTAAACATGTCAATTAATGTAGCCCCCAAATATGTAAATTTATGTCCCTCTAAAATAGAGTAGCAACAAGTACGTATCACTAAAAATCCAAACATATTAGTTTGATTTAATACTAAATCTTACTTATATTCTTCATAAAATTACGTGACCAAGTAGAATGTAACTCAGATAAGATTTATTGTCAGTAGATTAATTTTAAGAAATGTGCTGCTTGATATAGAAGATAATATTTGTAAATACACTTTTAATCTGTGAATAAAAAAATCACAGCCCACTGTATGGTGACTGTATGAGTCACCAATAATACTTCCAAATGGAGTAGGCAATTGTATCACTGTGATGATTTTACATTACAAAATAATAACACTGGAAGAGATGACATTGTTCAAAAAGAAATGTACTCATTATCTGAGTTATCAAACTGTAACCCCTCTGTATATCACCATTACAATAATAATAAAATAAATATGAGAAAATGATACTATTTTAATGCAAATTATTTCAAGTTACTTGTTTGTATTCCCTCTCTTCTATTGCCCTTTCACTTTTTCTTCCTGTTCCAATCCTCTCACTTGAGATGCTAGTTTTGTGTTGTGTTTATTCACTTTTCTTCTCAATCAAATATGAAAATTCTCAAATGGTTTATGATAAGCGATCAAATGAGAAAAACAAAATATTTTTCCACTTGAATTTAAGGTTTCACAGACACTTACTAAGTAAATACATTTCTCTATAAGGAAATGGTCTGTCCAAAGAGAGCTGAAAAATATACACAGGTACACTGGGAAAGAAAGATAACTCTGTAATTTCCTGGTCTTAGTCTAATGCTTCTGATGCTGAACAATCAAATAACAAAGGTATCATCTTCTTTATTAGTTATATTAACTGTACAAAAGAGTTTCATTGTAGTGTTGGTAAGTCTATGGCTATGCCAAAATTACTGGGGCAGCTTGTGAGATTTTTTTGTATTGCTTTGTTTTTGAAATGGAGTATCATCTTCAATATAGATTAAAACATAAAATAAATGACCGGCATTGCATGATAGGTCTAATGAAAATTGTCATAGGGTGGAGAGTATCTTCATTAATGGAATAAAATGGTAAGTTAAAATTCTTGAATACCTAAAATGTCTACATTTAAACTCATGTAAATGAACATTTAGCACTCCTCAATAATACTTAACCACATGTACAAGTGAGAAGCAATAAAATTTCTTTGATTATTTCTAAGGAAATTGTTTTTTCTACCTTAATGGCTTTGTACCTACAAAATTTCATTTCAATATTACTTGATAATGAATAACAGGACAAGGAAAATGTAATTTTAAATGAATGTATTAACTTCCATTTTCTTCCAAATTTTAGAAATAGACTAACCTACACTAATTTTTGTTCTCTTTCACAAAGTAGTCTACTAGATTAATTCAAATTTTGTTTTAAAGTACATTAACATTTTTATCACATATTGGTTATATTTAAAGATATTTTTATAAACATTTTACCTGCTCACATAATTTTTTTTTCCTATCCAGATATAAATGACTTAGTCATGGAAGTGATAAAGGCTTTTAAAACAAAGAAGTGAAAAAAATGTTGTTGCTTGAGCTCTTACAGCTCAAGACAAGTGCTCTACCACTTGAGCCACAGCGCCACTTCTGATTTTCTGATGGCTAACTGGAGATGAGTCTCATGGATTTTCCTGCCTTGGCTGGCTTTGAACTGCGATCCTCAGATCTCAGCCTCCTGAGTCACTAAGATTACAGGAACTAGCGCCCAGGAGCATATGATAATTTTTAACAACAATTTTAACTAGAATACCAATCTTCACATTTTTATTATTATGTATCTATCATTCATATTTTGCTGTACAATTAGCTAGAGAGACGTGACGTTCTGTTCTCCTGTAGTTTACTAGCATAGTTTTCACTGTTACAAAAGTCCAACACACAATGAACAAAATGGATTTTAAAGTCAGCTATTGCCCAGGAAGACAAAGCTTCCATTGGAATGATTCCCATTTGGACAGTCATAACTACGATATTAAAGAAACAACCCTTGCCTGACCTGCTGTTGATTTAACCATAGGCTGGTGACACCTCTCTTAAGAGCCTCGCATCATTCCATCATTCAAGATTTGTACAGGACAGATGTTTTCCATCCGAGTGATAGTATTTTTACACTGCTTTCATTAAACTGTCATTTTTTTAAACTGCTTCAATTTCAGGACCCTTTTATCGCTTTGTTAACTTTAATGTATCTCTCCTTACCTTGGATGACAGAAAGGTGGCCCTGACTTTAATTGTGTGTAGACATGCCAGATATTGGACCCTCCAGCATACAGTAACTCTGGAATGGCTCCTAATTGTGAATCGCAACATTAGAACAAGAATCAGGGTAAAGATCAGTAGTAATTCATGGCTTGGAGACAGAGAAGTTCTATGTATATAATAAAATGATTTGAAGTAAAACATTTATGTGATACACTTTGAAACAATCAATAGCTTTGATATATTAGTGCAATTGAAAGAATTGTTCATGTAGCATAAAATAAATGTCTGACAGAAATTAAACAGATGTTGGAAAACCAACAGCTGTGTGGCAAATTTGGAAAACACCCTCAAAACAATTTCACTAAATTATTATTTCTACATTTTTCTTTTTAATGAAGAAGTTTAGGGTGCCCATTTTATATGACTTTCATGACTATGTAGTTTGATTTTTCTATTAAAATATTTTTCTATTTTCTTTGCAAAAGGTAGAGTCATTAATACCTTTATTCATATGCATGCCAAAAGATGGGCAACTTATTTATCCTTTATTTAAAAATTATAAATATATCACCATTTTTAGCATTAATTATTATTATTATTATTATTATTATTATTATTATTATTATTATTATTATTTTAAGTTGTACTGGAGTTCCTATTTAACAAAGCAGTTTAGGAATACAATGCATCTTGCTTGTTCAATGTCATGCCTTGCAACATTTTTACCCATCCCTTCTTTACTCACCCCTTCCCTCAGTCTTCTTAATTTTGTAGGATATACAACAAATTCTTGTTATTTATTTATTTTTGTTGGTTGTGGTTCTTGAACTCGAGGCCTGAGTGGTGTTCATGAGCTTTTTCGCTCAAGGTTGATGCTTACCACTTTGAGCCACAGCTCTGTTCTAGGTTTCTTGGTGCTTAATTGGTGATAAGAGTCTCATGGACTTTCCTGCTCTGGATGTTTTTTTTTTAATTTATTTTTCTTGTAAAGGTAATGTACAGAAGGGTTACCGTTTTTTTGTTTTTGTTTTTTTTAACCATGATCCTCAGTTATCAGCCTCCTGAGTAGCTAGGATTACAGGCTTGAGCCAGCAGAGCCTGGCTACATCAGCTTCATGATTGCATTCTCTCTCTTCTCTCCATTCCTCTACTTGTTTCCCCTTGACCCTACCCCAGCCCTTTGATGTACTTGCTTCCTGGTGTTTACTTTAAATTTTGACATCGTCTTTCTAAGGAATTACACTATGTAAGTTCTCCCTTTAATCTACCATGTTTCAGTTAATATGTGTATATACACTTGCATATCACCCAATGTATTTACTTATAAGTTTATAAGGTAAATCTAAGAGCCCCCTGTGATTCTGGGCCACATCAGTTCATTTCAATTTTGCTTGGGAAAAAGTAACAAGCATAAAATTCTGTTTAAATATAATGTAATAATCTGGAAATGTGTGATCCAAGTGTACATATTTTAGAAAATGACAAAAGAGCAAAATAAAAAGAAAAAAACAAAAACTGTGCTTAATACTAAAGTTTTTGTTCCTTGAAATAGGATAATAATGCCAAATTATATCCTATATTTCATTGACTGAGTTAATTTAGAATTATCATTCAATTATATACAGCCCTGTACTACAATTTAACTATATGATAATGGTTCATCATCAAGTGTCTATTAATGAAAACCACCCTACCTATAACATAATGTATAATTTCATATATTCAAAATAACCTCCATATAATAAAACATTAATTTTTGTTTTAATCATAACTAGGAATCTTTTATGCAAGTAATAACTCCAAGATTATATTTTCACACAAGAAGATGCAACTAATCTCTCAATAAGTTCACAAAGTTTCTAAAATTTATTTTCTATGTGCTCCCAACTTAAACTTTAAATCAGTTTTTGTGACTGACTTTGATCATAAACAAGATGAGCAAAGTTCTGATTAATATAATTTCTTCCCACAAACATTTACTGGATCTTTCAGGTGTCCAGTCTCTGTACCAAATGTTGGATAAATAAGGAATTAAAAGAAAGATGTGGTGGCTGGGATGTATCTCAGTGGCAAAAACATTTGCCTATCAAACTTGTGTAAATATAGTAATTGGGACTTAAAGTTATCAAATACTTCATGCCAGGCTGAATTATTTTAATATATAATGTGCCATGTAATATTTTCTAGTTACAAATTATTTAATTTGGTATTGCTTAGTATGAGATCATTCTATTAGTCACCATTATTTTAAAGGCGATTAGTAGATAATGGGACAAAGAATAGAAATAACAAAAATATTGTCAATTGATATAGAATATGTTGTTCATCTTTTAGTAGTGCTTGGTATTGAAGTCAGGACTTCACACTTAATCAGACTGCTTTTTAGGCTGGTGCTACTACTTGAGCAGTATATTGAAGCTGGCTTTTTAATGGTTATTTAGGAACTAAAGTGTAGCATATTTTTCTACTTGGACTGGCTTGATTGTCTGACTGTCAGCCTCATAAGTAGGTAGAATGACACAATGAGCTATATCCTACTTGTGGCTCTTTTTTGTTTGTTGTTTCTGTTAACTGGAAATAAGAATCATGTGGAATTCTATTTTTTTTTAACTTGGGCTGGCTCCAAACCACCATGATCTTCAGATCTCCAACTCAGAAGTTGTTAAAATGATAGCCATCAGCACCACACGTACACACACCTGAACTGTTTGATGCCTTCCTTACTCTTCACTGGACATTCTTTGCTTCTTATTTTTGCACCAGTCTTGGGGCTTGAACTAGTTCCTGGGCATTATTCCTAACGATTTTTGCTCAAGCCTAATTCTCTGACACTTGAATCACAGCTCTACTTCCAGTTTTTAGGTGGTTAATTCTAGATAAATCTCATGGGCTTTCCTGCCTGAGCTGACTTAAACCCTTGATCCTCAGACCTCAGCCTCCTGGGTAGCTAGGATTATAGGTGTGACCCACTGGTGCATGGATCACCTTGCCACATTTTTATTCCTTTCTTAGTAACACACCAGTATGCCTTTTACATATATTTTATCTTGGAAGACATCACTAGAAAAGCCAATACCAACTGCCATCCATTATGTACTCCATCTCATTCCTTCATTTATTTCTTCTCTATTCTATGCTACAAAAACTCACTCTGATATAATAAAAATGAATTGAAACACACGAGAAATGCTGTCAGTAGCTAAAGTGACATCACATTAAATGACAAGGAATTTGTTAGTGGGATATCCCGGTAAGATCCATCCAACACCTTATTTCATGCTGAAAAAAAGAGAAGGAATTTAGTACAAATTGAATCATCCTCTCTAAGAAATGAGACTCTGAATAAGTAGAAACAAAGGACAGCCAGTGGGTATTAGGTTGTGCAGCTGCCAAAGATAAAATTTCTGCTCCAAGGCATATTCATTTCTTCAGTTAAGTGCTACTTGAACTAATAGCAATTTCTTAGGTGAAAAGAATTTTGATCCTTTTCTTATTTTTCCATTATGGAGTTTTGGCATTTCATCAATTGGCATATCCTACCACAGAGTGCTGAAATGTTTTGAAGGTTTAACACAAAATATGGAGAGATGCTGTTGTCTATAAAATAAACCATCAGTTCAGACTGAGATTTTTTTTTCAACAGGAGTGAAGTTGATTACTTGGCATCAATCCCTTCATCACAAATACCACTGAAGAAAGACTGTGAACAAAACTGAAGGACAGTGGAGCCCGTAGGGAAATAATGAAGTATAAGTACTGTAGAGAGCAGCCAGAAATGGAATAATATTTCTTCTGGGAGGATCTCAATAATAACAACCTATGAATGATGGGATTTAATGCAACTGGCAAAAACTCTGGAAGAAGAATAAAAAACACTACCCTGTAAAGGATTCTGTTTCACATGCCCTATCTCCTTTTCCTTCACAGACCATTTGAGTTCTCCTTCTCATTATTCCTCTTTTCAGACAACAATAAATATTCATGCAAAGACAAATTTATGCCAAGGACTAAAAGACACATCTATGGAGAGGACAGTGTCTAATTTAGAAAAGGACAAACCTTTTGTAAATACAAATAGTAACAGCAGAGGTAAAATAACAACAACAAAAACATGGATAATGTTCTATATGGAGATCTTTTTACCCATGAAGTTAGCCAAGGAAGTGTGTACATAGGAGGTGTCATTGTGCATACAGTAATGGGGTCATAAGGTTTTTCCAGATTCAAATTTGGGAAAGAAAATCCCAACTAAAAAGGTCATGTATAGTTGCAAGTGGAAAACACATGCCGTGGCAAGATTCTGAACAGCCTTACAGATTATACAAAAGAATATGTATGCTAGCCAGGTGCTGGTGGCCTATAATCCTAGCTACTCAGAAGGCTGAGATTTGGGGATCGGGGTTCAAAGCCAGCCTGGGCAAGAAAGTCTGTGAAACTCTTATCTCCAATAAACCACCAGAAAACTGGAAGTGGTGCTATAGCTCAAGTGTAGAGTGTTAACCTTGAGTGAAGAGCTGAGGGACTGCGCTCAGGCCCAGAGTTCAATCCCCATGAGTGACAAAAAAAAAAAAAAAAGAATATGGATGCTATGTGAATATGAGGAACAGCAAACAAAGAGTTTTGTACAAAAGAAATGCAATATGGGTGTACTTTTAGTAAAGAATAAGTGAGAAAAATAAGATTTTAGGGGTAAATTGAGACTATCAGGATTAAATTACAATTATGTAATTATCCAGATGTGACAACAAAAGATAATGAAAAGTAGACTAATTCAAGTAGTGCAATGAATAGTAATTGGTATTAGATTGAGTGTAGCCAAAGAGAGCAGTGGAAGTGGAAAATATTCAAAAATTCTACTCTTACATAAATGATATTAATTCATTGGCAGATAAAGAAGATACACACTAGATTTTGATTTTACAGGTACATCACATTCGTTCTATACTCAGAAATATATATCTTGCTGGCTAAATATATAAAGATAAGCAAAAAGTCTTTGAAACCTTCATGGAAGGTAGAACTTGGAATTTTAAATTGTCCATAAATACAGGTATTTGTGAAGTACTTTCAGACCATCAATGATATTTATTAAGAATTCCAAAGATAACCATAGATCTTCCCTATGACCCAGCCATAACACTCCTGGGCATATACCCAGACCATCACAAGCCAGGACACCATATATACATCTGTACATCCATGTTCATCGCTCCACTATTCACACTAGACAAGTTGTGGAAACAGCCCAGATGCCCTACAATAGACAAATGGATCAAAAAATCTGTGGTATCTATTAACAATGGAATTTTACATAGTCATTAGAAAGAATCATATTTTATCATTTACAGCGAAATGGATAGACATAGAATAAATCATAAGTGAGGTAAGCCAAATTCTATCATATGTGGGGGCTAAAATACCCTAGGAAGTGATGAGCTGTACAGGATTGTAAGCATTCACACACAGTGAGACGAAAGGAGGGCACTCTTAGGAGAGGAACAGAAAGGCACAATGTCTATGTGCATTGGATCATACAAAATAATATTTATGGAAATGAACTCCAGGAAATAGAAATAGATGGGTTTTTTGTTTTTCATTGTCTTTTCCTTTTATTTTGTTTGTTCATTCATTTGTCTTTGGGAGTGTAAGAGAAGGCACAGAAATGGAGTGACAAAGGTTCAACAAATGCAGCAATCATACTCACTGGATAGTATGTTGAAAATGAACTATACAACTCGTTAGCATTGGAGGACAAAACTGGGAGAGAATGAGGGAAGGGGTGACATAATGCAAAAAGTAATGCACTCTTTACCTAATTTATGTAACTGTAACTCATCTATTTATTACTTTATCATAACAATACAAAATTAAAAGAAATAATTTTCTTTTTCATTTGCCAGAATTTTCATTTACTAAAATCTTAATAATAATATCATACTTAAATGAATAACTGAATGTGGCATAATGCTATCTCTTTCCATTTAACATTATCTGCTAAAGGCAAAAAAACCCACTTTGATTGGCAGGAAGGAAGTCTGTTTCTAGATCTCTCTTTCTCTCTCTGTCTCTGTTTGTCTCTGTCTCTGTGTTTCTCTGTCTCTTTCTGTCTCTGTCTCTATCTCGCTCACTCTCTCATGAGCTTAGGGACCTGGGAATCTTGATTATTCATTATAGCTACCCATTTCTGACTACATAGACATGTTATATAACCATTCTATGAATCAGGAAATAACTCACTCTTGAGGACTTTTTCCTCCATTTTGAAATTACTTCTGATAAGTGGGAACAAACAATGGCAATGTTTTGGTTAAGTTACAATAGGTATACCTCCAAGATATTGCATGTATTAAGTCAAACGATGTATGTGAAATAACTATATGGATTAGTATATTGATGAATGTAACACATTGTTTCAGTAAAAAAATTCAGAGACCACTCTTAGATATCTAACTTTGTATTTCTCCCCTTATTCCTAAAATAAGCCTATGTTTTATATCCCAACAGATACAACTTCTACTTTTGACTTTTCTAAACTTCTTGATTCTCTCCAGAAAGTACAGTCTGCTTAGAGCAGTGAACTTGAGAAAAGTTGCTATTTATAAGAAGAGGACGGAATCTTCCAGTATACAAAAATGTTCTACAGCAGCTGAGCTCAATTTTGAAAGGGGTGATCATTTAAATTTTTGCTTACAATTTTTTTGCAGTTAGGTTACAGTGATATTTGTATTGGTTTCATTCTGAACAGAAGCAAAATTGGAGATTTTATTTACTCAGACAGGAAGTTTCCATTGATTTTCTTGTATGCTAAAGAGGAGGATAAAGGAAATGCAGAAGTTTAAATCTTTGAAAAGTTGTAATCTACTGTATGTCTAAGAATACAGGCATGGTTAATGAATGAGAGTAAGCAAACAGCTCAAATTCCAGGGCCAACAGACATCGTGATCACAACGGTTCTCTCAAAAAGAAAAGAAACACACATATAGTTGTCAATTTTCCCAAATTCTGGCATGCTCTAAACTGGTCAATGCTATCAATATTCAATAAATATTTGAAATGTTTTTGTTAAAGTATCATCAAAAAACACCAAATTTTTCTTTTTCACCCTGAATTCAAAGCGTGAAGACCTTTCCCTTGAGACCAAAAAAAAATGAGAGTGGTAATTTTTCAAAGTAACATTGAGATTAAAATAATTTATTAATAATTTAACCTTATGTATATCAGAGATCTCCTGGAATGCTAGTTGTACTAATTCATGAAATGCGATTTCTGATTTTTATTAGATAGATAGATTTTATATAGAAAATTTACACTCATGAAAATGGAGTATTCCTTAATTGGTTTGAGGAGGACCAGAGAGGAATTACATGGGATCTGCATTAATGAAAACATGTAAACTTGTTTTACTGACAAATATTTTATGAATTTAAATGAACAATAGCAGCAAACTTTAGGAGATGGACTCGATGAGAAAATGGAAGGGGTGACACTAGTCAAGGTGAATTGCACACTTACATGGATATGTTAAAATATTCTTGTACAACTACTTTAAAATAATATAAGAAAAAGTTTCAATGTTTAAAAAATCTAAGTAAGCTGGGTGCCGGTGGCTCACGCTGGTAATCCTAGCTACTTAGGAGTCTGAGATCTGAAGATCATAGTCCAAAGACAGCCTGGGTAGGGAACTCCAGGAGACTCTTATTTCCAATAAACCACTAGAAAACCGGACAAGGCTCTGTGGCTCAGGTGGTAGAGTGCTTGCCTTGAGCTGAGGATGCAAGGACAACACCCAAGCCCAGAGTTCAAGCCCTACAACTGACAAAACAACAACAGCCACAACAAAATCTAAGTAAGCATACATTCATAATAAAATTTAATTCATGTAATTTTTTGCCAGAACAGAAGAGAGACTCATGGTTTTATTGATGCATTTCTAAAAATTAAAGAAAAAATTTAAATTATAAGAATTTTTAAAAAAGAAATTAAATTAAAAGAGAAATTATACCACACTTTCCAAGATGTCTTTAGTAGGATAAAAAAAGAAGAAAACTTTAGATCTTACTTCATGAAAATAACACAATGTTCAATTGCAAAGCCGATGAACACATTTCAGAATAGAAAACTGGAGACCAGATATTCCAATGGGCCTGTGAACAAATACTTTAAAAATGTTAGCAAATGTAACACACTGACATATCAAATGCGGCTAATACTCAATAATAAAATAGATCCATTAATAGATAACTATTTGCATTTTCCACAATATTACCATATTTAAAAGACCAGAATTTACAGGAGAATATATTTGACAAGGCTCAGCATCATTTCATGATTAGAAAAATTTCAAGAATCTAAGAACAGAAATAATTTTTCTATGACCAAATGAACTTACCAAAAATATCTGTATCTAACAGAGTAACAAGAGATTAATGAATGCTGTCTCATTAAGGACAATTTTAAATCCACACTCAGCAATAAAAATTTTATTTTCCTGTAGTTAGAGCCATTGAACTAAGAAATGAAAAAGAACTACAAATAATTATGGCTGTAAGAAAAAAATCTAAATTGGGTTTTTAGATGTTGATGCAAATTGTACACCAAAAAAGCAAAAGAAAATATAAATTTTCCAAGCTGGCTGTTTCATGACTACAATGTACTAAGCTGAGACCTAGAAGATCCAGGTGTAAAGACATCCAGAAGAGTTGCCAGACTCCATGCCCAATTTACCAGCAAAAATGTAGGCTTGAGGTGTGCCTCAAATTATAGAGCACCAGCCATAAGCAAAGCAACTTAGCAAGCTAGAAGTCCTGAGTTCAAGCATGGTACCAGCTTATACCCATACTTGTTTGCACAAACTCTCTCTCTCTCTGTCTCTCTCACACACCTACACATCTTGACAATAACAGCTACATTTAGAAACTTTTCCAGGTACATACTTACAACTCTACTTATACATTTATTATTCTGTAATTATTAACCAAAGCCAGAAATATTGAAATAAAAATATTAGTAATACTTACCCACAAAAATATAAAATTTCTGGGAAGTATAAAATGAAAATAAGCAAAACTTGAAACTAGAAATTACAAAATTACTGAGAAAAGTTCAAGACCAAGATCTATATTAGTTGATTGGAAGATTTGGTATTTCCATGAACTCACTCCCTCCAAATTAATATATAGATCATCAAAAGTCTATTAGATTGTTTAAATTGGCAAGTTATGTTAAATATGGAAATGGAAAGAACATAAGATAAAGTTTTTACAGCAAATAAACAACCCAAAGGCAAAGCACTTTCACTATTAGAGTTCAAACATTTACAAAAATGTGAAGTGTGAAATTGATTCAAGGAGTTAAAAATTTTACCAATGCAACAAATTATTTATTACAAATAGTTCACTACATTTGTTAGAGCTATATGAGCAAAGTCAAACTTCTCCCTTATGCCATAACAAATAATCATTAATACAAATTGGGAAATAAAAGAATTTGCTCTTCTAAAATATGACATTGGAGACTTTAGGGTTAATTTATTAAAGGTAAAGCCTTACCATTTAAATACTTAAAATTAATAACTGAAATACAAGATTGATGAACTTCATTGTATGAAATTATTAAGCTTAAATACTGTTAACTGAAAACAGTATGCCCAATTATTCCAATGGCTCCTTGGATATAGAAAAAAAAAGCATTTTAGGGGGTTGGGGGGGGGGCTGGTCCTGGAAATAGAAAGAATCTGGGCTTTGTCCCTGAAATATTGTGTGTGTGTGTGTGTGTGTGTGTGTGTTTTCTCAAGGCTAGTGCTCTACCACTTGAACTACACCTAAATTCCCAACTTTTTTTGATAATCAATTGGAGATAAGGTTTTCATGGATTTTCCTGCCCAGGTTGACTTCATACTGCAGTCTTCAAATTTTAGCAGAAACCATTGGCATCCAGCTTGAATGTAGAAATTTTAATGACATTCAAACTGTCTAAGCTAAAATAAGATGACAGCTCATCTTATATACTACTGGGACAAACATATTACACACATATATATATGCATAAATATAAGAATATAATTATATATAAATGATGACATATAAATTTCACAGTGGATGATTGAAGGTTTTTCAGTCCTGCTCTTGGAAGCCTTAGCTCCAGAGCTCTGAGCTATCAAGGATGCTGGGTGGTGAGTACTTTTAAGAACTCATGGTGTATGATTTTGTTGATGAGTTGTGGAAGTTGATTAGCCAAAATGTTGTTGAGAATTTTTGCATTGATATTCATCAAATAAATGGGTCTATAGTTCTCTTTCTTTGATGAGTCTCTGCCTAGCTTTTGGGATGAGTGTTACAATAGCTTCATAGAAAGAGTTCTGTAGTGAACTTTCTCTTTCAATTTCATTGAAGAGCTGGAGGAGTATTGGTATGAGTTCTGCTAAGCAGAAAAGGTCAAAAGCTATGACCAGATAAGATGATGTTAAGTGAAATGAACCCCAAGATAGGGACACAAGTGTTTTTTTTTCTTTCTTGCTATTGTTCCTAATGTATTTATAATGTATCATGTAATTTTTTTGTTTCTTTGTCTGTTCCTCTCCCATGGTATAACCCCTGTTTTCACTGTATTTGATGTCGGTACCCTGCATCTTGTATATACATTTCTCTAATTCAGGGAGGGGAAGGGTAAAAACAAAATGCTTAAATAGGGATACAGGTTGACCCATTGTACCATGAGATATACAAGACACTATGTTGAAAAATGAAATTTACAACTTTTGATGGGGGTAGTTGTAGAGGTGGGAGGGAAGGGATGGTAGGGGAATAAAAAAGGAGGAGGCAACAATGCTCAATAAGAAATGTACTCATTACCTAGCTCATGTAACTGTATCCCCTCTGTGCAGTATTTTTACTATAAAAAGTAACAAAAAAAGAAGAAGAAGAACTCTGCTGGTTGGACTATCTGATCAACAGGACCCTTAAACCACATTTTTAAAAAATGAAAAAAAAGTCCAGCAAACCCAAATCTTCCCTCATCACCTAATTTATTAGTGCAATCTGATACATGATGCCAATTTTAAGGAAGGCTGAGAAGCAGATTAGCTGTGCTAGGATATTCAAAAATTCCACATTCATTAAGACTACAAAAAGTAATTAAATCATTGCTATTGTTTAAACCCACTAAAGTTCAAAAAATGCTGCCACATTAATATTAAGCACAATAACACAATGTAAAACTATAAGCGAGATTCCATTTGAACTTTTTTTTCATACCTATGTATAACTTTTGGCCAAACATTGATTTATAAAGTTGAGAAAAATAGATAGATGTGATACCACTGTGTGTGAATGCACATGAATGATTTAAAAATTCCTTAGCAAGTCAATCATTTTATTCTATAAATTACATATCATTCCACTGTAAAAGGTTGTATCCTTTTAAATTTGTTTTTAGAATATATTTTTATTTTCTTTCGGCAGTTGTACAAAGCAGTTGCCATTCAGAATAGCATTTATGAAGACATTCTTACCTACTCCTCCCACCAAATAAAAGTATATAGTGTATAATTTATAAACTATTTTTTGTCAATACTGACGTATTGCAACTTGATCCCTCAAGGTTAGTCACCTTGCTCGCCTGACCAGTTCTCTACCAACTGAACCACATCTCTAGCACAGCTTTTCTCTGGTTAGCAGAAGATGGAGTCTATTGAACTTTTTGCTTCAATATTTTAAGTAGGTCGGATTACAGGCATAAACCCCCAGTTCCCAGTTGATTCATATACTTGAATATACTTACTTTTAAGGAGAAATATCTTTTGGCACAAAATACTTTAAAACATAAGAGCTAAGTAGGAACATCCATATCTATGGAGAGTAGTCTACAAGGGAAGGGATGGTAGGGGAAAAACAAAGGAAGAGGCAACAATGCTTGATAAGGAATGTACTCATTACCTTGCTCATGTAACTGCTCTGTACAGTAATTTCACAATAAAAAACTTATTAAAAAAGAAGTAAAATATATTTCCCATTTTAAAGGTATATATTACAATTGCATAATTGGAATAAAATAATGAATGTGATAATGTTTTATTTAATCAGCAGGAATTACAGCTAAGGTTATTAGATAAAGCTACAATTTAAAGAATCACACTTTTTCTATTTATTTCATTAATTTTTACTTCAGAAGCATACCAGTAAAACAATTAAAGCATTATTTACGCAATGCTTATACTGGTAAAATGATGCACGGTTTTTAAACTAAAAAAAGCCCACTAATATGGAAAATCAAAATAGAATATGTACTGGCATTGAAATGCATTCTTGGCATTTAAATAAAACTTATACTTTCTTAATATCCATCAACCATAGCTTATATATCATTCTAAGAAAATATGTTTATGCCAAATGAAATTAAGGGATAGTGCTTCTACATGTTGGGAAATTCTGAATACAATCTCCTGACCTGATTAACTTTGTGGTGCACACTATATCAGAGTGTCAGTTTTAGGGGAATGTAGAGGACAACCCAACAACCTTCTTTCTTCTATACAGTGACTACATATATATTTCAAATTGATTTTAATTCATATTATTTTAAAAAATATTAAGTAGTTGTATAAAGTGGCTCAATTTTCAAAAATCAGGTTATGAATACAATGCTTCTTGATCAATGTCACCAAACAGTGAATATATTTAAAGGAAGAGGAACTCTGAACTACCCATAAAGAATGACTAGTTAAGGGAAATGGAAACAAGAACCTTTGGCAGTACCTCAAAAACTAATGAAATTGGCTGAGTGTGTTGATAATAGTTATACTTTCATATTTTCCTCTGTGTACAACTCCAAAATTGTTCCAATCAGGATAGGAAGGGCAATGACCTACTACTAATTTAAGTAATTAATTCTCACTAAATATTTTAATTGTTTTAGAACGAATGTGGAATGTCTCTCCTCATACTTGCAACAGCTTATATATTCCTATCTAAAGTAGAAAATTATTGTATTTTCTAACTACTAAGTATTTCAAGTTTAAATATTACATTTAGTATTCTTTTAAATTCCTATGTTATTGTGGAATTCTAAAGTCAAATAGATTTCCATTGCACTTAGAAGAGGAAGAAAATTGCTCAGCTACTGAAGAGAAACCATTACTGGAATAGAACAATACCAGTATTATCCCAATGATATTAATAAAGCAAATAAATGAGCCTATTGTTTTATTTTTAACATATCTGTTATGATATGAAGTGATCATATTAAGGTATGGCCCTATCCATGGGTTTTGTTGATTCTGATTGGCTAATAAAATTTGAAAACAAAGTTCTGGAAAAAAAAGATTTTGTTATAATGTTCAAGATAATTCTACAAGAAAATGTTAAAATCATGAAAAATGAACATAAATTATTAACCAGTAAAAGTACTTTAAAACTATCCATTGGCAAAATCAATTTATACTATACTAATAAGAAAGCAAGAAACAGGAAACAGGTGCTATGTTGCACTTTCAGCTTGACAGCAGAGCCTAAACCATTTGGAGACTCAAATGAGAGATTTTTGCTCTTTCCTTTCAACCTGTGAGTCACCTCATACCTACTGAGACTTTATCCTCCTAACTTTTTTCTTAGTCCCAATACTTATTACCTTATCTCTTTTAAAACATTATGTGAAATCTTAGAGCTGTTAGGACTTAGTGATTAATTTTCATGACAAGCTTTCCTCTTAAGAACAGCTTTCATAAGTGACAGGGTACAATTGCTAAAATGTCTGAAGTAAAAGCTAATAAATGTCTACATATAATGTGTTGTTTTTCTACTATGTCTAAGTGAAGCATGTCCTATCATTCATGTTGTTATGTCACATTTTGTGATGCTGCTGATCATCAGTGAGATATTGGAGAAATTAACTATACTAGTTAAAATATGCAGTAAAAGCATTTTGTGAGTTAACTGTTGCAAGAAAATATCCAACAATCTTTTTATTTCTGGACAAAAATATTGTGTTGATTTTCAAATATGAAATAAAGCATGTTTTTAATAAGTAGATATTTAACTCATAATAATGCATAAACTTGCCTCTTTGAGAGGTTCACAGAAATAAATTTATACAGGAAAGGCTGGTGCTAAGGAGAAAAATTAAAAATAAAATTTGAGACACAATTCAGGATAAGCAAAGAAAAAGCTCAGTGAGAACATATGTCATTATTTTTTTTTCAAATAATCAACTGAGGTAGGCAAAATGGTGCGAAAGGTGAAAAATAACTGAGTGTATTGGTTCATAGTTTTAATTCAATCTACTGGGGACACAGAGGCAGGAAGATCACAATTTTGAAGTAAGACTAGGCAAAAAAAAGTTGTTCGACTTAAGTGGTAGAGCATCTGCAGAGGTCCTCATCAAATCTCCAGCTTTGCAAAGACACACACACACACACACACACACACACACACACACCCTACAAATACAAAACACACATAAGACTTTGAAAATTTTTCTTTCTTAGTTCCAAGGTCTTGATAGACTTAGTACATTATGTGCCACTTTGATATGTAAAAACAATCATAAAACAAGAGAATCAGTAAGTTAAAAAGGCAGATGGACAAACTTACCCATTACTCTAATGGGTAAAAATTTGTTCCACCACACAGGATTTAAACTGTGTAATGTTTATACCAGTGATCCATAATGACTTCCTGGGGATGAAGAAAATATCCCTGTCCATGAGATATGGTAAGAGAAGATAAATGCATATGGCACTCTTTTTGGTCTCTACCTAAGTAATACAGAAGAAATAGAAACAGTATTAAGGACATCAGGTTATAGCTAGAAAATGAAGCACAAAAGGGTGAGGTGCTAAGCAATCATGAGATCCTGACCTTAAATCCCAGTATCACTGCCAAAAATGGTAATAAATGTTGTAGAAAAATGATGTCTTTATAACAAAGAATCTATGACAGAGAAAGCTTGGTTATCAGTTGTCTTTATGATACTAGTGCACATATTTCATTCTTTTAATATAAGATGTTCTTTCTTTCTTACTTTCTTTCTATTTTTAATTTTATTTTATTGTAAACAGAGGGGTTGCAGTTACAGAAGTAAGGCAATGAGTACATTACTTGTAGATCATTGTTACCCCTTCCCATGTTGTTCCACTATCCCTTCACATCTCCACCTTCCACACTCCCCCGGCACCCGCACCACCACCCCTGCCCAAAGTTGTAAAGTTTGTTTCCGATATACTGTCCTATGGGTTTCATTGTTGCAATGAGTCATCCTGTGTCATTATTTCAGCATTTTGTTACTCACCTTCCCCTCCCCAAATTAGACATATGTATATACAAGATTCCAGGTACCAAAATCAAGTACAGTGACAACAGGGATATGCCATAGGACTAATAACATACACAGGAAACAAAAAAGAAATCAAATAGTATATTTAAAAAAATAACAATAAAGATAGACCTCTGATGTCTATATCTTAGGGTTCATTTCACTTAGCATTATCTTAAATGGGCATATGTACATAGCTTTTGAGCTTTTCAGCTCAACTGATAAGGTTATCCTATAAGTATACTAATTGTTGCAAATGAGGGAAACCATGGGAGATACATTTCTTTGGGACTGGCTTCCTTCACATGATATGATTTTTTTCCAAGTCTTTATATTTCCTAGCAAATGGTGTGGTGTCATTCTTTCTGATGGAAGCATAAGGTTTGAGAAGTATTTCCTTATAATGTTCTGAGTCTCGGTTGTTTCTATAGTGATGTTTCCATTGTCATTTTTGATTTGGTTTATTTGTGTGTGCTCTTTTCCTTTTCTGGTAACATTTGCTAAGGGTCTGTCAATTTTCAAACAACCAACTCTTTGTTTTGTTGATTCTTTTTATTTTTATATTATTTTGGACTCTAGTTTTAATTTAATTTGATTTAATTTTAAGTATTTGTTTCTGTTTACAGGATTGGGGTTTGGCTTGTTGCTCTTTTTCAAGGAGCTTCAGGTTTATCATTAAATTGTTGGTTTGAGATATCTCCATTTTGTTGATGGATATTCCTCTGAATATTTCCTTTGCTGTGTCCCAGAGAAGCTGGTAATTTGTGCGTTCACTTTTGTTAAATATCATGAACATTTGAATTTCCTTTCTAATTTCTTCCATGACTTACTCATGGTTCAACAGTGTGTTGTTCAGCCTCCATGTGTTATAGGATGTTTTTTTTTTTTGGTAACATTTGGTATTGAATTCTAATTTTATTCCCTTGTGGTCTGAGAGAATGCAGGGCATAATTTCAGTGTTTCTGTATTCGGAGAGATTTGCTTTGTGACCTAAAATGTGTTCTATTTTAGAGAGTTTTCCATGTGTGGCAGAGAAGATTGTGTATTCTGTTACTGATGGGTGAAATATTCTGTAGAGGTCTGTTAAGTCTAATTGGTCTATGCACTTGTTTATATCTGCTGTTTCTCTGTTGAGTTTTTGCCAAGTTGATATATCCAGCAGAGAAAGTGGTGTTAAAGTCACTAATAGTCAATGTCTTGGATCTATGTGTGATTTTAGGGAAAGTAGTTTTTCTTGGATAAATTTCAGTACTCCAATATTTGGTGAATATATATTGTAGGTGGTGTCCTTCTTTATCTCTTCTCATTACTTTTAATTTGAAGTCTATTTAATATTAGGATTTCTACTCCAGCCTGTTTGTGGGGACCATTTGCTTGGTAGAATTTATTCCAGCCTTTCACTTGCAGAATGTTTGTTTTTGTAGAGAAGTTCTGTCACTTGAAGACAATGGATCGATGGATCCTGTTTTTTGACCCAACTAAAGAGTCTATGTCATTTGACTGAAAAGTTAAGTCCATTAATATTGAGAGTTAAGATTGAGAAGTGTTTGGTAGTTACTGTCATGTTATCCACCTTCCTTTTTTATTATGAACATTTTATTATAATCAAAATGTCAGCTTATCCCAAACTGGCTTTTTTTTTAATTGTGAAAATACTGTACAGAGGGGTTACAATTGCATGAGAAAGGTAATGAGTACATTTCTTATCAAGGATTGTTGCCTCCTCCTTTGTTTCCCCTTCCCATCCCTTCCCATTCTTCCTCTCCCCCCTCCCCCCGCCAAAGTTGTAAATTTTATTTTTGGACATAACGACTTGTACATCTCATTGTTGCTCATTGTTGCAATGGGTCCACCTGTATCCCCAAACAATTTGTTTTTACCCTTCCCCTCCACAAATTATGCCAACATCAAATATAGTGAAATAGCGTTATACCGTGGGGGAGGGACATACAAAGCAACAAAGAAGTCATCTTATAAATGTTAGAAACAATAGCAAGAAAGAAAAAAACATTTGAGTCCTTATCTTGGGGTTATCTACCTTCTTAGGAGCTGTGTCACCTAGGTTCTGCCTATGTTTATCTGATTCTTTGGTTGGGGGCTATTTCTCTGCCTTAATCATGTTCTAGTTCATTCTCTATGTGTAAGTCATCTTTAAGTATCTTTTGTAATGCTGGTTTGGTGGAGACATATTGTTTCAGTTTTTTTTTTTTTTTTTTTGCTCAGTTATGATGGAGAGTTTAGCTGGGTACATTCTAGGTTGATAATTGTTCGTCTTTAGGGCATGGTATACCTCATTCCAGGCTCTTCTTGATTTTGTGGTCTTTACAGGTGATTAATATTTTCTCCCTGACAGGTTTATGGACCTTTCCTTGGTTTCTATTGATCCAGTGCAGATTACAATGTGGTGGTGGGTTAGCCTGTTCTGATCTGGTATATGTGGGTTTCTAAAGGCTTCTTATATCTGAATGGATCTATCTTTTTACATGTTTGAGAATTTCTCTTCTCAGATCCTGTTAAATAAATTTCCTAGACCTTTGGCTTCTGTTTCTAGGCCTCTTCTACATTCACTAGCTTAAGTTAGGCCTTCTGATGGTGTCTTCTAAATATTGAATAGATCTAGCATATTTCTTGGACTTGTCTTGAATACTTGTCTTTTCTTTCTCTATAATGTCTAGGCTGTCTTCTATCCCAGAGATACGGTGTTCTGCATGGTCTAGCCTACTGTCCAGAATTTCTACTTTGCTTTTTATTTCCCTTCCTTGCAATTGCTCAGTTTTAATGACTTCAGTTTCTTTGTTGAAACTTTGTTATAGATCTTGTTTCGATTTCTTTGCCTCCTTGATTTGGTTTTCCGTGTTCACTCTCAAATCCCTTAGTTGAGTGGCTATACATTCACTGGACTCCCTCCTTCTGTTGGAATTCATTCAGCTTTCTGAATTTCGTGAATTTCTCTATTAATCTTTTATTTTCATTATTTTTTTCAGACAGCATGTTTACCAGCAGTGTTTGTAAAGCATTTTGAGAGATATCATCTGGATTTTTTATTAACTGTTCTGTTCATTCTTTGTCCTTGGTGGGAGTTGAAATTCCTTGACTTGGCATTTTTCTTGTGTTTCTGTGGCTTGTTCTGCCCATTTGGGAATGAAAGCCAATCTAATGTCTTATTAGAACACAAGTATCAACCCAGAGCCCTGTGGTTGCACATATTTTGGAAGTTTACAATTAACAATGGTTGTTTTCACTCTATTTTATCATTTTTGGGAGTGAGTGTATATCCAATTATACACCAGAACACAATTGTAAGATTGGAACCTACCCAGAACCCTGTAGTTGCACAGACTTTGGGAGTTTATAATAAATGATGGGTATTTTCACTCTGTCTCACCTTTTGGGGAGTGTGATTATATCCTATTACACACCAGAATACACATGTAAGATTAGCACTTATTCAGAGCACTTGTAGTAGCATAAACTTTGGGGGTTTACAATAGGAGTTTTCACAGTATCTTGCCTTTTGTGGGAGTGAGTATATCAATTACACACTAAATGACAATTCTAAGACAAACCCCCTATAGTAGCACAGAAATTGTAGGTACACACTCAAAATGGGCATTTTCACTCTATTTCTCTGTTTTGGCATTGAAAATATCTCCACTTCTCCAGCAGAAGACAATTTTATGGCATGCCTGAACCCAAAGCCCTGCAGTTGCACAGACTTTGGAGGTTCTCACTCAAAGATAGGTGTTTTCCCTATATCTCTCCTTTTTTTGAGATGAAAGTATATTCAGTCCCTCATCAGCACACAATTTTAAGGCAAACACCAGCTCAGAGCCCCATGGTTGTGCAGATTTTGGAAGTTCACAGTCCAAATAGTATTTTACTCTATCTCTCCTCTACTAGATATGTTAGTAGGTCTAATACTACCACTGATCACAGTTTTAAGACAAAATGTACAACTGGGAAGTATCTTTTCACTGATTTTAGAGGTTCCCAATTGTAGATAGGTATTCCCTTATTTATCTCTGCTTATCTTTGTCAGGGTAGGGGTATTGTGTTTCAGAAGTGGGTATTATAAACAGCTGTAATCAATGAGTAGCTATGTTATAAGGTTTAAAGTGGTTTGGGCCAAAGGAATAACACCCTGAGCCACCTTAACACAGTCTAACTGAGTACAGATAGACTAATTCAATGTTTCACACTTGGGATCAACAGAGTAAAGAAAGTGAAGAAGGAATGAAGGAGTAGAAATAATTGTAAATGGGTAAGGTATAGTTAGAAGAAAAATTAAGGTATACAATGTATCAGATTAAAGGTATTTAACAAAGGAAAGGAACAGAGGGAGGAAAGTTATGACCTAACTTCTAAGCAAGAAAGAGTGAATAAAAATTTTAAAAAAGGAAAGAAGAAAAACATGCATAAAAATAAAAAATAGAACAATTATGTAGTTATTTAGTAATAATACTAAAATTAAGAGTATTAATATTGTCTATAGGGAATTGGGTAATCACTTTATACTCTGAATGAAGTCTACATACAATTATGGAGGAAGCATAATGGTCACTGTAGGCTGTATCTAGTGAACAGAATAGCAATGAGGAAGGAAAAAACCAAAACAAAAAAGCATGGATACAAATGGAAAAAACAAGAAAACAAAACTAAAAACATAAACACATAAAAAACTGACAGAATAAAAAGGTAACAGAGTTAAACTTGTTGCAAAATATAAAAAGAGGAGCAAATTTATTTTATTTTTTAAGAAATTAAAAAAATAAAAACTATATATATATATATATATATATATATATATATATAATTCGAGAAAAAAAGAGAAAAATATCTTCTATTTATTTGGGATGTCCTTTTCTTTTTTCCAAAGTTGTTTTTTTAATTGTGAAAATACCATAGAGAGGGGTTACAATTACATGAGCAAGGTAATGAGTGCATTTCTTATCAAGCATTGTTGCCTCCTCATTTGTTCATCCTTACCATCCTTTCCCATCCTCCACCCCACTCCCAGGCCCCCTTCCCCCAACCCCTGCACCAAAGTTGTAAAGTTCATTTTCGACATAACATCTTGTACTTCTCATTGTGGCAATGGGTTCACCTGTATCCCTTTTAAAACAATTTGTTTTTTGCCTTTACCTCCACAGATTATACCAACATCAAATATAGTGAAAACAGGGGTTATACCATGGGGGAGGAATATACAAAGCAACAAAGAAATATCTTATAAGTATGTTAGAAACATAGCCAGAAAGAAAAAAAATTTGAATCCATATCTTGGGGTTCATTTCGCTTAACATCAACTTATCTGACTATTTCTGCTTATTATATCTCCCCTAAGCCCACTGTTCAGTCTCATGATGGTGACTTTGATTTGCTTGTAGTGGTCAGTTTTCCCTGTTGTTTGCTTGGTTTCTTAAATCAGCGTGTTGGGGGGCTCAGTAAAAAGATCTGCTTTATAGGTTTGGCGACTTTGAGACCTTTTTCCCAGACTAAAAAGCATGATCTGCTTTTTTTTTTCTCTTTTTTTTTATTGTGAAAATACTGTACAGAGGGGTTACGATTACATGGGCAAGATAATGAGTACATTTCTTATCAAGCATTGTAGCCTCCTCCTTTGTTTCCCCTTCCCATCCCATCCTCCCCCCCTCCTTCCACCCCACCCTCCTCCACCCCACCAAAGTTGTAAAGTTCGTTTTAGACATAACGACTTATACGTCTCATTGTTGCAATGGGTCCACCTGTATCCGTATTTAAACGATTTGTTTTTTTCCTTCCCCTCCACAAATTACAACAACATCAAATACAGTGAAAGCAGGGTTATACCGTGGGGGAGGTACATACAAAGCAACAAAGAAATAATCTTATAAATGTGTTAGAAACAGTCACATGAAAGAAAAAAAAAACATTTGAATACATATCTTAGAGTTCATTTCCCTAACATCAACTTATCTGACCTTTTCTGCTTGACTAAGATACATACTAGTTACTGCAAATAAGTGAAACCATGGGACCTATGTTTCTTTGGGCCTGGCTTACTTCACTTAGCACAGGCCGAAATTTTAATAGAGACCCAGAAACACAACAAATCAAAGAAAGGTTTGACAAATGGGATTGCATGAAATTGCAGAGCTTCTGCATGGCAAAGGACATAGCTAGCAAGATCAATAGAAAGCCCACAGATTGGGAGAAGATCTTCACTAGCCATACAACAGACAAGGGTCTCATATCTAAAATATACCTGGAACTCAAAAATTAAATCCCCCCAAAACAAATCTTCAAAGAAACAACTGCCCAATAAATAAGTGGGCGAAAGTCTTAAAGAGAAACTTCTCTGAAGAGGAAAGAAGGATGGCCAATAGACACATGAAGAAATGCTCAACCTCTCTAGCCATAAAAGAAATGCAAATCAAAACAACATTGAGATACCACCTCACCCCAGTTAGAATGGCTATAATCAAAAACTCTAATAGCAGATGCTGGAGGGGATGTGGACAGAAGGGAACCTGACTGTATTGTTGGTGGGAGTGCAAACTTGTTCAACCACTTTAGAAAGTAGTATGAAGGTTCCTCAAAAGACTCCACATAGAGCTCCCCTATGACCTAGCAATCCCACTTTGGGGCATTTAACCAAATGATCACAAACAAGACCATACTAAAGCTACCAGCACAACTATGTTTATTGCAGCATTATTTATCATAGCTAAGATATGGAACCAACTCAGATGCCCCTCAGTAGATGAATGGATCAAGAATATGTGGTATATATACATAATGGAATTCTTTGCCTCCATCAGAAAGAATTTGTTAGGAAATGGAAAGACTTGGAAAAAATTATATTAACTGCTTTTTTTTTTCTTTGTGCTGTAGTTTGTTGCTGCTGGGACTGAGCTTGGGCGTGGTTGGGTTTTTGGCCTGTCTGTAGTCACTGGTTTTTCCCAAAGTGAGGAACCCCCTTTGGGCTACTAACCTGGATCCTCTCACGGCTTTTATAGCTTGCTAAGGTTTTATTTATTATCTTTAATAAGTTTTAGTGACATTCCTGCAGTTGGCTGAGCTGCCAGTTTGGCTGAGGTGGAATGTCTTTGCTGCCTGCAGGGGTTCGTGACTGCTTCTCTGAGCTAACCAGGTAGTAAAGATGGTTCTGCCCTTCTCCTGGGCGGGGCAGCTTTCCCCTAGGTGGAGCTGACTTTCACAGGTCCAAATCCTTGTCCTGGAGAAAAATCATGCCTCCTGCTTCTTTTGTGTTCCGAGTTATCTGCTAGCTATTATGGCGAAGTCTATGCCAGTATCCAATAAGGCATCGTTCTCTGGTGGTGGAGAAGGGAGGCCTGCCTTCCCTAAGCTGTTCTGTGGGTAGGTGTGGGGATAGTCACATGTTTCCCTTGGCTTTTTGGCCCTTCCCGATCTCCACAGGTGGTCAGCAGGGTGTGGAATTCGCTCCTGATCATCCAGTCCACGCTAAAAGTGGGTAAAGAGATGTGCCCCTTGGTGTCTGGCGCATTTGTTCCAGCTTTGTCTGGTACCTAAGAAATAAATGAGGAAATAGATGTGTTTAACTTGATTTAAACATTACTCAACATATAAATTTATTACTCAATACGCATTCAATATATACACATTCCATGTCCCCCAATTACCAATCACATTTTAAAAATTAAAAAAAGAAAAGAAGAGAACGGAACCAACAAAGAAGAAACGATGACTGCTTCAATGAGAACAAAGAACATATGTTATAAAGCTGGTAATAAATTAATCAGTAAAACAAAATTTTATCGTAATTCCTATTCACATGCCTTTTGCTTGAAAACATGAATTTTCACAATTGGTCATTAAATTGGAACAAACATATAGCTAAGCATAAATAAGTTAGGAACAATGGGTTCAGTACAGAGCTGTATATCTTCTTTCTGGGTTCATATCCTGGTGTTTTCACCCCCTGCACCTCCCCACAATATTCCAGCTACAATATGAATCTGTGCTTATGATGTTTGTTCTTTAAAAGCCTTCTATGAAGGGCTCTTCCTTTTCGTCTTTCATGACAGGACCTTCTGCAACCTTTCCAGGAACAGCTAAATAAATGAAAAGTTTTTCATTTCTTCTTTGCTCTGCAAAAATAGCTTTTGTTGATGATGAAAAGTGCAACCTCCCAAATTTCTCATTTTTCATGAAGCAAAAGGTTTACTTTCTGAAGGTTTCACAAGTACTGTGAATCACTATATTTATCTTCCCTCTGGCTGTTGAAAAATGGGTGGCAATTTAAAACCATACCTCACTTGTTTCACAAAATATGAAGCCAGACTCATGTCCAGATTTGCTTAGATTTGCTTAGACTCTAATTTTTTTAAATCAAGAATGTATAATAATTGTAGTTAAAATTGGAACTACAATGTATACTTTTCTTGTCCAAAGAAATAGAAGATGATACAGCTAAGCAAATTATTCACACTTAGTTTCCAGATAGGAAAAAAATGAATATGGTAGGTACAACTAAAAATAAGCCAACTAAGTCATCAATTTTTTTAAATGAAATGCTATCTTTTATGTTTAGGACAATTGATGGTCAATAGCACCTTCTCAAAGAGTGAGATAATTACATATAACAGCGAGTTTTACAAATGGATATCTCTTTTTAAAGTATCAGGACAATATCATAAAATAGGTTAGAATCTAATAATAATGCAATTTCACTGATATACTTGCAGTTTTCTGAAATGTTACTGGAAGGATAAAGTCCTCCAAAAGGGAAAACAATCATATAATGTGACTTCTCATTTTGGTATTATAGAAATAAAATTAATATTATGGCATATTTCAGCTTAATGTGATTGTCCTTCACTATTAGCTGCTAATATATATATCTTAAAAATGAAGGACTAATACTAAGAAATTGAAATAATCACCAGTTTCTAATAAGCCTGCTAAGCCTAGAAAGAAGTTTATAATGGTTATAAAGAAGGCATTATAAATTTACTTATAATGCACATTTTAATAATAGTGCTACATAAGTGTTTGTGAAATATTCAATGCACAAATATATATGCCCTGATAAGTAAAAATAATTAGTACATTAATTCATTACATTGTTTATGCTTTAATTAGAAAGACAAATAAGAAGCTGTTTATTTTGTACTCTAGTATATTTGTACCACATGTGAGTTTACTGACCTTATTTTCCCCTTCGAAATTGTGGATATTTAAAACATAAACATTGTGAAAGCCAATCTAAAATTTGATCATTACGTGATTAAACCATAAAAGAATTATTCAATAATTAATTCATAAAAATGTTACTATTAACAAAAACCTTTGAATTCTTAGGGCTGTTTATGGAAATAAACCAGAGCTCAATGTGGCTGGCTGTATTACACATGTAAACGCACAGCTTAATTCTGTATACAAACATGTGACAGTTGGTCACACATTTATTATTCTACATTAGTCTACAGATACTGTTATTCATTTTAACTGAATATTTGAAAGTTAAAATAAATACATAATGTAACTTATTCATAAATTTCATCACAACTTTTACTTTCTTTGCCATGCTCTTTCCTGAGTAGCTAAGCTCAGTCTACTTGAAGAGTGCACCTGCATATGTGTTTCAATTCCTCGTCATAACAAAGATGTCAGTTCAAATATTTTAGGACAATATAAAATAGTTACTGACTTTAATACAGCATTCAGGTGGAACCAGGCATCATAATTTCAGGATTTGAGGCTTTTGTCAAACACACACACACACACACACACACACAATCACTCACATGAACACACTCAAATTAATTTAGCATGATTTTCAGTTCTAGTTAGTGCCTTTGTCCCAAGGGCTTGTTAATCTTGTCTCCCATTCCTGCCCTGCTACAATTTAAAGATTGTCACAAGAAGGATAAATTTCATGCCATTTTCTGTTCTCATTACAATCTTCAGATTGTAATGAGAACGGATTAATTTTGCTCAATTTTCTGCCCTCGTTACAGACTGTTATGAGAATGGATTAATTTTATGACATTTTCTTCTTTCATTATAATCTTTGTTATGGGAATGAGAATATGTAATGAGAATGAGAGCGTATCAAGCATTAAAAGGTCTGTGAGAGCTCACGACAAAGATTGTAACAAGAAGAGGAAATGGCATCCGATCCATTCTTGTGACAATTCTAAGATTGCCAAGCGAACTCAGAGTGACACTGCATTTATCCACTCTAAAGACAAAGATTGTTGAGAAAATGGGAATAAGAACAAAATTAATCTGATCTTCGGACAATCTTCAGATTCTCTTTAACCTGACAGTATTTTTTCTCTGTGAAATAGTACTTACATGAAAAACATATTCATCGTAAATAAATGTTATTTGCTAAAAAAAATCTACATTTTATTTTTCTCTCTTCCTTTCATTGCTTGTTACATTTGAAAGATATCATGGCCCATATTTTACATACATCATTACACTTAAATTGAAATGATAATATCTGTAACATTAGTTAAAAATAAAAGAAAATAACACCAAAAATAGCACAAGAAAATAAAAGTCAGAATGAGACTTCTTCAAGTATTCATATTTCACATTAAATCATTATTCAAATCAACATGCATGGAAGGACAGTCCAATTTACTTTTACAAATTTATTACAGTATTTAAAACTATTATTAATTATTCTGTTTATATGTTCATAACATTTAATACTTTTATTTATTAATAAATGCATCACTGACTTTTCAAATATTTTCCATGATGTGAAGGAAGCATACTTATTAGTGTATATAAAATACTTTCTTGCTCCAATTTCATAAGGAATAATCTAAATGAGCATCCATTCTGTCATAAAATCTTTAACAAAACATAAATATCTATCAATTTTATCATTGAAAAAGTGTTACAGAAGCTCAATGTTAAAAGGGGTGATATTGATCAAGAGACAATAAATTCATAAATTGCTCTTTTGAATGGTAGCTCTGTTATACAATTACCTAAAGAAAATAACAATATAGTTTTAAAAAGAAATTTTAAAGAAGTTCTTTTGATACATGTCCATCTGTCTGACTATTTCTTTTATCACTAAAGAATAAGATATATCTCCGAGCTCAACATTTTTAAGAAGGCCTGGAAATATAACTGAGACTCTCTGGTTATCTCATCACTGATATAAAAAATTGATTAGTAAGTGATATAACTATTTATTACACCTACAGTGTTGGATCTCTGCTTAACATTTACATTTCCTAGAATTTTGAAAGCAAACACTACTTTTTCCTATCTCTTCTATCATTAGATGAAATTGTGATCAAATGTACTCCAGTACAATATAGTGTTACATTTCAGTAAGAAATTTTTCAAAACAATTTACAGCAATTCAAAAACTGTTTCGGAGCTGGGAAGGTGGCTCAGTGTTAGAGTGCTTGCCTTGCATGCCTGAGACCCTGGGTTTGATTACTCAGCACCACATAAACAGAAAAAAACTGGCAGTGGTGCTGTGACTCAAGTGGTAGAGTGCCTTGAGCTGAAGAACTGAGGGACAGCACCCAGGCCCAGAGTTCAAGCCCCATGACCAGCAAAAAAAAAAAAATGTTTCTGTGATTATGTGTTTATGATATAGTACCAGAAATAAAATTTTTTGCAAATTATACTTCCGGATTTTGTGTACCAATCAATTAAATTAATATTGAATAGCTTCCTTCAATGTATCATTCAGCCACATGAATATTTGTCCCGTATCCTATTGTGTTTTTACCAGCTGATTTCATTAGAGTAAATTTAACAAGTAAAACAATGTCTATTTCATGCTATTTTATATTATACTTTCACTTATATTTTAAAATAATTACATCAGTCTAATTAATATTTCCATTATCTTACATACTTTTTATTTTCTAGTGCTGAGAGCAGTCTGTATCATTACCATTTTTTAAGTATATGTAGCACTACCACATACTAAGTTATTATACTACACAATAGATTTCTCATACTATCTACAATTTCACTTCCTCATTTCTACATTCCCCTAGGCACTGGCAATCATCCATTCTATTCTCTGCTTCTATTCATTTATGTCATAATTTACATGTACTTAAGATTATACAGTATTTGTTTACAGTGCCAACAATATGTCACTTAGCATAATGTCTTCCTGAAACCAATGCAGAAGGAAACAGATATTCCTTTACATTACTACATTTATATTATTACAGCTGTGTACCAGGGTTCCACTTTTTTCCACATTCTCACTAACACTGGTTAATTTCTTTTGTCTTTTTTAATATTAATCATTCCAACAGGTATACAGATATATGTCATTGTGGTTTGCCTTTGAATTTCCATGATGGACAACCTTCAGTGTCTATTGGTATATTCGTTAGCTATTTGGAAGGCTTCTTTCAAGAAACATCTATTTATTCACCTTGACTAACATTTATACCAAATTATTTTACTGCCTTTGAGTTGCTTCTTATATATAGTGAAAACAGTGAATTAAACTCAAACAGTACCTGAAAATGTGAATACAGGAAAAAATAAGGAAGAAACTACTTGATATGGTTTTAAACAATGATTTTTGAAACATAAGTGGAAATTAGAGCCAAAAAGAGTGGAATAAATAAATAGAGATAATCTCTCATTAAAGCTCCTAAAAATTAAAGGAAACAATAAATCAAGTAGAGCAATAACTTAGAGAGCAAGAGAAAGTATTTTCAAATCATTCATGTGATAAAGGGTTATTATCCAAAATTGTCGTATATCCCCCAAAATACTTGTTCTGTTAATAAATGAAATTTGGATATAGTTTTTGAATATTTTTTCTAAAATAAAGTTAAAAATTATGGGAGTAAACAGACTGGGGATGACATAGCAGTTGAAATAAAATGGTATTTTTGTTGCTCTTTTTAAGAGAACCTAGGAGAAATTCTAATACCTCAGATTAACTTCCCTTATATAATTAGCCAGTTAAAGAATGGGTTTCACAGTGCACTTTATTCTGATACACATTAATATTTTACTTTGCTACTTAAATTTCAATGAATTGATTATTTGAGAAACCTGTGTTAAGGAGCAATTTTCTTTGAATAAAAATTATCTATGAATATCATGATTATACTGATTTAACTTCATATTCAAATATACATGCAAATTAAAAAGTAAATTAAGGATTGTGGAAGGTTAGAAACATGAGTGAAAAGATTCTACTATAGGAAAGTGGCTGGAGAAATCTATTTTTTTTAATTTAATTTAATTTTATTTGTGAACATACTGTACAGAGGGGTTACAATTACATGGGCAGGCCAAGCATTGCAGCCTCCTCCCATAGTTTACCCTAAACATCCCTTCCCAGCCTCCCCCCTCCCCCCCAATCCCAATCCTTTTCCTTCCCCGCCTTACCCCCCCCCCCCCCCGCAGCGACATTGTAAAGCTCGTTTTGGACATGACAACTTGTAATTCTCATTGTTGCAACAGGTCCACCTGTATCCTTAAACAACTGGTTTTTCCCAATCTCCTCGACAAGTTATACTGACATCAAATATAGTGAAAATAGGGGTTATACTGTGGGGAAGAGACATACAAAGCAACAAAGAGATAATCTTATAAATGCATTAGAAACACATGCATGAAAGAAAAAAACATTAAAATACATGTCTAAGGGTTCATTTTCCTGACATCACATTATCTGGCCTTTTCTGCTTGACTCATACATATACTAGATATTGTAAATAAGGGAAACCATGGGACCTATGTTTCTTTGGGCCTGGCTTACTTCACTTAATATAATTGTTTCCAAGTTTTTCCATTTCCTAACAAATGGGGCAATGTCATTCTTTCTGATGGAGGCATAGAATTCCATTGTGTATATATACCGCATTTTCTTGATCCATTCATCTACTGAGGGGCATCTGGGTTGGTTCCATATCTTAGCTATGGTAAATAATGCTGCAATAAACATTGTTGTGCTGGTAGCTTTAGTGTGGTCTTGTTTGTAAACATTTGGGTAAATGCCCAAAAGTGGGATTGCTGGGTCATAGGGGAGTTCTATGTGAAGTTTTTGAGGAACCTCCATACTGCTTTCCAAAGTGGTTGAACAAGTTTACATTCCCACCAACAATGAAGTAAGGTTCCTTTCTGTCCACATCCCCTCCAGCATCTGTTGCTGTTAGAGTTCTTGATTTTTGCTGTTCTAACTGGGGTGAGGTGATATCTCAATGTTGTTTTGATTTGCATTTCTTTTATGGCTAGGGATGTTGAACATTTCTTCAAGTGTCTATTGGCCATCCTTCTTTCTTCTTCAGAGAAGTTTCTCTTTAAGTCTTTCGCCCACTTATTTATTGGGCAGTTGTTTCTTTGAGGATTTGTTGTGGGGGGTTTAATATATTGAGATCCAAGTATATTTTAGATATGAGACCCTTGTCCGTTGTATGGCTAGTAAAGATCTTCTCCCAATCGGTGGGCTTTCTATTGATCTTGCTAGCTATGTCATTTGCCCTGCAGAAGTTCTGCAGACTTATGCAATCCCATTTGTCCAACCTTTCTTTGATTTGTTGTGTTCTGGGTCTCTATTCAAAAAATTTTGGCCTGAGCCAAGGAGACCTAGGTTTTCTCCTATTCCATCCTGTAATGTTTTCAGAGTGTCTGCTTTGACTTCGAGGTCTTTGATCCATTTGGAGTTGATTCTGGTGCAGGGTGATATATAAGGGTCTAGCTTTAGTTTTCTACATGTAGTTAACCAGTTTTGTCAGCACCATTTACTGAAGAGGCTGTCTTTCTTCCATTCTTTTGTTTTAGCTCCCTTATCGAAGATTAGATGGCTATAGGTCTGTAGGTTCATTTCTGGGTTTTCAATTCTATTCCATTGGTCCTGAGGTCTGTTCTTTTGCCAGTACCAAGCTGTTTTGATTACTATGGCTTTATAGTAGAGTTTGAAATTTTGTATTGATATTCCTCCAGCAGTGTTCTTTCCATTGAGGAGCGTTTTTGCTATTCGGGGTCTTTTATTGTTCCATATGAATTTTTGGATTGCCTCTTCTATTTCCTTGAAGAATGAGGTTGGAATTTTGATAGGTATTGCTTTGAATTTGTAGATAGCCTTGGGAAGTATTGCCATTTTCACGATATTAATCTTTCCAATCCAGGAGCAAGGAAGGCGTTGCCATAATTTAGTTCTGGGTTGATTTCCTTTTTCAAGATTTTAAAGTTTTCATCATAGAGGTCCTTCACTTCTTTAGTTAAGTTAGTTCCTAGGTATTTTATTTTTTTGTGGAGCTATTACAAATGGAGTTGCTTTCCTAATTTCAGCCACACTTTTCTCATTGTTGGCATACAGAAAAGCCATTGATTGTGGGGGGTTAATTTTATAACCTGCTACTCTGCCAAAGTTTTGAATCAGCTTGAGTAATTTGGGAGTGGAGTCTATGGGATTATTTAAATACAAGATCATGTCATCTGCAAAGAGGGAGAGTTTTATTTCTTCTTTGCCTATTTGGATCCCCTTTATGTCTGCATCTTGTCTTATTGCTGTAGCCAGGAATTCTAATACTAGATTGAAGAGAAGTGGAGAGAGTGGGCATCCTTGTCTTGTTCCTGAGTTAAGAGGAAATGGCTTTAGTTTTTCACCATTGAGTATAATGCTGGCTGTAGGTTTGTCATATACAGCCTTTATTGTATTGAGGAATGTTCCATGGATTCCTAATTTTTCCAAAACCTTCATGATGAAGGGGTGTTGGATCTTTTCGAATGCTTTTTCTGCATCTATTGAGATAACCATGTGGTTCTTATTCTTGCTCCTGTTGATGTGATGAATAATATTAATTGATTTGCGTATATTGAACCAGCTTTGCATCCCTGAAATGAATCCTGTTTGATCATGGTGCATGATTTTTTGGATGGATTGTTGAAGTTGATTGGCCAAAATTTTGTTGTGAAGTTTTGCATCAATATTCATCAAAGAAATGGGTCTATAGTTCTCTTTCTTTGATGAGTCCCTGCCTGGTTTTGGGATGAGGGTTATGATGGCTTCATAGAATGTGTTCGGTAGTGAGCTTTCTCTTTCAATTTCATTGAAGAGTTGGAGGAGTATTGGTGTGAGCTCTGCTTTGAAGGCCTTGTAAAATTCCGCTGTAAAACCATCTGGTCCTGGACTTTTCTTAGCTGGGAGGTCTCTTATTGCTGTTTCTATTTCAGTGCTTGATATGGGCCTGTTAAGATAGTTTAACTCATCTTGGTATAGTTTTGACATGTCAATATTTGCTAGGAAAAGGTCCATTTCTGTCAAGTTCTCAAACTTATTAGCATAAAGTTTTGAGAAGTATTCCCTTATAATGTTCTGAATCTTGGTTGTTTCCTTGGTGATGTTTCCATTCTCATCTCTGAGTTTATTAATTTGGATGTGTTCTCTTCTTTTTCTGATAAGATTTGCTCATGGTCTGTCAATTTTGTTAAGTTCTTTGAAGAACCAACTCTTTGTTTTGTTGATACTTTCTATAGTTTTTTTGGATTCTAATTCATTTAATTCTGATTTGATTTTGATTATTTCTTTCCGTCTACTGGATTGGGGTTTATCTTGCTGCTCTTTTTTTTTTTAATTTAATTTTATTTTATTTGAGAACATACTGTACAGAGTGGCTACAATTACATGGGCAGGATAATGCATACATTTCTGACCAAGCATTGCAGCCTCTTCCTTTGTTTACCCTTCACCTCCCTTCCCCGCCTCCCCCCTCCCCTCACCCAATTATACCCCCCTCCCTCCCCCACACCGACATTGTAAAGCTGGTTTTGACATGACATTTTGTACTTCTCATTGTTGCAACAGGTCCACCTGAATCCTTAAACGACTTGTTTGTCCCCATCTCCTCCACATGTTATACTGACATCAAATATAGTGAAAGCGGGGGTTACACTGTGGAGGAGGGACATACAAAGCAACAAAGAAATAATCTTATAAATGCGTTAGAAACACATGCATGAAAGAAACGAAAACATTAAAATACATATTTGTGGGTTCATTTTCCTAACATCACATTATCTGACCTTTTCCGCTTGACTCATACCTATACTAGATATTGCAAATAAGGGAAACCATGGGACCTGTGCTTCGTTGGGCCTGGCTTATTTCACTTAATATAATTTTTTCCAAACCTTTCCATTTCCTAACAAATGGGGAAATGTCATTCTTTCTGATGGAGGCATAGAATTCCATTGTGTATATATACCACATTTTCTTGATCCAGTCATCTACTGAGGGGCATCTGGGTTGGTTCCATATCTTAGCTATGGTAAATAATGCTGCAATAAACATAGTTGTGCTGGTAGCTTTAGTGTGGTCTTGTTTGTAAACATTTGGGTAAATGCCCAAAAGTGGGATTGCTGGATCATAGGGGAGATCTATGTGAAGTCTTTTGAGGAACCTCCATACTGTTTTCCAAAGTGGTTGAACAAGTTTACATTCCTACCAACAATGAAGTAAGGTTCCTTTCTGTCCACATCCCCTCCAGCATCTGCTGTTGTTAGAGCTCTTGATTTTTGCTGTTCTAACTGGAGTGAGGTGATATCTCAATGTTGTTTTGATTTGCATTTCTTTTATGGCTAGGGATGTTGAACATTTCTTCATGTGTCTATTGGCCATCCTTCTTTCTTCTTCAGAGAAGTTTCTCTTTAAGTCTTTCGCCCACTTATTTATTGGGCAGTTGTTTCTTTGAGGATTTGTTGTCGGGTGGTTTAATTTTTTGAGTTCCAAGTATATTTTAGATATGAGACCCTTGTCCGTTGTATGGCTAGTAAAGATCTTCTCCCAATCGGTGGGCTTTCTATTGATCTTGCTAGCTATGTCATTTGCCCTGCAGAAGCTCTGCAATCTTATGCAATCCCATTTGTCCAACCTTTCTTTGATTTGTTGTGCTTCCGGGTCTCTATTCAGAAAATTTCGGCCTGAGCCACGGAGACCTAGGGTTTCTCCTATTCCATCCTGTAATGTTTTCAGAGTGTCTGCTTTGACTTCAAGGTCTTTGATCCATTTGGAGTTGATTCTGGTGCAGGGTGATATAGAAGGATCTAGCTTTAGTTTTCTACATGTAGTTAACCAATTTTGCCAGCACCATTTACTGAAGAGGCTGTCCTTCTTCCATTCTATTGTTTTAGCTTCCTTATCGAAGATTAGATGGCTATAGGTCTGTAGGTTCATTTCTGGGTTTTCAATTCTATTCCATTGGTCCTGAGGTCTGTTCTTATGCCAATACCAAGCTGTTTTGATTACTATGGCTTTATAGTAGAGTTTGAAATTTTGTATTGATATTCCTCCAGCAGTGTTCTTTCCGTTGAGGAGCGTTTTTGCTATTCGGGGTCTTCTATTGTTCCATATGAATTTTTGGATTGCCTCTTCTATTTCCTTGAAGAATGAGGTTGGAATTTTGATAGGTATTGCTTTGAATTTGTAGATAGCCTTGGGAAGTATTGCCATTTTCATGATGTTAATCTTGCCAATCCAGGAGCATGGGAGGTTTTGCCATTTTTAAAGTTCTGTGTTGATTTCCTTTTTCAAGATTTTAAAGTTTTCATCATAGAGGTCCTTCACTTCTTTGGTTAAGTTAATTCCTAGGTATTTTATTTTTTGTGGGTCTATTACAAATGGAGTTGGTTTCCTAATTTCAGCCACACTTTTCTCATTGTTGGCATATAGAAAAGCCATTGATTGTGGGGGGTTAATTTTATAACCTGCTACTTTGCCAAAGTTTTGAATCAGCTTGAGTAATTTGGGAGTGGAGTCTATGGGATTCTTTAAATACAAGATCATATCATCTGCAAAGAGGGAGAGTTTTATTTCTTCTTTCCCTATTTGGATCCCCTTTATGTCTGCATCTTGTCTTATTGCTGTAGCTAGGCATTCTAATACTAGATTGAAGAGAAGTGGAGAGAGTGGGCATCCTTGTCTTGTTCCTGAGTTAAGAGGAAATGGCTTTAGTTTTTCACCATTGAGTATAATGCTGGCTGTAGGTTTGTCATATACAGCCTTTATTGTATTGAGGAATGTTCCGTGGATTCCTAATTTTTCCAGAACCTTCATCATAAAGAGTTGGTGGATCTTGTCAAATGCTTTTTCTGCATCTATTGAGATAACCATGTGGTTCTTATTCTTGCTCCTGTTGATGTGATGAATAATATTATTTGATTTGCATATATTGAACCAGCTTTGCATCCCTGAAATGAATACTGTTTGATCATGGTGTATGATTTTTTGGATGAATTGTTGAAGTCGAGTGGCCAAAATTTTGTTGAGAAGTTTTGCATCAATGTTCATCAAAGAAATGGGTCTATAGTTCTCTTTCTTTGATGAGTCCCTGCCTGGTTTTGGGATGAGGGTTATGATGGCTTCATAGAATGTGTTCGGTAGTGAGCTTTCTCTTTCAATTTCATTGAAGAGTTGGAGGAGTATTGGTGTGAGCTCTGCTTTGAAGGCCTTGTAAAATTCCGCTGTAAAACCATCTGGTCCTGCACTTTTCTTAGCTGGGAGGTCACTTAATGCTGTTTCTATTTCAATGCTTGATATGGGCCTGTTAAGCTGGTTTAACTCATCTTGGTTTAGTTTTGGCATGTCAATATTTGCTCGGGAATGGTCCATTTCTGTCAAGTTCTCAAACTTATTAGCATAAAGTTTTGAGAAGTATTCCCTTATAATGTTCTGAATCTTGGTTGTTTCCTTGGTGATGTTTCCATTCTCATCTCTGAGTTTATTAATTTGGGTGTGTTCTCTCCTTTTTCTGATAAGGTTTGCTAAGGGTCTGTCAATTTTGTTAAGTCTTTCGAAGAACCAACTCTTTGTTTTGTTGATTCTTTCTATAGTTTTTTTGGAATCTAATTCATTTAATTCTGATTTAATTTTGATTATTTCTTTCCGTCTACTGGATTGGGGTTTATCTTGCTGCTCTTTTCAAGGAGGTTTAGATGTGTCATTAAATTGTTAGTTTCAGATCTCTCCACTTTGTTGATGCAGGAGCTCAGAGGTATAAACTTGCCTCTGAGTACTGCCTTTGCTGTGTCCCAGAGGAGCTGGTAATTTGTGTGTTCATTTTTGTTGAATAGCATGAACATTTTAATTTCCTTTCTAATCTCTTCCATGACCCACTTATGATTCAGCAGTGTGTTATTCAGCCTCCATGTGATGCCGGACTTTCCTTGGTGAATTTTGGTGTTGAGTTCTAATTTTATTCCCTTGTGGTCAGAGAGGATGCAAGGTATAACTTCAATGTTTCTGAATTTAGACAAGTTTGCTTTGTGGCCTAAAATGTGGTCTATTTTAGAAAACGTTCCATGTGCTGCTGAGAAGAACGTGTATTCTGATGCTGCTGGTTGAAATGTTCGGTAGATGTCTGTTAAGTCTAGTTGATCTATGCAGCTGTTTAGATCTGTGGTTTCTCTGTTGAGTTTTTGCCGAGATGATCTATCTAGTGGGGAGAGTGGTGTGTTAAAATCCCCAACAATTAATGTCTTTGGATCTGTGTGGGATTTGAGGGAAAGTAGTGTTTCTTGGATAAATTTTGGTGCTCCATTGTTTGGCGAATAGATATTTAGAATTGTAATATCCTCCTGAAGGAAAGATCCCTTAATTAGTATGTAGTGACCTTCTTTATCTCTTCTCACAAATTTTAATTTGAAGTCTATTTTATCTGATATTAGGATTGCAACTCCCGCTTGTTTATGGGGGCCATTTGCTTGGTAGATTTTGTTCCAGCCTTTAACATTGAAAATGTGTTTGTTTTTACGGGCAAGATTGTGACTCCTGCGGGCAGCAGATAGAAGGGTCTTGTTTTTTAATCCAACTAGACAGTCTATGTCGCTTAATTGGAGAGTTCAGTCCGTTAACGTTAAGAGATAGGACTGAGAGGTATTTGAGAGTTCCTGCCATGTTATCCACCTTCTTGGGGGTTGCAAAAACTGGGTTCTTCCTATGGTTTTTGGATTCTCCATTTGGGTGCAGTTTCTTGGCCTTTATTGCGGTCTTGTTGGTTTTCTTTGTGTAGTACATCTTTACGAATCTGTTGTAGGGCTGGTTTGGTGGAGATGTATTGTTTCAATTTTTCTTTGCTATGGAAGGTTTTTATTTGGCCTTCAGTTATGAAGGAGAGTTTTTCTGGGTACAGTATTCTTGGTTGATAGTTGTTTGTTTTTAGGGCATGGCATAGATCATTCATGGCTCTTCTTGCTTTGATTGTCTCTGCTGAGAAATCTGAGGTGATTCTAATTGGTTTCCCTCTATAGGTGATTACCCTTTTCTCCTTGACAGCTTTAAGGATCTTTTCCTTGGTCTGAGTTGATCCTGTGTGGATTATAATGTGATGGTGGGATGTCCTATTCTGGTCTGGTCTATTTGGGGTTCTAAAAGCTTCTTGTATCTGAATAGGCCTACCTTTTTGTATGTTTGGGAAGTTCTCTGCTAGGATCCTTTTAAACAAATTTCCTAGACCATTAACTTCTGTTTTAGGTGCTCCTCTACACCCATTATCCTTAGATTATGCCTTCTGATGGTGTCTTCCAGGTGTTGGATAGATCTATCATATTTCTTGAACTTGTCTTGGATGGTTGTATGTTCTTTCTCTATAAGATCTAGGCTGTCTTCAATCCCTGAGATTCGATCTTCTGCATGGTCTAACCTGCTCTCAAGACTCTCTACTTTGTTTTTTATCTCTTTTCCTTCTAATTGGTCAGCTTTGATGGCTTCAAGTTCTTTGTTGAAGCTCTGTTTTAGGTCTTGTATGAATTTCTTTACTTCCTTAATTTGGTGTTCAGTGTTTGTTCTCAAATCACTTAGTTGATTTGTTATGGTTTCTTTGGACTCCCATTCCTTCTGTTGGGTTCCATTCAGCATTCCCTTTGTGGTTTCCATCACTTCCTTCAGCTCTTTGTTAATGGATTCCATGAATGCCTTTAGTGATCTTTCTGTATTCTCTACCTGGTCTCTCAATTCCTGTATTACTCTTTGATTAGCTTCCTCCCGTTCGTGGGATTCCTGTAGTTCTCTTTCCTCCCGTTCGTGGGATTCCTGCAGTTCTCTTTGAGTGTTCTCAGCCTGCTCATGCCATTCCTCCCTTTCTCTTTGAGTATTCTCAAGTTGTTCATGCAAATCCTGTATCAGTTTTTGAGTAGCTTCCTCACGCTTATGATATTCCTGTATAAGCTTTTGGGATGCCTCCTCTCTCTCCCTTTCACGCTCATACAGAGTCCTTTGTAAGTTGTCAAACTTCTCATTTATCATGTTTGCCAGCAGTGTTTGTAGAGCTATTTGGGAACTCCCCTCTGGATTATTCATTATCTGTTCTGACTCCTGTTTAGCAAGATTGGGTATTGAGATATCTGGATTTGCCATTTTTCTTGTGTTTTTCCAGCTTACTCTGCCCATTTGAGATGAAAATAGCACCAGTTTTTTGGTAGAACACTATCTTAAGGCAACTATCAATCAAAGTTTGCATTTGTACAGTCAATAGTGTACAGATACAATCTAGTTCAACAGATACATCTATTCAACATCAAACAACTATATGTTAATGGGCTTCGAACTGCAGAGAAGAATTTGGAAAACCAGAAATTATTAGGGTTAGGGAGAGATGTCGGTATAAAATAGGAATAGATTAGTGTGAGGAGGCACAGGGAGAGTTAACTATGTCCTAATCCCAATGCAGGAAATAGGTTGGGTAGGATGCAAGTAGAGAGAGAGAGAAAAAGAAGAAAGGGAAAGGGAAATGAAAAGAGACCAGATAAAATAGAAACGTAAAAATTAATATTATTATGGAGATTAAAAGACCATCTGTTTAGGGAGGAATGTGAGTATATTAAGAGAAGGGAAGGGACATAGAAGAGAAGTAAAAATCTTAAAAAAATGCTTCAAATATTATATATAGGTATAAAGAGGTAGTACTGCTATTAAGGAATTTAAGTCTCAGAAATTTTGAATTGAGCAATAAATTTGTGGATTAAGTGTGTACACAATGGGGGATAGGGTCTATTAGTTAACTACGGGTTTATCTGAGGATGTGCAGGACAAGAGTTAAGTCACATAAAGAAGATCAAGAGAGAGGAAAACACGAAAAGGATAAGAAAGGGAGAAAAAAAGATCAGAAGTTCAGTAGAGCTAGACAAAAAAAACAAAAAAAATAGTTAAGAAAGAAAGAAAAAGAGAAAGAAGACAAGAAAAGAAAGGAAAACGCACATTCATGTATTCCTAAAATAAAAATTATAAGAGGAAAAAAAAGTTACTGAAAATCAATTGTTTTTTCAAAAAAGGCAAAAATTAAAGATTAAGAAAATTTTTAGAAAAGGAAAAAAAAATTTATATATTTTAGATACCGAAAAAAAAAAGAAAAGAAGAAAAAAAAAAAAGTTCTTTGATTTTTTTTTTGATTTTTTTGGGAGGGGTGGGAAGAATCCTGTATCTCCCTTCTGTCTATAACCAGCCTCTTGTTGGAGTCTCTGCTCAGCTTGAGGTCCTGTGGCTTGATTGGTTTCTTAAGTCAGTTTGTTTGAACAGGCAGAAAAATTCTCTGCTTCACCCAAGATTTTGAGATCCCCCTCCCAGATTAGTTTAATGAGAGGGTGATCTGCTTGGAAAATCACAAAAGAGGGGGATGCAGTGGTGAGGCTAGGCTCTCAGTAGAGTTGAGGCCTTTCAACAATCAGTAGCTTTTCCCTGGGGCTATTTTGTGAAAAAACTCACAGAGCCTAGCCTGGAGCCATTCTCAAGGTTTCTGTTTTTCAATTGATTGTGGAGATTGCTAGAGGGAGGGGCAGCCTCTGGCTCTGGTTACCCAGTGAGGAAAGCCACTCCAATGGCTGGTGCCTGAGCTGGGTGACTTTTCCCTGGATGGAGCTGAGTCTGGCAGGTCACTTCGCCGCCGTTAAGTTCTTGTGACCTGCTAAATGACTCGTTTTATTCCAAGGCCTGAGTTGGAGCTGGCAGCTCCTCCGAGCTTTGTCAGTATCCAAGATGGAGATCACTGGTGCTGGGGGGGAGGGGTGGCCTTCCCTCCTCTGCTCCCTGAGAAGGAGTGAGGATGTCGGGCTTGTACTCACGCCAAGTCTTGGATCCTGGGTCATCTCTGGTTTGCAAACTGCAGGATGAAGATGTCCGCTCCTTGTCAGTTCTTGCTGGTGTTGAGTAGAATCCACTCGCCCGCTGCATCTGGGTCCTTCGTCCAGGACTCTCTGTGTGTGCGCTCAGGTATGGCCCCGGCTGCAGTATCTGCTGGAGAAATCTTTGGATGTTAATTAAGTACAAGCTTGATTATTTAGTAATGTGTATGGGAGAATATTACCTTTCTTTCTCATCACAATTACATACCCTTGGATTTTGTTTGTTTTCTTATTTTTAGCGCCTCCCCACCTCTCTCTCACACACACTTTTATACCTATGATTTTGGGATTGAGATTCCCTAAAATTTTGCTAAGTGAGAATTTAAGAAATAAAGGCTTCCAAGAGAAGTAAAAGATATATTAGAGAAACCTTTACCTAACTTGAAGATTCTCAGTACTCAGGATATTAGATTGTCTTTGTAAGGATTAGTAGACTCAAATAAATTGCTTTAGAATTTCTTTGGCATACTCTGAACTATGGACAATAAATACACACACATACATAAAAACAAAACTGTTCCAAGAGCAGAGGTATATATTAACAAAAACTAGAAGCAAAACATCAAAACACACTGGGGGGAAAATGCCAAAATTTCTATTTCCTCATGATCTGATGTCAGATGTAAAATGAATAGGTCTGTTCTGAGGTCAGACTGAGAAGAAAAAGATCAACATGACCTCTGGGAAATAAAGGTTATTTGACATCCTTGGGATTATCTGCTCAAGGCATTGGCCTCATATCAGAGTAAAGGCTTGACAGGCTAGGGAAGACTTCATTTTTCCCAAAGTTAAATTTAAAGCCAGAAGCTTATGCCCCATCTCCCTCAGTGAGAGCTGTTTCCTGAAATTGGTAGCCATGATAGATGATGCATTTTCAAAATCAAAACAAGTATCAGTGTCTCCAATCTAATCACATCGTCTAAAGCTGCTGCTTCCTGTGGGAATTTAATTGCTGTGACATTAGACTCTTAGACAACAGACAGTTCTCAAGGCTACCCATCAGTACAGGGACAAAAACCACTGTGATGGTGTCAAAGCTGTTAGACACAAAACCTGTTAAAGACCCCATGTATGTAATTTTCCATTCTCCAATTTTAGTAGTAAAATTGAATGAGTCCTCTATCACAATTTTAAAAATACTACAGCAATATGCTAACTAGGAAAGAATAAAAAATCTTTTCACCTGGTAAAAATCTCAGTCTTATTTTTTCTATGTTCTGAAACATGCTGACACAATGCACTGTGATTTTCTTTTCAGTATGATTTTATTTTTACTAACATTTTTACAGGAGGACATGGAAGTTAAATGGCTAACTTTTTCCCCAAATTTTATTCAATTTTGAACCAGACTTTATAATTTGATATTCTTGCTAACCAATTAAATTGGAAATCAAAACAGTTTTCTTAAATAACATAATCAAAAAGAAAAACAGAAAATTGGAGATTTCTAGAGTTGCTGTTCATTCTCCCTTGAAAACATACACGCGCGCACACACACACACACACACACACAAAAATATTAACACACACACACACACACACAACTTCTCTTTTCACTATTCTCTCTTGCAAGGTATGCCATCCCCTTTTGTTATCATCAGAGCTAGAAACTCTATGTTACCTTATCTAAATTTCTTTCATTACCTATATCACAGATAATAACAGGCCCAGTAGAACTCAGATTTACGAATGGTTAGAGCCACATAAAACTTGATACTTTACAGTAGTAAAATACAGATACTTTACTATAGTAAAATTTAAAACTCGTGGTAAAATGTAATGTGGAAGAGACTGATGACTTCCAAGTTCATTTTGGAGGTTCTTGTTGAACTTGGAAGCATATTTCCTGATACTATATGAAATAGTATGTTTAGGAAAGGTAAAAATCAGATGTGGTGCTTTAATTCCTTATTAAGGTAGAACTCAAAACATTCTATTATAAAAATTATGGAAATGACCTCAGCTTTTATCTTTCTCTATACTGCAGTCTATACTGAAATTCATATATATAACACATAAAGTCTAATGAGAGAGTGATGGATGTTGATATATGTTTGACTTAAGTAGAACCTTGTGGTTTAAAAGATTTGTCAGTTTCATCTTCTTACTTGGAAGTACCTCTAATTTTAAGGCAATATAGTTTCTATTGATAACAAAATTAGCATAATTTGTTCAAAATCCCTCAGCCAACCAATGAGGGTCCAGAGTTTAATGTCTGCATAGTGAATACAAGTCCAGTATTTCCCAGTGCACATAGCATTTAATATTTAAGTATTCATTTATTTCTAAGCACTTACTGGCCTCCTTTGAGCCATTGGTATATCCTTCAATAACAAAACATCACAGAAGTTAAAGGATTGAAAAACAGCAACTTTAAGTTATTCCAAATGATACTATAGGTGAATTAAGCTTCTTTTTTTTAATGTCACATTGGGACACTAAGGGCACAGACATGATTGAAATTGTCAAAAATAACCCTTTTACAAGGCTAAAATTAGACTATGTTCTAATGGAAACTAAGTTGGAGTTGGTATGGGTCTAGTCCTTGCTCCTGTGGGTCTTCTAATGTGGCTTTTTTGTCTTTATAACAGCAAGACAACCGAATCTAAGAAGTTTGAAGTCAGACTGTGAAAGAAGGTAGTAAGATCCCACCTCATAAAAACAAACCTGAGGCTGGTAAGGTGGCTCAGTGGTAGAGTGCTTGCATTACTTGCATAAGTCCCTGGGTTCAATTCCTCGGCACCACAGAAGCAGAAAAAGCTGGAAGTCATGCTATGGCTCAAGTGGTAGAGCACTAGCTTTGAGCTGAGGTGCTGAAGGACAGTACCCAGGCCGAGTTCAGGCCCTATGACTGACAAAAATAAAAAGGAAAGTAAACAAAGCTGAGTGTGATGGCCCATGGCTGCCATCACAGCTAGATGGGAAGTTTAGGTAGGAGGATCAAGCATGATAAAGGCAAGTCAAGCAAGTAACAAAATAGCTACCTGAAAAATAACTGAAGCAAGGGGAGATTGGGGCATGGCTCAAAGGATTGAGTGCCTCCTAACAAAGATTTTAAAAATGCAAGCCCTGTGTTTAAAAGCCCAATTGTACCAAAAGAAAAGAAAAGCTAAGACTATACATTGAAAAGTGTAAGAGGAACAATTTCACTCTATCCATATCATCCTTTCCCAGACTAGAGGCTCAATGTTATGAAAAATACAGTGTACAATTTCTCCCATGGATGGAAGTAAATCAAGCAACTTCCTATCTCATCCTCTAGAGATATTGTTAGGAGACTCACTTCTATCCCACTTCACTCAAAAGCTGAGAAAACCAACACAATTGAATCTCTTGGGATCATCAAGAATATGGGAGGTAGTTTATCCAAGCTGATATAAAGATTTGAACAACTGATCTGAGAAACAATCTGCTAGTGAGCAAGGAACTGTCATTTCTGCCCTGAGAGAGGCAATAAAAAAAATCAGACACTCTATTCCATTGGGATGGTCTACATCATCCCTTTGTCATAGTGACTAAGACAGATGAGAGATTCAGTAACTGCTCAGGCACTATTTATAAGATAATACTTATTGAGTACCTAACTTGTGCCCACATGACATAAGGCAGAGATAGCAGCTAGTGAAGGGAAAGGAAAAAGGAAACTGCCTAGTGTTACAGGATCTGAATACAACCTAAAGAGAATATGAACAATTTTAAGAACTGTGACACTTAATTAGAGAAAAATGAGAGCCGCTGTAGAATCCTGAAAAAGGTCAAGTGTGATTCATGTTGCCTTATTTGTGATAGGATTTCTGTGTGGATGTTGAGAAGTGGAGAGAAAAGGCAAAGGCAGAAAGACTACTGTGATAATGGCAAAGATCATGAAAAAAAACAGTAAGAAAATTATTAGTGACGTTAAAAAGTGTAGCTAATAGGCTTTCCTAAATAACTACATGAGAGGAGAGAGAGAGAGAGAAAGAGAGAGACAGAAAAATGTTTTTCCTTAGCAGAGAAGAAAGAGAAGCATATGGATGACATCTGAATATGTCAGTACAGAAATAGATGCCCCTCGGAACTTTAATGCTGAGGAAAGAAAAAAGATATAAATATGGGTTGGGAGGGATAGGTGAGAATACTGAAAGAGGTGAGGTCAATCAAGATGCATTGTACTCATAAATGTCTTTGTTAAATGGCAACTCCTGTGTACAACTGCTTAAACATTATACAAATATTTTTTAAAAGATACCCAGTACTTCCCCTTGCCATGACAGGATTCTGAACAAAACATCAGCTGTGTGGCTTCAGGGAATGATGAGTGGCATGGAAAAGCATGCAAGTACAATAGTAAACAATAAGCAGAAACTAGATGTAATTCCAAAGTGTTGAACTTTAGATTTGTATAAAGAAATAGACCTTCTCATCAGAGTGACACAAGAATCAAGAGTGCCAAAGAATAAAAGACAGGAGATCTTCACTCTATTCAGCAAACAGATGCTAGAGAATGAGTAAACACAGCAAACATCATATGTTTGCAAAATGGAATATTATTCAGTTATAAATAACATTGAAATGTCACATTTAGGAGAATAATTTGAGATCATCCTTCTAAGTTATATAAGCCAGTATCATCAAGCCAAATTTCTCATATTTTCTCTCATATGCAGAATATATAGTGGGGAGGCATGGTATGTGAAAAAAAGGCTTTTTGGGAAGAGGTAAGAAATCAGTAGAGGTGGATGAAGAGATGAGATGGGGAGAGAATTAATCCTACAATTCAATGCACATCCTACAAAATGAAGAAAATTAAGGACAGAGTAGGGTTGGGAGGGATGAGGGAGAATGATGAAAGGGTGACATTGATCAGGATGCATTTTATTAATCCACTGCTTTGTTTATGGCAACTCCTTTGTACAAATATTTAAAGAAAATAAAAAGGACAAAAGAAGAAATTGAGGTTGAATATAATTGAAGCATGTAGGTATATATGTATCTCTATACACAAAAATATAGATGTAGGGATACATGCATCAAGATATATGTGTATATAAGAAACAATGAAACCCATTAATTTCTATATTTTTGCCAGTTGTGGAGCTTGAACTCTGAGTCTGGGTGCTGTCCCTGAGATCTTCAGCTCAAGGCAAGTGCTCTACGACTTGAACCACAGAGCCACTTCTAGTTTTCTGGTGATTAATTGGAGATAAGAATCTCATGGACTTTCCTGCCCTGGTTGACTTTGAACCATGATTCTTAGATCTCAGCCTCCTGAGTAGCTAGGATTGAAATCATGAACCACTGGTTCCCACCTTCTAAATTAATTTACATATAAAGGAAAATAAGTAAAATAACAGCTAGGAAGCTATTTGCTATTAAAGAAGAAAAAAATCTGTTCCAAAATTACATCCCAATATAGTCAATGTTAATTATCAACTACACAAAAACCAACAGATATTGGCCAAGATGGTGAGAAAAATGAAGGAAACCTAGTTCTCTCTTGATGGAACTATGAACAAGTACAAATGCTATGGTAATAATTTTGGAGCTTCCTCCCTCCCAAATATAAAAAGTACAACAACCACATGATCCACCAATTCTACTTCTGTGTACATATCTAGAGGATCATGTTCAGCTTACCACAGTGTTACCTGCGTATCTATTTTTATTGGGGTTATTATCCACAATAGTGAAGTTATGTGAATCAGCCTGTCAATAAGTGAAGAATAAAGAAAATGTGGTATGCATTAACGGTGGAGTCTCATTCTTCTATAAGGAGCTTTCAAATAATGCTGTAACAGGAAAATAGAGAGAAGTGTAGAACACATATCACATGCTTTCTGTAATATGTGGGATTTAGTAGGTGAAAGGGTGACAAGAAAGTAAATAGAAAATCAGGAAAGATGTAGAAGGGAAGAGTGGGGGAAAATAAAGTGCTGAAGGATGAATAGGAGTGAAATATATACATGTATGAAAATGTCATAATAAAACACTACTTTATATAATTTAATACTAATAAGATGTAGATTTTATACACGGAAACATAACTTTTTTAGAACACAATAGTGAGTCAACATTTTTCTAAAATCTAAAATAGATTCATGTCCATTATCACTACAGTTCTGGATTAATACCTAATCATACTAGGTAGGAAATGAAATCCTAAGTGCTTGATTTCAAACCTATTTTTTACACAGAATATTTGCTTGCAACAATATTTATATAAACTTCACACTTCCTGAAGAAACTATGGAAAATCTATGCACAGCCTAGAACATCATTTCTGTTTTTTAGTTTGTTAATTATTCTCCCATTTCCTTCAGCCGCCATATAACTCCCACATTACTTTTCTTTTTCCATATTCACTCACGTATGAGGGTACTGTGCCTCATCCTTAGTCTAAGATAGCTTAAGAAATGTCAACTGGAGTCAGGCACTGGTGGCTCATGCCTCTAATCAGGAAGCTGAGACCTGGATGCTGTCACTCAGGATTAGCCCCTAATGCAGTATTTTTTTTCCATCTCAAATTGATGTTAGTAATATAAAAAATCAGCTTAAAATGTCTTCAATTCTGCCCACTTTTATTAACAATTATTAATGTGACAAAAGTTACAACAGACTTTAGTAAAAAAATCTGACTAGCTTTTGAAAAGTAAGTTAATTAAAAATTATGCCAGGTTTATACTGTGACTGTAGGAAGTTTAGTACTGATACAGGGACATCTAGAGTGAAGACACCCCTCCTCTGCATCTATGTTACATGTGCTCATTTTCCCACTGCCTTCAAAGCTGTCTCATCCACATCAATGTGGCCTTGAATTTTTCACATAATGGAAACTAAATACTTACTAAAAACTCATGATACTTACTGAAACCATTTTATACTGTGAGTACAAAATAGACAATACTTAATATAGCCTATTTGTCATAGACTAATTCACACACTGAAGAAGTGTTAGCTTAATTATTTAAAGTAGGTATCTGTGGTACAAAACCTATGTCATACAGAACATAAACTATACCTTTGATATGAGTGATATGAAATAGATATCAAAGCAGTGTTTAATAATTCTCATTATTAAAAATAAGCTATGAAGTCATAACTATTTGTTTTTAACATATTTAAAAGAGAGAATTGGAAATGTACATGTAATTTTAATTGAGTCGTACCTTCATGTCCAACAGTTTTCTGTTCAATTAGAGAGAATAGTCTCTCAGACATTACTGCTCAGTCTAGTTTCAAACCATGATCCTCAAATCTCAGCCTCCTGAGTAGCTAGCATTACAGTCAAATGCCCAGCAGAAAATGTATTTTAAAACTTATGTTAGCAGGTGCCAGTGACTCATTCCTGCAATCCTAGCTACTTAGGAGGTTGAGATCTGAGGATTGTGGTTCAAAACCCCTCCTGGCAGTAAAATCTATAAGGCTTTTCTCCAATTAACCACCAGAAAACTGAAAATGGTGCTGTAGCTCAAGTGGTAGAGCACTTGCCTTGAACTGAAGAGCCTAGGGACAGTGCCCAGGCCCAGAGTTCAAGCCCCACAACCTACAAAAAAGAAAAGAAAAGAAAAGAAAAAAAAGTTACGTTAGATAAGAAAGCAAATCTTCTCATTTACTAAAAGCTTCTAGTCTTTCTATTTGTTTCAATGTTTTTCATAGCTTAAAATACATACCATTAAATATTTTAAAAATTCTATACCTGTATACAGTATGGAGAATTAATTATTTACATATATTAATATTACTATCAATTCAAAGTGATTACTTGTGCCTTTTTGTGATGTGATTGGGTTGAGACCTTAACTCTTTACTTAATAATTCCTGAAATAATGTTGTCAAATTAATAACCCCTAAATATCAGTGCCTTTAAGGCAGCAACTACTTATTCTTTTGTTATTAGGTTGCTTAACTTGAATCTACACTGAGTTGGGCTCAGCTTTATCTTTAAGTCTCTCCTTCTGCAACCAGTGTCCATCTTTGAAGATAGAAGGAGGAAACAAGGATGAGTGGGGAATGTGTGAATAAAATTTCATGGGTCCTGGGCAACTTATTTAACAAAAGAATACTATGGGTTATATTTATTGCCAATTTTACATTCCTGGTTTAAAGGAAATATACTACACAGAGAAAAGTAAATCTACATGCGTTCTTATAGGAGAAACAATTTTAAAAAAGTAAAATAAATGAAAACAGAGAATAAGCTAGCAAGGAGATAGGCTAGTATAGGAAAATGTATGCAAAACATCAGCAATGCATAGTTATGTTATACTAATTTTATACAATAGATATTATCTAAGAAAGTTTTCGATCTCTAGCCTCAGATCAAATATGGTGTGTATGTGAGATGATTAATAATATTTTTATCTGCTTTACTAGCTAATGATATATATAGTAGGTTATCAAATATATATTAAATTTTAAGATGTGTATTGATATTTTAGAAAGCATAAAGAAAAATTCAAATATATGAAAACATAACCTATCTCATATTTTAACATAGTTTTCTTTAATTTTTTAATGGACATAGAGTGTAAATTGATCATTTATTCATTAACCTCATCAAGAACAATGTGTCTCACAATGTATCAATGAGTCCAATGAAACACAGAATCATATAAAATCATAGGCCTTAATCAAATTATATTAAAGAACATCCAGGTACAAATTTATACTTCTATAAATTTCACTAAAGTGAAGTTTCACTAAGGTTAAACTTCTATAAGTTTCACTAAAGGAAACTAAAGCAGCCACATAAGAAAATAAGAGAAAATTTGTTACACAGGGAGGAGAAGGTTCCTGGTACAACTTTCCCAAAGAAGTAACATTTCAGATAGGGATTTATAAGTATCAATTCAAGTCAGGGTGAGAATGAACAAAATACAGAAATGGTATGATTGGATAGGGCTTGTTAAAGAAGCAAAGAAGTGTTCCAATTTTCTAGTCTATGACTTTTGATATTTGATTTTTTTTTAAAGAGAGGCGTTATTGAGATTTGAATCAGAGTCTGGAGCTTTCTTGCAGCTTTTACTTGAGTCTCACCCTCAATTTGTCTTTAGTTTGTTTTTCAGATAGAAATCAGATAACTTAGTCCAGGCTAGCCTAGAGTCAGCCTAGAGCCTCTTCCTTCCAACTACCTGGGACAGGCATGTGCCACTATGTCCAGTCAAATGAATTCATTCCTCGCAACGATATGCCATCTCTCAGTTGAAAACAAAAGAGATTATTTAAATCATCATTCACCTCAAATATTGTCCATTTTAAACATTCTGCATTTATTCTACTAATAGCTGATTCTTTATGACAGTAGAATATAAAAATTATGATGTATTTATTGTCTTGAAAACTATATATTTATTGTAATTGGGCTTTTTAACCTCCATAAAACAAAAGAAAAATACTTGCACCTTAAATGAAAGGGTGATAGCATATTTTATTTAAATTTGTTTGTTCACGTTATTACATGCAACTTTAAATATAAGTGCTAATGTCCCATTGTGTACAACAGTTAGTTAAACAAATGGTAACCTATCATACAGGCTATTATTTATAGTCAGAAATAACCTCTTCCACAAAAAATACTTTCTTGAATATCTTTTCTGTCATTATAGAGTTCTAGAGGAGAAAACAGGAAATATTCCTGAGAGAGTAATGAGTCTGCTTGTATTTGTTACAACAGGGCTTCTCAACCAAGTGTCCATCTCAACACAAATGACAGTTGAGGTGCCTATCAGTGAAAATTATATAGCCATACATGTTCGCAATTTCCAATAGCCTAAGCCCAATATATTTTATGTACAATATAACTTATGTCTATGGTCAATAGTAATAGGTAAATTAACAAATTGTGGATATATACTGTTGATTCAGAAGATTATTTTTATTTCAATTGTTAAAGCCTCTGCATAGATATGTATATAATTGTACTCTTTTTCTTCTAAATCCGTTTTTAGGTAATTGATTTTTACAGTGTGAAATCCTGATATTTTGTGTGATATAGAAGCATTAGCAAGATTAGCCAGATTCTGTAGAACTTCAGTGAAAGAGGTAGGAGCAAACAAGCATGAACAAGAGAAGCCCCAAATCCTTCGTGAACAAGGAATTTCTTGATCACTTAAAAGTTGATTCTTTGAAAATCTGACCAACACTAATTTAATTCTAACCCAGATTTCATATAAAACAACAAACTAGAAGAATTTCAGAGCCTAGAAAAATCTTATAAGCCAAATTGTCTGTGCTTTAATGAGGTCTAAGAGTCAGAGACCACACTATAAAATCATTAGAAAAGAAAGATGGCATAAATGTTTTGAAAGCAGATAAACCTACATTCAGATTCTGGTTCTCATTCCCTAAACACTAAAGAAGTTTCTATTACCTGTCTTTTGGTCACCTTTATTGTGTGTGTGTGTGTGTGTGTGTGTGTGTGTGTGTGTGTGTGTGTGTGTGTGTGTGTATGTGTGTGTGTGTGTGTGTGTGTGTGTGTGTGTGTATACACACACCTATACTTAATTGGGTTTATGTTCACTTGCATAGGAATTTGTGAAGAATATAAAATGTTTCTAATGTACTTAACACCGCGTCTGACATGTGCCCATGTTCTGTAAAGGTAAATAGTATTCTGGAATAATGTGGCATCGATCTTCAGTTGTTTTCTGGTGTGAAACTGATTGATCTTCATCTTTAATCCTGAGGATTTTGATTTCTCGAGGGTTCTCCAAGCAATTAATGACCCAGCGTTTTCCTAAAGTTTTGGTGATGTACTAAGGTGTTTTAACTGCAGAGAGTCATAGATTTTCACAAAGTATTTTTGTAGTCATAGCTTAACATCAGCGGCTTGATGCTGGCAGCTGCCATTGTAAGTTTGGCAACATGAGTCAGTGATGCCTACAGCCTAGAGGGAGTCTTCTGGCTCCCTGCACTCCACAGTGATCATCCAGGCAGGGAGGCCCTTCTGTCAGTGGAAACTCATGGATTTCTGGCATTGCAGATGCTCCACTGCTTCTCCAACAGAGCTCAAGGCTATAGCTCCTAAAGCCCATAAATTGGGAGGGCCTTCTGCCAAAAGCCCAGTGTCAGGGCAGACAGCATACCCTGACTATCCGGGGATTTTAAGGGCTGTGTGAGGAAGCATGGCAGTCAGCCACTTATAGAGAGATTTTTTCAGATCCAATTGTCATATTATTCCAGGATTAAAAAATTCCACGATTCAACATTGGGCAAATCATTTTATCATGTGTTCACTTGCAAAATATGCATTGTCACATAGATTCTGTGATAGAAATACCCAAAAGTAGTTTAGTTCTGATAAAAGAGAAAAAAAAGGAAGAAAAAAAACTTCTTTAGCTTAGTTATTTTAAAATTCAGTTTCTCTGAGAAAGATGATCAGTAAAAAGAAAAATAATATAATTTCTGTCTCCAAAAATAGCTGAAAAACCTTGACACATTATTATGGTCAGAATAAACATTATATGCCAGGTATTTGGCTTTGTATTCTTTTTAAAATAACACTCATTGCTCTCCATTCTTACTGTGTTTGGAGTTCTCCCAACAATTCCTTTGTGGCTAATTTCACACCTGTGAACTCATGGTGGTGCTAAGTATAACTTCATTGCCTACTGAATGGGTTATTTTATTTTATTCTAAAGTTATTGCAATAATTACTGAAACTTCATAAAATTTCATATTGGCTTAAATCACTTTATTCATTTTTTCCATTATCAACTAATTATAGAATAATTTGATGCTATTAAAAATAACCTTTCATATCATGTACTTATAAATGTTGGAAACATATATGATTAACCATATTTTTAAAATACCTTAACTAACATCTTCAAAACATTAAGTTAAAACTAAAATATTCAATGTAGTAAAGTTAAAACCTATTACTGTATGTGCTCCTTGACACCTTTTGGCTTCTTTCACCATATAAATTCTGCTTGATAAAACATTGTTGTGATGGAATTACAAACAATAAAATGACCTCGTAGCCTATCAGAATATATGTCTGCATTACAGCATATGGTTAATTATATAGATCAGGGGTCATTTTACATATATAGCATAATGAGGGAGCAGAAATCTACATAAGACTTCTTAGTTATAACCTAAGAGAGTAAAAAAAGGGAGGGAAACATTAATTGCCATAAATGCTGAAAATACAAGTTATTCTAGATGATGGAAATTTAAGTATACTCAATGGATTTAAATATTTTCTTCTCAGAAGTATTATAGTATCTAAACACATATTTAATACAATAAGGTCTTTAAATGAGGATATAGTCATATAAATTAAAACTTTAAAAATAAAATATGACAAATAATATGTCAAGTATTTTTGAATAAAATATCATAGCACAAAAATCTTTAAACATGAAACACATATCACCATTCTTCTAAATTCCAAATAATATTTCACTCACTTAGAGCTATCTGTAATGATAAGAAATAGGAAAATCAAATGGTTATTATTTACAATAGTATTTTCACTCTGCATCACATATTCTTTTTTAGGGAAGACTAATACAAGTATCATCATGGCTGAAATTATTATATCAAAGACTCAATTCAATTACTTTCAAGAGCCATGCAATCATCACAAATATATGAAATAGAACTGATATAAAGTAAGGGGAATGGAGTGGTAGGGACATGTGAAGAAAAATATTCATCTAAAGATATCCAACCTCTGTGTGTGTGTGTGTGTGTGTGTGTGTGTGTGTGTGTGTGTGTGTGTGTAAATGTGGATAAAGGTAACATATTTAAGACAAATGTTAAATTAAAAAGAAAGATAGGAAAGTACTTACTTTTATTATCCATGGCAGAAGAGCTATAGTTACTAAATTTCTCATTAGGAAAATAGAACACACTCATTCACCAAAATAAAGCAATTAGAAAATAAGCTCCTTAACTTAGAAGAAGGCCAAATAGGTTTAATCATTTCATATATATTTATTTAAAAACAGTTTCTGAATGTTTTATCACAATGTGTCTGAAACTGTGATAGAAATTGAATACAAAAGACGAGTTTGAGCTGGGTGCCAGTGGCTCACGCCTGTAATCCTAGCTACTAAGGAGGCTGAGATATGAGGATAGCAGTTCAAAGCCAGCCCGGGCAGGAAAGTCTGTGAGACTCTTACCTTCAATAAGCCACCAGAAAATCAGAAGTGGCCCTGTAGCTCAAGTGGTAGAGCACTAGCAGTGAGCTGAAGAGCTGAGGGACAGCACTACGACCAACAACAACAACAAAAACAAGTTTGGTCCTCAAGGTTTCAAGCTAATAGTTCATGAATGTGTGTATAAAAAATTCAAGAACAACTTTAACAAGGAAAATTCTTCCCCACATCCCTCTATCCTGTTCATCAGAACTCAAAGTGATTTCCCAATGTGACCATATAATGTGGTTTACACACAGGAAGTACCATAGAAGATGTTTTTAAATATATTAAGGGAATTTATTTATTGGGTTTTAATGATGTTTCTGGCACTTAGTAATAAAACAAAAGAAGGAAATATTCTGCAGTGTATTTTGAGTTCTTTTTAAAAGGGAATCTCTCAATTCATAGTGCTGTGGTTCCCTATTGGATAATTAGTGCTCCAAGTCTTTGTCATCTCTAATAAGAACATCTATTCATAATTTTGATTGCTATTACCTTATAGTCCTAGATCACAACTTTCTATTTTCTTTATGAATTTATTTTGTTTTGATTACATTGTTTTTAATAACTTTAGTATTTTCAGTTTTATGATCTGATAACTTCTTTTTTTGTTCCCAGCACCCTATTCTTCAACAATTCTTATTGCTCTCTTATTTATGTTTCAATACTTAATTATTTCCCTACATATACACATTATTTGCTTCCTAAGTTTGCTCTAATGACAAAAGATAATTCTGTTTTAACCATATTTTTCTCTAAGTTTAGTTTTCTATAATTCTCACTGCACTAAAGCTATGAAATTTAGGGTTGATGCAAAAGAAAGAAATTACATTATCAAATTTATTTTATGCTCTCAAAACTCAAATTGGCATGCTATGATTTTAGTTAGATGACTATTTTAATACATTTCTTATTTAAAACCCTTCAATATCTTAGGTTCTTATTCTTCTCAAGAAGAAGAAGTTACCTAATTACCTTAGAAAATAAAGATGATCATAAATTATCAACATTTTTCTTACTTGAGACTGTAGATCTGTATCTCCTTTTGCTTAACCTATTACTATTTTAAAGTCTACCAGCAGTCTTTTCTGCTATTCAACTTTTGTGTCATTCCAATTAATTTAAATCAGGTTTAATCTTCTAAAGTTCACCCTCTACAGTCTGCTAAGAATAGTCCACTCTACTGGATCATTTCTATTTATGTATACATAAAATGCAAGTATTTTCCCAGTTGCTACCTCATGGAACATGGGTCTGCAGTCGTTAACAGCAAAACTCTACTGAAGGTTATAATACCTTATATCTTCTTTGTCTTAAGTTCCAATTTATCTTCATTTCATTGCAGTTAGAAATTTTACCACAGCAATTCTATCAACAAACTCTTTGTGTGTTCACTAACATTCAATTTGACAAACACTGTTATTCCTAGTCTGAATCTTAAATTTTCTGTTGCTTTTTACCTTTCTTAAAAATGTGTTCATTGTTTGTATTCCAGTTAATTACATTCTACTGATCTTCCTATCTTATCTGTCAGTCTTTTCCAAATATTTTCCTATATATTTTAAGTATTTGACTAAGTCATGGGTCATTTTAAACAAATTTCCAATGTAAACACTTTTTACCATGTTTATCAACAATCTCTTTTATTAAAAAGTCAGTTCTTGTGAGTACTTCCGTTGCATTGGTTCCCCCTTTGCCCTTTGTCCCAACATTTTGTTGTTCTCCTTCCCTTCCCTAATTCAGATAAATGTATATACCATACCCAAGGTACCAAAATCAAATACAGTCACAACAGGGGATAAACCATAGTGGGGGGAAAACACACACACAAAAGAAACAAGAATACTCACAAGACAATATGCCAGAAATGATCTGTACAACTGGGGGGAATTGGGGAAGAAATGTGGGAGAACAACGAGGGAGGGGGTAACAAGTTCGACAAGAAATGTACTCAATACATTACCTATGTACCTGTAACCCCTCTGTACACCACCTTGACAATATTTAATCAGTTCTTTTTAAAATTTGTATTTTATTGTAAAGATGCTGCACGGAGGAGTCACAGTTACATCAGTAAGGGATGACTACATTTGTTGTCCAACATTGTGACCCCTTCCTTTGTTGTTATCTCACTATCCCTTCCCTCCCCCACCTTCCTCACTCCCCCTCACCCCTCCTACTACCCCTGCCTCCTGAAGTTGTAGAGTTCATTTCCAGCATAGTGTCTATGAGTATCACTGTTTCAGTGGGTCATCCTGTATCCTTGTTTCAGCATTTTGTTTTTCTTCTTCCCCTCCCCAAAGTAGATAAATGTATACACAAGATGCACCGTAAATCTTACTGAAACCAGAGACCATGAAGTGTTCTAGACACAACGTTCATTATATTATTTTCCAAAGTTCTTCAAAATTTCCTATGTTACTAATAAAAAATATTTCTACTTATATCCGCATCTTAACCGATGTGAGAGCACCAATAAGAATTTAAGCTCTATATCTGGGCGCCCGTGGCTCACACCCATAATCCTAGCTACTTAGGAGCTTGAGATCTGAGGATCGTGGTTCAAAGCCAGCCCAGGCAGGAAAGTCTGTGAGACTCTTCAATAAACCACTAGAAAACCCGAAGCGGCGCTGTGGCTCAAATGGTAGAGTGTTCGCCTTGAGCTGAAGAGCACAGGGACAGCGCCCAAACCCAGAGTTCAACCCCACCACCGATCTCCCCCCCCTCCCCCCCCCCCCCGCGCCAAAAAAAAGAATTTAAGCTCTGTGCTAACCCTGATCTGAAGAGCTGAGGGACAGTGCCCAGAGTTCATACCCCACAACTGACCAAAAAAAGAATTTAAGCTCTTCCAGCTTTCCTAAATACTCCAGAAAAGCAAAATTATTTTTATTCATGGTTTCTACTACTGCAGGATCACAAACAGGAAAGAAGTTCATTGGGAGGCTAGGGTCCTCGTAAGAATGAGCTGCGGGAAATGAAAATGAGGGTTTTTTTTTCTTTGTTTTATTCTTTTTGTTTTCTTCTTTGCACATTTATCTGTCTTTTGCAGGTAAAGGGGGACATAGAAAGGACAAAAAGTAAACAAATGCAGCAGTAGTACTCACTAGACATTATGTTGTAAATAAATAAACAACTTGTATGTAAAGATGGGAAGATAAAGGAGGAGACAGGAAAGGAGGAAAGCTATGACGTTTTCAGAAAAGAAATGCACTCAGTACCTGACTTACGTAATTGCAACTACTGTGTACATCACCTGTATAATATTTTTTTAAAGATGCCATGTGCCCAGATGCCAATGTCTCACATATTCAATTTTAGCTATTCATGTTAGTAGAGTATGTATCATTTACCATTTTATTCATGCATAACTGATAGTGTATTATAGTATTTTATACATTTTCCTTTGTGTTATAATGTTTTATACATTTTCCTTTGTGTTTTGTGAATCAGGGCCATTGAAGTTAGTTTGTATATGCAAAATTATCTGGATTAAAAAGATATTCCTTGATTATTAAAAAACAAAGATTCAGGGTACCAAATCAAGTACAGTGACAAAGGAATATACATTGGGGGAATATATACAAAGGAAACAAAAAAAAGCATAGTACATTAAAACAACAACAAAGAAAAACCTCTTGTGTCCATATCTTTGGGTTCATTTTGCTTATCTTCACCTTATATGGTCATATGTACATAGTTTTTGAAATTTCTTTGGCCAAAAAGAAATGCAAATCAAAACAACATTAAGATTCCACCTCACCCCAGTTAGAATGACTATAATCAAGAAATCTAATAACAACAGATGCTGGAGGAGATGTGCACAGAAGGGAATCCTACTGCATTGCTGCTGGGAGGGTAAATTTGTTCAACCACTTTGGAAAATAGTATGGAGGTTACTCAAAAGACTCCACATACAGCTCCCTTATGACCCAGCAATCCCACTTTTGGGCATTTACCCAAATGATCACAAACAAGACTATACTAATGCTACCAGCACAACTATGTCTATTGCAGCATTTACCATAGATAAGATATGGAACCAATCCAGATGCCCTTCAGTAGATGAATGGATCAAGAAAATGTGGTGTATACACACACACACACACACACACACACACACACACACACACACACACACAACGGAGTTCTATGCCTCCATCAGAAAGAATGACATTGCCCGATTTGTTAGGAAATGAAAAAACTTGGAAAAAATTATACTAAGTAAAGTAAGCCAGGCCCAAAGAAACAAAGGTCCCATGGTTTCCCTTATTTGCAATAACTCATATATGTCTGAGACAAGCAGAAAAGGTCAGATAAGTTAATGTTAGGTGAAATGAACCCCAAGATAAGTATTCAAATGTTTTTTTCTTTCTTGTGATTGTTTCTAACATATTTATAAGATGATTTCTTTGTTGCTTTGTATGTCCCTCTCCCATGGTATAACCCCTGCTTTCACTTTGAAAAAACAAAGTTTTAAAGTTCATTTATGACATAACATCTGGTATATCTCAATGTTGCAATGGGTCCACTTGTATCTATTTAAACAATTTGTTTTTTCCCTTCGCCTCCACAAATTATACCAACATCAAATACAGTAAAAACAGGGCTATCACCAAATTCAATGTGATACTATCAATCTTCCAACCTCATTCTTCAAGGAACTAGAAGAGGCAATCCAAAAATTCATATGGAACAACAAAAGACTGTGCATAGGAAAAACGATCCTTAACAGAAAGAACAGTGCTGGAGGAATATCAATACCAAATTTCAAACTCTACTACAAAGCCATAGTAACCAAAACAGCTTGGTACTGGCACAAGAACAGACCTCTGGACCAATGGAATAGAATTGAAAACCCAGAAATGAACCCACAGACCTATAGCCATCGAATCTTCAATAAGGGAGCTAAAAAAATAGAATGGAAGAAAGCCTCTTCAGTAAATGGTGCTGGCAAAATTGGTTAATCACTCGTAGAAAACTAAAGCTAGATCCTTATATATCACCCTGCACCAGAATCAACTCCAAATTGATCAAAGACCTAGGAGTCAAAGCAGACACTCTGAAAACATTACAGGATGGAATAGGAGAAACCCTAGTTCTCTTTGGCACAGGCCGAAATGTTCTTAATAGAGACCCAGAAACACAAGAAATCAAAGGTTGGACAAATGGGAATGCATGAAATTGCAGAGCTTCTGCATGGCAAAGGACATAGTAGCAAGATGAATAGAAAGCCCATGGTTTTGGAGATCTTCACTAGCCATACAACAGACAAGGATTTCATATCTAAAATATACTTGGAACTCAAAAAATTAAATCCCCCAACAACATTACTCTTCTTATAGCATTTGCCCTTGTTTAATTCTTATTCTGAATTTTTCATCTTTTAACACTTTCATTGTTACTGCATAATTTTTCTCTCACATGCAATTTATTGAGATTTCCAATCAGAAATCATTTAAAATAATCATCTACTCTTCTCCAATCTCACATATTCCTTTCCAAGATACTCCCTAGATCTCCAATGTTCTGCTATTATTAAACACCTCTAGAAAATGGTATCTTAAGAATTTTAATCTAGGGCTGGGAAGGTGGCTCAGTGGTAGAGCGCTTGCCTTGCATGCCTTAGGCCCTGGGTTGGATTCCTCAGCACCACATAAGCAAAAAGAAAAAAAAAGCCGGAAGTGGCACTGTGGCTCAAGTGGTAGAGTGCTAGCCTTGAGCTGAAGAGCTGAGGGACAGCACCCAGGCCCAGAGTTCAGGCCCCACGACTGGACCCCCCCCCAAAAAAAAAGAATTTTAATCTATTTTATTACATTCTCTACTGCAACATGTAAACCTGTGATGTAAGAGCAAACTTGCATCTGTACCATTGATTCACATATTCTAACTCTAATAAGAGAACCTAAAATAAATTAATCTATCAATTATTTAACAGAATACCTTGAGAAGGCATTCTTATAAGAATGAAAGAGCTTAACCACTTTAGAATTCAGTCAATACTTAAAGCTACAAACTACCAGAGAAATCTAGAACATTGTTGGAAAGGTCAAAATTCTACACTTTTGCAATAGGCAAGAGCTATCTGAATCAATGAAGACTCAATGGAGCCATAAACAGTTACACAAAGAGTAAATTCACTTTATTAGAAAAGGTTATATATTAAAATTTTATTATGTTTCAAGCTATAAATCTTATTCTAGTTAACATACTTACTTCTGGAGGTCTGGAAATCATGAATACACAATTAGATTGGATTGCCTATGTTCTTTATTTCCACTAGTAGTATGCAAAGGATAATCCTGAGAAAAGTTCTTACCTCCAATTGCTCTAAGTTCCTTCTCAATTCTCTTGAGGTCAGGAAAGAAAAAGGTTTGATGGGAGGTAATTAGTTGGTCAAACTATACAAATAAATTCCAGGAGCTGAATTTTGTTCCCCTCAAAAGTTTTGACTGAGGAAATTACTCAATGTGATCATTACTCATAGACAGATAACTCTTAGAGTGCTCTGCTTTGTTTCACATCCTAACTCTTCTTTGCCAGGTCGCTGGTGCCTTTTAACATCAAATTGAGGACTACAAGCATTCTTATCACCGTCCTACTTTCAGATGGAAGGTAATGGAGAGTGTAAATTCTGAAACAAGTTAACTTGTATATATCTGGGTTTTCTGTCATGTCATGAATAAATATTGAATATTATAACATTCATTTTCTGTTCTTAATCAAATGATCATTTTTCATCTAGATTCTAAGGATGTGTGAATAAAAATGTGAATGTGATTGATTTTTCAAGGAATAAATTAATATTGTGTTTCCATACTCTACATTGAAGTCATTTTTATTTTCCATATTGTTGAACTTAAATGACTATAATTTTCAAAGACTTTTAAAACCTGTATCATGAAAAGGATTGACCTATAATCTTATATCCTCAGATATTATTTTCAAGGTTTAGAATCAAGGTTATGCAGGCTATAAAAATGGAATTATAAAACAATCCTTCCTCTTTCTTTCAATGTTCTAAATTAGAATTCATTTTCCAACTAATAATATCAATCTCTGAAAAAATTCATCTTTAAAATGTACAGTAATGCACTCAAATAGCTTATAGCTTTAGAAAACATACTGAATAGAACATATTCCTTTGTGTGAAAGTTTTCTATATTTTTTTCCTTAGCTTCACAGGCTGTGATTATGCAAACTTTCTTTCTAGTTTTACTTGCTGGTCACCTCTTTTATCTAGAAATCTTCCATCTTTATAAATTGAAGTATTAAAAAAAACTTTCCTTCTGGTAACTATGTTTCTTTTGGGTGCATGGGAGATCTCTATGGATGTCCCTTTTAATATATGAGGATTTATAATTTTAATGTTAGATATTGCTGTATTTCCATGCTGTGCATCATTTTGTCATTTCATGTTTCCTTTTATAAGCTAATTTTTAATATTTGCTCCTATTTGGAAGCTTAATGAATTGTTGTCTTTTTGCTTACTTGTTGAGGTCTAAATACATATTGCTTTTACAAGCTATTATGATATTGCTTATTAAGGCATTTTAACTATCAATGTATTCCTTATCTATTTAATTAGGGAATAGATCAATGATATTGATTCCAATTTATTAATATTTGTGTATTATAACAGGAAACCATGGGATTAAACAAATATACACATGTATTTGTGGACAAAAATATTCAGAGAAAGTATCACAATATGAGATTGTTACTGTTACTGTTATATATTAAAATTTTACTGTTATGTATAAAATTTTCATTTATACATATATTAAATTTTCATTATATTTTATAATTTGGCAGATCACTTTGAAGTTTGCTCCTTAATATCTAAATGTATGTACTATTTTATGAATCTGGATTACTAAAGTGACTATCTTATGTTAACTTGCCAATGTGTTACATTTTTATTAAAAGTTAGAGGATAATCCTTTATACATACTGATATGTAAGTCTTTGAAAATGTGTTCTTCCAGACTAGAAGATGCAGAAATAAAATAATATACTTAGTTATCTGATATTTGTTAAGGAAGTCAAAGATATACAGTATAGAAAAGAAAGCCTCCTGAATAATTGGTGTTAGGAATACTGGGCATCCACATGCAGAAAACTAAAAGTGAATCCCTGAATTTTACCATGCACTAATGTCAACTTAAAAGGGTCACAAACCTCAATGTCAGACCTGAAACTGAAATTGCTGCAAGAAGGAATAGGAGAAACACTAGAACTTATTGGCATAGGTAGAAAACTTTATAAAAGAGTCCCAGGGGCACGACAAACAGGACAGAGACTTGACAAATGGGATTACATTAAAAAAAAAGTTCTGCATAGCAAAAGGCAGTTACTAAACTAGAAAGACAGCGACTGACTAGGAGAAGGTCTTTACCAGCAATACATCCTACAAAGGTTCACCATCCAAAATATGCACTGAGGTCAAGAAATTAACCCCTCCCAAATCCAATAAACCAATCACTAAATGGGAAAAAAAGATTAAGAAGAGACTTTTCATAAGAAGAGATAAAAATGGCAAAGAAATGTGAGAGAAAATGCTCATCATCCTTGGCCATAAAGGATATGCTAATAAAAATAACTCAGATTCCACCTCGCCCCAGTTAGACTGTCCAACATGGTGAATTTGTACATTAACTAAGGCTGACAGGGATGTGAGAATAAAGGAATCCTAGGGCTGGGAAGGTGGCTCAGTGGTAGAGCGCTTGCCTTGTATGCTCGAGGCCCTGGGTTGGATTCCTCAGCACCACATAAGCAAAAAGAAAAAAGCCAGAAGTGGCACTGTGGCTCAAGTGGTAGAGCGCTAGCCTTGAGCTGAAGAGCTGAGGGACAGTGCGCAGGCCCAGAGTTCAGGCCCCAAGACCGGACCAAAAATAAATAAATAAATAAAGGAATCCTATTGCACAGTTGGTAGGAATATAAACTAATATAATCATTCTAAACAGTGGTCTGGAGGTTCCTCAAAAAATTCAACACTGATCTTCCCTACAATCCAAATATATCACGTCTAGGTGTCTACCCAGAAATCAGGAGTCAGGATACCATAAAGACATTTGCACATGTTGGTTCATTGCTATACTATTCACAAAAGCCAAGTTATTGAAACAGCTCAGATGCCCTACAATGTATGAGTGGATACAAAAACTCTGGTGCCTATACACAATTGAATTTTATATAGCTATTAGGAAGAATACTATTTTGTCATTTGCAGGGAAATAGGTGGACCTACAACAAATCATATTAAGTGAGATAAGCCAAGCTCAAAGAAACATATGAAACACATTTTTCTCTCATATGTGGAGCTAGATCTAAAATACACTAGGACATGATAAATTATACAACTCTAGGCATTCATGCACAGTGAGACCAAAGAGGACACACTTAGTAGAGGAACACATAGATGCAATGCCTCTGTGCCTCTGATCATATATAATGCTATTTATCAATATGAATTCCAGGAAAAGGAAAGCATTTCTTTTCATTTTTCTTGCCTCTTCATTTATTTCAGTTTGGGAGATTAAGTGGGCATAGAAATGGAGGGAAAAAGGATTAACAAATTGAACAGTGGTACTCACTAAACACTGAACTATACAACCTTTGGGCAGAAATGGCAGGGAAAAAAAAACTGGGAGGGAGAAAAGGAAAGGGTAAAATTGTATAAAATAAATGTATTCATTACCTGACTTACGAAATTGTAACCCCATCTGTATATCACCTTCATAATAACACTTTAAAAAATGTGTCATTCAGGCTGGGAAGGTAGCTCAATGGTAGAGTGCTTGCTTCATATGCATGAGGCCCTGAGTTTAATTCCTCAGCCCCACATACATAGAAAGAAAAAAAAGCCGGAAGTGGTGTTGTGGCTCAAATGGTAGAGTACTCTCTTTGATCTGAAGAGCTAAGGGATTAGCACCCAGGCCCAGAATTCAAGCTCCATGACAAAATGAAAAAAAAAAAAATCTCATACACCTCTACTTAGAGTTTAGTTTTCTCATTCTACCAGTTTCTAAGGGAAGTGTCCAACTATGTCACCCATCTACCTAACTGATTATTTGGTTGTTAAGTTTGGCTTCAGAAAATTTCAAACTGCATATATTAATTTGAATTATGTTTTGTGAATTTAATCTTTATGAGTTTATTTTTATCATATCTTACAGTCTTATTATTTTAATGCATTTTTATTCCTTATTCTTTTAGTTCTAATTGTTTATGTCTTCCAAGTAATAACAATTTTCATTCTAAATCTCAAAATTATTATTTTATTTACTTAAGACTAACTTTACCTATATTTTATTAGCATATTGATTCAGTTACATTTGCTATTAAATTACAAGTCTCACTGCTATCATTTTACAATTCATCATAGATAGATAGGTGTTAGTATTATGCTCACCTTTGGTCCTTAGCTCCACCCAGACCTGAGCCCCTCCCATCCATGGAGTTCCCACCAAACAGCTGTCCCCTCCCACTCTCCTACCAGATTCACCTGGGCTCCCATCCACCTCACTTCTGACCCTCATATTCCTCCTGCTATCTGGTGGGTAATAAACCTTATAAACCTTATAAACTTTATAATAATCTTTCTCCTATGGCTGCCTGCCTCAGCGTGGTCCCCTGGGATGGATGCTGGGACCCTTCATCTGTTGGTGGCCAGGTAAGTAGATAGGTAGAAAGATAGGTAGATAGATGGATGGATGGATGGATAGATAGACAGATGAATACTATCAGCCTTTTGTGCAACTATGTCCTCCAATTTGGAGTATTCTGTATCTGAAATGTATCTTCTTCAGTTGTTATTTCCAAAAGTTTATAAGTACTTTTAGTTATAGTTTATTATTGTTTCAGTAGTTACAAATTATCTTATTGCCTAATACTTAATATGGTAACAGTTACTCTGACTTATAACTTGTATCATATACAAAACATATGAAAACTTTAGAAAGTCTAAATCTATTTGTTCTGCCGTAGGAACCTAATTGACTTGATCACAAATATACTTTAAATTTTGCACATTATTATCAGCAGTTTCTACTTTACCAATGTTTTTGTTTGAGTCTCTCATTTAACCTTTGTATGGATGCATGTTTTTGTGTTTTGTTCTAGGGTTATATTTCTTCTTCTGACATTTCATTATTATATGTGTTCATTCAACATAAAATGATCTTTAAAAACTCTGAAAGATATTCCAATTCTTTGTGCTATTTCTTGTGGAAAGACCACATTCTCTCTCTCTCTCTCTCTCTCTCTCTCTCTCTCTCTCTCTCTCTCTCTCTCTCTCTCTCTCTCTCTCTCTCTCTCTCTCTCTGTCTCTCTCTTTCTCCCTCTCTCTCTCTCTCTCTCTCTCTGCAGGAGGTTCTTTATGTTTTATTTTGTGACCATTTTGTTTTTGTCTACTGTATTTACTTATATTCAGTGTTTGTATGTGTGGTGGGGGATAGCTCATAAATTTTGATAGATTTTCTAGTTTTTTTTAAATTAATTCAGCTCAATAACTTTTAGTTATATACATTCTGATTGCTAAAAAGATATTTTCTATGTCCAGTTGTTATGTTTATATGCCAAGTTTTGGATTATAGGTTTTTTTAAAATTTATTTTCCCAACTCCCTAACAAAATATTTCACTTGTCCTATAGTTCATTGCATAATTTGTTTCCTCTGTTTCCTGACAAATACTTATTTGTCACCTTTTTAATCCAATGATTTATCTGTCCTCCTATCCAGTGTGGTAATTTTATTTGAGTAGTGGACCCTATATTGAACTCTTCAAGAGTTTATGGATAACTTTATTGTGTTAAAGAAAGGAATTATTTTTATTGTCAAAAAGATGAAACCCAGATTATTTTAAGCAGCATTAAAGAGTTTCTTAAATAGTATCACACTTTACCTACATTTTCTCAAACAAAGTCCATGAAAAGCCTCAGAAAAAGAATCAGGTCTGCAATCCTGAGGATGACTTTCTATGTCTGTCAAAATTGCTTTGGATTTATACAGTCTAGTAAAAGTTTAAAAACATTAGTGTTCTCATTAAGTAAGCTTTTTTTTAAACCTTCAAAATAGAAAAAATGGCTTCATGAATAACAAGTCTATCATAGTACTTTCTAAAACTATAACAGTAAATTTAAGTTTTTAATGTACAATCATTTTTATACAGTTGTTCATTTCTTTTACCATACTTTTACCATAAGTATGTTTTCTCACAAGTGAGAATTGGTCCTTCCTTAAAGGAAGGATATACATGAAATGGTATTTTTTAAATAAGTTTTTTATTGTGACAATACCATACAGAGGGGTTACAATTACATGAGCAAGGTAATGAGTACATTTCTTATCAAGCATTGTTGCCTCCTCCTTTTTGCCCCTATCATCACTGCCCTCCCATCTCCATGACTATAGCCCACCCCCACCCCCCACCCCCGCAAAACCTATTTAGAAAAATAAAATAAAAAACATTTATAAGCAGGATATAAAACATTATCATTTAGAATATAAATACTAAACTACTGCTCTGTGTGTTAGCACCAATTAAGACTTTCTGTAATACTGGGTATTTGAAGAGTGAGAACATGGACAGACTGGCAGTAAAAATGCTCCTGAATGGAAATTTCTCTAGTGAGCAGAAGGCTAAAGATATAAAAGAGAGTATTTAAATGTCTGTTGTCTTCACAAAGCTGAAATGTGGGCAGACAGCTTATTGCTGTTTCAATGGCACCTTGCAGAGATGAAATTAACATTTGATTTACAGGAGTGCCCTTGGGCAGAGGCAACTGTGACTACTCATATCCACTGGTAAGACCTGAATTGGATTTAACCTCTCAAAGAAATAATCTAGAAGTCATAATGCACAGCCACATGCAAATGTCCACTTAATATGCCATAGTACTTCAAGTAGTAAGAAAGAGAATTCAGAATACTGATATTTTATATTTATTAAATATCCATTCTTTAAGGAGCCAAAGGTATTTACACTGTTTTCTTTCTTTTTTCTTTTTTTGGGGGGTGGGGGAGGGGGTCTGGTCTGGTCGTGGGGCCTGAACTCTGGGCCTGGGCGCTGTCCCTCAGCTCTTCAGCTCAAGGCTAGCGCTCTACTACTTGAGCCACAGCGCCACTTCCAGCTTTTTTCTTTTTGCTTATGTGGTTCTGAGGAATCGAACCCAGGGCCTCATGCATGCAAGGCAAGTGCTCTACCACTGAGCCACCTTCACAGAGCCTATTTACACTATTTTCAAATGTGCCAAACTATTAACAAAATATGGTTTTATCATTTTGACACAATCTAATAGTTAAGATTCTGGAAAGTTATAAATTGAAAATCATGCTCTATTCCATTCTAAGTACATAAGCTAGCAAATGTTGGTTTCATGGATTGCACAACACAGGTTAGTCAAAACTATCTGTTGATTGACCTCTATTAAAATTTCTATTAGGAAAATGAAAGTTTTCACACTTCAAGTAAATAATACTTTATTTTGGTTCATAGTTTTGGAAGTTCCAGATTGGTAGTTGCCATTTGTTTAGGCATGTATATGTATAGGTATAGGTATACACATATACACATATGTATACATATATATGTATATACCTATACATATAGGTATATTGTATACATATATATGTATATTATAGGTATATGCATATATATGTATACAATATACCTATATGTATATACCTATACATATAGGTATATGCATATATATGTACATATAGCAGGCAATATTACATATGTATACATATGAATGCATTTATCTCCTCTGCTGATCTATCATCTTGAACAAACTAATGCATCCGTGTCATTCTATTCTAAGTATATTTTCTCAACCATATTCCCCTACAGGCATCTGAAGTACTTGATTGAGGAATCACATCATTAAAGAAGGGAAACAAAAGATATAGATCAGAAATTTTAAGTCCAGTCTCTAGTGGAGCAATTACAGTGGTCATGGCATTCAGTTGTGACATCAATTTGTCTCTGTTAAAACCTGGAGAAAACTAAATAGACTAAATTGGTACCTATGAGCATGTTCTAACATTCCTCTAAGATTGTTTTCCTTTTTATTGTAGGAGAATAATATAATCTGATCTATTGGATAAACACCCAAGTGATCCATGTAAGGTTTTAGAATGATGCATTTTATGTTCTGCTTATTATTATAATGATTTGGTGAATTAATCTACAAAACAGGAAATTAAAAGGAAGTAGAAAGACATAATACATTTAGATTATATGCTTTTAGGTTATCAGTGAATCCCTGGAACAGAGTTGGATAAGATCAAGTTAGGTCTTGAAAACTAAAGCTAATTTGAAAATACTGTATCAGAAGTATTGTACCACATGATTGTTTCTACCTTGGAGGAATGAGCAGTACACTGGAAAATGAAAGATGTGTCTCTGCTCTGTCACTCATCATTAATTTTCAATCACAGTTTTTTTTACACCCACCCCAAGTATATTTCAATATCACATTATCTCTAAGATATTCCCTGACTTTGGAATTCTATGGCCATTTAGGAACAATTTCAATGTTTTGTTTTCTTATGATCTTTTAAATTTCTTTCCTTAACTCAGAGAATAGTTATACTTGGGCTAATGGATATAAAGTTCACTTTAATCTAGTAATAGCCAGGGTGTGGCTCACAGAGTGTGTGTGAAATTACTGGTTAAGAGGTCATCTTTTGTAAAACATCCAACTGTTGCTAATAGCATTGTGGAATTTAGTTCAAATTATTATTTTTTGAACCAAAGATTTAGTTGTATCATTAAAATTAACCTAAATTACAGAAAAGAAAGTGGTGGGAACAATCTTCATAAAAATACTTTTGGATATCACTAAACTTTTCTGATATACTAAGCTCGGGAAACTATTTCACTCTCATTACTTTTTCTGTCATAGGTCACCTGGGCATAAAATTGTGTAATTACTTTCAAAGAAGCTATTAGACAAAACTCAGCCAAATTCACATGCTAAATTAATACCCCATCTCTCTTTTAAAAGAAAGACATTACTTGTTCTGTATAGCCTTTCCTTAGTATAAAAAAATGTAAGTAAGAAGCCTCAATCAAGTGAATAGAGAATAAATCACTTGTTCCTATAGCAGTATTCAATAAGCTATAATAAAAAGATTTTGATAATCCCCAAATGGAATTTTATTTAAAGATACTTCAATGAATTTGCTCTTAAAATGACCAATTACTCTTAGAATACACTTACTTTATGTAATATTTTATAATAAATTTGGTAGAAGGATGGAGAGTTATAACTTTCAATAAGTGTCAATACTTATAAATTTAAATTGTGCATGGAAGTGGGGCTGTGGCCTTGAGCAAAAAAGCAAAAAAGCTCAGGGACAACATTTAGTCCTTGAATTCAAACCTCACAACAAAAGAAAAAGAAAAACAAAAACAACAACAACAACATAAAAACTGTGTGTAATAACTCTTCAAATCTTACAAATAGAATTGTGATGTAATTTTGTAGTTGTTTGATTTTTGGAAGCAGAATCTTTCTATGTTACTAAGTCTGGGCAGAAACACAAACTCGGGGTTTAATCAATCCTCCCCTTTTACATTCAACAACATCTTGAACTACAGGAATGTGTCACAATTATTTGTTCCATATTGAAATAATTTCAATGAAAGTGTCCAGGAATTATTTTTTCCATTGTACTCCAATATGGCTATATAATCCACAAATTTGTCATTATGTATAGTTACTTATTTGTTAATCTTTATTACAGTCTACCTTATCCACTGACATTTTTATTATACAAAATCAAGCAACAGAAAGAACATTTATACTTAAAAGTGTAACCTATAATGTATAAGTAGTCCAATTTCCTAATATAATTTTTTAAAACTTTTCCTGCATTAGTAGAAAAATACTACTTACCGAAATGTCTAATTTTAATGGTTCCTGATGTCTTGATTTTTTCCCCTTTTTTTCAGCTTCTTTTTTTTTTTTGTGAAAATACTGTACAGAGGGGTTACAATTACATGGGCAAGATAATGAGTACATTTATTATCAAGCATCGTTGCCTCCTCCTTTGTTTTCCCTTCTCATCCCTTCCCATCTACCCCCTAATTCCCCACCCCCTCCTCTACCCGCCCCTTAGGACACTAGATGGAAAAAATTATAGAGAAAAATTGTCAGCATATTCACACTCACAAATAATGGAAACCTTCATTTTTTATTTACAATACAAAAAGAAAAAGATTGCATTTTAACAGCTGTTTGTTTTAAGTCTACTTTTCATTTTTTTTTCTTACAAGAAAAAAAAATCAATAGACACACATCAGGAAACACGGAGAACAATTTCCCAAAAGTATTGGTTACAGTAATAAAATAAAAAGCAAAAGCAAACACAAAGCTTCCAAACCAGTTAATCCCTTAAATGTGCTCTTATTTAAATATAACTTCGATAGACTTAGTAATTGAATTAATCCTAGAATATGTAATAGGTGTGTGATTTCTTTGACTGTATATGTAATGCTGAATTAAATATGAAATTTTCTCTGTGTAAGCTAAGACTTTAGCAAAGGAGACACTGTAAATTGTAAATAATTTTATTTTGCAGTTAAATTATTAAATCATATATTTATTTATTTTTAGGAAAATTTCCAGGAGAATAGTTGTAAATTTCCCAATTTTGTATTTTCAATTTGATATCTTCACTATTTACTCATTATAGGCCATATATAAAAGCTATAAAAAGTTTTTCAACATTTTTCTTACTCCAAATTTTGGGGAGAATGAATCTCACAAATTTACTATGAAATTGATACTCCACATTGTCAAGACCTCTCATGCCCATGCTGCTAGAATTTCTATGCATCTGTAGGCAACCTATTTATTTCAGGGAAGTAATAAAAATCTTTTTAATAATAACCTAATCCCTTGTCTGAGGATTATGTCTGGAAGCAGCTATAAAATTCACACAGAAATGATAGCAATATGTCCATTGATTTTATTTGATCATTTCATCATCACTTTTGGATTATCACTGATGTGACAATGCAATCTCAAAAACTTATTATATTAATATTCAGGTGAAGTAGAGGTTATTATACTTTTTAATGAATGTTAAATAACTTTCAAGTACAAAATACACTGATTTTTCTCCCAAAGCTTTGGCCCCAAACTACAGATTTGAGATATAAAATCACTGAGAAAAAGTCCATTTTATCTTTTTTTTTCTTCCTGACACAGTTTTAAGAGTCCATTGACAAGTGATGGAAGAAATTTTTACTAATATATTTCTACTTATAGTGTTTATTTAGTATTAAAATCATGAAAGGCAAACTATTCTATTCCCTAATACATTCACGAATTGTTCAATTATTTGTGTAGGATACACAAAACTATATGAAAGCATGCATACCTGCATGTACAATATGCAGGTACATGTACATATATGTAGATGTGGAAATGTGTGCATGTATATATGTATATATATACCTTATATTTACTTATGTCTATAACAAAATATTTCAATACCTTAATATTCTACTGACATCTAAATTAAATTAATCTAATGTGTATTTTTGTTTATTTGTTTGATTGATAAACAGTAATTTCTCCATGTTTATTCATTGGCTCATAAAATGATATTTCATGTATCCAAGACAGATTCAAAGTAGATGTGTCAAAAATTATTTTCATCATATTATAAATGATGATAACATCATACCTAAACAACTGTTGTAAATAGTTTGAAACCTGCGAAATTTAAAAATTATTTTCTTAAGTATTTATTCATCAACAATGGAGAAAAATACTCAATTTTGTATTAATAGAATTTGTGGAAGCCCAGACTGGTGATAATCACAGAAATTTGAAGCTTTATAAAATTTCTAAGTTCTTGTTAAAAAGGACACCCTTGTAATCAACAATCTGAGTATTAAAGTGTTCTAAGGAGTGAATGTACTTTATTTTTACAATTACTTTTCACTCTTGCACTGCAAGGAAAGAAAGCATTATTTCTATTGATATCTCTGACTTGCAGGCAGGCATACACAATATTAGAAGAGACAAACTGTATCAGATGATTCTGCTTTCATGGAAATATACAATCTGTATTTACTAAGTAATGATTTGGAGAAACACTTGGAAATAATGATAAATGTACTGAGACTAGCTCTCAGGTAAAGAAACAAATGTGCTAGTACTGAATCCAAAGATACAGTAGCAAGGATGGGCATCACCAAATCACATGCATGTGCTAACAAAATACAGTATAAACCACTAGTTCCTCTGGCATGTCTCCATTTTTCCCATTTACTTATGATAGAAATAAAAAGTTATATTCTTGTAAAATTACCTGATAGGTTGTATGCACATTCTTTCATAGTTTATACCAACATCAGGTGGGGGATATACGAAGGTATAAGAAAATGCCTAAATTTATATGTATTTTTAATTGTTAGTTAATTAATTAATTTTTGCCAGTCATGGGGCCTGAACTCTGTGCCTGGGTGCTACCCCTCAGCTCTTCAGCTCAAGACTAGTGCTCTACCACTTGAGCCACAGTGCTACTTCCAGTTTTTTTTCTGCTTATGTAGTGCTGCAGAATCAAATCCAGGGTCTCATGCATGCAAAGCAAGCACTTACCACTAAGCCACCTCCCACTCCCCAAATTTATATTTTTGACTCACCAGCTGATATGTTTTGAATATGAATATGTTATAGAACATGAATAATTAATACCTGACAGATGCCTAAGTATTTCTCAAATCAATTCTTTTTCATAGAGCCCTTCGGTAAATGTAAAATTGGCAAGTCTATCTTCACACAATTTTGGACTTTCCTAGCTAGAAAGTTAGTGCATGACTAATTTTAGCCAATTGAGCTTCATGTTATTTGTAAATCTAAATCTTAAGCAAAAACAAAACAAAACAAAAACTGCCTGAAGATAGCTGCAAACTTACCCAACCAGGTAGTTTGATCATACTCCATTTTTTTCACATATTTTATGTAACATAAAATATATATTTATATATCTGAACACTAGGGTAGTAGAAATACATATTAACTTCTCCCCCTTTGACTAGGATTGATTTTTTCCATGTATATTCTTATTAGTGTATATTTTTTCTTAAGATAAACAATTTCCAGAATTATAACTACTTATAGAAAGACTGGCAACATGCTCTTGGTCCACTGAGTAAAATGAAAAAGAAATGACATATTCAGTAGTGGCAGGCAAGAGGTACTTTCAAATGGCATAAATATACAAGAGGGTTTGGATTAATAATAAGAGATGTAGATAAATCATCTAACCAAAAACCCACCCAAACCCCTCAGAACTAAGTAACTACATCAACCAACTAGACTTAACAAATATCTACAGATTATTTCCCCTAACAATATCAGAATATACATTTTTCTCAGTAGTCCATGGCACATTCTCCAAAATAGACTATATGTTATGTTACATCACGAAGCATACGTTACAATGCAAATTTTTAAAAAATGAAATTATCCCCTGCATCCTATCAGACCACAATAGAATAAAATTATAGCTCAACAGAAATCTCTTACTCATGGAGACTGAACAACATATTGCTGAGTGACCAAGAGATCAATGAAGAGATTAGAAGGGACATTCAAATGTTTATGGAATTTAACAAAAAACAATCACACAAAATACCAGCTCTTTGGAAACACATCAAAGGCAATACTCAGGAAACTTAGAGCTCTTAGTGTTTACATCAATAAATTGGAGAAAACTCAACACTTAAAGGATGCACGTCAAGCTCCTTGAAAAACAGGATAAGCCAAACCCCAAATCAATACAGAAAAGAAATAATAAGCCGGGCACCAGTGGCTCACGCCTGTAATCCTAGCTACTCAGGAGGCTGAGATCTGAGGATCGTGGTTCAAAGCTAGCCTAGGCAGGAAAGTCCGTGAAACTCTTATCTCGAATAAACCACCAGAAAATCGGAAGTGGCTGTAGCTCAAGTGGTAGAGTGCTAGCCTGAGCTGAAGAGCTGAAGGACAGCATTCAGGCTCAGAGTTCAAGCCCCACGACTGACAAAAATAATAATAATAATAATAATAAAAAGTAAATGAGAAAAAATGAATTGGAGGGGCTGGAAAGGTGGCTCAGTGGTAGAGTGCTTGCCTTGCATGCATGAGGCCCTGGGTTCGATTCCTCAGTACCACATAAGCAGAAAAAGCTGGAACTGGTGTTGTGGCTCAAGTGGTAGAGCACTAGCCTTGAACTGAAGAGCTGAGGGACAGCGCCCAGGCCCAGAGTTCAGGCCCCATGACTGACAAAAAAAAAAAAAAATGAATTGGAGAATTAAAAAAACTGCAAAGAATCAATAAAACAAAAAGGTGGTTCTTTGAAAAAAATAACAAAATTGACAGACCATTAGCAAATCTGACCAAAACGAGAAGAGAAAACACCCAAATTAATAAAAATTAGAAACGAAAATAGGAACATCACAACAGAAATATGCAATATTCAGAATATTATTAGGGAAGACTTCACAACCCTTTATCAATAAATTTGAGAATCTGGGAGAAATGGAAGCATTCCTAGAGAACAATGATACCCTCAAACTGAACCAAAAAGATTTAATGCCAATAAACAGACCCATAACAAGACATGAAATAGACATGGTAATAAAGGACCTCCTATTCAAGAAATGCCCAGGACCAGATGGATTCACAGCTGATTATAAGGCCTTCAAAGAGCTCACTCCCATACTCTTCAAACTCTTCACCAAATTAGAAATGGAAAGATCACTACCATACTCATTCTATGAAACCAGCATAAGCTCATCCCAAAAGCATATAAAGATCCATCAAAGAAAGAAAACGGTAGACCCATCTTTTTGATGAACACTAATGAAAAACTTCTTAATGACATTCTGGCCAATCAAATTCAACAACTAACCAGAAAATTCATACACCATGACTAAATTGAATTCATTCCAGGGGTACAAAGCTGGTTCAATATATGCAAGTCAATTAATGTAATCCAACATATCAACAGAAGCAAAGACAAGAACCACATGATCATCTCAAGAGATGTACAAGAAAGCATTTGACAAGGTTCAACACCCTTTTATGATAAAAACTCTGGAGAAACTAGCAATCCATGGACCATTCCTCAATTCACTAAAGGCTTTATATTACAACTTATAGCCAGCATTACATTTAATGTGGAAAAGTTGAAATGATTCCCTCCAAAATCAGGAAGGAGATAAGGATGCCCATTCTCTCCACTCCTCTTCAACATAGAGCTAGAATGTGGGGATTTTAATAAGACAATAAATAAAGCTGTAACTCTTTGAGAATGATATGATCCTGTATTTAAAAAGAAATGGGAAAAAAACATGGTTTCCAACAAGGCAACAACAGAAAAAGAAAAAAAAAGAAAGCAAAAAGGCAAATGTACAGAAAATATTCATTTCACATATGTGTAAGAAACTAATAGCCAGAAGGCACAAAGAATTTTACAACTCAATAATTAGAAAAGCTGTTGAATAGCTCAAGTAGTAGAGCATCTGCACAGCAAGTACAAGACCCTGAGTTCAAATCCCAGTACCACCAAAAATAGAAGAAATGAGCCTCAAGATAGGAACACAAGAGGTTTTAGCTTTGTTGCTGTTGTTTTTAATGTTCTTATAATGTACTATGTGACATTTTTGTTTCTCTTGTATGTTCTTCCTCCATGGTATAATCCCTGTTTTCACTGTATTTAATTCTGGTACCCTGCCTCTTGTATATATATTTTTTCTTATTTGGGAAGGGGAAGGGAAATAACAAAAAGCTGAAATAAGGATACAGGTTGACCCATTGTAACAATGAGATGTACAAGACACTATGCTGAAAATGAACTTTACAACTTTGCGGGGGTGGGAGGAGTTGGGGAGTTGGGGAGGAAAGGGCTGGTAGGGGAAAAACAAAGGAGCAGGTAATAATGTTCAATAGGAAATGTACTAGTTACCTTACTCATGTAACTGTAACCCCTCTGTACAGTATCTTTACAATAAAATATATCAAAATAATAATAATAAAAGCTAGAAAGTACTAAAAATCTAAAAAGAAAAAACAGAACACCATAGATTCCTCACCCAAGCTACTTAAGTTGATTTGAAACCTTGTCAAAGTAGAGAGCTATAAAACCAATCCACAAAAATCAGTAGCCTTGTATATTTTAGATATGAGACCCTTGTCTCTTGTATGCCCGGAACTCAAAAAATTAAATCTCCCAACAACAAATCTTCAAAGAAACAACTGCCCAATAAATAAGTGGGCGAAAGACTTAAAGAGAAACTTCTCTGAAGAGGAAAGAAGGATGGCCAATTGACACATGAAGAAATGCTCAACCTCCCTAGCCATAAAAGAAATGCAAATCAAAACAACATTGAAATACCCCCTCACCCCAGTTAGAATGGCTATACTCAAGAACTCTAATAACAACAGATGCTGGAGGGGATGTGGACAGAAGGGAACCTAACTGCATTGTTGGTGGGAGTGTAAACTTGTTCAACCAATTTGGAAAGTAGTATGGAGGTTCCTCAAAAGACTCCACGTAGAGCTCCCCTATGACCCAGCAATCCCACTTTTGGGCATTTACCAAAATGATCACAAACAAGACCATACTAAAGCCACCAGCACAACTATGTTTATTGCAGCTTTATTTACCATAGCTAAGATATGGAATCAACCGAGATGCCCCTCAGTAGATGAATGGATCAAGAAAATGTGGTATATATACATAATGGAATTCTATGCCTCCATCAGAAAGAATGACATTGCCCCATTTGTTAGGAAATGGAAAAACTTGGAAAAAATTGTATTAAGTGAAGTAAGCCAGGCCCAAAGAAACATAGGTCCCATGGTTTCCCTTATTTGCAATAACTAGTATATGTCCGAGTCAAGCAGAAAAGGTCAAATAAGGTGATATTAGGGAAAAGAACCCCAAGATATGTATTCAAATTTTTTTCTTTCATGCGATTGTTTCTAACACATTTATAAGATTATTTCTTTGTTGCTTTGTATGTCCCTCCCCCACGGTATAACCCCTGCTTTCACTGTATTTGATGGTGGTATAATTTGTGGAGGGGAAGGGAAAAAACAAATCTTTTAAATAGGGATACAGGTAGACCCATTGCAACAATGAGATGTATAAGTCTTTATGTCTAAAACGAACTTTACAATTTTGGTGGGGAAGGGAGGGGGGAAGGAGGATTGGGTGGGGGGAGAAGGAGAATTGGGGGGGAGGATGGGAAGGGATGGGAAGGTAAACAAAGGAGGAAGCTACAACACTTGATAAGAAATTTACTCATTATCTTGCCCACATAATTGTAACCCCTCTCTACAGTATTTTCAAGCACACACAAAAAAATCAGTAGCATTCCAGTATGCCAACAATGAGAGGAGTGAAGCTAAAATCACAAAAGCAACTCTATTTGGAATAGCCTGAAAAAAATCCTACAAATTAATTTAACCAAAGATGTGAAAGACCTCTATTGTGACAACTTTAAAACACTGAAAAAAGAAATTGAAGCAGACCTAAGTAAATGGAAAAATTTCCCATGTTCCTGGCTGAGGAGAATTAATATAGTAAAAATGGTGATTCTGCCCAGAGCAATATACAAATTCAATGCAATACCCATCAAATCCCAACAACTTTCTTCAAAGAAATAGAGAAATCAATCCCAGAATTCATATGGAATAGTAAAAGAACCAGAATAGCAAGAACTATCTGCAATAGGAAGAACAGCACTAGAGGAATATCAATATCAAACTTCATTTTTTTTTACAAAGCCATAAAACAGCTTGGCACTGGCAAAAGTATAGGCCTCAGGACCAATGGAGCAGAAAAATGACCCAGAAATAAGTCCACAAATATAACCACCTAATATTTGACAAAGGAGTCAAAAACACAGGATGGATGCAAGACTGGCTCTTCAACAAATGATTCTGGCAAATTTGTCTCTCTATATCCAGAAAACCAAAGGAGGATATACATAGGAGTGGTTGAAAAAGGTTCAATAGGTATATGCAGATGATCAGATAAAATAATATTCTATGAAATTAACTACAAGAAAAGGAAGCAAGAGATGCTTAAGTTGCATTTGCTGTTTGGAAAAGACAGGGTAAATAAAAGTTGGAACAAGGATGACCAAACACAATAATGATACTACATACTGTGTGGGAAATTAACTGGATAGGTACAGGAGGAAAACAAGACCCAGCCAGAGTGATGGAAATGAGACATGGTTCAAAAAAGATTTCTACTCATTACTCATTACTTGATTCATGTAACTATAGCCTCTCTGTATATCAGCTCTACAATAACACATTTTTTAAGGCCAAAAGAGAGCCCTGGCCTTGATTCCAAGTCCCAGTAACAGAACCAGAAAAAAAATACATCTTTGTATTATACTTATTAAAGAGCTTTGTTAAAAAAAATGACATGTGTAGAGTAATTCTTGACTCCATGTGAGGCCTTTCATAAAAACTAGTCATAATTTTCTTGGAGACAAACGTAGTATGAGATAAATGATCTATTCTTATAGGATCAGCAGATCTTTTGAAAGTTGAGCTGAAAGTCTTGATTTTACAACTGAATATGTAAATAAAGCAAATTTATCACACAGTGGGTATGAATGAGAAGCTTCAATAGTAGCTTAACTTCAAGTGGTATCTTAGATTATATATGCTTAAAGATTATTTAAACCCTCAATTATTCTGGGGAATTAATATTTTTGGTTAACTAATCTTTACTACGAAGTTTGTACTCAGGGCCTTTTGCTTACTAGGCAGATTTGAACCACATCTTCAATCTTTTTCACTTTAGTTATTTTTCACATAGGGTCTAAAGTTTTGGGGTTTTTTTATATTTTATTTTATTTTTTGTGAACATACTGTACAGAGGGGTTACAATTACATGGGCAGGATAATGTGTACATTTCTTATCAAGCATTGTAGCTTCCTCCTTTGTTTACCCTTCACATCCCTTCCCAGCCTCCCCCCACCTCCCCACTCCCCCACCGAATCCTCTCCCCCCCTCCCCTGCACCAATGTTGTAAAGCTCGTTTTCGACATGACAACTTGTACTTCTCATTGTTGCAACAGGTCCACCTGTATCCTTAAACGACTTGTTTTTCCCCATCTCCTCCACAAGTTATACTGACATCAAATATAGTGAAGGCAGGGGTTATACTGTGGGGGAGGGACATACAAAGCAACAAAGAGATAATCTTATAAATGTGTTAGAAACAAGTGCATGAAAGAAAAAAACATTAAAATACATATCTAAGGGTTCATTTTCCTAACATCACATTATCTGACCTTTTCCGTTTGACTCAAACATATACGAGATATTGCAAATAAGGAAACCATGGGACCTATGTTTCTTTGGGCCTGGCTTACTTCACTTAATGTAATTTTTTCCAAGTTTTTCCATTTCCTAACAAATGGGGCAATGTCATTCTTTCTGATGGAGGCATAGAATTCCATTGTGTATATATACCACATTTTCTTGATCCATTCATCTACTGAGGGGCATCTGGGTTTGTTCCATATCTTAGCTATAGTAAATAATGCTGCAATAAACATAGCTGTGCTGGTAGCTTTAGAATGGTCTTGTTTATGATCATTTGGGTAAATGCCCAAAAGTGGGATTGCTGGGTCATAGGGGAGCTCTATGTGAAGTCTTTTGACGAACCTCCATACTGCTTTCCAAAGTGGTTGAACAAGTTTACATTCCCACCAACAATGAAGTAAGGTTCCCTTCTGTCCACATCCCCTCCAGCATCTGCTGTTGTTAGAGTTCTTGATTTTAGCCATTCTAACTGGTGTGAGGTGGTATCTCAATGTTGTTTTGATTTGCATTTCTTTTATGGCTAGGGATGTTCTGCATTTCTTCATGTGTCTATTGGCCATCCTTCTTTCTTCTCAGAGAAGTTTCTCTTTAAGTCTTTAGCCCACTTATTTATTGGGCAGTTGTTTCTTTGAGGATCTATTGTTGGGGGATTTAATTTTTTGAGTTCCAAGTATATTTTAGATATGAGACCCTTGTCTGTTTTATGGCTAGTGAAGATCTTCTCCCAATCTGTGGGCTTTCTATTGATCTTGCTAGCTATGTCCTTTGCCATGAAGAAGCTCGGAAATTTCATGCAACCCCGTTTGTCCAACCTTTCTTTGATTTGTTCTGTTTCTGGGTCTCTATTCAGAAAATTTCGGCCTGAGCCAAGGAGACCTTGGGTTTCTCCTATTCCATCCTGTAATGTTTTCAGAGTGTCTGCTTTGACTTCAAGTTCTTTGATCCATTTGGAGTTGATTCTGGTGCAGGGTGATATATAAAGATCTAGCTTTAGTTTTCTACAAGTAGTTAACCAATTTTGCCAGCACCATTTACTGAAGAGGCTGTCTTTCTTCCATTCTGTTGTTTTAGCTTCCTTATCGAAGATTAGATGGCTATAGGTCTGTAGGTTCATTTCTGGTTTTCAATTCTATTCCATTGGTCCTGAGGTCTGTTCTTATGCCAATACCAAGCTGTTTTGATTACTATGGCTTTATAGTAGAGTTTGAAATTTGGTATTGATATTCCTCCAGCAGTGTTCTTTCTGTTGAGGAGTGTTTTTGCTATTCGGGGTCTTTTATAGGGTCTCAAGTTTATGTGTTTTTGTTTTACAATTCAATTTCTCTGTAGCCCCTAATACAACAGAGAAATAAAAATTTTATTTGTAGTGGAATAATCTGTTCTTTGGACAAATCTCTATATAATTAATCAACTGTATTTTGTTATCAAACAATATTTCACATTGATAGTATAAAATTAAATAAAAATTGTATTACAAACTGAATTAATAAATATGCTTTTGAAAAGAGAAGGTGTAGAATATTTGTTTTTTAGAAAAAAAAAGACAAACCTGTCTAACATCAGTGCAACATACTAAACACTTTGAAATTTACATCTGGATTAACTCATTTAATCCTCATTTTATACCAAATATAATTAAGGAAAGTAATTGTGATATTTATAGAAAAGTCATCCAGAAGGGAATATAGAAGCCATATGCAAACCCTATTTTGTTTATACAAACAATGCTTCATACTTTCCCTCATATAGGTAACTGATAAACTAGTCAACTAATTTTTTGTGTAAATGCCTAATTCTTCATCCTTTCTGTTAACGTAAGTATAAAAGCAAGCATTACAGGCGTACAGTAAATATCTAAGTGAACAAGTGTGAATTGTTCAAACTAAGTACATTCACAGAAAAGATTTGAGGGTTGGGTTTCTGGCTAAGTGATAGGCTGCTGGCCAGCTTAGAGCATGTTCTTTCTATTCACATAGCTTTCCAGAGCTGGAATGAAAGGCAGGTAGCAGTATACTCATGATTTTTTCTGCTCAGATAGGATATTTTGAACTTTTTGGCACAGTCTTGTCTAAAACAACATCATCCTGATTTCTGCCTCTTACAAAGCTCTCTGCTCAGTGATAGGTTGAGATGGAAGTTCCTGAACTTTTTCCTGGGCTAGCAGCAAATCCATGTTCTCTAGATCTCCTCCTGTCAAGTACATAGGATTGCATAGCTGGCTATAAGAACCCAACAGGTTTTGCTGTTTTATTGTTGTTGTTTGTTTTGTTTGTTTTTAATTTCAAAAAAAGGTTATAATTCAATTTGAGACTGGAGACTTACACCTGTAAGAATCCTCGCTACTCAGGTTAAGACCAGAGGATAATAATTTGAAGCCAGTCTTGGTAATTAAGTCATGAGACTCTTATCTTCAATGAATCCTCAAAAAGCTGCGAGTGGAACTGTGTCTCAACCTTGAGCAAAAAAGCTAAGCCCTATGCCAGTCACTGAGTTTAAACTCCACTATTGGCATACACACACACACACACACACACACACACACACACACACACACACACACACACACACACACACACACACACACACACACACACACACACACACACACACACAGACATTCAAATGTATTTAGAAAAAAAATAAAAACCTATAAAGCAAATAGGAAAGTATTGCTAAATCTTATTGCCAATTGGAAATTCCATAAAACATCTAGGTGATTAATTCTCACTTAAACTAATATAAGTTTTCTTAAGTGTACCTTTATAAGTAAATAACTATTAAAACGACGGATTTTTAGAATTCAACTTATACCAACATTTTTTCCAAGTGAAAAAAGGGGCAAGTTCATTCTTAAACTCGAAAACACTAATATATGTAGCATTTTAAGCTACATATGTAAGTTAATAAGGCCAATGATTTTTAGTAGATATTGGAAATTTTTACCCTGTGATTTTTTTTATCTCCAGAACAACCTAAAATGTAAAAACTATATTGCTCTACTTCAGAGATAAGGGAAGGATGGTTTTGGAGTTGTTAACTTGTTCTGAATCTCATAGTATTACAGTGGCTTAATGAGAATCTATCACTTAGATTCATCTCTAACCTGCTTAAGAAGGCAATCAGATTCAATACACCAGAGGTTCAGGTTTAAAATCATACCACTCAGCAATGTGAGATGTGAGGACCATGGTTCAAATCTAGCCACAAGAAAGTTTTAGGGAATCTACTTCCACTTTACCATCAAAAAGCTGGAAATAGAGCTGTCAAGTGGTAGACTATTAGTCTTGAGCACAAAACCTCGGGGAAAGCACCATGAATTCAAGCCCCAGAATCTGCACAGGCATATACATGCACACACCCGCACGTGTGTGTGCATACACACACACACACACACACACACACACACACACACACACACATGCACACACACAGAGGCAATGAGAGAACATTTAAAAAGTTACACGAAATAAAATCATCAAGTTTGTCTTGAAGTTATTTTTAAAATAGATTCAAAAGAGCATCTTTTGTAAAATATGCCAGTGTGCATATTGCTTAGAATTCATTAAAGTAACTGATATAACATCTGTATTTAAAGTAATATTTATTTGGGTAACTACTAAGAATGAAAAATGAGACAAATAATGTAACTCCAAATAAGTGTATCTTCACCAACAAATATAGATTTGATGTTTTTCACAATTCCTGATTCTGTGTATATTAGCTTAGCAGGTCTGTATTAATCTTGTACTTTGTAAATGTGTACCTTGAATGATTTCTACTTCATTTCTTAATAAAAATTTGTTTCTGTATTAGTTCAATAAGTTTTCTACCATGCTTATTTTTGTCTCTTGGTTGAAAAATACAGACTAGGACATAAAGCAAGCAGACTATATGTAAAGTGCTTATGTGTATGAAGAATTACTTGTGTCCCTACGTGATGGAGTGCTAATACAGGCAAAGGCACATGTACTCACAGAGCTGCAATAAAGAACTGCCTGCAATAGCAGGATAGCAAGAATAATTTTATACTTGAAATGACATATTATCTTCTTGTTTATGTAGATTTGTGGATACTATACAGATGTTTTTGAAAAATATATATTGAGTTTTATTATTATATAGTAAGAATTAGCTTGGAAAAAAAATGTACTTCTATTTCTGCAACTTACAATCCCATTCCAAAGTATAGGTCATGCATCATATCAAATCTTTATGTCACTTTAAGACAGATTTAAGGATTTAAGCACAAGTAAAATGGTCAAAGAAAGGTCATTTTTTTGTTTTTGAACACAATAATACAAATATTTATTTAAAAATATTTTAAAAGTTTATCTAGCAATATAATCCTCGCATTGAAATAATTGTTGCCTAGTCCTAGGACTCTGTCTTTGTTTTAATACTAGTTTGTTCTATTCATTTTAAAAACAGACACTTCTTAATATGAACCAGACACTGCTCTCAACTTTCTGTTGCTTTTATGAAGTCCTATAAGGTAAATAAATTCTACTTATTTATTATGAATTCCAGTCATCATTAAGGAAATTTATATTTTTACAGGTTTGAATATTCTTGCAAGTCCTTTTGTAAAACTATAAATGTCTTAAAATAGATTATATTTTTATTTTATTAAAAATGCTATGGTCCTGTGGGATTTATTCACTTTATAAACTAAATTTTTGGCAATATATATTTCTCAGGTTTTCTTTTATATTTTTTATTTTGACAAATCCATCAAGTACCATTTAATTTCAAATAATTTATTTAAAAGTCTTAGTAAACTTAACTTTCACTAGCTTAAATTATTCCATTATGTGTGTAGCTTATAGTGATCAAAATCCAAAGAAATATTTGCAAACATGCAATCATTGATGTTAAAATTGGACTTCAATTCATTGAACTGTTCGCACAGAAGCAGATTTCATTCCTGTAAATTAAATGAGAACTTTGATATTATTGTTTTTTTCTAAAATAAAATCACACAATACCACTAATAAACTTGTATGAGATAGGTAATATATTTAGTTCAGCTGATAGAGACTGTATTTTCATAAATACTTAAAGTTTCTACATAATCACTCTACAACATATATTATTTTCAGATAGTATGAAATCAGAGAGAGACAAATCTTACAAAAGGAGGAACTAGAACTAGAGAAAAAGGAAATATACTATTTAAGAGGGCTAACTCACACATTTCTTGTATTTTATGTCTCTGGAACAGACAAGTGCCTTATGATACACCATACATCAATCATGTAGCTGAAAACCAGACTGGAACAATAGGAAAATCCGTTGGTGTCATTTTCCTTTTCCTTTGCTCTCTTTTCCTTTTCTTCTTCTGTCTAAGATGGGGACTGAAACTGAACCACACCCCAAGCCCCATTTAGAAAATTTTGTTAGTGGGCTGGGATGTATCTCAGTGGCAAAGCGCTTGCCTAGCAAGTGCAACGTCCTGGGTTCGATCCCCAGTACCAAAAAAGAAAAGACAAAAAAAAAAAATTTTGTTGGTTTATGTTTTGTGGTACTAAGGATTTAACCTATGGCCTCATGTTTACTTATTCCTCCTTTAGCCACATACCATTCCACTTTGGTGCCAGTTGAAGCTGTCAAATGTTTTAGAAATTCTTTGCAGATAGTATAAACATAAAGACAGAGTTTCCCCTCACTTTTCCACTTCATTTACTTCAGCAGATTTATTATTAAAAATAGCTACTGAAATCTCAGTCAAGTATTAACATTACTGTGAGCATTGAAGTTTTAAAGTAAACCTAAGAATAACTTCCTTTAATATCTGAAGTGAGTAAAACAGTTTTGATTAACAAAGAGGGGGGATAATCAAATTACCATTGCTGTGAGCAAACTTTAAATGCATTATCTCATAGGATGAGCAGTCATAGAAATATATTTTAAGATCACCCTTCCCACAAACTATGAAAACTTTAAGTATTAAAAAAGAAATTACTTTGTTAGGCATACCTAAACTTATCATGTTTGGTTCACATTGTTATTTGAAGATAGTTCTTCTCTATGTAAATAAAATCCTCTCAAATAAAGTCAGAAATAATAGGAATTATAAAAGTGGTTTTTCTAAAGAATAAATCATTTTAATCTTCAAGTAACCATTAACGTATTTTTAAATGTTTTTACTGTCAGAGCTCAGTTACTTAATATGAAAAATATATTTATATCTCATCTAAATGTCTTTAAAAGTTCTAGGGGATATTTTTATAATTGATGTTAAATTGCTTATTAATAAAAAAGTAATGACATAAAACTATAGAAAAAGATAGCAAGTTACATGTGCATAAATAATGTTGTTCCAGTTAAAGTGTAAATTTCCCATAGCATTGATTCTATCTCAGAACAAATAACTCATCGCAAAATAGTGCATACTTGCCAGGACTCTTTTCATAGCCTTTGGATATAGCGTGCTTAATAACCAGACTCATTAATGCTAATGGTAAATCAGTGAGATTAAATATTTCTATAAATCATTTCATTAATAACACAGAGAACCCATTAAAGAACTATTGGACTGTTAAGCTATAATATTTCAGAATCAACATTTTATAAACATTTCAATTAGCACAGGTTGACAACAGCTATAAATGGTAATGTACACCAGCACCAACAGGATAGGAATAAATTCACTGAGCAAGTGGAAAAATCATAAAGAAGCCGGATGCTGGTAGTTCACTCCTTTCTAGCTACTCAGAAGCCTGAGATCTGAGGACCAGGGTTCAAAGCCAGCCTAGGCAGGAAAGTCTGTGAGTCTTTCTTTTTTTTGGGTCCGGTCGTGGGGCCTGAACTGTGGGCCTGGGCGCTGTTCGTCAGCTCTTCAGCTCAGGGCTAGCGCTCTACCACTTGAACCACAGCGCCACTTCTGGCTTTTTTTTCTTTTAGCTTATGGGGTGCTGAGGAATTGAACCCAGGGCCTCATGCATGCAAGGCAAGCACTCTATCACTGAGCCACCTTTCACTGAGCCACCTTTCCAGCCCCTGTGAGACTTTCATTTACCCTTAACTACTAAGATGAAAGTGAATTTATAACTCAAGTAGTAAATCATGAACCTTGAGAGACAAAGTCAAGGAACAGAGTCCAGGCCCTGAATTCAAGCCCCATTACTGGCACACAAAAACACAGAAAAATTAATTTACAAAAACATAATAGATGGTGATCCTTTAGGATGTACACATATACATGTACATATGTACATATATTATGTATACTTATATACTAATACATACATATGAGAGTGTATACAAAGCATAGTATTTCTCTTATAGCTTTTCAAGACCACCTAGATGTTTACCTGCATTATGTGACATTGAGAAGCCTTCTCTGTCATTCTACTTAAATGTTCATAGACAAAATGAATTACATTTGAACAGTTAAACAGCTAAAGGAAGAAATTCATGCGTTTTCATATAATGTAACAACTTTCTATAACCTTAGGTAAGAATGCTGAACATGTTTAAGGTCTGAAATATAACAGAAAATAGAATGTATTACAAAGTGATAAGAAGGAACAAAATAAAAGAACTAAGTTGTACATGAGAATATAAAGAACTTTGGGCCTCCTATATGTAAATTTTTTACTTTTTATTTGTCTTTTATTTTGTTATATTAACAAGTTCACACACACACACACACACACACACACACACACACACACACATTTGTTTTTAAGACTCCAACTGCACATTTTGAAGAACAGAGGAAACTATTCAGCTGGTTGCATTGGTTTTACCCTTAAGCCAAACCTCTGCTCCAGCACTGAATGCCTGTAATTTGCCAAGCAGTGCATATTTGCTTAGGAGAAGTGGGGACCCAAATTATAAGGACATAGCCCAGCTCCTTCCACAGAATCAAAACAAAAGGAACCTCAAGAAATAGAAAAGCTGGGTAATTATCTAAACTCAAATCCTATGTTTACTACAATGTTTTCTGAATTGGGTAAACAAGTCCATGCAGCTTGACTTCTGTATCAGAAAGAGAGATTCAGGTGACTTTTTGCCAAACTATTCGTGTTAGCATTTGAGAGATGTGTGTTTTGAGTTTTCTTTTCATTAAGAAAATGTACAATGAGCCGGGCACAAGTGGCTCAGGCCTGTAATCCTAACTACTCAGGAGACTGAGATCTGAGGATTGCGGTTCAAAGCCAGCCGGGGCAGGAAAGTCCGTGAGACTCTTATCTCCAATAACCCACTAGAAAACCGCACGTGGTGCTGTGGCTCAATCGGTAGAGCGGTTGCCTTGAGCTGAAGAGCGCAGGGACAGCGCCCAAACCCAGAGTTCAAGCCCCACCACCGACCAAAAAAAAAAAAAGAAAGAAAAAAAAAAAGTACAATGAGCCAGTTGTTAATACCACAGTATTCCAAAATACATAAATAATAAGATAAAAAATAATATTGGAAATCAAAAAACTCTTTAAATACCGTAAATCTCTTCCTGCAAAGAGATAGGAGTCTATTTTCCCCCTTTCCAGACATCTTGAAACAGGGGGACCATTGTCACTATTAGAAGGTGTCTGAAGGAGTGGATGACACGTGCTAAGTTCAGTACTCACAGGATTGGCATGTTTCAACTCAATGTCTATATGACTATGAGTCATTTAGTAACAAGTCAAATATCATAAAGTTGTCAGGTTCTGAAAAGCTTTATGTATAAACAGTTCCTCAAAGAAAAGTTTGGATGGTGAAAAATAGAAGGCATTGTAGAAAACAGACTTCTCATTAGATTCTCTTTCCCAAATATCTGACTGGAAAATTCACTAGATGATTGTTTTAGCGGTATGATTTTAGCATGCTTTGTTAGGTAGCAATAGCTAAGCAAAACAGTACTAATACATGCAAACTTAGATTCCCCAAAATTGGAATTTACAAATAAAAGCAATACTTCCATGTTGTTTTCATGTTCTTTTTGAACAGAAAAATATATTTTTTTCTATTTATAGTTTTTAATAAGAATTACTAACTATAGAAAGACATCCTAAGTCACTCAGATATTTAGGTTTCCAGTAAATGAACCATGTGATATTTATTCTAGTAAATATTTACTGGGGATGACTTTTAACAGCCAGGAAAATTATATTTACCTGCTTAAAACATTTAAACATAAAGCTAAAAATATTTGGTCACCAAAAAAATCTTAATAAAACTTATTTCTTCTTTAGCTTATTTTTTTCTTAATTTATTTTCTTTTCTTTGGTTGGTTGTAAGGCTTGAACTCTGGGTTTGGGTGCTGTACTTGTGCTCTTCAGCTCAAGGCAAATGCTCTACCGCTTAAGCCACCAGGCCACTTGCCGGTTTTCTGGTGATTTATTGGAGATAAGAGTCTCAAAGACTTTCCTGCCCAGGTAGGCTTTGAATGGTGATCCTCAGATCTCAGCCTCCTGAGTAGCTAGGATTGCAGGCGTGAGCCACCGGTGTCCGACTAGTTTATTATTTTTTTTAATAACAGAAAAGTGACAACTTTTACCTATAATCTATTCTTTCCTGTAACTTTCATAATTTCAGGTCTTACCCATCTACACATAATGGAATTTTGCTTATCCCCAGAAAGAATGATATTGTGCCATTTGTAAGACAATGAAAAGCCTTGGAAAAAATTATGTTAAGTGAGTCAGGCCCAGGGAGACAAAGGACACATGTTTTACCTTATATATGGGAGCTAGATTTATTTATCAACTTTTAAGTAAATGTGTTGTGTCTACAAATGTATTAATTGAAATCAGGTAGATTTAAGGGAGACCTCAAAATGCAAAATTGAAAATACAAGGAAGGTAGAACGTCAGGAAGAGGGCACTCAAAAAGAGTAGGGTGTGGTCAAGGGAAAATAGATATATGTAGAGGACAGGAGGGAGACATGCAGACAAGAATCCAGTGCATATTCTATGAAATTAAAAAGAGTGAGCAATGGAGTGGGTAAAGGAAGGATGGGTGAAAATATTGAAATGGGTGACATGGATCAAGATATATTGAACTCATAAAATGCTTTGTTTAGTGGAAACTCCTTTGTACAACTAAAGATAATAAACAGAAACCTGGCAGCTTTTCATAGAATGAGCTGTCTAAAAGTATACACTTTTAGTGCAGTACTCAGGCCTGAGCTCAGGTCATCATCATACTTCCACTTGCTTTTTCATTCAAGACTGGCACTCTACCACTTGACTCATACCAGCACTTCCTAAATATAATATTTTTATAAATACCATTGTATTTAAATTTGGATACTTTTTAGTTAAGGGTATTGCAGAATAGTACTATCATTCATTATATTTACTTGGAATTCTTATTCTTAATAAATATTTATATTAAATGACTATGAATTGATTAATCCTTGTTGTGCTAGCACATTGACTAAATACATACATTATATTTCTAAGTGGAAGAATAATAGAAAGAAGATGTGGATTAGATCAAAAGTTATCTTCTGTTATGGATTTGCCTTTGGATATGTCTCTTCTAGAGAAACATGAGTTTCAGGTAATTCTTAAATGGAAAGTAGAAAATAAAATGTATTAGCAAGGTAGAACAATGATATTACTGACATAGGCAAGTAAAATGCAGATATCAAATATGAGAAGATAAAATCTGTACACTTAGCACTTAAATTTGTAAATCACAATATATAAATTTATCTAGTTAGTAGTTATTTGTTAAAATTTATTTGAAATAGCCACATGGTGGTGGCTCACACGTGTAATCCTCAATACTCTGAAGGCTGGATCTGCAGATCAGGTGTGAAGCCAGCCTGGGGCAGGAAAATCAGTGAGACTCTTATTTAAAATAAACTACTCAAAATAAGCAGGAAGTGGTACTGTGGCTCAAGTGGTAGATTTCTAGCCTTGAGACAAAGAATCTCAAGTCCCAGGACTGCCAAAAAAATGCTCAGAATAGGTTTCAATTAACCTTTATTAGTAAGATTTTATTTTGTAAGGTCAGAAAGAAGTAGAGTCTCAAAGATATTAGCAAATTTATAAATATGTGTGTATGTATATATGGGAGGTGTATGAATACATATACATGCAAATGTTATATATGTTTTACATGCATCAAAGTTGTATATATATGAAAGTTATGCATATATTAATATATATAAACATATATTCAATATTTAACTGTAAAAACCTGTATTCTTAGCAATATTTAATAATATTGAATACTTCATTCAAAATGGAATGACAGTAAAGAAAAATAATTTCAATTGTACATTATTTTATTTTATTTTATTTATTTATTTTTTTTTTTTGGGTCCAGTCTTGGGCCTGAACTCTGGGCCTGGGCGCTGTCCCTCAGCTCTTCAGCTCAAGGCTAGCACTCTACCATTTGAGCCACAGCACCACTTCCGGCTTTTTTCTTTTTGCTTATGTGGTGCTGAGGAATCGAACCCAGGGCCTCATGCATGCAAGGCAAGCGCTCTACCACTGAGCCACCTTCCCAGCCCTGTACATTATTTTAATAAAAAATGTTGATGAAGCTTGGAGATATTGGCGACCACTTTTCTCAGTTCAAATCCTTCTTAGCTGTGAAATCTCATGTGAGTCAACTTTAATTTCTCAATTTTTAAATTAGATTACAAGTGGAACCTTGTAGGGATTAAGCTAGTTAAACTTTTCAAAGCACTAAAATAAGTTCTTGAAAAATAACCATACTCTAAATATTAGCCAATGTCATTTTTATCACTGATGTTGTTTTTGTTTGAAGGGGAGAGTCATAACACAGTCAGAGAGCTGCTCTTGTCTCACACCTGAGAAACTCATTTTCACAGATTTGTACTGTAGTTCAAATTCTTGCCTAAAATCCATTCAATATTAATAAAGGTATATTTTCTGATATCTCAGAATTTCAACACAATCTTGAATTTGAAACAGAAAATATGAACAGGAAAAGGACATGAAAAGGGAAAAAGGCATGATATGAAGGCTTTGGTAAGGGTTGAAAAAACTCACTATGAAGTCATCACACACACACACACACAGAGCTATATCAGCAGACACCTAGGAAACATGAAGACATTTAAAGAGTTGTGACTGAAAATCTTCCATGAGAAAATTTAGGCAGTAGGATGGGGTGGAATGGGAGAAGGAGAAAGCATGTAAAATAATATGCTTTAAAAAAAAACAGAAATTGGAGTTTCATACTCAAAGAAGAAGCTGGCCTCACTTATCTTTTGTCACAGGTAGACTTTACTGATATACTCTATTATGATCAGACAGAAATTGAAAAAAAAAAAAGAAGCAGTCTTTAGACGGAAAGTGTAACAGCCTGTGACAATATAGCCTGTTCTGTCTGGTATGATTCACTAAAGATCAGTAATTTCCAGTCAGCCAAAATAAAATATAGAAGATGTCTAAAGCTGGTTTGCCAATATCATTCTTAGAAGACTCTTGAATAGCCAAAAAGACTCCAGGCAAAAAGTTTTTTGTTTTCCAACAGAATATTACTGAGGACCATATGACACAGGTATGGTAGTTATTTGACCTTGGTGCCTGAGGAGTTGTGATTTTCTCAAATATACACTCCACAGGAGAAACCATTATTATTCTATTCCTAAAGCCTATGATATTTTCTTCAGGGAGGTTACAGCAACTCTAATTAAACAAATAGTTAATATTCATTACTTGTTCCATACCAAGTTGAGTTTGTGAAATCATGTTGTTAAATTTTATTAATCCCTTCATTCATTCATCTTAACTGTTAATATAATTTTAATTCTTAAAATCAGCACATAAAATTGTACATATTTATGAGTCATCAAATCATGTTTTAATATGTGAACATATTGTGTGATTTTCAAATCAAGCTAAAAGTTATTTATGCTTAGTGAAAACCTCCAAATTTTGTCTTCTAGAATTTTTCTTTTGTAATTTTCCAGCTGATTTTTTTTCATTTAAGGAATCATACACAGTTTAACTTAGTGTATACATTTATTATTTCTTTATGGTAAAAAATGTTCAAATTCCTTTCTTCTAGTTTTTTAAAATATACAGTTTAATGTTATCTGTTCTGACCCAACTCTAACTGAGCATCAGGAGTTTCATCTTGTATTATGTTACTGGGAGCTGGTACCTACCAAGAAATCAACCTTTTCTTAATGCTTTTCTTCCCTACTAATCCCAGTAAACAAGATTCTATCCTCAACTTCAGTGAGACCTAAATTTTTGGGATTCCTCATTTGACAACTCATGTGATACTTAACGCACCAATATATTACACTAATATACTTAAGTAAATACAATGGATAAGTAGAGTTCATCATTTATTTGACAATACTCCATTATCTACCTAAGTCATATTTTTGTGCACTCATTAGTTGATGAACAGTTAGGCTCTTTCCGTTTCTTTTTATTTATTAAAATATTTTTAACAGTCATGGTGCTTGAACTCGGGGGCTAAGCATTGTCCATGACTTCTTTTGTTCAAATCTAGTGCCCTACTACTTTGAACTACTGTACCACTTCCAGTTTTCTGGTTGTTAATTGGAGATATGAGCCTCACAGACTTTTTGCCAGGGCTGGTTTTGAACCACAATCCTAAGGTATCAACTTCCAGAGTAGCTAGGTTTATAGGCATGAGCAACCAGCACCTGACCTGTTTCTGTTTCTTGACTATTGTGAATAGTGCTTCATTGAATATGAAACTACAGATTCCCTTTAAATATACTAAATTCATTTCCTTTGGAACTATACCAAAAAGACTATCATGTGATAGAATGCCGCGGACCGGGTTCTGTCGGGGCGACGGAGGACACCTAAGGGAGGAACCTGGAATAGGTGGGGAGATGGCAAACAGACAACTCACACACAAGAGGAGTGGATGCTGAGTGCTGAGTGCGATTTAATGCAGAGGATAGCAACCTTTTATAACAGAAGTCTCATGAGAAAGGGCAAAAGGTTACACAATCTTGCTGCATGGCTTCTTTCTTGGGTGGTCACCAGCTGGGCACCTGATAGGCATTTGTCTTCGGCTTATCTCTAAGGAATACAATGGGTTTGGGTTTCGATGTTTGTCACCAATTAACCATTACCTATTTTTATAGAGGCCTTAACTTTCCCATAAGATCTTTCCTGTCTCTTCTTTAATAGTAAACTTTAAGGAGACCTAGCAATTCTCTTAGTAAATAGCAGGAAATTCTCTCTCCTAAATAATTATCTCAGCAATTGCCATACATTCTTTCTGTTTTAGCTGAGCCTATAGCTTCTTGTAAATCCCTTACAAATAATTCCTTCTGCTGAAGTGACTTTGTGAAACCCCCAATACTTTTATATTTACTTATAACTTGTCTCCTAGCCTCCATAAGAGGGGTTTCAGGTTAGCACTTAACTCTGGTGAGTTAGTCATATTTTTAAGACACTCATCAGATATTGGAGTCGTCAACACTCTTAAGAGAGAGCTTTGAATAAGGGAACGTTGACAATGAGCAAGTACAAAAAGCAGTAGAAGCAGTAAAAGATTAACAGGCACTCTTATGAGGGAAGAAAGACAGAAACACATCTTTTCCCAGGGGTTTGCCAGCCTTTTTCCAGGAGTAGGCCTCTTAGAAGCCCTATTCTCCGAGGTAGACTTCGGTGAAGTCCCAAAACTTGGAGATAGGTTTCTGTAAAGCCCCATTCTCTGAGGTAGACTTTGGTGAAGTCCCAAAACTCAGAGATAGGTCTCTGAAGCCCCTATCATGGTCTGATAGATGGTTTCCCATGCTAAGCAGACTCTACTGGGGTCGGCGTGGCATTTGCCCCTTTTTTTTTTTTTTTTTTTTTTTTTTTTTTTTTTTTTTTTTTTTTTCACCAGTCCTGACTCCGTGTATCAGTTAACTCAATTTTATGCCAGCTGTACTTGTAAGCTCCAATTTTAAGACATACTCATACCATTTGCGACATACTTAAACTTTCTGAGGTTTGTCTTAAAGACAATCCTTACTTTTCAAATTTCCCCAATTCTCTTTCCAAGGCTTTCTTTACTTCCTTCTTTCTTTACAATTCCTTTCCCAAGGCTTTCTTTACCACCCTCTTTCTTTACAATCCCTTGAGCATCTTTGTGGCTGGAGTTTAAAACTGCCCAATTTTCCTTTAGCTTGCGGAACCTTTATCTTAGAACAGCCTTAAGGCACCACTGTGATGCAGAAGCTTGCTAGATTTTAAGGCTAAGAGTATTACCTCCATTGATAACACACTCAGGTTATTACCATATCAGAGTCAAACTAGGCTGAGACCCTAGAGTGGATTTTCAGTCACTATGCACTGAAGTGCCTAAGACAAGCAAGCCAGTGATATCCATGTCCCCAATATCCACTGTGGGAAGAGAGAGGATTTCTGGATATCTTCCAAAAGAATGTCCCACAAGATTTTAGATTTAGCAGCAGTCAACCAGGAAGCAGACTCAGGTGATGGAATCAAGCAGGAGTTTTTCCAGGTGGCTGTCAGGCCGTCGTTGAACTTTACCCATTAGGGTATGCAGCAACAGCAGCAGCAGCAGCAACCGCAACAGCCAGGTCTCTCAGTGGCTCCAAGGGACTGTCACACCTCATGCTGGGCTGTAAATTCCTATACAGACTGGTTAAGGATACATTGCATAGGCTTGGCAGGCTTTGATCCTGTTGGTTTTTAAGATCTTTTAAACAATAGTTGAGGACAATTTACCAAAATCACAACTTTTTACTAACCAGATATTTTAGTAAATAGACACAGAAGGCTTAGTCTTGTAACCATCTCTGACAAATGCAGTCTCCACACCTTGCACACCTACAAGAGTTAACACTATTTTTTATGCCCTTTTTTAAAATTATTTTATCTATTTTGCCTCATTTTTCCAAAACTGACTCTGGACCCTTGATCTTAAAATGGGGGTAGAAGGGCGAAGGTCAATCTTCTGTAACTTCTTCAAGCTGACTTCAGGGGCGTTGATCTTACCTAGCCAGGAACCTATAACCTTAGCCTATTTTACAAAGAGGCTATCAGGGTTAGATGTCATTAAGAACAATATTTAACTTTTGACAACTGCACAGACCTTTTCTCCGGCTACAGCAGTGTAGCTTGTTTAGTACTCTGGTTTGTAAAAGCATCTTTCTAGATGGCTTAGGAATGTGATCTCTAATGATCCCAAATAATGCCTAAGTTACTTTTGCAGGCCTTTAGACAGATATCAATAGAAACACTCTCTCAGGTTTACAAACTTTTTCCTGGGCAGATGAATTTCATGTAACTAGTGTCAGCTCAATAGTTACTGCCAATTAGAGCTTTTGGCACATAAAGGGGTTGAGATTTAAACTATCCCCCACATTTTATAACATTAGCTTTTTACTATCACAGAGGTCTGGCAAGTTCCTGTCCCTTACAAGTAGTCATGAACATTAGGCATGCTTCCAAACTATCTTCCTATGACCTCCCGGCTCTGACCAGTTTTGAAGGGCCACGCACAAATGACTCTAGGATCTGACATTTCTGCCATCCAAGCAGTGGCTTACTGCCTCTGGATGTTCCTCCATTGTTTTTGTCCCAGGAGTGTCTTCTCTACACTGGATAAATGCCTCATTGGCATTTTCCTTAGCTGGTTGCTGGACTTGAACTCGGGGCCTGAGCACTGTCCCTCAGCTCTACAGCTCAAGGCTAGCACTCTGCCACTTTGAGTCCCAGACTCGGGGCTTGAATGCTGTCCCTTAACTCTTCAGTCCAGGGCTAGTACTCTGCCACTGTGAGTCTCGAGCTTGGGGCTTGAGTACTGTCCCCCGACTCTTTAGTCCAGGGCTAGTACTCTGCTGGCTGAATAGAGGTGACAGTCTCACAGGGACTTTTCTGTGCCCGGGCTGGCTTTGAACCAGTTTGCAGATCAGTGAGTCTTACAAAAGGCCATTTTACTCCAATTGAAAGCAACAAGGTGGTCAACAAAGAAGTAGCTTTTAAGCATGCTCTTACCTGAAACTTATTAAGAGTCAAAGTTACATCTGACAACTTGTAAGAATCCTCTGTGCTTTGCTCTGGTCTTTGCTGGAAACTTAAAAAACAACCTATAAGAGCAAACTAGAATAGCAATTATTTTGGTAATCCTAATTTTTTTCTTTGTGCACATTGAGGCCAATGTTAAGAACAATTTTACATTTAAACTTTATATCCAAAAATCCATTCCTAATTTTTTTAAACCTCTTATTAATCACCTTTAATATTTTATACTTTAGTTTTTATTTGCATATGAAAAGATCCCTTGAAATCTTGAGGCCAAGTGTCACTCATTGCCTCTTGGTTGCTTGTTTTAAAACAGATACACATTAAGATTTTTTAACTCAAATGACAATTTTTCCTTAATGCAAGAATTACAGTCACCTTTACTATATCACGAAGCTAGACTTAACACCTTTATAACTTTTAAAAACATCCTAATTGTAGAACATAATTGAAAGTAAGCCATATTATAGAAATAACTTTTTGCCCTCTTTTTAAGGCCTTCCTAATTTTAATGTTAACACATCCAAGGGGAAGTTTTTCCAGTACTAATCAGATCATCACACCACTCATTTTAACCATCATGTTTTCAGTGTCTATCTGCAGGGAAAAGAGACAGAACAATGATGGGCCACTTGGCCCCTCCTATGGAATGGCCACACACTCAATCTGACTCTTTAGGGTTAGATGAACTGCGTTTGTGCCAGTTTGCCTCACCATGCGTGGACTCCTCCCAGGGCCTGTCCCACTGCATGACCAGCTGAACTGCACTTCTGCTTGTTCACCCCTTACCCCTAAAGATAGGTCTTCTGTTGGTTTCTAAGTTTTTCCCCGTCTCTTCTCTTGGTTCTCAAATGAAATACAGTTTTAGATAGACAGAACAGGTAACATCTTTGACAGTGTTAAACTAACCTTTACATTTAAAATTTTAATATTTATCCCAAATTTTAGCCAAGGGAATTAGATCGCAAACAGCCAATGCATTTTTGTTAAGCCAGATAACTTGATTACAGTATAAACAGTCTTATGCATTTTAAAACATTAGTCTTTAAAATACCAGATTTTCTAATTTGCAAGTTAAAGAATCTTTAAAAAGCCATTTAAAACAATGTGAAGTTTTTTTTTTTTTTTTTTTTTTAATTTTGGTAATGTCCAAACCTCATAACCTTTTGTTTTCTTTTTTTTTTTCTTTTTTTCTTTTTTTTTTTGGGGGGGGGGTCCGGTCGTGGGGCCACAGCACCACAGCACCACTTCCGGCTTTTTTTTTTTCTTTTGCTTATGTGGTGCTGAGGAATCGAACCCAGAGCCTCATGAATGCAAGGCAAGTGCTCTACCACTGAGCCACCTTCCCAGCCCCATCAAACCTCATAACCTTTTGAATTTTAAATTTAAACTCACCCAATTGTTACAGCATGCTGACAATTCTTATCTTTGAACACGTTCACAGACACACACAAAACACTTACACAGATCTTAAAGCGTGCAAAAATCAAAATCAGTTGTACATACACCTTTTAAAGTTTTTAAACAAAAATTTAAGACAGTATTCCTTTTAAACTAGGTACCTTTGTTGGGCTTCATTTTCCCAGAGCTTGCTTGTTAGCAAGGCAATTCACTAATTAGTCTTTTGGATCTCTGTGCTGTTCTCATTCAGCAAGCTGAATCCAGAGTCTGCTGAGTGAGCCTGTCACACTCACCCAAATCTTCCCTACCTCAGAAGACATAAAACGAACACACACACTAAACAAGACAAACAAGTGGCCACAAAGACAAAATCAGGTCTCAGTGAATGGGATGACATCTCACCACTTACCAGGGGACTAGAACCCCCTCTACCCGATCTCGAGGACAGCCCCACCCAGGGGTCCAGGGGACGTCTCCCACTGGCCCTGCTGGCAGTCTTATAGCGCGTCCGCCAAGACTCTCCGCCAGCCCCAAGACCACACCTGCAGGCTTTCACCATTCCTGAAATATGAAAGTTGTATCAAATGATCTAATTGTTTCTTATTCTCTTGGGGAGGGGCTGGTTGCCCCTCTGCCCGTTTTTTGTTTCCTCTGGAAGGAGGAGTTCCCTCTTTATGGAACTTAGATTTACATTCACTTTTTCAATGGTTCCCTTTTTCCTGTGGGAACCAAGGATTAGTTTGTTCTCCCACTCCTGCTGTGGAGGCTTTAGTGCCTCGTGCTTTTAGCATATGTTTTAAAATAGAGACAAACTATCCTTATTTTTAGAAGATGAACTCCCCATGATTTACTCGTTATCTTTCTCAGTCACAACTGAGGGGCCTGCAGCACCCCAACGAGCTTCTGACTACTATTCCAGGTGAAAAGAAAAGAAAGAGAGAGAGAGAGATGCTTACCTCCCAAGGTTCCTTGACTGAAGAAACTGCTTCGTGCCCCGCTCTGAGCCCCACGTTGGGCGCCACCTGCCGCGGACCGGGTTCTGTCGGGGCGACGGAGGACACCTAAGGGAGGAACCTGGAATAGGTGGGGAGATGGCAAACAGACAACTCACACACAAGAGGAGTGGATGCTGAGTGCTGAGTGCGATTTAATGCAGAGGATAGCAACCTTTTATAACAGAAGTCTCATGAGAAAGGGCAAAAGGTTACACAATCTTGCTGCATGGCTTCTTTCTTGGGTGGTCACCAGCTGGGCACCTGATAGGCATTTGTCTTCGGCTTATCTCTAAGGAATACAATGGGTTTGGGTTTCGATGTTTGTCACCAATTAACCATTACCTATTTTTATAGAGGCCTTAACTTTCCCATAAGATCTTTCCTGTCTCTTCTTTAATAGTAAACTTTAAGGAGACCTAGCAATTCTCTTAGTAAATAGCAGGAAATTCTCTCTCCTAAATAATTATCTCAGCAATTGCCATACATTCTTTCTGTTTTAGCTGAGCCTATAGCTTCTTGTAAATCCCTTACAAATAATTCCTTCTGCTGAAGTGACTTTGTGAAACCCCCAATACTTTTATATTTACTTATAACTTGTCTCCTAGCCTCCATAAGAGGGGTTTCAGGTTAGCACTTAACTCTGGTGAGTTAGTCATATTTTTAAGACACTCATCAGATATTGGAGTCGTCAACACTCTTAAGAGAGAGCTTTGAATAAGGGAACGTTGACAATGAGCAAGTACAAAAAGCAGTAGAAGCAGTAAAAGATTAACAGGCACTCTTATGAGGGAAGAAAGACAGAAACACATCTTTTCCCAGGGGTTTGCCAGCCTTTTTCCAGGAGTAGGCCTCTTAGAAGCCCTATTCTCCGAGGTAGACTTCGGTGAAGTCCCAAAACTTGGAGATAGGTTTCTGTAAAGCCCCATTCTCTGAGGTAGACTTTGGTGAAGTCCCAAAACTCAGAGATAGGTCTCTGAAGCCCCTATCATGGTCTGATAGATGGTTTCCCATGCTAAGCAGACTCTACTGGGGTCGGCGTGGCAATAGAAGTATTTTTTTGTGGAAATGCTACAACTGTTTTTTCATAATAGTTATACTAATTTATATACCACTGGTAATGTGCAATGATTCCCTTTTTTCATGTAATCTTTATATTTCCTGATATGTTTTCAAGTTTAGTGCTTATCATTGTATAAAATGGTGGGTTGCATTTTCACACTTCATGCATTCATATAAGGTACTTGGATAGCATTTATTCCCTCATAACCCACACACCTGATCTCTTTGATTTTCCATTCGTTCATCCTTTTATTATCATGTCTTTTAGATAATAGTCATTCTTACTGCAGTGTGTAATACTTGACTACAATTTTGCTTTGCATTTCACTGATGATTAATGATGAAACTAATTCGTCACACATCTGTTGGGCACATGTATATCGTCTTCTGACAATATTTGTTTAACTCTATCATCCACCTTTTCAACATTTTACTGGCATCAATTACTTAAAAAAAGGATTACAAAGATCCTTGGTCAGACTTAGCTTCTCCATCACTCTCTCTGATCTTACTCCATGGTTTCCAAACCAGTTTCACCAATCTTCATTATTGCTTTTTCATATATGTGTATATATTCTGACCATATTTATTCTCCATCACCCTCTTCATTCATCCTTCTTCTTCCCACCAATACTAGTTACCTGGAAAGAATATTTGTGTTCCGGTTATCCATTTTAAAAACTGTAACATTTTTACTAATGGATTTTGTGTTTCTCATATATTCTAAATAGTAACTCTTGTGAAAAGGAGTATTTGCAAATATTTTCTCCCATTCTGAAGATCCTCTCTTTCTACTCTGATTATTTACTATGGAGAATCATTTGTGTGGTAAATCCTATTTGTAACTTTTTACTTTTACTGTATTTTATTGTTATATATGCATCATATCTAGCACACTCTTTGTGTGATTTATTTTGTTCACAGTTTTTCAAGGTTTCTGTTCATAGTCAATTGGACTTGTTGCATTTGGCCTATATTTAGGCAAACACATCATTGTTAGAACACATCATGGACAACCTATTCAACTCATTGCTGGGAATAATAGAATGAGAAGATAAAAGAAGCTGTGGATCTAGTGTCCCTTCAAGATATAGTCCCCAGGATGTGGAGGAGGAAGGAGCTACAGTCCTATTATCCTCTTCTAATGGTATTAAGACTTCATATTGGGGGTCTACTACTTAAAAGTTTCTACAAACTTCTAAATAAGCTCAACTAGGAAGTAATGTTTTCATATATGGGAAATAGGAGAGCATTCCAAATCCTAAGTGGAGCACAGCGATTTCTCATGAAACTTCTAAAGCACACATTCCACTAATGGGAAATCAGCTTAGAAAGAGAGCATATAGGCCTAAGAAAAAGGGGAGTTGAATGTAGGAAGATGTAAAGAGATTATTCAGGGAAACAGGGAAGGAAGAGATCAGGATAGCAGGTTAGTAATTAGCTCTGGCTGGGACAGACAAGATCTTGCTAAATGTTTCTCATTAAGATCAAATTGCTAGACTGCTTAATATTGCTTAATTGCCATACCAAGAAGACATTTGTATATATGGCAGACTTTAAGAATGTTTTATGAATAAGGAAATAAATTAAACAAATAATAAAATTATTAACTCTAAGACTAAAACTTCACACTAGTTAGAATGGCTATAATCAAGAACTCTAATAACAACAGATGCTGGAGGGAATGTGACCAAAAGGCAACTGGGATGCATTGTTGGTGGGAGTGTAAACTTGTTCAACCTCTCTGGAAAGCAGTATGGATTTTCCTCAAAAGACTCCACATAGAGCTCCCCTATGATCCAGCAATCCTACTTGTGGGCATTTACCCAAATGTCCACAAACAAGGCCATACTAAAGCTACCAGCACAACTATGTTTATCACAGCATTATTCACTATAGCTAAGATATGGAATCAACCCAGGTGCCCCTCAGTAGATTAATGGATCAAGAAAATGTGATATAGATAGATAGATAGATAGATAGATAGATAGATAGATAGATAGATACCACACCATTTGTAAGGAAATGTAAAGACTTGGAAAAAATGATATTAAGGCCGACCCAAAGAAACATAGGTCCCATGGTTTCCCTTATTTGCAAAAATTACATTTAGGATAATCTTAGCAGATGAGCAGAGTAGCTCAATAGCTACCTACACATGACTATATATGATGATTCTAAGTGAAATGAACTCCAAGACATGGACACACAAGATTTTTCTTTGCTGTTGTTGTTTTTAATGTACTATGTGATTTCTTGTTTTGTATATTCTTTTCCTCTATGGATTACCTCCTGTTGTCACTGTATTTGATTTTGGTACCCTGATATTGATGATATGTTTATTTGAATTAGGGAAGGTAAAGGTCATGACAGAATGATGAGACAAAGGTCAAGGGGGGAAACAATGCAACAGCGATATTTATAATATACCATGTTGGAAATAATCTGTACACCTCAGGAGGTAGGATTGGGGGGAGGGAAAGTGGGAGAAAAATGTTTGACAAGAAATGTACTTATTACCTTTCTTATGTAACTATAACCCCTCTGTACATCACCTTGACAATAAAAGGTTGAACAAATACTATACATATCACTATAATATTGTAAATACTGAATGAAAATTTAATCAGGCAAGATACAGTTCATCTGTAATTCTAGCTGCTTGAGAGTTAGAAACTGGGTGGATTAAGGTTTGAAGTCAATCTAGGCAAAAAGTTAGTGTGAAACCACATCATGCAATACTAGCTAAGGAAGAGGCAAAGCTAGTAAGACTATGCTCTGAAGTGTGCCATGGGCAAAAGAAAAGCAAAAACATTAAGACATTCAAAGGTTAAAGAAAAGTAATAGTGTCCTGAAACATTCATGCACTTTTCTTAAAGAATATACAACAAAATTTTACTGGGAAATAATAACAAATTTGTTATGTCCCATGCTACAGCTATCTTACATAGTCCAATATCTTACTCTGGTAATGTTTTTCATATTAACTGTTTAACTACCTCAATTAAAGATGATTAAAAATAATAAACAAAATAGTGAATCCCTATTGTAAGTTGTTTTCCAATCCAAAGCTCCTATTTGAGTTTAGATATGAAAATAAATTGTTATTTCTCTAAGTTCTTTCTGGATATATAAGCCAACAAATTTTCCATAGTTTTTGTTTAGTTGAGCAACATTTAAAAAATCTTTATGAAAATATGTCCCTATCTTTACTCTTTTCAATAATATGCAAAATAATTAAGAAAGTTAGCAAGGGAAATTCAAAGATAAATAGTAAATGGGCACAAAAATGGATATTCGTTGCCACAAATGGGTAAATCTAGACTAGAAAAAAATTCTTCATTGAATTGTTTTATCATATTTTTCATGTGGTGGGAGGTAATATAAAAGAAAAAAACGGGCTGGGAAGGTTGCTCAATGGTAGAGTGCATGCCTTGCATGCATGAGGCCCTGGGTTCAAATCCTCAGCACCACATAAGAGAAAAGAAAAAAGCCGGAAGTGGTGCTGTGGCTCAAGTGGTAGAGCACTAGCCTTGAGCTGAAGAGCTGAGGGACAGCACCCAGGCCCAGAGTTCTGGCCCCATGACAGGACCCAAAATAAATAAATAAAGAAAAGAAAAGAAAAGAAAAACAATTCATAACAACAATATGTGGTAAAAAAAAAAAAAGATTTCAAATTAGGATCTAGATAAAATTTTTGATTTTTAAAAATAAAATCCAGGTTTTGAAGTCATAGGAATAAAATTTGCCATTATGGAGGAAAAGTCAACCATTGCTTTGGAATTTTAAGGTATATGTTCATGTGGACATATAAAAATGAATGTTTTCCCATGAGACTACTTTCTCTGGAGATTAAGAGAATGGAAGCTTAGAGTTTCTGGCATCCAAATAATAAATGAAATTGAAAAAATGTCAGTTTCACCTTACATAATATGCCATTAAATATTCAGTATGAAACCATTAAATCTATAATGTTATCTAAGAGATATCTAATGATATCTAAGAGACCAGTCCACTACAACTGAGTTCTGCTATCACATTCCAAAAGCAAAATCAGCTGCCACCTGGCTTGGATTTTTTTCCCCCAGATCTGAGTAGTTGAATATGAAACAGTTTTGTTATGTACACCCAACTCTTCTGCTGACCCATATCTCTATCCTTGGTCTTAATCTTCTCCAAAGACTTCACGATCCATTTTAAGTCAGGTGCCAGTGGCTCACATCTGTAATCCTAGCTACTCAGGAGTTGGAGATCTGAGGGTCGCCGTTCAAAGCCAGTCCCGGCAGGAAAGTACATGGAACTCTTATCTCCAATAAAAACCCCTCAGAAAACTGAAAGTGGCGATGTGGCTCAAATGGTAGAGCTGTTCTCCTTGAGCTGAAGAGCTGCATGACAACACACAAGTACAGAGTTCAAGCCCCACAGCCTACAAAAAAGAAAAAAAAATCTATTTTAATTCTATCACCAAACACAGGTAAGTTATTTTGCATGGTTAAATATCAATTTATTGAAATGCTAATTGAGTACTAGAATAGGTTTATCAAATAGATGTGTGAGCATCCAATGGAAAGACTTAAATAGTTCCTAGCAAGTAACATAACTCAAAGTATTTTCTTTTACACTAGGCAAAACTAGCATAACTCATTCACTATACACAGCTCATAGCATTTTTATTTACAAAGTAATTTGCTACTCCCTCCCAAAACAGAAGTGATGAGAAAATTTTCCTGTTTGTAGAGAAAGAAATCAATGCAAACAAAGTTTGCACATTTTTCAAATTTAGTTAAAGGCAGGTGCTGGAGTTGAGCAAAGGTATTCTGGGTCTAGAGTTGGCCCCTAAAAGAACCAGCTCCACTGCTTATCAGTATTACTATTTTCCTCAAGTATTGAGATTTTATTTAATGCTATTGTTAATTTATTTCACAAGTTCTGGGTCTTTTATTCATGAATAAGGTAAAGCAATACAGCATTTAATTGTATCTAATTGTATCTAAATGTATCTAATACATTTTTTAAAATTTTTCAGTGAGGGCTGGGAAGGTGGCTCAGTGGTAGAGTGCTTGCCTTGCATGCATGAGGCCCTGGGTTCGATTCCTCAGCACCACATAAGCAAACAGAAAAAAGCCAGAAGTGGTGCTGTGGCTCAAGTTGTAGAGCTCTAGCCTTGAGCTGAAGAGCTGAGGGACAGCGCCCAGGCCCAGAGTTCAGGCCCCATGACTGGACCCAAAAAAAAAAAAATTTCAGTGATTTCCAACATAGCGTCTTGTGAGTATCATTGTTGCAATGGGTCATCCTGTGTCCTTGGTTCAGCATTTTGTTATTCCCTTCCCCTCCCAAAATTAGATAAATATATATACACGTTGCAGGGTACCAAAATCAAATACAGTGACAACAGATATACCATAGGGGGAAGAAAATGCAAAAGAAACAAAAAGTAATCACATAATACATTAAAAACAACAAAGAAAAACCTCTTGTGCCCATATCTTGGGGCTCATTTCACTTAGCATCATCTTATATGGTCATATGTTTGATAAGATTTTTGATAAGATTATCCTGGATGTATAATAATTATTGCAAATAAGGGAAACCATGAGACCTATGTTTCTTTGGGTTAGGCTTACTTCACTTAATATGATTTTTTCCAAGTCTCCATTTCCTAACAAATGGGGGAAGGGAAGGGCTAGTAGGAGAAAAACAAAGGAGTGGGTAACAGTGCTTGACAAGAAATGTACTAATTACCTTACTCTTATAACTGTAACCCCTCTGTACAGCATTTTTACAATAAAATAAATTTTAAAAAATATTTCCAGTAAGCCAGGAGCCAGAGGAGGATCATACTTGTAATCCTAGCTACTCAAGAGGATGAGATTTTAGGATTGCAGTTGGAAGCCAACCAGGGAAGGAAAGTCCCCATAAGATGCTTATCTCCAAATTAACCACTCAAAACCCGGAAGCGGCCCTGTGGCTCAACTGCTACACCTCTAGTCTTGAGCTGGGAGATATTCAGGGACAGTGCCCAAGGCCTGAGTTCCAGTCCCACAACCAATAAAGAAAATAAAAAACAACAACACAAATTTCCAATGAATTTTCAGTGTTACATAGCAGGGCGACAGAAACTAAAATCATAAAATCTGTGACTATAGTCCTCAAAAATATTCCAAGAAGAGAGCCACACATTTACATTTCTATAATAATGTAACACAAATGCTGATATAATTTTAAACAAAATACTATAGAAGAATCAAATGTACAGCAATAAAAATAGTTAAAAGCTGGTGGGGAAAACTGAAGAAAATGAGAATTTTGAGCTAAATATCAAATAAATATCATCCAAAGTAGGATAATTTAAGATGAAATTTCTATAAATTCATGAATGACATATTTAAGAACTGTCTATTTCACTGACTGCAAAAAATACTAATACAAGTTTTTAAAGAATCATTTGTTTATATTACAAATCATGTTGTTGACTCAAGGAAAAAAGAATTGAAAATCAATGAATACAGTGACTGTAAATGTTATTTTTAAAACCCTTTCTCCTCAAGTATTCAATATAATGAAATAAACATATATTAAATAACTGCTATAAATGTAAGGCATTATTGAAAATTCCTACACAAAGAAGACAAAACTCTTTCTGCACAAGACCTAATATATTACATCAAGTAAGCACATATTTACACAGTAACCACAATAAAAAATAACATGCTTATAGCTCCCTTGATAAAGCTTTGAAAAAGCACTGTGTAAGATTAAAGAAGGAAGAAATTATTCTACATACACATTTAATTAAGGCACAATAATTCCAGGTAGGGAATATAACAATAGCTAAGATTTTGTCATATTCATGCTCTAAAAATTTATTTAACTTCATAACCCTACATTATATTTTTTTGTTTTGTTTACCAAATTCTCTAATTTACATATGATTAAAAAGTATAACAGATTCTTTGGTAATCTATATAAAGTCTTCAGAGTATGTAGAATCCAAGATCCCTTGCTACAGTGTTTCACCTGAACTACTTGCTCTCCTGTTTCATTGCTGCAGTAATAGCAAGATATGGGCAGAAGCTGGTTGACTCATCAGGAATAGAATGATGACAATGGATTTAGTAATAATGATCAGCAATAAAACTGATTGTGATAGAGTCCATTACTATAGTACATTAATAAAAAATGAGCACATAAAATACATTTTTAATCAAGGTTATTAAGGTGTAGCAATATGGGCTTGTATGGTGTTCATTATGTTCATTTTGCTGGTCAGACAAGAGTTGCCTAATCAGAACATTCCACACTATTAAGAAAGGTACTAGGAGATTCAAAAACAGAATGAGGGAAAGGTTGCCATTTTTTTATTCTTATGGTCCAAATAAGGACTAAATTTCTCTCGATTTTAACTCAAGGAACTCATTTTTGTGAGAATAAAAGCCACATGAAATTAAATTAACTCCTAATTAGGAACAGGGTAGAACAATATTAATTTTACATAACTCTATCTGATTGAGAGCTCTCAGGTGGAGCTGCAGAGGGGTTTAAGCAGATGAAATGAATGGCATCATGTGGAGAATTATTGCACAGGAAGAAAAAGATGAGTAGATAAATACCTATTGAGAAGATCCAAGAAATACCAAATATTTTCGTTTTTCCTAAAACATATGATTGAAAACAATCTGCATTCTACATGCCAACTTCAATTCTTAAAGGAATGCTTTATCAGATGAAAATTAATGTTTGCATATATGTGTAGATTATAATAATTATGACAATTTATTGCTTTACTCTTTTGAAAAGTCTTTGCTTCCTGGGAAAGTGTCTTTTACTAAAGAAGTTAAGGTATATCTACTTAGAATCAAAAGAAAATAGTAAAGATAGTGAAGGTGTTGCCTTTTACCTTGGCTATGCTTTATCCTTGCTATGTTGTATATATTTGGAATACAGACTCCTTTTTTAAGATGCCCAAGATGATAGAGACAGAGACAGGAGTGTTATATATATTTGGAATACAGACTCCTTTTTTAAGATGCCCAAGATGATAGAGACAGAGACAGGAGTGTTATATGTCAGAATGTTCTCTCCACGAGTAATTTTTCTCTGATATTCTGCTTAGATCATAGATACCAATTCATGGGCTTCAATTTGGACAATGAAGATCACAGCCATATCTATCCATAATAGCAAAGCATAGAATTTGGAAGAGCTCACAAGAATATTACACTGCAAATCATCAAGTGAGAACCAGATTGTGCTTCTTGAATGTTTATATGAAATATAAATAAACTTCAGCTCTCTTTTACCCACTGTTATTTTGAGTCTCTATTATTGTTTGATAACATCTAGTTTGTACCAGTCAGCTGTTACTATGCAAATGTTGAAAGGGTTAATCATTACCATTTCAGAAGAATTTTGATTGCTAAAATTGTATTTTCAATATACTTTTACAATTGAGCTGACTAAAATATAGTATATACAGAAGTAAAACTACATTGTATAAATCATTTGAAGAATTAACAGATTGCTTGACAAAATGACTATCAAGAGGCTGAAATATGTTATGAATGGGGTTGTCAGTGAAAGGATAACAATAGATGGAAAAGAGAATGATGGATGGATATAGTCATAATATTCAATGTATGTATGCAAAAAATAAAGTAGAAAATTGTATGATGGGAAGAGGTAGGCTGGGAAGGAAGAATGATGGACTACAGTGATCAAGATGCATTGTAAACATAAAAGGATGTATTAAAGGCTATCCCTCTTGTACAACCATTTGAATATATAAAAATAATAAAAATTAATATTAGTTTTTATTACCAGTATAAACTGAGTTCATTGTGATAATGCTATATATACATATAAATCAGACAGATCAAATTATTCCCTATTACTCTTTCTTATCCATTCTACTTTAAAATTATTTTTATTGGGTTTTGTTGTTCTGTTTTTAGACAAGCTTGTGATATACTTGGCTCATACCTACCTATTCATCCTCTCATTTTGGCTGCTTACTTCCAGTTTGGATATTGTGAATAGTGCTATGATAAATACGGACATGTTATCACTCTTGTATGCTGTGATCATGTGATTTTTGTTCTTTATTCGGTTTACATGCTCCATTATGTTCAGCATAAAGAATGCGTCCAACTATACCTGCATCTCTAGAATGATGCCAACTCGATCAGGATGAATGCTCTTTATTATTTATTTTCTAATTTTTAAATTATCTTTCTCCTAAAGTTGATGTACAGACGGGTGACAGTTAGAATAAACAGGTATTAAGTATATTTATTTTTGAACAGCATCACTTCTTCCCTTGTTTGTTCCCAGTTTTTCCCTATTCTCTTTACCCGCACAAGTTCTTTAGTTCATTTTCAACTTGCCATCTAGTGAGTGTCACTCTGCAACATATTTTCACCCTTTGTCCATGCCTTTGTTTTTCTTTACCTTACCCCAAACAGATAAACTTACAAGATAATAGGTTCAAAAATCAAAAACAGCAACAAAGGAGAAAAAAATCTTTTTTTCCACTTATTGAAGCTCATTTCAATAAGCATCATATTACAGGATCTGATGGGCATGGCCATTGAGCCTTTGTGATTCTCTCCTAAGAAATCTTCCTTTGGTCTCACTATGTGAGTATAGTCCTGAATAGTTTATCATTTGGAAATGTATTTTTTTGTTTTTGTTTTTTTTAATCATCCATTTTGCTTACTTGTAGATTTATATAGGCATATTCTAATTAATACAAATGAGAGAAAGCATGCAGCCTATATTTCGTTGTATCTGGCTACTCTGTTAATAAATTATTTTCCCAAGTCTTTCAATTTCCTTATGAATAGTGCAATCTTTTTTTTTTTCTAATTGGAGAGTAGAATTCCTTTGTTTGAGGTGAAATCTCAATGTTATTTTGATTTACATTTCTTTTATGGTCAGAAATGCAGAATATCTCTTCATGAGTCTTTGGCCATTTTTACTTCTTGTGAGAAGTCTCTCTTTAAATCTTTAGCTTATTTATTAATTGAGTTGTTGCTTCTTTGAGGGTTTGTTTGGGGGAGGTTTAGATTTTGACTCTTAAGTATTTTAGATATGAGGACCTTTTCTGATGCGGAGCTGTTAAAGATAGTCTCCTATTCTGTGGGTTTTCTACTTATCTTGATAGCTATGATCTTTACCATGCAGAACCTTTCAGTTTGTTGTAATCCCACTTATCCAGTCTTCCTTAGATTTGTTTTGATTCTGGAGCTTTAATTGGAAGTTTGACCTGTGCCTAGGACCTCTAGTATTACTCAGACCCCTTCCTGTATATTTTCACAGTATCTGGTGTTACATTGAGGTCTTTAATCCATTTGGAATTGATTCTGGTGCAGGGTGACACAAAAGGTCTAGTTTCAGTTTTCTGCATGTGTATAGCCAATTATGCCAGCACCATTTATTGAAGAGGCTGTCTTTCTTCCATCCTGTTTTTGGCTCCCTTATCAAATATTGAAAGACTATAGGTCTGTGGGTTTATTTCTAAGTCTTCTATTATATTCCACTGATCCTTAGGCCTATACTTTTACCAGAAGTAAGCTATTTTTATTACTATGTCCTTTGTCATAGAGTTAAATGTTTGGTATTGATATTCTTCCAAAACTGTTTTTCCTACTAAGGACTGTTTTTTGATATTGAGGATCTTTTATTACTCCATATGAATTTTTGAATTCCACAGTATCAGTGAAGAATGTTTCTGGAATTTTGATGGAGATTACATTGAATTTGTACATAGCTTTGAACAGTTTTGCAATTTTCATGATATTAATCCTTCTAATCTAGGAACATGGAAAGTGTTTTCATTTCTTTAAATCTGATTTAATTACTTTCTTTAGAGTTTTAAAGTTTTCATCAAAGAGGTCCTTCACATCTTTAGTTAATTCCTAGGTATTTCATTATGTTTGAGGCTATTACAAATTTAATTGCTTTCCTGGTTTCAGTTTTGCCCTTATCTTTGTTGGAATAAAGAAAAACTACTGATTTTTGTGGGTTAACTTTATACCCTGCTACTTTGCCAACGTTTCAGATCATCTCAAGTAACATGGGAGAGGAATTTATGGGGTTCTTTAAAGACTGGAACATGTCATCTGCAAAGAGGGAGAGTTAACTTTTTTCCCCTATTCAGATCCCCTTTATGTGTTTCTCTTGCTTTACTGCTCTTGTTAAAAAAAAAAATCCAGTACTATACTGAAGAGGAGTAGAGAAAGTGAACAATTTTGTCTTGTTCGTGATTTTAGAGAAAATGATTTTAACTTTTCATCATTAAGTATAATGTTGTCTGTAGGTTTGTTATATACAGCCTTTATCATATTGAGAAATGCCCCTTGGAATCTTAGATTGTCCAGAGCTTTGGTCATAAAGATGTGTTGAATCTCTTCAAAAGATTTTTCTGTACCTATTGACATGATAAGTGGTTCTTGTCCTTGCTTCTGTTGATATGTTGAATTACATTAATTGACTTGCGTATATTGAACCAGCTTTGCATCCTTGGAATGAATCCTGTGATTATAATGCATGATATTTTTTTTTATTAGTTGTTGAAATCCGTAGGCCAGAATTTTATTGAGAAGTTTTGTATCGATGTTCATCAAAGAGATAGGTCAATAGTTCTCTTTCTCTGATAAATCCCTATCTGGTTTTGGAATGAGTATTATGCTAGCTTCATGGGATACGTTTTGTATTGATCTTTCCCTTTCAATTTCATTGAATTTCTTGAAGAGGATAGGAGTGAGTTCTCCTTTGAAGGCTTTAAAGAGTTTGGCTTTAAATCCATCACATCCTGGGCTTTTCTTGTATGGTAGATCTTTTATTGCCATTTCTATTTCATTACTTTTTATGGGTCTATTATTCTCTAGGAATTCTTCCATTTCTTCCAGATTCTCCAATTTGTTAGCATAAAAGTTTGCAAAGTACTCCCTTATAATGATCTGAATCTTGCTTGTTTTTTGTGGTTTCTGTCCCATTTTCATCTCTAATTTTATTTATCTGGGTGTGTCCTCTATTAAGTAAACTAAGTGAGGAATGTAGAGACAAGTGCAATATAACCTCAATGATGCATGGCATGCAAATTCAAACTGGATATGAAGATTACAATAGTGGTTATCCTATGATATGAAAGGATGAGGCTGAAAAAAAGGTCATATATTTATACTGGTGTGATGTGTTTCTGGCATTCTCTTGGACAATAGAGAAAATGTAAGTCGTAATAATGTATTATACATTTAAAATGGCTAAAATAAAGGAGTTTCAGATGTATATTCACAAAGGAGTAAGTACTTGAAGTGATTAATATGATCTTTATTCTGATCCAATCAATTCAAATGGTATACAAGATTTCCACACATCAATTTGTAAGCTGGATATTATGGCTCACATCTGCAATCCTAGCTTCTCAGGAGGCTGACATCTGAGGATAGGAGTTCAAAACCCACCTTGGAAGTAAAATCTATTTGACTTACCTCCAATAAACCACCAAAAAAAATTGTATCTTTACACAAGTGGTAGAAGTCTAGCCTGGAGAAAAGGCTGAGAGACAGCATACAGGTTCTGAATTTAAGCTCCATTACTGGCACATATAAAAATCACATTTTACGTCATAAATGTATAAAATAATATTAAATTATATTTTTAGGTTTTTTTAAATTTTTATATGTATATTTGTTGTAAAAATATTGTATAGTGGGGCTACAGTTACATGAGTAGAGTAATGAGTACATTTCATAGCGAGCATTGTTACCTCCTCTTTTGTTTTCCCCCTACCATCACCTCCCTCCCCACCTCCCTAACTCCTCCTGCCCCCCTCCACCACCCTGACATTGTAAAGTTCATTTTCAATATAGTGTCCTGTACATCTCGTGGTCACAATGGGCCAGCCTTCATCCCCATTTAAGTGTTCCGCTATATCCCTTCCCCTCCCCAAATTACAAAAATGTATATACAAGATGCAGACACCGGCATCAAATCCAGTGAGAACAGGAGTTATACCGTGGGGGGAAGAACATACAAACAAAACAAAAGAATCACATAGTGCATTGTAAATACATCAAAAACACTAGCAAGAAAGAAAAAAAATACACTTCTATCCCTGTCTTAGGGTACATTTTGCTTAACATTATCTCATGTGGTCATATGTACATAGCCTTTGACTTTCTCTGCTTATCCTACACATGTACTAGTCATTGCAAACAAGGGAAACCATGGGACCTATGTTTCTTTGGGTCTAGCTTACTTCACTTAATATAATTTTTTCTAAGTCTATCCATTTCCTAACAAATAAGACAATGTCATTCTTTCTGATGGAGGCATAGAATTCCATTGTGTGTGTGTATTATATATATATATATATCACATTTTTAAGGACCTCTCCCCCATAGTTACCCTTTCTCACTCTTTATTTACTTTGATATGTGATTTTTCTTAATCATCAACACTCTAAAAATGATCCCTTAAAAATAACATAAAAATGTCTTTATATAATAGAATTTTCTCTATCTTTTTCTCAGATTTTGCATCTCATTCATTTATATTTCAAAAGATTCTGTTAAACTTTCTAGTGGTGCTAGATCTGTGGGATAGTGGAAAACATGGTTACTTTAAACAGAATTAGTAGATCTTGGACATATTTAAATACTTAATGCTGTGCTTCAAATTCAAGATTGGTGTGTTGAGAATACTTCGCAAAGTGTAAAAAACTAGGCTTAATTTTTGTTTCCCATAACATTTGATGGTTTATGTTATTCTGATGGCATTATTAAAATAATGATTTTCCCATTGAATAAAGTATGCCTATAATAGGAAAAATGTTTATTCCTTTAAAGTTATAAACATATAGACCTAAAAATACATGGCTATATAAAATGTATGTCAAAAGTTTTATTTTCTACTTATTAAGGATATAATTTAGAGGATATTATGCCTGTTTTATCCTAATGCTTTTATCCCAAAATTACTTTCATAATTTTAAATGAATTGATGTCAGTTATTAGGTCAGTAATTTCCTGTTAGGATTTGCTTTGTAACTTAACCTATTAAGTGAAAATGTATTAGGCCAGTGTTAAGAATTATGGCAAAAACAAATCGTTTAAATAGGGATATAGGTGGACCCATTGCAACAATGAGATGTACAAGTCGTTATGTGGAAAAACGAAGTTTACAACTTTGGTGGGGGGTGGGGGGTGGGAAGAGTGGGGGGTGGAGGGAGGTGGGGGGAGTTGGGAAGGGATGGGAAGGGGAAACAAAAGAGGAGGCAACAATGCTTGATAGGAAATGTACTCATTATCTTGCTCATGTAATTGTAACCCCTCTGTACAGAGTTTTCACAATAAAAGAAAATGGCATGGCTTATGCCAGATACTTGGGAAATAGAAGTAAGAGTTTCTGAACTTTAGGCCCACCTGGGCTGCATATAAACATGAGTAACTGTACTATAATGTTGCTATAGCTTGAACATCACTAGGAGAGGGAAACTTCTCCAATCTATTATTTTCCTGGACTACCACCATATATGTAGCTTCATTTCTCAACATAGCATTACACAATGCACTACTGAAAATATAAAACAAATTATAAGGAGTACTTCTAGGAAACATCCTAAAATACTCCCTTTTCCTTAACCAGCCCACCTCCAAATTCAGTCTTAGCTTACCAGCTTCCATATGCTTGAAATCTTTGGATTTTCATAAAATGCATTCTTATTCTAAGTTTCTGCTGTATTTTATGTCACTTCAGTTATCCTTTCTGCATTCTGCATTCTCACTCCCAATGAGGGATATCAAATTCATCTCTGTAGAGCTAAAATATTAACTTATGTCCTTTGTTATTGTGCTATAAAATCTAAAACTTACAAATTTCGTTTAAAATCATAAAAATTTCTTTCCTAAACTTTGCTCATCTTTTTTTGCCTATGCCTTAATTTCACTGGGACTCCCATCTCTTTCATGGGCATGTGGTTAATATATGTAAATACTCTTTGAAAAGGTTTAAGTCATGAATGGAAGCACATGACTGAAGTCCCAGAACTCAGAAAGCCAAGGCATTAGAATCATGAATTTAAGGACAGCGGGGCCTATGACTGCTGTTTATTTTAATATACATACCAATTTCTTAACCTTTTTTGAGGAATTTGTTCCTTCTCGGTGTCCTCTATACTCAGTATACTACTTTCTACCAAATGATATCATAAATAATTCATAACACCTTTATTTATGTGATAAACAAAAATTACATGTTTAGAATTAAGAAGGAGCAAATCTGATTTATGTTACTGTCACTAACACTAACATGGCAGTTCTGAATGACTCCTTATGGATATGTGAATGGATAATCGGATGATAGGTGGATGAAAAATGCATGAAGTTAAGACAGAATTATGAGTCATGTGAGAAGGAATCTTCTGTAATTAATACTTTGTAGAAAATGAGAAAGAGTGAAACTTCAGAGGGTTTGTAAGAATGAAAAGAGAAAAGCAAAGAGTGGAGTACTATATCACAGATAAAGATGAATACATTTTTAAGGAGAAAATTATCAGCAGCTTAGATTGCTTCACAGAAGGCAGAAGAGACAATAAAGAGCTTTTATAAACAAATTAACGTAGTAAATTAGACATTTCCACTTAATATATATTCTGAATCAATGAACATGTGAATATGTGGATACAATAGAGATTTTTATATAAATTGCTGAATTATGGATAATAAAGGAAACCTTCCAACATCTATTAAAAGGCACAAACTAAATTTTAAACAAACCTAGAATTGTGCAAGGGGTTTGGGAAATCTCTAGATTTTATGCTCAGTGTTGCCATAAAAACTAAACTTCTCTGAAAATATCATTTATTATATTTTTAAGCTATCTCCTGCTTATTTTCTGGTTTTATCTCTTGTATCAACTTTTGTCTTTTTCCGTTTTGTTAATGCTGAGCTCCCATTTTCTAGGTAAGTATTTAATAGTAGACTGAATACACCCCTGTTTTCAGAATTTAGAAATATTTTACATCTTCTAGTTATCACAGTGACTTTTAAAAGTCTAGTATTTCTATTATCAAATTTGTTGGTATAAAAGACTCGATTCTATTGTTGCTAATGTCTAATGTTTTCCTGTAAGGAGCAGTGAATCTTAAAACAATTTACATATGGTCAAGACACAGTAACCATGATTCCCACAGATGAATGCATTATATACAGTGATGTTTTAGCTGTTTATGTAAAGAACATTAGTGCTGACTGAGAAAACATGTCTCCCATAGTTAAAAATATAAGCCACTAGGGCATGCCTACTTCTGTGTGCTACCTAAGCATGTTCCTGGTATCATGATTTTATGGATTATTCGACAAGTCAGTACTGCATTAAAATTTGAGGAAGGAACATTATTCTGTTCAGTCCAAACATGTGATAAATATGAGTGTTTATTACCAAGTAACAGGTCAATTTGACTGGCAAAAAATTCCTTTAGGTGTCAATTAACTATGTCAGGGTAGGCTATCAAGTTTCTAGTCATACACTCTGTGGTGTCAAGTAGAATCACCTTCACTGAGACAGTTGCAAGTCATAATAGAGTTGTTATATTGCTGCAGACTTGGTAAAGGCATTACTCTTAATTGCCAAGGCAATGGAAACGAATAGTAATATGTGCTGATATGGAATGACCTGTAGTCTGTTTCCCATGTAGTCTGTTTCCCTATAGAAGCATCAGTTTCCCTGAATTTTCCACCAGTATCCTTGGCTTTACTTTTTAAAAATATGAGTCTTTAGAAAGCCTGGACAATAGGAACCCACTGAGAAACAAGTGAATATGATGCTGTTTAGTTATGTAAATATTGAATTACACCATTGGATTCATTAACACTGACAAAGGACAAACATATGTGTAATTCATATAGGCTCATGCATGAGTAGCCAAAGAAGTATTCCAGTTACAGGGAAAACAATTGATATTAATGGCATCAGAGACCCAATAGCTTGTGGGTTCATTTGGGTACAAGAGATAGTATATACCTTACTTACATGTTCTTTTGTTTTCTTTGTCTAAGTGACCCACATTATATCAACATGGACTATGTTTCTCTGTAAAAGAAAAGGAATGTTACTCTCAGCCAAGCTTGAAAGCTTGTCAACTAAATGAAACCTAGCTAATCCCTTTTGGACTGCTAAAGCCTGATGCCATTTCAGGTTTCCATACTTTCCATGAATCTACTGGGGTGAGCTAAAGGCTCAGATTTTTTTCATGTTATTTGCTTAAGGCAAATAGACCTCTTTTAAAGACAAGTTAGTGCTTGCTGTGGGGAACTGACGAGACAAACCATCATTCAAGGCACCATATTACACTGTAACTTGAAATGCCATCTGTTATTTGGATAATTCAGACTCTGCAAATAAATTTAGATAGGCTCAATAGAGCTCAATAACCAAATAGAAATTGTATATTTAAAACCTAGTGGTTTCAGCCCCACCAGTCACCCACAAAACCTACAAGGTCCATGAATGAATGACCATCATACTAGAGGAGACTGAGTGACCAAAGGAGATGGATGCTTTGTGCCTCCAGTGGCTTCCTAAAATACAAGATTAATAAGCATGTCAAACAAACTTCTTGGTATATGTACATCATCCCTACAGCATAGTGGTGGTCATTAATACCTTTCATGGGATCCTACAATGATAAGGAGTATTATATTAATAAGGACTTCCAGGATCCTAGGTTCCCTTTTGTGGTACCGGAAACATTCAAATCTTCTAATTAAATTCTTCTAATTCTTCATGGATTGGGTGACTAACGTTGAAATAGTTGCTGGAACAAAAGTCATAGTTTCCTGTAGAGGTACTAACTTATGACTGGGACAGAGGGCTTGAATGTATTAAAACCTTTAGAAACAGTACCTCCACCCTCAAATAGAATAAATCTGACAATAGTAAATATTTGAAACAATCAAGGGTGGTATGATCTCTTTCTTTTTTTGTTCCTTTAGAATGACTGCTGGCGCTGGATTGACAACCCACCGTTAACCAGAAGTAGCATCAACCAATGGTCTGAGATAGTAGTAGATTGCTCATGTATTCAAAGTGTTTCTTCACAAACCTAAGTAGTCTGTAAATCCCAAATTTCAGTTTGAACAATACAGTGCATGTGGATGTTCAGGATACTTAATATATCATGTATGAAGACCCAAAAGTCATGGATAGATTTAAACACATAATTTTTCATTACTTATTATCTATATTTCTTTAAAAATATTTTCTGTAAAGAAAAAACATTACAAGGAAACAAAAAATAGAGGTCAGTTTCTAACAATTTCTTGGGGATACCCTACTCCAACCATAGCACCTTTTGTTATGTAATGCTTCTACTAATTTTGAATACTATTCAATTAAATATATGCTCCAGGCAAATTTTCCAGCACACTACCACTTGAACCATAGCGCCACTTCCAGTTTTCTAGTGGTTTATTGGAGATAAGAGTCGCACAAACTTTCCTGTCCAGGCTGGCTTTGAACTGTGATCCTCAGATCTCAGCCTCCTAAGTAGTTAGGATTACAGGCACTTGAGCCACCAGCACCCAGCTAAGGGCAAATCTTATTTTACCTTACTGAAGTTTTTTATTATTTTTATGATCATAATATTTAAAATTTTATTTTATTGTAAAGATGCTATACAAAGGGCTTACTGAAGTTCTATAGACATTAATTTTCTATTGATTCACAATTTGTACAAGAAAGGATTAAAATTATGCAACCAATATATTTAAGTAATTTTAATTGGAAACTGTCAATGTATTTCAGTATTTTACTAAGTACTTTAAAACTAATTTGAAAGAGAAATACCACTTTTAATTGCAAGGCTGGGTTTGAACTGCGATCCTCAGATCCTTAGATCTCAACCTCCTAAGTAACTAGGATTACAGGCATGAGCCACCAGTTTGTTATTTATTTTCAAGACTGTAAACACAGTAGGTTTATTTACCCTAACATCACCAAAAACACGGTTTTACATTGTATATGACTTTAAGATGACTATGACATGGCTAAGAATTTTTAAGCTATAATGCTATGAGATCATTATTGTGTATGCAATGTATTATTGGACAAAACACTATTAGTTAGCACATTGCTCCATATTGTACCTACTGTACATCCCTTGAGCTCCTTTACTAAGTTCAAATATAAAACTGTTTTATAGTGCTCCTACTACATATTGGTTTTTTTCTTTCTCTTTTTTAGGAAAACATGTTTCCTGATTCAAGAATCTTGAAATTCTGGTTATTTTAAATTATAGGCAAATAGAGAGAGAAGTCATTCAGATCTAAAGCAATACTGATTGTCTGGAGAGAGACAATGATTTATAGCAGTTAATTGTTTTTATTTACCATACAACCAAATGTTTGTGTGTCTTAGAACACTTGAGTATATAGTAGGGATTTTTCTCTTTCTTATAAAACTTTTTCAAGAGTTTCCCTGACTATCTCAATATCTTAGTGCTAGTGATCATTTAATTAGCTAACAAACTAGTAAAGAAGACAGGAAGAATGTTCAATATCTGAGATAGATGAAAAAATTAATTTTAATAGTACCCCTATTATAAATCTGGTAATGACTGTAAGGCTGTGTTTATAGAATAGGAGATTAAAGCTCTTAAAATCCTAGAATGGCAGTCTGTTAACACATCAAACTTCCGATGGCAGGAGAATGGGAAAAATCAAATGTCAAACCTGGGTGATTGTGAATCAGGTCTTCTAGGTAAAGCAGAGGACTCTTATGAAGAACAATGCCACATTCTATAATAAACCTTAACACCTGCAATCACTCCATTTGTCAAGCAATATATCCCTTTTATTAACCCTGATTTCTATTCTCCAGAACATAGCTACGACTAAAACCAGCATGGAATAATGGCTTTAAGCTCTTGTTACTCACCTTCAGCTTTTAAAACCATATGATAAAGAATATATTATGCTTCTAAGATTCCTTTGTGTGGGAAATTATCAATCCTGTTGCCCTGTAGAGTAAATGAGACAATTACCTTTCCAAAACAAATAAGGGAAGGCATCTCAGTGGCAGCTTTGTCTTTTATTCATTTGTTTGTAAACATTGCTGATTGTAATTGTTTGTAGGAATGTGACATTACCTTGCCCAACTTACAGCAGCAGAGAAAATTAGGTAGTCTTCTAACAACTCTTGTCCTTTTGCTTTGTTATGTGTAAAATAAGTCTTTCTACAACAGTGATTCATCTCAGCAAAGCAAAAAGTATCTTTTGCATCTTGACCTCTGGGGAAGTAATAGAAACTTTATATTCACCCTAATTATATTATGCACTAATATGCCAATATGTTCAAGCAAATGAAGCATATGCATTTTAATTTATTTTAGCTATTATTTTAAGTAAATAATTTGGAGAAAATTTATAGTCTTTAAACATTTTAGGATCATTTTAACATTTTTTCTATATCAGACTAGTTTGCAAATTGTATGTATAAAATTAGGCCATATTTATTTTATTTATTTCATTTTTATTCACATGTTCTCATTAAAAGTAAAACATGGCACTTTTTTCCTCTGTATTTAGTCATTAATAGCTCTCTCAGAGAAAGGTAAAACATACTAATAAGAGACATTTCTATGTAAGAATCTATATTCCAAAAAATACATATGATATCTTGAAGATAGTAATTTTTTTGTTTGCGCAGAAAATGCTCTTGTATCAAATTCACATAAAGGCATAGTAAGTAGACATTGGCTTGATAACACATTATATTGAAATATTGTATTTGTCCTAGGCTTTAAGATTATTATTACAGGTAAAACTAGATACAAAATTCTACGAAAGTACACAGGAAGGAGTTTAAAGAGTTTAAAAGATAAATGGGTCATAAAACCAAGAATCAAACTATTATAATCATTAATAGTTAATTATTTTTTAACAAAATGGAAAAATAAAGTTTATATTATCAGCAGCCTTCTATTTATATGATCTCAAGTTACACTTCCAATCATTTTAATAACCGTATACAATTCTGTCATATAATGTATTTATTAATTTTTATTCACTTTGGGTAAAAGTTTTTATGAAAAAAAGTTTTTATGAAAAAGTATATTTAGATAAATTATTGCCTATGTTTCTTTTTTATTTTTATTATTTCTGTAGTACACTATGTAGTTTACTCATGTCTATATATGATTCAGATGTAAGCATGTGAAAGTATGAAAATGCAAATTCTTCTGAAACTAAAAGTTAAAACATATAAATTTTAATGCATGTATAAAACACAATTTAAAATGCTTAAATTGTTTACTGTTCTTAGAAATATGAGTAGTACAATGTGTTTTACTGTGATATTTCTGTGCATGTGTATACTATACTCTGCTTAAATCCATAAGCTTATTTCTTTCCTTCCCACAGTGAGTTTTATATGCTTTTTATAGATTTTCTACTCAGAAAATGCTTCATTTCTATTTCATAGTTCTTTAAAATAAAATTGAATTTATTCATAAGAATTGTCTACACATGTTAATGAATTTTGAGTTATTGATTTTTGCCCATTTTCATTGAGGACTTTTATTCACTCTCCCCTCAAATAGGCTATTTCTTTTTTATTATTAATTTTTTATTGTAAAAATGTAGTACAGAGGGGTTACAGTTACATAAGTAGTACATTGTTATCTCATCCACTGTTATCTCATCCTTTGTTTTCCCACAACCATCACTTCCCTCCTCACCTTCCCAACTCCGCCCACCCCCCCACCAACATTGTAAAATTTGTTCTCAATATAATGTCTTATACATCTCATTGTCACAAGGGGTCAGCCTGCATTCCCATTTAAGCGTTCTGCAATATCCCTTCCCTTCTCCAAATTACAAAGACATATACACAATGTGCCGAGCACCAGCATCAACTCTAGTGAAAACAGGCGTTATACCATGAGGGAAGAACATACAATAGAAACAAAAGAATCACATAGTGTATTTTGAGTACATTAAAAACGCTAGCAAGAAAGAGAGATAGAGAGAAAAAAACCCTAGTTTCCCTGTCTTTGGGTACATTTTGCTTAACATTATTTCATATGGTCATATGTGCATAGTCTTTGACCTACTCTGCTTGTCTTAGACATGTACTAGTCACTGCAAACAAGGGAAACCATTGGACCTATGTTTCTTTGGGCCTGGATTACTTCACTTACTATGATTTTTTCCAAGTCTTTTCATTTTCTAACAAAAGAGGCAATGTCATTTGTTCTGACGGAGGCATAGAATTCCATTGTATAAATAAACCACATTTTCTGATCCATTCATCTACTGAGGGGCATCTGGGTTGGTTCCATATTTTAGCTATGGTAAATAATGTTGTGATAAGCATGCAAGTGCTGGTAGCTTTGGTTTGACCTTGTTTATAATCATTTGGGTAAATACCCAAAAGTGGCATTGCTGGGTCATAGGAGAGCTATACGTGGAGCTTTTTGCGGAACCTCCATACTTCTTTCCAAAGTGGTTGAACAAGTTTACACTGCCACCAACAATAGAGTAGGGTTCTCTTTTGGCCACTTCCCCGCCAGCATCTGTTGTTATTAGATTTCTTGGTTATAGCCATTCTAGCTGGGGTGAGGTAGAATCTCAGCTTTGTCTTGATTTGCATTTCTTTTATGGCTAGAGAGGTTGAGCATTTTTTCATGTGTGTATTGGGCAATCTTACTTCATCTTCAGAGAAGTCTCTCTTTAAGTCTTTAGCCCATTGGTTAAACAGGCAGGTGTTTCTTTGAGGATTTGTTGTTGGGGGATGAAATAGAAGAAGCAATCCAAAAATTCATATGGAACAATAAAAGACCCCGAATAGCAAAAATAACAATCCTTAGAAGAAAGAAAAACGCTGGAGGAATATCAATTCCAAACTTCAAACTCTACTAAAAAGCCATAGCCTATTGATCTTGCTAGCTATGTCCTTTGCCATGCAGAAGCTCTGCAATTTCATGCAATCCCATTTTTCCAAGCTTACTTTGATTTGTTGTGCTTCTGGGTCTCTATTAAGAAAATTTAGGCCTGTGCCAAGGAGACCTAGGGTTTCTCCTATTCCATCCTGTAATGTTTTCAAAGTGTCTGCTTTGACTCTGAGGTCTTTGATCCATTTGGAGTTGATTCTGGTGCAAGGTGATATATAAGGATCTAGCTTTAGTTTTCTACAAGTAGTTAACCAATTTCGCCAGCACCATTTTCTGAAGAGGCTGTCTTTCTTCCATTCTATTGTTTTAGCTCCCTTATCGAAGATTAGATGGCTATAGGTCTTTAGGTTCATTTCTGGGTTTTCAAGTCCATTCCTTGTTCCTAGGGTCTGTTCTTGTGCCAGTACCAAGCTGTTTTGATTACTATGGCTTGTAGTAGAGTTTGAAATTTGGTATTGATATTCCTCCAGCAGTGTTCTTTCCATTGAGGAGCGTTTTTGCTATTCGGGGTCTTTATTGTTCCATATAAATTTTTGGATTGCCTCTTCTATTTCCTTGAAGAAAGACATTGGAATATTGATAGGTATAGCATTGAATTTGTAGATAGCCTTGGAAAGTATTGCCATTTTCACGATGTTGACCTTTCCAATCCAGGAGCATGGGAGTTTTTGCCACTTTCTAAGTTCTGTTTTGCTTCCCTTTTTCAGGTTTTTAAAGTTTTCGTCAAAGAGGCCCTTCACTTCTTTGTTAAATTAATTCCTAGGCATTTTATTTTTTGTGGGGCTATTATGAATGGAGTTGCTTTCCTGATTTCAGCCACACTTTTCTCATTGTTGGCATATAGAAAAGCCATTGATTTTTGAGGATTAATTTTATACCCTGCTATGTTGCCAAAGTTTTGAATCACCTTGAGTAAATAGCAAGATCAATAGAAAGCCCACAGATTGGGAGAAGATCTTCACTAGCCATACAACAGAAAAGGGTCTCATATCTAAAATAAACCTGGAACTCAAAAAATTAAATCTCCCAACAACAAATCTTCAAAGAAACAACTGCCCAATAAATAAGTGGGCGAAAGACTTAAAGAGAAACTTCTCTGAAGAAGAAAGGAGGATGACCAATAGACACATGAAGAAATGCTCAACCTCTCTAGCCATAAAAGAAATGCAAATCAAAACAACATTGAGATACCACCTCACCCCAGTTAGAATGGCTATAATCAAGAACTCCAATAACAACAGATGCTGGAGGGAATGTAGACAGAAGGAAATCTTACTGCATTGTTGGTGGAAGTGTAAACTTGTTCAACCACTTTAAAAAGAAGTATGGCGGTTCCTCAAAACACTCCACATAGAGTTCCCCTATGACCCAGCAATCCAACTTTTGGGCATTTACACAAATGATCACAAATAAGACCACACTAAAGCTACCATCACGACTATGTTTATTGCAGCATTATTTTCCACAGCAAAGATATGGAACCAACCCAGATGCCCCTCAGTAGATGAATGGATCAAGGAAATGTGGTATATATACACAATGGAATTCTATGCCTCCATCAGAAAAAATGACATTGCCCCATTTGTTAGGAAATGGAAAGACTTGGAAAAAATTATATTAAGTGAAGGAAGCCAGGCCCAAATAAACATAGGTCCCACTGTTTCCCTTATTTGCAATAACTAGTGTATGTCTGAGTCAAGGAGAAAAAGTTAGATAAGTTGATGTTAGGGGAATGAACCACAAGATAAGTATTCAAATGTTTTTTGTTCTTTTTTTCCTTTCATGCAATTGTTTCTAACATATTTATAAGATGATTTCTATGTTGCTTTGTATGTCCCTCCCCTACAGTATAACCCATACTTTCACTGTATTTGATGTTGGTATAATTTGTGGAGGGGAAGGGAAACAACAAATCGTTTAACTAGGGATACAGGTGGACCCATTGCAACAATGAGATGTACAAATTGTTATGTCAAAAAACGAACTTAACAAATTTGGAGGGGGTGGGGGGAGGATCGAGGGAGGGGAGGGGAGGAGTATGGGAAGGGATGGGAAGGGGAAACAAAGAGGAGGCAACAATGATTGATAAGAAATGTACTCATTATCTCTGTTCGGTATTCTCACAATAAAAAAAAAGAAAACAAACAAACAAAAAAAAAAACAAAGCCATAGTCATCAAAACAGCTTGGTACTGGGACAAGAACAGACCTGATGACCAATGAATAGGACTGAAGACCCAGAAGTGAACCCAAGATCTATAGCCACCTGATTTTTGACAAGGGAGCTAAAGAAATACAATGGAAGAAAGACAGCCTTTTCAGTAAATGGTGCTGTCAAAATTGGTTAAACACTTGTAGAAAACTTAAACTAGATCCATATATATCACCCTGCACCAGAATCAACTCCAAGTGGGTCAAAGACCTCGAAATAAAAGCAGAATCCATGAAAACATTACAGGAAGCAATAGGAGAAACTGTAGGGCTTCTTGGCATAGGCTGAAATTTTCTTAATAGAGACCCAGAAGCACAGACTGCATGAAACTTCTGCAAGGCAAAGGACATACCTAGCAAGATCTATAGAAAGCCCATGGACTGGGAGAAGACCTTCACTAGCCATATAACAGACAAGGACCTCCTATTGAAAATATACTTAAAACTCAAATAGGCTATTTCTATTCTGAGTTTCCCATTTTGCAATGACTTAGCTAATAATCAAATATGCCCACATATGTGTGTTCCTGGGTGTGTCTTAATTGTAATTTTTCCTTGTTCATATGTTTAAAAAGTCTTACTTAAAATATCAAATATCAGTGGGTTCAGCTCACAAATCAAAAGAACTAGAATAACAGATTGGAACCCTCCCCCCAAAAAAACAACATCCAATTATTTCTTGTAGGCAAGAAATACATCACACTGACAAAGACCAACAGAAACTTTAGATGAAAGGATGGCAAAAGACCTTCAAAATAACAGGATGAAGTAGCCATACTTATATCTGAAAAGCAAACTTCAAGCTATAAGAAATCAACTCAGAGATAGACAGTGATTTCATATTAATAAATAGATCTATGAAACTGAAATGACACTTGTTGACATATATGCAGCTAGGTTCATTAGATGAACACTTTCATACTTACTTACAAGCAATGTTTGACCCTAACAAAATAATAGTGACATCTTTCAATGTCCTACTTTCATCAGTTGCTAAGTCACCTGCATAAAAATCTCCACAAAGAAATGTCAGAGCTAAAGGTCACTATAGGCCAAACAGACATCTGCTGAGTATTTCACTCAGTAACTATACAATACATAGTCTTTTCATCAGCCTATGGAACTTTTCCAAAATACATTCTATTTTGTGATATACAAGTCAGAGAAAATACAAGAAAATTTAAATAACGTCTTCTATCATAACAGATTATAATAAAATTAAACTAGAACTAAATAGCAAAAGATATTGCAGAAACTATTCAAACACATGGAGACTAAAATCACATTGTTTTACAACATGTAGGCTACTGAATAAATAAGGGAGAAATAAAAAATTCCTTTCAAACAATGACAAGAAAAACAATACCTATCATAACTCGGAGGATATATCAAAGACTATTGAGTAGAAAAAAAAACATAGACAGGAGTGCTTATATCAAAAATACAAAAAGGAAAATGCTGAAATTAACAACTTCTTGTTGCCAAACTAAAATGTCTACAAAAATAGGAACAAACTATACTCCAAACTAATACTGAGAAAGAGTAAAAATTCAGAAAGAAAATATTGAAATGGAGAAAACCAAGACTATACAAAGAATCAATGAAATAAAACTTGTTTTCTTTAAATAAAAAAACCATAGCCAATTTGATGAAAGAGATAAAAGATACAAGTTAGTAAAAATTAGGTATGGATAATATTGTAACAAAAAATGGGAGAGTTATGAGAGAATACTTTGAAAATGTATAATGTAATAAGCTGGAAATACCTGATGAAATAGATAAAGTTTTAGATATAGAAGACTCAAAACTGAGCCAGCAGGGTATCAACTATTGTAACAGAGTTATAATGAACAATACTACTGAAGTAGCAATATTGAAAGCATAGGGCCAGATGGATCCTACTGGACCTTTGGAGAAGATTTACTATCAGTATGTCTTAGATACTTCCATAAAATAGAGAAAAGAAGGAACTATTCCAAATTCATTGTACAAAGCAAGTATTTACATCCAACAGCAGACATATTTAACAAAAAATGAGAAATATGGACAAAACTTTTGAACATTGATGTATGAGTTTTTTATTAGTTTTTAATTTGTTTTCTTTTTAATATATTTTTATTGTTTTAAATTTTATTGTAAAGGTGATGATAGAATCTGTACTTACCAGATCTTACAAACAATAACATAAAAATTTGGTACATGACCTTGGAAAAGTAGTAGTATATAAATCAATACACAAGCATCAGTTGCTTTTCAAATACCAACAATAAACTTGCTGAGAAAGAAATCCAGAAAAAAATTCATTGATAGTACTTCTATAAAAGAAGCTATAAAAACTTGAAAGGAGTTTGAATGTGGCATTAGAAGATTGAAAGATATTTCTTATTCGTGGATTGGAAAAATTAATAAAATGGTCGAACTGAAAAAAAAGCAATGTAGAAATTCAATTCAGTATTAATCACAATCATTGATAAAAATTAAATAATCAAATCTAAGAGTTCATATTAGTGGTGAGTTGGGAGGATGGGTGAGAATGTTGAAGGGGTGACATTGATCAAGATGCATTGTATATATAAACTGCTTTGTTAAATGTCAACTCCTTTATACAACTACTTAAAGATAATTTGAAAAATTAGGGAGAATTGGGGATATGGAGGAGGGAAGGAATAGTAGGGGAAAAAAGTAACAATGTTCCACAAGAAATGTACTCACTGCCTTACTCATGTAATGGTAACCCCTCTGTACAGCATCTTTGCAATAAAATAAAATTTTAAAAAACTTAATAACAAATCCCAAATAGCAAAAGCAATTCAAAGCAATTCAAAAGAGCATCACTGAGATAACACAATACCACTTTTCAACTTATAATACAGAGCCTTACTAACAAATACAACTCAGAACTGGCACAACAATTGACCTGAAGGAAATCGTAGTATTGCATAAGTTAAAGAATACCATGACATAACTTTACCATGACATAACTAAGTTTTGACAAAGGAGTCAAAATGGAGAAAAGAATAGGCTGTTCAACAAATAGTACTGTGGAAACTAGAAATGTTTGCATATTTGGTAAATGTATATTGATATTCATCTACACATTTTAATTTATAAATATCTACAATGTTATTTTTGCTTTTTGTTTATACCATATTGTTTGTGAGTATTTAATTCTTTTTAAATATTTTTTTTTCTTTGCTGAGAGTATGGCTGAAGAAGATCACCTACCTAGAATGAAGGTCTGAGTTTAAACTCCAGGATAATCAAATTTGAATGTTAAACAATTGTTGCTCAAGTGGGAAGTTTTGGTATGCATAAGGTGATGTATTTTATTTTATTATATATTTTTATTTCTTAATGAGAAATATACGCACATGTTTTTGTGTTTTCTGTATCAAAGATATATTTTTTCTTTTTTTTGTTCTTCAGAAAGAACAAAACTTGTATTTAATTCCATATATATATATATATATATACATTTATCATATATAATTATAAAATGCCTTCAATAAATCTCAAAACTAATGTCATTTACCTTTTTACACATATGTTGAATTTTTCATGATTTTACTTACTCTGAAAGATAAATGTTAAGAATTTTGCATTCATTAATTTTAAAGTTGAAAAATTAACCTTAATTTCCTTTATGTATTATTCTTATTTAATTGTATTCTGATGACAGAAGAAAATGTCCTGCAGTTGTGGTTTATTTGCCTTTGTTAATTACTTTGATGAACATAGACAACATCTTTTTCTTCATGAATGCAGTTATTTGGTTACACAGCCTTGACTAGGTGCTAAAGTTGCATAGTGTTTATCAATAAGGACAGAAGAATACTAATCTTCCTCTGCACTTGCATTATCAGAAAAACCTTCATCTTATTTCTACATAAAAATAGCTGCATCAATATGCCTAAAGTGCTTGAGCATTGGGACTTTATTTCTCAAAACTTAATTGTGGTAACTTTTAGGAATTGTAACATTATTACAATAGAATAGGACATCAAATTTTATTAGCTATTTTTCTTAGGCAAGATGTAAAAATAAGAATATTTATTTTTATTTAATAAAAATAACTATTATAGGTAAAACTCTTTTATTTTCTCTTGAAAGCTTTCTGACTTTGAAATCCCCAAAACAGTAAATTTATATAGCTTCTGTCCGGGTATCTATCTTGTCCTTTCCTTTGTCTACTATAACTTCATTTTATCCTTAGGAAGAAATTTGTATTTAGTACTTTCCCCTTTAAGTATAAAGGAGCAATACTCTATTTTGACATATTTTAAACATGTTTCCCTTGTCAGAATTCATTCAAGAACTAGTACAACCTGCAGTGTGTTTTTATATTCCAGCATCTCATTGCATCTGTTCCTTCTGTTCACATATCTACAAGTCAGCTTCAATGCTTTTTCACTGTCATCAATGCTCAGGCTACTGGTGAAAGTTGTAGTGATCAAATATTTTTAAAGGAGAGACATTTATACAGAATAGGGATAGGGAAATGGATGGGAAATGCTACTGTTTTAGGAACAAATTAATGTCACATTGGTTGACTTTCTAATTATGAAAGAAAAGTGTTCTCAAAGAGGTACAGGAAGGGTAATAAAACTAACTCCTGATAATTTTTTTCCTTTAAAGCCATGTTGTTCAGCTAAAGTGCTGTTTATGCATCCATTGAAGAATCTACTAAATTGTTCATAGGACCCTAAAATGTTGTCATATATTATTCCTAGTCTATAGTAGCTTTGTAGCTTGAAAACAAGTTAATTTCATCAATGTTTAGGTAGAAACATGTGAACACAATTGGGAAGCAGCTAGAAAATCTTTTCACTTAAGGTCAACCTGTATAATGCCAAGTAACCTTTAAGATACCAAATATCAAAATACAGTATTACATTACTGTAATTTTTTCTTTATTTTAAAATATCTTTAAGTAGTTATACAAAGAGTTTTTAATTCAACAATTTGGTTTATGAGTAAAATTAATCTTGATTGATGTTTTCCTCTCATCATTCCCTTCCCAATCTTTCTCAACCCTATTCATGATCTCAAATTACTTTTGTCAAAGAGAGGAGATGTAAAGGGGAGAGGAGTAGACAAATAAGGAGAAGTTGTGGGTGAATATGTCCATACTCTTCAGTGATTATATATGAAAATGGAATCACATAATTTTTACATAGTAAGTTTATAACACAGAATGACAGTTCTATATAACTTCCAAGTATATCCTTTCACAATTTGTAATTCTTGACTGCCTTATAGGGACTGTAATTTTGACTAATGTTTCAATGTCAAATAGATAGTTATTATATCAATCATAGCTAACTTGAAAGATGTTTCAGAATTAATAACTTAATGTTACCAACTGTTAATGCTGTTCATATAACTTGTTCTGAACTACATTTAGTCTAGTCCAAATAATGTAAATATGCATAAATATATATGTATATATATTGTTGTTGTTGTTGCTGTTATAGGGCTTTAACCTGTGGCCTGGGCTTTGTCCCTTAACTCTTTGCTCAAGGCTAGAGCCCTATCACTTTGAGCCAGAGTTCTACTTCTCATTTTCTGGTGATTAATTAGAGATTAAACGTCTCATAAAAAAAAAAAAAAAGTCTCATGGATTTTCTTGCCTGGGATGGCTTTGAACCGTGATCTTCAGATCTCAGTCTCCTGAGCAACTAGGATTACAGTCACAAGCCATCAGTGTTCAGTGTTTTAATACTAAATAAATAATATAATAAAATTATTTTAAGATATTTTTAAGGAATATATGCATATCTATTATTGCTACTAATTATAATTGCTCCAAATCTGATTTTGAATTTATTCAGTTTTCTTTAATATCATCTCCAAATCTCCACACTATTCAAGCTTTATAAGTAATATACTATAACTGCTGAACAATAGAATTTAATTTTGAAAAATGGATGAATGTTACTACAGTTTTGTGTAACATGAAAACTGGCTGTATAGGAACAGTACCCAAGCCCAGAGTTCAAGCCCCACAACCAACAAAAAACAAAACAAAACCAAAACTGTCTTTGTAATGGAAAGCAAAATAACATCAAAAACATATTTTAAAACTACATATACTCTCAAGATAAAGTACCAAAAAGCTGTTTGCCATTACAATTGAGATTTGTGGAGTTAGACTAGTTTTAAATATTATTGATGGAATTTTATGAATTAACTTTTTCTAGAATGTTCAAAAAATTAAACTTTAAAAATATTAGAAACTTGAAGGAGAATTTAGGAGAGAAAATGTGGACATGTGGAACCCAAATTAAATGTACTTAGAAAATTTTGAAATTCAAGTAATTTGGATCCCCAAAATAATCAGTGGTTCATATCCTGTTCCAAATGAAAAGCTTGCCTTTCAGCCAATTGCTTCTGTGATATTTAGTGAGCTCACTGTCACGCCAGCATGTATATTTTTGCCATAACTTAAATAGGTTTAGCTTATGAGCATAGCATCAGAGGAAAATTATATGAGGAGAGAAAAAAAATAAACCTTACAAACAAATTTAAAGCATTACAACTCATTGGGGGTGAAACATTTTATTCCTTTTTACTAGTTGAGATTTCCTACAAAAATTGATTCCTCTCTGTCTTAGGTTTTTCCTATACAAAATGATGATTACAATAACTATACAGAATTGTTGGGATAATTAAATGTTATACTTTATAGAAAACGTTTAATATCATTTCAGGCACAGAGTAAAATGCATTCATATTGGACTGGACAACTACTCTGCTGTGGATGACTAACCATTGTGCTACTTCTGCATCCTTCTGACATACACCAATGACATCCAAAAAAACAGGAGAGGAACAATGTATGCTTCACTCATGCTTTGTTCAGTTGTACAGTAACTAGAATTGGTGCAACAGTAATTAAACTGCTGTAAAAAAAATCAGTAGTATTTAAACACTTGTGAAAAATTCACCGTAAAGAAATTTAACCTTCTTTGTTCCATAATCACTTTCACTCTTTAAATATTGTTCAATTCCCTCTTCATCCTCAGCAACAAGTTGCATTTAAGTCATTATGACAGGTGGGGGTGGCGATTTGAGAAACCTAAACTTGTTTTGTTCCTTATCCATTTACTGATCACTGCAAAGCATGTGGCAGCTTTCTTAGTAAGAAACCATTATCTGTGGACCTTTCACATCTCAGCAATTCTTCTAATCATTCTGTGCTCAATATTTTTTTGCCTTGTCCATATGTACCCTTAAAAGATAAGTATTGTTTCTATCTGGAACAGTGCTCAGAATTGTATACTACCCTATACTATACTATACTACATTTCTTTCTATGTCCAAAGCTTGATAGCCTACATGAAGATTGTCATTCCTTGGTATAATATAAGCTAATTGTTCACACAGTATGTACCTGGGCTCTCTGATTGTCATCCTGTGTGTCTGGGAGGACAATGAAAAGGATTTTACTTGAAGATCACATTGCCCATTGTGCAGTGTGTTGCAAAGTAATCTGTTACAGACTCAGAACTATCATGTTTTCTGCTAGAATCTATAAAACTGTGGAAGATAAAGATTCTTGAAGGCCGAGCATAATCTTGGAAGTGTCCAGTTATTGACACCTTATTATAGCCTGATAAGCAGAAAAATACGATGGGAAATGTTCCTTAGAAAGTTGTCAAGCTTAGAAATTTTCTACAATCTTAACAAGAATTGTGTAGATCCACAGTAATACTGTTTCACCTTGCAGACAATACTTTCGAGCTATCCTCCTTTGAATTTTTCCCATTGGTGCATGTTTTTGCTTTATTTGATATAGTTATTACTTTACTTTTTATTAATACTAAGATACTATTCATTTAGATGTTATTATCATTATTTATACTTCCTTGGATTACATTTTAATGTGTCTGAAAAATCACATGGTCAATTACTGAAAACAGGAATGTGTTTGGTATATTCAAATCGCAACTTTTATCCTCTGAATCAGTGTGGTTTGAAATCAAGGCTTCACACTCTTGCTCAGCTTTCTTGCTCACAACTGACACTATAACATAATAATCACCATAAATGATTCTCTATGATTATGCTAAATGAAAGAATATAAACATATAAGCCTCATATAGTATATTTTGATTTATATGAAATGTCTTAAATAGAAAAGAAAACATGAGCTAGATAGAAGAATAGTTGTTATAAGGATCCTATCTGTAAGGAAAATTAGCAAGGACTACCAATAGACCCGAAGTGTCTTTTTCATAGTGAGGAAAGAGCTCTGAAATTAACTTGTGGTGGTGGTTGCCCAAGTTCATGAATAGAGAGAAGTACTAAGTTTTATTATATTTACTTATTTATGTTTGTTTGTTTGGGGGTTTTTAACTGTATTTTTTTGTCTTTTCTTTTTCAGCCATGGGGATCGAACCCAGGATGTTGCACTAGCTAGGCAAGCGCTTTGCCACTGAGCTACATTCCATCCCAATTTTTATTTATTTTTATTTTTCTATTTACATTAGAACTTAAGGTACCATCAGGCAAGAACTTCTTGAATAGAGCCAGGTGGCACAACAGACAGAAGAGAGACTCAACAAATGGGACTACATTAAAATAAAAAGTTTCAGCACAGCTAAGACATAGCTACTAAACTAGAAAATATCTTTACCAGCAATACATAAGACACGGGTCTAATATCCAATATATCCAAAGAGCTCAAGGAACTACCCCTCCGGAACCTAATAAATCACTAAATGAGCAACAGAGCTAAGGAGAGACTTATCAGAAGAAGAGTTAAGAACACAAAGAACACATGAGAAAATGTGCATTATCCCTGGTCATAAAGGAAATGCAAATCAAAAGAACCCTGAGATCCCATCTTACCCCAGTTAGACTGGCCAATATTTGAACTCTGACAACAGCAAATGCTATCAAGAGTATGGAGAAAAAGGAACCTTACAGCACTACTGGTGGGAATGTAACCTAATAACTACTGTTGAAATCAGTCTGGAGTTTTGCCAAAAAAAACTCAACATAGACCTTCAGTATCACCCAGCCATACCATTCCTGGTCATCTACACTGAGCATCATGAACCAGGATATGACAAATACACCTGCACATTCATTTTCATTGCCACACTATTTACAATAGCCCAAGATACAGAAACAACCCAGATGGCCCACAATAGACAAATGGATCAAAAAAAATGTGGCACCTATTTGCAATAGAATTTTACACAGCCATTAGAAAGGATAAAATGTCATATGCAGGGAAATGGATGGAACTAAGACAAATCATGTTAAGTGAGGTAAGCCAAGATCAGAGAGAGAAATGCCACATCTTCTCCCTGATATGCAGAGGTTAGATTTTAAATGCAATGAGACATGACAAATTATACAGGATTCTAGACACTTATTTACAGTGATCCCAAAAGATAGCCTTAGGAGAAAATCACCAACTTTTAATACCCAAGTGCCATATATATGACATATATTTATGACATATATATGATAAACATATACTTGTGTGTGTGTGTGTGTGTGTGTGTGTGTGAGAGAGAGAGAGAGAGAGAGAGAGAGAGACACCATGACATCCCTCTTCAACTTTCCATTAAAGTTGACCTGGTCTGTTGAGTTAGCTTTCTGCTCTTTCTTTATTCTGCTTCCCTCATAACTCAGTTTCAAAAAAAAAAAAAGCTGTTGAAAATGGGTATGGTCAAAAAAATGCCTCGTTGGAATGCATAAAATATTCTAATTGTGCTTTAAATACAGGTAAGACAAGACCTCAGTTTGCCCCCTTTCCCTCTGGGATTGTCCACAGATCCTGCCAGCACAATGTGCATGAAACCCTGCTTCCATGGCAAGACAGCTTGGGGCAATAAGTCCTGAAGGTCACTACCACTGCTGTTTCTGTGGTTAATTAAAGTGTCTCAGTTGATTAAGTCACCTTCCCATAACTCTAACTTCACTCCATGCCTTGCCAGGCAGGGTAGGAGATGTCGAATCTCTGGGAAATGTATTTGGGTACATTGAAAGCCAGGCATTCAAGGAGATGTGAAATAGTCCATTCTCAGAATTGCTACAGCTGATGTCTGGGGGTTCGTGGGGGACTTTTTCTTGAGGCTTTTCTGAACAAATGGAACTGAACCTGTGTTAGCAAAATGGAAAGAGAGAGACAGACCTGACTTGCAGGCCAGGCTTGGTCTTCAACAAGTGAGGGGCAAGCAACCTTCCATCAGGATCAGATGTTGTGCCTACATTTTATTCTTTAAATGCATGTGTTCCATATTATGTGAATGATAACTATCAAAACTATATTTGAAATAAAATTAATAAGAAATAGAATTACAGAAATATAAAACTGGGATAAAAATTTAGTAAGTTTTAGTTTTCTAGTGAATATTCTAAGATATAAAAGATCAAGCACTCTCTAAACTATAATCTACCTGATTTTGTTTTAGATAAATACAGTGATTTAAGTGAATTGAAGGCTTCTAGTAAGATTAAAGCCAGGACATTGGACATATCCTCAAGACCATTTATATTACAGCTCAGATAAATATTGATGGAGGTAGCTTCTTTGTTGCTTGCTTTGTTCTAGAGTGAGAATAGGTATTGTGACTCAGCCTTCAAAACTTTATCACACGAAGTGCCAGCATACCATGTCCAGATGTATTATACTATTTAACATATTATATTTCAATGCCACATGTAGATACAGAGAAAATACCATACAATAGCTTAAAAAACAAGGCAGACAAATGTATTTACAAGGTGCAAGGTACCAAAATCATGTACAGTGACAACATGGAATATACAATAGGGGGAAGAACATACAAAGAAAGTAAAAAAAAACATAGTACATTAAAAACAACAACAAAGAAAGAGTTCTTTTGTCCATATCTTAGGGTTCATTTCTCTTTACATCATCTTATATGGTTTTATGCACATAGCTTTTGAGCTTTTCTGCTCATTTGGGAAGGGGAAGAGGAATAACAAAATACTGAAACAAGGACAAAGGATGACCTGTTGCTACAATGATACCCACAAGACACTATATGGAAAATGAACTTTACACCTTCTGGGGTGGGAAGAGTAAGGGAAATGGGGGAGGGAAAGGATCATGGGAAAGCAAAAAAGAAGTGGGTATACTCTGGTTTCTCTTCAGATTGAATAAATCTTTCACCTTTTACTAAAGAAGTGAGTAACAATGCTCAACTAAAAATGCACTCATTACCTTACTGATGTAACTGTAACTCCTCTGTACAACATCTTTATAATAAAATTAAATTAAAAAAAAACAAGGCAGAGTGATTTTAATGCTCCTATAGATGAGAACTAAATTTACCAAGATAAAATATTTAAAAGTCACTAAAGACACTAAGGAACCACAAAAGTAGCAAAAAAAAAAAAAAAAGTGAGATTTCAAATGTTGAAACCATTTTTATTTTTTTCCCCTCAGGAAACTAAGTTACACATACAAGTAGAATAACAGTTTTCAACCTCACTTCAACAAATGAGAAGTAAATGGTTTAAAATAATAAGCAGAAATATGTTCTATCCATTTTATAGATACAGAATTTGAAATTTAGTTATTTTCAGAATTGAAAGGCTTAGTGAACACCTTAGATCTCCATAAATCTACTAGGGCAAAGCAGAGATCAGCCTCACCAGTAGATGAATGCTACTGTCATGCCCATTGGTGTCATATGAGCTTTTGAGATTGGTTCTAGTTAATTTTTCCCAGGCCACTCTCAGACTTGTAATCTTCCAACCTCCATTAGAATGTGTTTGACTGTTGAGTGGTCCTTTCAGGAAAACTTGATTTTATCTAGGAGTCAAAAACTGTTAGCATACTTTTTGATAACTTTAGTCATTTTTGTCTATTTTTTGAGAAAACAGTAGTTCAGTCTTCAGCTACCACTTTGATACTTTCCTATTTCTTTTCCTTTTTTTTCTGTCAGCTTTTCTATCATGTCTTGAAACTCTGTTTCTTGCATCCATTTTTAGGATTGTATGTCTTCTTGGCAAATTCCTTTTACTCTGTGAAATCCTATTACATTTTTCATTTTAATTTATATATTCATACCAATATTTGAATTCAGGGCCTCATGCTTTCCAGAGAAATGCTCTAGCACTTGAGGTCTATACATCCTTTTCCTTTGTGCTTTAGTTATTTTTGAGATAAGTTTTATTTCATTTTATTTATTTATTTTTTTGCTGGCTGTGCAGCCTGAACTCTGGGCCTAGGTGCTGTCCCTCAGCTCTTCAGGTCAAGGCTAGCGCTCTACCACTGAGCCACAGAGCCACTTCTGGCTTTTTCTGCTTATGTGGTGCTGAGGAATCAAACCCAGGGTCTCATGCATGCAAGGCAAGCATTCGACCACTGAGTCACCTTCCCAGCTCTCAGATAACTTCTTGTGGTTTTGCTTGTGGTGAGCCTCAGACTGCATTCCTCCTTCTTACACCTCCCAACAAGCTAAGATGACAAGCATTAGAGGCATGTACCATCACACAAAGCTTGATTGATGAGGTTGTCTCACTTTTTTTTTTCTGGTGACAGTGATGTTTGAATTCATAATCAGGAAGTTGCTGAGCAGGCACTCTACCACTTATACCATTTGTTCATCTCATTTGTTATCACTTTGAACATTGTTTTGCTTTAATTAGCAGCCCAACTTGGGCTACAGTCGTCCTATTTATGTTTCCCACCCAGCACACTCAGTGATATTTTTGTTAAGGCTATACTCAAAACTCAGTCTTCCTGATCATGATTTTCCTAGAGCTGTGACTACAAGTGTAAGCAACTATACTCGGCCTGAAATGTGATCTCTCAACCATTAGTATTACATTGTATTCAGAAATGAAGCTCTTTTCATCAGGGATAGTCCAACTATGAAGCTTGTGAATGAACCAGATTCTCATTATTAGTGTTAATAGCACAAACATTTATGACTTCCTATTCCCATACGGAAGCAGAAACTCTGATATTAGTTATTTTCATCCAGTCTCAGAGTCTGACAAGTTTTCTCAAAAGTCTTCCAAGTCCTAAATTATGCATTGAATCTAAACTTATTTGGAGGCAGGACTTATGTTTCTATTGATGCTGTGAATAGTTAATTGTTTCTCTTACTGCCCATTTGAACTAAAATATATCTTGCTCTAGATCCTTACAGATAACTTCATTTAGGGGTCTAATTGAGTGGCAGAATATTCCATGATATTCAGAATGTAACTAAAATTGAGATGACTTATCTTTTAACATCTGTTTTCATAACTTTCATTAATAACCTTAGGAAAGACATTTAGTACTTTAATCACTCACATACTTAGCAAAATGGAAGCACTAAAACAGCCCGACTTAATCACTAAGATACTTTTAGGGTCACTAATTAGATATCTAGAATGAGAACACTATAGAGTATTACAAAAATCATTTCCTTTGTTTATTAATTTATTTGGGGCATTCTAACAAATCCTATGTAATGTATACTGAGCACTAGTATTTTGAAACTGCTATCATAAACAGAAGTACATAATAACTACAATAATAATAATATAACGAAAAGCCTATTTTGCAACTCATGAAATTGGAATTCAGTCATTAATTTTTCCTCACAAAAATTGTGTCTAATAAACTATTAATAGTTGATTTTCCCCCATAGTTTCATTGTAGTATTTTGTGATGTCCTTGCCTCCTTTGTAATGCTACAAATTATAATTTGACATGATGAGCAGTAGTATGACCAGAAAGCAGCATGGTTAGCCTTGGGGCAGCTATATTCTGTCAGTCAGATCACTTAATCATTTGTCACATACCAGCTTAACCCAACAGTTTCAAACCTCTCTGAAAGTCTCCCACTTTTTTTTCTATAATAAAGAAGTTCCTTGAGAATCTCTGTCATTATACAGTCTTTAATCTCATTGAAAGGAATATGACCCACTATATGGCTTTGCTTTTAGTAATTCAAGTGTTCTTTAAATGCTTTGAATTTAATTCTTTCTGTCAATTTCAGGGGATAGCATTCAGTTCAAATATGAGAATGTTATGACAAATCTTGCTATAATTACTGCATTATAATCTCCCAGACATGATATACCCTAGAGAATCAAGTACACAAAATGCCTCTCAGCTAAGCAGGTGTTGAATTCATTAAAGTGTATTTTAACTGGGAACATATCTAAAACTTTTTGGAAGAATGTTATTGTCTCTGGGCTATTTGATAACTTGCGCTATTATTGAAACTCTAAGAGTGGTTATGTATCAAAAGAAAGCAGAAACAAAAATGTAACTTTGTGATGTTGAGCACTCACACATATGTGCTCATACTTAAAGGGAATAAATTATATTTTAATATCTGTTTTTTGGAGTGAGACAAGAAAAACCAAAATGTCTATACATAACAAACTAATAATCTGTAAAAATTACATTATTTGAAAATGATTAACTAATAAATTTAAAAGTTACTGTTTGCCAGGTGCTAGTAGCTCACATCTGTAATCCTCAGATCCTCTCAGGAGGCTGAGATCTGAGGATCACAGGTCAAAGCCAGCTCAGCCAGGAATGTCAATGAGACTCTAATCTCCAATAAAAACCACTAGAAAATCAGAAGTGGCTCTGTGACTCAAGTGGTAAAGTGCTAGCCTTGAGCTGAAGTGCTGAGGGACAGCGCCCAAGCCTAGAGTTCAAGCCCCACCATCAAAAAAAAAAAAAGAAAAGAAAAGTTACTGTTTGCCTAGGATAGCATTATTATACATTATACACTTAACCTTTAAAGGAAATTCTCAGACAACATTCAAATATTAATGTTTTCCACAGCATAAACCTGTAATAAAAATAATGCACATTGTTCTATGTACTCTTGACAAAATTTCTAAGAACCCTGATTATTCATCTAAAATTATAATATGTACTTTATAGCCTATTTGCATTTCACTCAAATCTGAATCAGTGAAAAATGCACATCGTGTACCAATTAACAGTTTCAACAGTAGAATCCACATTTTAAGTAACAACAACAAAAAATGATGTGGTCTGGTGTTCTCATTCTATTGAATCACTATGAAGATTAGTTGAAAGATCAATGCACAGTAGTTTGATTAGTATAAGAATAGTGCATTTCTCAGACTCATTTTTCTCCCTACTCCCAGCAGAATGCTTGTCCCCTAAATTAACTGCCTGGGTCAGGTTGAAAGAAAGTAGAGCACAAGCCATCCCAATGAAAGAATTAATTGGGTCCTGTGCATTCTATTTTTTTTCTTTGATGACATAATTTAAAACCATTTTTGCTAAGAAATCTTTTGAAAGGGAACATGCAATTTTTAAAGAAAAGTCATGAGGCATGCTGATCAAAGTGCCCATCAGCTAGAACAGCATTTAACTGTGAGTGACCTGAAAATCCCCATAATGGAGCTTAATCACACAAAACGGAAAAACAAAGTGAGCAGCTAGCAGAAACTTGCTGAGACAATTCATGGTTCCCAATCAAGCAAGTAGTCCCTCAGTGTTCCCAAGTAAGAAAACAACGAACATATGGTGGGAAGTCCAACCTCCTACAGCTTCTGACCCCTCTTTGCCCTTCAGAGAAGAGGTTTGAGAATGAATAATGGAAAATACAATAAAAGTAGAAACCATATCATTGAGACTCCTTTCATGTTTACTGTTACATCTACATGGAGGCATGATATAGAAAATACTATCATAGGTTTAAACCATGATTGAGACGGGGCAAAGTTATTTTGTCATGTAAAACAAAAATTCCAACCACACCCAATGTTTTGTCGTATATATTAATTATACAACGTAATGGGCTTCATGATTGACATTTTTATACAACAACTTTCTCCCCATTTCTAAGAGAGCTCATCAGGTGTGGATTTTGTGTGTGTGTTTGTGTGTTTTCCTCCTTTGTTTTGTGTTTTATAAGGGTATTTTAAAATTAAAGCTATCTTTATTTTTTAATCTAATTTTTTTTGGTATACTCCATTGAAAAATGCTATCATGATGACTTAAAAAATAGTTGCTTTTTAATGCCCTATAAATTTAATACAATAACTGGAGTGTTTTAATATTTTCTGCTTAGTTGTCACACACATTGAATGGCATTAAATAATTTTTGAGACAATTGTTTTTTAATTTTTTTCACATTTTTTTCATTTTTATAAGCATATATTAATTGTACAAAGGGGCTTCCTCATTATTTCCATATAGACACAAAATGTTCTTTGATCTCCCTTTCTGGAACTCTTTTATATTCCTTCCCATCCTTTTTATTAAAAATAAATGTTTCATTCTTCAATCTTTGATAGGTAGATGAAATATTTCATCTTCTCTTTTACTCTCCTTATCCTGTCAGATTGCACCTCCAAACATTTTGATTTTTAAGATTTCTGTGCCTTATATGCAGGATATTGCCATAAAATATATCAAGGAAATATAGCTGCCTGATTCAATCTAATAGACATAATGTCTTGTGCAGAAATTGTCTGTATGATATCCAAATGTTCTTACTTTCTGAAATAATCAAAATAATTCACACATTTTTAAAAACTATGTTTCATTGAAGTGTGATGTCTTCACAAATAACGTTATGCACACAAGTTGGTTTCTGCCTAAAATTTAGGCTCTATTGAATATAAAAATAAAATTGTAATACTATTGATAGACCTGAATATGAGAATCAAGAGGCTTGATAAGTCTTGACTGGAAGTCTGTGATACCTTCCTGATGTATTTGTCACAGTCTAGCTCAAAATCTGTAGATATAGAGAGTGAAAATTCTAAGTATAAGAAATCTATAATTCACTTGTTTAAAAAAGAAAAGGAGGGGAATATGTAGACAGAGTACTCAATGAATAGCCCATAAAATTAAGAAAATTGAGTAGAGGAGTTGGAGTTTGAGGGAAAAAGGACATTGATAAAAGGAAGAACACTGATCAAGATACATTGTATTTATAAACTGATTTTTTAAGTCCTTTTACCATCTATTTAAAAATCATAAAAATATAATTTAAAAAATAATTCAAAGCCAGAACAGACAGGAAAGTATGAGACAATATATTTTCAAAAAATGAAACATTTAAAAATAAAAAATGGTCATATACATCAAAAATATGTACTGAAACTTGATCCTTTGTACAACTTGGTGGAAATAAGAACTACTGAATTATACATTTTAAATGAGTAAATCGTGGCATGTTAACTACATATTTAAATAAATGTGTTGCCAAAAGAAACTACCAGTTGTAATGTGTGTCATGGTGTTGTGCTAAATTAAATTAGATTTTGAAGGCTGGACTATTTGAATAGACAATATCATTCACAGTAATTATTAGTTAATCTTATTAATTCATAAAAATATGGTAGTATGGACCTTGTTTCACAAAAACTGTAAGAATTTGGGGGAAATCCATGTATTTGTAAAATTGTTTTAATTTTTAATAGAGACAAAAATACAATATGAGTAATATTTAAATCATCATACATTTTAAAGAAAACTTGTTACTTTTTAAAGTGGAAGAAAGACCAGTAAAATAATATTCAAAAAAATGATTAATGAGCAATATTTTAGGAAAAGGTATTCTCTTGCTTATAGTTGTAGGTCATGAGAGGTAAAGTTTCCAAACCACAGTGCTTTTTTTGTTTAAGCTGGATTTCCTCTTTTTTGATAGATTGCTCATATTTTATACTCACAGTCTAGAAAAATCATGCTTGTGGTAAAGCCATAGTAGTACAAAGTAGTTTAGATTCTGTGTTTAGGGAGGATAACAAATCAAAACCAGACATATGTTTGGTTACAAAAGTAGGTTGTTGTAAAAGATTTACTTAATGTTTGAAATATGGATGTGCTATTACCCTGAGGTTTGGGTAAGAATAGAGAAAAGTTAACAGGTTGTATTTTTTTGCCAAAGTATTGATTTATATTCCACTGAAAGGTCTTTCCGTGTATTATATATATATATTCTATATTCGTAGAAACAGATATCTGTACTCAGTGTAAACACCAAGTCCTAAGACAAATGATAAATGTGAGGCACTGAGACTTAATTTCTAGGAAAACTTGAATTTAATTCAGTTTTGAGACCAAGATAATGTTTAGTCTATGATTGATTGAAATTAACACCTAGCTGAAAAGTTCTCCTTTGTACTTTATACCCAAACCAACGTAGTTTGAATTCACATAAAGTTACAGAATCTATGCTATTGGTTGCAAAACCAAACAAACCCCAGAATAATGCTTTCCTTTATAAATTACAAATGCAACAATTCTGAGAAAACTTTTTCTCTATACTATTGATATTAACAATGATCAGAAAATCTCCATACCATTTGCTTGATATCTCCCTTTTACTTCCTTAAAATGATTACTAAACAAGAATAATAATATTCTTGAAATTTTCAACAATAACATCTATTCTGTCTTACTTTTAGCATGAATCCTGAATTGTATAAACCATTTCTCATGTAATAGAATTATGTGAGAATTACAACTCTTCATATGACTCAAGAAAAAATGAATTGCGTAGAACAGTGTACTATTTTAACTCAGTGAAAATGCTGTAATCACAGCTTACTTTGGGTGCTATACCAAAAATGGTATAGCACCAACTTCATCATGTAAGTTTGAACTGGAAAATCTAATTTGGAAAAAGACTTTGATTTTCCACTTGCTGCCCTTTGCCAATATACTCAGCCATCAGTACGGACTTCACATTAGCAATTATTTTCCTTTTTCTTAACGTTTATAAAGGAAACTGGGTTTTTTAATTGTTGGCATTATTTTGACTTTGTGTACTAATGAAACTCAGGTCTAGGGATAGCCTAGTGGTAGAGTGTTAACTTAACATTTATAAGGGACAATTATAAAGCATCTCACAAACACAAGAAATTATCTAAATATCCATATCAATAAGTAGTGCTAATAAACATAATTTAAAGATCTTGGGAATATATTGAAATTTTATTTACTATATCTTTTGTGATCAATTAAAATATTTTAATAACATAAAGGCAATTCATTTCACATAAAATTACATAAGAAAAATATAGAAAAGTGAAACTGGTAAGGATAAGAAAAATAGTCAGAAATTAAAAATCTTTCACAAATTATTATAATGTAGCAACAGGTAAAAGCAATTCACACACAAACTAGGAAAGTACATAAAATGAGAGAGAAATCACTCTGGGTTTGTCATACCAACACACGAAAATATTCTTGCTGAATATGATCATGAATGTAACCAGTATCCAAGCAATCCCAACTTTCTGTAGACTAGTACTTGAAGACTGCAAGTTCAAGGCCATTCTTGGCTATATGATAAGAATTTTTAATTATATTTTTATAACAAAGCAAACAAAAATTTTGCATGTACACTGATTTTGAGAATGTTATTGGCAGGAAATTAAAAGGGATTGAGATTTTGATTCCATAATGGCTCATCTTAACTCAGTTTAACAATGTAATGTTATCCATTATTACCCTGTCATCCTAGCTACTCAAGAGGCTGAGATCTGAGGATCAAATTCGAAGCAGGCTTTGGCAGGAAAGTCTGTGAGACTCTGATCTCCAAAAAAACTACCAAAAAAAGGAAGAGAGAGAGAGAGAGAAAGAGAGAGAGAGAGATTGATTGTTGGTCAAGTGGTGCTAACCTTGAGCAAAAGAAGTTGAAGGACATTGCTCAGGCCCTGAATTCAAGCCCCAGGACCAGCAACACCCTGAGAACAAAACACCCAGATAACCAAATAACTGTGTAAAGATGGCTTTTATAGTATCTCAATAGTTCTCATTCTTTATATTTCCTGCCTCATAATAAAATTTATAGTATGGATATACTATCATTGAACTGACAACATAAGATGATATAAAGTTGCACCAAAAGTTTAAAAATGCTGATGTACAGTGTCCTTTAAGATTCTGAACATTTTCAGTGTGTCGTTCTATAAAGCTATTGCTCATCCTTTCTTTAGAATTTCTCCACAATTAGACAGCTATGGGAGCTTGTACCTATAATTCCAGCCTTTCAGGAAGTAGACATCTAGGCATTAAAGTTCTAAGCTGAAAATTAGAGACTTCCGTCACAACACGTAAGATGGAAAATAGTGGCATAAGTATGTAATGCATCTGTCAGCTTTATAGGAAGTAAATTTAAGAGTATCACATCGTAGACAAGCCCTGGTTTGTAAGAATATGTCTAAGATATAACTAAAGTAAAAAGGGATAGAGGTGTTGGTCAAGAGGCAAAGTATAAATCTGAGGCTCTGAGTTCAAACTTCAATACTGAAGAAAAGAAAGAAGGAAAAGAATGTCTACACAATTTTATGTAAATCTTGATTTACTTGGATTCATAATTGAATATTAACAAGTTAACTTTCACAGAATAGTTTTCATCTTTTTTCCATATATATTTTTATTGTAAAAATACTATACAGAGGGGTTACAGTTACATGAGTATAATGAGTACATTTCCTATCAAGCATTAAATTATTTTATATTATACCAATCTCAATTAGCCATAGTTTCATTTTAAATTGTTTGATCCTACTGTTTTATGTCTCAAATTATTTTACTACTTCTCAAATATTTAACTAACTATATGTTTTACAAGCAAACATATTTGGGAAACTACTAAAGTGATGTTTGAAGACCAACTAATAAAGTAGTGGTAGCTTATTTTCAGAAAACAAATTAAGAAGCATAGTTGCCTGTAAGTATTCAGAATCCTTATTTATTATAATAGTGGGAAATTAAATATGAACAAAATATGAACAAAGTGACTTTGGCTATACAGCAAACATCATTTAAATTTTAATATTTATATGTACTCTTTATAAACTACTCAGCAGTATCAGGAGATATAAAATTAAGATAAATGATAAATATTAGTTGTAATATTTAAGATAAAAAATGTGGTAAAATGTTTGGGAAACTTTGTGCAGCTATAACCCATGCTCTAATTAAAGCCATGATTGATGGCAAATGCCATATACAACATGACCTTCAGGAAGATCTACAGCTGGTGAAGCAATTGAGAGGCTGATCTCACTACTGTTTTCTAAGTAAAGTACAAGAAGATAAATCATATTTAGAAGTCCTAATAGTTTGGAAATTATACTAATAGTTTGGAAATTTGAAGACTCTCAAAAATTAGTCCCAAAAATGAAGTAAATATTCAGAAAAGAGCTCTGGGAAAGCTTTATTTGGGAAGTTATAATTTCAAGATTATTAACCATTTAAAAAGAACTCTTCATTGCATTAATCCCATTTAAATTTAAGATGAAAACACGGACTAGAGATAAAGCTGTATTAGCTGCAAAATGTGAACCAAATGGAACTGCAGCCTACTAGGAAGACAAACTAAGAAAGTTAAACAGTCTATAAAGACATTGTTAGCCAACAAACATCCAACTAGTGAGACACTAACAGTGGAGGATTTCACTGAAAGAAAGCAAGTGGTAGGAAGAGAATCACTAAAAGTAAGTGCTCTTTAAATTTCTACATTGTTGTAAAGACCACTGGACAACTGTGGAGTTGTTTCACTTTATATTGTGTGTGTGTGTGTGTGTGTGTGTGTGTGTGTGTGTGTGTGAGTTGTTTCACTTTATATTGTGTGTGTGTGTGTGTGTGTGTGTGTGTGTGTGTGTGTGTGTGTGTGTGTGTGTGTGTGTGTGTGTGTGTGTGTGTGCTATCCTGAGGCTTGGACTCAGGGCTTGGCACGTCCCTGAACTCTGTTGCTCAGTGTACTGTTTTCTCACTTTAGCCACAGATGTAGTTTTGGCATTCCTTTTTTTTGATCGTGGTCAATTGGGGATAAAATACTTAAGGACTTTCTTGCCCAGGCTGGATTGAACCATGATACTCGGATCACAGCTTCCTAAGTAGCTAGGATTCTAGAAATGTGCCACCAGTTCCCAGCTAGTGGCTCATGCCTGGAATTTTGATGGGACTTAAAACAAAAGACTTAGTAGTCTAGAAAAAAAAACAAAATCAAACCCACCACCAAAATGGCTTAATCTAGTCAAATCACAAAATAAAGAAAATAAAGAATTTCAATGCCAAGAAGAAAACTTTAATGATAACCATGTTATTAAAAAATTACTGTTCTCTTAGGTTAAATTCATGAGAATTTTATACCTGGAAAATGAGACATTTTCAGTGTCTCTATCTAAGTATAAGGAAATTTGTCCAACCTTTCTGTGGTTTGTTGTGTTTCTGGGTCTTTATTAAGAAAATGTCAGCCTGTGCCAAGGAGACCTAGAGTTTCTCCTTTTTCTTTCTTTTTTTAAAAATATGTTTTTTTATTGTAAAAATAGTGTACAGAGGGGTTACAGTTACATGAGTAAGGTAATGAGTACATGTACCATGGAGCATTGTTACCTCCTCCTTTGTTTTTCCCCTACCATCCCCTCCCTCTCCACTTGCCCAATTCCTCCCTCCCTCTCCCCCACAAGTTGTAAAGTTCATTTTCAACATAGTGTCTTGTACATCTCATTGTTACAATGGGACAACTTGTATCCCTATTTAAGCATTTTTGTTTTTTTTTTTTCCCTTCCCCTGCCGAAATTAGAAAAGTATATATACAAGATGCAGGGCACCAGAATCAAATAGAGTGTAAACAGGGTTATACCATCGGGGAAGAACATACAAAAGAAACAAAAAAAATCACATATACATTATAAGTACATTTAAAACAATAGCAAGAAAGAAAAAAACCACTTGTGTCCCTCTCTTCTGGTTCATTTCACTTAATATCATCTTATCTTCCTGTAATGTTTTCAGGTTGTCTGCTTTTACTTTGAGATCTTTGATCCATTTGAAGTTGATTCTGGTGCAGGGTGATCAAGAAAATGTAATATATACATATATATATGTATGTATGTATGTATTATATATATATATATATATATATATATATTCTATGCCTCCATCAGAAAGAATGACATCGCCCTATTTGTTAGGAAATGGAAAGACTTGGAAAAATTATATTAAGTGAAGTAAGCCAGGCCCAAAGAAACATAGGTCCCATGGTTTCCCTTATTTGCAGTAACTAGTATATGTCTAGGACAAGCAGAAGAGGGTAAAAGCTATGTACATATGAACATATAACCTGATGCTAAGCAAAATGAACCCCAAGATAGGGACACAAGATTTTTTTCCTTTGTTGCTATTTTTTAAATGTACTATGTGATTTTTTTTTATTTCTTGTGTATATTCTTCCCCTTATGGTATAACCCCTGTTGTCACTGTATTTGATTCTGGTGCCCTACATCTTGTATATACATTTCTAATTTGGGGAGGGGAAGGGAAATAACAAAATTCTGAAATGAGGATACAGGTTGACTCTTTGTAACAATGAGTTGTACAAGGCACTATGTTGAAAACGAACTTCAGGGGGGAGGAGGGAGGAGTTAGGGAGGTGGGGAGGAAGGGATAGAAGGGAAAATAAAGGAGGGGGTAACAATGGTCAATAGGAAATGTACTCATTACATTACTCATGCAACTGTAACCCCTCTATACAATATCTATATGATAAAAAATAATTTTTGTTATTCAGACATTATGTGTTTTCAATACAGCAAGCATAATGGAGCAAGCTTAAACACTATTGAGAGGAATTTATATATAAAAAAAAACAAACATGAGATTTCTTATGTTGGGGGTTGTTAAATCCAAGAATAAGGGACAGAAGGCAGATGTACTCCCTTTGATGAGGTAGAGAATTAAGGTAGCCTCGCATCTGTCAGCAAAGTTTAAGGCAGGGTGAATGGATTAGGTGACCTTTCAAAATTACTTCCATCCCAGGTTTTATGATGTCAATATAAACCAGCAGTCTCAAATGGAAACACAGGCAGAAACCACCATTCTTGCGCTTGTTTCTGTTCTTTCTTGAACACAAACATAGTTGGTGTCTTGCTAGAGCTATCTTGGTACTCAACATCATACACTTTATAGTCAGATAGCCCAACTTCCAAAGCTCTATGCTTTCAATTTGACATGCCACAAAAAGTGGATAATGAGTATGTGAATGCTGGATAGTTTAAAAATGAAAAGAGGCAATATGTGAAGTAAATTGACATCACCATTCTCATTAATATCTATTCTGCTGCAACATCAAATATTATATAAATATAACAAGATGGCATGCCATATGGCATAACATAGCCATATTTCTTTTTTTTCCTATGATCATTATTTTAGGGTATTAATTACAGCAATCAACTTTCACAGATTAAAAAGAAAACAGAGAAAGTAAAGAGATACATTAAACAAACATTTCCTTGTTGAAATTAATAGATCTTGATTCTCACCACTCAACCAAAGCACAACTTGTATTGAGGTTCATTTGTACTGTTTGCATGCATGTGTACGACATATATCACTAGTATATTACATATTATCTCCTCATCTGTAATAATTTTACTGTCCCAAATAACTCACTGTATTTATCTATTCATCTCCAGCTGTTCATGCTAATATTTCTCACTCACTTCTCTCAGAAGAAAAGTGAATTTTGTCAAGACAGAACTTTAAGTACCAAAATTTACCACTAGATATACACACCATTGATACATGCTAAATATATACACCATTAATAGGTGAGGGTTAAATGAGGTACTGACGTACACAAGAACAAAAAACAATCAAAACATTAGAAATGTGTCAAGTAAAGCCAGGCATCAGTGGATAGCATTATACACTTAACCTTTAAAAGACATTTTCAGCTGGATGCTGGTGGCTCATGCCTGTAATCCTAGCTACTCAGGAGGCTGCCAGCCTGGGCAGGAAAGTCCATAAGACTCTTATCTCCAATAAGCCACTCAGGAAATCTGAAGTGGTGCTGTGGCTCAAGTGGTAGAGCGCTAGCCTTGAGGTGAAGAGCTGAAGGACAGCACCCAGGCCCAGAGTTCAAGCCCCATGACCAACAGAAAGAAAGAAAGAAAAAGAAAGAAAGAAAGAAAGAAAGAAAGAAAGAAAGAAAGAAAGAAAGAAAGAAAGAAAGAAAGAGGTCAAATATTACTGAACTATGCTATATTCTGAGTAAAATTTGGTTTATCTATTAAGATGTAATAAAAGTATTTGCAGACAACAAGAAAAGATAAAATTTATTTGAAAACTGTGTGTAAAATAATATAAAGACACATAATTGAAAGACAAAATCTTGTAAAAATAAAATATAAAATACTGTAGCATTTAACTGTTTCTATGGCAAGTGTTAGTTTTCTCCTAAAGTTTATTTATATTAGATATTAAGTTATTAGAATATTTTAATTTATGTTGTCTACTTTTTTTTTTCTTTTTGGCAGGTCATGGGGCTTGGACTCTGGGCCTGGGCTCTGTCCTTCAGCTCTTCAGCACAAGGAGAGCAGCTCTACCTCTTGAGCCACAGCGCCAGTTCCAGTTTTCTGGTAGTTTATTGGAGATAAGTTTCTCATGGACTTTTCTGCACAGGCTGGCATTGAACCAGGATCCTCATATCTCAGCCTCCTGAATAGCTAGGATTATATGTGTGAACTACCAGAGCCCAGCTATGTTGTCTACTTTTATGATTTTTTTCTTTCTGCTATTGTTTGACAGAATTCTCAAAAACCTATCAGCTACTAGTTTTGATCATTCATCCAAGGAAGAATTCAAAGCTTAAATTTTATTTTTTGGATTATCACATATATATATTATATATGTATATAGAATTTTACTGTTTTAAAGTTTGTATACTTATGAATACAGATGCAAGTTTCAACTGCAAAAACTACAGCAAGAATATTAATGAAAAATAAACCACAAATCTGACATTTGTTCTTAACAGATATTACAGCTTAATTAAAAAATAATTCCTTCTTCATGAATCTTTAGTAACAATAGGAACATGTTACCAAATTATTGAATAAAATATAAATATCATGTGTAGAAATTCTGTTAAAATTAAGTGATTTTTAAATTCTGAATATCATATGTAAAATACTTAGAAGACATTCATTAATTTGCTTTGTACATGCATATACATGAATCAACATTTGTTTATATATTATTATGGTTCAGTATATAACCTTAGTAACAACAATTTACTTATCAACTGATGATTCTGAAGCACAGAAACTCCTCATCTTTTTCACTCTTAAGGACTCAGTTTAAGACATTTCAGAAACTATGGTAGTGATCATCCTCATAAATGGTTATATTGAGAATTTTAAAAAAGCAGATATTGTCATAAGAATATCTTACCTTTGTCTTAATAAAATATTACTACTGCTTATTTACTGTTTCCTTCATTCTAGATGACAGGTTGAGAAGCAAAACAACTAAGATGCCTATATTTGCATTCCATGTTACATTCTTAGTATTTCTAGGTGCTATTAGATACAATTATATTTCTTTCATGGGCAGAGGTTTGGTTGGTTTGGTAGGTCCAGCCTAACAAGCACAGGGCCCTGAGTTCAAATATCATGCAAACGTGCACACACATATATACACAAACATACACAGAGACCTGCACACACACACGTACGCACAAACACACACACACACACACACACACACATACACACACACACACACACAGGTAATTATATTTGTCCCATATACACTGTAAGGGAGAGGACAAAATATATGCAGAAATTTTAATCATTGAATTTCTAGTACCTAAAACACCTTCATCATTTTTACTAAGTCAGAGAATGATTGCACAACTAAAGGAGTTTGTCTTCTAGGATAATTATCCCTACGATAATAGTAGATATGTATGCTTAGTATCTGATTCTCTGCAGGATGACCTGAACTTATTTCCTTTTAGCATTGCCCATCACTTAAAAAAATGTAATTATCCCTAAATGAAACAAAACCAGTTACTACTTATTTAACTTTGAATGAGAATTAATTGTAACTTTTAAGCAAATCTGAAAGAATTATCATATTATTTTTTCCAAGTTATGTTGCTCTTGCTTGCTTTAAGTAAATTCTGAGCATTATATTAGTGTATATGTAATACTTTCATGTAATATATATTATGTATTATCTATTAATAATATATATTTCTATATAATATTTACGTGTATATTAGTATATTAATCACCTTTGCATATACAGCTCTTCTGATTGCTAATTTGAAAAGAAATTTATTGTTTCTACAAGACAGAGACATTTGTCAAGCATGCCTTTAATATTACTCTGTCCATTTTTCTCTAGATAATCAGTCCTTGCTACTTTTTGCACAGCGAAACCTAACACAGAAGTCATATTAAGACAATTGTGTAAGGAGAAAAATCTGATAACAAAAATAAAACAAAAGATTCTGCCAGTCCCCTTTAGAAATATTATCCCCAGGAAATGAAAACTGAACAGGCAATTCATATTGCATATATCTGCCTATATCCCTTGGGCCAAAAGAAAAAATACTCTTGTTTATGCTTTTCACAGTTCTAGTTTACTGATCTTCTCTGGACCTCTTGACTGTCAATATTTTTGTTTGGGGTGAATACATTTTCTCTTTGTAAGCGAAAAGAAAATACAAGATTTTTTTTCCTTCCCTCTAGGATATAAAAGAAGAAAAACAACAGTCAAGAAAGTAATTCTTAAAAAGTAACTGCCATGAATAAGGAAGCAGACACATGATGTGGAATGAATTCAATGTTTGCTTATTGAATGGAAAAGTGAAGATGTCCTCCACTAAACTATTATTATATTTTTTTGGGAGGGGGTCCGGTCGTGGGGCCTGAACTCTGGGCCTGGACGCTGTCCCTCAGTTCTTCAGCTCAAGGCTAGAGCTCTACCACTTGAGCCACAGCACCACTTCCGGCTTTTTCTTTTTGCTTATGTGGTGCTGAGGAATCGAACCCAGAGCCTCAGGCATGCAAGGCAAGCGCTCTACCTCTGAGCCACCTTCCCAGCCCCTATTATTATATTTATTATAAAAGAGATATCCTGGGCTGGGAAGGTGGCTCAGTGGTACAGTGCTTGCCTTGTATGCATGAGGCCCTGGGTTCAATTCCTTAGCACCACATAAGCAAAAAGAAAAAAGCCAGAAGTAGTGCTGTGGCTCAAGTAGTAGAGCACTAGCCTTGAGCTGAAGAGCTGAGGGACAGTGCCCAGGCCCAGAGTTCAGGCCCACGACTGGACCCAAAAAAAAAAAAAAAAAAGAGATATCCTCCATTAGAAGATAAAAGAATCCCCAAATCTTAACACATGATGTGAAATGTGATGGTCATTTTATGTAGCCATAAGAATGTAGCCCAAATCTCAGAAACAGATGATATTAGCTTGATGGGAACTGCCCCGAGGATGCCTTACTTGACTTAGCATTAGTTTTGCTTTTTATTCTCCTTTTCACACCAACTACTAATGCAAAATTGCCAGGTCCATCTTCAGCAACTGAAAAAATCATAAGGTTGATATGCAGATTCCACAAACCAAGATACTTTGGGTATGTGTTCATGCTCACACACATGCTATTTTAATATATTTATGCATTATATATTAATATATTTTTCTCCTACTAATTTTAGTTTAATATTGTCTTGACAGAACTCACATAAGAGAAATAAAGCTGTATACTCTGTTGCCTACAGCCAACTAGCTTCCTGAAAGAAGTATAATTTCTATTTTTTTCTTAATACCAAAGATCTGGAAGCTTAAAGAATTGCAAATACATATATACGAACCTGTCACACTGAATAAGCAGCACACAAGGCCTCCAGTGCTTGGACACTGCACGTTTTGCCAATCAACAAGAATCCCCATGTTATACTTACATGCCTACAGAGTATTGAAGTACCCCATTTTCGGATGTCCCCCTCACAGACCACCAGAGACCACAATCAATGCAAACAGCAGAGTCATTTATTGCAAGCTCGAGCTTGGTCCTCTGAGCACTTGGCAACCGGTGACGCTAAGAGGCCCTGACAGTAAAATCAGCAGTTTTTATAGTATTGAACAAACAACTTTAAGGAACTTTTACATAAGAAATTACATGATTGGTTAACATTTAAAGCAAGCTAAGGTGGGCTAATATGATTGGTTGACCTTTACAGAAAAATATCCTTGGTCCATAGCTTGACCACAAATGGTTATGAGTCACACCTGGACCTACAATATGCATGGAATGTATCACCTTGGGCTCTGAAGAACCGGTTGGTCCGAACATTATATGGTTTTACCTGAAACTCAAAGCTCATGGTCACTCAGGGGCAAAGTCACATGAGGGCAAACACCTGCCTTAAGCAAACGCCATCTATGGCTCCAAGAATTGGCCTGGCTTTGTGTCATAAATTCCTGACATTGGGGCTAAAGTGGTTCAGGAGTTAAGTCGCAGAACTGAGATGGGGTCTTAAGTAAAATGGAGTTGCTCAGGTTTCTCAAGTATCATTTGACAACACTGAAAGGAAAATAGGAATGTTTTCCCACTAGTCTTACAATGATAGCTAGTGAGAATCCTGTGATATAAAATACAAAAGCTTTTGTGTGCTTTTATTTTTTTTAACATTTAACTGTTCATGTAGTTCTTGCTTGTGTTTGAGTACATTTTCATTATGCATATGTGGAATAGTTTGGCTCAAAACACATTATGTAACTAGACCCAGCTGTTTTGCAGATAGAAGATTCAAGCTCAAGAGTTCAAGGCCAGTACAACTGAAGCTATCAAGACCTTATTTCAAAAGCAAATTAAAAACGTAAGGGCTAGGAATGTAACTCAAAAGGCAGACTGCTGGTGGAAGAAATTTGAAGCTCTGGGTTTTGTTACTTCCTCTAGGGAAAGTGGCCCTGCTCTGTTTCCTTGTGAAGCTGAATGCAAACCCCTCCCCTCCCCTTTGTTTTCCTTGTAGGACCACACCTACTTTCCCCTAGAATACCCAGATGGTCCCACACACCTTGGGATAGCTACTTCCCTTTTCTCTGAGGTCACATCCTGAGACCCCGCCCTCCTTCCCCAATCTCGCCTTTTTCTGACCATGGGAAGTTCCTAGACTTAGAGGTCACTCTGCATCTGCCTTGGCCACTTCTCCCCGCCCCTCTCTAGGGAGGGCAGTCCCAATCCCACCAGGAATCCACCCCTTGTAGACACAAGCTACACCATGTATAGGCAGGCAATTAGGATACCCCTAATAAACTCTCTTCTGCCTGAACAACAGCATGGCAGTTTCTTTCAGCAAACCTTAAAGGTTAACCGCAGAAGTGAGAGAGAAAGACAGAGAGAGGACAAAAACTAGGAAAATGAGGTTTAAAATTTATAATGACAGCACCAGTAAAGAGTTTTAAAAATATCGTGATCTTTCTATCCCAAATTAAAGTTGTTAATAAAAGTTAGTCTAAATTCTCTTGATAGACAGCTTGTGCAAGAAGGAAAAGTAAATCTTACAATAAAATTTTTAATTGAATAATGTGATTTTAATGAGGTAAACACTTAGCTGTCTATATCTTTTCAACTATTAAGGTAGAAATTTCAAAAATAAGTTTAAATCACAGGGAACAATGGGAGTTGAATTAGAACTCAGTACCTATTAGAGTTATTGCTAGAATTTAATGGCCTAGCGCAATAAACATCTTTTATAGTAGAAAAGGAGTACCTATGCCAGTAGACTAATTAGCTCAAATAGATTCTTAGGTGCTCAAAAAAAAAAATTTGTAGACCATCTGGCTATGGTTGTTACAATAATGGCTCCAGGATTTTTCTAAGTGTTTTATTTAAAAAATTTGCATCTACTGCAACAGGTAACAGCAGGAGCTGTAGTAACAGATATGATAGATGTATAGGGAGAATGTCCTCAGTTTATATTTCAGATAATACTTCCACTCTCATTTTGAGAAGCATGGATACCTAAATTCTCTAGTTCAGAAGCTGTCTTGAAAAATAGGCAAAAACAAATAAATGAATAAATAAAATAGACAAGGCAGTCTGATCATACTTAGCCACTTATAGCTTAAATTTAAATCCATTAAAATTAAATTAAATTAAAATTAAATCCATTATCTTTTAAAAATTATTATTTGGGACAAAATTACAAAGCAAGACAACATACATAAAAACATGACACAAGCCAAAAAATATTCACTGAATGTACATTTGAAAGAAGACTATATTTGGAAAACTTATTGGGAAAATTGAAAACATCTTCTCTTCCATTACCACTATTATTTCTAGTTCTCTGAAGAGGCTATAAGGTTTACATCTCATTAATCCATACACACAAACTCATTAGAAGACCTGGATGGCTAACAGATGCTTCTTTGCACAATACTAAGTAAAGCAATCCTTATATATTCAATGTCATACAACTTTGAATTAATATTTAAGGTCAGTCTGTCACATTTCGGACAATTGTGCTATTGTTGAGTCTATCAGTATGTCAATAAGTGTTCACAAAATCTGTATATAAGCCCATTTCAAGCTTGCTCATAGGCTACAGAGACTAGGCAATCAGTATTTCATCCCTTCAGAAAAATTTGGAAGTATTTACAATAATAATATAATGTAAATTGCATAGAATGAATGTAAACATGTTAACACTTCTCCATCCATTTTTGCAATCATCTAATAGCCTAAAAGATCTAATAGAAATAGTCACATTGATTTTGTATAGTAAATTATATATTTAAGTTAAGTAAGTAGGTCATAATCAGTACTGTAATAGACAACTTTCCATAAATATCACTTGATATAATTTAATAAATATATTTCTATCAAGGTATAAAATCCCAAGGGCTACAAGAAGAAGCTAAGCCCACAGTTATCTGTCAATTCAAGTTTAATAACTTAAACAAAACTGCCAAAAAGTACAATTATACTGTTAAAACTACTATTAAATAACAAAAAACACATGATTACTAAAACAGGTTTGGAAATAAAGTAGAAAGTCTATATCACATAAATCTATGAGAAAATGTCTTTTAAAATTTTGTGGTTGTGATCACCAATACAAAAAGTAGCATCAAAGACCAAAATGTATTAATAGATTCTGGGAAATGGCCAATATTTTTATTATGAACAGTTAAGTACCTTATTTCCATATAATCTTGTCATTTCAGGGTGTCTTTTGCAAAATGACACTTGTGATAAACAAGCATTATGTCACAGAAACACACACACACACAGCACTTTTCTTTTTCCTATAGTGGCACAAAAATGACTTAACCATATTGCCCTTAGGGCCAGTTGTGGTGGCTTTCATACATAATGGCAGCAATTTAGGAAGCAGAGGTAAAGAGGATTATGATCTAAAGAAGATTATGGTCTGAGTTCTGCACTGATAGTAGAGAACTGAGTAGCTCCAAAAATAAAATAAATAATTGAAAATTGATATTTGAATTTTGTTTTGTGTTTATCAGCTTTATTCTACTAAATTTATTATTTTGTTTATGCTTGTATTAGCTCCTAAATCATGGTACATCATGTACAATTTTTCTTTTTATCTTTTTAGTAGACTGAAAGCTCTTTATGATAGCCCTTTGCACACAAAGTCATATAATCTACATTGATTTGGATAATGGTGTACAGTTGCTGCACTGAGAGTATAAAAAAAAAAGGAATGAAAATAAATACATGCAACAGCCCTCATCATTACATCTATGTTCAGATATAGTATCCTAAATCACTTCAAAATTAAATGAATAGCAAGAATATTAAACATTATTTGGTGTAAAAGGAATTAACAAATAATATTGAATTAAGTTTAAAAAGTTATATACAGCAAAAGAAGCATGTTTTGTAGTATAGAGACATGCTAGAGAATGGGAGAAAGTGTTTGCTAGTTACCTTTCCACCAGGGGAGTTTTATCCAGAACAAAGAAAGAATTACATAAAATCAAGCATTAAAAGAGCAAATAATCCTATCAATAAGTAACATTACTAGAACAAGTTCCACATAAAGAAATATAAATGACCACTAAAGATGAAGAAAATTTCAACAACTTTTGCCATCAGGGAATTAGAAATTAAGATTTGAGATTCCATTTTGCCTCACTGAGAATGGCTACTGTCAAGGAATCAAAGAACAACAAATGCTGTCAAGAATCCCAGGCATAGAGAACCTTTCTACATTATTGGTGGAATGTAAATGAGCCCAGTCACTACAAAAATCAGAGCAGTAATTCCTCAAAAAAGTAAACACAAGTGCAAAGCAATTCTGCTCTAGCATTTCTGGGTAAATAACTAAAGTATCAAAGATTATAACAGAGATGTTTTCATGTCTATGATTCTCATCACACTGTTCACAGTGGTCAAAATATACAATCAAGTTAGTTGTCCTTCAACACATGACTGGGTTATGAAAACATGGTGCATATAAATAATGGAGAGTATTATTCAAGAAAAAGGAACAAAATCTTTTTGCAGGAAATAAATGAAACATGAGATCATCATTTTAGCCACAGTATACCTGAGTCACATAACAAATATTTCCCTCATATGGGGAATGTTTGGAAGGGTAAGGAAGGAACTAAAAGTAAAAAGGGAAACCTTTGTTTGTGGGATGTAAAAGGAAAATGGAATTAAAGTGGATAACATTAAATCTAACTCATCTGTACAGGGATTTGAGTTCGGAGGAATGGGGAAAAATGAAGAAAGGGGTGACAATGAATATTTGCTGAATCAATAATCCTTTCTACAACTATTTAAGGATAATAAAATCATTTTTATTGTGAAAATAACATACAGAGGGGTTACAATTACATGAACAAGGTAATGAGTACATTTCTTATCAAGTATTGTTGCCTCCTCCTTTGTTTCCCCTTTCCATCCCTTCCCATCTTCCCCCTTTCCCCCTCTCCCTCCTCCCCGCCAAAGTTGTAAAGGTCGTTTTTCCACATAATGTCTTATACATCTCATTGTTGCAATGGGTCCACCTGTATCCCTAGTTAAACAATTTGTTTTTTCCTTCCGCCTACACAATTATACCAACATCAAACACAGTGAAAGCCAGGGTTATACCGTGGGGGGGAGGGACATACAAAGCATACAAAGCATACAAAGCAACAAAGAAATATCTTATAAGTATGTTAGAAACAACAGTAAGAAAGAAAAAAAAATGAGTCCTTATCTTGGGGTTCATTTCACCTAACATCAACTTATCTGACCATTTCTGCTTGTCTTGAAAGACCCCCCCTCCCCAACCAACCAGGCCCTGAGCCTCTTTGTAGGGGACCAGAGTTTTGTATCTAACCAAGCTATTTCTGGCTTCTGTAACATGCTTTGCTAAGAAAATTATATTACCCCCACACTCCCCCTTTGATAACTAACCTCACCAGTTAATCAATAAGCCCACACCCTACTAACTAATCCCACCCCGCAGTCAGCCCCCTGGTGTGAGCAAACTACTGGTGCTGACTCAGACAAAGGTCACTTCCTCATACCAAGGGCTGGAGACACACAACTCGGCAGGTCCACCGAGGGACCCCCTTGAACAGTGATTGGCCAAAACATATGATTTGTTTTAAAAGGATTGGCTGCCTGCGTGCAGACCAGGTTGTAACACTTTAAATTTACTGGCTGAAAAAGCGCGGGCTCTACTGTAACGGGCTGAGGGGTCCCATAAAAGGACCATCCCTGGGACTGCTGGAGGCTCCCAGCCACTGACCCGAACCTTGCGGATCTCGAGGTCGGTCACGTGCACCTGGGAGCCTGGGCATGCCCAAATAAAACCCTCTTGCCTTTGCATCTGGTGTCATCTGACTGGTGCTTGGGGCAGGGAGGTCCTGATTTGGGGGACACCCGAAGTCGGGGGTCTTTCAGTCTCAGACATATACTAGTTATTGCAAATAAGGGAAACCATGGGGCCTATGTTTTTGGGTCTGGCTTACTTCACTTAATATAATTTTTTCCAAGTCTTTCCATTTCCTAACAAATGGGGTAATGTCATTCTTTCTGATGGAGGAGTAGAATTCTATTGTGACTTTAAATGAGCATCATTATTCCACAATACTGTGAAATTTGGGAAATTATGTAATCACCTAATCACAATTAAAAAAAAAAAGAACCTCGGGGAAGTTAGGGAGGGAAGGGATGGTAGGGGGAAAACAATGGAGGGGGTAACAATGCTCAATAGGAAGTGTACTCATTACCTTGCTCAAGTAACTGTAATCCTCTGTATAGTATCTTTACAATAAAAAATTTAAAAAAATAAAAAAATATACCTGGAACTCAAAAAATTAAATCCCCCAACAACAAATCTTCAAAGAAACAACTGCCCAATAAATACGTGGGCTAAAGACTTAAAGAGAAACTTCTCTGAAGAGGAAAGAAGGATGGCCAATAGACACATGAAGAAATGCTAAACCTCCCTAGCCATAAAAGAAATGCAAATCTAAACAACAGTGAGATACCACCTCACCCCAATAAGAATAAAATAATTTTTAAATAGAGAATCTAATAACATTAGTGTTTAGTGTTGAAAGCTTTCCCAAATCCTAAGGGAAGTCCACTGTCAGTGCATATATTTGATGACAAAATAAATGATATAATTTTTATAATTGGCAAAGAAACCATGTTGAAAGCCATAAAATAATAATATAAGCTGAAACTAATTTTCAAATGAGAAATTTGCTTTCAAAATTCCACAGTGTTCATATCACTTATTAAAATTAACAAGTATCTCATTTCAGAATGGCTGAATACAAAAAATAATACATGCAACAGATATATGCAGATATGCACATATACTGTCTCACACATGTGCATGTGTCTATAATGTTTTTGTATAAACTGCACATGGTTCACTTAATTAAAACTAAATTTGCAGTGGTTTCTACTCAATGTGTTTATTGTTCTGTTATGTAAGACATTCCTGGCCCTTCTGAGAGTTTGTGAAGATTACACTTCTCTTCATTTAGACATTACTGTGTGAGATGAGCTAAACCTTTGTGTAATTTTAGTGCTTCTTTAATTAATTTTTCCACTTCCAAAAGTAAGAGTTAGTTGCTTAGGAGTTCTTAACCTACATCAATATCCATAACTCAATATTCTTCTCACTTTTACTCAAAACATCTCTCTGCAGAGAAAATAGAGTCTTTTCAAAATAGATCTATATTGTCTAGCAAATTGGTCTCTATCCAGATGTGAACACTTAGGTCAAAATTTAACATAAATAAAATTGAAATACCAGTTTTTCAGCCACAGTAGCCATGAATGAAGTGATCAGTATTCACATGGAACAATCATTCACTGTATTGGGAATGATAGTGAAGTAAGGAGATTGGATCTTCTCCTAGGTAACTGGCCTTTGATATCCCCTGATTGTTCCACTAGGTCGTTTGCCTTTCTATTAGGTTTAAGTGCCCTCATCTGGTTTGCTTTTCTAGTATACAATCCTTTTGTTAAGTTTAATACTACATCTTATGTCATCTTGGCCTTTTATAAGCTTTGTGCTAGCTGAATTTGAGGCTTCTGGTTTTGAGAATCTACCAGCAGTCCAATAAAGACTCATAATTTGGTCTTTTAAGTGGTGGTTTCTCTATTTCTTGTGACTGAGTTTCCTTACAACAATAGATAGGTAACAATAACATTGCTGTAGGAAGTCCGATCTCATAAGGATGGGTTAGAGTAAAACAGTCTGCAGTGTGTGATTCTACATTTTCATGATTTTTATCCTAAATGTTTAGGCTATTTTATTTGCTCATTGCAAAAAAGCTGATTACATATTATATCCTAAATACATATTAGAAAGAGTTAGTTCATGAGTAACTCACACGATGATTTCAAATAGAGATTCTCAACATTGATATTAACCTTACTGATAGAGGTTCTGATGATGATCCCCAGAATTCATCACAGAAATTAAGCATGAACTTTAATGTCACATTCAAAATGATATTCTACAAACCTTCAGTAAACCAATTCCTACAGTTAACCAAAACTGGGTTCATTAACAAAATAAAGCCCAACCTCTTTATGTTAATTCTGTTTATCAAATGACATCCTAATGTTTCCTTTGGACAGTTTATCTTGTGAGAAATTAATTGAGGCAATGACCCTCATTCACAATTACTACATCTGTTCGTTTCCTATGTTCACATGTCTGAACCACCAGGTTAAAATTTAATTTAAATTTCACTATAGCAAGGCATTACTCTAGAGTCTGACAATCACTCTAGAGTCTGAAAAAAATTGAATTTCAAGCATGCAAATGTAAGGAATTGACCCTGGATGTTGATGATTCACATAAAATAGCCCACGTCCCTAAAGCCATTATTGGAAGAATTGACAGTGTTGTTTAAATTCAGTGTACCAATATGAGGTCAAATTCTTATCAAGCATCCAGTTAAATATTCCAAGGTGCTCTTTGCAAAGTTTACTTGACTTTTCTTGTTAAAATTGTCAAAGATTAAAAATATTTTTATCTTCAACTTAAGGAGATAAAACCAAAATAGTACTTCTTAGATTTTTTATATTAGATTATAGAAGCCCATACATGCATTTTCTTTGAAAAGTCACCTGGAATGTGTGCATACACAGGTGATATGATATGTGTTGTGCATGTATCTCCGGTCCTATATTACAATGAAAGTATAATGAAAAGCTGCATAATGATAGAGGTAATATGTATTCAGCAATAGATTAGAAATAAAAAGGTTCTTATGAGAATTTAAGGTACTGTATCCCAGGGCAATTATTTTTCTTTTGGTGGTACTGGATTATAAGCAGGCATGTAGGCTGGTGGCACTCTACCACTGAGCCAAGGAGTGTTTTGACTGCCTACTTCTGAAATAGGGTTTCACTTCCTAGTGGTTCCACACTTGTACTCTGATAGCCTAAGGCTTCCAGTAATAGTGGAATGACAGATACACATGATTGCTATAAGCTTCCTTCCATTGAGATGGAAATTTATAGATTCCCCCCCACCCCCCACCCCCGCCCCCTGGCTGACCTAGGACTGCAATCTCCCTATTCTCATCATCCACCATAGTTTAAGATAGCAGGTATGTACCATTTGTACCCATCTGTGGGTTGGAAAAGAAGTATTATAAACTTTGCTTACTTGGATAATCTGAAACTGTAATCCTCCTGTTCTCAGCTTCCAAGTAGTTAAGATTATAGGGGTGAGTAACAGCATTCTGCTAATGAAAAAAGAAAGTTTTGTGTTTTCTATTCTAATTACATTTTAGAGTAGAAGTAAAGTTGACAGAACATCTTAAAATTAATAAAATTTACATTTGTGAAATTGCCTTACAAATGAAAATAAGTGCTAAGCACAAGTGGCTCATTCCTCTAATCACTACTCAGGAGGCTGAGATGTAAGGATCACAGCTCAAAGCCAGTCCAGGAAGAAATCTGTGAGACTCTTATCTCCAATTAATCACAGAAAAAAAAAGAAAAAAGACAGAAGTGGTGTTGTAGCTCAAGTGGTAGAGTGCTAGCCTGAGCAAAAGGAGATCAGGAATAGTACCTAACCTCATGTTTACAAGTTAATTGCTGGAGTCAGAACATATTATATTCAAATATTCATTTCTCAGTCATAGAGGAAGAATTCAGTAAATTTTATGTAGCATACCAATGTTCTTTCATGTTTATCTTTTTTTTATAAAACTAAAATTATAAATTGTAAAAATTTAAAAACAAGATAGTGCAATAACTTTCAGCTATGATCTGTCCCTGAGCATTGTTCTTCAAGGCAAGCACAATACCACTTGAGTCACGGCATCTATTCTGGATTTTTTAAATAGCTAATAGGAAATAAGAGTCTGTGAATGGTGAAGTTCAGACCTTAGCCTCCTGAGTAACTAGAATTATAGGGATGAGCCAGCCACTGGTACCCAGCTTATATTTTTTTAATAGTCATACAAAGGAGATTTAATTCAACACCCTAGATTAAGATCTATGTTAATAATCAATGTTACCCTTTTCATCATTCTATTCAGTCTCTCAACCATACTCACCCCCTCAATTTCCCTAGTTTCTTTTGTACATATATACATTGAACATCATGACTTCACTCATACCTTTCTTTTCTCCATTTGTCTACTGTCTTCTCCTTGACCCCACTTCACTGGCACCACTTGCACAGTTTTTAATAGAATTTAAAGTCATCTTTAAATACATATATTTTTTCTGTGAAGTAAGTATAAGTCCATTCTAAATACGTAGGGATCTTGGGGCCAAAGAACTAAAACGAACTTTACTTCCTTATCAAAACTGTTTTTTGATCTCCAGGTAGGATCCAGACACTGCAGTTATTCGAGTTAATCCATTGTGCTTTTAGATTTTTTTCTCTAACAAACTGAATTGATATTTGTTTGCAAGCTGTTTTCCTCTAATATGTGTAATGTTTGACTGACAGCAAGTTTATTCGGTATCTGAACTTGGATGGCACTGAATGCTTCATATATTCTTCGCTTGCCAGGTTTCTTCTTGGAAGACAGGAAACTCTGGCTGTTGGTTAGAAGAGACGTGTTTTCCATGTGCATGACATTTTTCGTCATGGAAATGCATGACAAATGTTGAATAAATATTGTGTACAGATACAATTGTGCATTTGTTCAATGTACACAGTACTCTCAACCTTTTAATATCGTTATGGTTCTTGATCATGTTTATATGAAAATGAAGTAGACTCAATCACAGTCAACTGCTTATTCAACCTCAAAAGCTTCATGCAACCAATAAAAGCAAGGTAATTTATGATAAAAGTTGAATATCTATTCTGACACTTCTATTCAGTCTACGAGATCAGACTTTCATTTTTCATCTCACTTTTTAAAGTAGAGTTATATGCAGGTTTGAACATCCAGAAACCCACAACAGACAACAACTTTAAATTTGCCAGAATAAAATAAACAAGAAGCTTAAAAACTATAGTATAGCACAGGGAATGCAATAAGTGAAAGATGAACACAATCTGACAGTTCATAGCTGCTTATTTTGCTTTATAGCAATAGTGCTCAGAGTTGGTGAATTTTTTAGTGCATTTTCTTCAGAAATACCTTTGGGTTTTGCAATATTTTAGCAAGAAATGTAAACACTGGAGTTTAAAAAGAGACTATGCATTTCTTAGACCACACAACACTGTGAATATTCACATAGAGAATTGCATAGGAGGTATTCACCAGACATATTTAGAGACAGAATTCTTTTCTCCAGGAGAATCAGTGGAGACATTAATCTGAGCATATTTTGTGAAAGAGCAGACTAAGTAACGCTGAAGAAGCATCTCTCACTCCTCTTTATGTGTTTATATGTCTCACTTCCACATTTTATTGCCATTCCCTGAACTTCAATAACTTCACCAGTACCTTAGGGACTTTATAGAGAAATTGTCTCTGAAATAGCTTGCTAATCTTTTTTTAATTTGTGTTTTTAAAGTGTCATTCTATATTTCTGAATCAATAGTGGCTAAACATTTTTAAATTAAAAATATACACAGATACTTATTTCTTTGAAATTTATTTCACAAGTTACTGCTAAGCTTCATTTTCCATTCATAAAATGTAACATTACTACAATGAAGCTTAAGGATTAAAAGGCATGGGCAAGCAGTACAGAATTTTAGATGACCTTTCAAGTGCCAGAAGGAGAGACTACATTGATTTTTAAAATTTACTACCCATTCTCACTTCAAAATGGAGTACTAAAACTGTTTTGTTCTTACAAAATGCAAGTAGATAGCAATTTGTTATTTTAAAATATCTTGAAGAAAAAAAATAATCCTCCAACAGCATTCCCATCCAGGAAAATCTGTGTTCTGTTTAAATGTATTCTGAAAGTTCTGTTTAATTCCACACTACACTTTTGTAACAACAGAACAGTAAGTAAATAACTCTCAATTCATGACCTTTCCATAGGTTTATGTATTTCCTCAAATGCAAACCACCATAAATTTTCCAGTCTATTAGTTAGAGTAGGTTAATTGACAAGAACTGGGAGAGTTCAGGAAAGACTTAAAATGAATTTTAATTATTTCAAATACATATATAGTAGTGATTTTGATAATAATTTCATGTGGCATTTATATGTTAGCATATCAATTATTTTAATTTCAGTGATAATTAACCTACATTTATTCAATTTCAGCTACACATGGGTAGATATTAATTAGTAAAGACTGCTTAGTCTCAAGTCAGGTCTTGATGAATCACATCTGTAATCCTAATTTCTCAAGAGGTTATGATTTGATGATGGAGGTTCGATGCCAGCCTGGACACGAAAATCTTGAGGCTCTTATCTCCAATTAACTGAAAACTGGGAGGGAGGTGTGGTTCAAAGTGGTAAAGTTCTAGCTTTGAGTATAAAAAGCTCAAGGTCAGTGCTCAAGCCCTGAGTTCAAGCCCCACAACCAACAAAAATAATGACAGTCTCATTCATTCTAGATTTTATGCATCATAAGAAAGACAGAGTAATTTAACAGAGTACAAATATACAACTAGACACTAGTATAAAAAATTGGAAGAAGTTTTGATGCCAGAATGGAGATAAGGGAAGAATGTGACCTACCTAAAATTTGTGAAATTATTTTTCCACTGTCTGTGTAGTAAAAATAAGAACCAAAATGAAAAAAAGAATGAATAAGACAAAGAGGAGAAGGTAGAAAATGAGGATAAAGAGAAGGAAGAAGGTAAAATGGTGAAGAGAAATAAAGAAGTATTTTGTTGTTTCCTACGTATCCTAGTACACGACATAAAAGCATGAGAATACCACAGATTTTATATATTTCTTGCTGTCAAATGAGCTTCTTCCTCTAGTTTCCATAGTGTAAAAGATCTCTCTAAAATAAGTTGCAATTTTCTTAGAAGATAAAAAGAAGTCCTAATGCATGTGCAGTGTAGCATAACATAAAGCACACCATCTGGTGCTTGCTTTTTATTTGGCAATGATCTATAATGACATATTATAACAGATTTTATCTGTTAATTACTAAGTAGCAAAAGTGATTCCACTCTCAAATTCAACAGAGCAAAATAAAACAGCGACAGAAATAGGAAGAGTGTTTCTTAAGAATTAAAAAAATTACCAGAAGATTCATTCCAGTTTTTGTAGTATTAGTAGACAAAAAAAATGAAATATATTTGAAATGTGAATTTTTCTCTTCCCCTATCAAAAATGTGAATATATGTTGAGAATTAAATTAGAAATAAATAATGTGTAATATCAAGACACATGACCAAATTAGTATTTTTAAATAAGTCATTTGATCAACTAAATCTCCAGGTTCCCTGAAAGTGTTTTTCATTCTTTTAATCAGAAATAATAGAGAAACTGGAAATATGTTTTTCATATAAAGCTGGATCACTTGAGGACCATTTTTAGAAGAGGTAAGCAATTTCACAATTGTAAAAGATACCAATGACACTGATGTGTACCCTTAGAAGTTGTCACTTCCAGGCTCAAGGAAAATAATTTTGTGGACATGCACCTTTCAGTTTAAAGGTCTGAACCAGAATCATAAAGCTACATTGACAAATGGTGGCAAATTTTCAAAGGTGAGATCTCCAAAGAAGTTTAATTAAATACTGGATCTACATTGCATTGCAATGATAATCTATAGATTCAATTTGAAACATTCTGAATACCTTAATGCTGAGAGAGGTTAGTACTTTCACAGGACTATGAATTAAATAATAATTTAGATAAATTAAGAGATTTTACTAATTTTTCTGATAGTGGTGGATATAATTTCAATTTGCTTTAGCTTTGAGCTAGCAGAAGGTATTTAAAAAATTTCACCTGCTTATATAATTCTTAGTTATTGAAAGCTTGAAACTCAACATGTTGCACACATGCCTATAATAAAGCATTGCCTACCTTCCCTTGCAACTAGGTATGGACAGACAAGACAATGGAAAAGAAACTCAGTTACAAAATAACATATTATTTTATTTACACAATGTATTTCTTATTAAACACACATTAACACTATTAATATTCATTCTATACTATAAAAATCTTAATTAGACTCAAAATGAAAAAGGCAGCCAAAATGTATATAGCAATATTATTAATATACTAAGAAAGGTTGAGCTTTATTATTGACAGTTAAGACACCTGTACCTGAAATTGCTATTCTGGGATGGTTTTCATTCACAACAATCAATTGCCAAAAAATCATTAATTATCATTTTTATTATAATTAAAAGTTATAGTTTTTTATGCTCAAGGTAAGTACTCCATTTGAATCACAGTTCCCCTTCTGGCTTTTTTTTTGTGGCTAGTGGAGATAAAAGTCTCAGACTTTGATGATTGGGCTGCATCTAAACCTTAGCCCTCAGATCTCATCCTTCTGAGTACTAGGATTATAGGTGTCAGCTTTCTTTGCCCCCTGTATAGAGTGTTTTCTTACATCAAACCTCCCCTCATATCAATAATAGGATTAGCCCTTAGATTTGATTTACCTTTAAAAAACTTGTCGTTCAGTTGGCTCTAATGCAATGAATTTATGAGTCTTGCTGTGTAAATGGAAAATAAAACCTTTTCTTGTAGGCTAGTAAAACCCATTCACTTTTTTTGTGTGTAAAAATACTGTATAGAGGGGTTACAGTTATGAGCAAGGTAATGAGTACATTTCTTATCAAGCATTGTTGCCTCTTCTTTGTTTCCCCTTACCATCCCTTCCCATCTCTCCCCTCCCCTCCCAAAAATTCCCCCTCCCCCGCTAAAACTGTAAATTCGTTTTTCTACATAAAGTCTTCTACATCTCATTGTTGCAATGAGTTCACCTGTATCTCTATTAAACAATTTGTTTTTGCCCTTCCCCTCCACAAATTATACAAACATCAAATACAGTGAAAACAGGGGTTATACCTTGGAGAAGGAACATACAAAGCAACAAAGAAATCTGCTTCTACTTTTCTCTCTATTTCTATGATATTTTCTGTTTTTCATTTAATTTTATTACCAAGGTTGATATTTTCTTAAATGTTCTTTTTTAGTCTTTGGCTATGAGGAAGGTCTAGTTTTTAGCTACTGGTTGCCATTTTAATTATATCCTTTCTAATGTTCTAATATAATTATTTGCTACCCATAAGTGTCTACAGCTAACCTTTATTTGTCAACTGCTGTGATGATTTTCTAAGTTTAGTCTTTTTTCATTCTTTATAATTTGCCTCCCATTTTCATGTGCAGAATTTCTGCTTTCCCAAACTAGTCAACCCTATCACATAGCATGGAATAATTATGGTTCCACCTTTGCTCACAATTTTCTTTTGACTTGGATTTAAGTGTACAGTATTATTTCCACACACTGTATAATGTTCCAATCTCTACTGATTGTTGGGACTGATGTGTTCTGATCCCTGACCACCACCCCCCCCCCCTTCCATGAAGCATCATGCTTGACTGTTTCCATCCATGGGAAGTTTTGCTACCTTGCTTGGTTTTCTGCATCCAAAAACAAAAACAAAAACAAAAAAACTCATAGGTTATTTGAAGTTTGAAAGATTTATTCTAATCATGATGGTACGGTGGATTTTATGTAATTTGTATTGTTCCTTTCTTATTTATTTATTGTGTTTGAAAGAGATATTGAATAAATGAGTTTAAAATCTATTGCTCCCTCAGCTACTGAGAACTCCCACCACCTTCCCAGGTGCACTTGCTCTCAGAGACTTGAGGAAGATAGGAAAGGCAGAAAGAAATTCAATTGCTCTTCTCTTCTTTTTTTTTTTTTTTTTTTTTTTTTTTTTTTTTTTTTTTTGTCATAGGGCTTGAACTCTGGGCTTGGGTGTTGTCCCTGAGTTCTTCAGCTCAAGGCTAGCACTCTGCCACTTTGAGCCTCAGTGCCACTCCCAGGTTTCTCATGTATATAATTGGACTTTCCTACCCAGGCAGGCTTTGAACAGAGATCCTCATATCTCACCTCCTGAGTAGTTAGGATTACAGACAAGAGATACAGTTACCTGATCTCTGTTCCATCTTTTTCTTTCATTTTTTTTTACAATCTTGCATTTTTTTTTATTGTGACAATACCGTATAAAGGGGTTACAATTACATGGGCAAAATAATGATTACATTTCTTATCAAGCATTGTTCCATCTTTTTCATCAAATAATCCATTCATTTTTATGTTCAAGCTCCTAGACTAAGGGAATGTATTAATCTCCTATTGAGAGAGGAATAAACTACTTTGGATTGGATGTGAAAATTTTCTCATGCCCAAGAAGAGAAAGAATAAAAATTAAAATAGAAATGCTTTATTTGATATTAAATATAAAGTTTCATAAAGACATACAGGATATATGTGTGTGTTGATAAAGCCGTTTTGTTTCCTTCTTATTTATTTATTTTGTGGGAATAAGGTAGTAAATTTCTCTGAACATTCTCAAAAAGGTGCATACTTTGTGTAATTTAATCCTTTAATTTTTGTCTTAAAGCATTGATAGAATGATTTTAATTACTTGATAATCCTTCAGACAAATTAGAAACACAATGTACTGCTCTGCATTGTTGCATAAAACAATTCCCAGTTCATAACAAAATAAACCAAGAGATTATGCACTGAAACTGGGTGTTTCTAAGAATATACAGAACTATTTACCTGTGGGAAGGAATAAAGGGACCTATCAAAGAGTACTCCAGGGAATGACAGGAAGAGGAAGCCTTCACAGCCAATAAACAAACTCGGTCTTTGTTGAAACACATTGTCCAGCACAACTGTGAATTTTACTGCAAGTAAACAACCCAGAACATACATGACCTACAAGAAAGAAAGCCAGGAAAATAATTACCCATATCTAGTTTTCTCCCTGTTCCTCATATTATACAACCCAAACCAAAACCCAGAGGACAAAACTGAATATTGATGTTCATACAATGTCTTTAGATAAAAAGTTGATATTGGAAAGAAAGAAAGAAAAAAAAAAACATCCAGGACATCTGCACAGATGTTCATTGTTAGGGAAAAATTTATTGTGAAACTCCCAACATCAAATATAGTAAAAGTGTTTGTAGAGTAAAATGTGGCAGTAAAGCAAAATTTGTATTTTCCCATGTTGTCCCAATAAATATTACCATCAGATCTACTTTACATATTCATTCTTTCAGTTTTGCATGGCCTCTACCAATATTTCCTTAAATTTATGACTGGAGACAATATGCTCATTTGCAAGCTAATAGGACTGTGATAGGCAATCGATGGATAGAAATAGAAAATGAAATTCTTTGCAATAACAATGCACAAAAAACAGTTCCAAATTTCCTATTTTACTTTGAAGAGAATAGCTTCAAAGACATAATATATTTTAGATTTTGTTTTGCCAGTTATTGTGGCAAAAAGGAAAAACATTGCTTTCTAACTAACTTTTACTCTGAAAATAAAGTTGAGAATGTGGTATTTTATGACATACATGTAAATCCTTTATAATCTTAGCTGCAGCATTTCTAATTATTTGGAGCAATTTGCCATTCATCAATGATTAGGAATATAGTGTAAAATTTATTAGTAAAACATGAAAAATAATTGACAGAGAAATTGTGCTTATTGTCTGGATTTAAATGCTTGCATTATTCTATTTCATGACCAGATCTAACAATTAACCTGTCTGATATAAGTATACCACTTGTAATTATTTGGTGTTCCTATTTTATGTTTGACTTTTACATTTATAATATTTGTATAAATCAAATTTATTAGTGATAGACATGACTTGTCTTCTCATAAACATTTCAGAGTTGATAGGCATAAACTTACTCAAAATCTGGAAATCAATGTGTACATTTAGAAATTGGGAGACAATTTAATGATTGAGAGACAATCAAATGGGGTTCTTGAACTGCTGAAATAGAGTGTGCTTGGGGTGGATTTATACTTCTTTGCTCTTTTGAGGCCATGTGTAAACATATTTCCTCTCCATAATTATACCCTTAAAGAAAGCAGAGTCTGATCAGACGATAACATTGCTGATCCTTACCTCAATTGCTATATATACTGTATGTTATAATATGGTGCTCCTATTGACTCTCTTACATCCCTATATAAATACTTCCATTTGAAAAATAAATATAAAACAATGACTATAATGGAAAAGGACATGTTCAGGCTATTATTTGTCTAGTGAATCCATTTCAACAGCATTGTGTCATGATTAACTGTTATATCATGTTATGCAACTGCTAAAAGGATAAAATCTTAGAATGTCCATTTAAGGAATACTCCACTGACACAAATTTTGAAAGCTATTTTTCATTTTCAGAATCGAATATTCTGTGTGTGTGTGTGTGTGTGTGTGTGTGTGTGTGTGTGTGTGTGTGTGTGTCCTGTGCACCAGTCATCAGGATTTTTAAACCCTTCCTTCATCCTTTAAGATTTTAAAATGTAAAAAGAGTAATTTAGCTTTATATCTTCCACATTTTATTACAAATTTTAGATTCTTTACTCCATGTAGAGGCATCATAACAAAGGTTTCCTAACATATCTGATTTAACTATAGAACCAAAATATGCCAAAATATTTTGTTATATGTAGAAAAACTGAAGAGAATGAAGTTATTAATATGTTATATGCTTGTATATGATAGATAATGATGATGATGGACAGATATATGACTGATAGTGAGATTAGAGGTAGAGATAGATAGATAGATAGATAGATAGATAGATAGATAGATAGATAGATAGATAGATAGATAGATAGATAGATAGATAGATAGATAGATAGATAGATAACTTGGTTTATCTTTGAGGAAATCTGTTAGAGGATGGCAGACTCTGCTATGGTAGTAGGGTAGGGTGTTAATGGGCACTCTGTATAATTGTTTCTGCCATATTATCACTTTTGTGGTCATAGTCAACTGTGGACTGTTACCTCTGGTTTCTGTACTCTGTCAACACTCCATGAGATCTCACAATATGTAAAGATTGTAGACATATAAACTTCCACAGGCTTTGGGCCAGGGAAGAGTATGATTCAAGGTAATTACTTTGAGTATTTCCTCACTTCTCATTAGTCATCAGAACCTGAGAGCTCATTGTTCTCTCCCAAAGGCTTTTTAAGGAATTCAGACTAGTCAATGTTATGGATTGGTCATTAAGAAACTAAAGTGTTGTTTTCAAGTAAGAATCCTATTTGTGAATGCAAGCAGTTCATGAGTGGTAAAAATATTCCAGCCTTGGCCCTGAGGATGCTTGGTATGACAAGTATATCAGTGGAATAGATTTAAGGTTGAATAAAAACTTGAAATATACTAAATTATATGAATTTCTTTCCAAATCTTCTTTTTACTTCTAGGAAAACAATCTAATGACACGATGAGCTATGAGCATGTAAGAGAAGAACCAAGATTGAGCCACTGTTGTAATCAACCTGGTAACATGACATTAACTGGTAGATAGTTTTAAATTAAGGCAGCACTCAGCTTATAGCTAAGAAACAAAAGCAACAAATAAGATCACCCAGTAAAAATCAGAAACATCAAAGAAAGTAAAAATTACAGATATTGGAAAACTTAAAGGGCTTTGGAAGAAATGAGCTAAAAATAAAACGTCAGAAAGAACTAGAACAAAGTATACAAATTGAAGATATTAGTAAAATTGAAAAAAGTCAAGTTGCTGAAACAATCAAGTGTTCAAATAAATGAAAAAAGTATACAAATTGAAGATATTAGTAAAATTGAAAAAAGTCAAGTTGTTGAAACAATCAAGTGTTCAAATAAATGAAAAAAGATTCCTTTCTAATAAGAAATGTTTTATTAGTGGCTTGGGTTAGTAACAATTTGCATACTGAGAACAAAGGAGGATATTCTTAGGAGAGGATAATGATGGCCTAATAGCTATGTTCATATGATCATATTAAAATATGTTTATCAAAAGTAATGTCTTTTTTAAACAATGTAGGCTTTTATTGATGTTTTCTGTTGGTAGTGATCCTGTTTTATATTTATTGCAAGAGGTATGTCAGCAGGGTTACAGTTACACAAGTAAAGGAATGAGTATACTGTTCGCAGTTCTTTTTTTTTTTTTTTTTTTTTTTCTCCTTTGGTTTATTCTCCATTGTCACTGTTTTCTGTTTTGGTTTGGTTTTTGTAAGGTAATGACTACACTGTTTGCAGTTCTTTCTTTTTTTCTTGTTTCTCCTTTGGTTTATTCTCCATTGCCACTGTTGTTTGTTGGTTTTAACTTTTTTATTGTGAAAATACAGTACAGAGGAGTTACAATTACATGGGCAAGATAATGAGTACATTTCTTATCATGCATTGTTGCCTCCTACTTGGTTTCCCTTTCCCATCCCTTCCCATTTCCTCCCCCTTCCCACTTCCCTTCCCCCCAAAGTTGTAAAGTTCATTTTTCGTCATAACGTCTTGTACATCTCATTGTTGCAATGGATCAACAACAAATTCTCAAAGAAACAACTGACCAATAAATAAGTGGGCTAAAGACTTAAAGAGGCACTTCTCTGAAGCGGAAATAAGGATGGCCAATAGACACATGAAGAAATGCTCAACCTCCTTAGCCATAAAGAAATGAAAATCAAAACAATATTGAGATACCACCTCACCCCAGTTAGAATGGCTATAATCAAGAACTCTAATAACAACAGATACTGGAGGGGATGTGGATAGAAGGAAACCTTACTGCATTGTTGGTGGAGTGTAAACTTGTTCAACAACTTTGGAAAGTAGTATGAAGTTTCTTCAAAAGACTCCATATGTGGAGTTCTCCCATGACCCAGCAATCCCACTTTTGGGCATTTACCCAAATGATCACAAATAAGACCAATTATGTTTATTGCAGCATTATTTACCATGGCTAAGATATGGAAACAACCCAGATGCCCCTCAGTAGATGAGGGATCAAGAAAATGAAATTCTATGCCTCCATCAGAAAGAATGACATTGCCCCATTTGTTAGGAAATGGAAAGACTTGCTTGTTTGTTTCCTTTTAAATTTTATTTCTGTTCCCTTTGTCTTATATATGGTTATCTGATTTGAGGAATGGGAATCACAGAAATGTTGGACAAAGTGTGTATCAATGCAATAGTGATACTCACTAGACACTATGTTGGAATTGAACTCTGCAACTTGGAGGTGAGGAGGGTCAGGAGGGGAAAAAAAGTAGGAGAAGATGAAGGAAAGGATAACACTGTTCAAAAAGAAATGTACACATTACCTAAGCTAAGTTATGTAATTGTAATCCCTCTACCCATCACTTTTACAAAAAGAATTAAATTTAATTTAAAAAACAACAATATGGGCTTAACAGAAATGTAAATTTCTTTGTTGTTGTTTTTTGCTTTTCTTTTTGGTGGTTCTGAGGATTGTATTTGGAGCCTAGCACTTAATTTTAAGCATTCCTTTTGAATTTTAGTTATTTTGTCAGGTAATATCTTAAATTTTTTTGCCCCAAACTACCCTGAGACCAAAATCCTCTCAACTAGCTGTATATCTTGCCTAGTTTAGATGATGGAAATGTATCACGGATGCTCAGGTGTTTTTTTTTGATGATATAAGGATTCACTAACTTTTTGCTTGGGTAGCCACAGACCTCAATCCTTCCAACTTCTGCCTCCCAAGTAGCTAAGATTATAAGCCATAATACCTGTCTTCATTTTAAAATTTTCTATTTCTATTTCCAGGGGTTCATGTTTGTAATCCTAGCTGCTCAGGTTGTTAAGACCTAAGACATACAATTTGAAGACAGGCTGAACAGACAGTTGACACTCTATTTCTAGTTAACCAGCAAAATGTGCCAGTTCAGGCATGACTCAATTAGTATAGCACCAGACATTAGCATCAAGGTAAACAAAAGCCTAAGAGATTAAGTTTGAACCTTGAAACCAGAAAAGAGAGAGCAAAAGAAAGAAAGTCAGAGAGAGAGAGAGAGAGTTAGAGAGTGGGAGAGATAAAGGGGAGGAGATGTAGGGAGAGAAAGGGAAAGGAGGAGGGAGGGAGGAAGGAAGGAAGGAAGAGAGGGAGGGAGGGAGGGAAGGAGGGAGGGAGAGAGAGAATAAGGGAGTAGTGCATATTTTATTTCTTAAGTGGCATCTAAGTTCTAAAGATATGATGATGACCATTCTGAATGGAGTGAAATGGAATCTTAATATTGCTTTTATTTGCTTTTTTTTTTTTTTTTAACCTTTCTTGGTACTAGTCCTGTGGATTAAAGTTAGGGCTTAAGCACTGTCCCTGGGCTTTTGTGCTCAAAGATAGTGTTCTACTACTTGAGCCACAGTTTCATTTATGACTTTTTTTGTTAGTTTATTGGAGATAAGAGACTCACTGGCAAGGTGGAGTTGTGGTTCATGTGGTAAAGCACCAAACTCATGAGTGAAAGCAAGATCAGATACTGAGTTTCTGTCCTGGTCTGGGCCACCAAAAGCAAAAACAAAACAAAAACCAAAAAACATCTTAGCATCTTGTGTATCTAGGAGTACAGGTGTAAGCATGACACAGGCACCCAGTGATTTACTATTTCTTTCATTTTATTTTATTGTAAAGATAATATATAGAGGTCACAGTTACATAACTAAGGTAATGAGTACACTTCTTTTTGGACAGTGTCACCCCCTCCCTCATTTTTCTACCCCTACCAATTCTTCTCCCCCTCCAAGTCGTAAAGTTCATTTCCAACATAGTGTCTAGTGAGTATTGTTATTACATTGGTTCATCCTTTGTCCTATCATTTCTGTGATTTCCCCCTCTTCCCCCAATCAGATAAACTTATATACAAGACATAGGGTACAAAAATCAAAAACAGTGACAACAGGGAATAAACCAAAGGTGTGGGGGTGGGGAGAGGGGGAAGAGAAAGAGAAAAGAAATAATTGCAAGCAGTACAATAAAAAGTCTTCTTGCTTCCATTTCTTGGAGTTCATCTCTATAAACATCATTTTACATGGTCATATGCACATATTTTGAGCCATTGTAATCCTTTGCTAAGAATATCCTAGAAATAGTCTAGTTATTACAAATGAGGGATAACATGAGGTTTATATTTCTTTGAGTCTGGTTTGATTTGTTTAATATAATTTTTCCCCATTCTTTTCCATTTCCTTACAAATGGCACAATGCCATTCTTTATGATGGAAGCATAGAATTCCACTGTGTGTATATGTGTGTTTCACATTTTCTTGACCTAGTCATCTACTGAGGGTCATCTCAGTCTGGATTCCATGTCTTAGCTATGGTATAGCAAAGGATGTTGGATATTTCAAGTGTTTATTTGCCATTTGCGCTGTTGAAAATTAGCTGTTCAATTTTCTTGTCTATATATTTATTGCACTATTTGGTTTTTGGTATATAATGTTTTGAGTTCTTTATTTCTGGACTTAAATGCCTTTTCATACAAATAATTTGCAAAGATATTCTCCCATTCTGTGGGCTTTCTGTTCGCTTTGGTAATTATTTCTTTTGATGTACAGAAGCTTTTAAGGTTGATGTGACATCATTTGTCGATTATTGTTCACTTACTTCCTGAGCTATTACTGTCCTGTTCAGAGAGTCATTGTTTATAGAGTAGATCTTGAAGTGCTTTTCTTTTTTTTTCCTCTAGTAGTTTTCAAGAGTTTCAGGTCTTACATTAATGTCTTTGATCCATGTTGAACTGACTTCTTTTTTAATAGAAGGTGATAGATAAGAATCTAGTTTTAGGCTACTTATGATACCCAGTTTTTCAAGCACCATTTGTTAAAGAGGCTGTTGTTTTTCCAGTTTATGATTTTTTTGTGCCTTTGTTGAGAATCAAATGACAGTAGCTGCATGGGCTAATTTCTGAACCTTGTGTTCTGTTGTTCTGTTTAAGCAGTCTGCATATATATTTTCCTGTCAGTACCATGATGAGTTTTTGTTGTTGTTGTTGTTTTGTTCTATAGTTTGGCTGCATACTTTATAAAGTATTTTTTCCCTCTTTAAAAGTCAAATATATTCAAAGAAAATAAAATAAAGTTTTTTTTTTTCAAAATTGTTCTTTCTATATACATGACCTTTTGTGTCTCTATAAGAGTTTTGGTGTTGTTTCTTTATCTCTTCTGTCAATTGTTCTTTTTCTTATTAGTAGGTCTCCTGATCCTATCTAATGCCACTGAAATAATGCTCTGTAATTTCTGTCTCTCAGAAGAAAATCTACATTATATTCTTTCATTTATTTCCAACATTTGAAAGAAATATCTCTCTTGGTTTATCTCAATTTGTTGTCTCTCCTCAACTCTCCCTATGTATCTCAATTTCAGTAGAATTAATAATAAACATCTGTATTGGATTTTTCATCATGACCTAGATTTGTGGTATTTTCTTCATAAAAAATCTCTCTTCTTCATATACTATTTAACTATAAACTTCTTGAAGACAATTTCACTTTTCTGTTCTTTTAATATATTTTCATGTAATATTTTATATCATATTTTTAATTTACTATTTTATATAATATTTCTAACCTATTCTAAAATTTTGTTTATATAAAAGTTTATGTAATTTTATATACTATGAAATATAAAATATACTATATATTTTATATAATACAATTTTATATAGTATTTTATATATTTCTAATTATTTCTAAAATTCTGACTTTTGTTCTATTTTTATTTCTCACTTAGTTTTTCTACATCTTAAATCTTAGTGTTCCCATGTTATGTTCATGTGTCAATCTATTTTTTTTAATTTCCTGACCAAATCACATCAATTAACCTGGTTTTAAATGTCAACAAGGTGATTACATTTAAAGTTTTAGTTCCTGCCATATGCTATTTTAAATTCCCTGTATTGTCTTGATGGCCTTAAAAACAAATTTTCATTTCTTGATACTGTGTAATACACTTAAACTGTATGTTTCCATCCTGACAGCTGTGAAGTTTGCTCCTGGTACAACAACCTAGCAAGTTCAATGCACAGGGATGTATAAGATGAGGCAGTGCCTCAGGAATCTCCCTCTTTTCCGTGAACCATCCAAAGCTCTCTCTAATTTAAAGGTGAAAAAATATTGAAAGGATATCTGTTATCCTTCAAATGATACTTAAGTTATTTAGAAATTTTAGGGTTCTTAGTCCTTGTCTGTTACGAACTTCCTTTCCTTAGAATCTTTTTGATAACTAAGTACATCATCAACCATCAAGTAAGTGCAGATAGAGAATTGCCTGGTCTGTAGCTTCCATTCATCATTTCAAGTACAAGCATAACTGCTCACTACATCTTGTTAATACTTTCCTCTTAACATTCTAATTTCAATCCAGCTAATAAACATTTGTTTATATAGATATATATATCATCAAGTATCTTCTTTCTCTCACTGCTCTTCCTTGTTACCATGCCTTTATTACTGTCAGAGTTTTCAAAAATGTCCTTATTAAAATGCAAACACTGTGTGCAGTGTTTCATGCCTATAACCCCATCTATTTGGAAAATGGAGATCTGGAGTACTGCAATTGAAGGCCAACCCAGGCATAAAGCTACATAGGAAGAATAAATAGACCATTTAATTAAGCTTAAACCAGACCTAAAATAAATCTGAAAATAGCTATAACAAAGGGTTTAGGGGTTTAGATGGGTCTGCACAGTGTCTGTCCTACTCACAGAAGGCTCTGTAATTCCCAGCATCAAAATCGAATTACATCCAGATTTCTCAGTTGTTCATTATGCCTCCTAAATATGTAACACAAATGATCTATATGTCCAGTACAAGGTTAAGAAGTACTTGAACAACAGATGTATAACTTTCCCCACATTTTCAAAAAGTCCCTCACTTTTTTAAATTTCCTTTTAATTTAGTTGTACAATTGTGATAAGGTTTTCACTTACAATTTTGTATTATAATTGTTATTGTGTATTACCCAGATATACATCATAATGAGGATCATCTTTGTGGATACTGTCTTATTTCTTTTTATGCACAATAATCTGTTGTCTAAATACATTAGTTTGACCTAGATCCCTGTGGCTCATACTTGTAATCATTCCTATTCAACAGACTGGGATCTGGAGAATCATAGTTAGAAGTCAGTGCAGGCAGAAAAGTCCATGCAAAATAATCAGCATATGGCCGGTCTGGAGGTATGGCCAAAGTAGTAGACTGCCAGATGAACAACAAAGCCAATTGAACAAGCATGAGACCATGACTTTAAACTCTGGTATCAGCAAAGCAATCAATGAGTCAGCTAGCCAGATAAATTATGAATTACAAGAGAAGAATTAAAGATCTTTGTGAACGGTAGAAAATTCTAGACTCAGAGACCAGGCGGGAAGCTACTAGAAGAACTTCTGGCAAAAGTTCTTGAACAAACATCAAAAGCCATGCATCTCATTTCATCATCCATATTTTACTGTTGTCTTTTTTTCTGCTATAGAAGAAATGTTATCATAAATTGTCTCATAAATTTAAAGGAATGATATCATTATCTTTGGGAAATTGACTCTAGTAAATTCCATTGTCCTGGTTGTCATCCTATGATAGGTTTAAATTCTGAGAAAATACCATATTTTCTAATGTTATATATCTTAGCAACCAAATGAGTGGTGTAGAAAGAAATCATCACTCCTGTCAGAAGTCTGACTCATCTTTTTTTCATAGCACAGCAGGTAGGAAAAGGTTGGGCTGACAATTGCTGTGTCATAAGCATTAAGAAGAAAAAATGCAAAGGAACAATAGAAAGGAAATGCTTGGGGTTTAAAATGTTCAATACTGAGAGCCTAAATCACAAAGCAATTTTATAGTAGTCTGTTCTTGAAATTTCATCATATAATAATTAGAAAACCCAAGTATTTACCTATGGATTGGCAGAAAAGTGTGCCTAAGTGTGATATTCCTGAGTACTCTTCTTAATCTCCTCACATTGCTCATAAGGAGTTCATGTATATTACTTACTTGAATTTCAATAGGGAAGGCATCTGGTTCTATTGTACTAGGTATGCCAGATTTAAATGTTATCTGAAAGCACTTATGCAAATAAATACTGCTTAAGTTTCTAAATAAAATGGTAACTAGTAATTTTTTTTTGCCTGGCCACACCACTTTTTATATATGCAATTGGTTACTGGTGCAGAGCCAAATTTAAAAATTCCTCCATTTAAATCAAGAATTATTCATTTTATATTGTACTATATTATACAGCTGATCATTTAAAGGTGAATATCAGTTGCTTATAAACAATATACTAGTTCACTGAATCCATTTATGTGTAGAAGAATTATGACCAGGATAGTAATTTCTCCTTATTTTTCTAATCTTTCCTACTACAACCTCAAGAACATTTTGATAACGTTTCACAGGTGAAAACAGAGTCCAGTAAGTGTTAATTTCATTTTTTTGTTTGATCTCTATATGAGCTTAGGATATTTCTTTTTACTTTTACTGTTTGTCTTATGTTCATTGCCTTAATCTGTTCTAAATATTTCACAACCAAAATACCATGCTTGATAATGTACATTCAATAATTTAAGAGTATTTTTATGTTTCTTTCATTTTAGTCTGATTAATTAGACTTCATTTGATGAGAATTCAATGATTATGTCTCTATTTTTTATTGAGAGTATTTTCCTACTTCTTTTTTAATTTTTTATTTATTTATTTTATTGTGAGAATACTCTACAGAGGAGTTACAATTACATGGGCAAGATAACGAGTACATTTCTTATCAAGCATTGTTTCCCCTTCACATCCCTTCCCATACTCCCCCTTCACCCCACCAGATCCTCTCCCCAACTTCCACAAAGGTGTAAAGTTAGTTTTTCTACATAATGGCTTGTATATCTCATTGTTGCAATGGTCCACTTGTATCTCTAGTTAAATGATTTGTTTTTTCCCTTCTCCTCTACAAATTATACCAACATCAAATACAGTGAAAGCATGGGTTATACCATGGGGAGGGACAGACAAAGCAACAGAGAAATCATCTTATAAATATGTTAGAAACAATGGCATGAAAAGAAAAAAAAACATTTTAATACTTATCTTGAGGTTCATTCCCCTAACATGAACTTATCTGACCTTTTCTTGTTTTTTTTTTTTTTTTTTTTTTTTTTTTGTCGGCCTTAGCGCTTGAACTCTGGGCCTGAGTGTTGTCCCTCAGCTTTTCAGCTCAAGGCTAGTGCTCTACCACTTGAGCTACAGCGCCACCTCCGTTATCTGACCTTTCTGTTTGACTCAAACATATACAAGTTATTGCAAATAAGGGAAACCATGGGACCTATGTTTCTTTGGGCCTGGCTTACTTCACTTAATATAATTTTTTCCAAGTCTTTCCAGTTCCTAACAAATGGGACAATGTCATTCTTTCTGATGGAGGCATAGAATTCCATTGTGTATATATACCACATTTTCTTGATCCATTCATCTACTGAGGGGCATCTGGGTTGGTTCCATAACTTTGCTATGGTAAATAATGCTCTAACAAACATAGTCGTGCTGGTAGCTTTAGTGTGGTCTTTTTTGTGATTATTTGGGTAAATGCCCAAAAGTGGGATTGCTGGGTCATAGGGGAGCTTTATGTGGAGTTTTTGAGAAACCTCCATACTACTTTCCAAAGAGGTTGAACAAGTTTACACTCCCACTAACAATGCAGTAAGGTTCCCTTCTGTCTACTTCCCCTCCAGCATCTATTGTTATTAGAGTTCTTGATTATAGCCATTCTAACTGGGGTGAGGTGGTATCTCAGTGTTGTTTTGATTTGCATTTCTTTTATGGCTAGGGATGTTGAGCATTTCTTCATGTGTCTATTGGCCATCCTTCTTTCCCTTTCAGAGAACTTTCTCTTTAAGCCTTTAGCCCACTTATTTATCGGGCAGTTGTTTCTTTGAGGATTTGTTTTGGGGGGATTTAATTTTTTAAGTTCCAGGTATATTTTAGATATAAGACCCTTGTCTGTTTTATGGCTAGTGAAGATCTTCTCCCAATCCATGGGCTTACTATTGATCTTGCGAGCTATGTCCTTTGCCATGCAGAAGCTCTGCAATTTCATGCAATCTCATTTGTCCAAACTTTCTTTGATTTTTGTGTTTTGGGTCTCTATTAAGAAAATTTCGATGAAGGGTAAACAAAGGAGGAGGCTGCAATGCTTGGTAAGAAATGTATGCATTATCCTGCCCATGTAATTGTAACTCCTTTGTACAGTATGTTCACAAATAAAATTAAATTAAATTTAAAAAAAAAAAAAAGAAAATTTCGACCTGTGCCAAGGAGACTTAGGGTTTCTCCTATTCCATCCTATAATGTTTTCAGAGTGTCTGCTTTGACTCCGAGGTCTTTGATCCATTTAGAGTTGATTCTGGTGCAGGGTTATATATAAGGATCTAGCTTTAATTTTCTACAGGTGTTTAACGAATTTTGCCAGCACTATTTACTGAAGAGGCTTTCTTTCTTCCATTCTTTTTTTTTTTTTTAGCTCCCTTATCGAAGGCTATGGGTCTTTAGGTTCATTTCTGGGTACCGAGCTGTTTTGATTACTGGCTTTGTAGTAGAGTTTGAAATTTAGTATTGATATTCCTCCAGCACTGTTCTTTCTGTTAAGGATCATTTTTGCTATTTGGGGTCTTGTATTGTTCCATATGAATTTTTGGATTTCCTCTTCGATTTCCTTGAAGAATGAGGTTGGAATATTGATAGGTATTGCATTGAATTTGTAGATAGCCTTGGGAAGTATTGCCATTTTCATGATGTTGATCTTTCCAATCCAGGAACATGGGAGTTTTTGCCACTTTCTACATTCTGTTTTCACATTTCTCAGGAGACACAATTAAACCAAGAAGAGCCTGGAATGATGTATGTCATGCCCTAAAGACAAACAACTATCAACCAAGAATACTGTACCCAGCTAAACGCTCCTTCATAACCGAAGGTCAAATAAAAACTTTCCATAGCAAAGAAAAATTGAAACAATATATCTCCACCAAATCCGCCCTACAAAAGATACTTAATGATGTCCTACACATAGAAAAACAACAAGATCACAATAAAGGCCAAGAAACCGCACCCAAACTGAGAATCCATGAATCATAGGAAGAACCCAGTTGCTGTAGCCCCCAAGAAGGTGGATAAAATGGCAGGAACTCCCAAATACCACTCAGTCCTATCTCTTTTTTTTTTTTGAGGGGGGGTCCGGTCATGGGGCCTGAACTCTGGGCCTGGGCGCTGTCCCTCAGCTCTTCAGCTCAAGGCTAGAATTCTACCACTTGAGCCACAGTGCCATTTCTGGCTTTTTTTTCTTTTTGCTTATGTGGTGCTGGGGAATCGAACCCAGGGCCTCATGCATGCAAGGCAAGCCCTCTACCACTTAGCTACCTTCCCAGCCCCTCAGTCCTATCTCTTAACATTAAGGGGCTTAACCTTCCAATTAAGCGACATAGACTGTCTAGATGGATTAAAAAGCAAGATCCGTCTATCTGCTGCCATTAGGAGTCACACCTTGCCCATAAAAACAAACACATTTTGAATGTGAAAGGCTGGAACAAAATCTACCAAGAAAACAGCCCCTATAAAAAGGCAGGATTTGCAGATAAATAGATAGGATTTGCAGATAAAATAGACTTCAAATTAAAATTGGTTACAAGAGATAAAGAAGGTCACTACATACTAATTAAGGGATCTTTCCTTCAGGAGGATATTACAATTCTAAATATCTATTCGCCAAACAATGGTGCACCAAAATTTATCCAAGAAACACTACTTTCCCTCAAATCCCACACAGATCCAAAGACATTAATTGTTGGGGATTTTAACACACCACTCTCCCCACTAGATAGATCAACTTGGCAAAAACTCAACAGAGAAATCACAGACCTAAACAACTGCATAGATCAACTAGATTTAACAGACATCTACTGAATATTTCACCCAGCAGCATCAGAATACACATTCTTCTCAGCAGCACATGGAACATTTTCCAAAATAGACCACATTTTAGGGCACAAAGCAAACTTGTCCAAATTCAGAAACATGGAAGTTATACTTTGCATTCTCTCAGACCACAAGAGAATAAAATTAGAACTCAACATCAAAAGGCACCAGAAAAAGTCCTGTAACACACGGAGCCTGAACAACACTCTGCTGAATCATGAGTGGGTCATGGAAGAGATTAGAAAGGAAACTCAAATGTTCATGCTATTCAACAAAAATGAGCACACAAACTACCAGCTCCTCTGGGACACAGCAAAGGCAGTACTCAGAGGCAAGTTTATAGCTCTGAATTCCTACATCAATAAATTGGAGAAATCTGAAACCAACAATTTAATGAGACATCTGAGCCTCCTTGAAAAAGAGCAGCAAGATAAATTCCAATCCAGTAGACAGAAAGAAATAATTAAAATAAATCAGAATTAAATGAATTAGCATCCAAAAAAAACATAGAAAGAATAAACAAAACAAAGAGTTGTTTCTTTGAAAAAGTTAACAAAATTGACAGACCCTTAGCAAATCTTATCAGAAAAAGAAGAGAACACACTCAAATAAATAAACTCAGAGATGAGAATGGAAACATCACCACAGAAACAACCAAGATTTAGAACATTATAAGGGAATACTTCTCAAACCTTTATGCTAATAATTTTGAGAACTTGGTAGAAATGGACCTTTTCCTAGCAAATATCGACATGCCAAATCTAAACCACGATGAGTTAAACCATCCTAACAGGCCCATATCAAGCACTGAAATATAAACAGCAAAATGAGACCTCCTATTTACGAAAAGCCCAGGACCAGATGGTTTTACAGCAGAATTCTACAAGGCCTTCAAAGCAGAACTCACACCAATTCTTCAACTCTTCAATGAAATTGAAAGAGAAAGTTCACTACCAAATTCATTCTATGAAGCTATATTAACCCTCATCCCAAAACCAGGCAGGAACTCATCAAAGAAAGAGAACTATAGACCCATCTCTTTGATGAACATTGATGCAAAACTTTTCAACAAAATTTTGGCCAGTCGACTTCAACAATTCATCCAAAAAATCATACACTCAATCAAACAAGATTCATTTCAGGGATGCTAATCTGGTTCAATATAAGCAAATCAATTAACATAGTTCATTACATCAATAAGAGCAAGGACAACCACATGGTTATCTCAACAGATGCAGAAAAAGCATTTGATAAGATCCAACACCCTTTATGATGAAGGTTCTGGAAAAATTAGGAATCCATTGAACATTCCTCAGTACAATAAAGGCTGTATATGACAAACCTTCAGCCAGTATTATAATGGCTGAAATGTTGAAAAACTAAAGCCATTTCCTCTATACTCAGGAATGAGACAAGGATGACCACTCTCCCCACTTCTCTTCAATGTAGTATTAGAATGCCTAGCTACAGTAACAAGACAAGATGCAAACATAGAGGAATCCAAATAGGGAAAGAAGAAGTAAAACTCTCCCTCTTTGCAGATGACATGATCTTGTATTTAAAGAATTCCATGGACTCCGCTCCCAAATTACTCAAGGTGATTCAAAACTTTGGAAAAGTAGCAGTATATAAAATTAACCCTCAAAAATCAGTGGCTTTTCTATTTACCAACAATGAGTAAAGTGGGGCTGAAATCAGGAAAGCAACTCCATTCTTAATAGCCCACAAAAAATAAAATACCTAGGAGTTAACTACAGAAGTGAAGGAACTCTATGATGAAATCTTTAAAAATCTAAAAAAGGAAATCAAAACAGAACTTATTTTCCTACTTCTTTTACATTTTTATTGTTATAATGGTAATGTACAGAAGGGTTACAGTTACTTATTTTAGGTAAAGAGTACACTACATTTCGTTTTAGACAACCTCACCCCTTCTCTTTCTTTACTTCCATATTTTTTAGTTATTTTCATCATTCTCTGAATAGCTTTCTCTATTTTGTTTATAGAAAAGTACATTAACTTTTTACTAATTTTTTTAAAAAATGATATTTTTTATAATTATATTATTTTTTGATATTCTTCTGTTGCTTTCCCAAGTAATATTCTGGTTGGGCATAAACCTCTTTAGTGATATGAATTAACCATTTAAAAACCAACTATGAACATGGGCTATCATCTCAAAGGCTCAATGATTAAAAATAAAAATATCTAATAATCTTTGAACTTGAATCATTAACAAAAGATTTTATTTTTCTGTATGGTCTTATCATTTGAAAGCTTTTTTTTTTTACTATATATTTGTGTTTGAAAATGAGTTCTTTTGTGTCTTCTTTCTTTTGTTCTATATCCTAGTTACAATACTAGTTATTACCTTTACTTAGAGATATAAAAGAAGAGTTACTAGAGGTAGAATTTAAACACACACAAAAAAATGGTCATATACCCTGTGTTCTCATAGATGGTACACAAGAAGTGTTGTACCAGACTAATGGCTTTGAACATCAACCAGGATCGTGACACACAGGAAGAATCAGATGAATTTTCTTTTGGTCTTCTTCATGCTGACTGGTCTGTCTGTACCCAAGACCTGAAAATTATGTGTGAAACTTATGTTTTACTGTGAGCAACAGGGAATAAGGGCTTACAAGTATGGACTTAAGTAAAGCCAACTGTCATTTCTAGTAATAAGACCAAGATGTATTATTTCACTTATATGGCAATAAACTTACTATCCTTTAAGTTGGGGAAATAAATAGTATCCTCTTAATACCCATCCCAGAGGGGTGAGGGTTTAGCCCAGGTGAAGGGCGCCTGCCTGGCGTGCGCAAGGCCCTGGGTTTGATTCTTAGCCCTGGAAAAAAAAAGAAAGAAAAAAAAAACCCATCCCAGAATATTTAATCACTAAATATTTGCAATTTTAATTATTACTATATCATTATTATTTTTGTTATCATCAGCATTGTAGTGATGATTACTTTAAAATTTAAGTTTACTTTAGTAGTAAAGATTTGATCCATAGATCAATTATCAGCCCATTTTTGTTATGAATTATTACAAATTGATATAATAGCGCTTATTTAAAGGTTGGTTTCTTTTTTAACAAAAGTCTGTTTTACTCACTTTATTGAGATTTGTTTCTTAAAAATTTTAATTTTTTTCTTAAATCACTAAATCTACCACTGAAATGAATCTTACTTTCTTTTCCCATGGGGGGGAAAAAGTGATATGTATTCTCTTTAATTTTCTTTCAACTATGGCTTTAGAAATAACATTTTGCTTATGGAAACATTAATGTTCTTTCCGAAAGTGTCTTGAAGTATACTAAAAACACCTCTCAGCCTTAATTATATAATTTCTAGTGATGTATAAAACAATTTTTTAGCCGTCCCTGAACTTTCTGGATGAGCATTGGGAAGACGCCAACTGATTCTTCTAGTGCCAATATTTCCCTCTGGTCCATAAATTTACTACTATATCATCTGCCACCATTTATATTATCACACCCATCTAAGATGTAGTCTGTTGCTGTAATACTCCATCTAGTCTACACACTCCCAATGTAGCTTGATGTACAGCATTTTCACATTTATTTTTCTATTATTTTCTTTAGATTGTGACTAGATAAATAGGTATAAATACTAGATGTGCTTATACATCTATGTGTATCTAGATAAATAGTAGACTATGACTTCTTATATCATCAGAACAGTCAATCCCAGTTTGTTGATAGCAATGTTGTAAATGCCTTAGACATTATTTCTAGGTTTCAGTCTAGCATATAGTTCTAATTGTATCGGTGAGCAATTGAGACACAGAGAAATTGAGTTGCTTTTGCAATTAGTAAACTACAAATCTAAGACACATTCAGGTTTTTATTTCAAATGCAGATTTTATGTGCATATTATAAACTCATATATTAAACTCTATGATACTAACAATCCTACTTAAATTGGATTTAAGTGATTTGCTTTTATTCCAAATTAAACCACATGAAACAATATGTCACATTAGTGCTCCCTGGAATTAGAAGCCAGGATTTTCAGTATCAGATATTTTGCCTTAAGGTGTTCTACTTCAGAAAATTATTACCAAAATTTTATGTAAATTTAATGTGATTAACTTCAACAAGAATCAATAATATTAATAAAAGTTTTTAAGTGCATGCCATCCCACAAGAAATACCTCCTAGTCTCACTGCTTAAGTGTAGCATTATCTCTTTTCAGAGTAAAGTAAAAAGTAAATTTTTGATTGAGAGCTGATTACATGGCTTATAAATTTTCTAGGCCATTGACTTCTCTTCCTACTTTCTGCTGAATGACTGTTACACAATTCTTCCTTCATTGGCAAATTTAAATTCAAAAGAACTCAAACATCTAATTCAAGAATTTAAATTTTCAATTTCTAGAAATTTTTCTAGAGAATACATTTCAATTATTTGTTAAAATAATGCTTATGGATTACCAGGGATTTTTTAATGTGCTATGTCTGCTTTTGATATAGTTATCTGGCAACTGACTCTACATTTGGTATTTGAACTTAAGTTGTATTTTTATTGTCCTTCCAATAGAAATATTGTTTACTTTTATGAATAGATATCTTCATGATTAAGCAACATTCAAGTGTCAAATTCTCTATAAATATGTTTTAATGGCAAAAGCTGTGTTCAACTGCATTTCCTTATTTACATGGTTTTACTTTAAAAGGTTGTTTTAGAAAGGATACCTTATAAAAAACAAATATTACTTAATGGTACATCTCAGTATGTACATAATTTTCACTGATTGTGCCATGATTTATACTGTATATGTAATAGCCTGAATTGAACACAGAAAGAAGGGGAAAGGTGATTAAGGCAATTAAAGGGCAATACTTATTATGATACATAAAATAAATCCACCAGTTACAAAATAATAAAAATAATAATACAAACGAAATTTTATTTAAATCCAGTACTCTTAAATATTGTTAAAATCTACTTAATAAAAAATGAATAATAGATATGTCTAGTGTACATGCTTATAATTTAACCCATATGAATTGATCATTGTAATCTTTTCTGATTTACTTTGGCTTGATGTCTCCTTTGTTTGATATGAGTGTAAGTGTTCCTCATTCTTCCCTGATCAGAAACTTCCAAACACTCCATTTGCTTGGAAAATCATTTTTAGATTCTTTCACTCTAAACCCTTATTTGTCTTTGTCTATAATGTCCATTTCTTATAGACAACAAATATGTATCTTAATTTTTGTGTGTGTGCTGGTCCTGGGGGCTTGAATTGAGGCTTTGTGTGCTGTCCCTACCTTTTTTGCTGTAGGCTAGGGTTCTACAACTTGAGCCATAGCTCTATTTCTGACTTTTTGGTGTTTAATTGGAAATATAAATGAATGTTCCTGCCCAGTCTGTCTTTGAACCACAATACTTAGACCTCACCCTCCTGAGTAGCTAGGATTACAGGTGTGAGCCAACAATATTCAACTTTGTTTAATCAGTATTTTTTTAATGTTTTTATATTTTTTTTAATTCCAAACCATCAAGTAGTGTCATTTATCTGGACAATTGGGGATGTTCAGTTATTTTAATGATTTATTTTTCTTTCTTTGTTTTTGGTGCTTAATTCATCCTTACTCCTCTTTTACTTTTATACTCCTCTAATAAGGCTTATTCTCTCCCATATTTTCATGGTCGGATTGTCTTCTTCTGTTTGTCAAATTCCTGTAAGTATCCTCTTTTTTCTAACCTTGTTGGTTTGGAATCCAAAACTGCTCTTACATGTAGATAACCAACTCTTTCTCTCAAAATGTTAGAAGCTTTCCATAGTTGAAAATGACCTATACAACTTTTGAGGAAGGGATGGGGTCAGGAGAGGAAAATTGGGAGAAAACTAGAGAAGATATGACACTGTTCAAAAAGAAATGTACTCATTATCTGACTTACATAACTGTAACCTCTGTATATCATTTATAATAACAATAAAAGAATATCCTTAGATAGTCATTGATAAGGTGAGCAAACCTGCAGAATACCAGTGTAAATTTACACTAAAAACCTGCAAAAAATGTTCAAAGCTTAATACTATTACTTTATTGAATATGTTTTCTATGTCTGTAGGTTTCACCCTTCTTTTATATCAATCATTTGTAGCATCTTTCAATGGTGTCCCAGTTGTCTTAACACGCAACTCATATTTCTTTATTTTTTCCTCTCTCTCTGTCTTCACACATCTACATTGTTTTCAAGCCCTGCTATTACATCTTTGGCTTGATTCAGTCTAGTGAAAATTTCACTTGAACTTTTCATTTCTGGAATTTCCATTTGATTTTTTTTCTGCTGAATTGCTACATCATTGAATTCTTCTCACGCATCCTCCACTGTTTTCTTTATTTTGTTCAGCCTTGAACTTTCATTGAAAGTCATCCAGATTTTTTATCTCTTTTTATTTCATTGTTCATTTATTTTTGAGTTATTTTTCTGAGCTTTTGTCAGCTTCACAATCATTAATATTATTATAGACTTGTTGAGTTTTGAGGAATCATATTGCCTTTTTTCTTCATATTTCATGTCTTTCTTTACTAGAATGTTAAATAGCTCTTTGGACTTTTTAATTACCTGTGCTCTTTCATTTTAAATATTATTAATGCTCCTATCAGTTACTAAGTGGCTGATTTGAATTTCTAATTCTCAGCACTATACTAGAGTATGGCTCCATAGCCTAGCATTTGATCACTGTTCAGGGAAGTGGATCTTGTCCCTCACTCTGCTCAGAGTCAGGAAAACAAACTAGAATCTTGTGTAGGGGATAGGTTGTCCATATTAGGTTTTTTTTTTTTTTTTTTTTTTTTACCACAGGGGATTTCTTTTATTCTTTTGTGTATTAAAAGCTGATGCTTAACTTCAAGGAGTGTTACAGCCTGTTAGATGAACAGGTTCCCACTTGCTTCAAAAATTACCCCTAGTTTATATCTCCATGGGAAGCAAACATCCAACTCCCAGCACATTCTAAATGTATCTGAAAGTGATAGTTCTCCACTGACTGGGGGGAAAAGGAAATACCTAAGTACACTGCCTGCTGGTCCCAGTGCTTACATACATGATCCAGTAATTCAATCTCTTTGTAGAAAGGAGGGTGTTCAAATGATTATTCAGAGGATCTGGACATGGGAACTCTCTGCCCTACTTGAAAGTTATTGCATGCCAGAATGCAATTCCCAATACTTTCAGATTCTGCCCAATAGTTTGTCTCCCTTTGGAATGATTATTTGTTTTTGTTTTGTTTTGTTTTCCCCATCATAGAGAGCTGGGGGGGGGGGGAATTTGGAGCTGCTCTTTCTCCTTCCCATCTCTCTTTGTCCCCTCCCTCCCCCCCTCCCCCCTCTCTCTGGTTCTCTCCCTCTCGCTCCTATTCTCTACTTCTGTCTGTCTGTCTGTCTGTCTGTCTGTCTGTCTGTCTGTCTGTCTGTCTGTCTGTCTGTCTGTCTCTCTCTCTCTCTCTCTCTCTCTCTCTCTCAATGTCTCTCTCAATTTCTCTCTCTCTACATATTTCTTTACTTCTCTTCAACTGGCCACCACTTTGATGATAATAAATAATTTTCTTTCCTCATCATGTAGTACCCCCTCAACTGTTTGTCTCTTTCAGTCATGAAGTCAAACTGGTAGATGTTTCTAACACACTTTCTTGTCTTTTCTCTTACAATTATTTTTATGTAAAAAGAATTTTAAAATATTTTTATATAAAAATTTTAAAGCCATCTTGTCACTTTAGTATTCATGAGCTAACCTTGTAGCAATAATGGTAACAGTGAAAGAATGGACTAGGAAATATAAAAAACAGGAAAAGCATTATATTAGAAAAAATAGAAAATGTCCTGAAGTATCTCTTAAATAGCTCCTCTTACAGTCTTCTCCTATTTTTCAACCTCTTTTAATCTTCTAACTTATCTCTTTAGTCTTCTCCCCCTTCTCTGCTTTTTCCCCCTGTTTTGCAATTACTTCTTTTCCTTCCCTAAAAATACTTTGTATTCTATATTGATAGGTCTCTAAAACAAACCAACAAAAAAAGATCACTATGTTTGAATAAATAGACATATTTGCTTTATAGTCTGCCGTACAGGTCAATACGTGTCTATTATTCCAACATATTAGAATTTATGAAGATGACAACTGGAAAATTCTAAATTTTCTTATGCAATATATATAGATCTTTGGTAAGTTTTGTCTTACTTCATTGTTTCCACTAAAACCTGGCTACTTTTATACAAACTTTCACACCTTCATCCTGCTTCACCACTCACGCATGTGTTTTAATTGTCCCTAATGTAAATGTTGGCACAGTAACTCTCTTAGAAATTTTAAATATAAATTTATAGAAGCTTGTTCGACCAAAACCTTTTCCCATCCAGAATAGCCCAATTAAAACAATATATTTAATTAGATTCTGACGTTTATTTTATGTTGTTCACAGGAGGTGAAATCTTTGGTATAATTCCAAAATAAATATATTAAATACCTCCTAGAAAAATTTTTATTCCTTTTTCTGGCACATTTCAATGCATACCATTTGGAATTGTTGTACATACTTCATTAAGGATGCTAATTGTTCTCAGCAAAACATTTATGGAAAGAACCTTTAGCCTAAAATTTTCCATTGCAATTACTTATTAAGGTGTAACTTATATAGTTCCTAGCTTTTTAACTGGAACAAACTAAATTAGAAATCTAATTTACTTTACCACGTCTTCATATGCTCACTGACTTTTGTGTATGTGTCCTAGAAAGCAAACTCACAAACTTGTGCAAGTGAGGAAAATGCTCAACTACTGAATTATATCCATAGATCTAGTTTCCCTTAGTGCTCAATTTCTACACAGTATTTTAATATTCCAGAACAAAGATGATGTTCTAGAATATTACATGCAAGTGACATCCTTTTTCTGTTCCTGTAATGCTGAACTCATCACATATCTGTCAGAACTATTTAAAAATGTCAGTGTATAATTGATTTTACTGTCAAAAGATGTTTTCAGAGCAATTGAAAAAAATATCTCAGGGTCAAAATATGATACACACTCTCAAAAATCAGAAGGATTCGACTCTAATCATAAAGCTGTTTAGATGTAAGTTGTCAGATTCATGATGTGATTTTAGAAAGTATTTACTTCTCAGTTTTCACATAAATAAAAGCAGGAGACATGTGGAATGACATGATATTTGTTAGCAGTAGCAAGCACTGCTCATCTTAAGAATTCATGGGTATTAGAACTAGGTTTGTGTACAGTTCTTTCACTTCGTAGTTCCATGATTCTGAGAAAATAAATTTGTGATCCACTCTCAAGTTTTTTATTCAAAATAAGCTCTAATATCCTATATCTCTTATAGGAATGGATTCTTAAATATTGTAAAGGTCTGATATATAATTATTATTATATAACTTTAATAAATTATAAAATCTGAAAATATTATTAACTACTCTTCTCTGTCTTAGATCCATTAGAAAAGTTGACAAATATTGCAATATACACATGATCCTGAATTCCAAACTTTATACTGGAGTACTTTAAAAATCTTTTTTGTGAGATATAGGCTAAAGACTTAATGAATGATTATTTTTTAATAAAATATAGAATCAAAACATGTTTTACTATATTTGCTGATATAGTTTATTAGCTAGAATTAAATTGTAGCTAAAACACTTATTTCATGTTATCAACTTTCAAAGCTAAAATTATGAAAAGTCTTCTCTTACAGATAAATTCACACAAATATAATATTTGAGTGGATATTTTAAAACATTTTCATTTTGATAATGACTTTCATTTATCACACTCATTCAAATCAGTTTTACCTTATGTTAGTACTGTGTCCCTAAATTTAAGATTGGCTCTTGTGACCTTTTTTAGATCAAATAGACACTTTGACATTATAAAACAAAATGATATCTCAAGAACTTATGAGTCCCAAATTGTAAAATTCCTTATTGGAAAATATGAAACCTACATTTGGGCAATCTAAGGGCTATTTCGTTTTATATATATATATATATATATATATATATATATATATATATATATATATATTTTTTTTTTTTTTTAAGATGTCATGAAAAAAAGTAGATTTTTGAACATGTACAAGAAATATCATCTTGACCTTTAAGACAGATACACATAAACTTCTTATTCAAAATCACATTGAATGGCATTAGAATTATGGTGCGATCAAATAAACTACTCTCACAATAATAAGGTCATTTCGTTAAAAAATTGACTCAGAGAATGCAACACAAATGTGTGTATATTATTTCTTCATTTTCACAGAATTTTTTCCTTCTGTGTATATCGAAAACAAACCAGTGTTCTGAAATATATCTAATCAAAATACTTTGTTTTAAAACATTATATTGTTGATAATAGTATCCAAAAAGCACTGCAAAGTCTAATTAGTATCTTCTATTAGCTGTTTATTGGTTGGTCATTTTTTTGTATTATCTCTTCCACCAGATTCAAAAAAGCACTTTAAGAAAGGCTTTAGTTTACATTTGTTACCATTGAACCATTAAAACTTAGACTCATAACTATCCCAATTCTTGCTCAAGTCATTTTTATACAGATTCTGTAATTTTTAAAATATGTGATATTTTAGGAATTTATAAAAATTGATTTTTATAAATATTAATAATGTACATTGAAATGTGTAGAAATGTAGGGAATTCATTGCCAGACCAATTTTTATATCCATAAGAAATTTTATAATTTCATTCAATATGTATTCACTTTATAAGTCATACAAGAATATCAAATGTACATTTAAGACATTTATATTCTTAGTGGTATGAATATTTAAAACATTGTTATCTGCAAACTATTTAAAATATATTGATGATAATTATTTTACTAAATCCAATCCTTCTGTACAAACTTAAATACATTAGCAAACAATTTATTTATTACATTTTTTTTCTAAGTACCTTCTGATTTCAAGCACTTTTTCTCCAAATTTTCTCCATATGGATTTTTGCTATTCATGGTGATTTTTATGTACTTTCTTTAAACTCCAAAAATTTCCTCCTCAATATAATTCATTTTCTCTGGGCTAAACTGTATGGAATACACTTCATAGATCATTCATCATAATTAGCCTTTAACAGCAGGTGCTAGTCATAATAAAATCAACCTAAAATTAAATATGTTCTCTTTATTATTTTGCACCTCTTTAGACCAACTTATAAAGCAATGAGTAAATTGAAAGGGTTTATTTCTTGATTACTGTTTCTAAACCATATATATAATTTTGAAAAAATATAAATTGTATGCTTTTCACTTGAAAATTACTATTTCTTTTCAAATTATCTGTGCAGAATTCTTTTTTTTTTTTTAAATTGTATTTTATTTTATTTGAGAACATACTGTACAAAGGGGCTACAATTACATGGGCAGGATAATGGATACATTTCTTACCAAGCATTGCAGCCTCCTCCTTTGTTTACCCTTCACTTCCCTTCCCGGCCTCCCCCCTCCCCCACAAGATGCAGACATAAAGGGGATCCAAATAGGGAAAGAAGAAATAAAACTCTCCCTCTTTGCAGATGACATGATCTTGTATTTAAAGAATCCCATAGACTCCACTCCCAAATTACTCAAGCTGATTCAAAACTTTGGCAAAGTAGCAGGTTATAAAATTAACCCCCCAAAATCAACGGCTTTTCTATATGCCAACAATGTGCAGAATTCTTAAGTCTACAAAAATGCACTACCTGTGTTAATAAGAATCCAGTGACATATGCAGCTACAGGAAATGTTATCTATATGCTGTTGCATTTCTTTGACATAGATCTATAAAATCTGCAATAGTAGTATGGCTCCTCTTAGAAATTGAAGTGGCTATTTTCCCTATCAGACACATATGCTGGCAAAATAAAATCTTTGCTTTATAATCTTTCATATTTTGGATATGAAACATTTTTCTTCTTACCATTTCCTTCTCGAAAGGAACTATTTTAACAGTGAGTAGTTGAGAAAATATGCTAGCAGTTGATGCTGAACCACCAATTACTTTTATCCAAAGTTATTCTGTGTCCCAGAGTTCAGAAAGTATTTGAAAATCTAATCTATCTGTTAGACTAGAAAAACTTCAATTATTGTTAGCAGCTATGAGGAGGGAAATTGGTGTTAAAAGTAAGGAAGATTATTGAGGTAATTGCTAGGAAATGAGCAGAAAGAGTGGTCCATCCCCTAAAAAATTCCTTGCATCCTCAACTTAACACTTTTGCACAGTTGGTGATAAATATAATGATAATTTAATTAAGAAGAGAGCAGAACTTATGAAAAGCAAAATTGCTCAAATATATATTTTTTCTCAGCAAGTATATACAATTGTATGTGTATATATTCTTATATTCTTAGCAAGTATATATATTCTGATATTTTTCATGAATAGAAGAACTCTTTTCATATAGGAGAATGACTACTATGAACTTCTACATTATCTATGAATTAGGCTATCTTCTTAGAACAGAAAGGGATAACATGGGCTTTTCAGGGAACCAATATTGAAGAAACAGAAAAGCTTTTAATCCCTGTAAAATCTGGCACTGAATTTTGCTTTAGCAGCTATAAATCAAAGGAGTTTCAAGTTCTCTCCTGTTGCCATATTTTGCCAATGTCAAAAGAGTCCATTATGTAACACTGCCAATCTTCCTCAAAGCTTTCTATTCAGTTTAAGAGACAAACATGGATGCTAATCAAATGTCTTTGATCCAAATGGCATTACAGCTGACACATGAAAAGATTTTTCAGAAAAAGAAAATAATAAACAGATTTATCAACTTTCACACTCTTATCAAGAAAGACATTGCTCAACAAAATTTCATGTTCTATTGCCTTATCAACCAGACTTTGAAACAGTCACTAATCATTTTTGGACAGCCTGTTTAAATATAAATTATCTTGTATAGAATTAAAATATGAAAATAAATTTATTAATGAAGAAATAATGAATAAAGTAAAAGCTATTGCCATCACAGATACCCTAGAAATCATGAAAAGTCACTAGAAAGTTGAACAGCAATGTAGTTAAAACTAGTTACAAGTCAGAACTCCTGGATTTCAATCTCAATTACACAAACCAACATTATAACTTTAAGTTATAATTAATGTACTGAGCATCTTTTTGCTTCTATTTCTTTATCTCTTTTGTATATAATTTGGGAGCTAATGTTCACGAATTATATATTTACTGCAAATTTGGAAATATGACAGAGAGGAAACACCAGGTTGCTGTGACATTAGAAAGCCCATCTTGTACTGTTCCATTCTCATATAATCAAGAATATTTTGTTCTGCTTCTTAGTCTACTGTGATAAAGTCAGAACCCGTATAGCAATTTAAATAATCAATATCCACATAACAATTTTAAAAATCAGTGGAATATCATAATCATGAAATGGACATTGCATACTATATGCATTTGTTTTCTAGTTTATTTATATATAATATGTTGTTATCTGATTAAGTTAAACAGATTTAAAAAGTGATCTCTGAGCTATTTGATAGGATAAATTATAATACATGGTGTTGAAGTGATGGCTTATGACCTACAGGATAATTTGTGTGTGTGTGTGTGTGTGTGTGTGTGTGTGTGTGTGTGTGTGTGTGTGTGTGTGTTCTATATTGTTGCGGAGATTGTTTTAACTAAATTTCTTGCATTTCAAAGTAAGTGATAGTCTATGATTCTCATTTATTTTTTGTCAGTTGTGGGGTTGAACTCAGAGCCTGGGTGATCTTTGGCTCAAGGCTAGCACTCTAACACTGTGAGCTACAGCTCCATTTCCAGTTTTTGAGTAGCTAATTGAAGATAGGAGTTGTGTGGGGACTTTTTTGCATGAGCTGGCTTCAAACTGCAATCCTAAAATCTCAGTCTCCTGAATAGCTAGGATTACAAATTGGAGCCACAGGCACCCTGCCCGTGTTTTTCTTTAATGAAATATTTATCATATGCAAAAAACAGAAGGAACCTCCAAATTAGTGTATTTAATACTTTTAAGGTAAAAATGTAAATAATTATGTCAAATACTATAATACTTACCTATGAATTATTGTGCTTGATACTGTATAATGTGAAACAGATTATTCATAATTCTCATTTACATAAAGTTTAAAGTCTCTGTGAAATATAAAGGTATTTTGGGATCTTAGTTCTTACTTCATATGATAAATATTACCATGATCTTTGTAGAAGCAAGGCCTTTAAAAGAAGTACATATTTTTTATTATTTTTAAATAAAATTGTTCTTAGAAAATATTACACCAAGTTATAGCAAAGTTAACATGACTTTCCTTTAAAAAGTTGCTTGATTTTTACTCTTCTGAAACTACACTGATTGATATTTATCTTGTATGGTACATTTTTCTCCAGTGACAATGATACTTTCTCATAATGCCTAATTCAAAAGACTCCATTTTATGAACAAATTGTCTTCTATTATTCTGAGCCTCCCAGATAAATAGAAGTAATAAAGGGGATTCTGAGTAAAATAGTCTTATAAATACAGATAAAATACAGAAAAGAGAGTAGAATTTGATCACAATTTGGAGACAAATGATTAAAGGAATAGAAATTCTTATTTTGTAAGTCCATTCCATCATTTCATCTTCCCTTATACCCACATAGTCTTTTGATGTAGAGATTAATCTTGCAGTTGAACGAAGTTGGATTATTATGCATTAGATGATCAGTCATATCCTTCTCAATGAAAAAATTTACAACAATCTGTTAGTATGTTATAAAGTATCATATTTTTTACAAGAAGAATACCTACATAAGAACCATAATAAGTTTTTTTACTCAGAGGAGGAGGCTACAATGCTTGATAAGAAATGTACTCATTATCTTGCCCATCTAATTGTAACCCCTCTGTACAGTATTTTCACAATAAAAATAAATAAAAATTTAAAAAGAACCATAATAAGTTTTTAAAGTCCGTGTTTATATTTTTATGTAAATATTAATCTATAATAAATCCTCACAATGAAGGGGTGATTTTTATCCCAACCCTAATTGAATACCCTCATTTTACCTGAACTAATTTAAAGTAAAATCCTTATTTTAATCAGCAAGTTAGAATTGTACTACAAATTGATCCATGTGAAAATTATACTTTGAGGCTCTCTTTAATTGTGTGTCAAAATCCAGTTGGCCACACAGGATATTTATTGTCAATTTCCAGTAGAGGATCAAGTTTTACTACCAATATTAAATTCAAGTTAGGTGTAGAAATAAAATAGTCCATAAAATAAGCCTTATATTAATTTTCCTTGAATTGATGCAATTTACTTTGATGTAATTCACTTCTAAGACAGATACTATTATAAAATAGCACATTTAACACAAACAATTCATTTTATTCTGAAAATTACAATGAAACTTGTGAAGAGTTATCCCATTATCTCTCAGCAAGCACATTTGGTTGGAGTACTAGGAATTCAGTAATATATTTCTAAATAAATCCTTAAAATAATTCTTGAGTTATGAATGCAATTTAAATATACAAAATATGCTTATACATTTATGTTCAAATTTGCAAAGAATTATATATACAAAGGAGGGGAAATGTCGTCAAAATGCATCATGTACATGTATGTAAATGGGCTATGAAACTCGCTGAGATTGATTTGGGGATAATGATTGCGGATTAGATGAAATGATGGAAGAGGCCAGCCTGATTATGACATATTATATGTATGAATGAATATGTCAGAATGAACCACTCTTGTATGATGAATTGATGCTAATAAAAATATGGACAAAAGAATTAACTTCCTAAACATTCAATTCTTTTCTACAAATTCATTAATTCTAAGTATTTACGGGGAAAGTACCTTCTATTTTGTATGTCACCAAATATCTTATTTTTAAAGAGATGTATGCTATATATCACCTATTTATCTAAAAATGATTAAAGTAAAATTAAGTCATGGAAAATCTGTACTGTAGTTTATTTCCTGAGGTATATATCAGTTCAGCTTATAAATTAATTTTATGGTATTTTTATATTGAATTCTTATTACTGGATGATTTTACACAGTAGATAAAATAGGATATTAAACTATATATTTAGTTTTCTAGAAGCTGTGACAGCAGCAAAACATGGCTATCAGACAGGTCCTCATTTAATTATCTTCCAGTTTATTTTTATTGTGTTAATTTATCATGTCTGAATCATTTGTGATTCAGATAGGTTCTAGAAACTTCCAAAATATGTTAATTGATATATTTCTCTTCGAGAACAAATAAGTGATATATTTCTGTTCAGAAAATTCAATATAATATTATGTAATTTTTGTAAATAATTTTATTACATGGCACATATGACCTATTAATGTTGCACTTAAATTCATATTTCAAATGAGTTAATATTGTTTTCAATAATAATAATTACTTGGTTTATGATTTCCTAAAGCACATTATAACTGACATTGAAACCAAAATCCTATCAGAAACAGAAGCTAATTCTAATTGTCCTGAATTGATTTGAGCATTTTAAAAGTAGGCAACCCTAGAGACTTTTCTGTTATTTACCTCTTCCTAGGAATGTACTCATTCAGGTTTTAAATACATATTTCTATCAATCTAGACTTTTCAATTAAATCACATAGCATTAGAAGTACTAAAATGCAGCATAATTTGAAATATATAATGATAAATACATGAAAGCAGACTTAATGGCTTCAGGCCAGCAGCAACTAACTATTAGCTTTACTTTCACATAACATCAGTGAGAAGTCAAAAAGAAGGGATTAAAAACATCAATAACATGAAATTTAATACTGTCAGACAAGCCAAAATCTTGTCAGAACGGAAAAGAAATTATAGGTTTGATGCAATTTGATTGAAGTAGAAAAAAGGATAGCTATTCAGACTTAAAGTCCATTAGTCAATGATATACTCAACCTCACATAACTGGACTGTATTATCATAGAGAAAATAATGTTGGAAGCCATCATCTCAACTTGTTCTCTGACATAGAGAACACATACCCTAAAAGATACATTCATTAATTCCTCTTTTCTACTGAGAATGGTTCAGTATTATTACTTGAAGATACAACCACAATAGATGCATATGTATCTTACTCCATTAACATATAAACATTTCACTTTTCTCAATATGGCCATATCAATTATGATTAATAACTTAGTGAAAGTAAAAGTAGTAGTGCATTGAGTCATGAGATCTTACTCTCTGAGGATTTTTTTTCCATGAAAGTTCACAGTAATTCATAGAAAGTATAAAATTTATGATTTTCAGAGTAATTTTATAACTAAGCAAGATGATACATGTAAAAGAAGCATTCACAAAATAAAAGTAAATATAAGAAATAAATGTGGCTTGAAAATAAGCAAAAGAGTGTGTATACACACCTCTTTGTCTACTGTGAGTAAAATTGTGTTAAAACCCTACTGCCAGACAAAAAATACAGAAAAAAAAACAGAACAAAAATGACTAGAAATATGTTCAAGGGATAGGGTACCCAGGTAATAATCACAAAGTCCTAAATTCAAAACCTAGTACTGGAAAAATAATCCAATCCATAATTGTAGATCATCCTTGTGACAAATGGCTTATAAAATGGACTAAAATTATTTCTCCCTCAATTTCAGCCTCTTTGTGGAATATTCTTCTCTTGAATGGAGACAGAGACTGAGACTTACATCCAAAGTGTGACAAAAATGATAAAAACGTCACTACCTTGATAAGTTGACATAACATAGTATTGTCTCCATTGTTTGCAAATTCTGTCCTTTGATAACTTTTTGTTGTTGTTTTTTGGGGTCCGGTTGTGGGGTCTGAACTCTGGGCCTGCGCACTGTCCCTCAGCTCTTCAGCTCAAGGCTAGCGCTCTAGCACTTGAGCCACAGCTGCACTTCCGGCTTTTTTCTTTTTGCTTATGTGGTGCTGAGGAATCGAATCCAGGGCCTCATGAATGCAAGGCAAGCACTCTACCGCTGAGTCACCTTCCTAGACCCCTTTGATAGCTTTGAAGGTGGAAATTGCCACGTGGAGTTTGGTCAGGTGATGAGAAACTGAGGGGGAGGCCAGAGTAAAAAAGAAAATGAAACCTTTCATCGGTCAGCTTATGAGAAATTATGTCCTGGACTGAACTATATGTAAATTAGTGGATGATTTCACAGCCAATTAGTCAAATGTGATCTCATAAATGGTTAACCATTTGATTGCAAATTTTTGATAAGCTGTAAGCATTTGACTTAGGTAAATTATATTTGGACTTGATTGACAGAAACTGTGAGACCATGTGTGCTGCTTTATGATATTAAACCTTGATGTTATGTGGCATGCTATAATTGACAAGAAAAAATACCACTATTTAAACCTGTGAATGAATAAAGATAGTTTGGAACACTGTAAGTATGTGCAACCGAGCAAATTATTTCAGACCAAGTAACCCACCAAAAAATAGATTTTCCTACAAAACTTACAGTAACTGTAAAAAACTGCCACCAAGAGGCAAAAATAAACATGGAAAACACAACAAAATATGGCACGTATCTAAGAACTCATCATTATTAATCTGTGTTGTACAAGTGATGGAAGGGAACTACTGAATTTTTAGAGTTAATCTCCTACAGAAAGGGTTTATGCTCAGAAAGTCATATTCTTTAAGCCTTTAAGTGGAGACTATAGGTCTCCAATTTTGTAGAGGATAGAATCAAGCTGAGAAAGTTGCTTAGTCCCTAAGGGGAGTAAATTGTCCACTAACCACTTAAGTGTGATATGGTTGGCAAAGACAATAAGAGGGGGAAATAAAACCAAATAAAACTCATAGAAATCACAGGGAAGGAATTGGTAATTATCACAATGGAGTAGAATTGAGACCTAACTATGAAACTTTCTTTTCCTTAGTGCAGTCTTCTAACCTCAGCCAGGAAGGATTTGAGTACTACAGGACTAAAAGCTTCTGATATTTCCAGTGCTCAGTGGTAAAAATAAAACTGCTTATTGTTATACCAGTTGAGTATTGTACATTGGAGAAACTAGAGAAGAGAACTTTTTTTTGAGTTTACATGACTCAAAAGGCTCTATGTTGGACCTGGCATAAAGGCTACCGCATACCCCATTGAAATACTGCATTTTGTGATTGAAGCTGTGGATATATGAGCAATTTTGACTTTGTTTCTCTTGAGAAAATACAGCTGTGCATATAGAAGTTAGAAGTGCTGATAAACACTTAAACCAAAAAGGTTTTCTGCCCTTTTACAGAAGACTGATCATTTCAGACTTCCTTGTCCATAAAATTGTGCCTGGTTCTGATTTATTTTAGTCAAAGAAATGTAAAAATAAGTGGTATGAGTCATGTCCCAGCTAGAGCTATGAACATCAGTTTCCAGTTTTCATACCTCTATTTCTATAAAATCATAGAAGACTAGGGAGATTGCAAATTATATCCAGAATCTCTTTTCTAATTAGGGAACAAAGATTTCAAGCATCCACTGCTGGAATAGCATGAGCTGCTATGTCAAGTAAATAAAGCTAATGGAATACTTATTCCAGCAGTGTCACACTAGCCCATCCTGAAATGAGCATTTAAAAAAATTCTACATAATAACTTTAGGAACTCAATTCTCTTTTTTCTTATACGATAGAAAATGATTTAGAAAAAAGACTATAGACTTTGAAGATACCTTAGATTTATTTCTAGAACAGTCATATTCTCATTTCCAAACAATATCTAAACTGAAGATTTCAGTTTTTCTGCAAAGTTCATATAATTCCTAAATAAGTGATGACAAGTTATGACCATATATATGATATGAGAAGGTTGTATGTATCTTATAACTTCTATTTCCTTTCTCTTATTTCTACAAAAATATACTTTGTACATTTATATTAAGGGTAATGGAGGCCACTAATAAAATTCTATATGAAATGCAAATATTGGTAAGTAAAGTTTAGATTTTAATTTGTATAGATTTTAAGCTGTATAGAAAAGAGTAGGGACCAAAGGCAAAGTAACTGAATGGATTTAATAACCATGACTGAGTCAATTTTGACAAAATGTAAACAGTTATGATTGATAATAACTTAGTAGATTGTCTTTCATGGATTCATATATAATTAAATGTTAGAGACAATAAATGCCTACTGTGTGTTCATCCAGTTAATGCACACTTTAATTTTTACTGAATTGTAAATTCCTCAAAAAAATCTACAGCTTCAATTTGGGTCATTCACATAAGGGAAAACCAAATGTTAACTTGTAAATTACATTCAATATCTAACACATATTAGGAGCCAAATTGAATTTGTTACATAAAAATATTGATGTAATATAGAAAATATACATGTTTATAATATAATGTTCAAAATATTATAGGAGAATTTACCTAAACCTTTCTAGAACATTTCCGGTATTCATACAAAGGCTCATTATCAGACATTTTCATCTCACAACAGTTCTTTTACTTATATATTTCCTGTGACTTATTGTTGATGCAGAATACCTATGATTTAATTTAACTGACTTAATAGGTAAATGACTTTTCAAAAGTCACAAATATCGCTGAAATACAAAGCAATTCTAAAGTTGTCTTCTGAAAAACTATGTAAGTTCTCTATGACATTAATAACACCTTCTCGCCGTACACAATGAGGGTTACACTGAGGCGTCCAATAATATTTTAGTTTTGAATTTATTTTATTAGCTTTATCTTTCCTATTTTCCAATTTCATATTATTTTGGCCTAAAGCATTCTGCCAAGATGAATCATTATAATATGTATACCTAAAATAAACAGATGGCCAATGGGATGGCTTCAAATGCCAAAGCTTATTTTTAGAACAAAAATACTTTAGATAAATTTGGAGAAAATGTGTATCAATTTTACATAAGGATGAAATTGCACTAGGTGTTTATATGTTTAATATTTATAAATGAAAAATCATTACAGCAGCACAGAGTGGCAAAGACCAAGAGCACTTTTTAGAGAGGATAAAGGAGTTTATTGCCTGTGCCCTGAGCCAGTGTCAAAAAGAAGTTCAGATTCCAGGGAAAGGGAAACCCTGAATTTTATACAATCAGGTTACACACAAAACAGGCATTAATCAGATATACAAAAGGTCAGGTGGGCTGACATCAACTACTAACTAGGTAGGCAATTCCTTTCTAGTTATACAGAATCATTACATCCTGTCAGTACCCCTTCTGTATTGTTATTAAAGACATACCTTATAAGCTTCCTCCTATTGATTCAGATAGTCCCACCTAGTCTGCTCCCAACCTAGGTTACAGCAACAGCCCCACGTGGCCACATCTCCCCAACTGGGTTGTAACCACATACCAGCAAGTAGATGAAAGTTTCTTTGCTTGGTGGGGTAAATTTGTCACTTCAGAATGTTCCTTGTTTGCTACTTCCATCTTGATGTTTAACCGGTTCATGTAAAAGGATTAAAATAGATGTACCACTATTTTGGTATTTCTCAATATAAATTACTGAAGAGTTAAGTGATTGTATGAACAAAAAAAGTGAAAAGAATTTCACTGTATTTGATGTTGATATAATTTGTGGAGGGGAAAGGCAAAAACAAATCGTTTAAATAGGGATACAGGTAGACCCATTTCAACAATGAGATGTACAAGACGTTATGTCGAAAAACGAACTTTACAACTTTGGCGTGGGGCGGGTGGGAGTGTGTGTGTGAAGGGAAGGGAAGAGGAAAAACAAAGGAGGAGGCAACAATGCTTGATAGAAATGTACTCATTATCTTGCCCATGTAATTGTAACCCCTCTGTACGGTATTTTCACAATAAAAAATTTTAAAAATGTGTAAATTTTATTGAGAGTTCTCATAATCACAATTGAAATTTTCCTCTAGGAATAAAAATGATTATAAATAATCATGGAGAGGCAAAATAGCATAATGTGCCAAAATTTTAAGATATGAAATTTCACTGGATTTATAAAAGCATTTGTCTATTTCTTAGAATATATTATTTTTAAAAAGATTATCTTATATTTATTTTAAACTTAATATGAATGGGATAATTTATATATCAATCATTATGATACATAGACAGAGACAGACAGATAGAAAGACAGACAGATAGTTAGATAGATAGAATGCAAGTGTCATTTGAAGATTAAGGAAGGGACCATGAGTCAAAAAATTATGCTCTAAAATCTGGAAAACACAGTGAAACATCTTTTCCTCTATAGCCTCAGCACATTTAAAAACATAAGATGGTACAACTTTGGAAAATAGCTGGCAGTTCATCAATATATTGAATATAGAATTATCTTTGGTCCAGCAATTATGTTCCTCAGCCTACCCTCAAGATAAATGAATCACATGATCAATGATGATCTGGACCTAAAATGCATCATGTTATGTGTATGCATGTGTGTGTATGTGTGTGGTTAACTGGAGATAAGAATCTTACCAAATTTTTCTGGCCTGGCTGTCTTCAACCCTTTATCCTTGGATCTCAGCCTCCTGAGTTTCTAGGATTACAAACTTGAGCCATTGGTGCCTGGCTTGATAATGTTATGGTTTTTGCTATCAGATGTTGTTGGGTTTTTTTTTAAGATTCTTATATATTGATGCTAATATCCATGATATATATGTAAAAATATATATAAATGTTCTTTTGAAAGTGTTAAGTAGATTACATATCAAGCCATTTGAGATTAATCAATAAAAATGGAGTCAATAACTTTATTTTTTAACCAATATATCCATCAAGGTTTCCTTCTAATGGAAATTACTTTGAATGTGCTATGTGCCTACATTTGGTGCTTTCATACCTCACAGGTATGAATCTGAAATTGGCACATGCATGTAATATTGTCTCTAATTCAAGATGAAACTAATACCGATTTTAAATTAAGCAGTCTATTTGTAAATAATTAAAATTGAACAAAAATATTCCCATGTATGGTTTCCATAACTTTATGTCAACTAAACAAAGTCCTAAATGCAAGTATGTTTTAAGTGCAATTATTCTTCCAGGATTATAGGATTATCTACTCAGAATCAAAGAAATGTAGGAAGTAATGGGGTAAGCTTTCTCAGTGATATGTACTGGCCCAGCTTGGTAAATGCCAGAATTATTATGTAAATGATTTAGTGATAGATTATATAATATCTGCTCCGTTTTGCTTCTGAATGTGATTAAGCTGGGTGAGAAATAATGGAGAGGGGATCAGAGCACTGATTCCACAGCCTGAGTTTTTCTGCTCCAACATTGTTAACGATTCAATTTGTAGAGTGATGTTGGAGAAAGACACACGCATTTGCACAGCTCTTTTGCCTCCATCAAGAGCATCTTTCAGTGAACAAAACATATTTGTTGTGTCTGAGGAACAATGGAGATGTAGATTTGGGCTTAGTGTCCATAGGTATTATAAGGAGCATGGTTCATGCTGTCTGAAATTGCTCAGACACTGGTTCATCCAGCTAGTAATGAAGCAGTCAGTATACCATCTCTGGAGTGGAAAAGGCAATTATTCTAGTTTGAAACTCTCCTTTCATAAATCAAATGTGGCAACAATTCACAATGCTGTCATTACAAAGAACCTCAAAACTAGGTAGCTATTCATATCAGTTTTGAAAGAACAATCAGGATATTAAACAAGTGTGCTTTAGTACCCAATATGTTATTATATATTGATAATATGGATATTTAAACTGCTTTCTAAAATACCTTTTTATGATTTCATTCTTTAGTATTCAAGTTGATCCAAGTAAACTAAAGTCAAGTCATATAGACTATATTTATAAATTCTCATTAGCCACACTAATCTTTCGTTACATGTAGGAGAGAAAACATTTGCCTTTTCCTAACTACATTTTAGTGTTATTATGGTTAATGAAGACAAAAGAGAACTTTCCTGGGAATCTGACCCTCGGATGCATGGCACCAAGACTTTAAACTTGCAGTTATCACACCTGTTCTATGTCTGTATCTTCTGTGTATTTCAAATTATCCAGTTCCCTAGCCTTACTCTATATTAACTGATTCAGAATTGTGTGGGATAAAGCTTAAAAGATATATTTTGTTTTTCTTAAGAGATTACAAATAATCTTAGCATGCTTAAGGTATGTGCTACTACAAACAACATTCTAATATAAAATAGCAGTGTCTTCTTGCACATCCCACATATTTTGCCAACGAGGCCCTAAAGAGCAATTGCTATAATGAAATTTAATATTGATTGTTATCTATTCCTCAAATTTTCCCTCTAGATTTCAAGATAATCTCTACATATATTAATAGTCACAAAATGGATGCGTATATGCTTTCTGTATTAAATAACTGCAGTATTCAGATTGGTTTGAGAAATGATGAATTTATATCAGAAACTTACTGTATATAGTTTAAACCTTGTCTAGAGAAAGTTATTTCAAATACCAGACATTAGAATATAGTTAGCTCCATGCTTAGCCAATAAGTTTTCAGTGCTGGACCTCAAGCAACTATAAATGCGATGACACAGGTATTTGAAATTTAAAGAAAGGAAGGAAGAAAAAAGGAAAAGAAAATAAGGAGAGAAAAAAAGAAAAAGAAGCCTGGCACCAATGGCTCACGCCTGTAATCCTAGCTACTCAGGAGACTGAGATCTGAGGATCAGGGTTCAAAGCCAGCCCAGGCAGGAAAGTCTGTGAAACTCTTATCTCCAATAAACCACTAGAAACCCGGAAGTGGTGCTGTTGCTCAAGTGGTAGAGCGCTCCTTCGCCTTGAACTGAAGAGCTGAGGGACAGTGCCCAGGCCCAGAGCTCAGCCCCATGACTTACACACACACACACACACACACACACAAAAGGAAGAGCAAAATGAAAAAAATAAGAAATTAAAACAAAAGTAAAGAAATGAAGGAAAGAAAGAAAAGAAAAGAAGAAACGTAAACATAGCTGTGCTGAGAGCTTTAGTATGGCCTTATTTGTGGTCATTTGGGTAAATGCCCAGGAATGGGATTCCTGGGTCATAGAAGAGCTCCATGTGTAGTCTCTTTAAAATATATATATATATATATATATATATATTATTGTAAAAATACAGTACAGAGGGGTTACAGTTACATGAGGAAGGTAATGAGTCCATTTCTTCTAGAGCATTGTTATCCCATCCTTTGTTTTTCCCCTACCATCCCTTTCCTTCCCATGTCCCCAACTCCTCTCTCCCTCACCTCTCCCCCCCTATGCTGTAAAGTTCATTTGCAGCATAGTGTCTTGTACATCTCATTGTTACAATGGGTCATACGGTAACCTTATTTTACCACTTTGTTATTTCCATTTGCTTTCCCAAATTAGAAAAATGTATATACAAGATGCAGTACACCGGTTGTACCATGGGGGAAGAACATACAAAGAACCCCCCCAAAAATCACATAGTATATTAGAAGTACATTAAAAAGATCAGAAAGATAAAATCTCTTGTGTCGCTATCTTGGGGTTCATTTTGCTTAGCATCTGGTTATATGGTCATATGTACATAGCTTTTGACCTCTTCTGCTTGTCCTAGAAATATACCAGTTATTGCAGATAAGGGAAATCATGGGACCTAAGTTTCTTTGAATCTGGGTTACTTCACTTATATAAATTTTTCCAAGTCTTTCCATTTCCTGACAAATGGAGTGGCATCATTCTTTCTGATGGAGACATAGAAATCCACTATAAATATATGTATACACACACACACACACACACACACACACACACACACACACACACACACACATATCACATTTTCTTAATCCATTCATCTACTGAGGGACATCTGGGATGGTTCCATGTCTCAGCTATGGTGAATAATGCTGTGATAAACATAGTTGTGCTGGTAGCTTTAGAATGGCCTTGTTTCTGATCATTTGGAAAATGTCTAAAAGTGGGATTGCTGGGTCATAGGGGAGCTCCTTTGAGGAACTTCCACACTGTTTTCCAAAGTGGTTGAACAAGTTACATTCCCAGCAACAATGCAGTAGGGTTCCCTTTTGGCCACTTCCCTCTAGCATCTGTTGTTATTAGATTTCTTGATTATAGCTATTCTAACTGGGGTGAGGTGGTATCTCAATGTTGTTTTGATTTGCATCTCTTTTATGCTAGAGAAGTTGAGCATTTCTTCATGCGTCTATTGGCCATTCTTATTTCCACTTCAGAGAAATCTCTCCTTAAGCAGTTGCTTCTTTGAGGATTTGTCATTGGGGGATTTAATTTTTCGAGTTCACAGTATACTTTAGATATGAGATCCTTATCTGTTGTATGGCTAGTGAAGATCTTCTCCCAATCTGTGGGCTTTCTCTTGATCTTGCTAACTGTGTCCTTTGCCATGCAGAAGCTCTGCAGTTTCATGCTATCTCTTCTGTCTAACCTTTCTTTGATTTATTGTGCTTCTGGGTCTTTATTAAGAAAATTTCGGCCTGTGCTAAGGAGCCCTAGTGTTTCTTTTATTCCTTCCTGTAATGTTTTCAAGGTGTCTGCGTTGACTTCAAGGTTTTGATCCATTTGGAGTTGATTCTAGTGCAGGGTGATATAAAGATCTACCTTTAGTTTTCTACAGGTGATTAACCAGTTTTACCTAGCACCATTTACTGAAGAGGCTGTTTTTCTCCGATTTTATTTTTATTTTTTGGCTCCTTTATCTAACATTAGGTGGCCATAGGTCTGTGGGTTCATTTCTAGGTCTTCAGTTCTATTCCGTTTGTCCTCAGGTCTGTTCTTGTGCCAGTACCAAGCTATTTTGATTATTATGGCTTTGTAGTAGAGTTTGAAGTTTGGGATTGATATTCCTCCAGCACTGTTCTTTCTGTTAAGGATTTTTTTTTCTATTCGGGGTCTTGTATTTTCCATATGAATTTTTGAATTGCTTCTTCTATTTCATTAAAGAATGGAGTTGGGATATTGATGGGTATCAAATTGAATTTGTAGATAGCCTTTGGCAGTATTGCGGTTTTCATGATGTTAATCCTCCCAGAACATGGGAGGTTTTTCTACTTCCTTAGTTCTGCTTTAATTTTCTTTTTCAGGTTTTTAAAGTTTTCATTCACTTCTTTAGTTAACTCAACTCCTAGGTATTTTATTTTTTGTGGGGCTAAAACAAAAAGTTGCATTCTTGATTTCAGCTGTACTCTTCTCATTATTGGCATATAGGAAAAGCCATTTATTTTTGAGGGTTAATTTTATACCCTGCTATCAAAACACTAAATTTAAACACAAGTACTACAAAAAAAATACAAATTGGTAATAAATCTTCCATGTTAAGTGTAGATTTATAATTTGACCATATATAATCATGGTCATGACATCATTTAATATAATTTGATAAAATTATGATCATTATAGATTATTTGAAACAAATATAATGGTAAAATATGTATTTCTCAGCTGAACTTAAAATAACTTTGATATAAAAATATTATAAAACTTTCTAATTTACCAGGAAGTAGTTTCTCATTTTTAATATCTTTCATTTGGTGCATTTCCTTTTATTTTTACACTGAAATTTATAAATGCAAATTTTTCCCTATTTCTAAGGTAGAAAGTATTAAAAATATTTCCTATACATTAGTTTCCTTGGGGCTTTTAACCCAGTTATTTTCAAATGGTGCCTTTCCATCTTAATGTCTTGAAAGTCTACCTGAAATTGTCAGAAATTGCCAGGTAGTTGATAGCAGTTTGGAAACTTATGGAGTTCTCATGTTTTATCTGCAAATTTCATGGAAAATTTAAATATAAAAGTATAATACTTTTGCATTTATTTTAAATAAAATCTACCATTCAAAAAAATATGCTTACAGTGACTATGATTTATCAATACAGCCATGTATATTGAAAGGAATCTTTCTAAACCTAAACTTAGGAAAACAATTTTAAATTTATCTTATGTTTGTATGCATAAGCATGCTCCCTTCCATTTGTAGCTCAGTGGTAGAGTAACTGTCAAACACGTAATGGGTGTGAGTTTGATTTCTAGTACCCTGCACAAAATAACCAAACATAGCATAAGGTAACCAAAATAACCAAAAATAATCTAATATTTTTATCTCTGAAAATATTTATATCATTTACATGTTGCCATTTAAAGTGCATGAAAATTCAGCAAATATTTCTGTCTTCATCAAATTTAAAGTTGACAACAAGATAGTAGATGCATATGTCAATTATAGAAACAATACACAATACATGCCATATTATACTCTGAATAATATAAAATATATACGTGGGATACAGCAAAAAGTTCTCCTAAGTACAATTAAGAAAATTCAGAAAGATAATATTTAACTCAGTTATTTTAAATTTATTCAGTTGCAGTGTGTATAATTAGAATTCAGACATTTTGAGAAGAGAATATGTGAAAAAAATAGATAATAAATGTAAAAATCCCAATCATTTTCAAGTAATAGCATCCTGGTACTTATTTTGTTGAACTTTGCCTTTGCCTTTCTAAGCAATTACACTATTTGAATTTTTCCTTGAAAATACCATATTTCAGTTAAATGTAAAAAAGCCTTTGAATGAAGGATTAATTCTCAGAGAAATATATATGTATTCATATTATATGTGTATACATATAAATTCTACATGTATTAAATATGCATAAATATGTTTGTGTGTATATATATATAGCCTCATGCATAAATGTATTGTATACTAACAGTGGTAAGATAGAATAAAACCATTTTATAGAAGATTTTTAATTTTATTGTTTTTAATGACTAAATTTAATTTTTTTGCCAAGGTGATGTATAGAAAGTTTAATTACATGAGTAAGATAGTGAGTACATTTCTTGTTGAACATTGTTACTGATCCCTCATTTTACTCCCACTTTTCCCCTAATGCCTTCCCTACGTCAAGTTGTAAAGTTCATTTCCAAGATACTGTTTGGTGATGTTTTGTATTTTGTTTCAGAATTTGTAGTAGTATAACCATAGTTGCTCTGTTCAAAGCTGTTTTGCTTATGAAATATTGGATGATCGAAAACTTTGGAAATTTAATAACAATAATCCATCCATATATTATACATTTTATAACATAGAATAGCTTTCAAGATAGTTTCCAAGAACGTTGAGAGGATATATATTTTAAAAATAATATCTTTAGTTTCCTTTTTAAATATAAAATCAGTTTTATCAGAATTTCTTACAAGAAAATGTGGCAAATATATACAATGAGCCATAAAGAAGAATAAAATTATGTTTGTTCAGGAAAATAAATGGAACATTATATTAAATAAAATAAGCCAGACACAAAAAGATAAGCATAATATATTTCCCTCATGCATGCAATCTTAGAAATATGGTATGAAAGTAGAAGGGATCAATTCAAAAGGGGATGTTTTGAGAAGGTAAGCAGAGTCATATAGATGATTCAGATCAAATTACAATATATGAATTTATTAAAAATCATAACAAAACTATTATTCTCCCAATTAATAAATGATCATGGCAACCATATACTTAAATATCAAAAACATAAAAATTAAGATGTCCTTGTAGAACATAATAGATTTGTTTTTCAATTATGAAAGCACAAAGAAAAATCATTATTTCTAATTTGATAACGATCTTGTAATTCAGATTAACCTCTCAGCTAAGGAATAATAAATACATGGAAAATATTTAATTTTTTTTGTATATACTGAATTGGTAACCAGGGAGAAGATTTTATAAATTTCATCATTACTTGGATAAGAAAACTATATGACTTTCATAACTAAAGACTAATGGTTTCCATATTATAATAGATTTCACTATAAGCTAAAATATGGTAGAGTCAAGACAAAATTCAAATAGAGTACTTCCTTAGAAAGGCAAAGTTAAAGTAAACAAAATAAACAAACATCAGGAAACTGGTATTAGAAAGAGGTGGAATAAGGTCAAGGGGAAGGGGTAGATGGATGAAGAGAAGAGGGAAAGAATGCAATCAAGAATGCAAATCCTATGGAATTAAGAAAAGTGAGGGAAGGGGTTGGGGAGCGTAGGGGTGGGTGAGAATGTTGAAAGAGATGACATTGATTAAAATGCATTGAATTCATTAACTACTTTGTTAAATGGCAACTCCTTTGTATAAGTATGAAAGACAATTTTTTTTAATGAACAGAGCTTTCAAAAGACTCACAAGACTTGAGAGTGCCAATGATTGAGATCTTGGCAAACCTGGGAAGTGCAGGTTTTCATACTGGGGTAAGTCCCTGGTATGTAAGATGGTCTGGCAAATGAGGAAGGTTTGTAACCACTGAGAAAGAGGTACTATTCAGTTTGTCTCATTGATAGTTCTGAAATATGTCCTGCTACAAAATGTATGTATTCATGCAGTCATAACTGTAATTTGATTAAAAATAATCAGACCCAGTTGGAACAAAAGTATATAACTTAAAACAAAAATGCCCAAAGAGAGAAACAGAAATGGTCAGGTCATGAAAAGAGTTACTAGTCATGAGCAGGAGTTTGGGCTGCTGCTTAAGAATGACAACACTGGGAAAAAGCGAAGGAAGGGGTAACATTTTTCAAAAAGAAATGCATGCTTTACCTTACTTATGTAAATGTAACCCTTCTGTACATCACCTTTATTATCACAATAAACCACTTTTTAAACTTCCTACCTGTAGTTTCTATTTTAAAGATGAATTGGGGTCTTCTAAGGAAAAGGAATTGAAGAGTAGCAAGACAAGAAGGAGGGAAATACGGTAGATAATCATTTTAGTAACCCTAGAAATGGAGTATTGGCCAGTGGACAGAAACAAATTTCAGAAGAATTTAGAAAATAGATGTTGCAAAACTTAGAACTGGGAGAAATCAGGGTGGTGTTTTATAAACAAGCTTTAGTGAAAACAAGGACTACCTTATTTGTCATATATCCACAGCTTAGCCCAAGTCCTTATAATTATAGATGCCTGATAAGTACGTAAAAATGAGTGATTGTTTTCTAGACAAATGGGCTGTCATTTATTAATATAATATTTTATTATCTTTAGTTGTACATAGGAGTTACCACTTAAAGCTGTTTGATCCATGTCACCCCTTTCAACATTCTCACCCATCTCCTAACTCACTCTTCAAGTAACATAGAGGTAGACCATGTCCAAGGTGACTGGGTAGTTCAATTATGGATACATGCAGCTCACAATGCCTATGAAACATGTTCTTTACAGTGCTCAGAGACATGATATGAAACTTGAATATTTAAAAAATGTGTTATATTGAAATGATCAGTTCTGTATCTCTCTCCACCACTCCAGAGGCTGGTCCCTAATGATCTGTGATTCCTTATCATTTAATACATACCTGGTACTGCATGGTTGTTGAACTAAACTACCTTGTAGATATAGTGCATCTCACAGGAGAAACTAATAATCTTAAAGAGATATTTTCTTGTTATTGTATATACTTTACTTTTTTATTCCTTCTCATCATGACCATATTTCCTATTACAAATAAAGAATGACAGAAAAAAAATAATTTCAGAGGAGCAGTAGAAATCACAAAAAATATATGAAGGGAAATTTCAGGATGAAAAAAAGTGTTTAAAAATTATACTCTTGCGGGCTGGGAAGTTGGCTCAGTGGTAGAGCGCTTGCCTTGCATGCCTGAAGCCCTGGGTTCGATTGCTCAGCACCACATAAGCAAAAAGAAAAAAAGCCGGAAGTGGCGCTGTGGCTCAAGTGGTAGAGCGCTAGCCTTGAGCTGAAGAGCTGAGGGACAGCGCCCAGGCCAAGAGTTCAGGCCCCATGACCGGACCAAAAAAAAAAAAAAAATTATACTTTTGAACAGATGATGTAATAGAAAATTAGATTTACCAGAAAAGAATTTGTAGGTGAAAAGATCGAGAAGAAAGCACAAAAAAGGTGCAGTTCTATGGATGAGAAATGGGAAAGTTCTAAGGTACATTTACTTTAATTTAATTTGCCGGTAAGACAAGATGCTTTTTCCTGGATGAAGCTTATAAAAGACATCAAACTTCCCATTCAAAAATCACAAGTCAGAATGCAGTCTGATAGAGGTTGAAACAAAATTGGTGAAAATCAAAGACAAAGAAAAACCTTAAAGGTAATTGGATGGTTAAAAAATAGAGAGAAAAAGAAAGATGGAGTAATGATAAAACAGAGCTCTAAGAAAACAATGTTAGAAATCAACATAATTATACTTCTGCAGCGTGGAAAGAATATTTGTGATAACACATAACACTATATCTCTGACAATATATTTCAAAAATAAAATTGAACCAATATTTTTTGAAACAATCAATAGTAAACACACACACATGAATACTTAACTTTAGAAAAGCATAATCCGAGAAACTTGAATAATGGCTATTTGATAGGCACCCACATAAAAATATGTAGTAATTCTCACTGTCAACTTCTAAATTGATTTAATGTATTTGTTGATGCAATTGATAAATATAGTTTTTCAAATGGAGAATTTGTACAAGATCTGTAAAATCCTGGCTCCACTGTAAACCATAATGATTTCCCATTCTTAACTTTAAAAAGAGGTGAGGGAATGATGCAAATAAATGTTGATTGCTGATAAATAATCAGGACTGAAAAGTGGTTAGTGATAGTTTTTTTCCACTGTTATTGCCAAAGAAATGAAGTGGATTGAATCACAACTGAGTTCCAGGGACTGGAATTAAAGTATTCTTTCTCTCATTCTGAAAGGATTTTCCTTAAATTTTATTATCCTTAAACTCAGTCATAATCTTCCTACTAATGCTACAAAATTGAACCTTCTTAATCAAAATCTTTGCAAGACAATCCATTTCCTTAATACTTCAAAAACCATTCAGAGACTCAGTCTGCATACTGCATCTTAGAGCATATTTCTGACAGAAATAATCATTTGCAGAGAAAATAGGAAATTCTATTTGATTATATTTGAGTATGCGAAGATAGATGTTTAACTTGATTTCTCCTAAACCAGTAGGGCTAGGATGTGAATAAATTAACTATTGTCTTATTTTTTTTTAAAAAAAAGCTTTTTCCAAATTTTAAAAGGATTATACGTTAAACAATTTTTAAAAAAAGCACAGCATTGCTTAAAATTCTATCTTAGAGAAACTAGGATTTATTATGTTTAGAAACTGTGAAAACAAGAATATCTATGTCCTACATTTTGGTGATATAGAAGAATATAAAAATTGGGAGGCAAAATTTGTAGGAGAAAGGATCAAAGAAAGGATTAGAGAAAATCAAAAGATGGTGAGCCAGATGCTGCTGACTCAGACCTGTAATCCTAGCTACTCAGGAGGCCAAGATCTAAGGATCACATTTAGAAGCCAGTTGAGGCAGAAAAGTCCATGAGACTCTTATTGCGAATAAACTACCAAATAGCCACTAGTGGGGCTGTGGCTCAAGTGAAAGAACCTGACACTTAAGCAAAACCTCTCAGGTACAGTGCCCAGTCTCAGATTTTAAGCCCCAGACCTGGCACATACAAGAAAATTGTTGATAAACATACATGTTTTGTCATTTCTCATAGTGAGCATGTATTAATAAAATAGTAAATCAAATTTATTTTAGTGCAACACTTGAGTCTTAAGACACTGCAAACTTGGTGCCAGTGGCTCATGCCTGTAATCCTAGCCACTCAGGAAGCTGAAATCTGAGGATCACGACTCAAAGCCTGCCTGGCAGGAAAGTCCATGAGAATCTTATCTCCAATTAATGATCAAAAACCATGAGTGACTCTGTGCCTCAAATGGTAGAGCACTAGGCTTGAGCTGAAATATTCAGGGACAGTCTCCATGCCCAGATTTCAAGCCCAAACACCAAAAAAAAAAAAAGGCACTTTGCAAATATCTCCTTGCAGAAGCTAAATGGTATAAAGGAAACTAAGATAATTTTGATAAGCAAGCATTAACAATTTCTTGAAAACAATATTAGATAATGTATATAAGGTAACTAAATAAGAGAATAGAACAGGGTACAAATATACTTAGCTAAATATGAAAATGGAAAAGTATTACATTGAAAACTAAGAGCACACTAAGAAATTACTAAGCTGAAATAATATGCACATTAGATTGAAAACAAGAATAAAAGACTTTTGAACAAATTTAAATTGTTAGAATTCAGTTAGAAGAACTTAGAAATACTAATAGTAGATATCAGAATACTATCCTTTGCAAAGTAGACAAGGAAATACTTAAAACTTTAACTGTACCTATTAACTATATCTCCCCATATACATTATATTGGGAAGTACAAGGAAGTGTAGATACCACTTGTTTTACTTTATTTGGGGGAACTTTTCCAGTAGGCCTCAAAGTCATGATCTTCCTACCTACATCTTTAGAGTGATTGTGTTTGCGAGTTTTGGTAATCATGCTCAGCTATTTTTTTACTCAGATGTAGATATAAAGATTCACAGTGGAAACATTAAATATAGTAATTAAAATTAAGAATCAATATAAAAGCTCATAGAGACTAATTTAAATTCTAATGTATTTATACAATGGAATTCTAGTCAAGGACTAGCAACATACTTTATTTTGTGAGACATGATCTCCAAATTACGAGACTTCAGGTGAAAAAAATGGTTACTTCCTTATATGGTAAGTTTTATGCTATATGGAAAAAATCACAAAAACCCAACATTTTAAGATGTCTATTTTCAGGTTAGAGTCCAGAACAATGCTTTAAAGACAAATCAAAATTATATAAACTAAACTGTGACAAAATCATTACATGAAGGATTTAAATCAAATATTATAGAACTAAATCCTAAACTTCAAAACTTTGAATTTGTCACATCTCCACTGTGAGCCTTGATTTTAATAATCTATTTTATTAGCTGAGTTAAATTCCTAACAAATTGTCATGTAAACACAAAGTAGTTTGTGTTTTGTTTTTTGTTTTTACCACACAAAGGAAATTACCCAGCAAGACATACTGGAAACAGGAAATATTTCTTAGAATTTAAGGAAAGATGAAATATTGTTAGTGAATAATCTCTACAGTTTCCAAACACAAAAATACAAAACTTTTTCTGTATGTAAATATTTAACCACAACATTGATAACAGTTTTGAGTACAAGATTTGGTTGCTAATATCACATATGGGAAAGACATGCTGTAATGAATTCTAAAGCTGATATTAGAGTGACACATTTTGTGGTATTATAGAAATATCCTTCCTGGGAGCTGTCAGTGGCTTTAATTTTTATACCTAATTAGAAGAAGGTTCATATATATATATATATATATATATCTTTTTCTTGGTTTTCAAAGGGAAAACAGCTTTTTGAGTTCAAAACATATGCTGATTTTTATACTAAGCTATCTAAGTAAAGAGCTAAGGATCTGACACTTTCAAAGTTATTTTTAAGACAAATCAGTTAATGAGCATGTACAAACTTAAGCATAAATGAGCAACAGGGCAAACACAGCCAAATGCCAGGGAGAGACTCAGATGGTAAGACAAATTGCAATTCTTCCACCCAGTTATAGATAGTGGTGAATAAAAATGAAGCATTGCCAACTGCTACCCAGCCAAAAGGTTTAATTTTTATGCGCAGAAAGAGAAAATGCACAGAAAACATAAACACACAATGCATGTCAAAATAGTTTACTCTTGCTGTCCTTCATATGAACAGAAAGCATAGATTCCCTTTTTTTCTGTAGGCTTCTGTCTTCTATCCTGTTAGTTCTAATACTGGCATTATAGCTTTAATGAATAGTACATCTCTGTTTTGTACTAGCTTATTTGTAGTGACAACGCTTTGTGTAATCTTTCAATGTGCTACCGAAGGCTGAAAGAAATCAACATGGTCATAATTCATTTTCTCAGCCACCATCAAATTACCATCCTCCAAGCCTAGACTCCACCAAAATTAAAAGTTAAGTGTCAAGGAAAAGCTCAACAAAATCAGTTAATTTGCACTGAGCAAATATATCAGGGTATATTAAGCTTTCTGGGAAGGACAACATCTGTGGACCAGAAAGCAAATTTTGTCAGTACTATGGCACCGTAGACCTCAAGACTCTCATTTGCTATTCTGTTGGATTTCCACAGCAAAGTATAATAAGGAAAAGGTAACATTCGATGTAGATATATAAAAACGGAGCTAAGTAAATTGGTGGGATGGGTGGATTGAGTCATGGGGGAAAATGATGAAAGGAGTAACATTGATCAAGTTGATATGCTGAATTGAAACAAACTGATATGCTGAATTGAAACACCTTTGTACAACTACTTAAGAATACAAAAGTACATGCATAACTAATAATTTTTGAAACAGGAAAAAATAAATAAAATGAAATGTAATGCAAGTTCTTTAAAATGAAAGAAGAAAAAACACCAAGAATCAGGTAGCTTGGATGAGATAATTTTATTGTTTTCTAAGTTTTGTAGAAACACAATATTGGCATAAAACTTCTGAAAAAAATCATTTAAGGTACCTCTTGCTTTTAAGAAAAGTATCTACTAAAATTACCTTTCTCCAAAAAAACAAAAATAAAAATAAAACCAAAACAAACACACCACCTTCCTTTGACAGAGGGGTTCCATTCTGAACAGCTGGAAGTAACAGAAGATGCTCTTCTTTCCTGGAGAAAATAAAATAAGTGAGAAGAAGACTTCTTGTAGCTAAGAAGGATTGTGAAGGATTGTTATATAATCAACCTGAGGCTATTCACAACCTTCTCTCTCAGAATTTGAGTCATAGCAAAAATGATAAAGGGAAAAGACATATGTCTTTTCTCATGCAGGCACAGCCTAAGAATCAGTATCACAGACTTACTATTTTATTGGTGCCATCTGCTTTGAGTCCAGTTCTTTTCATTCTCCTCTAATCTCTGTGAGCTACCTATTGTCCTCCCACTAAACCCATAATAGCATAATTTAATGAGAGTTAACTGGTAATACTTGCACTGAAAGTGCTTTGCAACCTGAGCTAGTGCTTTAGGGGAAAACTCAATAAATTGTTTCATGGGGCTTTCAATCAAAGAGAAAGACAGGGTTTAATTCTGGAGGAAATTCTTAATTGACTTATGTTTACCAAGTCAACACTTCCATAAATATAATTGCAGCCAATTATGAGAATTTAGATGGTCATGTGATGGCCACTGATATGTCAAAGTCTTGTCAAAAAACACATTTTCTTTGCACAGTGTCACTTTAGAATGTATCCAGTGGGGCCACTGGTTGAAATCTACAGGTTGAAAGAGCAATGGATTTTTGCTTCCTATTAGATAATAAATAATCCTAGGTCCCTCACCTATAGTCCTAAAGCACAAATATCATTTAAATTGAGGATTGTCCAGATAATGCAGCACTCAGAGCTATGAACATGGTATACAATCAAATTATCTTTTCTTTCCTGGCCAAGGATAACTTCTGTCTTTTTATTGTTTACAAGATTGATGTCATCTTTTCTCTTTTTCCAAAGTCTGCTGCCAACCATACCGCATCAATCATTAGTTATATTTTGAATTTGAATATCATAATAGAAATGTTTTGGGATTTTATTGGCTCCTTTATGAATGGATGAAGCTATTCTTACAGTTCTCATCAATGTGCTGAAAGAACAAGGAGGCATAAGTGATTTTTCTGACAATTATAAGACTGATGTAAAAAAAAACTCAAATCTCTCCTTTAGATGAAATGAACAGCTTTTACCAACTGGAAAAAAATGTTGCAGAAGCAAAACAAATATGCTCACACTTATCATGCAGGCAAATATTAATGCACACATATTAACACACACATTCACATACATGCACATATGCAAGTATATGGTAATATACCTCATTATGCAGCTGGTTAGGGAATCAGGTAGCAAGTAAAAAATAAATTGATACGGGACTTTGGAAACTAGCAAGTAAATTAAGCTTAAAAATCCTTTACTTAATGAATTTATAACTTGAAAGGAAAATATTGAAAACAAAACATTATTAGTATGTGGTGGTTAAAGTTGTCAAGTTACTGCATGGATGATCCTGATTGAGGAATCACTCACTTTCTAAGAGAAATGCTTGGAAACACTTTCAGTTCTCTTTCTAAAAGAAATTCTCAGAGGTAGAATACTCATAAAAGACTGAGTTTGATCTCAAGCACCAAAAAGAGGGTTTTGTTTTATGTTGTTTTATTTCTTTAAGGCCTAGGAAATCAAGAAAGTCATGAATTTAAGAATTTCCACCGCTGAAAGATGCAAATCTTTTCCATGGTCCTAATGAAATATTTAGCTAAAAAAATTATTGAGTGTAAATGGCCTTTAGGATTTAGGGCTGTAAAATGAATTAGGTCACAAGCATAGAACACACATGCATTATCAAAACCACCAAATCCATCTAATTCACTCATGCAATTATTGCCGGCAAGCTATTGTGTGGAATTACTTTGAACTGAACATCCTTTAGAGATATGAGACAAATATTTGAATCACCCACACACATCCAATTCTTGCAATTAATTTTGGAGAAACAATCATTATGGAAAGCATTAAAACACTGAAAATGTGAGAAATATATCTAGAAAAAAAAAGAAGATTTGGCTATTTCAACATAGCAATAACTAGACCAAATGGGAATTCTCCTAAGTCATTTAGGGACTTCCACTGCAGAAACATCAATCTGAGTTAAAAGAAACAGTGAATGTTCAATACAAAGCAATCTTTAGGATTGCATCTTACATTGTCAAGGAGTATTCTAGAAATCTACTTAATCCTAAAAGAATGTCAATTTCAGATGTCATCAAAAGATAGTGATAAAGCAACAGAGGGAGGATCCGGATGCCTCAAAAATACTTACTAAGAGCAGGGTGGATAAAATCAGGACCTAATCCTTTCCCCATCATTGAGGTAGGGAGCCTTTAAAATATATTTTTCAATTTGTTACGGACCAGATATTATCTCAATGGGATATTAAAAAGAATGACCTGTTATTCTCTCCCTATTCCACAGCTGTGTTTCTCTATATGAGTACCAAGGAGCTTGTTTTTGTAATCCTCCAAGGAAGAAACAAAAGTATCAGGCATGATGTAGAGGTAGGAGTCCATGCATAGAAGTGAGACTTGTGAAAGAGTATAGCATCTTAATTTGGAGTTTTCATTTGTTAATAAGAAGTATAGATTAATGATGCTCACCAAATATTTCTCACATTCAATCTTTGATAAATGGGGCAGCATTGCTCTTTCGAGAATAGTGTGATTGGCTGGACCACAGAACTAGTATTGGATATGATATGAATAATACTGTGAGTGTTGATGGTTTCTAAATGGTGGACAAGATTTGTGAAGTTATCATTCTAGCAATCTGGGTCCTTCTTGCCACCAAAGAAAAGACATATGACATGCATAGGAATACCTTTTAAAGACAAAGAGATTTAAAATTTGTTTATTTTGCAACATATTCTAGCTGATACATACAGTTTCTGACTCCTTTCAGTTTAAAGAACAGGACAGGGGGAAAGGAATACGTAAAGCTCTTTCTTGATTTTTATTACATAGAGTTTAAGTGTGAATTTTACTTTGTGAGTATTTCAGCCCAATCTTCAGAATCTCACTTGTACGAGGCTTTTCAACTTTAGCACTTGTGCCTCTGCTGGCTTCTTCCATGTTCATATCCAAATCAGCAGGATGTTTTGAAAAGGTCCAACCTATAGGCTTTCCCTGACAAGGCCTGAAACACTCCAACAAAGGGCACTTTGAACATATCTCACCTAATGAACATCTATAATCCTATATTTTGTTGGATTTTTTTTAAAATCCTATTTTTGTACAGCTCATCCCCAGAGGTGTTGTAGTATACTTTCGTGCTCTATTAGGAAATTAGTATCTGGTTTATGGACACAGCAATAGCACTTGGTAAATTTCAACCTCAGGCAGCTGCAACTTGTAGATCTCTCATATGTGCAGTGAGAACCCTGTCAGCGTTCTCTACCAATTCCTAGGGCACACACACAACCTTCAGAACTCTGAAGGGAATTCACCCATGGATTAAATGTAGCAGGGACTCCCCAGATTGTCATCTGAACAGGTGTGAGAGTCAAAGCATTTCAACAACCATATCTGAAGAAGTCTTTAAAAATCTCCACTTGCTTGATTTTTCACATTCTTCTAGAGAATTTTAGAGCTAATAGGGGAGTGTTCTTAATGACTTCAATCAGTTTAGTCTCTGTGGTACTAATACTGGGGCTTTGAAATAGGTCATCCTCTTTGCAGCAGACACTCAATCATTTTAAACATATTCTCACACTTGAACCCACTTTTTCCCCTTGTGGGCAAGTATTGCAACTCAGACTTTTCTTCTTAGGCTTTGAATGGAAATCCTCAGATCTCTAGCTCTTAAGTAGGCAAAATTAGAAATGTAAGTCACTGGCACCCAGCTTTTCACATTATTATTGTTGTTGCTGTTGTTGTTTTTTTACTATTACTATTATTTTTAATTATGTCTGCTGCTTAATTTTCCTGGGGCCAATCTCTATCTAAAATCCTCCCATGTATACCTCCAATAGAACTTTGATAATGGTTTTGCACTACCACTCTAGCTTGGTTTTTGAGATGGGATTTGCTAACTTTCTGTTCTGGTTAGCCTGGAACCATGAATTTCTTAATCCACTTGACTCCAAAGTAGCTCCAGTTGCAGGCAAAACATACACCAAGCCTTGTAACTGCTTTAACTTGTAGAACTTGACATTTAAGTTCAAATTGCTAATATAACATATCCTCACTTAATGATCATTTCTATCATTTATTGATCACAAAATTGTACTAATAATTGCACCAAATATTTTAACTTAATAGCTAGCATCCATCTCATTTAAGCCACACAGGAACTTAGTGAAAGTAATTTTTTACTCTAGATTTCAGATATGAACATTCAGTCATGAATTGTTTTCAGATTCAACTGCTAAGTGATTTTGTTGTAGTTATAGTCGTTACTGCTGTTTCAAAGTCCCATCCTACATTAGCTCTCATTAAGTAGTTTGAATGTTACTTACTGAAAATAAATAGAGACAAGTAATTTGCTTCATTCCTCTGTGGCTTCTTATTTATTTGGGCACACTTTAGATATGATAGAAAAGAAGACAATCAACTTTATTTAACTTACTCAAAGCACTGTAGCTAATATTTTTACAATTATTTTACATATGTTCTATAAGTAGCATTTATCAGAATTGGGATTTTTTTCTGAAAAATAGGAGAAATACCTTCGCCAAGAAAATGATGCACATTTAACAGTAAAGGTGGCTTCTCACAACCTAATAATATTTTTAAGTATAGATCCAAATATTCTCAATGCTTTTTCAGTTTTGAGAACAGGAGGAATATTTCACAATTCCAACAGACATTTTCTGTTAGTTTTGTCTGTCACTACTCACTCTTCCTTGGCCTTCTTTGTTTCTTTTCAAGCATGTTCTGACCATTATCTTGTTACAGACTTTCACTATTAGTAAAGAGATCTGTATATGGCACCTGTCACCTGTAATCACACTTGAGAAGAACACAACAAAGGATTTTGCAAGATGAAAGTTATATGTTGAATATGTGAGTGACTTGGTATTAATGGTGGCTTTTATGGTTAGTACAACTGTAGACCAGCTGTCTTCCTCACTGAGCTTGTTATCAAACATATGCCAACTGGCCCTTGAACATGTCCTGAACTTTCTAAATGTGTGCCATTAAGTCTTAAGCTGTTATCCTACTCTGCAATGAACAACTATGCTCATTTTTCCATAGGCATGACTGAAGCAGAGACATTTTGAAAAGAGCAACCATTGCTGTTAATGTTAGGTAAATACGTTGAATACTAGCCTTTACAAGCTTTGTCCTTAAAGCCACTTCAAATGACTGTGGTGGGATCAACTAAACTTTTAGGGTTTTTTTTGGTGGTGTCTTAAAACATATTTTATTTTTTAATTTAATTTTATTGTAAAGGTGATATACAGAGGGGTCAGAGTTATGTAAGTAAGGTAATGAGTACATTTCTTGTCAAACAGTGAAACCTCCTCCCTTGTTTTCTATCTTCCCTTTTATGACACTTAAAATACATATTCATAATAATTTCTGTTAAATGAATTTGGTATAAGTAAAACTATATTTCCACAGATTTAAGTAAGGTCAATTAGAGAAATGTAGTTCCGTTAATGGTATTTTTGGAATTACGTGTTAGAATACAACACAAAATTACTAAGTATATCTATGTGTTCTTTTATCAGTTGTTTTATATTTTGAAGGGACATTCAAAGTCACAGCCTTAGAAAAATACTCAATTTGTGACAGTTTCTTCTGTGCATTAGAGACCCTAGAAAATAATTCTTGTATCAGAATAAGGTTTAAATAGCATTCTGAGCACTCCATCAACTTCTTCTAAATCTAATAAACCTGGTCAGAGGTATTAAAGATATGCATCTCTCTTTTACTTTTACTTAGATTACTTCTAAGTTTATAGATAAGCTGAGAAATTTCTAATATCTGTAAAAGAAACACACACACATCATATACCTTAGTATGAAAAAAAAAACACATACACATACACATACTTGGAGTTTTGGAGTACCCAGCATGAAGAGAAAGAAAATTTTGTAAACTATAGAGAAAGAACTGGGAATTGGAGGAGACTAACATAAGGCTAGTGTTGAGAATGAAGAGAAGCTTTAAAAGAAAAAAAAAGTCCAAAATGTTTCTCATCCTCAGAAAAGATTGTCTTGTTTAAAATAATGTCAGTAATCCTTTTATTTTATTAAACAAAGTCACATTAATATAATTTATGTGAATGCTGTAGATAGTGATCCCTCTGTGTTTTCTAACTCATACTCCCATTCTGTAATAATGAAAAAACTAATGCTATCCTCAGAAAGCCCAAATGTTTGTGCAGACACATCATGAAAGACTTACAAGGATCTATATTTTGGAGACACTGACTCTAATACATGAAGCGATTTGTATTAGAATAAAATAGACACAAGGCCAAGGAAAACTGGAAATACAAAATATATGAAAGGATTATTAGCCACAAAATCAGTATACTAATCTACACTGACATCAAAACCTTGGCAAAGAACGGGGATATTTCAAGTAGTCAACTCCTGTAGGCTTTTGGTAATAAGGTATTTACCTAGCATCCATTGTATCAGATCTACCAAAAGAATAGCAATAAAAATAGCATTATTTTTTCTTTATAGTTATACCTGAAGTTGACAGTGCAATTTTGTAGTTCTGCCTCTTTACAGTTTCTTTTTCCCAGAGAAATATGTGTGGAAATACAATGTGTGCTCCTGAACAATTTTTAAAAAATAGTTCAAAACAAGATAATAAATACTGTCTGCCATTTTAGCTTCTACTCAAGGAATATATTGTATTATTTTAAAGATAGGAGATTGGAAAGAATATAGATATGTATATATAAAATTATATACAACAGTCTCTTGAAATTGCATTGCATATAGCCAAAGAATTTTGTAACCTTATGAGAAAGATGTTATGTAAAAGATGTATGTGCATACTTAGATCTTAGGATTCACTGTTCATTGCAGAAGCCAAGCAGCATGAGTTACAACAAAACCACCTGTCCTAGTAGTTATTTTCAGTTAAGAATGAGCTTTAAAATAAGATTCAGTGATTAGAGATGATTAAAGTCATAAATTAGATAAACAAAAAATAATCTCATTCATTCAACACATAATTGTTAAAGACTACCACCAAGAACTGCGAGTTCAGTAGTAAACAATGTTAACAAATACCTCTATCCTGAAACATTTTTCAGTTGACAAGGAGATCACAATCAGGAAAAATAAGCAAAACATACACTTTTCAAACAATAGATATTTTTAGAGCAGTTTAAGTCCATGGAAAAACTGAGCAGAAAACAGAATTTTCTTTATATACATATCCACATCTTCTACATCAAAGTGGTACTTTTAGTTCAGTTGAAGAACTGACCTTAACATATCATTATCATTCCAACCATAATTTCCATTACACTCCGAATTCTGTGCATTAATGTTGGAATAGACAAATGAATGATCACATACATACAGCATAGTTTTACTCTACTAAAAAGCTACTGTGTTATACCTATTATCTACTGCTCACCTCTATTGCTTATTATCAATGGATTTTGTTTCCCTCACAACTATTTGGATAGCAGTTCTTTATATGTTTCACGAATTATGTATCCAAGATTATAAATTATCTTTTCATTCTCCTGACAGCCCCTGTACAGAAAGAAGTTTTAAATAAAGCCTAGCTTTTCAGGTAAGTATTTTATTAATTTTAATGTTGCACCTAATAAATCATCAATGTACATAATATCATCATGATTTTCTCCAATGTTTTCAAATAGAACTTTCATATGTTACATTTTAACACAAAGCTCCATTGACTATCTTTATATTAATGTATTGCTAGATCATGCTTTGATTCACTTTGTCAATTTTATGCTAACACCATACTATCCATGGAATGAGGTGTGTAACAAAGAGCATAGTAGAAGGCAAGGGAAGAGACAATGGAAAGACATACATGCATGAGTGTGAGGGATAGCTGAGGATTTTTTAAAATTAAGTATGAAATGAAAGGATTTTAGTTACAGGTGCATTAGGAGTTTTTGTTGCTTTCTTTTGTTTTTCCTATTTCAGCCAGATAATTATAATGTTGCATTGAAATGAGACAGGAAGATATGATGAAGGGGAACCACTGGGAAGCCTACCAAACAGCTCCTTTAATCTACTAGAAAAACTTTCAAATGTTTCCACCCTTTTCTGAGGATTAGGAACCAGACCATCTATAGAGTACTACAACAGAACTCCTAGGAGTTCAAGCAGATATAAAAGGATGAGTTTAGCACTTATTTCTTTGCTTTGACTCCATGTGCTTTTCCAAGGCAGGCTGTATTTTTCTAGGGAAGGTCATTTATCTTCTCAAATCTAGTAGATTATTCAGTTCTCTAACCTTCTGGATTCTTTTCATTCTCTTCAGTTGCATTAGATTCCAAGGACTGCAAGTAAACAGAGCCACAAACAGAACATCTTAAAAAACAGAAATTAAGCAGTCCTGAGGGGCAAATTTATTGCCCTCAGTGCCCACATCAAGAGAATGGAGACAGACCAAGTAAATAATCTCATGTTGCAATTAAAACAGCTAGAAAAACAAGAAAAAATGGAACCTAAAGCTACTAGACAAAGCCAGATAACCAAATTAAAAGCAGAGATTAACCAATTAGAAAATCAGAAAACCATAACCAAAATAAACCAAACAAAAAGCTGGTTCTTTGAAAAAATAAACAAAATTGATGGCCCATTGGCTAGATTAATTAAAAAAAAAAGAAGAGAGGAAACCCATATTAAGAGGATTAGGGATGCCACAGGAAACATCACAACACGTACCCAAGATATCCAAACAATTCTAACAGACTATTTTCAAAAGCTATACTCTCTAAAGGAAGAAAATCGGGCAGAAATGGATGCATTTTTAGAGAAATACAAGTTGCCCAAACTGAGCAAAGAAGAAGTTAACCAATTAAATAAGCCAATATCCTATAATGAGATACAGGAAGCTATCAAAAGTCTTCCAACAAAAAAAAGCCCAGGACCAGATGGATTCACAGCAGAATTCTATAAGACCTTTAAACAAGAACTAATACCCATACTCCTCAAGCTCTTCAGAGAAACAGAGAAGGAGGGAGCTATCCCAAACTCATTCTACGAAGCCAATATCACACTCATCCCCAAACCAGGCAAAGACCCAACCAAAAAGGAGAATGACAGGCCAATCTCCTTGATGAACACAGATGCAAAGATCCTTAACAAGATTCTAGCTAACAGAATCCAGAAACACATAAAAAAAATAATTCACTATGACCAGGTAGGCTTCATCCCAGAGACACAGGGATGGTTTAACATACGTAAGTCAATAAATGTAATCCAACATATCAACAGAGCCAAGGTCAAGAATCACATGATTATCACCACAGATGCAGAAAAGGCCTTTGACAAAATTCAACATTCATTCATGCTAAAAGCTCTGGAGAAAATAGGAATAGAAGGAACATTTCTAAAAACAATAAAAGCCATTTATGACAGACCAATAGCCAATATTATACTTAATGGGGAAAAGCTACAACCAATTCTCCTAAAATCAGGAACAAGGCAAGGATGCCCACTGTCTCCACTCCTCTTCAATATAGTCCTAGAACCCTTAGCCAGGGCAATAAGGCAAGAAAAAGACATTAAAGGGATCCGCATAGGGAAAGAAGAAGTTAAACTATCCCTTTTTGCAGACGACATGATACTATACCTCCACGATCCCAAAAACTCCATCCCCAAACTCTTAGAAATCATAAATCACTTTGGCACAATAGCAGGATACAAAATAAACCCACAAAAATCAGTTGCCTTCCTATACACTGATAATGTACAGGAAGAGAGGGAAATAAAGGGAGCAACCCCATTCACAATAACCTCCCGAAAAATAAAATATTTAGGAATTAACCTAACCAAAGATGTAAAAGAACTATTTAATGAGAACTATAAAAAGTTAAAGAAAGAAATTGCAGAAGACACTAGGAAATGGAAAGACCTCCCATGCTCCTGGATAGGCCGACTTAATATAGTAAAGATGGTAATACTTCCAAAACTAATATACAAATTCAACGCAATTCCTATTAAAATCCCAATGACGTACATCACTGAAATACAGAAAACAGTCCAAAAATTCATATGGAACAACAAAAGACCTAGAATAGCCAAAACAATTCTAGGGGATAAAGACAATATGGGAGGGCTATCCATGCCGAACTTCAAACTCTACTACAGAGCTATAATAACAAAGACAGCATGATACTGGCACAAAAACAGACCCAAAGACCAATGGAACAGAATAGAAGATCCAGAAATAAATCCACAGGCCTACAGCCAGCTGATATTCGACAAAGGAGCCAAAGACATACAATGAAAGAAACAGCCTCTTCAACCGCTGGTGCTGGGAAAACTGGGCAGCCACATGCAGAAAACTAAAAGTGGACCCCAGCCTATCACCATGCACCAACATCAACTCAAAATGGATTAAAGACCTTAACATTAAACCTGAATCTCTGAAACTACTGAAGGACAGAGTAGGAGAGACACTTGAACTAAGAGGCACAGGAAGGAACTTCCTGAACAGAGTCCCAGGGTCACAACAAGTTGGAGAGAGACTCAACAAATGGGACTACCTTAAAATAAAAAGCTTCTGCAGAGATAAAGCTATCGCAACCAAGCTAGAAAGACAACCAACTAATTGGGAAAAAATATTTACCAGCAATATATCAGACAAGGGGTTAACATCCTGTATATACAGGGAACTCAAGAAACTAATCCCTCCCAAACCTAACAAACCAATTACTAAATGGGCAAGGGAACTAAAGAGGGACTTCTCAAATGAAGAAATAAAAATGGCAAAGAAACACATGAGGAAATGTTCATCATCCCTGGTGGTGAGGAAATGCAAATAAAGACAACCTTGAGATACCACCTTACCCCAGTCAGAATGTCCCACATCCACAAATCAGCCAACGACAAATGCTGGAGGGGATGTGGAGAACGAGGAATGCTATTACACTGCTGGTGGGAATGTACACTCATACAACCACTTTGGAAAGCAGTCTGGAGGGTCCTTAGAAAGCTAAAGATTGATCTCCCTTACGACCCAGTCATACCACTTCTAGGCATCTACCCTGAACAACAGGAACCAATATACAAGGACACGTGCACCTCCATGTTTATTGCAGCACTGTTCGCAATAGCTAGGATATGGAAACAACCTAGATGCCCCACCACAGATGAATGGATCCAAAAATTGTGGTATCTATACACAATGGAATATTATGCAGCCATTAGAAATGACAAAATAATGGCATTTGCAGGGAAATGGATGGAGCTAGAAGGAATCATGTTGAGCGAGGTAAGCCAAGAATGAAGAGACAAACAGTACATGGTCTCCCTGATAAGTGGATGATAAATCCAAAATGTTAGGTGATATGACAAAACTAACAGGACTTAAGAAACAAAGAACTCCCACTCATCTGGTTGAACCACTACCAAATATCCTCATGCTGCTGATCACATATATGGTATATAACATGTGAGCACCGTTATATATTACAGACTGTGATAGACAATTTGCTCCAGGAAAGTTAGAATGAACTTGTGACTTTAAATGAGCATCATTATTCCACAATACTGTGAATTTCCGGAAATTAAGTAATCACTTAATCACAATCAAAAAAAAAAAAAAAAAAGAACCTTGGGGAAGGGAGGGAGGGAGGGGATGGTAGGGGTAAAACAATGGAGCAGGTAACAATGTTCAAGAGAAAGTGTACTCATTACCTCACTCATGTAACTGTAACCCTCTGTATAGTATCTTTACAATAAAAAAAATTTAAAAAAACAAATTAATTGCCTTATAATTCTGGGGACCAAGAATTTAAAATAAACATGTCAGCTGGACTTTGTTCTTTCTCAGGGTTGTGAGGAGAAATCTGACCAATTTCTCACTCTTAGTTTGTGGTAGTCCTTTGCTTTATATGGCATTATTACTGCATTTTATTCTTCTTCCCTTTAATACTGTCTCTAAATCCAATTTCTTCTATTTATGAAGACAGAAAGTCATCTTAAAGTAGACCCCACTCTAATAATTTCATGCAAACCTTGTCATCTGCAAAGATAAGATTGCAAGAATACGTTGCATTAACGATTACAGAGTTGGGACTTCAACATCTTTTTCAGTTCAATCCACACATCATTTCACCAGGCTCAGGATTGTAAAAATCCTGGTTGCTATTAGTGCCAGCTCGGGTTTCATTGCATGTATATCTTCTTCAAATGTCTTCATACATAAACTTGGTAATGATTATATTTTTGCATGACATCTGTTCATATTGACCATCTATATGCATTAAAACTATTAAATAAACTATTAGAGAACCAATGGCAGTTTGCACCACAGTGTAACTATTCAGGAGGCTGAGATCTGAAGATCTCAACTCAAATCTAACTCAGGCAGGAAAAGCTAGAAGACTCTGATCTATCTCCAATTAACAAAAAATAAAACAAAACAAAACAATCCTGCCCAAAGTGGCATTGTGGCTCAAGTGGTAACTGCCAGCCTTGGGGGGAAAACGTTCAAGTACAGCACCCAGAGTTCAAACCCTAAGACAGAAGGAGAAAGAGAGGAAGAGCGGTGGGGGAGGGGGATATTAATTTGCCCTTTTGTCTTTTTCCTCTATTCATTTCTCAAAAAAAATGGATAGATCTTGTTGACTTGGTGTATCAACTCAAATATTAATCTCTTCTAGAAATTCCCTCACAAACACATCAGAAAATAATGTTTTTTTTTTTCCAACTATCCAGGCATTTCTTAGAGGTGTCAAGTTGATTAACTATCAGACTGAGGCAACAAGATTTCCTGAATAATTGAATAGTACAGAGAAGTCCATAATTCTTGACCAAAGTAACTAGAACTCCAATATGTCATTTACAATGATGAAGAAAGCTGTAAAAAATACATTTAGAAGAACTATGCATGTGGAACTTTTAGAAACTGTAGCAACAACTGAGAGTACTTGGATATAGTTTAGATAGATGTTTTGCTGGTGAAACACTTAACAAAGAATTAGAAATAGAATTAAAATTGATGATTTAAAGATCTTAGTCTTTTTTCGTGAAAATACTGTACAGAGGGGTTACAATTACATGGGCAAGATAATGAGTACATTTCTTATCAAGCATTGTAGCCTCCTCCTTCGTTTCCTTTTCCCATCCTTTCCCAGCCTCCCCACCACCCCCGCACCAAAGTTGTAAAGTTCGTTTTCGACAAAACGAATTGTACATCTCATTGTTGCAATGGGTCCACCTGTATCCTTATTTAAGCTGTTTGTTTTTCCCCTTCCCCTCCACAAATTATACCGACATCAAATACAGTGAAAGCAGGGGTTAAAAATACCGTGGGTCAGATAAGTTAATGTTAGGGAAATGAACCCTAAGATATGTATTCAATTTTTTTTCTTTCATGTGATTGTTTCTAACACATTTATAAGATTATTTCTTTGTTGCTTTGTATGTCCCTTCCCCATGGTAAGATCTTAATCTTAAAACTGAAAAAAGTATAGTACTGTAAGTAAGTAAGGAATATCCACACAAGATGCAAGGAAAACCAGGTTTATGGGTCAGAAGGAACATGGAATGATGATTTCAAGAAGAGTGTTTCAAACACTGCTAATGGAGCAGATAAAAATACTAATAAATAATTGTTTCAAAGTTAGTATTAGAGGAAAAAGAAAGGTAAAGCAGTATGTGGTGCAAACATACTCAGAAATGTGACAAGAAAGATGGGAATCTGGTGGTTGAAACAACACAAGATCCATCCTCTCAACTCAGCAGGAAAGTGGCATCAGGTTGATATGGTTCCTGGGCTCCCCCGGCTTCCTTCCACTCCCTCTAATGCCTGCCAGGGTTTTATCCCTGGGAGAAGCAAACCTTCAGATTTTCTCATTCTGCTCTCAGCTGCCTCTGTTGAGATTAGGTTCCTGGGCCAGACCATTTCGGAAGAATAGCATGTTTAAATACATTATTCCTATGAAATACAACCACTTTCACTTTTAAGTCTGAAAAAAATATCATTTATTTGCTCCGTTCATTTTCCTCAAAAGACAGAAGATTGTAGTCTTATAATGGAATTCACAAGTGTTAAAAGCTGAACTAGACAATTGAACAAGAACATGTTCTCATGAATGAATAATGTACAGTGAATATGATTCAATAGCATATACTTTTATATCAAAATGTTACTATGACTACATCTGGAATATTACAAATGGGAAATTCATTTTAAAAACAAAGTACAAGCCTCTTCCAAAAAATCAATGAGTATAATACATTTAGGATAAAACTGACAATCATGAATTTTTCAAACTACATTCTAGACTCAATTTTCCATAGCCTAAATATTACATAGATTGCCTATCCTAACATTCTACTTGTTAATCAATAGAATGTAACCATTTATATATGTATATTGCACAAAATGTTCTTTTTAAAATTTCCAAGAATTAACCACAGCCCCACAAATTGGAAGGGACTTTGTATTTTAAAATGTGGAAGCTAGCTCTCATGTATCTGAACCAAAGATATGATTATCTTTTATTGTTTATATTAACCATATTTTTTTGAGAAACATGTGACCCTATCTAAAACCAAATCAATGTACACAGCATTATTTTACCAGGAAAAATTTATTCTGGCTTTAGTATAGACAACTAACAAATGAGGTCTTAGTGACAATCAATTTGGGGACTTGAGAGATCTCATAGAAAATAATTTGAAATATGAACAAAATATAAAATTAGTTAGATAATATTACATGTGAGTTGAATGAATCTTGAGGACTTTGTTGTATTTTATGTTTTGGTGCCATTGCTGTGGCTTGAATTCAATGCCCGATTGCTGTTCCTGAGTTTTCTGTTTTTACTTTTTTCTTTTTTTTCTCAAGGTACTCTACCATGTAGAACCACAGCTCTACTTCCAGCTTTTTTTTTGCAGCCAATTGGAGATAAGAGTATTACAGCATTCCTAACCAGATCTTGCTTCAAACCCTGATCCTCAGATCTCAGCCTCTAGAGTAGCTAGGATTACCGGCATGAGCCACTGGTGCCTGGCTTTAGGATACCACTTTTTTTTTTTTTTTGCTGTGGGGTTGGGGAGGGGTGGGGGTGTGGGGGTTGGTCATGGGGCCTAAACTCTGGGCCTGGGAGCTGTCCCTCAGCTCTTCAGCTCAAGCCTAGCACTTTACCCCCCTGAGCCACAGCGCCACTTGGCTTTTTCTGCTTATGTGGTGTTGAGGAATTGAATCCAGGGCCTCATGCATGCAAAGCAACTACTCAACCACTGAGCCACCTTCCCAGTCTTCATACCACTTTTAAAAAGAACATTTTTTAAATTATTACAGTGACTTTCTAAACCATTTATCATGAATGACCAGATACAGATTTTTAATTAAACTCTTTGTTTGGTTTTATTTGCAGTATGTCAAGTTTATTTATTAGATTTCCTTCTACAAGTATTTATGAAGAGCCACTTTGTCTTTGAAATTACCGTTGGTTCTGCCTCTAAATTTTACCACATGGTAGGCCAACTTGTCTTTATACCTTTCTAAGATACTAATTTTGCTGATCTTGAAACCATCTATTTGAAATAGCATTCTTTTATTTTTCAAATGAGATATTTCAACTGACATTAAAAATCATTATCTATTAGAGATAATTATAAACGTTTAAAAGAATGCTTTTGAGTTTTGACCACTTTTTAGAATACAAAGTCGGCATGCCCATTTTTTGGCAATATCTCAAAATGTTTCCATATTTTATTTTAGAATACGTACATGAGTATATACTTTGGTTTTTAGCAATGAACTAAAATCTGCAACTTCCTAACTGATGTTTTTGTTTTTTTACAGAGTATTTGTCAGTGATATCCAATCATGAGTTATTATGAGACTGTTCTTATTTTCCGTAAATATTTACTTTGACTTTTTTTTTAATCTCCTAACAAGTGCAGAGCACTTTTGTAAGAATTGTTGATCTAAATATATTGTCAGAGATGATAAGAGTTAAAAACTATTTTCATTTACTTTATATGTACTCTGAAACAATAGTTTAAATTTTAAAAAAAGTCGAGTTGGAGATGGTAGGTCCTTCCTACCTTGTAGATACTTGCCTTCAGATCTAACATTTAGGTGATTTAAAGTAAGACTGGCCTGGGCTGGTGTCAAATATAATGAATGAAAAACAGGCCAGCTTGCTTTTATGTTTTTACTCACTAAATAATAATAATAAAAATAGAGCCCAGAACCAATGACTCATGCCAGGAATCCTAACTCCTCATGAGGTTCAGATTTGAGAATCTTCATGAGACTCCAAAAATGTGAAAGTGGAGCTGAGGCTCAAGTGGTAGAGTTCTAACCTTGAGTCAAGAAGCTAAAGAACAGTTCTTGGGCCCTGAGTTCAAACTCTGGAACTGGCAAGCACACAAAAATAAGAATTAGTAACAACAATAATAATGCCAGAAAGGGAACAGTAAAGTTATCTTCTGAGTAAACAATTGCTTAGTATAACCAGAGCATATTAGTGAAAACACAAATCTCCAAAACTTTTCTTTGATACATCTTTAACATGGACATGCTTTAAAGGTAATTTTTTACATGCATTTTAAACTTATAGGAAATTTGCAGGTTTCTGGTTTTTTTTTCAAGCCCAAGAAGGAAATGGTTGTTTTAAAGCTACTAAGTATATACATACAGTGCTACTGATAGCATATGAGCTAATCCAGCTATACTAATTAAATCACATGACTGCAGTTTAAGGGAGTATCTTCATGTTCAAACTAGAGAGAAAAAGGAAAGCTACAGTAGATACATGGACTTTCATTTCTTTCCATCTGGAATGATTTGTGGCCTGTCATTCTTAGGCAGGTAGGAGGAATACAGTATCATCCTGACCGTCTCCTGATCTCTCTGTAAGAAGACACAGCTGTCTGGAGGATCTGAGTGCATGTCCCAGTAGCTTGAAGCTCACTGAGAACAAAATGTAGATTATCAGAAATATGGATGTAAGCTTCTTTAATCACTTGCTCCTCCTCTGATCAATTAATTATCATATTTATCTTAGATATTTCCACAATTCAGAACTCAGAGTTGTCTGTTTTCCCTTCATTCAGTTTTGCATTAGACTTTCACTGTGCCCCTAGTCACCATGAAAAAAAACAGTGGAATATAACCCTTAATAAAATTCAATTTATGTGTTATATTCATACATTTAAATTTTAATTTCTTTATGAGTAGGCAAAATGTTACTTCTTTATACTCCTTGTACATAGATCTAAAGCTAAGCTATTAAGAATTATTTATACAGGAACAAATGAACAATCCAAGCACTTAGAAGTCTGAGCAGGAAGGTTATGAGATCAAGGCAAGAATGGGCTACATAATGACCAGGAATATGTAGCAAGAATATATAGCCTATAAATAAATAAATAAATAAATAAACAAACAAACAGTAATATTCTATCTCTTGTTTATAATGAATGTCAATCTAAGCCCTTGATCAGAAAGGGCTTCCAGGTAATTCTGAGTAATATACTTATACCAATATATTTTAAGTGTCTCATACAGAAACAAATCTGAGTTTTATAAAAATTACTTGTCTTGTGAAAATGTAAATCATTACCTTTTCTGAAATATGAGTATGTGTTATGTTTTACAGATCAGTGATTTACACTGTATAACCTGATTTTATGTAGATTATATGAATGCATAATCTCTTGCTTAAAAGAACATACACGCCGGGCGCCAGTGGCTTATGCCTGTAATTCTAGCTACTCAGGAGGCTGAGATCTGTGGATCGCTGTTCAAAGCCAGCCCAGGCAGGAAAGTCTGTGAGACTCTTATCTCCAATAAACCACTTGAAAACTGTAAGTGGCTCTGTGGCTCAAGCGGTAGAGGGCTCACCTTGAGCTGAAGAGCACAGGGACAGCGCCCAGACCCAGAGTTCAGACCGACAAAAAGAAAAAGAAAAAAAAAAAAAAAAGAACACACACTTATCCAGTAGCATAAAATAAGTAAATATAAAGAATTACCCAAGATAAGAACCCATGGCTTTTGTGTCAGAGATGGCCATCTTCCCTTCTTCCACTGTGGCGCTTAAGCTTACCGTTTACAACTGTGCAGCTTACAGCTGCTACTTCTGAGTGTGTTCCCCAGTGTATACACTGAAACTTAAAGATTTTTTTTTAAAGCATGATTAATTCATGAGGGTAAAGTCTTTGTGCATGGGATAAACGTCTTTATAAAAAGTAATAGGTTTATCTCTGGAGGAGACAGTAACAAGTACTGATTTAGAAGTACAAATCAGTTCATACCAGATGTCAAGCATGGTGCCATCATCAACTTAGGATCCTCCTACAGGAACAATGAGAAATAATGTTCCGAAAGCTCTGCAGCCTCAGACAGGGAAGCACAAATGAACTAAGACACCAGCCTCCTCAGAAACTGATTCCAATGAGGTGTGAGCAAAACAATTATTACCATGAGAAAGTTTTGTTCTCTTCCTGTGAATTAAAACAATAATATATCTGCAATCCTGTTCTTCCTTTACAAAATGATTTCTGGATAGTAATCTTATCATTAAAGAAAATATTAAATTTAAAAAATATTTTCTAAGGAAAAGGTTTAGGCCTAGAAAAACCATGTAGTGGAGAGCTATCCTATAGTCTAGACATTATCTAAGATAAATTGAAAAATATATTATATGTCATTGTTCTTTGTAACATCTTTGCTATAGCAAATTATTCCTTACTTTGATACTAAAAAATCTTTAAGAAAAACATAAGAGATTCATTTCTTAAGCTTCTTCAAAAGTAGATATTAGGCCAAATACTCAGCTTTGCGAGTAATATGAATTGACATCAAAGGAAAAACTCTGATTCAAAAGCTATTTATACAAACAATCAGGTTCTATATAAGGTCTATTCAAATCATAGCATTGCATATATTTTTCTAAATGTCTGGTTGACTGATTAAATATGTACATAGATAGCCATGTAATTTGGAATTTGTTTAATTTTATGCTTACAGTGGTTTGGAATAATCATATTCACATTGAAAATCAGAATCACTGTATTATCACAGGCTAAATATTCCTAAAATTCTTACAGTTTACAGTTTAATAGATAATTATAAGATTTTTGTTTTATGGAGGATTGTGTATATTTTATTACAAGTAATACAAAAATAATTGAAATAATATGTTTAACTAAAATAATAAAATGTTGACATAAGTATCTGATGACCATAGACAGCTCACAGTTCCTGAATCTGAGTTACATCACAGGCTTGCAGCATTGCTAAGGAAGATGCCTGTGTTCAGGAATTCTTTTTTCTTTTTTTAATACATCTTTATTGTGAAAATACCGTACAGAGGGATTACAATTACATGAGCAAGGTAATGAATACATTTCTTATCAAACATTGTTGCCTCCTTCTTTGTTTTTCCCTTACCATCCCTTCCCTCCCATCTCTTAATTGCAAATGATTGAATTCCAGTTTCCAACTTGAAAGCCCAATGGACTTATCACCATGAAAGGTACTTTATGAGAGATATTGACTAGAATAGGTGTATTATAGAAAGCAATGGAAGTGCTGTAACAGCATTTTTTTCATATTGGAGGCAAATTTGCAACTTCCACAGGGAATGCAGCTCCTTCAAATGCAATATGTGCCATCTAATATTACTTTTCATCTTTATAGTCTAAGATATGAAATTTTATGTTTCACTTTCAAAACATAGAGGAAACATAGTACTACATTAAGTTTTCTCAATTCCTTTGTGATTCACATGTATTCTCTGCACATAAAATAAATTTACTGTTAGAGTGTAGAAGAGCAAAATCTTGATTAGTGCTGATTAATTGTATATATTGTTATTTGGCATACAGGCAAATATAAATGACCAAAATTCAATAATGCAGAAGGAAACTAGGCATAACAAAATTAAAGGTAGTCATAATAAAACTGTAAGTGGAATAACTCAAGTTCCACCAAACCATTTTTAACAAGACATTTCTCTATAATAAGCATGGTATCCTAAATAGTATATTAACTGTTCTTTGACAGTTTTAAACATTTGGGTACTATCTTTACTCTAATAACAATCTTCATTTAACTTGTTAATAAATATCATGTGAAATAAAGAAATATAGCAGTATTGGAATATAGTGAAGTATTTTTAGCACTCAAAATTTGTAATTGCTAAATATGTTGATTTTCTTCATTAATGCAACAAATTCAGTTTTCTGCATGTTTAGACTACAGAGCTGTAAGTTTTATTCTGTCTTATTAATCCTCCACTTTTCACACTAAAGATTATGCCACTTTGTTTCTTTTGTCCTCAATCAAACTTCTGAACATGAAGATAGAGAATGTAAATTGAAGTTATTTTCTTACTATCTATAAATGTAAACAATATCATTTCATATTTGTTTATATATTTTCTTCATCTTCATTTGCATGCAATTCCTATGTTCTCCTAATTTCTTAAGGGATATTATTTCCCAATATCTCTTTTCTAATATTAAAAGTGTCAGTTATTTTTTTCTGAGATTAAGAGACTTTAAACACATGATATTAAAATGAATATAATATTTATTATTTTTTAAAAATAGTATGACACCAAATATATAATAAAGCAAGTTTTTATTTTGTACTAGTAGCCTGTGTTTGTGTGTATGTGTGTGTGTGTATGAGTGTGTGTGTGTGTGTGTGTGTGTGTGTGTGTGTGTGTGTGTGTGTGTGTATGTGCTGATCCTGGGGTTTGGGGGTTTTAATTCAGGGCCTAGGTACTGCTTTGAACTTTTATGCTCAATGCTAGTACTCTACCACTTGAACCATACATCTAAGCTTCTGGCTTTTTTGGTAATTAATTGCATACAGGAGTCTCACAGATACTCCAGCTGGATTTGAACTGTGATCCTCACACCTCAGCCTCCTTGAGTAGCTAGAATTACATGGGTGAGCCACCCGTGCACACCTTCAAATTTATAATCATTTATGGTTAGCTTTGTTCTTCTTCCTAAACTATAGAGGAGAAATTCCTTCACAGTGTTTTACAGCACTCTGTAAAATGGCTCAAAGATTCTAAATATTCTAGGCCTCCTTCCAGCGTGGTGGTATTTATGATCACAAATGCTACTTCTGCCTCAAATTCTTCAGTGCTCACCCATGTGTAGAAACATGGATGAAAATGTGAGAAGGAAGAAGACAAAGAAAAGGAAGAAATTCTGGCTTAAATGTGGATTAATCTAAAGCATAACCACAAAGCACAAAAGCCACCAGTGCCCAGCTGTTTAACTACTTTCATTTGATTACTGTCTTAATGTTCTGCAATGTTTCCCAATTAAAAATTTTTTACCAAATTATATCTAAATATCATCCCTAACTTTTAATTTATCTCTTTAAAGTCCAATCAGCCACACTACTGATTTTTATATATTTTTATTGTAAAACTACTGTACAGAGGGGTTATAGTTACATGAGTAAGTTAATGAGTACATTTCCTATCAAGCATTGTTACCTCCTCCATTGCTTTTCCCCTACCATCCCTTCCTTCCCCACCACCCCAAGTCCTCCCTCCCTCCCAAGTTGTAAAGTCTGTTTTCAACATAGGGTCTTGTACATCTCATTGTTACAATGGGTCAACCTGTATCCTTATTTAAGAATTTTGTTATTTCCCTTCCCCTCCCCAAATTACAGAAATGTATATACAAGATGCAGGACACTGGAATCAAATACAGTGAAAACAGGGGTTATACCATGGGGGAAAAACATACAAAAGAAACAAAAAAATCACATGGTACATTATAAATACATGATGCTAAGTGAAATGAACCCCAAGATAGGGACACAAGTGGTTTGATTGTTCTTGCTATAGCACAAATTCTGACCAGTCTTGACCTCAAGCCACTAATAGAACCACCATGACCATGGAGTTGCATCCTGGTGTGTTTATAATTTCTCACCTATGCAGGGCACTGGAATCAAATACAGTGACAACAAGGGTTATACCATGGGAGAAGAACATACAAAAGAAACAAAATTCACACAGTACATTATAAATGCATTAGAAACAACAGCAAGAAAGATAGAACCACTTCTGTTTCTATCTTGGAGTTCAATTCGCTTAGTATCATCTTATATGGCCATATGTGGGACATAGCTTTTGAGCTTTTCTGCTTGTCCTAGACATATACTAGTTATTGTAATAAGGAAACCATGGGCCCTATGTTTCTTTGGGTCTGGTTTACTTCACTTAATATAATTTTTTTGGAGGGGGTCCTGTTGTGGGGCCTGAACTCTGGACCTGGGCGCTGTCCCTCAACTCTTCAGCTCAAGGCTAGCTTTCTACCACTTAAGCCACAGAGCCACTTCTGGCTTTTTTCTTTTTCTTTTTCTTTCTTTTTTTTGCTTATGTGGTGCTGTGGAATCTAACCCAGGACCTCATGCATGCAAGGCAAGCACTCTACCACTGAGCCACCTTCCCAGCCCCTTCACTTAATATAGTTTTTGCAAGTCTTTCCATTTCCTAACAAATGGGGCAGCGTCATTCTTTCTGATGGCAGCATAAATTCAATTGTGTATATATACCACATTTTCTTGATCCATTCATCTACCGAGGGGCAACTGGGTTGGTTACATATCTTAGCTATGGTAACTAATCCTGTGATAAACATAGTTGTGCTGGTAGCTTTAGTATAGCCTTCATGCTCTTGGCAATCTCTGATCTTGGCACTAGAGGCTAATTATGGCATCCTCCCCTTGAATGTCATCACGTTATTTGTAAAGTCACAATATTCTCTCTTTCTGTTTTCTTTTCTTGTTCTCCCTAGCAACTTTCACTTTCCTCCTGGCCTATGTTTCCTTTACATAACTCCATTATCTAAGGAGTATAGGGTTCTTTTGCTTATATCTACTCTGTAGAAATTTTGTTATCCCATTTCTTTATCCAAACCTGCTAGAATGTGAACTCTATGAACTTATACCTCCCTATTTCTTCCAACACCTAAGCTTAGAACACTTGGTTCTCAGAGCTCTTCTAAATTTTCTGACCCACATGTTCCTTTCATTGGTGAAATTTTTCTAAAAAGAATTCAATATGAGGCTTGGAATGTGGCTCAGTGGAAGAATGCTTGCCTTGCATGCATGAGGCACTGGGTTTAATTCCTCAGCATCATATAAGCAGAAAAACTCAGAAGTGGCACTATGGCCCAAGTGGTAGTGTGCTCACCTTGAGCTGAAGAGCTGAGTGACAGCACCCAGGCCCAGAGTTCAGGCCCTATGACTCTGTCTCTGTCTCTGTCTCTGTCTCTGTCTCTGTCTCTGTCTCTGTCTCTGTCTCTGTCTCTCTCTCTCTCCCTCTCTCTCTCCCTCCCTCTCTCTCTCTCTCTCTCTCTCTCTCTCTCTCTCTCTCTCTCTCTCTCTCTCTCTCTCTCTCTCTCTCTCTCTCTCACACACACACACACACACACACACACAAAAGACTCAATATGATTTTTCATCTTACCTATTTGCTTTCATATGCCATTCCTACTTTGATGACAATTGTAACCATCTTATCTTTTTGGATGTCTTTCTGGAATTGATGTTCTTTAAAGTCTCAGCAATGTAATGATGTAATTTTAGATTCTTATACATTGATAACTCTTGAAGAATCCTCAGCAGCCCAACAATTCCCTTTGTGTTGTCTACTACCCTTAAAAAAATTGAGAAGACTGTGAAAGTAGCTCAGCGGAATAATACTTTCCTATAATGTACAAACTCAAAATAAAAATGGAAAAAAAGAGAAGGAAATAAAAGAATAGAAAAGAACAAATATCTACAAAGAAATAAATTATTTTTCACCAAGTTAAATTGTCATGCTTTATTAAAAAAAAGTAGAACTTCTCAGCTCATTTGCCCTTGGAATGAAAAAAAGTAAAAATCTCTCCACCAAAGTGTAAAATGTCATCCAAACACAGGAAAGAAAGAAACAATTTATTGCATTTCTTTATATAAAACTGATAGCTTTGGTTTCATGAGAAAGCTGCCATTTTTCCAGCAAGTACAGATGCCCTATACTGTGAAGGGTTGCCATTTAAAGAACAACCAGGAAGCAATTCAATGAGAGGGAATTGTTAAGGATAGGTTTCTTGCTGCATTCCAATCATGTTCTTTTCAAAACCTGGCTTTATGGATTTTAAAGAAATCCTGAGGGGGCACTCTTTTCCTTTTGTCCCACTGAAATATCATCATTAAACTCCTCTAAAAATGGTTTCTGATATGATTCCGTTTCCAGCTGAGGCAACGTTTTCTATAAGTAATAACAAAACAGCTGAACTGAGTAAAAGCAAACTGGGCAGACAGGAATACCAATCCTGATGGGACCAAAGGGAGCCCTGTGTTAACTTCTGAAGTACCTGAACTTTTCTGAACCAGTTGCTTTTGACTGAAATTGGAAATGCTCTTTTACTTTTGAATTCCTGCCAGAGGGGGGATGCTATGGTAGACTTCTCTAGCTATTTTTCTTCTTTTTCTGAAGAATTCAAGACAGGAGATGTCAATGTGTGTGCTTAAGCGTAAAAGTGGTCATTTTTTAACCACTGGTGGGAAAGTGGTTCACCAGTGGGGAGCTAAGTGTTGAAATCTGGCATTAATCCAGCAGCGTTGGACCAATAGATCACAGATAACTATAGAGTATATGCTGGAGAGTTCCCTGGTTTAAAATGAAAATAAAAAAAATGGAGAGTATTGAGAAGTAAGACAGGAGATTTTTCAAAAGGTGCAGTGTACTGCTCTATTGACTTAAACCAGCCACAAGGAAATTTTAAAACAATTTCAAGAATAGAGTGCAACTACCTCTATGAAGATCACTCTTCATAACATAGGTGGATGGGGAATATTCCAGTATGAAGCATTGCCTAGCACATGTGTTTACCTTAAGGCTTCAGTGGATACTAAATCATCTTCTCAAAGTTTACTGAATTTAAGCTGAGCAGGCTGTTTATATCACCCAGAAGCAACAATAATGACACCCCTAGAAGTAGAAGTAGAAGTAAAAATGTCAGACTTCTTTCTCTTGAGGGAAATTTAAGAAAAGCAGAGTTCCAGTCCTTCTACCGACATCAGAATGATCTGTGTGGCTAAAAGCTCTAGCTACCTTGTTTCCCACATTAAGTCACAATGTAAAATTCTTATCATCCAAAAATCACATTTTAAAAACATCAGATTTTTTTTTTGGTCATTTTCTTAAGGACTGAAAAGGGATCTGTGGCAGGAGGAGAGGCCAAGAATAAAAGGGTCAGAGCAAACAAACACAAGGCATGAAAGTATGAAAATATATGTGGTTCACCACAGTGAACCACGTTAAACTGTACAATCACTATACATTAAAATTGTAATAAAAAAGTTGTTAGGTAATTTTAAATAAAATTCTATTAAAAATCTCTTATGAAGAATATTCAAATTATAAATCAGGAAGGAATTCTGAAATCAATTTTCCTCATCTTTTAAAGCGTAACTAAATTATGATAGTTTGAATTTAAAACTTTACCCATTTAAATTTTGGATAAACTTCATTCCAGAATCAGTACTTTGAGATTAATTTTAGCTAAAGTATGTCAAGAAGTAAAGAACTAACACTAAAACTGTTATATATAAATACATGCTTCTTATAAAATACAGGTTTCTATAATTCTACTTAAGTAGAATCAAGAAATTAAAATTATATTATTTTTCCAGAAGGTGGCTATGCTCACTGGGTTAATTGTACTGGTCTCACTCTAAGCTGTCATGTAGCTGTATATACATGGCTACAATCATGTGCGTATTAGACAGAATTCTATGCTATTGACACAGCATCTAATATGGTATGTCAGAATAGTACCCAAATTTTCTTTCATGATAACCTTTGAAAGGAAGTCTTCTGAGAGCAAAGAAATGCCTTCTGTCAGTCCTCTTAAAGATTTAGATCAGAGAAGATGGAAGATAATTTATTTCCATATTGTATCTGCAAATACAAGTTTATAAGACACTCCTAATTGAATGAAGGCAGGTAGGAAAGAGGGATATACTTATATATGCACTTCCTTATGGATCAAGTTTGGAGGCTAGGTAAACTTACACAGTGGAATTTCACTTTGAGTTTTCTGCCAAGGATTTTAATTCTCTGTAAATGAAGTTTTTAATGATATTTGGAGTTGATTGGAAACCAGAGAGATATAATAAGAGATAGAAGCCCCATGGAAACTATTTCTATATTGCAAGATGATTTTTGATATAAGGAAGATAAAACTTGAAAAAGTTATTGTCTGTTATTTGAATAAATTTTGAAATAAGATTTATTCTCAGTGTAATGTCTGTCATTATATGTTTATGCAACTCTATTGTACAAAACACAAGAATATAAGGAATGTTATATTAATATGTTTTTTCTAATATGCTTGTTTATTTCTGTCTGAACTTCATGATAAAATTTTAAATTATATATTTGTATTGTATGATGCATGCTTATAAATATTCTGTCTCTCTCTACTAGTATCTCTCCAACTGTATTAATAATAAACATCAAACATTTTGAGAGTTCTCATAAAATATATTTATTTTAAATTTGAGAATTGCTATGTATGACTGCATTACTGTTGTTGTACAATAGCTATATTTCGGGTTTACTACATTTTTAATATTATTTTCATTTTTAAGTGTAATTTATATTCAGGATGGGAAAAATTCTACCCATTCATATTTTCTTCTAAGTCATTTGTCCATAGTCTAAATTTCTTAAATTATATTTTTCCCTATAAAAGAAAATAGTTTTAAATAAATAGCCGAGCCAAAGCCTACCATAGAAATTGTATATTTATAATAACCTAGCTGGTGACTAAGTATTTTAAATATCAAGGTCTACATCTTTTATTATGAACATTGTATATTTTTTTCAGAAAGGGCTAATCTTACATAATCCCTAATAACAATCTTCTTTATTTCAGTATGCTACTCAAATACTCCAGCACGGAGAACTATTACATTATGTTTCTTTTGTGTGTTTAACATCATAGTCTTATACAGATTCAGAGACAAAATAAAATGTAAAACATTCTATACAAAATATATTTAAATGTTAGAGCTTTGTGGTTCATTACCTAAGGAGCAAGATATACAAATATCTCTGTGATAACGTATTATATCAGCAATATTGCACACACTATTGCTACATTAAAGGGAACATTAAATATTAAACAAAAAGTGACCAGACATTTGAATAGTCAAATAATTTTACCAAAGAGAGATCTTATACCATAAATAATCTTTTCACTTAAAACGATTGTTTTATTAGGTGTGTGCTTCATAATGGAGAGATGTTGCTAACTCAATGAGTTCTTACTCATTCAAAATTAATTCTTCCTCACTGTGTCCATATAACATTTCAGGCATGTATCTATCTGTGCTACATATTTAAAGGATTTCACATGAATTAGATGGTATGGGGATAGAAGACATTGTGTTGCTCAATCTTACTGGAGTGCTAGTTATTTCAATTGTTCTTACTGTCAAAGAACTTTTTAAAAATATTTTTTTCTGTTAGCTTTTCTTTAACACAAAATTCTCCAGTGTGAAGTTTCTTTTTCCATGTGTATTTTCTTCTATCCTCCCACAAAGACAATGTTACCTCATCAACATATTATCAATATTAGTACCATAATACAGCACTTTTCTGCTTATTGTTAAAAATTCAATAGAGCTAGTATAAAAGGGAAAACAAAAGGTAGACATAATTTTGGTGTTGAAATATACTCAAAATGTATAAAATGGCCATAAAAAATCATGGGCTCCACAAGATGGGAGAAGATCTTTATTAGCTATGCATCAGATAAGCACCTCATATTTAAAATATACTTAGACCTCAAATTAAACCCCTCAAAAATAAAACCTCAAAGAAACAACCCAATTAATAAATGGGCTAAACACTTAAAGGTAGCCTTCACAGAAGAAGTAAGAATGGCCAGTAGACATATAAAAATATGTTCATCTCTGACCACAAAAGAAGTGCAAATCAAAAATATGTTGAGATTTCACCCCACCCCAGCTAAAATGGCCAGTATGAAGAAAACAAACAATAATTAATGTTGGCAGGGATATGGACAAGCAGGAATGCTACTACACTGTTGATGGGAATGTAAACTTGTCAACCACTCTGGAAAGCAGAATGGAGGTTCTGCATTTCCACTCCTGGGCATTGATTCTGTAAATGACAAACAAGGGCACACTAAAGCAACTGGCTCAGACATGGTCATTGCTGTTTGGTTCCCATAGTCTAGATAGGGAATGAACCTACATGCTCCTCAATGGATGAATGGATCAAGAATATGTGGTGTGGCAGTGGAAATCTATGCTTCTATCAGAAAGAATAATATTGCACTATTTATAAGGAAATGGAAAGTTGTGGAAAGAAATATTTTAAATGAAGTAAACCAGACCCAAAGAAATTTAGGTTGAATGGTTTCCTTCATTTGTTGTAACTAGAAAGTGCATCTAAATCTGTAAGTAAATATATTGGATGGTTAAAACCAAAAATTAAAATTGGACATAAATTATATGGAACTCTAGATACTCACACAATCAGACTAAAGGAGGATATTCTTAGGAGAGAATTACAAAGGTTCAGTAACTATATGTATATGATCACATAAAGATATGTTTATCAAAATAAACTCCAAGAAATGGAAACAAGAGGTTTTATGTTATATTTGCTTCCTGTTTCTATTTGTATGTTTGTTTCTCTGTCGCTATTTTTGGTTTCTATACCTTCTGTCTTCTATGTAAGTTTATCTATTTGGGGGAGTACACATGGGAACACAGAAATGGTGGGACAAAGGGTCAACAAATGCAGCAGTGATACTCAGTAGACATTATGTTGAAAACGAACATTGAAACTTGTGGAGGAGAGGAGTCTGGAGAGAAAAATTGGGCAAAAATGAGGAAAGAGGTGACTCTGTTGAAAAACAAATGTACTCATTACCTGACTTACATAAGTGTAAACCATCTTTATATCATCTTTACAATGATATTTTTAAAATAAAGAAGACAGAACTTTAAAAACAATCATAGACTCCTAGTTCCTGAACTCAAGAAATAAAATATGAGAAAAATAAATTGAGCAACCTCAATGAGAATAATTTAGAAACCTGATAATGTAAAAGAGCGACGATCATTTCTGAAACATGCATAGACAAACATCACAAACAGGGTCTATACTCAGGATTCTTCCAGACATCATGGAGAGATAATACAAAGGTGATAATGAGTTCTTTGAAAACTTCTCCCTTCCAGTTCTCAACTTGAGAAGGACAAAGCAAAACGGCTTTGCTTCAAAAGGAAACAGAAAACTCTTCTCAACTCAAAAATGGATTTTCTTTTGGCAAGCAGCTTGAAATTATTTCTTAAAGTATGTTTGCTAAATTGGATACTTTTCCCTTCTAGAGTATATACACATTCCCAATATTAGGAAGAGACAATAACCAAATAAAAAAATAAAAATTTTCAAGAATAAAATAATAATTACAGTTAGAAAGATTAACTAGGTGCTAGGAAGGTGGCTTAGTAGTAGAGTGCTTGCCTTGCATGCATGAGGCTCTGGTTCGATTCCTCAGCACCACACAAGCAGAAAAGGCAGTAGTGGTGCAATACTCAAGTGGTAGAGTGCTAGCCTTGAGCCGAAATGCTGAGGGACAGCACCCAGGCCCTGAGTTCAGTCCCATGACTGACGAAAAGAAGAAAAATTAACTAGAAAACAGTTAAAGTCTGCACAAAAGACACATTCTTTTTATGTGTGATCCCAAAATAAGTAAAAGTGTTTTATTTTATTTAAAATGTGTCTTGCTGAGCAAGTGAAATTTTGTTCAATTGATTAGTACCAGCTGTAGGATAAGCCTAAAGCTTCTTCCAATTTCATGTTTTTCAGGTTTGCCTGTATACTGAAACTGTTCACTTTAACCTGTCACACAACTTCCTTTTGATAAACCACCTCCTTCTCCTTCATGTCTGCTCATGTTAAAAAAAAAAAAAAGAATCAAAGTTGTCAGTAATCCTTTCTGTGGACGGGACAAAAGTTGATCAGCTCTTGTCACAAACAACATTCCCAAGTTATCACTGAGTTTTAGAAATGTCTGTTTAATGTCTTTTAAATGTGCCTATTTCTCTATTTCTTATACAACTCCATTGCTCTATTTTAGTTATCATTACAGTTTCTACAGTTTCTAAAATACAAATATCTAAAATTCCATTACTGATAAACAGGCTTTATTAATAGACATTCTATATACATATTATATATTATATACAACATAAACTATAGATAAGATAGATGATACATGAACATTAGCTGGGTAGACAGACAAGTAGACTGTAATAAAGTGTAATTCTGAATGCCTGATCAAATACAAATTTTATTCATTGTTTGACAAACATGCTTAGTAAGTTTTAGTCATTATAATCATATATTTTGAACAAAGCTGAATAGTAAGAATTAAATGGTTTTGAGCTAAAAACAAACCTTAGAAAGCAGATATCTTATGTGCTAGACTGAGAAGCAAGTTCATATCTATCAAAAAGCTTGATGGCACAGTTAAGTTTTAATACTAACTGAATAATTCACTGGATTGATTCTTATAATGTTATTAACATTATATTATCATAATAAAAGCAAAATGTATACTGGGAATACTTATAATGTGCCAGCTAAAACGTAAGTGCTTTTAAGTTTTATCACACTGAACTTTCAAGATCATCCAATATAAGCTAGGTATTATTATCATAATCCACTTAATAGATAAGACTAAAAAGATGAAGTCATTTCCAAAGGTGAAATGGCTAGAAATTGTAGTTTTGTTTTCATTTTGTTTTCATAGATGGCTTTCCTTGCACCAACAACTGATTATATTTTGATTTTAACAAATGTAAAGTTGTCGTCTTTGCAATATTTATCAGAGAATATGAAAAATGAATACTAGTCTAAATTGTCCTTCTTAGGTGAAGCATAAAATAACATAGCACCTAAACTTCCCTGGGGAGGGGGAAGTAATGAAATAAGAATTGTTTTGTCCCCAGAATTAATAGAAGCATAGCTACTCGTTGATGAACTGTTGACATGTCTGCAACCAAGAACCAACACATATGTTCTCCTGTGATGCTGCCAAATTAAAATGTGAGAGGGAATTCTATGTCCAACAGCTGTTGACATTTTATGCAGCCTTACAACCTTTTACTAAGTTAATTATATATACTATAATATCTAATATATATAATACATATTTACTCATAATTGCATAATGAACTATTGCTCTTTTTTCCATTTAAAAGTCAGCATATAGAAAATGAAGGGAAATTCTTAACATTCCATTAGATTTGATAAAAGACTTCACTTTCAAGTGACTAAATAGAATGGAAGAGATAAGGTAAAATTTATTTCTCTAATATGTACATAAAAATAAGAAAATTTACTGTGTAAAACTAGATAATGGTCAGAAGTATCTCTAATTTTTGATATATAAAAAGAGAATTGAACCCTGACCATACAATTTTTTTCAGGCAATGTTTCAGAGAATTTGAAAATGATTTTATCTACCAGATTCTTCCCCAAGAAGACTTTTTTTTTTTTGGTCGGTGGTGGGCCTTGAACTCTGGGCCTGAGTGCTGTCCCAGTGCTCTTCAGCTCAAGGCTAGTGCTCTACTACTTGAGCTACAGCACCACTTCCGGTTTTCTGGTGTTTTATTGGAGATAAGAGATTCACGTACTTTCCTTCCCGGGCTGGCTTTGAACCGTGATCCTCAGATCTCAGCCTCCTGAGTAGCTAGGATTACAGGCTTGAGCCACAGGTATCTGGCTCCAAGAAGACTTTTATTGTTTACAATTTATAGATGAAAAACTAGAACTGAAATATTGTCATCTTCAGAAAATCCAGTTTTTTTTAGTGTTGGGCAGTGATTTCAAATCTGATTATATGACTTCAAAATTTTATCAGTTGGCTGGGAATGAGGCTTAGTGGTAGAGTGATTGTCTAGCTTGCATGAAGCCCTGGATTTGATGCCTCAGTACATAAACAGTACATAAACAGAGGAAGCCAGAAATGGAGCTGTGGCTCAAGTGGTAGAGATCTAACCTGGAGCAAAAGAAGCCCAGGGACAGTTTTCAGACCCTTACTTCAAGCCCCAGGCCTGGCAAAAGAAAAAAAAATCAGTTTTTAATTTGACTTTGCTTTTCACCTTACTAGCCTGTATTATAGGGTATAAAATAAAAAGTTACATGCCCAAAAAGTTAAAATATACTCGTTGTGATTATTATTACTATGCTTTAGTACTGGAAGTACTTTTTTTTAATAGAAAGTAGGTAAATGGAACTGGTTAGAAGCTGTATAAATCTGTTAATACTAATCACTATTTACTACTTTGAAGAATTTTGAGTCATTCAATGTATAGGATAACAAATGTAGTCCTTAAATGTCATTTTTTGGCAGAAAGTTTTTATTTCAACAATAACAAATAGAATACACTCCTGTATGCAATTAATATTCAGCAGAAACCTTCATTGTAACTGTCACTTCTTCTAGCTAACTGTCCATAAAAGAGTTCAAGCCATCATATTGCCTTTATTAAGACATTGCAACCTAAGGTGCATGAGCTCCATTTTTGTTTGGTTGTGTTTTGAATAATTTTGCCAAAATCCTTCTTTTCTGATAAAATCACAGCCTTACAGATAAAAAGTGAACCTTTGCTAAACTTTCTTTTTCTCGATTTGTTGTCTACAAAAACATCTCATTGACATATTTTGAAAGAAAAGCTCAAAATAAATGTTTTTACATGAACTCACTCTTTTTGTATTTCCCAAACAAGATCCACATTAAAACATTTTAGACTAGTTGGCCTATATTCTCATAAGATTTTTTTTTAATCTTTGAACATTCTTTCACTCAACTGGTTTGGGAAATGTTTTTGAAGGACACTTTGACATGTAAATACAACTTTTCCTGTTTGCTTTAAATTTATTGAATGTGTACAAAAGCTATTCCTGTCCCCCCTAAGATAAGTGAAGAATATTCACAATCTTAGGAGAGATGTGAACTTACGTTCAAATAGAATACATTCAATTTTAAGAAAAAACCAAAGTACCTACATTCATTTGGGGCAATAAAGAAAATACATATGGACTCAGTCTTCGCACAATTTGTTAATGATAAACTTGTAAAAATTACTTCCTACTCATTGTTAAAATGCCACTGAGTACAAGAAACTGTTATTGATAGATTTATTATTTGGTAGTATAACTTTCACATATAATATCTGCACTGACATTTGAATTAAATCCAGTAATGAAAATATGCTCTCCAGTTTGGGAATTAAATACATTGGCTTCCCTTCAGCTGTAATTTCCTATAGAAGTACCAATAATGCTTTGGCATGGAAATTCCTATGACAGACTGTTGCCTTTTTCAGGGGCATCTTCTGCTTCTTGATGTCATGTTTTTGTCAATCAGATAGTAAAATAACACTTCAAACTTTCAGATCTTCACAATGTCAGCACTTATCATGTTTTTTTAATATCTCTACAGTATTTCCAGAAGGTTCACACATACATACACTGTAAAGAGAGTGGTTGGCTCAGTTGACTTACATACATTTAAAATGTGTCAAATTGATCTCTACACATACATAAGTGAACATGTCACTTTAACTATTAAATTGTTTAAATTTGGCTTCAATTTCTACTCATTTTCAACCATCCAGAATTGTTGATATTGTCCTTAATATAAAAATACTTAATGCCTGGGGAGGGGCTATACTGCATTAAAAGTTCCTTTTTTTTTTTTCTTTTTGTCGGTCGTGGGTGGTGTCACTCAGCTCTTCAGCTAAAGGCTAGCACTCTATCATTTGAGCAAGCACCACTTCTAGCTTTTTACTGTTTATGTGGTGTTGAGGACTCAAACCCAGGGCCTCAAAGCATACAAGGCAAGTACTCTACCACTAAGCCACCTTCCCAGCCCCAAAAGTTCCATTTTCTTGTGTGTATTATTTCATTAATTATTTTAACCTTTACAACCCTGGTGTGAAGGAAAGGTTTTTATATGATATTTTACAGGTTAATTGACTAAGGAAATTTAAGTGACTTTTTCAAAGATTTACAGCTATGCCAAATCACATGAGAGTATGCATTGGATCCAGATTTGAGCAGCAGTCTTTTATTCCAATAAAATGCTAACCTATATTCTTTCAGCCACACCTGTGAAAGGCTTCTGGAAAGGCCAGATGAATTACCTATCTTCCACTGTCTTTGCTTTCTGACTGCAATAAACTTAGGTAATTTTGTGTACTGACAGTTATACTATGACAGAATGAGAGAAATAAAAGGAAATATTTGTGATTACACTTTTTGTGACTTTCTATAAAGGTACAACATTTGAAGACTGACAGTGTTCAGTTTGTTTTGATTTTTATTGTTACTATTCATGGTGGGAAAGCCAATTAGAGTTCCGAAAGTACTTCTCTAGATAAATATCAAAGTTTTTCTAGACCATTCATCAGATTTATGTAAGAAATCTGTTTCAATATCTTAGCTATGGTAAATAATGCAATAAGTTGTGGAGGTGGGAGGGAAGGGATAATAGGGGAAAAACAAAGGAGGAGGCCACAATGCTTGATAGGAAATGTACTCATTGCCTTGCTCAGGTAACTATAACCCCTCTATACAATATTTTTCAATAAAAAATGTATTAAAATAAAAAAATTTAGAGACCTCAAAAAAAAAAAGAAATCTGTTTCATTCATGGAACATCTCAATGCACCATACAATAATGGCAACAGGTCACTGATTACTACTGTGTGTTGCAATGGATTAAGTATTTATATTCTCTCCAGAACAAAGAATCAAGATGGGGAATGTTCAAAGACCTTGTGTAGTCATTGATTATATCAGCATGATAAGGAAAATAAATGCAATGGGATAAATTTAGTAACCTAAAATTTTCTGTAAAGTAAAATTATAATGACCTAAAATATAAGCCATTGGTCTTCTCTATATTGTGTGAATCAATGATAAAAAGCAAGTGTATTTATGTGCCTTTCAAATGTAATTTTATGGTACAATATAATATTTCATTCATACATTTTCTAAACATGGTTTCCTTCATTTTATTAATGACAGTAAGGAGTAATATAATATTAGTAAACCACACCTCAAATGCCATTTTTTATTGTAAAGGTGATGTACCGAGGGATCACAGTTACATAAGTCAGGTCATGAGTACATTTCTTTTTGAAGTGTCCCCCTCTCCCTCATTTTCTCTCAGTCTTTCCCCTCCTAACCCTCCTCTTCCCTAAGTTATATAGTTCATTTCCAACAGTGTCCAGTGATGATCACTTCTGAATTGGTTCACTTTTGTCCCACCACTTCTGTGCTTCACCTTCCTTTCCCCAAATCAGACAAACTTATGTACAAGACAAAGGGCACAAAAATTCAAGACAGTGACAAAAGGGGAAAATTTTAAAAAGAAAGAATCACAAACAGTTCAATTTTTAAAATGCAAGTAGATATTGTTACTGAATATTTTCCTTCAACCATTATATAGTCTGACAGAACCAGATTCTCATGTTTTCAAACTCAAAGGTACATACATTCTCAGTTGAAACTTAAAACTACAGCGGACTATTCTGGCATCTAGAAAGTGCTGCCTTTGAGATACTAAAGGACAAAAACACCTTATTAAAATATATTAATTTTTTCAATATCTTGAGCTTTCAAATTCAGGGTATTTTCCCCTTTCATAGGATGATATTGGTTTTACTAAACATAATGATGTATCTGAACCTGAAATGAAATTTATCTTGGGAGTCATTTTTCTTACTTCATCTTAAGAGTGGTTACATAATACCTAAAATATTTGCCTTTGCCTTTCAAACAGGAACAGTTGAGAATTGTAGTTAGTGACATGTGTTTCCCAGGTACCCCATTCTCCTGGGAGAAGCACATTATGCATGTGGACATTACTCTCAGAAAGACTTTCAGCCCTAAATTACAAGCACCATGGACATTCTAGAAGGAAAAAGAAGGCGATTTATTCTCTTTTTCATTCAGCCTAGACTAACGCTTAAAATGAAGGCTGCCAAGCATGGCAATTGTATAGTGTTTCTTTAATGAAGGTGTTGCTGAACCAAAAGCACTGTAGAAACATTTAGATTTATTTTATGGCAGTTCTGAGAAACCACCTATTTCTAATCAGAATAGTTGCCCACATGACTGTGCTAAAGCCCAGAAAAGCAAATCTAAAATTCTTAATTTCTTCAAAACTCAGATATAAGACATCAGTGCTTTTGTTCCATAATATTATAATGTACACATTAACAGAAAAAATATATTAAATAGTTCCCATTATGATAAATAAAACTTCTTGTTAGATTTTTATTTTGATCTTCTAATTTTAGGCATCTTAATAATAACAAATATTCCTATGTCCAAAATGTATACATTATATGCTTTCTCCAAATTTTAACTATATTTTCTCAGTGGGAGCCAAGATAATGTTTATCATTGAATTTTAAAGAACAAAGCAATAATTTTGTTTACAATAAATTTAAAAAATAGATGCACAAAGGTTCTTGTACATTCCAAAATGCACACAAAAAAAGATAAAATACTTCCCTAGAAGTTGAAAATGAGAGCAAATTTTACCTGATAATTTTAGTGGCAAATGTTGCAATAATAATTCTTTACTAGTGTTCTATAGTTATATACTATAATATTATTATTTATGATAGGTTTCTGACATTTAACAAGTTAACTAGTGCCTTTATTATTTTCACATATCCTACATATGCAGTTTGTTAAATTAGAAAACAAATTGTTAATTTTTAGCAAACTCTTGTATAGTCTAGTTTTAATAAGAAAGGACTAATGAACCATTTAATTCCATGATGGGATAATGTAATGTTCAATAGGTATAATGAATAATGCTGTATTTTTTTTAACCAAGAGGTTTCCCAATGTAGCACTGTACAATGAACTGACATTTGGCAGTGAGCAACCTTTTTAAAGTTCAGGAACTGTATTAAAAAGAAAATTATAAAGGCCATCATTAGAATTTAGGTAGAAAACTCTTACTGAGCATTTCAATTACACAGCTACATAACTGGCAGTAAGAAATAATAGACACAAATTAGTACTATTGACTATTTCTTAACATCTACTCAGCCGGCCTAAAAAGTAACTGCCTTGGATAGTGTCATAAATTCTCCTAGGTTCAAATATCTTTCTTTTCTGATTATCATTGCTTTCTTGCTGTAACCCTTAAAAAAAAGAAAAAGAAAAACTTCAGTTGGTGTAAAAATTATAGACCCAAAGCATTCACCTGATTAGCCTGACTGCAGTTCTATTTACCATTTTTTTCGTCTTTCTCTCTGCTGTAGACATACCTCATTTATTTAAATTTTACACAGTACTTAGAGCCAGGAAAATAAAGAACAAGCTTATTCCATAAAATGTGATACTTCTAATTAGTCTGCTGAGACTTTTAGAATATGCATAAAGCTGCGGATGTGGTATTAAATCACCTTTTATTGCCCAGAAATTAATGTTTGCCATGTGTATGCAAAGCTGTTAAAGATCTGAAGAGTCAATTTCAGAAATACTAATAGTTATTTGTTTCTATATTATAACTCACATAGAATTATTTTCTTTCAAAACAAAAACAATGAGTAATGGAGCCTTTCTCAATTTCTTTAACATGATTTTAAATTGTATCTAACTTTAATATTTGCTGTCTGCTCAAAAAATTTATTCATGATTGTACCTGTGTTTCTACTGTCTGGATTGTGTTCTGTTTGAATAAAGCATTTTCTGCAGTTTAAAATAGTATCAGTAAGCTAAGGGGGGGGGTGCGGGGGGACAAGGGAACAAAACAAAACAAAACAAAGCTGAAAAATCCTCCCAAAGCCAAAGAGGGTAGCATTGAGGGCACCATTGTTTAACACACTAACAGAGAGATAGCCTCATAGATTTAAGCTGCGTTCTGCTGTCACATTTACTCATAAGAACTGATCAATTTATAATAGATGACAGACAGGAATTGATTTATGAGTTTGTGAGAATGAAAAGGAGCCATGAAAATGCCCTTATTAAAAAATCTGCAATTTTTCACTCAGTCCAGGTTGCCATAATAAATGTGAGAATCAGTTTGATTTCATTCAGAATTAATTTAGTTTGAAATTAAAATGAGTCTCACTTCCTGCTTCCAGGCCTTGAGCTGACACTGCTAGGACTGCTTTTAGAGTGCACACGTGTAAACAGGATGCATGTACATAAGTGTGTACACATGTATGAATTACTTCCATCTAAAGAACAATAAATAAAAAAGTTTTCTCCGAAGGACATAATATTAATTATGAAGACAAAAGTCCATTGTATAAAAATGCTCATATTTAGAATACCAACAGCTATTATGTCTCTTTTGTCTGATAAGCTTAAGAAATATTCTATAATCAAATAATAGTAAAGCTTTCTCTCTTGCTCTCAGTGTGAAACTTTTCTGTCTATCAGATGTGGTCAATATCCCATTCATATTGCATAGAAAATCATTGTATTACACACTGTATCACACACAAAATTGAAGCATATCTAGGGTTACCAACAACATTGTAGACAGGTTTAATCAATTTCAACTTCACAGAGAAAATTCAATCCAAAGGTAGAAATGAAGTCTGGAGTAAAATAATAACCTTCTTGGGGTGGATTTCACTTCAAAAATAAATTTGACTTTTTATTCTGACAAACTATAGTTTTGCTATATAGTACAGTTCATAGTCCTACATTCCAGAGAGCCTATATCAAGACAAAACAGTCTATAGCATGAAGTAATTGGAGTCTGTTCTTGTATAACAAGTGGTGGTTATTTTTCCAACCCTCTCTCACCTCCCCCAAACAATATCGAGGAGTATTTTAAAAGGACATCTGGCTTGAATTCTGCCTAATTTGAAATGATAACCTAAGCTATTGGTGCATCTCTCAGCAGAAATGTATCTGTTTGCCAGTTTATACATTGACAGAATAGTTCCATTCAGGATGCACTTTTACTCTTAAACTGATATTAGATATGTGTATAGCTTTCTTTCTTACCTAGTAATGTCCAATTTTTATTGCATGATAACCCTATTTTTAGCACTGATTCCTAAAAAAAAATGTATGACAGGGCTGGGAATGTGGCTTAGTGATAGAGTGCTTGCTTAGCATGCATGAAGCTATTCCGCGGTACCACATAAACAGAAAAAGCTGGAAGTGGCACTGTGGCTCTAGTGATAGAATGCTATCCTTGAGCAAAAGAAGCTCAGGGACAGTGCCCAGGCCCTGAGTTCAAGCCCCAGGACTGGCAAAAAAAATGCATGACAAAAGTATATATTAGTATTTTCTTAATGAATGCACAGAAATTCTCAGGCACCATGTCCAGTCTAAAATAAAATATCCATATTTTAATCTGAGCAAGTGTATATACACACACACACACACACACACACACACACACAAAGAAATAGAACATTATTTTCAAAAACTACATGTTATAGTAAAATTATTACAGGTCAGAATAAACTCTAGGGACAATTTCACAAAATAAAATGGAACAGACAAGCAAAAACATATAAAAATCAATTTGTGTTTAAGTATCTTAACCCTAGATATGAATAAAATACCTAGCAGAGTGTTTAGAGAGAATAATCAGAGGCAATAATGATCAATTGGAGATAATATATATAATGATATTAGGACCACATGAAAGGAAGTAAATAATATTCAATTTAAGAGAACAAAGGTCAATATATACTAATTCTTTAGCTTCATTATTCCAAACAACTTTTATCCAATAAACAATTTACTTTAAAAATATTTTGGGGGGATCAACTTTGGGACCTTAAACATGTCTAAAAGATTATTTTACTGCAAACGCCAGCTGCAGTACCTATTTTATTAAATAACTACAAAATGTGTGTAGACCACGGAACTCAAGTCTTGAGGGTGAACTCTGTGTGTGTGTGTGTCTGTCTGTCTGTCTTGCTGGGTATTGCAACCAAGGCCTTGTGCATACTAGGCAAGTGATCTACCCCAATCCCAGATCTCCTGAAATTTTGACTAATGTCGTCTGTCTTTTCATCCCCAAAGGATTGATATCCTCTCATATGAAAGATAGACTTAACCCTTTCCTAGCCCTTCCTAATATTTTATTCCATACTGCACCAGTTCAAGCCTGACATGATAGCATATGAATTTAGATTTCATTTTGTGAATGATCTAAACGAAAACGGATCCAGCTTCTACTGGTAAGTTTGCCTGGGTCACAATCCCTTTCTCTCTGGACCTGTGAAACTGAAGATGAAGTTACATGTGCCCAAATTATGGGCACAAATAAACTGAAATAGTGTAATTGGCAGGGGACAAAATTTATAGGCATTCCATTTCAAAAGTACATGTATGGGGGGGAGTACATTGTAAAATGAGTCATTGGACTCAAATTTATTTAAATCAAATTTGGGAAAAAGTGGCTTAAAAAAGCCAGAGTTCCTTGATCAGAATTCACTAATTAAAGGTAGTCTCTCTGGTTTGGTTCTAAACTTCAGTCTCTGAGCTCTTGGTTTCACCTTCTGAGTCATTCCATTTTAGGTATTAATAGCATTGAAAATTGGCTGCTGTGTAGTTTTAGTAGTCAGCCTTCCAGCAATAAAATCTTTTTACTTTATTCCTTCTGTCCTTATAAATCTATCTTGGAAAGTTGCCTACTGATAAAATTCCTGTACATTATCTTGACAATAAAATTTAAATCCCTCAAATATATCTGATGGAAAATGAACTGGGTTTCACTCCTAGCCAAATCTACAGCTACATATCATAGTTTGTCCTCCTCCTAAGATGATCAGGAACCAACTCCCTTTGGTTCTTCAAAAGTCCTTTAGTTTAAGAAAATGTGTGGAGTACTTTTTTTTTTTTTTCTTAACTGTTGCTCTGAGCCACACAACCAGCCTATTTCTGTTGGTTATTTTGGAGATGGAGTATCACAGACTTGTCTACCTGAGCCAGCTTCAAAATTAAAGCATCCAGATCTTAGATAGGATTACAGGAATGAGATACCAACCATCAGCTAATGCACATTTTCTCTTTCATCAAGACACAGTGCATAGATTTCAACTTTCATTCGATTGCCAACATCTTTCTCTCTGCCTTGTAAGTCACACAGTGAAGAAAAGATATTCTATTGATCTTTTGTTTTAAGTTTATAGTCTTCAAATGTTCAATCTAGCCTGACCTTTATTTTCTCCCTAAATTTATTATTTGTCATCAATTTTCTTGATGAATATTTGGTCACTTTGCTCTTGTGCTTGATTCCACCTGCTTTTGCATTCATAGAGCAAATTATCTTCTACTCCACATACAGTCAAGAAACTACATGTGAAATTTTCCATTCCTTTTGAGACCTTACAGGTATTGTATCTGTACAAATTCATTCCATTTTTCAGACTCTCTAAGCAAGAGAGTTATTGCTTGATCTGTTGGAGGAATGGTGCTTCATTAATCATCCTGTCTACTTTGTGATCCTATAATTTTACCCTTTCCTCTAGGATATAGCACTTGCTAATTCCCCCACTTTATAAATCTCAAAATCTCCAACACAGGTTGTTCATGCCTGTAATTCTAGCCATATAGTAGGCTGACATTTGAGGATCATGGTTCAAAGCCAGCCCAGGCTGTAAGACTCGTCTCAAATTAACCAGAAAACAAGCTAAGAGTGGAGCGGCTCAAATGATAGAGTTCCAGCCTTGAGTAAAAGTTCAGGAACAGTGTTGAGGAATTGAGTTCAAGCCCCAGGACACATATTCACATATTCATATTCTCTCTCTCTCTCTCTCTCTCTCTCTCTCTCTCTCTCTCTCTCTCTCTCTCTCTCTCTCTCTCTCTCTCTCTCTCTCTCTCTCTCTCTTTCTCTGTCTCCCTCTCCCTCACCCTCTCCCTCTCCCCCCTCTCTCTCTCACACACACAATGTTATTTGTAATATTGGTATCTCTACTTGCTTTTTGAAAGAGCTTCATGGTGGTTATGGTTTCATTCCAGTTATGAGTAAACACTTCACCATCTTTTCACTAGCAAATTAAATCAAGACTCCAAAAGAACCCCAATGACATATTTCCTTATCTAACCTCACATAGAAGAGATATTTTACATCACTGGTTATTCTTGTACTTTGTTATTCTTCCTTGTATTACTAAATATTTGCTTTTCACTCTTTCTTTTTGCCATTCTCCCTTCTATTGATATAACTGGCCCTTTTAAGTGATTCTCTCCCTCTTTACCATTACAGTATGGGAAAATTCTTGTCATCTCTACCTTGAAGAGAAGCATCCAGAAGGAACAGAAGAAACAGTAGCAAGAGTTTACATGGGACCAGTGGGAAGTTGATGCTGTCCTCACCACAAAGGGCAGCTTTATTAATGCTTGGCATCAGATAAAGCACACAGAAATGGGAATTAATCATTTAATTAAGTGGGAATTAATCCCAGCAGCAAATGCTGCTTTGGTTCTACCTACCAAATCCTACAGGTAAGAGATAAAAAGGATCTCACTGTTTGCAAATAAGATAATTATATCCCAGAACAAATCTCAGTAAAAACTATAAGAACACACAAAATCATTCATTGTTCAGCTGGATGATATTCACAATGTTTAGCATATAATTATAATTTTAAAAAAACTTGAAGGCATCTCAGAAGCAGAAATATTTGATTTATAAACAGGAAAAAATGTCACTCGATCAAAGCCAATCCGGGGCTTACAAACAGAAACTGAAAATAGCGCTACTTATTTTAACTACATCTCACATGGTACAAAAGATAAAGGAATGATTGACTGTGTTGATAGAAAAATCAAAGTTATAAAGAAGCTTCCAGGGCTCAGCCACATCTCTCATGGTAGGACAATGGTATAGCCATCACCAGGCATCCCCAGAACTTGAAGACAATTAGAAGTCCAAACTGAAACATCTAGAAATCAAAGCTATGATGTCTGAAAAAAAAAACAGAAAGAAAGAAAGCAGCAAGGATTAATATGAGATTTGATATATAGGAAGATAGATGAGGCAAATTGAAATCAAGCTGCTTCATAGCAGCTGCTGTCTTTTGCATTCCTACCCACAGTATAGGAGGAATTCTTTTCCTCCACATTATTGCTGACATTTATTATGTTTGCCTCTTTGATAATGGTTATTTTGACAGGTGTGAGATGAGTATTATGATTCTAATATTCGGTTCCTTGATTAGTGATGATGAGTATTTTTATGCCTTTATATGTCTTTTTTGGTAGAAATGTCTATTTGGTGGTTAAATTTTTAGCATTAATGGACTACAGTGGTTCTTCTCTTATGTAGATTGACTTACCGTGTGTGGAGTGTGGGGCAGTATATCAAGGCTTGAACTCAGGGTCTTACACTCTACACTCTTATTTGACTTTCTTGATCATGTTTGGTGCTCTACCACATGAACTACATCTCTAGTCTGACATTTTTCTGCTTTACTGAAATGGAGACTTGCAGACTTTTCTGCCCATATTAGCTTCCAACCATGATCCTCTGACTAATTGGGATTACAGCTTATGAGCCAACAGAACCGGGCTTTCATTTCTTTCAATGAATAGTTCATATATTTTGGAACTGTGATATGCATCATGTGATTTTTTTAATATTTTAGATTATCCAAATCAATGGATTTCACTCTGATGTGCATAATGATGATATTTCCTCTATTACCATCTCTTTACCTTCTTTCTCCTCATTCTGATCCACTCCCCTTCGCAAATATTCCCCATTTCTTTCATGTCTTTTTTACTTATTTTCTAGTGCCAGTCTTGATAGTTCAATTCAATGCCTAGGCAGTCTTTAAGCTTTTTTCTTTTTTTTTTTTAAGCTCAAGGATAGTGCTCTACTACTTGACCACAGCTCCACTTTAGTTTTTCTTATTAGTTAATTGGAGATAAAAGTGTCACAGACTTTGCTGCCCAGGATGATTTTAGCCTTCTGAGTAGTAGATTACAGGTGTTAACGAATGCCTGACCAGCTTCTCATGTCTTTGTATAAATCTAATTTCCAGGTATGAGGGCAAAACTTAAAATATTTGTCCTTCGGTATCTGGATTGGTTTTCTTACCATGATGATCTCCAGCTCTGTCATTTTCATGCAAATCACACGATTTCACTCCTTTTATGATTGAAAATATTCCATTATGGAGAGATACCACACATTGTTATCCATCTTTGGCAGGCATGCAGACTGATTCCATAACCTATTCACATAGTTTGAAAATATTTAAAAACATATGTTGACTATAAATCTGGGGTATAAATACCTAGGAGTGGTATAGAAGGATCAGGTGCTAGTGCTATTTATAATTTTTGAAGAACCTCTCTACTGATTATCACAACGGTTAGACTAATTCACTAATTTCACCAGACATATACAAAGTTTCTCCTCATCTACAATAGCATTTTTGTTATTGCCTTGTATTGGTTTTGGGTTTTTTTGGAAGCCATTCTTACAGAAGTAAGATGAAAATTCCATGTAGCTTTTGTAATTAAGATCTTAGTATATGCATTGGTTGTACAAGTAGGGGTGGATTCATTGTGAAACTTCCACACAAGCATATCCCTCCTTCTTCATCTCTCCTCCTCAACTTTCTATTCTTGACCTATCCTCTTCTATTTACTCTGCACTAGAATATTTTATATTTAATGATATTTATGATATATAATGACAGACTATTTCTATCACTGAGTGTTGAGGTGGATTAATTGTATAAAGTAGTTTCACTTGGTATTTCACATGTGCATATATTAGTTTTAGTCAGAAGAACCCTCTCTATTAACTCTCTCTTCCTCATTATTTTTCAATCTCTTCTGTGAGATCCTTTGTGCAGTCTTCATACATGGAAATAACATACCTTGATATTATTCATGCTCCATTATTTTCCCACTTCCTCCCTCCTCACCTACCACACAATCTCATAAATATAATTATGTTCTAAGATAGAAAAATGTATGATAGACAGATGACAGGTTTATAGATGATAACTAGATGTCTTCTGTTTCTTTTGTCCAACATGACCTCGAACTGCAACATTCCAGATTTCCACCTTCCAGGTAGCTGAGAATGTAACCATGTAGTACTATGCCAGATTCTTCTTGCCATCTTAAAATGACTCTGTTCTAAGGTGTTATGATCCAATGTTACATTGAACCTTTTCCACAGAACTAAAAAATTCAGGAGACTGTAGGGAATGCATTTAACCCTTTACAAGATACTATGATGACCTAAAGATTCCTTTGATAAATTAAAAATGAAACAAGTACATTTCTTATTAGATTTTGAAGTAAGGAGGTCAGGTCTGGCTGGCACCATTTTGGCCACATGGTGGATTGTACAGCCTGGCATCTTGTCTTCATGCTGGGGGAAGGAAACCCCTGCCCATCACCTGCCTCTAATGGGAGTGCCAGGATCCCTGGAGGCAGGGGGCAGGCACTTGGCTGATAGATTACTGGATCTGTCAGTCCAGTGCCTGGGACTTGGAATTTCCTGAGGATCTGCCTCTTATAAACCTATTTAGGCACAGACCAGCCTAGTTGCTAGAACACCATGCCACGTGTGTCTCTGTGATCCTGTCCTGTGTCCTGTCTCCTGGCTCATCTCCAGTCATCATATCATCCCAATTCAGCTTTCCATTGGAGCTGAATTGGTTTGTTGGTATTGCTTTTGTTATTTCTTTCCTCTTTAGCATGTTTCCTAGCTGTGTTAGGTGTATTTACATGCTGCAGGCCTTTGTAACTACTGGCAGTCTGAAGCCTGTCAACTGTATAATAAAGACTCCAGTATTTTATATTTCAAAATGTGGCTTCTGGTAAGATTCACCATACAATTTCTCTGATCTAAAGTTACTAGTAGTTGAAATCATAGAGGAAAGCATTTTATTTTTAAATCTATAATACTTCCAAAGAGATGGAGCATAACTTCTTGCTCTTTAGGTGTAGAATCTCCATAATATCTGCCTTCCAAAAAATATACATATATATGTATATATATACATATTATAGAGAGTATATATATTATAGAGAATAGAGAAAGATAATATATATATATAATATTAAAGGGGTGAAAAATAATAACAGTGTGGAAACCTGAAAAACACTACCTCAGTCAGGTAAGTAAGCTTGATAATGTGTAGTGATATTGGGAAGATTGTTGTAGAATGGGACTCTTAACTATGTCCATCCTCCTTAATATTTGTAAGTATGGCTTAACCATGACAGAAAAACAGGCAAATACAAAATAAAGGAAAATTTGCAGACTTCCCACTTGTCTAGTACATCTCCAAATTGTCAAGATCATCCAAAACAAGAAGAAAAAAACCCTGAAAATTAGCACATTCAAGAAGAGAGTAACACACACACACACACACACACACACACACACACACACACACACACACACACACACACACACACACACACACACACACACACACACACACACACACACACACACACACAATGTAATGATACCCAGAGTAGGATTTGTGGTAGACACGGGGAAAACATCAGCTAAGCATAAAGTAAAAATTAAGGAAATCTCAATAAAACATAGTGTTTATTTGATAATATTTAACAATAATGTCTTACTAATTGTGCTGAAATATTAGCAATCAAGAATAGAATATACAGAAGTATTTTACATTCTCTTTGTAACTCTTCTATAAATCTAAGTTGATTTTCTACAGTTCAATATTTCCTAATAATTAAGGACTTCTATGGAACAAGTTAGGCAAGACATACATATTTTACTAACTTATAATTTTTTTATAAATTAATATTCATTATTGATAATCTTATAGTCCAATCAATGTTGACTACACTCTTTATACAAAAGTAAAATGACTATAGCCATTATGGAAGAATATATTTTTTTTGGGGGGGGTCCGGTCATGGGCCTGAACTCGGCCTGGGCGCTGTCCCTCAGCTCTTCAGCTCAAGGCTAACGCTCTACCACTTGAGCCACAGCACCTCTTCTGGCTTTTTTTCTTTTTGCTTATGTGGTGCTGAGGAATCGAACCCAGGGCCTCAGGCATGCAAGGCAAGCACTCTACCACTGAGCCACCTTCCCAGCCCAATGGAAAAATATTTTAAATATTAATATAGTGAGAGAAATTATTAACAGGGGGTTACAGTACAATGTGTTATGTGAAGGGGTAGGAATGTGTAAATATTCTGGACTTCAAAAAGCACAGTCTCCAAAATACTGTTATGACTGTTTCTTCCTTGAATAAGGTGTAAGTCATTATTATGTAAAGTCCTATTGTTGAAGCCACTTGTGTTTCAGTATTCTTCCTTTGTTGTATCATCATGCTTTCGTTTTATTTTGCTTAGAAGTGTGAAGGATATTGTTTGGGGAAGAATGAAAGAGAAAAATCAAGGTTATCTATTACATCTCAATCCAATCAGAAGTTTGGGGAATAGTCTAACAAAGTTCATCAACTGTATGTTCAAATATCCTTTAAGAACAGAAAAGCCATCAGTTGCCAGCAGCTTGTGCCTGTAATCCTACCTACTTCAGAAGGCTGATTTCTGAGGATCACAGTTCAAAATCAGCTTGGGCAGAAAAGTCCATGAAACTCTTATCTCCAATTAACCATCAACACTCCAAAAGTGGAGCCTATGGCTCAAGTGGTAGAGCTCTAGCCTTAAGCAAAAAAAAAAAATTAAGAGATAGTGCCTGTACTCTGAGTTCAAGCTAGAGGACCAGTTTACAACACACACACACACACACACTTAGAAACACACATACAAACAGAAAGCAAAATATATTTCAAGGTAATGTATTTTATTGTTATAAACATCTTATTATTCAAAAAATTTAAACAATGTCTGTTTTTTCTATGCATTTCTCATTTATTTTAGACCTGCCTTTCTTTTATCCCATCTTCACATAGAAACATTTATAAAAACACGCAATTTAATTTCAATTACTTTGTAGTTATACATGACAGAATCAATTCATAAATATCAATAAAACACATTTTAATGAATCACAAATTTAATTGCTATAGTTTTAGTAGCTTATCATTAAATATTACTTCCCCAAATTTTATTTTAATCGATCTTATACAATCATAGAAATTTCTAAGACAGGGAGGTTGGGAAGGGATGAGAGGGGAAACAAGGAGGAGGCTACAATGCTTGATAAGAAATGTACTCATTATCTTGCCCATGTAATTGTAACCCCTCTGTACAGTATATTCACAATAAAAAAATGAAAAAAAAGAATTTTCTAAGATATTAATTGTATGGATGTTTTGTAAAATGCTCTCTTGTAATTGTAAAGTGTTTTACATGGTTTCAAAGTGTATTCTAGTAGATATAGGATGAAACAATTTGATTACTCAATAAACTTACCTTTATCTTTTTTGAAAACTTCATTGAACAATATTCATAAATTTTAACTAATTTTTATTAACATGTATTAATTGTCCAAAGTAATGATTCGTGTGACATACTTCATATAGATAAATAGATAGATCAATTTTACCCCATTACCCTCACTTACCTTCTTCTGTCCCCTTTTCTTTCCATTCTTCTCAAAGACATCCCTTTACCTCCATGTCTTTAATTTAATCTAGGTTCTATGAAGAAAAGCAAACATGTAGTGTTTGTATTGCTGAATCTGCTTGACATTAAAATCTAATTCTATCCATTTTCCAGAAAGTGGCATGATTTTAATTCTTTTACATCTAATTCTCCAGTGTGTGTGTATGTGTGTGTGTGTGTGTGTGTGTGTGTGTGTGTGTGTGTATATATATATATATCATATTTTAAACACATCATTAGGAAGAATTGCTATTAGGGATAATGTATGGAGAGGAATAGAGGCTTCTATAGCTCTCAGAAATGTAAAAGAGACATTTATACCAATTTATTAGAATAATATCTTTTGATCAAGTATTTCTCCCAAAAGAATAAATCCATCCAATAAGAGGTAACAATGTTATTTCTTAAGTACTAAATAACAAAAATAAATGAAGATAAGGAAAAACATATGGAAAAAAATTACATGTTCTGGAACATGATGTTTATACCAATGTGCATATCATATTAAATTTTCACTGAAGCAGGAGAAAAGCATTCATAAGGCACTATTAAATGACTGCTAATATTAAAGACAGGCCTTTATTGTAGGTGCCCTTTTTAATTTTTATTTTTCTTTTAAGTAAGTCAAGATGTTGAGGGCCAGAGTGACCTGGCTCCCTAATTCACAGCTGTTACTTCTTCCCTGGTGCCCACCTACGTTAGATGGCCTATCGGCCATCAGCCAGTCCAACTGCCATCATGCCAGAACCAGCTGCTTTGGACACTCAACTGCCTTAAGGAAGCTGTATGGCAACCACAACCACTTGCAGCCAAAGCACAGCTCTGTCTCCTGAGGGCACTGTTTCAGTAACAGCTGTTTCAAATTGCTTGCTCTGAACATTTTGCCATTGAAAGCATTTGTGAACTCCAGATGACCTGACAACCATTTCAACCCAGACCAGATGAGAACCCTTCCCTTGGTGTCCCAGTAATAGTCATGTAGCTAGTGCTAACACAGAAAATTTGCAGAAGGGGCTGCTCTGATTGGGGCAAGAGAGGTCCCTCATTTTGTGATTATTGGTGAAAATGTAGTCACTCATTTGCAGGAATGACTTTTGTGATTGGTGCAGACACCCTTTCTCTATCTCACTTTGAGCTCACTTTGTGTCATCGCAGAAGATACTGTCTCTAGTTGTCACTTGCTGTTGCAGCCCTACATACAATAAAAAGCTTCTCCTTTTTATCTTTATAATTAATAGAGTGAGCTGAGCTGTCAACATGAAGAGAGGTTGGTTGAAGTTGAAGCAGAGCACTATCAGTAGTGGTGGTAGCAGTGGCAGTAGGGTTGGCGGTGGTAGTGTTGGTAGCAGTGGAGTAGAGGGAGTTACACAGACTGGGAATTGTTCTGCCATAATATTAGTAGCAAGGAAAGTGGGTAGGAGATCCAGAATGTGAACATGGCAGAAATGACTAGAGACAATGAAAGATGTTAGGAGCTGAAGGTGAGGAAGTACAGGCTCTGTCACTGGAATGATTTCAGACAACTTGTAAGCCTTAAGGCTCAAGGTCTCTCACCCACAAGTCCAACAGCTATAGCACCATCACTAACAAGAAAGAGCTGAGATATCAACATTTAAGCCTGAAAGCTGTAGCACTTGTTGTCAGGGGCTGAGATTATAATGATAATTCTCCCTGCTATGCCTGAAATGTAGCAACTGTCCATGTAGGGCTCAAGGTACCACCACCTGAGGCCTATATGAAAACTGAAACTCTAGAAGGCCTTATATCTTATCACTTGTTGTCACTTGAAATAGCCCTTGCTGCAGGAAGCCTAGAATTAGAATGGCTGCCAGTACTAGAGCTGTTGGTGATTAAAGCCCAGAGCCATCAGATTCTATCTGAGTGCCTGTAGCCATATGCCTCTGATTTGTGAAGCCTGGGGCAACAATCCACATACTCTGACTCTCAGGATTTGGAGCTATAAGCCTCAGGGTCCTCCAATCTAGGTCTGGGCATTGGGTGCACAAAATATTGGCATCGCCAGCACTGGCAGAGCTTCTCCTCATTTACTCAAGATTTCTGACTGGATAGAAGAAAGAAAACAAAACAACAACAACAAAAAAAATCCGCCTCAGCCAGCTGAATTTAACTATATGATAAAAAGAGTCGGGCCAAATTTTTCACAGCTTCTAAATCTTCGACTATATTTTAAACATCTAATAATGAGATTTTAAGAACAGATAAGCTTCACAAAATGGCTCACCCTCTCATGCCTAAATTGACTACAAAAATCACTTTATTCTTGTCTTTAGTATGCTTCAGAAACACAACTCAGACTGTTTTTCACTGAAGTTGTGATACAATAGCGTGATGTTATTTCCTCACAAAACAAACACTAAGAGTACTTTAATTGCACTTATATGAGTATGTTCCAGAACTCAATTTCCTGTTTATTATCTGTTCAAATTACTGTTTATTTTTTCTCACAACACATTGACTTCCAAAAGCATGTTAAAGTTATTTAATAAGTGAATATCTTAATTTATAGAATGTGTAAGATTTTTGTATTCTTTCTTGTTTTCCCAGAAACAGGTAATTCACAAACCAAATGCAACAAGTGTATATTCAGATATTAAATTTATTGGACCGATTTTTACTCATAGACACACTATTTTTAAACTCTTTGATGTTGGAGATTTTTTCATACATTTATAAATGTACATTTAAAATCCTATATACTGAAGATTACAGAATGGTATCATGATATATTTTGTCCAGAATTTTAATTTTCTTCTTTTCCTTTCTAGTTCCTCATAGAAGTTTCAACTATTTTTTTTTTCTGATTTCCTGCAAAATTTACAAATTAGTCTTTGACCCTTTAAAGGAACCTATGGAAGTTTTTACTTGCAACTTTCATGTTAGGAGTAATATTTTATCATTTACCATCTATCAATGTACTTATTGTCTTAAAATGTACTGTAAACCCTACTAAACTTAAGCACATGTTCTTGCAACAAAGAACCTAGGAGGTAAAGTTATTCTTATAAAAATATTTAATACTGTGCATATGAAACTATGTTTCTCAAGGGAATTATTCGGCTGAAAAGAAGAGGTGACTGGTAGGTGGTATTGCAGTTCTTTCTTATATTTTACTATTATAATAAAAAGCACTCCTTAAATCCTTACACTTCAGTTTGGCTACAATTAGCATGATCACTCATGCCTCAGAAATTCTCTGTGTTGTCCCTTGGGGTGAAAGAGATAGAATTATGTGATATGTGTAAACAGGGATTAGTTTAATCTTAGGCAAATCCACACTTCGTAGTAGAAGTGAGGTTTGCAGAAGATTATACATACAATGAAGTTAGATACAGTTTGACATCTTTTTTCTTGAGCCTCAAATTTTCTAAATGGTCTTAAAATCACTTATTAATTTTTGGTATGCAAACTCACACAGGAAAAGAAATCAATTGAGAAAGAAGTCAAGTTTACTTCAGACTGAGTGTTAAAAATGTCCCTTGCCTATCAGAAAGGAATTAGGTTTGATGTGACTTTAAAATGTATGTCTATTTTCCTTACAAAATGACAATTGTCTTGCCTAGAGACATATGTTGAAACAGTTCTCATAAATTGGGATTTCTTGTTTATTCTGATTCCCTGCATTGTTCATCACTCTACTCTATAGCATTTGAATTTGGTGGCAGTCCATGAACTCTAAAGTAATGAGTCTTGTTGCAGGGTTGGGTGTCAGGAGATTGAGAATTGTAACATATATCATGTAGCTAGAAATTACATAATAGGAAAGCACAAACCATCATACTCATCCAAGGCTTAAGCTATAGCTATTTCTGTGGTTAACAACAACAAAAAACAAAAAACAGCTTGGAGAGATTGGATTTTATCCAAAATCAATTTACAACTATCCAATTTTTAAAGCCCTCATAGCAAGAAACATAGTTTGACACCTCTATTAGAGTTAAACTTCCGAAAATATCAGCGATCGACATATCAGTTTAATAAAGAATAAGAAAAAAAGTCCAATCCAATAACTGTGACATCAAGGTCAAGTTTTGTTATACAAAACTAAGTTGGAGATTTCTTTCATAAAAATGCAACCCAAGTAGTGTTAACTCATGGGAAATTAATAGGAATTAGAAACTGGAAGAAGGGGTGAATTTGATCCAAGGTACATTGTATGGATGGAAATGACACATCACCTTGTTAAAGGAATATATGCTAGTAAAAATATTTAGGGCTGGGATGTAGATCAGTGGCAAAGCACTTGCCTAGCAAGTGCAATGTCCTGGGTTCGATCCCCAGTACCAAAAAAAGAAAAAGAAAAGACAAAGAAATATTCAAATGGAATATTTTTTCTAATGTCTCTGGGGTAGGAGAAAAGAAATACTTGAAGTTATGAATGATCCTGACTAGGAAAGAATGAAATAAAACCCTGGGTCATACAGGGACATAGCATCCTGACAACCAGGGAGCAATAAGGTAGATTCCCTTGTCTGTGACTAAGACCAAGAGCTCTTTATGATTAGAATCAGAGCCCTTTTGTCAACAGTTGGAGCCATTAGAATGGCCATGTGTGGGATTTAGTATGAGAAGAAAATCTACATTTGAATCTCAAGACTATCTTTTAAATTGCTAAATGTCCTCAGAGGCTTGCTTCCAAAATAAAGTTGCACGAACTAGAAAAGGAAATATACATTTTACTACAGGTGTCTTGCAAAGATAACATTCACTAAATCAGTGTTATGTTCAATTTTAAAGGAACAAGTGAAACAGTTTTTGAATGGTGCTATAAGAGCTTAAAGCTCCAAATAGGCAAGGTGTTTTATGAAAAAGTTTCAGAAAAACACTTCTGTGTTTATATGGTGGCTCAGTGGTAGAGCACTTGCCTTGTATGCATGAGGCCCTGGGTTCAATTCCTCAGCACCACATAAGCAAAAAGAAAAAAAGCCAGAAGTGGTGCTGTGGCTCAAGTGGTAGAGCGCTAGCCTTGAGCTGAAGAGCCGAGGGATAGCACCCAGGCCCAGAGTTCAGGCCTCACAACCGGCACCCCCCCCCCAAACAAAAGATAAATAAGAAAGATACTGGGAGCAGGGTGAAAAGAAAAAAAACATTAAAAACTATATCCTACAAGAAGACTCTGATTTTAGTAATTAAAAGGGATTCTTTTTAGAATTTAAGAATACTTTTCTTAATTAGTTATTACATATCCTTCACTATAGCCTAAGTATCTCATTCTTCAGATCTATAAACATTGATATCTTATCAAACTCTTTTTGCTGTAGTCTAAGTGGATGATTGTTTTTATTTCATAGCTGCATTACTTTGGAACCATTATTTGATTAATTTCATTATGTTCTCAGGTGCTGTGGCCAGGTTTTTGGCTATTTAGCTCTGTACAGGAAAAATTTTTAGAAGGAGGAAGGAAAAGTAGTAGAGTGGGTAAAATATAGAATGGCAAGATCTAATAAAACCAGTGGAATAAATCAGCTCAGAATGAGAGTCAGAGTTGTGTGCCCTTGGTTATAAGCAGAGTATAGAACACAACTTCAGATACTATTACCAATCAGAAGCCTTCAAAAACACTCTTGTTCTTTGATACCACAGTACTGATACCATATCTGGAGGTTTATAAGAGCTGTTATGGGATGGTATAGGAGAGTTTAAATTTTCGATCTGCCCCTATTTATTATTTTCTGCCCCCTATTTATTATATTCAACACTGAGTTTAATGAGATAATATTAACCATACAAATTATAATTTTAAAGACATCAGTTCTTAAAGTAAGAAAAATTTTTTTGGCAGAAAAAAAGTCATTTCACAATATTTGAGAAATAACTGCTATTTGCCTGAGTAGAACTTTATCCTTTGAATTAAACCACTTAAAATAATGTGGAAATAATCCAATTTTGGTTAACACTTAGATGGCACCTATGAAATATATAATCTCTTTCTAAAGAATGAGATTTATGATGACAGATAATTAACTCTAGAACTGCATAATCTAATATGATCAGGAAAAGTAGTATAAGGATAACCATAGCCACATTTAAAGGCAAATAATTTATCATTTAAATTCTATGATACAGGGGCCAACAGCATCAGTATCACCTAGTAGCTTGTTAGATATTCCTATCCTCAAGTTGCATCTTATACTCTCTGATTTTGAGAATGTGTCCTAGAAATTGGTATTCAGAAAGGTCCAAATAATGATTCTTGGAATCACTGTGCAAATGCACCTACATTGATAAGCAATGGTTTCTGGAATAAAAATTGGGCTTTTTGTGTGTTCTCACATGTGTGTGTGTTTGTCTATGTTTGTGTGACTATATGTGGTAATGGGCTTGAACTCAGGGTTCACATTCTTACTTGGTTTAAACTAACAGGAGTCAAATCTCTACCTCCATCTTCTTGCTGGTTTATGAGACCCTGAACTGATGACTCGCACAAAGTGTTAGGTAATTGTACTTACCAGCACAACTATGTTTGTTGAAGCATTATTTACCATAGCTAAGATATGGAACCAACCCAGATGCCTCTCAGTAGATGAATGGAGCAAGAAAATGTGAGATGTATACATATATATATATATATATATATATATATATATATATATACACACACACACACACACACACACACACACACACACACACATATACAATGGAATTCTATGCCTCCATCAGAAAGAATGGCATCGCCCTATTTGTTAGGAAATGAAAAGTCTTGGAAAAATTTATATTAAGTGAAGTAAGCCAGGCCCAGAGAAACATATATCCCAGGGTTTTCTTATTTGCGATAACTAGTATATGCCTGGGACAAGCAGAAAAGTTCAGATAAGATGATGTTAGATGAAATGATCCCCAAGATAAGGGACTCAAATGGTTTTTCTTGCTTGCTATTTTTTCTAACATATTTATAAGATGATTTCTTTGTTGCTTTGTATGTCCCTCCCCCATGGTATAACCCCTGTTTTCACTGTGTTTGATGTTGGTACAATTTGGGGAGGGGAAGGGAAAAAACAAATTGTTTAAATAGGGATACAGGTAGACCCATTGAAACAATGAGATATATAAGACATTATGTGGAAAAACAATCTTTACAACTTGGGCTAGGAGGGGGGTCACTGGGTGGTGGGGAATGGCATGGGGGGGAGGAGATGGGAAGGGAAGGGGAAACAAAGGAGGAGGCAACAATGCTTGATAAGAAATGTACTCATTACCTTGTCCATGTAATTGTAACCCCTCTGTATGGCATTTTCACAATAAAAAAATAAAATAAAAATTTAAAATATATATATATATATATATATATATATATATATATTAGACTACAGAGTATATGGTGATTTGTTTTGTAGTAATAGATGATAAATTACAGATTTTGGTAGAAATTGTGCATTACTTTAATCAATATCTTAAAGTATGGGAAGATATAGTTGGAAGTGCACAAGAGAAGATGGAATAATTTTTGAATTAAGTGGGAGAAAAAGCTTAGATTCACTTGAGCAGACTGTAAGGCATGTGGACATTATCTGCTTTATTTAAAAGCAAATAATTTAAGTTCTATGATGAAATGGAGTTCATAATTTGTTCAGGGACCAGTAGTATCAACATCACCCAGGAGCCTGTTAGAAAAGTCCATAGAAAAGTCCATCCTCAAGTTGCTTCTCAAATTCAATGATTCAGAAACCAGAGAGTGTTCCCCAAGACCTGGATGCGAGAACATGATACAGAAAGCCGAGATTATTAGTGCAAATCTTGACTTTAACAATTCTGACCATCAACTATCAGAAGGGCAATGTCTGTATTACTGGAACTGAAGTAAGGGTGGGGATCATTGTTATACAGAAGAAGCATGCTAAACAAAATTATACTCTGAAACTACATAGAAAATTGAAATAAAAAACATAAATGATTAGCTAAGGAAGTTCTGAACCAATTACCAGAGCTTTTTTTCCCCCTTGATGATAATCAATTTAAGAGGAGAGATATAAATTGAGGGAAAAATGACTAACAAAAAAATGAATTTATGGACAAGTGTCCCCTTTATCAGGAGCCATGTGATACCCATGCCCAGGTAGAGCAAGGACATGTTGCATATGAAACAGGAGGATACCCAACAGCAAGGATGTGCAGTCAGGTTCCCTAGATAAAGAAAGTGTTGCCACACCTAAGCCCATTATTACATATATGTAGCTAAGAGCAAAAAGACTGAGCACATGAAACTTTCCCAATAAACATCGACTAAATAATTTGGGAAATATTTTGCCTATCCATATGACAAAAGATTCTGAGAACAATATATAGATGTAGCTATACAATCATGCGCTATAACCTTAGTTTATAAAAAAAAAAGTAAGTCCTATAAATGTATCTTTTAAGATAAGAAAATAACCAAGTGCCAATATCTCACATCACTAATCCTAGCTACTTGGGAAGGCTGAGAGCAGGACTGAGGTTCAAGTCCAGCCCAGGCAGGAAAGAACTCTGGGGAACTCAGAGGTAAGGTAGTTTATTCAATTAATAACACAGCAAAACCTAATAGGTGTCTTTGAATTGAAAGAAGTGCTTGCAATCACTTCTCTCAGTGAGATCAATGGGGATGGCAGTAAAGATCATTACTTAGACAAGAAGTCCAAACTTCATACAAATGGAACCAGAAAGCAACATTTGCCTGACAGTGAGTCAAGTGATTTTCAGGCATGGATTAATAACCAAGGAGTCTATCACAGAACTGTCATTCAAGGTATACCTTTGACTTTGATAAACATGTTTTACAAACTAAAGAAACAAATATTATGATGATTTAAATAAAATGTCATTATCCCAACCCTTGTTATTTCAGTGATGCATATCCTTCATGCTAGAAATAAGCACCTCTACAGCCATCTAACAGATTTCTACCATATAGATTCCCTCTCATTTTTTCCTTCTCTTTCTCGCTTTCTCCCTCCCTCACTGTTCCTCACCAATGTTATCAAGTGTTTGCCAGCAGAGAAGTAGCACAAAATGATAGGTTTAATTCTCTAGGACACTGCTACCCTTGGAGGGGAGACTGCACACTCACTGGTTGGGAATTGGGCCTATTAGTCTTATGGAGTTTTGGAATGGGCATGGTAAGACCTGATATTAGTCACCCCACCAATAACCACTCACAAAATCTGAGTTCAAATCTTCTTCATGTTGTGTGTCTACCTAGATTGTGGACTGACTTTACTTTTGATAAAGTACAGTGTGCTTTTCCAGTAGGTGGCAGGAGGGAATATGTAGCAGCTGGTAGGGTTTGTGTACTCACTAATCTCACACTGTGTGTGTTTATTAGCCTGCAGATGTCTTCTATAGTTATACAGGAATTTCCAAACAAAATAAGAACATACAAATCAGTCTCAAGAGACGCCAAAGAAGAGAAAACACGCTTTATATCTTTGTTCCTTCACCAGCAGTAGTAGTCTACTATTTGTTGATTCTTAATCTGAAGAAACAAGACACTCACATAGATGAGAAGATTCTGCAGAAGGTTTGTAATGCCTCAGTCTTTTTCCATAAGAAATGCCCTCTTCCTTCACGAAGATTTATTTCTACACCTCCATCTATGACAAAGTGCAAGAGAGTAGAAATCCATGAGGTGTAACAGCTACAAATTGAGTGACTTCCATACCACAACCATACCATTGTGTTTATCAACCTGAAATAAATAGTCCAAAAGAGGAAAGATATCCCCAGTAAGCATCTACAATCCCATTTTCCTTAAACTGCATTTCATTCCACCAGCCCAACAAACACCATTTTAGTTGGTGAGAAATCTTCTTCTTCAAATATCTACTTACAATTGGCTAAAAGTAAACAGATTTTGAGTCTGTTTCAGATTGTGTTTGGATTGGTTATCTCATTTAAGAGAACACTATGGCTTTTGTAATGTCAGTAGCTATGGAATGTGGTAGTTGGAATTTTCCCCATGGCTCACATACAGTAACATAGCACAGTGAACATTGGTAGGGTAGATACATACAGCCTGCAGAAAAATCTTTGATTTATACATTTCAAGGGGATTTAAAAATCCTTTTGAATTCAGAAAGGTGATCTTAATAAATTATAATAAATTGTATTGATCATTTAAACAGTTCTTTAATCTATTTAAATAGATGCCCTTCACTATTTTCCCATCTTTAATAAACCATTATTAATAGATAAAAATAATGATATCTAAATCAATGTTACAGTGTGAGTAATATATGTGTGTACATTGTACAATGATGCCCACAATCAAAATAACACATCTATTGATTCCCATAATTTTGTATGTATGTGTGTTAAAAATTAAAACCTACTCATTAAATTGTAAATATACAAAACTGAAGAGATAGCTCATTGGTATACCACTTGATTAGCATACAAGATGCTGTGTTCAAGCACAAAGTTGGAAAAAGAAATAAAGAAGTTCAAATAACAAATATTATTCACTGTAGTCACCATGTTATATGTCAGATACCCATTGTTTATTCATCTTATGATTGGAAGTTTACATACAACCCTAAGATTATGTAATACCACTTGATTTTATACTTTGAATAAAGCTTTAAGCAACACTTTAAAATAACCAATTAAGGCATATAAAATAAGGTACATTTCAAAGTGAATTTTGGTCAATATACACTTGTGAAATTTCATTTTAGAATTTCCTCCATAGGATATTCTGATGTACATTTTGAGCAAACATATCAAGCGAAAATTTCACTTTAGTTTTTTTCTGCTATAACATGAAAATTATATGTTAAATAGATTATTTTTGTTAACATATACTAGTTGTACAAGGGAATTTCTTTCTGATATTTCCATGCTTGCATACAATGTTTCTTGATCAAATTCACATTCTCTGTCATTCTCCTTAAAAAATTCCATTGGATATCATTGTTCTACCTTCATATATGTATATAAAGTCATTCAACCCTATTATTCTTTTTAAAGAAAAGTATCTGTATTATATGGAATCAGCCTACGTGCCCATCAACAGATGTATGGAGAAATAAAATATGACTGAAAACCATAACAGGTATTGTTTGGCCATAAGGAAGGATGAAATCCTGCCATTAAAGCAAAAATATATAGAATGAGAAAACATTATGTTAATGGAATTAAGCAAGATGTAGAAAGATAAGTACCATATTTTCTCTTCTATATAAAATTTGAAAATGTTGACATTGAAGTAAAATAGTGATTATGTGGGATTTGAAAAGGGAAGCAAAGATAGTTTGGATTTATTTAGTGCATCTTACCTGCATGTATGGATATATTACTTGGATCTTGAATATATACAATTAATATCTGAATAAAATTCTTTCCATATTATTCCATTTGTAATTCACTTATTAATATGATTAAAACAATAAATGAATTTTGGAGACTTGTATAGGTGTTTCATGCTTTTAATCTTAGCTACTTAGCAGTCTAAAGATGAGAGGCTAACAATACAGGGACAACCCAGGAAAAAAAACTTCATGATCTCAACCTATATCTGGGAACAATGGTGTTTCCTTGTCATCCTAAGCTATGTTAGAGTCTATGATTTGGAGGATTATGGTTTCAGGACATTCTGGAGACAAAGGCCCATCTAAGTCCTACTCAGCAGATGGAAACTGGATGTGAGAGTATGTACTGGTCATCCCAGTAATGACAGGATGCCTTGAACAGGCAGATGGCAGCCCAGGAGTGTGCCTGCCACATAGGAGAGAGACCCTGTCTCAAAAACAAGCAGTGAAAACAGGTCTAGAGGTGCAGCTTAGTGGTAGAACTCTTGTGCAACAAGAGGAGGACTCTCAGTTCAACCCAGTAGCCAGAGAAAGAAAGAAAAAAGGAAATAAAGAAGGAAGAAGGAAGGAAAGGGTTTGCTCAAAACTGAAATAACACAAGTGATCAGTTAATTCAGGGGTATTCAAAATTCATAGATTTAGACAATAAATTGTGATTTTAACTATTTGGAAAAAAACTTAAATGTTTAGGAAGCTTCTGATTGCTATCCTTGTGTTTTCTTTGAGGGCCATTAATATTTTAAGCCACTTATAGAAACAATCCAAATGTCTCATTAATAAATCCAATCCAACAGAATTTTTAAAACTACCCCATATAAACTGGGAGAAATCTCTAACAGAGAAACTCTGAAAAATTTTGTCTTTAAAATTTTATTGTTGGTTCAGTCTAGGAACTCTGCTTCCACATCAAGAAAGGATAAAGTCTTAAGAGGTAATTGCTGAAGCAGAGAGACCATTTAGATAAGAGAAATTTTGTTAAGGGGCTAAAAATAAAATATGTTTTTATTGTAGCTTTTAACTTGCCTCAAGATCTATTGCCTTTGCAGTTGGAAAAAAAAACACTCCAAAGGGTGCAATAATGAGTCCAGATGCTGACATTATCCTCTACTGATACTGTCTTTTCTTATCCTCCTGTAAGTGGTTTTCTGTCACTGATATGTTCCAACCAAATTGTATACCTTTCCCTGTGAATAATGAAAGCAGGCATACGCACAAGCTATAGAAGAAGACTGCTGTAAACAGATACTTCTGTTTCATTAACACTGTTTTATTAACAAATTACTTCCATTAAAGAGATTATGAGGTTGCAAAGAGAATGAAATAGCCCAGTCCTAAATTTCAGTTTGTAATGAATTGCAGAGGCTTGCCTGCAGTAGGTTCAGTTGTTTGTGGTTTTGTAACTGTACTAGTCCATTAAAAAAATTGAATTGTGAGCATGTCCTCTCCAATAGGGAATTGAGGACTATATTTTCTAGAGAAAAGGGATTTGTTAAACTAGGTGAAGATATACCCATATCAGTACCTAATGTGGAGAGGCATGTGCTGTATTTTAGATATTTTACATTGGAATCATGCAAGCAAACCTCCACATTTCCCTGTGTAGTCCTTCTGTAATAACATGTAACAACACAATAACCATGTGCAGAAGTCCTGATTCTAAAACAAGTAGTTTATTTTGAATGACTGAAATTTTTTTATTTTATTTTATTTTATTTGAGAACATACTGTACAGAGGGGTTACAATTACATGGGCAGGATAATGCATACATTTCTTACCAAGCATTGGAGCCTCCTCCTTTGTTTACCCTTCACCTCCCTTCCCAGCCTCCCCCCTCCCCCCCACCCAATCATACCCCCCTTTCCCCCCCCCCACACCGACATTGTAAAGCTGGTTTTGACATGACATTTTGTACTTCTCATTGTTGCAACAGGTCCACCTGAATCCTTAAACGACTTGTTTGTCCCCACCTCCTCCACATGTTATACTGACATCAAATATAGTGAAAGCGGGGGTTACACTGTGGGGGAGGGACATACAAAGCAACAAAGAAATAATCTTATAAATGCGTTAGAAACACATATTTGTGGAGAGGACTTAAACGTGTTCTTCAGCTGTTATCAAATGTAGTGAGCAGAATGTGGAGGAAAGCTTTTCTGTACTGAGATGAGACATTTTAGAATTTACAGTGTTTCTTAAAAACATAATGGCCACAAGAAATGAAAGTCATATTTGCTTGTGATGATGATTTTTTTATGTTGACAATAATGAAGAAATTCCAAAATTGATTTTGGTATGTACTTAGTCTTCAAAACCCAGAACTTTTAACAGTCATGATTGCTATGGAAGCCAGGTGGTGCAAGATCAAGACACAAACCAGTAACTTGTGGTGCATGGTCTCAGGATATGAGGGAAGATTAAATAAAATTGGGTTCCACTAGAGTAAATGAAAAACTCTTGACTTTATGAAATTTATTTGATGTAACGTCTATGTTTTGCGCTAAAGTTCCTGTACTATTAAACTTCCTTTAAATTGTATATTTGAAAAAACAGTTTGAAAAATAAATCATTATGAATCCAGCTATGTGGGTGGCAGATATCTGGAAGATTTTGGTCCAAGGCCAGCCCAATCAAAAGACAGCAAGACCCAATATCAATCAGCATGCCAGCATAGCGATATATATCTGTTGTCCCAACTACCTTATTTCTCAACAAGTAGGATGTTGTCAGTCTAAGACTATCCCTAGAAAAACATATAAAATTGTATCTAGAAAACCAACAAAAAGAAAAAAAGTCTGAGGTCTGGGAAAAAATGACAGAATATCTGTGTAGAAAGCATAAGATCCTAAGTTCAAATGAAAGTACTTCCAAGATGAAAAAGAACAGCCAATCAAATTACCAATTAGGTCAATATTTTGTTAAAATATTTATTTTAACAAAATTTATTTTAATATTTATTTTAATATTTAAGTTTAAAATGAAAATAAATATTTTTCATTATATTGCAATTGTTTACTTACTATGATGATATTCTAATATTTATGTTAGGAAAAATATTAATCCTTCAGAAAATATCTGAATATTTCCCTAAATATGTGTCCATTTCAATTAAATTTTCAAATACTAACCCATGTTACCATTAAACTCAATCATCTCAGTATTTATACACCTTCTTGAACATAATGTGTTTGAAAATATTCAGTCTTCTTGCTGTTTGGTGTATGTGTGTGTGCATGCATGTGTGGGTATGTACATATAAAGGTGTATATATAATAGGTAGAACTAAGTTAATTCTATACTTCTATTCCTAATGTACTGATAGCTGATTTTATGTTTATTTTTGCCCAATAAGTATATTATTGTATATATCTGGGATTTTTCTAATTAATAATATGAATCGTTCAGTATATTTGACTAGTTTTTAAATGTGATGTTGACATGTAATGTGTATTGAACATTTTTCTTTTTTCCTTGAGCCATGTGTTATGATTAAAGAACTAAATATTTATATGATTGAATAAGTCAAATCCCTTAGTCTGTAACATATTATTATTAGCCTTTTTATTTATTTCTGACCGTAGAATAATACAATGATCTTAGGAGATTCAATGTATAGGACTATCTAATGCCTGTGGTAAATTTTCCTACTGTTTATTGCCTTCTTGACAACCCATACATGTGTTTGCATTTGTGTGGTTTTTTTACATGTAAGAACATGTTCTCATAAATTATTTTATTTTATTTTATTATTTTTTATTTTTATTTTTTTTTTTTGTTGGCCGTGGCCTGGGTGCTGTCCCTCAGCTCTTCAGCTCAAGGCAAGCGCTCTACAACTTGAGCTACAGCGCCACTTCCGGTTTTCTGGTGGTTTATTGGAGATAGGAGTCTCACGGTCTCTCCTGCCCAGGCAGGCTTTGAACCGTGATCCTCAGATCTCAGCCTCCTGAGTAGCTAGGATTACAGGCGTGAGCCACCAGCGCCCGGCTAAATTATTTTATTTTAAACTCTAAATATCATACTGTTTGATTTTTGGTTCTCTATATATTTTTAATTTTTTAATTTTTTTGTCGGTCGTGGGGCTTGAACTCTGGGCTTGGGCGCTGTCCCTGTGCTCTTCAACTCAAGATGAGCACTCCTCTTGAGCCACAGCGCCACTTCCGGTTTTCTAGAGGTCTATTGGAGATAAGGGTGTCACGGACTTTCCTGCTGGGCTGGCTTTGAACCATGCTCCTCAGATCTCAGCCTCCTGAGTAGCTAGGATTACAGGCATGAGCCACCACCATCCAGCTTTTTTGTTCAATATTTGTGCAGCATTTGTTCATATTATTGCACATTTAGTTTTCTAGATGAATATTTCATATAATTATAATGCCATTTATCTGCCTATTATGAGATTTATAAAGTTCCAGAGATTTATCCAAGTGAAAAAGAATGCTTCCTGAATCTCAATATTGAATACTTCTTCATGCAACTTTGGAAGAATTTCTATTAGACAAGGACATAGAAATTGAATTATTGGGCAAGAGGGGGAACAACAGGTCTTTGAAAAGCATTTAACCTTACATATGGGTTTGATTTATGCACCTAGCTGTATAAATGATTTCATGTATTCACATCACTTGTGAATTTCAGCAGTCAGATTTCATTTTTACTTGTGGAATAGCTCTAAAATACTACCTCTTAGCTAGGCGGAAGTACATACACTTCCATTGTGAAATTATGCCCTCCATGGCATAGATTTATTGACTATTGTGTTACTTGCCTTGTAAAATTCTTGTTTTGTATGAATATAGTTTCCATTCTGTTTTCTTGTTTATTGATTGTTCTGCAGTAGTACCCAAATATCTAGAAGTGTTTTATTACTTTTTTAATTTTTTATTAAGTTTTTTTTTAATTGTGAAAGTACTGTACAAAGGGGTTACAGTTACATGAGGAAGGTAATGAGTACATTTCTTATCAAGCATTGTTGCCTCCTCCTTTGTTTTTCCCCTACCATCCCTTCCCTCCCACCTCCTCAGCTACCACACATCCCCCAAATTGTAAATTTTTTTTTCTATATACCATCTTGTACATTTCATTGTTGCAATGGATCAATCTGTATCCCTATTTAAACAAGTGTTTTATTATAAAACTATAATGTGAATATATCATTGTTTGTGTTCTGCCTTCTTACTTGTTCCAATGTATATTCTCATGAGATAAAGTTCTAAAATTTAGATGATGATATTTGTCCATCTTTCCTTTATGCTTTTATTTCATATCATGTTTAAAAAATCAACATTTGTCAACTCTCTTATCATTGTCATTCCTTTGTTCAATAACTGCCCATGTCACCCCTGTCATAAAGCCGCATTCCTCATACAATTAGGTAGGCTTTGTAAATTTCCATTCTCTCTTACTGATAGCTGTCTATGCCTATCTTACGGTTACACTGCAAATTCTTACTACTTTTACAATTTTTTAAATAAGTTTCTCTTCCTTTTTTTCTTTTCCTGGAGAGGATTGAATGTTCTTGGCACTTTGGTCTTTTATGTAAATTTTAGAAACAGCTTAGTAGTTTAAGAAGCTTGTTTGAGTAATCTTAAATCTTTTCACACTTAAAATATTAAGTATTCCAGTGCATGAACATTCAATAGCTTTCCCATTATGAAGTCTTTATGTAGGAATTACTCTGTGTAATTGGACATGAATAATAAAATTGTTATTTGAAATTTGCGTTAATTTACAGTTATTTTAATGTGTTTTAAATAAATGCATCACATCTAAATTTTGAAATTACTAATCTTTTCTCTGTCATTTTAGGTAACATGAAGGAATTTTCTCCCTTAAACATAGTTTTGTAGTGATTATATAAATTTAAACCAGCTATAAAATTGCTTATATTACAAAATAACTACTATACATCCTAAATTTTTGATTCATATGATTTTTATGAATTGATAATGTTATTTTAAAGAACCCTATCAATATTACTGCTTGTATTTAAATGAGTACATCATCCATATGTGTCATGAATCTGTCTTATTTTAGGTGGCTAATTGGAGATAAAGAGCCTCTTGGAATTTCCTGCATGGTTTGCTTTAACCACAATCCTCAGATCTCTACCTCTTGAGTGGCTAGAAGCTCCTGGCATAGTATTAATACTTTTTGAGTTTCATCAAAAATTGTGGTAATTTCTGATATAAAATAAACTCTAGTGATAGTTACCATTTTCTCCTTTAAATTCTCTTTCCTGCTGGCAGAGTTCAAACCACTTCCTTGATTTTTAATTATGGTAACACCCATCCTTTCCAGATTTTTTAAATATTTCAGGTTGTTTGTTTTACAAACAACATGTATCTGGGCCATCATTACAGATTCCCATTTCAGTTCATATCTAGATTTTAGCTTCTGGGATGGAAGAGCTGTGTGATATGTGTTTTCTATCCCTCTCAGCAGTGCCCCCACCATTCTTCCATTGGAAAATCATGGGGACTTTTTCTTACCAATTTTGATATGCAATCTTTTCTGAATTATCAATATGAAAAAATTTTAACTTAAAAGTGTATAAACCTCTTAGTTTAGATATTGATTTGCTTCAACAATGCCATTTTACTTTTCTTGTTGCCTTTAGCTTAAAAAAAGGCTGTATCCCTATTACAACAATGAGATGTACAAATCTATGTCGAAAATGAACTTTACAACTTTGTGGGGGGAAAGTGGGAGGAGGATTGGGGGGGTAGGAAGAGGATGGAATGGTTGGGAAGGGAAAAATAAGGAGGAGGCTACAATGCTTGATAAGAAACGTACTCATTATCTTGCCCATGTAATTGTAACCCCTCTGTACAATATTTTCACAATAAAAAAAGGCTTTGCCTATTAGCAAACTGTAAGAGGATATCAGAGTAAAGGCACTCAGAAAAATGCTTGCTACAATATTGGCTTCAGTAAAAATTAGCACAGGTGCTACCATTTTTTTACAAAATGGTGAATTTTTTACAATTCATCATAAAGGTCACAGTTTAAACTTCCACTGAAATGGTGTTAAAGCTTCACATAATTCACGTCTAGCCAGAAACCAGAGAAGTGAACTAATTGGTTAAGTCTGTTCAAGGTGACAACCTGCCTACTGGCAGACAAAACATTTAGGAACCAGGCTGAAAAATGCTACATCTAATTTTATTTAGGTTGTAAGAAGAGATCCAGGAGACTGATCCGCTTACTGGTAGTGAAACCCATAGTCCCATGTTTATTCTTAGATTATCTGGGATTGAGGGAGAAAGGAGCTCCTTTCTATGAATCTTTACCTAGTTATTAGATTACAAGCATGGTATAATATCATACAATAGACAATTTGCCACAAATGTAAGTAACATCACCTAAACTTTTTCTTAATCTAAGTACAAAGGGAAAGAAAGTAATTACTTAGCTCCCTAAATTATAATACAGTATTTTGCTCTAATTTCCTAGCAAAAGAATTCAAAGTGTTCAATGATTTTCTTCTTTTCTTTTAAAGTCTTGTGCTGTATGCTCATATGCTCTTGTGCTGTACCTCATATATTCTGGGGTGGAATAAGAATATAATACAGATAGAGAAGCAAAAATGAGCAAGTGTTTACAATTTCACAGTGTTATCTGACCTCTTCTAGGAAAATCCCTGAATGTAAAGTGTGTCTCTGCAGACATTAATCTTAGCTGCTTGGTTTCCTTTGTGTTCTGATTAACAGTCCATGTAATCATTCATTTTTGGAGTTGTGTGGCCTCTAGTGGTATACAGAAAAATCATGGAATAAAACAATAGAAGCCTTTATAAAAATGTCTGACTCCCATGACTGAGAACTCTAAAAGATTCTAAGCAATAATACCTTGACTTACTCTAATGCTCTTGTTTGATAGTTTTAAATGTTGATTTCCTGCTTGGTCCAAAGTTATAGCTGTCTCTACAGATATATTAAAGTAAAATTATATATAAATAATTTCTAAGATGTCAGTATCAATGTGATGGATTTTATAGTGTCTTCCTCAAATTAATACTTATTTTCCAAGACAGTATAATCAAATTTTAATAATTTACTTAACAGTGTTCTGGTCATTTTAAGCATGCTTGAAATTTAAAATGTAATTAAAGATGTATTCTTTCTAAATTATCTTAGTTTTGCACATAAGTATGAGAGAGTTACATGTAGTAACACTAGATCTAGTAAAATAAATGAATCGATCAATACATAAAAACATAGCATGCAATTATTGATGTTAGTATATGTTGTTTGAAATGGAAAACTGTCATTTTTATTGCTTGTGGTCAAAGGGTATTAAAAGACCTTAAATAACAGAAAAGTAAGCTTGTAAGCCAATTTACTAATGAGTTCCTTAAAAATAATATTAGCTAGTTCATACATATCTCTAAAATGTAGTACTAATTCGAGTTAATGTCATATTGTGTCAATTGGTTTGGTTCTCTGTTCAGACAAAACAAAACTAGTCTTGACTCTAAAAGGGACTCCTAATTTAAAACCTGATCGATAGCAAGCCTAAAGGAACATTGGAACGGACAGTATTGTGTTCTAGAGTTAAAGTATTTTCACTTCTATTACAAAGTATATGCTGTTGGAATTATCTACTAGGTCTACAGATTTCAAAACCATTTTCTAATTCATCATGTTTAGAAGCATAACTCCCCTCTAGTTTTAATGAAGGAGTTTGTAACTAGGGATTAGAAGATAAGGATGATGTTTTTATTTAAGTAAGAAAGACTGAGTGATGAGAAATACAAACTGGGTGTCCACTGGTGTCCCTTGCAAAAGAAGATTAATCTAAACTTTTATCATGCCTGCATTTTACAGGATAGTTGAAGAAATTGTAGTATAGAAATATGTGAGCTGTGTGCTCGCACTTACTGAAAATGGGTTTTGGATTTAGTTGTCAACTGAGAATTCAGTTAGTGGCCATTGGCAAATAAGACTTTCTAAATAGGAATAATGAGTATTGTCTACCCAAATGATTCCCATGTTAATTCATCCAAGACCTTTCAAAGCCAGAGTGACATTACTTTAAAGAATTCTGATGGCTGAAAAGACACTTGTATACACACATAAAATCATGTTGTATAAAACTAAGAGAAACACATTCCTCATAATGAAATTAACCAGGAGAAGATGAATACAAACTAAAAAAGAAAGAAGTAATCACAGTTGCCAATCTTCATCGATGTTATTACCCATAATTAGTTGTTCAAGAAATTTGCCTTTAGTTTGCTGGAGAAAGTTTTTGGCTCCTATAGGAGAGATAAGCAGGGTGTACTACAAGGAAAACTGGTTATATTGGGATGTATCTTCAAACTATAGAGATGGCATGTTTAAATTTTATTTTAAATTTCTCCTACTGATCAGTATTTCTTGAGAATGATAATTTTTAGTGTCATTATATTTTTATCTTAAAATTTGGATAAAATGTATAAACTAGTGTAGGAATTCTTGACATATGTTCATCTGTCTTCATCCATGGTAATGTTTCATGTTCTTTACTATTTATGGTCAAAATACAGAATTTGGTTAAATAGAGACAAGGTAAGACCATTCTCAGAAATTTCTTGGTCTTGTTATGAGAATTCTTAGCATTTACAAATATATATCCCTCAGATACATAAAACCAGAGAGAGCAGTCAGATATTGATAATTAACTTTGTTGGTTTGTGTTCTAAGTCACTGAAAGCATCAAGTCAAACAAAAATGCTTGAGAAGTTTAGTATTGGCTTAGTTGCTACTATATAACACATTTCTCATCTTTTCTTTTTCTCACAGGCTTCTGTGCATATATACATACCACATATATGTATGTGTGCATGCATGCATGGGCTTTGATAAATGAGCATATATTTTTATTTATATTCATACAAGTGTTTTTATGATAATAGTTGGTACACATTTTGAAAATAATAAATTCCTACTGAGGATGCTGAGATCTGAGGATTAGAGTTCTGAATCTAACCGAGACAGGAAAATCTATGTGACTTTTTTTATTGTCACGGTGATGTTCAGTGGGTTACAGTTACAAAAGTAACTGTTTCTTTTTTCAAATTTTATTTTCTTATAAAGATGCTGCACAGAGAGGTTACAGTCACATCAGTAAATCAATGAGTACATTTCTTGTCAAACTTGTTACCCCTTCCCTCATTTTTCTCCCATTTTTCCTTTTCCCCAATCTTCCCCCCCCCCCAGAATTGTACAGATCATTTCTAACATAGTTTTGTGAATATCGCTGATGCATTGGTTCCCCCTTGTCATTTGTCTCACCATTCTGTTGTTCCCCTTCTCTTCCTAATTCAGATAAATGAATATATGATACCAGGGTACCAAAATCAGATACAGTGACAACAGGGGATATACCAGAAGGGGAAGAACATACAAAACAAACAAGAAATCACATAGTACATTAAAAACAATAGCAATAAAAGGTCTCCTGTGTCCATGTCTTGGAGTTCATTTTGCCTAGAATCCTCTTACATGGTTATATGTATATAGCTATTGAGCTAGTCTGCTCATCTGCTAAGACTGTCCAAGATGTATGCTAATTATTACAAATAAGGGAAACCATGGGTCCTATGTTTCTTTGGGTCTGCCTTACTTTCTTTAATATTATTTTTCCCAAGTCTTTCTGTTTCCTTACAAATGGGGTCATACATTATTTCTGATGGAAGCATAGAATTCATGTATATATATATATATATATATATATATATATATGTGTGTGTGTGTGTGTGTGTGTGTGTGTGTGTATATATATATATATATATATATATATATATATATATATATATATATATATATATAACTTTCTTGATCCATTCATCTACTGAGGGGCATCTGGGTTGGTTTCATGTCTTAGCTATGGTAATAAACATAATTGTGCTGGTAGCTTTAGTATGATCTTGTTTGTGGTCATTTGGGTAAATGCCCAGAAGTGGGATTGCTAGGTCATAAGAGAGCACTCTGTATAGTCTTAAGGAACCTCCATACTGCTTTCCGTAGTGGTTGAACAAATTTACACTCCCATCAACAGTGCAGTTAGCGACTCTTATCTTTAATAAACCATCAGAAAAGCCAGAAGTGGTGCTGTGGCTCAAGAGGTAGAGTACTAGTCTTGAACAAAAAGCTCAGAGACAGTACCCAGGCCCTGGGCTCAAGCCTCAGGAGTGCCACACATACAAGGGAAGTAAGCCAGGGCAAAAGAAACTTAGGTCCCATGCTTTCGCTTATTTGCAGTAATTAGTATATGTCTGAGACAAACAGAAACGGTCAGGCAAGTTGATGTTAGACGAAATGAAGCCCAAGATAAGGACTCAAATGCATTTTTTTTCTTGCTATTGTGTCTAACATATTTATAAGATATTTCTTTGTTGCTTTGTATGTCCCTCCCCCATGGTATAACCCTTGTTTTCACTGTATTTGATGTTGGTATAATTTGTGGAGGGGAAGGGAAAAAAACAAATTGTTTAAATAGGGATACAGATGGACTCATTGCAACAATGACATGTACAAGTCGTTATGTCGAAAATGAACTTTACAACTTTGGCATGGTGGGGGAGAAGGGGGAGATGGGAAGGGATGGGAAGGGGAAACAAAGGAGGAAGCAACAATGCTTGATAAGAAATGTACTCACTACCTTGCCCATGTAATTGTAACCCCTCTGTACGGTATTTTCACAGTAAATAAAAATAAAAATAAGTGCTAAGCAAAAAAAAAAAGAAAAAAAAGAATAGAATACAATACAAAGAAAAATAATGCATTCATAATATTTATAATTTTTGTTTATATTCCAATATTGAATCATATTATTCAGCTGCCTCAACTTATTTGTGAAGTCCTAAAACTCATTCACAGAACTTTAGCAAAAACTAGTCCACAGCTGTTAGAAGTTTCACATTGTGAGATAAATATTAGTTTTAATATGATTGAGTAGGCTAATATCTCCTCAGAGCTCTTGTCATGTGTGTAATTTTTACATATTATATTAATGTTTACACTGGCTTGAAATACTTACCAAGTTGAAGGTAAAGTATCTAAGTGTTTCAAGATACTTTCATTATTTTACTATATACATTATATATCATATATTATATATGTATTATAAAACATATCTATAATATAGTTTATTATATTATATAAATATAGAATCATAAATCATAATATATGATTCTATATATTATATATATTATATAATAATATAAAAATATAATGAAAAATTCATCTTTTGACATAGGGTTTCACAAATAGATTTGCTTTTCCCTTGAAGAGTTTATGGTTGCACCCAATAAATGTAGAGCAATAGGACTAAAGGACAAAGTCTTCATTACAAATGACCAAATATGCTATCTCTTATATGGGTAAAATTCTAAGATGAGGCTTTGTGGTTGTGTATTATGCACATAGTATCGAAGTAAACCTTTTTTCTTAGACCTTTCTTCTTTGACAAAGTTCAGCTTGACTTTCTAAATAAGATTAATGCTTATGGTCGACAAAGATTATTCTGGTGTCAGTCAATGTGGTGCTCTCTCTTTAGTTACTAAAACAATATTGGTACTGGCAGGTTTGAAACAGGTTTTCCAACACAGTCAGACAGTAAGTTCAGTATAGAATCTGAATCCAAATTAGGTCCCATATTAATTGCAAATGGTAAAAACCTTTGCCTTTGTTTTCTAATTAAGATTAATGATGGTGGTTTGAGGAGCTGATACCCAAACCCTGGCATTCACAACAATCATTTTTCAACTGTGGCAAACATGTTTTTGCTTTGAAGTACTTTCTAGTCTGAAATAGAACTGGCAAGGAGGTGGCAGAGGATGTTCACAGGGCATTTTTAAAGACTAAACCACGAAGGTAAACCCATAAAAATCCTAATAAGAAACCTCCAGTCAACCAGTACACATCCAGCCCAAAACTATCCTATCCCTCCCTCCCTCTTTCTCCCTCCCTCTCTTTCTCTCCCTTCCTCTCTTCCCCCACCTTTTCTTCCCCCACCCCCCTCTCTCTCCAAGGACTCCATGCTCCTAAATGAGATTCTATTAAAAGTTACAAATAACTAGTAATAATAAATGTTCCCATTTAAAGTGCTGCTTGATATCTGTTGACTGTGAGTGAGATGATTTACATGGAGAACACAGCCAGTGCACAGACTCACCATCTGGAATTACTAACTGAGAAACCCATAAAAATCATTGATGTATTACATGACTTACTGTCAGGTCTCAATGGAGTTAAGTATCATCAGATTCTAAAGCTTTGCATTTAGAACACTTGAGAACTTGCTTAAAGACAGAGCATGTTTCATTCAAAACAGCTTTCCCTTTTGGATTGTGTGCTGTGTGCATTGAAAAAGAATTCCTCTGAGCTAGATGAAAGAAAATCTGGGGAAACAGCAACTAGTAAGGCTTCTTCTTTTTTTCTTTCCACCCAGCTGCTTTGTCAGTTTTAGACAACCGCAGAAATTATACAGTAGATTTTGTTCCACAATCAGTAACACACGTCATGTCTGAAAATATAGACCTCTTTGGATGATTGCATGGTGCCCTGAGGATTTGGAGGTGGTGGTTAAAATGTTTTTCTATTTTATTTTAGTTTTCTTCCTTTTTTTCTTTTCTTTCTTCTTTTTTTAAACAATTATGTGAATACATGAGAGCCTTTGTGTGCCAAAACATACATGTTCTTTAGGCAAACAAAAGTGGACAATTTTAACACATTCTGCATTAATACAAGCAAAATTGAATTTTCCAAGTCCTGTTCATGAGTGATATTATTTATACAGCTGTGAATTGTATTGAGACACGAAAGTGTGGGGAAAACCACGTTCACTGAATTATCTAGCTGACTTCTGTATTTTAAAATACATATTCATCACAAAATCTAAAGCATCAATTAAAAATATTGGAAATTTTTAAGGAATACTAGAATTTTTTTCTGTGACACAACTACTTTTGAAATGGGATTTGATTGGCTGAAGTGGATTATATACAGATTTACTTTTTTTAAACAAGCATTACCCCTCCCAAACATGAGGACTTTATTAGTCTCAAGCCCTAAATAAATGAAGTATCTTATTCTTCAACTCCATAGTCCCTCCTGACTAGTTACATAGAATTGCTAAATTATTTTCTATTGTCTAGCAAGACTTTCTAGCAAGTCCTTCTGAAATAGATAAAATAAAGTTGCAGAAAATGTTAAATTCTTTGTAGAATTGGTTATGATTTCCAATAATTAAATATTAAAATGCTGTGTTTTAAATAACTCTATAATATCTGATTATGCTGTTCTTTGTTACATAGTATACTTCGTGGGCTTCTTCAGTCTTTTGTGCTTAAAATTATACTGACATACTATGTGACATTAAGAGCAGCAGGAGTGAGCAGAGAAGGGTATGTGTCAGGTCACTAGAGATGACATCATTGAGACTTGCACACTTATAAACTCTAAATTATTTTTCTTCCCTAATCACTGTCATATGCCATAAATGCCAACAAAATGAATGTTACTGAATTTCTCATTAACCTCAAAATTTCCATAGATAAATTGTTTATCTTAGTTAACTAATTTAGCAAAACTGATGATTATTGTGTTGTTTTTTTTTAAATCAACTTTTTCTCCACTATAGACTTTTTCTTTTTCTTTTTTCTTTTTTATTCCACTGGGGCTTGAACTCTGATCCTGGGCACAGTACCTGAGCCTTTTTTTTTTGTGCTCAAAGCTAGTGCTCTACCACTTAAGCCACATCACCACTTCCAGCTTTCTGAGTAGTTTATAGGAGATAAGAGTGTACAGACTTTTCTGCCAGCTCTGTTTTCCTAGAAGTTTTGTGGAAATTTATATCTGCCAACCTTTTTTTATTCTCTAATTCCTATTCTCTTTGGGTTTGTGCTTCTGCTTGGCTAGATGATCTCAAACTAAATATCTGAGCATTGCCCTTTAAGAAGTAACTATATATCTTCTCTGCCTCACCGTTCCCACATAATGACAAATTCTATTATTCTTCTACATATTTATGTCCCCACAAGGAAACAGATGCCCCTCTCATATAAAGATAACTTGAAGAGGGTTTCATAGTCAAATAATTTACAAAACTTTTCACACCACACCACAAGAGATAAGATTTAAAGGATCATTGTGTATTTACTTTGATATCTCATTAAGTCTCATAAGAAATCTTGTTGCACAATTCTGAATGCAGTTTAAAGCTTTACGTGGAAATTAAAGAGTTTATAAATGTTGGATAAATAAATATGTTTTAAATATATTCATCTCTATGGAGACATTTAGCTTAAAAATTGTTTGTGAAAACCAGTTAATTAATATAAATGAAAATTAAATTAAAAATTAATTAATATTAATTAAAATATTAATTTGTGAGTTTGTTGTTTCCCATAGTAGAACTACAGTTCATTCATTCTTTCTTTTTTTCTTTTCTGTTTTTAAATTAAGTTTTATTGCCAAGATGGTATACAGAAGGGTTAGAATTACATATGTAACTTAGTGAGGGGATGGGAAAGTGGCTCAGTTGTAGAGTGCTTGCCTTGCATTCATGAGGCCCTGGGTTCCATTCTTCAGCACCACATAAGCAGAAAAAGCCAGAAGTGGTGCTGTGTCTCAAGTGGTAGAGCGCTAGTCTTGAGCTGAAGAGTTCAGGCCCCACCACCGACAAAAAAAAAAAAGTGAGTATATTTCTTGTCAAATATTGTTATACCCTCTCTCATTTTTCTCCCAATCTCCCTTCCCTAATCCCTCCCCCTCCGAGTTGTAAAGTTCATTTCCAACATACTGTACTGAGAGTATCACTGTTGCCATAGTTCATATTTTGTCATTCATTCATTCTTGAACTACTAATAACCTCATGGACAGTACCATGTATACAGAAAATATCCATAAAAATGCTATTTGAATATAGACAATTTTTGTTGTGCTTATATGGCATGTCTAACACATAGTTATGGATTTCATGGGTCTACCATTGAATGTTGGTACATTAGTTTATTCAAATTTATTAAAAATCAATTAATTTGGAGTTATCTTCTTTCAGAAAGTCTACAGTCACAAGTCTACAGAGCGCAAGTGTTCAGATTCACCAAAGACCAAAATATGTAGCTGCTGATTTGGGTCTACAACTTTGAAGGCAAAATTATGGCCTAGACTACATGATTTCATTTGAAAATATTTCATTTGACATCAGGAAGTTTACAAACACATTCAACATTCCTGTCCTTCCATATTGCATAATCTTGTTAAAATGGATAATTTACCATTCCCCAAAGCCCCCTCATGATTAACTGCCTTGGTATTTTGATTCAAGTTTCTTCTATTTAGGCATGTGGACTCTATGCAATTTTCCTCAGCCTAAGTCTTCCTCAGGTACTTTACCTGTATTTTCTGTGTACCGTGTGACAATCCATTTGCCTAATAATGAAGGAGCGCAGAAAAGAAAGATTTCTTACCAATGAAATAATTTCTCAGTTCCTTACCCTCACTCCATGTGTTCATCATAATCACCTACCTCATTCATGGATGCACACAGAATTTTGACGGTATTTTCATTTGGTACTTTTTCTACTGTGGTACCATCTATTTTCTTTTTTACTGAACGTGGCAATATTGAATTAAAATTTGGTTACCTAGAACACTACCTAGCCTTGTCATTTATGGATATGAATTAAATTTAAACTGGATTATCCATTATCTGCTCTGCCTTTACCTGGTGTCTTATGACTATAACTGAGTAGTTCTATGTTGACAAAGCTATGTGGGTTTTTTTTTTTTTTTTTGCTTTTCTTCTACACCTTGAGTTACATTAAAATGCCATCTTTTCGTCAGTGTTCACAACAAACATAAAGACAGCATCTTCAAAATGTGGCACCATGAGATAAAATGGTATAATTATATATCTGTTCTTTTTTTCATCCATTTCTTTATTTGCTTGTTTTTGTAGGTTGTGGGGCTTGAGCTCAGGGCCTGGGCACTGTCCCTCTGCTCTTTTGCTAACTGCTAGTGCTCTACTATTTGAGACACAATGCCATTTCCAGTTTTCTAGCAGTTAATTGGAGATAAGAGTTTCATGAACTTTCTTGCCCAGGCAGGCTTTGAATCACCATGCTTAGATCTCATCATTATGCATAGCTAGGCATGAGCCACCAGCACTGTTTGTCTGTTTCTTATTTATTGCTTTCTTTTATTAATTGCATCTCTTCACCTAATGATGAAGACTGTTAGTATTTTTTACTTCTACTAAATTTCCCATGAGATCATGATCCAGATAGCTATGGCAACACCTTCAATGTCCTCTTTCCATTTATCTTGGCAGATCCCTTTGTACAATATTAAATGCCTCCACTTTAGCATAAAGGTGATTAATCCAAATCATTTTAATGCTACTTCTGTTTATGGATACACTATTAAATCAAAGATCTGATCTGTATGTGAAAATGGGTGCTATATCCATAAAGAAAACAAAATAGGCTTACTTGAGAATAATTATATAAGTAAAATATTTAAAATAGAATTATTTCACACACTACAACAAAAACATCTAGGAATTTCCAAGACAAACATTTATCCCTTATCCCAATTATAAAAACACTTTTACACAAATGATACAATTAGGAGGGAAATCAGGTTAGAACTGTTAGAAGAGAAAAATCACTTTTATACAATTGGTACAATTAGGAGAGAAATCCTTTAGAACTGTTAGAAGAGAAAATAGGAAATGAAAACAAAATAATTTTATTAATTTTGAGGGAAATAACAGGTTATTATAGAAGATGGAAATGTGAGAAAAAGCAAACAGTTAATAGGCACAGATAAGTTATCTTTTGGTGTTGATAACCTATGAGCCTGATTTTTCAGGAAAGTAAATTAGAAGCAATTAAAGACAAGCCTCTTCCTCTATTACCTATGAAGGGCAATATATGTTTGTCCACATGATACATCAAGCAACTTCTTAACTGGGTTTCTGACACCACATTTTCCTATTTATTTCAGTGGCTTTGTTGTGATTTATCATATAATGCTATATAGTAGAACTTCTTATCTAAATTTGGATTGTAAGTAAGGATCTGACTATACTTCAGGACAAGAATTTCAGGGTCTTTATATGTGCACGCGCGCGCGCATACACACACACACACACACACACACACACGCGCGCCAATTTGGGGGCTTAAACTTAATCCCTGGGTGCTGTCCTTGAACTTTTGTGCTCCAAGCTAGCACTATAACACTTGAGCTACAGTTTCACTTTCCACTTTTCGTGGTGCTTCATTGGAGAGAAGAGTCTCACAAATTTTTCTGCATAGGCTGGCTTTGAATCATGATCCTCAAATCTCAGCCTCATGAGTAGCTAGGATTATAGGCGTGAGCCACCAGCACCCAGCTGGCCGCTTTTTTATATACAGTAATTACTCTTAGATGTCTCACACACACCAAGCAAGGACTTTAAAGAACATCTTTATTTCTATTCATAATAATATTCAATGTGGGTTTTTCACATATTGACTGTTGAAATACATTCCTTCCATATCTATTTTATTAGGTTTTTGTTTTGTTTGGTTTGGTTTGTTTTTTTTTTTAGGTCGTAGGGCTTGAACACTGGGCTTGGATGCTATCCCTCAGCTTTTCAGCTCAAAGCGAGTACTCTACTGCTTGAGCTACAGCAGCACTTCCGGTTTTCTAGTGGTTTTTGTTGGAGATAAGAGTCTCACGGACTTTCCTGCCCAGGCTGGCTTTGAACGGCAATTCTCAGATCTCAGCCTCCTGAGTAGCTAAGATTACAGGCATGAGCCACCCGCGCCTGGCTAGCATTTTTAAATCATAAACAAATATTAATTCTGTTCAGTCTCTGTTCTATTTCTTTTAGAAATAATCATATGTATTTTTGCTTCTCTTTATGTTTTCTATTATTGCTACTTATTTGCATATGATACTAAGAAAAACTAAAGTGAACTTTGGCAACATTGTGGAGAAGTGAGAACACTTACACGCTACTGTGGGTCTTGTGAATTTGTAACATCATTTTACAAAGCAATAAAGAAGTTTGTGAAAAAAATGAACTATTGCATTATCTAGTAATCTTACTACTGAAAGTGTATCCAAACAACTGAAGTGAGTATATTGAGATGTCTGCACTTCCATGTTCATTCTGTGTTCACAAGACCATAATAGAGAAAAAATATGTGTTTATGACTAGATGGATGAATGTTTAAAATATGGTATAAATATACAATTGGAGAACTGTTCAGCCATCAAAAGGAAGAAAATAATTTATGATAAACAGATAAACAGACCAATAAACATTGATAACACATTGACAACATTGATAAACAGTGATGTAGTATGATCTCTCCTTTTATGCATATTCTAAAAGTGATGGAAGGGTCATACTGGTCAACATTTACTGTTAGGAAGAATAAAGGCCAGTGCTCGTTAACAAAGGAAGGTCACCGTAGATAGAATAGAGGCCAGTGCTCTCTAACAAAGGAAGGTCACTATAGATAGTCATAATGTATCTTCTATTCCACAACTACTTAAGGAAATTATTTGAAATGTTCTTTGATAAAGCAAGGATTTAAATGACAGATACATTAAGTACCCTGATTTAATTATTATGCCATAAATGCATGTGCTGAAAAATCACATTGTGCCCCCAAAATGTGTTCAATTTTTATTTGTTGATTCAAGAAAGAAGCCTTTCTCTTTTTTTCTTGAGCTATTTTTTTATTGTGAAAATACCGTACAGAGGGGTTACAATTACATGGACAAGGTAATGACTACATTTCTTATCAAGCATTGTTTCCTCCTCCTTTGTTTCCCCTTCCCATCCCTTCCCATCTCTCCCTCCTCCCTCTCCCCCCCATGGACCCACTGCACCAATGAGATGTACAAGATGTTAGGTCGAAAAAGAACTTTACAAGAAGCCTTTCTTTAAAAAAAGAATTACTTGAGTAGAGTTTTCAGTGAGAAAATTCTGATCTTAATGAAAGCTTAAATTTCTAAACTGTCACTTATAATCTTCAAATATCTTCCTCTTTATGTTCCTAAATAATGGTGCCTCTTATCCATTGCTTAAATGAAGTAAAAGACAACATAGTCAGGCCGTCAGCACACCTCTAGTTCTATTTCTATTCCTTTCCATGCCTCTGTATCTCTACTGTCCTTCTCCAAGTTCCAGTCCTCAGAGTACATTAGTCAGACTTCTGGCAGAACCTGGCCTCTGCCCACCTCCCCGATGGCTTGTCTGTTCCATTCTTCCCACAAGAGTGAGAAATGTACTTTATGTAAGTAAATTAGACCATGCAATTTAACAGCCTTTCATGGGCCACACTCTGACTGGAAGGCTTAATTTAGGTTTCAGCCTGTGTTTCTGAAATCCTTTTAAAACCTTTCCTCCCTACAGCTCTGTTTGCAACTACATTGACCTCTTTTCTCTTCTTTGAATTTATTTTCCAGGGTTTTTCCATTTCAGGTCTTTGGCAGTATATGCTGACAGATTCCTTCTCCCTTTTCCTGATATGCCAGGATGCTTTCCTAAAAGCTTTAAAGACATCTAATTCCTTATCTCACCCTCTGTTTTCAATTCAGATGATAGAATGTTCTCAGAGACACACTGTCTTGGGCAACTGCATTGAAAAAGAGTACCCACCTCCACCCATACCACAGCTACTTCCTCAGACAACATTATATTTATAACTTATTCCAACCTAGTACTATATTCTCTTTTCCTCCTGAAGAACAGAATACTAAATCCAAATCTGAGCTCTCACATACCAGGGACTTCCCTACAGTTATATTTGATTATTTATTTACATGAGCAGTATATGAGTCTGTATGGCTGAGTATACACTGTTTGAGTTCCAGGATCTTCTTTGCCAATGAATTATCAATGTCTAAACCAAAGCAATTAAGAAAATGCCTGTCATATTTTAGAGCAATAGACTATTTGTAACATTTGCACTCAGTCTACCTCTCTTTACCAAATACTGCATTAAGTATATATTCTATTCCAGAGTATGTGAACCACAGAAAGACATCACAATACAGACCTCAATTCTGCTGTTATGGAGTGTATAGTGTATGGTTGGAGACTGACAGCAAAGATATAATTACTCAAATAATTATTTGACTTAATCAAATTTGATCTTTGGAAAAATCAAAATACTATAATAAAAATAACACAAGTGGGGAAATTTTGTAAAATAACTTGAAAGAAAGATGGATAGCTAGATGATATAACATAAAATAACATACAAGGGTATGTTACACATAATATATATGTACATTATATATAATACATTATTCTTTGCATGTATGCAAAATATTTAGATCATTATATATGGGCATGTGAAAATGCATTCTCTGTGTGAATGTTTACATTACTGCTTAATCATATCCAGGTATAATTATTTGTTTTTTGCTGTCCATTAAGTTTATTTGTAGGTTTATAGACATATTCTAGTTATTATAAATGAGGGGAAACATGCAGTGTATGCTTCTTCAGGTCTTGCTTACTTCACTTAGAATATTTTTACAAGTCTTTCCATTTCTTTATGAATAAGGCAATGTCATTTTGTCTGATGGAAGCATAAAATTTCATTGTGTAGATATACCACATTTTCTTGATCTATTTGTCCAAAGAGGGTCATCTGAGTTGATTCCATATCTTGGCTATAGTAAATAATGCTGTAATGAACAGATAGACAGATGCCCAGAAGTAGGATTGCTAGGTAGAAAGGAAGCTGTATGTAGGAGAGGATTGCAAGGGTTCAATAGCTATGTGCTTAAGCATATAAAATGATGCTTATCAAAATGAACCCCAAGCAATGGAAATAAGAGATTTTTTTTATTATACTGTTTGAGGTTCTTTCTATTATTTTTCTTTTCTTCTTTCCTTTATCTTTGAGTTATTCCATTTTGTCACTGCTTTTGATTTCTGTACCCTTTGTCTTGTATGTGTAAGTTCATCTGACATGGGGAGGGGGAGAGGAAGAACTTGAATGGTAGGACAAAGGGTGAACCAATTAAGCAGTGAAACACACTAGACACTATGTTAAAAATGAATTATACAACTTAGATGAGGAGGGAGAAGAAAGTCAGAAGGGAAAAACTGAGAGAGAATAAGGAAGGGGGTGACACTTCAAAAGGAAATGTACTCATTACCTGAATCATATAACTGTCACCCATCTGTACACCACATTACAGTAAAAGTTAAAACAAAAAGTACATATAACATATATTGCAAATTGAGTGGAGAACTTATCAGCTGTGATGCAATGCTTATAAAAATTGAGGAATAGTTGGGTGCTTGTGACTCACACCTGTAATCTTAGTTACTCAGTAGATCTGAGGGTCATCATTTGAAGCCAGCCTGAGCAGAAAAGCTCATTAGACTATGACTTCCAATAAGCCATCAAAAAATATAGAATTTGACCTCTGACTCCAGGAGTAGAGTGCTATCCTTAAGCACAAAAATCTCAAGAACAGCATCCAGCCCCTGAGTTCAAGCCCCAGGAAAGGAAAAAAAATGAAAAAATAGAAAATAGGTCTGGGAAAGTGGCTCAGTGGTAGAGTGCTTGCCTTGCATGCATGAGGCCCTGGGTTCAATTTCTCAACACCACAGAAAAAAGTCAGAAGCGGCACTGTGGCTCAAGTGGTAGAGTACTAGCCTTGAGCTGAAGAGCTGAGGGACAGTGCCTAGGCCCAGAGTTCAGACCCATGACCAGAAAAAAAAGAAAGAAAGAAAATAAAGGAGGGAATTCCAGTACCTAAAATTTAGTATACATCATTTCTCTACCAAATTTTCCTTAGTTGATCTATAAACTCATTACTAGAATGTACTGAACAATACTCTCACATTAAAAATTGACATTAAAATTGACACAATTCTTTTTTTTTTTAAATTGTATTTTATTTTATTTGAGAACATACTGTACAGAGGGGCTACAATTACATGGGCAGGATAATGCATACATTTCTTACCAAGCATTGCAGCCTCCTCCTTTGTTTACCCTTCACTTCCCTTCCCCGCCTCCCCCCTCCCCCCCACCCAATTTTACCCCCCTCCCCCCACCCAATTATACCCCCCTCCCCCCCCCCACACCGACATTGTAAAGCTGGTTTTGACATGACATTTTGTACTTCTCATTGTTGCAACAGGTCCACCTGAATCCTTAAACGACATGTTTGTCCCCATCTCCTCCACATGTTATACTGACATCAAATATAGTGAAAGCGGGGGTTACACTGTGGGGGAGGGACATACAAAGCAACAAAGAAATAATCTTATAAATGCGTTAGAAACACATGCATGAAAGAAACGAAAACATTAAAATACATATTTAAGGGTTCATTTTCCTAACATCACATTATCTGACCTTTTCCGCTTGACTCATACCTATACTAGATATTGCAAATAAGGGAAACCATGGGACCTATGCTTCTTTGGGCCTGGCTTACTTCACTTAATATAATTTTTTCCAAACCTTTCCATTTCCTAACAAATGGGGAAATGTCATTCTTTCTGATGGAGGCATAGAATTCCATTGTGTATATATACCACATTTTCTTGATCCATTCATCTACTGAGGGGCATCTGGGTTGGTTCCATGTCTTAGCTATGGTAAATAATGCTGCAATAAACATAGTTGTGCTGGTAGCTTTAGTGTGGTCTTGTTTGTAAACATTTGGGTAAATGCCCAAAAGTGGGATTGCTGGATCATAGGGGAGATCTATGTGAAGTCTTTTGAGGAACCTCCATACTGTTTTCCAAAGTGGTTGAACAAGTTTACATTCCCACCAACAATGAAGTAAGGTTCCTTTCTGTCCACATCCCCTCCAGCATCTGTTGTTGTTAGAGTTCTTGATTTTTGCTGTTCTAACTGGAGTGAGGTGATATCTCAATGTTGTTTTGATTTGCATTTCTTTTATGGCTAGGGATGTTGAACATTTCTTCATGTGTCTATTGGCCATCCTTCTTTCTTCTTCAGAGAAGCTTCTCTTTAAGTCTTTCACCCACTTATTTATTGGGCAGTTGTTTCTTTGAGGATTTGTTGTTGGGTGGTTTAATTTTTTGAGTAATTCTTTTTCTAATATTTTTAAATCATTTTTGGAAGCTAGCATGACAAAAGCTTCAAATAAATCACATGGAGTTAACTTTCCTTCCTTCCTTCCTTCTTTCCTTCCTTCCTTCTTTCCTTCCTTCCTACCTTCCTTCCTTCATTCCTTCCTTCCTTCCTTCCTTCTTTCCTTCCTTCCTTCCTTCCTTTCTTTTCTTTCTTTCTTTCTTTCTTTCTTTCTTTCTTTCTTTCTTTCTTTCTTTCTTTCTTTCTTTCTTTCTTTCTCTCTCTTTCTTTCTTCCTTTCTTTCTTTCTCTCTCTTTTTTTCTTCCTTCCTTTCCTTCTCTTTCTTTCTTATTAACCATTTTAGTTGAACCACTCCCATGTGGCTGTTCCACATTCAACTGTGTTCAATGTTTCCTGCCTTTCCCACTCATCTCTGATTCCTGTAAATACATCAATTTTAATCCTTAGAGTTACTTACATGATTTGTGGGCAAGTGCTACTCAGTGATTTGGGACTGGAGAAAATTATTTAACATTTGTGCTTTATTTTCTATTTCCCATCTATAAAACTTGATGTCATTATATTTATCCAATGCTGCAAAGAAGTGACATAAGAATTTATTCATGTTTGTAAGGAACATTGAGATGAAGGGCACTGTAGAAGTATAAAATTCTGTTATGACTCTCTGGCAGTCTGGTCAAGCTCTATAAATAACATGGTCAGGGCCTGAGAACTATATTATGGTTTATGATGACTTGCATGTGGACTACAGTCAAGAGATGTGGAGGATATCCTAAAATGTTTTATCATGTCGGCTGTATAAATGTCATCATGTACATTTTGTAGTAGTAGCCTTTCAACTCCTTAATTCTGAAAATTAAGCTTTTACTTTTCTGTTGGCACAGTGGAGAGCTTTAATTTCAGCTATGTTGAGATTTGGAAGACAAGGCTAAAAAAGTCAGTGAGGCCTTATCTCAACTAATAAACCAGGCATACTTACATGCATCTGTAATATCAGCTAAACAAAGGAAGATCATGTTCCAGACCAGCCTAAGCAAAAAAGGTATAACACAATCTGAAAAACAACTAAAGTCCAAAGGGCTAGGGGAATGATGGACATAGGAAAGGTAGAGTAGGACTATATCACAATTATAAGTCTCTGACTTCAAACCCCAATGCAATCCAAAAAAAAGGAGTTTACATTTTCCAACATCAAGAAGAATGTACTATGATGGGCATACAACTACATTTTACAGTATGAGTTGATCACATGGCTTCAGAGGTTGGGGACTAAACAATTACTTTCCTATTGTGTTACTAGAAAAAGAAAAGAACAACCTCACAAGAAAGTTATTTTTTTATTCTCTTTTTTTTGGTCATTCTTGAACTCTTGGCCTGGAAGCTCTCCCTGAGCTCTTCAGCTCAAGGCTATCTCTCTACCACTTGAGCCACAACACCACTTCCGATTTTCTGGTAGATAATTAGAGATGAGTCTTATGGACTTTCCTGCCCAGAATCACAATCCTCAGATCTCAGCCTCCGGAGTAGCTAGGATTACAACGTGAGCCACTGGTGCCTGGCTAGGAAATTTACTTTTTAAATAGGGTACAGCAATCACAAGATAGATAGATAGATACATACATACATACATACATAATACATACATACATACATACATAGATTGATAGACCGATCAATCGATCTGTGGAGACTCAGAGAAATGGTCTGAACATCTGTAGAGTGAAAGAATGTTCTAGTGGATTTAGTAGATACTACATAGGAAAGCTACCCTTTGGGCCCCAATTCCCTTCATTCCTCTTTATCTTACTGTACACTTACACACCACATACATATACGTGCCCTCCCAAGCCTCTCTCCTTTTCCATACCACCACCCCCTGTCTATTTTATCAAACAAAGAGGGCTAAGTTGATTATTAGAGCAACACGAAAGATATGCAAACATAGTATGCTATAAAAAATTAAGTATGGCTGTGTAAATGTATTATTTGTATTAAATTCCAAATCTTTAACTGACTGTACATGCAAAAACCTAGGTCCTTAAATTTATATTGTCTGGTGATTATTAAACACCAGTTTAAGATTATTCATGAATGTATCTACAAAGGTGCTTTTGCTCTCATAATACTCAACAGAAGCTTGAAATTTAGCCCACAGAAGGAATTTTAAGTTGAACCTAAGATTCATGGAAAAGAACAATTGGGAAAATTTGGAATTTGGAAAATCTGGAATTGCAAGGAGAAATTGAAAATTGTAGTGATTATTTATATATTTATTCTTCACCTAAGAACGTCTCAAGAGGATTTGTTAATGTATTAAAATGCATTTAAAAGCAAGGAAATTTGAGACCAATAAAATAAGTGTTTACTGAAAACTGTTTTTGCATTGCATTAAGCAAGTGAGATTACAGTGATCAATATAGTGTAGTTATGAGGATATGTTAAATGTTGACATCAGCAACTGAGAAAGAGGCAAAGCATCTGCAGCTTCCAGCAGCCTGCAAGTTTTAATAACAGTGCATGAATTTCATGTAGAACAATTTTCCACAAATTTTTTCCAATGATGTTCATATCTTGGGACTCCTCTATCATGGAAATGGGAAAATTTCTTTCATCCAAAAAAAGAGAAGAGTATGTTTTATGTTTCACAAAATTTACAAAAAATATTTTATGAAAATTAATAATCATGATATAAAAAGTTAGAATTAGATTTCAGACCGAAAAAAATGAGTAAAAGTTACAAAAGAGGGACAAAGAAATTTATAGTGGCATAAATGATAAAATTGCAACATGTTGAACTTTACAGTAAGAATAAAGGAGGTGCAGTCAAGAATATCAGTTTAAAATCATTTAAATAGGGATACAGGTGGACCCATTGCAACAATGAGATGTACAAGTCGTTATGTGGAAAAACGAACTTTACAACTTTGGTGGGGGGGAGGAGGATTAGGTAGGGAGGTGAGGGACATGGAAAGGGATGTGAAGGGGAAACAAAGGAAATGGCAACAATGCTTGATAAGAACTGTACTCGTTATCTTGCCCATGTAATTGTAACCCCTCTGTACGGTATTTTCACAATAAAAAAAAGAATATCAGTTTACCACATTGAGTTGAAATGTTCTAAAGAAATATGAGAGTATAAAAAGTTAAAACCTAGCCTTGAAATAACCTGAAATCCTAACCAGTTGAGGATACTGTTTTCACAAACATCTTTGCTCATTTCCTCTATCTCCGAAAATGAACTCTAAGCATAATTTCATATTCTTTTCCTTCCACAGTTGAACCTCACTATCCTAAGCATTTTTTATCTGACTCTTCATCTTCCCTTTACTTACTCCTTAACTCTGGGTCAGGATGAACTCTGAGGAAACTGGCTACAAGTCCAATATGCAAAGATTAGGTAAGCCAAGAGGAATAACTCCTTATCAGAAAGATATACTAGATATTGACAGAGTACAGTGGAAATCTTAATTTCTCTCCTTTGGGATACTCTTCTCTCAGACACTATGAAATTCTGGCCTTTCTATGAAATGAATATCTGTATATTTTGTTCTTTTCTCAACCAAAATGTTCTTAATTATGATGTGAACTTGATTCGGGGCTTGGTTCTGCTCTGTGCTACAGTCTCTGAACTTTAAACAGTAGACATAACAGTGCTCAATAACACTCCTTGAATGAAGCAAAGAAAGTTTAGGACAATGTGTTCTCATCACAACTTTCCCCAGTTGCTTGGCTCTTGCAACATCTTCAACTTCTTCCTTCCCTTCCTACTGTTGTGTTGATAACCTTCTTTTCTCCACAAAACACATATGTGCACATACATTAAAGCACAGTCCATCTGTACTTGATCTCCAGATTTCATATCGTTATCAGCAACCTCTTCTTTAGCATACATGTTTTCTGGGATACCTGCTTGCATTTGTGTTTTGGCTTGTTAATTCCCAATAGAAGATATTTTAATAAGACAGCAATCTATTACTGAACATTTATCAATCTGAGTGTCCTCACAGAGTAACCCCTTTTAGGGAAGCTTTTCCAAGACATTAATAACAGCAGCCATTATCAGATTACCTGTAACTCAACCTATTAAGCCAACATTGAATGCCTGGAAAATACTAATGACTTGAGGGCAGAAGCTGTATCCTTTTATGTGCTCATTAAAAAAAGCTTCAGTGACCTGTCCAACTGTCTTCTATACCTGGCAAATAACCACACTAATCTATTTTACCTCTCCTTCAGAGAGCTACAAAATAACCATAGGTTCTGGAGAGACATAAACCAGGAATGAACCTCTCATCCTGGAACAGCATTAAACAAAGCCTATTAACTTTCTTAGATCAAAATATTTTTTTCTCCAGGTGTTAAACAGCAAAATTACACAGCTGCTTTCATCTCACTTACCAGCATTACCCACAGGACGATAAGCAAAAGATGAATACAGAAAGATTATCTCAGCCTGTCCAACTCTTTCTATTTTTTCTGCACGCACTCTCCCCCCACCTCCACATTAACTTTCCGCCACTGTTAAACTCTTCTGTGGCCTTTTCCCTGATTCTAATCCAGTTTTGCACAATGAGAAAAATTCTCTAATGAACTAACTCAGAAGTAAAACGAGATCTTACATTGCTTAAGGTTATTCATGTTTTTATTTCAAAAGTGTCCAAAATAATCAAACTAACATTTGATGAGATCCCAGGCAGTTGGATACAATTTCTGAAGTATTTTTGTCATCTAACTATTGAAACGCATTTGATACAATGCTAGGCTAAAAAGATGTATTCACTACCCCCAAGAAGTTAGTAATCCAAAATGAGCTATGGAAACACATCACAACATGCCCCATGACAAAAGACACAAGAACCTCAAAATAGTGTTTTATAATTGTATTTTTAGGGCTGAATCAGAAAACATCAGGAAGCCTACCCTAAATATGAAGACAGAGAGGAAATAAGAAGTAAGAGTTAAGTGGATCAAAATATTTACAATAATAAGATGTTTATGTGCAGGTTTAGAGTATAAAATAACATTATACCTTGTGAGATTGCATCTACAAAGTCCATGTAGGTTCAAGGTTCATACTCCAAACCAAAAATGATTCTCTACTACTAATTACATTCACAGAAGAAAATGTATCATGTAAACGGCGACCATTTGGCATGTTAGTCATGGGTCATGTGAAAGTATTAGGCTTTTACCTGAAGATGATGGGAAGTTGGTGAGTTTTAAAATGAGACAGATTGATAAATGCATGATATCCATCATGACTTCCCCATAGAGAATAGATAGGAGGTGATTCCTGTCATGGCCACAGAGGATATGATGGTAGCATATTTCAGGTATGGACATTAATGTGGGGAAAGCAATAGTAGGCAGAATGTAGCTCCTAGTTTCTTATGGCTAGATGGATGGTAATGATGTTTATTAAATAGGAGACAAATAAAGACCAGCTTGAAGCTAGTGTCATGGGTAGGAAGAGTACTTAAATCTTATTTAGAGTACTAGAGTTCAGCATGACTTTGAAAGAAGAAATCATGTAAGATAGGTTAAAAATAAGTGTTTCATGTGTCTATTGGCCATCCTTCTTTCTTCTTCAAAGAAGTTTCTCTTTAAGTCTTTCGCCCACTTATTTATTGGGCAGTTGTTTCTTTGAGGATTTGTTGTTGGGGGGTTTAATTTTTTGAGTTCCAAGTATATTTTAGATATGAGACCCTTGTCCGTTGTATGGCTAGTAAAGATCTTCTCCCAATCCGTGGGCTTTCTATTGATCTTGCTAGCCATGTCATTTGCCCTGCAGAAGCTCTGCAACTTTATGCAATCCCATTTGTCCAACCTTTCTTTGATTCATTGTGTTTCCGGGTCTCTATTCAGAAAATTTCGGCCTGAGCCAAGGAGACCTAGGGTTTCTCCTATTCCATCCTGTAATGTTTTCAGAGTGTCTGCTTTGAGTTCAAGGTCTTTGATACATTTGGACTTGATTCTGGTGCAGGGTGATATATAAGGATCTAACTTAAGTTTTCTACATGTAGTTAACCAATTTTGCCAGCACCATTTACTGAAGAGGTTGCCTTTCTTCCATTCTATTGTTTTAGCTCCCTTATCGAAGATTAGATGACTATAGGTCTGTAGGTTCATTTCTGGGTTTTCAATTCTATTCCATTGGTCCTGAGGTCTGTTCTTATGCCAATACCAAGCTGTTTTGATTACTATGGCTTTATAGTAGAGTTTGAAGTTTGGTATTGATATTCCTCCAGCAGTGTTCTTTCCATTGAGGAGCGTTTACATCCCTAGCCATAAAAGAAATGCAAATCAAAACAACATTGAGATATCACCTCACTCCAGTTACAATGGCAAAAATCAAGAACTCTAACAACAACAGATGCTGGAGGGGATGTGGACAGAAAAGAACCTTACTTCATTGTTGGTGGGAATGTAAACTTGTTCAACCACTTTGGAAAGCAGTATGGAGGTTCCTCAAAAGACTTCACATAGAACTTCCCTATGACCCAGCAATCCCACTTTTGGGCATTTACCCAAATGTTTACAAACAAGACCACACTAAAGCTACCAGCACAACTATGTTTATTGCAACATTATTTACCATAGCTAAGATATGGAACCAACCCAGATGCCCCTCAGTAGATGAATGGATCAAGAGAATGTGGTATATATACACAATGGAATTCTATGCCTCCATCAGAAAGAATGACATTGCCCCATTTGTTAGGAAATGGAAAAACTTGGAAAAAATTATATTAAGTGAAGTAAGCCAGGCCCAAAGAAACATAGGTCCCATGGTTTCCCTTATTTGTAATATCTAGTATATGTATGAGTCAAGCGGAAAAGGTCAGATAATATGATGTCAGGAAAATGAACCCTTAGATGTGTATTTTAATGTTTTTTTTCTTTCATGCATGTGTTTCTAACGCATTTATAAGATTATCTCTTTGTTGCTTTGTATATCCCTCCCCCACAGTATAACCCCTGCTTTCACTATATTTGATGTCAGTATAACTTGTGGAGGAGATGGGGAAGATGGGGAAAAACCAGTTGTTTAAGGATACAGGTGGACCTGTTGCAACAATGAGAAGTACAAGTTGTCATGTCCAAAACTAGCTTTACAACGTCGGTGCGGGGGTGGGGGGGGTGGGGGGGAAGGGGGGGAAGGAGAAGGATTGGGATGGGGGGAGGGGGGAGGTTGGGAAGGGATGTGAAGGGTAAACAAAGGAGGAGGCTGCAATGCTTGGTAAGAAATGTATGCATTATCCTGCCCACGTAATTGTAACTCCTCTGTACAGTATGCTCACAAATAAAATGAAATTAAATTTTAAAAAAATAAGTGTTTCACAGAAGAGAAATCAGAGCTAGAGGTAAATCTGGGGTTCATTTACATATCAATGGTAATTGAAGTCAGGCTCGTAGATAAGGCCTAGAGAAAGTTGAAATGGAAGAAAAGGAAAGAAATAATGAAGCCATAGGTACTGTAGTGTAAGAAGAGATGGTGAAGGGAGAATGACATTGCCAAAGCGACTCAACAGTGGTCTGCAAGGTACAGGAGAAGTAGCAAATGATGATGATGAAGAACATAGTTGAAAGGCAATGTTGGTGATGATGAATGAAATACCTCAAGCAAGATGAGGGATAAAAGAATGTTATTGGACTTTCCTAACAGCATAAATTTTAGGTTGACTAACTCAGATTATAATTTCATTTTCTGTATTTACTAGCTGGTAATCCTAGAGTAAAACACACGAACTGCTTCTCTCAGTTTTCACATTCGTAAAAGGGGGAGAAGCAAATTATTCTCTCAACTATTTTGAGCAAGGCTTATCAAAAGGTAGAGAGCACAGAGACCCTTTCAATAGACTTGGAAAGTCAAAACTTCCTTCCTAATAGTGGGAAACAGCATATGCCATTTTTCACTTTGCCAAAACACTTTAAGCTAGCAACAGTAAGTATATTGTTGCATTCTTTATCAAAATCCATTTGTGATTGTTAAAAATTTAGTTTTCTGTGAGACTGTTTCAAAAGTCAGTAAGAAGCAGAAAATACTAATTTTATAATATTTTTATCATGTCATCTTTACACGTTTATAAACTGTATAAACTCTGCCAAAAACTATATCCCTCAGAGAACCAACATTTTCCAAATGACTAAGACAAGATGAGGCATACTTCTACATTGATGAAAATATTTATTTAAAGTTCAAAGTACACCAATGAAATCACATGTATATACTGATTTAACTTTTGTCATTTCAACCTTACAAATAATCTTTAGTATTTAAAAGTAGTTTTCCATTTTATAACCATATATGTGAGCATGATATTTCTTGATAGACTATTTGGAGAATAACAGATTTAATGCAAATAATATGAGAATGTGGCTGACACAGATTGAAGTAGACCTTAAAAAGATTTTTTTTAAATACTAATGACAATTCTTTCTCTATACTACCTTTGTGTTGAAAAAATATAGTCTTAGCAAATATGATTTATATTAACATGCAATGTCTCTATCATGCTGCTGCTAATTAGAAAAATATATTTAAGATGACTTTGCTTTATTTTCTAATAGGAAAACATCAATCAGAAATAAAAGGCCTTCATAAGCCAAAACTTTGAGAGCTTCACCATTTTTAATATTATGAAGAATCTCTGAAACTAATGACCTTGATAATCACAGTTTTAGATGCATAAATAAGTTAATTATTTTGAAGAATGTGTTAGTTCTTGTACTTAGAACTCTTATTTTAAATTGATATATGTATGGCTATATTGGTAGAGAAGTAGATAATGGTCATACAGATGGAAAAGTACACATTAACATATTAGGCAGGTATGTTATGTAGGTAGGTAGGTAGGTAGGTATGGAGGTAGTTAGCTAGACAAATGATTATACACTAGAAAGATAAAAATAGAATCGTACTTTAAACTAAGTAAAATGTTTTGGAAGAACATTAAGGTGGAAACCAGATGGAATATGTACATATATATATATATATATATGTATATGTGTGTGTGTGTATGTGTGTGTGCATGTGTGTGTGTGTTTATATATATATATATATATATATATATATATGCAGAGAGAGAGGGAAAATATTTTTTGAAAATATAAATGTCACCACAAGTTATTTTCTGCCTCTTCTAGAGTTTGGTCCAAAATATTGATGTGTTACTCTGTTTGATATGATATACATGTGTCCTGATGCCTTGTATAAATAAAAAATAAAAAGAAAATCAATGAAAAAATCTTGATAGGGCACTGTGATAGAAACAGAGGTTTCAATGAGAATTCCACAAAATAAGTTAGTGCTTCCTAGAAGGAAAACACTCTTGAGAAACAGAGCTCAGACACTTAAATAAATTCTTCTAATCTGATTTTCTCTGTGAGAGAAATTGGCTTCTTCAATTTATCCTACCAGAGACCTTGAATATATCTCTTTTCTTATAGCTATAAAGCAATTCACATGGACAAAAAGCCTCTTTCCCACATTTGTGAGTCAAAGGTTGATGTTATTTTCATCTGAAAATCAATCAATGCATCCTAAAGAAAATTGAAACCTATAAAAAGAAGATAATTCTTGCTACATGACTTATCTATGTGGCAGGGATTCAGAGATTGTTATAGTGTGATAATCTAAAGCCAAGTGCTATAGAATGGTACTGCAGGTGTTATTATTGCTCTTAAACTATTTTTTCTGATTCTAACATTACTTAGCTTAAGATTCCTCCTCTTTGGAAAGGCTCACCAAGAGTCTTTGGGTAGAATGTGAACAATGCATTCATATCATGTTTTGGTAGCCTGAAACTGTAACATCCCATGTCTTAGAGAATAAGGAAAATAAAAGTGGTCTCTTCAGAGAAGAGAGTCATTCCTTCTTTGAGAAGCTATAGAAAGCCCGAGACACTCACCTCAAAGAAAGTTAGAAGAAATTCAGAACACAATTGTTTCATATTTCAAAGTGAAGTCCAATTTCAGAGGACTATTCTTCCTGCCTGAACGCCATATATAAATCTCTTTCTAAAGGATGAGGAATCTTGAGAACTGAAAAATAATTTAAGAAAAAAACTGTGATCACAAAAACCATTCTCCAGTACATTGTTCTAGATTAAAATGCTCCAATCCATGAATTCCTGACATGCTGATTTCCTTGAAATTGAAATCCAGAGAATCCAAGAAAAATTTACTGCGGGTTATAAAAATCAACCACAGAATGAAAAGACCATCCACATATCAATCATTTTCACTCAGTTTTCCTCCAAATAGAAAATTATGGCCCACAACTGGTTGGACTCCAAATCTGGCAATGTATGATAGGAAGGCTATGTAATAGGGAAGGGAGATGTTTCATCTTAAGCAATGAGGAACATAATTGTAGAATCAAATGTAAGGAAATAGCAGTATTTTCACCATAAATACCAGAAAACAACCACTTATAGACACCTAGCAGAAGTGTAAAAGGTTTGGATGAGTGATTCGCAATTGTAAACATTAGTTAATTACAAAAATGCAAATAAAACAAAGTTATGGAAGATGAACAATATCAGATACAAAAAGGCTTTATACATAAGACATTATGTTTCCAGATGTCATATCTCTAGGTTAAGATAATGAAGAAGAAAATAATTGACTTCATGCTTCACATGCTTCACATGTATTAGAAATCAACCTAGTCATGCACCAGTGGCTCATGTCTGTAGTTCTAGAACTCAGGAGGCTGACAACTGGAGGATCATAACCCAAAATAACCACAAAAAATATGGCTTGAGGCATGATTTAAGTGGTAGAGTACTAGATAAGAAAGTAAGCCCAGTGAATGTGACACCCTGAATTCAAATTCAAATGGGGGGAAAAATATCACATTAAATAAATTGGCTGTGGAAGGAATAGAAGGACCTCAGTCTGTGTTTAAAACTTTTATTTCACCAGCAAACCTAGGTGATCTAAAACATGATTCTTTTTTTTTCCTTTTTTTTTTTTTTTTTTTTTAATCAGTCATGGATTTTGAACTCTGGACCTGGGTCATGGGTCTTGAACTCTGGTCCTGGGCACTGTCCCAGAGCTCTTCAGCTCAAGGCGAGTGCTCTACCACTTGAGCCACAGCACCACTTCCAGTTTTCTGGTAGTTAATTGGAGATAAGAGTCTCACAGACTTTCTTTACTGGGATTGGCTTTGAACCATGATCCTCAGATCTCAGCCTCCTGAGTAGCTAGGATTACAGGTGTGAGCCACTGGCACCCAGCCAAACAAAACCCTTATTTAAAGGAGCTTCCTCCTGGGAGTTTACAAGATTATTGCTGATCATTTCCAAAGGAACCCAATATTATTCATCAGCAGTCTCTTGGATTAATTTTCTGTTGGTAGTTCAAACCTAATAAGAGAAACCCTCTAAAGTAGCTAACAAAAAATCATACCCAGTTCTGATAATATTAGAAAAATGTTTACCTAAAAGTATCCACAAACTAAAATCAGTTAGTAATGCTTAAAATAAAAGATTCAATCTAAGCAGTCATCAGGCTTTGGGTTAAACAAATCCTTAAACCTACAGGGCATTGTTTATATTCCTGACCCACATTCCCCTTGTCTATTCTGGGGGATAACAATAAATAAAATTCAATGGTAGTTTTCCTGCTTATTATCTCTGCCTAAAGGACAAAAGTTATACAAATATCTCATAGGAGATATTAGCTCATTGGTAATTTGAAAGAAAAAACCCCAAATACTTACTGAAATCAACCTTGGGTTACTGGCTATAGGAGATGGGTTTTTAAAAAGGCTTATATCTCATTTAACTTTGTAGTTCTGACCTGGCAAAATAGATTTTGATATTTAAATTGAAGCATAATTCCTCACTGCTACCCTTATTCTAAACTTGAATGATCTCAGCAAATTGTGCAGACAAGTGCTTAACAAAGCTTGTACTTACACACACACACACACACACACACACACACACACACACACACGCATACACACACATGTACACACACATATACACACACTCCCCACAATAGCATGGACCCTAATACGTTGTTTCTAATTGGAACCAAGTTTCCTGACCCTGGCTTCCCAGACTTCTCTAAGCCATATGTTCAGAGTAAATGAAATCAGTCCACCATGCCAGCTGTGTTCTCATTATGTTAAGTGCTTTGCAGTTTGGACAGAGTGGTTGACAGATTACTCCAGTTTAGCAGTCTGCCCACAAACATTTATGTGTAAACATGTAAGGTGAATTAGAATTGAAGAGCAGGACCAGATGCACATCAAACCATGTGAATTTTCAGGTCAAAATGCTTCTCATCAGGAAGAGCATAGCTACATCCAAAAAAAAATGTAGTAGTAGATATCATCTTTTATATGATTTTCTCTCCTTTATTTTAGTATGTATTAATTTCACAAATAAGTAGGTTCATTCATATAATGCACTCTGATCACATTTATACCAAGAAAAAGAAACTAAAGGAGAAAAATAAAATGAATGAAATTCGACATAAAAAAGAATATAACAACAGATAGCAATGGAATCCAGGGAATTTTTTTAACTTGCATAATAATTAATTGGAAAATTGAACAGAAATGTAAACAACTTAAACAGATCAATTACAGTATCAAGATATCCCAACAAACAAAAGCTCAGGGCCAGATTCACTGTGGAATTCTATCCTGTTTTCAAATAACACCAATGCTCCTCAAGATATTCCATGAAATAGAATGGAAAGAAATGTTTTCAATTTATTCTCTGAATCTAGTATTATTCTGCCAACAATACTCTATTAAGAAATAAAAAGGTAGCAGACTATTTCCAGAATTTTACTTAATTTTACAATGAGAATCACTGGTGATCTCAGAGAGTTAAATTAGCATGTATAAGGTTCAACACTCTGACTATCTATGTTACAGAAAATAAAAAAGAAGTAATGACAGTATGAGATTTTAAAATCTCTGTAGGTTTAATTTCAAGATAGTTGAAGTCAGTGTTATTAATATTTAAAGTTCTTCTCTTTTATGTACCTGAATAAAATATTATATACAAGCAGTTACTAGAATGTGATTCATGGTACCCTTTCCTGGGTTATTGAAATCAGGTACATGATTTGTTGAGGGCAATGAAGTATTACTCTGAGAAAAAAGTTTTATGAGCTAGGGCTGGGGATGTAGCTCAGTGGTAGAGCACTTACATAGTGTGTGGCAAAGCCATAGGTTCAACCTCAGCACTAAGAACAGGCAAATTTTAAAGCATGTTTGTTACTATGTTTGTTCCTTTGCCCTTGAATATTCAGTTGTAATCTTTCAGGATAGAGAGAAAAACCATTCCTCTGAAATGTGTACATGATAGAGAAAACACTAGACGACCAATAATGGATATATGTAAGCTGAATTATTGTAAACTAGGTAAATTTGTGGCTGTTTTACCTTAGCATAATCTTACCTATTCCATCAAATGTGATAATGCATGGGAAAAAATCTTGAAATATCAACTTTTAACCTTTCTTATTTTTTCCCCCTCTGCATTGACAAGATTTTAAATAACTTTTATTCTTTCTACTGCTTCTAAACTGGGGAGTGCATCCAATCAAAGGTTTAAAAAAATTATACCCTCATTCCAAAGACATTTAAAATAATTCACCCATGGAAAATTACATTAAATTGGCTATGGTTTTTGTTGTGTATCTGCCTTATAGATGCAAGTGATTTCTTATAGAGTCTCTACAAAATTCTTACAAAATAGCTAAGCATGTGAATAAAATGTCAGTCATTTTTAGTGTCACTTAGCACCAGATTCCAAAGAATTACATAAAGGTCAACATCAAATAAATGCTGGAGAACTAGGATATTTAAATTTGGCTTTGAATTTCAGCCAATGAAGTGAGCTATTGAAAGATGGGAAATATTTACTCCGTTACAGATGAACTAAAATACCCAGAACAAAATTGTGATAGGAAAAGGCAAGTTTCTCATCAATAAGAATTCACTTGGATTTCAAGAATTAATTACCTTAACATATGATATATACCAGAATAAATGTATTTCAAGGCCTTATCTTAGATTTACCAAGATATATACTGCAGTACAGAAAAGTAAAAGAATATACACATACGAGTCAGTTGCAAAGGGACTGCTTTTTTGGCTTGACCTATAACAAACTCCGTGACCTTGAATAAGTTCTCTGTTTCTTCATCTGTAAAATGGATATAATTGCTATATAAACATTTGGTATAAATTTAAAAATCAAATGTGAAACATCAGCTGGGCATTGATGGCTTGTGCCTATAATCTTTGCTTCAGGAATCTGAGTTCAGAAGGATTCAGTTCAAAGCCAGTGTGAATGTGAAAGCCCATGAGACTCTTATCCCGAATTAACCACCAAAACGCCCAAAGCAGAGCTATGGTTCAAATGGTAAAGCACTAGCCTTGAGCAGAAAATGCTCTAGGAGAGTAAAAAGCTCTGAATTCAAGCCTCCATACCAACACCATAAAACGAGGAAAAAGAAAATGTATAAAAATATAGCTATAAAATAAACACAATTTTATGTGATAATTTATATTGATTTGTATTCCTATATTTTTAGAACAATAGTTCTTAACAACATTTGCAGTTACATTTGTGTAGCAACCTCCCAGTGACAGATAGTTTCAGGTACTTGGGATATAAACAGAAAAAAATATCTCTGGCTGTGTGCAGTATCAATGGGATAAAACATAACTATAGCATATTCTATGTTAGACATGCTATGATAAAAAAAACAACAACAACAAAAGAAAACATTGAGCAGGGATGGAGAATAAACTAAAGCATTTATTCCAACTAGGCTTCATTGAGAAAATGATTTTTGAAGAATACTCTAAAAAGTAAGCAGGTAAAAGTTTCACATCATGCATAGGTTATTTTTTTTCATATAGGGAATAAAGAAGATGTATGCATCCAATGTCCAACCTTCTATTTTATAGAGACAAGCTGCAAAATCCAGAGTAGCAGTCAACAAAATAACTTCATGGCAGCCTAGAGAGAGGAAATGATATGCTCAGTTAATCTTTAATATAAATTTTCCTTACTGTGAGAAGCGAGCAGCATGCAGTAAATAGGTACAGAGAAGGCCACTCCAGAGCATACGCCCTTTTAGTAGGATCCATGTTGGACCCATATTGGAGGTAATATATGAAAAGAAGCAATTGTACAACCTGTACATTTTCCAATGTGACCTCTCTCCAAGGGACTGTCCTGCTTGGTTACACAAAGTGGCGAAGGAATGGAATTTTTCTGCTGGGTTGCAAATGATTGTAGAAGACGGGAATAGTTAAAATGCTTTTACTTGTGGTAACACTGATTGAACAAGCATACAGTTTCCAAATCTCCCTAATTAAGCTCTGAAATGGGTTCTGCGTTCTTTTTCAAACAAGAGGAAATTCCCTTGAAATGAAAAAATATTTCATATGGGTAAGGAGAATCTTACATGGCTAACAGATGGATCATCTAAGAATCATGTTAACAGGTAAGTGACAGAAGGGAAAAGTGTCAATGGATACTGAACTCCAGTTGAGTATCACTGCACATTTCTTTTTCATCCTTCAGTTGTTCAGTTACACTAAAGTGGGCTTCGGCTAAACCCTAGACTTACTGAACACCAGGAGCTCACCGGGAACTAAGGAAACATCCCAAGCACTAAACAACCCAGACTCTCCAGGACTTCCAAAGCCCACTTTCAACTTTACACCCTTCTTGCTGCTGAGTTAGACTACTTTATCCTAGCCTCCTATCCCTTGCACACTTGAGAAGACAATGTGGCTGAAGGATTTGGCGACCTCTTGATAAGAAAGAAAGTCACAGACTATATATTTTTATACTTTCCTCCGAAATACCTGGCTCAACGCAACCACTGAAAAGTCAACAGAGCTGGTACTTCAGAGGTAAAAGGAACAGTCGGTGCAAAACTCAGAACTGATTTGTCTCCTGGGGATCTCATTCTTCTGCCATGCTCATTAAAATGTAACTTAAAATTTTAAAGGGTTTAAAGAAAAAGTCCTTTTAAAAACATTTTCCAATGTGACCTCTCTCCAAGGGACTGTCCTGCTTGGTTACACGTAGTGGGGAAGGAATGGAATTTTTCTGCTGGGTTGCAAATGATTGTATAGACAAAGGGAATAGTCAAAATCCTTTTACTTGTGATAAAATTGATTGAACAAGCATACAGGTTCCAAATCTCCCTAATTAAGCACTGAAATGGGTTCTGCATTCTTTTTCAAACCAGAGGGAATTCCCTTGAAATGAACAAATATTTCATATGGTTAAGTATTCATTAAAATGAGCAATAGGGAATGAGCACAGTATCCAATATCAAGAGGAAAACTGTAAAATGGAAATGGATAGGTAAATAAGAAATTAATAATCTACATTTTGGCAGCCTGACCAAATTGTCACCTGTTGTTCTTGTTTTTCTAATTATTCTCCCTGTAATTTACTCAGCTGTGCCAATAAATCTCAAGTATGTACAAAGTTATTATGGGAGTTAAAGTTGGAAAGGTCAAGTTAACTGTTTATTATATTTACAAGCATTTGAATAAAAGATAGTACATATTTTATAAGAAATTTAAGAGAGTAAGGGATTTAGCAGTTTCTTTTGTCTTGGTTAGATTTTAAATTTTATTAACTTAGTTATACAGGAGGGATTTCATTGTTACATGTAAACTCTCTCTCTCTCTCTCTCTCTCTATCTATCTCACCACTATCCCAAGATTTCTAAATCTAAAATAAATAAACCGCTAGAGTTTCAAACATTATATAAGATCATTTCATACTAAAATACCAATCACCTGGCCTCTAACTTTCATTCTTGATCCAAGGGTATGGATCTCAGCATAGTAACTCAAATTCTCCAAACATATAGATTATATTTGTAGTTTTAAAAAGTGATGCATAAAGCAATTAAAAATAATTCTTTGTCAACAAAGCTTATACAAAATTTTTATAACTTAAATTTACTTTTTTATTGTAAAGATACTGTACAGAGGGGTTACAGTTACATGAGTAAAGTAATGAGTACATTTCCTATCTAGCATGTTATCCTCCTTTTTTCTTCCCCTACCATCTCTCCCCAACTCCTCCCTCCTCCACCCCAAGGTGTAAAGTTCATTTTCAACATCGTGTAAGTCTCATTGTTACAATGGGTCAACCTGTGTCCTTGTTTCAGCATTTTGCTATAAAGCTATGTACATATAAGATGATGCTAAGTGAAATGAACCCCAAGATAGGGACTTGAGAGGTTTTTTTCTTTGTTGCTGTTGTTTATAATATACTATGTGATTTTTTTTTGTTTGTTTCTTTTGTGTGTTCTTCCTCCATTGTATAACCCCTGTTGTCACTGTATTTGATTTTGGTGCTCTGTATATACATTTTTCAGAGGGGAAGGGAAATAACAAAATATTAAATTTATATCTCTCACCTTATTTACACTTTAATACAAAATTACTTTATAATGCAAAAGAACTATGTAAATGATTTAAGACCAAAAATATAAATAAGTACCCCAGTTTCTTAACAAAACCCATAAAATAATCATTTCCACTACACTAAAATCAATGCACAACCATATTAAACAATTCAAATAAAGTTTATTTTAATTACCTAGCAGATATGGACATTTTCAACTTAAGTATGTTTGTTTAACCCAAATGCCTATATTGTTTTTTGGAGAATACATAGAGATAATAAAATATTGTCTTTAAGGATACACTGTTATTAAGGTAACACCTGGAAGGTTTTCCAATTCTTATTATGTAGCAAACACACGTGTCAGTGCACTAGAACTCATGCTAAAATGGTATGATGTTCCTTTGTTTTCAATAAGAAGGCTAATCATGCATATTTCACAAAAGAGCAATTATATTTATAAAAATTCTTTATCCACAATTAAAATAGAGATGTTGTCTTTTCCTTTTGTCTTTTTGTTAGCTCATTTGTCTTGGGGGCACAGAAAAGCTGGGGCAAAGTTTAAACAAAGAAAGTAGTGGTACTCACTAGACACTATGTAGAATATGGGAGTGGAGACAGGAAGAAAAAGCTGGAAAAGTTGAAAGGAAGGGATGACATGACTCAAAAAGAAATGTAGTCATTACCTGACTTAAGTAATTATAATCCTGCCATATATCACTTATACAATAACAAGTGTATTAAAAAAAAACAAATAAAATTGATGTGATGTGATGTGATGTGATGTGATGTGTGTGTGTGTGTGTGTGTGTGTGTGTGTGTGAGAGAGAGAGAGAGAGACGTGTGCTGGTCCTGGGGCTTGCATTAGAGATTGGGCTGTATCCCTGAACTTTGTGCTCAAGGCTAGTGTTCCATTTTGGTGGGGGGGGGGGTTCGTGGTGTTGTCTTGTTTTAAATTTTTTTGTTTTCTTTTGGTGGCAAATTAGAGATCAGAATTTTCTTCTCTGAAAAAAAGAGACTTTTCTACCCAAGTTGGGCTTTGAACTGTGGTCCTCGGATCTCAGCTTCCTGAATAACTATGATGAGTCACTGTTACCTGGCAAGACATAGTATTTTGATCTGATGATGTTTTCCAGGAACAAAATCACATTCAGTTACAAAATGGAGCAATATTTGGAGATAAAGAAAATACTAGTTGCTACCTATCATGCTTCAAACTCCTTTTTTATAGTTTCATTTTTTAAAAATTTTCTATTTCATCAAATCTGTTTGCTTCAGTTTAACACCTGATTAACTGATCACAGATGGTATTAAGTTTCAGGATTTCTAAGTTAAAAAGGTTTTTTTTTCTATTGGAGACAGGTGGTAAAGAAGCAAACTCTTACCTGGAAGACTGCAACATGAAGAACATACCATATTTGATCATTTCTGTTATAACATCTGTTGGAAGCAAAACTACACCTAGTCCAATTTTCTCCAGCAGTGTATAAAGAGGGATTCCTATGGCAAATAGGTCAACAGGAAGTATATTTTTGGCAATTTTCTCTTATTTTAGGCAAACAAAATGTTACTTCCAGAAGAAGTAACAATTCAGTTTTTTGATAATAAAACTGAAGCACAGTATGAGCCAGCTTCCAAATCATGTGTAGTTTCCTTTATTTTTGCTTCTTTACATGGACCCTGAAATAAGAAGCATATCCATTCTAATACACTTGAATTTCTTGATAAATATAGGATATTTAAATGTAAGCAAGCTTTGTTGGACCAGTTGTATGATATTGAACTATGCTAAGCTAGATGGCGTATGAAATGAGGGAACTGTAATATTCAAGAAACTTTGGTCAATTTTTAACCCTATAATATACAAAATAACTTTTAGTTTTGGCATTTTTCCCATGAACTAAAGCCATAGTTTTATGTGAAAGATTAGTTGTAGAGATTTGATGGGTCTTAGCTAATAACAGCAAACTTTTACTAAACCAGTGAAAAGAATATTAGCACTACCAGTGCTAACTCCAGAGAAAGGTAATATATGGAAGTCAGAGAGATTGTTCTGAGTCCATTAAATACTGGGTATAACACTACTGCAAGGAGGAAATAGTGACCTTCAAACAGAGCAGATACTGTAGTATTTCTTTTAAAAATTTAATTTAATTTTTAATTTAATTTTATTGTCACGGTGGTGTACAGAAGGGTTACAGTTACATATGTAAGGTAATGAGTGCATTTGTAAAAAGCAAAAACAAAAACAAAACAAACAGAAAGCCAATGAGAACAGAGACTTAAAAGGAGTAAAATAATGATTCTGAATGGTTTGCTATTTACAGTAAGAAAATTCAGAAAATATAAATTTTCTAAAGAATCATTTTCTGTAGAAATAGAAAGAAATTGGCCTCTTCAACAAATGTAGCTATTAAGATTGGATACTGTATTCACATACAGGAAACTGAAACTGAACTATTATATGTAACATCTTACACCATCATCAATTCAAAATGAATTAAAAATCTCAAGGTAAGAACTTTTCTCTATTAGAGGTAAGACTCTTTTCTCTAATAATGTGACATTATTCTCTATGTGTAAAGAAAATCAAGCCCACCAATCAGGGGTTTTATGTTAAATTAGATGGATTTTTCTTTCTTTGCAAGTTTAATTTTATGCTACTCACATCTCTTTGCTCTTCATATCAAATATTTTAATTGTTGTATAAAATTGTAACCAGGAGTAGAAATAGTATTTTATCATTCCTCTTCATTTTCCTTTAATCTAGATCAGTGTCTGAATTTAGGGCCTCATTATTGCTAGGCATACATTCTATTACTTAAGCCAAAACTATAGTTCATCACTTTTCTTTTAGAGGCTTAGAGAAAAGAGTTGGGGAAACATTAAGAGTCCTGGGCACAGGTAGAAACTCTCTGAGTAAAGATCCAATAATATATGCTAGCAAGGATCTGACCAAATGGGAGCCCCAATACACTATAAGTGAGAATGTAAACTTGTTCAACCATTCTGGAAAGCAGGTTCATCAAAAAATTAAATGTATACATATCTTGGGGTTCATTTCACTTAACATCAACTTATCTGAACTTTTCTGCTTGTCTCAGACATATACTAGATATTGCAAATAAGGGAAACCATGGAACCTATGTTTCTTTGTGCCTGGCTTACTTCACTTAATTTAATTTTTTCCAAGTCTTTCCATTTCCTAACAAATGGGGCAATGTCATTCTTTCTGATGGAGACATAGAATTCCATTGTGTATATATACCACATTTTCTTGATCCATTCATCTACTGAGGGTCATCTTTCATTGTATTTGATGTTGGTATAATTTGTGGAGGGGAAGGGCAAAAACAAATCGTTTAAATAGGGATACAGGTGGACCCATTGCAACAATGAGATGTACAAGTGGTTATGTCGAAAAACGAACTTTACAACTTTGGTGCGGAGGGTGGGGGGGAAGAGGGAAGTGTAGGGTGGGAGTGGGGAGATGGGAAGGGAAGGGGAAACAAAGGAGGAGGCAACAATGCTTGATAAGAAATGTACTCATTACCTTGCCCATGTAATTGTAACCCCTCTGTACGGTATTTTTACAATTAAAAAAATTTAGATAGCTAATAAAAAGTGGAAATTTCTTTATAAAAAATTAAACGTAGAAGTGCCCTATGAGCCAGCAATTACACTCCTCGGCATTTACCCAAATGATTACAAACCAGAATATATTAAAGCCATCAAAATGCTCTATTTATTGCAGCATTGTTTACCACAGAAAAGGTATGAGATCAGTCCAGACGCCCCTCAATGGACAAATGGATCAAGAAAATTCTGTGTATATATACACCATGTATTTTACCCATCCATTAGAAAGGAAGATATTGTACCCTTTGTAAGGAAATGGAAAGACTTGGGAAAAAATACGTTAAGTGAACTAAATCCAGTCCAAAGAGATAATGAATACATGTTTCCCTTTCTATGTAGAAGCTAGATTTAGCTTGCAAACTCAGTAGTATAATATGCTGGGTGGTATGCAATTTAATGTATACATACATACATTAGCTGAAATACATTAGATTCAAGGAAGATCTTGAATAGCATAATTCCTTGGAAAGCCAAAATCAAAGTTCAGCAAAATAAAACATAAGGAAGCGGGTACTCAAAAGGGGTTGGGTGGAGTCAAGGGGAAAGGAATAGAGGAAGAGTAAAAGGGGAAAATGCACACAAGAAACCAATATATATCCTACAAAATTAAGGAGAACAAGGGAAGTTGTGGGTCCGGGGTGGAAAGATGAGAATATTGAAAGGGATGATATTACTCAATATATATTGTATTCGTGGATTGCTTTGTTAAATAACAACTCCCTTATAAAACTACTTAAAGGTAATAATAAATATATTTAAAGAAATAGAAAACTTCATTGCCCTGTTTTACCTTTCTCATTGTTTCAAAGCAAAACAAATACCATGTTTCTCATTATGAAGTTTAACAGCACTCATTGTTAAATATATCTTTAAAAATTACTATGTTGTATGAATTTACATATATATTAAAATTATGCATTATATAAATTATACATTATATTAGTACAATGCAAACATAATTCTTAATAAAAAATGGAGTGGTACAGCATAACTATCATCATATAATTGATCAGAGATGTATAAGTACCACACAAATAATTCAACTTCTGCCCTATTTTGTGATATTCCTCTTCAGTACAGATGCCTTTATGTACATGTGACAGAGATTGTGTCAGAAAAATCAACATTAAAAAATGAGTTGGAAGAAAGCTATGTGTAAGTGGATGCTAATGTATGGATTCAAATTAAATGTGCATAGATTTATAGGTGATAATCTCTTCAATGCCTATACTCAAACATTAGCTATACTAATTTTGAAGGTTCTACTTTGAAAAGGGTGCTTGGCACTTGTAGGATAACTTGTCCTGAATTTCAATCTAAGCTTCTAAAAGAAAAGCAATGAACTGTAGGTTTAGCTTAAGTAATAGGCTATATGCCTAGCAATCATGAGACCCTGAATTCAAACACTAATCTAGATAAAAGGAAAATGAAGAGCAATGATAAAATACTATTTCTACTCCTTGTTACAATTTTATACAACAATTAAAATATTTGGGATGGAGAACAAAGAGATGTGAATAGCATAAAATTAAACTTGCAAAATAAGAAAAATCCATCGAATTTAACCTAATACCCCTGATTGGTGGGCTTGATTTTCTTTACACTTGGAGAATAATGTCACCTTTTAAAATATAAGATCTTCTGGTAACATTTGTGAGAATTTTTTTCTGTCCAATTCAGCACTATCATTACCAGACAGAATTCCCTCTGGGTGCCAGCATAGTCTGCTAACTTGCAATTCTTCAATTAAGTATCTTAATTGGACATGCAAGGACACTAGAACTTAGAATATGAAAGCAATGGACCATTTGGGAATAAAATCTCAAAATAACATTTTGCCTAATTATTATCCATATTTCATTCTGAAAGTTACACTCAAGATACTGCTGCATCACTATGCATAGTTTACTAAAACATGCTTTAGAGGTGCCCGAAAGATTCTTTATCCTTTAAATCACTAGTTCAAGGTTTTCCATTTCCCAGCATATAACTGATGTCAATCTAATGACACACAGGAAACAATACTTTCCTTCCATTAGGTCATGGGTAAACCTAAATATTGTCATAAGCTGATTTACCTACCCATTGACCAATTAAAGCTCTGTACATGACCCTCTTACAAGTATGTATCTATAGTTTTAGCTTTCCAATATAATTTACATGATAAAAGTATTGTAATATTTAAATTCTATCTCCCTATTTTTAATATGGTATCTCACTGCCATTTCCAGAGACTTCTTGGCAAACATATTATAGAAATACTAGACTTAATATATTCTTGTAAAACTTATGTATCATTGTGAACCCATCAACATGTGTTTCTTTACAATTCATTATGCTTTTCTTTTCTTTTAATTAAAATAAAAATGTCCAGTATAGCTCTTAAATCCTATCTTCTAATCTGACTGTAAAATATCATTTATATAAAAATCCATGCTTTCAGTAAGGCTTGTTTCCTTTTGATATTTCTAGAACAGCACTTCAAGCCACATCTCAAATTATATTCTAAAGTCAGCTTTCACTTTTGCTGTTATGTGTATAGATAAGGACAAATTGATCATGTAGCTCATTTTCTTAGAATATTTCAGAGTGCAATAAATGTGAATGAGAATTTATTGGATTAAAAAGAACTTATAAAAGTAAATAAATCAACAATCACAATGGAATCACCTTTGTAAGAAAACTGTGAATCATCTACAAGAATTTGCAAAAAAAAATGACAAATCATTCTCTTTTACAGTCTTAGAGTTTGAGGCAGATAAACACCATCAGGACATTAAATAAACAGTACAGGAAATTAAACCATTTTTCAATATGCGCTCAGGTCATACTAAATTGTTATTTTGAAAGCACACCAAGACAGAGAACAAATAATAATCTAAAGTGACACATTCTTACATTTTATAACTTTAAAAAATGATATTGAAAATTAAATGAAATGAGTGGCAACATTTTGATATGCATCAGCAATGAATAATTATAACTCATGAGAAAACCTTAATTGTCATAGCATTAATTATTTTATTTAATTTGAAATCATCCTTTGTATGATGGGAAAAAGTAGACCATAGTTAGCATAATGTACCAAAATTTAAAGTAAAATAGTTTATATTCAGTAATTTATCTCAACATATATCTTTTATATATGTTATTATATTTTTACCTTCAAATGATTGCCTTAATTCCTCAGCCCAGGTCAGAGTACCCATAATGAATTCATTATTTTCATGAAAATTCTTTTTTTTTATCCTGGATATATCAAGTTTAATAAGCATTTACGCTATTCCCTAGAAATTCAGTATATTTTAGCAAAAACTGTATATCTCTATTGTCATGAATACCTGAAAAATAAGTTAAATATTTACAGCATTACAAAGAATTAGGCATTTTTCCTAAAAGTTTTTATCTAAATATTAATTTATTTAAAGAAACAGTAGTATATTTTTTAAAAACCTGCTGCAATAATTAGTATGAAGCTACACAACAGTGAACCCTTACATCTTAGCCCACAGTTATTGGTGGCTGTAAAGTCATACCATGTGACAGAGCAGATTCTTCTCTATTACATGCTTCAGTCATAATCTGGTCTTTCTCCCCCACAAACTATTGAATGAAAATACAAGTAGATAATTTATATGACAAAAAGCAGATAGCTATAGGCTGAAGAGCTACACACCTGTCAAATTATCCATTCTGTTATGAGCCCTAACAACAAGAGGAGAAAAGAGAAACTGAGGTAAAATGAGGCTTTGAAGGAATCTGCTTAACCATACATAAATGTAATAAATTAACTTAGATGGAATAGTTATTATAATTATTATAGTTATCATATTATACTGCAGATCCTATATAAATTTAGGGCTCTGATTCCATAAACTCTTATACTTTCCTCCTGCAAATGTAAAGGCTAAAATATAATTGGGGCAGATTATCAAAATATTCTTATTTAAGTGTTAACTTTAAGAACAGATATTTCAGCCCTTTATGAAGGAACTAGATGCAATAACTACAAGAACCTGGGTTCTTAAAAGCATGTACCTATATTTTCCTTGAAGAAACTCTGCCATATATTACCTTCTGTTGTTGCTGAGGCTATTTATAGTTATTTCTTATAGTTATAGACTCCGACCCCTGGATTTTATCTTTGAGTCAAAGATTATTTTTCATAGGAAGTTTACTTTGCAATATTTATGGAAAAAATTAACAGTAAGTATTGTTCTTTCTTTAAATCTGATCCATTTTATACAAGAAAAATATAGTATTTACAAGGTTCCAGGCTCTAAGAAAAATGCAATATGCAATGAACACTTAGGAAGTATGTTCTACTCTAATGAATATGCAAAAGAAGTTTTTGATAGATAAAGCACAAGGTAGAGTAGTGTTCTATTTCCTAATATATTCTAGTCTGTCTTCTGAAGTACATACTTCAAGGTACATCCTGACTATAATCTAATCACTTTTGGTAAATGAGTACCACTTACTATAAGTCTGATCATACTTGGCTGTACAGGATTTCTGCAATTCTTTTCTTTGCTGTCAAATCCTTTTGAAAATAAATTTCCCGACTATGGCTTAGCCTTTAAAGTTACAATAATGCTTTGCAGGGTTTTATAACCTAATTCAAATAAAATGGGTAGTGGCTTTCCATTCACTTCTACAAATTCACAAATTTCATATGTTGTTATCAATTACACATTTTACCTTCAAATGATGATAGAAATTTCAAATGATTATTTTTTCCCTGAATTGTTTTAATTTTCTAAAATTTAGTGTCAACCAAATAAAAGAGACTCAAAATCAAAGAAATTTGTACATCTCTATTATGTAATATATAAATAATTTCCAACCGATGTCCAAGGTAACTCTTCCCAAATGATTTTGAAGAAAATGTTGGACATTATATAATTTAAGCCTTAAAAAATTTGTATATCCCAAATAATAGATTAGCTTTTTTTTTTTTTGGGTCGGTCATGGGGCCTGAATGCTATCCCTGAGCTCTTCTGCTCAAGGCCAACACTCTATCACTTGAGTGCCACTTCCAGCTTTTTTTCTGCTTATGTGGTGCTAAGGAATTGAACCCAGGGCCTCATGCATGCAAGGCAAGCACTCTACCACTGAGCCACCTTCCCTGCCCCTAGATTACCTTTTAAAAAGCAAACATAACCACAATATATTTATTTTTAATACATTTCCAATGGTTTCTTAATAATGAATGTCTTGAGAATGTTCACAATTTTTACTATCTCATAAATATCTTAGTCTTTAAATGTTGTTTTTAATAAGAACTCCAAAAGAGTCCACAGGTTGTCATTGTTTCTTACATTGCTTTTAACATAAATCCCTCCACTCCTCTCACTTAAATAAGTCTCTTTTCTTTGAAGTTTGATTTGCTTTGAAACTAGATTCCTGTATATACGGTTTCCCAAAGTCTGGATTTTGCTAGCAGCTTCTCTATGATTCCATAATGCAGTCTTCTATCCTATATACATCTTGGAAACTGGAAATTAGATCTATAGGCTTGACCATTCAGATCTAATATTTTTGACTTAACTATTCTGTACATGCTGTTGTGAAGTATTCATCAGTACTAAAATATTCCCATTTTAATAGTGATAGACTTGTGGTCAAAGTTTGGTTTCTTGAGACCAAGTACGTAAGATCTAATTCTACTTTTGTCCCAATTTAGAAGTCAACCTTTTCCAAATGAATTAATCATTCATTTCATCATGTGCCTTCTTTGTCTATAAAATATCGACAACAAACCCACATAATAAAATGTATTTGTGAAAATTAAATGAACTCAATTAAAACATTTTGGATGGTTTTTGGTACATAATAAGTGCTCAAGAGATATTCTTGACTTTTATAATATTGCTAAATATTCATGATTAATAATAAGGAGGAATGTTCAGAAAATGCAACAATTTGATCCATATACCAGCTGAATTGACATGACTTGTAAAGATAGACAGTTAACACTTAACATAAAAGTTGAAATGTGAGTGCACTAACAGGTCTAAATGTACCAGGGAACTGCTAATGAGAGTTGCAGACTTGTTGGTAATTCATTAGCTGAACATGTACAGGTTCCTAGATATGGAAAGCAATTGCTGCTTACCAGCTCTATGAAAGGCCCTGTGTTTTTCTATGCATGCATTTTTTGCCTCGATATCAAAGAATAACCACAAGCATACTCACTTTACTTTTCATTCTTTCCTAAATACATTTGACAACATCAAGTGAAGTAAAACAATTATTTTAGGGAGATAGAAGAAATGTTTGTTTGTTTGTTCTTTTGCTTTCCCCAGCAATGGTTTATGAAGAAAGCTTTCACAGAGATGGGACATAAATGCTTCAAACACTCAATCAGTGGTTAACAGAATTTCTAAAGAAACAAAAATCACCCCATATTCAATTTTAGAAAAAGAAATCAAAATCTTGTAATGTCTGTTAACTAAAAATGATTTATAAGATGATAATCATAAAATCCATATATTAGGAAATCATGAAGATTTGAACTCAGAAAAGCAATGGAAAGTTAGGCTGAGTGTTTAAGGAAACTACCTATTAACAAGAGCAATTAGATAATGGAATGATACTTTTCTTAAGCTCCATAATTTTTTAAAGTAAGTTAGAACACATATTGGAAGAAAAATGTACCACTCACCGGGATAATAAATGAATCACTTCACCTCCTTTTTAAAATAAGCTGATCTACACATTAGATATATAAAATTTACCTTACTCAGAACCATAAACATGGGAAATCCAATGGCAGGCTTAGTGTGTGTTTTACTGGGAAAAGTTCCATTTCTAGATTCTCGACCAAAAGCTGAATAATACCAATATGGAAATTTGGAGCAAAATCAATTGTTAAAGTCAGATTATGAGATTTTAAGTGCCATTCTGAAACTACTTATACAGCCATTCAATGTTATTTCTACTTGCCAGATCAACACCCAAGAGTCATTTTGACATTAAAAAAAAATCCCAATTATGCATCCAACTGCTGATTTACAAAGCAAAAGGCAACCTGTGATTTTGGCTTTAAAACCCAGTTTGCCCTAGGGATAGATGGATGAAAGAAATTCTAGCCTACTGTTTAAGGGCTAATATTCCTGCATTTCCATATCCCATTTAGAGCAGACATACTTTAGCACTTCAGCTTAAGCAGTCTCACTTTATATAAGGTGCTTGAGTGGAGTAGGCAGCAAGCTGGAATGGGAAAATAAATGGCAGGAAAGGAAAGAGGCTGCTGTTGCAGGTAGTCTCCTATGCCAATTGCCCAAGGAAAATGACTGTAGAGAGCAAACACGTTTTTGTTTCCATGGGCAAAGGATGGATTTAATAGTAAAACAGCAAATTGAGCGTCTGTCTGCTTACCTCTTACTAGAATTTCTTTGTTGTCCTTTGCATGGGGAAGGTTAACAGCTCACCCTAATTTTTCGTGCCAAGGAACATTACTGCCTGTCATTTGGTTAAGGTCTAATGGGCCTTGTGGGGTTTGATAACTGAACGCTGTGCTCACTGGAGCGGTGTGTTCCATAGAGGGGCTGGGAAAGAATGTTTGAGTTGGAGAGAAGGTGCGCCTGCTCCAACTGCTTTTCCACCTGCAAAAACAGAACGTTTGGGGACAGTAGCACTGGAGTTAACAGGAGGCTAGACTCAACCACTCGGGATCCCAGGAATGAAAAAGGTGTTAAAGTAGCCAACTCTGCTCATTTGCCAAGGATTTTCGGGCCTTGCTAGTTTTGGCAACGTTTTGAAATATCCCACTTCTCTCACCCTGAGCTTTTTCCCTTTCCATTTCTTAGCGATCGCGTTGGGTGTTGGGACGACTAGTCCAAACAGAAAGAAAGAATTTTAAGAGGATGTGAGATTCACACTCCACTGTTCCATACATGTTTCTTCAAGAACACTTGGCTGAGGTGCAGGGCTGAGGGAGGGACGCAGAAGCAGTAAAGGGATCAAGTTGCCAATCACCTCAGCTTCAATATTGGAAAGGAATACCTTGAACTCCCACCTGACTTAAGCCCATGGAAAAATTCAAAACAGCACTAATTCAAACCACTGTAGCTTTCACTTTGTAGACACTGAAGAGCCCAATTCATATGTATCCAGAGAGACCTGGCTTGAACCTTCTGCTCAAGGAATATTTTACAAACGTTTCTTCCCTGAAACGTCCAGAGAAAAGACTGAATCACCTACACTGGCCTGTCCTGCTATAGTAATAGTGCTTTATCCTAAATCTAATGCTTCAGAAATGTTAAGGATTACACCACAAGCTTCCCTTTTGTTTTAAAGTTACTGTCATATAATTTACATGGCCCAAAATTTGCTATCTTACTTACTTCATGTCCAATTCAATGGCGTGCATTACATTTTCAGTGTTTCACAGCCATCACTATGATTTGCAAAAGGTTTTAATCATCCCCAAACAGGAACTGTTTTAAAAATAAAGAATGAATGGCTTTTTTTGATGATTGAAATGTCTTGAGTTCTACCCAACCTCAAAGTATTCAAGACTAACGCCCACGTATTCATGCAAAAACCTACCAGAAGGATTCAATACTTACACATCTTTATTTAAAGTAAGAATTGGAAAAGCATGGAACCACTGTCAAATGAGCACTAAACCTCGGTATACTATATCTAGATTTCATATTTAATTGGTCTGGCACTTGTATCATGTAATATTTCAGTTGCTACGGCCAGGATAGTTTTCCTAATGCTAGGAAAGTATAGCTGAAAAAATGTAGATAAAGGCTAAATGTAAAACCTCACAGACAAATTCATAAGGTCAGGAAAGTCAAGGCATGTTTAAAGTTGAGAACACTAAATTATTAGGAAAAAATCCCAAATTAACAATTATAGTAAAAATCAAATTTAGATACATTTTGAAATAATTTTAAGAACTAGAATGCAAGTTTCGGGACAGTATATAGTATTGCCTTGACTGCTGATCACAATTGCCCTGTCTTTCAAAAAGTAGAAATAAAATATGAAATATAGATTTACCAGTTTCAGACACAGCTTGCTTCTCATTTCACTCAATTTTTGCTCATTGATTAGTAAATCCAATCAATGGCAATGACAATTTGAGAAGTAAATCCCTCCATCAAACCTGAAATCTTGCACAGTGCATCTCTGAAGTTCACTCTTTCCTTTCATCACTGCACATTTCAATGCAGTGTGAGGTAAGTGCATCATTTATTTTAATCCCGTTGAAATGAATGGATGAACCTAAATAACAAGGCAAGCCCTTTTCCATAGAGTGCTGTAATTCACTTTGAAGTGATAGAACTTTTAGGATTAAGATGTATCCATTTTGGTTCTTGGACTAGTTGCCCTTTCTTTGTGTACTATATTTATAAGAATTTAAAGGAAGACTGAGCCACAGCTGTTTTCTAATATGTCTTAAGAGTCTTAAACAAAACTCCACTAGACAGCTAATCAAGATGAATAACTGTTTTGAAGGGAATAAAACTATCATTTAGTAACTACTGACTATGGTATTCACTTTAATCACTTGAGATAGAGCGACTATCAATAAAATCAGTCTAAAAATATTTTCAGTTATTACCACACTGCCAGCATTCAAATGAAAGAAGTTTGAAGTACTATTGCAAAAGAAATGAATAAACATTAAATTCTTAACTTTGGGATTGATGTGCACCATGCTGTTAATTTAATTCACCCAACATTTCCAAAACCCTATAAAAATGTTCAGAATAGATATTGACAAAAAATAAAAGTGAAATTCATTTATTTAGAACCTATAGTTTCAATGTAATATACTTTTCTGGAAAAAACTGGTCTTGGAAATAATTTGTATATCAAATCTCTATTATACAATACTTAGATATTCATTTGATTTACTTTAGATAAAGCTTAACTTCTATTAGTTCCCATAATAGATGTTCATAGAGTCAGGAGGAAGAGCGCTACTTGAGTGTGACCTTGTAAAAATAATCACTGTTACTATTTCAGAAAATGTCTTCCCTTATTTGATCAATAATGCCATTTATTATATAATTAAAAACTATGTGTGTCAAGAACCAAAACTTAAATAAATCAATAGCTACAAATTAAAATGATAAATAAATTAAAATTTAAAGTCCATTTCAACTATCTAAAAGAATCTGTACAAATAAATTGACATATGTCTTTCAGTCTCTATTTAATGTTTATACTTGTGCTCTTTTCTCCAAGCATTTTAAAATGAATTATATTGTTTTCTTAAACCCCTGTGTACAACTATTTAAGATAATCTAAAAATGACCAAAAGTTTATTTCAGAAAATATTGTGCAAGAATAATACAGAAAATGGATTATCCATAACCTCACTAACAGAAATATATCAAAAAGTTTATATGTAGTATTATTATACATCAAATGATATGTGCTCTCATTTTTCTTAAATAACCATCTTTTAAGTATCACTCGGAATGTTTCAAAACAATATATTTCCATTTAAGAAAGGAAAATCAGAACTAGTGTCTAATACCATCAGCACAAATCAGGATTAATTGTAAAGCTTTACTCTTAACTCTCAAAGCCTTTCCTATGTAGGAATGGCTATGTGTGCATACCTATCTAACAAACTAGTCCAATCCCCCCATTAGTATTTTCTTTTTCTACTCCTTTCTGCTTACACATTCTACATCTTTTAATTTTGTTGCTTTTATTATTTTTTGTGTTGCTCTGTGCGTGAGTATGTGGTGTGTATATGTATGTGTGTCTGTGTGTATGTGTTTGTGTGTAGTGTTTAAACATTTCAGTCTTATCTGCCTAAAATCTTGAATCAAAGGTTTCCCTAAGTTCTTTTTATACATCTGGCACTGTATTTTCTGAAAGATATTTAAGGTATAGACCCAATCATGAAAGAAAAATCAAGGGACTAGGTTATCACAATATGTAACACAATATAAGAAATTATTGGTAAAGTATGAAGCTCCTAGCTAGAACTTTACTACAAGATCAGAAAAGGGTCTGTAATATCCCTGACATTTTCAAGGAGACTGAACTGCTACCTTCAACCATTGCTGGGGGAAAAAAAATTAACCAGGCCAAGAATGGCATTTTAGTATCAGAATTAAAAATGAAAAGAAACCAGGCAGCTGAATTATTTCAGTTAAGAAATAATGTCTAAAGTGTGTGTCTCGATGTTGCAAAAATTAATTTATAACATTTGTCTCCAAGAAAAAAGGCACAATTTTTATATAGAAAACTATGTATTGAAGTTATATTATTTCTATAGATAAGAAATTACCACAAAATACTAAAGATTTAAGATTATGCACACTTATGTATTTCTTTAGAAAATTTATGAGTATAATTACATGAGCATACTTGCTAATAGCAACTTGCCTCCACTGTCCACTTAGAACAAGGAGTCTGTACAAATGAGAGGTGCTAAGATCAAATTCATTAACTTCCTGGCCCAGTTCCTTCTGGTCTTAATTATATATAGAAATTCAGACCATAAAAGCCAGATAGTAGAATTACTTAGTGAGCAAGTAGCTCTCCCTAATTTTCTTGGAGGTTATTGACTTGCTTTAGTGTGTTCTATAATAGAACACATGAGAGTAGGTAGTATATAATGAAGAAAAAAAATTCTAGGCTCTAGAAAATGGCATGCCTAATGTATGATAATGGCTTTACTATTACCACATGGTTCTGGTAATGGCTTTCTTGTTTCATCACCCCACAGCAAAATTAAAAACAAATGGAAGAGACAACAGAGAGAAGGGAAGAAGTCTGTGTTAATCTGCTTCCCATAATTATGACGAAATAGATGAGGAATAATTTGAAAATCAAAAAGGTTTATTATGGCTCATCATTTTATTGATTTTAGTCTGTGGTTTCTAGACTTCATTGTTTTGCGATTAAGATGAAGAATATGAAGAATATGATGGGGATGAAAGTATGGGATAGAGGAGGTGATTCAATTCCTAGAAATTTTGAAAACAAAAGAGACAGAGACAAAAGAAGAGAGACTGGTACTAAAAAAGGCAAAATATAATTCATAAAGTCACACTTTCAGTGTGCTACTCCCTTCAACCTGACCCCATCTTCTAACTATACCCAATGTTGGGTTCAATTGTGACCACATCAAATGAATTAATCCAATGATGAAGTCAGAACTATTGTGATCCCATTGCTCTCTAATACCTATCAGCTGGCAACCAAGCCATTACACATGGGTTTGCGGGGAACGTATTTTAGATCCAAACAGTAACAGATGTCAAGTAAGTCCTATTATCAGGAATGTCTCTGTAAAATTAATATTAATCTAATAGTGAAAGCAGAATTCTTGTGGCTCAATCACCTCCTAATACTGCTAACCTACAAATTAAGTTTTGAACACATGCTTTTTTGGGGACATATTTTACATGCTGTATGTAAGAGCTATAGCAATCACTAAACAATATTCTTATTGATAGCTATAAAATTATAAGAAAAAATAGTAGTTTTGAACCACAATAGTTGAGCATGGAATGGAGGTTTAATTAAGTCTGAGGGATAAGAGTAAGAAATGGAGGGTGCCCATATATTGGATTTGAATAATTTAACAGACAACATTCAAAGTAAGAAAAAAGAAAAGGGTAAAATACAGCATGTCCTAGGAAAAGAAAGAATTTAAGGTGGAGTTTGAGTTATGATAGGAGAAGATTTGAAATAGAAAGATGAATGAAGTCATAGAAAGCCTTAGGACTTCAAAGATATTATGTGTTTTGTTAAGGAGTGTGCCATGAATTCAAATGGTAACTACAAAAACAGAATCAAAATGAGCTTTGGTTTGTATTGTTTTAAAGAAAATATACCCCAGAAAATAATAATGATATGCTTAGGTCTTCCAGGGAATTCATGGCAAAGTAATCATAAGTTTAGAAGCTTTATTATTATAACTCTTAAGGGCTGGGAAGGTGGCTCAGTGGTAGAGCGCTTGCCTTGCATGCATGAGGCCTTGGGTTCGATTCCTCAGCACTACATAAGCCGGAAGTGGTGCTGTGGCTCAAATGGTAGAGCGCTAGCCTTGAGCTGAAGAGCTGAGGGGCAGCACCCAGGCCCAGAGTTCAGGACCACAACGGGACACCCTCACAAAAAAAAACAAAAACAAAGCTAGTAATTATTATAACTCTTAAGACCAAAATAAAGTAGGTTTTACATTTGAGTGTAAGAGTAAAAATGGTTGTACCAAACTCCCACTGCTAAGAGAAAAATTATCCTGTAAACTCATTATAAAGGTACACTGCATGTAAACTTAAGAAATTTATATTAATAAAAAGGGTCTGATCAGTGTACGGTTAAAAGGTAGGTTTCTCTCTAATGGATGAGTAAAATTCCATGTATGTATATATACCTTATTTTCTTAGCTATTTGTCCTTTGAGGGAAATATGGGCTGATTCCATACCTTGGCTATAGCAAACAGTACTGAGATAAACATGGTTATGCTGGTAGCTTTACTACACCCTGTTTTTTTAAGTTTTGAATAAATGCCCAAACTTGGAATTGTTCTGCTTAGTTTTTTTATGTTTGTTTGTTTGTTTGTTTCTCTTGAAAAACCTCCATACTCCTTTCAAGAGTGGAATTTCCAGAGTGGAGAATCTTGCCAATTCTCTACCTATCATTGTAAGGTCCAATTCAAATCTCCAGATCTTCCCATTGCTGGACCCTACTGCTCTTTGAATGTATTTGGTCTCCATCTTTCAACATTTGATTTACTCTCTGTTCAGATGCCTTACCTAATGTTTTAAGATGGACCTAACTGCCTTCCAGCGCAATCCCAGAGCAACCTCTGCTTTTCTCAGTCATAGCCCTTAGCAAACAATACTGAGATCCTGCTTATAGATCAGAATCCTGTAGAATAAAATTCCTTGGTGGCAAAGACTTGTCTTGTCGACTTCTAGTCACTACTGCCAGCAAAGCAGCTAACAAACAAAGCCTTGCTTGAATGCATAATTAACAATGAGAGAGGCTGTTATCTCTGGGGAAGAAATGAGTATTGACTAGAAAGGGGCATGAGGAAAACATCCAGCATATAGAAATCTATAGCTTGATCAGAATTCTAGTTACACAAGTGAATACATGTGTAAAATGTATTGAGCTGAACTCTTAACATTGTTACATTTTCTTGCTTTCCTGACAATAATTTTGTTCTTAATATGTTTAAATTTTTACAAAGTGTGTAGGGGATAAAACTCAATGTTATTAGAAGCCAACAGAGTAGTTACCATGGAAGGGAGCTTGTCACTGGTGGGAAATGTAAGGAATGTTAATATTTTCTAATTTTACTTGGAGTAGGAATAATAAGTAATGTATGCATATATGTAAATACATCTATCTATATATTTACCTGTGTGTTATATGATGTTACCCTTCCTAATGGGAAATCAACTCCCCTTCTTTCACCTATGTTTCTAGTCCTACATCAGAATCACCTAAAATAAAATTGTAAGACTCATTTTTTCTCTCCACTACATGGTCTGTCTGTACAGATGATTTTTTTGTAAGTAAAGACATCTATTATGTATACATACCGGGGAATTATTAGTAACTTTTTATGCAAACATGTAATGCAAATCTACCACACAATTTCAGACATATTTTAAGAGAAATTACCTAGAATTAATGTTGATGTAAAAGTTTTTGCAAAAAATTACTTTCTTTCACAATCCTAACGCCTTATTTTCTGGCTTCACATGAACTATTGTTTAAAAGAAGATTTCATCAGAAAAGTAACTTAGCTGTTTCTAGTAAAAACTTTTTTTAAAAAGTTTCACAGACAACCTAATTTCCCCATGGAGCATTTATTCATGATTTGGGTTTTATTTGGTATACCTACTCCAGCAGCAGGAATTCTTAATATAGGTGTACTTTGAGGAGTCACATTGTGAACAGCATGAATAAAGAAATAAACATGACATCCAATCAAAATGTCAGCACAATGCCCCTAGCACCTAAGGGTAAGAAAGGAATGTAGGCTCCAGGGTTCATGAATGACATTAGCACAGTTTTAGCAGTAGTCTATTGAAGACAAGTCTGTGTTGAAAAGAAAACCCCTGAGTTAGAAGTGAGACCACAAAGCAGAAGAAAAAAAAAACAAGACTCAGTCTACCCTCTAATATTCTATTGTTTGAAAAAACAACTTAAACTGTAGTTGAAATTGCGTTTTTAACTCTTTTAAACCTTATTTTTATCTTTAAGTAATTGTACAAAGTGGTTGCCATTTGACAAAATAGTGTATGAATTCAATGACTTTTGGTCCATGTCACCCTTTTGATCATTTTTCCCCATCCCTCCTAACACCACTTCTTCTCTCCATTTTCTTAATTTTGTAGGACATGGAATGAATTTTATGACTGTGTTTCCCCCTTTGTCTTTTCATCTTTATATCTACATCAAAATTGGAGTACTATTGCTAAGACTTGTTCTCTTAAATAAGAACTGATTTTTTAGGTATTATTTTATTTTATTTTATTGTGAAGGTGATATATAGAGGGGTTACAGTTACATGAGTCAGGTAATGAGTACATTTCTTTTTGAACAGTGTAATTCCATTCCTCATTTTCTCCCCTTTTTTTCCTCCCTTCCCCCTGCCCTCCCAAGATGTATAGTTCATTTTCAACATAGTGTTTAGTGAGTATCAATGCTGAACTAGTTCACCCTGTCTCACTGTTTTTGTGATTCCCCTTCCCAATTAGATAAACTTAAATATAAGTCAAAGGGTATCTAATTTAAAAAATAGAAAAGGGAAGGAGGTGAAGGAGAAGGAGAAGAAGGAGAAGGAGAGAAGGAGAAGAGACGAGAAAGAGAAGAAGAGAGGAGAAGGAGGAGGAAAAGGAGGGGGAGGAGGAGGAGGAGGAGGAGGAGGAGGAGGAGGAGGAGGAGGAGGAGGAGGAGGAGGAGGAGGAGGAGGAGGAGGAGGAGGAGGAGGAGAGGAAGGCGGAGGAGGAAGAGATAACCACAAACAGTACAATTTTAAAAACCTCTTGCTTATATTTTTTGGAGTTCTTTTGATAAGTATCATTTTATATGAATACATACACATAGGAATTGAGACCTTGTGATCTTCTCCTAAGAATATTCTCTTTTTGTCTCACTGTGAATATTTAGAGTTCTGTTTAATTCATCATGCCAAGTGTAATTTTTTGAATTTTTCTCTTCATTGGGTCTACGTGACATTCTATCACCCCAGTTAGAATGGCCATCATCAATAAAACTAACAACACAAGTGGTATTTTTCTTTCTTACTTTATCAGGTACCAAGTGATTTTTTAAATTGTTTTGTATGTTCCTCTCCCACGGTATAACCCCTGTTTTCACTCTATTTGATGTCGGTATAATTTGGGGAGGGGAAGGGAAAAAACAAAATGTTTAAATAGGGATACAGGTTGACTTATTGTAACAATGAAATGTACAAGACACTATGTTGAAAACAAACTTTACAATTTGAGGGGGGAGGGTGTAGTTGTGGAGATGGGAGGGAAGGATGGCAGGGGAAAAAAAAAGAGGAGGCAACAATGCTTGATAAACCCAGATGCCCCTCAGTAGATGAATGGATCAAGAAAATGTGGTATATATACACAATGGAATTCTATGCCTCCATCAGAAAGAATGACATTGCCCCATTTGTTAGGAAATGGAAAGACTTGGAAAAAATTATATTAAGTGAAGTAAACCAGGCCCAAAAAATCATAGGTCCCATGGTTTCCCTTATTTGCAATAACAAATATATGTCTGAGACAAGCAGATAAGGGCAGATAAGGACACAAGAGGTTTTTTCTTTCTTGCTATTGTTTCTAACGCAGTTATAAGGTGATTTTTTTTTTGTTTCTTTGTATGTCCCTCCCCCACGGTATAACCCCTGTTTTCATTGTATTTGATGTTGATGTAATTTGGGGAGGGGAGGGAAAGGGAAAACACAAATTGTCAAATAGGGATACAGGTGGACCCATTGCAACAATGAGATATACAAGATGCTATGTCGAAAAACCAACTTTACAATTTTGGCGCTGGGGGGGCAGAGGATCGGGTGAGAGGAGTGGGGGGAGGATGGGAAGGGATGGGAAGGGAAACAAAGAGGAGGCAACAATGTTTGATAAGAAATGTACTCGTTATCTCGCCCATGTAATTGTAACCCCCTCTGTATGGTATTTTCACGATAAAAAAAATTTTTTAAATGTACTCATTACCTTGCTCATGTAACTGGGATCCCTCTGTACAGTATTTTCACAATAAAAAAACTCATTAAAACAAACAAACAATAACAACTAACAATACCAGATGCTGGTGGGAATGTGGCCCAAAGGGAGAGCTACTAAACTGTTGGTGGGAATGTAAACTTGTTCAACCACTCCGGAAAGCAGTGTGGAAGTTCCTCAAAAGACTAAACATAGAACTCCCCTAAGACCAACCAATCACACTCCTGGGCATTTATCCAAATGACCACAAATCAGGCCAGCACAACAATGTTCATTGCAGAACTATTAGCCATAACCAAGATATGGAATCAAACCAGATGCCTCTCAATGGAAGAAGGGATCAAGAAAATGTGGTGTATATACACAATGGAATTCTATGCTTCCATTAGAAAGAATGGCATTGCCCCATTTGTTAGGAAATGGAAAGACTTGGAAAAAAATACGTTAAGTGACATAAGCCAGACCCAAAGAAACATAGGTTGCATGGTTCCCCTAACTTGTAATAATTAAAATTTCCTTTTTTATGTATGATTTATTTCTAAACACATGTTCCAACAAGTTAGAAAGTGGATCTGAGGAGGGATTTAAGGGCAACCTTCTTGTTCAGCAGAAGATAAAATCTAGAAAGTCAGTCATTAATGTCAATTTGTGACAGTTCAGATTGTCAAAGGTATTTGATTAACTTTAGTCATTGTGAGAACTGTAAAGCTGATTGAAGAGCTTCAGTGCAAATTGATTACAACAGTGTTATTAAAAACATGAGAGCAAATATTTGAACAAATAAGTGTGTGAATGTATCTATTATGAGCAATTTAATCTTCTGGTAACATTATGTTATATATAGTGATAACAGTAGCAGCAGCAATAACAAAAAAAGATCAGATGTTGAGCATTTTCTTGCTTTAAGTAATAGATTCTGGCTATAAATAGTCCAGAGGGGCTTAAACCCAAGGCCTCAACTGTGACCCTAAGTTTTTGAGCTCAAGGCAACTATTCTACCACTTACAACACAGGTCTACTTCCAGGTTTTACGTGGTTAGTTGGAGATATGTGTCTCAAAGACGTTCCTACCTGGGCTGGCTTCAAACCATGATCCTCAGATCTCAGCCTCCTAAGTAGCTAGAATTACAGGTGTGAGCTACCAGCACCCGGCCTCTGAGCTGTTTTGTAGCTTTCTGACACTGCAACTCTACATGTATTGCCAAATTACACTAAATGGTTGCTTTTGCTCCACTTATCATAGTCATATCTTATGAAAAATTAATAAAAGATGGAATAAGAGTGTAAATCTCACTTCCTTGAAGAAATGTCCTGGCTATTAATTCTCATTGGTCTCATTTGATTGTATAGTAGGACCCTCATCTTTGGGTTAGGTAATCAGATAAAATTTGCAGTTTCTATTATGAGGAAGAAGAGGATAATTGCTATTTAGAATAGGAGCCTCTTTAACTTCAGAAAACAAAACAGATTCTCTACCTTCTTATGAAATAAAATTACTAAAAATTCCAATTAAATAATTAAAATGAAAACAATTGTTATTTACCATAGCAAAAACAAGTTTATTAAATTTTTACAGTTAAAATGGATTTTTGCTAACATTTTTAAATGTAAGTAAAACAATATTTCTACATTAGCAGAGAACCTTCAAAACTTAGGAAAACTGTATAATATTTCATTAGATAGTAAAATATTTTATTAATAGGAGGAAAAGAAAAGGGAACTGATTAATTTTTATGGGAAAAGTTAACTATAATAGAAATAATTTCATACCACTCCTAAATCAGCATTAATGCTCTCAGTTAGGAGTTATACTGTCATTTTTGAGAACCACTGATTTGAACTTACTATTTCTGGAAATGGTTTCTTTTTAGTAATTACTAACAGTTTATGAAAAGATCTGCAATTTTATTTTTCCAAGTGTTCAAGTAATCTTAACTCATCAAAATGCTAAGAATCTTTTCTATCAAAGTCATCTAAGACTTACTCATGTAAATGGTAAATGTCCTGCCTTCTTCCCTCTCCCCCCAATATAGCCCCCAGCCCCTGGCAGCTGGAAATTCTTAATGCTGATCTGCAGCCTCAGACCCACGGTAAGCGGTAAGCAATGGGACTCATTTAGCTGCTACGCTGGAATCATTGCTATTTGTCTAGCTGTAAATTCCTTTCTTTTTTTTCTGATTACCTTTAGTTTTTTTAAAATAGTTTTTTTATTGTGAGAATACTGTACAGAGGGGTTACAGTTACATGACCAAGGTAATGAGTACATTTCTTATTAGATATTGCTACCTCCTACTTTGTTTTTCCCCTACCATCCCTTCCCTCCCATCTCCACAACTACACTCCCCTTCCCCTCCACCTCCTCCACATTGTAAAGTTCGTTTTTCAACTTAGCATCTTCTACATCTCATTGTTGCAATAGGTCGACCTGTATCCCTGTTTAAACAATTTGTTTTTTTCCTCCTCTTCCCCAGATTATACCAACATCAAATAAAGTGAAAACAGGGATTATACCATGGGGGAGGGACAGACAAAGCAACAAAAAATCACATGGTACCTTATAAATACGTTAGAAGCAATAGCAGGAGAGAAAAAACCACTTGTGTCTTTATCTTGAGGTTCATTTCGTTTAACATCATCTTATCTGATCTTTTCTGCTTGTCTCAGACATATACTAGTCATTGCAAATAAGGGAAACCATGGGACCTATGTTTTTTTCGGACTGGCTTCACTTATATAATTTTTTCCAAGTCTTCCCATTTCCTAACAAATGGGGCAATGTCATTCTTTCTGATGGAGGCATAGAATTCCATTGTGTATATATACCACATTTTCTTGATCCATTCATCTGCTGAGGGGCATCTGGGTTGGTTCCATATCTTAGCTATGTTAAATAATGCTCTAATAAACATAGTCGTGATGGTAGCTTTAGTCTGACATAGCAACCAGGTTTTAGTAGCAGAGGCCTGGTGTCTGATTTGAAGTTTGTTTTGTTTTGTGGGTTTTTTTTTTCATATAAAAAACTCTTCAGTCAGCACTCCACCATGTGCTAGAGAATTTCTGTCAACATTGTTGATAAACTTCATATTAATATTAACCCGAAACCTTACCAAAAATGTTGTTTGTTTGGACATTTGTTCATTCATTTAATACACCAACATTGAAAGAAAGATACTACTCTGGCTCCATCCAGGCACTGGTAATACAAAGATCACGTCGGTGTGGGGGGGAGGGGAGGGGGGGGGGAGGAGGGGAAGGGGAAGGGGGGAGGAAGGAGAAGGATTGGGATTGGGGGGAGGGGGGAGGCTGGGAAGGGATGTGAAGGGTAAACAAAGGAGGAGGCTGCAATGCTTGGTAAGAAATGTACGCATTATCCTGCCCATTTAATTGTAACTCCTCTGTACAGTATGTTCACAAATAAAATTAAATTAAATAAAAAAAAAGGCACAGTTGCTAGCTCTTTAATGGGAGAGAGTGCTTGTTATGAGAGTCCTGAGGAAGAGTTAGATATGTTTTAACATAGATTTCTATGTGTTGTTTTTAATTTCGACTCTGTGGTCTCATGGAATAAATTCTATTCCAATTTTGACACATCTACCCTCCAACCTGGAATATTCTGAAGAAGTTAAGATTCAGTAGATATCCCCAACTTCCACAATACACTGTGTCCTACAAGTAACTTTTATTAAGTCTCTGCGACATACAGTTTTCTTCTCCAAGTGTTTAAAGCCTTGTTCTTTCATTTTTAAATTAAATTAAATTAATTAAAGAGCTGTGTACAGGGGTTTCAATTCCACATATCCATTTACATGAACAAGGCATTTTGACCCTTACTTTAATTTGTAAATTATTTTGTTTCTTCACTCTATTATAGGATAACTCTCAGTTCACAAAAATCCCCCTTAAAATTCAATTTGTTGAAAGAATGTGTAAAAGAAAACTTCTTGGTCTATCATACCCATACTTCACAATATCAATTATTGTATTTAGAGTAGCAATCCCCTACTCCCTCTGAAAAGAAATATTGCTACATTTGAATCTAAAGAACATTTCAGATCATTTTTGTTCTGGTTATGGTTTTGCATTCTGGCAACTCCAATTTTGGTGCTATCCTTTAGTATTCTATCTCTGAGGCATTCAATTTAATAATCAGTGTTTGTATACAATTCCTATAAGAATTGGAGAAAATGACTTCAATATTTGGAGCCTTATTTCTTTTATTTTAGAACAATAAAAACAATGTATGTAGTTAGGGCTTGTGAAAGTGAAAACAGCTAGTGTACAGAACAAATATTTTTGTGTCACAGAGTAAGAAGTTGACATCTAAGACCAGAATAAATAGTCTTTTCAGTCATGAGCAACTCACATATAGCTTAGAAATTATTCACCCAAAATAGGTACTAGATGGGCAGAGTTGTACATATTTGTGACAAAATCTTTCTATAAAGAAAAAAAGAGACTAATCTAATGTAATCAGTATAGCTCTGATATTCAGCGCAATTCATGAAGCAATCACAGTACGTGTTAGTGTTTTATGGTAGGTGTTGGTGACTCATAGGTAAATTCAGTATCTTAAAGTCAAGAAGCCCAAGGTGTAATGAAGACACTGACATACATAAATGTGAAATGGATCTGTGATCACACAACCAGATCTCAGAAGAGTAATATTCCTGCCAGAACAGCACATTTTCATGAATCCCAGGTCTAGGACTTCTCACAGAATTTTCATAGAATTTTCATGCATTCATTAAATGTGCTATGAAGAGATACAGGTTCTACAATAAAATTTCCAGGCCAAAAAAAATCAAAGTTTTTAACAATAATCACACAGAACTTTTTGCCCATGAATTCTTTCAGATGTGTAGATTTTTATACTTTAACTAGCTCTTGAACTTTAAAGAATATTTAAAAAAAAATTAAAAACACAGCCCAGAAGCTATCACTAGAAAGTTTATGATATTTTATGCATTTATGTAATATCATGCCAATTTTTAAAGACACAGAGTTGAAAAAATATCATTTAAAGTATTAATTCAAATATTATAAATAACTATCATTGGGTGTTGAGACCACAAGAGATTTTTTGTTATTATCCTTTGACTTTTAATACTTTAAAATATTTGTCACAGACTATATATATTAGAAGCAAATTATGTTGAATTGTAAGCTGGTTAGTGATGAAGACTGAGGAATACTACCAATGACAGATCAAGAAATAGCACAAGGAAGCTCGATATTTGAGGGACGTAAGGGAAAATGAGTGACCGATAGTAAAATATAGTACAATGATTATAAATCACCTATTTCTCTTTATTTTTGGGTGAGACAAACCTCCATATTAGTGATTGACAAAAACCACTGGTCAATAGCATAAATAAAGCATAACAACATTGGCAGGTATATTCAGAACATAGGAAAACATGGACATGAATTATATGGTAACACTAAAAAAATCTGTAAGATTGCTCTCAAGCACAATTAATGTTTTATGATAGAAAAAGTAGAGTCAAAGAGAGAGATTTATAAAGTATTGGATTTGTAAATAAAGTATTAGAAGATCTTTGCTTTTACTTGAGCATACTTATAGAGATAAACCAAATTAATCTCTTTGTTCCCACTATTACATTAAATCCTTTTCTCTGAAATTAATAGTTTGATCATGATACATAGATAATCAGTAGATATTTGGCAAGACTTTACAGCTTTAATCTGATTTCATCCTCTTCCCCAAATATCAAATCAATATTTTAATTATGTAAATTTCACATTTCTTTTTCAATTCAGCCATTTGCTTACATGTTCTGTTATACTTTCCTTACTGTTTGCTCAACGGGTTCATTTTCTATGCCTTATTTTTCTGTATATCATCTAAGATCATTATTTTAGATCATTATTTAAATATTTACATTTTTCAAATATTTACATTATTTAAATATGTGCATTATTTAGAATATTGATGGTATAAAAATACAGTAAGTATAATATTCCCTATAGTTGTGAAGCCAATCAGCACTTATTAATTAATAAAACATTTTGCACATTGTGAAACTAAGGTTGTTGGAACCTGTTATTCCATAGTTTTGTCTCTGGGTTTAAATTCTCACTTGCATAGGAAGGAAATTACTATATATTTATGACAAAATGATGCTATTTAAAATTTTGGCCAAAAAGTTGTAGAGAGAAATTTACACCATATCTCTACCTTGCTCATACCATGCTACTCTTTATTTTAAAAGTAGAAACTAAAGCCAGAAAAAAGGTACATGTTGATTTGGTTTGACTGTAGATCTGAACTATAGGGATATGGAGGTAAGTATCAAGGAGCTAGGGATCAGGGACTTTGAGGATAATCATTTCACTCTAAGCTGGAAAAGGACTTAAAAATTAATTTCTATTATCTTTAAGTAGTATTAAGGAGTGAGCATCAACAAAGCAGTTTATGAATACAGTGTATCTTAATCAGTGTCAGCCCTTTCAACCTTCTCACCTCTCCCAACCTACCCCTTCTCTCACTTTTATCAAGTGTTTAGGATATATATGGCATGTTTTGGCATTTCACAAAGCAGTTTATGTATATAATGCATCTTGATCTGTGTTATCCTTCCAAAAGCTTTGTTTCCCTTTGACCCACCACTGCCTTTATTTTTTTATTATATATTTTTTATTGTAAAGATACTGTACAGAGGGGTTACAGTTACATGAGTAAGGTAAGGAGTGTATTTCCTCTTGAACATTGTTAGCCCCTCCTTTGTTTGTCCCTTACTATTTCACCTCCCCAACTTCTCTCTCCTCCCCCCTGAATCTGTAAAGTTCGTTTTCAACATGGTATCTTGTATGTCTCATTGTTACAATGGGCCAACCTGTATCCATATTTCAGCATTTCCTTTCCACTCTCCATATTAAAAAAATGTATATACAAGATTCAGGGCACTGGAATCAAATACAGAGAAAACAGGGGTTATACCATGGGGGAAGAACATACAAAAGAAACAAAAAAAAAATCACATAATACGTTAAAAACAACAGGAACAAAAATAAAGCCTCTTGTGTTCCTATCTTGGGGTTCATTTCTCTTAGCATTATCTTATATGGTCATATGTACATAGCTTTTGACTTTTCTGCTTGTCTGGTAAGATTATCCTAGATGTGTACCAGTTATTGCAAATAAGGGAAAGCATGGGACCTATGTTTCTTTGGGCCTGGCTTACTTCACTTAATACAATTTTTTCCAAGTCTTTCCATTTCCTAAAAAATGGGGTGGTGTCATTCTTTCTGATGAAGGCATATAATTCATATGTGTGTGTGTGTGTGTGTGCGCTCACGTGCACATGTGTATACATATATATATATGTATATAAATATATACATATATATATATCACATTTTCTTGATCCATTCATCTACTGAGGGGCATTTGGGTTAGTTTCATATCTTAGCTATGTTGAATAATGCTGCAATAAATATATATGTGTGTGTATATATATTCTGCATTGTAGCTGTATTTATGCACATTTTTGTGCTGGTAGCTTTAGTATGTTTGTGATCATTTAAGTAAATGCCAAAAAGTAGAATTGCTGGGTCATAGGGGAGGCCAAACCTGAGGAGCAATGGAATGGGACTGAAAACCCAGAAATGAACCCACAGACACCAAATCTTCAATAAAGGAGTCAAAAAAATAGAATGGAAGAATGACAGCCTCTTTAGTAAATGGTGCTGGAAAAATTGGTTAAACACCTGTAGAAAACTAAAGCTAGATCCTTATATATCATCCTGCACCAGAATCAACTCCAAATGGATCAAAGACCACCAAGTAAAAGCAGATACCCTGAAAACACAGGAGAAATTCTGGGGCTCCTTGGCACAGGCTGAAATTTTCTTAATAAAGACATAGAAACACAACAAATCGAAGAAAGGTTGGACTAATGGGATTGCATGAAACTGCAGAGCTTCTGCAAGGCAAAGGACATAGCTAGCAAGATCAATAGAAAGCCTACAGATTGGGAGAAGATCTTCATTAGCCATACAACGGACAAGTGTCTCATATCTAAAATATACTCAGAACTCAAAAAATTAAATCCCCAACAACAAGTCCTCAAAGAAACAACTGCCCGATAAATAAGTGGGCTAAAGACTTAGAGTCTTCTCTGAAGAGGAAATAAGAATGACCAATAGACACATGAAGAAATGCTCAACTTCTCTAGCCATAAAAGAAATACAAATCAAGACAACATTGAGATACCACCTCACCCCAGTCAGAATGGCTATAATCAAGAAATCTAATAACAACAGATTCTGGAGGGGATGTGGCCAAAAGGGAACTGTACTACATTGTTGGTGGGAGTGTAAACTTGCTCAACCATTTTGGAAAGCAGTATGGAGGTTCCTAAAAAGACTAATTTTCTTAATGTCATTGTATATTAGTCTACTCCTCTGCCTTTGGCCTCAACCTCCTTTTCGCAAAAAGGACTCATTGCAATCCTGATATGCATGGCCAGTGATCACAAAATGTCAATCCCCTTCCTATCCTCAGTCTTTTCTCATGACTACAAAATGAAGGGGTTTTTTTTCCGTGCAAATGAATTCTGTAGTTAGCCCTCTGCACACTCAAAATAAGGGGTGAGATGCATAAAACCATCTAATCTTTCAGAACTTAAGCTGTAGCAAAATTCTTTCTGCTTAAAACTTGTTGACTAGTAGTGTTCTTTTAACAATGTCATAGTTGATCCATCAAAATAATGTTACACCAAATCTGATTTTATATTTGTTTACTTCCTAGAATAGGAAACTCTCCAGTTGCTTAGTGAAGTGCTAAATGCTTTATATTGACAGTCTACCACTGTTCAGCAATCTATTTTTGCTGGCTGCCAAAATGAAAGTCATGGTTGGATCTTCTTTGTTGCTCTCAATATTTTAAATTACAAATGATTTTGATTTTAATCATTTTTGCTCCTTCACTCACAAAGTCGGATTCCATACAAGCCAGCTCTCAGATTCTGTATAGAATATATTCTATCAGGCTGAGCATTTCCACAACTCTTTGTACCTTCAAAATACCTTGTAAATATTAGCCAGTCAATCTTTACACAAAAACGAAAATGGAAAACAAATGTTGATATACTGAATGATACATTTGAAACAGATCCAAAGAAAAGTTTGCTATAGATTAAATTTGAAGGTTAGATACTTATTTAGCTATTTACTTTTAAACTAATGTATTATATTATAGGAAAATATTTTCAGTCTTTCACTTTCCATTTTAACTGGATTTCAAGTTTAGATATCACTTGAATCAGAGAAGTATCAGTATTACTAGTTTGATCAATAAAATATAGTCTCATGAGGATGTCCTATCTATAGTTAAAGTTTCTTTGAGAAACATTAGAAACTACACGAATGAAGTTCATAGAATCTCTGAGACTTAGAGAACTGACAAGATATTAAAGTTAATGAATCTCCTTCCTGACATATAAGTAACAACAAATTTAGTCTGTATAGATGTAGGTAAGTGTAACTTGATCCAAAATATGAAAAAATCCTCAAGTTTACATTAAAGATACATTGTTTAGCAGAGATCAAACTAATATGTTATTGAAAAGATTGCTATGAATTTTGTTTCTGGTTTTCTAAGTAAAATACAGCTATTGTTATTTTTGTTTTTCTCCCATTTTCTCATTTGAAAGTTCATTTTAATGTATATGGGTAAAGGGAAAGTTTATATAATCTTCTTGGAAAATGATACAACCTGACCATACAAGAAACACCATGACAAGTCTCAAATATTATCAATACAATATATTTTAATAGAAGATATCAAACAGAACAATGTTTAAATGATTTGCTATATAGAGAGACAGGTTTACAATTATTATTATGCTTAAAACAAATACAATTAAAAGCTATATGCACACTTTGAGATTTCAATTATGAAAAACTTCTATTAAATGGGAATCTGGTAGCTAAATTCTTTGAGGATCTTCATCAGAAAATGTCAATGCAGAAACTGAAACCTGAGATAAATTACTGAGAATTACAACATAAAGCTGCCAGAAAAATCCCATAATTTTAGCCTCTTTATTTTCTGCATAATCATCACAATATTTTCTTGTGATAACCAAAGGAAAATATTATATGCATCCATCAAACTTTATTGGCATATTTAAGACAATATTCAAAAACAAAGAGAAAAACCTCTTAAAATATACTAATGTTATAGAATTTTTACATTGACTTATATGTCTTATTGATACTTTCTAAATGATTAGCCATGATACTTAATTATGCTCATATAATATTTGAATACATTATTTGATTTTAAAGTTCGATTCTTGGATCATGCACATATTCAGAAGTACGATGTTACTACTAGAAAAATATATTTAATAAAGTTTTGGAATTAAAGTGTAAAAGATTATAATCACATTTTAGAAACTGTTATGTTGGGAATTTATTATAGAAAATCTAATAGCAAACTTTCAAATTTAACTACTCATACACATACTTTAATGGTTAAATCTATTTTCACAAATTTTGTGTTTAACATTATTTTAATCTTTCTCAACAGAAAGACATCCCTTACCAGCTACTCTAGAAAGAGCTTATCAGATCTATAAACACATTTGTAAGTAAAATGAAACAACTGAATATTTAAGATGTGGATTCCACAACACTAAAAAGGACTTTTCTACGACTTCAGACTTCTGAGTTGATTTTCTTATTAAGTAGAAAACATTCTTAGAAAGAGCAACACTTTGAGCTATGGAACCCAGGTTGACATTACTGACTTGACAAATGCTGCCTGGTATCAGCCTAGTAATCGCCTAAGGTACAAATGAATTTGATCACTAATGAAGGCTGCTCACTTAAAGTTTGGCCATATGTTATAAAACCAGTTGCAGTCATCTTACAATTTCTGTTTTATAGCTCCCAGATATACCTTGATGGAAGACAGTCATTGACATAATAAAATCTGAAACAGCCAGAAAATATTATAGGCCAAAATGTAGCCTATTTTAACAACCCACTGTCAGGAAATTTTTCCTCACATCAAATCTAAAGCCTTCCATCGACAGCTAAGTATATTTAAGGCTATTTTCATTTGTTCCAGGGCTTGGTTCATTTCCTCTTTTTCTTATGGTTAGGATGTTATATTTTCAAAGTGCTTTTCAACCACATTTACTAGTCTTTCTACACAAATAGGCCTGCATTCCAGTATTTTTTCCAAAATTTAACATAGCCTCATATGGAAGCACAGAGATATTGAGAAGAATTTTCAAGCTTACATGGAAAATTAAAAATCCAGCAGGGAATGGATTCCATTGCACCTAAGTTTCCAAACTGCTATGTAGCCAAAAGGGCTGCAGAGATTGGCATGGCTCACTTAATTAAGAAAGAAAAAGAAACAAATTAGAATATAAAATCATGAAAAATACAAAATATCTTATTCAAATGACAGGTTATTTTTTCCACGGATAAAAATAGATTATGACATATTTGCCATAGACCAATCTACAGACTTATAGATTTATCAATTTATTAATTAATTTATTTATGCTTATCTGCTAACTTTCTCACCCTGAAGTAGATCAGGGTCAGTATCCAACAGCCAACATGTGGTATCTTCTATTGCCTAGTTTGTGGGGTTCATAACTATGGAATTATTCAGCGGTATAGCTGAATTCCTCTGGTTAATGTCTCCTTTGCAGCTCTATTCTTCCCAAACAGTCTTTAAAGATGATTTTATAAAAGAAGGAAAATATAACAGAATTTGCATTTGAGATTTGAATATTAGAGCACAAAATTAGACAATAAAGAACTGTTGAACTCTATCTATATAGTAATCTGAAAGGGAAATTCCATGGTTATGGGGTTGGATGGATGAACAGGTAATAACCTCAATGACTCCACTGAAGGAAGTTTCAATCCTTAAGAAATATAATTGGAGACTTCAGAATTCTAAAAGCACATCAGTCAAGAGTATCCTTTGAATGCTTTTGGCATATTAATATCTGAGATATGCGATAAGGGAATATTAAGAAAATGTCCTGTTTAGGATCAATAATATAATTATGTCTGGAGTATCAAGGAGTTTCATAAAAGAAGTGGTATTTGAACCTTAGCTCTGAGAGATGATCCAGATTGAAGAATTTAGAGAAAAGTTTAAAAGAGAAAAAGTTTAAAAGAAAAAAAGGGGGATCAGTACATACAGTGACACTAAGACTAAAAAAGAAGGCATGAGATACTAAAGGAATGGGAAAAGCCAAAATGACAGGGAAGACAGATGACAGGGGTAGACAGAGCAAGACTGACCTTTTATGTAATGAAGGACATTTTTCACACTTTATTCTAAAGCCACAATAAGTCTGAATGTGATTCAAAGTGAGGTAATGAGGTTGTATTTATACTTTCAATAGACCACTCAGCCTTCTAAACATATTCGCCTACTTTCTTTTCTGTTGGTATATATTGATTTTAGGCCCGATTACAGGCTGGCTTTAACCTTTATGCATATCTTAACTTTTAGTACACATTCATCTTTTCTCTTAAGGAAGATGTGACTGTGGGGAGAGTCAAATAATTTAAATGATGTAAAGTTCCTTGATTTTCCAGAAGTTCCTGTAAATTTAGCCTCCAACTGAAATAAACCAACTGGTACTCTGGTGAAACTCAAAATTATGCTTTCATCAGCTGTGCTGAATGAAAAGAAATTAGACATGGAAGTAACAGGCAGCCCACTTAAAATGGCATCTTTTATAGAAACATCATTATATGGGACAATTAAAAGAAAGAAATTTGTTTGAATATGCTTTTTAAAACATAGTGCAACAAAAACAACTCTAGCAAAAGTAAAAGAAAAACTATCCCAAACCAATTGACATTCTACAACAAACTCTCAAGCACAGGCTAATATGCAATAGATTTCCAAAAATAATAGTATTTTAAATACTTGTCAAAATATATTCATAATTTTGTATCATGTCATTTATTTATTTTATTTATTAATTTATTGTCAGTCCTGCGGCTTGAATTCTGGGTCTGGGCACTGTCCTGAGTCTCTCTCAGCTCAATGCTAGTTCTCTACCACTTGAGCTACAGTGCCATTTCTAGCTTTTTCTGAGTGATTTACTGGAGTTAAGAATCTCACAGACTTTCCTGACCAGGAAAATCTGGCTGGCTTCAAACTGTGATCCTTAGATCTCAGTCTTCTGAATACCCAGGATTATAGGCATATGCGACCAATGCCGGGCCAGATACCTAATATTTAATACTCAACTATGAGTAACTTGTAACTCCTTTGGCCTAAGGCAGCTTTTTTAAAAATTTTTGTTTTTGCTTTTATTGAAACCTCTGAAATTAAAGTATGTAGCACTATGTCAAGGCCTTAGTTTCACTTTATATACTAACAGGGCTTAATAAAATATCCCTGCTCAAGAAAAAAAAATTGAAGGATAAAATATGAAATTTACAATTCCATGTGACATATTGATTCAATTTTATAATTCATATATTACCCAGAAATAAAGTAATGTGATAATAAAATCTTAAAGACTTCAGAATTGGTCTCTTATATTTAGATTAAAATGGATTTATTGCTTAAGTAATTTCTTATTTTGATCAAGAGTAGCCATTGATCAGATAAATCTGAACAATATTGTGGTCCAGATAAATTTTAGACTTATAGAATATACCATAATTTTCAACAAACAGTAATTCTAATTATAGAGGCATTTAAAATTGATGTCAATAGATCTTGGTGTTAAAGATGTCATTTTAATCAATATTATAAGTAATATAGTTTTAATAGGACCTACTGCTATTGCTATGAATTTGAAGTAAAAGACTATACTTTCAAAACTTAGAATTGCATAGAAGTAAAAAGCTTTATAAATAACATCTGAAAATGCAACTGAACAAAAAAATGCACCTGTAATTTTCTATATAATAACTCAATTTTCAGCCCACACTCGTCCTATCATAGAACTTGATTGTAGTCAGTGCACTGCCATCTCTGCCTGCTCCCTTTCATTACCTCTGGGAGATATTCATAGATGAGAAGATCAAAGTGTCCAAGTGTGAAGGAAGGTACAGGTTGCCTACATCCTAAATATGTCCCAGCCTACACTGAAGAGTCCGCTCATTTCCAGCCTTCAATCTTAGTTTATGCAAATTATGCATCATTTATCTTTCCAAAGCACTACTCAAGAGCAGATTTTCCCTTTATATTTGGACACTTCTTTAGACGGCAGGTGAATAGTCTCCTCTAAAACCCAGCTAAATTTTTCCCTATGAATTGTGAATATCTTTGCTTCTTCCCATGTTGCTCCATGCATCCAGAAACTGGCAAGCATTTTTTTAATTGTGAAAATGCCAGAGGGGTTATAGTTACATGAGCAAGGTAATGAGTACATTTCTTATCAAGCATTGTTGCTTCCTCCTTTGTTTACCCTTCCCATCCCTTTCCATCACTCCCCCCACAACCCCACAACCCCCGTCCCCAGCCAAAGTTGTAAAGTTCGTTTTTCGACATAAAGTCTTGTCCATCTCATTGTTGCAATGGGTCCACCTGTATCCCTATTTAAACAATTTGTTTTTTCCCTTCCCCTCCACAATTTATACCAACATCAAATACAGTGAAAACAGGGATTATACCTGGCAAGCATTTCTAATCTTTGCTCTAGTAAGAGCAGGTTTCTTGCTCTCATATTTGCCACCTTATGTGAGCATTTCCATGAACATAAGGGTAAAAACATATTCTAGGAGGTTTATGCATCTGCTCTACCTGGGTGCCCTGGAACACTTTCCCTAGGTTCTGGCTTTGAAGTGAGCCATTAATTTCCCTTTATTTTTCCAAAATTTTCCAGTTTTAATTATATTTCTCTTGATATCTCTCTACTACCTGTTAGAGAATCTTGCCCAATTTCAAGGAAAGGAAGCCCTATTCCTTCAATCAGGAAGACCCTTAATCTTATAAAACTGTATGATAAGCCAGGCTCCAGTGGTTCATGCTTATAATCCTAGCTACTCAGGAGGCTGAAATATGAGGACTGCAATTCAAAGCGAGTCTGGGCAGGAAAGTCCTTGACACTCTTAACTCCAATTAATCACCAGAGAATCGGAAGTGGCCCTGTGGCTCCTGTGGTGCAATGCTAGCCTTGAGCTAAAGAGCTGAGGGACAGTGCCCAGGCCCAAAACTCAAGCCCCACAACGGACAAAAAAAAATTCTATTATATAATTAACCTACTAGTTACTACATTGTCAATTGTCTAATTGTCTTAGATTAGTTTACACACTAGGAAACAAAAATGTATTGCATACCCAAATTGATTAGTTCCTTTATGGTCTCTACTTTGAAGTTTTATGGGACCATTATTCTTATTTGCATTGGGCAGCAAGACATGTTTTGGGATATATTAGGCTACACTAAATAAAATTTTCTTCAATTAGCCTTTAAATATCCAGGAAACACATCAAAAAGCTTCAGTAAAAGAATGTTGAATGAGAGGATTTTTACTCATTTTAAAATCTGATATAAATATTACAATATTTTAATCAAAGGAAGACACCTACAAGAAAAGATCATTGTCAGTTTTAAAAGAAAGTAAATTTTGGAGTGGTCCAAACCACTATAACGGAATGTTTATAAAATTGTATTTTTTCTTTGAATTCTGTGTGAAACAGAAATTAGCAGTCATTTTATTTATATACTGTTGCTCTCCCAACTTTGTCATAAAATATGTGGATCTAGCCATTATTTGTGTCATGCTTCCATTGTACTGACATTGTCATCTGTGCAGTGGTCACATTCAGTGGTGTACCATTTATGCCTTAAGGGCAGAGAGACATGAATAAAGCTCATACCCTTGAGTTTTCACCAATGTCTAGAACACAGCATTTGACTTGAGGAATCATCATTTGCTATCTTATCCCATAACCTCTCATTATTATATTGACAAAAAAGGAGACTCAGACAGTTCGGGAGCTTTAATTGCAAACCTGCTTCTCCTTAAAAAAAAAAGTAAAACACAAAATCAAAACAAAAATACAAAAAAAGCAAGTCAGCATCAGTGGCTCACTACAATCCTAGTTACTTAGTCTGAGATATGAAGACCTAAATTACATAACAATGCAGCCATATTACATGAAAATGTACTTGTATTTAATCCTAACACTTTTTACTATGTTATCATTTTCATTAAGAAAAAAAATCAGGCTGATCACTAGTTGCTAACATGTGTAATCCTAGCAACTCAGGAGGATGAGATCTGAGGATCAGCATTGTCAAACTTGGCAGTAAAGTCCATGAAATTCTTATCACCAAAAAGCCAGAAGTAGAACTGTAGCTAAAGTTATAGTGTTACCCTTGAGCAAAAAAAAGCTCAGAAAAAGTGCTTAGACCCAGAGTTCAATCTCCAAACAAATACAGAGTAAAATTATTATTATTAATAATACTAATATAAAGTTCAAAGTCCAACTTTCTCTTTTATCTTTTTCTCAGGATCTAAGCCATCAGAATCTAACCCAAGCTGTTATTCTTGTGGAAGGCCAGCATCTCTATCTTCTTGAGGCTGAAACAAGGGATCTAGCCTTCATAATTACATTAGAACACTTGAATGAATATGGACCATTCTCCAAGTGTCAAATCAGAATATATTGATTCAATTCAAAAGCCTATAAAAACATAGACAATATTTCAGAAACCATAGAATTATTCAGAAATGACATTTATTTCTAAATAAGATAATTGAAACATGCTTTGTGATCAGTTTAAAGCAGCAATTTTAATTGTCTTTAAATTGTAATTCCATTTTTCTTTACTAAACATAGTAACTCTTTCTGTAGTAAAAGGATCCTATTTATCTTCCCTACTGTTTTCAGATTTTTTTAACCTCATATTACACACCAACCTATATAGACCCTTTTAAACAAATGTTTACATCAAGATGTTAAAAAGTTAGATTGCAATAAAAACACTGAAAATGTATTTTTAAGACAGTTGAAAATTCCAGATTGTCCTTACTTTACCTTTAAAATGTCAAAAACAGATTCACTAAATCATCTCATCTTTTCATTCCTTTTTCTTACCTATTGGAGAAAGAGAATGCTAAACTAAATGAGATACCTATTGAGTAGTTTGCTTTTGACATTGCGGGTCAATTTCTAACCAGACATTTAGTTATATCATTTAATGCTCTACATTTCCTGGAATGCTGCTGTGTTCACAATGAGCTTTAGGTCTGACAGTAATTTCATTTTCTGGTTCAATCATGTGATGCCTTCCTATAAGAATAAGTTCTATCACAAGAGCAAATTATTCAAATCTAATTTAACAGACTCAATAATTCTCCTCAGTTTTATCTTGAGCTTTTTGTGTATTCCATCCCCTACACCTAGTGGCTATATAACAATTCAATTACTAGAGTCCTTCATCCAGAAAGTGCAGTTGATTTCTGGTAATAGTCATTCTGTTTGATTTCTTTCTTTCCCCCCTCTCCTAGTTTAACACATGCCAGTTGGTGTTGACTGAGTTAAAATCTTGAAAGAAGCCTGGAACTCTGTCAGTATATAGGTTAAAAATTGGGATATAACAATAAAATACAAACTCGAAATGGAAAATAAGATTAGCAGTGACATTTCTTGTCATGAGGGCATTTTTTGCCTATGAACACAAAATAAAACAAGCTCAGTACAGCTGAAGAAAAGAGGAATGAGTGAGATGATACAAATTGAAAGATGAAAAGGTGAAGGGTGAGAGCTCAAAGTCAGCTGGCAGGGAAAAGCAGCTCCAAGAACCACACAAATTAAAAACCTCAATTAACTGATCAAGTGAGTAAGTAGTAGGTTTTGAAATAAAAGAGCCATCACATAGCAACTTCAAGGTATGTTAAAAGAGCAAGCTGATAAAAGTTTGTAAAAAGTCTTTGGAAATTATTAGGAATTAAAATGATGAGGAACCTGTAAGGAAAAAAGTTCTTATGTATTCTTTGGTGAATGAAAACCTCCTGCCAAGTAAGCCTACATGGACCTTAGTATTTCATTTTTTTTCTTGCAAAACAAAGTCTGTCTCCTGAATAGACTTGAGTTCGTCTACCCTCCATTTCATTAATATTTTATTTATATATAAAATAGGAAAGTCTATATGCACAACAAAGTCTATATGCGTAAAACACCTGAAATCAAAATTTCAAATAAGGAAGATAAGCAGATCTAATAGTGAATTCAACAAAAATTGCTAGTAAGTTGAGAAAGTCTAGGATATTTCAGAATGAAATTCCACAAACCTTTTAACTTCAATTGTAGTATGTAGCAATATTCCATTTATTAAAGATCAGCAGCTAAATCCAACTAAATTATGACAAAGAGTAAATTAAAGAATGTGATAAACATTTGGGAAAAATCTCTGTCATATTGGTTAAATTAATTAAATAATAAGTTTCTGGTAAAAAAATTTCCTATAAGCCTACTTAAATATTCCCTTCAGGTAACTACAAGTTCAGTAATTGAAAAATGTATTATATTTGGGGAATATGTGAAGGAAAATAAACTTATCAGTCCTGTATCAGATGTTTGTGCTCCAAAAAATAATCTCAATAGTCTTTCAAAGAAAGACTACTGTACATTTACATATGTTGTCAGAGAAAGTTAGTAGAGAGAGCTGGTAATTATTCAGCCCTTACTATGAGCAAAATTCCTTTATTACAATTACAAAAAAATACAAAACTAACAGGTTACACCAGTCTTCTTTATGCTTATTTTCAACGAGATAACATAAACTATATATATATATATAAAACATAAACTATATACATATATATATATAACTGTGGAGAAATGGTCAAAATATAATGGGAATGAGATTCTGAAGAGAAATAAACACTTATAAGGATAGTTTTCATTACCAGAAAGCAATGAACTAGAAATTAAATTAATACTGTATTAAATGCTATTGATCACATGTGATTTGACACTTGTCTAAACAAATAGTCACTTCCAATTTGGAAGAACTAAAGCAACATTTTTAATCTTAAAGTTAGTATGACATTGAACCATCAATTTTGACTTTAGCAGTTCATTAGCTAGAAATATTAGCGAGGACAGAGGTAGAGGCATAAATATATAATGAGTTAATTAAAGCACTATTAGTGGAAAAATATGAGAAGTTGTAAATAAAAGTATAAGTTATCTTTACTTTGAAAAAGTAATTTAATAGATTAAAGCACACCATCTGAAAAGAATTTTAATATACAGTTTTTGTAGTGTTGAAGATCAAGCCTATGATACATTACATGCTAGGCAAGAAGACTGTTATTGCTTCACCACAGTATAGTAAAATTTACTATATCATCAAGTTCATCAAGCTCAAAATCAAGTTCAAAACTTTATATATATTTTCTTTTTTAATTGATGCACATTAATTTTACAAAATTTTGTAACAAAATTCCTTGAAATCTGAAAATCTGTTTTCTATATTTAAACTGCATGTTCTTCATGACTTTTCTTTCCCATAATTATATTTATCCTAATCAGACTTTTAAAACAATGGTAAAATTCACAATAATATATAAGTACCACCTTGCCAATAGTATAACATTAATGTAGTGTTATGTCTAGATATGGATATTAGTTAATCTGAAATGATGGAAAGAAAATAGAAATAAATCCATCAGTTTTTTGTTTGTTTATTCAGTATAACTCACTGATTAGTTGTAATAGAATCTAGAAAATACTCAAAATCCGCCCACTGTGACAATAAGATGTACAAAACACTATGTTGAAGATGAAATTTAAACTTTGGCAAAGTACCAGGGTAAAAAATTCACCTCAGAAATCAGTGGCTTTTACTATATGCCAATAACGAGAAGAGTGCCACTGAACTTAGGAATCAACCCCTTTTGTAATAGCCCTACAAAAAATAAAAATACTTAGGAGTTAACTTAAAAAAAGAGGTGAAGGACCTCTATGATGAAAACTCTAAAAACCTGAAAAAGGAAATTAAAACAGAACTAAGAAAGTGGAAAAATCTCCTATGCTCCTGGATTGGGTAGATTAACACCATGAAAATAGCAATACTGCCAAAGGCCTTCTCCAAATTCAATGCGATACCTATCAATATCCCAACCTCATTCTTCAATGAAATAGAAGAAACAATCCAAAAATTAATATGGAACTATAAAAAACCCCGAATAGTAAAAACAATTCATAGCAGAAAGAACAGCGCTGGACGAATATCAATTCCAAATTTCAAACTCAACTACAAAGCCATAGTAATCAAAACAGCTTGGTAATGGCAAAAGAACAGACCTGAAGACCAATGGAATAGGACTGTAGACCCAGAAATGAACCCACAGACCTATAGCCACCTAATCTTTGACAAGAAAGCTAAAGAAATAGAATGGAAGAAAGACAGCCTTTTCAATAAATGGTGCTGACAAAATTGATTAAACACTTGTAGAAAACTAAAGCTAGATCCTTGTATATCATCCTGCACCAGAATCAACTCCAAATGGATCAGACCTCCAGGCAAAAGAAGACACCCTGAAAATATTACAGGAAGAAATAGTAGAAACTCTAGGGCTCCTTGGCACAGGCCGAAATTTTCTTAATAAAGAAACACAACAAATCAAAGAAAGGTTGGACAAATGGGATTGCATGAAACTGCAGAACTTCTGCAAGGCAAAGGACATAGCTAGCAAGATCAATAGAAAGCCCACGTACTGGAAGAAGATCTTCAATAGCCATACAATCGACAAGGGTCTCATATACTTAAAATATACTTAGAACTCAAAAAATTAAATCCCCAACAACAAATCCTCATAAATAAATGCCCGATAAATAAGTGGGCTAAAGACTTAAAGAGTTTTCTCTGAAGAGGAAATAAGAATGGCCAATAGACCCATGAAGAAATGCTCAACTTCTCTTTTCTTTTATAATAAAAAAGAAATGCAAATCAAAACAACATTGAGATACCACCTCACCCCATTCAGAATGGCTATAATCAAGAAATCTAATAACAACAGATTTTGGAGGGGATGTGCCAAAAGGGAACCTTACTACATTGTTGGTGGTATTGTAAACTTCTTTAACCACTTTGGAAAGCAGTATGGAGGTTCCTCAAAAGACTTCCCATAGAGATCTCCTATGACCCAGGAATCCCACTTTTGGGCATTTATCCAAGTGATCACAAACAAGGACATACCAAAGCTACCAGCACAACCATGTTTATCATAGCATTATTCACCATAGCTAAAATATGGAACTAACCCCAATGCCCCTCACTAAATGAAGGATCAAGAAAATGTGAGATATAGATAGATAGATAGATAGATAGATAGATAGATAGATAGATAGATAGATAGATAGATAGATAGATAGATAGATAGATAGATAATGGAATTTATGACTCCATCAGAAAGAATGGCATTGCCCCATTTGTTAGGAAATCTAAAGATTTGTACAAATATATATTAAGTGTAATAAGCCAGGCCCAAAGAAACATAGGTCCCATGGTTTCCCTTGTTTTCAATGTCTAGTACATTCCTATGACAAACAGAGAAGGTCAAAGATTATGTATATATGACCATATGAGATAATGTTGAGCAAAATATACCCAAAGACAGGGACACAAAGTGTTTTTTTTCTTTCTTGCTATTGTTTTTAATGTTCTTATAATGCACTATGTGATTCTTTAGTTTTTTTTGTAAGTTCTTCCCCCATGGTATAGCCCCTGTTTTCACTGTACTTTATTCTGGTGTTCTTGTATATTCATTTTTGTAATTTCTGGAAGAGAAGAGGTATAGTGGAATGCTTAAATGGGCATGCAGTTGACCTATTGTGACAATAAGATATACTGGACACTATGTTGAAAAGGACTTTACAATGTGGGGGGGGAGGAGACAGAGGAGGAAGGAGTTGGGTAAGGAAGTGATGGTGAGGGAAAATCAAAGGAGTAGGTAACAATGTTCGATAGGAAATGTACTCATTACCCTACTCATGTAACTGTAACCACTTTGTACAATATCTTTACAATAAAAAAGAAAAAAAAGAAAATGAACTTTATAACTTCAGAGGTGGGGGAAGGAGGAATCGAAGAGGTGTGAGGGAAGGGATGGTAGGGGAAAAACAAAGGAGGTGGTAACAATGCTCGATAGAAAATGTACTCATTACTCTACTCATGTAAGTGTAACCCATCTGTACAGTACTTTATAATAAAAATACAAAAAATCATTTTACTTAACAATCTACACTATAAACATATGGTAATTAAAGTGAAGTAAACAAAAAAAGTCTTTGTAAGCCTTTCAGATGTCAACATTAAACATTTTTCTGCATTTTTATAGCCAAAAAACACTTTGTAGGACTAAAAGAGGAAGAAATGAGTTTTAAAATTTGTTGGTTTTTCTTGTTTATTTTTTCTTTTTGTGGGAGAGCAGTACTTAGATTTAAACTCCAGTACTCGTATTTATGAGGCAGGCTCTCTGATTGGTGAACTATATCTCCAGTCCTGATTTTTCCTGATTAAGGATTTTGCCTGGGCATAATTCACCTATATAAGGATTCCTGTGCAACTGTGGTATTAGATACATATCACACATGATGTCTTTATTGAGAAGGGGTTCTTATGAACTTTTCTGCCCAGCTGGCCTTGAACTGTAATCCTTCCAATCTCAGCCTCCCAGGTAGCTGATATTAAAGACATAAGCCACTGCAAGTTGACCTACTATGTAAGATTCTACTCATAAAAGATTTAGGGTTGAATATCAGCTTGTCATAAATATTATACGTATGTCCAAAGAGGAGGTAATTATACTATACAGAAACTATAATGTGTTTTTTAGGAAAAAAACTATTAATATAGGTTGATCCATTGTAACAATGAAATGTACAAGATTATATGCTGAAAATGAACTTTTTAACTTCATTGGGGGAGGGAGGAGTTGGGGAGGTGGGGAGGGAAGAGATGGTAGGGGAAAAATAAAGGAAGGGGTAACAATGCTCAATAGAAAATGTACCCCTGTGTACAATGTCTTTACAATAAAATATATATAAAGAAAAGACCTATTAGTATGCTCATATAATATAGAAAATATAGTTTAGTTAAAATTTTAGTTAAAATTGCTTATGTTAAATATCACATTAAATAATCATAATATAAAAACAGATGGGAAAAATGAGGGAAGGGGTACTTATTACATTACTTATGTAACTGTAACCCCTCTGTACATCATCTTGACTATATATATATATATATATATATATAATATATATATATATCCTAGGCATATATATATATCCTTGACTATATATATATATATATATATATAATAAATCCTAAATAAAAACAGATGTGATAAGGTAAATGGTAGCAGCTAACTAGCTGAATGCACAGAGATAGACACACAAAGAAACCTCTAAAGATGCAAGTTTATAAATTACTTTATACTCCACAAAAGAAAATCCTGTTCATCTGTTTATCTAATATGGATCCAGCACTTTTCATAGGAAATAATCTAATACCCATCTTTATTGCTTGGAAGGTAATGTACAAGAGTAGTTTTTGATGACAACTTATGAATATTTACTTTAAAAAGTGACAACTCAGTAAGGAGAAAATCCATAAGAGAAAGAAAATAGAAAAGGAGGCATAGTAAGAAAATGATTTAGTTGAAAGTGATGTCAGCTGTGCAATAGGGAAAATAGCACAATCAACAGTTGCTGTCTATTTGATGAATAATTGTAAATGATGTCAATCATTTTGATGTTTAATGAGATTACAAAGTGCTGTCAAGAAACTGAGGTGTGAAGTATATTCTCATTGTCACTTTTCTTCTTCAGATATAGACCATGGACCACCAGATTTGCATATTAAAATATAAATAACTCAGGAGTAGTGATTTTAAACAATTGACAAGGGATTACAATTCTTGATGGAAAACTGAGTAAAAAATTTTGATTGATACACCCATTTGCATCATGGTTATTTCATAAATGATCACATGGTGATAGCCTGAACTTCAGATCAATATTAAATTAAATCTCCAAATGGAGAAAATTCTCTCACCTTAAGCATTTTTAATAAAATAAGGCAACAAAAGTTAATGGCCTGCCAGATGTTCACTGCAGGGAGTTCATTTCATGGAAATTGGAGGAACTTAATTTTGAATTTATAGGCATATTCCACCCCCATTTTCCTTGTTTTCCCCAGATTGCTTTTGAGCTCTGTTGACTAATGCCAGAAATGCCACATTGAGACTCTTTCTGGGCTATGTATCTCCCATTAGAACAAGATTTGTTTAACTTTCCTTATTATGCATTGCATTTTTAGAGGGTAGCTAGAGGTAACAAAATAATATCCTGAGCTGCTCTGATAACATTTGGTCATCTCAACAGAAAATATGAAAGACTTAATGGAAATATCTTGAAACAGATACTCAAGCTCTAGCATTATGAGAAATAATAGTTTACCAGCTTCTATATTATATGAATGTGTATGTGTGTGTTCATATGTGATTTCCTGTAAACACTTTTGAAAGTGAAATAAAATTGAAGCACTGCACTTTGGTTATCTCTAAAATTATATATAAGCACAAAAGTAGGCCTATGAGTTTGGGTTAGTGGGAGGAGCTTGCATAGCGTACCTGAGACTGAGACTCAGTATGATCACCATCATCAAAAATGGATAATGAGAAAAAGGAGAAGTCTGGCAAGGAGGAGGAAAAGAAGGAAGAAGAGGAGGAACACTACAACAGGAGAAAGATAAGCACAAGAATAAAGAAAAGGGGCTGGGAAGGTGTCACAGTGGTAGAGCGCTTGCCTTGCGTGCATGAGTCCCTGGGTTCAATTCCTCAGCACCACATAAGCAGAAAAAGCCGGAAGTGGTGCTGTGGCTCAAATAGTAGAGTGCTAGCCTTGAGCAGAAGAGCTGAGGGACAGCACCCAGGCCTAGAGTTCAGACCCCACAACCAACCAAAAAAAAAAAAGAAAAGAAAGAAGAATAACGAGGACTAGGAAAAGAAGAAGGGAAGAAGGAGGATGAGAAAAAAGAAAAAGAAAAGAAAAAAATAATAATGAGGGTAAATCAGGTATTTTTTTAGAGAAATTGTAGGCTGGGGTATTAAAAATCTACATGTAAATATGTCCTGGAAGAGTGTTGAAGTAAGAAGAGGAAGTCAAAAGAAGAGAGGGAGTTGAGAACAAAATTGGAATAAAAGCAACCAGCTATTCCTCAAGTTACAGAGCTATATTTATTAGTAACTAATGTGTTGAAGATCCTTGACTATGGAGAAATTCCCACAAACATTAGATTCACTATTTATTCTTCATTACTGAATCCTAAAATTATTTTATATTTAAATATCAATATAAGTAACATAAAATTTGTTGAATTTTAGACTTATAGATACCAGCTCAGAAACTTGCATTTTGTTACATTCTTGGAGTATAATAGACAACCTGTTGAACATTGCTTTAGATTCTCATGAAAAAGAGCCCTCCTTTCATTTACATGTTCAACATTACTAACTGTTCTCCTCTGTGTACATTATACCATAAAGTAGTCATTTGTATAATCTAGCTTTATATTCTCATTAAAATTAAATTTATATATTACTTAAAGGAAAGAGAGGTTAAGAAAACAGCTTCAGTTATTATTAATAGAATTTTAATTTTAGACTAAGATATAATTTGCACAAATAACATAATGTACAATGACAAATCCACACCCATTCTTAGAACATTCAGGAAACTCAGTTTTCTTGGATTAACGAAGGCCAGTACATACTTAAATCACAATGATCATGTAGAGATTAGTATAGAAGAGGCGCAAAGATTTTAGAACCCTGGAGCACAAAATCCAACTTTTGAGGTTTTTCAAAAATGTATTTTAACAATTCATGAGATTAATTGGTAACTTTCCCCACAATAACTCTTTAATGTTAATTGCAGGTGTGAATTAATATAGGAGACATATTCACCACTAATCATCTGACAGATCCTTGAAAGTATTTTATACTTTTTAACAACTCTGTGAACTAAATATGATTATACCGTGCTGCCAATGGTGAAATTAAGGTTGACAGACGTTTAGTAAATTAACAGAGTTGAACAGTTAGTTAATAATAGGATGAAACTTCAAACTAGATTTGTCTGATTGCAACCCCTGAAATGCTGACACTAATCTGTGAATTGCATTGTAAGCAATTTCTACAGAAACCACAGGCAGTATAAAACTACCTGCTCCAAATCAGTCACCCTTTTGAAATTTTGAGCTTTATTTCTCAAAACCCTGTGGATATTGTCTACACAATAATAGCACCAATAACAATTGTTTATAAGGCTAACATTTTGGAATTCTTTTGAAAAACAAACCTGAAATAATGTGTTCATAAAAATAGATCCCTTTATTTTCTGGCTTCATGTACCTTTGAAGACACCAATACACTTTGAGAAGCTCAGATAAACAATACACAAAAAATTAAAACACATGATTTTCAATGCTACGAGTCATGCGAAAAGTTAGTTCTGGATCCATTGTAGACTTGAAAATCATGTATTTATTTTTCTCTAAAATTTAATTTATCTGAATATAATTTTGCCTAATATTATTCTTCTCCTTAAGCAAACAAAAGACTAGTAAAATTAATATATATCTACTTCTGTTGATCAGTTTTATAAGTCCAAGCAATACCAAGACTATTAGGTATCAATTTAAACCACATACTCTCAACATATGGATTGGAGAGTAGAAATGCATGTCTTTCAGGACTTTGATAACTTGCGAGTATGCCAAAAAGGCATGTAAGTATTTAACTGAGACTGGCTAAAAATGCAAATTATAAGATGAACTAAATTTTAAGTCAGTAAAGGATAGCTTGAAAGTTAAAAAGGAATGTGCTCTCCATAATACCAAACTTCTAGGACAATCTGGCACTACAGATAACATGTCACAGTATTATTTGACTCCCTAAAAGTAATCCTAGAGAAACAGGGAACATTAATAGGGAGAGGTGGGAAGTAGGGGAGTATTTGAACAGTATTTTTGTTTCAAGGGAATAGCAGGCTTTTGCCTATGATTGAGCTAATTTATTTTAGAAGTAGAAGTTTGCTAGAATTTTTACTAACTGGTTTTTTTTAATTTGTAATCAACTAACAGTTATTTCCTTTCCTTCTCTTGTTCTTGCCAACTATAGAATTGCCACACGCAGTAACATAATATGTTTCAGTAATAGAATACCTGTGATTGTCAATAGATGACTATGCAGGAGAAATAAAGAAAAGCCAAAATGACACAATATGCTTAGTAGTTGTGGGATATGAATTTGGACATAAGATTTTTAGAATGCAATCCATTACACGACTCGCAAAATCCCAGAAATAATAAGAAACCACTGACAGTCAGGATGTTCTTTCTCTTCCATACTTGATTTCTCATCCAGGCTCTAAGAGTTTGGACTCAGCTCTGACATCTCCTTACTTCGGGTTGCATATTTAATCATCAAGTCTCATAGTTCCACTGTCATGGATCTCTCAAATCAATTTCTTCCTTTCTATTCTCATTGCCACTGCCATATTTCAGATTTATATTACCACAAGCTGTTCTGTCACAATACAGGCTTCATACTAATCAATCCTGAAAATGCCACCAGGTTAATCTTCATAAAATGCAATTCTGGACATGTCACTCACCTGCTAAAAAATTTCAACAGTTCCCCAATGCCTAGTGAACCAAGTCAATAATACTTATAGAATTCAGTGTACCTGTATTTTCATCATTGGTGGATGTTCAGTTTCTTCTTGGTCAGTGAAACCATGGTTTATCTTTATGTATTTAAAATAACTAGCACAGAGACTTACACATTAATTTCCATAAATTCCTCTATGACTGAAACTTCTCCCTCTTTCTCACTTCTATTTACATTTAATTATCCTAAGAGTAGGTTCTTTTAATCATCATTTCCTCTGTACTTTAGGAAATTCCAGAAGTCTGTCATGGATTTTCTGATTAGGTAAAAAAGTGAATCTATGAGAAGAATCTATCACTGTTTATTGCCTATTGTTGTTAGAAGATAAAGAAGATAAGACATTCTATCATATATCTATGGTAGATGAACTCTATGAGGTCTGATATTGAACCTGATCCATAGTTCTCATCAAAGTACCTTACTTCCATGTCCAATTCCTCAGTAACTTGATAGGAGTCCAATAAACTGGATTAGTCAGTGCAGAGTGTTCAATTACACAAAATGCAAAGGGTGTTCACTGATTTTTTTTGAAGGCCATATGTGTCTGAACTAGTTCTTTTTTTTTCTTTCTTTCTGAGAGTTTACTTATGCACTAAAAGTCCTCTAGCTCTGGGCTAGTTGTCAATGCTGCCTTTCTTTGCATAGAGAATGATTCGAAATGAATCTCCACATGTGTAGTTTAGACAGGAAATCTCTTACATTCAATTCAGGACTAAAAATACTATCAGGGCCCCCTATAAATGCTAAATAGCACTAAGAAGAAGAATAACTAACCTCTTCTTAGTTCATGCATTCCTGAGTATACACACTTGAAGTTTTTCCAATTACAATTCAAGAACATTTCAGATCCCTTTATTCAGAACCATTATTCAGGCTCCTCTGGAAATGTTTTATTCAGGTTGCACAGCAATTCTCCACAGTCTGATTTAGAATTTGGCTCTCTAATAATGAGTGGAAATTAGGATCCGAATGGGAAAAAACACTGTTTGCTTAAGTGATGAAAGCTGAGCACACCATATTGTCTTATCTGAAGATTAAAAAAAAGAAACTGAAACATTTTCCTAAAATGCTTCAGGTTTGAAAACGAAGAGCAGAGGTATTACAATGCAAGTCAACTTTTTAAAAATCCATGATCATATTCATAACATTACATAATAATAACAGGATTAGCATCCAAAAGAGGGCTGAAATCATTTCAGCAGTGTTCTTTAGGCAACTATACAACCTGACTAGACATGATGGTGTCTAGTACAAATTAGAAAACACCTGTTTTGTGCTAGTTTTGGTTATTTTTTTGCTAGAGATGGTAAAATAAAGATTTGAAGCCAGAAGCTGGTGGCTCACACCTGTAATCCTAACTACTCAGGATGCTGAAATCTGAGGATCATGGTTCAAAGCCAGAGCAGGCAGAAAAGTCGTGAGACTTATCTGCAATAAACCACTCAGAAAACCAGAAGTGGTGCAGTGCTAGTCTTTAGTTGAAGTGTTGAGGGACAGGTATCAGGCCCAGAGTTCAAGCCCCATGATGAACAAAAGAAGAAGAAGAGGAAGAGGAAGAGGAAGAAGGAGGAGGAGGAGGAGGAGAAGGGAAGAGGTAGAAGAGGAAGAAGGAGGAGGAGGAGGAGGAGGAGGAGGAGCAGGAGGAGGAGGAGGAGGAGGAGGAGGAGGAGGAGGAGGAGGAGGATGGGGAGAAGAAGAAGAGGAAGAAGGAAGAAGGAAGAAGAGGAAGAAAGAAGAAGAAGAAGAAGAAGAAGAAGAAGAAGAAGAAGAAGAAGAAGAAGAAGAAGAAGAAGAAGAAGAAGAAGAAGAAGAAGAAGAAGAAGAAGAAGAAGAAGAAGAAGATCCTATAGAAGACAGGTGAGACTTCCTCTTAAGAACTGACATGAAATGAGAGCAGGAAAGCATTCAGACTAAATCAAGTACCCAGCCAGAAAGTTGTAGCTCACTGTGAAATTTCCCTGTTTCTAACTGTAAAGCAGAAAGTTTTGCTTGGACTCCTCTTCAAACTCAACATACAGCTTTTCAACTAATACATAGCTACTTGACTTCTTTTGGAAAGAGTCAAAAGCCAAGTAGCCATCCCTGGAGCACCTGACTATTCTAAGTCATAAGTGCTTTGATGGTACAGTTGAGTTAAAGACTGCACGGCTAAATGGCTGCTTTCTCAAAGCAGGGTGGAAGGACAAGATGGCCATAGAAGCACTGTAAGACAAGAGTTTCGGTGGCGAGGCCTGTGAGCCTTCACGATGACAATCTCAGGAAATGGGAATGTATTTAGAACTACCTATTTTTAAATGACCACAATGAAAAGACCTGCTAAGTATCAAACAGGTATATGCAATCTGTGATTACATATGGATCTCCAAACTTAATGGAGTCAGGAGAACTAATGATTGAGACAGATAAAGTGGCATACTTCCTGCATGGATTGCGATTCTGTCAGCAAGCCAAAATACACAGCTGTACATCTGCCACACTGAAGAAAAGAGTCATCATTCCTAAGATGTTTATCTAAACTTTTCTGCTCTTAAAATCTCATGTGAAAGCTCAGAAAAATTTCAGAAATTTGCAGGATAAAGAAAAATTACAAAGACTTCCATGGTTGTATATCTACTTCCACTTTCTTACCCATACTAGCTTCAAAATTACATTTTCTCTGACTCATGCATGTATGATCTGATAAGATCACTGACATATATTAATTGCCATGAAATGAAACAAAGCAAAATCTAGAATTTTTAAAACTGGTTGAGGGCTGGGAATGTGACTTAGTGATAGAGTACTCACCTAGCATGCGTGAAGCCCTGGGTTTATTCCACTGTACCACATAAACAGAAAACGCCATACGTGGCAATGAGGCTCAAATGGTACAGGACTAGCCTTGAGCAAAAATAAATTGCTCAGGAATAATGTCCAGGTCCTGAGTTCAAGCCCCAGGACTGGAAAAAAGGAAAATAAACTGGTTGAAAAGCCCCACTTTCAATACATTTACTTAAGTAAATTTAAAATATTTATATAAACTGTATTTGATAAATGACAAAAATCTTCAGTTGGAAAAGTGATTTCAAATTTCCACTTAGAGTTTTAAGTCAATTTAGAAATAATATGTTTTCTTTCTTTCAACTTCTCTGAGTAAGTGAGATGTAATGGAGACTTTTCCAAAAACATCTCATTTCAATAACTTAATAAATCATCTCTTCTCAGGTATTTCACTAAGTCAGATACAGTGCAACTTGATATGGCACCAATGCAGACCATTATACTTGTCCTGTGAGTATAAAGTACATGCTCAGAAAAAGAAATACAAAATGTACAGATATATAAATGCTACAAGACAGACAAAATAAGTGTAATGGAAAATCTGTGATTTTTAAGTTCTTAATTCAAGACATTATTAAAATACATCTTGGACAAATTTCAGAGAAATGAGAGACAAAGTCTTTTTTCAGAAAAGAAGGGAATAATTTAAAAAGCATGGTGGCACATGGTGAATGGTAGCAGAACACATCCCTTGCATACATCATACCTGGGGTTCTACCACGATCATTTAAAAGAAGACATGGAAGTTAGATGCTCAGCTGGCCTGAAGCAAAATATACACAAGAAGGAACTGGTTCATTACCTGTGAGGTATTTGATACTAGCTACACACTACATAAAACTTAGTAGAACAGATGAGTTCTACTAAAGAACTTGCTATTTGATTTACAATAACATTATCTATCTATCTATCTATCTATTTATCTATCTATCTATCTGTCTGTCTGTCTATCTATCATTAGTATTACTTTATTTCTAAATATACTACAGGCCTTGAGTTCCAGCTCAGTACTCTTACAAAAAATAAAAAGGATATCTATCAGATCACGTTTTCTATAATGTATATACTCTTTTCTTTTCTTTCCTTTTTTTAATGTTTTTTATTGTGAAAATACTGTACAAAGGTATTACAGTTACATAAGCAAGGTAATAAGTACATTTCTTATCAAGCATTGTTGCCTCCTCCTTTGTTTTTCCCCTACCATCCCTTCCCTCCCACCTCCTCAACTACACGTACTCCCCCCACCCTACTTTTTCTTTTCTAAAAATATTTATGATTATTTTTGTTCTGGTATTTTTTAATTTTATTTTTTATTGTCTTATCCTTTTTGGCACTATTATTTTTATTTTTTTTATTTTTAAGTTTGTTTTATTTTATTGTAAGGGTACTGTCCGAGGGCTTACAGTTTTATACATAAGGTAATGAGCACATTCCTTGTCTAACATTGTTGCCCCCTCCCTTGTTTTTTCCCACTTTTCCTCACCCCGGAATCCCCTCCTGCCCCAAGTTATAAAGTTTCTTTCCAACATAGTGTCTTGTGAGTAGCGCTGTTGCATTGTTCACTCTTTGCCCTTTGTCTCATCATTTTGTTATTTCCCTTCCCTTCCCCAAATTTGATAACCATAATATACAAGACACAGGGTACCAAAATCAAAAATAGTGATAACAGGGGATAAACCAAAGGAAAGAAAACAACAAAAGAAAAAATAACTTCACACAGAAACTAATAAACAAAAACAAACAAAAAGCCCCTCTTGTTTTCATATCTTGGAGTTCATTTTGATTCACATCATTTTATATAATCATATGTACATAGCTATTGAGCTATTGTGATCCTCTCCTAGGACTATCCTAGATGTATACTAATTATTACAAATGAGAGAAACCATGGAGCCTATATGTCTTTGGGTTTGGCTTACTTCACTTAATATGATTTTTTTTCCAGATCTTTCCATTTCCTTACGATTGGGGCAATGTCATCCTTTCTGATGGAAGCGTAGAACTCCATTGTGTATATATGCCACATTTTCTTGATCCATTCATCTACTGAGGGGCATCTGCTTTGGTTCCATATCTTAGCTATGGTAAATAATGCTTCAATGAACATAATTGTGTTGGTAGCTTTAGTATGGTCTTGTTTATGATTGGGTAAATGCAAGAATGGGTTGCTGGATCATAGGGGATCTCTATGTTTAATCTTTTGAGGAATCTCCATATTACTTTCCAGAGTGATTATACCAGTTTACATTCCCACCAAAAGTGTAGTAGTGTTACCTTTTGTCCATATTCCTGCCAGCATCTGTTATTATTTGTTGTCTTAATAATGACCATTCTAACTGAGGTGAAATGGAATCTCATTTTTTTTTGTTTTGTTGATCGTGGGGCTTGAACTCTGGGCCTGGGCACTGTCCCTCAGCTCTTCAACTCAAGGCTAGTGCTCTACCACTTGAGCCACAGGCACTATTATTTTTAAATGGTGCCCTAATTCTAATAGGTGTGCAATTTATCTATATTTCCCTCTACTATCATAAACTACTTTTAAATTCAAACTTCAGTTTATGTTGTGTGATGGAGGGGTCAAAATTATTTTCCAGAGTTGAGCCTCAATTTAGAAACACTTGAAATGGGGCATTACAAGACTATGCAAAAAGACAAAGTAACTCTGATCAAGTGAGAGAAAGCTGTCCAGTAGGAATGATGTTGAAACCTCAAAATACAAAGCAGACCAACATCAAATACAGTGAAAACAGGGGTTATACCATGGGGGAAGGATAAAGCAACAAAGAAATCATCTTATAAATATGTTAGAAAAAATCTCAAGAAAGAAAAATCATTTGAATCCTTACCTTGGGGTTCATTTCGCCTAACATCAACTTAAAAAAAAATAAAAGGTAGACGCCAACAGAAGAAAGTTACTAAGAAAAACAACAAACTGTACATCTACCACACATGAGAGAATATATTGTGCTTTAAAAGACAAAAAATAAATGCAGAAAATCTAGTGTGTAGAATGCAAGTGGAAAAAGAGGGAAGGGAATCAATAAAGATAGTGAAATAGAAAGATGATGCTAGCAAAATAACGGGGGTCAGGAAACAAAGGGTGTTTAGACTTTACCAAAGGAGAATAGAAGACCAAGTAAATACTTTAAGTAGAAAGTTTCCTAAATTCACTCTTTAGAAAGCAAATCCTAACTACATTATATAGAGGACATAAGAACAAGGCATGTTTAAGACCACAGAAATAAGTTGATATTTAAAATTGTTCCTTTTTACTTCTGAACAAATGTTCACGTATTAAACAACTAGAACTTTCTTAGTAACCATTGATTACTCTGTGAACTGTCTAGTTAAAACATTACCTTAATTGTTATACTTAATAATTGCACAGTTTGTAATCTAAATTGTTTACTATCTTAGGTTTAACACTCAGAGAATTGATTAAATTGGGTAACTCCTTTCTTGGATGGAAGCAATATTCTTCAGTGGAATGCTAACTACCTCTGAGAATTATGTTTAACTCAGACTTTCATTGCCATAAGCAAAAGTAATTGATTTTAGGCTGGGTGAACTGGTTCTTAATACATGTGCCCACAGGGAGAATGTCATTTTAATAAGATGCTTCTATAAGCCTCGTGCAACTTTTCAAAGATTTCCCCTTTGTCTTTAAAACAAAAGCTAAAAGAGCCCTGTTTGCCCTCAAGTTCACAGTAAACAACTGTGAAGTAATGTAATACTGAGTTGGCAATCTTCAGTGTCTCTTTTACAATTCAGAGAGGCCACAGTAACAAATGAAAGTTTATGCTTCTACAAAAAAGAAAAAAAAACACCTTCTGCTCTCTTACATACAATTTACACTCTTGGTTAAAGTTTAGAAATTCTCTTCTAGCCAGAACGTTGACAAAATATAGCTACAATTTAAATGCAAAGACATGATCAGATATTCAAACCATGATTTCTAAACCCCAATTAATAATGGAATCCACTTGCACATGTAGCAGTGGTTCAATTACAATTTGTAATAGTTAATTGCATACATCATGGAGAACAGCCTACAGAGTACCCAGACATTACACCAAACGTTACTCTGGGTATGTATATAAGGGAGTTTTTGGATGAGATTTACATTTGAACTAGTCTGCAAGATAAACAGATTGTCTTTCATAAAGTGAGTGGGCCTCATTCAATTAATTGAAAACCTGAATGAAAAAGAAACACGACCCTCTCACCCCTAATGTGAAAGAAACTTTATCCTGCCTATTGCTGTTTGAACTGGAATATTAGCCTTTTATTTATTTCTTTTTCTGCCTTCAGATTTAAACTAAATCATCTACTCTTCCTGGACCTTGATTTGCTGGTCTTCAGCCTAAATTTTACCTTTAGTTCTTTTATTTCTCAGGCATTCTAACTGGAACAGAATAATTGTAGAGAGCTACGAGAGGCCGCACCTGGAAGATGGCGCCAGCTTCTGCCCTCTGCCTTCCCGATGGCGAGTGCTCTCTGTGGTAAACAACTCCTTATATGGCTAAGGCAAAGAATCTGGCTTGCTTCCGCGCACCTGAACCTATTGGTGGTTCCCACGTGGCGTATCAGGGTTGGCTACCCAGCGGGTACTTAAGGCTGTGGGGAATTCTCCCCGGGGTTGGGGTCAGAAGATTACTAAAAGGTCCTGAATAAACTGCAGAGAAGAGTTCGGTGTCGAGTCTTCCTTGCTGGTCGAGGCGGTGGCGACATGTGGTGGCCCATACGGGGACTCAGCCATAACCCCAATGAGGACTCAGAACGCTCTGCGGTCAGGGTGGTGCACCGGTAAATTCCCAGGTAAAAGGGGAATCCGCGACAAGAGAGGGGATAAGTCCCCAGGTAAAAGGGGAATCCGCGACAAGAGCAGGAAGTAAGTTCCCAGGTAAAAGGGGAATCCGTGACAAGAGTGGGGGGGGGATTTTTGCTCTTCTCGGTAGATAAAGAGAGAGCGAGAACCCGGGGCTAGTCAATAGAGTAGCCAAAAGTAAAAGTAAAAGTTTGTTTACCAGCTTTAAATGTTTAAAACATGGGCGCTTCTTCTTCGCACCCAATTTTTTTGGCTCTCAATGAGCTACTGCACTCAAAAAAGTTAAAAATAAAAACGAGTACTTTAGAGAGATTTTTGAATGAATGTGACATCGTTGCCCCGTGGTTCGCTGTCTCTGGAAACCTCACGGTGGCCTCTTGGGAGAAACTAGGGAAGGACCTAGATTTTGTCTCTGAGCAGGGAATGCTAAGAGTGGAGTGAGACCAATATGGAAATTGATAAGAGGCTATCTTGAGGACCAGCGCTGCAGTGAGGCGGTAGAAAATGGTCAGGCCGCCCTAGAAATGCTGCAGGAAGAAAGATCGGAAGGGGCTGGGAAAGTAAGGGGCTGGGAAGGTGGCTCAGTGGTAGAGCGCTTGCCTTGCATGCATGAGGCCCTGGGTTCGATTCCTCAGCACCACATAAGCAAAAAGAAAAAAGCTGGAAGTGGTGCTGTGCCTTAAGTGGTAGAGCACTAGCCTTGAGCTGAAGAGCTGAGGGACAGTGCCCAGGCCCAGAGTTCAGGCCCAGGAAAAAACCTATTCAAAAAATGCTGCAAATTTGTCTAAACAGTTGTCTAGTTATCTTTTAGGTAATTGAACTGGGGAGTTCGACAGCCTGATGGAACAGCTCAGGGTTGCCATCGTCATGGTGAACTCGACCTGAGTGGATGCCGGATTGGCAGAGGGGTTATCTTCATGGATCTCTGCTGCTATGAATCATCTTAAGGAATGGGTGGGTTTGGGAGCCCTGACAGGCCTCCTGGTGTTAGCCTCCTTGGTATGTCTGTGGTGCATTTGCCAAATTAGAGGTTCTCAGCGTCACAGTGCAGCCATGATTATCCAAGCCTTTACAGTCATTGGAGCAGGTCAGTCCCCCCAAGCGTGGCTTGCCACCCTAAAACAATGAACACAGATTGCAAAGCCAAAGTACTGCAGTCGAGAGGCATGAGTTTTGCCCTCGAGGAGAGCATGTTTGATTGCACACGGGTTCGATTCGCCTTTTCCCGTCCTTGTGAAAAACGAATCAATGGACAGGCTGAGTCATCCCTAGAGAAGGTACCCTCTGGGAGAAGGCTTGTATGCAGTCCTTGCATTGCACAACAGGGATCAGACCTCTGTTCTCATCTGTGTTCTTTAAACAAAAAAGGGGGAAATGTAGAGAGCTGCGAGAGGCCGCACCTGGAAGATGGCACCAGCTTCTGCCCTCTGCCTTCCCGATGGCGAGTGCTCTCTGGTAAACAACTCCTTATATGGCTAAGGCAAAGAATCTGGCTTGCTTTCGCGCACCTGAACCTATTGGTGGTTCCCACGTGGCGTATCAGGGTTGGCTACCCAGCGGGTACTTAAGGCTGTGGGGAATTCTCCCCGGGGTTGGGGTCAGAAGATTACTAAAAGGTCCTGAATAAACTGCAGAGAGAAGAGTTCGGTGTCGCGTCTTCCTTGGTGGTTGAGGCGGTAGCGACAAATAATCAAATATATGGGTCTCCAGGTGGCCGAATCGTCTCACAGCCTCCATAACTCTGGATAGATTTGTATCTGATTAATTCTCATTCTCTTGGAGCCCTGACTACACAGTTACAGGAGGCTTGAGAACAGCACCTCCAGCCTAACTTTCCAAGTACTAGATCAGCTCAATCTTCATGTATTATCCAGTGACAGACACAGCATAAATAAATCAATTAGCTCCCAGCACAGTATGGTAGCTTTGAAAACACCTGCACATTTTGATAAAATACTCACTTAAAAAGATAATGATTACAGAGGCAGCTAAAAGTGAAGTCAGTCTCATAAATAATTGTATTTTTAATTTTCTCCTCTCTAAATGATTTACTTTCATATGCTTCTAGGCCTGAAAGTGCACTTTAATAGAGCAATACAGTATACTGCTAACGAGACAGAGCATTTACCATTGTGCAGTAGCATAAAATCAATGGCAGGTACATTGATTTCCATCAATGTACAGGCTTCTTCCATTACCATTGCACATGATTCTCAGTCCCTTGCTCAGTGGATAATCCGATTGTAAACAATGACTCACTGTTAACAACTTGAGGAAACAGGATTAGCATTTTCTAAATTTTTAAGTAAACCTATTTCATTTTTGTCCTCTAAATGAAAGCAATGTGTTCAGAGAGTTAGTGTTTCAGCTTTTCAAGCTCTCTAGAAACAAAAAATAAAAATAAATTCCTCTCTCTAATGATGCCACCATCCATGTTTCTAATAGCATTTTACTCATTGGTTATCCCCCTGAAAAATCACTAATAAAATTTATGTTCAATTGTATGAAACTTAAATTTTAAACTGAAAATAAAATTTAAATGAATATAACAAGACTAAAAATATTAAAATATTCTCTAGCAAACATAATCAAACATGTTTTGGAAACATATTGTTCGAAAACATATTTATTGTTAGAAACTATACTTGTAAAATAAAGGTTTCAGATGAGAGTTCTCAGAAAATTGTCTTAGAACAAAATTGATCAACCTGTATCCTTGTTTCAGCATTACTCATGTAACTATAATCCTTCTGTACAGTATTTTTACAATAAAAATATATATGGAAAAATAAAAAATAACACAAATTGAATCAATTATTTGGTAATTTTTGTGATTTATTTACTGTGGCATTCTACAACTTATTTTACTCTGTCTTATCTGTGAAATCCTATAGTGGAATATTGCTGCAACTGAAAACTAGAATCTCATTGTACTTTGCTACCTGTTAGAGTTTGAATGCAAAATGTACCCTCACAGGCTTCGATACTTGGTTTACACTATTTGGGAAGGTTCTGTTGAATTTAATATGTGATGGGATCTACTTAGAAGAAGTAAGTACCAGGAGCTGGCCCTTAGAAATAACTTATCCCTGTCTCCTTCCTCTCTTTTTCCTTGCTTTCTAGCTTAGTATAAAGACGTCTCCTCAGCCACTCCCAGCACTATAATGAACTGAAAACCTCTGAAACCTAAAGCTAAAATAAATAATGCCTCCCTTAAGTTGTTTCTGTCAGCTATTTTGCCACAGCTAAGCAACAGACTGATTAATGTTCTAAAAATAACATTAGTTTATTTATTAATCTTTATTTCTATCTGAGCTATATACAGTAGGCATTAGGCTGGAGTTACATAATAAGAAAAGATAATAGTCCTTGTCCTAAATGTCTCTTGTTCTTATAAAATACATAAAATGTACTCATCAATTAAAATACACATTTGATAATGTATGATTACTTGTATATTAAAATATTAAAAGCTAGGTATGGAAATGTCACAAAAGAATTCCAGTAATGAGTCATTGTTGTTGAGAGGAGACTTCTAAAATGTATCAACCCTTTGAGAGATTATCTTCAAAATGATTCCTGAAGCAAAGAGAGAAAAGTTATCATAATGAGAGAGAGTTATGTTTTATAGTACAGGTGATTGAAATAAAAACAGCCTTTAAAAATCATGTTATCATAGATTATTATACTCTTATTATTCACTATAATCTGAAGTTATTTAAATGGTCTGTGGGTACCCCATCCCCAGGCCAGCCCTCTCTAGAATGTAGACTTTATGGTGTCTTTCTTGTTTACCAAACTTTTCTCACAGCCTAACAGCATATCTTCATGTAGTAGGAAATACTCATTAACTTATGAATAATTTTCTTAATGTTACATGAAGTAAGTCAGGCTCAGAGAGACAAAGGCTGCATGCTTTCCCTCACATGTGGAAGCCTGAATTACCTTACAAACTAATAAGTAAATAAATTAGGTAGGATGCAAGTGTTTTAATTGAAATATGGTAGATTTTAGGGAGAACTCAAAACTGTAACTCCTTAGAAAGACAGGTCAAAGTTCAACAAGGAAAGAAGGGATAGGCTCATGGGAGGTGCAGATGAAAAAGAGGAGCAAAGGGGAGAATGCAATAATGATTTCAATGTATATCTTACAAAATTAAGAAAAGTGAGGGAAGGATAAGGTTGGGAGGGATGGGTGAAAATTTTGAAAAGGGTGACATCAATCAAAATGCACTCTATTTATATACTACTTTGTATAATGGTAACTCCTTTGTACAGCTAAAGATAATAAAAATAGTTAAAGAAAAACAGATTAAAAAAATATTATGCAGTTGGATATAGTCATAAAAGAAGTTACATGGAAGAAAACACATGGAAAAAAAACAGAATAAAACCAATGTAAGAAGTGGGGAGGTTGACTGGCATAAATCATATGTATGTATTTATATATATCTTTGTGTGTGTGTGTACATAAATGTCAAAATGAAACTTCCCTTGTACAACTAGAGCTATGCTCGCAAAAATACATATATTCCTTTAAGCAGAAAAATAAAAAACCTTTTATTTATAACCAAGATGGTTTAAGGTCTATTTTGAAGCCTATAAAAAATAACTTAAAGGTTAAGTACAAGTCAAACCTTTAAGATATAAAAATAGAAAAGAATGAAAAGAACCTTCCTGAGAGATAAAAATCATTAATTTTAAGGCTATTAAAATAGTACACATGAATATTATTATAAACCAAGCTAAGAGGGAATCTGTATAAGGAGAGAACAGAATTTATTGATAAAACATATAGAAATTTATAGAACTTAGAAAACAATATAAGTGAGAGGAGTTATGTTCAATTTTGGTGTTTATTAAATTAAAAGGAAACAGACTTTTTTCACTAAGAAAATAGAATGCACAGATTGAGAGCATAAAATTCAATTCAATCTTGCAGAAGTTGAATTTGCAGTTCCACCAATGAGAGATGTCTTAGAACTACTGAAAATGTATACTCTGTAGAAATGAAAGATTAAGCCTAAAACATGGATTGTGAAATTATCAGCTTATATTTGCTTATCATAGCCACAGGCTTATTTAGAAATATGGCTCCTTGAGGAGCTGATGAATTGCCTCTGTAATTCTAGCTACTCAGGAAATTGAGATTTCAGGTTCCTGGTTTGAAACTAATCATGGTAGGAAAGTCCATGAAAGTCTTGTCTTCAATTAACCACCAGAATGCCAGAAGTTAAGCTGTGACTTGCGGTAAAGTGGAAGTCTTGAGTGAAAAAGCTGAAGAACAGTGTCCAGGCCCAGCACTAGCACCAAAAGTTTTAAAAAATGAAAAAGTAAAGAAAGAATAAATGTGGCTCTCCACTTTTTCCCTCTAATGCAGTAGAGACTATATAGCAAGCATTTGGTGGCAACATTGGAGTAATTTCAGAATGTACAGCAATTTTCATATCTCTCTTATCAAATATACATTTTAAATTGTTATTAGTATATGTAAATAATACAAAATAACAGGGGTTTCTTGTATGGTTCCCAGGTACATGTGTTAAGGGAAAGAAAAACACAGAAGCACAGAATTTGTAGAAAATGCAAGTATGCAAAAAGCTAAGAGAGCTCAGAAATTAGAAAGATGCTAAGTTCGCATAATAGGTATGTGGCAAAAGTTTCAATTTCCAGCAGATAGACAGAGAGAAAGAAGGAGGAGGAGAAAAGGAGGAAGAGGAAGAGGAGGAGGAGGAGGATTAATGATCTAGAACAGTCATCCTATTTAGACAGTTTGCTCTGTGAATTCCAAGTACACTCAACTTCAGTGAATTAAGAAATAGAGATATGTGAGGGAACTGGAGAGTATTGCGGTAGCCCTGACTAATAATGCATGGAAGAAGTACTTTTTTAGGAGCCTAAATGGTTTCCAAGATTAAGTATCCAGCTGAAATGAGCAGCTATAAAGGTGTTCTCTACAATACTCCAGTGATCAGCAGCCAGTATATAGCATGAAGATAAAACTAATTGATAATTAAGCTTTTAAATTCAGGTATAGCAGGGTCCCAGTGGTTCATGCCTGTAATCCTAGCTACTCAGGAGGCTGAGATCTGAGGATCGTGGTTTGAAGGCAGATGAGATAGAAAAATTGATGAGACTATTACGTCAAATAAACTAGAAAAAAGCCAGAACTGGTGCTGTGGTTCAATTGGTAGAGCATTACCCTTGAGCACAAAGAAGCTTAAAGACAGCACCCAGACCCTGAGTGCAAGCTCCAGGACTGGCCCCCCAAGAAAGAAGAAATAGAAAAAGTCATATACCTGACACTGTGGAGGATATTAGGATTAAACAGATGTCATAGTTTCAAGGTTAGGCATAGAAACAAAGGAACCTAGGATAAAGGCATCGAAGATTTGAAGACTTGAGAATCAATTTATAATGTCATATACCACTACTATGCCTACCTAGCATTCAAGAAAGTCTTATTTAATTAAATTTATTCTGAGATACATATTTTAAGGTATTTTTTTAGAATTGAAGGATAAGTCATGTGGTGATTTTTGTTGTAAAATGCCTTTCTCATATAGACATAACATAAAAGTCTTATACCCAAACGAGTAAATCACTCAGAGTCATTGTGAGCACTTAAGCCTTCAATTTCAAGCTAAAACACAGAGGATGTGATTCAGATATGGTGTTTGGGCCAGTGAGATCAATTTAAAAACTCTATGAAGCCACCTGTTCATGGACTATTTTAAGTAAAGTTTGTATTGCATGAAGAAGCTCCCTAGCACAATCTCTAATTCAGGCAGTGAAAAGCAAAATGTGTTTAATCTTCACTTTGTTTTTTTTTTCTGCAGAAAATATAATAGATCAGCTATCAAAATTTGACATTTTTCTATTGAAGAACCTAATTCTAGAGATGCATATGTCAACCATTACTTGTTAAAATAGTTACTGGAAAGGAAATCTTAGAGATAACTTTATTGAAGCATTATTATTGAAATACCCAGAATAAACAAAAATGCAAAAAAAAAGTTTAGGTGAATTGTTTCTAAGATCATATATATAGAAAGTTAGTGTCTGCTCTGTAGGAAGGATCATTGTCGTCTGCTACCCTCATTCATCACTATAAAATTAATCACCAGGCTGGGAATGTGAATTGGTGGTAGAATGCTTGCTTCTCACGAATGAAGCCCTGGGTTCAATTCCTCAGTGGCATACACACAGAAAAAGCTGGAAGGGACACTATGGCTCAAATGGGAGCTAACCTTGAGCAAAAGAAGCTCAGGGACAGTGCCCAGGCCCAGACTTCAAGCCCCAAGACTGGCAAAAACCAAAAAATCACTGGACTAATAATAACAAAGACCTCTGTAACTTTACACACACACATACACACAGAGATGCATGAAATGGTCATTATTTAAACACAAACAACTGTTTTTCACTTATTCTTTAACAGAATACTGTATATTATAAATTCTTGCATGCATTCACTATTTTTTTTGTTACACATGAACAGCACAAAACTTGAAGTAGGCAAGGGTACACACACAGAGAAACACACACAAACACACACATTACCTACAGAAGAGCAACAAAAAAGGAAGATATATAAAATGGATAATTCTAAAACAGAAGTTGCTCTCCCTAAATAGTTAGAAAGAAAATGTATTTTCTTACCTTTTTGGTTGTGATCCATGAGGTTTTCAACTAAAATTAACTACACTTCCCATTCTGGTTATACATATTGTATATCTTGCATAGTGCAGTCCCAGTCTCAAGAGGGAAATGAATAATCAGGAGAATATTTTTCAATGTCTCTTCTCTGTAAAGATTTACTGAGTTGTCTCTAATGTATACTGACAGCTTCTGCATTAAAATTAGAGGAAGGTAGACATCAATATTGTCAAGCTAAAAAATTCCTCCTCTTTCATTTTCATTCTACTAAAATAAATCAGGTCCATATTTCTAAATATTTTATTAGAATTGTTCCTGGCTGAAGGTCAAAAGCATAAGGACTTTTCAAATATTAAAAAAAGATTCCCCAAAAGGTGGCAACTAATTGACAGTCTTCACACACCAACAAAGATTGGAAGAAGAAGTTTAAAGGACACATTAATTTCTGTGTTCCAGTTACAGATATGCTTAACAATGCTACAGATCACCAATACATCCTGTATGAATTACTTGTGTCAAAACAACACAAACTCATTACAGACAATTAAATTAATGTAGGTTTATTTGAAATATATCAGCAGACTTGCCAAATGTATGGGTTCATGGTCAAACTGGATTAGAATCAAAGTAAAGAAGAAGCCAAAAATTATGTTTAGGGACTACAAAACTGCAATGAGGTTGGTAATTGTAGAATAAGGAGCTATTTGACCATGTCCAGGTTTCACATATATTCCTTGGCAGTACCTGGATATTGTAATGTAGACATCCCTCAAGCATCCCTAAGTCAAAACACAGTATATGATTTACTACACTTTTCAGAAAAGACAGATTTCATTTTACAAAGGAAAATGAGGGTATTAGAAAAAAATAATTTAGTATACAATAGTCAAAATATAAAAGCTATCCACCACAAGACAAAGTTCTTGTTTTGAAGTAAACCTAAAAATGAATTCTAAGGGCTATACTTTAATTGACAATGGGTATTACATGAGTATGGCTGTTATACATTAAAAAAATGTTTGTGTTATTTTTAAACATCTCCACACCTACATGACAGAGGACATACTGAAAATGTTGGACACAGTCCTCAATCAAGTGACAGTGTTTATGCATATATTCTACAAACCATTACCAGCCAATGCCTTTATTTGTCTGCCTTTCCAGAACCACAGATTAAGCTTTACATTTCAGGATGAGTGAGTTACCACAATTCTATTGTAGAATAAGTGAGTCACTCCATCCCCAAAGACAAAAAAGAACAATCACATTCAAAACTATTTAATCTATTTCTCAACATAGAGTATGCCTCCTGGAAAGCATTTCTGACTGCCTAAACACCTGAGAGAAACTGGAAAATTCCAATCTGACAAAATATGACTAATATTTACAACTAATAACCAGTAATGTTATAGAAGTTTCACATATCTGCATTTGCAAAACTGTCTAGATCAAAAATGAACCACCAGTATAAGATTAAAATACATTCAATTTAATATAAGTAACAAAATATTGCTTATAGTTGAGCAGAACTCTAAATTTCACATGGGGGTTGTGACAATTTTCATTTTCTGAATCAAATTTTATCTTAAATATACTTTTATAGAAGTACATTTTTCTTTTATGTGTATTATGTGTTAGGAAATATAGGTTTGGACTACATATATGTGAATATCAGTGAACAAGCTTAATTAGTTTTTGAAATTTTAAAGTGTTTTATTTAGGAACAGAAATGATATTTGAGCACCTTTTCTAAAGGTTATTTCAGAACACTTGGAGAGGCATGACTTTGAAATGTAATTGGAAAGCTTTTTAGTTCAAACAATTTCATGATAATACCAGTGCTCCAGAAGTGCATCATGCATAATTAAAATAAAAGATAAGTCAATATAGAATACAAGAGTAGGCCTGGAAATTTTCCAGCATACTCCTGAATATATGAAATATCTCATTCCAAAGAAATAATGCAAAAGCTCATATTGGCTAATTTTGACACTTAGTTTGGAGCCAGAAAAAAATGATCATTTTGACTAATAATTCTTGCCCTTATTTTTCCAGATACCAAAATTTTAAGTTTCTAATGGAAAATATTCTGCTACCTTTGGCTCTCAAATGTGTTTATGAACTACCATTATTTCACCCAATGTCTATAGGTCCTCATTGATAGCTAAGCACCAGCACAAAGCAAGAATATATTTCAGAGTTTCCTAAAGAAATATGTTAACTAATTCACAAAAGTTGAAATTACATTGAAAACAAGTTTTTTAAATAAAATACTATCTTGAAATTGATATGTTTTAGAAAATAATCATGTTCTTTTTTTATATTGTTAGCAAAACATACAGGACACATGCAGATGTAAAACCCATGCTAAAATAATAGTCTTATATAACAGAAGAAACTATATAAATCAAAACCAATGTTACATAGTTTACACATTAGATAAAATCAATCTGTGTGTGTGCTCATGCATGCCTGCATGTGTGCCACTGCTAGGGCTTAAACTCTGGGCACTGTCTGGCTCAAGGCTAGTAATCTACCACTTGTGACAACTTTCCATTTCTGGTTGTTTTGTTGGTTAATGGGAGATAAGAGTATAACAGACTTTCCTAATCTTGTGCTGGCATCGAACCACCATTCTCAGAACTAAGCCTCCTGAATAGGTATGATTATAGGCTTGAGTCACTGTAATCATATTTATAAATGCTTGGAAATATCAAAGATATTTCATTATGAAGAAGTTAAAATTTTATTATGGTTAGAGTTTGCTTTGTTTTGTTGTGACATTTCTGTTTGTGTATATTTGTCAAATATTATTTGGGGATGTTAAAAATCTTTGAATATGGTTGAAAATCAGATTTATATCCATTCTACTATTCTTTTAACTTTTCCACATACTTGAAAACTGTTATACTTGCACTTATTTCATGTCTCTATGGCATTGTCCTCTATCTGCTCTACTTATTTATTATTAATCTTCCCATAAGCTAAATACCATTTTTTAAAATTCACATAGCTTTAATGATGGACAAATTGCTAAAAGTCTACTAATCCATAGGTAGCAAAGTTTTTGTATTTTTTTTATTGTGAGAATACCGTTCAGAGGAGTTACAATTACATGGGCAATATAACGAGTACATTTCTTATTGTTGCCTCCCCTTTATTTCCTTTTCCCATCCCTTCTCATACTCCTCCACCTCCCCCTTCCCGATTGTCGCCCCCCACCAAAATTGTAAAGTACGTTTTTCAACATAACGACTTGTACATCTCATTGTTGCAATGGGTCTACCTATATCCTTAGTTAAACTATTTGTTTTTGCCCTTCCTCTCCACAAATTATACCAACATCAAATACAGTGAAAGCAGGGGTTATACCGTGGGGGAGGGACATACAAAGAAACATAGAAATCATCATATAAATATGTTAGAAACAATTGCATGAAAGAAAAAAATTTGAATACTTATCTTGGGGTTCATTCCCCTAACATGAACTTATCTGACCTTTTCTGCTTGACTCAGACATATATTAGATATTGCAAATAAGGGAAACAATGGGACCTATGTTTCTTTGGGCCTGGCTTACTTCACTTAATAAAATTTTTTCCAAGTCTTTCCATTTCCTAACAAATGGGGCAATCGCATTCTTTCTGATGGAGGCATGGAATTCCATTGTGTATATATACCACATTTTCTTGATCCATTCATCTACTGAGGGGCATCTGGGTTGGTTCCATAGCTTAGCTATAGTAAATAATGCTGCAATAAACATAGCTGTGCTGGTAGCTTTAGAATGGTCTTGTTTATGATCATTTGGGTAAATGCCCCAAAGTGGGATTGCTGGGTCATAGGGGAGCTCTATGTGGAGTCTTTTGAGGAACCTCCATACTACTTTCCAAAGTGGCTGAACAAGTTTACACTCCACCAACAATGTAGTAAGGTTCCCTTTTGTCCACATCCCCTCCAGTAAATGGTGCTGGCAAAATTGGTTAACTACTTTTAGAAAACTAAAGCTAGATCCTTATATATCACCCTGCACCAGAATCAACTCCAAATGGATCAAAGACCTCGTAGTCAAAGCAGACACTCTGAAAACATTACAGGATGGAATAGGAGAAACCCTAGGTCTCCTTGGCACAAGCCGAAATTTTCTCAATGGAGACCCAGAAACACAACAAATCAAAGAAAGGTTGGACAAATGGGATTGCTGAAATTTCAGAGCTTCTGCATGGCAAAGGACATAGCTAGCAAGATCAATAGAAAGCCCACGGATTGGGAGAAGATCTTCACTAGCTATACAATGGACAAGGGTCTCATATCTAAAGTATACCTGGACCTCAAAAAATTAAATCCTCCAAAAACAAATCTTCAAAGAAACAACTGCCCAATAAATAAGTGAGCTAAAGACTTAAAGAGAAACTTCTCTGAAGAGGAAAGAAGGATGACCAATAGACACATGAAGAAATGTTCAACCTCTCTAGCCATAAAAGAAATGCAAATCAAAACAATATTGAGATATCACCTCACCCCAGATAGAATGGCTATAATCAAGAACTCTAATAACAACAGATGCTAAATACCATTTTTTCAGCCAAATGAGTTACCCACACAGAGCAAGACACTCCCTTTTTATAATCATCTGTTATACCACTGCAATGCGATGTATTGTGTTCTTTTATAATTTTTCATTGTTGATATCATCTCTTTCATTACCATGTGTATTCAACTGAAATGTGTTACAGAATAATGAAAAGAAAAATGTCAATATATATATATAAGATATATATGTTTCCCCACTTCCTCTTTTTTTTTTTTTTGGCCAAACCTGTGCCTTGAACTCAGCATAGGCACTGTCTCTAAGCTCTATTTTGCTCAAGCTACCACTTGAGCTACAGTACAACTTACAGCTTTTTCTATAATTAATTAGATATAAGAGTCTCATGGGGGCTGGGAAGTTGGCTCAGTGGTAGAGTGCTTGCCTTGCATGCCTGAGGTCCTGGATTGGATTCCTCAGCACCACATAAGCAAAAAGAAAAAAGCCGAAAGTGGTGCTGTGGCTCAAGTGGTAGAACGCTAGCCTGGAGCTGAAGAGCTGAGGGACAGTGCCCAGGCCCAGAGTTCAGGCCCCACAACTGAACCAAAAAAAAACAAAAAAGAGTCTCATGGACTTTCCTGCCCCACCTGGCTTCAAACTGCAATCCTCAGATCTCAACCTCCTGAGTATCAGGAGCCACCAATGCCCACTTACTGTTAAATATGGTAAAGAAGATATCTATCTATCTATTTATCTATCTATCTATCTATCTATCTATCTATCTATCTATCTATCTATCTATCTATCCAGCTATCATCTATCTACCTTTCCATTTGTATTTGGCAGTTCCAATGTGATGACTATATACAATAATTTATATATGTGTATGTATATGTGTAAACAATGTACTGTATATACACACACACACATATATATATATATATATATATATATATATATATATATATATATATATATATATATATATACACACACAGCTGAGATAGGTTCTCAATATTTTTTCAGGCTAGCCCAAAATTCCTGAGCTCAATCTTCCTGCCTCCATCTACTGAATACCTGGGATTATAAAAAGGCCATGGCCAGAAGTGGCTCTGTGGCTCAAGTGGTAGAGCACTAACCTTGAGCTGAAGAGCTCAGGGACAGTGCCCAGGCCCAGAGTTCAAGCCCCATGACCAACAAAAATAAATAAATAAATTAATTAATTAATTAAAAATCTTTGCAGTAATATATAAACTAATGAGTATGGCTATGTTCCAATAAAATCTTATTTCAAAAACTAGTTATTGGCTTGATTTGAAGGCCATAGTAAGCCAAGCCCTGCAAGTAGCCTAAGAAGTAATCGTCTTGCAAATTAGTTTGCATAGACTGGAAACTCCTTCAAAGCAAAGATTGTAACTTCTCCTTTTTGTTCCCATCCTGCCTGTAGAAATCAATAGATGTTGAGTTAAAGAATACGTCATAAAGTAGTGAAAAGTCAAGCCATGATTTTGCCATTTGCAGTCTCTGAAAATGACCCAGGTTGTTTGTTCAACTGAAGATATTTGTGGCTACTCTTGCATCACTTTCACATGTAATTAAGGAGATATACAGGCCTTACACTTATGATGTGATTATCCAAACCCAAATGTATTTTATGGAGAGGTAGAAATGAAATAATTCTATGACAAAAGTAAGGTGCTACCTCATATGTTAAGTAACTGCTACCTTATGGATGCCCTGCTGGAAAACACACAGGGTACCATTTCTGCTTATTTTTTATCCTGAGGGATCCAATGCATTTTGTTGTCAAAGTAAAAAAACAATTGAAAATTATTGAAAAAATAAAACTAAAAATGTCAGGTCCTTCCTAAAAGTCTACATTCTTAAGTATCCTCATTTTTGTGTAAAACTCATGTTTAATTAAAATAATTGTGAATTCTTCAATGTCAGAGTATTTTTCTTATTACAACTTGTTATTGACCCAAACACAGTACAGAGTAAGCATGGGATAATGTTTAAGGAAGTATGTAATAAACATGGTACCAAAGACAGAAGCATGTGGAAAAGCCTAGAGTAAGCTAGAAACAGTAGACAGTAGACAGTAGACAGTAGACAGGCTAGATTCAGGGACAAGTGCTTTGTATTCAGTTTTCAGTTTAGGAGTACAAGCAGCTGGGTGAAATCAGACATCAATCTGAAGGTAAATAAAGAGGAAATACTTCCTGCTGTGAAGATTCAAGCTCTTATTTGGGGCATTCCTTTGAAAGCAAAAGCTTCTGATATTCCCAAGCCACTATGAGCATTCCAATATAGAGAATAGGGTTGAAGCCAGATGCCAGTGGCTATTGCCTATAATCCTAGCTACACAGAAGGCTGAGATAGGAGTATCATGGTTCAAAGCCAGCACAGGCAGAAAAGTCCATGAGATGCTAATCTTCAATAAACTACTCCAACAAACTAGGAGTGGCACTGTGGCTCAAGTGTTAGAGCGCTAGCCTTGAAAGGAAAAAAAAAAAACTTCAGGGACTCAGGGACAGTCCCCCAGGCCCAGAGTTCAAGCCACAGGATCAGAAAAAAGAAAGAAAAAAAGTAAAAGAAGAAAGAAAGAAAGAAAGAAAGAAAGAAAGAAAGAAAGAAAGAAAGAAAGAAAGAAAGAAAGAAAGGAAGGAAGGAAGGAAGGAAGGAAGGAAGGAAGGAAGGAAGGAAGGAAGGAAGGAAGGAAGGGAGAGAGAGAGAATAGTGTGGAATCTTAGTATGTCCCAAACTATGAGGGGATTTCTGTGGGACTTTTAAGTAGCCTTAATTTTAATCTCATCTTTATTTTTTACTGAATCCCATGTCTCTTTCCTTTTAAAATTAGATTAGTGTTCCTCATATCACATTATCTGAAAACTATAAAAAAGCCTTAATCCACATAAGTGATAGAGATTCATGATGCATATAAGGAAGCATTGGGTTTATGGATTCATTAGTTGAACTAACATATAAGAAAGGTGTCCCTCCACAAAGGAAAGGCCCACTTGTGATGGATCAAGCAGCATGAATGTTTCTGAGACTCTTCCCTCTCAACTTTTCATCCACTACTATTGTTGTAAGGTAAATCATCCCAGAAGTCACATTTTAAAATATAGAATATTGGAATCTTTATTATACACTTAACATGCTGCAGGCTGCCAGTTGTTACAAGGGTCTGCAGCACGCAAATACACATAACACAGCTAGGAAACATGCTAAAGAAGAAAGAAAGAACGAAAACAATACTAACAAGTTGATTCAGCTCTCCGTTGGAGAGCCATGATGACTGGAGACAAGCCAGGAGACAGGACACAGGACACGATCACAGAGACACACATGGCATGGAGTCCCAACACTAGGCTGGTCCTGGCCTAACTTGTTCAGTGCAGGGGACAGATCCTCAGGAAATTTCCAGTCCCAAGCACTAGACTGACAGATTCAGTAACCTATCAGACAAGTGCCTGCCCCTGCCTCCAGGGGTCTGGGCACGCCCCCCCCATTGCCTGGGAAGCAGCTGATGGGGGGGGGGGGTAGAGGGGACTTCCTTCCCCCAGCATGAAGACAAGATGCCAGACCCTACCATCCACCATGTGGCCAATATGGCACCACCCAGACCTGGACTCCTTACTTCACTATTTCTAATCAAAAATATCATTTTTTGTATGGAAAAGAAATAACATTTCAGGAGGTAATAGAAACTCAACTGTTCAGAGTCAACTTTAGTATACAATACTAGTAAGCCAATAATTCATTTAAAAACAGTGAACACTGTGAAGGCATGAACATTGTCATCATTACTTTTGTAGTCCCAATTCCTAACACAAACTTAAATTCATTCATAGATAATAGGAATGCGGCAATTATCTGTTGAAATAAATAATGAATTAGACTCATCAGCTCTACTTTTCTACAGAGTAAGGTGAAACAATGGCACTGTTGTTTTCCAGTGATACAAAATGTATTATTTCTGCCACTCTAAAGCTAAGACATACAGAGAATCCACAGAAGTAAATCTTGAACCTGAAAAGGTGGTAGTTGAACATAGAAGTAAAATTTAGCCTGATCAGTGAATGCTCCTCCTCCCCTCTGATGCTTGTGTTTGGTTCCCATGAAAAAAATAATCGAAAGTAAAGTAAAAGAGGCGTCTGATAAGCCAACAATATTTATAGAAATAAAATCACAGTATCATCTGTAAATGAGTACAGAACATTTCAGCAGCTAGAAAGATGAACTGTCTTCCAAGGTTGATGACTGTATAACATGTAAAAGTAAGTCTACCACAATCATCAAAAATCCAGAAAGATGGGCTGGGAAGGTGGCTCAGTGGTACAGCTCTTGCCTTTCATGCATGAGACCCTGGGTTCAATTCCTCAGCACCACATAAGCAAAAAAAAAAAAAGCCAGAAGTGGTGCTGTGGCTCAAGTGGTAGAGTGCTAGCCTTGAGCTGAAGAGCTCAGTGACAGCGCCCAGGCCCAGAGTTCAGGCTCCACAACTGGAGCCCCCCCAAAAAAGAAATCCAAAAAGTTAAAAATGTATTTCTCAAATTATCCATAACTTAGAACAAAATATCATATGGCAAATATCATAGAACCTCTGATCTGCACCTTCAGGGGGAAGGAGCTGAGAACAAGATCATTTACAAAGAAATACACTGCACTAGCATGTCCTACAGAGGCTTCAATGTCTTCAATGATGCTATTAATAACTGGGAAAATTCTGAGCCTCGCACTTATCCTCTCTCATTGTTTGCACCTGATGTCAACTTAGAGTCAGAATGATTTGTTTAAAATATCTAATTTAGTAGCCACCTCAAGAAGTAATGTGGAATGTATAAACCTGGCCTGCCTAATTTCAAGAGAAATACCAGAGAGAAATGCATATTAATGCAAAGCGACTATAAATCAAAAGCCATTTCATTTTCTAAGGTAGTATAAAAGCCAGCCCTGTTTGAAACCATAATTCAGCTGTCATAATCTCTTAGATATACCACTGACCTTCCCTGGAAGTTCCTGCCACATAGAAGTGAATGGATTAGGAGGAGCAACATTAAGTGGCATGCATTACTGTGAGCCAGGCACTTGAAGGTAATTTAGCTTCCTAGAGCAAATCCTTAACTGCAAGTCACACTTTCTTAGATTCAAATTCCTCCTGTGCATAAAATGACATAAAATGTGTGCATAAAATGACATAAAATGTGTTTCTCTGTGTTGAATGCACAAAGAAATTCATTGTGTATTCTATGTCTGTGTTTACAGATTTTTTTTCAATCAATATTAAACTTGATGCTCCAGTGTTTTCAAGGGACAGCTGAAAGATTTTGTGTTGTAATTCCTGAAGCCACATTGTCTGATTAACTTAAGAATGTATGCTTTCTCTTGGTGTTTTACATTTATTATTAATAAATAGCAGTAGCTAACATGATTGCTTGGCTGCCTAACTCTCCAAAATGAATTATTCTATTAAAGTTTTGACTTTCAGTGTTAAGCCTGAGGTAAGAAATGGGCTTGAATCTGAAATCATGTTATTCACAATGTTTATGGTGCCAGGATCAAAATAATTCCTTTTGGAAGGAGGGTTGTAGGATACCCTGTTTCTGCAACTTGTAGGAAATTTTAAAACCACAAGGAAATGGATGATGTTTGTCAGAATCCATTTGTAATTTGTAACTGGATTTTCAGTGAAGAATTGGTATTGTTATTTATACAACACTTATTATGTCATTATCTACCCAAAGGTATAAAAAGATTAAATTGTTACTTTCAGAGCTTTTTACTAAGTCGGAATGTATTATACTTGTACACACAAGAAGAAGATGAGAGTGGGATACAGGGTTTTCTGTTCAGAGCTTCACACAGATATCTCTCTGCTGCACTACAAAAGAGTGGTTGTGAGTTCCATCCCAGAGCTTTCCCCAATGTATATCAGCTAATTGCTAGGAGTTTTCCCAGCGATAAGAATGAAATTGTTGGTTTTACAGATGAAGAATAATTGATTCTTTAAATAGTATACTCTATCTAACAGGACAAAAAAAACATTTTAAGAACCATTGTATTTATCTATTACGAAGCAGAGTATCAAGTCATTTGTTGCTTTGGAAATTCTACCAATAATTTTCTGTGAATTCCTGTGTAACTCAGTATTTTTACTTATGAATTGTCTATAATAGATCATTAAAAATTGAAAATGAGTATCCTGTGCATATCAAATGTTGACTTTCTATCTAAATCATGTATGAAAGAATCATTTCTAGTCACCTTAACTAGTCAATTATTAGACCAACAAATATTTTCTGTTCCATTCATATGGACAGGCCTCTGTGATATCTTATGAAAACTATATTTTAAAATAATTGGCAGTCCTTAATTTCACAACACTGCTAGTGGTTTCATTCAAGTCTTCAGAGACCTCTACAGACTGATAATAAACAGTTTAATAATGGCTCTATTCTCAGCTGAGTCACTTTTAAAAAATCCCAATTTAAGTTGGCAATTTTTTTTACATAATGATATATCAGCTATGTAGTTTGCTTTTACAACTGGTCCCCTTCCCACTGCTCGCTGATATCTTTTAGGCTATTACAAGAGATGGATCAATTAAGGAAAACAATACTAAGAAAACTACTTCAGCAAACTACTTCTTAGTTGCTAAACTTGGAAAACTTTCATCTCAATGCTAACCTCTCATTTTGATCATCCCTACCTCATGATTTTATTCAGACTATGCTATTAAGAGCCTGTAGTTCAATCTGTTGCCTGAGATAGAAAGTAATAATTAATTAATTAATTAATAAGAGTGATCTCTGCCCTTGATTGTTCTCAGGCGCTGGCTTTTTTTCCAGCCATATGACCAGTTCTAGAATGTTTGACAAAAAAAAAATGCCTATATGGTCATGATCAGAGAAACAGCATAGCTGAAAATCTCCTATGAGCTATTATTTTCTGACATTACAGTGACACTTGTCATAGCCAACAACAATGTCTTATTAGAACTGGTCACACAAATCTGCCCAGTTACACAGGGGTGAAGAAGTTTATTCTACTGGTGTTTCCAAAGGAAGAAGAGAGATGGGCATGATGGTAATTAGCAGTCTCTAACAATACACAGCATGTCCTCCATACTTTATTAGCATTGATTAGTTGCTCAAAGGGGGTTCATTTTCACATGTCCAGGGATACATACAATGTACCATGATGTCTTATTTCCTTCTTCCTTCATTGCTTTCCCGCATTCCTCTTCTTTTCTTTGTAAATAATCTCAGCATTCTTATTTTTCCTTTCATACATATAAAATATTCACCATTTACACCCTCCCTTGGCCTTCTTACTTCTTTCTAGTACCTCCATCCTAAATGAGGTCTGTTTTACATTCTCATAATTGTTTTGTGTGTGTGTGTGTGTGTGTGTGTGTGTGTGTGTGTTTTCTCTTTTTTGAAGACAGTTCTACGTAGCAACCTTTAGAGAAAAACAAGTACCAGCCAGTTTCCTTTAAGATAAAGGTTTATAAACTTTTTAATTTCAAAATTCCTTATACTTTAAAAAATTATTGTGGGCCCTAAAATTTATAATTTATATTGATTTTATCAGTTATTATTTAGCATATTTGGCAATCTTGGAATATAGTACAGTGGTAAAACATTCTTGTACTACATTCCAAGTATTGAACACTCCCTTGGTAAGTCCCTGGATTTAAATCCCCAGCCACAACACACACACACACACACACACACACACCAATATATATGTGTATATAGGTATTATATACAAAACAGAACCTTTAAAAGTATTCTAATTTGCAGAAAAGACAAATACATTTATCATACATTAGCTTAGCATGCTTTAAAAGAAAAATAACATTTTGGAAATTAAACAATAAATAATTAGAAGAGTGGGTTTACTTTATGCTTCCAGAAATCTCTTTAGTATCCTTAGTACATAGAGGACAGTGATATTCATGTCTGTTTCTATATTCCCCTGTTGTGTTTTCTTCCTTTAAACTCCAGTTAAACTGCACATAATACCCATGACAGAAAAAAATTGTCATCACTGAAGGCATATACAACTTTTGTATTATTATGAAAATATTTCTGACTCATCTAACTGTTCTCAGGAAACATCAGTGATTACTCACAGAACTTTGACAAACATACAAAGGTAAAACTCTTACCACCAAGTCAGCCTTGTACTTTTCTTTTGCTCTAAAAACTTTTATTTGTGAGACCATTATACTTTGATTGAAAGTACACAGTGTTTCAATCAGAGGATAAACTTGCCTGCTGGTTTTTCCAGAAACCATCTATGAAGAATGTCTCCATTATTGTAAATAATAGTATTGTTTTCCTCTGCTGATGTGCCTTTGCAGCTTTTTCAGTAAATCTGTCATTTTCTGATCAGCAGGTGAATAGGCACATTGCTTCCATGTCCTCTTTAATTCATTTTTCTTTACCCCTCGGGACCCTAACTCTCATACATGCAGGTTGCTATCATGAGAGCATTTTCTTCCTATCTTTGGGGGTCTATTGTCTTAGCCATCATGGAATAGTCCTTTGATTTAAATCCCTCTTATCAATAGGATTCAGGAGCTCTAAATTGACATAATACTCTTAGTTTTTCTTAGTTAACACATTAAAATCTGAAAATGGTTATTGAGTAACTACTATATACACAACCTCAGTATATAAAAGGGATCCTACATTTATATAGATACAGTTTGAACTACAAACTCTTTGGAGTGATTTAAACATTATCAAACCAGACTATATTGGAGTGAAGAATATGATAGTAAAAGTCAGGGGATTAAAAACAGAAGTGCTTTAAGATAGCTGTAAATATTTACATAAAAGGAAAACTACTCTTTTTATCTGTTTTCCATCCACATATATATTTATATATTGTAGCATAGATTCTAAGAGACCTGGTTTCTCAAAGCATTTAAAAATCTGAAATTTTTTCTTCTTAAAAAAACATTTTTTCTTACAAGAATACATTTCATAGTTCAGAGTCACTAAGTTCACCTTCTTCCTCTAAGAACAGTAGAGGTAACGTACCCAACAGAATAATAAAATGAGGTCAAAAAACATTCTATGGGCAGAATCAGCAGAGCAACCCCCTCCCACTTTTTTTTTTACTTAAACATAAATTCCTCTACCATGGACAATTCTTTTTTTTTTTTTTTTTTTTGGGTCCGGTCGTGGGGCCTGAACTCTGGGCTTGGGCGCTGTCCCTCAACTCTTCAGCTCAAGGCTAGCACTCTACCATTTGAGCCACAGTGCCACTTCCGGCTTTTTTCTTATATGGTGCTGAGGAATCGAACCCAGGGCCTCAGGCATGCAAGGCAAGCACTCTACCACTGCCATGGACAATTCTTAAATGTTTACACTTAACTGGAAGTAGAAGATATTTTTTTCTGGTATAATCAGGAGTTAATTAGTTAGTTCACTCATTAGTTCATACTTTATTTGCAGAAGGAAATTGTTTATTGAGTGTTGACCTTCACTAATCTCCCAAGGCATTGTCATGTGCCTACTTTACAGGGCAGGTAAGGTTGTGGGACACAGAGATGTTAATGTGTCAACCAAATAGAAATCCTATCTATGGCTCGATCCAACTGTGATATCCCCAAACTGATTCAACTTCTTCCGAGTCTCAGGTTCAAAACTGAACAGCTCATTTGCCGTGAAAGTACTTAAGGTGGAAAGAGAAACAAATTCCGTGATCCAATAAAAGCCCCAATGTGGAGGAGGGGAGACTATGCCATTTAAGGAAAAAACAAAAACAAAAAAAAAACGACAAATATCTAAAAAGAGTTGGGAGATTTCTTCAAACCCGTTCCCGTCTTTCAATTTCAATGTTCCAGTCTGTAAAACAGGACCAAGTGAAGTTTGGAAGCCCTTTTGGTAGTTGCTCAGCAATTTGGTAGTTACTCACCATCCTTCTTTCCTTCCATCTAGATTATGATTCATGATCATTCCAAGACTAGCAAGAGGCCTGTTAAGCAGGTCATTGGCAACATTTCAGATTCTGGCCTCCCTGGTCGCCATACTGCTCACATCAAAGGCATTGGCTATACTCCAAGAACTGTGGCCCAGGAACGATCCCATATACGACCATAAAAGAAATGTGTGACTGAGGCTGAAAACAAGAGCTGTATGACTACTGGACCTGCTTATTACTGAAACATAAGCTATAAATAATTGTTTTCATTTGCTTGGCTCTGTCCTAGGGTCCTCACAGTCCTTTGACTTCTGTTTCTGCCATGATTATAGTAGGTTAGATCCCAACCTTGCTCACAAATTAGGCCATCTACAAATTATCTGAAATTATCCTCTTGTCCTGCTCCAGAATGAAGGGGGTCAGCCCTTAACATCTCCTCCCACCCTCTTTAGAAGTCATGATATTTAGAGTTCTGTATGCTAATCCTGGTTCTGCCACTCATAGACTATACTGTCTTGTGTGAACTTCTTGACTTGATCACATGATGTAATAATACTGGCATAATTATTAGTATACATTTATGAATAAATAGTATTTAGGACCTAAGTCCTCAACTCGTCTTAATATTATGGTTCTTTCTATATTTCTATGCATTAGGTGTGTCATTGTATTAACTCAAGATGCTGTATATGTACAGTGAGCCTTTAAAAGAGAAATGTTCTCAACAGTTCTAGAGTCTGGGAGTCAGAGCGCAAGATGGTAGCAGGATCCAGATCTTCAATGTACATCTCTTTCTGGCTGCCAGATGCTTGCATTTCAGTGGTGTCCTCACATAGTAGTACCAGAGAACTTTCTGCCTTTCTATGCTAACTTTTTTCTTTTATTCTAACAAAATGCATGAGTAGTTTATAACCAATAGAAATTTGCTTTTCAACATTCTGGAGGTTGGGAGGTCTAAGATCAAAGCATGGACTAGTTCCATTTCTAGGGAAGCGTGCTCTCTGGTTCCATGATGTCACCTTGCTGCAGCATGCATCTTCCAGAGGGTAATATGGATCCTCAGATGGCAGAAGAAATGGAGAGTCAGATTTGCCTCGCAAGCCTGTGTTGAAATTTTTTCAACAAATTATTTCTTTAATTGAATCATTTAAAAGTATATATGAAGAGGAAAAATATTGACCTTAGAAACCTTCACTTCTGAGTCTAGGTATTAGCCTTGACCATTTGATTTTCAGGATACTTTTTCAGGTAGCCTTGAACCACGTTGGTTACCACAGAAACATCTCCATCTCCATCTCCATCTCCAATATTCCCACTTATAGTTCTTTTAATCAAATATATAAGGTCCTGGAAATACCACACAACAGGTACTGTAAGCAAGACACATTAAACTAGGAGGCTTTCCCAGGCCTTGTGATGTCAGCTCATGATGACTCAGGATTCTTTTTCTCTTTGCTGCCTTTATATGAGAAATCAAATTCATTTCTTGTAACTTACTGAGGGCAGGTGAGTCTCTCTCACTCAACTTGTACACATTGGTAACCAGGGCATAACAAATTTATTTTATGGAGTTTATTGCCAAAGCTTAAAAGAACCCCCTTAGTATTAAAGTAAGGAAATCATATATGCAAGAAAATGACCCAATAATTCAATGGCTTACCATTTTGAAATTAGGAGGGGGAAGTATTCTGTGTCTGACCTGTACTGTGGTTATTATCTTCAGAAATATTATAGCAGGCAACTTTTTCAGCCAATGTGAGCATTAGCATCCTTCTCTGTAGTATCTTCTTTTGAATGATTGTAATAGCATAGTTCTTGTAAAGTTATGAGACAAGTTTTAGGAATTCAAAAACATTGGCATGCCACATGCCAGTGGGTCATGCTTGTAATTTTAACAACTCAGGAGGCTGAGATCTGAAAATGACAGTTCAAATCCAGCTTGGGCAGGAAAGTCCATGAGATTTTTATCACCAATTAACATCCACAATGCTGGAAGTGGAGCTGTGACACCACTGGAAAGCACTAGCTTTGAGCAAAAAAGCTCAGGGACAACATCCATGCCCTGAGTGAGTTCAAGCCTCAAGACTGGCACAAAATACTATTACTACCACTTCTACTACTATTACTATTACTACTACTACTATTACTAATGATAATAGTAGTAATAATAGCTTGGCAATGTTTTCCTTTAATTAAATTATATTTGTAGTATATTTGTCATCTAAATTATATAAATGGACAATTTAAAAATACCCAATTTTATTTGTTTCACTGAAGGTCTCTATATAGAAATCTGGATTATTCATATAAGGAGAAATCTTAGAATCAAAGTTCTGCGCTCACATCCCTGACCAGACTAATCTAAACATAAAGAGCTCAAAACATACTTTGCCTGAAGTAGTAACTACAATATTTAGAAACATGATTTGTTTGTTTTTGTTGTTTGTGGGGCTTGAACTCAGGCCTCGTGCACTGTCCCTGAGCTTTTACTTAAGCCTAGTGTTCTACCACTTGGGTCCACAGTTTCACTTCTTGTTTTCTAGTACATAATTGGAGATTAGAGTGTCACAGGGACTTTTCTTTCCTGCTGACTTTGAGCCATGATCCTCATGTCTCAGCCTTCTGAGTAGTTTGGCATAAGCCACTAGTGCTCACCAGATATATGATTTTTAAACAAGAAAACTGATATGAATTCAGTATAACTTTAGCCAGCTTTACAGATTAAGTTCAATAATAATAATAAAATAACTCTTTCTGCAAGAATATCATTTACTACAGTCTCAATTAAGCAGACTATTTTACTTGCCTTTTATTTATGCTAGAAACACAAGGTGCACTACTAAAATTAATGAAACACTGAAGAAAAGGATGGGGCATACAAATGCAATGACTCGAGATATTGGAGATGTAAAACAAATCAGAGATTTCTTCAAAAGGATTAAAAACAGTTTCAGGAGAATTGAAGAAAAATGTTTCAACTACACTAGTTTACAAAAATTGCCCAAATGGGTAGGATAATTGTGAACCAACAGGCACGGTCAGAAAGGATGGCTTTAAGTAGGACGGTCAAATGCTAAAAGTATGTCCTCTTCTCATTTAAGCAGACTCATGACTAAACTTGAAAAAAGAAAAAAAATTCAATGGAATGTATATTAAATAAATAGTTCGAAGAAAATGAATCTAATCTCTTCAAATCTGAAAATTGATTTGAAAAATAACTCAAGGATGCATATGAAATATAAAGGAAATTTTCCTTTAGAAAAATAAAATAGATTTCAATATTCCTCCACACATAATTAACTACGTAATAAATGTAACTTCTGATGATTTACTTGGTTACATATACATGCTTGTAATAAAAATTATGATCATTCCTTATAAGAAACATTTCCTAAGTTGCAGAAAATACTTCATTGGAAACATTATGTATGTATGTATGTATGTATGTATGTATGTATGTATATATATATATATATATATATATATATATATAACATATTCTGGTATTATCTCTATTTGGTGGTACTGTATGGTATTTCCAAGTTATTACATTTTTGTTTCTAAATACTTCTATATTTGTATATAAACTTAGGTTTGGTGATATCTGAAACTAGCAGATATCATTTTCTAGTCTTTCATTTTTCTAGTCTTAAATTGATCTTTCCAATAAGACAATACTTATGGAGAGCTTGTCTGAATATAAAGTTTTTGGTTTTTTTTTTGTTTGTTTGTTTTTTCCCATGAAGTTGGTGCCTCCCCAGAAGCAGTCATTTGGATAGGGTGAAAAAGTATCCTCGGTTGACTTAAATTACATCATTTCCAACACAGTTCAAATCCTTAGGAACCTATCTATGCCCAATTCAAACAAATAAACACTCAAATAAGAAAAGTAGAATGAAGTCCTGCTGTCATACATTTCACTTAATAGTTGTTTTGCTGATGTATCTGAGAAGACTGTTTGGAAGGACAGTATGCATTTTCCTGTGATGTCAAATGTCAATTCAAAATCCATCTATTTTAGCACAAAAATAATACTTTGTCATAAATCTGAGCTAACAGCCAGTATTCTACCTGGCACCCAGAGGAGATAGAGAAAATCCTCTATTGTCCCAGTACAATATTAGTTATTATTTATAAGGACTCATGGAAAAAATTGTCTGACATTCATAGTTTTCTAGAAGAAATAACCCCCTCTTCCAACAGTGCTTAAAACATATCCAAAGCAGCTAGAGACATAGTTATTTACCTTGATATTGAATTATTTTTTCTAAAGATAGTCATTTTAAAGAAAAGATGATAAATATTGATAACGTTTGCTTGGTTCCACAGTTTTCATGCCAAAAAGAAAGAGAAATCAGAAGTAAAAGAAAACCTTTTCTCCTACTGTGCTGTAAATATATTGTATTAAAACCTGAAGTAAGTCTGTAGTCCATGAAATTTCAAGACTGAAAGCATATGAGGTCTAATTACCAAATTAGCACCAATTTACTAAAATTTAAAGTTGTATAATATTGTATAAGAAAGCACAAGCTGAGACACTTTTATTTACTGAATGACATTTATAGCTATGTGTATTGTGCCATGTATGCAGGTACAGCAAAGATCTTTTCAAAGAGTCAGACAGCTTTCTGGCTATGAGGAGAAAAAACCCTATGGAGGCTTCTTGGTAATCCAGTGGAGACTCATTATATCAGAATTCCCCACCAAACTTACTGAGCCAGCCATGAAAATCCATTTGCTTTTTAATAAATACAATTCTATGGTTCTAGCTATAACATCTTATCTCAGCTATGATAAAAATATGACCAATAATTTTTAAAGGCAGATTTAATCAGAAAAATAAACGCTATGTATACAAAGAAGGCCTACACAACAGCAGATATGTGTAATGATTTCTCAAACTAGACAATGCTCTTGAACTCATTTGGGTATCTTTGGACATTGTAGTAAATTTCCCATCTATTTATCAAAGAATATAAAACACTATTGATTATAGTCAAGTATATCTAGAATGGTCATTATAATCATACCATATATCTTCTTATGTGAAATGAAATTATCAGCTAATTTCATTCATTTACTTGCTAAATTCCAGGAATTAGCAAACACCATGTGTTATGAACTGAAATTATGTCCATGAATAAAATAGATATGGTCACTAAACCAATGACATTTGTAGCCGATAAACAAAGACTCAGTTCACACACACACACACACACACACACACACACACACACATACACACACACACACACACACACACACACACACACACGCTTCAGTATCAATTGTAGGAAGTTCGGGGAGTGGGGAAGGGCACTAAAACTGAAGCATTCAACAAAAACAACCTTTACATTGTCTAAATGGAGACAGAAAGAGCTTATTACCTTACTTATGTAACTGAAACCCCTCTGTACATAACCTTGACAATGAAAAAATGGGAATAAAAAAAGCAATTTTCAAAAAGGCATTGGAGCAGGAAAGAATAGGTCAAGTATGAGATACCAAAACAAACTTGTATTTGGAATATAACAAGATATTAAAATAAACAGAATTGGCATGAAACCAAACTGTGTGAGCCTTTCAAATGGCATTCAGCATTTAAGGCTTTTCTTTTCAGTAACAAGAAAAAAATTTCAAAAGATTTTGAAAAGGGAGTGACATGATATAATTATCCCTGAAGTTGATTCTTACAGCAAATTCTATAGGAATGTTTTCTAAAAATGAAGTAAATGAAGCTATCTTGCTATACAGATTATGAATTGACATAAGCACAAAACTCAGACTGATAAAGTATAATTATTGCTGCATTAAACTTATTTTAGCTCATTACCCAAATGTTTGCATTGCTAATGCTATAGTATTGCAAATCAGAGTAGATGAATCACTTCTGGTTAAAATTGTGATCTCAGGGAAGATTTGATCAATTTAGATTATTCTTTAGGATCCTTCTAAATAGTTTTACTCTCCTTCCTACTAGGACACAATTTATATTTTCAAAAGTTACTTGTATTGTTTAACACCTGTCTCAGAACTGGCCATTCTCCATGTTGTGTATAACTTATTTTTCACAGTGTCCTTCAGGAGATGGTAAAAGTTTCTGGTGACCTTATCCCATAATAACCCAAATCATATATGTGCTGCACATCCAAGTCTAGTTTACCTTTTTAACATTATAACTACAAGTAGGATTTAACTTGAATTAATATACTTTTAACAAAAGCACCTATTTCCAAAGAAGGTAAGCACTAGTATTTAAGATTACATTCAAGAAAAATTCAGTGTTGGTCCATTTTTTTCTGAAATCATAAGGAAAAATTACTTTGGAAATTTTACAATCTTTACAATTCTTGGAAGCATGGTATAGTATACATGAAGAATGTTAATGCTGAAAAGCTAAACTGGGTTGAAGGAGAATGGAATCTTTCAACCAATTTTGTATGAAGTAATTTCAAATGTAAAGGTATCTGGAAAATTATTTTTAAGTATTTGTCTACAATTTCTCAAAATTGTATATATGTCATTATAGATATATATATCTATGTCATTATAGATAGATATCACTATGTCATTATAGATAGATATCACTAAAAAAAGTGTGACCTGAAGTTTGTTGCTAGTATATTTATATATATATATATATATATATATACATATATATGTATATACACACACACACACATATATATGAAATATACCTTTAAAGTTTTTCATCACTTATAAACTTCTGGAATACATAAAACTGATTATATCTGATTATACTTACCCATAGAGGAGCACTGTTGAAACATTGGATTATGTCCGCAGGCTAGAGTTCACAGTCTGATAAATGACTGATCAAGTTTTCCAATTACAAACACCAAACAAGAAAAACTTTATCAGTCATTTGTGGAATTTAGGAACCCCAGCCTGGCAGTATGAACCAATATTTCATGAATGTTCTTGGTATGGGAAAATGTAATCAACTTTATGTGTCCCAGAAATTTTTGTGAGGAAAAAATATCAAATACAAATTTCTAGAATTTTCCATTTGCTAATATGCTAAAACAGTCTAGTAGGATTCTAGACACTTCAATAGTGCTCTTTTTGTGAAAATAAAATCAGTGTTATATAGCTAAAAATAAATACATTTCATGATTCATGGCAGAAATTTTACATAAACTGCAAATCAAAAGATTTATAGAGCAATTTCTGTGAGTTATGAGTAGTCATAGGAAATACTTTTGACTCACTCATGGTGCTTTTGGGTGAGTCTGATTGGTATGTAGAGTGCCTTTTGCTGTTATGCTTAGTCTAGTTTCTCTCTCATTAACAGTTTTTTGGGTTTTTTTGTTTTTTGTTGTTGTTGTTTTATTTTTTTTTTTTTGGTTGGTCATGGGGCTTGAACAGCGCCTGGGCACTGTCCCTCAGCTCTTCAGCTCAAGGCGAGCTGAGCTACAGCGCCACTTCCGGTTTTCTGGTGGTTTACTGGAGATAGGAGTCTCACGGTCTCTCTTGCCCAGGCTGGCTTTGAACCCCGATCCTCAGATCTCAGCCTCCTGAGTAGCTAGGATTACAGGCGTGAGCCACCAGCGCCCGGCTCATTAACAGTTTTTGTTGTAATTTTGTTTTTCCCTCAGTTTCTACTTTTTTTTTTTTTTCTGTCTAGCTTCTGGAGAGAAAAAATGGCTGTTGAGTCTTCTGGTTTTCCTTGTCTATTTTGAGACCGGAGCTTTCATAACCATTCCTCGACACCTATGACAGTCCCAAATGGTTTATTTCTCTTGTGTCATCTCATTTGGTCACCTTTAAGGTGGACAGTGTTTCATTCATTCACTTTTTCCAGTAGATATGCTCTATTAAAGAAACTGATTTTTATTCTATTCCTTAGCAGCTCTATCACTGTTTTCTCATCCTGTGATTCCTGTATATCTGTATCTGGTACCTCCATTAGTTTCAAATGCTTGATGGAGACTCTTTGTACTGTCTTAAAAACTTATTTTGGTGGTTCATCAGGTATTTTCTATATAGTTTGTCACTTGTGACCGAATGTTCTAAGAAGGATGTGTTGTGGCCCTTCACAGGTTTTTCATGTAACTGTTTCCTATTTTGTTGCAGCTGTTGTTGACAGATTTAAGTTGCTCTTGAATAGATATCTTTCTTGTTGCTGCCACTGTCTTTCTTTCATTTAGCTTTCAGTTTGGATAGTTTCAGTTGTTTGCATCATTTATTTTTGACCTTAATATTTGGTGACTGTGTGTGACTTCTGGGGCCTTCAAAAAGTACATCCTCAGAATCCACAAATACACATAGAATATTCATCAGAGTTGACAGTTAAGGCATGTGGACATGTGTGAAGCCTTGGACATTTCTGCATACTGAGTCCAGGTTTAGTGAGTTCTTCTAGTTTTTCTATTTAGGGATGAATATGACCGAGATCGATGCCCGCATTTCCAAGATAATACAGGATCTTATGCCTGCCTTTAGCAACTGTCTGCCATTTAAATTCTGCAGGTTGATCCCGTGTAGGCAGAAATGTAACTCATCCAAGGGGCTAGTGGACAATTTTTGTTTAGCCTTCCTTAATTCCTTTTGTTTTCATATTACCCCTGGCAGTCAAAAAATCCAATGGCTTGGCCTGGAGAATTATGTTTTGTTGTTATTGTTTTGGTTTTGGGTTTTATTTTGTCTATTGTGGACCTGCCAAGCTTAATCTCTTGGAATTAGTCCTAGCAGGTAGAGCCCGTTGGGTTAGCCAGCTCCTTTTGGTAAGCTAAAGGTTTGATCCTTGATCCTGGTACTCTCATGGCCTCATCCAGTTTGATGTCCACCACTGCACTAGTTACAGCAGCCTGATTTTCAACAGCTGTGGCTTCAGCTAATTGGGGGCTCTTAGGTTTTCTTTGGCAGCCTGTCATCTAGTGGTTCCTTCCTTTGTTTTCTGGAGGTTTGAGGCTTGTGTACAGTATTGATGAGAGTGTCAGCCTCACACAATTTAAGCTCCTTGGCGGTATCCCTAGCAGCCAGATGTTAGTGGCTGGATTCTCGGCTGTTTGAGGAATCAGCACAAACCTCATTTTCTTAGTGATCTTGGGGAGTACTTTCCTAATTTAACATCATCTGCCAATGAACTAGTCTTTGAGGTTGTGTTTCAACAAACTTTGTCCTTTAATCTTTGAGAGTACACAGGTAGATTTGTTGTTGTTGTAGTCTGTTTTGTCAATAGAGTATTTAAAATTTTTAAACCTTGTCCATCCGGTATTTGTGTATTCAAGGTAAGAGGCATCAATGCCCTGAACTATTTTACTTGTTTCCCTTTAGAGTTAATCCTACCTTTGAATTCAGCATAGTTGCTCATCAATGTGCAACTCTTTGCCATTTATGGTTAAAAAAAATGGCCCAAGACAGTTTCACATCCCCTGCTGTCTTCTTACACCTAGCAGCAGGAAGTCCAGTAGCTTTAGGGGGTAGGAGGGGACTCAAGTCAAATTACACAGTGTATTACACAGTGTTGCTAACCTCTGATGACACTTTGCCATTGCCTGGTTTAGTCTCTTTGGCTGCTGACTATTTCCTGACCATTTACTAATGTCTCGTCTCTCAACGAATTGGCCAGTAAAAGCATTTGTGATACTTTTCATAGTCAAAACAAGTGTTTTAACTTCATCAACAGCAGATTTGGCCTTGGCAGACTGGGCTTGGGCTGATAATCCTCCTTCATGACAGAGATGGGAACTCCAGGAGATGATGATGGTCTTGGGATTCTTCTCTCTGCTCATGGTCCCCACAGTACTCACGTACTCAAGATGCTGCATGGTTGACTCCTTGAATGTAAGTAGAAGTTGCCTCTGCAGATGGCTAGCTGGTGATCACTTGATCTGCTCTCTGCCCTTTGGGGGGCCCCTACCTAGCCTCGGGGTTGGGACCTTATTCTTCTCAGGTCCTACCCTTTAGGTTGACCTCTAACTATAAAATCTTCAAAATGAACACCTTCCAAGTCTTAGCATTGAGTTATGGTGTGCACATGGCTCTTGTCCTTGGAACTGTTGAGAACTGCTTCTTTGTCTCCAAAACACTTTAAAGTTTACTTGTCAAATTGTCCAAACACAGTGTCAAGATACCCAAATAAGTTAAGTAACCATCATTAGGCTGAAAACCATTACAGTAAACATCACGGCATAGTCTTTCCTAAGGATGGAGAGAAAATACAGGCACTACTTGCTGGGCAAAATTAAGAAATTCCTCTATGTTACTTTTCCCTTCATTGGTCCTACAGTCCTGAAGAAGTCCTGTCATCAGACTTTCCAGTGCGTTGAGGGCAGCTTCTTCCCATCCCAACTGGCTGAAGTGGGTAGCTCAAGGTAAGTTGGCTCTTGGTTTCCTGGTCCTACTCCTATAGTTGAGGTCATGGTCCCAACAAGCTCAATGAGGGACTTCGCTACTGGGCCACAGGAACCTTTAAAAAGAGTACCGTCCCTGGTCCACCTCATTGGGATCGGTATTGTACTCTCCTCCACACTCCTCCTCAACCCCACTCTGCAGCCCATATCTCCACCTCCCTCTCTGACCTTTCGGCCTCGCGGCCCTTAACCTAGTTTATTATTGTGTGTGTGACTTGTTTCCCAGTGTTGAGGACAGGACTTTGAAGAAGTACCATGAAATCTGGGGACAGAGGTATTCTCAGACTGTCTTTCCCCTACACAAAGGATTGTCCAAAGATAGCTGAAATGTCATCAACCTCTACTCTCTGAAAGAGAGCATAGACCCTGCCCACTCCCAGATTGTCTCAAATGTATCTGTGTTTTTATTTATTTCTCAACCCAATCCATGCTCCCCCCTCCACCCCCCACTCCACTAACCAAGCCTTGACTGCTGGCAGCCCCTGTGTTACAGCCCTGTTCCCTGTGATCTTCCAGCCACTGATCAAACCTGGTTCTATTTGAGTGGGCACACGGCTTTCATGTCATTCAGATAGTCTTCCTCAGTCTATAGCTTATTATATCAACTCTGTTCTCTGAGTCCACGAGGTTTTGCTCTTGATATTCAGAGCCCATCTTTTGGAATTCAAACAAAACAAAACAAAACTGTTCTCTCTGAATAAATTCTATCCATTCCAACTCAAAGAGCTTTGACTTTCAGACAGTGACTTTGCAATAGATTTATAAAAGTCTACCTGGGAGCTCAAAAGCCAAGAATTTTATTCTTTGTTCCTTTTAGCTTATTTTATGTGCTCTCTTCTGTGGGGCAATATGCCTCAGTCTCTCAAACTAGTTCTGTTTGTAGGAGGGCTTCGGGATGCAAAGAAAAAAAGAGCCATATAAAAGATAAACAACATCTGATATTCTTTCAAAATTTTAACACAGTACAGGAGAATTGAGTCAGTAAGAAGCATCAATAGTGGAAGATTCGAGATTAAAACTGCAACCTCGGCTAATTTGCAAAGGAATAGAAATAAGACTTTTGTTTCCAGGCAAGACTTCCTTTCTCATATATGTTTATCTAGGTAAATAAAAAACAACCACTGAAAATTCCCTTTTCCTGTTGACATAAGTTAAAAAACATGCCAAATTCTTACCTATAAAGGTGAGTATACTAGAAGAACAGAATTTGTTCTTATAGATTCAAAGAAAATGATTAGAATATCTTTCCATATAATTCTGGAACTCAGCAACCATATTCCAGTAATAAACAAAAATGTATCTTTCACTACACTTAAGGTATTTCCCTTAAAATAAAACTCATCTCAATGTGCCATTTAAGTCTTTGCTACTCAAGTTTCAAGAACTATAAGCAAAGGCATTGTCATAGGGCTCACGGGAAATTCACAACTAATGGCTCAGAATTCAAAAACTTAAAGAACGTAGCCTTAGTTATTTCTCTTGTTTCTTTGCCACCAAAAAAGGAAAGAAATTAATATATTAAATATGATTTTATTTTAATGTTTGTGTACCATATAATGCTTATATATGTAACTACATAGCAAGATGCAGCCTTTTGTTGCCAAATAGCCTAGCAGAAAATAAGTGAAATTACACTATCTATTCTTAATATTTTTTCCATGCTAAAGCATGAGTTAAAACCAGTGGAATGGCAGATGCTGTCATGTTGTAAGTGGCTTGCTCATTAGCACTTTATGTGCTGTCTAAATTATCTGGTTGTAGCCTGAAATTAACTTATCTTTAAAGATTTCCAAGAAAATTCCTCATGATTTCTTTTATGTGTGATGTGTGTGTGTGTGTGTGTGTGTGTGTGTGTGTATGTGCGCATGCACGCACATGTGTATGTGGCCATAAAGCTGACACAAAATTTAGCATAAAAAGACAGGAGAAAACCTGTTAAAGTACGGTATACAAAGCTTTACAATATTTATTAGAATAAATCATATTAACTGAAGGCACATCCAGGAACTGACATATTTGAACAAAATAATATTTTCAGTTACTCCAACACTCCCTAATGCACCAGTGAATATTGTCTCTCCAAAATCAAAGTGAAACTATGAGTCAAGCAATCACGTGAAAATCTCTAGTGTCACTATAGTCTTAAGCCTAGGTGATGCTTATAAATGTTTATTGATACGGATTTCTTAAAAGCTTCCACCCTTTGCTACGAATTACACAGATTGCCTTTTGAAATTGTGAATTTTCTTGTGTTAACTCTTCACCACTGGCATTTCTAGCGTGAATACATTTTTTTTTTCAAACTGCTGTGAACTATCAAAATTTGAAAACCCAGTGTGCCATTCCTCTTCAGATTTCAAACTCTGCCTATTGAAATAATGGAGTATTATTCATTGTGAGGACTGGAATCCAATCTGAATTATTTCTCTGGCAGATAGAATGGCTTATTCAAAGCCATCTGTAATGTCTGCTCTTGGGGCCAATGACACATAAAAGCGAGGCAGCTGGGTGGGTTGGAAATATAAGAGTAAGAATTTCTACCATCATTATCACTACCCCTTCATGAAACTTACTGATCTAGAGAGAATTACAGTTCTGCTGACTATTCATGACTGATTGTGCATCAAGTGCCATGCTAAGTTCTTTTAACTTCTTTATCTCACTTAATCTTAAAAGCATTCTAAGGTAGATACTATTATCACCATTATTCACACTTCACAGATGAAGAAACTAGGAATCAAAGTCAAATAGGTAGTAATTACTATAACCAAGATTCAAAGCCTAGCCGTCTCATGTTAAAGCCTCCTTCTGTCTTTCCTTATAATGGTGTTTGCCTAATATAGTTCTCTGACCTTGAATATTCTGTTGAAACTTAAATAACACCATTCAGGTGAATATAATTGGCCTTTACATTCCTGAAATAGAAATCTATAACCACATACCTGATCACAAATACAGGCTTAAAATGGAGCTGTTTCTGAGTCATAATTACTACATATAAAGTATCACATATCTAGAACTAAACATAAACTCTAAATAAAATGAAATGTGAATTATTTTCCTATTCCTACTGGATAGTACCTAACTGCACAGATATCAATGCATATGGACCAACATACATAAAAGAGAGAGTCCATAATAACTAAACAGGGCACACATACTCTGTACATTTCAATTTGTACCAATACGGATAGACAAATCCAGTTAAGACAAAAGAAAAGGACTATTTTTTAACCTAAGAAAATCCTTGCAACTCTCTCAATTCATAAGTCCACTGCAGGAATTTGTTCATTCCATACACATGAACATCATTATAGACTGAAAAGCTTATTAACTATAATCAAAAAGGTCCTTTTGGAATGATCTTCCTCCTTTTCCTACTTCCAAGGGAAATCATTTGCAGGTTTCTTCAGGGCAATGGTTATCAACCAAGTGTTCAGGCTCATCTTCAAATGTTCTAGACCAAATTTACTATAATAATGATAACTATGCTTTCAGTATCCTGATCTTTTTTAACTGCAGCACATCTTTTCATCTATTTCCATTTCCCTTAGGTATAGTGCAGGCTAAGAAATCATCAGACCCATTTTCCATACTATATATCATCAGAAACAATTTTGATAATCATATTATTAGTGTGCATAACCCCTTCATTCAGAACTCGGCTAAAAAGAGTCTCCTAAATGTCCTGCTCTTGTTATATCTGCAAATGTCAAAAATTCTAAATGAAGCATATGAGCCTTCCTTAATAAAGGGGGGATGGCTCTCCTTTATAGCAAGAAAAAATACTCCCAACACCTGCTTTAAATTGATCTTTAAGAGTCTTTTAAAACGTTCTTTAGTTAATTCAGGTGACGCACGTTTGTATCCTTGTTCAGAAATGGCTTTTTAATACATGATTATTTAGACGAGCATATTAGATTTATTACCTTTGCTAATGAACACTTAGATAAAAGTGGTATTCTCTAGATAAGTATTCTCCTAACATGAGCTCTGATTACCATAGTGTAATTTCATTTCAGTTCAAAATTATATAAAGAGTGAACTTGGTGGCTTTTACATATAGAAAAGGGGACCCATCTGCTATGTCATAATTCTCGAATGTCCCTGTCACTTTTACAATGTACTACATAAGTAACGCAGCTATCATTAACTTGTAAGAAATTTCTGGGCTTTAAAAAATTGAAGGGTGAACTGGAATCGTACTTTTCAAAAACATTTCAGTTAGTTCTAACTGGGACTAGGATCTCTAATTTAGGAATGGTTAGTCAACTGGCCATATATTCAATATCCTACAGAGGGCTATGCTTATCTGCTCCCTTTTATACTGCAGAATTTCACACAGGCTCAATGAAACAAAATATGTAAGTTTTAGATGAATCTAAGGTACTAAGAAGAGATGTCTGTAAAAGTATTTTTGAGAAAATACCAGTTTTTCAATACCAAAAAGTGCCTCCAGGGATGCAGAACTCATTCTCTGAAAAATATGACCTTATTCTGAGGAGGTTTGAACAAGTTACATATATCAGAGTGTGAACAAGAATTTAAAGAATTTTTTTTGCAGTGCTAGGGTTTGAACTTAAGACCTATTCCTTGCTAGACTAGCACTGCACCAGTTGAGTCCTAACTCCAGTATTAATATATATATATAATATATAAATATAAAATATATCTATATACATATCATATAACTAATAGGAATAAAGCCTGAGAAAATTGAATAGATTTGTGAGCTCAAACATGTATGGGTTTCATGGCCACAATACACAATACGCTGTTAAAAAAAATTTACCCAAGACATTTGATATTATAGTGGACCTAGAAATTCAGTATACAATATTTGCTACCCAGAGAAATGAAATTCACATAATTAATTACTCTGTTTACACTTTACAATATTTTATCCTGTGTATCTTTTTTAAAGTACCTCTTCAAGAGGCTTAATTTTTAATACAAGATGATCAAAATTAGCATTAAACATTTTAACATTTTTTGTAATATAACACACACAGAGACAAAAGTTTACAGAAGTAAAGATCACAGTAAATTACAGCAAGGGAAATACCAAGGTAAGAGATCAAATATTCTCTAAGTTCCTCTTCCTACATTTCTTCCCAACTACTATCACCTTTCTTTTTGCCAAAGGTAGTGTCAATACCAGTGAAAAACTAGGACATTCTGCCAAAAGCCATGGTAATGTGCCATGCTGGAATATATTCACCTGTTTCACTCCAGTTTTCAGTTGACTGAAGCTCTAACTGGCATTCAAAATGAAATGTATGTGGTACTCTGAGTCATAAATAGCCAACTCTAGAATTCTTGATTCTCACAAATTGTAATAAATGTTTACTATTTTAAGCCATACTTTCATGAATACAAACAGTAGCCATTCTTCTGGCAACAAATACCAGTTTAAAAATTATCACAATCTGCTATATATGGAAATATAATAATTCATTTCTCTGTACCAAACTTACATTACTTAATATCATGTCTGTTCAATACTTCCTTATTATTATACACAGCCATAGTTCATGGATTCAGAGGCATGATAGTTTGACTTGAGATGGGGCCTGATTGCTCAAACTTGGAATCCCACTACTTGGTAGGCTTATTACTGAAAGATGGTGGTTTGAGGCCAACCAACCAGAAAAATTTATTAGACTCTATCTAAAAAATAACCACAAAAAGAAAAGAAACAAGAGAGAATGAAAGATGGTGTGAAATGTGGTTCAAAAGGTGGAAAGTGAGCCTAGTAACCACAAGGCTCTGAGTCCAAATCCCAGTATCATTTTAAAAAATTGGTTTGAGCTATCTTGTAGGGGTAATTACACAGCAAAGTAAGACCAAAAAAGTAAGTAAACAAGCAGGAGGGGGAAAAAATGAAGGAAAGAAAAAAGAAAAGGAAGAGGAAAAGAGGAAAGGAAAGGAAAAAGAAGATGAAAAGGGGAAAGGAAAGGAAAAGGAAGAAGAAAAGGGGACACAAAAGGAAAGGAAAGGGAAAAAGAAAAGATGAGAGAGAGAGGGAGGGAGGGGGAGGAAAAAAGGAAGGAGAGAAAAAAGGAAGGAAGGGAGACAGAAGAAAGAAAGAAAGAAAGAAAGAAAGAAAGAAAGAAAGAAAGAAAGAAAGAAAGAAAGAAAGAAAGAAGGAAAGAAAGAGAGAAAGGAAAGAATGAAAAAGAAAGGAAAGAAAGAAAGAGAGAGAAAGAGAAAGGAAAGAAATAAAAAGAAAGGAAAGAAAGAAGGAAAGAAGAAAGAAAGAAATAGAAAGGAAAGAAAGAAAAAGGAAGGAAAGAGAGAAATGAAAAGAAAGAGAATGAAGAGATGGAGGCAGGCAGGCAGGAATTTATTTCCTACCCTGAAAGAACTGTTCTAATAACTTTTTGCATAACCTATGAGTATCACCATGTTTACAATCGAATACACCTTTAGAATACTTGTCATTTCAGAGGTTAAGATACCTTTCAGAAGAGACCTTATACTTAGTTTTAAATATGGAAATCAAAGACAATCTATGATAGCTATATTAGCTTATTGCAATCACCTATTACAGGATTAAAATAGTAATACTAAATTCCTAAAAAGTTTATGTTTCCTCTTCAGTATATATACAGGATTGAGACTGTGAAAGGACAAAATAAAGTGTAAAATAACAATTAACAATTAAAAATATTTTCTCTGAAGAAACAAAAGAGATCAAGGAATCCTAATGCTTCTAAGAACCCAACAATTTATTGGGGGATGATGACCTATTATTATCTTCTAATTTATAAAGAGGTAAGACCCCAGATTTTATTTTGCTTCTGTTTCATAGCAACATACACTTATATTATTTAAACAATTTGCAACAAGTATCTTTTTCTCAGTTTATTTTCAATTAAACCATAACTTTGAACATTTCCTAGTGCGTGCGTTTTCAGTGAACACTAAACAATGAGAAACCACTTCCATTAACATGACAGCATTAATTATGCTTTGAATGAGTAGGGGATTTCGTAAGGGGTCTCCTCCGATACTGTCATTACTGTTCACCTGCATTGTGCCTTAGTGTTTGGCAGATGCACAGAAAATAATTGAGGATTATGTTTATCCTTTCTGTTGACATCTGGAAAAAAACCCATGCAAAAGTCAGCAGTCATTAATTCAAATAAGTGTAGATCCTTTGACAAATGCAATTGAACATCTTTCTTTTTTAAAGATGTAAAGTCCCTTTCTTCTCTATCATGTTTTAACATATCTGAGCTTTGCCATATAATTCATATATTAAGAAATTGTTGAAATAATATTTCAAATGCATCCTGTATTTCTAATATAGGCCTTGTTATAAAACACTAAGAAAAATTTAACAGCTCTTACTTTGAATATCTTCACACTAAATCAGGAACACTTGCCAAAAATTTTACAGATGTCTGACTTCTTAACATTGTGTATTTTAAATATTCAAATTTATTATTCATTAAATACTGCTAATTGGTATTTGTTATTCAGATGAACTTCAAAGCTGTGGATTTTTTCTAACCTTAAGAAGCATGTAAAGTAGTCAACAGGCTATTAGAATAAAATTCAAACATTTTTAGTATTTATTTGTTTTTTCCTTTGAGGAAGTAATGTTCATTTCTATTTAGGAATAAAGATATGCAGCTTCTGCCTCCTAAAGGGGCAAAATGTTCTGACTGCAAGGCTTTCAGAAACAAATTCAGAGTGTGTTTAACAAAGAACTTACAAATCAGCTGCCTGCAGTGCTTAAATCAGAGCAGAGTGGTGAGGTGAGTAGGAAAGGAGGAAGGAAGGGAAGGAGGAAAGAGACGGAGAAGACAGAGAGGCCACAGAAAGAGAGAACAGAAAGAGAAGACAGAGACAGAAACAGACTGGGACACACAGAAACAGAAACAGGGACACACAGCATACAGAGAAAGAAGTATATGTGGGGGGGGACAGAGAGAGAGAGAGGAGAGAGAGAGAGAGAGAGAGAGAGAGAGAGAGAGAGAGAGAGAGAGAGAGAGAGAGAGAGAGAGAGAGAGAGGAAGAGAAGAAGAAGAAGAAGAAGAAGAAGAAGAAGAAGAAGAAGAAGAGGAGGAGGAGGAGGAGGAGGAGGAGGAGGAGGAGGAGGAGGAGGAGGAGGAGGAGGAGGAGGAGGAGGAGGAGGAGGAGGAGGAGGAGGAGGAGGAGGAGGAGGAAAGAAAGAAAGAAGGAGAGAAGGAAGGAAGGAAGGAAGGAAGGAAGGAAGGAGGAAGGAAAGAAAGAAAGAAAGAAAGAAAGAAAGAAAGAAAGAAAGAAAGAAAGAAAGAAAGAAAGAAAGAAAGAAAGAAAGAAAGAAAGAAAGAAAGAAAGAAAAGAGAGAGAAAGGAAGGAAGGAGGGAAGGAAGAAAAGAAAGAAAGGAAGGAAGAAAGAAAGAAAGAAGGGAAAGAAAGAAAAAAGAAAGAAAGAAAGAAAGAAAGAAAGAAAGAAAGAAAGAAAGAAAGAAAGAAAGAAAGAAAGAAAAGAAAGAAAGGAGGGAGGGAGGGAGGGAGGGAGGGAGGGAGGGAAGGAAGGATGAAAGAAGGAAGGAAGGAAGGAAGGAAGGAAAGGAGGGAGGGAGGGAGGGAGGGACAGAGAGAAAGGAAGGAAGGAAGAAAGAAAGAAAAAAGAAAGGTCAGAGAATAAATATAATTGTTAAGTAAAGCACAGTGGCCACTTCATTGTATTTGAATGCTTACATTTTATCCTCAGACCTTACATTTTAGTCCTTTTTAATAAAAAATACCATAGGTTGATCTTTTCCTTTAAACACTTTTTTAGTCAAGCTAACCTTGCTTAACAGCACGAGTGTTTTTGAGAAATTTGATTTCTTGCATTGATTGCACACACACATTCAGAACACTGGTAAAGCCATTGATGGCATAATTAAATATGCCACTTCTAAGTTGGTAAACCACAGTCCCACAAAAGATTGTTTCTTATAGCACTGCCATTAGGTTCTATTGTCACGCTTGAGAAAGCCACCACTCTCTAGGAATAAATAATATAGCTGGATTACTCTAGAAGAACTATTCATTCACCATTTCTTATGTTTGTGATTTATTAAGTTATATTACTGGTTAGTTTTCTAAGTCACCATAACTGTTTTGAACTATACAGACAAGTGGCTAAACAGATTTTCTCACTTTCTCTCCATCCTGTCTTTTGTCTTAGCTGATTGTTTTTAATTTTAGTTTTTTAAAGCATCAATAGCATGTACTCTTAGAAGACATATTTTTATAAAAAGAGAGAAAAGTACCTGGTGAATGCTGGTGAATTCATGTAATTCCTAAATTTTATTGCCAGCAGTCCTTTGATTACCTAAAGGAGTCTGCATGAACCTGAGCCACCTGGCAGTAAAGCATAGTGATGTACATATGTTGTAGCCTTAGCCATATTCTTCCTGCTATTGCTAAAAGCACTGCACCAAGGTATGAGGTAAAAGAAAGAGAAATGGAATTTGAATTTCACGTAGAGAAAACATAATAAAACATTACAGAAACGGGACTTCATTTGTAGAGTTCACCTAGACAGTATCAAATGATTTGTGTTAAAGAGAAATTTATGATAGGAAAGATGCTGTTGACTTTAGGATCATAGTTTGTAGTTACAAATTGAAGAAACAACATATTTCATTCATAAAAAAGCTGTTATAAAAATTGTACTAGAAAAACATTGATACTAAATCAATTAATTTAGCAAATCAGATTGGCATTTTTTTAGTCTAGTTCCTTAAATTGTTCATTATCAGTTGTATTTAAAATATGATAATGCCCAGGAGGTGTCAGTGGCTCATATTTGTACTCCAAGCTACTCAGGAAGGTAAGATCTAAGGTTTATAGTTCAAAGCTAGCTCAGGCAACAATGTCCATAAGACTCATATCCAATTAATCACTAGAAAGCTGAAAATTGAAGTGTGGCTCAAGCTGAAAGTTGAAGTGTGGCTAGCCTTGAATAAATAATCTCAGGAACAACTAAGCAAAGGAGAGAAATGTAAACATCACTTGATATGGAAGAAATAATTTATGTTGTCAAAGCTCATAGAATTCACAAACTTCATAGGCCATGATAATGCAATTTTCCTTGTGAAGATTAAAATGTGTTTGTGACTTTAACTAAGTATCACTATTCCACAACACTGAAATATGTGAAATTTATGTAATCACCTGATCTCAACTTAAAAAAATAAGTGAGAGAAGGGATGGGTTAGGAGCGATGTGTGACAATGTTGTCAGATACCTTGCATTCATATGCTGTTTTGTAGAATGGGAACCTCTTTGTACAACTACTTAAAGATAATAATAAATAAAAAAATGTAAAAAAATATCTCAGGGACATTGCTCAGGCCCTGAGTTCAAGTCCCCAGGGCCAGATATATATATGATAGTATGATATAAATATTATATCTATTATCATATTCATATAATATTATATATTATTTTGCATGTTATATAAATAAATATATTTTATATTTTATATAAAGAGATGGTCCTGAGGATGCTACATAAATATATATAAAAATATTTCCCAATTTTATATTTTTAACAAAATAAGATATCTTTGTTTTCTGTTTTTCATTGAGGTTATTATTTTCCTAGAGGCTTTGGACAACATAGCTCTGATTTGGCAGATTTACTATTGTCTGTACATCCCAGTTGGAAATTCTATGTGCTAATCTGCTAATCACAATTAGAATCTTTAAATCCATCTCATATCACCTAGGTGCTACCAAGACCTCAGTTAAGGAATGTATCTTCCTTTGGGGTGTTCCTCTTTCTTAGGTAAAATCCAAATAGCTGTCTAGATAGGTGACTCTAGTAATTTCTAAGTTGAAGAAAAGCAAATTGTCTTAGATGAAGCTCTATTAAACCACATACACAATACATAATGTGGAAAGGAGGTAATTTTATACCTAACACAGCTTCCTACAGTAGTCATCTTTAGTCACATACAGAAAATGAGACTTCTTAAAATATCTACATACCCAAAAACAGATGCAGCATTTAAAACAAAAATTATCCCAGATTAAGTTCAAATCCTTTTCTGACCACTATTTTAGGGTGATTTGGGACTAATTACTTATCTTTGATGTGCCTTTAATTGCATATGTAAAAAAATCCTTTTCCTTCCTGTTTTAATGAGGAGAATTTCTAGTATATGTGAAAGTAATTACAAGATTATCCAGCTTATAGTTAAGACTCCACAGAACTTTTAGCTATGATTATCATTGTGCAAGTACATTCAACAAAAAAGCAATCAACATGAAAATAAATATAAAACAAAAGAAATAAGATTTTATGCTTGTCATACTTAGTGGAAGAAAATCAATACGCAAACTTCAATTTAGTGCTTTGGTTACATCTACATCTTTACAAATGTTCTAAAATTCATCAAATTGTATCACTTCATGCTTTTCTTAGTGTTTGGCATCCAATTAGCTCTGCCCTCTTCCCCTCAAAAATAAAGGAAATAAATTGCTAAGAGGCTTAATCGTTATTATCAAAACAGTTTCTATGTCTGAGCAGGACTAACAAAGGAAAGCCACTGACAATTAGACCATTTCATGCTTAGAACTACAAGAGCTGGATTAAATTTACTGGCTTTGTTTGTGAAAAAAATTAATGTGCAAAAAGGAATCTTAAAAGTTGCCATTTCTAAACACAAATCTCAGTTATATACTGTTTGTAGACTATATGGTAGCATAAAATCTAACATTCAAATGTAGATATGAAATAGCTTGTGGTTTACAATTAGATAATGTGACTCTAAACAAACTTTCCTTGTATGATGTCGAAAATATAAGCCCATAAAAAAGAGACATAAGGTTTTTTTTTCTAAATGTTATTTCAGATGTCTAACTTTCAGCATATTCTAATATGTGGTCCTATATGTGTTGACTGGTTTATTAGGATTTCTCTGGTTAGCTCTTGCTGTTATGTAACGAATTCCCTATTATTATAATTTATTCCTCAACAGAAACTAGATGTATCACAATCACAAAAAGATACTGAAAACATTTTTTGAAAAAAATTTAAATAACTTTTCAGAGACATAAGAATTAGAAATTAATTTTCAATTGTATATACGTAAATATAGCATTTATACATGTATACAATATATATGCAGTATATATGAATGTACATATACAGATATAATATACATATACATATATGTTTTTCCATTATAGATGGATAGATATATAGATAGGTAGAACAATAGAATTGTTCACTTTTTGGTTAATATTTAAATGTATATATATTTTTTTTGGGGGGGGGAGGGTCCTGTTATGGGCCTGAACTCTGGGCCTGGGCGTTGTCCCTCAGCTCTTCAGCTCAAGGCCAGTGCTCTACCACTTGAGCCACAGCACCACTTCCGGCTTTTTTTTTCTGCTTATATGGTGCTGAGGAATCGAACCCAGGGCCTCAGGCATGCAAGGCAAGCACTCTACCACTGAGCCACCTTCCCAGCCCTATTTTTATTTTCTTTATGTACAAAGGAGTTGTTATTTAATGGATCAGTTTATGAATACAGGGTGCTTGGTTGACTTAAAAAGTAGAAATATTTTAAACCATTCATTATTTAACTCATCTTGTCCTTTACCTTTATCTAATAAATATTAAACATGTTTAGTTAGTAGAAAGGTGTTTATGGCATTACTTAATAATTTCTATTCATTTATCAATATCATATAGGTATTTTTACTAACCATTCAAAACCATGAAAATGTATTTCTACATCTTTATACTACAGGTTCATTTGCAAGGTACACATGGTGTTAAGGAGGACATACCCTAAAAAGGTACAATGAATTTAGAATATTCTCAATTCTGTAATAGAGTTAAACAATAATATATAGTGCTCAAATATTTTGAAATTCCAAGTGACAGTATAGCCTCACAAGAAAAAAGCACTTTTTCAAGTTCACTATGAAAAATCATATTTACTCCAGAGTTATACAATATTAAATACTCTAAACTTGGATTAATATATGCTTTTCCTTGTGTTTCTCATGAGCTTCTTATATTTCTAATCATCTCTTCTCCTTCCAAGTTTAGTCCTGGGCAAATTCTTTTCTTCAAAGGCAAAAGCAATAAGTAGGAAGCTTTGAACAAAGGAAAATGTGTCTTGTTTTTATATTGTCTTTTCTATACATTTCATATTCCATTGTATTATTTTCTGGGCTGAGGATCCTATCCATGGCCTTGGGAGAGGGAAGCAAGTACTTTACCACTGACCTAAGACCTACCTAAACAGCTATTTTCATTTTTACAATAACAGAGTATAGGATCAGCTTAGAATCTTAGAAGCTGCTCAATGATAAAGAAAATGTGACACACATATATGTTCAAATTTGAATACTACTACTAAGAGTAAAATTATTTCAGCCAGGCGCCGGTGGCTCACACCTGTAATCCTAGCTACTCAGGAAGCTGGATCTGAGAATTGAGGTTCAAAGCCAACCCAGGCAGGAAAGTCCGTGAGACTCTTATCTCCAGTAAACTACCAGAAAACCGGAAATAGCTCTGTGGCTCAAGTGGTAGAGCATTAGCCTTGAGCTGAAGAGCTAAGGGACAGTGCCCAAGCACAGAGTTCAGGCCCCATGACTGACCAAAAAAAAAAAAGAAAAAAAAGAATAAAATTATTTCATTTACAGAAAAAAATGAATGGAAATGGAGATTACCATGTTAAGCAATGTAAGACAGTTTCAGAACGATAAAGAACTTATATTTTCACTCTTATATAGAATCTAAATTTAAAATATAGGTGTACATTTATCTCTCTGTATATATATAGAGAGAGATACACGTATGTTTTATCTATTATATGCATATAAAATAGATTAAATATGTTTATGATTGATAAATCATATGTGATTATAGATAAATATGATTGACAGATCATAGACAGACAGACAGACAGACAGACAGACAGACAGACAGACAGACAGACAGACAGATAGATAGATAGATAGATAGATAGATAGATAGATAGATAGATAGATAGATAGATAGATAGATAGATAGATAGATAGATGATTGAAAGAACATGGTTATAACTGTGGGACTGTTTGGGGATAAGGGCAGGAAGGGAAGGGGATGAATAATATGAGTGTTGGAGAGATATAATGAGAGCCAATTTGAAGTACAATATATTCACAGGTGAAACACTTTTTTCCAATTAAAATGTACAATTTTAAAAGGAAAATATTCAACATCATATCCCATGATTATATTTTCACTGAAAATATGCACTTTAGTGATAGTTTTGTATAAGCAGATTTATACTTATATATTTGTAATATATCTATTTACATTTCTTGTAAAAATAAACAATTCTCCCCTTTATAAAGAAAGCAAAGCAACTTAAGCCAGGCACTGGTGGCTCATGCTTGTAATCTTAGCTACTCAGTAGGCTGAGATCCAAGGAGGATGGCAGTTCAAAGCAAGCCTGGACAGAAAAGTCCTCATGAGACTCTTATCTCCGATAAACTACTTAAGAAAGCCAGAAATGGTAGAGCACAAGCCTTGTGCACAAAGAAGTTCAGGGACAGTGCCCAACCAGGATATTCTTTCTTCTCATCCAGCTTCTGCCAATTCTATGAATGCTACTTGATAATGTTTTATGAACTAAATTTGCATCTATCATGCGAATTCCCTGATAGCTTCCTGTCTAAAATATTTATATTTTTGAAGTCATTCATTTCAATCTACAAGTTAACTATACACTTTGACCATTTTCTTTAAAAATAAAAGATTCTCTCTGTAGTAGTTCTTATACTTCAAACATGAAACTTGCTTCAAAAATTGGGTGAAGAGGAAGTGGCTCAAGTGGTAGAGCACTAACCTTGAGCTGGAGAGCTGAGGGATAGCGCCCAGGCCCAGAGTTCAAGCCCCATGACCCCCCCCCCAATAAAAGGTGAAGATTGTTTGAATCTAGATTAGTTAAGAGAGAAATGCTATCAGAATTAGAGAAGAAATATTTTGTAGTGTTTTGTGGAAACCAAAATGATTACTAGAGAAGGAATATTTAAAATTTTATAAATGTTACTATATCTCATCATTTTTCAATACTTTCTATATCAAATGGATTCAAGCATTTCTTCTGAATTATAGACATCCAATGTCAAAGTGAATGATGGACACAGTTTGATTGGTACTCTACCATCATTTAAATGGAATTCAGCTCCCTGAAGCACTTAGAAATTCTATGAGAGAAAATATGATTTTGCCAACATACTACCTAAACCTTTCCTTACAGAATTTTTATTTTGTATAGAGGACTCCTTAGACATTTTGTACCAAGAAATTTCCATTATATAAAAATCTGACTCCGATTATCGAAACAGCAAATATATTTAAACTCAAAATTAACAGCAAAGCTCATTTTTTTTAAATTTATACTTTTAACACAGGAATATATTTAAATGAAAAATATGTTCTAAATATTTTAGTAAATTTGATTGGATAAAACAAAGAAGAATAAGGGTGTGTATTATAATGATTCATAATTGCTGATATAAAACATCATTTGTATTCATGCCTCATAAATTACTAATATGAAGCACTGGCATATTTTAAAACATTGCTCTGCTCTATTTGCTTTATCTAAGAAATAGAGTGAAAAATTATACCAAGTAAATGTGATCATGTACTTTAAAAGAGATAATGCTTTTAAAGTTTTGTAGAATACAGTATAGAATAAAGTTTCCATAATATTTTAAAACAGAAAATTTAGAAAATAGCATGAATAATTTAAGTTTTTAAGTTTTTATGCTCTTTTGGAGTTGTAAAAGCACAAATAGCTCATTTGCTAAACGAATATCAAATAATGTTACTTTTATACCACATAAAATGTTATATGTACCCATTAGCTGCAATTTTTCAGGTTATATTCATCACTCAAATAAGAACCAAAGTCTAAATGTTTTTCAAATGAAAGAAATAGGGAGATTACTTGAGATTATTTTCATAATGTTCTCTGTTAAGCAGCATTATTTTTATATATTTCACTAAATAGATTAGTTGGAGTGGAATGGGGGCAGAGAGACCCTCTCTCATTCAAGAAGTTAGCCAATGACACCTAATGTATGGAATCAATCAGCAAAGTGAAGCTATTTTGCCCTATTATGTGAGCTAACTTTGCATATCCACCAAAAATCCAGATGGATATAAGCAACTGGAAGGCAAAGTAATTTCTCAGAGAGTACCCAGGACTCAGTTGTCAAAGACAAGCTGGGAGATTAAACTTCAGCTCCCAGGTTAAAGGAGATATGAGAATGAGGATCACCAAGAATCTCAGGGTTGAATGAGGCTCCAGACAGAATGAAGAGAAACATGTAACTCATTGCAGGACTGGGATAATATATTTCAAGATGATTTAATGATTAAGTCTCAGAACAAACCTCCTTAAGCTTCTCCTACACAAGAGTAGTTTGTGGCTCACAACCAAGCCACTCCTATGCTTGGAGGCCAAATGGCTCTGATTCCAGAAGACAGCACCATGGCCATTGACTCTCCACAACCAGGAACAGAAAGCCTGATTTGTAGAATACTGAGTAAGGGGAAGAATGCTAGCAGCATCTAGTGGCCTGCTTATGTAAGTGACCCTGGGCCTAAATTCTAAGGTAGACAAAAGTGAGATCCGAAGCATAATGACAGTACACTAGGAACAATTGTTCAGAACATCATGGAAATTACTATGTTTGAACGTCATCAGGAATATAGAGAAATGAAATGTATCCAAATAGTAATTTCCTGATTTGGTCTTCTAGTTTACCAAGTTAGAAAAATTCAGTAAAATATGGTTCAATCTACTGAACTTCTCATATAAACACCTGTAAGACATACATTTATACTTTTATTGATGACAAAATCAATGAATAGTTTATTTAGACAGAGGCATATACTTCCCTGTTATCAAAGTATATCTTTCAAAGTATATATAGAGCCTACTTGGTTTTAGATCTCTATATACAATGGGCATTTTCAAATTTCAACAGCAATCGCTGTGCCATAAATTTTTGTTTCTGTACAGAGGGGTTACAGTTACATGAGTAAGATAATGAGTACATTTCTTACCAATCCTTGTTACCCCCTCCTTTGTTTTTCCCCCACTATCCCTTCCCTCCCCACCTCCCCAACTCTCCCCCACCCCAAAGTTGTAAAGTTCATTTTCAACATAATGTCTTGTAAATCTCATTATTACAATGGTTCAACCTGTATCCTTGTTTCAGCATTTTTTATTTCCCTTTTCCTCCCCAAACTAGAAAAATGTATATACAAGATACAGGGTACCGGAATCAAATACAATGACAGCATAATCTTAAACGGAAGAAACTACTTGACTAGTTGCTATTTATCTACATGTCTAGATCATTTACAATCTTTATGTCAACAGTGACCAGTGATCAATAAATAGATTGGCTCTAAGGCTTGGAGATACACCTTACACACACACACACACACACACACACACACACACACACACACACACACATACACACGTATATCTAGTTCTAAGGATTAGTTAAGTATATCTTTCAGAGAATATTTCTGTTGTAGAGACAAATCTTGACAACTTGTCATGACAATTTGATGTGATAAGATATGTCAAAGCACTTTTTTATAGGCATGCTCATTTAAACAACATTTTTTAAAAAGTCTTAAGAAGAATGAGGACATCCTCTAGAATAAGAATTGTTTGATAATTGAAAGCTAGTATATTCGTTAAGAAACTACCAGTATTTTCATTTACTTGGAAGCTTTCAAAATATTAAGTAGTTAGTGAATCTTTCCTTTAATTTATATATCAGAACTTCACTTTGATAAATAAGAATTGTCCTTTTTCTGAAAGCAGCAGAGTTGTTAGATGCTCTTTAAAGCTTTGAAAAAGGCAGCTCTTTTTATTCACAATTTCCTTCTTTTTTTAATTAGCGGTTTGAATGTGATTTTTCCCTTTTTTAAATTGAGCAAGCTGTGTAGGTAAATGGTGTTTTTGACATTCCTGAACTGGGAACAGATTCAAACCAGAGGCAGAAGACAGTAGAGACTGACTGCATCCTTCAGGGATCCAAATCGGGAGAAACACTGATAATTACAAGAATCCAGCAACATTTTATCTCTTGGCATCTGTTCTTGGAAAAACAATGAAATAATCATGGCCAAATATGATGTGAAATGTGTTTATAGAGTGGCATGTTTTATTAACATTAGGACTGCAAGGAGAAAAACACCACTAAGTTTAAAATTTCTATGACATGTGCCAAGTAAGCCTAATAATTATTTAAAGACCGTAATAAAGATGGGACTATTTTGTTCTGTATTTTGGAGAAGAAAAGAAAAAAGCAGGGTGCTCTAGTTCAGTTTATCTTGACTGTTACCTGGGCAGTTTTGGAACTGAACAACATTCTGACAGATTAGTCTCAAGTTGAAGGATTCTCCATTTCTCATTTTGCTCCTTTGCTGATTTTTCTCCAGTTTCTGTTGTAGTAGAAATTCTGTATTGGAAGGTTGTGTTTTGCTAAATGTTAATTTTAGACAGTGTTGCTGAATACCCTGGGTAGCCAACAGGAAAGAGTAGGTCTAATTGAATAAAGCCTTGAATATATTATCATGGATTTTTTTCCCTGAATAGTCATTTTCCCATTACAGATGATTTTAAATAACAACAGAAAGCTACTTATTGTTTTAAAGTCTTGAATGGAGAACTGTCCTCTAAAACAAGGTTTGTTAGAGCCCTGGGAAGAGCACACCAATGTCTTCCACTTTACTAGCCCAGTGATAACAGACTGGAAATCAACACAACTGGAACTCACAATGAATGACTAAAAACATGAATAGACAAGAAATAGGATTATTGATCATAAGTAAAGATTTAGTCTAAGGAAAATTTGATGCATTTTAGCTTGATTTTCTACAAGGAAAACCTTAATTAGTAAGCCCTTTATTTCCATCCATCCCTATTCTTGTGCTATCTTTTGCAATTTATTGCTATTTCAGGAATAATTTTTTTAAAACTTGCATATTTTACTTTGTAGCACAAAAATAAAGTACAATGAATAGCTACTCTCCAAGTATATACCAGATAATGTCAAGCTTCATTCACTCCTTTTCTTTCTTTAGAGAGCCAGTATATTGTAGCATTTATACTGAAAACAGAAAGTAGTATAAAAAGGAGATGTTATCAACAATTATTTCCGTACCAGCTTTCTGTCATTAAGAATGGAGGAGGATTGCCCCACCACGATCCCCTGACACAGTGTGCAACATTGAGTCCATTGCTTTTGTCCTTTATGCATTTTTCAGCAACAAAAATGTTGATTCACACAGTGTAACCCCCGCTTTCACTATATTTGATGTCAGTATAACATGTGGAGGAGATGGGGACAAACAAGTCGTTTAAAGATTCAGGTGGACCTGTTGCAACAATGAGAAGTACAAAATGTCATGTCAAAACCAACTTTACAATGTCGGTGTGGGGGGGGAGGGCGGTATAATTGGGTGGGGGGAGGGGGGAGGCTGGGAAGGGAGGTGAAGGGTAAACAAAGGAGGAGGCTGCAATGTTTGGTAAGAAATGTATGCATTATCCTGCCCATGTAATTGTAGCCCCTCTGTACAGTATGTTCTCAAATAAAATAAAAAAAAATATAAATAAATAAAAAGTCAAGGGAAAGAATAAAAAAAAATGTTGATTCATATTTCCTAGGTGCAAAGGAGTAATTTCTTATTAGACCTGTAACATATTAGAAAGTCATTTAGAAAGGAATATGAAAGAGTAGATTATACCAGTATTAAAACTTCAATGCTTCTGTGTGTGTGTGTGTGTGTGTGTGTGTGTGTGTGTGTGTGTGTGTGTGTGTGTACATAGCAATTCCTCAGATTCCAAACAGACATACAGACAGACAGGCGCACACACACACGTGCGCACACACACACACACACACACACACACACATTTCAAATTCTATTCTTTGTTTAGAAGTAAAAGCTTCTGGTTTTTTTCTCAGCATAAATCAATCCAAATTATTTTAATCCAAATTTCTGTTGAGATCCAAACAACAAACAAACAACAACAGAACACCATACCCAGTTAGAGAGGAGATATATATATATATATATATATATATATATATATATATATATATATATCCCACTCTCTCGATGTGTGTGTGTGTGTGTGTGTGTGTGTGTGTGTGTGTGTGTGTGTGTGTGTGTAGAGTGGGAACAAGCTAGATTTCTTGAAAATTGGCTAAGCAGGTAATTTTTTTTCTGTCCAAAAATTGTATCACCCACTTCTCATTTCATTTCTAAAGGTAAGCTTGTTTTAGTTGTTTCCAAAAATTCAATAAAGATGTTGTTGTGAAAAGAAAAGAGAAAAGGGGAGGGGAGAGGAGAGGAGGGAAGAGGAGGGTAAGAGAAGGGGAAGGGGGAGAAGGGGAGGGAAGGAAAAGGAAGGCTTTTTCTAGGAGATAGATGTACCTGAAATGTCATCTTTCTCTTCCAGTTCTAGTAGCCCCATTTGTACATGTTATTCAGAAATTAGATTTTGAAGTGTGTATAGTGAAAGTCATATAGACTCAATATGACCAGTAAATATGTACTATCAAAAATGTTTCCCAATTAAATATTTTCGATAAGTTCGACACTGACCTAGTGTGGTTAGGTTTTAGATACTGGAGTTAGTTTAGTGTTCTATAGCTGATTAGTGGACTAATTTGAGAAGTTATGTTGTATAAATGAAAGATCTGCTTAGATCCTTCACAGTGTTAGAATTTTCCCATGCTGTAAAGACATGCTTAGAGTGAAAGCAACTTAATCAGAGAGAAAACAGAGCTCTATCTGGAATTCTGCTGGGTACAATATAAATGAGTGACATGGGTGTCAAAATTGTTCACATGTGCAGCCATGGAATTTGGAAACTTCCCTGATAATATGTACTCATGGCCTAGAACTGGCTTCTTTAAGGTTTCCTTGTCAGAAATGATACAACAGGCTGTACTCCTAAAGATCCTTTGAGTTGAAATGAAGCATGACAGGGAAGGAATAGCAGGAAGAGACAGGGACGAAGGAGCTTTGGCATTATGTTTCAGCCGAATCTCTTCTAGCCGCTCCCCTCAGTATCTTCAAATATAATTTTTGCCATTTTGAAATAATCTAGAAAATGTTGTAAATGGATATTTGAGTGTTCTTGAGGAAATTAATATGACCTCATCAAATAACTACAAGAAATTTCTTCAAAACAAACAGCAATATATATGCTTCATTGGATTTTATTTTCTTAAAAAATGTGTACATATGTATATAGAGCTTGACAGTTTATTACATTTATTATAAAATCAATTATTTGGAGTAGCACTAACATGCCTTCCCCCAAGTGCCATTAGGTTGTGTAATAGAATTTTATTTCTCTTTCATTTAGAGGTGCAATGCAGACATTCTTGTCAGGAGAGTTAGTTTCTTCATTCCTTGTGGTAATTAGAATCGGGATCCATTTGACATGTAGGTCTTTTATACCCTTTAGCTTTGTGTGTGTGTACATCCAGCTAGTGGGAGAAGAAAGTATATTTTTTATAACAACATTACCCCACTTGTAAGAGGTAACCCACATTGCCATATTTGAATGCCAACAAGGAGAGGATGTGGAATTTCTGGCTAGCACCTATATCTCAGAGGTATCTCTAGGCCTACTTCCAGAGATATTTCTAATTTACTAATCAGTAACATGAAATTTGGTGGCTAGTCAACAATCTCTGCTGTACTACATACAGCACTTGTCCAGATTGTAGATTTATTCCTTAACATTTTATTTGCCCTCTATTACCCAAAGCTTAACTTCTGTTATTTCTCCCAGGTATCTTAATTCATAAAAAATTATTTTGTTCCATCTCAAATTAGGAGAACATTATTGTCAGTGAGGACTACAAGATAGTGAGAAAAAGCAGAATAAATTTCTTGGTTCTCTGAGTGAAAGTGTTGATGATTTGATATCAGTGAGGTAAAGGCTGGTTAGCTCACATTAGTACTGCATCTCCAGTTTCACAGTCATCTCCCTTATACTGCTGAGTGAAATAGGGAAAATGCTTATGTTTTCTGGATTTATGTGTAGGTAGTTATAAAGTAAGGAAAATGTTATGAATCATCTATCACTAAAGAAAATCTCATGACATCAGATTTTGAGATTGGAGTAAAATATAAGTCTGTTAATTAGATAAAAATGTACATGGTCTTAGGTGTGATTTCATGCTTTTCAAGTATTTAAAGAAAACTCAAGATACTTTATTATTATTTTATTACTACAAGTATTATTGCTAAAAAATTGAATTAAACTGATATGTTATGTGTCCTATATTTCACACATTCATTAGGTTAAATAAAGTGTGTGTAAGTTATGTGTACAGACACACTCATACTTAGAAACATACACACATACCTCTTAAGCTGAGTCGTGTCTCTATTGAGATCCGAACTTGGGCTGGGAAGGTGTCTCAGTGGTAGAGCGCTTGCCTTGCACTCATGAGGCCCTGGGTTCGATTCCTCAGCACCACATAAGCAAAAGAAAAAAGAAAAAAGCCGAAAATGGCACTGTGGCTCAAGTGGTAGAGCGCTAGTCTTGAGCTGAAGAGCTGAGGGACAGAGCCCAGGCCCAGAGTTCAGGCCCCACGACCAGACCAAAAAAAAAAAAAAAAGAGATCCGAACTCCATGCCAACTCTGAAATAAGAAATGTTCATGATTGACTGTAATGTACAGGATTCAGACACCACAGGAAGGAACTATTTGGTAAGATGAATTGTCATGAGATCTCAATCTGTGTATCTGAACTGAAAGCAGAGTGAAAAGAGCATGCTTTCCTATGATTCCACTAAGGACCCTTCTCCTGGCTTCAGTTTTCTTATTGGAAAAGTGAAATTTATATAGCTTACCCAGAACTCTCTCAAATGCCTTAAGTATCAATTAAGCCATTGCTCCAAAGCAATAAAAATCCCAAGTTCTGAGAATTAACCATATGAACATAAGGTAATGAAGCCAATTCAATTATCCATGGTAAGAGATGACAAGGAAAAGAAAGACTAAATTAAATCCACAGGTGTCCCCAAACCACATTTTTCCATTCACCTAAGCTCTTAACTAGCGCTGCTAATAAGCTGCAAAGTAGATAGATTTGAATTTTATCACTTTCTTTCTCCACCCCCTACTTTTGTCTGGTTTAACTGCTAATAGGCAGTCAACTACCCTTTAAAAGACAGGAAAAGCAGAGGCTGGACTATGCAATCAATAGACTGGATAATTAGCCTCTGAGTAATTGAGAGTTAACTGTCTTATATTAACTTCACTCCATTACTCCCAGAGTATGAACAAGCCAGAGCAAGATAGACACAAATATGAGAGAGCTGAAGCAAAAAGTCATGTCAGAAGAGAACAGAACTCTGCCCCTTGGAGTTATCATATGATGCGAACTCTATGACACAAAACCAGATGACAACAGCAATATAGCAAGGCAATTCGGGGCATGACGGAATGGTCCACAAAGGCTGTAAGAGAGCTGTTTCCCCTTCAGCACCAAATTATTTTCCTCCTTTCTTTTTTCCCTCTAGAACAAAAGATTCACTCTAGGCTCTGGCTCTGTTCCCAAAAGATTGGGTAATTAAGCAGGTATGATTTCCAAGGAGAAATAAATGTTTTGCAGTTACTAGACATTGTCATTGGGCTTTGATTCGAATGTGCATAATTTTTGAACAGGAAACATAATGAAAGGAATGTTTCACAAATTAATATAAAGCCCAAAGGCATACCTGGCACTCTCTTACATGAAATCATTGTCTTGCATAAGCCAGGAATGTCGGCTAAGTACCCATCTTGGAAAATACTTTTCTTCTTATAGTTGCAGACCTAGTTTTAAAGAAGGAAAAGCTCAACTTGAAGAAAAGTCATTATAAAATGTGGCTTCAGCCTACTTTTTTCCTAGACTTGAGGGTATTTTAAAATATAATTTGTGTAGGTTTCAGACTGATCAATGAAAATACTGCTTCCTCTTCATTCAGAGTTTGAAAAGAAGAGGGTTACATGATATCGTAATTCTATAGAGACACTAGAGCAAGTGAAGAGTTAGGAAATGAAATGCTGAGTTCTGGGCCCAGAAGTACAACTAGCATTTTAAAAAAATCCCATGTGAAGCCCCCCCACCAAAAAAAATCCTCAAAATAGCTTGAGAAGCTGAGGAAATTCCCCCAAATTAATTTTTATCATGCAAGTGAGTCTCAGTCAAGTCAATATTTAATGATATTTCAAGGTGTTAGAATGTGACTGAGCCATCCTCTGGACAATTAAACAAAGATTTGCTCATAAATTGGAATAGCTTGAGATCATTCTTCTAGACTCTTGTCTGTTCTACTAACGACAAGAGCACAATAACAGTTTAACCACAGAGTAAAAGATGTAGCTAGTAAGATCACATTTTATATCCATTTCATTTAAGATATTTGAAATTATGGAACATCATTATATATTTATGAATAGTTGTTAATTTATAATATATAACAGGAATATGAAAACATTAAGTACATTAAGATAACTTAATTTCTAGGGTAATTAAATGTGTTTAAATTCATGTCACTATTAGGAGTTTAAACATAGTTGGATATGAATTTGAGTTCATTTTGTATAGTTGTTTCCCATTGGTGTAATTTAAAATATCTTACGTATTTTGTTTTTTTGAGTAATTATTAAGTGAACATATTTTTTGCTTAACACTGTAGTCTAAACAAAAACTGAAAATAAATAATTTGATAATAAAAACCTATAGCCAAATATAGTAAGAGAAAAGCTGTGTCCAGTATCAAAAGATGTTTCAGCTCTAAATGCATATGAAAAATTGAGAAAGACCTTCTAAGCATTGTTTTCATTGCTGGAAAAATAATGTCAAGAAGGTACCAAAAGAAAATTGCACGAGAAAGGGATTTTCTTTCTTTCTTCAGTGGAAGACATGTGCAAAGAACACAGCTCCTCCAGTGCTATTATCTGCATCCATGGCACCTCAATCATGCCAGGTATGGTAGCCTACTGCACCAAAGGCCGGCAGCTCTTCTAGTCAGTCATCACAGGAGATTTTGCAAGTGAATACCTCTGGAAAGAAAATGTATTTTGAACCGATTTATCCACTGTTCTCATAAGGTAGATGTTCAGCACATTCTAGAGGGCATATCTTTTCTAAGTTTTGCTGGTATACAACTACAATATCATGCAGTAAATCATAAGTGAGTTATTCTTTAAAAAATGTTTATACTCCAACTGAGAATGATGACTCTTTCTTGAGTGGTCTATCTCATTTCTGCTAAAGGAGTGCTCTATTCAACTGATAGTACATGCTTTAGAATTCTCTTTTTCCTAACCAGTGCCTAGGACCCGCTGCTGTCTTTTATTACAATGAATAGTTCTTTATTATAACCCTCCTCTGTTCAAATCACTCAGCAGATTCTGTGTTCTGAATGGAATCTGATACAAACTATAACCCAATTACTATGATTCTCTGTAATGTTAACATTATGTTACTGTAAATATTTAGAAGAAGTCCTGAGGAATAAAGAAAAAAGTAGACTAGATATTTGAATGCTTTAAAACTGTTTATTCTTCATGCTAATTCTTCTAAGACAATTTTATGATATTATACAATCATGTTATAACAAGTCTTCAAGAAGTAAATGGTGCTGGCAAAATTGGTTAACTACATGTAGAAAACTAAAACTAGATCCTTATATATCACCCTGCACCAGAATCAACTCCAAATGGATCAAAGACCTTGAACTCAAAGCAGACACTCTGAAAACATTAGAGGATGGAATAGGAGAAACCCTAGGTCTCCTTGGCTCAGGTCGAAATTTTCTGAATAGAGACCCGGAAGCACAACAAATCAAAGAAAGGTTGGACAAATGGGATTGCATAAGATTGCAGAGCTTCTGCAGGGCAAATGACATAGCTGGCAAGATCAATAGAAAGCCCACCGATTGGGAGAAGATCTTTACTAGCCATACAACAGACAAGGGTCTCATATCTAAAATATACTTGGAACTCAAAAAATTAAACCACCCAACAACAAATCCTCAAAGAAACAACTGCCCAATAAATAAGTGGGCGAAAGACTTAAAGAGAAGTTTCTCTGAAGAAGAAAGAAGGATGGCCAATAGACACATGAAGAAATGTTCAACATCCCTAGCCATAAAAGAAATGCAAATCAAAACAACATTGAGATATCACCTCACTCCAGTTAGAACAGCAAAAATCAAGAACTCTAACAACAACAGATGCTGGAGGGGATGTGGACAGAAAGGAACCTTACTTCATTGTTGGTGGGAATGTAAACTTGTTCAACCACTTTGGAAAGCAGTATGGAGGTTCCTCAAAAGACTTCACATAGATCTCCCCTATGATCCAGCAATCCCACTTTTGGGCATTTACCCAAATGTTTACAAACAAGACCACACTAAAGCTACCAGCACAACTATGTTTATTGCAGCATTATTTACCATAGCTAAGACATGGAACCAACCCAGATGCCCCTCAGTAGATGAATGGATCAAGAAAATGTGGTATATATACACAATGGAATTCTATGCCTCCATCAGAAAGAATGACATTTCCCCATTTGTTAGGAAATGGAAAGGTTTGGAAAAAATTATATTAAGTGAAGTAAGCCAGGCCCAAAGAAGCATAGGTCCCATGGTTTCCCTTATTTGCAATATCTAGTATAGGTATGAGTCAAGCGGAAAAGGTCAGATAATGTGATGTTAGGAAAATGAACCCTTAAATATGTATTTTAATGTTTTCATTTCTTTCATGCATGTGTTTCTAATGCATTTATAAGATTATTTCTTTGTTGCTTTTTATGTCCCTCCCCCACAGTGTAACCCCCGCTTTCACTATATTTGATGTCAGTATAACATGTGGAGGAGATGGGGACAAACAAGTCGTTTAAGGATTCAGGTGGACCTGTTGCAACAATGAGAAGTACAAAATGTCATGTCAAAACCAGCTTTACAATGTCGGTGTGGGGGGGGGAGGGGGGTATAATTGGGTGGGGGGAGGGGGGAGGCGGGGAAGGGAAGTGAAGGGTAAACAAAGGAGGAGGCTGCAATGCTTGGTAAGAAATGTATGCATTATCCTGCCCATGTAATTGTAGCCCCTCTGTACAGTATGTTCTCAAATAAAATAAAATACAATTAAAAAAAAAAAACAAAAAAACAAGTCTTCAAGAATTCATTCTTTCTTCACAACATTCCTACCTATATACACACAAACTTTCTAAAATTTTTGAAAGTTTTATGCTATCCAAAAGCTCAATAGGTATTGAGTCTAAATTTTGTGTATAAATACATCACTTACTAAGTATAAATATAAAATTATACACTGACAAAAATGAAATATTTGAATACATTGAAAAGTTGAAATGAGGAAAGATTTTATGCCCAAATCGCTGACATTGTTTTCTGCATCTCCTACCAGTACTTGTATCACAGTTCTGGTTTTCTCGTCAAGCGTCTTTTTTCTTTCCATTGAAAGGGAGTCACAAGGGGAATAACCACTAGTCAGAATGGATCACCATCCAGCTTGCAAACTATTGCAAACATTAGTAGAGCCTTTGAATATTATTACCTGGCTCTTTTTCTCAAAGTAATGTTTTGTTTACTACGTGATTGGAATGATTTCTGGCTAACATCAGAGAAAGGAAATCGCTCTGTGTGTGTGTGTGTGTGTGTGTGTGTGTGTGTGTGTGTGTGTTCAATACCTATATGCATGTGAACTAATCTTTGTGTAAATTTCTTACTGGATTTCTTCTTGTGTTATTTTTCAGTCCATAGCTTCATTCTGTCTTTCATCTCTACCGATCTATATTTTGTTTTGTTTTATTTTGTTTCTTTGCTGGTCCTGGGGCTTGAACTAATAGCTTGAGTGCTATCCCTGAGTCTCTTTGTACTCATGGCTACCATTCTACCATTTGAGCCACAGCCCAACTTCCGGCTTTTTCTGAGTAAAATATTGAATATAAGAGTCTTCTGAACTTTTCTGCCTGGGCTAGCTTAGAACTGAGTCTCAGATCTCAGCCTCTTGTGTAGCTAGGATTGTAGGAATGAGCCACTGGCACCCAACTGAGAGAGTCTAAAAATCAACCTTCCTCTATGTGCTCACACTCTTGAAGTAGAGCAAATGGAAGCAGAGTTAAGTTACTTTACAAGAACCCTGAAGGTTTAAGAGAAATCACCAAATATAGATAAAAATATGTATACAATATCCACAATTCCTCAAAATAATTTATTTAGAGCTACTGCAAACTACCACCTTGAATATACAAGGATATTTTCACAGAGTTACACATACACACACACACACACACACACACACACACACACACACACACACACACAATTTACCTTCTTCAGGATCTTCTTTTATATGTGCAATTTTTTTTTTATTTTTCTAATACATTTTCCAACTTTTTACTGTTATATTTAATTTCAGTACTAGAGAATTGGAAAGAATATAAACTAGCATTAAATTATTAAAAGTAGAACATTAATTCTTTTGACTTTCACATTCTTTTGAAATTCAAAAGAATATATATAGTTTGAAAATAATTCCAACAAATAGGCATTTTCTAACACCAGTTTGTGTTGACCAAATTGCCTTTATCCAAGTTTCCTTAACTTGGAGGTAAACAGTGCTCTCTGTAATGATTACAGTTCTTCAAGCAGAATCAAGAATGTATAATGTATATCCACATATATCAAAAAATGGTAAGGTCAAAAGTCTTAAGATTCAAAAGCCTGTAAATCTTTAAGTAGAAAATATCAACTTTAAGTAGTAAAAGTCTACTCGACTCTTTGTGAGTTTTGTATCTTGTTTCAATGCCAAGGAGAAAAGGAAAAAGGAAGGAAGGAAGGAAGGAAGGAAGGAAGGAAGGAAGAAGGAAGGAAGGGAGGGAGGGAGGGAGGAAGGAGGGGAGAAAGAGGGAGAAAGGAAAAGAAAGAAAGAAAGAAAGAAAGAAAGAAAGAAAGAAAGAAAGAAAGAAAGAAAGAAAGAAAGAAAGAAAGGAAGGAAGGAAGGAAGGAAGGAAGGAAGGAAGGAAGGAAGAAAGGAAGGAAGAAAGAAAAGAAAGAAAGAAAGGAGAAAAGAAAGAAACTAAGGAAGGAGAAAAGAAAGAAACTAAGGAAGAAAGGAAGGAATGAATAACTGTCTCAAATTCCATAATGAGAAATTCACTTTCACTCTTCATATGGATTAGTCATAATGAACTTCACAAAATAAGTAATTCAGTGTAAAAGTTTACCATAAGATCAATATGTACTTTCTAAAGTTCTCTCTCTCTCTTTAGCTTATAAAAAGTACTGACTAAATTATCTTAAGAAATGCTGTTTTTCTTTGTAAAATCTTAACTCAGAAAAAGTGAATTGATAAATGTGTAAATTCCAGCACAGATTTTTATTTCTCCAAGAAAACTAGAAATCAGATTTGTGTCATCATTATCTTAGAACAAGATAACATACATTTTCCCTACTGCAGAGACTACTACAGAGAATAAAGCATTTCCTAGACACAAATATGCCAATTTTCTTTGATGTTAAACAGGTCACTGATGGAAATATGCAACCCAATTTAATAAATATTTTCAGCCGGGCGCTGGTGGCTCACACCTGTAATCCTAGCTACTCAGGAGGCTGAGATCTGAGGATCGCGGTTCAAAGCCAGCCCGGGCAGGAAAGACCGTGAGACTCCTATCTCCAATAAACCACCAGAAAACCAGAAGTGGCGCTGTAGCTCAAGTGGTAAAGCGCTCGCCTTGAGCTGAAGAGCTGAGGGACAGTGCCCAGGCCCAGAGTTCAAGCCCCACGACCGACAAAAAAAAAAAAAAATAAAATAAATAAATATTTTCAAAATGCTGTCTTTCTATCAGTAAATATAATCTTCTTTAAACGAAATTGTGGCCAGACACAAATATACAAATGGCTCATTCCTGCACTCCAAGATTATCAGCAGGGTTTCAGTTGAAAGCCAACTAGTTAGGAAAGTCCCAGAGATTCATTTTTTTTTAAATTTTGTTAGTTGTGGGGCTTGAACTCATGTCCTGGCCACAGTCCCTGAGATCTTTTTGCTTAAGGCTAGTATTGTACCACTTTGAGCCACGGCTCTACTTCCCCTGAGACTCATCTCCACTTAACCACCAAAAAAAACAGAAGTGGAGCTGTGGCTCAAGTGGTTGTGTTCTAACCTTGGCAAAAATTCTCAGGAACAGTGCCTATGACCTAACCTGAAGTCCCAGAATCAGCACACGCACGCGCGCGCACACACACACACACACACACACACACACAATTAGGATCCTAAACATGGTAATAAACTTGATTTACTAAATTTTAGTCAGCAACAGAAAACCCAATGCTTACCATTATTATGAGCGCTACATGATTTTTTAAATATGCAGGAATTTCCATTTTATCTTTTAGCATTAACATAATGTAGTCTATGGTCAAGAAGTTGACCAGAAAAATTGTGCAATAGAAAGTCCATTTCTTCAAAGTAAATTTTAAAATTTTTCAGATGATATGTCTTTATAATAACTTGTATATAACTCAAACATTGGGCTGAAAAAAGGAAAAAGGAAGACTTAACTAATTTTCTGTAGATGACTCTTTACCACAAGACCGCACATAGGGCAACTATTGCCTGCTCTGCATGTTGCATGAATAATTTAAATAATGAGCAAAATATCTTATCTTATCTTATACTGATGTTTAAATGCAGTGACTTCTGATACACTATCAAAGATCACATTATTATTAGAAGAATGGAATTTTATTGGTTAAACAATCAAATATATACTACTTCTAAAATATTGTCAGAGTAGTTAAAATATGAGGCCTCTATTAAAAACTTTAAATGTTAAAATTGAAACTATGACATTTTTTGTAGAGACAACATATAATAAATTTGAACATCCTAGTAAACTCATACTATTATGTGTATTAAGTAAACTACAGTTTTAACACTAACCATAAATGTATTTGTTAACAGCTAGATGTGAAATCTGTCTCATTTACTTAATCTTCTCAGAATCCCATAAAGGATTATACTGATTTAGTAAAAGAAATCCAACATGGGGGATAAAGCAAATTTTTTTCTACCAAAGTTCCTGCCTCACCCTGTTGGTTTGGCTCTTCTTGATTATTCTGCTAAGACAGTATCTATAAGAAAAGGGGGAAACAAAAGAGAAATTGCTATGGAATAAGGAAGGACTTTTGAAATGTCATGGTTTGTCTTAACTAGACATTCCCAGGTGGAAGACACACCTCAGCTTGTTCAAGAAATAGCAAAGGGTGTAGATATGATTTGAGGGTGTAGATACGTTTTGAGATTGCTGGGTCCTGAGCAGATTTTGAACCTGAGCTCAGCCAATCTGAGCAGAAGGGCAGGGCCTGCTGCTTTAGGGATAAATAGAGAGCAGCCTGCAGGTTCTATGTTCTTGCTTGCCAGAATTTTGGCTGATGGTGCAGAAGTAAATTTTGCTTTGTTGAGACAATTCTGTTTTTGTGTCTATAATTTTAACTCCGGTGGTTTGGGGAGAGTATATTTATAACAGATAATTTCAGAGTTGTTTTTTTTTTCCTTCTAGATAACACAAAATGCTAACTGGGAGAACTGCAGAGACTCCCTGATACTTCTTCAATTCAACTTTAAGCTGTTATTGGGTAGAAAATATTAAATAAAATGAACACTAAAGCATGGTACTGGCAGCTCGTGTCTGTAATTCTAGCTACTCAAAAGACTGAGAGTTGAGAACTGTCACTCAAAGCAGGAAAGCCCATGAGGGTTTTATCTCTAATTAACTACCAAAAAGCTAGCAGTGGAGTTGTGGCTCAAGTGGAAGAGCACAAGCCTTGTGTACAAAAGCTCAAGAACAAAAGATAAGCCCTGAGTTCAAGCCCCAATACGGGATAAATAGAAAAATAAAGAACACTAGTGATAATCTCAAATACAAATAACTAAAATTTTGAATCCTGTTGGTAAATGAGGACACTTAGTCAATGCAGTGAAATTGCTGACATACAAACACATGGTTATATCCTCAGCAAATAATTGGACAGTGCATGTCAAATTATAACCTGTACAGACAACAGGTTATATGCAAATCTTCGGGTGCTGTGTGGGGGATGATATGAGGATAACTATGGTTATGTCTGAAAAACACATCTATAAAATAACTATGAATCATGATAAGGTTAAAAAAAAGTGCAGCAAATAGGTACAAATACTGATTGTCTTTTTATTCCCCACCCTCAGTAGTTTCATCTTTATTAGAAATCACTTGAGGAAAAGAAGTAGGATAACAATATTGTTTCTGAAAGGTAGAGACAATAGTTTAACAATATCCTCAAAATTGGATTTCAAACTTCAGTGAGGTTGGGGATATTATTATCTAATACTTTGGTGTATATGAATTTACCTTCACTGATTTTTCTAAGGAAACTGCCAGATTTTCCCCATTCCAAAGTTTCACACCCCATGATAAATTTTGAATTGAACCATAGATGACAGTTTTACTGAAAATATGCGACATTTGTAATTGTTACACAGGAGAAAGTGATTGAAAAGTTTTACAAAGTTATCAAATTGAACCATGGTTCTGCAGAGAAATAAGAAATAAATGTAAGCTTTAAAAATAATATCTTGGGACATGTATACATCAAGACAAAAAATTCAAATTTGATTTATTATTTATTTTTGGTATAACACTTGTGATCTGGGGAAAAATGTCTGAAATTATTCCACTTTACATAACTGGTAACAAATCACTACTTATAGATTTCACTGCCCATGGCATAAAAATTGCTTGAAAAGTTCCAGGTGTTGCTATTTCCAAACCTCCCTTCGCACTATACAAATGCCACTCTGACCAATCTGCCTATTGGGATTTTCACAAAGCAGCTTTTCTTAAAGGTTACAGGTGATACTATGTCTTCTAAGAATGTCAGCTCCCCTGATGGTTCTCCATGTCAATGTGGATGATACTAAAATTAAGTAAATGAGTTTAATAAAAGAGATATTCCTTTTGTAGATAAATGTATATATTTGCTAGTTACTGCATATACTAGTTTTATTTTTTAACAAAATCTATACTACCTAATTTGTTTACCTTTGAGCTTTAATTCTGCTTTACATATATAAGTACATACATATATTTTGAGCTTTAATTCTGCTTTACATATATATGTATGAACATATATGTATGTCATATATTTTGAGCTTTAATTCTGCTTTACATACTACATATATATGTAAAGCAGAATTAAAGCTCAAAATATATGAATATATTTGCCATTCAGCTGGTAAAACCTCAAGACATTTAGATTGTGAAGGGAACTTATTTTGTTTAACTTTCTGTCCCACTTGGTAACTTTGGGAAAAAGGCCCTCCAAATTGAAAATTTCTATGATTCCCTTGGGGATAGATTTAATACTATAAAATACACAAAATATAAGTATATATTTTAATGCATTCCTATACAACTTAGGACTTAAGAAAATATCCAAAAATGAAGCTGTGGCTCAAGCCTTAGAAAGCTATTCTTGAGGGAAAAAGCTAAGGAAGAGACAGCACAAGACTCTCATTTCAAGACCAAGTATGAGCACTATGTGTGTGCATGTGTGTGTATAACAAGCCTTTACTTTATTGGCTGAACTTTTTAACACTTAAGATCCCACCTTCAGCTGTCTATGACAACTCTAAATCATTTTGCAATTATTATCAGTATATCAAACTTAAAGGACTTGCAACAAAAGTTCATAAACTTAGATGATCAGATTTAATATTAAATATATACCTGTCATGAGTGTCAATTTTATTTTTCAGCTGTAATAAATTTCTAAATCCTATTGAAAAAACAAACATCTGAAGGTATGACTCAAGTGGTAGAGCCAAGTACAAGACTTTGAACTGAATTCCTAGAACTGTAAAGAAGAAAAAGAGGAAGGAAGAGATGGAGTGGTAGAGGAGGAGGAAATCTCATGCATATCAGGCATCTTGATATCCATTACAAAGATTAGGAGTCCAAAGAATTGAAATAACAATCCTGAAGAACACAGCAACCAATAAACAATAAATCCTGCCTATATGTTCTACGCTTTGCTATACCTATTAAAATCAATTATTAGATGCTTCTTTGGAAAATGTCCAGGATTCTGTGATATATTCATGGAAAATCAAGTCATCACACTAAAAGCTTTATCACTGGTTTGTTTTCAGATAGCTGATCTTTCACAATCTTAACACCAATTTTGGTAATTTTGCAAATATAAATATTCTGAAGATTATTACTATGTACAGGTCAAAGATAACATGTAAGTACATGGTTCTACTCTGCAAAAACTTTTATATTGACCTGTCATGGAAAATTTTTACCAGAACTTTCAGAACCACACATTAAAATAAATAGAGCAACATGCACATATATCATTATACGGTGTATGTCTGCAATCATTCTCAATGTTCTTTATCATGAGATTTTTTTTTTCCTATCAATGAGTAGGTAGGTGATTTTCTGTTTTGTTTGTTAATAAAACCATAATAAAATAAATATTAATTATAAAAATATGTTATACTGAAATGACTGTATATGTAAGAATTTATAATATATAAATATTATAAAATATTGAAAGCACTATGTCAAAAGATGAATATTTTTAAATTATAAAAATACTACCAAATGTGAGCCGGGCGCTGGTGGTTTACACCTGTAATCCTAGCTACTCAGGAGGCTGAGATCTGAGGATCGCGGTTCAAAGCCAGCCCGGGCAGGAGAGACCGTGAGACTCTTATCTCCAATAAACCACCAGAAAACCGGAAGTGGCGCTGTAGCTCAAGTGGTAGAGCGCTCGCTTTGAGCTGAAGAGCTGAGGGACAGCGCCCAGGCCCAGAGTTCAAGCCCCACGACCGACAAAAAAATAAAATAAAAAATAAAAAAATAAAAAAAATAAAAATACTACCAAATTACCATTCAAGAACCATACAAGCATTTATTTGTCCACTAGCAAGGCCTAAAAGTACCTATTTCTTCTCTTTCTATAATTTTTTTAAGAAAATGAGGTAATTTAAGACAACTACCAGTAGCTTATACCTAGAATCTTAGCTACTTAGCAGGCTAAGATCTGAGGGTTGCAGTTCAAAGACAGCATGGTTAGACAAAACTTCAAGATGCTTTTTTCCAATTTAACCAGAAAAAAAAAGCAAGAAGCTGAGATGTGACTGAAGTGGTAGGGCCACAATCATGAGTGAAATAGCTGAGGAAGAAAACAATATCCTAGTATTGGTACACACACACAAAAGCACACATACGTATGTGTGCTCATGCACATACACATACACACCATAATTTATGGAAAATATTTGAATTATATCTTTGTGTGAATTACACTAATTCATTTCTTAGCTATTATTTTAGTGTACTGTATTTAAGAAAGATTTAAAGTGGTTTATATTGTGAGACTTAAAAATAGTATGTCAGTCTCAATAAATAGTAAAAGAGCAGAAAATTTACAAAATTACTCCTTTCAATAGAATAATAACAAAAACAGTGTTACACTATTAATTCCTTGACCTGTGTGTAGAAGGTTTGGCAAATGTTTGCTTGAATTCTAGGCAAGAGTTATATGGTAGAAATGAAGTTTGTTTCTATCTTTATTAGCTAATATTGTAGTAGAACAAATGCAACTAAATGAATAAATATTTAAATAATCATGATTTCAGCTACTGAGAAATGATCAATTAAAAAAAAACAGTGTTAAGGTACTTCAAGGTAGATTATAAACAAGGAGCTCATGTGACTTTCTACACTTTCATACAAGAGTATGATTCAAATGAAAGCAGCTAGCAAGATTTCAATCAATAATGAATGGAAAGAGCAAAATCTCTCCACTCATTGTCTCTGATTGGGTGGGGGTGAGGGGGGAGGCTGGGAAGGGAGGTGAAGGGTAAACAAAGGAGGAGGCTGCAATGCTTGGTAAGAAATGTATGCATTATCCTGCCCATGTAATTGTAACCCCTCTGTACAGTATGTTCTGAAATAAAATAAAATAAAATAAGCTGCTAGCCATGCCTTTGGCAACAAAAGGAAACAAAGAAGAACATAGGCAGATTATGATGAATCAGTCATTACACTTAAAAAAATAATTTTCCCCTGCAGATGATATGTGTGTCTGTCATTTTATACAAATAGTCGACTCACTGATTTCGAATCATTTTTCATGGTTTATGTAACAGCTAAGGGAATTAAACTTTGTATCCAATGACGGTCCAGCAAATTGAAAGGGTAGAAAATAACCAGCTATTCTTCCTTTCCATAACTGGCTGGTACAAAGAATTCCCCAATCTTTCAATGAAATTGTTTTCAAGCTTCTCAGGCCTGCAAGTTTTCATTCCAAAGTAAAGATATAAAAGTTGAGTATGATTTCCTGAAAGTCAGTGATGAGGTAAGACAAGTTGGGTATTTATGAGTCTGTTATATTGTCCTGCTGAAACTGTAGAATGTTAAACAGACTACTGATTCACTAGAGAAATACTCCCAGTCATCTCAGGTTTGTTTACAACAACAGACAAAGGAGAGACACAGCTCATAGATCAGCATGTCATAAAGTGGAGACAGCTCACTGCCAAGGGCAAATTTCAAACTCAGAATGAAGAAAAGATACTGTGCCTACACAGCACCCAAACACAGAAATCCATGTGAGATGGTGTCACAAAGTTAGACCTGCCATGCGTAGTACAAAGAAAGCACATAAAAAATAAATTTCAACTGACATAATCAGAAATTAGTGTGGAAAAATCTCAGTAAAACCTTCAAAATGAAAACAACTCTACCGGAAATTATTTACCATATTAATGATTAATTGTCAAAGGATAATTAATATACAAGCAACAGAGATTTTTAAATTATACATCTGCAATTTGATGAGATAGAATCCTTTCTGGTAAAAATAGTTAGAAGTTTGGTTCAAGTAGAAATAGAAAACCAGTACAGATTAAAACATATAGGAGAAATAATTCAAGTTGTGAAACAAATTATAAAGTTCTCATAGGGAGGCTTTACCAGCAAATGCGTTCTTGTTCTTAAGGAACCAATAATTAATGTGTTATATCCAAAACCAAAGAATATAGAAAAAAATAATGACTTTGGTTGAATGGATCTTATAAGAGATTTCCTTAACTGTCTGATGTAACTGTCATATAAATACAGACAACATGTTGGGCTCATACCTGTGAACCTCGCTATTTAGGAGGCTGAAATCTAGAAGATTGAGATTTGAGGCTAGCTGGCAGCAAAGTTCATGAGATTTTTCTTAGCCAGTAGCTGGGACCAGTGACATGTACATGTCATCCTAGTAATGATGGAAGTCTAAATAGTAGGATCACAAGGCATATACAGGCAGAAACAAGACCCTATCTCAAAATAAGCAGTACAAAAAGGGACTGGAAGAGTGGCTACAGTAGAACATTTGCTCAGCTAACAAAAGCCACCAGTTCAAATCCCATTAACATAAAAGAAAAATAAATACACACACACACAGAGGGAGAGAGAAAAAGAGAGAGAGAGAAAGAGAATATCTTAATCCAAGCATGCCCTGAAGAAAAACTTTGCTCTGCAATTTTTATAGCAAATTTTATATACTGTGTTTTACCCTGGTTCTTTCTTAGTTCCTTCCTAATGAGCAAAGATATTATCCAAGGAGTTTTGAGAGATGACATTTTTGATATCCTGTTTCTTTACAATCCCTAGCTTTGCTCTTTGATGTTCCAACATGTAGTGTGAGGTCTCTGCTTCTAACTTTGAAGATCTTTATTTACCTAAATGTTACCTGTGGGAGGAATTTGGGAAATAACTTTCCAAAGCAATTAGATGGTACAAGCAGAAGAAGAAAAGAACAACAGAAAAGACATTATGCAAAAGTGTTGCTTTTCAAAAGCCAATTGCCTTGAGAAAAGCGTGGTCAAGTATCTGGAAGAGAATGGCACAGAGGAAAGTGAAATGTTCTCTTGTTCTCTGTTCATTTATCATTCTGTTTTAGTATTGCTCTTCAGTTTGATTAATTCTACACATTTGACATCATAAAAGGTAACCTTACAGGAAACTTATTTATGAATATAGACTTAAAAAATTCTAAAACAGAGCCCAACCAACTAAATGTAGTAGTGTACCTATATCATCAAATTGGTTTTAATTCTGGAATACAAAAATTTGATACCTACAAAAAATCACTGTAAAAGCAGTTTGCTAGCCAAGTGCAGGTGGCTCACACCTGTAATCCTAGCTATTCAGGAGGCTGAGGATCACGGTTCAAAGCCAGCCCAGGCAGGAAAGTCTGTGAGACTTTTATCTCCAATAAACTACCAGAAAAGCATAAGTGGTGCTGTGGCTCAAGTGGCAGAGTTCTAGCCTTGAGCTGAAGAGCTGAAGGACAGCCCTCAGGCCCAGAGTTCAGGCCCCACGACTGACAAAAAAAAAAAGCAGTTTGCTCAAATAAGAGAAGACTCTTGACTGGTGAGCATCCCAATAGACTCCAAAAAGGCATATGAAATATTCAACACATTCAACATGTGTTCCTAATATCTTGTTCATATGGTTGCATGGACATTTTTTGTTGTTGTTTTGGTTTTTGATATTTGCCTCAGTTTGCTTGTTCTATTGACACTCTACTATTTGAGCCATCTACCTAAATTGACTTTTTGCTTATTCTTTTGGAGATGGAGTCTCATGGACTTTTCTATCCAGTGTGCCTTTTATTTTTATTTTTATTTTTTTTTGGGGTCCAGTCATGGGGCCTGAACTCTGGGCCTGGGCACTGTCCCTCAGCTTTTCAGCTCAAGGCTAGCACTCTACCACTTGAGCCACAGCGCCACTTCCGTTTTTTTCTTTTTTGCTTATGTGATGCTGAGGAATCGAACTCAGGGCCTCAGGCATGCAAGGCAAGTGCTCTACCACTGAGCCACCTTCCCAGCCCTCCAGTGTGCCTTTTAACAGCAATCATCTATATCTCTGCCTTCTGAGTAGGCAAGATTACAGTTACTACACCTGACTCTAAAGTATACTTTTTAAAAATTACCATTTCACTATTATAATCTTAAGTAAAACCAAAATAATTTCGGTAGCAACTGTCTAGAATTTTCAGATTAGGATGATAAATAGCCACTAACCATTAGCAGAAAAGGCATAGGGAAACTAAAATCAAGGAAGAGATCACAGGATATCTGAAAGAAAACATTGTCATATAAACTTCTCAACTCACAGGGAATAGCCTCTATTAAAATCTAAGTATCTAACAAAGGCCATGAAATATCAGAAGGCATTTTTGAGGCCAAATCCACCTAAGCATTAACAGAAAAGTTTTCTTTAAGACTAAACTGGGTCAAGGTGGGTCAATAAAGCCTTAAACAATAGATCTTCAACTTACTGGAGTTTGTAAACTTTATCATAGAGATCAAATGCAATTTTCCTCCACCCTTAAGACATGGCAAGATATACAAGAAAAGTAACTTGCTAAACAGTGATTCAACTGGTGGGTGAGCTGCTCCTGGGGAGGGAGCCTCTTACACTTAGATAAAATACTGTGTGGGAGTGAAAGTAATTGTCACTCTCATCCTAAAGATGATCCACTTCCACGCTCTTCTTTTTCCAATAAACTTTACTATCACTTTTTCTGTGTTGAGTGGCTTACCTAAATTTTCCTTTTGCAATGATTTGAGGTAGATAGCTCTAATGACTCGATGTTAGAAGACTAGCATTCCAGCATCAGCAATGTTATTGAACACTTTTATAAATGTTCTAATTAACAAACTCAGATGTGAAGTAGGAACAAATATATAGAAATCAGAAGGGTGGAAAAAATGTTTTTTGTTATAATTCTATATTGGGAAAATTTTAAAGAATCTACAATTACTTTTCATATTTAGTAAAGATGTTAATTTTTATTTTATGAATGAAAATGTCCTCTTAGAAAGAAAAACAAATAATCTAAACTCAAGAAAGCTACAATTGGAAAATTCCATCTACAATAAGCAAAAGTCTAATAGAATATTTAAAAACATATGACACAATGAGATTTGCATTAATATGAGACATTCATCATTTTCTGACTTTATGAATCCGAAAATTGATATATGTAAGATGCGGGTTCTTCTAAACTCAACATTTGGATTTAATTCCATTGCATATATTATTCAAATGCACTGCTTTTGAAAGTGTCACAATGTATCTCACATATATGGAGATAGAATATATAGAATTAACATATCACATGTTAATTCTAACATGTTAAAGAAGTGTAATAGGGGCTGAGAAGGTGGCTCAGTGGTTGAGCGTTTGCCTTGCATGCATGAGGCCCTGGGTTCGATTCCTCAGCACCACATAAGCAAAAAGAAAAAAAAGCCGCAAGTGGCACTGTAGCTCAAGTGGTAGAGCGCTAGCCTTGAGCTGAAGAGCTGAGGGACAGCTCCCAGGCCCAGAGTTCAGGCCCCAGGACCAGACCCCCCCCCCCGCCAAAAAAAGAAGTGTAATAAAAATAGATTTAAGAAAATTTTTATCAGCATGCTTATCAGATGAAAATGAAACTTGAAAACAAAAGAAAATTTAGAAAAACATTGCATTTATCACCTTTATATGACTAACAGCAAAGAAGATCATTTAAAGGTAGTGTATACTTCAGGAGCTGGGTTTCCTGAATTCCTCAAACCTTCAACAATATCATTACTTCAGTTATATAAGCACTGTCCACTGTAACCCACCTTTAATTACCATGATTTCATCCATTTCTATTATCAGTATATCTCCTCCTGTCTCTTTACTGAGGTTCTTGCTCACATCTCCCACACTTAGCAAATTAATTCCCCCTAGTATGCTTGCACACCACAGTGTTATCTATGTCACTTCTGAGAAAAAAAAAACATGACTGGTTTGTCACATGTATGCTCTGGTGATCACCAAAAAATTTTTCCATAAGTATACTTCCTCTTAAAAAGGAGGCTACAATGCTTGATAAGAAATATACTCATTATCTTGCCCATGTAATTGTAACCCCTCTGTACAGTATTTTCACAATTAAAAAAAATACCCTCAAACAAAAAAAAAAAAGATGTGCGTCTATGTGTGTGTGTTAGTTGTTCATAAAGATACCACAAGTAAAATAATTCACTTTTGGACAACATGTGCCACAACCATAGGTGATTTTAAATTTCTGTGGTTGAATGAAGTTTCAAAAACTCCATCCAAGTCTGATCTAAAGGGACTACTGATCTAGGCTTTTTGAGAAGGGAAACTTTTCAACAATACAAAGTAGGAAATTGTGATCACTAAGCCAGAGTTACCACTGTGATGTTCCCTGTGTATAGCTTATTCAGAGGCCTACAAAAAAAAAGAACATAAAGTAAGCTGGGGGCCTGTGAAGCTCCAGCCCCATGCTTCTTCAAGGCTGCAAACCTGTGAGCTATTCTTGCCATAGCTTTTGATATAAAATAGTGAAAACATTGGATTATCCTAAGAATACCATTTTTAAAAGGAGGAATTTCTAGGATTGCTTTTTTTTTTCTTGCTGACCCAGAAAGTCCCACCAATCCAAGGGTAAGCACACTGAAAGAGAGTGTGACAGGACCATCAGAGATTTCACAGATACAATTGAGCATGGAGTCACCATAGTCCACGGTAGGGATCAAGCACAAACCTACTGTTCTGAAGAAGGAATCAGTTAGGGAAAGGTGCTAAACAGAAGGAAAATTCCAGAGACAGACAATTCACACTGATTATACTTTTACTGATGAACAGAAATAATTATATGGACACATAAAAGACATAATTCTCTCTAGATATAGTCGTAAACATATTGATGTTCTGATCAAAGATGTGACCTACATTAGCTCAATTATCTGTGTCTCTTCTAGTGCCATGAACTTAGTCTCAGTCACTATCCCTAAAAGTTTTTATTTTAGTTACCTTTACTGCCTTTGCTCATTCATTCTAATGCATTCTGCATTCAATCCAGGATGCTTTTAATCAATTACCCAATCCCTGCTTACCTAAAACATACCTACCTGTTTTATGACACCAACCACCATCATGCCCAGGACTTTAATAAATATTGGAAAGCAAAGAATTATTTTCTGTCTACCCTTGGGATATGACCTGCTGACCATTGTTCCAGATCTCTGGGAGATAAACAACCAGCTTAAACTAATTTTTCCAAGTTCGCTCTTTTCCCTAGGTGATCTATTTTGATTCTGTCAGCTTTTGTGAAGAATGTAGGGTACATACCCTTGAGTGAACACTCAATAGCAATTTGAGTCCATTTTCCTCCTCTGTTTTAAGCCAGGCATGTCTTCCATCTCCAAACTTTCATTGCCTTTCCTTCTGCCACCACAGCTGGTTGCTGTCTCCGAGTTTTATCTCCCCCACTGACTAGTACAGGATTGATTTCTGTACTGGGAGGAAAGAATTTAATTGGTGAATAACAGTCACTTTTGTTCTCTTACATTCAGCAAATGTACAAGCTATCTCAGTATTTCAAAAAATAGGCCTTCAGGCAGGAATAGCATTAGAATCTGAACATCTATCTACCCAAAGCACTCTGCACCCGGTGAAGTTCAGTTGTTACTTAGAAAGCTTTAATAGGCACCATGGGACCTCAACACATTGACTGTCTCACATACACTAGCACTCTGTCAACTTTCTAAAGAACAAAGAGCCAACTCAGTAACTCCCTCTGCTTGCTTCTCAAGCTCTATTTCTGTGCACTTAATGTTTGTATACCCCACATTAATTTTTAAAGGTATTCTCCCTACTAAAATTACAAATACATTCATGTTATGTAAAAAAGAAATATTAGTCCTCAGAAACACAAGCATGAAGGGGCACTACTTTTAATGTAATAATGGCTTGTACCTATTGTCCCTCAAGATTCAAACTACATTCTTAGCCCTTACACTAAGATGAACAGAGAGAGAGTCCTTAAAGAATGCTCTTCTGAAGGAATGCCCACAGGAAAATGGGGTTGACACAGTTATCTAACAAGTGGTGCTGCATATCTACCACAGCCAAAGGCTCGCTTAAACTCTATTGTAAACAACTAAACAATTGCCCTGCGTGCTGGACTTGGTGAAAGACAGCTGAAAATGCTAAAGTTCTGAGTTAATAAAAGGTCATGCGACATGCATCTATAGAAGAAACTAATGGAATGATTTATTCTGGTTATGGAGTGGGAGGAAACTCACACAAAATTCTCATAGGTGAGAATGTGAAAGGAATAACTGGAGGATGGAAGCACCAGGAAACCATCAAATGAAACTTCAAGTAGAAGTCAGGAAAAAGTAAGAAAATTCAGTTTTCTTTAATAACGCTTGTTTTTACCCTCATCATCATCCATATACAATTTAACAAGATTAAGCAAATGCAAAGCTTTTCAGAACAGCTTTGTCTTTGAAGGAAGAAAAAGGAAAAGATTCTGTTCTTAGAAAATCATTGACCCTCTTCTCCTCCCTATACATGCTCTGATTAGCTCAATGGCATTCTTTACCTCATCCAAAGCCTTCAACCTTGAAAAAGTACTCATCTCTATGCAAAGCAGTTAGTAAAAGAAGTGTGCCCTGCACAAGGTAGATTCTCAATCAGGATGCTTTGACCATTCAAGAACCACATGGAAAGGAGAATAGCATTAATGAGTCCAGTCTGCTGGAAATAGTACACAGCATATGTACATATATGTATGTATGTATATATATATAAAGGTTCTGTGAGAAAGAGATTAATTTTCTCTTTGAAAGCCGTGGAGTCCTTCACATTTGCGTTGTTCTGGATATTGTATGTATGCTGAACTTAGAATAGCTCTCCTAAGCTTGGTTAGCATCTGCTAAATCAGGTCAGGGAAAAGAAAGCAACTTTAGAATGATTTGAAATTCTAATAATTTCTACATGATCATTATTGGTGGAAAAATGCTAATAGAACATATTTATTTTTATTTTTTTTCTTTTTGTTTATGTGGTGCTGAGGAATCAAACCCAGGGCCTCATGCAGGCAAGGCAAGCACTCTACCACTGAGCCACCTTCCCAGACCCAGAACATATTTATTTTTGCTCATTATTCTAAACTACCTGAGCAACACTCAAGAAGCTAAGAAAAAGGTTGAATGTTGAATTCCTCCAAAACTTGACATCAAAGGTCAAGAAAATTCTCATGGAAATAGATTCTCCAAATCAGGCTTAATAGTTTAATTTCTGTTTCAGTTTTGTAATCTTAGAATATTATTGAACTGGAATTTCAAAATATTCACTGTAGCTGGCTTTTTCTTGTTTTTTTTTTTTTTTTTAATTTGTTTGTGCTTTTTTTTTCCATGGGTCTTGAACTCTGGGCCTGGGTGCTGTAATTGAACTCAACGCTAGTGCTCTACCACTTGAGCCACAGTGCCACTTCTGGTTTTTTGGTGGTTAATTGGAGATAAGAGTCTCACAGACTTTCCTGCCTGGGTTGGCTTTGAACTGTGACTCTCAGATCTCAGCCTCCAGAGTAGCTATACTTACAGGAGTGAGCCACTGAAGCCTGGTTTGTTGTTGTTTTTGTTCATTTGTTTGTTTTGTTTTTTGTAACTAGCCGTGTAAGAATTGTTGTTTCATACACTCTTCTGGATCCCTCTCACTGCCTTTCCATGAATTACAGTCTATTTCACCTCCCTTTAAAATTGGGTAGAAATCTGAGGGCCTTGACAAGTTACAGGTGACATTATTTGGCTTCTCAAACTGCCTTTTTCCCCTCTACTCCCCTATTTTCTTCCTAGGGGTATGACCCTTAAACATACCACTAGATGTTTAGTTACCCTGAAGTTACCAAGCTGTAGAGATCACAAACACTGAAGGAAATAGAGATGGATGTTTGAGAGATGCCTTCAGGTAATTCCACTTCCAAGTTTGTAAGTTGTTTGCCTGAGAACATAAGATTATGGAGCATTAGGATGCCAAGACTTATGTCTGTACCTACTCAGGAGGCTGAGACCTGAGGATCTCAGTTTGACACCAACCTGGGCAGGAAAGTACATGAGATTCTTATCTGCAATAACCACCTAAAAGCTGGAAGAGGAGCTGTGGTTCATATGGAAGAATGCCGAAGCCTTAAGAGAAGAAGCTAAGGGACAGCACCAATGTCTGAGTTCAAGCCCCAATATCAACACAGAAATTAATTTTAAAAATAAAAGATCTTGGAGTAGACTATCTGGCCCATAATGCCAACAAAAGAGTTATGTCCATAAATAATTGTGAAATTAATAAATTGACTGCTTTTTGCTACTAGGTTTTAGAGTATTTCATTTAAAAACATAGTAGCTATGTTGAATGATGGCAGAATATTGTAAAGGGTGACATTGATCAAGATATACTGTGTATTCATAAATTGCTTTGTTAAATGGCAACTCCTTTGTACAAATACTTAAGGATAATTTTTAAAAATAGAGACTGTCGCGTCTAGAACAATCACAATAAAAATAGAGAATGAATTTGTACATAATATTCCACTTCCTGAGTCTTCTTCCTTCATTTTACTTCCTGTCTTTAGGCATGTCTTAGCATGCAAAGCTGCAGATGGAAAGGTAAATCTTGGGGGTCACCATGAATTCTGGTGAAAAATGAGGAGAACGGGTACAAGGTAAGTCATATCCTATCAGCACAGGAGGTTAAAACCTTCTAGTTGGAAGGGGTTAAGCTGCATTGCTCACTGAAATCCAAACTGGAAACTCTGTATTTTATTTCATTTGTATTTCCCAGTAAAATCATCCTGTAATTGTCTAGTTTCATAGAAGTACTTAGGAGCCTTTTAATAAATAAATTATAACACAAAACATTTAATAGAATATGTATATGCATTTTCCAAACAGAATAAAAACTTTTTAAAAAAATAAATATTTATTTTAATAATAAACATTAATGAAATGTGGTTTTGGAATACTTAGAGTTAGAATTATATCAAATCCAAGTAATATAAGGAGCTTAGAATATGTATGTATATATGTATATATTTTTATTGTAGCTCAAGGGATCAAAATATATGTCCCCATGCATACTTAAAATATTTAGAATATTCCAACAAAGAATAATTTCTTGTTTCTACTCACTTCATTCTCTGTAAGGAAAATATAACAATATAAATACTACTTTATTTCTTTCTTCTAAGTCTTAATATCATTCATAGACGTTCTACCAAAATTGTGGACTTTTCCATGTAAATTTAATTAAAAATCTTAGAAGTATACAAGAAATTAAGCTTCAGAATTGTGAAATAGCTAAAAATCAAAAAGAAATTAACATGATAAACTTGAGCTGGTCTTCAATATCCCAGCACATTCACAAATTGCTCCTAAATCATGGCAGTTTGTCCCCAGTGCTGCAAGGAAACAATGCAATTATTTTTTCATAATTATGCTTTCCCATAAATGGTAGTAGTAATTGCTCTCTCTTTCCCCAGTATTTTATTCTATGTCTTATTGCAGAGGGGGAATATAGCATATAAATATGATATACCACCAAAGAGAAATTAGTCCAAATGGGTATATTCTAGTACCCCAAATTCCCAGGAAATAATAATTGCCAAGAATTTCCACACAACAGACATCTTGGCAAAGTTTCAGGAGTTATTTGATTGAAAACAGAAATAAAACTATTAAAATGTTGATGAGTTTTAACTGACATAGAATTACCTTTCCCTCTATCTCCCCAAACCCTGCCAAATCTCCTCTCACAAGTAAATGTCAGGAGGCACATTTCACAGTTAAGTCGACAAACAAGAACAGCTGCATATGTCTGACACATTGGAGATTCTGAGAGCATTTCCCAAATAGACAACCTCAATTCCCGATTTGTAAAATAAGAAAAAATATCCACCTATCTGTTCACTGAAAGTTACATTACCAAAGTCCAGAAGAAAAAGAAAGAAACATTTCCTCTCAGGAGGCCATGTGCTCACCCTGGCACTCTCCAAAGTTCCATCCTGTGACACTCCTGGCTCTCAATGTGTTCATCGTCAATCTTCCCCAGATGCAACTGTATAAGTAGGAAGTACCTCATACTGCATATGCTGAGTAGGCCCTTCTGTTTCTAACAAGACCACCAACTGTACTGAAGGAAGTGCTGTAAATAATGAGAGGGGAGAAGTGCCATCAACCTTTCTCCCATATTGTAATGGTATCATAGTCATTTCACCACCGAAAGATCATATTAAAAAAAACACCTCAAACACTGCTGAAAACACTCTCTTGCCTATAGAAAAATATGCTGATTGAAACTCAATTGGATTAATATTTTAAGTGTTTTGATCTCAAGGGTCTTAATCCATCTCAGTCTTTTCTATTAATAAAGATATTCTTGTAGGATCATTCATCAAGTTGTTTGTTTGATTTGAAAGTCATCGTATCTCTGCATAAGTGTTTCTGTTTTCAAGATGTTAAAGGGATTATAAAATATATTTAATATATAATACAAAATACACAATAAAATAATGCCAACTGCTGAAAAATTACATCTTGATTTATAAGACAGGGGGTCATGTATATTTTGTTTGATTGTTTACTACCATTAACTTTCAGTAAATCACTACTTTTTTTCCATAAACATATGAAACAACCACATAAGATCCATGTGCTTAGAGTCATAACTCCACCATAGCATTCCTTAGTTTTTTGGTTTTTTTTTACAGGATGTTGAATATTTTCATTATAGGTAACCTTGATTTACTGTCAAAATGCACTGGTAAAACCAGGCTTTCTTCAAGGAGACATATCTCTGTAAGCAATATGCCAGCAGTTTTACATAAAGTATAAATGATATCTTCAGGTGAAAGAACCATAATTAGAACACAAGCGAGTCACACCGAGTGTTAAAATGACCTGTTCAGTAGTGTGTTTTCCTCTTATAGTTCTTCCATCCTACCACACAGACAACTATCCAATTCAGGATTGCCTTTCGTGTTTGGATAGAATGTTTCCATACGTCCTGATATAGCAACATTTCCAGTTTCTCACCAACACATCCTTTTACTTTCTCCCCTTTCATCTTTTCTCAGGCCTAAAACTGATAGTAGCAGACAGAACAACAGTTTCTGAACATAAATATCAAACATTAAGGGACAGAAACAAGATGATACAGGTCAAACAGTTCTGATGATTTTCCTGCTGAAAATTTTCCTGCTAGAGAATTCCCACAGTTTACTGATTAAAATTTCAGCACCTTTATTGGCCCATAAACCCTACATAGCATGACTGGTCACTCTGATCTCAGCTTTGTCTAATTTCTGCCTTCTCATCATGCTCTGGATATACCAGACCTTCCAGCTGCTTCACAGATATAAAGATCATGTACTGCCTGAGTGTTAAACTGCAACATGGTCTTTGCCACTTTTCAACTGTGGGAGGTCCAATTTCAGAAAAATCTACAAGGAAGACCTTCCCATATGAAACGTGGGAATGATAATGTCCACCTCATAAGGATGTCATAGGTTAAAATGCTCAATGCTTACAAAGGGCTTGGAACTGCGTCTAACATATGTTATTTTGTAGATTTGATGGTGTCCCACATTTCTAGGCTTGTATAATATTCCCCCATTAGGAATGTTGTATTGCCAGGTCTCAGCTACAATGATCTCTGCTCACCTGATCCAACTGGTAAACAGCTACTAACACCATAACAAGTTACACTATCTCTCATGATATCATACTCCCTTGTTATCTCTTTTTAATATTTCTTTTTATCCATTATTTTTAATATTGTTTTTTTGGGGGATTCAATTTTTTATTGTCAAGGTGACTTACAGAGGGGTTACAGTAACATAATTAAGGTAATAAGTACATTTCTTGTCAAACTTGTCACCCCTTCCTTCATTTTTCTCCCATTTTCTCTCCCCTCCCCTCTTCCAAGATGTACAAATCATTTCCAACATATTGTCTTGTGACTATTGCTTTTGCATTGGTTCCCTCCTTGTCCTTTGTCTCACCATTCAGTTGTTACCCTTCCTTTTCCTAATCCAGATAAATGTGTATAAAATACCAGGATACCAAAATCAAACACAATGACAACAGGGGATATATCATAGGGGGAAGAACATACAAAAGAAACAAAAAAAATCACAGAGTACATTAAAAACAACAAAGAAAAACCTCTGTGTCCATGTTTTGGAGTTCATTTCACTTAGCATCATCTTATACAGTCATATGTACATAGCTACTGAGCTATGTATGCTCATTTGTTAAGATTATCCTAGATGTATTTTAATTATTGAAAATAAGGGAAACCATGAGACCTATGTTTCTTTGGGTCTGATATTCCATTTCCTAACAAATGGTCAATGTCATTCTTTCTGATAGAAGCATCAAATTCCATTATATAAATATACATGTATATATATGTGTGTGTGTGTACATATACATATATATATATATATATATATCACATTTTCTTGATCCATTCATCTACTGAGGGACATCTGGATTGGTTCCATATCTTAGCTATGGTAAATAATGCTGCAGTAAACATTGTTGTGCTGGTAGCTTTAGTATAGCCTTGTTTGTGATAATTTGGGTAAATGCCCAAAAGTGAGATCGCTGAGTCATAGGGGAGCTCTATGTGAAGTCTTTTGAGGATCCTCCATACTGCTTTCCAGAGTGGTTGAACAAGTTTACATTCCTACCAACAGTGCATTGTTCATATCCAGCATCTATTGTTATTAGATTTCTTGATTATAGTCATTCTAACTGGGATGAGGTAGAAACTCAATGTTCATCTTTTTTTCTTTTTTTTTCTTTTTTGCAGTTGTGGGGCCTGAATGCTGGACCTGGGCACTGTCCCACAGATCTTCAGCTCAAAGCTAGCACTCTACCACTTGAGCCCCAGCATCACTTCTGGCTTTTTTCTGCTATGTGGTGCTGAGGAATCAACTCAGGGCCTCATGCATGTGAGGCAAGCACTCTACCACTGAGTCAACTTCCCAGCCCTCAATGTTCTTTTGATTTGCATTTCATTTATTGCCAGAGAAGTTGAGCATTTCTTCATATGTCTATTGGCCACTCTTATTTTCTCTTCAGAGAAGACTTTCTTTAGCCCATTTATTAAGCAGGTAGTTGTTTCTTTGAAGATTTGTATTGGGGGAATTAATTTTTTAAGTTCTATGTATATTTTGGATATGAGGCACTTGTATGTTTTGGGCTACTGAAGATCTTCTCCCAATCTGTAGGTTTTGTATTGAGCTTTCTAGCTATGTCCTTTGACATGCAGAAGCTCTGCAATACAATGCAATTCTATTTGTCCAAACTTTCTTTAATGTGTTGTGTTGTGAGCCTTTATTAAGAAAATTTTGGCCTGTGGAACCCTAGAGTTTCTTTTATTCTTTCCTGTAATGTTTTCAGGGTTTCTACTTTGACTTTGAGGTCTTTCATCCAATTGGAGTTGATTCTGGTGCAAGGTGATAGATAAAAGGATCTAGCTTTAGTTTTCTACAGGTGCTTAACTAGTTTTGCCATTCCATTTACTGAAGAGGCTGTCTTTCTTCCATCCTATTTCTTTAGATCCCTTATCAAAGATAAGGTGGCTATAGGTCTATGAGTTCATTTCTGGGTTTTCAGTTACATTCCATTGGTCCTCAGATCTGTTCTTGTGCCAGTACCAAGCAGTTTTGATTACTATAACTTTGTAATAAAGTTTGAAGTTTGGTTTTGATATTACTCCAGCACTGATCTTTCTGCTAACGATTTTTGTTATTTGGGATCTTTTATTGTTCCATATGAATTTTTGCATTGGTTCTTCTATTCCATTAAAATGGGGTTGGAATATTGATGGGTATTGCATTAAATTTGTAGATGGCCTTTGGCAGTATTGCCATTTTTACAATGTTAATCCTCCCAATCCTGGAGCATAGGAGGTTTTTGCACTTCTTTAGTTTTGCTTTGATTTCCTTTTTCATGTTTTTAAAGTTTTAATCATAGAGATCCTTTACTTCTTTAGTTAATTCCTTGTTAGTTGATATTCCTGGGGGGGTCTTATTACAAAAGGAGTTGCTTTTCTGATTTCAACCACACCCTTCTCATTATTGGTACAGAAAAGCCATTGATTTTTGAGGGTTAATTTTATATCCTGCTACTTTGCCAAAGATTAGGTCAAGTAACTTTGGAATAGAGTCCATGGGGTTCTCTGAATACAAGATCATGTCACCTGCAAAGAGGCAGAGTTTTACTTTATCTTTCCCTATGTGGATCCCCTTTATGTTTGCATCTTGTCTTATTGCTGTAGCTAGGCATTCTAATACTAAATTGAAGAGGAGTGGAGAGAGCAGACAACCTTGTCTTGCTTCTGAATTTAGAGGAAATGGTTTTAACTTTTCACCATTACATATAATGTTAGCTGTAAGGTTTGTTATACACAGCCTTTTTATATTGAGGAATGTTCCATGGATTCCTAGTTTCTCCAGAGCTTTCATAATAAAGGGGTGTTGGATCTTGTCAAATGCTTTTTCTGTGTCTATTGAGATAATCATGAAGCTCTTCTCCTTGGTCTTGTTGATGTTACAAATTACATTAATTGATTTGCATACATTGAACCAGCTTTGCATTCCTGGAATGAATCCTGTTTAATCATAGTATATGATTTTTTTGATGAGTTGTTGAAGTTGATTGGTCAAAATTTTGTTGTGAAATTTTGCATCGATGTTCATTAAAGAAATGGGTCTAAGGTTCTCTGATGAGTCCCTTCCTTGTTTTGAGATGAGGTTTATGCTGGCTTCATAGAAAGAGTTTGGTAGTACACTTTCACTTTCAATCTCATTGAAAAGTTGAAGGAGTATTGGTGTGAATTCTGCTTTGAAGGCCTTAGAGAAATCAGCTGTGAATCCATCTGGTCCTGGGCTTTTCTTGGATAGGAAATCTCTTATTGCTGTTTCTATTTCAATACATGATATGTATCTGTTTAGTTGGTTTAAATCTTCTTGGTTGAGTTTGGACATATTAATATTTACTAGAAATTCATCCATTTCCTCCAGATTCTCAAATTATTTAGCATAAAGTTTTGAAAAGTATTCCCTTATAATGTTCTGAATCTTGGTTGTTTCTGTGGTGGTGTTTCCATTCCCATCTCTGAGTTTATTTGGATGTGTTCTCTTCTTTTTCTGGTAAGATTTGCTTAGGGTCTGTCAATTTTGTTAATTTTTCTGAAGAACCAACTCTTTGTTTTGTTGATTTGTTCTGTGCTTTTTGGGGGACTCTAAGTTATTTAAGTCTTAACTCTTATCTCCAATAATCCACCAGAAAACCAGAAGTGGCACTGTGGCTTAAGTGCTAGAGTGCTTGCCTTGAGCTGAAGAGCTGAGGGACAGGGCCCAGGCCCAGAGTTCAAGCCCCACAACTGACAAAAACAAAAACAAACAAACAAAAAAATCAATGATTTGGGCTTGTGAGCCCAGGTGAGCAGCTGGAGCTCAGGCCACAGTTGCTGCCATGATGTTCCTGGTCTCTGCCCCCTCAGCAGAATGGCATGCAAGGCGACACAGAAACTGCCTATGGAGTTCGAGTCCCTGTTCCCCAAGGCAGCGGCACTGCACCCCTCTGCCTGGTCCGACAATGGGCCTGAGGCCCCGGATGCCGAGAAACAGCTGCTTTCAACTCAAATCTTGTTGCCCACTCAGCCAGCTTCTACCGGCAGCGAGCAGCGCCTTCCAACTCCGGAGCAAAATTTTCAGAACATAGAGCAAGAATATAGTCATTTTCAGAAGTGGAGACATTTAGAATTTATTCTCAATCAAAGTGAAGCATGTACTTCAAAAAGCCATCCTGTCTCTTCCCCACTCACAGCACCTAGTTCTCCAGGTTTTTCCTGGATGAAGAAAAACCAGCCTACTTTTACCCTTCCCAAGTTCGAATAATATGTGAGTGACTCTTAAAAGTCTATGAAGAAAAATTTCGGAGGAATATGAACAAATCCTCAATACTAAACTAGCGGAACAGTATGAGTCATTTGTGCAATTCACACATGATCAGACTATGCGGCAATATGGGACAAGGCCAAAAGCTATGTATCCTGAAGCTCTATTGCATACCTGGGTACCAGGTTTGACCTCAAGAGATGGTTGCTGTACACTTTTTGCAACTGGTTTGATATCACATTTCAGCTCCAACTTTGCATCCTGAGAATACTTCAATGTTTCTGCAGGTCCATTTTATACAACTTGAAAGACCTTAAAACTTTCTGTTGCCAGAAGTATATCTTTCTTTTCTGCTCATCCAATAAACAGCTGTGCCCTACTGTAATAGATTTTACGATCAAAAATACTTGAAGCAGCAGTTTAGCAAAACATGCCATCAGTGGCAGTCAACAAATGGAGTTTCTCCACGAACAGTTTTGTAAGAAGTGTGTGTGAGAGTGTGTGTATGTGTGTTTTAAGTTATTATTTGTATTGTTCAGGGCTTTTTTTAAATCTTAGGGATTCTGGCTGTGAATTTGATGCAAGACAATTTATGGTTAAAAACATTTGCTTGGTCTACAAAAGAGCATTAATGTTTTGTGACCATATAAATTATAACAGTGGATTGTTTTATGTGTAGGTTTTATTGTTAAAAACACAGTCTGTTTCCAGGCACAGAATATGAATCCTAAGTTAGTGTGGACATTAGATGTGATTATGATGATATAGCCAAAGTCTTCAGACCAAGATCTACAAGTCCATGGTGAGAAATTAGGAGACAGGCCATGGGCACATGGACTCTGACTAGCCTTGTTAGAAAAATTATTTGACTCCAAGCCTTAAAATACCCTGTGGAGTCTGCACTCACCTCATTCACTGAAGCTCTACAGAGATAATGTCTCCCCTGGAGCAGGAGCATCAGAGTTGACTCAGGAACATAACATAAGAGAGAGCTAGGATGGGTCAGGCCCTTGGCAGCACTGCTACTTGGGACAAGCCACTTCACCTTTTAGTTATTAAAAATAGAATTTGGATCCTTGTGTCAAGTTCTTCCAAACTTCTGAGGTGTCCATATTCAACTGCTTGAGCTTTGTTTTGGCAACCCCTTGCCTGAAGTTGCTTATATACCTTGTTTCCAAGGTTCTGGGACAGAAAGTGGCCTCTGTTTTGAGGAGATGAATATTAAGTATGCATTTTTCTTTTTACTGTGACTTGTTCAAGACCACATTTTACAAAATTCCTTGTTTCCTTTGTTATTGTTTCTGAAAAGGGAAGTTCTATTAAAATTGTTTTAGTTTAAATATAGAAGATTGTTGTTGTTGTTTTAATTATGGCATATTTTGAAAAAAATTCTTGAGTTTTAATTCAAAAGTATGCCAATTCCTTTTAAAGGAAGGTAATATTCAGAGACAGTTGTTCTGATCAGATGGCTTAGAGAAATTTCTGGGATGTTCACATTCAAAGATTCCTTATTGATGAATGACTTTACTTAAGTCTAACCAACAACTGCAATATTATGCTTTCTACATTTTCATTATATAGTATTAACAAGCTTAGTTGCAAACAAATAAAATACTTAAGCTATTTTAAAAAAATCAATGGCTTTCCTGTATGCCAATCACGAGAAGAGCACAGTTGAAATCAGGAAAGCAATTCATTTTGTAATAGCCCCACAAAAAAATAAAATACGTAGGAGTTAATTAAAGAAGTGAAGGATCTCTATGACGAAAACTTTAAAAATGGAAATTGAAGCAAAACTAAGAAAGTGGAAAAACTCCCATGCTCCTGGATTGGAAGGTTAACATCCTGAAAATGGCAATACTGCCAAAGGCTACTTACAAACTCAATGTGATACCTATCAATATCTCAACATCATTTGTCAATGAAATAGAAGAAGCAATCCAAAAATTCATATAGAACAATAAAATATCCTGAATAGCAAAAACAATCCTTAGCAGAAAGAACAGTGCTGGAGGAATATCAATACCAAACTTCAAACTTTATTATGAAGTTATAGTAATCAAAACTGCTTGGTACTGGCACAAAAACAGATCTGAGGACCAATAGAATAGAACTGAAAACTCAGAAATGAACCCACAGATCTATAGCTACCTAATTTTCGATAAGGGACCTAAAATAGAATGGAAGAAAAACAGCCTCTTCAGTAAATGGTGCTGGCAAAACTGGTAAAACACCTGTAGAAAACTAAAGCTAGATCCTTATCACCCTGCACCAGAATCAACTCCAAATGGATCACAGACCTCAAAGTCTGAAAACATTACAGGAAGGAATAGGAGAAACTCTAGGGCTTCCTGTCACAGGCCAAAATTTTCTTAAAGTCTCAGAAACACAACACATTAAAGAAAGTTTGGACAAATAGAATTGCATTGTACTGCAGAGCTTCTGCATGTCAAAGGACACAGCTAGCAAGATCAATAGAAAGTCTACAGATTGGGAGAAGATCTTCTCTAGCCATACAATGGACAGGGGTCCCATATCTAAACTATACTTAGAACTTAAAAAAATTAATTCCCCCATTGGATGGGGGTCGGGGAAGATTGGGGGAGGGGTGGGGAGAGGATGGGAAGGTATGGGAATGGGAAACAAAGGAGGAGACTACAATGCTTGATAAGAAATGTACTCATTATCTTGCCCATGTAATTGTAACCCCTCTGTACAGTATTTTCACAATAAAAAAAATTCTTTAAAAAATTAATTCCCCCAAAACAAATCTTCAAAGAAACAACTGCCTGATTAATAAGTGGGCTAAAGACTTAAAAAAACGAATTCTCTGAAGAGGAAATAAAAGTGGCCAAAAGACACATGAAGAAATTCTCAACTTCTCTGGCCATAAAAGAAATGTAAATCAAAAGAACATTGAGATTCTACCTCACCCCAGTTAGAATGGCTATAATCAGGAAATCTAATAATAACAGATGCTGGAGGGGATGTGGCCAAAAGGGAACCCTACTGTATTGTTGGTGGAAGTGTAAATTTGTTCAAATATTTTGGAAAGCAGTATGGAGTTTCCTCAAAGACTACACATAGAGCTCCCTTATATTTATGACCCAGCAATCCCACATTTGGGCATTTACCCAAACAATCACAAACATGACCATACTAAAGCTTCCAGCACAACTATGTTTATCACAGCATTATTCACCATAGCTATGATATGGAACCAACCCAGATGCCCCTTAGTAGAAGACTGGATCCAAAAAAAATGTGATATATATATATATATATATATATATATATATATATATATATATATATATATATAATGGAATTTGATGCTTACATCAGAAAGAATGCCCCCCCCTCCATTTGTTAGGAAATGGAAAGACTTGGAAAAAAATCATATTAAGTGAAGTAAGCCAGACCCAAAGAAACATAGGTCCCACAGTTTCTCTTATTTGCAATAACTAATATATATTTAGGATAATCTTACCAGACAAACAGAAAAGGTCAAAAGCTATGTACATATGACTATATAAGATGATGGTAGTGAAATGAACCCCAAGATAGGGACACAAGAGGTTTTATTCTTTCTTGCTGTTTTTTTTAATGTACTTATAATGTACTATGTGATTTTGTTTCTTTGATTTGTTCTTCCCCCATGGTATAAATCCTGTTTTCACTCTATTTAATTCCAGTGCCCTGTATCTTGTATATACATTTGTCTAATTTGGGGAGGTGAAGGTAAATAACAAAATGCTGAAACAAAGTTACAGGTTAACCCATTGTAACAATGAGATGTACAAGAGACTATGTTGAAAATGAACTTTACAACTTCAGGGGCAGGGAGGATTTAGGAAGGTGGGGTGGGTAAGGATGGTAGCAGAAAAAAACAAAGGAGGGGCTAACAATGCTCCATAGAAAATGTACTCATTACCTTACTTGTGTAACTGTAACCTTACTGTACAGTATCTTTACAAAACATATATTAAGAAGTATAAATTAGGATCTGAGAAGGTGGCTCTGTGGTACAATGCTTGCCTTGCATGCATGAGGCCCTGGGTTTGATTCCTCAGCACCACATAAACAGGAAAAGCTGGAATTGGTGCTGTGGCTCAAGTGGTGGAGCTCTAGCCTTGAGCTAAAGAGCTTAGGAACAGTGCCCAGGCCCGGAGTTCAGGCCCCATGACTGACAAAAAAAATTATATATTAAAAAATGGGCAAAGTTTAGTGATAAAGAAATAGAATCAGACCAAAATAACCAAAATAATCTCCTCAACTTGACAGCTTAGACAGGCATCCTCTAGTCTGATAATGACTTCAGTTTTCTAATAGCATGTACTTTAGAAAACTTACAACTATAAATTATTTTCTACAATAGACTATTAATGTAAAAATCTCTCAGATGCATGCCGAAGACATACCTCAAAAATGGTCATTCACTAGAATTTTGGAGCTATCTCTTGAAATACAATTATCAAGAATGATGAAGTCCTTATTATCTCACTTCTAGGGTTGATATGGGACAATTAACAAAGGTTACCAAGTTTCCTCCAGTATTTTCCCTTATTTAACACTTAAAAATGTTTCTGTTTTGTTTTTAGTAGAGTTGAGTTAGTCTCTCTCCCCCATTGCAGTAATCTCTACTCTGGGGCAATAGTTTTGAATAAAATTGTACCTACCTTTGTCCTATGTTTTTTGACAGGCTACAGAAAAGATACAATGGTATCAGCTAATTATATATTCCACTAACATAATTTGTATAAGTCTGACACTTGTGTAACCCTCACTCAGTAATTTCCTTTCTTCCTGCTAACTTCTCTACCATATTTTCTCTTTTCTATGTGAAATACATCTGAGATAACTTTGCTTCCAATGCTCTGTAGTTGAGGTTGACATATAAATAGATTGTTGGTGTAATCTCTTTTCTAACTTGATGTACAGTATTTGTTGCATGTGGCATTTTCTTCAGCAAAAGTCATTGCTGAAATTTAAACTACTTCTGTGAAATGAGTATCTTTTATCTATTGAATATCTCTTTCCTACTTTGTTATTTAATAATTCTAGAATATTTTCCAGAGGCTTCTCCTATATCTAACTATTGAATCTATAAGCCCTGTGGAGGTTGGTAAACTGTAGATGTAGATATGAGCCTTCTACCCAGAAGATGAAATGGCAACTCTGCACATAATTTTTCAAGTTTAAAATATGTAAAGTTTTTTTCACTTTCCAACTAACATTATTTCTTCACTGACACTATATTTACCCATAATTTACTTGAACCTTCCTAGGATAAATTCAACTCAGGATGACATGTGGTGAAACCAATTTTAGATACCCAACGTCAAGATTAATTCAACAGTTATTTAGCAGGATATTACGACATTACTTTAAGCTTCTGAGATTATTTCAGTGTTTTTAGGTTGTTGTTTTTTTTTTTTTTTTGCTGATTTCAGAAGTCACCAGTCCTTTGAAAATACCACATTATTGAGAAATTTTGTTCTGAGTACTTTAACATTTATTAATCCACCATGATTTCTATTAATCTCCCCAGTTTCCAAACTTCTATGCTCAAAATATCCCTCATTTTATAATTATTGAAGTAACTTCTTTTGTAGAGACATTTAAAATTTCTAGATGAAAAGCTATTCATTAAAACCACGCAAAAAGGAAGTATAAGAGTACATTAGATTCACGTTTAACTTAGTGGCTGGTTTTCTTTTGATCCACACCTTGAGCAGGTGGTACCTACTTAATACCTTCAATACATACTTTTTAAACTGGAAAGACAATAATATCAATGTTTTAGCAAAAATTCAAATTCAGAATAATCTATTTGAATATCCATGAGAAAGGTTTTACTTTCCTAAGTAGTGATCACTGCAGATAAAACCAAAAAAAAAGTCCAATTTTTCACTTGTTTTTCTACTTTCATACTATTTTCTAGTGACTCTGTAATTGGTACTATAAACAGACAACATGCAAGAATCACCTATGCCTAATTACTTGCGTTTAGGAGTAAAATCTGTAGGTTAACCTTTCTTAAATTTTATATAATGCAGGAAATTTAAACATATTACAGAACAAACACTTAACATTAAACATTTGTATAAAGATATGATATGTAAACAGTCTCAAAATGAGTATTAATTTTCCATGGAACATACTAATTAACTTTGTGAATAACCAAAATATTTTAATAGCCTAATCGTTACTTTTGCTTATGCTATGAGAGTAAGAAGAGAGGAACAAGAGAAGCCAAATGTGTTGGTACATGCCTGAAATCCCAGAATCTGAGTACTAAGGCAAGAGGATCTTTAATTTGAAGCCATCTGAGCTATATAGCAAGATTCTATTTCAAACAAAACAAACAAACAAAACAAGAATGAATGAAGAATAAAGGAAAAGATGAAATCCAATTTTTAGGGCTGGAAATATGGCTTAGTGGTAGAGTGCTTGTCTGGCATGCATGAAGCCCTGAGTTTGATCCTCCACATAAACAGAAAAAGCCAGAAGTGGTGCTATGGCTCAAGTGGTAGAGTTCCAGCTTTGAGCAAAAGCAGCTCAGGGACAATGCCTAGGCCCTGAGTTCAAGCCCCAAGACTGGCAAAAAAAGAAAGAAGAAATAAATACAATGCTTATTGTCCACATTTGTTGTTTCATTTATTCTTTGCAACAATTCTACAAAGGAGAAATTATTACCAATTTATGAATAATAAAACTTAAGTCTGGAACTACCTCAGTGTAACTCATCAGAGATTACAATATTTGTAGAAAGGATGTACAATTGACATATTACAGCTAGAATTGGAAATAAGTTGAGTTTAGATTAGATCTCCTAGTTTCACCCTTATACTATTCTGCCTTTTGGCACAAAAATAATCTGTAGTTCCAGACTTAGAACAACGGAAAAATGTGAAAGCACCAATCTAGGTGAGACAGGTTGTCCTATCTATTCTTATATTACACTACCAGAGATTGGCTGGGAGGCCAAGATTTAATTTGCAGTCAAATTTATAATGGAAGAGACTTTTCTCTAAAATATATTGCAATAGAGTAGAGAGATAATAGTGACAAGTCAAATATCTCCACACAAAAATAATGGACAGAAAATTTCTAGCCTAAATTTTTTATCAGTTTGCAAAGATATAATTCAAACACAGAATTGCCACTCAGGTTGTTGTTTTGTTTTTTTCCCCTAGCAAACTTTATACATGAAATTACTGCCTTGCTTTCCTGAGAAAGAACCTTCCACCTGATTCCCTTCTCTAAGCTACATACTTCTTCAACATGGACTGCGGGAAAACGTGTGTAGCCTCAAAGCCAGTGTGTGATCATAGGATCACTGATCATCTATCTCAGCCTTTTATCACTGAGATTTCTAAGCCTTGGATTGCATAGCCTCTTCAAGAGTAGGATTCACAAAAATCACACAAACTTGGTGGAATGGATAGCTCAAGTGGTAATTGGTATGTGGTACCCAGATATTTCTTAAGACATGCTCAGATGTTGCTCTGAAAGTATTATTTAGATGAGACTGACATTTAAATCAGAAGAATTTGAATAAAGTAGATTATGCTCCATTAGGTGGTGGTTCTCATTCAATCAATCAATTGGAAGAGCCACCATCACACCCTCCCATTCTTCCCCCTTCACACACACACCCTGAGGATGAGGAATCCACTAGTAGAATACCTTTGGACTCATGGTGTAATGTCACCAGCCTGCCATCCTTGAAAATTACCAACAAGAGAATATAAGAAACTTAAATTAATATACTACAGTCAAACAGTAATCACCTTAAATTCTCTCTCCATATATTACACACGCACACACACACACACACACACACACACACACACACACATACACACACACACCATTGAATGTCTCTGTGGCAATGAAAATTAAAATTTGATGATAGGAGGCTGGGAAGATGGCTCAGTGGTAGAATGCTTGCCTTGCATGCATGAGGCCCTGGGTTTGATTCCTCAGCACCACAAAAGCAGGAAAAGCCGAAAGTAGTACTGTGGCTCAATTGGTAAAGCTCTAGCCTTGAGCTGAAGAGGTGAGGGACAGTGCCCAGACCCAGAGTTCAGGCCCCACAACCGACAACAACAACAACAAAAAATGATGATAGGATGAAACTTCCTGTCCATTCCATTTCTCCATATTCTCTGTCATTAGCTAATCAAATGACCAACAAAATTTTGTTATACATCTTTGTACTCAGCTTTTGAAATGATTAACCACTTCTAATGTTTGTTTTATATTCTTTCCTTCCTTTACTAACATACCATGAACTTTTAATAAATACATTTTGGAAACAGATATAATCTCTTTTCCAAACTTTCAGAAAAGTGACTTTACAAAGAAGTTTGCAAGGAAGTGTCATTCCTTGTTTCAAATTTCCTGTTCTCTAAAATGGATGTCGCATAGTATTATAAATGGATACACAAATTGCAAATTGATTCATTTTGCTCCTCTATTCTCAGTGGCTTTCCTTTATCTATTATAAAATCTGAACTCAGCATTGCCATGGCCTACAGGTACCAACTAATCTTTTCTACCATTCAAATTAATCTCAAATAACACCTCCTGACCACCCCCCTCAGCCACATTTCTTTTCTTCAAACAAGCTAAGCATAATAATCAAATAACATCTATAGTTTTTGTAATTGCTACTTAGAATACCCTTCCCCAAGAGCATTCTTTGTTGGCTTTTCTATGAGCACAGAGCAAAGCAATTCTTCCTCAGGCAACATGTTCCAGAATACCTCCTCCTCCTCAGAATCCACTCTTCCCTGTAATATATCACCTCATAACAGTCTATTGTCTTCACAGTACTTGTGTTACCAGGAATTTTCTTGTTGCCCTGTTCTATTTGTTTTAATGTTGCCTATTTCTTTTTTTTAATTGCTATTGTAGAGGTGTTGTACAGAGCAGTTACAGTTACATAAGTCAGATAATGAATACATGCAGTTTTGAACATTGTCCTCCCTTTCTTTGCTGGCTTCCAGTTTTTCCCTCCCTTCCCCAGCCACAAGTTGGGTAGTTCATTTTCAGCATAGTATCTCATGAATACCATTGCTGTATTTGTTCTTGTCCCACCCTTTCTGTGCCACCCCCCCCCCACCATGACCATGTCCCAAAACACATGAACTTACAAACAAGCTAAAAGGTACAGAGAACAAACACAACATCAAAGGGCAAAAAGTAACCTCTTGCTTCCTTTTCTTGGAGTTCATTTCAATAAATATAATTTTATATGAGCATATGCTCATAGCTATTGAGCATTTGTGATCCTCTCCTGCTCTCCTCTTCCTCCTTTGGTCTCACTGTGAATGTCTCAAATCCTGTATAATTTATCATGCCTAAGTGTATTTTTTTGTCTTCTATGATCCAGTATGTTTATTTGTAGATTTATAGACACTTTCTAGTTATATGAATGAGGAAGCCCATGCAACATGTGTCTTTGGTTCTTGCTTACTTCTCTTTTTTTTCCATCTTTCCATTTCCTTATGAATGGTACAATATCATTCTTTCTAATGGAAGCAAAGAATTCCATTGTGCATATATATTTTGTTTTGTTTACCCATTCATCCACAGAGGGGCATTTGAGTTGATTCCATATCTTGGCTATGGTAAGCAATGCTACAATGAGCATAGTTGTGCTGGTGACTTTAATGTGGCTCTATTTGTAGTCTATTGGATAAATTCCCAGGAGTGGGATTGCTGGGTCATAGGGAAGCTCTACGTTTAGTCTTTTGAAGAGCCTCCATACTGCTTTGTAGAGTGATTAAACAAATTTACATTCCCACCAACAGTGTAATACAAATCCCTTTTGACCATATCCCCACCAGCATCTGTTATTGTTCATTTTCTTCATAATGGTTATTCTAACTGTAATGAGGTGGAATCTTAATGTTTGTGTTTTGTTTGGCTTTTTGTCGGTCTTAGAGCTTTAACTCTAGGCTTGGGCACCGTCTCTGAGCTCTTCAGCTCAAAGCTAGAGTTCTACCATTTGAGCCACAGCATCACTTCTGGTTTTCTGGTGCTTAACTGAAGATAAAAGTCTCACACAAGCTGGCTTTGAACCATGATTCTCAGAACACAGCCTCTTGAGTAGCTAGGATTTCAGGCGTGAGCCACCAGCACCCAGCTAAAAGATTTTGATTTGTTGTTGTTTGTTTATTTGTTTGTTTGTTCCTCTTTTTATTTTATTTTTAAGAGTAATGGGTCTTTATTAAGAAATTGTCATCCTGTGCCAAGCAGCTCTAGAGTTTCTCTTATTCCTTCTTGTAATGTTTTCAAGTGTCTGCTTTGACTTTGAGGTCTTTGATCCATTTGGAGTTGATTCTGGTGCAGGGTTGATAGATAAGGATCTAGCTTTAGTTTTCTTCAGGTGTTTAACCGATTTTGCCAACACTATTTACTCAAGAGGCTGTTTTTCTTCCATTCTTAGGTCCCTTATCGAAAATTAGGTAGCTATAGGTCTGTGGGTTCGTTTCTGGGTTTTCAGTTTTATTCCATTAGTCCTCAGATCTGTTCTTGTGCCATTACCAAGCAGTTTTGATTACTATAACTTTGTAATAAAATTTGAAGTTTGGTATTGATATTCCTCCAGCCCTGTTCTTTCTGCTAAGAATTGTAGTTGCTATTTGGGGTCTTTTATTGTTCTATATGACTTTTTGGATTGCTTCTTCTATTTCATTGACAAATGATGTTGGGATATTGATAGTTAGAACATTGAGTTTGTAGGTAGCCTTTGGCAGTATTGCCATTTTCAGGATGTTAACCTCCAAATCCAGGAGTATGGGAGATTTTTCCACTTAGTTCTATTTTAATTTCCTTTTTCAGGTTTTTAAAGTTTTCATCAACGAAGTCCTTAACTTCTTTAGTTAACTCCTATGTATTTTTTTTGTGGGGCCAGTACAAAAGTAGTTGTTTTCCTGAGTTCAACCATGCTCTTCTCATTATTGGCATACAGAAAAGCCATTGATTTTTTAGGGTTAATTTTATACCCTTCTACTTTGCCAAAGATCAGCTCAAGTAACTTAGAAGTGGAGTCCATGAGGTTCTTCAAATACAAGATCATGTTATCTGCAAAGAGGCAGAGTTTTACTTAATCTTTCCCTATTTGGATCCCCTTTATGTTTGTGTCTTGTCTTATTGCTGTAGCTACTCATTCTAATACTAAATTGAAGAGAAGTGGAGAGAGTGGACATCCTGGTCTAGTTCCTGAATTTAGAAGAAATGGCTTTACCTTTTTGCCATTAAGTATAATGTTGGCTGTAGATTTGTCATGCACAGCCTTTATTATATTGAGGAATGTTCCATGGATTCCTAGTTTTTCCAGAGCTTTCATCTTAAAGGGGTCTTGGATCTTGTCAAATACTTTTCCTGCATCTATTGATATAATCATGTGCTTCTTATTCTTGCTCATGTTGATATGATAAATCATATTGATTTGTATATATTGAACCAGTTTTGCGTCCCTGAAATGAATCCTCTATGTAAATATGACCATATAAGATGATGGTAAAGCCAGTCTCTGGTGGCTCACGCCTGTAATCCTAACTACTGAATAGGCTGGGATCTGAGTATCATGGTTCAAAGCCAGCCAGGGCAGAAAAGTCCGTGAGACTCTTATCCCCAATTAACCATTAGAAAACCAGACGTAGTGCTGTGGCTCAAGCGGTAGAGCATTCTCCTTGAGCTGAAGAGAGCAGGGACAGCGCCCAAGACAGAGTTCAAGCCCCACGACTGCCAAAAAAAAAAAAAAAAAAAAAAAAGATGATGGTAAGCAAAATGAACCCCAAGATAGGGACACAAGAGGTTTTATCTTTGTTGCTGCTGTTTTTAATGTACTTATAATGTACTATGTGATTTTTTGTTTCTTTTGTATGTTCTTCCCCCTTGTTATAACCCCTATTTAATTCCGGTGCCCTGCATCTTGTATATACATTTTTCTAATTTGGGGAGGGGAAGGGAAATAACAAAATTCTGAAATAAGGATACAGGTTGACCCATTACAATAATGAGATATACAAGACACTATGTTGAAAACGAACTTTACAACTTTGGCAGGGAGGGAGGAGTAGGGGAGGTGGGGAAGGAAAAGGTGTTAGGGGAAAAACAAAGGAGGGGGTAACAATGCTCTATGGGAAATGTACTCATTACCTTACTCATGTAACTGTAACCCCTCTGTAGAGTATCTTTACAATAAAAAATATGTTTAAAACAAAAGAGTAATGGACCAAGCACGAGATCTCATTATCTTGCCTTGTTTTTTTTTTAATTTTTTTATTGTCAAGGACCTGTACAGAGGTATTACAGGTACATAAGTAAGGTAATAAGAACATTTCTTTTTTTGGGGGGGGGGTCCGGTTGTAGGGCCTGGGTGTTGTCCCTCAGCTCTTCAGCTAAAGGCTAGCACTCTACCACTTGAGCCATAGTGCCACTTCCAGCGTTTTTCTTTCTGCTTATGTAATGCTGAGGAATCGAACCCAGGGCTTAATGCATGCAAGGCAAGCACTCTACCACTGAGCCACCTTCCCAGCCCCAAGAACATTTCTTGTCAAACTTGTTACCTCTTCTCTCATTTTTCTCCCAATTTTCCTTCCTCTCCCACTCCTGCCCAATGGTTTTTTTCATTTGCATTATTTTAATGGCCAGAGATGTTGAACATTTCTTCACATGTATATAGGACATTCTTACTCCTTCTGAAAAATGTGTCTTTAAGTCTTTAGCTCATTTCTTTTAAAAAATCTTTTTAGATAATTTCATAGTATTGTAGGATCGTGATTCTTGTTAAAGTCACAAACACATTTTAACCTTCACGAGACAAATTGTAAGTATCTTGGTCTATGAAGTTTGTGAGTTCTATAAGTTTTGATAGTACAACTATTTCTTCCATGTTGGGTTATATGAACATTTCTTTCCTTTTGCTCAGTGTTGGCTGTTCCCTTTCCCTTTCCTTCCCTTCCTCCCATTGCTGCCCTTGAGTTGCTTAGTTCATTTCATCAATGTCCAGTGTTACTGGTGGGCCCCTCTGTTGTATTTTTTCACCTGTTTCCCTCTGATTCTGTTCCCTCCTCCTAACTTCCCTCAGATGTGCACACACACACACACACACACACACACACACACACACACACACACACACACACACTCACACGCACACAATATATGAGGTCAAGAACATGGAGTCATTTAGAAATTATATGACAAATTAATTAGATGACCTTTGTTTTCTGAGTCCTGTTTACTTTGTCATATCCCCTTGCATTTTGGATTTAACACCCACATATTAGGAAGACCATGTATCATTTGTGTCTCTGATCTTAGCTTACCTCATTCAAAATGATTTGCTCTAGTTCCATCCATTTCCTTGTGAATGCCATTATTTTGTCCTTTCTAATGGCTGCATAGTATTCCATTGTATATAGTATCACAATTTTTGGATCTATTAATCTGTAGTGGGACATTTGGGTTGTTTCCATATCTTGGCTATTGTGAATAGTGCAGCAATGAACATGAAGGTACATGTCCTTGTATCCTGGTTCCTGTTGCTCAGGGAAGATGCCTAAGAGTGGTATGGCTGGGTCATACAGGAGGTCTATACTTAGCTTTCTGAGACACCTCCAGACTGCTTTCCAAAGTGGTTGTATTATTATACATTCCCACCAGAAATGCAGTAGGCTTCCTCTTTCTCTGCATCCCCACCAGCATTTGTCATTGCCTGAATTTAGGATGTGGGCCATCCTGACTGGGGTAAAGTGGTATCTCAGGGTTATTTTTATTTGCATTTCCTTCATGGCCAGGGATGATGAACATTTTGTCATGTGTTTCTTTGCCATTTTTATCTCTTCTGAGAAATCTCTCTGTAGTTCCCTTGCCCATTTAATAATTGGTTTGTTAGATTTGGGAGGAATTAGTTTCTTGAGTTCCCTGTATGTACTGGATATTAGCCCCTTATCTGATATATTGCTGGAAAATATTTTTTCCCAGGTGGTTGGCTGTCTTTCTAGTTTGGTTTTTATGTCTTTAGCTGTGCAGAAACTTTTTACTTAAGGTAATACCATTTGTAGAGTCTCTCTCCAATTTGTTGTGACCTTGGGACTCTGTCTAGGATGTTTCTGCTTGTGCCTATAAGTTCTATTGCCTCTCTTCTTCTGTCCTGCACTAGTTTCAGAGTTTCAAGTTTGATATTAAGGTCTTTAATCCATTTTGAGTTGATGTTAGTGCATGGTGATAGGCTGGGGTCTGCTTTTAATTTTCTGCATATGGCTGCCCAGTTTTCCCAGCACCAATAGTTGAAGAGGCTATGTTTCTTCCCCTGTATGTCTTTGGCACCTTTGTCATATATCAGCTGACTATAGGTATGTGATCTTATTCGTGAATATCCTAATCTGTTCCATTGGTCTTCAGATCTGTTCGTGTATGAATACGAAGCTCTATTTGTTAGAGCTTGAAATCTGATATTGTGATTCCCTCCTGTGTTGTTCCTTTTGCCTAGAATTACTTTGGCTATTCTAGGTCTTTTGTTGTTCCATATGAATTTTTTTAATTTTAATTTTAATTTTTTTATTGTGAAAATACTGTACAGGGGGGTTACAATTACATGGGCAAGATTGTGAGTACTCCATATGAATTTTTGGGTTGTTTTCTCTATTTCCCTAAAGAACATCATTGGGATTTTGGTGGGAATTGCATTAAACTTGTATATCATTTTTGTCAGTAGGACCATTTTCACAATATTGATTCTGCCTATCCAAGAACATGGAAGGTCTTTCCATTTTCTGGTGTCCTCATTGATTTCTTTCTTTAGACTTTTATAGTTTTCTATAAATAGGTCCTTTACCTCTTTGTTTGGTGAATTCTTAGATATTTTATTTTGGGGGTCATTATTGTGAATGAGTTTGTTTCCCTGATTTCCCCTTCTGCTTGTACATTTTTGGTATACAGAAAGCAGCTTTGCCAAAGTGGTTTATATGTTCTAGGAGTTTGGGGGTGGACTTTTTGGGGTTGCTAATGTATATCATATCATCTGCAAATAGGGATTCTTTAATGTCTTCCTTCCCTATGTGGATCCCTGTAATGTCCTTTTCTTCTTTTATTGCTCTGGCTAAAGATTCCAGAACTATATCAAACAGGTGTGGAGAGAGTAGGTATCCTTGCCTTCTCCCTGATTTTAAGAGAATTGTTTATAGTTTTTCCCCATTTAGTATAATATTGGCTATTGGTTTATTATATATAGCTTTCATAGTTTTAGGGAATGTTCCTTCCATTCTTATTTTCTCAAGAGTTTTTAACATGAATGGGTGTTGTATTTATTAAAAACCTCTTCTATATCATTGCAGATAATCATCTGGTTCTTGACCTTGGCTCTGTTGAAGTGATGGATTATATTGATTTATTTACATTAAACCATCCCTGCATCTCTGGAGCGAAGCCTACTTGATCATAATGTATGATTTTTTAAATCTCTTTCTGGATTCTGTTGGCTAATATTTTATTCAGGAGCTTTGCATCGGTGTTCATCAAAGAGATTGGTCTGTAGTTCTGGTTTTGTTGGATCTTTGACTGGTTTGGGGATGAGTGTGATATTGGCTTCATAGAATGAATTTGGGGTTTCTCCCTCTCCTTCTATTTCATGGAAGAGCTTGAGTAGTATGACTATGAGTTCCTCTCTAAAGGTCTTATAGAATTCCATAGTGAATCCATCTGGGCCTGGGGTTTTCCTTATTGGAAGAAATCTGATTGCTTCCTCTATCTCATTGTAATATATTGGCTTATTTAATTGATTTATTTCTTCTTACTTCATTTTGAGCAATTTGTATTTCTCTAAAAATTCATCCATTTCTGCTAGAGTGAATACAGATCCTGGAAATAGTTCTTTATGATTGTTAGGGTATCTTAGATGTTTGTCATAATTATTCCAGTGACATCCCTGATCATATTGATTTGGGTCTTCTCTTCTTTTTTTAGTTAATCTTGCCAGAGGTCCATCAATTTTATTAATTTTTTCAGAAAAACCAGCTTTTTGTTTTCTTAATTTTATTTAGAGTTTTCTTAGTCTATTAATTTCAGCTCGTTAATTTCAGCTCTAAGTTTGGTTATCTTGCTATGTCTAGTAACTGGGTTCAATTTTTTTCTTGCTTTTCTGGCAGTTTAATTGCAACATGAGATTATTTACTTTGTCTGCCTTGATTTTCTTGATGTGTACACTGAGAGCAATAAATTTGCCCCTCAGAAATGCTTTTGCCATGTCCCACAGATTTCTTTCTGATGTATATTCATTGTCATTGAATTATAGGAACTTTTTAATTTCTTTTTTAATTTCTTCTCTGACCCAAGTGTTGCTCATATATGTTACTCATATATGTGCTGTTCAATTTCCATGTATTTGAGTAATTGCTACAGTATGCTTTATTATGGAGAACTCACTTGATTCCACTGTAGTCAGATAGAATACAAGGGATTATGTCCATCCTCTTATATTTGCTTAAATTCTTTGTATGAACTATGACATGATCTATTTTGGAGAAAGTTCCATGGGCTTCTGAGAAGAACGTGTTGTTGTTGGGTGGAAAACTCGGTAGATGCCAATTATATCCATTTGAGATATGGGATCACTTGATTCAGAGGCTTCTTTGCCAATCCTCTCTCCTTTGACAGTGAGAGTGTAGTATTAAAGTCTTGTAGTAGCCGGGCGCTGGTGGCTCACACCTGTAATCCTAGCTACTCAGGAGGCTGAGATCTGAGAATCGCGGTTCAAAGCCAGCCCGGGCAGGAGAGACCGTGAGACTCCTATCTCCAATAAAACCACCAGAAAACCGGAAGTGGCGCTGTAGCTCAAGTGGTAGAGCACTCGCCTTGAGCTGAAGAGCTAAGGGACAACGCTCAGGCCCAGAGTTCAAGCCCCACGACCGACAAAAAAAAAAAAAGTCTTGTAGTATTACTGTATTTGTATCTGTTTTTTCCTGTAAGTCTGATAACATTTGCTTACTTATTTGGGTGCTCCAATTTTTGGAGAGTATAAATTGATAATGGTGATATCCTCTTCTTGGATTGTTCCCTGCATTAAGATGTAATGTCCCTTTTTGTCTTTTGGTAATGATTTTAATGAAAAGTTTGTTTTGTCAGACATCAGGACAGCAACTCCTGCATTCTTGCTGGGAGCATTTGCATGGTAGATCTTCCTCCATTCCTTCACTCAGAGTTTGTTTTTATCTTTGGCTGTGAGATGGGTCTCTTGAAGAAAACAAATGTATGGATTTTGTTTTCTGATCCAATATGCAGTTCTTTTACTTTTGATTGGTGAGTTAAATCCATTAAGGTGTATTGTGTTTACTGTCATTTTCCTGCTTTCCTAAGTTTTTCTTCTTTCCTCTTGTGCTTACTAAGTTGGTCTTCTAGTGATATCTGTCTCTATTCTGGTATTCCTCACTCCATCCACCCCTATTATATGAAGGTTAAAATTTTTTGGCATGTCTGCTTGTTCTTGGGCTCCCTTTTGGCATATTTTGAGTGTTTTTTTCCATATCTGTGACATTTTTTCCATTTGCTACATTTTTGTGTTCAGTATCTGATATTCTATTTTCATTTGTGTTCATTCTATTCACTATGGCTTCCATTGTGGTTTGCATGGAGGAAATTGAACCATTTATGATTTGTATGCCAGTTCTCAAAGTGTTAACTTCATCTTTTACCAAGATGTGTACTGCATCTATTCTTGCATGCATCTCTTTTTTGAAATCCTGAATCTCTTTTGATAATTCCTTTCTTAGTTCATTAAATTTCTGATCCATTTCTTGCTTTAATTCTTGAGTCATTGCCTCTAACATCTCTTGGATGTAGTATTTGTCTTCCCTTTCTTTTTCACTTTCACTAGAGTTCTTCCCTGTGTGGCTGCTGGCCTTTGGGGATGGTTTGCAGTCTTGGCTGTTGATGAATCTTGTAATATTTTGCTGTGAGTTTTGCATAGGTTTCAGGGATTATCGGAGTCAAATCCCGAACTCTGTTTTGGTCAACAAGTGGCTGCCTTCTTTTTGTTTTGGGTTGGTTCCTGGGTCAACAGCACCCACTGGCAACACACAGGTGGGGCTCCTTCCTCTGCTAGCTGCTGGAGCCTGAGAGCCCAGTTCCCAGAGTAGCTTGGCTCGATCTCCTACCTGGGTGGACCCAAGAAAGACTCATTCCACTGCCAGCTATCAAAGCTCACAGGTTCCAACTTCAGCCAGGGAGCCTCAGTTTAAGATGTTAGAGCATCCGCCCAAAACACACAGGTGGGGCTCTGGAGCCCAGCTCTGAACTTCAACCAAGGACGGATAGCGACCTGGCAGGCTGGGGCACTTTCACAGTTCCCAGCTTCAGTGGGACTAGTAGCCCAGGTGGGAACGGAAAGAGCCCGGGTCTTGCTCTGGGTGTTACCGCTAGCTCTGGTCTCCTGTGGTGGGATGGGGGTGCCCCACACCCCCGTGGAATACTCATTTATCCTGTAATTGGTTAAGGGCTGTCCAGCGTTGTTGTGGCAGATCTATGTATGCTGTAGTTTGCTGGTCACCACCATGTTCTATTGAGATGATTGTGGGATGAGCAGGGTGGTGGTGGGCACTCCAGGTCTGGGTTCCACAGTCTCTGTGTCTGTTTACACTGTCAGGGTTGGGCACTATAAGAGTTTTCTGTGCTGGCATTCTATGGATCACTGTGGCTAGGACTTTCCAGGCAGCTGTGGGCCGGCCCACTTTGGCAGCTTGGCAAGGAGTCTCACTGCTGTTGAGAGGTGGGGGAAGGGTCTTCATGTTTTGTCATCTTTGTTTAATTTCTGAAGTTTTGTTTTTGTCTTTTTTCAGTTCCTGTTTTTCTCTGATTGTTTGCCTTTTTGTCAGTCTCTTGGGGGAACTGAGATTTGGGACTCAAATTCTCTATTTGGTTGGAGAGAGCTGAGGTGTTTCCTTACTGTTTCACCGCCATCTTCACCATTCCTCTTTGGCCCATTTCGTAATTGAGTTGTTGTTTTTCTGATGGTTTATTTTGGGGTATTTAATTATTTGAGCTCTAAGTATATTTCAGATATGAGGCCTTTGTCTGATACACAGATAGTAAAAATCTTCTCTGATTCTGTAGACTTTCTATTTATCTTTTTAGCTCTGTATTTTGTTATGCTATCCTTTCTTCAATTTGTTGTAATTCTGGATCTTTACTTAAGAAATATGGACTCGTGCTAGTGTTTCTCTTACCCCTTTCTGTAATTTTTCCGTAGTATCTGGCCCTACATTGAGATATTTGACCCACTTAGAATTGATTCTAGTGCAAGTTGATATATATAAGGATTTAGCTTCAGTTTCCTGAAAGTAGATAGCCAGTTTTGCCAGCACCATTTGTTAAAGAGGCTGTCTTTCTTCTATCTTATGTTTTTAGCTCCATATCAAATATTAGCTTGCTATAGGTCTGTGGGTTCATTTCTCATTCTTCTAATATATTTCACTGGTTCTCAGGCCTATTCTTGTACCAATACCAAGCTGTGATTATTATTATTATTATTACTATTATTACTATGGCTTTGGCACTGAATTTAAACTTTGTAAGAATAGCAGTATCTACTTTGTTGATCCTGACTTTTACGAGCATATGCATAACTTTATAATAAATATTTGTTAAATAAAGAAATATAGAACAAATTACTGTCTGTTTCAAAAAAAAGGTTGAATTGTGAACTATAAGTCAATGAATTTCTGAGCCTGAATAGGAAGTGAAATCCAGAATGTACTAACAGTAATACTGACAGCATAGCACTGACTCAGGGTTCACTAGCCATGAAGAAAATTTCAAGTAGTCTTGGTAAGAAAGACAAGGTTACTCCCTTATCCTACATACACCTGGTTTCAACACTTGCCCAGTAGTCATTCTATTATTTTCAGGGGCATCTTATCTCATTTTTTATTCTAGCTTGTACATATAAAAATGAGAACATGTGATGCTTTTCATTCTGCATCTAGCTTATGACACTTAATATGACATTTTCCTTTGTAATCAAATAATATTATATTTTATCCACTTACCTGATTATTTATTTATTTGAGGATAACATTTCTAATTGAGATGAGATAGAATATCAATGTAATTTTTTATTTGAATTTCAATCAGAGTTTGAGTACTTTTTATATATTCATTGGGAACTTACTCAGATCATAGTTCCATCTCTCTGATTTAATTACCAGATCATTTGGTAACTTTTTGAGTTATTTAAATATTCTGCATATTAGTCTTCCAAAAAATGATAAATATTTTCTCCCATTCTGAAGCTCATTGCTTTGTTGATTATTTCCTTCTCTATGCAATCCCATTTGTCACTTCTTTTTTTGTGTGTGGGGGGTTGTGAGACTTGACCTCTAAGCCTGGGTGTTGTCCCTTAGCTTTACAGTTCAAGGCTAGTGCTTTGCCACTTGAGCCACAGAACCACTTTCAGTTTTCTGGTGGTTTGTTCATGATAAGAGTTTCATAGATTATCCTCCCCAGGCTGGCTTTGAACCATGATTCTCAGATCTCAGCCTCCTCAGTAGCTAGGATTACAGGCATGAGCCACCAGCACTCAGCTTCATTTTTCACTGATTGCTCCTATCTCCTGAGCTTTTTCAATCCTATAAATTCCTGTAATAGTTTCACAGTTTCAGGTATTGTGAGGTGTCAATGGCTCATGTTTATAATCCTATATACTCAGAAGCTGAGATGTGAGGCTGAAAATTTGGAGCCATACAGGGCAGAAAATCCAAGAGACTGTTTTTGTCCAATGAATGGGATATCAAAGGAAAAAGAAAGCCCAGAGAATTAACCAGGTGGTTATTTCTTGGGTTCTTAGGTATATAGTTAATTTGCCTTTTTTTACCCATTTCTCATGATGTTGTTTTTAATTTACATATGGTATTTTAGATGTACATAGCACATGTATATTTTAGATTAGTTTACTTCATGTCCTGTCTCCTTGGAAATAGATTGTTCGCCAACTCTTCAAAAGATGGAGTTTTCTGAACTGAAACCCTCTTGGATGGTCACTGAGGCATGCTCAAATAGTTAAGGGATTAATGTAAGGATAAGGTAGAAAATTAGAAAGGAAAAAAAACAGCTTTTCTATTTTAAAGAATACATGAGAAGAATTAGATTAAACTTAACCAAGGCTGTAGTATTATAAGAGATGTTAATGTGCCATTCAGAAGTAATTCCTAATCAACATAACGTAAATCAATGAGTGGAAGAAATCTGAAGAAAAATTTCATTTTTGCAGGGCACTGGATCTTCAATCAATCACCAGAAAACCAGAAGTGATGCTGTGGCTCAAAGTGGTAGAGTGTCAGCCTTGAGCAAAAAGAGCTTAGTGACAGTGACCAGAACTACGTTCAATCCCTTCAACCAACAAATAATAAACAAATAAATAAAGATAAAAATGAATAAAAATTCAAATTTTATAATTAGAACTACGTTAATATTTACTTCTGAGCTATATGTAGCTATATAAAATTCAGAATGATTTACTTTCTCTTCACAGGTTCTAGTCTGTGAGTTAATCCAAATTTGAGCATATAAATTGTGGTAATATTATCTTATATACAGACATTTTAGTATGCAGGATGTCTAAGTATACATTCCAACAGATCCTATTGCAAATGGTAACCAAAACTAAGTTACAGAAAGAGAAGTAGCATGAAAGGAACAAATAACTTGAAACAAAATTCAAAAATCTTGAATATCTAAGAAGTTGAAGAATAAGAAAATAAGAACTTTGGAAAAAATGCATATGAAATTGATTGTAGAGAAGAAATTCAGACAGTCTTACAGCAAAAAAAGCCACAGAATTGCAGGCCATTTCCAGTGAAGGCTGACAGGAGTAGAGCAAGGGAAGAGAATGTTAAACTCATCTGGCAAATGAGTGTAATGGTACATCCTATTCTTCAGGTAAGCCAGCCTGAAAATGCACAAAAAGTGAAGAGTTAGTGTACCTAACTTGATTTCAAAGCTGTCTTCCTTGAATCAGTATTAAATTTTAAATAAACTGAATCATGAGCATTTACTAAAGTGATTCTGAGCCTATTACCGTGGCACGTAGCTCTTGTACCCTTCATTGTCAGATGCTCATACTGAACTCTGTTCAACGTTTCTCTGTGAACTTTCTATGTATTTGTTTTGAAGACCTTCTGGAAGAAACACCAAGAATCAACAAGGAGTACACATATTGTAAGAAACTAATTTCCTTTCTTTCTAGAGTTATATATGATATGTGACTTCCTATCAAGTACCCTTGCCAGCAAGGAACAGGTGTGCACCATATGAGGATGTGAAAACATGATTATAAGAAGAGAGATATTGGAATTTTTGTCCCTACAAAACGTAATAAACCTCAAATGCATATCTATTTCTTTCTCATCATCAACATGAAGCCACAGAAATGGAAGAAATATCTACATCCGTAAACACTGAAAATAGATTCAGATCTATAATGATAAGCTTCCCTACTCTTCATTGACACTTTGTTCGAACAAAGAAAGCAGTTTGAGAAACTGCTTTTCTCTAATGGGCTAATGTCACCCTAGCTGAATAAAGTTCAACATTCTTTTATAAATTTAAAATTCTTTTTTTGTATTTCTATATTTTTGTATTTTTTATTTTTTGTTATTTTTTGTAAAGATACTGTAAAGAGGGGTTACAGTTACATGAGTAAGATAATGAATACATTTCCTGTCAAGCATTGTTACTTCCTCCTTTGTTTTTCCCTTACCATCCCTCCCCTGCGACCTCTCCTACTCCTCCCTCCCCCCACCAACGAAGTTTTAAAGTTCACTTTCAACATAGTGTCTTGTACATCTCATTGTTACAATGGGTCAACCTGTATCCTTATTTAAGCATTTTGTTATTTTCCTTCCCCTGCCCAAATTAGAAAAATGCATAAACAAGATGCAGGGCACCAGAATCAAATAGAGTAAAAACAGGGGTTATACCATGAGGGAAGAACATACAAAAGAAACAAAAAATCACATAGTACATTATAAGTACATTAAAAAAACAACAGCAAGAAAGATAAAACTTGTGTTTCCCTAACTTGGGGTTCATTTCGCTTAGCATCATCTTATATGGTCATATGTACATAGCTTTTGAGCTTTTCTGCTTATCTTAGACATACACTAGTTATTGCAGCTAAGGGAAACCATGGGACCTATGTTTCTTTGGCCTGGCTTACTTCATTTAATATAATTTTTTCCAAGTCTTTCTATTTCCTAACAAATGGGGCAATATTCTTTCTGATGGAGGCATAGCATTCAAGTGTGTGTGTATGTGTGTGTGTGTGTGTGTGTGTGTGTATACATATATACATTTTCTTGATCCATTCATCTACTGAGGGGCATCTAATTAGCAGTTTAATATTTTACTCTTCAAAATATATTTCAGAGCAAGTATACTTCTTATTTGTAGGAAAAAAATTATTTTAGTTGAAGATGCTTATAAGTTTAACTTAAAAAATGAAAATGTATGGAAATTTTAAGGAAGCCAACAAATATTACACCAGAGTCAAATATTTCTCATTCAAAAGTTACTGATTTTTTATTCATATGTGTACAAAGAACATACCTTTAGGGTGTTTCAATGAAGCAAGTTAAATATCCATTGATAGGAGACTACTTAAATAAGATGTGGTATATCTACATTGTTGCATTATATGAAAGACATAAGCAAGATTTTTATAAAAATATGAAATTTCCCATATGTATTTTAACATTATGCTATTTTTAAGTCTTTTATATTTTTATAGGCATGCATATTTATGTATAATATTCCCATGAAAGCCTAAAGGTCTAATTTTAGTTGCTATTGTGGAAAAAAATCAGGTGTCTGAGAAACATTAATTTAAGGGAAACTATTTACTGCCTACTATTTTATAATTGTGGAATTTTAAGCCATGTGAATGATTAGTTACTCAATTAAAAATTTAAAAATTTTTCACATAGCTTATTGTTAGTATGTTGGAATGTGATAAATGTGATCAATAACTCTAGTGTATACCATAGATAATCACTACTTTGAGATGAATGAATAATGCATCCTGCTTGTATCACAACCAATCAAAATCTCATGAGTTAAGCATGATCAGATTTGAGTAACTCAGATGAGCTCCTGACATTGAAGATTGCTCAGCAGAACTGTTCTTACTGATGTAACAAGTAGGCAGATAAGATGTGTTACCCACAAGACCAAATTAACCTCTTGTACTCTGAAGCAATGTTTTGTGATGTTTTCAAGTGCTAAAATACAGAAAAAGGCTATCTTGGGAGAATTTTGCAACCTATTTACTAATCTGTGAATTACAATAAATTAATTTATATGATTCATCTTATTCTAGCTGGGTTCATGAGACTAAAGACAAATAACTAAGAAAAGTAAATTTCTCTCCAAAAGGAATATTTTGAAATATCTTGGCTTTCCTCGGGTCCAGAGGAACAGAAAAAATGTGTTCTTCAAGTACCTGGCCACTAAATTCTAAAACATTCAAGAGGAAAGACTTCAGAAAGATTAGGAGCCTTAAAGAAAGCTTGATTTCATTTCAGATTTTGAATTAGACTATCACTGAGCATTACAAACCAGAATTTCTATTAAATGTAGCCACGCACCTACTTACAAGTAGTTAAGTAAGTCAAAGAATCCCTGATCCATAGCTATGTGTATTAAGACTGAAATTATCTAGAGTTATTTTACTTCATAGAAAAACTTTTATTAAATTTGTACTGAAAAGAACAAACTATGAAAAACTAATAAAAGTTCCAGCAAAGAGCAATTAAAATGATAAATATAGTTAAAGTAAAATAAGGTTTTTCTCCATCTTTATGTTTCAAAAAAATCCTGGCTATGCTTCTTTCTCAGTTATTTTCCATTCTTCTATTAGACCTTGTTGGAGTAGGATACAGAACTATAAATATTATACGTTGAGATTTTATAATGAAATGTATATATACAAGTCTGAGGTTAAGATGTCCCCTTTGGATTGCTATATATTTTTAAAGTATAGGCAAGTTTGCCTATAGACAAGTAAGCAAATTTTTCCTGTAGGAAAAGATTTTTAATTTGGTTGGCCAACAAAAGAGAAGATGGGACTGATAGTACAGCTAAAGCTTTAGAAAAACTTTCAGTCTAAATATAGCCCTCAGGAATTTTGAAAACAAATATTCTTTCTCAGAAAAAAAAGGGTACAGGGAGAAAAATTAAGTCATGGCAGCAATAATAAATAGAAATTTATATGAATAATGTGAATTTATAAACAAGTATTTTCATCACTGTTGTGTGTGTGTGTGTGTGTGTGTGTGTGTGTGTGTGTGAGAGAGAGAGAGAGAGAGAGAGAGAGAGAGAGAGAGAGAGAGAGAGAGAGAGAGAGAGAGAAAGAGAAAGAGAAAGAGAAAGAGAGAGAGAGGAGAGTGTCCTGGGTTAGTGCTCTACAACTTGAACTATACCCCCATTTCTGGCTTTTTAGTGGTTAAGTGGAGCTAAGAGTTTCACAAGCTTGTTTTCCCAGGCTGGCTTTGAACAGATATCCTAAAGTCTTAAACCTGAGTAGCTTATGATTACAGGCACAACCAGAGGTTAGATTTTCTTGTTGTTGTTGTTAATTTCAGTAATTAGAGAAACTGTTTCCTAAAATATTTTCAACTATTTCAGGCCACCAAAAGTGTAGTCCTTTACCCATTATACCAAAATAATGATTATAACTAGCAACTAAATAAATATTTCTTAAGAAAAGTGTCATTAAATACATTTTCACAGATTTACTAAAAACAAAAGCCATGCTAACACTGTTTGTAGTTTTCTAGGGCACAAAACCGTTCAATTTTGTAATTTTCAAACAAAAAAAGCAAGGAAAAATTGAAAAAATACAGAAAATAATTAAAAACAATGCAAGAAGTACAATTATTAGAGAAAACTTCAAGATTTTTAAATCTTAAGCTTGGTAAAACCAAAATTATATGTAAAGAGAACATTGTAGACATAATCATACATCCTGATTCTAGAAACATATTTGTGTCTCACAATAAAAATTAATTTAAATTGTAACCTGTAAAAATGATAAAGTGATTATAAAAGATAAAAATAATAAAGTGATAACAAAAACTATTTTTAGGTCTATAACCAAAATAAAATAATAAGTTAAGTATGATGGCTCAAGGCTATAATCTCAGCTACTTGGGGCAGAAGGGATCATGGAATTATCATTTGAGGCCAGTTTAGGCATATAAATTCATGGAACTCCATCTCAACCAATAGTGTGGCATGATGGCACAGGCCTGTCATTCCCAGTTGCACAGAAAAACTACACAGAAGAAAAAGTTAGCATTTTGACTTATGCTCTGACTGGCCTGAAGTGTGATCCTCTTTTTTGTTCTTCCCTGTTCTCTTTTGTTCTTCTCTCAGATGCCACTGAGCCCAGCCATTGAACCTTACCTATATCTGGGATCACACTTCAGGCCATTAAGGGCATAAGATAAAACTCTATTCTTCAAAAATAATCAATGTAGCAGAGCGCTGGTGGCTCACCCCTGTAATCCTAGCTACTCAGGAGGCTGAGATCTGAGGATCGCAATTCAAAGCCAGCCCAGGCAGGAAAGTCTATGAGACTCTTACCTCCAATTAACTACCAGAGAAATGGAAGTGGTTCTGTGGCCCAAGTGGTAGAGGGTTTGCTGTCCCTGAGCAAGGACAGTGCTCAGGCCCAGAGTTGGATCCCTACGACTGATTAAAAACAAAGCAAAAAAAAAATAATAATAATCAATGCAAAAAATAGGCTTAAGGCATGGTTCCAGTGGCAGAGCACCTTCCTTGAAATCTATAGACCCTAGTTCAATCCAAGTTTACCAAACAGAAAAAAAGGAGAATAATTAATTACAATTTCTACTTCTGCTACTACTACTAATAATAATATTAATATTAATAACAATAACAATAGGACTCATTGAGGATGTGATTAATGTACTAAAAATGAGCATATTTTTTAACCAGTATTGGTAAATAGTTTAGAGGAAAGATTATAAAGTTTCCAGTTCATATGAAATTGGATGGTATCTCAAATTTCGGTAAGGCCATAAAGGCTAAATGAGCCATACTGCAAAGAATATGTGTAAGAAATAAAATTAGCTTTAGTTTGGGAAAATTGTAATTCATATTATACACTTTTAGAAATGTTAAGCACCTGTGGGAAATGAAGGAAATAAGTCAAACTGAATAAATGGAATTAAAATTTTAAATGTTAGAAGTGTCTAAACAGAGCCACAGATGTAGTCATGAATTCATTTGGATACATTCTGAGAAAAGCACTGTTAGGTAATGTCATCATTTTGGAAACATCCTAGAGTTATATCCAGATAGTAAAAGTCAATCATTCCTTGTAGCTTGTTGATATAATCAAGACAAGCAGTAAACTCAAGATGAGTGAAACTAATGCTGTTAGCATAACATGGAATGTTATTTTGTGGTAAAACTTTCTACAAGTAAAAGCATATTCTAAAATTATGACAAAAATAATGTAACAAATGTAAACTAATAACAATTTCTTATCACCAAGTATTAAATACTGCACATAATTGTATGTGCTGTACTTTTACACAGTTAGCAATGTACTTACTTATAAGTAAAATGTTGCACTGTGATGTTACTATAACAACAAAATCAACAGGCAACAAGACTTTTTCAGCTCCATTTTGAGACCACCATCACACAATCTAATTCATCATTGACATCATTACACACAATATGACTAATTTCAAATTCACAATCCTGAGTATTAGAGAAAATACAACCTCTAACCTTGTTTTAAGGGTTTCATTTAAAATTTCTCACCTTTACAATGGTATGTATGTGATATTTCAGTCAAAACTGTACTTCTAATTTTGAAATTTAATTTTTTTTGTGTGTAATCATAGAGATATATGACATAAAAGTTTTGTTTTGTGTCAGGCAACACCACAAGTCTCAACTTCAAGTCATCTATCCATCTTATGGGTAAACAGCTATCATCTGAAGCAGATTGAATATATATTAACAATGTTTTTAAAATATGATAGTTTAGGAGTAAGCCTATTGTAAATCAAGGAACATTTGTGCTCTGTGTGTGTGTGTGCCTGTGTGTGTGTGTGTGTTTGCGTGTCCATGAACCAATACTGTCTCTTGAGATTAGAGCCTCACAACTTTCAGCCCCTTTGATCAAAACTGGTACTTGACCACTTGATCCATGACTCCAGTCATGAAGTTGGAGATGGAGTCTGGTTAATTGGAGATGGCATCTCATAGACTTTTCTGTTCAAACTGAATTCAAAATTCAATCTATTTATCCCAGCTTCCTAAGTGGCTAGGATTACAAGTGTAAGACACCAGTATTGAGCACATTTTTATCATTTTAATCAAAATAATTTATTACATACTGACGCATGTTTGTCAAAGAAAATAAAGGATAAAAATGATGACATAAATTTTTGCTGTTGTTCTGAAATATCATACACTTGAATTACAGTTGCATACATATACTTACTGTATGAACCATGTTAAAGCTTTAAATTGAATTTTATCCTAGGTCTTATATGCTTTGCTTTTAAAAGGAAGGAAGATTGAAATAAAGTAGGAAAAGAGCAAGCAAGCCAATGACAGAAAAAAAATCACATTTTTAAAAATGATCATCACTTTGACTAGTAAGTGACAGAAAATCTGACTACGTGAAAATATTTTTCTTTACCTCCAATTTCCTGAAACACATCGAAGTAGAAACAAACAGATTACCCACATTGACATGGAAAATCTTCTGTTCAAGTTTTCATGACCCAAGCAAGATTAAAAGAATTGGACATGGTTGAGTTCATTGTGTATGTCCAACAGGTGATAAATGTCCAAATCAGCTCTCATAACAACACGTAAAACATATCATTTTAAAGAAATCACTGAAAAGGGAAAAAAAATCACTGAAAAAAAGAAACTGGACAAATGTCAAGGAACTGGTAGGTCACAGAAAATTTGTTACAAGCCAAGTGAGACTAACTTCTAATGTTTCAAGTATCCCATATATCCCCCAAACTGCTTCAAGCACTTCAAATAGAAATATATATATATATATATATATATATATATATATATATATATTCACTTCTATTACTGGGCCAGTGGACAAATAAGAGAAAACATGTGAAAATTAAGAGGCAGAGTGGTGATCAAGAGGAAGAAAAGTACAAAATGATTAAATTCCATGGTCCTCTCCCACCCAGTACTTAAAATTCTACCGAAGAATGAGAAAGCCAAAGTTCAGTGGTGCAATATGCAAGTATAAATTCCTCAAGAATATTTAAAAGACATTTCTCCATGAAGATTCTGGCAGGAAAGATATCTTGGAAAGAAAAAAGTCCTCTGTGTAGGTAAGATTTGAATAAAAAAAAATCAGGGAGGCAATGATATGAAGAACAGGAGCATAATTTCTAGAAGGAAAGGAAAGTAAGTAACACAGAAGTCCATTTATTTTCTGGAAAGTCAGATCTAATTATATCCCCAAATGAACTCACATGTTTTTAACATCTTTATATTCTAAACAGCTTAGTTTTCCTCATTTTCTGTTTATTTACTAGATTTTAAAATTCACAGAGGTCTCCACTGTGAAAATTTATATAACCAATAGTGGGGCTTGAACTCAGGGCCTAGATGTTGTCCCTTTAGCCTTTGAACTGAGATTCTCAGATCTCAGCTTCTTGAGGTATAAGCCACAGCTTCCCATGTAACTTCTGAGATGAAATAATGGCTTATAATCTAAAATTATTCAAGTGAGTCCAAATGTCCCATTTTTTTTTGAATTATTCCTAACTGCTGATATTATTTGTCACAACTCCAGCCTAAAACTTCACTTTGATTAAACAGTAATATTTCTTTCATGGTGATGTTTGATGTTATTTTCATGTGTCTGTGTTATTTCCTCAGGCAATAGACACCATAGAATTTACACATAGTATGGAAAGAATTACAGTATTTTCTAAACATTATGTTAGTAAGGTCATGGTACAAAAATATTTTGTGTCTAAATAATAGGTGTACTTTTGAGCATTAGAAGAGAATGGTTGGGTTTGGCACTAAGAATAAGGCAAAGCTATTTTTTTAATTTTAATTTTTTTATTGTGAAAATACTGGACAGAGCGGTTACAATTACATGGGCAAGATAATAAGTACATTTCTTATCAAGCATTGTAGCCTCCTCCTTTGTTTCCCCTTCCCATCCCTTCCCACCAAAGTTGTAAAGTTCGTTTTCGACATAACGACTTGCACTTCTCATTGTTGCAATGGGTCCACCTCTATCCCTATTTAAACGACTTGATTTTCCCCTTCCCCTCCACAAATTATACCGACATCAAATACAGTTAAAACAGGGTTATATACTGTGGAAGAGGGGCATACAAAGCAACAAAGAAATAATCTTATAAATGTGTTAGAAAAAATCGCATGAAAGAAAACAAACATTTGAATACATATCTTAGGGGTCATTTCCCTAACATCACTTTATCTGACCTTTTCTGTTTGACTCAGACATATACTAGATATTGCACATAAGGGAAACCATGGGACCTATGTTTCTTTGGGCCTGGCTTACTTCACTTAATATAATTTTTTCCAAGTCTTTCCATTTCCTAACAGATGTGACAATGTCATTCTTTCTGATGGAGGCATAGAATTCCATTGTGTATATATACCACATTTTCTTGATCCATTCATCTACTGAGGGGCATCTGGGTTGGTTCCATATCTTAGCTTTGGTAAATAATGCTGCAATAAACATAGTTGTGCTGGTAGCTTTAGTGTGGTCTTGTTTGTAAACATTAGGGTAAATGCCCAAAAGTGGCATTGCTGGGTCATAGGTGAGCTCTATGTGGAGTCTTTTGAGGAACCTCCATACTGCAATCCAAAGTGGTTGAACAAGTTTACACTCCCACCAACAATGCAGTAAGGTTCCTTTCTGTCCACTTCCCCTCCAGCATCTGTTGTTTTTAGAGTTCTTGATTTTAGCCATTCTAACTGGTGTGAGGTGGTATCTTAATGTTGTTTTGATTTGCATTTCTTTTATGGCTAGGGAGGTTGAGCATTTCTTCATGTGTCTATTGGCCATCCTTCTTTCCTCTTCAGAGAAATTTCTCTGTAAGTCTTTAGCCCACTTATTTATTGGGCAGTTGTTTCTTTGAGGATTTCTTGTTGGGGGATTTAATTTTTTGAGTTCCAACTATATTTTAGATATGAGACCCTTGTCCATTGTATGGCTAGTGAAGATCTTCTCCCAATCCGTGGGCTTTCTATTGATCTTGTTAGCTATGGCCTTTGCCCAAGGCAAAGCTATTAAAGAGACTGTTACTCACAAATGTATTAGTCTCTGATAGATTACACTCATCTTTGGAAAACAGATTTCATCTTCCACATTTTCTTTTTTCTATAAGAAAGATAATATCTGTTCAATATAAATGTTCAGAGTGGGTCAACAAGTATAAATATAGAACTGTTTTAGGAACAATGTTCACATTTTATAAATTTCAAGAGATTTGTTTGATCTGTCATTTCTTTTTATTGTCATCTTTGAATACTTGTACAAAGGAGTTGCAATCTAAAAAAGTAGTTTATGAATACAGTGCATCTTGATTAATGTCATCCCTTTGAACATTCTCACCCCTTCTCTCAATATTGTTTTGTAAGTTATATACTAAATTCTTGGCTGCATTCTCCTCTTTTCTCTTCATTTGTCTACCATTTTCCACTTGACCTGCCCCTGCCCCTTTCAAATACCAAATTTCTGGTGTTTATTTTGTTGAACTTTGACGTTACCTTTCTAAAAAATTATATTATTTGAGTTCTCCCTTGAATCTATCTATTTCAGTTAATGGATTTGTATTTACTTATATAACCTAACATATTTATTTTGAAATTTATAAGCTAAATCTAGCTGTCATGTATGAGAGAAAACATGTATCCTGGGTCTCTCTGGGCCTGACTTACTTCACTTATCAATTTTTTTCAGGTCTTTCCATTTGATCTGTCAATTTTATGTCCTCTGTAGAGAATCATGATTTATATTAGAGGCAATTTCATGGTTACTAGTATTTTTGGTGTTACCACAAATGAGATTATATTGAGGCTCTTCACTTTGAGAATCTTCATCCTTATTTAGTCAACCTCCCAATTAAGAATTACTTTGCACTTGTACCTAGTGATGTTTTGATAATGGGGGAAACAATAGTAAACAAACACCTTTTCCTAAAGATGGAATAACTATTTATAGACAGGAAGAGAATAACAGGCCTTGTATGCCTCTCCAATGAACAAAAAGTGGCTGGATATGAATATACAACTTGGGGAAAATGTTTATGCCCACATTACATCTCATTCCTATTTTCCTGTATTTATTTAATTATAATTCCTTTCAAAACTCTGGTGCATTCTTAGGACAATTGCCTCTACATGCTGTCTTCCTTTAAGACAAAAGTAAATAAAAAGGAAAAAAAACTTCAATTTTAAAACCAAGAGAGTTCATTTTCCTAACATCATATTATCTGACCTTTTCTGCTTGACTCATACATTTACTAGATATTGCAAATAAGGGAAACCATGGGACCTATGTTTCTTTGGGCTTGGCTTACTTCACTTAATATAATTTTTTCCAAGCCTTTCCATTTCCTAACAAATGGGGCAATGTCATTCTTTCTGATGGAGGCATAGAATTCCATTGTGTATATATATCACATGTATTTAAATGTTTTTTTTCTTTCATGCATTTGTTTCTAACTCATTTATAAGATTATTTCTTTGTTGCTTTGTATGTCCCTCCCCCACAGTATAACCCCCGCTTTCACTATATTTGATGTCGGTATAATTTGTGGAGGAGATGGGGAAAAACAAGTCGTTTAAGGATACAGGTGGACCCGTTGCAACTACGAGAAGTACAAGTTGTCATGTCGAAAATGAACTTTACAACTTTGGTGGGGGGTGGGGTGGGGCGGGATGTGGGGGAGGCTGGGAAGGGATGTGAAGGGTAAACAAAGGAGGAGGCTGCAATGCTTGATAAGAAATGTACTCATTATCTGGCCCATGTAATTGTAACCCCTCTGTACAGTATGCTCACAAAAAGTAAAAATAAACATTAAAAATTGAAAAAAAAAATTAAAGTCTTCAAATGATAGAACAATGCAAAGGAAAAGAATTGGTTGTATGAACTTTAAAGGAAGTTCTATCGCTCTGAACAGCATATCTCAAAGCTGTTGCTCAGAGAGGTATATTGTTTACAATCAAAGATTAAATAAACATGGAAACGTAAAGCCTGTTATGTGTGCATATAATACATGTATGTTATGTGATCTATTTATAAGTACTGTATGCATAAAAACTTGAATAAATGAATGAGCAATTTGCAGAATCAATCAATAAATAAATAAAACCAAGAGTCATTTTATTTTTTCCCATTGATTTTAGAAAGATTGCCTTATACCACTACACAATATACACTATTTTTTAGAAAGACTCCAGTTTTCTGACCAGTCTGCATTCCAACAAGTCTAAATTCTAATCCCTTGAAACTCTCTCTATAGGAAGCTACATGAAATTTTGATTATATACACATGAATACAAAATCAAAATTTATTATATATTATATGTATTTAATTACATTTACTATATAATATATATTTGATTATATAATCAAATCATATTATATCATATGTATTTGAATATATTATATATAACTGATTATATATGTATATATATGTATGTGTGTGTGTGTGTGTAGAAAGAGAGAGTGCAAAACATTCTTTAAAAGTTTTCACTATGATTTGAAACTTTGGCCATGTTTAAGTTTCAATCATGGGCATAAAAATTTGACGTTTTGCTTCACTACATTTTAGACATTGAAGCACACATTCAATATCTTCTTCAGATCAGTTTTTACTAGAGAAAGTAAAGCACTGAGGGTTCATGATAACACATCAAACCATGATGAACCAAAGCAATTTTATTTTTGTTGACCATTGCTCCAGGTCATTTTGATTTAATGAGTAGTAATCCTACTTAAAAATATGTTACAGGCAGCAAGGTGCCTGCTGGGAGTCAGCAGCCCTGCATGGACAGATCAATATGCATCGTGTGCTTTCAGCCATTCAATAATCGATTCACCCTTGTTATGAGAAAATAAATGCCAAAGTCCCCAAAGTTAATTTCTGAAGAGAGCCTTTACAAGCCTATCAGATTATTAAAAGTTTCCATGGCTTATTTTCTGTTTATTTGTTCCTGAAATCTCCATGCTGCATCTCACAAAATCCCATTCAAAAAACTGTAAGAGATCCTAAAGGCACATTCCAGCAGGAAGACTGGATACATTTCCTTTCTATCATCGAAGTACTGAAAGCTTATTTAGACTAAAGCATTTTACAGACTTGACTCTTTCTCCTCCCTCTAGTCTTACTTTTAAGTATACCAGCTGCATTTAATAAGCTATCAAATAAGGTTTTCAGCAGGCTTAACTATAAGATGTCAGATCTTCTTCTTCATGTGTTATTCAGTAATTTTCAATTTCTCAAATTTGTGCATTAAAAAGAAGATAATGTATTCTTTAGACTAGTCAAAATTTTCAAAAGTCTTAGTTATAGGCTGTGGGCTTTCAACATTTTCTTGTTACCATAGAAATGGGTTTACGAAAGACTAAATCTGTGCAGCATAATCACAAACATTAAATTGGCATATAAAAAGCATTCCAGCCTAGCATCTCTACTGTCTATGCTAATGATTTTGTTGCTTTTATAGCAGTTTCTTGCCAAGCTGTAATTCATTCCAGGAACCTAAAACAATGTCTCTCACTGAACAAAATTGCAGGGGAATGTCTATAACCTGTGTACCATATTTCTGTTAGCTAGCTGAGCTCTCAGCACTTGATATTGTCATATTAATGAGTTTTGTGAATTAATAAACCAACCCATAAAACTATATATGCATACATCAGACCATCAGATGTAATTTGACTTCTGTTTGTAAAATGTGAGTGGTAAATGATATTAATTTCCTTGAATCTCAATCACATTGTCATTTAGCAGAAACCAATTAAAAGTTTCCCTTGGTGGATAAAGATCCTTGGTCCTTTAAATTTACTAAATTTAGTTCCTTCAGACCTTTATTGTCTCCTCTAAAACAGCTACTACATCATTTAAAATGGCAGGTAAACAATGCTGAACGCAGCTAGTGTTCTATGTGGTGAAAATTTGTACAAAACAATTCAAGCTATTCATCTCAGTATTTTTAGGAAAGCTTATATTTGTTCATCTGATATAAAGTTCAGTTGGGATTCCCAACCATTCTATTTTAATGGCTTAAAACCTTGATTTCCCTCCCTTTAGATTAAGAAAACAGATGTTCTATTCCACTGCCTACCCAAATTGAAGTTAATTAAATTCTTTCTTGTAACTAAAACTAGCAAGAATCTAAAATTAACACCTACGTTAATTCTTCTGTGTGTCATCTTTCACTGTAATATTCTTGTTGAACAGACATTGTTCAGAAACTTTTCAGTTAATTATGGAGAACTAGTTTCACTTGAGCTGATGTCAGTGGTGTTACTTTTATTCTTACAGAAATCAAGTCACTTCTGCAATACACATAGAAGTCACTACATTCAATTCTTCCTTTGCAGTCAAAGAAAATGTCCAGGATCATTTGTCAAACTCATCAAGTATGACTGTTCTCACACTCTTAGTTGAAAAGCAAGGTCAAGGAGCATCAAACTTAGTGATTACTTTGCAACTGTCCTACAAAGTATCTACCCCTTCTCTTTTTAGAACAATTTCTCCTCCCTTATTCTGTTGGATCTAGGGAGGTTCAATCCATCCCACCAATGAAAAGCTTTAATTTGTGTCTAGCAGACAGGAATTTTGCCCTAGGGAGCTGCAGAATGAATGGGAGGGCACAAGATCTACAGTAGATCCAATTAAGTTTTTCAAAACTAGGAAATTGTTTTCTCTTTATCTCTGTAATTGGTATTGTAATTATATAAATATGGTACTTCTGGCGGAAAAAAAGCCAACATGAGAGATTATAGGACTAAAAAATGAGGAAACGTCGGAGTTATAATGGCAACATTTCAGTCAGTATGGTGAACCAATTGGCTTTAGGCTGGTTTACTCACATTTTCTTCCACAGACAATGAAAAAAGACCACAGTTAGTGTTAGAATTAAAAACCACCCCACAACCTATACAAACTTCAATGCATCGAGTTGTACATAATGAATATATAAGGTAATTTGTACACTTAAAAAATATTTTAAGGGGCTGGGAAGGTGCCTCAGTGGTAGAGCGCTTGCCTTGCATGCATGAGGCCCTGGGTTCGATTTCTCAGCACCACATAAGCAGAAAAAAAAAAGCCGGAAGTGGTACTGTGGCTCAAATGGTAGAGCGCTAACCTTGAGCTGGAGAGCTGAGAGACAGCGCCCCGGCCCAGAGTTCAGGCCCACGACTGGACCCCCCCCCCAAAAATTTTTTTTTAATTCAATTTCTCAAAATTCAGTCTTACAATAGGTGTGTCACCTATTCACATATTCTTTTTAAAAAATCTTTTCTTTTGTTTGTTTTTTGGTGTCTTTCTTAGGGCTTAAACTCAGGGCCTGGGCACTGTTCTTGTGGTTTTGTGCTCAAGGCTAGTGCTCTGACATTTGAGCCACAACTCCATTTATGGCAGTTTTGGTGGTTAACTAGAAATAAGACTCTCATGGGATTTCCTGCCCGGGCTGTCTTCCAACCGCGATCCTCAGATCTCAGCATTCTGAGTAGCTAGGATTATAGGTGCACAGCCTAAAAGATACTCTTGGGTACAAACATTTTTAAAAGTAGCTGAGAATATAGCTCAGTAGTAGAGCATTAGCTTTGTGTTAAATCCTAGGGAAAAAGGAAGAAATCTTTTAAAAAGATACCTACCAGAATAATTTCATTACTTCCCTAGTTTTCAGTCATTTTTTTCTCCTCACAATTACAACTACCCATGAAATACCAGTTACAAATAACATAGTCTTTATCTGATTATAATATATACCTACATATACATTTATTTACGGGAAGTCACTGTGACCTTTTTGTGGCAGTAATGAGAAATATCTCTAGTTCCTAAGAGGATTACATTCAAGTAGATGAGCAAATTAATCAAATAAAAGGATGGAATTTAAGACATTATGTTAACAGTCCCAATTTATTAAAAAATAATCTTAATGGAATAAGATGAAGTTAAAAATGAATTTTTAAATTTACAAATAAAGCAAATTCCCTTTCACAAAGTTTATTCCATTGGTAAGCTTACATCCAAAGTCATGTTCATCACTCATATTTTTATTAGTACTAAAAGTGCAATTGTAATAAGTTAAGGGCACAACCTGAACTAGCATCTAAATCTCTGTTAAAATATGTAATAAAATGACAACCTGGGCATGAAGCAAAAAAGGTAAAACTTTCAGCACATGGAAAATAGTCTCTCTGTACTTATACACCAGGAAGCATATATAGTATGTCTTTAAAACTGTTTCTTAGATTAAATATAGGCAAACTTTTCTTAACTCAGTGTTCTCCCATTATCTCTTTAAATCTTGATATCCTTGAGATCAGTTTAGCCCCTCCCTCCAAAAATTTTAAGTATGTGCACATCACATATCAACTATTAGTACTAATGAAGATGAAGTATAATTTAACACTTAAGGGCTTTTATAGATAGATAGATCTATTTCACTTTGAAATGATGGGCAAATTAATTCAGTTCTCTAAGGATCCGTGTCTTTATTCATAAAGGGAGCATAATAAATCTGAACTGCTTGGTTGGGAAAAAAATTAAATAAAATGAAATATAGTTCAAAGAGTCTTACCCAGGTTACTTAGATATGAGCAATGGTGAAAAACTTCACACCAAACAGGAGCAGCACTGGCAGATAAGTTGTACTTCTCCAATCATCTTTGCGTCCCATGTGAGTTGTAAAGTATTACTACCAGTAAGTTAAAAGTATTCCCTCTGGAATAGTCATACTGAAAAATAGACAACATGGCTTTCATTTAAAAATTTAAATTCAAATTGGACTCCTAGAGGTTTATTTACTAAAATCTCATAATTCTTTCAAATGGTTCTCGGAACCAACTACTTTTTCCTACAGGGCCTTTCCGAAGCTTTCAGGTTTAGATGATCCTATCTTTGGATTCTCACAGGGAATAAATTCACCATAGCTCTAATGCAACTTTGGTGTGACCAGAATTGTGTAACAATTGTTTAGAAAGAAATTAAATTTAGAAGAGAATGCTATACATACATTAAATCAAGTGACAGTGTACATTCTAAGACAAATGCCGAAATGTTGGAATTTGTAAGAAATAATTTAACACATTTCCTGGAGTCCTAAATTCGAAGGTATGTATAGTACAACCACAGATTGCTTAGAAGAGTGATTCTTGCCACTAATATTGAGGGTCATATAACCAATCCAAAGATTGTTTTAAAAACACACTATAAGACAGGGACTCATCAAAGAAAGAGAACTATAGTCCCATTTCTTTGATGAACATTGATACAAAACTTCTCAACAAAATTTTGGCAGATCAACTTCAACAATTCATCCAAAAAATCATATACCACAATCAAACAAGATTCATTTCAGGGATGCAAAGCTGGTTCAATATACACAAATCAATTAATATAATTTATCACATCAACAAGAGCAAGGATAAGAACCACATGGTTATCTCAATAAATGCAGAAACAGCATTTGACAACATCCAACACCTCTTTATGATGAAGGATCTGGAAAAACTAGGAACCCTGGGAACATTCCTCAATATAATAAAGGTTGTATATGACAAACCTACATCCAGCATTGTACTTAATGGTGAAAAACTAAAGCCATTTCCTCTTAACTCAGAAATGAGACAAGGATGTCCACTCTCTCCACTCCTCTTCAATTTAGTATTAGAATGCCTAGCTACAGCAATAAGACAAGATGCAAACATAAAAGACATCCAAATAGGGAAAGATGAAGTAAAACTCTACTTCTTTGCAGATGACATAATCTTGTATTTGCAGAATACCACGGATTCCACTCCCAAATTACTCAAGCTGATTCAAAACTTAGGCAAAGTAGCAGGGTATAAAATTAACCCTCAAAAATCAATGGTTTTTCAGGAAAGCAACTCCATTCGTAATAGCACCACAAAAAATAAAATACCTAGGAATTAACTTTTTTTTGAGGTGGGGTCCGGTTCAGGTGGGGCCTGAACTCTGGGTTTAGACACTATCCCTCTGCTCTTCAGCTCAAGGCTAGCACTCTACCACTTGAGCCACAGCGCCACTTCTGGCTTTTTTCTTTTTGAATATGTGGTGTTGAGGAATCGAACCCAGGGCCTCATGCATGCATGCATGCAAGGCAAGCGCTTAACCACTGAGCCACCTTCCCAGCCCCCCTAGGAATTAACCAAAGAAGTGAAGGACCTCTATGATGAAAACTTTAAAAACTTGAAAAAAGACATCAAAACAGAACTTAGAAAGTGGAAAAATCTCCGATGCTCCTGGATTGGAAAGATCAGCATTGTGAAAATGACAATACTTCCCAAAGCTATCTACAAATTCAATGCAATACCTATCAACATTCCAACCTCATTCTTCAAGGAAATAGAAGAGGCAATCCAAAAATTCATATGAAGTAATAAAAGACCCTAAATAGCAAAAACGATCCTTAATAGAAAGAACAGTGCTGGAGGAATATCAATACCAAATTCCAAACTCTACTACAAAGCCATAGTAATCAAAACAGCTTGGTACTGGCACAAGAACAGACCTCAAGACCAATGGAATAGAATTGAAACCCAGAAATGAACCCACATACTTATAGCCATCTCATCTTTGATAAGGGAGCTAAAAAATAGAATGGAAGAAAAACAGCATCTTCAGTAAATGATGCTAGCAAACTTGGTTAATCACTTGTAGAAAACTAAAGCTAGATCCTTATATATCACCCTGCACCAGAATCAACTCCAAATGGATCAAAGACCTCAGAGTCAAAGCAGACACTCTGAAAACATTACAGGATGGAATAGGAGAAACCCTAGGTCTCCTTGGCACAGGCCGAAATTTTCTTAATAGAGACCCAGAAACACAACAAATCAAAGAAAGGTTGGACTAATGGTATTGCATGAAATTGCAGAGCTTCTGCATAGCAAAGGACATAGCTCTCAAGATCAATAGAAAGCCCAAGGATTGGGGGAAGATCTTCACTAGCCATACAATGGACAAGGGTCTCATATCTAAAATATACCTTGAACTCAAAAATTAAATCCCCCAAAACCAAATCTTCAAAGAAACAACTGCACAATCAATAAGTGGGCTAAAGACTTAAAGAGAAAGTTCTCTGAAGAGGAAAGAAGGATGGCCAACAGACACATGAAGAAATGCTCAACCTCTCTAGCCAGAAAAGAAATGTAAATCAAAACAACATTGAGGTACCACCTCACCCCAGTTAGAATGGCTATAACCAAGAACTCTAATAACAGATGCTGGAGGGGAGGTGGACAGAAGGGAACCTTACTGCATTGTTGGTGGGAGTGAAAACTTGTTCAACCACTTTGGAAAGAAGTATGGAGGTTCCTCAAAAGACTCCACATATGTAGGGAGCTGCGAGAGGCCGCACCTGGAAGATGGCACCGGCTTCCGCCCTCCGCCTTCCCGATGGCGAGTGCTCTCTGTGGTAAACAACTCCTTATATGGCTAAGGCAAAGAATCTGGCTTGCTTTCGCGCACCTGAACTTATTGGTGGTTCCCACGTGGCGTATCAGGGTTGGCTACCCAGCGGGTACTTAAGGCTGTGGGGAATTCTCCCCGGGGTTGGGGTCAGAAGATTGCTCAAAGGTCCTGAATAAACTGCAGAGAGAAGAGTTCGGTGTCTCCTCTTCCTTGGTGGTCGAGGCGGTAGTGACACGTGGTGGCCCATACGGGGAACTCAGCCATAACCCCAATGAGGACTCAGAACTCTCTGCGGTCAGGGTGGTGCACCGGTAAGTCCCCAGGTAAAAGGGGAATCCACGACAAAAGCGGGGGTAAGTCCCCAGGTAAAAGGGGAATCCGTGACAAGAGTGGGGAGTAAGTTCCCAGGTAAAAGGGGAATCCACGACAAGAGCAGGGGGATTTTTGCTCTTCTCGGTAGATAAAGAGAGAGTGAGAACCCAGGGCTAGTCAATAGAGTAGCCAAAAGTAAAAGTTTGTTTACCAGCTTTAAATGTTTAAAACATGGGCGCTTCTTCTTCGCACCCAATTTTTTTGGCTCTCAATGAGCTACTGCACTCAAAAAAGTTAAAAATAAAAAAGAGTACTTTAGAGAGATTTTTGAATGAATGTGACATCGTTGTCTCCGGAAGCCTCATGGTGGCCTCTTGGGAGAAACTAGGGAGGGACCTAGATTTTGCCTCTGAACAAGGATCGCTTAAGAGCGGAGTGAGACCAATATGGAAACTGATAAGAGGCTGTCTCGAGGACCAGCGTTGAAGTGAGGCAGTAGAGAATGGTCAGGCCGCCCTAGAAATGCTGCAGGAAGAAAGATCGGAAAGGGCAGACAGCGAAAAGAGGAGGGGGGGGGTTATACCCCGATTTTGCCAAACTAGAGACCCCTGAGTCTACAGACTCAGAGGAACTACAATCACTCATAGAACAAATAGAAAAAACAAAGATAAGAAAGAGGAGGAAAGGGAAGGAGAGAGAGGACCCAGATAAAGACCAATGCACGCCCTCCATGCACCGCCCCACACCTTCGGCCCCTCCGCTCTATGCGGAGGACCCCGGAAGTGGCAGCCCCGGCTGTTCTTTCAGCCCAGGCGTGTGGAAAGCGGTCAGAACCGAGTTACATCTAGCCTGTCCAATATTTCAGGATCCACAGGGACAGCGGTATCATGAACCCTTAGATTTTAAGGTTATAAAATCTTTAGCTGAGTCTGTGCGGACATACGGAATCACAGCCTCCTTTACTGTAGCCCAGGTGGAGGCCCTAAACAGACATTGCATGACACCTGGTGATTGGAGTGGGCTCGCACGAGCTTGTTTGAGCCCAGGTCAGTATTTAGATTGGAAGGCCTTTTTGATTGAATTTGCTAGTGAAGAGGCTGCGGCCAATCAGGCTGGGGGAAACCCAGCTTGGGACAGAGATATGCTGCTTGGACAGGGGAGATTCGCCAATCAGCAGATAGGCTACCTGGTTCAAGTTTATGAACAAATCAATAAAATCGGCATAAAGGCATGGAAGGCCTTACCAAATAAAGGCGAGGTGAGTGGCAATCTCACCAAAATCCTGCAGGGCTCTATGGAGCCGTTTTCGGACTTTGTTGCCCGTATGGTCGAGGCCGCTGGCAGAATTTTTGGTGACCCAGACGCAGCCATGCCATTAAACAGCTTGTTTACGAGCAGTGCACTAAGGAATGCAGAGCCGCCATAACCCCATATAAGAATAGGGGAATAGAAGCATGGATGAAAGTTTGCAGAGAGCTGGGCGGACCACTAACTAATGCTGGATTAGCTGCTGCTGTGGTGCAATTAACCCAGGAGAATGGGGCTGGGAAGGTGGCTCAGTGGTGGAGCACTTGCCTTGCATGCCTGAGGCCCTGGGTTCGATTCCTCAGCACCACATAAGCAAAAAGAAAAAAGCTGGAAGTGACGCTGTGGCTCAAGTGGTAGAGCACTAGCCTTGAGCTGAAGAGCTGAGGGACAGCGCCCAGGCCCAGAGTTCAGGCCCAGGAAAAAACCTATTCAAAAAATGCTGCAAATTTGTCTAAACAGTTGTCTAGTTATCTTTTAGGTAATTGAACTGGGGAGTTCGACAGCCTGATGGAACAGCTCAGGGTTGCCATCGTCATGGTGAACTCGACCCGAGTGGATGCCGGATTGGCGGAGGGGTTATCTTCATGGATCTCCACTGCTATGAATCATCTTAAGGAATGGGCGGATTTGGGGGGAGCCCTGACAGGCCTCCTGGTGTTAGCCTCCTTGGTATGTCTGTGGTGCATTTGCCAAATTAGAGGTTCTCAGCGTCACAGTGCAGCCATGATTATCCAAGCCTTTACAGTCATTGGAGCAGGTCAGTCCCCCCAAGCGTGGCTTGCCACCCTAAAACAATGAACACAGATTGCAAAGCCAAAGTACTGCAGTCGAGAGGCATGAGTTTTGCACTCGAGGAGAGCATGTTTGATTGCACACGGGTTCGAATGGCCTTTTCCCGTCCTTGTGAAAAACGAATCAATGGTCAGGCTGAGTCATCCCTAGAGAAGGTACCCTCTGGGAGAAGGCTTGTATGCAGTCCTTGCATTGCACAACAGGGATCAGACCTCTGTTCTCCTCTGTGTTCTTTAAACAAAAAAGGGGGAACTGTAGGGAGCTGCGAGAGGCCGCACCTGGAAGATGGCACCGGCTACTGCCCTCCGCCTTCCAGATGGCGAGTGCTCTCTGTGGTAAACAACTCCTTATATGGCTAAGGCAAAGAATCTGGCTTGCTTTCGCGCACCTGAACCTATTGGTGGTTCCCACGTGGCGTATCAGGGTTGGCTACCCAGCGGGTACTTAAGGCTGTGGGGAATTCTCCCCGGGGTTGGGGTCAGAAGATTGCTCAAAGGTCCTGAATAAACTGCAGAGAGAAGAGTTCGGTGTTGCATCTTCCTTGGTGGTCGAGGCGGTAGCGACACACACAGAGCTCCCCTATGACCCAGCAATCCCACTTTTGGGCATTTACCCCAATGATCACAAACAAGACCACACTAAAGCTATCAGCACGACTATGTTTATTGCAGCATTATTTACCATAGCTAAGATATGGAACCAACCCAGATGCCCCTCAGTAGATGAATGGATTGAGAAAATGTGGTATATATATATACAATGGAATTCTATGCCTCCATCAAAGAATGACATTGCCCCATCTGGTAGGAAATGGAAAGACTTGGAAAAAATTATATTAAGTGAAGTAAGCCAAGACCAAAGAAACATAGGTCCCATGGTTTCCCTTATTTGCAATAACTAGTATATGTCTGAGACAAGCAGAAATGGTCAGGTAAGTTGATGTTAAGTTACTCAAATCTTTTTTCTTTCTTGCTATTGTTTCTAACATATTTATAAGATATTTCTTTGCTGCTTTGTATGTCCCTCTCCCACAGTATAACCCCTGTTTTCACTGTATTTGATGTTGTGGAGAGGAAGGGAAGAAACAAATTGGTTTTTTTGGGGGGGTCCGGTCGGGGGGCCTGAACTCTGGGCCTGACCATTGTCCTTCAGCTCTTCAGCTCAAGGCTAGCGCTCTACCACTTGAGCTATAGCGCCACTTCTGGCTTTTTTTCTTATGTGGTGCTGGGGAATCGAACCCAGGGCCTCATGCATGGAAGGCAAGCGCTTTACCACTTAGCCATCTTCCCAGCTCCAAGAAACAAATTGTTTAAATAGGGATACATTTTAATTGTTTAAATAGGATACATGTTTAAATAGTGGATCCATTGCAATAATTAGACATACAGGATGTTATGTTGAAAATGAACTTTACAACTTTGACATGGGGTGAGGGGGGGTGATGGGAAGGGAAGGGAAGGGGAAACAAAGGAGGAGGCAACAATGCTTGATTAGAAATGCACTCATTACCTTGCCCATGTATTTGTAACCCCTCCGTATGGTATTTTCACAATAAAAAAAAACACCCTATAAATATAAGACCAAGAGATGATCCCATGAATCCCTTAGATAGTGTGTAGATAAAATAGTCTAATAACAAAACTTCAAAATGATATTTTTTCACTTTCCACCATCATGGGTTGCATGAGCCTACACTTAGGGATAGACTAGTTTATTTTCATTTTGAATGTAATATAAGCACTTAATCAATGTAAATAATTAGGATCAAAAAGCTTATAAAAGACCATCTTGACACCTGTGCACCTCCCATGATGAAGCAAAAACCTTTCCTATAGGCAAACAATTCATACCTCTAAGCTAGTTCTTCTTACTATACATTATGCAAAGAAACTAGAATTTTCATCCAACTAAAAGATATGCAATAAAAGTAGAGATATTCTTCAATAAGTAAAATTTGACTGGAGATTTCCTGTTAAAAATGGCAGATGTCACACAAAGGATTTTTTCCTCCTGAATCTCTTTCAAAATGCTAATGATAAAATAATAGAGTTTTAAAGCACAAGGAAAAATAGAACAAGGAAACAGCCAGACAACTACTTCCTCTGGAAAAAGATGAAGAGGTTCAATCCTTCAAGAAATTAACTAGAGTCTGAAAACATAGAGCAAGTGGATGGGTATACTACTCTGAAAAGCAGAAGAAAACTGAATGTTATATATTAAGTAATGAGTTTAAGCAGTCTTCCATTCCATTAAAACTTTTATTATTCTGGCAGCTAGACACTCTAGCAGAAGAGTGAATTAATCTCTGGGAAAATGACCAGAGTAAAAACATGTAAGAGTCCCACAATGAATTTTCTTATTTTCTCTTTATGGTGATGTTTTATAAATAATAACTCCCTTGACATACTCCATAAAGTTTCTAAGACCTTGCTCCTAAATTAGAATCTTTTCAAGAACATGAGACTTCAAAGAACTTTATTACATGAGAAAGTGAAAACATTTTTTTCAAAAACTTGGCAGAAACAGAGATAATGTAATGCAGGAAAAATATTATTTGAAAGGCAAAAGAAATTATTCAGAAAAAGAAGAGAAGAGAGAAAGGGAAGGAGGAGAGGTAGGAAATGGAGGGGAGGGAAGGGACGGTGGGAGGGAGAAACATTTCTAAGTAGAGTTCTAATAACAGAAAGAACATATTAAAATGTTGAACAGGATAACTGAAGTCAAAATTTCAATTAAAACTTTGAAAGATTTAATTGATTCAAGTTTGTGTAAAAACTACTGAAAAAATCAAATGAAGAGAACTGGAAAACAGAAATACAGAATAAAGTATAATGCAAGAACTTAAAAATGCATACAAGCAACCCCTCTGTACAGTATGTTCACAAATAAAATAAAATAAAAAATGCATACAAGCATATATACGATTATATATATACATATATGTACTACTAAGCTAAAGCCCCTTTGAACAACTCATGCATATTTAATAATTAACATGCATTTAACAAAAATGAATATTAGGAACCTGAAATATGTGGGAGGGGAGAAGAGAGAATAAAAGAGGGCAAATATGCTCAATATACTTTGTGTACCCCAGTGTGGAAATGTAACAATAAAATCCCACCCCATATATAAGTTATGTAGACCAACATAAAGCTTTGTTACATATTTAAAGATGGATCAATGGTGATTTTTGAGACTGACTTGGAAAGAGGAACAAAGGAAGAAAGAGAATGATGAAAGTGGTGTCTGATAAAAATTCATCATACACATAATTGGACATATTCAAATGAAACCTTGTGCAACTAACTGATGCTAATTTCAAAAAGGACTCAAAAATCTCTCTCTAATATGTCCTTCGAATAATAGAAAAAATGGGGTAGGAAATAATATTTTCCACAACTGATGCTTTTTTGCCATACTGACAAGGATCCCACCTTGTTAAATATCTGCAATGAGTATAAGAAACATAAAATTTCAAAGCATTGGCCAAGAAAAACAGAGAAAAATATAAAACACTATATATAAAGGACCAAGGTACAATATAATGATTCCCAGTAGCAATAGTGGGAAAGCCTTTTTGAAACTGTAAATTATAGTCAATCAAACTACAAAGGAAGTATAATAGGACAATGAAGATACCATCCAATTCGTTAGATTTATATTCCTCATACACTTTCCTCTAATTCAGTGGAAAAGATCTTAATAAAATGGAATGGAGAACCAGGAAGGAGGAAAGTATGGAATATTCTATTGAAAGGAATATTCTGTTGCAAAGAAGACTGGGAACAACAGTGGACCTCACAATTAGTGTCATGTGGAACAAGTGAGTGGTATACAAGGGAGGGCAGCATTAGGTCAGAGTGGGAGCAGCGGCCTACCAGACACAAGCACTGTGTGGGGAAAATAAAACAACCCTGGAATGGTGAAACACATGGTATCATGTGCCTGTCAGTAAACAAAAGGGGCTATAGGCCATGTCACTTCGTTTAAAAAAAAACAATAATTCAGCTATGTGGAGTCTTTTGAGGAACCTCTATACTACTAGTTTACACTCCACCAACAATGCAGTAGGGTTCCCTTCTGTCCACATCCCTTCCAGCATCTGTTGTTATTAGAGTTCTTGATTCTAGTCATTCTAACTGGGGTGAGGTGGTATCTCAATGTTGTTTTGATTTACATTTCTTTTCTGGCTAGAGAGGTTGAGCATTTCTTCATGTGTCTATTGGCCATCCTTCTTTCTTCTTCAGAGAAGTTTCTCTTTAAGTCTTTAGCCCACTTATTGATTGGGCAGTTGTTTCTTTCAGGATTTGTTTTTGGGGGATTTCATTTTTTGAGTTCCAAGTATATTTTAGATATGAGACCCTTGTCCGTTTTTTGGCTAGTGAAGATCTTCTCCCAATCCGTGGGCTTTCTATTGATCTTGCTAGCTATGTCCTTTGCCATGCAGAAGCTCTGCAATTTCATGTAATCCCATTTGTCCAACCTTTCTTTGATTTGTTGGGTTTCTGGGTCTCTATTGAGAAAATTTTGGCCTGTGCCATGGAGACCTAGGGTTTCTCCTATTCCATCCCGTAATGTTTTAAGGGTGTCTGCTTTGACTCTGAGGTCTTTGATCCATTTGGAGTTGATTCTGGTGCAGGGTGATATATAAGGATCTAGCTTTAGTTTTCTGCAATGGATTAACCAATTTGGCAGCACCATTTACTGAAGAGTCTGTCCATCTTCCATTCTATTTTTTTAGCTCCCTTATTGAAGATTAGATGGCTACAGGCTGTGAGTTCATTTCTGGGTTTTCAATTAGCTGAAAGAACTAAGGGTAGTTCCTCAAAGAAGCAAGACTAGAGTATGGGACAGGAGGAAATACATTCATTTTAAGCCATATTTAATAATCCTGCTTAACTTGTTAAAAATAACAGATATTGCCATTACCTTGGTAAAATACATTTGGAAAACATGAAAAGCAAACATTAAATTTGATTTCAGATTTTAAAGCTCTATCTCCATCTGTTGATCTTGCTTTATGATATGATCTATGACCTAGTACAATTTTGATCTAGTAGAGGAGTTATGATGAGAGAGCTATTTTTCTCAAATTCTAAAAGCATCTTTTTTTGTCTTTGACAATTTCTTTTAGAAAAAAAATCAAAAATAAATAGAGCTGATTACAGTCTATTAAGAACAGATGGGTAATGTTTCTATCAGGAAGTAGACCAAACGGACTTAATATTTTTCTCCCTTTTTATGCCCATCATCTGCACTGGATATGAAAACAGGCAAATGTACATGCACGTAAAATATAGAGTGCAAAAGCAAACATTCCTAGGCTTCAGGTTTAAAATCAAAGAGAAAGTTTTATTTTCCTACCAGGGACAATAGACAAATGACAAAGCAATCTTCACAGTTCTTAATGAGCTCCCAAGGTGGTCATGATGCTCAAAAGCAAAAAAAAAAAGTTGAATAGCTGAATTTAAACTAAATGCTTTTTCTTAGATCCTTCTAGTTGTTTTTCCCCAAAGAAAGAGTATGGTATACAGAAGACTGGACAACAGAGGAGTAATGCATTTTCACATTCTGGCGCCCATCAAGACTTACTATCAGGAGCTCAACACTGATTTATGGTATCACAATGAATACCAAAAGGGAGTAAGGAGAGCTTTGTCACTTATTATGAAGTGTAGTCACATTTGTTTTCATTTCTTGCTGAGAGTCCAAGGAACCAAAATCATTACTTTTTGAATGAAATATTGGATGCCAGATATTAATAATAGGGTGTCTGGAGATCCTCAGTTCCCTTGGATTATCATCTATGCATACATTTTTGGAAGGATATTGAGTGAATTATTTAGGGCTTTAGAATTCTTGAGAGCAATAGCATTGCCTAGGGCAAGACACTGGCATCTTCAGGCCACAAAGTAATTCTACAATCGACAGAGTTCCTCAGCTATAACCTGAATTCCTCTTCATCCCAGAATTATTTTACTCCCTGCTGTCAGCAAGCCAAGGAAAAACTTTTTGATGAATATCTATTATTTATATTATTTTCTGTCTTCCATGTGATTCATTCTGATGTAGTTAAACACATGCTTAAATTTCAACAATTAATTTTGCCTACTAGCATGCTTCACTCTGTGCAAGTCCATGAACTTGAATCAGTCACAGATAAGGGAAGGTTATGAATACTGCAAGCAGGTAAATTTACTGGAGACCAGTTGCCTTCCTCAGATAGCTGGTACTAATGTCAGTTTCATTTTAGGTGTCTGTTTGAAAGGAAATTTAAATGAAAAGAACATAAAAGATGTAACTGCTTCTAATCCATATCTTTCACAAGTTTCTAAGTTTTCATCCTTTTTTAGTGTCTGTATATTTGACTTTATAGATTTTTTTTGTGCTACAGTTTTCTTACACACAGAGTGTGTAAGAAACACCTGTATACATACACAGACTCTAATATTAACCATATTTCTTGGAATTCTGTTTCAGCATGTTAATGCTCTAAGCCTACTCAGTAATACATCAGATCCCTGCATAAACTTAATGACGCTTGTGTAAGTACAATGGAAAATTCTATGGCTAAATTCTTACTTTGGTGGCTGAAATACCAAATTTCTTCCTATAAAATAGCTCTACATAGGAATGTTGGGAGAATATAATCAAATCATATATATATATATATATACATATATATATATATGTAAAAGTGACCAAGTAACTTGAGAGGATGGGTGGGGTTGGGATAGATGGGAGAGGAGAATGATAGAAGGAGTGACACTGATCAAGATGAATTATGCTTATAAATTGACATGTTGAACTGAAACCCATTAGTACAACTAGTTATAGACAATAAAAATAGCTCTAGAGAAATAAAACCATATATATATATATATATATAATACATAATTACAAAGTCTTTAAACTGCTTATAGTATAATATGTCTCCAAAAACTCAACAAGGAAAAAAATCACTTATTGATCAGAACCAGCAGAAATCTCTATAAGGTACCGTGACACTGAATATTAACTGCTAACAAATACTGAGACCTAGGTGATTTCTTCAACCTTTGTAGTCTTATTAATTGTTCTGTCAATAATGAAAAAGCTACTGTTCTTTCGTTTTAAAGAAATCATGAGTGTGTGACTGGACTTAAGACAGAAATTGACATTCAAGCTGAGTTCCTAAGATCCCACTGCCCTCACATCTATTTAGTCCTAGAGATCTGCTTATCTTGAGTCAAATCTACTGCTGCCAACTTTCATTCCCAGCTGTAACCTGGATATTTGCACTGGATCATGTTTACTCCAGACCCTCTGATTACATTTGACAGTGAGCTGGGGCTCAGTGTTTGTACCTGTCTTTCCTGTCTTCTTGCTACTTTTTATTGACACACTATTCCCTCTTTCATGTGGATTTTGGTCACAGAATAAGAAACACACAAACACCACACACACACACACACACACACACACACACACACACACATACACACACACACGTATATAATTTTGTTTCCTCAGTAAAAAAAAAATATGTGGAGAAAAGGGATGAAGCCTAGCCATTTGCCAGTACAAATCCAGTTCTTTAAAGTTCATCTCCTAGGATGAAGGTGGTGAGTAGATACCTCCCCCACTAGCTTCTGTGAATCACTAACGAGTTGATGAAAGAGGTGTCTCATGAGAGAATCATCAGTACAGAACAGAAGAGCTAACACTCCATATGGTAAGATGGGAAGGTCACCATAAATTTATTAGAGACTTAATACCTTCAGAACTGTAACTCACAAAATATCATGACAAGGGAGATTCTTAACTTTAATCTGGTCAAGCTGACCACCAGATAGTTCAATTCCTACTAATATTCCCTGACAATAGCTGTTCATCACCTTCTTCAAAACCTCCCAGGAATTGTCAGATACTGAAATTCAAGTGGAGTGGATTTAAGATTCATGAAAGATATGGAAGGACAAACAATAAATTCAAAGGAATCTAGAGGAAAAAATGAGAAAATAGCTTAAGGTAGAGTAACAGGAGAATTTGCCAGCATCTGAGAAAGTTCTTGCTTTCTGAATATTCTAGTTAGTTTGACCTTCAATAGGAAATAAATCTGATCTCTTTGTTCCTTCATTCTACACATATTTACTGAATATCATGTATTTTGAAGGATTTGGAGGTACAGTTGTAATCATTGTTTACATTATCTCCAGAAGAGAGCTTGGAGTCTAACAGCATTAACACACACACACACACACACACACACACACACACACACACACACACACACACACACACACACACAACATGCAATGTGAGTGACAGTACTAAGAAAAAATACTTCTGTGAGATGAAAAGTATTCTTTGCTGGGATGATTACTCCAATAAGGTGAGTATTTGAATTGCAACATTTGAAGAGGATATTGCTACAGAATTAAACATAGATCAGATGGATGAGACCTGGTAGAATTTCGATGCTAAAATCTACAATGTGATTACTGAGTAATGAGAAGCCAAATACAGCTGTTCTTGCAGACATGCAGGGAAATGTGAGAGATAAAACAGTAAAAGAAACAGTAACTCCATTCAGAAGAGCATAGTGTGGCAACCTAATCAAGAAAATAATGGTTCTACTGCTCACTGGGGATTGAAGGCTGTAAGTTAAAATAAGCAACCTAAAATGGTTAGGGGATTTTAAAGCATTTATAGCAGACAAGATAATTTGTGCTTCTCAGAGCAATAATTTCTTAGATAATTGGAAAACAAAGGTAGCAATGGAAATATACATAATTTTGCATTAACACAACTATGCAGATCTGATAGTAGCACTTCACAATGTTCTTTAACTCTATGTATAAATCATTACATATAATTTCTACTTATCCTTTAAGTGTGAAAATAATTAAAATGTTATTCCAAAGCAAATCTTTACATTCTGATAGTTTTTCTTCCAACTTTAAACTTTGATATGTTCATATCAATATTAATAACAAAACATATTCTTTCACAATTCATCTTCATCTATACTTCCCAGAGAATTTGAATTAGTTATTATAGATACACTGCTATTTCCATTCTCATACTACATTAACTCAGAGATTACCAACTAACTTGCCTTATTATAAAAATAAATAACCTAATTATAAAAAGAACTAATATTTGCACCAGTGGCTGTAGTCTACAATCTTACACACTCAGGAGGGTGAGATCTGATGATTGAGGCTCAAAGCCAACAGGAAGACAAGTAGGAGAGACTCATTTCCAAGGAGATAGGAGCAAAAAGCTGGAAGTGAGGGTGTGGCTCAAGTGGTAAAGTGTAGCCTTGAGCAGAAAAGGACAATAGAGTGTACAATGTCCTGAACTCATGAACCAATATCCTCCACAAATAATAGTAGTAGTAGAGTAGTGATGATGATGATGATGATGATGCAATGAATTGGGCAATAAGCTGTCTTAAGTATACAAGCCAATGACAATGGGATTAACCAAAAATATCTCAAAAAAAAAGTAGTCTAGTAACCTGCCAGCCCTGCTTATTCAGCCTGTCAGAACACAGAACAGCATGTTCTGTTAATGGAAAAGAGAGTACTACCTTAACCAACTCTCCAAGGACAGTGGTGAATCATAATAGAATTCATGTTTTATCTTCCTCTGTTGTAAGCACGGATGAAACAATCTTTTCTGATAATTTATTTTCATTTTCCTTTCTATTAGGCGAAATACTCATTTCAAATATTTCATGCTATAGGAATTTTTCAGACCTCCTGAAACTGCTCCATTAGATTTGGGATGTTAAATGCATGACACATGAGGGCAGTCAGGAGACAGCATCTAAAAAAGTTCCATATCAAGGAAAATTGACATTCTACTTATTTCCTTTCCTAAACAGCATTTGAGTAAGATGCAAGGCAAGGTTATCTGACCTCAGTTAAGATGGAGACACCAGGCAAGAATTCCTATCATGCTGCATAAAGGCTTTGCCCTTCCTACATCAAAATATCATTGAAGTCAAAATTTCATTTCAGAGGATGAAAAGCAGATCAAGAAGGGATAAATTATCAAGGCCACAAATCCCACATGTCCAAATCCAACCTTAACATAAATGATTAAATAATCTTAAAAAGTAGTTTTTCTATCTATTCACTGCAATCATTTGAGTTGTAGTTTAAAAGTACATATTTGGTGGAAGTGAAAATAATGGTACATACACTTTTTGTGTGCATGACAGTTATGGGGCTTGAACTCAGGCCTGGGTGCTATCCTTGATGTATTTTTGCTTGAGGCTAACCCTCTCTTATGTGAACTCCACTTCTACTTCCATCTTTTTGGTAGTTAATTGGAGATAAGGGTCTCATGGACTTTTCCTGCCCCAGCTGGCATTGAACCATGATTCTCAGATCTCAGCCTCTTTATAGATAGGACTACAAGCATGTGTCCAGTTTATATATAAATTTTAAACTGAAATATGTGAGGCATTGACAATTATAACACCTTTGGTAGTGGGGTTTTATGTTTGTTTGGGGTTTGGTTTTATTGGAGACATGATTTCCTAAAGTAGTTCAGGCTTTTCTGAGATAGTGACTCTCATGTTTCCACCTCCCTCATGCTTGGATTGCAAGTATATACCTCTGTACTAATCTTCTTAGCTAATGCAAATACACACAGAGCTTCTGACTGTGATGCTATGATATAATGTTGTATTTAGGCAAGCATGGTAACTGGGTGTCTGAGAAAATCTTTCACTTGAAGTATTCTGTGTTTAGGTTCTCATCAAGCAATTGGAGTAAATATATCTAACATTTTATTTCCACATAAATGATTCTTTTATGAAAAACTAAAGTAAGAATGGATATAATTTTTATTAACATATTAAGTCATAAAGTAATTATGCAACATAGACTTTCTCTTATTTTATAATTGGATAAGGGGAATGAAAAAAATGTTTCATGTTCTGAGCCAAAAGTGTCACTGCTTTGGAGAGGATTAACTTACTATGATTTTGAAGAATGCTAATAAAATTCTACTTAGTTTTCATAAACAGGAGTATTTTAATTAATTTTTAAAAATTTATCATAGTCAACCTAGTGAAAGCTTTCAGATATTCAATAAATTTAAGCTTAGTATTATAATTCACAGAGTAGTTGGGAGATCCTTCTGGATATAGGCTGTGATTTTTTTTTAAATTTAGAGAATCCCTAAGCTAGTCAGTAGTAGAACATTACAGATAACCATTAGCACACACTTTACCTCATCAGATGAAGAACTTTCAAAGTAAGCAAAAAATAATCAAGTTTTCTGTTTAGCACAGATACATGAAATTTTTAACAAAAGTTTTGTGACAGCTTCTAAAAGTAATCAAAGTAAAATTTCACAATCATAGAAATTTTAGTTAATATAAAAAGAAGCAAAGCATATAACTATGGCAAATATTTTAATAAAGTGAGAGAATTAGATTGCCTAGAATAAAGGATGCTTTTGAGGCCAAGTAGGAGCCAAAATAACAAAGTAGAAGAGATCATATTTGCTGCCCTTGAATGCCAGATGTTTAAATTTTATGTGGGTCAAGTATCACAGGACCATCCCAAAGTATAACAGTATTACTTGAGTTTAAGAGTGGTTTATGTGGTCTCCAAGAAGGTGTAAAGTGAAAATGAAGTAGAAGTGAAAGGAAAAATTGTAGCAAGAGTTTACTGCTAAGACAAACACCATCTGGTAAATATAGGAAAGAGAAGAAGAATCTGACTGCCAAGACAACACATAAAGTTAAATTTTCAGAGAATAACAATGAAGAAAAAGTGTTGGATTTGGCATTGAGTTTCTTGTCAGTAAATTTAAAGAGAGGATTTCAGGAGATTATTTAAGCTAAGTAAACTGTAGTTTAATGTAAGAACACATAGTTTTGAAGAGAAGATGGATATTAAATTTAAATCCAAAATTTTGGCAATAGTGAGAGGGGAATGAGAATCTTGTATACTTACAGGTTGTAGGGGAAAAACAATTTGGACTTTTAATATGATTGTGTGTATGCATACCTATGCTTTAGAAAGAAATGAAAGACAATTGTCTTTTTAATATATATTTTATTGTAAAGATACTGCACAGAGGGGTTACAGTTACATGAGTAAGGTAATTAGTACATTTCCTATCAGCATTGTTACCCCCTCCTTTGATTTTCCCCTACCATCCCTTCCCTTCCCACCTCTCCAACTCCTCCCTCCTCCCCACCAACTTGTAAATTTCAGTTTCAACATAGTATCTTGAACATCTCATTGTTACAAAGGGTTAACCTGTATCCTTGTTTCAGTATTTTGTTATTTCCCTTCCCCTCCCCAAATTAGAAAATGTATATACTGGAATCAAATACAGTGAAAACAGGGGTTATACCATGGGGGAAGAACATACAAAAGAAACAAAAAAAAGGAAGAGGTCACATCTTTACTATGAAAGGAAGCAAGCAAGAAGAAAATAAATTAAATGTACTTATAAGACGCGAAGAGAAAAAAAATGAGAAACGAATGAAAATACCATGGCCTCTTGTACTGGAAAATTCTTGGAAGGGTGATTATCTAGTGAGATTGGGTTGGTCAGAATGAGATTATAAATTTAAAACAGCCAGGCACTGGTGGCTCACAACTCTAATCCTCGCTACTCAGAATGCTGAGATCTAAGGATTGTGATTTGAAGTCAGCCAAGACAGAAAAGTCTGTGAAACACCTTATCTCCAGTTAGCCAGCGAAAAGTGGGAAGTAGAAACATGGCTCAAGTGGTAGAGTGCTAGCTTTGAATGGAGAAAGCTAAGACACCTTGCCTAGGCCCTTAGTTCAAGTACTAGTACCAACACATGTACATACACAAAGTTTCAAGTAATATGAAATTGTGACACAGTGTTATTAGGAAAAGTATTGTTTTTTTAGAGTTAATTAAAAAGCTCATTAGAAGCTACGGCCAGTCAAAGCAACACATTCGGGTTGGGAAGGTGGCTCAGTGATAGAGTGCCTGCCTTGTATGCATGAGGCCTTAGCAGAAAAAGCCAAAAGTGGTGCTGTGGCTCAAGTGGTGGAGCACTAGCCTTGAGCTGAAGAGCTGAGGGCCAGCGCCCAGGCCCAGAGTTCAGGCACCATGACCAACACACACACACACACACACACACACACACACACACACACACACACACACAAGCAACACATTCTAGTGATCCTAAATAGGTATTATAAAGCCTAGAAACATAAAAAGACAGGAAAAATTTATCAGACTTTGACCTAGTTACTGCAGATAAAACTGTGGGCTAAAGGTCCAGGCAAGCTACAGTGTACATGTTGTAGAAAGGTAACCAGAGAAAATTCTGGCAGAGCAAGGATTCAAGTAGTAGTTAATGGTGGAGCAAAGTGAGGAGTTAGATAATTGCATTGGCAATCTCTGAGAGCAGAGCTCAGTCAAGGAGTGAAGAGGAAGATTGAAAATGTAGAATGTAGCAATACCCCATTGTTAAAGGGGTAGTTGCCTTTTCTTCATAATAATCTCCCTGGAGGCTCATAAACTTTAAGAAATGGATACAATAATCAGGGGACTGTAGTAAAGGATAAAACTGTTGCTTACTACCACCTCAAGTCTTATTGTTAAGTTTTAGCCCATCAGAAGTAGCCATAACCTCAGAAAGAAGAGAAACATGTCTGCTATTACTTTCCAAATAGTAGCAACTGGTTAACAGACCATCAAAATTAACTATATGTTAAAGGTAAGATTAATAAACTCATTTATCTCCTTGTCTAGTCTGTTCTCCAAACATCAAGCAGTATGCCTGGAAACAGCATTAACTTTCTTAGAACCCTAGAATGTCATTTTTTCTGGTATATTTACATTCATTTAATAAATATATATTCAATGCTTCCTAAGTGCAGATGAGGTGGTGATAGTTGCAGAAAGGGAAGAGTTACACAAAGGCGCCAGAGAACGCCGAAGGAAATACAGTTCATTAAGGAAAAACACTAATACTTTATATGACTAAAAATTACTAGAGATATCTAGATTTGGTCATGGTTGGATTCAGAAGCTCAAATGATATAATCAGTATTCCATTATTTATCTACTTTGTGACAAGATTTTACTTCATGATAACTATATGTTATTTATGACCTCTCTATATTGCCAGTACAAAGATTTCTAGCTTTGCCTTAGGCTTACAGAAAAAAAAAAATAAACAGAAAAATAAACAAAAAGATCCTCATAATAGTTCATACCCAAATTCTTCTTGTAATTATACCTTATGCACCAGTTTCCTCATGTGTTAATTTTTGAAGTGCAACCAGAGTTAAAGAATCCCTGTAATTCATTTCTTAGCTCTTTAAGCTAGAGTTGGAATAAACTCCACCAAACCATATCAGCTAGCAGAAAGAAGGTGTTTTCCAAGAAGAAAGTCTAATATGTGTAATTAATATATTCTAAATTCTTTTTTCTCTAGTCAAGCCAGAGGAGTAATAAATATATTTTTTGGGATAATGATTTTATAAAACAAGAATTTTGTAATTATGAATTGGGAATATAAAAAAGACACATATATTTAGTGATATTGAGAATTGTTTCACTAAATATCATTTTACCTATGGTAAGAATATAATCTATGTTATTTGTAAAACAAAATATCCATAGAACATTTATATGTGGTTTCTTGGTCCAAACTGACCCAAAGTAATAAGTATTAACTTTGCAAAAATAGAATGACAATTAGATTATTATTATATGTAATATAATAATTATTAAATAGAATAAAATGACTATAACCATACTCCACTCTTGGGGAAAATTTGTTGATGAAGCCATTAGAAATGTAACTAAATTAACAATTTTGATAGCTTTACATATTATATCCATATATTTAAGGTTAATTAAATATTATTTCACCTTGCAAGCCTCTTTGTTAGTCATCTCTAGCCATATTTTTCTTCTAAGCTTCTATCTTTTCAAGTTGCAAGGATTACAGGTGTGAGCCATTGGCACCTGGCTGAGTATAGAATTACTTATTCAAAAACAATCACATGCAATATCTTCAGTATGATATACCATAAGTGTTGCTTTCATATTCCACCTATACCTCCTTTTGAATCACCTTACACAACTCATTTACCTCTGTACCTCCATTAAATCATTTGTAAAATGGGGAAAGCAAATTTTATATATATATATATATATATATATATATAATTTTTTTCCTCAGGTTAATTATTCATATCAGTCTGAAAACTTATGAAAACAAATGCACTTAGGAAAACGCTCAGGAATTAAAGTCACTATAAAAGAGCTTTGTTATTGTCACCATCATTTTTCTGAGTTGAACTCAGGACTGTCTTCAGTGATCATAAAAGTTGGCTACATCTTACCTCATCTGTAAACTGTAACAGCCCTCCCTTCAGCATACCTGTCTACCCATTTTACTTTCCGTTGATTCTTTTTTTTAAATGATTTTTATTGTGAAAATACTGCACAGAGGGGTTACAATCCCATAAGCAAGGTAATGAGTACATTTCTTATCAAGCATTGTTGCCTCCTCCTTTGTTTTTCCCCTACCATCCCTTCCCTCCCGTCTTTACAACTACACTCCCTCCCCTCCCATCCCCCGGCCCCCCGGCCCCCCACCTAAATTGTAAAGTTTGTTTTTCGACATAGAGTCTTATACATCTCATTGTTGCAATGGGTCCACCTGTATCCCTATTTAAACAATTTGTTTTTTCCCTTCTGCTCTTTGTTGTTGTTGTTGTTGTTGTTTTCTGTGTGTGTGCGCGCGCGGGCGCGCAATCCTTGCACCAGTATTGGAGCTTGAATGAACAGCTTCTTAGTCTAGCTGGGTTTTTCACACACAGCAGTCAGGCACCATACCATTTGAGCCATGCTTCCAGTTTCAGCCTTCTGCTGATGAAATGGAGCTAAATGTTCCAGGCTCTCATGTCTATCCAGGTTGACTCTGTACCTCGATTGTTAGATCTGAGACATCTGAGAAGTTAGGATTATAGGTGTAAGCTACCTATTGCTTAACTCCTCTTACTTTTTTTTACAAAAGTTTTGAATTTGATCTGTGGAAGTTGAAAAGCAAGTGTATTAGACATGTCCAATAGGCAATATTTGTTGGCTACCCAGGAGCGTTATTTCTTTTTTTTTTTTTGTCCCCTTTTCTACTGTGACAACAATACAGGAGATACTAGGCAAATGGTTCCTCATGAAAGAACATTTGCTTGTCTTTCTGGTAGTTCTGTTCTTGCCACCATCATGTCAAAATTTTACTTCAAACTTTTGCAAGGGACCCTAATTGTGCAAAAATTAAAATAAAATATAAATAAATAATTCATTCTTTCCATGGATAAAAGAGCATTTCTCAGTAGAAAATCTCCTGAGAAATTTTAAATGTTTCTCTGGTTTACACATTAATACATCTATCTCAGCAGAAAGGGTATTTTGTTTTCCTCAACCAAGTAGACTGAGGATAAGTTCAAAATAAACAATTCATCAAGGTTCAGGGTTTTGTTTGTTTTTTGTTTTCTTTGTTGTTGTTGGTTTCATTTGGGCATATATATATACACATATGTGTACATATATACACATATACATTTTGATATGATACTCTGTTAATAAATTTCTAATTCTTGAAAAGTTAAAAAGTTTCTTTGCAAATAGAAACCACATGACCTCCAAGAAATGTTCAAGGCATTGACTTAATATTTTTAATGAAAGTAAAAAAGTGGGGGCAAAATGTAGCCACTTTTAAGTGAAGACAAAATTATCTAATGAAACCAGTAGATAAAGTAGATAAAGGAGATTGATATGATATCCATATGTATATGCATATGGTCTCAGATAATACTGAAAGTATTTCTTGAAAAATAACAGTCCCAAGAGTTTCTAAGATATTTTTAAAGCAATTATTAGAAGTTTTTTTTGTATGTCTAATATATAGGCTTGTTCTCCCAAGAAACACTTTTACAAACACACACACACACACACACACACACACACACACACACACACACACACACACATACACACACACACAATTTAGTAAGAGTAACCAAGATAGAATGATAGCCAATGGATTCGGGCTAGAGACAAGATGGCGGAGGAGAAGCTGGAATCTGAACAAGCTCTCGCATAGAAAGGAGTTTTAGAGTTCCAGTGAACAGTCCTAAGCCAGAGAATCACACCAAGTGTGTCATCACAGGACAGAGAGTTAGACAAGAGAGGGGAAGCCAAGGAAACGCAGCAGCTGCCGCTCCGGCGGCGGGGCCGCGGCGGCGGCGACCACCGCCTCGGAGACATACCTGAGACACAGAGAGTCGGGGACGAAGGAGCCAGACGCAGCCGACGAGCGGATTCTACTCAACACCAACAAGAACCGACAAGGAGCGAACATCTTCATCCTGCTGTTTGCAGACCAGAGACGACCCAGGATCCAAGACTCGGCGTGAGTACAAGCCCGACATCCTCACTCCTCAGGGAGCAGAGGAGGGAAGGCCACCCCTCCCCCCCCAGCACCGGTGATCTCCATCTTGGATACCGACAAAGTTCGGAGGAGCTGCTAGCTCCAGCTCAGGCCTTGGAATAAAATGAGTCATTTAGCAGGTCACAAGAACTTAACGGCGAAGTGACCTGCCAGACTCAGCTCCATCCAGGGAAAAGCCACCCAGCTCAGGCGCCAGCCATCGGAGTGCCTTACTTCACTGGGTAACCAGAGCCAGAGGCTGCCCCTCCCTCTAGCAGCCTCAACAATCAATTGAAAAACAGAAACCCTGAGAATGGCTGCAGGCTGGGCGCTGTGAGCTTTATCACAAAATAGCCCCAGGGAAAAGCTACTGTTTATTGAAAGGCCTCAACTCTACCCAGAACCTAGCCTCATCACCACATCCCCCTCTTTTGTGACTCTCAAAGCAGACCACCCTCCCAGAAAACTAACCTGGGAGAGGGATCTCAAAATCTTGGGTAAAGCAGAGCATTTTTCTGCCTCTTCCAACCAACCGACTTAAGAAACCAATCAAGCCACAGGACCTCAAGCTGACCAGAGACTCCAACAAGAGACTGGTTGCAGACAAAAGGGAGATACAGGATTCTTCCCACTCCTCCCCCCCCCAAAAAAAAAAAATCAAAAGACTTTTTTTTTTTTTCTTTTTCTTTTTTTTTCTTTTTTTCTTCTTCTTCTTCTTTTCTTTTTTTTTTGCTTGTTTTTTGTTTTTTGTTACCTTATATATACATATATATATATATTTTTTTCCCTTCTAAAACTTTTATTAATCTTTAATTTTTGCCTCTTCTGAAAAAATAATTGTTTTCCAGTAACCTTTTTTTTTTCTCATCTTATAATTTTTATTTTAGGAATACGTGAATAAGAGTTTTCCTTTCTTTTCTTGTCTTCTTTCTCTTTTTCTTTCTTTCTTAATTATCTTTTTGTTTTTTATCTAGCTCTACTGAACTTCTGATCTTTTCTTCTCCCGTTCCCATCCTTAAAGCTTTTCACATCTCCTCTATGTCCCTCCCCTTCTCTGAACATATTCACATTCCACTCTAAATAGACGGTCTTTTAACCTCTATAATAACATTAATTTTTACGTTTCTATTCTTTTTCTGGTCTCTCTTTATTCCCCTTTCCGTCTCTTCTTTTTCTCTCTCTCTCTACTTGCATCCTACCCAACTCATTTCCTGCACTGTGATTAGGACATAGTTAACTCTCCCTGTGCCTCCCCACACCAATCTACTCCTATTTTTTACCCACATCTCTCCCTAATCCTAATAATTTCTGGTTTTCCAAATTCTTTTCTGCGGTTCGAACTCCTTTAACATATAGTCGTTTGATGTTGAATAGATGTATCTGTTGAACTAGATTGTATCTGTAGACTATTGACTGTACAAATGCAAACTTTGGTTGATGGTTGCCTTAAGATAGTGTTCTAGCACAAAACTGGTGCAATCTTTATCTCAAATGGGCCGAGTAAGCCGGAAAAACACAAGAAAAATGGCAAATTCGGGTATCTCAATTCCCAACCTTGATAATCAGGGATTAGAACAGATAAAGAATAATCCAGAGGAGAGTTCCCAAATAGCTCTACAAACACTAATAGCAAACATGATAAATGAGAAGTTTGACAATGTACAAAGGACTCTGTATGAGCGTGATAGGGAGAGAGAGGAGGCATCCCAGAAGTTTATACAGGAATATCATAAGCGTGAGGAAGCTTCTCAAAAACTGATACAGGATTTGCGTGAACAACTTGAGAATACTCAAAGAGAAAGGGAGGAATGGCGTGAGCAGGCAGAGAACACTCAAAGAGAACTGCAGGAATCCCACAGAAGGGAGGAAACTAATCAAAGAGTAATTCACGAATTAAGAGACCAGGTAGAGAATACACAAAGATCACTAAAGACATTCATGGAATCCATTAACAAAGAGATGAAGGAAGTCAGGGAGACCACAAAGGGAATGCTGAATGGAACCCAACAGAAGGAATGGGAGTCCAAAGAAACCATAACCAATCAACTAAGTGATTTGAGAACAAACACTGAACACCAAATTAAGGAAGTAAAGAAAATCATACAAGACCTAAAACAGAGCTTCAACAAAGAACTTGAAACCATCAAAGCTGACCAATTAGAAGGAAAAGAGATAAAAAACAAAGTAGAGAGTCTTGACAGCAGGTTAGACCATGCAGAAGATCGAATCTCAGGGATTGAAGACAGCCTAGATATTATACAGAAAGAACATACAACCATCCAAGACAAGTCCAAGAAATATGATAGGTCTATCCAACACCTGGAAGACACCATCAGAAGGCCCAATCTAAGGATAATGGGTGTAGAGGAGCACCTAGAAACAGAAGTTAATGGTCTAGGAAATTTGTTTAACAGGATCCTAGCAGAGAACTTCCCAAACATACAAAAAGATAGGCCTATTCAGATACAAGAAGCTTTTAGAACCCCAAATAGACCAGACCAGAATAGGACATCCCACTGTCACATTATAATCCACACACGATCAACCCAGACCAAGGAAAAGATCCTTAAAGCTGTCAAGGAGAAAAGGTTAATCACCTATAAAGGGAAACCAATTAGAATTACCTCAGATTTCTCAGCAGAGACAATCAAAGCAAGAAGAGCCTGGAATGATGTATGCCATGCCCTAAAAACAAACAACTATCAACCAAGAATACTGTACCCAGCTAAACTCTCCTTCATAACTGAAGGCCAAATAAAAACCTTCCATAGCAAAGAAAAACTGAAACAATACATCTCCACCAAACCAGCCCTGGAAAAGATTCTTAAAGATGTCCTACACATAGAAAACCAACAAGAACGCAACAAAAGCCAAGAAACTGCACCCAAACTGAGAATCCAAGAACCTTAGGAAGAACCCAGTTTTCACAGCCCCCAAGAAGGTGGATAACATGGCAGGAACCCCCAAATACCTCTCAGTCCTATCTCTTAACGTTAACGGACTGAACTCTCCAATTAAGCGACATAGACTGTCTAGTTGGATTAAAAAACAAGACCCCTCTATCTGCTGCCTGCAGGAGTCACATCTTGCCCGTAAAAACAAACATATTTTCAAAGTTAAAGGCTGGAACAAAATCTACCAAGCAAACGGCCCTCATAAACAGGCGGGAGTTGCAATCCTAATATCAGATAAAATAGACTTCAAACTAAAATTCGTGAGAAGAGATAAAGAAGGTCGCTACATACTAATTAAAGGATCTCTCCTTCAGGAGGATATTACAATTCTAAATATCTATTCGCCAAACAATGGAGCACCCAAATTTATCAAAGAAACACTACTTTCCCTCAAATCCCATATAGATCCAAAGACATTAATTGTTGGGGATTTTAACACACCACTCTCCCCACTAGATAGATCAACTCGGCAAAAACTCAACAGAGAAACCGCAGATCTAAACAGCTGCATAGATCAACTAGACTTAACAGACATTTACCGAACATTTCACCCAGCAGCAACAGAATACACGTTCTTCTCAGCAGCACATGGAACGTTTTCTAAAATAGACCACATTTTAGGCCACAAAGCAAACTTGTCCAAATTCAGAAACATTGAAGTTATACCTTGCATTCTCTCTGACCACAAGGGAATAAAATTAGATCTCAACACCAAAAGCCACCAAAGAAAGTCCGGTATCACATGGAGGCTGAACAACACACTGCTGAATCATGAGTGGGTCATGGAAGAGATTAGAAAGGAAATTCAAATGTTCATGCTATTCAACAAAAATGAACACACAAATTACCAGCTCCTCTGGGACACAGCAAAGGCAGTACTCAGAGGCAAGTTTATAGCTCTGAGCTCCTACATCAACAAATTGGAGAGATCTGAAACTAACAATTTAATGACACATCTAAACCTCCTTGAAAAAGAGCAGCAAGATAAACCCCAATCCAGTAGATGGAAAGAAATAATCAAAATTAAATCAGAATTAAATGAATTAGAATCCAAAAAAACTATAGAAAGAATCAACAAAACAAAGAGTTGGTTCTTCGAAAAACTTAACAAAATTGACAGACCCTTAGCAAACCTTATCAGAAAAAGGAGAGAACACACCCAAATTAATAAACTCAGAGATGAGAATGGAAACATCACCACAGAAACAACCAAGATTCAGAACATTATTAGGGGATACTTCTCAAAACTTTATGCTAATAAGTTTGAGAACTTGACAGAAATGGACCTTTTCCTAGCAAATATTGACATGCCAAAACTAAACCAAGATGAGTTAAACCAGCTTAACAGGCCCATATCAAGCATTGAAATAGAAACAGCAATAAGAGACCTCCCAGCTAAGAAAAGTCCAGGACCAGATGGTTTTACAGCGGAATTTTACAAGGCCTTCAAAGCAGAGCTCACACCAATACTCCTCCAACTCTTCAATGAAATTGAAAGAGAAAGCTCACTACCGAACACATTCTATGAAGCCATCATAACCCTCATCCCAAAACCAGGCAGGGACTCATCAAAGAAAGAGAACTATAGACCCATTTCTTTGATGAACATTGATGCAAAACTTCTCAACAAAATTTTGGCCAATCGACTTCAACAATTCATCCAAAAAATCATACACCACGATCAAACAGGATTCATTTCAGGGATGCAAAGCTGGTTCAATATACGCAAATCAATTAATATTATTCATCACATCAACAGGAGCAAGAATAAGAACCACATGGTTATCTCAATAGATGCAGAAAAAGCATTTGACAAGATCCAACACCCCTTTATGATGAAGGTTCTGGAAAAATTAGGAATCCATGGAACATTCCTCAATACAATAAAGGCTGTATATGACAAACCTACAGCCAGCATTATACTCAATGGTGAAAAACTAAAGCCATTTCCTCTTAACTCAGGAACAAGACAAGGATGCCCACTCTCTCCACTTCTCTTCAATCTAGTATTAGAATGCCTAGCTACAGCAATAAGACAAGATGCAGACATAAAGGGGATCCAAATAGGGAAAGAAGAAATAAAACTCTCCCTCTTTGCAGATGACATGATCTTGTATTTAAAGAATCCCATAGACTCCACTCCCAAATTACTCAAGCTGATTCAAAACTTTGGCAAAGTAGCAGGTTACAAAATTAACCCCCAAAAATCAATGGCTTTTCTATATGCCAACAATGAGAAAAGTGTGGCTGAAATTAGGAAAGCAACTCCATTTGTAATAGCCCCACAAAAAATAAAATACCTAGGAATTAACTTAACCAAAGAAGTGAAGGACCTCTATGATGAAAACTTTAAAATCTTGAAAAAGGAAATCAACACAGAACTTAAAAAATGGCAAAACCTCCCATGCTCCTGGATTGGCAAGATTAACATTGGGAAAATGGCAATACTTCCCAAGGCTATCTACAAATTCAACGCGATACCTATCAAAATTCCACCCTCATTCTTCAAGGAAATAGAGGAGGCAATCCAAAAATTCATATGGAACAATAAAAGACCCCGAATAGCAAAAACGCTCCTCAACGGAAAGAACACTGCTGGAGGAATATCAATACCAAATTTCAAACTCTACTATAAAGCCATAGTAATCAAAACAGCTTGGTATTGGCATAAGAACAGACCTCAGGACCAATGGAATAGAATTGAAAACCCAGAAATGAACCTACAGACCTATAGCCATCTAATCTTCGATAAGGAAGCTAAAACAATAGAATGGAAGAAAGACAGCCTCTTCAGTAAATGGTGCTGGCAAAATTGGTTAACTACATGTAGAAAACTAAAGCTAGATCCTTATATATCACCCTGTACCAGAATCAACTCCAAATGGATCAAAGACCTTGAACTCAAAGCAGACACTCTGAAAACATTACAGGATGGAATAGGAGAAACCCTAGGTCTCCTTGGCTCAGGCCGAAATTTTCTGAATAGAGACCCTGAAACACAACAAATCAAAGAAAGGTTGGACAAATGGGATTGCATGAAGTTGCAGAGCTTATGCAGGACAAAGGACATAGCTAGCAAGATCAATAGAAAGCCCACGTATTGGGAGAAGATCTTTACTAGCCATACAACGGACAAGGGTCTCATATCTAAAATATACTTGGAACTCAAAAAATTAAACCACCCAACAACAAATCCTCAAAGAATCAACTGCCCAATAAATAAGTGGGCAAAAGACTTAAAGAGAAGCTTCTCTGAAGAAGAAACAAGGATGGCCAATAGACACATGAAGAAATGTTCAACATCCCTAGCCATAAAAGAAATGCAAATCAAAACAACATTGAGATATCACCTCACTCCAGTTAGAACAGCAAAAATCAAGAACTCTAACAACAACAGATGCTGGAGGGGATGTGGACAGAAAGGAACCTTACTTCATTGTTGGTGGGAATGTAAACTTGTTCAACCACTTTGGAAAGCAGTATGGAGGTTCCTCAGAAGACTTCACATAGATCTCCCCTATGATCCAGCAATCCCACTTTTGGGCATTTACCCAAATGTTTACAAACAAGACCACACTAAAGCTACCAGCACAACTATGTTTATTGCAGCATTATTTACCATAGCTAAGACATCGAACCAACCCAGATGCCCCTCAGTAGATGAATGGATCAAGAAAATGTGGTATATATACACAATGGAATTCTATGCCTCCATCAGAAAGAATGACATTTCCCCATTTGTTAGGAAATGGAAAGGTTTGGAAAAAATTATATTAAGTGAAGTAAGCCAGGCCCAAAGAAGCATAGGTCCCATGGTTTCCCTTATTTGCAATATGTAGTATAGGTATGAGTCAAGCGGAAAAGGTCAGATAATGTGATGTTAGGAAAATGAACCCTTAAATATGTATTTTAATGTTTTCGTTTCTTTCATGCATGTGTTTCTAATGCATTTATAAGATTATTTCTTTGTTGCTTTGTATGTCCCTCCCCCACAGTGTAACCCCCGCTTTCACTATATTTGATGTCAGTATAACATGTGGAGGAGATGGGGACAAACAAGTCGTTTAAGGATTCAGGTGGACCTGTTGCAACAATGAGAAGTACAAAATGTCATGTCAAAACCAGCTTTACAATGTCGGTGTGGGGGGGGAGGGGGGTATAATTGGGTGGGGGGAGGGGGGTAAAATTGGGTGGGGGGAGGGGGGAGGCGGGGAAGGGAAGTGAAGGGTAAACAAAGGAGGAGGCTGCAATGCTTGGTAAGAAATGTATGCATTATCCTGCCCATGTAATTGTAGCCCCCCTGTACAGTATGTTCTCAAATAAAATAAAATACAATTAAAAAAAAAAAGAATGATAGCCAATGCCTTGTTTTAAGTATTCACATGTTTATCTCCAAAGTAAGCATGTAGGTAACATTTTTATGAAGTTTAACATGTATTTAGGATAAAGTGAAAGATACTTTTTTGAACAATTTAATACTACATATCCAGGGCAATTTTAATTGTATATATGTGTTGGTGTGTTGCTGTGTGTGATAATTTTTGACATTGGCAATAATACCTATGTCTAAAAAATAATTCTTGGTAGAACAAATTAAAAAGGGGGAAAATCACTGCCTTTTATTATTCTAAAGGGTGCAAGTTTTGAATGAAATTCAGGCTATTAAGTTCTTGTTAGCATTCACTAAATAAAATCTCATTTCAAAAATAATATGTCCTTACTGAATTGTGAGTACCATGGGTGATTTTTATGCCAGATTGTTGAAGACCTAAGCCATTTTCCTCTTGAATTATTGGTAATTATTACTTCAGCGTCCTTGAATCTGTGAGTTAAAAGAACCAGGTCAGATTTCTTAGTTTTGCCAGAATTATCTTGAACTCAACTTGCCTTGTCTGTTTGTTATTTTCTTATTCAAATTTTATTGTAAAGTTGATGTACATAAGGGTTACAGTTACTTACCTAAGGTAATGAGAACATTTCTTTTTGAACACTGTTACCACCTCTTCATTTTCTCTCACTTCCCTACCTACCCACACATACTCATCTACCTCCTTGTTGTGAAGTTCATTTCCAACATAGTATCTACTGAGTATCCCTGTTACACCTTTGTTATGATGTATTTTCAAATGATACATAAATAGTGCACATCTAAGTAGAGTACCATGTAATTTTTAGTACATGCATACATTGCATAATATTAAAAATCATGTTAAACATATTTAACTCTTAAAATATTTGTCATTTCCTCATGATTAAACCTTTCCAAATCTTTTTGGTAGATTTTTTTAAACATTCCACACACATTGTTACCTGTAGTCACCCAGCTATGTAATAGAACACTGAAACTTTCTACTATTATCTAATAGCAAAGTAGTACTCATTGATCAAATAATCCTCTCCTTCCTCCCCTTAGATCTTCCCACCTCTAGTAAACACTATTCACTCAATTTTCAGTTTCTGAGGGCAACATTTTTCAATTCATAAACGAATGAGATCATGCAGTGAATCAAAATTCATTATTCAGTACAGCATGAGTGCTGGGAAATAGGTTAATTTAGTTGTAATGATCACTATACATCTTGTGTGGATGTGAAAGTAGTCTACTAAACTTAGAAGTATACTGTGTTTCATTTCTGAATACTGTTTAGTTCATCATGCTTGGGACTGGTCTCCTGAAGCTTATATTGTAAGGATGAAGGAAAATGTACTATATATGTATGATGATAAGTTAAATATAAGTAAACCTTTATCCACTCCTAGCAAAAATACAAGGAATAATGACTTAATGCTGAATCTTAATCTGCAAATACTTTTTAAAGATATAAACTCAGGCATTAAAAGACAAATCTGCTTTAGCTATTTTATTTTATTTTACTTTGTACATATAGATGGAAGGGAGCTAGCCTTCCACCACTTGAGCTGCAGCCTCATGTGTGGTGTGTGTGTGTGTGTGTGTGTGTGTGTGTGTGTGTGTGTGTGTGTGTGTGTGTGTGTGTGTGTGTGTGTGTTTATTGTTAACTGAAGGTAAGAGTGTCACTGACTTTCCTGTCTGGGCTGGCCTCAAACCATGATCCTCATACCTCAGCCTACTAAGTAGGATTACAGGCATGAAGTAGAAAACTTTAGCCACTTCAAATTGACCTGAGACATATATATGAGAATGTATATTAGTTGTTAATTTGGATCTTATAGTCAAAATGTCTGAATTTATAACTAAAGTTTTTAAAAAAGTGATTAAAAAGGAGAGGAAAGAAGAGAAAAAAAACCACTTTCTAATGGGTTAATAACCCAATGATCAATTTAAGCATTTTATTGCAGACAAACTTGACCTCAGATCCCTGGCTTCATAAAATTTATAGGCTTTTCAAGTGAAATACAACACTTCTTGTTTAACTTGGCTAAATAAAATCATTTTTGTGTCTAGTTCAAAAAACTGTCAATTTGTACCACTTAGTACTGGTCTTGCATTTCACAGGAAGAGATGTTATCACAAAGGATCATGCTTCCATTGGTCACTTGAATATTCAATAGGTAAGCTTGTTGACCTGTTTGGTCTACAGACATGCATTATATGTGGCTCCTAGGAAGAAACAATGTGTCTAACAAGGCACATGATAATCACCACACAGCCACTGCATACATCACCAATGCAGGGATGGTGTGACCCATGCCAAAACTGTCTTTTCCCTCTCTCCCATTGCTTTTTAATTTTTAAAATTTTCTTATTGTTTTTATAAAACAGATGGGTTATACTTACACATACATGATCCCCAATGCTATATTCACATCCTTAGAACACTGGAAGCAGTGTTCTTTGGATATGTTGTTTCTCCTCTTCCACAAGATAGACACTCCAGACTTTCCTGGCTCTTACTTCCTGCTTTATAAGTGTCATCTTCCATTCCCTGCTACTATGCAAATGAAGAAGCACACCTGGATGGCACTTTCTCTATGCACTGGTTCTCTGGAGCCATTCAGATTGTTTACCACTTCTTTTTCAAAAATCCAAACCTTTTCCTTTGAGCTCCATATCCCTCTAGAGTTGTAAGTGCAAGAGTCTTATGACTGGAGACTGAACTTCAAAATTCAGATGCAGTCTTTAGGAGACAAGAAGGGAAAAGAGCAAGGTAAAAGACAAAGGGTCTAGATCACAACCACCATAACAAAGGGGAAGAGATAAAGATTGAGTTGTCATTAATGTCTTACCTCTACATTGGTTGCAGTAGGCACTTTTATATTTTCCCCAAAGTGGTTACATTTTGCTTCCATTTTTTGCTTTCATTAAATGTATTAAGTCAATGACCTGTACATTTCTTGGAGGTCATGTGATTTCTACTTGCAAGGAAACTTTTTAACCTTGCAAGAATTAGAACTTTATCAACTGAGTTTATTTTGTCCTCTAGCAGAGAAAAGAACACATTACAACAACAGACCTCTTGAGTCTCATTTTCAAACTAATGCATTCCAAAATGCATTCAATTTCTAACAAAGAGCAAAGGATAAACAATTAAGCATTACATGTAACAGAACTCTTACCCACCTGCCAACAATTAAACACAGTAATTAAAATTTGTAAGAGAACACACATAAGCATATCCACAGATACAGTCATACCATGGTCAAAGGGGAGAAATCTTTCCTAATAAGTTCTTTTCCCATTTCCCAGGCTGCTGTCTTGACATTAAACAGACACAAGATTCTGTTAACTCTGTTTCACTTTCTTTAAAAAGGAGGAAAATCCCCTTCTGTATCCCCTGGGAAGACTATTATATACAGATGAATGTATTTTGTTATTTAGTTTAATAAAGGTAGTGTTCAGAACAGATGTTAAAGTTTGAAATTGTCCAGAGAAAGGAACAGCTCAGGTGGCAATAATGCAGGCTTCCTGCCTGCTGAGCTTTCTTCTTTGTCTTTGGAAGAGTTACTTTTATAGGGAGAAAGGTATTACAGCATTTATAACCATTCAAGTCCTCACCGTTGGGTTGAAGCTGGTGAGCATGGTGTTAATTAATACCAGAGTGGTGGTAGTGAATGTGATTTTATGACACAGGCACCTGGCCAGTAAACTAAACTAAGAGGTACAGGACGTTAAACAAAGCATTGAGAATCTAGTCATGTACCAAGCAAGGGATAAATGGAAGGATGAGTTTGAAAAGATGATTTTCCCAAATTCCAGACTGGCTTTTCTATGGTTATGGTCTTCTGTGGAATTTCTAAAGTTCTATCTACTTATATCACCATGATCCAAGAGAAATGAATTCAAACACACCTGTGAATAATGCTATAATTCTGATAATTTAGTCATAGTGAATCTGTGTCCTCTGAAAATGATCACTTACAGGAAAACAAATCTAAATGTGAACAACAATCTGATTCTTCTTCTGCAAGCTAGCTAGCCATAATAGTAGCAGTAATATCTGATCACATACTTATTTTTGAGTGTTTAGCAATAATATAATTTGTTATGTACTCATTAAATTGTTATGATTGTTTAGTTTAACTAGAGTCATAAATTACAATTATATTTATAATGTCAACTTATATTGACAATTATTTGAGGTCCATGGTTTTCTATGATAAAGAAAATGTGGGATGCAATGAGGAAAAAATATATGTGATTAGAAAAGTTCCATTTTAGCTCTGAGAATGTAAGAACATGAACTCTTATATAATTGAACTGGAGTCCAAACCCAGCTCTTGTTGCATGAAATTGCCCTGAGTTTTAACTTTTACCCTTCTCTAACACTTTTTGGTTGAATGGCTATGAGGGTCAAATGAGACACTAAGTGTGAACCAGTAAGTAGAACTCCTTATTCATAATTACTCACTAAATGTTAAATACTATTTATTTAAACTATCAACTGTACTAGGAAAGTCACAATCCTTTCTCTATTGTTCAAAACATTCAAGTAGATAATCTCAAGTTTAACCCTTGATATTTGATAATTACAGTCAATATTAAATATGTTAAAGTAGACAACCTGGTTTAAAAACTATTACAATTTACACAGATACTACTACTAGGTAACCTGTTATTTTAAGTTAACAACTAAATTGTAAGGGCATCTACAAATAACTTTTATTATCATCTTCATTACTTCATATATATTTGTTTATGCATGCTATATTTTACCAAATCCACAATTTTCCCCAAAATAATATACATGAAGCCACATAAATATGCATACATATAGTATCAAGACACAGAGGGTGATGGTTTTGAATAAATTGTTCAACTCATAAAGACAGGGTAACGTTTTAAACTCAGTAATTAAAATTACAACAGAGAACAGCTACCATATAAGGTATAAAAAGTAGAAAAGGTAGAGGTCTGGTATTATATAAAGACTGATAGATTATTAGTTAATCCTACCAAGTGTATAATATGAAACAGCTATCAAATTTATATCATGTAAAAAAATAATAAAAACTGGCCAGAAATTGATGGCTCACACCTGTAATCCTAGCTACTTAGGAGTCTGAGCTCTGGAGAATTGAGGTTCAAAGTGAATGTAGGCAGAAAAGTTCAATAGATTATCCTCAAAACAGACAAAAAACAGACAAAATGAAGGCTGGAGGTATGGCTCAAGTTGTAGAGCACAAGCCAAGCAATCAAGAGTTCCTGAGTTCAAGCCCTAGTTCTGCCAAGTAAGAAAAAAATCAGTGGAAAAACATTAAAATTGCAAGTTAGGGAAATCAGGTCATTCAATACCAGTTAATTATGCTCATGGCAAACACTGTATAATGTACTACGCATGGAGACCAAATAGTGAACTCTACTCCCCCTTCATAGCTAGATTTAAAATTGTGAGCAAAACACAGCAATTACCCTCAAAAAAACATTTTAATACAGGACAAGATTGGAGTAACATATCACATTGCTTTGAGATTTTTAAGCTTTGAACTTATCAAATGACCTATACAAATGTATAGAATCTGTAGAACATTGTATAAACAAAGTTCCATCTCAGAAATGCAATTTGCATCCTTGATTTTGAATCACAAGTCAATGAAGCTTTCAAAATTTCTTCACAAGAAAAAAATGCCTAGAAGCATTCATTAGTTAGTTAAAAATACAAAGTAATTTGTAGCTCAGATTTGATTTATGAGATTTCCTCTAACAACAACTTTTCCTAGGAATTCCTCTAACCTAAGCTATGTGAACATACATTTCTTGCTATACTTATTTCCTTCAACATGGGCTTTGAAGTTCTGTGTAAAGTCATTGCTATGCCAGTTTGTTTGGTGTGCACTGAACATTACATTAATTTCTAGTCTTGATGCACTTGGAAAATTAAATTGTGAGCTGAATTTTGCTATTGTTTTCAGTTAAAAATCCAGCTAGGAGATGATTTTCAAGCCCATAAGTGTAAGTGTATTAAAATTACCCACTGAGATTATTAAACCAACGTGTATCTATTCTCTATTTCAAAATCTTCTAAATCTGAGATTAAGCATTGATATCTGAATATTTTAATCCAATAATGATAATGATGCACAACTTGGATTGGGAATCTCTGCAACAGAATCAATGGAGACAATTTTAAGGGTTTCTTTCCCATGTATTATGTTCAAAGAAAAAATAACATGCATAGAAAAGTAGAGCCTCTATTGAACAATCACATTCATGTGTATGCTGAAGACATACATGGTTTTAGACATGAACTGGTCTGGTCTTTGTAAATGAAGCCAAATTACTTTACAGGGTCTTCCATAGACTGTCATATCTTTCATATCCTACCTTCATAGACACTTAATGATTCATTACTTTGCGTAAAAAGAATATTCTAGTGGTATTAAACAATGATCATGTTTATAATAAGAGGATAGCATTCATATAAGTACATTCATATAAGTATATAAGTATATTATTTTCTTTTTTCAGAGAACCAGTCTAAGATTCATGTCCATTAACAACTAGGAACTAGGCCTTTAATCATTTTTTTAATTTATAGTAGACAGTTGATCTGGCGTCTTGGTATATTTCTCTATTTTTCTTCTCAACCTAGACATTTGCACATATCTTTGCTTACCTGCATGCAATGAAAAGAGATGCACAAGCATATAATTAAGGAAAGTAATCATTTTCCATGAATATTATTAGGTATATAGAGTAAGTGTCACTACAGTGAATGGTAGCACAATCATCTGAGGTCTGTCTCAATGAAGAACAAGACCTAAAAGACAAAGTGAAAAAACAACTTCTCACTCACCTGAGCTAGGAAACTTGACCTGCGACTCTAACACAATTAAGTGTTTTATTTTCATTAACCAAATGACCTTAAGAGGGACTAGTGAGATCAATTAAGCCATTTGGTCCAGTCCTAAGGGAATGTGAATAAAATCTCTTCAAATCAGGTGCTTGACAATTAGGTGCTGGAAAACTTACTTACTTAAAAGCTTTATTTACAAAGAGGAGTCTATTTTCAAATGATATACATGGTGGTTTTGTGTCATTGTCAGGCTTTTTGTAAAACCCACATGAAAATAAGTTTTGGCAAGTATCACATCGGTAATGTCATCGTGCTTCTGAGTATTTATATTACAAGCAGCTGAGCTAAACAGTTGACATGCCATTTCCTCATTTGATTAACATAATCACACTATGTCACATTTTCAACCCCATTGTACAGTTGAGGAAATTGAGACTTAGGTTATCATTATATCTAAATGTCCTAAGAGTAGTATTTAAACCAATGTGTACATATCTAGAACCTATAAAATAAACTTTACCTCTGAATATCACCCAGGACAGTAAGTGTACCTCAAAGAAAATCTCCAATTTATCAAGGAGGAATATAAAATGCACATCAAATACAGCCATAAGTAAAACCAAAGGAATTTGTATTTTTGTAACTTAAAAATGTGCTTCCCAAGCAATATAAACACTGAATTCATTGTTACTTTATACCAAAATAATAGCACAAAATATTGGTGAATTCAGTACATTCTTCATAATAGAACCACCTAGCCTGCCATAATAAAGTAAAAATATTTGTGAAACCTATCTGTGAACAGGTAATTAATACTCAGATAAAATGAAAGTAGATGATTCATCATGAACATAGAATGTCCATTTTGGTGATTTTAAAGTATGAACTTCTTTTTGTATAACTGGAGTTTGAATTAAGGTCCTTGAGCTAGGTAAGCACTTAGTACATGAGCCACCCAGGATGATTTGTTTTATTTTGTTTTATTTTATTCCAGTCCTGAGGCTTGAACTCAAGGTCTGAGTTTTGTCCCTGAACCTCTTTGTGCCCAAGGCTAGCACTTTACCACCTTGAGCCACAGCACTATTACCAGCTTTTCTGAGTAGTTTATCAGAGATGAGAGTCTAATGGGGACTTTTCTGCTTGGGCTGGCTTTGAATTGCGATCCTCAGAGCTCGGCCTGCTAAGTAGCTGTGATTGTAGGCATGGGCCAGAGGCATCTGGCGGGTAGAGATTTTTTTTTTTTAATTGTGAAAATACCGAACAGAGAGGTTACAATTACATGGGCAAGGTAGAGTACATTTCTTATCAAGCATTGTTGCTTCCTCCTTTGTTTCCCCTTCCCATCCCTTCCCATCTTCCCCCCTGCCCAAAGTTGTAAAGTTCGTTTTTCAACATAACGACTTGAACATCTCATTGTTGCAATGGGTCCACCTGTATCCCTATTTAATCGGTTTGTTTTTGCCCTTCCCCTCCACAAATTATACCAACATCAAATACAATGAAAGCAGGGGTTATACCGTGGGGGAGGGACATACAAAGCAACAAAGAAATCATCTTATAAATATGTTAGAAACAATCGCAAGAAAGAAAAAAAACATTTGAATACTTATCTTGGAGTTCATTTTATGAAGTAAGCAGGCCCAAAGAAACATAGGTCCCATGGTTTCCCTTATTTGCAATAACTAGTATATGTCTGAAACAAGCAGAAAAAGTCAGATAAGTTGATGTTAGGTGAAATGAACCCCAAGATAGTTATTTTTTTAGGTAAAATCTCATGTTATTGTCTGTGCCTTCATCAAGTATATGGTCCTGTGCTTCCATCAGAAAGAATGATAGCACCCCATTTGTAAGGAAATAGAAGGACTTGGAAAAAAATCATTTTACATGAAGTAAGCCAGACCCAAAAAAACATAGGTCCCATGGTCACTCTTTCTAATGTCTTAATACTCTGGCTAGGACTTCTTTTGTTTGTCAGTCGTGGGGCTTGAACTCTGATCCTGGGCACTATCCTTCAGCTCTTCAGCTCAAGGCAAGCACTCTACCACTTGAATCACAGCACACTTCCAGTTTTCTGAGTGGTTTATTGGAGATAAGAGTCTCAAGGATTTTTCTGCCCAGGCTGGCTTTGAACTGTAATGATCAAATCTCAGCTTCCTGAGTAGCTAGGATTACAAGCATGAGCCAAAGACGCCTGGCTAGTACTTCTATTACTATACTGAAAAAGAGTAGAGAAAGAAGGAAAAGATCTTTGCCAGCTATACATCAGAAATGGCTTAATATCCAGAATATATAAAAAACTGAACCCTCAAAGAACCAACTACCCATTTATTAAATGAACTAAATAGAGACCAATTAAAAATACACAGAGACACATAATGAAATGCTCAGCATCTGTGGTCATAAAGGAAATGCTAACCAAAACCACATTAAGATTCCATCTCACCCCAGTTAGAATGGCTATCATCCAGAGTACAAACAACAGATGCTGGTGTGGATATGGGGGAAAAGGAACCCTAAAACACCATTGATGTGAATGTAAAATTGTTCACCTTTCTGGAAAACAGTTGAAAGTGTCTTCCAAAAACTAAACATAAAACCACCCTATAATCCAGCCACACTTTCTTTGGGAATTTATCCAAAGGATTATAAATCAGGATACAGCAAAATCTCTTGCACAGCCATGTTTATTGATACATGATTTACCATAACTAAGATACAGAAACTGTCCTGATGGCTTTAAATGGACAACTGTAGCTAGAAAACTATAAGAATGAAAACAGCTTGGTACTGGCACAAAAACAGACCCGAAGGTTAATGGAATAGAACAGAAAACCCAGAAATAAATGCATAGACCTATAGCCATCTAGTATTTGATAAGGGAGCCAAAGACACAGAATAAACAGAAGACAGCCTCTTCAACAAATGATGTTGGAAAAACTAGATATCCACATGCAGAAAGCTGAAACTTGATCCCTCTCTGCCATCTTATACTAATACCAATTCAAAATGGAACAAGACCTCAATGTAAGACTTGTAACCATGAAATTAATACAGGAAGGAGTAGGGGAAGTATTAGAACTTTTAAACACAGGCATGAACTTTCTGTGTAAATTTACAAGTACTCAGCAAGTGAAAGAAATAACTGGTCAAAGGGATTACCTCAAACTATAAGTTTCTGTTTAAGAAAACAACATAGTTATCAAGCAGAAAAATCTGTTTAATTATTATTGAATTCCAAGGGATTTGTGACTAGAACTCCACTGACTATTCACGCCAAATAAATCCTTCATATTAGGAGTCCTTTCCTTCCTTTACTACAAATAATTCTTTGGATTATTTTTTATCTTAAAATATGTTCAAGAAAATATGAAAGCACAAAAAATGCTTTTCTCCAGTTGACCTTTTAATCATTAGTAGTAATGCATGTTAATAAACATAAAGATATCATATTAAATTTGATTTACATCAGAAAGGTATAAAACTTTAGATTTGTCAATTTATGTAAATATTTACAGCTGTACCACTCAATGACAAGAAGACATTCTTCTGAAGAAAGTCATTAGGCAATTTTATAATTGTGCAAATATCAAAAATGTGATCACATGAGTTAAGAAGTCTAGCACTCTACTCAGAGATGAAGTTTCACAGTGCTATCCTCCTGTATGCAATTGGTCTTTGATGGAAATGTTGTTATATGACACATAATTGCCACAACTTTATACTGAGAGTGAAAGAATAAAGGGGGAAAAAGACATAGAAGAGAACTCCAGGAAGAAATTGTGAAACTTGTTTTATAAGTTATGAAAGAACAAGGGCCTAATTTTCAAAAGAAAAGAAAATCTGCCTAGACTGAAGAGATTTGCTCAGCTTGTACCTTTTCCCCTTGGTGGTTGAGTGGCTCTGATGCTCCTTTAGTCTTGATGTAATGATGCCAGAGAGATGTTTGTATCTGGAAATGAGCACATCTCTACCCAAGGACTTTTAAAGTACCTTTTAAAAATACTTTTGAAAGTGACTTTAAAATATTCTAATGAATTTTTCATTAATGTTTTGTCTGGTCTTGGAATATTTGTACTATTCAAAAAGTTTGTTAATTTCTACTCTCGAAATTAAAGTCACTAAATTATAGAGTTAAATTTGTGTTTAAAATATTTTGAGTGAAGAATATCATGATAAATTATCTTTAGATCTGTTGTGTTCTCAAAAAAAATAGAAATGAAATGATTCTTACTGGTTTCTGAACATCTTACAGAACAAATTGTCAAATGTCATGCCAAAAAATAAAAGGTTAAATGTCCACAGAGTTTATAAATAGTCTTCCCACTACATAGTACAAATATACAATTGCCAAAAGTACTACTGCTCACATCTGTAATTCCAGATATTCAGGAGTTGAAGATAAGGATATTTTTTCTTTAGACAGCATTAGTAATTAGTACCAGTATCATCAAAAAATTAACAGTAACAACAACACACACAATAAAATTATACTTTGAAATTATAGTTGTAACTTTTACCCAGTGAGTAAATTACAACTTCTGAATCCATCAATACATTATTATTCAAAAACAATACCTTTTTTTTCTTTTTTTATTGTGAAAATACTGTACAGAGAGGTTACAATTACATGGGAAAGATAGTGAGTACATTTATCATCAAGCATTGTAGCCTCCTCCTTTGTTTCCCCTTCCCATCCCTTCCCATCCTCCCCCCACCCCCCACCCAATCCTCCCCACTCCCCCTCCCACCAAAGTTGTAAAGTTCGTTTTCAACATAACAACTTGTACATTGGGTTGCAATGGGTCCACCTGTATCCCTATTTAAACGATTTCGAAAACAATATCTTAATTAAAAAAACTCCAAAATACATGGTGATAATATTCTTTAAATGCCTTATATTATTTTTATTTATTTATTTATTATTTTTTGGTTTTGGGGTTTGAAGTCAAGACCTGTGTTCTGTTCCTGAGCCTCTCTGTACTTAAAGCTAGCACTCTAACACTTGAGCCACACAGCTTCACTTCTGGTTTTTGAGTAGTTAATTGGAGCTAAGAATCTCACAGAGACTTTCCTTCCCCGGCCTGGCTTTGAACCATTTTCCTCAGATCTCAGCCTGCTGGGTAGCTAGGATTACAGGCATGAGCACTGGTGCCCAGTGAAATGAAATACCTCTAATTTTGACATATATTTAAATCCTTCTTTTCTGTTCCTCCAATTTTATTGCATTTCTGTCACTATTTTTTATTTCTAAAAATCTGAAAATATACTTTAGGCTTTCCATAATTTTTACAAATCAATTTTTGTTTGTTTTTTAACTGTATTTTTTGTCTTTTCTTTTTTGGTACTGGGGATCAAACCCATTATATTACACTTACTAGGCAAGTGCTTTGCCACTGTGCTACATCCAGCCTATAATCAACTGTTATTGAGGGCTCAAACTGGAATTTGAACTCAGAATCTGATGATCCTTCTTGCACTGGTTATTCTGAAGATAGTTTCTCCCTTCTCATAATCTATTTATTTTAGGTTTCATGTCTTTGTTGGGATGATGTCAAACTTTTTTTGAGATGGATTTTCAAACTTTTCTTCCTGAATTGGCCTGAAACCATCATTTGTCCAGCCTCAACTTCACATGAAACTGGGAAGATAAGTAGGTGCCAGCAGCTACTGGTTGAAAGAGGTTCTTGTGTGTATGCTCAGCTGGCATTGAATGAGGATCAGTTTGATCACATCCTCCCAGCCAGAATTACAGTTCTGAACCACTAGTTCTAAGCTTACAGACTCAATTGTAAATATAGAATCTGCCTTGCCATGTTCTCCATATCTGTACAATTTTTTTGTTCCAGTATAGTTTTGTGCCTCCTGTCATTAGCAAGGCATATAAGTCTTCTGTTTCTAGGATTCAAGACTATACAGACAGGACAGAAAGTTCACGGGCAAGTCCTAAGGATTCTTCATACTATTTGTTGTATGCTATTCACTAAACTAAAAAATGATGAAGAGTGATTTTTCCTCCTATTCTGAATATTTTAGACTATAAGAAATAGCATGTCAAGACCTAAAATATTTGTTTAAAATTCTCTGGTTGTATTTATTTGTTTGGAACTGTAGAAGTAAATAACATTTTGAAGATACTGAATGAGAAACTAGGAAAATCAGTAGAAACACACAAAACCAAGAGAAAAATGAAGAGAGTGCACAATATATGTATGAGATATCATACATATTATATTTACAAAGAACTTTAAAATTTTGCCTGTTCACAGGACATATTGGTCCAAATCTTTTCATATTTTTTTTATTTGGGGTATAATATCAATGTACAATTTAGATGTGAAAGAGAGAGAAAAAATAAAAAGGAAGAGAAAAGAAGGATAGGGAAGGCAAAAAGGAAAGGAAAAAGGAAAAATATAGCTTCAATAGTGCTGAATGGACTTTTAATTATCACATTGTATTGTTTCATGACTATATAGTTTCTCATTGCAGCTCAGGTACATTCTTTTGAAATCTAGACCAAAGTGTCCTCTTAGTCAGTAAATATTTATTAAATTAATGACAGTATTATGTATATCATATAGGTAACTTACAGTGGATAAATTGCAGGTATGGCACCTCTATCATTGTATATATATGTGTGCTTGTTTTCTCCTTTTTTATGCCTCATTCTTAACGTGTACAAATGCATTTACTTTGGCAATATACTGAAAAAATGCCCCAAAATGGAATCATGAAAAGAAATCTGAAAAAGTACTGGTGGTCTTCTTACAAGATTGCAGGTGCAAATATAAGGGATAAAATTAAATCAGAATCAAGGGACCTAAGAAGCAGGTGTGAGAGACAAAACAGCAACAGAAAGTTCATTGGGAGGAAATAGATAGATAGGAAGCTAAGAAGCAAAGCAGACAGCAAAAGAAAGTAGACAGTAAGGAGTCCCTGCTGGAAGACAGCTGCAGATAACCTCTGTATACACATCTCCATCACTGTTAGGAAAAAGGATCCCTACCACAGAGATGGGAAAAAAAGCTTAACTACCTGTGCTATTTGGCTTGGAGGGCATACACAATGCTCAGTGCACCAGCCTCTAATTATTCTATGACAACTCCAGTTCTGCCCTCCCAGTGGAAAACATATGTCAAAGCAGCACTTAGTATTGATTGAAACATAAGGAAATTCTTTGATTCATCTCTTTCCTCATGACATGCCTGCCTTATTTCACCCTCATTTGTCTGAAGAAAAAGAAAAAGGCATTTCTTTCCAAGGAGAGATAAGACGTGGCTCTGATCAATTTATCATGTCACTATTTTGCTTTGCTTTTATGCTTGAGGTTAGAAAGATCCTGCCAACACTGTCCTGTCAAACTGGCACTGACTGCAACTGTGGGTATGACAGAGGAACAAGCAGCTGGAAGAATACACTTTCTAACATGCTAGTACTGGGGACTGGGCCAGCCACCTGCAAGAATGAACAAGAAGATCAACTGTGGAAAAAGATCAGCCTCTGCTTTGGCCACTTGAACATACTCTACATTATCCCACTTACAGCTCATTCAGGGCTAATGTAGCAGAGAGGAAACGTGAGCGAGTCAGAGTGAGAAATGCTTCAAATGGGAAGAAAATTCTTTATTCTGACAAGTGCAGTTCATAGTTTTGAAAGAGAAAAATATAGTGTAGATATCTAGAACACAGTATTACTCCTGGCCATTTATCTCATTCACATGAATGAATATTGGCCCTCATGTAGTGACTGTTTTTGGTGGGTCAATCACAGGCACATTTGTGCAGATGTGTATGGAGCCAGGGTCTCCAGGTCAATGATGAACCAAATGCTGTTGATGGTGGCACCACTGTAGTTACTTCTGAGAGTTGGTGCCTTTGAAGTATGGTCAAAAGTATGGTCAACTGAAAGGAACTGGCAACCATGGAAAACATAATGGACCCCCATAAGAGACCCAGTCCCCCGCAAAAAGCACATACACAATTATCTGATTGTTAGGCTTTCCATTCAATTTCATAAGCCCACCTTATTTTGACAACTACTTGCTGAGCAGTGTTGGAAAGTCATTAAACTTTTTATGCCACTCAATCTTTCAATTTATAAAATAAGTTAATAAAAGCAATTTGATATAGAATAGTGTTCCACCTAAGCAGGTGTCCTCAAAATCATTTACTTTAAGAGATCAAATAGATTAGCTTCCTATTGACTGCTTCACATGATGGCACAGAAATATCTAAGAAAGATAACAATAAAAATCCTGGACATTCATAAACCAACACTGAGAGCTGGCATTTGAGGAGGCCTCTTTTTTACTCTTGCTTATAAAATTTAGAAAATTTTCAAATTAACAAAGATCAAGAATTCCAACCTTCAAGAAAAGCTGAAATAAAAGAGAAAGAAAGCCGGGCGCCGGTGGCTCAAGCCTGTAATCCTAGCTACTCAGGAGGCTGAGATCTGAGGATCGCGGTTCAAAGCCAGCCCGGGCAGGAGAGACCGTGAGACTCCTATCTCCAATAAACCACCAGAAAACCAGAAGTGGTGTTGTAGCTCAAGTGGTAGAGCGCTCGCCTTGAAGAGCTGAGGGACAGCGCCCAGGCCCAGAGTTCAAGCCCCACAACCGACAAAAAAAAAAAAGGAGAAAGAAAGATGGAAGGAAGGAAGGAAGGAGAGAATAAAGGGAGGGAGGGAGGAAGGAAGGGAGAAAGAGAGAGAAAGAAGGAAAAATCCTTTTTCTCCATATCTAGACAAGACCTATCATAAACAATTCCAATGTAACCAGAAGGCAAGTTACAAGCTGAAGTCAATAGGTGTTTCTTCTTTACATTTTTAACTAAAATTCTGTCCTATCGCTATATTTTTCCCAACACTTTGAAATTAGTGCATAAGTATCTGAGAAATAAAAGATTTTTTTAAAGAAGACAGAGTAAGCCTAGGAAAAACAAAGTGGAAATGAGAATGAAATCACTCTCAAATTATTCTCTTCTTTTTCTCCCCACCTAGTCATATCTATACACTTGAATTATCTTAGGAACACACAAAAAAATTGTTATTTCTCATATCCATCTCCCATACACACTACCATCTTCTTGTATCTCCTCCTCCAGCTTTCAACAAGAGTACATGCACACAACAGATATTTAGGCATAGACTGTATGCCTAAAAGCTGAGTGCAATGTGTTTATCATTGAAAACAAATGACAAAGTCCCAGATTTTACTTATTTTATAATTGGACAGAAGAGCTGAGTGATTTGAACATCTAGATAAGATAGAAACTTGCATATATACATCTATATATGTATGCATGATAATTCTTTCATTTGTAGTACTGGGCTTGAACTCAGGGATTAGGTACTGTCCCTTCCCTATTTCACTCAAAACTGGTGCTCTACCCTGTGAGCCACAGCTCCACATTTGGCTTTTTGCTGATGCATTGTAAAAAATAAGGGGCTCCAAGACTTTTTTGCCATGGCTGGTTTTGAACTATAATACTCAGATTTCAGTCTCCAAATTAGCTAGGATTATAGGTGTGGGCCACCAGCATTGGGCTTCTTTTTGTTTTCTGAGAACTGCTTCATACTCCTGTGCAGATAAGATTATTGTGTAAAATTTATATGTGCACAATAGATTTATAGAAGTGATAACAAGTTCAATTGTCTTTTTAGAAAACCACTTTCTTTTTTTATTAGCGCACATTAGATATATGAGATGTGATCTTCCATTGTGACATTTCCACACATGTATACAAGGTACCCCAGTCTATCTCTCAGTAAATTTCTTTAAAGACTGAAGGTTCTTTAATTCTTCTGAATTCTGAATGCCCTACAGATATGTGTTTTGGTGCCAGTCTGTGAAAGTACTTTGTCTTTTGACATTGTATTTCTGTATTTAGCTTTTTTTGTTTGCCTTTTGAAATATAAACAATCTATGCCTCTCATCTTGTGTTTTTAAATAAGCTAATTATATAGTATGCATGTTTTTTGTATTTTACCCTCAAGCCAATGCTTTTTTTATCAAAATTGGATACTTGCCTTTGAAAGGTCATTTCTAAGGTTCAAACCTGTTGGATCATGTTCTGATAGCAAATCTCCCCACATAACAATTGTGTTGTACAGTAACCACCCATTCACTGCTGTGTGTGATAAGTAACAAAGTTAAAAGTCACCATTGGCTTTTACTTGTCAAGAGTAACTTTAATCCCATATACATTTGTAATTTGGGTTTTTTTTTTACATTGTCAAGTATAGTAGGGAAGCAGTCCCAAAACAGTTTATAAAAGCAGACTTTTTTGGAGCCCTATTGCACTGTTAGTGGAAATGTAAACTAGCACAATCACTCTGAAGGTTCCTCAAGAAACTAAATATAGATCTTCCTTACAATCCAGCCATACCACTCCTGGGCATCTTACACAACCATGAGAAAGGATAATATTATGTCATTTGCAGGGAAATAGATGGACCTAGATCAAATCATGTTAAGTGAGGTAAGCCAAGCTCAGAGAGACAAATAGTGCATTTTTTTTCTCAGACGCATTAGCTAGACCTAAAATATGCCAGGACATGATAAATTATATAGTATTCTAGGCATTAATACATAGTGAGACCATAGGAGGACACTCTCAGGTGAAAAATACAAGGTGCACTGTCTCTGTGCCTCTGATAATGTAAACTATTTATCCAAACAAACTCCAGGAAATGGAAACAAAGGGGTTTTTAAAAAATTCTTTTCTTTTTTCCTTGTTTGTTCAGTTTTTCTGTTTTGGGGGGGATGGAAGGGCACAAAATGGAGGGACATATGGTGAACAAAAGTAGCAGTGATTTCAGTAAAAACTGTGGTGAAGATGAACTGTACAGCATGTGGGTGAGGATAGGAGGGAAAATTTTATAAAGAATAAGGGAAAGAGTGACATTGTCAAAAAAAAAGAAATATACAAAGTAATATACAGATTGGATGTACCCCTCTGCACATCCCCTTTGTAATAATAATTTTTTTACTTTATTTTTTAAATTTTATTGTCAAGGTGATGTACAGAGGGTTACAGTTACATAAGTAAGGAAGTGAGTACTTTTCTTGTTGAACTTGTTATCCTCTCCCTCATTTACCTCCCATTTTTCCCTCCCTCCCAACCCCTACTCCCATTGTATAGATCATTTCCAACATACTGTCTTGTTTCTGTTGCAGTGGTTCCCTCTGTCCTTTGTCCCACCATTTTGTTGTTCCCCTTCCCTTCCTTAATTTATATAAACATATATACAATACCTAGATTACCAAAATTGAATACAATGACAACAAGGGATAAACCATAGGAGAAAATAAAATAGAAAAGAAATAAGAAATCACATAGTACATTAAAAACAACAACAACAAAGAAAAAGTTCTTGTGTCCATGTCTTGGAGTTCATTTCGCTTAGCATCATCTTATATGGTCATGTGTACATAGCTGTTGAGCTATTCTGTTCATCTGCTAAGATTATCCTAGACATATAGTAGTTATTACAAATGAGCAAAACCTATGTTTCTTTGGTGTGGATTACTTCACTTAATATGATTTATCCAAGTTTCCATTTCATTACAAGTGGGGTGGTATTATTCTGCTTGATGGAAGCATAGAATTCTAGATGCCCTTCAGTAGATGAATGGATCAAGAAAATGTGATATATATATATATATATATATATAATTACCACTATATTCTGTCTCGTTTTGAACTTTCCCCAATTATTTATCTCCTCCTCTGTTTCCAAAGGAATACATGTTAAGTGGGAGAGTTTCATATACACAAAAACATGTACTCCTAAGAGAATCTCACTAATAATATTTTCAGAAAGTATTTTCAAGAAAATCAACAAATTTTTAAACTATAATGTTTGATATTACTTAAGAAACAGAAGTTCTAGCTTTTTGTTTATATTACCAAAAATATTCTAACTATAATCTCTGCCTTCAAGAATATGGTAACACTGAAAAGTCATGTAGATAGAAGGAATATCTTTCATAATCATTAGAGAGGCCCATCACATTGCCTTAATTTATCTATCAAAGGAACTGGTAGTTCATACCAGTAATCATAGCTGCTCAGGAAGCTGAGATCTAAAGGAGTATAGGTCAAAATCAGCTAAAGCAGAAAAATCCATGAGGCTTCATCTCCAAAATAACCTGCAGATAGCTCCCTGGCAAGTATAGTTCAAGTGGTAGAGCACCAGCTGATCAAACAACTGAGCAACTGCAAGGACCTGAATTCACACCCCCAAAAATGGAAGAAAGAAAGAAGAGAAAGAGAGTGAAAGAACATGAGAAAGCAAGAGAAAGCAAGAGAGAAAAAGAAAAAGGAAGGAAGGAAGAAAGAGAGAGAGAGAGGGAGGGAGGGAGGGAGGGAGGGCAGAAGGAAGGAAGGAAGGAAGGAAGGAAGGAAGGAAGGAAGGAAGGAAGGAAGGAAGGAAGGAAGGAAGGAAGGAAGGAAGGGAGGGAAGGAGGGAGGGAGGGAAGCAGGGAGAGAAAATCATATCACATTCCAAAAGTTTTTAATTAGGAAATAGTTTTGTTATGAAGATGTTTGTAGATAGATGAATGCATTGTGGTTAACATATATATATATATATATACATATATGTATATATATGTATATGTATATGTATATACATGTAGAGATGGTGTGTATCAATGGTTTTCATGGGTATCTTTTGTTATACAGGAAAACAAGGCATATTTATCACCAGTAATATTTTAAACTATATTATGGTATATAATAAACCACTAATACAAATATAAAATTTTAAACATAAATATTATTGAAGCTATAATTGGAATAAATTAACTTGAATGCCATGTGTTAGAAGACAGATATCCAGATTTTGTATATGAACATTGCTATCAACAGATACAGGTTTGAGTCCGGTTTAACTACACAGCTACTTGTGTAATGAAACTTTTCCTACTAATTCAGGATATACCTGGTATATATACAATGACGACTCTTGACTGAATGGGAAAATCCATCATTCATGAAAATGATGTAGGCTGGAGTTACCAAGCTTCAAGATGACAAAATAAAATGACATTGTATGAACATGAGATTACGGTACACCAAAAATGGTTTTTTTGCCAACATATACATAAAACGTTTTCTCTATTTTCATCTTCCTTTAACCCTTCTGCTCTCCCAAATCCCTCTCTCTGGTTCACATACTCAAAGAGGACCTGCTTCACATTGTTGTCATTCATTTCTTTAAAGTACATGTTAATTGTTCAAAGGGAAAATTATGAGATACCCAGCTAAGACCATTGTTTCAAGTATGATATATGCAGTTGTTTTAAAACAAGAGAGAGTTCAGTAAGCTTCACTTTAAGAAATTCTGTTATAAAAATATCAGAAAATAAGGAACTAACTTGAGTTAGGTAATGAGAATACATGCTAGAACTCTGGTGTTTAAAAGAATAAACATTTTTTTTAACATTGCTGACTATTCCAATGATGTATGCCACCACAACTTGGTTATTTGTAAACTGCATGTTTCTCTATGTTTGATCACAGAGCTAGAGATAATCTATCTACAATCCATTCTCCTCTGTGACCTCTGCATACAGAGAATTCATCTGCAATCCTTTCACCTCTGTGACATCTGCATACAGAGAATTCTTCCTCTTCAGATGTGAAGCTTGTGTGTATCGTTCTGGGTTCTATCTCATGGCATCTCCCATTTGAAGTATACTTTCCTAACCACTAATTATTTCTGTAATTCCCATCTCAAATCCACTAGAGAGAATATGATAGACTTTAAGTACCTTTCCACATCAGGCATTACCCCTGCTACTGGTGCCCTGCTACTGAATGGAGTGGCCAGTGTTCCAATATCTGCACAAATCAGATACTTCAACAATGACAGTGGACAAATGAGATTGAATTTAGAAGGATCATCATTTACCAGACACCAAATAGAGACCTGCAAGGAAATGATACAAATTAATCAACAATTGCCTTTAATGTGAATGAGAATGAGTCTATTTTAAATAACTTATCAACAGCACAAGACTACTCATTATATACTATCAAAGAATATCTATGACAGTAACTACTAGGAAAATGTATTAATTTTATCCCAATAAAACCTTATCTTGTTGTACTTGTGTGTGTGATGCTGAAATGTAACTTAAAACTGTAACTTAAAAACAATTTATGATAATCAGTGTGATGTATGGACAGTATATTGATGAGATCTGACAATTTTCTACCTCAACAAGAAGAAATCCAAGTACCACAACAGCTATATGATATCACTGGCTCATATTCAGATAAACAGTGAAATCACAGCTGCCCCCCAAAATAAAATGGATGCACTATAGGGGTTTCACAAAGGCATTGCATTTACATTCCTTTTTATACAAGTGATTTGGGAAATACAAAAATAAACCACTATCTTAGCTATGGTAGAAATCAATTTTTAACAAACATATACTCTAGTTTAAAATCGCCATCTAAAGAATCAAGTGTGTGAGCTTTTAACTTAGATTTAATATGAAATTTCCACACATACTATTTCTAAGACCTCTAAAAATTTCTTAATACAGTAAAAATGATTTCAAGACAGAATAAAAAGTGTTAAATCTTTCAACATCAAAATATATTAGTTTGGGCAATGATGTCTTAAAATTTCCATTATTCAAAATGGTCCTTAAATGCATAGAAGGTAAAGTATAGGATACCAAAGTCTCTATATCATTAAAGGGATTATTGATCTGGTTTGATCTTTAAATCATTATGAATATCATGGCTCAGTGTTTGAAATATTCCAACTTCATATATCTCACGTAATGAGTTAGATCGTTTTTGGAAGTCAGTGAATTCCATGTACACAATAAGAAAGTTCTGTCCTTCTTTACATACATTTTTTCTATTTACATGAAATATATACAGAATTGGGTACAATTAAGTAAGGGCTTGAAAAATGAGAGACAAGCAAATAAAAATAAAATGTGGCATTGGGGAACCTACAGCCTAGAGAAAACATCTATCATTGTTTGACAAATAGTAGTATGCTTGCATGATCTCTCTCTCCCCAACTCCTCCCTCTCTTCCCCCCACCCAAGTTGTAAAGTTCGTTTACAATGTAGTGTATTGTACATCTCATTGTTACATTGGGTCAAGCTGTATCCTTATTTCAGCATTTTGTTATTTTCCTTTTCCTCCCCAAACTAGAAAAATGTATATACATGATGCAGGACACTGGAATCAAATACAGTGACAACAGGGGTTATACCATGGGGGAAGAAAAAACCAAAGAAACAAAAAAAAATCACATACTACATTATACGTACATTAAAAACAACAGCAAGAAACATAAAACCACTTGTGTCCATATCTTGGGGTTCATTTCATTTAATATCATCTCATCTGGTCATATATACATAGCTTTTGAACTTTTCTGCTTGTCTTAGACATATGCTAGTTATTGAAGATAAGGGAAACCAGGGTACCTATGTTTCTTTGGGCCTGGCTTACTTCACTTAATATAATTTTATCCAAGTCTTTCCATTTCCTAAAAAAATGGGGCGGTGTCATTCTTCCTGATGGAGGCATAGAATTCCCTCTTAAAGCTATTTGCTTTCACCCTGCAGTAGGCAGTATCAGTGTTACTACATCAATTCCATTTCACAGGTGTAAATAGGATTTTGCTTTAACTATAGAAAAAAAATGTTGCGTGGATGGCATAGTTCTACCCTTGAGGACAAATTATTTGCATATATTCTGTTATGATTCATTTTGGGGGAAAAATCTATATTTGAAGGTAAGTAAAAGCAAGTACCACATTACCTGTCAATTATACAACATATGTAATTCATTACCCCCAAAGTAATATTCAACTCAGAGCTCTCAAAAGGTTTAGGGGCTCAGATGGACCCCCAAACTGACCCCATTATAAGTTATTTTAAAAGATACTACTGTGGAACTTTAGAGAATTGCAGAGACTATAATTATATCCCCCTCCCCAAATGTGTTTGTCTGTCATTTCTATCAATAGTCATAAGAAACTAAGAATGCTCTTAATTTTCATTCTCCACTTTCACATTGTACTGATGCAAAAATACCTTTTCAGAAATCCTACAAAAAAAACTAACAAGTAAAAACGGGAACAAGGAGATCGTTGTGGGAGGTCAAAGGTTATTTATGTGAAGGATACATTGGTGTATTATATTATTGAACATTCAAAGAAAATAAGTAATCAATTTGAAAGAAAATTTGACTTTCTTAAAAGTTACATGGTAAGCGCAACAAATTCGAAGACATGGACACAGAAGTTTTTCTTCGTTGTTGTTCTCAAGTATTGTTGTTCGCAAGTATTGATTAACTTATAAACTTTTGAATCAAAAAGAAAAATGCAGACCAAGAGAAACCTCAAAGTACAAGGACTAGACAGCAAAGCCTATGGGAAGGAACATCATGAAGTGTGTAACACAGATGCTGAAATATAAGTTACTAGCTGTTTCTTTATATTTCCATTTCAATACTTTACTATAAAATAGTAGTTATTCATCTATTTTGAAGTTCCAAATTCACATCCACTTCCACATTAAATTAAGCTCCCTGTGTATAATGACATCAAACATCTCACAGGTGCAAAATTTTAGTAATGATTTTATATTAACCCATGCAAAAAAATAAAACAGTACAAGAGTCAGATGTGGACCATTAATGCACACTGTCCAAAAGAACTAAGGAAATCTTTTTAAAAATTTTAAAGTAAACATGTCAAGAAAACTGGGCTTCTACCAAACAGCTCTCAACTATTAACACCCAAATTGCTTACATTAAATAGATTTCTCAACAAAAACATGTTAGACCTTTGAATTCCCCGTCTATCCTTCCCATATCCCTTCCCACCCCAACTCCCAAAATGCACGATTAGGGATGAGCAGAAATTTGCAGATCACCATTTCAGCCTTGAGTGTGAAACTGAAGATGTTTATTTAAACTTCAGTTACTGGGCACTGTCCGTCAGCCCTTCTAGATCTGACACTCACACTCACTGTTCCTCCCCCTGCTACTGACCGATCAGCTCCTGATCGATCTGACCGATCAGCTACTGTCTGGTTTGTATCAGAAACCAAAAGTCTCTGTTGGTTCGAAGAGTGCTGTGCAACAACTGCAGAAACATCTTCACTCTCACTACTGGCTTCAAATTCAGTTTCTTCATTGGAAGTGCCTGGTACCCTGCCTGAAGATGGTGATTCATGATCTTCTTCTCCTTCCCCTCCATGACTCCATTCAGCTATGCTGTCCCCACTGAGCTGTAAATGAGCAAAAGAATCTTCCTGAATCAGGGGAGGGTGTTGCAGGACTGGTTAACTGACCATCTATTGTTAAGGGCCTTACAGAAGATGACACCGGAGGCTAAGCCAAAGCTCCACTCTCTGCTGATATGCTATCTGCTCCATCTGCAGAACTCTCTCTTGTTAGGTTTACAGTATTAGTGTCACAATCCAGTCAAAGTCCAGCTACACCCTTCTTTGGTAGAACTGTTATATCTTTCTTTGTTATATTTTTCTTTGGTATATCTGTTATGTATAATCTTCCTGCGACGTCCATGTTCATTTCTCCTATATTGAACCATAGTTTCAAGATCGGCAACATATAGAAACCCAGCAATTAACATCTCAGTGCTCTTTTTACCTCTGGAGAAAGCATCTTCCAGCTCTCTACTAGTATGTCATCATTTCTTTTATGGTTTATCCCCTGTTGTCACTGCATTTGATGTTGGTACCCTGGATATTGTATATACATTTATCTGATTTAGGGAAGGGAAGGGGAACAACAAAATGGTGAGACAAAGGACAAAAGGCAAGCCAATGCAACAGTGATACTCACAAGATAATATGTTGGAAATGATATGTACAACTTGGCGGGGATGGGGAAGAGAAAGAGGGAGAAAAATGAGGGAAGGGGTAACAAGTTAGACAAGAAATGCAGTCACTACCTTACTTATCTAACTGTAAACCCTCTGACACCACTTTGACAATAAAATAAAAAATAAGTAAAAAATAAATACTGTTTCTAACATATTTATAATGGACCATATGATTTTTTATTTTTTATTTTTTTGAATTTTTTTATTTTATTTTTTTAAATTTTATTTTATTTGTGAACATACTGTACAGAGGAGTTACAATTACATGGGCAGGATAATGAGTACATTTCTTACCAAGCATTGCAGCCTCCTCCTTTGTTTACCCTTCACACCCCTTCCCAGCCTCCCCCTTCCCCCCCAATCCCAATCCTTCTCCTTCCCCCCATTCCCCCCCCCACCGACATTGTAAAGTTCATTTTGGACATGACAACTAGTACTTCTCATTGTTGCAACAGGTCCACCTGAATCCTTAAACAACTGGTTTTTCCCCATCTCCTCCACAAGTTATAATGACACCAAATATAGTGAAAGCAGGGGTTATACTGTGGGGGAGGGACATACAAAGCAACAAAGAGATAATCTTACAAATGCGTTAGAAACACATGCATGAAAGAAAAAAAACATTAAAATACCTATCTAAGGGTTCATTTTCCTGACATCACATTATCTGACCTTTTCCGCTTGACTCATACATATACTAGATATTACAAATAAGGGAAGCCATGGGACCTATGTTTCTTTGGGCCTGGCTTACTTCACTTAATATAATTTTTTCCAAGTCTTTCCATTTCCTAACAAATAGGGAAATGTCATTCTTTCTGATGGAGGCATAGAATTCCATTGTGTATATATACCACATTTTCTTGATCCATTCATCTACTGAGGGGCATCTGGGTTGGTTCCATGTCTTAGCTATGGTAAATAATGCTGCAATAAACATAGTTGTGCTGGTAGCTTTAGTGTGGTCTTGTTTGTAAACATTTGGGTAAATGCCCAAAAGTGGGATTGCTGGGTCATAAGGGAGCTCTATGTGGAGTCTTTTTTGGGGGGGGGGGGTGGGGGTCCGGTTGTGGGGCCTGAACTCTGGGCCTGGGCGCTGTCCCTCAGCTCTTCAGCTCAAGGCTAGCGTTCTACCACTTGAGCCACAGCACCACTTCCGGCTTTTTTCTTTTTGCTTATGTGGTGTTGAGGAATCGAACCCAGGGCCTCATGCATGCAAGGCAAGCACTCTACCACTGAGCCACCTTCCCAGCCCTATGTGGAGTCTTTTGAGGAAACTCCACACTACTTTCCAAAGTGGTTGAACAATTTTACACTCCCACCAACAATGCAGTAGGGTTCCCTTCTGTCCACATCCCCTCCAGCATCTGTTGTTATTAGAGTTCTTGATTAGAGCCATTCTAACTGGGGTGAGGTGGTATCTCAATGTTGTTTTGATTTACATTTCTTTTATGGCTAGGGAGGTTGAGTATTTCTTCATGTGCCTATTGGCCATCCTTCTTTCCTCTTCAGAGAAGTTTCTCTGTTGTTGGGGGATTTAATTTTTTGAGTTCCAAGTATATTTTAGATATGATGCACTTGTCCATTGTATGGCTAGTGAAGATCTTCTCCCAGTCCATGGGCTTTCTATTGATCTTGCTAGCTATGTCCTTTACCATGCAGAAGCTCTGCAATTTCATGCAATCCCATTTGTCCAACCTTTCTTTGTTGTGTTTCTGGGTCCATGTGATTTTTTTTGTTGCTTTGTATGTTCCTCCCCCACAACCCTTATTTTCATTGTATTTGATGTTGGTGCCCTGCATCTTGTATACACACTTCTCTAATTCAGGGAGGGGAAGGGAAAAAAACAAAATGCTTAAGTAAGTATACAGGTTGACCCAGTGTAACAATGAGATGTACAAAACACTGTGTTGAAAACAATCTTTACAACTTTGGCTGGGTAATGTGGGAGGGAAGGGATGGTAGGGGGGAAACAAAGAAGGATGCAAGAATGCTCAATAAGAAATGTACTCATTACCTTGTTCGTGTAACTGTAACCCCTCTGTACAACATTTTTACAATAAAAAATGTACAAAAGATAAATTAAAAAGTTACATGGGCTATTATTGGTACTGGAAGGAACATTACCCCCACCTCTCCCATCCCACCCCCACCTTGGGCAGCCAAGGTGGTTTCAGAAAAAAAAATCTTTAAATATACTTGTATTATCTGGAGGTTGATTCACTGTCTTACATAATAAAAATTTAAATACTTCATGTATTATTTGCAAGTACCATCTGTAAACTTAGTTAGACTCAATTCTATATCCAACCCCAACCTTCCAACAACTATATATATATATATATGTATATATATATATAATTACTTAATAATAATATTGGAAAAACAGCATAGCATAGAGTTACAAATATAGGTTCCAAAGTCAACTTGCTTAGAATTGGCTTCTTTGCTTATTCAACCCCTTTGGGCTTCAATTTTATTTTTTATGAAGAATTTGCTGCATATTAATATGAGTTAACATAAGCAATTAAAACAGAACTGCATATATAAATATGTATTTTGTTATATCTATAAGATTTTTTTCTTAAAGCAGTATCACAATCTTTTATAAACACGAAAAGGGAAATAATAACTAGTCTCTCCAGAGATTAGAACTCATTTTTCCTTAGGATTAGGGAGAAGAGAGTTGTGACAGGAACAGAAGGAAGAATATACAGACAGTTAATAAACAGTCCTAGTTAACATTTGCAAATGAAGTTTTTGAAAGGAGGAGCAATAAAAAACTTAGTGTGGAGTTGAAATACACCTTTGCTCCTGAACATAAATTAAAACTTAGTAACAGTTTTAACATCCAAACAACAGAGACTGAAAGTTTCTTATATCTACTGTTATACATAACTTAATGCTTATAACAAAATGTGCTGGTTATCTCGCAGTTTCTTTAGGCCAAGAGTGACTTAGTGTGATCTGTTTCCAGGTCCCATGGGGCTTCAATACAGGTGTCATCCCAGGATGCAGTTTCAGCTAGGACTGGAACAAAGAGTGCATGGCTTCCCAGCTCCTATGGCTGCCAGCAGCTCCTTGTGAAGCTACAGTGATGTCCTTTGTTTCTGGCTGGCTGAATTACAAAAACTGCCTGCCTCTTGATGGTTATGTTCTCCACATGGGAGCTCACAGTACAACATCTTGTTTCTTAAAGAAGGTAGAAGGAGAGAATTTAGCGTCCTCGTCAAACAAGTGGTAGAATCGTATGTAATGTTATCACTAACATTCAATAGCACATGTCTCTTTGGTTAGAAGTTACAGGTCCTGACCCCAAAGGAAGGAGTTACTTGAAGGCATGAAAACTTTGCATAATGGGCTATCATAGAATCAGCATAAACAGATAACAAATACATTTACAGCAGGTTTAATCATCTGAGAATTATGTTATCACTTTTCTGTGGCTACTACAAAGTCAAAGCTAAAACATTTCCTCAGCTTTAGTAATGACACAAGCCAAATAGTCTATATCTGCCCTGGAATTTTTTTTTCCCTGATCAATTTTCCTTAGAAAGAGATGTATAGTCATTAAATAATACCATTTTATCTATTTATTTTAATACATTCCAGTAACTTCTGTAATAATCTAAGGAATAGAATGAATAATTATTCCACACATGAATGTCTTTGGACAATTAATATATGCTAATTTAAAATGTATGCCATAAGGACATTATTAAAGAGAACAGTCAGCTTTGGATGAGATTGTGAATTTCCAATGCTTATTCAGCTTTTCTGGTTTTCTCCATTGATGTCATAGACATCCCATAGGTGAAAATGGGTGCCCACACCACACCACGATGCCACTGCTGACCTGCCTAATTATAGCAAAAGTCATTCCATGCAGCTTCTCTACATTTTCCATTCAATCAGCAGGAATGTCCTTTCCATTTGACGTGTAAAAGCACCCTTCTAACACCTGAGCTAAATGAAAATTAAAATGAGCAGGAATGATTCCATCAGGACTAAGAATTAGTAAGAAACTATTCAGTTTATAATATGTATTCCATAAATGAGTGCACGATTGGAAGCAGAGGAACAGGATGGCATAGTTTAAAAAAAGTATTGCTTTGAACTGACTCTGATGATGTACAAAACATTTTGTGCAGGTTTTCCCCCCTATTAAAAAAATCAATATCAGTATCTGATTTTAAAAGCAATTTGTGTTAACTTCTTGAAGCATATTTTTATATCATGTCATCCATGTTTTATTCCAATCATGGAAATGCAACATAATAACAATTAATATCCTTGAAGCCCCCTATAATTTTTATGTCAGTTCCTTTCAGTAGTTCTGTTTACTGGTGAATAGTAATTTCATACAATGAGAACATGAGAAAAATTTAAAGATGTGCTTTCATCTTGCATCTTTTCCCTCACCTTTGTGAAAGAGAATAAAATGTGCTAATGTTTTACTGGTACTAACTTTACTTACTCATAGAATTAAATGATCCTTCTTGACATTTCATGCAAGAAATAGCTGTTTGATAATGATGATAACAACTTTCTCAGAGCAGATTAAATTATTCGATTGTATAGGTTGTTTTCCCAGGCTTTACATTAGGAGATTTAAAAAGATTAAACACACACATACTCTGTCTCTCTCTGTCTCTGTCTGTCTGTCTGTCTGTCTGTCTGTCTGTCTGTCTGTCTGTCTGTCTGTCTGTCTGTCTGTCTGTCTCTCTCTCTCTCTCTCTCTCTCTCTCTCTCTCTCTCTCTCTCTCTCTCTCTCTCTCTCTCTCTCTCTCTCTCTCTCTCTCTCTCTCCCTCTCTCTCTCTTTCTCTGTATTTGCCTCTCTCCTCACTCATTTTTTGGTAAATAATATTTTGTTAATCATCCACCACCCAGTGCCTATTGCCACATCTTCTCTATGTGATGTAAGCACCCAGATTTAGGATAGGGCAGGGCCAGTCAATACTCAGCAATATTCATGCAATGTTCTTTAGCATGTCCCTGTGATTTTAAGTGGGAAGAGTTATGTTCCTGCTAACTTCAGATGACTTTTAAAGGGGAAAAGGACATCACATTGCTACCTTAGAAGTCCAGAGAGGGTATGAAAGAAGAAGAGTTGTCCACAATAAACCCAGAGGTGCCTGGTTTGCAAAGTTAATCTCACTGGCTTGCATTTCACACACAGACTACTTGTCAGCAGATTGCTTTCTGTTTATTATAACTCTCATATTCCAGAAGAAGGGAATTGGCCAAACCAGTAATATAAATGCATTGTATGCTCTACCCTCCCTTCTTATGATTAATTCCACCAGTGGTATAAATTTGCATGAATGAATGTCAGTGTGTTTTCTGCCCTCAACATTTCCTGCTGGCTTCAGTTCAGCCCTGCTGACATTTATTACAAATAATAGCTAAATATTCCTGATTTAATAGCTGCAGTGGCCCCACATCTGAAGGTGATGTCTGTAATAAAAGAAGACAAGACAAGCTTATAGCAAATACTAATCAGATTGTGTTTGCACATATAATGGAGAAGCCTCACAGATAGACCCACAAAATGTAATGGTTGTTTTTTAAATGCAGCTGCTAAAAGTCACAGTTCAAGAACATATAGGTTGCTTTATTTCTTTTTTCATTTCTCTTCTTCCATCTCCTTTAAGCACCCAAGGCTTCTGTGCACAATCAAAATTGAATATTATTCCCCTTTTTATGTGGAAAAAATGGGACACTAAACACAGAAGACTAGCTGTGTCCTTTTATTCATCTTTTGTTGCCCTTTCTAAACAACGGGCATTGTCCCCTGATAAATTCCATTTTCTGCCTCTTATTCAAAGGTAGTTTACACACCAGCTCCAGTGATTCTCGCACAATGCGATGACTGGCAAAGATACAAATAACTTCCAAAGTTCTTTCAACCTGTTGACCCAGGTGTCCCTTCTGAAAGGTATAAACTAGCCTCCCATACCTCTTACAATTGCTAAAGGAGACTATAAAACCTGAGATCACAAAAAGAAGACACACAGAACCCACTAAAGGCAGGTTTTAAAAGCCTTTGGGGATAAAAGGTGCTTTTCTCTTTATCCTGTCCAAACTTCACAAGCTTCCACATGAAAACTGAAGAAGGTCAAATTAGCATTGTCTTTACCTTGACATTTAAACACTTAGAAATTTTACTCACTTGGCATTAATTGTGAATAACTTTATGAAAATACAACTTTTTCTACTGCCTTCATTTTTTTGCAGGTTTCCTTCCAGAGTAAAAAGTTATAAAACTAGAGATATTTATAGATGGAAGAATATAAACATTCCAATAAAATTTTATTTTATTGACAGACATTCCATCTGATACATAAACTATTCGACCCTGGGAATAAAAATCTTACAAATTATTTTAAGATCTTACCCAAATTAAGCTAAAAGAAAAGAAAATCTACTTCATATGAATTCTGAGCATCATGGACTCAGGCAGAGATTAGAGGTAGAATATTTTCCTAAATGCCGACATCATGTCCTAGTCTACTGGCCCACCTAAGGATGCCACAGACTCTAACTCCTACTCTCCTCTGATCCACCCATGAACCCATTAGGCTAAAAGGTAGTGAATATAAATTTGAGGCTCACTGATGGTTCTAAAACTGCCTTTGAATTTCTGCCACTATTAGAGTGGCCAACAATGGCTCCATGATAATCAAAATAAGATCTTCAGAGTCAGGAATCATTGTACTACCTACATATTCAGAGACATTTAATGTTCTCAACTTATCACCTTTTGGGAAGAGTTTCTTCCCATTCAGAATTGATTTGTTCATTGTGATCTTCAGAAATAAGCAGAAACTTATTTGCATTAACCTATAGACTTATATAACACTAGATCTAAAAAGAGAATCTATAAATTATTTTACAGAAGAGAAGACAGAAGCCCAAGACAATGAGGTGATCTGTTAAAGGACTCAAAGGAATTTGAATTGTAGTCCTGTCTTAAGTCCTAGGTAAGTGCTTCTTCTATTAGACTTTTCTCCATGTACCCATATCTTGTAGCTTCTCTTCTGGATCAGAAGCACCAATCATTCTTATTTGCTTCATCTGTCCACAGCTGCAAAGCTTAATCAGTGGAGTGTTAGATTTTGAGAGCATTGATCCATCTAATCAAATATTTTCATCCCTGTATTATGTTGTCTGAGCTTATACAGCTCACAGACAAACTTGATGGAGCCATCAGTTTCTAATGTAGCCTTCCTTCAACCCCTCCCCACTAGGATGAGAAACCTTGCTCAGAATAATAAACAAAAACAAAAACAAAAAAACTAAATTAAAAAAACAATCTCATATGCACCTCCCATTGTGACCTTTTAAATGGTCAGCATTTAGTAGCTTGGCAAATAAGTTGCTGAACTTCGTGTCTTTGAACATTTTCTTCCATTTTCATCACTTCTAATCATGCACTTTCTAGAAGTGAGGTTCACCCACTTAGGACACTGTGTTGGAATTCCTCCATCTCCCATCATTTGCCTTCACATATGTTTAGCTTCACTAAATGTGAATTCTGGTTCTGGGTACATATTATATGAATTTGTGTTAGTATCTGTCTGCTATGCTCTGATCTGGAATACCATTTTCCTACCCCATTTCTGCTCTGTTCAGATACTGTTTCTTCTTTGAGCCTTTTCTTTAATACAAACCAGATATGATTTCTTTCTACTCTAAGCACTTAGTGCCCTTTCTGTCACTTCTGTTTTCACAGCAATTATATATCTTCTTGCCTCCATTTCAGTTATGTGCAATAGACCATGTATTTGATAATACATCTTAACGCTGCACTTCAAAAGCATGGAGCCTTATTCATCATTGGAAAAATAATTGTGTGTGTATTTTAAAAAATATTTATCAAGAAACCCTACTGTTTAATCGTTAACAGCAATATTTGTTGTCATTACAAGAGCAATGCATCTCTGTAGTGTGATGTAGAAACTTAAAAGAAGCATATGTTACTTCAATGTCAGGAGAAGATATGAAAATTTAGGATACATCAAAATGAATGTTAGGCTCTCTAGCATGCTGTCCCTAGCATCACCTGTGTACCTGAGACAAGAAAGGTGACCCAAAGAAAGCGAATCACAAGCAGGTGATTCAAAGATGGACACAGACAGAAGAGCCATATGCAGTCATAGTCTGCATCACCAAAAATCAATGGTCTGACAGTTGTTAGGGGAGCTTTCTTTTTTTTCTCTCTCTCTCTCTTTTCTGAATGAACAAGCATGTTTAGTTTAGAAGTCCAAGGAGCTATCTATTGTACTATATAGCTAGTCACCAATGTTTGGGGGCCAAAGGTGACCTTAGCTGAGAATTGACCCGAAAGTGAGCCAGCACCTTAACTATCCATCCCCCAACATCTCCATACATAGTTCCAAACTCAGCAGGAGGGTATCTAGGTGAACAGTCACATGTTTCCATGTCTGGTATCTATAGCAAGCATCAAGATTCTTGTTAAACTCTAAGGAGCCAAGATTACTACAAGAAAAGAATTTTTTAAAAAAATCACACCAAGACAATTTTTTTCAGTTTAGATTAAGAAAAATAAAACTTGTACCCTGAAGGCATAGGGTAAATTTTATTAGACAAATCGTAAAGAGATGATAATGCTGACTGACATTAGACCAAAAAAAAGAATTATAAAGCAAGAACTCAGAAATGAAGCTGCATGTATGTAATCTGTCTCCCTCCATTGGGGCGTTATAGAAAGTCAGATGGTCTAGAACACACACTGACTCTTATCTCCTCTGTTGAATCAGTTATTGTCCTCTATTGTCCTAGCACTCAACATAAAAGTGCTGATTTGAGCCTCTTTAAGAGTAAACAATTTTTAAAGAGGTAGCTCGCCTTTCTTCAGGGCAGTTCAGCCTATACTTCTCAGGCTTTAATGTCCTTATAGGTCACCTAGTTAAGCTATAGATGCTGAGTCAGTTACCCCTGAATTCTGATTCCTGGGTCAAATTCTCACTAAGGAAGACCCAAGCAATAGAAAACCGGAGCCGGACATATAAAAGAGACACATTTTCAAGTTAGAGTCTAATGTCTAAATTGAGTATGAAACATACATAATTTATACACAACTATGAATCTTAAACATTGTATTATCTGTAATAATGTATTGTATTATCTCAGATCTCAAAATATGTTATTATATTCCCTTACCAACACACACGCAAATGCCTTTAAATCACATTTTCCATACTTATCTCTTGCTTTTGTCTGCTTATACTCTTTTAATAGGCTCCAAATGAGAGATGTTCACTTCACAGATTTTAATTACCTGAAATCCTTTCTCCTTATTGATTACCAAGAGCAAAGTAGCTTTTTGTGTTAACCTTTCAAAGCGTCCAATTTAATTTATGAATACAATATTTTTCCACTCAGTGTGTATAGATGATGCATAACATTTCATACTGCCTTTTTTAAAAGTCTATTTTAATTACCCCACAGAAATATGCCTGGGTTAGAGAATTGTGAGGGTCTATGAACAGTATTCCAACAAATGAGTCCAATGGCCTCTGGAAAGCAATTGTTATCTGTAGAAGATAAAGCATTCCCTTAGCTGCTGGGGAAATTTGTTTTGACATCGCATTAGGGTTAAATTGGCTATGCCATATTCCATAATAGCATGATTCCATTTGTATTTTTGTAAACAGCAGCCTGGTTTTCTGGATACCTGCATTTCGGATAAGGACTGGCATTAAGCCTGAAGGTATCTTGGTAAGAGAAAAGGGGCTTTGCTGGTGAGGTTGTTCAAAGACATTTGGACCCAGGGCTTCTTTTACTACAGTGGTGGCTATGCAGGGAAATGTGAAGGTCACACAACCAATGCTGCTTGATTACATTTACTTCCCTGTGCCTTCGGCAACTGCTTATTTTTTCTGGGCTTTGAAATTCACACAGCAACTTTATCCTCTCAACCCAATCAGAACGCTTTCAAGCAAACTATTCTGCAAAGCACAAAATCAGGAAGGAAAAAAAAACAAAAGCTAAATCAAACTCAAATGAAAAGCAGTGATAGGCGGCTTCCACAAAGTCCACACAGGGAATCAAGCTCGCTTTTAAACAAAAATATTGACATAGCAATTTAAAATAAATACCATCTTCATCTGCTGAACACTTTATTATTGGCTCACAGGACTGCAAATGTAAGGACACATTCTTCTCTGAAACATTGCCAAAGGCAAACCTCTTAAAAAGCCAAACATTGTGACATGTTCTTAAGTAGCTTGCCATCATGTCGATTGTTGCGTTTGGTATAACATAGCGCTTGCATGTTCATTAGGCCTACATTTTGCAATTAAGGTACATATGCTTTGCTTCTCCAAATGTCTGAAAGCCAGGTGGAACAAGTCAATCGCTCTGGTGACATTGAGTATTTCTCTAACAATGCTGAATTCTAGCTTAGTATTTTGCATAGTCTGTCTATTATATAGGAAAATGGAATTGCCAATATGTCCTTTTGTGTAAAGCTGTAAAAGCTCAGAAGATCTTAGCAAATACTGGCTATGTCATTGCTAAGGTACATGAAGCAGATGCCTACAATTATCCTGTTTAAAAGTTTCATTGTAAAAGACCCTTCAAATAAAGCGATATTGCCAGTAATTGATTTCATTCAACTCTGAAGGTCTGGCAGAATACTGCCCTCTGATTTTCTGTCACCCAAACATACTTTATGCTAGAAATATTGAGAAGGACTTCTTTTTTTCACTGCTTTTTCATTCTTTAAAGTGCCTATAGAAGTCAAGTAGTTTCTATATTAATACTTAATATTTCTTCATATATTTAGAAAGCCAAATACAAATGGATTTCACCACACCTTGGGACAAACAGTGCCTATGGATGGGAGGGATACACAGAGCAAAGTACTGACCTGAAGTTAAAAGATAAGTTTCAGTTCATTGGAAACTTAAAATTGTGAGCACTTGGGCAACTGACATGTTAGGTGTCAAGTAGCTGAACAAAATATGGCTTCTACAAATAAATCCCAGGAAGGCTGTAGTTTTGTGACCTTGCCCAATCTACCTCTTTGAGGAGGGCACTGGGTAACTCACATCATAATGTCAGGAAGAGCTAATTAGCTGAAAGCTATATCTTAGGTGAAAGGGCAATGGAAGGCAAAACAAAGATTGCTTTAAAATTGTTCTCCCTGCGTCTGCTGGACAGGGTTTAGGGAAGATTGCTTAAAGTGCAAAAGCTCTTTCCGATATTTCTGACAGTTAAAGTACTCTAAATTGGAATGCACTTTATAACAGAATAAAGAAGAAAACAATTTCTGGAGAAAGATGATGGTTATGAGTTAGTAGTTTGTACTGTAAATACCCACACAACTTGGTGAAATTTTTCTTTAAAACTTTGAAAAATATTAGATAAACATGATATATAAACTCTCCCATGTTTTACTTCTCACTAAGTACCTCTGCCCAGTCTCCCTCACTTAATTACACCCAGCTCAGCAACATCTTTCATGGAGTTTTAAGAAAAGACTTAGAAGGACACTGGTTGTTTATAATTTCCAGTAGATTAAAACATAAAGATCAGAAAAGAAATGGAAAGATGTGAATACTGGAGGACTTATGATTTATCGTCCAGACAATGAAGTTGAATAAACACTAGAATAGGAATCAGATAATCCTGTAGTTCCAACCTGTAGGCACTTTCCAGTTAATTAAGGTGACTTCATCTTGTTGTAATTTCCTCTTGTATCAAATGAGGGGAATTATCTACAGCTAGATTTGAATTCTTATATAGTGACTATACTTTCACGTGTCTTTTTGCATTTTCAAATGCTAGCATCCCCTTCTCTCATCTGGAGTAGTTCATCCCTTTACAAATGAAGCGTGTGCACATCTAAATCTTTCAGCTATTATTTAACTCAGAAACTTCCATTTTTAAGCAATGAAAGATATAACAGACATTCAATGAAAGATATAACAGACATTCAATGAAAAATATAACAGACATTACAATAACCTAAGAAATATAAAGGAAAAGAATGATCCTAGAACACTCAGGTATTTTTGTCTGCCAAAAACATCTCCATTGGGATAGAATCATGGCTAATTGTGGAAGTAGTTGCCTAGAAAGTTTCAGGGGTCATACAAACACACACACACACACACACACACACACACACACACACACACACACACACACACACACCAGTTAGCAGATAAGGTGCCCACACCACTTTAAGAAAATTATATTTAGTGAAGTAAGCCAGGCCCAAAGAAACATAGATCCCATGGTTTCCCTTATTTGCAATAACTAGTATATGTCTGAGTCAAGCAGAAAAGGTCAGATAAGTTGATGTTAGGGAAATTAACCCTAAGATAAGTATTCAAATGTTTTTTTTTTCTTTCATGCAATTGTTTCTAACACATTTATAAGATTATTTCTTTGTTGCTTTGTATGTCCCTCCCCCACGGTATAACCCCTGCTTTCACTGTATTTGATGTTGTTATAATTTGTGGAGGGGAAGGGAAAAAACAAATCATTTAAATAGGGATACAGATGGACCCATTGCAACAATGAGAGGTACAAGTCGTTATGTCAAAAACAAACTTTACAACTTTGGTGAGGGCGGGGAGGAGTATTGGGTGGGGGTGGGTGTGTGGGGAGGATGGGATGGGAAGGGGAAACAAAGGAGGAGGCTACAATGCTTGATAAGAAATGTACTCATTATCTTGCCCATGTAATTGTAACCCCTCTGTACAGTATTTTCACAATAAAAAAATTCAAAAAAATGAAAACTATAAAAAAAGAGAATAACATCCAATGTGTTTAACCTAAGATTCTATAGTAATTCACATTAGCAATATATTATTATGGAACTAATTGATGCTAAAACCACTTCATCTATTTCTCAAGTAAGAAACTTCTGGGTAGAAAGCACTGTCAAAAATACTGAATATTAAAAAAAAAAGAATAAAATGATGATCCAGCAAGTAAGAGATGATTGTTTCACATAAGAAAACAGACAAAACTTGAGCCCAAGAACTATTTACATACTATCGTCATCTTGAAGTAATTAGATGTTGTAAGGATAAATATGAAATGCATTCAGTTAACCAAATTATCTTATCAAAAGTATGAATCATATACTCTAAATGGAAATGTTTCAATACATTCTACACTAAAATCAGAAAACTTCTTCATGATGTAGAAGCAATTATTTAGTTAATTTAAGAGAAACATCACTTGAATCAGATTTTCAAGAATAAGCTTGTCTTTGTATTTGTTCTAAAATAATAAGCGAAAGAATGGAGACAAAATCATCTAAACTATAAAGTGAAATAAAAGAGAAGAAAAACGCTACATGTAGTAATGCATTCCTCTAAGACCAGTACCCTAGAGAAATGAAGGAAATTAGGACTTTTAGCCAGCTAGCAGTACATAGCAAGATCTATCCACTAGAACTACTTCTCTCTTCCCAAAGACAAGACAGAAACACACACACACACACACACACACACACACACACACACACACACACACACACACACACACACACACACCAGACAGACACACATGGGGGGGGGGGATGAGAGGATTGAATTTAAATGTCCTTTTTCAGTTTTACAAAAAAAAATCCCTTGATTATGCATGCAAAATAAAAAATTAAAGAAAATGAGTTCAGAGCATCTAAATACCACAAATAACTCCAGAATTATACATGGAAATAATGTATTTCAAAGCATGTTAATTCAAAGTCCTATCTTAATTATATCCATTCAAAAATTGTAAATACATAAGTGCTAAATGCAGCCAGGTTTGAAGATGATGCAGTACCACTTTCATATTCACATAAAAACTACAATTTGCTTCCAGAAACTGAGGTGTCTTTCCTGGGATTATTTAAATTGCTAACACTGAAAACACTAAAACCTAATACTATTTCCCAGAATGCCTCATAACTGTATCATATTTTAAAACTTTTCTATTTCATCAAATGCACATGTGTATATTGGACACCAAGTTCTTCCTTTCACATGGTCTGTGCTGGGTAGATGGCAGGAAAGATCTTCTCTTAAACATACAAATGGAAAGGTATTGAGTGCACACCTGATAATATAGGAGCCATACTTAAAGTTGAACTATCTCTAAACATCTCTAAATATTTTCCCTCATGTCAGACTCTTATCTTACTTTAGACATAATAATCATTCAGCTGTCTAAACGAGAAATATGATGAAAGATTAGCCATTTTTTAGCATTTTGTTTTTCCTGTTTATTATTATCTTTTAGATAATATATACAGATGAGTTGCTATTTAACAAAACAGTTCATGAATACAACATATCTTGATCAATGCAGCCTTTTTTATGCTACTCAGTTCTGTGAGTTTCTACTGTCACTTTGAAAAAACATAGCCAAAATGCTACATTTCCTGGAGGTAACTGTATTCCTTCTGTACAGATTAGGAAGAATAGTCAAGAGAATTGTGAGAATATTGTATGAATTAAAATTCACACAAATCAATGAGTAAATGCATTGATGGGCAGCATGGCAAAATATCAGTATTCTTTGTACATGCTGCTAGTACATCCTAATTATGTTGCAACTAGTAAATATTACATGTAATATTTGTCTCAGTATTTTAGATGTAATTATTGCCAAACATTCAGAGGCTCAAAATATATATACTAAAAATGTCTTAATAGCTTACATATACATTTCATCTGTGCCTTTATTGCAAAGACTACCAAGTATTTCTAGTCACAGAATTTTAAAACCAAAAAATAGCTTAAGTTCTATATATTCCAGGACAGCAACAACACAGCACACACAAGCTGACATTTACCTTTCCTAAACCCAAAGCAGACAACACCAATCAATTTCAACTCTCTTTTCTACCGAGCTTTCTTGTTGTTTTCCAATGCCTATCCACACAGCATTCTAGCCTACGCCTACCAATCCATCACATTTGGCTCAAAAGAAGCAATAGATTGCTACCTTTATTGCAGTCCAGCAACCTTAATATACTAATAAAGAAACTGAAGTAATAAGAGTATAAGTAATTCCTTACTTGGTATTCCATGAGTTCTGCAGTAGAGCTAGAATTAAAAGCAATTCTGAGCTTTTATAGCTGTATCTTGTTGCCTTGAGGAACTTTTTTTAATAGTAAGAGACAGGAGGTTTGAAATTAGAATATTTTAATTTAAAAAACTCATTGCCTTATTTTCATCTCATTGCAGCTGCTGATTTTCATATACATAATATGCTGTTATTTTTTCTCCTGCCTCTCTTTGTAAGCCAAAAATACTTCATCAGAAAAAAAATTAGTCCTTAATCTTTTAAAAAATATACATTATTGGAAAAAGTTACACTCTGTAGCAAATACACTTCAAGAATTCATAGGAATACTCAGTCCTAGAAATAGCTTTATTTGCCCAGCAACACCTGAGGTTTGCCTTTCTACTGACCAAAAACAAATTCTGATGTTGTCACTGTTCACCGCAATGCCTGCAAATACTCTCACTAACCTTCAGCCACATAATTCATTTGATCAACCCTCAGGTTGGGAATCCTTTCAAAGGATTATGGTTTAGTGCCAATTGGCACTTGAGGTTTGTCCACACATGTCTTTTAATACTTTGCTTGCTATTCTGCCAACCAAACATGATACCACTCCAACCTCTAAAACATTTAAGCAGGGTGAGAAGCTATTTACTTTCTTTCCTGTCAATAATCATCCAACCACTCCACAAATATTTACTCAGTAGCTATTATGTGACAGGTGTTGTTAAAAGAGCTATGATTGAAAAGTCAATCAAGTAAAGTGACTGCCATCAGCATAAAGTTTTTCAAAGTAACCATATATATGTTCATTATAGCTGAGGATAAGAAGAAAAAGCCAGGATTCAGCAATTGGTGGAGACACAAGGCTTATTATTTTGCATAGAGTAATCAGGGAAGACATTACTGAAAACCCAAGATTTGATCTCGGTCCTCATGCAGGTAAGGAGTGGTGAACTATTTAGGTCTGGGTAGCAAGTATCCAAGCAAAGAAATTCTTGATGTGGGTGTATTAATTAATCCCATCAGAAATGAAAGCAATGTGAAACTGCACTTTAAACTTTAAAAATAAGGCAGTGGGGAAGACTGAAGATTATCAGTAGTGATGGTGAAGAAGAAGCAATCTACAAATCATTTAAAGTTGTTTTGAGAATGAGGATGCAGTTATTTGTGTGAAATATTCCTAAGATCAAGTAAGAAAGTCTTAGAATTGGTCATTTTATCTTGATAAATAAATACATCCATTGAGAGCTATTCCAAGGTTTTCTAGCAATTAGATCTGGAGTTGAATGGGAGCAAATATTCTACAGAATAAAAGAAGAGTTTGTAAGAGTTTTGCTCTAAGAAATAAAAGAGGAGATAGATATGGTAAAGGGTAATTTTAGTTTTTCATGTCACTGTTCTTACAATGAAAGAGAAGCTGGAGTGTTCATTGAAATAATCTGGTGAAAACAAGAAATGAAGCAGGAAAGAAGGGATTTTGTAGAGTAAAATCCTTGATTAGATGATAGAGCCTTAACAGGAAAGAACGGGGTGTTGTAGAGTCTTCCCATCCTTAGACAGATTTTCTATCCACACTGAGGGAAGGCAAAGTCCACATATGCAGATGCAGGAGGGCTTGAGTGATGTTACAGATAGAAATATTTCTTCTGATTATTTCTCTACTTTGAAATAAGGGACAAAGTTATAACATAATATGAAGAGAAGAAAGAATTGTTGAAAATTTAAAGAGAAAAGAGACCCCTCTCTCTTCTGTCTACAAAATAAGCTGAGCAAACACTGCCCTTGCCCATGTTACTAGAAAATAATAGGGAACTCTCATGGCTCTGTTAATTATCCACATCACTGCTCCCTTAAATAATCAGAAGTTGACTATCTGGCTTCAGAGCAGTGGCAATCTAGTTTTCAAAAAACTTCCCAGTACATTTGTAAAGAAATACAAAGACCTGGAAAATTTTTGGTTAAATAAAGTAAGTCAGGCCCAGAGAAACAAAGGATATGTGTTTTCCCTTATATGTGACATCTAGATTTACTTGAAAGTGAATATGTTGGGTGACATGAAAGTATATGCAAATGTATTAATTGAAATATGGTAAATTCAAGAGAGATCTCAAATAGTGTGATTCCGTAGAAAGGCAAACGCAAAATTCAATAAAATAAAACACCAGGAAATTGAACGGGATGGACTAAGGTCAAGGAGAAAAGGAGAAGGGAAGAATGCAGTCAAGAATCCAATATATTGGAATAGAATAGAAGATCCAGAAATAAAACCATAGATTACAGTCAGCTGATATTTGACAAAGGAGTCAAAGACATACAGTGGAAGAAACACAGCCTCTTCATCTACCGGTGCTGGGAAAACTGGGCGGCCACATGCAGAAAACTAAAAGTAGACCCCAGCCTATCACCATGCACCAACATCAACTCAAAATGGATTAAGACCTTAACATCAAACCTGAATCTCTGAAACTACTGCAAGACAGAGTAGGAGAGACACTTGAACGTATAGGCACAGGCAGGAACTTCCTGAACAGAGTCCCAGGCTCACAACAAATCGGAGAGATACTCGACAAATGGGACTACCTTAAAATACAAAGTTTCTGCACAGCTAAAGCTATAGCAACCAAGCTAGAAAGACAACCAACTAACTGGGAAAAAATATTTACCAGCAATATAGCAGGCAAGGGGTTAATATCCAGATATCCAGTATATACAGAGAACTCAAGAAACTAATCCCTCCCAAACCCAACAAACCAATTACTAAATGGGCAAGGGAACTAAAGAGAGACTTCTCAGAAGAAGAGATAAAAATGGCAAAAAAAAAAAAAAAAAAAAACATGAGGAAATGTTCACCATCCCTGGTTGTAAAGTAAATGCAGATAAAGACAATCCTGAGATACTACCTTACCCCAGTCAGAATGGCCCACATCCTATATTCAGCCAACGACAAATGCTGGAGGGGATGCAGAGAAAGAGGAACCCTATTACACTGCTGGTGGGAATGTACAGTTATACAACCACTTTGGAAAGCAGTCTGGAGGGTCCTCAGAAAGCTAAATATTGACCTCCCTTATGACCCAGTCATACCACTTCTAGGCATCTATCCTGAACAACAGGAACCAGTATACAAGGACACATGCACCTCCATGTTTATTGCAGCACTGTTCACAGTAGCCAGGATATGGAAATAACCCAGATGTCCCACCACAGATGAATAGATCCAAAAATTGTGGTATCTATACACAATGGAATATTATGCAGCCATTAGAAAGGACAAAATAATGGCATTTTCAGAGAAATGGATGGAGCTAGAAGAAATCATGTTGAGCGAGGTAAGCCAAGTGCAAAGAGGCAAACAGCACATGGTCTTCCTGATAAGTGGATGTTAAATCCAAAATGTAAGGTGATATGACAAAATTAACAGGACTTAAGAAACAAAGGACTTCCACTCATCTGGTGGAATCACTACTAAATAACCCCATGCTGCTGATCACATATATGGTATACATGTGCACACTGGAGGGAAACCAGGAGGATGACACAGAACTAGAGGGAATCAGGGAAAAACATACATCAGCGGGACCCATCAGCTGCACTGGACATGGATCAAAATGAACTAAGCTACTCAATGGCAGCGATGGGAGGGAGGGAACAAGTGGGAAAGAGGGAACAGGTGATGCTATACAAAACAAAAGAAATGTAACATATCCTCCACAGTGGAAGAAATAACTGTAGTGCAAAGTTCATAGAACTCATAAATTTTATAGACCACAATAGACAATTTGCCTCATGAAAGTTAGAATGTGTTTGTGACTTTAACTAAGTATCACTATCCCACAATACTGTGATATTTGGGAAATTATGTAATCACTTAATCACAATAAAAAAATTGGAAAAAAATAAATGTACTCTTAACCTGACTTATATAACTGTAGCCCCTCTGTACATCACCTTTATAGCAACAATAAAAAATTTATAAAGAAAAAAAGAAAAAAAATTTAATTAAAAAATAAAAAAGAATCGCATATATATCCCACAAAAATCAAGATTAGGGAAGAAGGAAATCGGGGAGGGATATTGAAAGGAGTGACATTGATAAAGATATATTGTATTCAAAAAATGCTTTGTTGAATGATAATTTCTTTGAACAACTACTTAAAGATTTTTTAAGACAAAAGAATACATGACTGTTTTCTTCATTTCCATCCCTAAGCATTTCTTTATAATTCCATCATTTTAGCATTTCGTTTACCTTTACCCAGGTCACTCCCCCCAAAATATACAATGCTCTAGGTAATATATCTACTTGAAAATCAAGAGGAAAGGAAAATGATTCACCCTTCTAACTGTTTATTCAAATTCCACATTTATTGATTCCATCTCTAAATTACTATTTCTCTTACCTTTGTGGTCTGATAATAGTACCACAGATTTGGAAAGGAAGTATAGTTATTGAGATAATGGGAAACCATACTATTTAATCCCTGTAGCAATGAAACAATTATTTGATACTTGTTATTTACCTGGTAGCATATTAAGAGGTAAATATGAATCAATTTACACCATATCCAAATAAAGAGCATGTTTTCCATGAAAGAAGAGGAATGAAAAAACAGTACTTGTGGGGAGACCGGTAATGTTCCTGGGATCTCCAAGCTTTCTCTCTGACAGTTGAAATATTTGACCTGATACCAGAAACCCTTCTGTGATCAGCATGCCCAGGAACAGAATCTTTTTGGAGTAATGGGTAATAGGCCAGACTTTGTTTAGGTCAAGACAGTCCCCTTACAGAGAAGAACAAAACTATAATAGTAGGAATTCTGCTGACTTCAGCAACATACTAGATGATCTTCCTAGAGAATCAGAGGGTCCTTTTTCTCTGACCTTCCGTTGATGAAATCCACATAGCCATGATTTGTGTGACATTCATTACTGTGAATAACTCATGAGTTGACAATTTCTCAAGGGGTGTGGATGTGGAAAGAGCATTCAGAGGAGGGTGGAAGGGAAAACAAAGTGCATTGTGGAGGAGCTAGCAGACATCTTAATCTTTGGGGACAAAGTTTGAGGAAGCATAGAAGCTGAAATTCAAGGAGAAAAAGTAAACATAAACTGAAAGCAACAAAATAAAAGGGATAAAGGAAGGCATAGGAAGCAAAAGTTTTTTTAAAAGGGCAAGATGGTATTGTGATAAAATATTATCAAAGGTCTCCTAAACAAAGTGACAAAATAAATGTCTGATTAAAAAAATGGCAAAAATGATGTATTTTTCATCATCTCTATGAACTAATTTACATAAAGAAGTGTATTGTGATAAAATATTATCAAAGGTCTCCTAAACAAAGTGACAAAATAAGTGTCTGATTAAAAAAATGGCAAAAATGATGTATTTTTCATCATCTCTATGAACTAATTTACATAAAGAAAAGGAAACTCACAGTATATGAGAATACCATGAAGTAGAAAGAAAAGTAGTTTCTTTCCCTATTCTTCTCTCCTCTATTCCCTTTGCTTCTGAATAATTCAAATAAAAAAATCAATAGACAGGGTCAAGAAAGTTAGTGACAGTGCAAGTATACAGGTGGACTTACAAGCATCAAGGGCAACTGGTAAGAACATTCATTTTTAAGACGCAAGATGGAAGCAGGGACAAAGGAGAGAGGTCAAATAGGTGTGTGAACTCAAATAGGAAGATGGCTGTTTTAGGAGTCAGTTTGGCACATTGTATTGAGACCTGAATATAATTAGTATGATACACCTAGGTGCTCTAGGGAAGATAGTAAAATATAAGTGATCAAATAAGTAAATATGCTGAGTATAAAGGGAATCAGATTTCTCAGTAAGAAAATAGCTAATACAAGCAGAAAAGAAAAAATGACACGAAAATGTGTATGTGTGTATGTTTATATGTGTATATGTATCTGTATATATATATACATATATCCATATGTATTCACTTATTAAATGCAGACAGATGTGAATAGATAGATGTATTCTGTATGAGATAACCACTGCTATCTACTGAGAATAAATGAGAGCAACTTCATTCTCCAAACCAGTAAGAACACCTTACATCTAGATGTTTCATAAAGTGACTATATGCATACATAATAAAGTATTGGCAGTTGACTGTTTAAGTTGGTAAATGGTAGAATTTTTTTCATTTTGTTGTTATGTTTAATATTTTAGCAAGAGAGAAAGGGAAGAAGTAGAGAGAGGAAGTGATTGACTTAGCAGATAGAAGACGTGCTTTATGTGCTTTGAGTTGACACAAATCTCAGATCACAAGCTGGTTCAAACATTATACCCTCAGAATATAAACCATTTGAATCCAGAGATTGTTGTCTTTTGATTTCCCTGTTATACTATCAGTACCTAGACCAGATCTCGGTATATGATAGGCACCTGACAATTATTTGTTGATTGGATATATCAGGTTGGCAGCCTCAAGAATGGAAAGCCAGTATACCGTTCTCTATGAACAAAAATCCTGGCACCCCTAGACCAATGATGCTAAGATTGATATGCAACTTATAACCTTTGTAAGGAAAAAATATAGAAATAGATAGTTCTGTACTACCAATCAAAACATCAATGCAAATTTTAAATACAAGTTATGATACTATACAATCACCCGATTAAAAAATGGAAAAACTATGAAATAGCTGTGTGCTTGATTTGTCAGAATGGCCTTTCCAAATGCACGAAAACTAAAAATAAGGGTCACATTCTTCTTTGCCAGAAATCTCCAGACATGGCAAGAACAATGAACAAAGTGAAACTAATTAAAACATTTATCTAGTCATGCACATGCAGAGAGGTGCAGAGAGCATCCGGCTGGGAGTCAGATGGACCTAAATTTTAATGTAGCTCTAACACTTATTAACAGTTTGAGTGACCTTGGAAAAGTGTCACCTGCAAAGGCAGATAATTTTGTAACCCATTCAGTTTTCATGAGAACTAAAAAGACTATACATTTAACGTTTTAGTACACAGCCTGTACAAACCAAGTTCTTAACAAATATTACATCTTAATGTTAGAGTATCTTCTTTGTACTACGTTGCAGTTTACTCTTTTCATAGAATGTTAGAAAAAATTCTAGTTTCCATATTTTCAGAAGTTTCTGAGTCTGCTGGTATAAATACAATATGGAAAGCTCATTTTATGACCTCAAGAGGGTCAAACTTATACATGAGATCATCATCCAATCTTCATCTATTATATTGAGCAAAATTATTTTCTCAAAGTGATCCACCTTTAATCCAGTCATAGAGTGTTAGCTATTCTCAATTTTAATTGACAAATCTAATTACTGTGATGAGTTTATTTATAGTCACTATTCAATATCTATTGATAGTTTCTTGACCTTGAAGAATATCATCCAATTAACATGGCAATATGTGTTAATGGATTTTTAAATTACTTCACACTGGATAAAAGGTGGAAGGAAAAGGGAAATTCATTTTCAGAGAGAAGAATCACAATTTAGGAAAACAAAACTTACATATTTGTCACTGAGGAGGCAACATTAAGGGTTTCCCTTTAAAACATTCTGTACTCTACTTAGAGAGGAAGTTATATCATTAAAGTACTATTACATATATTAGAAGTTTTGCCAAAAAAAATCTTTAAATTCAGGGAACAAAATGTATGACTAAATCTAAGAAGTCGTGTTTTGCTTGAATGTATTTTCAAAATTTTGTGTAATTTTGATGCACTCTTTCAGAACACAAATGTTGTAGGTCCTTAGTGGATATAAGCGATCAACTTCCTAAAAACACAGGAGACAACAAATGACTAAAAGTGGCACAGGAATGAAACTAATACGCCAGCAAAGGAGCAATCATGCTCATTCTCCATTTTCCTGTGCTTTTCACTTTAAGCTTAACATTAGGCACAGGTTTAAAATTGTAAGAACTGAAGGGTTTTAGGCATGGTTCAGTTGGTAGATCACTAACTATTAAAAGAAAGTGTCAGGTACAAGTTCAAGTCCCATTCTCAGACCTAACAAAAAAAGAAAGAAAGAAAAGCAAAGAAAATCATAAGAATCCCTAATCTGTCTCATTTGCAGGGAAATTGCTGAGAAATTGAGAAAGATGAGTGGCAACCTTACTTAAGTGATCCTGTTATTGTTGTTCTTGTTTTAATTTTATCTCCTCTCTAGCCTCATTGCCTTCAAGGCAGGGGATTTATCCTGGAATATGCTACAAACTAAATTGAATTCTTAACCCTCAAAATTGTTAAATGGAACTGTAGGTAGGATCATTAACATGGGTAATTAAGCTTCAATGAGTTCAGATAGGTAGATGGAAATCCAGTGAGAAGAATCCGTATCAGAAGAGGAAGAGACACCAGGATGTGTACACACAGAGGCAGACAGGGCACAACAGTGAGAATATAGCCACCTTCAAATCAAGGGGAGAGGAAGCCTCAGACAGCTAAACCTGTTAACACAGAAATCCTATTCATCCAATCTACAGTATTTTTCTAAGGCCCCTAACAAACAAACTAGGGTGTTTGTGTTCATAGAACCTGCTGCTGTAATTGGCATACAGTAGGTGTTCCTTTTACAAAGGATGGAAGGCGTGCATGAGACACACACACACACACACACATAAAGGGGGGAGAGAGGAAGGGAGGGAGGAAAGAAGTATCTTAGAAAATGTAACTCTTAGCTCTAGAACCAAAATTTAAAGTATCAAGCTCTTTCCATGGCATCAAATGGGGAGGGATGAGGGAGAATCTTAAAAGGAATGACATTGAATAAGATGCATTGTATTCATAAACTGCTTTGTTAATTGGACTCCTTTGTACAACTACTCAAAGATAATGAAAGTATTTTAAAACAAATACAACTGTGCTACTCAGTATACACCTGATGGAAACTTACCTATTGGCTTGTGAGCAGGGATGGGAAGGGGAAACTGGAGGAAAGTGAGGGAAAGGTGATATTGTTCCAAAAACAAAAACAAAAAGAGATGAAATCATTAACTGACTTATGAAATAGCAACCCCACTGTACAATACTTTAATATAATAAAATTATATTTTTCAATAAAGGAAAAAAATGTTAGAAGACTTTCCAAAAATTTGGATAATGTGGCTCCTTCTGTGTCTTGCATATGCTTTCTCCCTTTGCTCTTTATTATTATGTACCTGCAGGATGGTAATTTTGTGATTCATGGGTCCTAAATGTACATGTTTGAAATCAACAGCCACTTATGAAAATAGGGGGTGGAGGGAGACTTAACACCTGTGAATTCTCTATTTTGTCTCAAACTGTTTATTAAGAAATATTTTACATAATGAATAGAAGTATCTTTATATCTTAATGATTCATAATTACCACAAGCTATTTTGTTCTGGCATCTGAGCTTTTAAAGATAGTAACTCATGGAGGAGTGAAGGAGATACTTAAATATTTGCTTCTTACTTGAATGTGACAATGTCTAGCCCAGAATCCATAAGAAATGAAACTGTGCCTCTGAAGCTTAGAGAGTACTCATTTTCCTGGCATAAGATAAATTGGAATGGACTATTGGATTGAGAACTACCTCAAGTACAGGGAAGTGTAGCAAACGAATGTTCAGTGAGACTCATTGGACATGAAGATGATGCAGTCGAGTGCACTCAAGCACAGTGCTGAAATTGTTCTTTATTATTCTGAAAGATGCCAGCTTAATAACCTTTTTTGAAACTATGTCTTTTAATACTTTATTTCTGCCTCTCTGGAGCAAGAATTGTAGGGGGTTGCACTTAGAGCTAGTGGAAATAAGATGAAAACAGAGTCTTTGCCAGGGACAAAGCCTCTAGTCTGGGAATTGGCAATCAGGTGATTAAAGGCAGACAATCAGATGGTTATCATCATTTATCTTTGAGCTACAAAGTTCCATCCCTCAGTCCTCACTATATCTGTAACCCTCTGGATGCCATGGGTGCTTATCTAAAGCATATTAAGCTTTCCTAACATCATTACCTGTATTTTTCAATATGATTATGGCATAGCGATTCAGTTACTACTGCAGTTATATTAAGCTTATGTCTCATCCTGTCCCCTAAAGCCATTAGGCAATTCAAAGGGGAAAAACAGTGTGTGTGTGTGTGTGTGTGTGTGTGTGTGTGTGTGTGTGTGTGTGTGTGTTTCTCTTTGGGTACATTGCATGTGTGATTATGCTTATGTATTTTGAAGTGTGTGTGTGTGTGTGTGTGTGTGTGTGTGTGTGTGTGAAGGGGGGGTTGGGGAAAGAGAGAGAAACTATATATCTGAGTACCTACAGCTGGGAAACAATGACATGGAAGAGAAAGAGAACATGATCAGCTCATCCAGTAAAATATTTTCAGTTGTTTAAGTATTCTATTCTTGTCGACCAGGGAAGCAAACGGCAAGCCTAAAATGAGTATGTCCTGTTTTACCACTGAATCTATATTTTGTGCAAATGATAAAGTGATTTTTACCCATTTAACCTTTCTACCTTTCTACCATACTTCATTCTTCCACTGCCTGCCTGCAAAATTCTCCCTGAGACCCAAAAAAATTCTTTATATTTCAGCAGAGTGTTATTGCCCATATAGTTAATGCTGACAGTCACCTTGACTAGATTGACTAGAAAATTGGTAAAGCACACATCTAGATGGTCCAGAGCATTGGCGTGCAGGTCAGTGAACTAAGGCCAAAGACCAGCCCTGAACCTAGTCAGCACTGTACAGTAGTTTGGGTTGAAAAAAAATCATAGTGTAGAAGTCAGATGACATCCGCCAATGAGCAAAGTTCATTTCATGAGTGGATGTATTTCTGCTGATACTATCAACCTCAGATAGCAGATTCAAGCTTCTTCAGTCTTTGACTATGGATCACATCAATAACCACCAGGGAATACCTAAAACTCACCCTAAGATTAGATCTGTGTGAGACTGTTCCTTCTTTTTCTGAGGTCATCATCTTGAACTGAGCAGCTACTGATTTCTCCAGCTCTTCAGCCTAGTACCATCACTGTGGGCTATCCGGTGCCTGATTGTGTAAGCCAGTGTAATAAATATGTCATAACTATATGCAGCTAACATATTCACAATTAGCTACAGTTAAGCCATGTATAAATAGGTATTTATGTATAAATATATAAATCTATTTCTGTAATATTTATATATTGTATATATTATATATATGTATATATTATAAGAAGATACCTTCAAGGCATTTGAAGTTTTAGAGGGAAGGAAAGTATTAAAGAAATATACCAAGTTATGATACAATGTAAAATCTAATCGCTATCAGCTTATACTAATTATTATATTATTCAAGTGATTATAATTTTTTTGGGTCCGGTCGTGTGGCCTGAACTCTGGGCCTGGGCACCGTCCTTCAGCTCTTCAGCTCAAGGCTAGCGCTCTACCACTTGAGCCACAGCACCACTTCCGGCTTTTTTCTTTTTGCTTATGTGGTGCTGAGGAATCAAACCCAGGGCCTCAGGCATGCAAGACAAGCGCTCTACCACTGAGCCACCTTCCCAGCCCCTATAATTATTTAATAATATGATCTCTTTTATCTATATAGCAATCCTATATTTATATGCATTTTACCTATGTAAGTAAATATATGTTTATGTATATATTTTTTCTATTGCCTTTTTTAGTCAGTCATGGGGCCTGAACTCTGGGCCTGGGCACTGTCCCTCAGCTCTTCAGCTCAAGGCTAGTGCTCTACCACTTGAACCATAGCACCACTTCCTGCTTTTTCTGCTTTTGTGGTGCTGAGGAATGGAACCCAGGGCCTCATGCATGCAAGGCAAGCACTCTACCACTGAGCCACCTTCTCATCTCCTATTCTATAGCTTTGTATGAGTTTTGCATCAAAGTCTGCATTGTGCATGTCTTCAGCTATAAAAATCCAGTGGGTAATCTACTTGAGTGAATAACTGTATTTTGTGTACCTGTATCACAAGGAATAGAAACAGGAAAACAGAAGACAAATATGGCCCCTAACACACAGCAAACAATGGAACTATATCAGATTAAATAAAAATGACAATTTTGAAGTAAATACAGGTCCTCAGCTATAGAGAGCATTTCCCTGTAAGAATTTGGGAAGAAGATACACAAATCTTCTGAGTAATCAGAAACACAAATCTAGAAGTCAATGAGAAAGCTCCTGAGTTTTTAGCTATTGGCAAAAAAATTAGCAATTGAAAAATCTACAGAATCTTTCGTTAAATAACATATAAAAGCAAACTGGTCTGAGAATCTGAGGAAAGGAGTTATCCCATGCCATCCTTTTTTGTACCTCTGGGAAGCACATTAATTTAGCATGTAGTGTTTATGCATTGCTTATTATTGTTTGTAACTCACATGTTTAGCAGCAAAACTATCCACTCCACAATTCACTACCTGTTGTCCTTGGGATGTGTTGAGTAACTTTGCTGTGACTTAGTCTCCACCTTTGTAAAATACAGAGGATTGTTTTGCATAAACTAATACACATACATATGTACATATTATATTGTTGATAATGGAGCTTGAATTTGTGGCCTTGTACTCTCACTTGGCTTTCTTTCTTTTCCTTGTTTATGGCCAGCATTCTGTTGCTTGAGCCATGCTTCCAGTCTAACATTTTGCTGGTTAATAGGACATGGAGTCTCAGAGACTTTTCTGTCTGGGCTAGCTTTGAACCACCATCTTTAGGAATCAATACTTCTGAATTATTATGAACATCAAAGAAGATCATGTTATTAAAGCAATGTAATTATTTGGCACTAATCAATTATTTAACACAAATGATCTCAGTGCCTTAAGAGGCAGAGATGGGAAGAATCACAATTCAAGACCAGCCCCAGGAAATAGTAAAATTCTGTCTTAAGAAATAAGTTAGGCTAGTGGTACATGCCTGTAATTACAGCTGATAGGTATGAGTATTGTGGTCCCATGCTAGCTTTGGCAAAATTGAGACCCTGTATGGAAAGTAACCTAAATCAAATACAGGCTGGAGACATGACTCAAGTGGCAGAGCCCTTGCCTAGCAATCACAAGATCTAGAGCTCAAACCCTAGTACTCTGAAACATGCATGTGCACATGTGCACACACACACACACACACACACACACACACATACACACGATTGTTATTGAATCTTACATTGTATTATAATTTGAGGCATTTCTTTGACTTTCTCTACCTCCCATGCTATAGTGCCTACATGCATTTTATACAATATTATATTTAATATAGTTTCTTTCTATAGAAGAAACTTAGTTGATTATTTCTTTTTTAAAAAAACCCTCAAAATGTAGCTTGAAAAAAACATAAAAGAATATATATTTTTTAAATTGACTGGAAATCAAGGTCATGCTACTGCATGTCCTTTGCTTTGTTCTATATATTTAAATCTACTTTAAGGGCAGCACATTGTGCCAGTCCATGTCAATTTGGTCCATGATCAGTTATAATGAGTGTTTTCCAAATCCCAGGCGTATAATTTTCTCTGATTTATTCTATCCAGTCTGCAGTACCACGGACAAGAACTATTCATGTCCCTTTCTTTTCCTCTATAAAAGCCGAGGAGAGAGTTAGGGTTGGCTGGAACAGTAGGCACATGTAGAGCAGCCTTGTATGGCTGGAGCCCCTGGGTCTTTCTCACCTGCCTTTACTTAAATTTATAGAGGTTACATCACAAAACCCTGACAGGGTGCTTGTAAAAATGGAGCCATTATTATCCTCATTCTTTTCTTCCCCTACAACCCTTGTTCTCTTTGAAAATAAAGAGTAGGTTCTAGAAAGGGAGTGTTAGAAAATGGAACCCCCATATTTCACAGCATGAAGTTCAGAACTATGAGACAACTAACACAAATAGTGTTTCACAGGACAGGATAAGAATGCAGCTCACAACTCTGGAGGCTGGCTGTAAGCAGGTTGTCAAAGGAATGTCTACATCCAATCTAAACCTCTCTCATCCTCAAATTATATTTAAAATGACCAACAAAATGAATGACACCATCAGTCATTGAGCAATTAAAAACTTACTCAGGAGTCAATAGTTTGAATGTAACTGCAATGGGACATGATGGGGGAAGTACAACGAGATTTAAATTTTCTGATGTTAATGCCAAGGATTTTAACAGAATTTTAAAGGGTAAAACAGTAGTCAGGAGGCCTGGACCATATTATACGGATTACATGGCTTCTATACAGCTTCATGTTGAACACTGGGGATGGGAGAAAATGAAGAAATGCTAAAGTTAAGCTTGTTGTTTGCAGTGAGGAATATCTATGGAGGAAAACAGAAGCTGAAGGATAGTAAGACATCTGTCTTCCTTTTATCTTCTCCTTTACCTCTCACAGACACCTTATTATATAGCTGGCTGTTTGCTGAGAACTAGAATACAGAACAACTATTACTAGGGTAAAGATTGCTACATGGCAGGAGCCAAAAAGTTTTGTCATGACTTAAAGAAGGATGCAAAAGTTGTCAACCAGTGGTCAACCCAGCAACTTGAAGGCCAACCATGAGGGTTTATGAGGAAGCACTGACTCCATACAACTTCTGGAAGTAGAGGCTTATAGAAGGATGACTTCTAGGCACTAAGATGTATCTTAAATATATCATATCAAGGAGCCAGTATTTAAAGATCAGCATTTAGAGATCAGCTATACCAATACTTATAAGGTTTGAAGTGTTAAATAGCAAAGAGGCAATCACCAATCACAGAATTGCCCCCAAATTTTACATATACCCAAGACTTAAGCAAGCACAGGTGAAAGTTTGGTAAGCCAAAGCTTCTTTCTAAAAGTAGATATTGAAAATAATAAATGTTGGTTATTAGCCAAATTTTCTGAATGTATGAATGTATTTCTCTGAAAAGATCCTGCTTCTGATCTTCCAAACAATACCAATGAGTATAATGATGATAAGATACTATAAAGAATGTTTACATGTTACTGAACTGTGACTGTTCAATGCACAGCTTTTACAACTTTTACAATTTTTTTTTACAATTTTGCAATTATCTCCTGATTGCATGTGAAGGAGTAGAAGGGAACGTGGGTACAGGCAGCAAACAAGGCAAAGACTAGGCAGTCAGCCATCACTGAATTAAGAAAATCTCGTGTAGAAGAACAGGTTTTATCGGGTACTTGAGTCCTTCCAATTCCAGTCTCAAAAGGAAAACAATAATCTAAGAAAATATTTTTTGGGTACTGAATCCATCTATATTTCAAGTCCCAACCTAGAAAAAATTACTATAATTGAACCTTGTATCTACCCCAGTACCACCATCATAATATTTAAGCTGAACTTCATTGATTTGGAGATACAACTCAAATCTTCACTGGCAGTGTTGTTTATCCCAGTGCATTGCTCATAAGAATCATTATCTTTAATATTAGTGATAATTTCTAGTGTACAATACTGTGTCTTTTCCACAGAGAAACTCAAAACAACTCCACATGTGCTATATTATTTGTTCTCAGGCATTCCTGTTAAGACCAAAAAAGAACAGGAAGTGTATTGATTGTGTAATAGTGAAAGACTCCTTGAGGTTAAGTATTAGTTCAAGGTCACAGAACTAGTGTGTGGCAGGCCCATGATAGATATTGCTAAGGGTAACTACATAACTAGAGTTGAACCAAACCCAGTTAATAACAAACGTGATTAAGGCCCTCATCTCAAAGCAGAGATCCTGGACCTCCTTGCCAGAGTCATGAAATGTTTGCCCTAGGGAGACCTCAATCTCTCTTTCTAAAAGTGCCTTAAATCAGGCATCAGACCTTGTGTCATTTTACTTTCTTCAAGTTGTTGCCTTCCAGGTCTGTATCTTGCTACGTGGCTTGGCCAAAACAATGGAAAATTTTGCTTCCTGAGATTTTTGACTGAAAGTAGTTTCCAAACTGTGAAACGTGTCCTCATTCAAAGGAAATGCCATTTTTACAGCGTATGAAGACTATCAAGTTTCATGTATTTATACAATTATAAGGTTGACATGATTGCTTTACTATTGGCATGCTTTTAGTTAAAGATGCATTATCAAGACAGCATCCTATCAGGTAATGGATGCCAATCTGATTGGCTACTTTTATCTACCAGCTTTATTTCATCCCACTTGCCTTCATAGATCACCATACTTTGCTTTAAACTAAGAGTTTCCTAGGCCTGCTCCCAAGATCGCCTGCTCCCAAGACCACCTTCTTCAATATGTTTTTGCTTCCAGTTCTCGCCTACTACTAACTAATTTGATTGTTTTGGCATTTGTCTTGCTATTATTTCCTTAACTAAATTAATATGATTCTCTCAATGCATTCTTCAATAGTACTTATTGAAGTATTATTGAATACTGTGGATTTTTTGTCATGAGCTGAATTTCCTGAAACATTGCATAGAATCTTTACACACAAATTTTAACAAGATATGGAATATATAAGTAAGTTCATGGAAGGAGGCTTTTCTCCTATCTAAAATGGGTTCTAAAAAAACAACTTAGAGCTTTATTTACCAAAAAGACTACTTCTCCTTAAATCTTTGTGAATAATGGCTATTGATTTTCTATAACTTTTTAATTTTTCTAGAGAGCCTATAAAGCAGCTTTCTAGAAATATCTGTCCTCCTGAGAGGTGTATCAGTGTGGGTGAAGGAGAACTGAAATCTCCAAAGCTCATCTTCCACTGACAGGAACAGCGCTAACACATTGTCATGTATCTTAATTATGAGTGAAAATAAGTGGGAATTTCAATCTGGAGTGATATTATCAGCAAAGTCACAATGTTAAGTTGTTAAGGGAGAGGTAGTCCTACATTTCAGCTCATTCTATGGAGAGCTGACTTTAACTCGTTACAGATTATTCCCTAGAAATTTCTTCAGTCTGCATTTCTTAAGACTTGTGCAAGAAAAAGCAGCCTATAGGGAAGGCAATTAGAGTTCCCCTTTCTAGTTTTGTTCTATTTGTCACTCACTGAGTATTAAGTGCTGTATCAGAAAAATGGAGTCAACAGTGTCCATCCCACTTCTTTTGGAGAGCTGCAAGAATGAAATGAAGTGGTGTAGAAATGCTTGGTATGACATAAAGAACCACTCAAACACTTAGCACATACAGCACTGATTCTTTTCCATTGCTCTTTAAGTGTACATTACTCTCCTTTTGCAAGGAAAGAACAATACTTTCAAACCTTAATAAATGTCAAGGTTATAAAGGTACAGTACCATTTGTAAAGTTCAGCTTAAAGGTAAACAGGACAGCTTATTAGCGTCCACAAGAAATGCAAGTTAATTTTAGCCTAATAAGTATCCCCAAAACATGCATATGAATGTAGTTCACCACGACAAAAGATTTTAGCCTTTAATGTCATACTCTACTATGTTTCTGAGCATGATCCTAGTAGAGTCTTTCTTATAACCATTTAGGATTCTTCTATTCTCAATAATAGAGTCTATTTGGTACATAAGTGATATTTCTACTCAGATTTTCTAGATTGAAATTTCCTGCTTTCACTGTATTTGATGTTGGTATAATTTGTGGAGGGGAAAGGAAAAAACAAATCATTTAAATAGGGATACAGGTGGACCCAATGCAACAATGAGATGTACAAATCGTTATGTCGAAAAACAAACTTTACAACTTTGGGGAAGGGCTGGGGATAAGGGAGGGCAAGGGGAAACAAAGGAGGAGGCAACAATGCTTGATAAGAAATGTACTCATTATCTTGCCTATGTAATTGTAACCCCTCTGTATGGTATTTTCACAATTAAAAAAATAAATTTCTCTTTTCTGCATATAAGCAACATTTGTAAGCTCTCTACTCTGATTTAACCATAAAGAATGACTATTTTGTGAAATTGTAAGGATTAAATGAATTCATGTACAGAAAAATGTATTGCAATATTTTATATATAGTAACTTAACATGAATGTTTTCTATTGGTGCTGCAAATAATGATAATTATGGTTGCTAATGATTAATATGCACTATTAGAACACATTTATGCATTAGGGATCTTCATAATCATTTTATTATTGCATGAGCCAACATAAAAGTGTCAGCTCTGCCAGGAGGACACAAAACATTTACATGTAAAGAATTTATAAATAGGATAACTTTAGTCACTAGTATGCTTCAAATAAGATTCTGTTATTTACAATGGTTTCTTACAGTATTTAACTTTTTTAGTTGTTGAGTACAACTGTCTAGTGTGATCAATTTCTTCGAGACCCACAATCATTGAAGTTGGTTTTTGAGGTGCTGTACATGAAAGAAATCAAGTTTAGGAAAGGTAGGAGTTGAAAACGTATTAACAAATACGACAAATCACACAAAGGTTTTGAGCACTATGTCTGCATTCTAAATTATAAGTGACAACAACCACAATTTGGGCAGTTGAAGGCATCCATTTTCCATCCTTCAGAGGCATTAGGTCAGTAAAACTATAATATTTTCTTTTTGTGCCAACCTGCTCACATTCAGTTGTCTATCTTGAGTGGAATAAAAATAAAATTGTCAGGGTATCAGTGTTCTTAAAGAAGAAAACAAAATTCCTTGTGTGTGTGTGTGTATTTCAGGAGTGTGGGGAAGGGAGACTATTGTGTGTGTACCCAAAACAGGGCTTGAATTGAGAGCCTTATGTGTTTGCTTGAGTTTCAGGCTCATGGTTAACAATCCATCAGTTGAGCCACACCTGCTGTCTGCTTAATTGAAGATGGAGTCTTCCAGAATTTTCTACGTAGGTGGCTTCAAGCCAAGACTCAAGTTGAGCCTGCTGAATAGCTAGAATTAAAAGTAGGCTTGAGTTACCTGTTTGGTATACATGTGTCCTGAAGGAAAATAAATTACACTTGATGTAGCCACACCTAAAAACATGGCAAGCGGCATATATCAGCAATCCTTGTCTCTTCTCAGTTTTAGTTTGGAAACTTTCCACTTTCTCCTCTCCCTATCTTCAACATATGTCTACCCCAAGGCAACTTCACTAGGTTAAGTTTTCTTCATTCTTCAATTCTTCAGCTTAAAATGTCATTTCTACTAACAAAACTTCTCATATTCCGTATGCCTACATGAAGTGCTATTGCTAAATATTCACACTTTTTCATTTTTACTCTATAGCTGAACCATTTTGCTCCACTTACTTGCCTAGCTTCCCACTAGACAATAAGGCCGATGAAGACAGGGCTTGTGTCCATTCTGTTATTACTGCATCCAAAGCACCTATCATGAGTTAGTTTGTACTTTGTTCAATATATGTTAATAATAATAAAAGCTCTCATATTAAACTTTTCCAAATTGTGAATAAGACTATGAAGATTTTGTATACTTTCTAAATAATTTATTTCTCAAATAAACAATAATAGTTCATGTGTAGTTTTTACTCTTTTACATTTTTTCATGCTCAGAACCAAAATTTCACTTATTACATATTTAAAACTCAGAAGTGAGAGCTGGCCTCAATTTCCCATTTATTAGGGAAGGATATACACTAAGGAGCATATCAGAACAGATTTGTTTACTTAACCAGAGCATATAAGCCATATTTGTACTCTCAGAGATCATGAAAGCTATTTACTCTAGGTTTCTGTCAGAAGATAAGTGATGTAAAGGAAAGTTAAATGAGCTGAAAGTCAGACAAAGTCAGGGCTCGATCAAAATGTGGCTTCTGAGACAAGCACTGGTGGCTTGCTTCTGTACTCCTAGCTGCTTAGGAGGCTGAGATCTGGGGGATCTGGGGATCTGGGAATCTTGGTTCGCTGACAGCCTAGGCAGAAAAGTCCATGAGTTTCTTATATCCATTTAATCCCCCCAAAGCCAGAAATGGTTCATGTGGAAGAATGCTAGCTTTGAACACAAAACCTTATCTATCGTCAAGCCCCAGGATGGGTTCAAAAATAAATTAAAACAAAACTGAAAAAAAAAAACAAAACAGAAATGTGGCTTTTGGTCCTCTCAATCTATGTGAACAGAAATGAATTCCAAGAAACAGAAACAAGGATTTTTTGCTTTTTGTTTTTATTTTTAATATATATTTGTATTGTAAAGGTACTGTACAGAGGGGTTACAGTTACATGAATAAGGTAATGAGTACATTTCTTGTTGAGCATAGTTTACCCCCCCCTTTGTTTTTCTCCTACTATCCATTCCCTCTCCACCTCCTCCACTTCCCCTCCCCCCGCCCCCCTGGCTGAAGTTCATTTCCAACATAGTGTCTTGAGCATATCATTGTTACAATGGGACATCAAATCAAATACAGTGACAATAAGGGATATACCATCATGGGAAGAACATACAATAGAAACAAAAGAAAATTGCATAGTACATTAAAAACATACTGCTTGCAGGATTGTTTTTTTTCTTTTTTCTTTGGTTTATTTCCTTTTGTCCCTGTTTTTTATTTCTGTACCTTTGTCTTGTATATAAGTTTATCTGATTTGGGGAGGGAAGGGGAAGCACAGAACTGATGGGACAAGGGGTGAACCAAATCAGCAGTGATATTCATTAGACACTATGTTGGAAATGAACTATACAACTTGAGCATGGGGGAAAGGGAGACTGGAGGGGAAACACTGGGAAAGAATGAGGGAGGGGAGTGACACTGTTCAAAAGGAAATGAACTCATAACCTGAATCATGTAACTCTAACCCTCTGTATATAACAATTTATGTTCGATTCATATAATTTATTGCAATTAGCATACAGTTTAAAAATTTACCAACATAGCAATAGTACAAAACTAAACAGCATTATAAGTTATACTCCCCTCAGGAAAATAAAACATACTATGATTATCAAAGTTAGATGTTAGTCTTAAGTTTTAGAACAGAGGAAGAATGTGAACCTAAGTACAGGAAAAAGCAATTGCTCACAATGACTGCAAAAAAAATTCCAAAGAAAGTCTGCTTTCTTACAGACATTGTTTTCTTGAAGTTAATAAAATTATTTTAACATAAACTGTATTTTTAAAAAATACCTGAAACTCTTCAAGTAACTAAAGATAATGTATATCACTTTTACAATAAAATTTTAAAAAGAAAGTCAGTTAACTTCTCATTTCCTCTGCACAGTTTTAAGATTTTTATCAAGCAGTTTCTGCCACCCTTACTTTAACACAGTTATGAAACCTTGTCCCAACATACCACTGCCACTTACCTGGGAGGCCTCATTTTGTGTTTATGATCATCCTCATTTGGCAAAACAGATGATTTAAAAGGAGTTTACTGTGAAAAGCACTGGTAGGAGTCAGGCTAGTTAGTCTAAATAATAGGACCATGATTAGAAAGATTATAGTTTCATAGACATATATTTATCTTCTCAGTTTTATTGAACCATTAACAAGTAAGTGTGTTAGCTACACTCCTGTTTAATGGGATGTATTAACTTCATCAGGCCTCCAGAGTTCTTCAAAATGATGGCTTCTTTCCCTCAGAAAACTGAGTTCTGCAAGAGACCAGTAGTAGCTCTGAGTTGAGTGTGTAATGGTATTACTCAAAGATTCTTTCCTCATTGTTTGATTTTTATGTGAGTTATCATAAAGCAAAATAAAATAGAATAAAAAGAACAGAATATTCTTCGTAATTACTTTAAACTACTTTTTCTACAAACTGTCACCACGGATCTCCTGGTCTATTACGTTCTATGATAAATGTGAACATTTTTATGCATAGAGAGAACTAGTAAAGTGAGTTAGTAAAGTGAGTCATCTGGCCATTTCCTCAGTGAGCTATCAGCCATCTTGGAGTCAAATGAGTCAAACATAGTATTGAAAGAAGTAACACTACAAGAAATTAGGAAGTATGATTTGAGAGGACACCTCAAATATCCCATTATCAAAAATCCCATCTGCAAATCTCACATGAGGACTAAAATTCCATCACAGTAGAGAAAAATCTTTGATTTTAAGGACTTTATTTCTAGTGACATTTTATAGTTTGAAATTTTTAATAATAAAGGACTGCAGTTTCACTAACAATGACCATTAGTCTAGCAATATAAATGAGCATATCAGAAAATATTCATTTACTGAGCAATATACCACATTGTCTTATCAGTTCATCAGGTGACGAACACTTAAATTGTTTCTACTCTGTGACTATTTTGAATATTCTAATGAGTATGAGAATGCAGAGGTATCTTCTGCATGGGGACATCATATGTTCTGGATATATACATATATATATATACACACACACACACACACATATATGTATACACACACATCTATATAGATAGATATAGATATAGATATAGATATAGATATACCTAGGAGATTGCGAAGTCTATTTTAAATTTGTGAGGGGGAACAGATTTGAAGTCTGGCACTCATGCTTTGATAAGCAAGTACTCCACACTTGAGTCACACCTCAGCACAGTATGTTTTTAGTTAGGGTGTGTTTATCCTAGTCTTACATTAAGATCTTCTAGCCTTCCCATTAGCTAAAATTACAAGCATGAGCTCTCATGCCCAGGTGGCTAACATTTTGCCCAGGCTGGCCTTAAACTACAATCCTCTTATCTTTGCACTCAAGTAATTGGGATATTTATAATTTTTTTAAAAAACTTCCAAACTGCTTTCTACAATGATTATACCAATCTATATTTTCACCAACAATATGCAAAGGTTCCCTTTTCTCTACATCCTTACTTTTATACTTTGTTATCTCATTCTTAAAGTTAAGAGGCATTGTTTCTAGGGTGAGCAGATCTCACTGAGTTTTGATTTGCATCTCCTGATGGTTTGTGATATTGAACATTTTTATTATACCTGTTGGCCTGTGTCTTCGTAGAAATATCATTACTTGTATTGTCTATTTTTAAATCAAGTTTATACTCATGTACTATAGAGATTTTGAAGTTCATTATTCAAGTTATTAATCACCTGTCATAGGTACAGTTTGAAAATATTTTCTTCCATTCTATAGATTGTCTCTATAGTATGCTGAATGTTTGCTTTCTATGAAGAAGCTTTTTTGTTGGATATACTCCTATCTGACAGTTTTTGCTTCCATTTCTGGTCCATTAGAAGTCTTATTTTTTAAAAAAAGCTTGCTTATTCCAATATCTAATAACAGTTATTTCAAGATTTTTCTACTTGTTTTATTTTGTAATCTCACATCTTAAATATTGGTATTTAATCCATTTTTTATCTTTTTAACTTCACTTTTTTGTGTGTGGATCTTATTTTCTCCCAATACCATTTGTTGAAAAACCCATGACCAAGGTTATTTTGAAAGAAGTGATGCAATGTGGAAAATTTAAAACACAAAACAAAACCTGTGGTCAATGAAGAGGCTTCCAAAGCCTGCACAAGAAGACTGGAGTAAACCTGGTCTTCTATAGACTTTCATGTGAGTGAAAGGTTACTGTCTACAGAATTGAAAGGAAGTATATGTAGGAGTTGTACAGATTTTCACAGAGATCTGCAAATTCTGGAACCTTTAAAGATTGAAATCAAACCACCAATTCCTATTTCCTGGTATCTTTTCTCTATCAAGTTCAGAATGTACAATCCATACCAGTTCTACCTTCACATCAGATGTTTATGAGAGTGTTCAGTAATCTGATGTAAACTTGTGAAAGTATATTTTCAGTTATATTTGTTTGGTATTGATGGATTCACAGAGTTTTATCTTACAACAGGAAATTGTAGGCCTTATGAATCACCTGTTTTGTTCCACTCAGGAAGAAGACTCAAAAAACATTTCTTCTGGGCTCCTCATATTCTACCTAGATACCCGAATAGGATTCTGATATGATATTAAGTGGAAACCGACCAGAGGATGGACTTGTTCATCTTCAGTGTGATTCTGCCCTTCTCTGACCTGCTTGTTATATATCACACTTGTCCCATTTTCCCTTAAATGCAAGTTCTTCTAAAAAGTTTCCATTGTACACAAAAAGAACCTGCCTATTCAATTATTACAGAAAAATAGTCATATCTACATATTATTTAGAACCTTCTCTATATAAAATTATACGAAGAAATAAAATAGCAAGTTTAGTAAGTCAGTACAATTTTTAAAAAAATAATTGTATATTGAGTAAGAAGATGGGGAGGGAATGTTGGAGCAGGAGCTGGAATTACTTCACAGAAAAAGTAATTTTCATGACTGTTAAACCTCTCACATTTACCTTGAAGACATATTAAGCAAATAATATGTTTTATAAATAAAAATAGATTAATAGGACAGCTTTGAGTGGGAGAGGGTAAGAATTGAAACAAAAAGAAGCACTTATCTGTACATGTCTTGCTAAAAGACAAATGCTTATGGATAAATCTGAGCCAAAATTGATAAAAAGCCATTAAACTATTCTTAGATAAAAGTGTCTTCTAACACAAAACAATAAGAGGAGGCATTCCTTCTCACTTAATCTGATTTTTTAACTGTAACACTGAACCTAATCTCTATTCTTACAAAGAACAATGAGTCTGATTTTCAATGGATGTAATTTATGAGTTCCTCATCAATTCTTCAGAAAAATCACTATACCTTCCAAATATGATATATGAGAATTCAATATATAGAAACACCACTATGGGAAGCCATTTAAAACATGAATAGTTAAATTACCTTCTTGGATGCAATTGAAACCATCTCTCTATACATATTAGTTCTGTATACTTCCTCAGTTCTCTGTAAATGACTGATGGCTTATTTCCTAAAACATTCCTTTAATTCAAAAGTATCTACTTTCCTCAATTAATGAAGATAATTTGCCCATCTATTGTTCTATGATTATTTATATCTTCCATATATTTATATAGAAACATTTAAATGATTAACTGAAAGCATATTTGAGTAAGTTTACTTAATATTTTAAACACATTTAAAAGAACAACACTAAACCATACTTTCATATATTTGGATAAAACACATCATTAAAAAATTGCTGGGCCATCAGTCCTACTTTTGGGCAGTTACCCAAATGCTTACAAACAAAACCACACTAACGCTACCAGCACAACTATGTTTATTGCAGCGTTTTTTTATCATAGCTAAAATATGGAACCAACCCAGATGCCCCTCAGTAGATGAATGGATCAAGAAAATGTGGTATAGATACACAATGGAATTCTATGCCTCCATCAGAAAGAATGACATTGCCCCATTTGTTAGGAAATGGAAAGGCTTGGAAAAATTATATTAAGTGAAGTAAGCCAGACCCAAAGAAACATAGGTCCCATGGTTTCCCTTATTTGCAATATCTAGTATATGTCCAAGTCAAGCAGAAAAGGTCAGATAAGGTGATGTTAGGGAAATGAACCCTAAGATATGTATTCAAATGTTTGTTTTCTTTCATGCGATTGTTTCTAACGCATTTATAAAATTATTTCTTTGTTGCTTTGTATGTCCCTCCCCCACAGTATAACCCCTGCTTTCACTGTATTTGATGTCGTTATAATTTGTGGAGGGGAAGGGGAAAAACAAATCGTTTAAATAAGGATACAGGTGGACCGGTTGCAACAATGAAAAGTACAAGTCATTATGTCGAAAACGAACTTTACAACTTTGGTGGGGGGGACGGGGAGGATTGGCTGGGGGATGGGGGTGGGGAGGATGGGAAACGATGGGAAGGGGAAACAAAGGAGGAGGCTACAGTGCTTGATAAGAAATGTACTCATTATCTTGCCCATGTAATTGTAACCCCTCTGTACAGTATTTTCACAATAAAAAATAAATAAAAATTAAAAAAATTGCTGGGGCAAATGACAAAATTTCATACTTTTGAGCCTATAAAAAAAGTTTATACTTCAGTCTAGTTGGCATAATTATCATCAAAAAACAAAAAGCAAAAACAGAAAGCCCTAAGCAAAAAAATCCCACAAATGCCAGCAAGGACAAGGATAGAAAATGATACTATTTGTGAGAATGTAAATTAGTATAGTCACTATGGAAATCAAAATCTAATACTAGAACCAAGCATGGTGGTGGCATGCTTATATTCCTAGAAACTTGGGAAGTAAAGACAGGACAATCACGAGTTCAAGTTCAGCCTAGGAAAAGCTAGTGAAACCCTATATAAGATTAAATACAAAACCAAAGGTCTGGGGAGGGGGGGTGTCTCAATTGGTACAGTACTTCCATAGTATGTGCAAGGACTGGGTTTCAATCTGCGAAGTAAAAGGAAGAGGAGTGTGAAGAAGAAGAAAGGGAGGAAGAGGAAGAATAGGAGGAAGAGAAGGAGGAGGAGGAGCAGCAGCAGCAGCAGCAGTAGCTTATAATAGCAATCACATAAATTCTAGCTAAACCATTCATGGGTATCAAAATAGTAAAGGAATCAATGATATCATGCAATAGAAATACTTCACAATAGTAAAATCTTGGAATCAGCCTAGGTGATCATTAATGAATGAATGGATAAAGGAAATATGGCATACATACTTAGTGGGTCATTATGAAGCTATAAAAGAAATATGATTTGTATGGAAAAACTGGATGGAATTGGAGATCATGATACTATGTGATATAATAGCAAACGAAGAAAGAAAGAGGAAGAGGAAAAAAAAGGAATGTGAATTTTGTTTTACAAATATATTTATTTTTTCTCTTCACATTTTCCCATCTATTTCATCTTCTCAATCCATATCATCACATCTTTTATATATTTCTAGTTACTTGAATTTTCTATAAAGTTATCATTTTATAATGCATCAGTGAAGGCATCAGAAACAGACGCAACAAAGCTGCATGTGCTCTTCTGAGTGCTCTGGAAGACTGCATGCTATCTCTCTGGGCATCAGATAGTGCTCCTCATCTTTTGACTTGAGTAAAATCCTCTGCTTTCTGACTCTGAGGTCATAGTAGCATTGCTTTCTCTCTCTCTCTCTCTCTCTCTCTCTTTTTGTTCGTCTGTTCTATTTGCTTAGATCCTTCTCTTTGAGAGTCAAAGACAATGTCTGGAGGATCAATGAGATATATGGGGGTTAGGTTTTCACTAGGAGTTTGGGAGGTATACAGATGCAAACAAATTCAACCTTCTCACCTTCCCAGGAACTAGCCCCCTCCCAGGACTTCCTGTCTTCATCCCTAGAAGAAAATAGACTGAGCAATTTAGAATTGTCTTAAGTAAGGACCTGAAGCTCAAGTACAAGCAGTAGCTGGATCAATGAGTGAAGCATTGCATAGACTCAGACTCAGAGATATAAAGCTGATCTTGTAGAATTATTTTCACAGTTAAAGTAATTTAAATCACTTCGAGATAGAGATTTATGAATGCCAATTATGTATATTGTACTGGGGTTTGAACTCAGGGCTTAACATTTGCTGAGGGGTACTCATTCACTTTCTCCATACCCCAACGCTTACTTAATTTCTTTTTTATTAGAACCACACATTTATGTCCAAGCTATGCTTCCCTCATAGCTGGCATGATTCACAATGTGCAGCCTTTTATTAGATGAGATGGAGTCTTTGTGTCTGGCTGGCCTCAAACTATGATTCCTCCAATATCTACCCCACAATTCCAGCATTATAGACATTAGCCACCTCTCCCAGCTCCTAAAAGATATTATCAACATTACTTACAAGATATAACTGTAATATTAGAATCATGCCAGGTGCGGGTGGTTCATGCCTGTAATCCTAGCTACTCAGGAGACTGAGATCTGAGGAACAAGGTTCAAAACCAGCCTGGGCAATATCTCCAATAAATCATTAGAAAAATGCAAGTGTCACTGTGGCTCAAGTGGTAGAGTGCTCGCCTTGAGCTGAAGAGCTGAGGGACAGCACCCCGGCCCACGACCGACCAAAAAAGAAAAAAAAAAAACTAGAATGACATATGTCAATAAGTCTAAGAAAATATGGTTGGACATAGTATTGCCTATGAAATCTACTAACAAAAACTTAAACTCAGTTCTTACTAATAAATGATCAGGAGCAATATTTGTACTTGAATGGCTATATATATATATATATATATATATATATATACACAAATATATTAAATATTGTATATATATGTATATACATATACATATATACATATACATATATATAAAGATTAAAAACTTATGAATCAGGATAGTATATATATTAAATGGAAAAATACTTATTTTGTATAATAATTACCTACTTCTAAAAAAATCATAACCTATGTAAATCAGATAACCACAAAATTTGATCACATAAAAAAGTTACCACATCGAGCTGGGAAGGTGGCTCAGTGGTAGAGTACTTGCCTTGCATGCATGAGGCCCTGGGTTCAATTCCTCAGCACCACATAAGCAGGAAAAAAAAAGCCAGAAGTGGCACTGTGGCTCAAGTTGTAGAGTGCTAGCCTTGAGCTGAAGAGCTGAGGGACAGCGCCGAGGCCCAGATTTCAGGCCCATGACTGGACCCAAACCACCCCCCCTCAAACAAAAAATATTTGTGAAAAAAAAGTTACCACAAATAGCAAAAAAAAAATCCATTTAAGTTGCTGTTTTTTAGTAGCTCATTTCAGCACATGATGTACATAATACAATTCCTAAGAATAAACCCATAGAGTAGTCTGCTTTATATTTTTTTCAGAAAAAGGAAATGGCATTGTAAGATACAGCTGCATAGACTCTATAATGAATATTCAACATATGAGAAACTGACACATTTTCTTACTCCATCATTAAGCATTTGTGTGACAAGCTGGGTATCCATCCCATTAGGGTCCCTTTTTATGTGTCTTCTTTTGTCTAATGCTTGTTCATGCCCTTTCCTGACATCCTGAAAAGACTAGCCTTTTCTTTTCTTCTCCAAATTTCTAATTATCCATATTGTTAGAAACTTATACTCAGAGAACTCTTTTCAATGATAAAACAAAATCTTGGTTATTCCAAACGAAAAGTGAAAAATATTGCTCCAATACCTTCTTTAGTCTACCTAAAGAAACAGGATGAGAAATTAATTTAAACTTTTCATTGCAAAATGCATAACTTTGTATTAATTTTGCTCCTTTTTAACTTTCAGATGGCCTCTCATTCAGGAAAAGATTTTGGGGGGGGGGGCAGGGTCCGGTCATGGGGCCTGAACTCTGGGCCTAGGCGCTGTCCCTCAGCTCTTCAGCTCAAGGCTAGCACTCTACCATTTGAGCCACAGCGCCACTTCCGGCGTTTTCTTTTTGCTTATGTGGTGCTGAGGAGTCGAACCCAGGACCTCATGCATGCAAGGCAAACGCTCTACCACTGAACCACCTTCCCAGCCCCAAAAGAAGAATTCTTAATATGTAACAGTATACATTTTTAAGATTTCATCTTCTCCAATGAAATCAGTCTCTGCATACATCTTTGATTGATGCAAATAAGACAAAAAATTGACTGAAGGACTTCAAGTGTTTGATAACTCACTGAAATAATATTCATCATTATAACTCCTTGAATCTACCTCCAAAATCCGTTCCTAACTCAGCTAGAAAATGACCAAAGATGTTAGGACTTAGGTTGCTAGCATCCCCAGTTTACCATATGCAACATTTACTTTCATTGTAAATTGTACATTGCTAAAGTTTGTCAAATATTCTTCTTAGAAAAATTCATAACTCTTTTAAATATTTTTTCACTAAAATATTCATCATGTGGAAAAACATTATGTGATAACGCATCACCCATCTAACAGCAGTCTTGGCTCCTTTGCCCATTATGTATTCATTCTGTTCTGATGTGTTACAGTGTTCCAGAGTTCATGCCAAAAGCATTACATGTTAATACATTTTTAATATTTATAAGGCAAGGCTTAAATCCAAGAATTATCAATAATTATCCTGCTAGTCGTTCATAGTCACTAGCATCTCAGTTTTAGTGATTACTGAAAGGCATCCTCAGCAATGTAAGCTGTGGAACAGTTTTAAAACTTCTCTTTTACATCTAGTTTAGAGTTAGGATTGCCAAATGCTTCATTTATACTATTACCTCTCTTAAAATATTCTTAAATTTTTTTCTAGAGTTTTGTTTACCATCTTACAGAGTATATAATCAGCTGAGCTCAATATTATACTTGCATTGTGAGCATACCAAAGCAGTGACTGCTCAAGAAGATAGATAAATACCAGAAATTTGTGTTATCTGGACAACGGTGTATTCAAAATAAGACATATTTATGATACATATTAAGCGATAAAATTTAGCCTATTTTACATAATGCCAATTAATCTATTTACTTTGTTAAAAATAAATTCAATGGTATAAGGAAAATGGTCTTCAAATGACACTGTTTTCCTATTAATAATGTGCATGCACAAAAGAGACTGATAGACAATTTTTTTCATTAACATTGAAGATGAATACCAGTTTAGAAATATAACTAATCAAAATTTTATTTATAAGACAACTTTATGAGATCAAAACTGGCCTATTCTCAGGAAAAATGATAGATTTCTCCTTTAAAAGTACCTTTATAATAAAATTTCAATTAACAGTAACATCTGAGGAATGGAAGGATAAGTCTTGATTACTTGAAAGTTTCCTAGAAAATGTATATTTATTTTTAACTTTAACATGTTATTGATTGAATAATCTTTCAAGAATACTAGATTGCTTTATTATTTTAGAGTTGAACTTATTTTACAGTTGATATCTATTTGATTTATATTCTTTATATATATATCTCTGATTAATTAAGATTTCAGTAGCTAAACAGAAACAGCACTTGAAGCCTGGTATGTATGTTCATGTTCAAATTGGAAGAGTTATCCCTATTTAAAATTGTGACTTTAATTTCTCAATAATAACCTGCTATGATGACAGGTTATCAGTAGCTAAACAAATACTCCTTTCTGCACTGTTCAGTTAACTGGCAGAATTTTTTTTAAAAAAATCACAGCTCCAAATAGATATTTCTTTATGGTTTTTAATGTTCTGTTTTACCTAACATTCATCTATACAATAAACATCTTTCTTCAATTCCTAAACACAGTCTCTAAGCACAGAAATGAATGGAATGTGACAAAATATATGTCAGAAAATGGAATGTGTCATAGAACAAATATTAAGGTAAGATTACTGCTTCCGAATCATGATGTTTAAAATTATGATTCAGATTTGAGAAATATGCCATAGAAGGTTAAGTGAATTTTAAGTTACTCATCTGGGATGAGTTTCTCTCTGTCTGTCTATCCTGTCTCTCTAGCTCTCTATCTGTCTCTCTTCCTCCTATTGTCTTCCTCCCTTTTCCCTATTATTATATATTAAATACTTTCATACAGGATTTTTTTTTTTTTTCTTTTCTTTTTTTTCTTTTTTTCAGATCTTTTTTTTGCATGTGTGAAAATACTGTACAGTGGGGTTACAATTACATGGGCAAGATAATGAGTACATTTCTTATCAAGCATTGCAGCCTTTCCTTTGTTTCCCCTTCCCATCCTCCCTCCGCTCCTCCACCCAATCCTCCCCCACCCCACCAAAGTTGTAAAGTTTGTTTTCGACATAACGACTTGTACATCTCATTGTTGCAATGGGCCCACCTGTATCCCTATTTAAACGATTTGCTTTCCCCTTCCCCTCCACAAATTATACCGACATCAAATACAGTAAAAGCAGGGGTTATACCGTGGGGGAGGGACATACAAAGCAACAAAGAAATAATCTTATAAATGTGTTAGAAACAATCGCATGAAAGAAAAAACAAACATTTGAATACATATCTTAGGGTTCATTTCCCTAACATCACCTTATCTGACCTTTTCTGCTTAACTAAGACATACACTAAATATTGCAAATAAGAGAAACCATGGGACCTACAGGATGTTTTTATTCTCACAACAGTTTTTTCACTGTTCCTTATTGCTATTGCTTAAAAATATTCAAATTTTTCAATATAACACTTGCCCAACAATTTCATATATTGAAAATCTTAATATGAATATAAGTGAAAGTACTTTATTACAGTTCCCAGAAAATCAAAACAAGTTGGAAAATAAAAAACAAACAAACAAAAACAAAAAACTAGTCAGTGAAAAGCACATTCTACACTGGAACTTTTTTTTTCTTTGAAAAATCATACAGTGTCAAGTGCTAGTGGCTCACACCTACAATCCTAGCAACCTCAAAAGCTGAGCTCTGAGGATTATGGTTCAAAGCCAGCCAAGCAGGAAAGTTTGTATGACTCTTCTCTACAATTAATCACCAAAAAGAACTGGAGCTGTGACTCAAGTGGTAGAGCACTATCCCTGAGTAAAAAACCTTAGGTACAATGCCCTAGCCCAAGTTCAAGTCACACACTTGGTATGAAAACAAAACAAAACTAAAAAATTATTCAAGAACTTCTTACTCCTACTTAGCACATAATTCTGCTAAGTTTAGATATGACTTTTCCTGTCCATTTGAGATTGATTCAAAAGGCTAGTAACACAGAAAAATAATGTGATTACAGAAGAGCTCATTAAGTGATTAGAGAGTTTCTAGAATCATCATGGTTATTTAACCTAAAAAGACAATGACTCAATTTCTCAAAATTTCTTGAGAAATCCTTGAAATGGTTAATTTCACAGGAGATAGATGTTTTTAGCCGGATTGAAAACATTATATGGACACATTCATATGTACACTTCATTTTTTCTATTATTAGGCAAAATGTCTTAATCATACCTAGTCTTAAACATACTTATTACATAGTATTTGTTAATTATGTTCTATTACTTATAAGTGGTTTAATTTGGTTGATGTTAGTTGGAATAAGTAGAGAAATTAACTTTGACAAACATTTCTCTATGAAATGATTGTTATACTTCTATATTCTATAGCTAAATACATGAGCATATGCATTTATGTCCACTCTGTACATCATAGGTTATGTCTGTGTGTACATATGTGTGTTTTGATATGTATGGTGGGGATGGGGAAGGTGCAATTGGGGGTGGTGGTAGTGATATTAATGGGAATCAACCCTAAAGCCTCATATATGCTACTCTTCCTACATTTGAGCCATACCCAGCCTTTTTATTTGTATTTTGTATTTGAGAGGGAGAAGTCTCTCACTATAAGGTTGCTCCTGTGTTTATGAGCTCTGTTCCTCTACTTCCAGAGTGTCGTCTGACACTATACTCGGTTAACATGAGTACAACATAAAGAAAAAAGGGAATATTAATTTTTGTATTTATCTAGTGTAATAGAAAAGAGGTACATCACGAACAAGTAATTGGTGTGATTAAAAACTCCCAAGCCAATAATTTTTGACTGTTTTTATTATAAAAAAAGTATAAAAAATAAAGTGGAAAATAATATAAAAGGAAACAGAAGTTAGGAGTAAGTGGATTCCAATTGCAGGAGAAAAACATTGCAACAGTAAAACTAGACCCATTTTAGATGAACTTCATTCTACAGATAACATAAAAAGTGAGAAGAAGGTGGTAACAATCAATAATTTAGGGTCCATGGATGGAAGGAAAGGTCCTAAATCAGGCCCTTCTTAAACACAAAGTGGCTGCAGGGCTCAGAAAAAATAATCTAACCTATGAAGAAAGGGCTTTTTATATCTTGACCCAATGATCAGCCTTCAGATCTCCTCTGCAAATAGAAAATTACTGCAAACAAATATTATAGTCATTATATTTTTGCATTTCTGCTTTAAGAGAGAGGGAAGGAAGGGGTGACAAAAAGAAATGGACTCACTACCTGACTTATAAAACAATAACCCCTTTGAATATCAGTTTTATAATAACAATAAAACAAATTTATAAAAACTACTTCAACTATTGTGAACTGATGCGCTCACAAGTAGCTTTTCCCTAAATATTACAAATTGGCTTCTAAATTTGGAAGATGATTAAAATATTTCTTAATTTCCCCCACCCTAACTTATAACAACTACTTTCCTTAATTTTTGTCCTTTGTGTGGAGGACAAAACCTATCAAGATTCATGTCTGCAACACAAATAGAACCATGGGCTTCATCTAAGTCCCAAACCAACTGTAGATCCATCATTGCGAATGACAATTCTATTGGAAATCAATACTTTGAAAGGAAGATTGCTTCGGCTAGTTCAGTACGTTTTGTGGGTACAGACAGTGAATTCACAAAAGCAGATCCATTTGTATCTGCTGCTCATTCTAGCAGGATTGATTGCAAGAAACTTCCTCAGAGCAGAGGTAGAAGAGCTATTCATTTCTTCTTCCCTTTTCAACATGTTCTTCTATTCTGGACCTTACAATAGTCCTAAATTGTAAATAGTCGTAGGAGAGAAACAAACATTCTGACCCACTCAAAATGCTAAATAATAGTTCTACCTGTTGCTTAAAGATTGACGTCCTTACTAGTCAAGTTTTTTTTTCATATTTTGTTTTCCAAACAGTGCTGTGATTCACAAACATTACATCATAGGACACTTGAACTGTAAAACTGTTTTAATGCACCAAACTCATGAAGTTCCTTTGAACATTGCACTCAAATACAATCTAAATAACATAAACACTTTAATTCTGATAAATTTTTCTGCTTGCAATATTATACATGAATATTACATAAAGACTTCTCTTAAATATTTTATGTTTTCTGGGTATGTATCTTTTATAATAATAGACAAAAACCTAAGATTCAGAAAGGAAAGGACATATATGACCACACATATCCATACACCAAATCTAATATAATTTTATCTTGTTCTCTCTTAATGCTCTTTTGTGCATTTATGTTCACAAAGCTAATCTTATACTTGGAATGTAATTCCACACATCATTTATAAAATATTTTAAACACAAAACTCTCCATATTCATAACTGCAGATCATTATTGCCACATTTTAGGGTTTAATAATAACTTACTTTGCAAGTATCAAAATCTACTTAATTATTTTGCTACTAAAACTTTTAAAATTGTATTCCATATAGTATTTCATTATTCAGTATAACTGAGATAAACAATGGAATTTCCTAAATCTTTGACACATATTGATTAATCTCTAAAAGTGTTAAATATATTTTCTTCAGAAACATGCTTTTTTTTCCAAATAATCCTCCTTTTGTCCATGTCTGTTGTAAAATATCTCTGTCATTGTATAAAATCCATTTTCCCTAAGAAGAGCTAAAATAGGTGTTGGTCTTACATGACTAAGTAATGTAGCCAGTCAAGTGATAACAAGTTTAATTCTGAAAAGTTTGTTTTGTAGCATGTGAGTTATCTGACTGCTTAAAAACAATGCTAAAACTGACTCCACAGAAATATACAGGAGCATCATCCACCCTAACAATGACAAAAAGAAAGAAGATATAAAAAGACCAAAGGAGTATGGGAAATTAGGAATTCTATCTGATATAATGAGACTTCAACTTCAGACTTACTAAGATCACAAGAGAAAGAGCTAAAAATTATTAAACACATTGCATGAATCAATCCTACCTCATTTAACTAAAGGGAATACACCCTTATTTAAACAATGTTCTAATTTTAAAAAGAGTATGGTAGTGTTCTATGAAAGGAACAGTGACAGAACTGCCAAGAAACAAGAGTTTTGACGGTTAAAAAATGAAGGCCTTGTGCAAGTCAGATAACCCTGGTTAATAGTAATATCTTCTGTGAACTGCTCAGTTTGGAAAATTAATCCTTCTAAGATTTTGTAGCATTTTAATTTCTGTGCTGCTCAGTCCTGATTTATATGTAGCGAGATAAAACTTGTAGACTCTTTCTCTCATTTTTCTTACTATTCTCTGCCCATACACACACAGAGAAATTCATTATTACATAGTGATATACAGAAAAAAATTTAAATGGGTTTTGAATGGACTTTTAAAGCATATAACATAGAAACTATGCTGAAGGTCAAAGCAGTTTCCATTTGCAAGACACAGCTACTTGAAAGGGGGGAAATGTCTACTCAAAACCTAATGTTTGTCAGGAGTTCAGGGAGACTCAGAATGAAGGTTTATGGCATTATATTTCACATTTCTGATCAAAGTATACAAATAAGTCAGGAAATCAATTTATTTGGTCTAGACTAGCATTTTTTCTTTGTTTTCCAATAAAATTGAAGAGAGTATATGGAAATTACTAAAATGTATTTGTCACAAAGGGTCCTATTAAAATATTTTTAAATATCATTTTTAAATTTATAAAACACTGTGGGTGATAGGGAGAAATATACTATGATGCTATAGGAACCCCATTGTCAAGGATTTGGGATGCTCATGTGAGAGATGGAAGAGATAGCTTGGAGAGTTTTGGAAGAGAGGGAAGACCCTTGGGAATGTTGCCCCTGGGTCCTTCTTATTCCACTGAAGGCTTCATACCCAGAGAAGTGGAGTCCATAGAAGCCACAAAACAAATTAAGAAAAAGAAGGTAGGCAAGCAAAGAGGCAAATTAGTAGCTTGATGTCTGCCAACAGGAAGCCATTGATGCTTTTAAGTATAAATCACAGCAAGACAAGTCTAGACAAAGATATTCTTGAGATGTATGCCAATATCATTCTCCATCGTAGACTTTTATAGGATGTGGAGAGGATGCAGACAGACCCTCCTTCTCTGGAAGGCATGGAGGTCAAGAGAAAATGAAAATATGGTATCACTGAAAAATAAGTGGATGAGAAGTAGAAGGACTTACAGTACAGCATGAGTGTCCCAAAGCAGTTGCTGCAGTTTTCCAATACTCATTATTCCAGGGGCAAATAAGAGCAAATAAGAGGTCCAGACCATGCGCTTTTCATCCAATGTAGGAATACATGGAATTATCACAAGCCTAGATCATGCCAGGGAAAAGGAGAAAATAAGCCTGAAGTTCATTGAGTTTTATACAGAAGACACAGATTTAATCCGACAAGTTAATTTGATCTGGAAATTGTCATAGAGGATACAAGGCTTGAATGTAAGATACATTCATTTAAGCATAAATTACAAGTATTAATTTGTGATTAGTTTTATTGTATACCTCACTTAGACTTTAAATGCCTTAAAAATCTTAAAATATCCTGTGTTATTTTTTTCTTTTTTTTGTGCCAGTCCTGGGGCTTGAATTCAGGACCTGGGCCTGAGCTTTTTTGTTAAGGGCTAATGTTCTATCACTTTAGCTACAGCTGCACTTGTGGTTTTTGGGTGGTTAATTGGAGATGAGTCTCATAGACTTTTCTGCACAATCTGGCTACAAACCATGCTCCTCAGATCTCCTTAGCCTCTTGAATAGGCTAGGAAAACAGGCATGAGGGCTTTTAGCCCTTGCTTTATAATCATTCTTACTATATTTGTTACTCAAAAAAGACTGTTTTCCATGTGCTTCTCAAGCTTTCTTTAAATTGTGTACATAGAAGTTGGAATTAAAAAATATTGGTATGATTTAAATTGTACATATTAAGGGTTTTGACATGGCAGTAAGTTGGAATTATATTTGCGCTGCCTAAAAGGGATGAGACTGACCTGCCTAGAGTCTTGGGTCATGTCATAGCTCATTGGTACTTTTGGAGATCTGAGGCTATCAGTTAAAGATGGCACACTAATAATCATTTCAAAGTTTTATTATCTATTACATTACTCAGTGTATCTCACATAGTGAATCAAACTCAATCCAATGGTACTGAGAAAGGTGAATATATAACACTGAATTTAAATTCTGTGGTTCCTGGTAGACAATACAAGTTTGAAGCATGTTCTTAAGTCACAATTTGTGCTAAGCAGAAACGATACCATTATTTCTTCAATGAGTCATAAATAATCAGCAGTAATTCTCTGCATAGCCATGGTTTCATCAAAATGCCCCTCAGTACACTGAAATGCCAGAGGTCCTGTTGTAACCAATTACAAATTGACTATATATTATGTTTTTCTACTGTTTCTAAAAGCCAGGACAATTTTTCCTGTTTTAAAGTGTTCTCCTATCACATTTGCAATTGTTTTATTACTCAAAAAAACATTTGAGTCATTCTTATGTCTAGAAGTTTATTTAATCAAATGACACATTGATTCTTTGATCCTTGGTAAGTAAATAATGTTCAGTTTTAGTGACATACTACTTTTTTTTTCAAATGATCATGGAAATTTTAGAACAACTCTTGCTGGAACATAGTCAACTACAGATACAGATGCATTATAGAATCTTGACTAAACACAATAAAAATATTCCATAAAGAATTAGAAATATTTTTAGAAGATTCCTCCCTCCCACCACAATGACACAAAAAAGACTTTTAAAAAGAATATTTTTTAGTGTTCTAAATGCTGGGGGTTGAATTCAGGGCCGACATGCTATCCCTGAGTTTTTCAGCTCAAAGCTAGTACACTACCTCTTGAGCTGTGACTTCAGATCTGGCTTTTTTTGGTGATTAATTGGGGAAAACATGGGACCTATGTTTCTTTGGGCTTGGCTTACTTCACTTAATATAATTTTTTCCAAGTCTTTCCATTTCCTCACAAAGGGGAAGATGTCATTTTTTCTGATAGTGGCATAGAATTACAATGTGTATATATATATATATATATATATATATATATATATATATATATCACATTTTCTTGATCCATTCATCTACTGAGGGGCATCTGAGTTGGTTCCATATCTTAGCTATGATAAATAATGCTGCAATAAACATAGTTGTGCTGGTAACTTTAGTATAGTTTTGTTTGTGATCATTTGGATAAATGCCCAAAGTGGGATTGCTGGGTCACAAGGGAGCTCTATGTGGAGTCTTTTGAGGACCCTCCATACTACTTTCCAAAGTGGTTGAACAAGTTTACACTCCCACCAACATTACAGTAAGGTTCCCTTCTGTCCACATCCCCTCCAGCATCTGTTGTTATTAGAGTTCTTGATTATAGCCATTCTAACTGGGGTGAGGTGGTATCTCAATGTTGTTTTGATTTGCATTTCTTTTAAGGCTAGGGAGGTTGAACATTTCTTCATGTGTCTATTGGCCATTCTTATTCCCTCTTCAGAGAAGTTTCTCTGTAAGTCTTTAGCCCACTTATTTATTGGGCAGTTGTTTCTTTGAAGAGTTGGGGGATTTTCCAGGTATATTTTAGATATGAGACCCCTGACTGTTGTATGGCTAGTGAAGATATTCCCCCAATCTGTGGGCTTTCTGTTGATCTTGCTTGCTATGTCCTTTGCCATGCAGAAGCTCTGCAGTTTCATGCAATCCCATTAGTTCAAACTTTCTTTCATTTGTTGTGTTTCTGGGTCTCTATTAAGAAAATTTTGTCCTGTGCCAAGGAGACCTAGTGTTTCTCCTATTCTGTCCTGTAATGTTTTCAGAGTGTCTGCTTTGACTCCGAGGTCTTTGATCCATTTGGAGTTGATTCTGGTGCAGGGTAATATATAAGGATCTAGCTTTAGTTTTCTACAAATCATTAACCAGTTTTGCCAGCACCATTTACTGAAGAGGCTGTCTTTCTTCCATTATATTTTTTTACCTCCCTTATCGAAGATTAGATGGCTATAGGTCTGTAGGTTCATTTCTGGGTTTCAATTCTATTCCATTGGTCTTGAGGTCTGTTCTTGTGCCAGTACCAAGCTGTTTTGATTACTATGGCTTTGTAGTAGAGTTTTGAATTTGGTATTGATATTCCTCCAGCACTGTTGTTTTTGTTATGGATTGTTTTTGCTATTCGGGGTCTTTTGTTGTTCTATATGAATTTTTGGATTGCCTCTTCTATTTTCTTGAAAAATGAGGTTGGAATTTTGATAGGTATTGAATTAAATTTGTAGATAACCTTGAGAAGTATTGTCATTTTCACGATGTTGATCTTTCCAATCCAGGAGCATGGGAGGTTTTGCCACTTTCTAAATTCTGTTTTGATTTCCTTTTTCAGGTTTTTAAAGTTTTCATCATAGAGGTCCTTCACTTCTTTGGTTAAGTTATCCCTAGGTATTTTATTTTTTGTGGGGCTATTACAAATGGAGTTGTTTTCCTGATTTCAGCCATGCTTTTCTCATTGTTGGCATACAGAAAAGCCATTGATTTTTGAAGGTTAATTTTATACCCTGCTATTTTGCCTAAATTTTGAATCAGCTTGAGTAATTTGGGAGTGGAGTCCGTGGGATTCTTTAAATACAAAATCATGTCATCTGCAAAGAGAGAGTTTTACTTTATCTTTCCCTATTTGGATCCCTTTTATGTTTGCATCTTGTCTTATTGCTGTAGCTAGGCATTCTAATAATATTAGATTGAAAGCCAGGCCCAAAGAAACATAGGTCCCATGGTTTCCGTTATTTGCAATAACTAGTATATGTCTGAGACAAGCAGAAAAGGTCATATACGTTGATGTTAGGTGAAATGAACCCCACGATAAGGATTCAAATGATTTTTCTTTCTTGCCATTGTTTCTAACATATTTATAAGATTATTTCTTTGTTGCTTTGTATGTCCCTCCCCCACAGTATAACCCTTGCTTTCACGGTATTTGATCTTGGTACAGTTTGTGGAGGGGAAGGAAAAAAAAACAAATCATTTAATTAGGGATACAGGGGGACCCATTGCAACAATGAAATGTACAAATCATTATGTCAAAAAATGAATTTTACAACTTTGGCGGGAGGTGGGAAGGGATGGGAAGGGGAAACAAAGGAGGAGGCAACATTGCTTGATAAGAAATGTACTCATTACATTGCCACAGTAATTGTAACCCCTCTGTATGGTATTTTCACAATAAAGAAAAAGAAGTAAATGAAAAAAAAAAGATATGAAAAAAAAAGAGTCTCATAAACTTTACTGCCTGGGCTGGCTTCAAACCAAGTTCCTCAAATCTCAGCCTCCTGTTAGCTAAGATTACACATATGAGTCCTCAGTGCCTGGCTGACAGCATGATTTTTTAAATAATAAAATAATAATCAACAATCCAGCTTTATGGATTTGTTGGTTTCAATTACATGCTCAATAAACTTTTTTTTTTTTTTTTGGGGGGGGGGCTGGTTGCAGGGCCTGAACTCTGAGCCTGGGCGCTGTCCCTCAGCTCTTCAGTTGAAGGCTAGCGTTCTACCACTTAAGCCACAGCGCCACTTCCTGCTTTTTTTCTTTTTTGCTTATGTGGTGCTGAGGAATCAAACCCAGGGCCTCATGCATGCAAGGCAAGCGCTCTACCACTGAGCCACCTTCCCAGCCCTCAATAAAATTTTTGAAGGTAAATCTTCTACAAGACCTCAGTTTAGTACCCTGTACATGTGATCTAATTTAGTAAAGTAATTCCTACTAGTGCAAATAGTCTCTCTGCACCAGGAATTTAAAAGACCTAGATTCTTCTCCATGAGTCCATCTATGAGCCCTCCAACTCCAGCAGCAGGCACCATCTGGACTGCCCAGGTTTGCATCTGTGATACATGTCCTTAAAAAATTGCTGAAAGAACTAAGGCTATCATCCCCCCCATGGAAGGAATATCAAACTATTAAAAATGTTCAATAGGTCATGGCCATCATCAAAGGTCTTTTATATTATTTATATTTTAAAATATCTGCTTCCAAGGGAGCCACAAAGTTTCACCTGTCTAGAACAAATGGAAATCGCCATCATGCTTTAGCCATCATGGTGTTAAATCTTTCATTTTAAGACCTCAGTTCATGAATGTTTTATTTATTAATACATACTCCAAAGAAGTAATCTACATATGCATGCGCGAAATCATAGCACTATGGTTTATTCCTTTGATCAAAATAGACTTGTACCTTATTTATCAAAATTTAAATGTCTATACTGAACAACAAAGCAATTTGTAATGAAAAGTGTATTTCTCAAAAACAAGAAATCCATTGGCAGTACTTGACAGCATGTTTATAATCCTTAGTAAACACCTCCGTTCTGCATAAGGATATTTACTTTCCTTTTTTCTCATGTCTCCTCTAATAACTAGGTGTTAAATTTTTATTACAGTGAATGGACAATGCTGGGTAATCCTAGTTCACAAATTATAATATGTATATGTTAAGGCATAAAACAGTGCCTAACTCCAGTTGAGGCTCTTACAAAAGGGTCTGTAATACAAGTCTCACTCTGGTTGCACAAAATGAAATGTGTTTAGATCTGACTGATGGAATAAAATAGGAATTATTCATTGGACTTTAGTTTATTTCATGATAATTGAGTTAAGGAGTAAATAAACTTTTGGACCTCAGAAAAATTAGAGACCTTAACACAGGTGATTTTCTTCAATTCTAAGGCTTATCTTTGATCACATTCTTTCAAGTTTCAGAATACCTTTCTCAACACATTTTCACCATAGCAACCATCAATTTCACCACAGTATACTTACTCAAATGAAAATTTGACACAAAATACCCACACACAAATTCTATCAGGTTTCATTATGATGTTCTCAAAGTGTAACAATCCAGTGTCCTTCAGTTCTGGGGGGAAAGAGGCACAAAGAGGGATAAATCCAACAATAATGATGTGTCTTAAATGCTTTTCATTAAGTGAAAAACTGCCTACATACAAAAGTCTATGTAATATATCATACTATCTAACAAGAAGTTAACAAGTATTGAGTGGAAAAAATTCCCAAGTACAAAAATAGCACCAAGAAACTATGGATGATATTGTAATGGTTACATACTGATTGTGGTGGTAGCTAAAAGACATGGACATTTCTTAAAATCCACATGTCTATAAACTATATGCTGGATTTTGCTTTATGTAAATTAATGTTCTAAAATTTTTTATTGTAAAGATATTGTACAAAGGAGTTACAGTTACATGAGTACATTTCCTATAGAGCATTGTTACCCCTTCCTTTGTTTTTCCCTTCTATCCCTTCTGTCCCCAACTCCCCAACTCTTCCCTCTCCACCTTACCACCCCCCCGAAAGTTGTAAAGTTCATACATCTCATTGTTACAAGGGGTCAATCTGTATCCTTGTTTCAACATTTTATTATTTCCCTTCCCCTACCAAAATTAGAAAAATGTATATACAAGATTCAGGGCACCAGAATCAAATACAGTGACAACAGAGGTTATACGATGGGGAAGAATATACACAAAAGAAACAAAAAAAAATCACATAGTACATTTAAAAACAACAGCAACAAAGTAAAAAACCTCTTGTGTCCGTATCTTGGGTTTCATTTCGCTTAGCATCATCTTATATATTCATAGCTTATATGTACATAGCTTTTGATTTTTTTGCTTGTCTGGTAAGATTATCATAGACATATACAGTTATTGCAAATAAAGGAAACCATGGGACCTATGTTTCTTTGCACTTGGCTTATTTCATTTAATATAATTTTTTCTAAGTCTTTCTATTTCCTAACAAATGGGGCAGTGTCATTCTTGAATTAAGAGGAAATGGCAAACTCAAGATTCCCTGAAATGAGAAAAAAATCAAGGGAATAAAAGAATACTGAAGTCTCTTATTCAAGAGGATTCCCTTCAAGTAAAAATTGAAAACTACATATACCTGACAATTAAATCCAACACTACTATCACTAAGTTCTATTCTAGCAACACTATATTGGATGTTAAAGGAAAAAGTCCTGCTATAACTTTTTAAAGAACACTCATCACAAAAAATGGATAATTATCAGATTTTGACAGTAATACTTCATTCTGAAAGAGAATATAATAATATATCTGACAAATTTCAATGACAGAATCTGTACATCAAGAATTTTATATCCAACAAAGATGACTTTGAAATATAAGCACAATATTACTACTAATACTGAAGAAATCAGAAATGTTTTCATGAGTATTTTAGATAAAGAATTCTAGTTATGAAGATAGTTACAAAACTATCAACATAAACACTGATGATGAGCATTATATTTATAACTCTGTTTGGAACTAACACTAAATGAGAGTTAACAAGGGAAGCATAAGGTATTGAATTGTTTGTATGCTTAGATCATGTACATAAATTATACTAAAATACAGGCAAGGAATAGAGATTTTCTATGCAGAAATCACTGATAACTGTATTCTATAATCATATTGAGACTGGTCTTATTAGTACTGTTATTCTAAGATGAGTGTATGTATAAAACAGGATAACTAAAGCAAGAAAAGTTCTAATTCTAACATCTTCAAATGTTTTGAAGAGAGATTAAGTAAAAAACCCAATACAAGTTAAGTGGAACTCAAAATATAAACATGAACTTAAAAAGCATGTTATCTATCTATCTTTATCTACCTATCTAGATATGTGTGTGCATGTTTCCCAGTTATTTCAGCATATTAAGCATTATTCTTATGTCTATAAACTATGAGCTGTCTTTGCTCACAGTTACCACTCTCCCACTTGGGCCACAGCTCTCCTCTGGCTCTTTGATGATTATTTGGAGATAAGACTTACAGACTTACAGACTGACTTTGATCTCCAATCCTCAGAGCCCAGTGTCTTGATTAGCTAAGATTACAGGCTTGAACCACTGGTGCCTGGTTAGATTTTAATATTCACATCTAATTTACCACTGCTATGAACTGATATTCGATTTCTCAGAAAACACCTTTTTAAAAAAACTGAATCAGGAAGTATACATGATAAGCTTGGAACATCTTATCTAACCAGATGGAAAGTAGGCAATCAGAAGCTACTAAACTAAGGACAAAAAACTTATTCTTTCCAATAATTCTGTAGACAGATACAGAAATTTTTGAATTTACACATAAAAAAGTAAGACCTCATCTCAACCAATAAGATAGGCATAATGGTATACATCTGTCATCTGAGGTGCATAGGAAATATAAACAATGTTTTTTAAAATGTGGAAATCTTCCTAGGCAAAACTTTGAACTACTACAGGAAAAAGTGATTAAAGCAAAAAGAGCTAGGAGCTGAGTACAAACCCTAGTACCTTCAAAAACAATAGAACAAGCATCAACAATGATTAAAAATACACTTGAAAGAAATCAAATCCAAGAGCGCCAACATTAAAGACATTTAAAGATTTTAAAAATGTAGGAAGAGTGACACTGCTATTAATTTTTTTGATACTACTTAGAGAAAGCAAAAACATCTCCAGGGGAAGACTAAAGATCACCAAAATTGAATAGTGACCTCAATCTTAGTGGCTGTACCTGATGGTAAAGTAGATTAGTAAGATGTCAGGTACAGAATGTACAGTGAGTTGGCAAAGGCTTTCTTTCCTCTAATACACATAAAATATGGGAATCAGTTTGGTGCCCAAGTGGAAAAATAATTTTCATGTGCTAACTATATCACGCTGTCATAATATACAAAGACCTTGAGACTTCTTCCCCAGGTTGCACCAATTTCTCAAGCACAAAATTTTCGCATATTGTTGAATGTTGTTGTCAAGGCCTACAGAGGTAAAGGAGTTGCTTTTATCAAGTTTATTGAACTCTATAGATGCTTTTCAAAAAGTAACAGTAGTAAGGTCTACATGAAAAGTTGAATATTACTAACAGTCATTAAATATACCTACAACAAAAGAGAGTATATTATTACTAAGTATATTAGTAAGTATATATTAGTAAGAGGGTATATTATTGCAATAATATTTTATTAAATAGATAAAAATAAGTCAGCCTTCATCACTAAGAATGCTGGAAACTTCACCATGTGCTTATGAAAGGATTAGCCACTCTGATTTCAGAATTGAAGGCTATAGTCTGTTCCATCAGCTTAAAAACCCACTTGCCAAAACCAATTTAACTACCATGAAATCCAATCTGTCAGCAAAGAAATAAGTGCCAACTTCATAATGTGACATCAATATCCCTTTAAAAGAATGATATTGTACCACTTGTAAGGAAATGGAAAGACTAGAAAAAATTATATCAATGAAGTAAGCCAGACCCAAAGAAACATAAGTTGCATGGTTTCTCTCAATTTTGGTAGCTAGAATGTGCCTATAAATCTACAAGTAAACACACTGAATGGTAAAAGAAAAAGAAGTACACTGGGACATGATAAATTATACAGGTCTCTTGGCATTAAGACACATTGAGACCAAGAGAGGATATTCTTAGCAGAGGAACACAAAGGTACAATGCCTATGTGCATCTGATTATATTATAATATAATATTTATATTATATTATATTATATTATAATATTTATCAAAATGAACTCCAGTAAATGGATACAATAGGTACTTTCTTCATTGTTATTTTTTTCTTTTGTCTTGTTTATAAATTTATCAGTCTTTGGCAGGGCAAAGGTGGGAGTCACAAAAATAATGTGATAAAGGAGGAATCAGTGCAGCAATGATACTCATTACAGACTATTTTGAAATGATCTATACTACTTCTGGGTGGGGATGGGAGGAAAAACTGGAAGAGAGAGTAGGGGTGAACTCTTTTATGTATGTATATATACTTATATACATATATATGCAATGTACTTAAATCATGTTTTCCTCTCCGTATCTGTCCTGCTGTTCCTTCCCAGATTCCCCAGCCCTAAAACACTATATTTTTTATGCTCATGTTACATTATCATCATCACATCATTACTATTTTAGGTCTGGATTCCACATATAAGTAAAAGTATGTTATGTGTGACCCCAGTCTTTGAGAAAATCAAAGAACCATTCTTGGCCAGTTGACCTCAATGGGTCTTTTCCATCCTAGAAAGACCAATAATTGCTCCTCACTAGAAAAATCACATAATTCAATAAATATTTCCTTTTTCAGAGCTGCAGCCAGACTTTCTCTCTAATCATGTTTTAGCTAGTGTCATTATTTGACATCATTCAGCTCATAAACAGATTTTCACACATGGCTGCAGTTGAATAATATGCCAACTTAAAGGAAAGAGAAATATCAAAACCTCATAAAAATGTACACCCTATGGAAGGTAGAGTTGAACTACCACATGAAAAACAGTATTCTATAAGGACAGATGCCATCCTCTGGGATATGGTTATGAATTCATTAAATCAGAGCTCTCTGTAGGATCTTCCCCATGGGAAGAGGACACAAGATGAGGAAACCCTCTCTTCCATACTTCCCATCATTTTCAGTGATCCACTGGATGACCATGTGAAATAGTCATGTAATATCACTAAGTTGAACTTTTACAGTATGTTTTCCTTAAAAAGATGTAGGAAAGTATTTGTTATAAAGATATTCTGCTTTCTTCAACAGATAATATAACTCAAACAATCAATTATACCTTCAGAACTGGCTACACAAGAACATGTCACAATAGGAACTCAGCATCACAGGAGCACATGCTCCTCTGATTGTCTGAGTGTGTACCTTGAGGATACTGTCTAACAGAAAGACTCCAATCTGGTCATAATCAGTTCATCAAGCATATTCATCACTCTGGAAGTAACAATAGCAAAATAACATTAGCTTAAATAAATACTTTTTTCTCTTTTTTTCCATTAGCTATTTTTTAATATTTTTAAATTGTTTTGATAATGGTGATATCCAGAGGTGTTATCATTACATAAGTCAAGTAAAGAGTAAATTTCTTTTGGGGCAATGTCAACTCTTCCTTCACTTTCTCCCAGTTGTTTATCCTCTTACTACATGAAACATCAAATAATATAATTTGAAATGAAGTTGATTTAATGTATACCAATGTAATTATCTATTATATGACTATTTTTAGAATATACTTATATATCGTGCTTTATAGAACAATATCTGAATAAAGAAATTTGTACTTTTACTTTTTCATTTTCTTTTCTTTTTTTTTTTTTTGTTGTTGGTTGTGGGCCTTGAACTCTGGCCTGGGCACTGTCCCTCAGCTCTTTAGCTCAAGGCTACAGCTCTACCATTTGAGCCACAGCTCCACTTCCATTTTCTTTTTAATTGTAAAAATACTTCTGGTTTTCTGGTGGTTTATTGGAGATAGAGTCTCACAGTCTTCCCTGCACAGGCTGGCTTTGAACCGCAATCCTCAGATCTCAGCCTTCTGAGTAGCTAGGATTACAGGTGTAAGCCACCAGTGCCCGGCTATATTTTTTCTTTATGTCAAAACAACTCTGGAGATGAGCAGAACAAAATCCATTATATTCATTTCAGAGATCAGTTAACTGAACCTAAGTAAAAAAAGTCTGAATGATAGTAAAGAATGAAGCCATCAGTAGAACACGTGTCTCTTTTTTAAATAAGCAAGAAATTAAAAAAAAAATAAGAAATAGTTGTATTGTCAAAGTTTGTAGAGTTCATAAGCTTTATAGACCATGATAATGATAATTCGCCTTGTGAAGGTTAAAATGTGTTTGTGACTTTAGCTAAGTATCACTATCCCACAATACTGTGAAATTTATGTAATCACTTAATCTCAATAAAGAAATTTTAAAATATTTTAGTCATATACAGATTTCTATTCTTTTTGTGTGTGTATTCCAGTCCTAGGGCTTGACCTCAGGGCCTGGGCACTCTTCCTGACTTTTCTGCTCAAGTCTAGTGTTCTACCACTTGAGCCACAGCTCCATTTTGGGTTTTAATTGGAGATAAGAGTCTCACAGTTTTCCTGCCCAGTCTGTCTTCAAACTACAATCCTCAGATTTCATCCTCCTGAGTCGTTAGGATTACAGGTGTGAGCCACCAGGTAGATTTCAATTCTAATTCTGTAATTCTTAAATACAAAAATAACAACTACTGGGATAACAAAACAACCACATATTGGATGTAGCCTACTATCTAATTATCTGTATATTGAAAATAAACTAAATTAAATTTTTATTTATAGACATTTTATGAAACATCATGTTGTGCTATAGTTTCCTAGCAAGATGCTTCTGGATTGCCTGAAACCTGCTGCTACATAATTAATCCTTCATCTACCACTAAACAGGATAGCTAAATCTGGGCCAGCCACTTGGTACGATGTGAGCTGATTAGCTCTTCAAACCATCCATGCTAGGTGGTAATATTGCCTCTACCCTCCTCTACTCTCCATCACTAGTCTATACACTTTCAGTTTTGGAGTTGTATTAATCTTATTAATGAGTCAGTTTAAATCACAAAATACTTCTCTTCCTATTTCCCCCCTCGCTTCTGCCTTCTTTGACTAGTGGACTGCTTAATATTCTCATTCCTTAGAGAATAATGATCAATTAAACAACCTTCCTAGAGTGCTTCCTGAGCTGCAATACTACAGTGCTGAGAAGCAATAGATACATACAACACAATCTCTATATCCTTAAGGAGATTACAGCTTATTAAGGGGAAAAGATAACTAAAGAAATCATATTACTATAATTCAATACATATGTTGTTTAAAGATAAGGTCGGGTGTTATGGAAACAGAGAAGAAACAATTAACAACTCTGAGGGTGGGAAACAAGGTAATGAAAGGTTATAAGAAGAAATGAAATCTGATCTTGCAGAATGAGTAGGAATTAGCAAGCAAAGAAGTGTTACAGGTGCAAAAGTAATATCAGTAATTGCATAGAAGCATGACGCCTCAGGTTTTGTTCAGCTCACAAGAAGTTAAGTATTACTGGTACAAAAAATGAGCTACAGTTTTAGACATAAAATGTGCCAGTGGGATGATTAAGTGAAAATCCTTATCAGGAAGCCCGAGGGAAAAGTCAAAACTAAATATGAAGGAGTTACCAATAGTATAATAAGATGAAGAAAAATTAAATAAGGTAAGAAGGGGGAGTTAATTAAAATAGATCCATCAGTAGGGTGCAGGTGACTAACACCTACAATCATTTCTCTCAGGAGCCTGAGAATCCAGGTTTGAAGCCAGCCCGAGCAGAAAAATCCTGGAGATTCTTATTTCCAATTAACCACCACCAAAACAACAACAACAAAAAAAGACAAAAACAACAACCACAAAAAAGGAAGCAGGTCTGAATTGGTATACTGTCAGCTGGGAACGAATAAAGCCCAGTGAGAGCAATAGTGAGAGTCCCTGGTTAAAGTTTAAGCTTAGTTTAAGCCTTGGTTTCAGCACAAGAAAAACAAAAAATTACTTAAAGCCAGGTGCTGGTGGCTTATGCCTGTGATCTTAGCTACTCAGTAGGCTGAGACCTGAAGAATCATGTTTCAAGGACAGCCTGCATGGGCAAAAGAATTCCATAGACTTCATCTCCTATAACTATCAAAATTAAGGCTGCACACATGGCTCAAGTGGTAGAGTGCCAGCCTTGCAAATGTGTGACTTTGAGTTTGAAACCTAGTACTCCTGAAAACAACATATTGGTTAGGAAGTTATATACATTTATGATGATGTATGGGTTAAGTATCTTTTAAAAAGGGAGAATGTGAGTTCATATTAATAAAACTTTCCAGGAAGAAGTAATAAATACAAAAGTGAGTGTATTTGGTATCTTGAGTAACATGGGTACAGTATGCATGAATACTAATCAGGAGAGGGGAAAGATGTGATATCAGGTAAGTGACCTGGGGCTAGTTCAAGAAAGGACAAGTGACCATCACATGGACTTCAATTTTAACTCTGAATAACTTCAGAAGCCATTAGAAATTCAGATTGGCAGACTAATGTGTTTTCTTTTCCTTATAGCAGACCTACTCTGTCTAAAAATCAGAGAGATGAGTTTCATAATGATTCAGGAAGCTGTACATTAAGGAAAGAATGATGGTAATTTCAAGTGGTAATAAGAAAGGCACTCACAGGGTTGTCTACATTTCAGAATATAAAAAAGAATAAAAAATTTCAAAACTGGCAGGCACCAGTGGTTCATGCCTGTCATCCTAACTACTCAGCAAGCTGAGATCTGAGGATCATGGCTGAAAGCCATCCTGGGCAGGGAAGTCCATGAGCTTCTTACCTTCAATTAACCATGAGAAAACCGGAAGTGGTGCTGTGGCTCAAGTGGTAGAGTGCTTGCCTTGAGTGGAAGAGCTGAGGGACAACTCCTAGGCCTAGAGTTCAAGGCCCATGACTGACCAAAACCAAAACGAATGCAAAACATAGTGTAACATCTTAAGAAGAAACAATCAGTGAGAGTATAAATCAATCAGTGAAAAATAAAAACAGAGTAGGAATAATATTAAGGTAATATATTGTTTAAAGCTTAAAGGAGGTATATGTATGCAGTATTATCTAATTGGCAAAATGATAGGATAGATAGATAGATAGATAGATAGATAGATAGATAGATAGATAGATAGATAGATAGATAGATAGATAGATAGATAGATAGATAGATAGATAGATAGATAGATAATCTGCTGGGGTTAACCATTTTTAAGTTATTGTTCTCTGCCAGAGCAGTTTCCATGGAGTGGTAAGAACAAATTAGATTGCAAAGGGTTGAAAATGGATGAAGGACAAGAAATGAGAGACAGCACTATTATCATTCAAAACTGAGCAAAGGAAAATGAAAAGAGTTACAGTTGCTAGTTATTTAGAGAAAGTATTTAATTATTCATGTGCATGTAATTCAGAATCAAGAAGAATCCATTGTAATCTCTTCTAATCTAAGGTTTTAAAATAAAGTTACTGGAATGGGTCAGTTCCACTTTCCAGTCATAAATATTTAAACACCAAATGTCCTTATAACTTGGATGCAAAAAATAAGAAAATGAAGAAATTTTAGGATAATAACTCAAGCATATCCATTCAAGAGCAATGTGAAGGGCTGGGAAGGTGACTCAGTGGTAGAGTGGATGCCTTTCATGCATGAAGCCCTGGGTTTGATTCATTAGCACCAAGTGGCTCAAGTGATAGAGTGCTAGACTTGAGCTGAAGAGCTGAGGGACAGTGCCCAGGCCCAGAGTTCAGGCACCACAACCAACAACAACAACAAAAAGAACAATGTGAATTCCAACAATTCACTGAAGCAACAATGAAAGCTTTGATGGGAAGATCATACAGGAATTAAATTTACATGACTTTTTAGTTGCTATAATATCTGGTTTAATAATCTTACATGGTAATTCATCTGTTAAGTTTAAGTTTTTCTAAGCAAACAGAAAACTTTAAACTTCATAAAATCAAAGTATGTGTCTTACTTTCGTATATTTTGATATGATTTGTGCAACTAAAATTTTATGTAATTATAGGGTCTCAATAAACCTTAATAATTTAAACTGTTAACCAAGTCCAAAATGTCAGAAATTGATGGTGCAATTTTGTCCTGTGTATAGATTAATAAATTAACTTATATCTTAAATACCCTTCCTCTGACAAACAGTAATCGTTATAGACTATTAAGCTGAAAGAAGTTTAAGAGACACCAAGCTAAACAACTTGAATTAAAAATGAACATACTTTTTCATGGGATTTTCACAATAAAGCGCTTTTATTTTTTAAATAAATGAACATACTGGCTAGTATCATAGTATATAAATCCAAATAGAAATAAGATGAAAATCTTGAGTTGGGATTTCAACACTTTTCTTCCCCATATAACTCTTTCACATGTGCCCTAAAAATTACCAGAAACTATTATATATAATTATATATAAAATACATATAAATATATATAAATTATATATAAAATTATATATAATTTTATTTGCTTCCACTTATATGCATTGTTCTTTTCTAAGTTTTTAAATGGATGGTTTTTACTTGATATTCACAAAAATCTAATAGGACAGCACTATTAATACCATATTTTACAGCATGGAGATGTGAATAACTGACAATGAGCAAAAGTAGAAAAACTGGAATAGTATCCCAATTTCAAAGATCTCTGCTCATTTCTTGATATAAGCTAATCAGTTCTCAACATTTATTTAAAAATATTAATTGAAAAATATCTATGGGTAACATACTACATCATTAGTTAAACCTAATGTATACTATACAGACATTCATGACCCATCAAAAATAGTATACCTCCACCTGTAAAACAGAACAAAATGAATAAAAAGTGGGTTGTTTTTGTTTGGTTTTAAATAGAAGCACAGAAGAGAAAGCAATTTCAGCTTTGGGGGACAGTATGGACTTGAAAATTGCCAATTCTATTTTATACCCTGTTGAGATTTGCTTTGAACCAATTGGTTACTAGGAAAAAGCCCAGTAGATACAGAAATACATCATTTTGATATCATAACACATATTTTCTTCAACTCAGCTTTTTTTCCATAGTATATTCGATGTAGGTCTTTCCAGATTTACTTGGCACCTAAGTAATTTTTTAATGCTCATGATGCAAAGGGTAAAGAGCAATGCAGTGTGTCAATCAGCTGTCCCGAAGTATTGTTACTATATTAAATCATCTTTATAGAAAGTTATTAAAGGCTTTAAACTCTCCATAAAATAATCCATTTTCATTCATTGTCCACTTAAGCAGCAACCTATAAATTCTTAAGTTATCTTCTTGCTGATAAATCATATAACTTAGTAAGTACTAATTTCTTAAATGGCCTTGTCTTATAAGAAAAGTCCAAATAGGGGTCACAGTGAGAAAAAAATTCATATCAAATACACCCAGGTTTTTAAGAACCACCCTCTTCTCCATGTTTTTCTGATATGATTTGTTAAAGATCAGGAAGTATGTCTATGATTACTATTAAGGATCTAATATTTTAGCTATTTTAACAACTAAATTTAATCAAATATACGTTTATTTTTACATGGCCAATGTGTATAATAAATTGAATTTGTGTTGCCAGGTACCACTGGTTCATGCCTATAATCCTAGCTACTCGGGAGACTGACAGCTGAGGATCTTTGTTTGAAGACAGGACAAGAAACTTCATTACAAAATGAATAGAACGTGGGTTGTTTTTGTTTGGTTTTAAATAGAAGCACAGAGGAGAAAGCAATTTCAGCTTTGAGGGAAAGTATGGTCTTTAAAATTCCCATCTAACCACCAAAATTCCCAAAGTAGAGCTGTAACTCAAGTAGTAGAGTGCTAGCCTTGTTCAAAAAGGGACAGCAATCAAGCCTTTCAAGAACCAAAAAAAAAAAAAGAAAGAAAGAAAAGAAAGAAAGAAAAACAAGTGTTTGTGAAAAGGATAATGGGTAAACCAATATTTTCTCTATTTTAAGAAATGTAACTATTTCAACATAATTTGGGATATCTGATTGATACTCTGCTTTCCTCTACACTGTTTTAAATTATCTAACATATCCTGAATCCAAACTCTGTTACTCATCATTGATACAGAATAACAACTCGGTGTCACTGTTGTTACCTGCAACATGAAGTGTGTATGTGTGTGTGTCTACTGTTAAAAAAGCACTAAAATTCTCTTTCATTTCAGGAGTACCTCATTTGTATTCATTTCTGCACATTCTAACCAAGCTTTAACTTTTTGATTGCTTTCCCTGGTATTGGACAAAGGGAGTCTTATATCTCAACCCAGAGACTTAAGTTATTAATACTAAGAAGGTACACTGGAGAATGTTTCACCATCTACTCCTTAGTGAAACTTTCTCAGTATCTTTCATAAAGAGAGCTTGAAACATCTCTGTACATCATTGTAAGCTAAACTCCTTTCATTTGCATACCACTGTCAAGACTTGTATCAAGACCAGACTCTCAAGTACTTAATATTTCAGTTTAAATGTTATCACTCTTTTAGTGTTAATAAATTTTCCTATAAAAAACACTTTGCATCACTGCTATAAATTTTAAAAAATCAGTATCATGTGTCATAAAAATATCATAAACTTCTAGCTAGATACAGTTGCTTGCCAACATCTGCTCTCCGATAATTAAATAGGGAGATCATCAAGTATGCTAAGGACATATTAGCACCACATTGAGTTTTTTTTTAATCCTTAACTCTAATTAGAAAGAAATTGCAATCACAATTGCAGAGCGGGTAATTCTCTTTGCATGTGGTTCAGTATTATTTAATGCTGTGCCTATCTACCTCTAATATTATCTCAAGTACTCCAGGAAGCCAAGTAGCACACTGAGAAGCAGTGTTTTAAATTATCTAGAATTTCCTAAATCCAAACTGTGTTAATCTAACTGATAGAGAATAAGAGTTCAGTGTCACTGTGGTTATCTGTGATCTTATCTAAGCTCTCCAACAATCCAGGCTCCCTCAGTTTATCTCTATTGTAATTTCACAAAGCATTATTAGCCTGTTTGTCTGGAAACTCTGCTTCCCAAATTTACATATACTAGGAACCTTCACTTCTGGCCTAATTGCTATTTTTATATAACAATAGTAATAATAGTAACAATAACAATGGGAGGCCTATACTCACATAGCTCTAATTTTTTTAACTTAGTATTTCACTTCATTTTCACAAATAACAAGATTCTGAAAAGGCCTACCTTCTTTGAAGCTCTAATATCCTGAACATTAACTATCACTCTAACAGAATATTTTCCTTCTCAGTCCATGTTATTAACCATGCCCATTAGAAACAAAACTCCTGTTTTCGGTTGTGGAATAACCAAATTACTAATCCTAGCCTCTACAAACTCTCACTTTAGGATATGATATTTTCCATATTCATAATTATCATTGAACTATAAACTTCCCACATGGTACATTTTCTACTATAGAACAGTCAGGCAATGCCAACACAATTCATACTTCTTTGAAGCTGCAGGAAGGTCAGTGTGATCTTGTAAAGAAGTGATAACAGTCAAATTTAGATGTTTTTCACTACCTATATTGTTTTCCTCATCTCAATTATCCTTACTCTATGTTTAAAAACCATCAAATTCAGTATTGCTGACAACTAGAAAAGCACAGTGTCAACATAAAAATCAGTATTCAGGGATCATTGTATTATTATATGTGCTAGTTCTTTTTGTACAACCAAAATTTGACCAGGGTTATTTCCTAAATAATACTTGTAACAAAGGGCAGGGGATATAGCATAGTGACACTTACCTAGCATTCATAAAGCCCTACATTCAAATCCTAGCACTGTGAAAACAAAGACAAAAATGTGACCAAGTAGCAAGTAGCTCATTAGTCATTTCTGTTGCTTTAAAACCTTAACATGAGCTCTTCACTTACCATTACTGCTCTGGTAACTCATCGAATCACCCCAAACATGAAACAAAAGACACATTCTGATAAACTGTTGGCTGGCAAGTACCAAGCCTTCAACAACCTAAAAGCCCCTCAGCAAGTGTAGAAGAAAAGATCTAATGCCACAGTAACAATAGCCATTCTATGCAGATATTAAGCACAGAACACAGTCATAATGACAACAGGACTCTATATAACAAAACAAGCTTTTAAAAAAGTATTTAAATATATCTTTTTAAATTAGTAAATGTTGCTTAAGTTTGACAGAGATGATGGTTTGAATGAAAATAAAAGTATGTATTGATTTGAAATGAATCAAATATCAAAAATTCATTAAAATGTTATCAAAAGACTTTTCACAAAAATAAAAAGTTGCACGAAGAAGCAATTAGATTATCAATAAGGTATTCTTGTAGTAAGCTACTTCAGAGGCTCATCATATTTGCCCGAGTATCTCTTTAAGGTCTTATTTGTGAAGGGTTGTGATAACACTGAAAAGAACTTTAAATTCATTTGGCTTTTGAGATTATCATTCTATTTAACCTTGAAAGCTTTTTGCATTTTCCATGCCTTTGTTTGCTTTCAGGAATTTATCTTCACTTTAACTTTAATCCGTTTTATATCTCTTCGTTCATCTTTGTTCTACAGGGTTCAACCTCTTATTTTTTTCCCCTAATCCTCAGTGTCTAGTATAGTAGGGTGGGGGTTGGAATGCTGATTGCACATATAAGGGGTATTATACTCTGATGAGCATTAGATGCTGCACATTCACACATGTAGATGTGTCCACATGTGATGAGCAAAGGACCAATTTAATTTTTTGACTGAAAATCTGGTATCCAAAAATACTTGTTCTACATTAAGTAGCAATTTCAACTGAACTCTTCGCACTGATTCTGTCAGCTTCAGTCACTTCAGGGTGACCACATTTTTGTTCCAACTGCCTCAACTGTCAGAATATAACTTCTACGAAAGCAGAAACACCAACTTGACTAATGAATCATGAAATTAGCATGCAATGGCTGTCTTATACTTTTATGTGCAGTAGTACTGTTTAGGCCAATTCTACACAGTTTTTACAACAGGTATTGCAAACAGATTCTATAATCAATGAGATTTCCAACAACTTGAAAATAACTATATAGTATTGATTTCAAAAACAAACAAACAAATAAATATTCATATAAGTTTTTTCAAAAATGTTATCTGTGACTCAACTTATACATAAGTAGAACGTAATTGAAATATCAAAGGCAACACAAAATTAGGCTATTGAAATATAATGTTTTAACATTTTGTAGCAATATAAATTTAATATAACTCAAACAGTTGCTTTAGAATTACAATTTGTAATTGTAAACGGTTAACAAAGCATATACAGGACATATATTGTGACTACCAGAGATTTCTATGCACATGACAGCAAAACAGTAATTACAAACTGTCAAAATTTTGTAAAGCAACAAAAACATCTTTATGGGGATTAGCTGTAAGCTAGGAATTACTTTCTTATGGACGCGAAGTCAGATAAATTAGGATTTTTCTAGAAATCTTGCCCAAAGGAAAGAAAATGCCAAGGGACTTGAGTTTTATTAGATTAGTCTTGGTTTTAACTCATTTCAGAAAACAATATGGTAAAAGAAGTACTATATGAAGTAATTAAAGAGGGTTTATACTATCCTGGCTTTACCATGTATTTTTTAATTTTCTACCATTGCATTTTGCCTTTCTTTTTTTTGCCCATTTGAACTTGTAAAGATAAACCATGACAAAGACACTCAGGAAATGTGTCCATACTACTTGTAATGTCTTCATGTTAATTTAACAACTCAGAGTGTATGCAAATGACTCTAGTGTATTTTTTTTAAACAGAGAAAAATAAAAGCAGAGAATTCTCAGCAGAAAGTCCTGGGCATTTAAGGATCAGATTTGTAAACTTCCTCATAGCAAACCACCACATCCTATTACAGTTCCACACTTTGGTGAAGACCCAATATAAACCAGGACTTGAAATCATGCACCTCAGTGTTACAAGCTAGCCTGTGTTTTCACAGTAACAATTCCATGGAGAGAAGCTGCTCTCACTTTCCAACAAGTTTGAAACACTGAAATGTAACTGCTTCTATTCAGTAATTTTCCATCAAATGTGTAAGATATATCTTGACAGTTAAACATCTTTTCTCATTTACCCCTTCAGCAAGAGTGAAATATTTCTTCTTCATGACAAGATATTTTACTTAAATACAACCAAAGTTACTCTCTGTGACTTCGTTTCCTTTTCCAAATACTTCCTCACTGAAAAACAAAACAAACCATCAACAACAATGAGAGACATTGACTTTTTTTTTTAACCTCATGGGATCTGATAAGGAATGTACTGAGTGCGCCACACTTAGTGGTTAATTTTCCTGGTGGCCACTTCTCTTAAAGACTGGAGTACAAGCTACAAAAACGGGGAATAATTCAGAACCATGCACTGAGTATATGGATTACTGAATCAATGCATGTGAGGCCTGCTGGGATGGAAAGTTTTTCATTTCTCATAGTAGAAATGGAAATGATTTCGGAAAGTTGAAATTACAGTGAAGAACTATAGCAAGAAGTTTCAAAGCTTCATATACCTCTTACCTCAAACAAACCAGAGAAGTCATTCCACTTGCAATGTGAGTATGAAGTCTGACCCACAGAATCAATCAGAAATGGTATTAGAGATAAAGTTCATCCTGAACAGGAATTTGTCTTTGTCTCATAGCCTGTGATTCCATTTCCTCCATCTGCTAATAATACCTTACTTTACTAAAATATCTGGTTAGATAATAAATAATAAGGAAGACATTCAATCTTTAAGATTTCTACATGATAAGCTTTAGTTAAGCATAAGTAACTACAATGTAGCCTTAAATCAAAATATCCCAAGAAAATTATTTTTAAATTATATTTTATTTCATTGTAAAGGTGCTATACAGAGGGGTTACAGTTTTATAAGTACATTTCTTGTCAAACATTGTTACTAATTCCTTCATTTTTCTCCCACTAAGAAAATTACTTTAAAAAAAAACAAATATGGTAGTCATCAAAGTTTACATATATAAAAGAAGAATTTCAATTCATCATGTTTAGGGTCAATTTTATTACTCAGGATTAAAATGTGGCCTCAACTGAAAGAATAAAAGATAATGTTCATTATCCTATTTATTATTCAGTTCTATTTGTAAAGAATATCAACACTCTCAAGCTGTAAAAGCAATGAACGTAATAAGAGCAGAAACAGCAGAGTTGTCAACTTTTAAATTTCCTATACTTCAGGTGACAAGGGACAAGATTAAGAGAGATTTTCATTTTAAACCTCTTCCTGTAATATGTGGGTGTATTCAAAACTTGCATTAACTTTATCCTATTATATATATGGCAGAACATTTATAATAACTAATTTGGAATTGTCCTTAAATAAAATATAATAAAAATCTGTTTTGATTTTGGGAGAGGTGTCAGTTTTTTTGTGGTAGATATTTCCAGAGCTCTAGATTTGCTCATTGGATTAAATCATTTTTGTCCACTTATGATAAATATAATATCTGATACTCAGAGCTGAACTTGAGAGTCAGGCATCCATCTATCAAGATGTGCTCAGAGTCTTTATGGGATAGGCTATATCTGTTCCTAGCTTTAATTCCATGCACAGCAAAGGAAGAATTGTTTGTGTAACAAATACTAGAATTCTTAATTTTCAGAACAACTCCTAGTTAAATAGTATGTTGTCAGTGGACTTTATTTCACTGTCTAAAATACTTTATATGCTGTGTCGACTGAATATTTTCAGTCCAGCAAATAGAAAGATGTGAAAACAATATTGTTTGTTTCACATTGTACAGTTAAGAAACTGGTTTTGCTTTTAGAGGGTTTGTGGTTGGCAATCAATCATAGTATCTGGAACCTTGTTATAGTATCTGATTCCTGGAACCTTGTTAAAAGTCAAAAGTCAAAAGTGGTTCACACAAACTTCTCACAGTCAATGATGCAAATGGCTTCAGGTCTCTTAATTCTCTGTCCAGCTAGTGATTCACTGTGGTTTGATTCTCTCTGCTTGAAACATTCAAACGCCAAGATCCTCACATGTCACAATGTGTTTTGTCCTTTTTCAAAAGAATCTTCTTTCAGGAGGGGGTGTGGATTGGGTGGAGGGGAGGGGGGAGGCTAGGAAGGGATGGGAAGGGGAAACAAAGGAGGAGGCTACAATGCTTGATAAGAAATGTACTTATTATCTTGCCCATATAATTGTAACCCCTCTGTACAGTATTTTCACAATAAAAAATAAATAAAAATTAAAAAAGAATCTTCTTTCAATAATTATCATTATTTGTCCATGAATTCCAAGAAAAATATTACACATTTATTACTTATCTAGTTAACTGTAACATTCACCAATATTCTTGTCATTTTTTTCTGAGTTATTCGTCTTTTGTAATTCTTTTTTCTGCAGCTATGCTACCACCTGTGGCCATTTCTGGAAGCACAAAGAAACCTGGAAATGACATACATTTCTCATATCAAGAATTAGCCCTCAATTTTGACTAATTTTTTATCAGTTTATATTCTAGTTTATTTTCCCCACTTGCCTACCTACACTTGCCTTTCATTTGGGAATCTGTACTTTTCTTGGATGTAATATTACTTTCTCATTCTTAATATATCTGGTTGTTTCTCACAGGAGATAGACTCTTCTATTTTACATTAGAGAGAGAGAAAGAGAGAGAGAGAGAGAGAGAGAGAGAGAGAGAGAGAGAGAGAGAGAGAGAGAGAGAGAGAGCGCTTGTTCCTTTTTGGTGGAATTCAGATTATTATAAATCATAGGATGGAATTTGGGGTATCATATGGTGAGTTTCCATTTTTATTTCTTTAGCCTTCTATAGCATCATTAGAGTAACAGATAATTCTTATGTAACCTGACTGATTTTGTTGTTGTTGTTGTTGTTGTTTTCATCCTAACTTTTGTTAATCTTACCTTACATTGCAAGCTTTTTCAGGACAAGAACATATTTTACTCAGCTTATATCTAACACAGTGCTTCCTAGATGTATTCTTAACAGTCTCCCAATTAACTGAATTTTAGACAAACTGTTATAAAATGTTGATGTCAAATTTTAATTTCTAACTAATGTGTTTTCCTTTTTGTGACTAAAGTACTACTAACATAAATCTGTTTTGTTTCTAGTTATCTTGTAATCCAGTTAATAATTTCAGTCCAGCTGGGAAAAAATCAAACTTAAACACAAATATATGCAAGAAATATATGCATAGAAAATTATAATATAAAATGCAAACTAGTCTTGATAGTGTATGTTAGAAATACCTAGGCAGAATAAGAAGGGAAGAAATGTAATTTCTTGAAATGTATTTCTTGAAATGGAATCCCAACTGACACAGACACCAACTCTGATCAAGTACTACACTTGAAGTATATTATTAGAAACAATAGTTCAGAAAATCAAGAGGCTTCATTATAAGAAAGCATAAAGAGCTCAGGAATAGCAACTTCTTTAATATGATCAATGATCAATTGTTCTTTTATTTCCTTTCAAATCATTCCATCTCTTAAAAAATATCTCCATTGTATATGATTCATAAAATCAATCTAAACCAGGCATTAATACAAGATAACCAAGCCACTAACATCTGTAATTTGAAGCCAGCTAGAACAGAAAATTCTTTGAGATTTTTATCTTCAATTAAAAAGCAAAAAAACAAGAGTAAATATGTGTTTTAAATGGTAGAGAAACAACTTTGAGCAGAAAAGCCTAGCAGGAGTATAAAGTCCTGAGTTCAAGCCCCAGTGCCAGCACAAAAATAAATAACTAACATCTTTAAATCTCATTTCAATTTTATATCCACTCAGTTGCTTCTAACCAAGTATTTTAAAAATTCATAGAAATGAGCATATTCTTTCATTACACATTCTTTTATTACATGGTATTAGTATGTCTCATGCCCTTTGATGTTAAATAGAGAAACTTACAACTTGATCTGAAAATGATAACTATATTCAAAATACTGGTTGTTTTGCTACCATATGAAGCTTTATCAGATCTTATTTGGCCTTATGTCATAATTCATAGTTAATATTCTTAGGCTTCAAAATATGGTTAAAAATAATAATAAATCATTATGCTCCAGATAGTGATTTCTTTTTTGAATTTTATTTTATTGTAAAGACACTCTATAGGGTTACAGTTATATGAGTAGGGTAATGAGTACATTTCTTGTCAATAGTGATTTCTGAGTTAATCTCTAAACACCAGAAGTAATTCTACTATTACAAGCTACATTTAGATCATAAATTATTCTGTGAAAGCATTTGTTGCTTGTGCCAAATAAAGGTAAAGTTACCAAGCTATCCAAATATGATAATTTGGCAAAACGTATAGAGAACAAAGGACAAAATTATGATTTTGCTTTGGTCAGAACCTTTCTGTAATTGAAAATGATGATGGAAAACTGGCCACACTCTCCTTGAAACTCATTTGTTGAAAACCTGCCTCATTTTCAGCAGACACCTGAGAAGAAACTAGTTAACAGCTTGACAGATTCCAGGCCATCTTTCTTGGCACTATTTTAAATTGCTACAAAGGATGGTGGATTGTTGCAAAAATTGAAATATGCACTAGATACTGCTTAAAAAAATGTTGCACTTCAAGAATTCACATTAAGATTCATGTATTATGAAAACTATGCGGGTTTTCTTATTATTATTGCTAGGAAGTGAGTGATAGATGCCTAATATCACAGGAAGGTTTGATCTTGTTAATGATATTAAACGTTAGGAGTCTATCAAAGAATAGATTTGTCCCAACTCTTACAGTATCACAGGGGTTTTAACAAAATATTAGGACACAGAGAGTACATTCTGAATGACCAGTTGAGGTAAAGTAGCCTAGAATAGGTACGATGGTAGCAGCACCGCTCTCCAAGGACCACACATTTTGTAACCAGTATTACAGTAAATCTTTCCATCTTTTCAGCGGCCATACAGACTCTCAGTCTCTCAAAATCTGTCACTGTAATGTGAACAGTGAGCACAGTTATGTTTCAATAAAATTCATATATAAAAACAGGCAAATTATGTATAATTGCCATCAGTTTGCAGTGTAGATTAGTCTTGGTTTAGGAAAGAAAGGACTAGTTCTTTTTACTTCTGGGCCTCCTTTGTTCACATCTCATTTTAGCCATAGGAAAACCTTCTGTCTTATTTGCTTTCTCTTGGAGACATTTCTCTCTTGTCTATTTCCTGGATACCAGTTTTAATCTTCTCAGGGGACTTTGACTTTTGTAAAGCCACACTGGAAAGGAAAGTGCCATAAAGCAAGTTTTGCTTTGCAGAAATGTGAGGAAGCAGCTCAATGGGAATAACAACACTCTCTGCAGATGGGGTAGGATGAGAAACAGCAATGGAAATTAGATTTCCAATCTGTCAAATGCTTAGGCAAGTTCCTGGCACATAAGTTCAGCTATTGTTAAATTTTAACTATTACTTTTATATGTATGCTGTTTGGGACTACCTTGGGCAAGATTAGTGAAACACGGTTTCAACTTTTATTTAATGGCAAAATCCCTAATTGTTTTGTCTTAGAAATTTAGTGTATGAGGGGCTGGGAAGGTGGCTCAGTGGTAGAGCTCTTGCATTGCATGCATGAGGCCCTGGGTTCGGTTCCTCAGCAGCACATAAGCAAAAAGAAAAAAGCCGGAAGTGGTGCTGTGGCTCAAGTGGTAGAGCACTAGCCTTGAGCTGAAGAGCTGAGGGACAGCACCCAGGCCCAGAGTTCAGGCCCCACGACTGGACCAAAAAAAAAAAAAGAAATTAATTTAGTGTATGAGTTTCCATATGACAGTCTTAACTTTCTTTGTTTTGAAGAAATACACATCTTGGAACTCTGAAAATATTAACACTTACCAATTTTGTGTACACAAAGTACACATGACTTCAGGCACAAAGGGACAATGCTCATTATATCTCCTAATTTTTTTTAATTTATCTAATTTTTTACTCAGTTTTGTGGCTTTATCACGAGTATAACATTTACTTTATATACCAGTGCATATGTACAGTTCAGTTACAAAAATTAAAACACATAACCTTAAGAGCAAGTTGAGATTATGAAAATACAATTTAAAATATGATTCTGAACTCAAACAAGTGGTTTAAGCCAAAGATACAAATTTAACAATTTTCAATATGGAACGATCTTTAAGCTATAAGGCATATAGAATTAGAAGCATAGTGAGTAGATGGAGACAGGAGTTTCATGTTTTTGTTCTGGGCCAACGCAACATTAAGAGGTCAAGACAAATAAGAACAAATAAAAAAAAAGAGCTAGAGAGAAGACAGAGTATTACAGAAAGAGAACCAGGAAAGCGTGGTATCCTGGGAGCTAAGTGAAGAAAGAGTTTTCAAGAAATAGGAATTGTCAACTGTGTAAAATGCTGCTAATAGGTCAGGAACAATGAGGACTGAGAATTGGATTTAGTGCCTGAGGGTTTTTGTTGACCTTGATGAAAGCAACTGTGGCAGGGTGTGGAGTGGCAATAGTCTGAGAAGAGTGAACATAAGAGATATGAAGAGAGAAATTGGAGACTGCAAGTGCAGATAACTCTTGTAAGAACTTTGTTGTAAAAAGAAGCAGAGAAATTAGGCTGGTGTAGAAGCATTCTTAAGAGATAGAATTTTTAAAAGATGAACTGAAGCTAGGTTGTTTGTACAATGTGTTAAAAATAGTTACTAACTCAAATATATATATATATATATATATATATATATATATCCAAATTACACTTTTTTTAGATACTAGTGATAATGGCACTATTTGGAAATTTTATTCTTGGTCAAAAAGTTTAATTAATTTGGTTTCCCCTCTATGGATAGTACAGAATGTTTATTTCACTCTGATAACAATTTATTACTTTTAAAGCACATCCCATCAATGAGTGCTTTTGGCCAGTTCACCTTAAAATTAACACAGTCATGACCTTGGAAAACATGAATGGTACATTTCTCCCTCTGTGACTTCCTGCCAAAATATGACATACTAAATTGAACTGCCAAACTGTTTCTCTCCTACAGTCCTTTGGCTTAAAATAAACCATATCTTTTTTTCTAAAATTAGAAGAAATAAAAAGCCACTGGTTGATTCTCTCATAGAAATGTATACAGTTGTTTTCTATACGCAAGATACTTCTGAAAAACAGCATAACAGTTCCTAATTTATTGGCAAGTTTCCATTGAGCAATTGAGAGCTGAAGATTTATTTTTTTGGTGGTATCAAAATTTGAACTCAAGGCCTTGCACTTTTTAGCTGAGTGCTTTTTGCTTAAGGTATTTTTCATATAAAATTAGACTTCTTTCTTTCTACACATGACCTCCCTGTGGACATATGATGACATACACATATTACCATAGCCAGCTAATTCTGTTGAGACTGAATCTTGTAAGGTCTGCACAGGCATACCTCCCTACTTCTTGGCTAAGTTTCTGCCCAGTATCTGTTACCTAGGTAAATGGCAGACCTGGAAGCAGTCACCTTCCCCTCCTGCTAGGTCACATACTGGGCCACCTCTGGTCACATGCCTCCTATCTGACCTTAAGAGAGTCCCAGACCCTGAGCTCATGTCTGAATCCAGTGTGGCCACACCTTTTTGCCACCTGGCCACACCTCTTCCTGTCCCTGGCCTAGTAAGTCCTGGCCCTGGGGTGGGTCGCCCCTTTTTCCTTTTCAGCCCTGCCTCTCTACCTTGCATGGTGGGGGCAGCAGTTGGTAAGCTTTTCCTGCCTGAATAACGCATGGTGTTCTCTTCATCGGCTACCTAATGAAACCTACCTATTTAATATACCTTACAAATCTCACTAACTTTTTGCACTGAGTGATAGTTAACCACAATCTTCCAAATCTCTCCACTCACCCAAACACCCATCCATCTCCTGAGTATCTGGTATTATAGATTTGAGCCACTGCACTAGGAAAGAGGAAGCTTTTAAGAATGGCTATTAGTAGGTTCAGGTGAAAAGGCTACAGGCCAATTACTATGCACCTACTATTCTATAAAAAAAATATAGCATTTAAACTTCTGAGTCATCTGTTAACTGTAGTAAAACAAGAATGGTAGCAATTACAAATACATGAAGAAAATTTGTGTAAGTCCCTTCAAATGTACATTATGTATATATCTGTTTTGATCTATTATGAAATATTTTGATTATTTAAGAAAATGGTTACCAAATAAAATAAATTGAAATAGAGTATGAATTATTACAGTGCCTTTAACTCAATAAGCATTTTATCAAAGCCTACAATGTATCAGACTCTGTGCTAGGAATTCAGGGACAAAAACATGATTTTTCCTTAGTTTTAAATTGCTCACATTCTAATGGAAAAGAAAAGAGAAGAAAAAGTTAAACAATGAATACATAATGTATCATATGCTCCAGTAAGATATAAGAGAGAGGTACAAAAGGATATAGAAGTACAATCATTAATTCCACTGGTGGCAATAAAAAAAGTTGTTACTAGGATTTGAGGGTGATCTGGCTGCGACATTTGTCACCCCATTGATCGCCAGGGTTGATTCAGCTGATCTGGCTGGCTAGGCGGGTGTCCCCTTCCTCCCTCACTGCTCCATGTGCGTCCCTCCCGAAGCTGCGAGCTCTGTCGAAGAGGACGACCATCCCCGATAGAGAACAGTCTTTGGTCAAGGGTATACGAGTAGCTGTGCTCCCCTGCTAGAACCTCCAAACAAGCTCTCAAAAAAGTTGTTACTATTTGAAGGACAGAAATATTTTTCTGGAGGCTAGGAGTGGATGCAGGAAGGACTGAAACATAGGTTGAACAATTTAAGGCAATTAATAGCAAGAATTAAAGAATGTGGCTGTACAGCTGTGATCAAGATAGAAGATGCAGTTCCCAGAGTTCTTACATGCCTGCTTCTCATAAAGAAAGCATGTACAACCAAAATTGGACTTCATTTTCCAGAAAGTGTCTCCAAAAATAGTATCTGGAAGAGAGCTCATTAAGACTTACATGATTTGGGAAGGAATAGAATAGACATACTAGCTTATATGAAGACTGCTTAAAGAAGAAAAAAAAGAACTTGGAAGTGTCATTTTTATCCCTCAGTTCCCTCACTACCATCGCAATCATTTATCCTTTTTAGGCTCATGTGTCCCAAATATAGCTTAATTGTAACAGTTCCATCTTCAACACTTCTTCTTCTCCCCATAGTCAAGTCATTATCACCTCTCTCCTGTATTAAGACATTAGCTGACCTGTCTCTCCACCACTTTTCTTCTTCAATAATCATATGTTCCCCAAACCTAGAGTAGTTATTTTAAATCATGAATCAGTTCATATTATTCCCTTACTGTATGGTATATTAAATAGGTAGGTTTCATTAGGTAACCAATGGAGAGAACAGCACGTGGTATTCAGGCAGGTATCCACCTGCCAGGCCCCACCCCAGGGCCAGGACTTATTTAGGCCAGTGATGGGCAGAGGTGTGGTGAGGTGGGGGAAAGGTGTGGCCACACTGGATCTGGATGTGACCTCGGGACCTGGAACCCTCTTAAGGTCAGATGGGAGGCATGTGACCAGAGGTAGCCCAGGATGAGACCTAGCAGGAGGGGGATATGACTGCTCCCAGGTGTGGCAGTTATCTAGTTAACAGATACTGGGCAGAAACTTAGCCAAAAGGTAGGGAGGTGAATACACAGGCCTACATGGCCTGGAGAAAATATGCTGAGAATTTTAAATTTTAAAACTTTTTTCTGTGATGCACTATATAAGAAAGAGATAAAACTGGCTCTGCAATTTTGTTCAATACATCCCATGACAAAGAGGCATGAGCACTCCCAAAAGAGGTCCCCCACGGCACAAGATTCCTAAGGATTTTCCATTAATTAGAGACTTAGCTCCTACTCTTCTCATTATGTAATAACCGGCGGGGGTAGAGGGGGGACGGCTATAATCAGTGGGAGGCTTGGCCTGACCTACTAGAGGTGGCAGGGCATCAAGAGGAGAGTCTCACCGCTCAGAGGACTGGATCACCGCAGGGGGTGGGGCATCTAGAGGCTGACATCACCCAAAAGGAGGCTGGGTGTGCTGCTGGAGGGGGTGGGGCATTGAGCCCCACATTCTGAGCTGCCTATTGGCATTGGACAGGGAGCAGCTTGGGGGAGGAGCATGAATGGAGGTTGGAAACAATTATTGGGGGAGGGGCGCAGCCTACGTGGGTATAGATAGGTTGCATGTGCCAAGACCCGGGGGAGTAGGGTAGAGAGTAGGGGAAAGACCAAGAGTCCTGAGGGGAGCAGGGGGTGTAGAGTGGAGAGTAGTCCTGTTGGAGTGGGGGAATAGAGAGATGGAGAGGAGCGGGACAGCAGGAGGGGAAAGCCTGCCACAGCAGAGTAGGGCAGGCCTCCTCCAGAGGCGATTTGGGACCTCTTGAGGGGTAACTTTTGGGACCTTCCTCTAGAGAGGCCTGTGGAGAGGCACCTCCGGGCGCAAAACAGGGCAAGCCTGTGGAGAGTGGAGAGGCCTGCAGAGAAGGAGGAAAGGAAGAAAAGGAAAAGCATTCCCCTTTGGAGTTTTGGAGATCTGGGGTTGGAGGTTTGCAGACTGACACATTGGTGTTTTGCAGACCAACTAATAAAGGTCTGGGTTGCCTATTGGAGGCTTGGAGGTTTGGTGGCTGCCCTTGGTTCTGGGTATCTAGCTCAGGACAAGGTAGTCGCAAACCCCCTTTCTAGTGTAAATAGTGTAAATAAATTTGTTTGTTATCTTTAACTGTGTTTCAATGGATTGTCTCGCTCTTCAGAGTTCATAGGTATTACATGATTCTTATGCAACTTTCCAATTATAATTAAGTTCCCTCAGTCCTTTAGTGCTAAGTAGTATTGAGCCAAAACCAAATCAATACTAAAACATTCTATTAAGCATTAGAGATATTTGCTAGCTATATGTCTACGAAGGACCTAATAACCATACTATACACAAAGCTTAACACCTATTGTTACAAAGAATCAACAATACAATGAGTAAATGGACAAAGGAACTAAACTGGCAATTCTCAGAAGAAGACCTACAGATGGCCCAAAAAACACTGCATGAATAAGTGCTCCCTGTCCAAAATAGGAAATATAAATCAAAACAAGGAAATTCTGTCTCACTCCAGTGAAAATGTTAAATCATAAAGAATACAAATGACAATAAATGCTAGTGAGGATGTAGGGGGAAAGGAACCCTAATAAGCTGTTGTCAGTAGAAATGTAACTTAGTGCAACCACTGTAGAAGGCAGTATAACGACTCTTCAAAAACCAAAAATACAACTGTCTTTTTATTCAGCAATACCACTCTTGCAAGTCAAGATATAGTAAAGTCATCTGCACAACCATGTTCACAGGAGCACTATTCATCATATCCAACTTATGTAAACAGCAAAGATATCAATCAGTAATCTATATAATTAACTATATAATTACATAGTTATGTAATTATATTGGGTGAAGTCAGGCTCACAGAAGCAAAAGGTGCTTATTTTCTCTCATATATTAGAGTTAGACCTAAAATATAAACATACATGAAAACAAATACAAGGTCATCTGCATATATACAGGATCAGAGTGAAATATGTTATAAGCAGGAAGGTTTCCATGATATGACTCTTAGAACAATAAACAGCTTAATAAAATAATCACAGCAAGCTGTGCTTGTTTTGCCTGAGGACAAGGGTGTTAAAGGCAAAGAAAAGATGAATAAAGATGACGAATGGTGGGGGAATACATCCTAACAATTCAATGTACATATGTGAAAGTCGGATTATATAAAATTGTAAGGTATAGTAAATAGGTAGGTTTCATTGAGTAGCCAATGAAGAGAACACCATGCACTATTCAGATAGGAAAAGAAGTTTATTTACTGAACTGCTGTGGCCACACTGAATCTGGATGTGACTTCAGGGTCTGGGACCCTCCTAAGGTCAGATGGGAGGCATGTGACCAGAGGTGACCCAGGATATGACCTAGCAGGAGGGGAAGGTGACTGCTTCCAGGTCTGCCAGTTACCTGGGTAAGAGATACTGGGCGGAAACTTAGCCAAGAAGTAGGGAGATGTCCCTGTGCAGACCTTACAAAAATGAGGTTGAGATGAATGGAGGAAGAGAATGATGAAAGGTGTGACAGTGACCAAGGTGACATAAATTGTGTTGAATTGAAAGCTCTTTGTACAAATATTTGAAGATAATAAAAATAAACATTTTAAAGGCTAAGGCATTCCAATCTCTAGAAAGGGATTGTCTGGAGTTCTTCTTGTTCCAAAGTATAACTTTCTCCTCTGCACAATCCAGTTTCTCTCGCTTTCCTTACACAGGTGTGAGCCCCAAGAGCAGTGTTCCTCAGACTTCTGCATGCTCATCTGCAGTGCATAGTTTGTGTCCCTGGGAACGCAATTTGCAACCTCTATCTTTAAGCACAGCAGGAATCAGGTGTTCAAATGAGATTGTCAGCAATTTGTCTTTATTTTTCAGCTCGACATTAAATTTATTCTTAGCATATCTGTCCTCTGTGATTCAAAGAATATTTTTCAGGACATTTCACCAAAGTTCTTTTTCTCTGAAATCAACTCCATGAAAATAAATTTGACTAATGATACTTTCATTGCAAAACTTTTGGAAAGCAATTACTAAAAATAAAGTAGCCTGATGTTCCATTGAGAAATTGTCAAGAGAAAAGTTTATAGGGTTAAAATAGAGAATACTTGCCATTAAAACATCATTCAAAAGAAATAAAAAGTCATTTGGTTCCTCACAATAAAACAATTGGGTCTTTGAATTTAGAAATAATTCACTCAATATAAGATGTGACTTAAAAAGGTAAAATAATTCATAGTAATGTTTAAGAAATTAAGAAGTCCAGAGCAACTATTAATATTCCTGGTATAAACTATATGATTGGTATTGGTATATCAAATTTGACTCCAATAAAACAAAATATATCATTTGAAGAGTAAAAATAGTTAAAATAACAAAGCATATATAAATATATGTATATTACAAAACTATCTTAAGTGGAAAAAAAATCACACCAAAGATTCAGTTTTATTACTCTGCTTTAGGAATAAACTAAACTTAAATGCTACATGGAGAATCTTAGTAATGCCAAAATGATGGCACAAAAAATGATATTAAGAAGATATGAAGTATTCAGAAATTGAATAAATTTTCCCATAAAATGTTATCAATCATTTACTAATGATGAAATATTGTTTAAGTATTATATGTGTGTATAAGGCATAAAGCACTCGGGATGCCTTATAATTTACCAGTTAGATTAACACAATAAAACAATAGTTTTATTGACATATGTAGAAAACTAAAATCTGAAGCTGATCAAAAGCTTTCTTCTTTGGCTTTTGCTTATTTTATTTTTCTTTTTTGCCAGTCCTGGGGCTTGATCTCAGGGCCTAGGCACTGTCCCTGAGCTTCTTTTTGCTCAAGGCTAAAGCTCTACCACTTGAGCCACAACACCACTTCGGGCTTTTTTCTGTGTATGTGGTACTAAGGAATCAAACCCAAGGCTTCATGCATGCTAGGCAAGCACTCTACTACTGAGCCACCTTCCCAGTCCATTCATCGAAAGCTTTAAAAGCATTCCTCAGGGCTGGGAAGGTGGCTCAGTGGTAGAGCGCTTGCCTTGCAAGCCTGAGGCCCTGGGTTCGATTCCTCAGCACCATATAAGCAAAAAGAAAAAAGCCGGAAGTGGCGCTGTGGCTCAAGTGGTAGAGCGCTAGCCTTGAGCTGAAGAGCTGAGGGACAGCGCCCAGGCCCAGAGTTCAGGCCCCACAACCGGACCCAAAAAAAAAAAAAAAAAAGCATTCCTCAAAGTACAACTTATTGTAATTTTTGTAAATTGTTAAGAGAAATAAGCTTTTGGTAAATTTGTAGACTGCAATCTGTGAAAGAAAAAAGTCACAGCTGATCCTCTAAGTGAAGTGAATGAGAAAATAAAGACATCACAGGTATGTTATTAATTTCCCTATTTATGAAAGAACTAGGAAGAGGATACCAAAAACTCCACTTTAATCTGTATTTTTTTCCCAAGTATATCCCACTACTTACATGGAGGTATATAGGTGGTTCACATCAAATTGGTTGGATTTTATCAGAGATACAGCCTGTAAGTAGTGAGGGTGGGGGGGAGAGAAATTCTGGGAATATCTACAAAGTGATAAGTAGGATAAAAGACAATAGAATCCAAGTCTTGGCTACAGAGGAAGTGAGAACATTAAGATAATATGAGACCATGAAGAAGTGGTATATTAAATGGATTATATTCAAATATAATCAAATAATTGTTAGAGCTAATTTCATATGATATAAGATGGTACAAATATAAGATAGATCAAATGGTAGAAAAAATAATGGCCACAATCCCCAGATGTTCTAAAAATGTTACTTACAAACACTGCAAAAAGATCTTTATAAACAGATTACACAAGGAATTTCAATTTGATGGTAAATTATAGGAATACAATGAAAGTTTGGAGTGTGGAACATAAGTGGTATCATTATATTGAGGACAGTCAAAGTATATGAGTTAAGATCCCATAAACTTTGTGTTATCTGAGATTCCTGGACTTCTGAAAGTAACTAGACAATGATACAAAATGTGTTTTGCAATGACATATTATAGGAAAGGTAAGTAGTTATAAGATTTGCTTTGAGGCTTTTTCTCTTAGAGAGTTAATCATAAAGGACTGTCTAATCAAAGCCGTATAGTATTCTACTTTTCCTTAGATCCACTTAAAGTAGAAATCACTTAAGAAACACACAGAATTGAGAAGTTCAGGGAATCCTGGAGCTTCTTTGTAGATTTCAGACTGGGCCACTTCTATAGGCAGTTAGGTAGACCTGTGAATGATAGAGTTGGTGTAGAAACTTTTAAGGTCATGATGATCATAAGGGTGGCAACAGATATTAATGTAAGGGTTTCCTTAGGTTTTTGTGACATTAATCCCCAAATTAAAATATATTGGAAGGAAATACATTAATCTAATCTTTTCAAAAAATAATGTAATATTTATAGGGTAATAATTTATAGGGAACAACTAAATAAGGAAATTAAGAGAGTAAAAGTGAAAAAGGAAAATATCTACAAATGAGAAACAACTTATATTGGAATGATTCTTTTCTGACACAAATGAGAACTACTTTTTTGTATAAGCCCCAGAGCTTCAACTCAGAGCCTGGGTACTGTCCCTGAGTTAGTTTTCTTAAGGGCTAGCACTCTACCATTTCCAGCTTTCTACTGATTAATTGGAGATAATAGTCTCTCAGATTTTCTTGCCAAAGTTGGCTTCGAACCAAGATCCTCAGATCTCAACTTCCCCAGTAGCTAGAATTGCAGGTATGAGACATCTATGCTCTATGAAAACTACTTTTTAAGACCTCTGAGTGTTTGGGTAATATTAAAACTCAAACCTCTGGTAGAAAATGCCTGACACAACAGATAAAGATGGATTCACCAAATTCATTCTAAAAGTGAATTCTGCTTCTTTACAGAATTAAAGCCATCTTTTTAGTGTTTTTTTTTCCTCAGATAGAATGAGAATATAAGCTTTGAGGTTTTTTGCATATGAATATTAGCAAATATTTAAACAAAATCACATCACTACTTTATTCCATGTAGTCCAATAAACTTAATCAAAATTATGATTGTTTTTATTTTTTGGTCGGTCATGGGTCTTGAACTTGGGGCCTGGGCTGTGTCCCTGAGCTATTCAGCTCAAAGCTAGCGCTCTATCACTTGAGCCAAAGTGCTACCACTTCTGGTTTTCTGGTCGTTAATTGGAGAGAAGAGTCTCATGGACTTTCCTGCCCAGGCTGGCTTTCAATCATGATCCTCAGATCTCATCCTCCTGAGTAGCTAGGATTATAGGCGTGAGCCACCAGGGCCTGGCTGTGCTCATTTTAGAACAAGGGTACTTATATGTTTTTGTACTGTGCCTGAAGCTATGAAACTATATGATAAATTATGTAACAAGATGGATGTTCCTTATTAGTCAATGTCCTTAACTTCTTTCAAATTATGAGAGGCATCTGATCTCAAGAAAATAAAGAAAACAATACTTCTCTAGTTTTAAATGTAAAATAAGTTTATTTACTTATTGTTAATAATACAGACATATAAATACATTTGAAATCCACAAAACTGTTTTAAAAGAGGGCAAGAATTCACATATTATCTGCACTGTGAGTGACTGCATCTACATTGTGAATAAAAGAGAAGTCATCATCGAAATAAATATTTTCTCAATACTAGTCAAGCACCAACCACCTTTTTGCCATGTACTATGAATATCTAGATTTAAAAAAAACACTGTCAGTTTTCCCTTTAGGAGTTCAAAATCTTGATATGTAAATAGATAAAAGCTAAAACTGTGTCATTTGATTTCTGTGCATTTGATTTCTATTTTAGTTATGGACAGAGGTAACAGCTCAGCTTGATGTGCCAGAAGCCACAGACTTCTGTAGATGAAAATGACTTGCTTGAGACTCTAAAAGAAAGAGAATCACATCATCAAGTACTAAGCATACCAAGCACTAAACAAAATAATGTCCAAAGACATTAGCAGCCAGCAATGTTTTAATAACCTTGTTTTATCAAGTGCTTATCAAGCATTTGCTATTTGCTAGATTCATTTCTTAAGTGGAATTATATGTGGGACATCAGCATTTCATCTAAATGCTGCCAGCTCCTAGGTAGGTCTTCACATGAAAAAATGTTGAGAATGTAATCAATAAGACATTACAGTAGACTCTGAAGATAGAAAGAACAGTAGAGAAAAGGAATGGAGCACATTGGAGAGGATGATAACTGGTAGAAGGCTTCTACACGATGCAGTACCAAAAGAGGAGAATGTAATTTAGAAGGCTAATGATATAATCCATAATTATATTGCTGATATTGATATAAGCAATAAGGCCACTCTAAGGACCCACAAGAACAGAATTTAAGAAGATTTTGGCTACCTAAATACCTGAGGGTATTAGAACGTATCTTCATCTGGGCACTCTTCGGTGTCTTTTCTGACATTCTTATAATAACAGAATAAAAATAATGGCTTCCACAAATTCTGCGAGCAACTCTAAAATTTAACCCAACTGAAGTAAAGGAGCCAGAGGAATTCTGGTTTATAGCCAATGGGTTTAAATTAGCGATCACAATCTGAGACTTGCAACTGGCATCAAAGGTAGGAAAATCTTATGGAACTCAGCCCTTAATTATGAGATTAGTTTGAATTACTGGACACTCAGTGGGTGTCCTTCAGAAAATTGCTTAGTAAAAAGGGGGATAGGAGAAGAATCCATATAATTGGAATCAGAAGTATTTTGTTGAGAATAAATGGATAATTGCCAAGTTTGAAGTTTTTCTACTATAGTAGTTTTCCATGACTATACTTGAGAGGACTCAAAGGAATTCTTTTCAGTATTAAACACATCATCTGAGATAAAAGAATTCAAAGAAAACAGCCCTAGGATAGATTGATATTGACCTTATTAAATACCTTCAAAAGGGTACCCTGAAAAAAAAAGAGTACTCTGTTCATTGTAGTTAAAAGCAGAGAAAAATTGTAGATACAGCATTGGCGAGTTGGGCAGAACCCAGAATGTGAAATATATGGAATTTAGGAAAAAAGCCAAGCTTTTGTTCAACCATTGGAACATCATTGACAAGTCTTAAGTAGAGAAGTACCATGTTCTGAATAAAAGTTTTAAAGGCTATTACTTTGATAATTAACAATCTAAAACATAATTAATAGATCTAAATATGTTTAGTGGTGAATTCTACTAAACATTTAAGGAAGAATCTATGCCAATAGATATGTCTTCCAAAAGAGAAAGCAGAAGCCACTATTACACAGATATCATTATAGATCAGTAAATAAAGATATTTACATAGCTATATTATACAGATATATATTAAAAGAAGGGGAATTATAAAGCAGTATCTCATAAACAGATTAAAAAGTCCTAAACAAAATATTAACAAATTGAACACAAAAATGTAGGAAAGAAATTGTATATCAATATCAATTAAAATCTATTCCTGATATTCAAGATTGGTTCAACACTGGGAAAATCAGTCAACAAACTAAAATAGAAAATTGTATAGATGGAGAGAAATGTCCTGGACAAATTATAAGTCTTGATAAAATAATCTCAGCAAAGGAATTGAAGAGAACTTCTTCAATATGATAATAAAAATCTACTCTCCACAAAAGCCTATATGTGTGTGTTTGTGTGTTTGTGTGTATGTGTTTATGTGTGTGTGTGTGTGTGTGGTAATAAGAAATTAAGTTCTTGCTATGATAAGAACATAGCAAATATTTCCTATTTACTATTACTATAAAAAGTTTTTAAATCCTCTCTAATAAATTAATACAATAAAAGTTGTATACATTGGTATGGAAGAGATGAAACCTTTTCACACAGGACATGATTATCTATGTAAAAAATTGACACCACCAACAGCAACAATAAAAAATCCCAAAACCTAGAACCACTAGCAAAATGTAACATAGCAAAATGTCTATGTAGCAAAATTGAAGGATATAAAATACTAACTTTAAAAAAATTCAAGTCTATTCCTATATAGCAGCAATGAACATGTGGAATTTGAAATTTAAACACCATAAACCATGTATATGCATAACAAAATATGTTCTAGATCAGTATGATGGAAACACTGATGGAAATGCTCTAAATAGAAACACTCCATGCAGATGACTAAGAAGAGTCAATATTGTTAAAATAGCAAGTTGATCATAGAGTCAATGTAATTTCAACCAAAAATCTCAAAAAGTTAGTGTGCATATATTTACAAGTTATCATAAAGTTTATGTGAAAAAAATGAAGAGGCAATATAAAAGAAGAAAGTTGAGAGATTGATACTACCTGCCTTCAAAACCTTCGTATAAACTTATAGCAGTTACGATAATGTGGAATTGCTCACAAAAAGTCAGATGAATGGAATAAAATGGAATGGAAACAAACTCAGACAAATAGAGTCAATTTATTTTTATAAAGGACAAAAGGAAATTCAAAAGAGAAAGCATAGTTGTGTTTATTTTTGTTTGCTTGGTTGGTTTTACTTTTTTCATGTCAGTGGGGAGGGTGGCTAAACTGGGGATTAAACTCAGAACTATGAGCTTTTGTGTCCCAGCCTAGCACTCTACCATTTGAACCAAAGCTCCTCTTCCAGCATTTTTTTTGCTAATTAATTGGAAATAAGAATCTCATAGACTTTCCTGTCCTGGATGAATTTGAACTCAGGTCTTCAAACCTCAGCCTCTTGAGTAGCTAGGATTAAAGGTATGAGCCACCTTTTTTGTTTTGTTGTTTTTTTATATATAAATTTTGTGATTAAAAATAACTGGGGATACAGATGCCAAAAAGAATCTACATACAGAGTAGTATCCTTTCACAAAGATTAACTCTAACTATATCATAGACCTAAATGAAACACAAAATTATACATCTCCTGTAAGATAATATAAAAAAAAAGATGAACTTCGATTTGCTAATAGCTTCTAGATACTGATGTAAAATGTGTGATTCATGAAAGAAAAACTGAGATCAGAGTTAACAAATACTGAAATCTTCTACAACGTAAAAGACGATATTAAAAGAATGGAAAGGTAAACCACATATCTTAAGAAGATCTTTGCAAACAACATATTTGATAAGAGACTAGTATCTGTGAATGAAATTGGAGATCATCATGTTATGTGTATTCAGAACTTGGATAGTTTTAAGGAGGGTAGAAAGAAGACTATTAAGGAAGTAGAAATGGCTAGGTGCTGGTAACTCACGTCTGTAATTCTAGCAACTGAGAAAGCTGAGATCTGAGGATCACAGCTCAAAGCCAGTCCACACAGGAAAGTCCCTGAGACTCTTAACTCCAATTAACCAACAGGAAACAAGAAGTGGAGTTGTAACTCAAAGTGCTAAAGTGTTAGCCTTGAGCATAAGTACTCAGGGACAGCACCCAGGTCCTGAGTTCAAGTTCCATGACTGACAAAAAAACAAACAAAAAAAGAATAAAAGGAAGTGGAAAGGGGCCAATAGTCAGAGAGAAAGGGGGAAAGAGAAGTAATATAGGGAGAAAATATGATCAAAGTAGACTGTATACATGAGTGAAATGATTTCATAATGAACTCTTTTGTGTGTGTGTGTGAGTCATGAGCTTGAACTCTGGGCCTGGCCACTGTCCCTCAGCTCTTCAGCTCAAGGTGAGTGCTCTACCACTTGAGCTACAGTGGCACTTCTGGTTTTCTGGTGGTTTATTGGCAATAAGAGTTTCATGGACTTTCCTGCCCAGGCTGGCTTTGAACCACAATCCTCAGATCTCATCCTCCTGAGTAGCTAGGATTACAGGTGTGAGCCACTACGGAGAACTCATTATTTTTTACAGTTAGTATATACTATTGATTTATTTTTAAGGACTTGTATCTAAAAGATACCAAAAAAAAAACATTCAAACTCAAAACAAGAAAGGATATGAAAGCAATTTTTAAATAGGCTGAAGATCTATACAGTAACCCCCACAAATAAAACATAAGACCGAAATAAAATTATCAAGTTATTGTTCATCACATATGAATATAACAAAAGTTAGATTAAAATGGTTAAAATACAGGCACTACCCAGGAAAAACTTAATAACCTTTCTGAATAATAACCACAGCAAAAATTAAAATAATAATAATAATAAACAGGAGCTTCTGTTCAATTGTTAAATCATCTACTACTTAGTAAGCATAAGGCTTGAGCTCAAAATCGCAATACTATCACATAAAATAAATGCCTAGAAAGTTATATAATCCATTTCAAAAAATAATAGAGTAATAATTTTACATTTTAGAATTTTTTTTCATTTTCATTCCTAGGCTCAAACCAGAATTTCATCATTTTTAAGAAGTTTAACTCCATACAACTGAAAGTACAAGGTTATACATGTAAAACAATATTCAAAATTTAAAAGCAACAGAGTTGGGTTTTTTTTACAAAATTAAATGTTTAAAGTGTTTTCCTTTAAAGGAATCCCAATAACAATAGATACTGCATTACATAGCAGCATCCTGGGTCACCAATCCTTGAGGAGGTATACACACATATAAAAACATTTTATTCCCCAATTCTCTCCAATGTAGTCTGAAAACTAGCAGCAGGAATGCCCTAGAAGTCTGCATTCACAATGCATCACATTAGAAGAAAATAAAGCAAGTAAGTCATATAATTTTGGACTTACACCTTAAATTTTATCTGGAATTAGAGCAGATCATCGAACACTGATGTAATATCCAATGCAAACATTATCACAGTTTGATTATGTAGTAATATGATGCATTTCTCATGCTCATTTCATTAAAATAGCATCACATTCACAAAACTCTTGAACAGACCATCTCCAGAGAGACTAGTCCAAAATTATCATCATATTCAAATGTAATTCCTACTTGGGTTGTTTTTTGTATATTGTTTTCTTCAAATTTTCTAATGATGTTTTATGTTGCCAGAAAAATATAGCTCCCTCTAGCCTCTTTGTTGAAATCCATTCCTTCACCCCAATCAGCTGTCCATCTTTATAGACAAAGAGCAAAATAGGACACACATTTGTATAAAATGGTGACTTAGGAGTTTAAGAAATTCATAACAACAGAAATGGTAAAGAATGACTGTGTTTGATACAAAGAGGTTTATGTGTTTTCTCTGATCCACTCCTCACCACCAATACTGAGATATGAACTTAGGGCCTCACACTTTTGTTTGATTAATTGGTGTTCTGCCAGCCTAGAATTTTGCTGACACATATTTGATAATGGAGTATCATGTACTCTTTCCCTAGGGCTGGCTTCCAACCTCCATCTTCTGGATGCCAACACTCCTGAGGAGCTAAAATTAAAGGTGTGAATGAGAAAAGGTCTTGATATGATATAAAGCAGTTAGTCATTTTCTATGTTTATTTTTGTAAATATATTGTTCTGACTTACCACTATCCACGCTGTCTTAAAGACATCACCCACTTGAAACTCAAGGCTTTAGGCTTGTCCAGGTTTATTTTCTTGAACTCAGCTCCTTCACCTTCTTTACTTGTCATTGAGTCTCTGAGAATGCTTTAAATGACATGCTAGGACCAAAGTTTGTGTTCATTGACAAGAGTTTGGGAGAAAATGAATGCAGACAAATAGATATGACCAGCGGAAAAGGTAGAATTGAAATCATGATTTATTTTTAAGTAGGGAAAAAGAGAGATATTCAAACGTTATCCTTAACTTTTCATCCCCAAATTACATACCTAGTCATCCAGTTATTTTTCCTTGCCTTTCATTTAACATTCACAAGACCATGATTATTTCAGGCAGAATAGAGAGCCCTAAAAAGTCATTTATCTCCCCCTCGTTTTTAGAGTAATTCATCCTAAATGATTATTTTATCTCAAACTAGAATTTTTTGCTTTTTTTTTTTTTTTTGGCAGTCATGGGGTCTGAACTCTGGGCCAGGCGCTGTCTCTCAGCTCTTCAGCTCAAGGCTAGCGCCCTACCACTTGAGCCACAGCGCCACTTCTGGCTTTTTCTGCTTATGTGGTGCTGAGGGATCAACCCAGTGCCTCATGCATGCAAGGCAAGCACTCCACCACTGAGCTACATCAAATACAGTGAAAGCAAGGGTTATACCGTGAGGAAGGGACATACAAAACAACAAAGAAATCATCTTATAAATATGTTAGAAACAATCACATGAAAGAAAAAAACATTTGAATACTTATGTTGGGGTTCATTTCATCTAACATCAACTTATCTGATCTTTTCTGCTTGTCTCAGACATATAACAGTTATTGCAAAGAAGGGAAACCATGGGACCTATGTTTCTTTGGGCCTGGCTTACTTTTTTTCCAAGTCTTTCCATTTCCTAACAAATGGGGCAATGTCATTCTTTCTGATGGAGGCATAGAATTCCATTGTGTATATATACCACATTTTCTTGATCCATTCATTTACTGAGGGGCATTTGGGTTGGTTCCATATCTTACCTATGGTAAATAAGGCTGCAATAAACATAGTTGTGCTGGTAGTTTTAGTATGGCCTTGTTTGTGATCATTTGGGTAAATGCCCAAAAGTGGAATTGCTGGGTCATAGGGGAGTTTTATGTGGAGTCTTTTGAGGAATCTCCATGCTACTTTCCAAAGTGGTTGGACAAGTTTACACTCCCACCAACAATACAGTAAGGTTCTCTTCTGTCCACATCCCCTCCAGCATCTGTTGTTATTAGAGTTCTTGATTACAGCCATTCTAACTGGGTGACGTGGTATCTCAATGTTGTTTTGATTTGCATTTCTTTTATGGCTAGAGAGGTTGAGCATTTCTTCATGTGTCTATTGGCCATCCTTCTTTCCTCTTCAGAGAAGTCTTTAAGTCTTTAAGTCTTTAGCCCACTTATTTATTGGGCAGTTGTTTCTTTGAGGATTTGTTGTTGGGGGATTTAATTTTTTGAGTTCCAGGTATATTTTAGATATGAGACCCTTGTCTATTGTATAGCTAGTGAATATCTTCTCCCAATCCATGGGCTTTCTATTGATCTTGCTAGCTATGTCCTTTGCCATGCAGAAGCTCTGCAGTTTCATGCAATCCCATTTGTCCAACCTTTCTTTGATTTGTTGTTTTTCTGGGTCTCTATTAACATTTTTATTAGCATCAATTAGTGTACGAGAGGTTTCATTTTGACATGTCCATATGTCGACACTATGTACCTTTTCAGTGGCCTTTGTCTACTCTGTCTCCTCCCCTCTTCCTTCAGCCAAACTAATCTCAACAAGACTCCCTGTTTGATTTTCACATTCACCCTCCTTTATTCCCTTTGTTTCCTCTGCCTTCATTTTAGCAACCATACCCCAGATAGGACCTGATTTACATGTTCCTCCATTCATGCTTTTTTAGGGTATGCTAATAGTTCAGTAACACACATATGTGGCAGTATTTTAATGTTTCACCCACTCATTTACCTGCACTTTCCTTATTCCTCACACCCCAATTATTCACTGGCTTCAAGTGAATTTTGTTCTCTTCATTTGCAGGTGCACTGTATTTTGGTATTATTTCAATCTCTAACATGCCCCCTTCTAATTCTTTCAGAGTCCCACAATTACACTTATGTGTTTGAGTACATTTATCTTTTAAACCTAGCATATACAGATGACAGAAAACATGTGACCTTTGTCCTGAATATAGGTTACTTCCTTTAAATGGTATTCTCCAGTTTCATTCATTTTCATTACCTCCTTGTACAAATTCGTGAACATCTCTCTACACAAAGATAAGTCACCAAGGAAGCTTCTAGATTTTCCTTCTTTTGAGAGGGTTACAGGTGGTTAATATTAATCTGTTTTGATAAATGAGATGGAGTCCTTAGGATGAGTTGCAGAGTGACCTAAATGAACTAACAAGCTTTGGTTTTCCCTGCAGCTTTATGGGTAAAGAAAAACAGGATAGTAGCAATATAAAACCAGTTCTGTTAAATGCCATCTAGTGTGGCATGTTTTTATCAGTTTTTAAATGCAGATCTCTGCTACACCAACATAAATATCAAAATAGCACAAAATGTACAATTGAGGTACAAATTGAATTGACTTACATGGCAAATGTAAGTCAATGTAGCATAATGAGCCATGGAAGCCCTATGTCTGTCTACATTAAATCAGAAAGAATACCACCTTTCACATTTCAATTATACCCAAGTTTGCAGTATCCAGAAACAATTGCAGGGTAGAGGAATGGATATTAAAAATATTAAGATATCTAGTGTCCTCATCTCTTTCAATGTCCATATACCAAGAACTGATTGGTCTTAAAAGAAACAGATTGATCAATGCCTAACATAACAACTGAATGTGAATCAGTGGGTTCAAGCTGAAGTATTTACTGCTTCAGCCCATTTTAAGATTAAAGGTTAATGTCCTTCCCAACTTGCTCTCTCACAAGTATGAAATCTGGATTAGTATAGTTTTGTTTTATTAATTTCAAGGTACAATTGTCTAACTCTGTTATCTTGTTATTTTATACAGCTGTGTTTATGTTATCTTTCTTAATTCTGAAAATCAGTATGAATCCTAGCAGATCTTTCAAATCATAGTCAAACTACAGAGTTCAGCAGGACTATTAATTTTCTTCACTGAATAACAACTTTCTCTGTATCAACTAGAAATTGAGAGGCCAGATTAGAAACTGGATTGTCGCCAAACCCTGATGGTAATTTTAAACCTTCATGCATAAATCTATGGTTTATTTTACCACCCAAGAATTCATTATAATTTTATAAAATTATAAAGTTGTAAACTATAATATTTTAAAAAATTTACAGAGGTATGAATGGAGATATTACTACTTTAGAATTCTAGGGCTATAATCTAGATATATACTAGATGGGAGAATTCCATGAATTTGACTATCTGGTAGGTACCAATGCAAAGAACCAGGTAACCTCAACTTCTCTTTGTTAGCTAATATGGGTGATAATCATGAATAAAGAAAGAAGGTAGTGATGTGTTCAAGGACTCCTGTGGCTAAGCATCCAGCAGGAAAAAAAAAAAGATCTTGAATGTTGTGAACATTCGCTCATCTCTTAGTAGGTAACAACTTCCAGAATTAATTTCATTTTAAGTGGCGCTGTAGCTCAAGTGGTAGAGCGCTCGCCTTGAGTTGAAGAGCTGAGGGACAACACCCAGGCCCAGAGTTCAAGCCCCACGACCGACAAAAAAAAAAACTATACAGAATTAATTTCATTTTAAAAAGCTAACATTAAGTCGCCAAAAAAGATTATTTTTGAAGCAATGCTTTTAGAAATTGTCTTAAAATTAATTTACCAACAGCCACTGATATGTTAAGGTTCACAATTATTTCCAAACTGTATCACTATAAATACAAAAGACACTATTTTTCAGAATAAAAATTTTAAAATTAATAGCACTAAGTATTTATACAATTAAAACATCATAAAAAGATAAAAAGAACTGTTTTGTTCGGAGCGAATTCCATTTTTCTTCTGTCAAATATCTATTTACATTTACAATTAATTTCAAATTAGTGGGTTTATTTAGGTTTTGTTTCTTAAAATTTATAAAGGATCGAATAATCCATGAGGTTCAGATATGTTCACCCAAATTATCTCACCTAAGATAAAATAATGTTAAGGCCAAATTTTAAAATGTAGGCTCTCTGAGTTTTGTGTCTATGTAGAAGGTATTTTTGTTTTCTATTTTCACTTTTTTTTTTTTTTGTCAATCATAAGGCTTGAACTCTGGGCCTGAGCTCTGTCCCTCAGCTCTTCATGTCAAGGCTAAGGCTCTACCACTTGAGCTACAGGACCACTTCTGGTTTTCTGGTGGTTTATTGGAGATAAGAGTTTCATGGACTTTCCTGCCCGAGCTGGCTTTGAACCACAATACTCAAATCTCAGCCTCCTGAGTAGCTGGGATTACAGGTGTGAGCCACTGGTGCCTAGCACATTTTCGCCTTTCTTAACCTATCATGAAGTCTTTTTCTAGGGATTAATTTCTTTTTTAAATCAAATGCTCAGATAAAGAACAAGAGTTAGAATTTAAGTTTCTATAAAATGGTAATTTATGACTTACTAAATGTATTTATTTCATTAGCAGCAGCTGCAATTCCATGCCCCCCCCAACTTACCTCCCTCCTTTCTCCCTTCCTCCTAGGGCTTGAACTCTGGGCCTGGGAACTGTCTCTGATCTTTACTCAAGATGAGCATAATACTACTTGAGTAGCACTGCCACTTTCAGCTCTTTTGAGGAATTTGTTATATAGTCTCATGGAGTTTTTTGCCTCACCTGGCTTCAAACGGTGATCCTCAGATCTCAGCCGCCTGAGTAGCTAAAATTATAGGCGTGAGCCACCTGCTCCTGACTCCATTCTCCCTTCAGAGAGCTTTAGAAGTGATTTGAGGTTTCTAAGGAAAAAATCCAGTGATAACTTAACATTCCAAAGAAATTATGTAGGAAAGGCAGAATTAAACTCAGATGAACACACACTCAACCCATGTTCAAAGAAATGCTTTGAAAGGCTTGCTTGTTTTCTGAAATATTAAGCAATTTATGGTCAAAGACCATACTTCTCAGTTATTTCTCATTCAGTGATCAGTTCTACAATGCCTCTGCCCCCTCTACTGGTCACTTTAGGATTTGCCTTATTGAGAGCAATTTCTTCAAGTCTATGGAAAGGTTTCATCTTGTAAATCTAAATTTTTATTAGAATAATGACATTTACACATGTTGCACCTTTAAATCTGTAATTTCATAATCCAAAATATTAATGGAAGCTCACACCTCTTCATACTGTTGGGAAAATAGAAGTATATAGAATTTATTTTGTGAGGATAATAATAAAGAGCACTCCATACTTTACAATTATGTCTGACACATTAACAAGTTAATAAGAATTTAAGATTTTTGGCATCAAGCCACAAAACGATTCGCCAGTCAGGCCATCATCAGGCATCACAGTTGTTAAGTTCTGATATTAGCTTGATGAAATCAGCATCGGTTCTGCTTGGACTTGTTTATACAAGGCATAGAAATGAGTCCTAATCTAGAAAAAAAAAAATCCAGAAAGAACAGCAGAAATTTTTACTTCATTATATCCACAACAAGATTGGACACAAATATATGCAAACACACACATTTGGCATGTCTCTGAAATTATTTTAACCCACAGCTCTTTTAAAAAAAATTCTAATGATCAGTTGTTACTTAATTTTTTTTTACTATATTTCATTTGGTACCAATAATAAGAAGAAGCAATGCTTATTTGTTCCTGATTCAAAAAAATCATTTTTTAAAAATATTACAGCTTCATTGTTAGAAACATTTTCAGAAAAAGTTTAAGAGTTTAACAGTAAGCTTGGCTTTCCAGTTCAGGCTAGATAGTGCTAAGCAAAGCGGGCTCCAGTCTACAACAGACAGGAACAGCTGGCCAAACTGACACGAAGGCAAAGTAGTTGCTGTGTTCTATATGCATGAAAACCCAGGCATTTCTACGCAGTTTCCTTCCAGAGTGATGGAACACATTTTAAGGTACTTACGTTGCAATCATAGTTTTATCAGAAACGTACTCCAGAATTTATGCATGTCAGTAAATTAATAATTTTGGTTTTAAAAATACAAATTCTGTCATTAAGAGCACAAAGAGCAATCAGCAGCAGTGCATGAATCACTGAAAGTTGAAGCTGGAGGAAATGTAATATCATCAAGTTGAAAAAAGCCATGCCAAGTTTGAGAGTTTCCATGGATGTCTAAATTACAAATCATTTAAAAAGAAAATTCTGAGTGGCCCAGTTGGAAATATAATTATGTTTAACAGTAGATACAAGATCACTTACAAAGACCACTAGCTCTTACAAGGTACCTGTCTTTACTATTTCCTATGTGTAAAGTAATCTGGGTGCCTGATATAATGACACAAATATATAATTAAGATCATGAAGGTTATTGATAGCTCCAGAAAAAAAATTGTTTTTCCACAATTATACTTTCAAATGATCTAAAATTCTAAAAGTAAGCTATTTTGCAATGCCACTATATATATATTTTTAGGATACACTGGAACATATGATGTGAAATTGCCAGATGAACACTACTGGATTTTTGTGCATTCTCATTGAGTTATCATTGACAACTGAAAATCACTTGTGTGAGTATGTGTATTTTAATGGAACATGCTTTGTTAGTGTTCATTGAAACGAGTGACTGTTAAAACATACCCTGTGGAATATGCCCTACAGATTTCTGATGTGTGAATATTTTATGTAATATAAAGAATAATTGTGAAACTATTAAATCTACCAAGAACAGCAATCTTCTGGGAAATTAATAATGAAGTTGCTTGAAAAGGAGTTCTAAGGCACTTAGACCAAAATTTCTGGCTCTTCAAAATCAGCCTTACAACAATGGTTTTTATTTCTTCAGCATTGTATCTTTTCACATACTATAATTATACACTTAGCTGCTATTATCAACAATAATTCTTTCATTGTCTGGTGGTTTATGCCTGTTAATCCGGGCAGAAATACAGACACAGTGGTTGGAAGTCCAGTCAGGCAAAAAAAGCCTAGTGAGATCCTATCCCAAAGAAAAACAAAAATGAGACTTGGGGTAAATGCCTGTAATCCCAGCTGTTGTTCAAATGGTGGAATGATTGCCTAGTTCAAACCTGGTAACTCCCAAAATAAGACGGAGAAGCGGGCGAAGGGATTTTTCATGTGGTTAAAAAAAAAAGAAGAACACAGATTTACTTTTTTTTAAATTTCCATTGGTTTGAATTCTGGAGGGGCTCAGCATCACTCCGATACTGTGTCCAATGGCCTTAGCAGGAAGGTTGCTTCAGAATTTGGCCTGACCCATGCCATTGTTTCCATGGGCACGAGTTACCTTTCCTCAGATTCCCCGGTTATTTTTCTGTTTGGTTTAATCTGCAGCCAGGAATTACTGTGTTGGTATTTTTGCTTTAAGCACATCTCCTGTCCAAACACCTTCAGCTGTAAGGAGAGCCCTGTGCTCCCTTGGGTTCTGGAGACCCCACTTATAGTCAGCAGAAACGGCCCTGCACCACACATTTTGCCTTTTAGAAGTCCTATTCCTAGTCGGCCTCTACAAGCTCCAAGATGACGGAGAAAGGTAACTTGTTTTCTTGATTGGTTTACTTGCCTGATAAACCACCAAATGAGTTCCTTAGAGGCAAGAATTCAGGTGATTGGATTTGTCATTTGCAGTAGCTGAGGAGGAGAAGGCGGTGCAGCACTTTAATCCCCTGGGAGCTGAAGTACCATGAAGTACCATTTCTGGATTCAATACCTTACCTTTCCTCATATATAGAGGAAGAACACCAAACCCCACAGGATAGGTGTGAGCTGTTTAACTGGTCTCACTAGAGGTGTGGCTCAATTGGTAGAGCACCAATCTCGCAAACACCAGGCCCTGTGTTCAAATTCTAGTACTATTCACAAAAGAAGATAAAGATCACAGAACACTAGCCTAGTCCCTGTCCTGCAGGAGGCATTATCATACATCTTAATAAAGGTAGTCGGATTTACTTTTTTATGAGTACTTTACATTTATATATACACCCAAAATATTTTCATAATTCTGAAAATTCAACTCACTATCTTATTCTTTTTTGTTCTGATTTCCATATACTGCAAATCCAACAAGACATAGCTATAACAATAATGGATGTTATTGTGTATTCAGAAAATTTAAGTATTTGTGGGCAGTATGTTCCTTTTTTTTCCAGAAGTAAAACAGTTTAAATATCCTTAGAAAGGGACACTGAAGTTCAGGGAATTCAGCTTTATTTTCTCTCCTATTTCTCAACATAAAGAAAATATACTTCAATATTTATAAGGCTCAGAATAATGGATGTGCATAATATTGCTTTACATACATTTCTGCTTTTAAAAAACTCAGTTTAAGCACAGTAAAATGCCAAGAACATAGACTTAATTATGCAGAAAAAAAGATGCTTAAACCGCAGTGCACATTCAATAGACAAAATCCAAAGAAAGCAGTCCTTCCTGAAACATTTACAAATCAATTCATTATATTGATTTGGAGTGAGTTGTGCTGTAATTTAAAACATAGATTGCCACAGGACAAACTTGATAAAAATCCTATTTCTAAGGCATTTTCATTCAACTGTGCACTTGCCTTGAGAATTTTCAAGGAACCGTGATTGCCAAACTTTACTAAACACTATTATATGTAAATAATGGGCTTTAATAGAGTAATGATTAAGAATTAATCATAACTAAATTTCAGAAGTATGCTGTAATTTGTCTGAGTTAACTAATAACTTCAATAAGCCATTGATAGCCTATTAAGAGTAGGCAATGTGTTCCTGTTTAAAAAATGATTTATCCCACATACAATACATAGACAATTTCCATCTCATTTCCTAGTTCTAATGTCATCCTTGAAGAAAAATGTAAGGTTTACTTCTGTCTTATTTGTCTTTCAGGGACAGAGCTGTTCCATGGAGAATCTGTTATTATGCCTAAGAGACTTTGTATCCCCTTCAACTCTCCTGATGATTTTCAGGTTTATCTTGATACAGTTTATATATTTTTATCATTTTTTTCCACCTATAGTCTCAAAATGTAGAAACAATAATGGCTTCAAATACACCATGAACCCAGATAGGCTTCGAAGGCTAACCAAATTTTAATGACAGAGCAACCAAATGTAGGCATGAAGTAAACCATTTAATTAGAAAAACAGCTAAAACACATGCTTCTTGGAAAAGCTAGTATATTTGCCAGTCATTTTCTTCTTAATAAAATACAGGAAGTAGATAATTCAGGAGTATGACAGGGTTAACTAAATAAAGGTAATTGCAAGTGAATTGTTCCTATGTCAGAGAAATAGCAAGCAAATATATGCCAAGGTCTGTTATGTCTCCCTTTGAATAAAATCTTTTATACCTCAGTTCTTCACCCAAGCAACAATTCCATGCAGTTATGTGGTCTCTTCATTCTATTCTAATTTTAGTTGTTCTGAATTGTCAATAAGCTAAATAATCATACTAATAACCAACTAATCTATTGTTGTTTCATATCTACGCACTGCATGAACATTAGAACATTGTAACATAGAAACATGTTAAATACACCATATAGAATGTATTTATATTCAAATGTATCCTGCTTTATTGATTTAGAAATTAATAATACAGGATTAATGTCTCAATTTCTGTGGTATTTTCTAAAAGGATAAAAGGAGTAAAATGAACAAGATAATTCGGAAGAGTATGAAATAAAATAATCCAAAAGTAGGCAAGTAAAAGTAAAGAAAACAGATGAAATGGAAGGAAATAGAAACCACATAGTAAGGTTGATTATTTTTAAAAGTTAAATTCAAATCTCCACATAGAGGTACTGACATCCAAGCAACAATAAAGAAGCTTATTATCCTGGTACATCATCTTCAAAGTCTTTAAAATTCTGGTAGAGTGATTTTTTAAAATTATGAAAATATCAAATTGAATAGCTAAATGAAAACAATATTTACTTTCTTGTGTAGGCTTCTTTAAAATAAAAGAAGAAAAATGTCACAAAAAGATGGCCTATAAACCAAATTGCCAATAAAGAATACTTTTTAACTACTTCACTCAATATCAAACACTCCCTAAAATTTGTTACCCTATTGAACCAGAAGAGTTCTGTTTTAAAGTACCTTCTCTGATGTTTGCCACATATTTTCAAATTAACTACCTTTCAGCAATAGAAATAATGTTTCTGTAAAACCACTAATCCTTCTCATTGAAAGCATTCTTTTTTTTTTCTGGTTATAAATAAGCAATATAGACATATGCATAATTGCCTATTTCAGTTATTTGATCCCATATTTAAAACAAAACTTAGTCTCTATATCCATCATGATTCCTAAAGCAATTCTTGAAAGAAATTTGGCTAGAGAGAAATGTAGATCTTTATCTGAACTCTTCCCCACTAATTGTAAAGCTTTTGTAGGTTTGCAGGCCGATTAGCTACCAAAGCACAGCCTTTGCTAACACCGCCACCTGCTGTAGACTCTTGGACATTTCCAGCATATAAAAATAGGGAGAAAAAAAAAAAAAGAAAGAAAAAAATTGAATAGCATAGGCAAATTGGTCTGGAAAATAAGTATCAACGCAGATGTTAAAGACAATTTGTATACAAGCCAATGACAGAGATTGTTCTGACAACAAGTAATTTTATCTTTGCTGTACTAGGTGACTGGTAAGGCCTCTGGGGATCTTCCCCCTTGCAAGGAGGTACTCTACTACTGAGCCATTCATTCAGCCCTTTTTTACACTCATTTTCTTTCATGTCAGTTCTGTGGCTTAAACTAATTGCCTACATCCCTGACAAAATGACCTTAACATTTTGTGCTCAATGCTAATGCTCTACCACTTGAGCCATAGCTCTATTTCTGGCTTTCTTGGTGATTAATTGGAGATAAGAGTCTCATGGACTTTCCTGTCTGGGCTGGATCTCAGTTTAAACTAAGATCTTCCCATCTCAGCCTCCCCAGTAGCTAGGATTACAAATGTGAGGCGCTGGGCTGGGCTTTGCATTTATTATTATTTAGAACGGATCTTCCTCTCTCAGCCTAAGCATGTGCTTGGACCACAATTTTACTATTTTAGGTTTCCTGTTATAGCCACAGAGATAGGCATATGCCATTGTTGCCATTGAGCTAGAATTTCTGAACCTGGCCTGCTTAGCTCTAACTGGACTCAGCTTCCCATACCTGGGGTAACAGGTACATGACACCATGCCTAGCTGTTGCTTGAGAAGGGGTCTCATATATAAGTCACAGCTGGCCTCAAACAACAATCCTCCCAATCTCAGCCACCCACGCAGATTTCAAGTATGTACCAGCCACCAGCACCCTGCTTGTGAAAGCATTTTGTATGTTACACAAAAGAGAGAGCTTCAATACAAAAAAAAAAAGGGACACCAATAAAATTATTCTACAAGGAACTAAGTGATTTCCTTTAAATTGAGGGAACTGTGATTAATGGAAGGAAGATTTAAACGAACATCAAAGCATTACAAATATGGGGAAAATGGTAATCTAGTTGAAAGGTATACAAAAACCAATTATTCCAACTTGCATATCTTTCGTAGGTTTGCATAAACTTTCCAAAGAAAAAGTTGGAAAAATTTATTGATGTTTTCAATCTGCTATACTATTACAGCTCAACTACATAGGATTTTAAAGAATATCACATACTTTAATAAGGTTAATATGCATTTTAAAGTTTGAAAAATAATTGAAATACATTGTTCTGGTTTTGGTAGTACCAGAATTTGAGCTCAGGACACTGTGCTTGTTCAGCTTGCTGGAGCAGATGGTGTTCTACCATTTGAGCCAGGCCTCCATTACTTTCGCTGTTTTTTTTTTTTATAGATGGACTCTCAGACTTTTCTGCTGGCCTCAAAACTATCATATGCTAGATTTCAACCTCCTGAGTAGATAGGATTATAGGTGTAATCCATGGCCATCTGACTTTGAATTTTTTTTTCCTGTTGGTCATGGGGCCTCAACTCTGGGCCTAGACTCTGTCCCTGAGCTCTTCAGCTTAAGGCTGGCACTCTACCACTTGAGCCATGGTACCACTTCTGGCCACCTTCCCAACCCCATGACTTTGAAATATTTTCATTAAAGAATAAGGCTTTCTCTGCTTCTTTTCATTTTAGAGAACAATGACTTACAGAAACCTTGAACCTTATGGAGGTGGCTAGTTGTATAATGGGAATACTGACCTAATAATGCTCCTAAAGTAACACAGGAATATGTACATGAGAATATGAATGTACCCAATTCTTTCTTCTTTACCAGTTGAACAGCTTCAAAGTGACGCTTTAGCTGCCTCTTAAGTTTTATGAAAGTCCTTCAGATTCTCCAACACATAGTAAAAAGAAACAACAAAAAATTACTGAGAATTTTGAGTATGCTTGTAAAAATCTTAGGAGGGGTATATTATTATTAAAGAAATTTCAAATCTCCTTTTTTTTGGTGGTACTGAGGTTTTGAACTCCTATTCCTGCAGCATCTTACCACTTGTGCTACATTCAAAGTGAATCATTTTCCCTTAGATATTTTTCATAAAAAGTCTCAAGATTTTTCCCAGACTGGCTTTAGACTATGAACTTTCCATCACTGTGGCAGTGATTACAGGAGTAAGCCATGGCAGCTGACACCTAGACCTCTTTATGTTTTTAAGAAGTCTAATGTTTGTGTAACAGACTGCTAAAGCATACATATATTTCAATGGCTTAGTTTGACCAATACAAGCTAAGAAATCCAGGCTACTAGGCAGAAATTTCAGCTCCATCTTGCAGATCCACCACAGCTTGAATTTCTTCTTGCCCACACATCCACCTGGACAAACATGTACCAGGAAAAAAAGTTCAATGATTATCACGGAAATTTGAGGTTTGATCAGTACCACAATGTATGCTACTGAGAATGGACTGATAGAGGACTCAAATATATTCTCATTATCAAAATGCTAATTGGTGAGAAAGTAAATATTTCATTAGGAAGTTCATTTACTTATTGCTAATGAGCTTATATTTTTAATAAGCCCTTTCAGTTTTTAAGCAACCATACTGTTAATGACTTAAGGATCTTTACACATAATAATTACTACTTCAAGTTTCTAAGAACTGCCAACATATTTCTCAAAAGACTTCTTAAAGTATATTTCAAAGGCATTCTAATTTAGTATCAGAACTTTACTAAAAACTAAAATAACAGCTGAGAAAAAGTTCCTGACAAATTTTACATTCCCCTTGCATATTTTGAAAAGAACCTCATACCAAGCATTACACTGAGGCCTCCTTTGGTGGTTCACCCTTGTAATCCATGCTTGTAGGAAGTCCAAGGACAGAAAGATAGAAGTTTAAGGTTGATCTGGGAAAAAAGTTCCTGAGATCCCATCTCGACCAAAAAGTCCAGCATAGTGACATTCACGAGGGAGGTTATAGGTATGATGAACATAGTCTGACATTGGCCTCAGACAAAAACATGAGATCCTACTTGAAAATTAACTAAAGGAGGAAGCAACAATGCTTGATAAGAAATGTACTCATTACCTTGCCCATGTAATTGTAACCCCTCTGTATGGTATTTTTACAATAAAAAAATAGATATTGCATTGAAAAGCTAAAAAAACTAAGAAAAGCTAAGAAATTAACTGAAGGAAAAGAAAGCTAGAGTCACGGTTCAAGTGGTAGAGTATCTGCCTAGCAATTGCAAGGAAGGCCTAGTACTGCCAAATAGAAAAGTATTTAATTGTAATTACTTGCATGCACATCAACTTCAGATCCAATGGTTCACCAGAATATACATATGAATGGCTTAAATATCAGGGTGTAATGTAGAACTGTGACCTCTGACTTAGAAGGAGAAGGACACAAAGTCACAATAGGAGCAGAAAGATTAATGGATTCATATTGTATTTATAAACCAATGCATGAAGTTAAACTGTTAAAAACCCAGGTCATTTTGAAAACTACTGTTATGTCTCTATTAATCACACCATTAAGACTGTGCTACTTGGAGAACTTATTCCTGCAGGTCACTTTAGTATACTATGTGGTCATTGGATTTCAAAAGGTTATTTCTGGTTTCCATAACAATAAATAGATTAAGAATCCAAATAGTTAATTATATGTACCAATATCACTATAAGCTTTTCATATGTATTTCCTCATTTAATTCATATAACAAAATTTTATGGGGGAAAATATTAAGTATCCCACTATTCAGAGATGAAAATTCTTAGGTACATGTTATATTATTGGCCCAATGTTATAGTAGAGTTATAGTAGAGCAAAGCTGGATCTAGGCAGCATTACAATTCCTTTTCAGCCAAATATTAGCATGCAGATACTATTAAAATAAGGAGAATTAGGAATGCAGTTGTTTTTAAAAAGATAATAAGAATTCATTGTCAATGAGAAGGCTGTTTCTTTAAATCCTTTATTCCATTGCTATAATTTCTTTCATTGTCATATCATCTTTTAAGAGTTAATTTTTACTTCATTAGTGAGTTTGAGAAATGTATGTCTCTAAACTTTATTTTTGTTGATAATGAATAAATATACACTCTATCTATATAAAACTATAAATCACAGATACAACACCTAGAACAGGTAACAAGCACCATACAAGGAATGCATCTGGAAAGTATATTTAGCATGTTTCTGTTGCACCTTTCAAGAATGAATGTCATTCGAACTGCAGTGTAGCTCAGTGATAGATACTGTGCTTGGCATGCATAAAGTCCTGGGTTCAATGTCCAGCACACCATTAAGAAAAAAAGAATAATCATATATAGTAATATAAATAACTTCTTGTGGCATGACATCTGTAAACATATAACAACTCTGTGCAAGTACTTATTGAAGGAAATATATCTTGTATTGAAATGTTATTAAAATATTTCTTTCAAGCCATTTATTTTACAATGAAGATGTGCTATTTAAATAGGGAAATTTCACTTCATCATTTGAAATAATTCATAAGCTGGCAAAAAATTCAAACTTGAAGGCTTCAAGAAAGAATCACAGAATATAATGAAAACAACTGAATTTGAATCTCTAAATTCAAAGAAGTAAAAATGAAAACATCCTACCCCTAAATACCAGAGAAAGGTGACAAAAATCTATTTGTAAGAGAAAAGAGACTTAATTTCCAAGGAGATTATTTGTTGCTGCAATTGAGCCAGAATTTGTTGACTCATTATGAAAAAACATCTTGAATTTTTATTCTAATTTGAAATAATAATTTCAGAAACAGCTGTATATTTTATGTGTAAATTGTCTCAAAAATAAATCATCAGAAGGATGGATATTTTGTTCTAATATGTCATAAAATAGTTATTATTGTAGGGAATTAAAAAGGATAAATATCCATTTCTACAAATTATCAAAACAAATTTCCTCCTTACTGTAAATTATTTTTTTAAACCAATACAATTAGAAAAATGTCTACATTTTAATTTTTAAGAGGCATGTTGGTCTTTTTTTCATAATATATCAGTTGCTTTTCTAACAATATCAATAAGCCCAAGGGAGCATCAATATAAATTTCCAAGTTTCAATAATAGCTAAAGTATTAAATAACTAATCCAATATAATACTCTATTCCAAAGTAGAGTGTCTGGCCAATATACCTCTTCAGAGAGATATTGTAATTGCTTCACTCCACTTTCAATAAGCGATCTATAATGAAAGTTGCTTTTTAGGCTTAACCTAGAGCTGTGCCCTGTGGGAAAAGATAGAGTCTTTGTAAAATGTGTTACCGTTTACTAATAAGAATGCAGAAGCTGCACAACTGATGAACCAGCAAATCTGCTCTGACTTATTTAGTCTTTGCTGAATGAATTTGAATATCATCAAAATACATTATCCTTAACCATAACCTGCTTCCTATGATTCGCTCTCTCCTAACACTCACTTCAAAAAGAACTTTAAGCACTTCAATATTTTATGTACTTGTGCTAGCGCTATGGCATTACATAAAATAAAGAAAAATGTCTAAAGGACAAAAATGCAGCTTTCAATAAGAAAGGGTTGAAGTGAGGATTTTAACTCAGAGAACAAAAGAGAACATTTATATAGCAGTTGATGCCAATACATAAAGCACAATTTCTCACTTAAAAATTGTGCAGTTACTTTCCTTAAATATTTCCCAGTTGTTTTAAGAACCATGGAGACTTAGAATAAAATTCTCCTTCTACCAGTGGCTGGCTATCTTATCTTGAATACCCATGTTAAATGAGTTCTCCCTTTCCTTCCTAAATCACACATTACATGTATAGGACATACCTTAAGTATGTGGAAAAGAGAAAGATAGTTATTCCACCTGATCTTGCTCATAAAAATTAACTATAAATGCTATCAAATATTACAAGAATGCTAATTTAGAATATTTTGGAAGCAAAATATTGCTTAGTTTTGCTGAGATGGTGATGCATGAACTTAGTCTTGAAAATTAAGGAGAAAATAAGAAGTTGCAGATGAGTAATTGAAAGAAGTGAGCTTTTTCTAATAGATGGGGTTGACATGCCATAGCTTCTGTAACTATGTACTCGTAGCTCCATGAGAGCAAGACACTGAAGCCAGGTGCATGTAACTAAGAGTAGTGCATGTAACTAAGTAGTGCATGTAACTAAGCAAGATCATGCATGACTACAAGAACAATATATTCGAACTTTTTAAAATAATTCTTACTACCTTCTCTTAGTTGTACATAATATACAACATATCCCATGTTTAGATATCTTAGGCCTGGGTATGTCTATAAATTATAAATAAAGAAGCACATATTGTTGTACATTATCAGAAAAAAATAATTAAGGGTATTTCAATTAAAGAGGAAGAAAAGACCTCATTCTATATTCTCCAAAGTTGATGCAGGGCAGTTAGGATTTTAGATAAATGGTTACCTATTGGATTTTAAAAGCTCATTCTTGACTGTATTCTGGAGCATAAAACAGAGGATGAAATCTGAGATGAGTTAAGCAGTTAGAAATCCTCTATCATACATATGTGGAAAAGACACTAAAAAATGACTACGGCCAAATGGAATACCAAGGACAAAGCTAGGCTGCTTATAAGAAGAAGAGCACAAATTATAAATCAGGTCAACTTAACATCATTCATTAGATGTTGGCCCTATACAATTCCATAAAGATAATTCCAATTGTACAGCTTCTAATGCAGGCATAGAAGTCATTTATACTATATAGTTGTCCTATTTAAAACTCAATGATTAAATTATATTCTGATTGCATGACTATTTTTTAAAAATCATTATTTTTTTGTGCCAATCCTGGGGCTTAAACTCAGGGCCTTGGTGCTGTCCCTGACCTATTATGCACAGCTCCATTTCTGTGGTTTTTCTTTTTTCTTTTTTGTAGAAATAAGAGTCTCATGGATTTTCCTACCTGGGCTGGTTTTACACCACAGGCCTCAGATAGCCTACTGAGTAGATAGGATTACAAGCATGAGCCACCCATGCCTGACATGACAATAATTGTTTTTTTTCTTTTTTGGCCAGTTATGGAGCTTGAACTCTGGGCCTGGGAGCTGTTCCTCGGCTCTTCAGTTCAAGGCTAGCGTTCTACCACTTGAGCCATAGAGACACTTCCGATTTTCTGGTGGTTTATTGGAGATAAGAGTTTCATGCACTTCCCTGCCCTGGTTGGCTTTGAACCACAATCCTCAGATCTCAGCCTCCTGAGTAGCTAAGATTACAGATGTGAGCCACCAGCACCCAGCTATGACAATGAATTTAAGAAAGATCTGATATAAGTATCTTGGCTATATCACTTTATTTTTTTTTCATATAAGTAAAAATGCTATTTTGATCACAGAAGATGGAAGAACAGAAGCAAAGGGGAAAGAAGGTAAAGTTAGTAGTAACAAAAGTTAGTAGCTAACAGAATTCCAAGACCAATGTCAAACTACGCCATGAACCATTTTGATGATGGGACAGAGACAGGGAGATTTGTTTTCCATTTATATTTTAGATTATAAAGGCTAAGGATTTTTAAAATAAATCTGCATCCAAATCTATAAAGTTCCTATGTTCAGAAACAAGACCAAGCAAGGGACTTATGACATATAACAGTAAAGTCATGCTGTACCAAATAGAGTTTTAATAATTGGATTTCACAAATTAGCAATGTTTTAGATAACTGACCTCCAATAACTTTACCCTTTGGAAATAGAAGACATTTGGTAATGAATTTAAGTTGTACCTTCAAGTACTAGTCACCAAGAATGCTGTAAGACTTACTTATCCATTTTGATTGTATGAATGAATAAATAAGTGAATGAGTCATTGTTCAAGTTTTATTTCATATCAAAGCCTTACTTAAGAAATGTATCGGTAGCCCTGTTGCTAGAAAAGTCCATGCGAATGGATGAAATATAATAATGTATAAGATATCCCTAGAGGCAGTTTTTTAACAGATAATAGTTCCTTACTCTGACATTCCAAGTATGTGACATAACCTTCAATAACATTGCTCCTTTTCTAAATCACTCTAGCCTTCCCACAATTCTGTCAGTTAGATTTATATTGGAACCGGCTAACCCATGTAGTGGCAATAAGTGTATTCTCAAGGATATTTCTTTCATAAGAACTTCAGACACATAAAAGCATTTTAACCCTAACGTTAAAAATCATCACATAATGTTGAAAATAGTGCTGTATCATTAGAAACTGCATACATGCTTTTATAATGCTGATATTTCTAATAGAAAAATGAGATGGTCTCTAACTTTTGGAAATTCTAGGAATTTACTGAACTCAGATTGACAATTCTGTGCAAAGAATAAAAACAACATCCTACAGCTTCCAAACGTGTTTACTAATCATTCAAAATTTCATTCCTCTTTTTAATGTATTCTGAAAATACCATAGCAATCAGAGATCTATTATTGTTGTAATGGTAGCTGAGGAGGTAATGGAAAACCTCTCAGCGATACTGAAATTAGTCAAGTAGAGCCCAGCTCTAAGAAAACTGGTGGGGCTCTCTGCTTAGAATAAGAGGTAAGGTGCCCTCCGACCACAGCAAAGTGACTCTAGTTTTTTTTATTATTATTATTCCAAAATTTCAGATTTACGTCTGAACTAACCTTCGATCAGGACAAAAGTAGAATATATTCACCTCCCCCAGTAAATTAACTGACATATGAGCACCTAGCATGTGGCTTTAAATACAGCACTAAATTACCCTTCCTCCATAGAGAAAGAATAGACTGATTCATAGAGCAGGTAACAAACCTAAGGCTCTCAATCATGTCTGGAGGAATTTACGTGCACTGCAGACATTCACTCTAGGTAGAAGGTCATCGCTTCACAGCCTGGGAAATAATCCCTGCCAGCCTTCTTGCAAAGTGCCTGAGGCATCGCTCCTGAGAGGCATAACTTGTCTTCTTTCAAGGCTAGAGGTCAGAGCCATGATCACAGCTCCGTCAAATTTAAAGGAGAAAAGTATCTAGGGTCAAAAATATCCTAAGGAAAAAAAAGTAGAATACTAAAACTCAAAAAAATGTATTGCATTCCTCGGGGCTTAGGCCTGATGATGGAAAAACCTGTTGCAGAATATTAAATTTAGATTCTTTTTTTTTCATCTGAAAGCTTCAAAATAACTAGACTAAAACTGAATACAGAATCTGATGGATGTCATGCTGCAATCATTTCTGAGGACATTTTCAAATGCTACACATCTATTTAAATGCTCATCAACCTAGACATTCTAAAAGAGAAAAAAAATCAAGTTTAAGTGACTTATACATGAAATGTGAACAGCAACTCAGTGATTAAATTACCGCATCAATTAACTTGAGTATACAAGAAGAATACGGTTCTTTCAAGCAATGTTAATTCTGCCTCTGATCAGACAAACTCCTCCTCATATCACAGTTGTTGCTTCATAAAACCTTACTCACACAGCAAGAGGGGAGAGATGATTTGTAAATAAGAATAACTGCTGTTTGTGAACTAAATGCATAAACTAAATTGATGTTTGTGTAAAAAAATGCAGCAATTTCCATATACTTTCAGGAGTGTAAAACTCTGAAAATTGTTTTTGAAAATTGTAAGACAGATGAAATTACCAATAAAGTCAACAAAAGTGGTTTGTTTCCCTATAAAAAGTCATAAATGAATGCATTTAAATAAAGATTAAAGGCATTTCTGTCTGTACATATCAGAAAGTGTAAAAGTGTTTTACTTTGGTCATCTCTGCCAAGTGCTATTACATGCTGTCATTTTTAGGAAAGGAGAAATGTATTTGCAAAAGCATACTGAACACAAAAGGCCTTATATCAGACAAGTTGGGGACTGCTGACAGAGCAACGTCAGCTCTTGGCCTACCAGGACCCTTGAACATCAAGATTTTATGGTATGCTTTTCTGACATATCTGACACTGACTGCATTCTGTCCTACCTCTTTGGAATCAAGAGTAGTAAATTACTTTTATCTCTAAGTGTGCTCCTCCTTTTCCAAGAGACAAAGTTCTACCCAGAAAAGAAGACCCTGTGACAAAACTTTTATCCTCTTCTGCTATTGGTACTAGCCCTTCAAAACCCAATTCAGATACAGTCTCCTCATGGACTGTGCCATGGTGAAATCTTAGTGGCTTATATCACAAATATTTGTTGTTATAGCTTGTTGTTTCATCTGAGAAGTGTGTGTATGTGTATGTGTGTTGGTTTTACTCACAAGGTCCATTAAGGATCTGGCAACGCTCCACTACTGCTCACTCTCTTTCAAGGGTGAATGCCAGTCCTGCCTGTTTGCCCTTCCAGATTGCCTACAGACCAGTATGGATCTCCAGGGCTATTTACTATTTCTTAACTGAGTTAGCTAGAAAATCCTTTCACAGTGTAGCAGCTAGAAATAATTCAATTACAAGTTGAATTCTTTGCCTAGCTGCAAGGAATCTTGGCAATACACTATTCCAAGAAAAACCCAAGAAAGCAGAGAAAGACAAAGGTAAGGGCATTTATTTCCACTATTCCTTTTCTGATCCTGCCCAAAACGAATGTACTAGGTGCCCACAAATAAGCTTTATCTTAATACAAGGGATTGTTTATCACTTATTTTACATCATTAGACATGGAAATCTATTTTTTCTTTTTTTTTATTGTGAAAATACTGTACAGAGGGGTTACAATTACATGAGCAAGATAATGAGTACATTTCTTATCAAGCATTGTAGCCTCCTCCTTTGTTTCCCCTTCCCATCCCTTCCCATCCTCTCTCCCCTCCACACACAATCCTCCTCCCCCCCCCCACCAAAGTTGTAAAGTTCATTTTCGACATAACGACTTGTACATCTCATTGTGGCAATGGGTCCACCTGCATCCCTATTTAAACGATTTGTTTTTGCCCTTCTCCTCCACAAATTATAACAACATCAAATACAGTGAAAGCAGGGGTTATACCATGGGGGAGGGACATACAAACAACAAAGAAATAATCTTATAAATGTGTTAGAAACAATTGCATGAAAGAAAAAAACATTTGAATACATATTTTAGGGTTCATTTCCCTAACATCAACTTATCTGACCTTTTCTGCTTGACTCAAACATATACTAGTTATTGCACATAAGGGAAACCATGGGACCTATAGATATGGAAATCTTTGAGGGAAGCAACCAGATATTATTTCCCTATGCAAATTCTATAAATGGGAAATAAATGTAACCAAAGAAAGTTGGATGAATTTTCCTTTTTTAATGTTAATCAAGAAGCCAGGGTAGCACTGGCAAAAAGTATTTGACATAAAATGAGAATAGAATCATATGTTCAACAGCAAATAAGAAACACTGTCTCTTGTTTGTTAAGTGAAATATTCAGGTTCTAGTAAAACAACATAGGCCCATAGTCGGCCTCCTTATATAGTTGTTTACATTCTCATTAGGAAACAAAAAATAGCAAAGCCAAAAATGATATACCTAGAATAGAGGCTCATTCTTCTAATCTCAGGAGGCATAGATGGAAAGATGATGAGTTCCAGGTTAAAAAGTCAGTGAGACTCCTTGTAACAAACAAAGCTTATATGGTGTCACATGACTGTTATTGGGGATAGGAGAAAGATCGAAGTCCAAGTAAGAGGATTGAATTCCAAGATCACCCTCTAAAACAGCAGAAGTTCCCATTCAAAAAATAACTAAAGCAAAAAAGGATGGAAACATGTTTCAAGTTGTAGAGCATTTGCTTAGTAAGTGCAAATCCCCGAGTTCAAAACCCCAGCACTAAAAACAAAAACCCTAAAATAAGAAAATATCAGCAGAGGAGCTACAATGAACTCAGTGATCAGGGAAGTTCTTGGAAAAAAAATGACAGTTGAGGGGCTGGGAAGGTGGCTCAGTGGTAGAGTGCTTGCCTTGCATGCATCAGGCCCTGGGTTCGATTCCTCAGCACCACATAAGCAGAAAAAGCCAGAAGTGGAGCTGTGGCTCAAGTGGTAGAGCACTAGCCTTGAGCTGAAGAGCTGAGGGACAGCGCCCAGGCCCGGAGTTCAGGCCCCATGACTGGCAAAAAAAAAAAAAAAAAAAAAAAAAAAAATGACAGTTGAGCTGACACAAGAATGTCAAGAACGAGCCTATAATTAGAAAATCTAGAAGAATATTTCAAAAATAAGAAATAATTATAGCAAAGTTTCTAAGACTGGAGTAAATTCACTGTATTCAAGAATAAAAATATGCATATAATATAACTAAATTGGAATCTCTCATGCATGTGAACCTATCTCACGCCAAAAACCACATGCATTGTTCAAGTCAGTTTTTAAAATTTTACATATGTTGTATATACTTAAAGCATAATTTCCATTACATTTCATTCTTATCATCTGCCATCTTTTTATTAGTTGCACTATCTATGAAAGGAAATCAATGAATACTATAACAATTACTATATTTTAAAAAGTCAACTCTCAACATTGAAAAGAATTTAAATCTATTAATAAAAAGAATAAAATACATAAAGTGTTAATGCAAAAATACAAAGAAAGTGCAGCAAGAACAAGGGATATGTTCAGATAGTGCAAATATAATTATCAAGTAAAATTATTTGCAAATCTTTTCTTTATACATTATTCATTATTATTTCTCTAACAAAAAACATTTATTTTACTAAATTTACAAGATACAGTTGGCATACTTTTTATCTTAGGACACCGTGCTGTGCAAAAAAGTAAGTTTAATTTCTTAAACTTTCCTCTCATATACATGTGACATGTCCATTTAAAATATAAATTGTGGTTTATATACTTTAAAAAAGAAATAGTCTATACATTATAAGCATCATTTATTTGAAGGACAAAGAAGTAGCAGGTAACTTTCATGATCAGCTAAATGTAAAGCACAGAGATGCACGTGGTCATAGAAGGACTGGAAATATGAAAAAGCCATTTTGTGAACTGATTCTTTGGGCAGAGACACAAAACAATGGTTTATGGTTTGGATTCCAGATTATTGATCTCAAGGGCAATCAATCCAAACGTTGTGCATTCGTAATTACACTGTTCTTATAAAAGCAACAGCATATAACGTGTTCCAGAATGACTGGTAATAGGGACTAATTTATTTGTTGAGGGTTAATGACTCTGCCAAACTGTACATAGAAAGCTAACTGCTACATAGGAGAGATTACCAATTGGAAGGAGGGGGAAAATTTTCTTTTGTAGTTTTGTTTTTTCCTAGAATTAATTCCTGAGACAAACATATATATATGCAATTTGTTGTCTAGGAGGAAATGGTAGAGAAGAAAGGAAGGGATGATAGGGAAATGAGGGAGCCCCAAGTGTTGGATGGTAATCAAGTGTCCACCCTGGATAAAAAGAATTTGATCACATTGAGAATATCTGGAAGCTAGTATAGAATAATTGCCTCTTGGCAAGATGGAGAGAAACGCTGAGAATTTTATGTACAAATTCAGGTGACAATCTCATCATTGGTTTGAAGACTGTTTCCAAACAGAATTATAATTGTGTGGCTTGGATGTTCACCTAAGGAGCACAAAATGTGACATGACAGTAAGAAAAGGCCTCGGGGATTAAAAAAAAAAAACAACAACAAAAAAAAATTCAGGTTTTGGCATTTAGAAAAATAGTCAACAACCCGGGCACCCACCGGTGCCTCATGCCTGTAATCCTAGCTACTCAGGAGGCTGAGATCTGAGGATCATGGTTCAAAGCCAGCCCGGGCAGGAAAGTGCATAGGACCCTTATCTCCAATAAACAAAAAGAAAACCGGAAGTGGTGCTGTAGCTTAAGTGGTAGAGTGCTCGCCTTGAGCTGAAGAGCTGATGACAGTGCCCAGGCCCAGTGTTGAAGCCCCATGACCAACAAAAGAAAGAAGGAAAGAAAGAAAGAAAGAAAGAAAGAAAGAAAGAAAGAAAGAAAGAAAGAAAGAAAGAAAGAAAGAAAGAAAGAAAGAAAGAAAGGAAGGAAGGAAGGAAGGAAGGAAGGAAGGAAGGAAGGAAGGAAGGAAGGAAGGAAGGAAGGGAGAAAGAAAGAAAGAGAGAAAGGGAGAAAGACAGAAAGAGAGAGAGAAAGAGAGAGAGAAAGAGAGAGAGGGAGGGAGGGAAGGAAGAAGGGAAGGAAGGAGGGAAGGAAGGAGAGAAAAAAAAGAAAAATGGTCAACAAACACTAAACTAGTAAGTAAGGTGGGAAATTGAAAATCCATTGTACAGAAATGACCAGCATGATCCAATAGGCTTGGGCTCTGGAAAGTAGATATGACTTTGGATTAAGGTAGGAAAACATAAGAGATGGCTAGGTCAGAGTATAGGCCAGTTTAATTAGATCAAAAAGACTACTTATACAAGAAATTCTTGAAAACATGTAGCTGAAACTACATGCTGAATCCATTTAAGAAGAGTATCTACAGCTAAAGAACTTTGTCTTTTTTAAGCTATCGTGTTTCTAAATGTAAGAGCAATAAAATGAAGAATGTATTTCATTTGTTTATTATATATGTGGACATTATTGTTCTCCTGGAACTTCTATTGGAAAGGATCTGTATCTATCCAGTTTCTTGTAGGCTAGGGTTATAGGAAGAGAAGTATTCAGTAGTCCATTAATAATGGGCACCCAGAAACAAATACTATGGTAACCTAAATATCACTTCTGACTAAAAGATATGGAAACTTCTAGAGGAGTGTCCAATGGGGTCTGCAGCAGAATATCTACAAGATGAGTCTAAAACATTTTTTCATGCCAGAAAAGAAGTAAGCTATTAAACACAACAGAAGTTTGATTAAAAGAACTTAGAGGCCTGAGGGTATTCCCATTGTCAGCTTAATCTAGGCAATAAAAATTAATATTAAAATATTTTAAATAACTATTTCAAATAACTAAAATGTCACATCTATAATTTTAAAATAAGCTTTTAAATATTGTGGATATTAAGAAACTATTTGGAAAATCAGGTAATAAAGAAGAAAATCATGTATTTACCTTACTATTCCTTACAAACTTTCTGTAAGAAAGAAATGGCTTATTATAAAATAATTTCTGTTAGTTATTATGGAGTGAATTAATCACTATTTGGCACCTTCTAATGAGATAAGTAGCTAGTAAAATAATTAGCTAAGTAGGAACATTTGTGAATGAACTTTATCAAGTAGACAACATTTAAAACCAAGAATTATTTATAACATAACAAAAAAGAGAAAACCAAATATTGTACAAATGTAATAAAATCAGAAACAAATCTTATAAATGTTCATATTACTTTTTAATTCCTAATATCAATTACAATTTCCATATAACAAAACATGTATGGAAGTTCCTTAAAAGTAAATGTTTCCCTTGTAACTGATTTGGGATATCATCTATTTTATCACATTACTTTCTTAAGCTTTGTCACATGTTCTTCAATAAGTTTCTTTGGCTACATATGTAGTCATTGAATGCTGAAATGGTCAACATTCCAGGCTACTCATGGTCGATGTAAAGTTTACTTTTAATGTGTTTACTTTTTGGTTCCTTGGGGGCTCTTTCATTTTTGTTAACAGATTTCTTCATTTCCTTATCTATTGTTTTGTACTGTTATATGCACTGTTATCACAGAGAGACAAAAAAGAAATGCAACCTTATGCTTTATAGTCTGTATGTGAACAGATATGTGAAATAGTTTCAAGATGCCATATTATTTCAGAAATATTTAATGCCTATATGTGAACCGAAAAAGAAAGGCCCAGTGACCAATCACCAACAGACATTGGAAGCATTGTTATCATCATGATGTACATCTTCTAATTATAGATCAAAACTAGTGCAATAACTTTAATATACTTGTTTAAATGGTTTTTAAACTAATAAAGTGTGAGATTTGAAATTTGGTGTGGTACAGGCTGTTGTTACTTAATATCCCATGGTTACTAGAATTTGTGCACAGCATGACTGTCTATACTGTTTTGTTCCAAATAGATTAATGTGCTAGTTTCCTACATTTTGTGATATAACTAAAAAATAATAAATGCATTGTGTAAGAGAAAAAAAGAAAAAACCCTTTACCTAAATAATCATGTACTTTAACACTGCCTTATAATAAATGCAAAAGAAAAAGACACCATAAAAATACAATTTAAAAAGATAAGAATGTGTGAGATTCAACAGACCAAATGATCATTATTCATCAAATTCTGTAACCAAAATTTGTTGTCATTTCTTTAAATGTTGCTTACAAAAAAGCAACTTTCTTAAACAGCAAGATGAAAAAAAAACATGAATCTAAGACATGAAATGTAATGTCTTAAATTTTAAATAAAGCAGTAAAATAAAACAAGAAATAATTGGGTAGATTTGATATTGAAGATCTATTTTGTTAGCACATTTTTGTTAAAATTTTAGTTGCATTATTATGTTTTTATAAAATTCATATGTTTTAGATACATATTTTTAAACTCCAAAAGGCTTATTTACAAATATGAATGAAGTGATATGGCATCTTGAAGTTATTTCAAAAGAATCCTAATGGCTAGGAGTGGTATACATAATAGCTATTGATGCTGGATTATTAATATACGGGTGCTCATTATGCTAATTTGTCTACTCCAGTTATGTTTGAATACAAGTGAAGTAACTGAAATGGATTTTTCTAACCTCCTGTCTGATCAATGAAGTCCTTAAAGGCTGAAAGCAACTACTCACAGAAAGCAGCATAGCACAAGACTAAAAAAAAGCACTTATCAGAGCACAGTGTTGTGCTGGCGTGTAGCTAACTTAGTGGTAAGGTGCTTATCTTGTTTGTAGAAAGCTCTAGGTCTCCCAGAAACTCACGTGGGCGCTTCTCTCTCTCTCTCTCTCTCTCTCTCTCTCTCTCTCTCTCTCTCTCTCTCTCTCTCTCTCTCTCTCTCTCTCTCTCTCTCTCTCTCTCTCTCTCTCTCTCTCTCTCTCTCTCTCTCTCTCTCTCTCTCTCTCTCTCTCTCTCCCCCTCCCCCTCTCTCCCTTTCTCCCTCTCCTTCTCTCCCTCTCTCTCTCCCCTCTCTCCCTTTTTCCCTCTCCTTCTCTCCCTCTCCCCTCCCTCCCTCCCTCCTTCCCTCCTCTCTCCCTCTTTCCCTCTCCTCCTCCCCCCCCTCTCTCTCACACACACACACACACACCATGTTCACTGTGAGAAGGATCTGAATACTGATAATGCCTCCTCGCTGTGTATTCTCAGACTGGCATAATTTTTGTAGACTTTGGAGAGTGAATTCATAGGAAATGAAATAACAGCAACAATAATTGCACAGTGGGTGCCAACCCTGTTCTAGGTCCTAACCTAAGAACTTTACATACATTACACCATTTTAAAACCCCAAACAAGGAGTTTTGTGGGAGGAGTTGAACACATACTTTTAAAAGAATTATCCTGAAGAAAATAGACATAATTTGTTGACGTTGTCAACCCAGTCAACATTTCTGGTTTAAATAGCCCAACAGACTTGCTCTGACAATTCGACTGCACTGGACTGAGGGCAAAATTGGTTCTGAGTGAGAAATACTGACAAACTGAGTATTTCCCACAGATAGAGCTCTCCCATGCCCTACCTACCCTTTACTTCACACACCTTGATCTCAAGGGAAGCATTAACCCACCACTAATCAGGTTGGGCTGTGAGACACCACCACCACCACAGCGCCATCCTTGTCTGTGACTGTTAAACTACATTTCCCATAAAGCCGTGCGAGGACTCTGGACCTTCGCCGGAAGTCAGGAAGGTTACTTCCGGCGCTGTGTGGGAAAAGTGACACTTGGATTTTGCCAGCCGTTCTACCGTACCCGGATTGCCTATTCAACTCCGGTTATTCTTGGGTTAGTAGCACAGTAGCCAGTCCCCGGTCCCTCAGATGCCCCCTGGAGGTGGTGACCAGGTGCTGGGACCACCCTCCCCCCCCCGAGGTCGTGAGCTGTAGCTGGGTTGACGGGCGCAGGCGAGGCAGCGTCGGCCCCCGGCCGCTGGGCCTCCGGGCTCGCCGTGAATCCTTGCCTTGGGGATCAGGGCTAAGGAACCGCTACTTCGGAGAGGATTTTACCTTCCAAGAAGGAATCGCCCAGTAGGACAGGAAAAGTAAACTACTCGAGGCCCTGCAAAGGCTTGTGTTTAAAATCGATGCAATTCTTGAGTGCCCAAGAATGGAATTTTTTACCTGGTAGTTGGTAACTTAAGTGACAGGAGCATAGGAGACCTTGTTTAACGCCACTGGAGCCATGCAAGTTTGAACAAGCCTTGGGCCCTTGGTTTCTTTATTCATCAGAAAAAGTGGACTTTGGTTTGGTTGAATATCTCAGACCTTTGAAACCTAACTTCGTAAACTTCTTACGAAGCCCTTTATTATCCTGCTTTAAATCCTTCCCTGAGACCTGCCAAAAAATGAAAATGCTAAATCAAGTCGTTGGTTGTAAGAATCTCTGTGCTTTTCTGAAATGAATAATGGTAGCATTCCTAGGTTGCTTTTCTATTGAAAAATAGAACAGGAGATAAATGGAAATGTTTCCTTCCTTTCTCCTGAAGAATCTCTATGTATAAACAATGCATTGGTGGTAATGAAAAACATTGTATTTTCAAAGACAATGTTGTAATCACTTTGTGACCGTTGGAGAGGGGAGAAGTCAGTAGAACCTAGGAAATGAAATATTCCTCAAAGCAAACCTTACTGCAGAAACTGTATAATAAGAATCTATGGCAAATAAATTTAGGATAAAGATAACTTGAAAGGTTGAAGCAATGTTTCAAAATGTAGTCCTGAAAAGATATGGTTTTTGTTATTCACAATATTTTAATGGTATTTAAAAAGTTTAGTGTGAAAAAAATTGGGAAAATAAATCTAGAGTAAATTAAGCAAAATAAAAATTGCTAATGTAGATATCAGTTCTAATTTGTAAACAGATCAGAAAGATTCAAACAAGAAACGTGGAAAGACACTAAAAAATAGTCATTAGTTGTTCACCTTATACTCAGAGCACAAAAAACAATAGTAATGAAAAATGATTTCTAGCCTCTTTTTCATTTAATTACCCAATTATTTAGAATGATGAGCATATAGTTAAAATCCCAAATATGTTTAATTGTCTGAAAAGATACTTTGAGAAGGTAATAGAAATTAGAAACATGAATTACTATCACATACAAAAAATAACTCTGTGTGCCTTCCTTCATGTAATTTATAATTAGATAATATTAATAAGAAGTTTGAATCTAATACTTTCTTTTTCCGTTGAAATGTCATTGACAAGGAAGACAAAGTTAATGATTGAAAAAGCTTCTATGGTTCAAGGGCAAAATGGCATCCAACAAAAGTTATTCCCAGGGGCTGGGAAGGTGGCTCAGTGGTAGAGTGCTTGCTTTGCATGCCTGAGGCCCTGGGTTCGATTCCTCAGCACCACATAAGCAATAAAAGAAAAAAGCCAGAAGTGGCACTGTGGCTCAAGTGATAGGGAAGGGAGTTAGCCTTGAGCGGAAGAGCTGAGGGACAGTGCCCAGGCCCAGAGTTCAGGCCCCACAACCGGACCCCCTCCCCCCAAAAAAACTTATTTCCAATAATAGATTAAATAATGCTGCAGTTCAGCACAACAAAGATGGTAATTTCAAGAATAGTGCTGAGTCATGTGAATTACCAATTGGTATGAACAAATGTCCACTGTAGACTAAGAATGAAAACCAGTACCATGTGGACTGAGAACTAATTGTATAACACAATATATTATGCTTTATGTGAATCTTAGAAAGCTTTTGACTAATTAACTGCAATGTAATTGCTTATACCTGATAGTGCAGAATCAAAGGATACTACTTGTCATCTGCTAACAACTCCTGCCTTTAATTTTGTCCACTTTGACCCCATTCCTATCATATCCTTGCTAAAGTTATCTGATCTACGTCAGATACCCAGTCTTCTTTGAAATATTTCTCACTCCCCTCTCAAGCCTCTTCATCTGTACTACCAAATCTATACACTATTTTATGCCTTGTTCTCACTGATAATAATTTTAAAATGCATACAATTTACCATCTTTTGAAGAGTGTATTTTGTTGGAAGCCATTATTTTATCATTAGTTAGATAATGCTTAGTGTTCCTCCATTGACACAAAAAGCTGTTGTAAGTAATATTTTCCCCTTATTTTCCTTTTCTTGAAGAAATGTCTTCTGTAAAAAGCAGTTCAAAACAGGAAATAATCTCCCAGCTACACAATTCAGCTGCAGAAGGAGATATTGGCAAGCTAACAGGAATTCTCCATCATTTTCCATCTCTTCTCAATGAAACTTCTGAAAATGGCTGGACTGCTTTAATGTATGCTGCAAGGAATGGGCACCCAGATGTTGTCCAACTTCTGCTTGAGAAAGGGTAAACATCTTAATATCTCCCGTTTTATCTCGTAAAAAAATGTGTTTAATTTTCATCCTACATATTTACTTTCAAACTTTATTTTACCTTTCTTCTCCCTTTTTCTTTAGTATTGGGGATTAAACTCAATGTTTCACACATTCTAGGCAAATGCTTTTACTATAACCATTAAGCCTTTTTTTAAAATTTTTTTTCAGACAATGTCTTTCTACCCTTTTTCAGAGGCTAATCTTGAACTCCTGTCTCCACTTCCCAAGTATCTGAGATTACAAGCATGTACTACCATATCTAGTTCAAATTTTTCTTGTAGCCATATTAATATTTTAGGCTTTTAAATAATTAACTTATCAATTAATTATACATAATAAAAGATAGCATAATTTTAGCAAATAGCTTTGTTGCCTGTGTTTTTCCTTTTTTTTTTTTTTTTTTTTTTGCCAGTACTGGTGCTTGAACTCTGGGCTTGGGTGCTGCCCCTGAGCTTTGGCTCAAGGCTAGTGCTCTACCACTTGAGCCATAGTTCCACTTCTGGCTTTTTCTGAGTAGTTTATTGGAGATAAGAGTCTCACCAACTCTCCTGCCCAGGCTGGATTCAAACTGTGATTCTCAGACCTCAGTCTTCTGAGTAGCTAGGATCATATGCTTGAGCCAGCAGTGCTGGGCCTATGGTTTGCATTTTGAAGATTGAACCCATGACCTGATATATAGGAATCAAGTGCTCTATGTCTGAGCTACTTCCCTAAACTTATTGAGAATAACCATTTTTATAGTAAATCAATTATGAATAGGTTTAATCGTTCTCTCCCAAATTTATTATGGCCTTCAAGAAATCTGTAGAATTTTGTTATCTATTTATGACATATAAAACTGTTGATTTGCATTTTACAAATAGCTATCCAGAATTTTACAGTATCCACTGTCTCTAACCTTCCATCGCTTATAATCATTATATGATTAGTTTTTTTACCTCAGTAACAAACCATGTACTAAACAAGATACCAAAAGTAATCATTAGAGTAACAATGTTGGTATCTGGAATTATTTTGTTGAAAATAAATTTTGAAAGTTGAATTCTTGTTCTTTTTCCTCCTCAATATTTTCCTCCGTCTGTAGGTGTGACAGATCAATTGTCAATAAATCAAGGCAAACTGCACTGGATATTGCTACATTTTGGGGTTATAAGCATATAGCTAACTTACTAGCTAATGCTAAAGGTGGGAAGAAGCCTTGGTTCCTAACCAATGAGGTGGAAGAAGGTGAGAATTATTTTAGCAGAACCCTACTGGACCGGAAAAGTGAAAAAAGAAATAATACTGACTGGCTCATAGCGAAAGAAAGCCATCCAGCCACAGTTTATATCCTTTTCTCAGAATTAAATCCCTTGGTTACTCTAGGTGGCAATAAAGAAAGTTTTCAACAGCCAGAAGTCAGGCTTTGTCAGCTGAATTACACAGATATAAAGGATTATTTGGCTCAGCCTGAGAAGATCACCTTGATTTTTCTTGGAGTAGAACTTGAAATGAAAAAAAAGTTAAATAATTATAATGGAGAAGTTCCAAGAGAGGAGGATGATGGGTTGGTTGCCTGGTTTGCTCTAGGTATAGATCCCATGGCTGCTGAAGAATTTAAGCAAAGACATGAAAATTGTTACTTTCTTCATCCTCCAATGCCAGCTCTTCTTCAGTTGAAAGAAAAAGAAGCTGGTAAGAAACCCTGTATTGGTAATAATCTGGTTTTTAGGATTGATTTGCTATTTGCAGTTTCCAGATAACATGCCTTTTCTAGTAAGCAGTGAAGATAGGCTATCTCCATTAGGAACTTTCTGAAGTTTTTGTCAAAGGAGTCTCATCAAGGAAGACAGTAAGATGAAGACATTAGTTTTCATGGATCTTAGTTTTGATATACTGAAGCTTTTCTTGGATTCGACAGAAGGAATATCAGTGGAGTGGAAGTACCAGTAGCCAGATCAATTAATGAGAGATTAAGAAGGGGATCACTTAACAATGTCTGACTTTCCTTAGGGCATAATGCTGAGCCCTTCTAGAGACAACTAGGTAGTTTTTTTCAAAGTCTGGAATGACTGTATTTTATATTCCTCATCTATGAAAGAATAGCTGAACTTAAAAATTGATTTCCCTTGGAGATATATGTATCATTTTGAGATTTAAAAAAAAAAATCTTACAGATGAGCTATTTGCATTTTTATCTCTTATTTTACTAGTAAGGAAACCAAGACCCTTAGCTCACCTACTGTTTAACTTTACAGTCACTTCTCTGTACATCAGTCCTCTTCTAGAAAATAAGGATAATAGTACTTTCTTCCCTCATAGAATTACTCTAACCATTAAATAAAATAAGTAAATTACTCATATAAAGTTCTTTAGATGGCATTTGGTACATTTGGTAGTTAATGAATGTCCATTTTTTCTAAATGTAATGATCCTGAAATAATGTAGATATCTTAGTGAAAACTGAATTACATATTACAAAGTAATAGGCAATTATTTAAGGCTGTCTAGTTCATGGAATTTCAGTGTTATAATTGTTCTTATTGATGTTTTGTTCATTTCATTCTAAATATTGTTGTTGTCATTTATTATTTGTTCACAATTTCATGACCCAAATAATGTATGTGAAGGAGAACAAGTTCATTTAGGCAAGTTCAAATATTTCAACAATAATTCAATATTCAAATGTTTCTAGTTTTAATGCTTATTATATTTCTGGTGATGTCATTCTGTTTTTTTAAGTACCAGTGTAAAAAGCTGTAGCCAAAGTATGTTTTTTCTAAGATTTATTCTAGTAGATATATAAATGCTATAATAGAAATATTATAAATATATGTATATATAAATGCATCCTCCAAATGAAAACAGAGTATGTTCCCCTTGGCATGGACCAAGAGTAGCCTAATGACCAAAAAAAGCAGAATAGAGATAGACATCTATAATTTCCTAGTAGCATTTCCTTTAAGATTCAAATCTAAGTTAAGATTGCTCTATTGTATTTATTTTTACCAAAGTCTGGGATCAAACCTGGGTCTCATGTATACAAAGCAGGTACCCAACCACTGAGCTACAGCTTCAGCCCAGCTATAACATTTTTACAAAACTTACTACTAGAAAGTTGTATTTGTAAATACACTAGGATCATATAAGCTAAATTTAAAAGTCATCTATAATAAAAGCTTCACCTATATATGTATATGTAATATATACATGTATATATATGTAATATATATGTTTGTCTGTCTTAAAAGAGAATTATATTTTATTCAAGTGAAAATTAAGTCTGATTTTTAACATCTGAAAGATAACAAAAAGTACAAATCATAAAAACAAATACTCAAACCATTCATTATATAATTATTCAGAAAATATTGTGTGGTGTTTATTATAGCTCAAGAACATCATACACATATTAATTTTCTTTTACAATTGGTCAAGAATGAAATTTTTTGTGTTTCTTTCATAAGGGGTTGTAGCTCAAGCAAGATCTGTTCTTGCTTGGCATAGTCGATATAAATTCTGCCCAACTTGTGGAAGTGCAACGAAAATTGAAGAAGGTGGCTATAAAAGAGTATGCTTGAAAGAAGACTGTCCTAGTCTCCAAGGTGTTCATAATACATCATACCCAAGAGTTGGTAAGTCATGTTTGTGTTAAAACAGTAGACAGTGGACCTTTCATTATGATCAAGGATTCTGTGGGTTGGTAATTTGGATAGAAGTGAACTTGTCTGCAGCATTAACTTGAAAAGATTTGAGTGGCTAGGTGCCAAGGCTGGAGGGACCACTATTAATATTTAGCTTTGTCATTCACAAGTTGTTAGGGAAAAAGGTAAGGTTGGATTCTGCTGGAATTGTCAACAAGAATGCTTACATGTGGCCCCTCCAACATGTTGAGTTTAGGTATCTTAATGGTCCCCACATTAAATCTCTCAAGAGAATCCAAGAGAGGCTGGCCTTCTCTAACCTAACCTTAGAAGTCTCACCAAGTCACTTCCACTGACTCTTGTAATTTTATCTTATTCACTGGCCATTCCAGATTCAAAGGAGGAATAAACTCTAGTTCTTGATAAGAAGTGGCCAGTTCACCCTGAAGAAGAGCATGTGTCATAGTGTGTACTCTGGTCCTCTTGGGAACTTACATAAAGGAGAAGCTATAGTCATCTTGAGGTTTGATTCCTTGGCACCGAATTCCTGTTTTCTTTTTTTTTTTTTTTGGTCGTGGGGCTTGAACTTTGGGCCTGGGCGCTGTCCTTCAGCTCTTCAGCTCAAGGCGAGCACTCTACCACTTGAGCTACAGCGCCACTTCCGGTTTTCTGGTGGTTTATTGGAGATAGGAGTCTCACAGTCTTTCCTGCCCGGGCTGGCTTTGAACCGTGATCCTCAGATCTCAGCCTCCTGAGTAGCTAGGATTACAGGCGTGAGCCACCAGCGCCCGGCTTGCGAATTCCTGTTTTCTTATGTGAATCATTTAAATGGGTCATAATTTGAAAATACTATAGAGAAAGAAAAAGCCAGCTGATCTGGCTCCTTATGGAGACAGATAATACATCCAACAATTCAGGGCTTGATTATGGCTTTACCAAAGCAGTACAACTGGGAACTGGCTCCTCTTTCCTACTAATATCTGCCTATATCTTCTTTCATTCTAGTTTCTGCTTTATGTGTAAGTTTGGATATCTGATATCTATCCCGTTAAAAACTTAAAAAAAAAGAATAGATCTATTCAACAAACACAAGGAAGCCTCTAGGAAATAAATTATGGCCTAGTGGCATCTAGTTTTGTTCTCAGGAGAATTTTTACATTTATTTCTTCCTTTTCAATTATAATCTATTCAGGAGAATTTGCCGGACTAGTAGCTTCAGTAGTAAACTGTAATTTTTAGTATTATAATAACTTAAACTGAATCATTAGCTTGTAAAACTATTTTATTAAGGATTGAAGAGAAAGGAGGATATTTGCTGTATTTATTAGTAAAATTTGAATTCTCCCCATGTCAATATATTGCCACTCAAGCTTTTTTCTCATTAAAAAATAAAAATATGCCTCACATAGCATAAAAAAAGAATAAACATTGCTAAAAGTTGGGGATATGATGGCAAAAGAATCTTTTTTGCCAAGTGCTTGTGGCTCATGCCTGTAGTCCTATTTACTCAAGAGGCTGAGATCTGAGGATCACGGTTCAAAGCCAGCCCGGATAGGAAATCTATGAGACTCTTATCTCCAACAAACCACCAGAAAACCGGAAGTGGCACTATGACTCAAGTAGTAGAGTGCTTGCCTTGAGCTGAAGAGCTGAAGAGCACCCAGGCCCAGAGTTCAAGCTCCACAACTGACAAAAAAAGAATCTTTCTTATGCTTAATGGCAATATTCTATGGAATTTCTCTCATATACTTTATTGTCAGCCACATCGCAGCAGGAAGGATCAATTTCTTACAAAACAACAAGAATCTTGTTCCTACAGAAGCTATACTTTCATATTATTCTACAGACAGTTTCTTTGCACAGTGACTCTAAATTATTTCTTCCTGTCATTCATATATCTGATTGTTTTAAACAGATCCAGTAGTTATTATGCAAGTTGTTCATCCAGATGGGACTAAATGTCTTCTAGGCAGGCAGAAAAGATTTCCCCCAGGAATGTTTACTTGTCTTGCTGGATTTATTGAGCCTGGTAAGCCTTTTCTGAATAATTTTTATAATTTGTAAATAAAAAATAGTGTTTCAGATATAAATTATCATGTTATAAAACTGAGTTATTTAAAATATTTCAAATATGTATCACTTTAATGACACCCAAATATGTGGTAATTTTCATGCTTTTGCTAGTAATATTCATTAATCAAATATTCAGTATTTGCTTTGTCATACATGTATCTGAGTGGTTTTATTCATGTATCTAAATGATTTATACACCCCTTCATTGGACTTAACTGTCACCTTTTCAAAGAGGTTATATGCAATTGTGCCAATATCCCTGTATCCTGCATTCACAGTTCTTAGGCCCGACATGACTTTTTTCCTGTAGCACTCATTGTCACCTAAGGTGATATGAATGCATTAATTGTTTTTCTTTCTATACTTACTAAAATGCCAGTTTGATAAGGACAGTTCATTTATATGCCCCAAGCCCTCAGATGACTCTTGCAATAGGAGCTTTGATAGTATTTGTAAAACAAATGAGTGATTATATTTTAATCTCAATTTTTACTGTAATCTGAAATGCTACATGATATCTGTAGTAAACATGCAAAGCCAGGGTATGTTTAGAAGTCTTACATGTTTAAATTATATGATTCTCATAAATCTTCAAGGTACTATTACAGCAGTTTTACAGATGAGGACAGTAAGGCACAGGGAATAAATAACTTAATTAAAAGTGAAGGGAAGAGATTCAGGCTAAGGCCATTTTACTTCTGAGTCCTTGATCTTGATCAGTATGCTGTTGTTGTTTTTTTTTAAAAAAAACAGTTTTAGCTTAAATTTTAATTGCTAGATTGTATTCCATTTATCGATATTACACTATTCACACTTTCTGATGCAGACAATTAGGTTATTTCAAGGTTCTTGACTATTACGAAAAGTTCTGCAGTGAATATTTTATGCTTCTCTTAAGATATATAATATATATATATATATTTCCAAGAGTATCTAGACTATATACATGAATGAGTAGCACATATGATATAACTATGTTAACCTTTCCTAGATATTGTCCAAGTTTCCATCTCAAATGTTTCTACGAATTGCCATGTATTTCCAGCAGTGTGGGAAATTTTCTATTATTCTACATTATCACCCACTTAGGATCTTCAGACTTTTTATCATTTTAGAGGTATAAAGTAGAATATCAATGTGATTTTCATTTTGTTGTTCTGCTGATGGAACAGTATTTTGAAATGTGTACTATACATCTAGCATTCCTGTTCTTTGAATTTTAGATGTTTATAACTTTTGTTTATTTTTGTTTTGGTTAGTTGTTGTTTTCTAATTTATTTTAGTACATTTTTGGGTAGGAGGGTATGTGTGTATATGTATGTATGTGTGTGTGTGTGTGTGTGTGTGTGTGTGTGTGTGTGTGTGTGTGTGTGTGTATGCGGTCCTACAGTTTAAATTCAAAGCCTGGGCACTCTCCTAGAGCTTTGGTGATCAAAGCAGTGGTCTACCACTTGAGCCACAGGTCTACTTTTAGCTTTTTTGGTGGTTAATTGCAGATAAGGGGCCTCAAACTGTCTCACAGACTTTCCTAACAAGGCTGGCTTTGGACCATGATCCTCAGATCACAGCCCTTGAATAATTAGAATTAGGCGTGAGTCACCAGTGACTAGCTGATTTTAGCAGTTTTTAAGTATGTGTCATATGCTAATTTTTAATGTATTGAAAGTATGCTAATATGACTTCAAATGACATTTTTATGATAAGTTCTTAATTTTTGTGAGGAAATGTACCAATCTATATAAAATAGAAAACTATTTAAATACATATTTTGCTAAGTATTCCTGTATTTAACAAAATATTTCTAAATATCTAGGTTAATTTTATTTACAAATATTTTCCTCTATTTGAATTCCCAATTCCAACTAAATAAAAAATATAAAAAATATTTGTGCATATCACTTTATCATAGATTAGTCATCACTAATTTAGAGGAAAAGAATTGCCTTGAAAGAAAATGATACATGTTTTTACAACTTTCAGTGACCTGGAAAGAATGATCTGTAGTAATTGATAATATAATTTTCCAAAAGAGCTTCAATATTCTAATGGGGAAAACTATTTATTTGTAAAAAATAATAAAGATAATTTAGGTATAATATAAAATATGATAGCATATCCAATATGTTTACATAAACTTGGTCAGTAGGACAGATAGCTGTAGTTCTTATAAAAAATAATTGTTTGAAATGTAACAGGCCTTTAAAAAAAAGGTGAAAAGTGAGTTTTGTTTGAATATATAGTCTATATGCAGTTATCTACTTCTAAAAGTAATGATTTTTCATTTCTATTAGGATTCTTTTATTTGAGTATGTTTCCAAAGTGATTTCCAAATTTTTAAACTGTAGCACAAAATGTCCAAAGCATGTTCATCAACAACTTGTTCTTTTGCTCTGTTTCATTAGGCGAGACAATAGAAGATGCTGTTAGGAGAGAAGTAGAAGAGGAAAGTGGAGTCAAAGTTGGCCATGTTCAGTATGTCTCTTGTCAGCCATGGCCAATGCCCTCTTCCTTAATGATCGGTTGTTTAGCTGTTGCAGTATCTACAGAAATTAAAGTTGACAAGAATGAAATAGAGGATGCCCGCTGGTTCACTAGAGAACAGGTAGAGTTCAATTTAATTTCCTTCTTCTATTGATTGTTCCCTGACAGTATTGGTTTGGGCATGTAGTAAGGAAGCATATTTCAGTAAGTTGGGTGAATGGCTATAGCTCTCTCATTATGCATGGTTTACAATGTAATTAATAATTCCATATAGGAAAAGTGTGTGTTCCCCCTGTGTATCCTGTTTTAGGTCATTCTATGAGATTTTTCTAATGATGATGATTTCATGCCATTTCAAATTTAGATTCTATTCATTCAAATCAATGATAATTTAAAGTTAAGAGGTAAATACTTATTCTGAGATACTTTATATTTCAGGTTATGATATTAAACAATATCAGTCAAATATCAGTTACAATTTTTGAAGTCTGTATTTTGAACTGTTCTAAAAGACAAAAATGGCTTAAATCCATTACAAATATACATTCACAAGAACATTTTAAAATAACATGCCTGGGCCAAGTGTGGTGACTCACACTTACAGTCATACCTCCTTGGAAGACAGAGATTGAGAAGGTAGAATTCAAGTCCAGCTCAGAAAAAAAAAAACCAAGTTCCATTTCAACAAGTAAGCCATGGCTTATATAGGTAGTAATGTCAGAATCTAAGGTCAGGCCAAAGCTAAAACACAAGGCCCTCTGAAAAACAACTTAAGCAAAATAGAGCTCAAGTGGTAGAGTACTCTGTAACAAGTACAAGGCCTTGAGTTTAAACCCTTGTACTATAAAGAATAAAATAAAATATAACCCTAAGTAATAAAGTGAAAGATAAATTACCTGCCTTGTTTTATGTGATCCAAAACATTGATATGTTTAAGAAAGGAATATATTATTATTGTAAAGACCTGAAATCCTATCTGACTTTGCCTATATAAAATTAGTTTTATTTTATGCTAAAACTCCAAAAGGAGTTTTAATATACAGCTGCTCAGTTTTAATATAGAAATTCAAGTGGAATTTGAATATAAAATGAGAAATTAGATGGCTGTTTCAGAATTTGGGGAAAGGAAATGAACCTGCCTCAAAAGTTGGCTTTAGTTTGAAGTTAAATGTGAAAATACCATTTGCCTTTCTGTGATCCCATGTTTATATGCTTTTCTGGATTTGAAAAATCAAACAATAATTTAGTGAAGCTACACTAAATTATAGATGCTACAGATGTCACTTTCTGCTCGTTACTCACTGTAAAGGTCATCACATTTTAGATAAATAATATAGTCATGGAAATAGTATTTAAATATGCTAGTGCTGAGATCTTAATCCATTTTCTTTTATTATGGTATATTTTAGGTTGTGGATATTCTTACTAAAGGGAAGCAGCAAAAGTTCTTTGTACCACCAAGCCGAGCTATTGCGCATCAATTAATCAAGCACTGGATTGGAATGAATCCCAATCTCTAAATTGAAGAACTAGCCTTTGAGTATGATTTGCTTTTGAATACAGGTACTCCTCAAGTGGGATCAGAAATTATCAGTGATCTTTATTGTCATAAAACAGAATATCATAGTGGTTCCCAAAAATATTCTCTAAGTGTTCATTAAACCATAGAACTCCTATTTTAATACATTAAAACATTACTCAGGTTTTCCTAAATTTGGGGGAAGCATTGAACATTGTTTTGTAGTCATACTTCAAACTTTTATACCAAGAAGTCACATTTCTAATAATAAATATCATTGTAAAGTAATACATTCTAGTGCCTCTCAAAAGCATTAGATGTCTTACCAGATTTTCATAATTTGAGAAATGAAACAATAATTTTGAAGTATTAAACTTGGATTGATATTTATGTTATTCCCAAAGTTGTTACTACCTTATTTTTATCTTCCCATTGCATTCCCACTTCATATTGTTCTAGTAGAGCTACCCTTAAGTGTTGCTTCTTGTCTCATTTGACCAGTGTTAAGAATTTGTTATTTTAACAAGACTACTAGGAAACTTTAAATAACACAAACATGAAAAGGGAACTAAAATAAGAGGACACTTGTCTTTAAACCTAAATCTACTGAATGCACCTACTTATGAGTTACTTATCTGTTCATAAGACAAATCAAGATTTTCTACTTTTTCACTGAAATTAAACATATTTGAGAGGAATTCTTTAAGGTCATATAGTAAATAAATCTGTTTGTCTCATGTCAATGACTCCTATAATCCTACCTACTCAGGAGACCTTGAGATCTGAGGAGAGGTGTTTGGAATCAGCCCAGGCAGTTCATGAGTGTCCTATCTCCATTAACAAGTAAAAAGCTGAAACTGGAGATGTGCTCACATTATAGAGAGCTAGACTTGAATGATAAAGCCAGTGCTAGCTCAGGCTCTGAGTTCTCTGAGTGAGATAAAGAAAGAGTCAGAGACAGAAATTTGTGGTATGTTTACATTTTCAGTTAAAAGCTCTAATTTTATTTCATTTTGTTGTGATGGATATATCTGTGTTGACAAAAGAATTCTATAATAATTATCACCAGTGCTTGTAATACTTAGAACATGGTTTTGACCTTATATCAGTATGTTCTAAGAAACCTTGATGAGTATATTTTAGAACTAAACTGTTAAGTGTAATTTAAAACTGACAGTAAGATTTTAGAGAAATAAAATTATAATAATTATAATAATTTTAACATAGGAATATGTATTTTAACACATTGTTTTAAATTATTTATAAGGTAGTTTATAAATATCTAAATTTTTATAATTTTGCTTTTTATTATTCTGTGTTACAATTGAAAAAAACCTTAGAGATAATATAAGTATGTCATATACCATTTTTATACATAAGAAGAAATTCTGAGGGTTTAATAATTTGATGAAGGAAATGAATGTGGTAGTATACACTGTGTAACCCAACACAAGATTTTTAACTGTAATAAGAAATGGAGCAATTACCAAAAATGTATGTACAGAACATTCAAAGAAGGAATAGTAAGCACTTAGTTTACCAGATTTGTAAATTAAATTTTAGATAGTCTTGAAAATTTATTTAAATAAGGTAACATTCTCACATAAAATTATTTTACTAGTGGTTTTATAGTAAATAATAAAAGCTTTGTAAACCAAATTAATTCTTACATAAGACATTTATGTACATAATAAACTTATAGCTACATTACTGTTTTGAAAATTATGTGCCTTAATCATGAAATATACTGACTTTTGCTTTAATTTTACTCCATATATACTTTTAATATTTGCAGATTCTAACACTAAATTGTAAAATTCCAGACTGCCCTAATGTTAGGATACAAATGTAAAATATAAAGTGCCAATAAATACAGATATAAATTTTATTTCAGTTAGTTAACACTACTGTACTTAGGAAAAATCAGTAAGTAAAATATTGTTTTAGTAATGATTCCTAAATTTCTAACCTCTAAGAGGTGAATAGCTAAATATAAATGAAAACCATTTTTTAAAATGGTAGAGGTGTAAGTGACAAGAATGTATTCTAATCAAGTTATGTAACAACACATTAAATTATTTATTTTCTGATTTGTGTGTTTTGTATTTTTTAATGGTTTGACCAATTTCTTTTTATAAAGAAAAAATAAAATTTGGTCATTAATCTCCATTTAAAATTGATGTATTTTTTAAAGTGAAATGTCTCTTTTTGTACTTAGAAAACCTTAAAGTTGAATAGGAATGTGGCTCAGGGGTAAACAGAAGAATCTGGATTTGATTGCCAGTACTGAGAAAAAAACTTATTTAAATTTTAAATTTGTATTTTGGGATAAAATGCACATATATGACATATACACACATGGACTTACATGTACTTGGATGATCAATAATTTTAATCTTTTGGTTTAAAATTACATCTCTAGCATAATGATAGGTGTTTTGTGTAGTTGTCTCATTGTATGTCTTTACATTTTGAATTTTTTACTGTTCATTAAAAATTAAAAGACTACACATTTCATTTATTTGGAGAAATGGGTTAGTCTATCAGAGATCCAGTTTAGAAGTGGGGTGAAAATGGGAACAAGTGATACAATAGAGGATGGGACTCTGAGCTAGAAGGGGTAAGCACAAATTTTTATGCCACCAGGGTAGATGAGATGGATTGTATTTTGAGAAAACAGGCATAGTAGTGATACTAAATGCCTGCATCTTCCAGAAAGCCATCATTTATGAGCTAACTGGAGAATTGCTCTGAAAAATAATACTGAAAATAATCTTCTTTTTCTACTCTATTTTTTTTCTTTTTTCTTCAATTTCAGTCCATTCAAGGTAGATGTCAAAACAGCTTCTAAAAGAAGGAATTTGTCATCAGATATGCAATAGATTGTATATACAATAACTTGGTATTTTTCTTATGATAGAAATGGCCAAAGGAAGGTCATTCAAGTAATAAAAGATGGTATTGGAAAAATACGAATGATCAGCAGACTGTATCATGAATTCAGCAGACTGAATTCTTTTACTTGTTTGAGTTTTTTTTTTTCAACCATTGAAAATAAGTATGTAGATATATTAACTGGGCTAAAAAGTAGATTTTTTTTTCATTCTATTTTTACTGACAAATATCTGCACATTATTCCTGGATCCACTTTTTTTTTTTTGTCAGCTGCGGGGCTTGAACTCTGGGCCTGGGCACTATCCCTCAGCTCTTCAGCTCAGGGCGACTATGCTCTACCACTTGAGCCACAGCACCACTTCCTATAATTGTACTCCTTAGTAGCAGTTTTCACTTTATTCCTTCCAGAATGCTGCTTTTCAGTTTTTATTGCTAAACGGACAAACTATAGCATCAGCCAATGGTTTCCAGAGTAATAAGGATGGCTGTACAGTTGTAAAAACAAATTTTAATTTTAAAAAAAACCTTTTTGCTATTGAAAACAATTTTCCTTCTAACTAGAATGATGATAAGAGAAAAAACTGTAGCATGAAGAATGAAAATTTGACCTGGCTTTCCATTCCTTGGCTCAAGGGAACTATCAGTCCAACTCCTTGTTTCACCCCTGATGGGATAAGAGCACTCTTCTTACCACTTGTCTGTGAGATGGTTTCATATTTAGTAATGAGGATATCCCACCCAGGAATAGAAATATAAAATGGTTCTCTTCCCTATTTAAGAGCACAGTGGAAAGAGTAAATGATGTTACTTTGTTTATTTTCAATCTTAAACTTTCATTATAGCCTCAGGTTGTAGTCCATGGGAACACTAATATTCCGAACATCTCAGTAGAACACCTTACATTACTGTTGCTCTTACCTAGTGGTGAGTTGAAGTGATGGTGAGATAATTTTCAAGGTGGCCAACAGCTTTATTCCAGAGTTATTTTGCTTGTTTTTACTAATTGTGTTTATGGAACAGGTTTATATGGAACAAGCTGAAATGTTACCAAGCAGTTTGAAATACCAAAGAAAAGATGTCCCAATATTGTGAGCAAATTGAGACCTCTAATAGGTGTACCCCTAAATAGGAAGTGAGCAGGAATCTGTGGAATGTGACACCAGGAGGAAAAAATAGGCACATGTGTTGTGTACCTCAGTTTTCATGGCTCTGGTGGTAGAATCCTTTTATTTCATACAAATGTCTAGGTTTGCCATACCAATCTCTTTCTGTAGTTCCCAGTCATTTCATACATGCTCACGAATAATAAACACATTTTTTTATTTTATTGTGATGATAAATTTATCATATATAGCTTTGTTTAGGGATTGAACAGTAAAACAATATCTACATTCTGTCTGTTTGGTGTATCCAAATATAAATTTCTAACTTATGCATATTTCTAATATATTTTAAAATAGTTATGGCAATATTTACATGCTCCTCCTCCTTTTTTAAATTTTTTTTGTCCGTCATGGGGCTTGAATTCTGGGCCTGGGCACTGTCCCTCAGCTCTTCAGCTCAAAGTGAACACTCTACCACTTGAGCCACAGCACCATTCCAGTTTTCTGAGTGGTTTATTGGAGATAAGAGTTTCCTGGACTTCCTTGCCAGGGCTGGCTTTGAACTGCAATCCTCAGATCTCAGCCTCCTGAGTAGCTAGGATTACAGGCTTGAGCCACCAGCACTAGGTTATTTTTCTGATAAGATCTCAGTTCTCTGTCTCTCTGTCTCTTTCTGTCTCTCTGTCTCTCTTTCTCCCCCACCCCCCCACCCCCCACCCAATTGTGGGACTTGAATTCAGGGCTTGGCCCCTGCCTCTGACCTTGTTCACTCAAGGCTCATACTCTGCCATTTGAGTTGCAGCTCCACTTCTGACATTAGTTGGAGTTGAGGGTCTCACTGACTTTCCTGAACCATGATCCTCAGATCTCAGTCTCCTGAGTAGCAAGAATTAGGATCTCACTTTTTGTCCAGCTCCGCACTGTCTTCTTATGACCTACCACACAGCTGTAATGACAAGACACAGACCACTATTCTCTACTTGTTTTGTTGAAATGAGATCTCGCTTTCTGCCCAGGCTAGTCTCAAACTATGATTTTCCAGATTTCTGCCTCCCAGGTAGCTTGGAACAAAGTTTCTTAATACAGAATAAAGCACTTTCAATCTCAATATCCTCTTTCAGGCATGTAAATTTGGTCGTTTTTTCATCGTAGTACACTTCACACATTTCTACCACACCTTCGTTTATTATTTGGTTTACAAATTTCTATCTCCCAGCTGTCCACTAGACATACCTACTTGGATATCTCTAATAATACACATCTAAAATTCTTATTTTTCTCCCAACCATTTCCCTATGTTAATAGTCTTTCCTAGAAAGGAAGTTTGAGCATTATATTTAACTTGCCTATTTTATTTCTCACATCAGTGCAGCTCAAACCCAGGGATATGATCTGGTTTTATCTATTTCATTATTTAAGTGTTCCTCGGGTTTGAATAAAGGATGTCACCCTTGGTAAGCAGGCATTTTCCCACTTGGCCCCACACATCCACCCCTATTTTGCATTTGTTTATTTTTCCTGTATAGGCCTGTAGTTTTGCCTATTCTCTGCCTTCTGAGTAACTAAGGTTAAAGGTGTGAGTAACTGAGCCAGGTACCTTTCTCTCTTTTACTTTGGGCGTGTTTGAAATCTCTATATTTCCCTCTCCTGTTCCTTCCTTTCCTTCTCTTCCCTCCCCTCACTTCACTGCTCTTATCTGCTCATCAGGTTTCTACATCTTTTATTTGTCCCTCATGTCACTTTTTACTTACCATCTATTCCTCACATGCAGCCAAAGATATCTTTCTGAGGAAATTTTTATCTAATATTTTCTTTATTTAAAACTTCAAAAAGACATCTTTGGAAAAAGGAAACTTCCATTTTTGAGGTCAGAGTAGCCAACCTCTCCAACTTTCCCATTTCAACTTACCATTTCCATTGATTTCAATCTCATATATACATATACCAATACCTATGTCCTTGCAGAAAACTGTAGAAAATCAGTATTTTCATTATGAATTCATTAATAACATCCATGAAAGGTAACCTGGGAAAGTGTGGCATGGCATATGGCTGTGAGCCTCGTACTTGTGGGCTGAGACTGGAAGACTCAGGTTGAGAATATGAGGCCTGTTTTGGTGACATAATTATCTATCTATCTATCTATCTATCTATCTATCTATCTATCTATCTATCTATCTATCTATCTGTCTGTCTGTCTGTCTATCTATCTATTATGGTAACCTGAATTATAACCTGGATCATATGTACAGATATCATTTTGCTTATTTAAAGATTCTAAACTATTATTTTAAACTATATTTTCACTTACATTTTTCTACAGCTTCAGAAGCCTAAATCAGAGCCTATAATATTTAACCCAGTTTACAAATGAGCACGTTGAGTCTAAAGGTCAACATGGTTCCTACCATGTCATACCCCATACTGCTTCCCTGTTTACCATACAAATGAAATATATTTAACCCAATCTTCATAGACAGCCAAACTAGATCATAGGAGTTTTCTTTTTTTTTTTGATACTTTTACTTCCTCTTCTCCTTGTGAAATTCATATGTACCTCTATTGAAGCTTATAAACCACAAAAGCACACCAGTTCATCATTAGTCACTAAAAGTTCTTTAAAATATGTTTATTTTTAGGACTGACTAAGACAGTTAATAATAGAATGATTAAAGGATGACTGACCATTCCTGACACTGCATTAGACTAATACGCTAATTAGATTTTGTATTAGAGAGCCCAAATAAATCCAAAGTAGAACAAGACAGAGGCTCAAGTCTTTCCTTCATTTTCTAAACTTTCAAATAGATACTTGCACTCCCTTTATTTTTCCTCAGAGCTGAGCAACTTATGAAGGCTTCATCCAGGTGAGCTGATTTTATGTGTGTGTGTGTGTGTGTGTGTATTACTTCACCTTTTTGAGAGAAGTATTCTGCATTTTGTACTTCACTGTCCTAAATTAATTGCTTGGCAAAGACAAAGACCAAAGGGGAAAGTATTTGAATGCTGTATATGAAGACAATTTAGCAATGAATTTCCTTCCAATCACAAACTATCCAGCTGTGTTACTTACTCTGTTAACAAATAATATAGAGACATCCAAAAAAATAATGTAAATAGCCAGTCTGTTTAGGCTTCTTTTATTTACACTAAGAAAGACATCATATGCTCATTTGAATAGCCATTATCCGTATCCTAATTTGGTTGTTTCAGATAAATTGTGCATTTGGAAAGCAAGGAAAATGCAATTGACAAGCTAGGCTTCTAAGCATAATTGAAATTCATTCTGAATGCAAGAAGGGTCAGCTTCATTTCTGAGCAGTAGACCTTGTTTTGAATTCCTATAATCTGCTTTGTTTCCATTGTAGCATTCAACTCTCTAATCACCAAAATGATTTCTTCATCTACTTTCATTGAATTTGTCTTCATTTTGTACTTAATATTAAATAGGTATTTGCATTTAATTTTCGAACTATATTGGTTGCTAAAAACATTGTGAACTGAGGTAAAGAAAAAAGACATGAGCATGTTTTCTATAATAATTTCAATTACTCTGTGATTTAGATAAATTTCATAAACAAAATATGCTGGCCAATTTCTGTTTTTAATAATCCCAAATCAAATATTTTTTAAAAAGAGTTGGTTTCATTATTCTGTCTTCATACATTTGTTTATAATGCACTTCAATCATATCCCACCACATCACCTCCTTTGTCCCTTACCCTTCCTAATGATTCTACTTCCTAAACCTTTATCCTTTTACACTGATATCATCCTCCCCACCACTTCCCCAGGTCTAGATTTTGGATGTGAGAGAAAATGTAGTGTGTAGTTTAGTTGTAGACCACTTAGCCTAGTCCATACAAGGTCCAAAAGTGCAAGCCCCATATTGCAAAAGAAAAACATTATTCTATTTAAAGATTACAGTACTGAACTCTATTATAAAGATACTAATTTTGACCATGCACAGGGATTCAGTAATTCTAGCTATTCAGAAGGCTGAGATCTAAGGATCAGCATTTGAAGCCAGCCTGAGCAAAAACTCTGTGACACATTATTTCCAATAAGCAGCAAAAAGCTGGAAATGGAACTGCAGCTCAGGTGGATGAGCACCATCCTTCAGAGAAAAAAAAACTAAGGGAGAATGTCCTGGCCCTGAGTTCAAGCCCCAGAAACAGCACATTAAAAATGATTATACTTTCTATCATTGTAATAATAATATTACTTATATACCTTAAAATCTTGTATTTGAAAGCAAACAGGAAAATCTCTACTACCTAGTTTTGTTTAAAAATAATCTTTTGTTGCTAGCAGTTAATCTTCTTAATTGGAATTTTAATGAAGTCTTTTTTTCAAAAATTTAAATCACTGTGATAAAATTATAGTGAGGATACTCACAAGATAGTCTTTGTTTTCTGTACTACTGATTATTAGTATTAATTATTAACTTTAAGTACTTATACAAAGGAGTTGCCATTAACAAGACAGTTTTTCTCTTCTCTTCAGGGGAAATATTGTTCAGTGACCAAGATTTCAAGTGAGTCTCTAACATATAGGAATTTAACTACAATGGGGCAGATATCTCTACTCTTTTATCTCATATGATATCTCCTTTCGTGGTCTTGCTCCCCAATATTTTTACCAAGTGCAGAATAAAACCTTTAAGTGAGATGTGATTTGTGAATATTTGTATGTACAGAATAAAATGCACTGACATATTATTCCTGTCTCTTCAGGCTGCCCAGACCTTAGAGAATTTAAGAAGGAATGAAATGTTAGCACTGATTACATGTTCAATATAAACTTAATCATAAAGTGATTAAGTTAACCTGGAAGATTATTTCTAAATATAATTGCTCATTCCCTTTTCATTGGCTATAATTGTCCATCCCTTCATCATTGGATACACTGCAATTTGCAAACTTTTTATGGCAGTAGGAAAATATCAAAGCAGTCAGTAGCTCAAGCTACATAGAAAGAAGGTCAGAAGAAAGTATCAGGCATATACATTTTTAAATAAATGCCTTTTTCTGGATTTCAAAAAACCTGAATTAGATGAATTAAGCAACAGAAATTCAGTGAGAAACATGAATTAGAAAATGCTTTAAAATGGCGATTATAGAAGAACTTGAGATTTCTTTAAAATCTTTTGATTGAAGCATCTTTGGAGTTTTATGTCTTGGGTTCATATTCTTATCGGGTATTTTATTTAAAAACGACACAAATAAATTAAAGATCATTTATGTTACCTAGTATTATGAGGTATGATATTGTCCAAAGCACATTAAATAATTGTTTTGATAAGTAGTTGGTGCATTGCATTGCAACTAAAACTTTGTGTGCATTTTTTGTTTTTGTTTTTGTTTTGTTGTTTTTGTTTTTGTTTCATGGCAATGCCACAATAAGAACTCAAAAAGGCTTTGCACTTTCTAGTCTCTACCATTTAGCTTTTCTTTGTTATTTTGTAGACAGGATCTCATGCTCTGCTTTTTACTCATGGCCAACCTCTAGGCCTCCTCCAGTGCATCCTATTTATATCCTCCTGACTTCACCCACAGTATCCTCCTACTCCTGCATAGATGGAGATACAGGTGTGTACTATTCCATCTACAATTATTTCTTGTTATCACTGAGATGGGGGTCTCACTGACTTTTAGGGAGCAGGGCTTTACTTCCTTTGAGCAGAAACCTCCCAAGTATCAGTAAAATATTCCAACTCACTCTTTTACTATTTTCTTTTAAAAACTTGGTGATGAGGAAATAACATATTACTTAGGCTAAAATGAGCAATGCATAGCCCTGATTTTGGATCAAGAAGTATTTGAATATTTATTAAGATTTCCTTGATATTTTTATTATTCTTTTAAATTTGGCAATGTAGTTATGTATGAGTTTCCTTGAGCTAGAAAGGAATGAAGATATTACAGGTTCTGCTCTGAGTAATTGAAAGCTCTTAGCTGTAACAGAATTGTACAGAATTTTCTTCTGAGCAGTAATATAACCTCATAGTCACAGAGGTTTCATGTTTTGGAAGAAATACAAAAGTTTTTGTATGAAGATGGAGACGCAGGATATTAGAATATTACTACTTTAATAAGGTTGAATATTTGAAAATGAGGAGGCTATCATTTAAACCCAGCAAGAGTTGACAATTCACCAATTATTATGTCTTATCAAAGCTTCTATTGTTTGGTTACTGAAGTATTATGACTCCACTTCAATAAGAGAAAGAAGACAGCATGAAAAAGCATTCTTTAATTAATAACCTGATAAATTCTTTAACAGAAAACACTAATATCTGTGACTTATTCAATTAGGTTTTTGTACCAGTTCCCTTTACAAGGTGTCTAGTAATATAGGTAGGAAGCAGGTATGTAGGTAGGTAGATAGATAGATAGATAGATAGATAGATAGATAGATAGATAGATAGATAGATAGATAGATAGATAGATAGAGATTATATGTGGGTATGTATATATATCAGTTCTTTTTTTAACTTTTTACTATTTTAATTAAGTATTGAAATGCAATTACCTCATCCTCTAGACATTATAGTCAATAGAGAATATGTAAAATTTGATGGAGGACTGAGTACATTTTAGGAATGGGTTTCTCAAGGTGCTTTCAGAAAGTCCTTTTACTGGTCAAGATCAGGGTAAGAGAAAAACTATAATTACAGATTTTTGCATGCAGTAATTTAGAAAACTCTTCAGAAGTAGCTAGTGTTCTAGTTGTAATCATAAAGTGATTCCTCCTTAGTGTGATGTTGTTTAATTCACACATCCTTCTGCATGTGAGATTAGCTAATTTGCACTATACTAGCCACTCCAGTGCCAGAGAGGAAATGAAGCAAAACAAAGTACAATTCTCTGAGACTTGCAGTTTAATAATGGCATGCTGATCTAGTATTTAATAACAGCAAGTACACAGACTATGACTCCATTTTCCAAGTAGAGAGATGTACTCTAACATTGATAAGCAAAATGATTTTGAGTAGTACAAGGTATTTTTTTATGATTATCTTGGTTTAATAGACATTATATATAAATCCAGAATAGCATATTTTCTGTCACAAAACTAAAGTAAAGCATTTAATGAACTGGAAAACTACCTAGCAAAGGATAGGGCATGGCTCACACAGATGGAATGAAAACATATCTAAATTAAGGTGAACAAGATCTTAGCATTCATGGATCCTCTACTTTGGCCTGTAATTCCAGTAATTCCTCAAAAGTTTGGAATAAACTAAAGCTGTCTACACAGGGCTGTTTACTTTGTCACACCCCAAAGTATTTCCCCTTTGAATTCCCATTGAATCGAGTCAACTGTGAATACTCAGGGATCTGGTTCAGTGCTAGCAAAATACTCTCTTTGGAGGTGCTTTCTTAACAGCATGGAGAACTAAGGAGATGGGTAGAAAGGTGTTCCACCATTAATAGAAAAATCAAAGTTTTGTTAACTCATTCATCCTTTCATCTTTGTACCCTCTTTCCACTAAACTGTAACTTGCCAAAATTTCAGTTCTCCCTTTCACCTAAAACCAATGTATAGGAGTTCTTTGAGTCTGAGTAGCTCAATATATATCAACAGAAGCACTAAAAAGAAACAAATGATTTTTTTTCCCTTCTAGCAAGCCTAGCCTGCTAATTTGGTTTGTTGGATTCTTTTTTTTTTTTTTTTTAATCACAACTCGTGGTTACGAAGAGATGAATGGACACTGGGGAGCTGACACTTAAGATTAAAACATTCTCTTTACATTGATTGGGCTGCAGAAAAAATAAAATGTGAATACTCACTAAGATTCTTTTTCTAGAAGCTTGTTTATATAGGAAGAATCTTTTCTTAAACCAAAGCAATAAAATATAAAATCCAAATCTTAGCATGCAGCACTTGTGCAATGAGAGTAAGGAAGCAAGGTAAAATTAAGTGAAATTGAATTCATAGTATATTTCCTAAAGTCTTAAAGCTTTCAAATATATTTAAAAAAAAAGCTTTCGAAAATGTTCTGAATGAATTTTCCTTCTGCCTATCCAAATGTGTCTTCAGTGGCAATTTTCTCTCCTTTTATGACACTACTGAGGCTTGAGCTTAGAACTCTGCATTCTTCATTAAAATTGCATTCTATATTAAAATGTGTGTACCTGGATCCTGAATATCTAGGATGAGGCTCTGTATCTTCATTTTTAACATATGGCTAACTTTTGGAGATACACTCAAATATGAGAATTCCAGAACTGTAAAATCCTTGAAATTTGTGTTACATTTACATTTTACATCAATCCACTTAGAACCTAGTGTATAGTTTAGCATGACAAATGTTTAGGCTTCCTCTGTTAAAAGTACGCTGTGTTTTCTATATTATAATGAAACTTCTGTTTCCAGAATCAGTCCATCTTAAAAAAAAAAAAAGAGGAAAAAGAGTGCTCCTGCAATTCTTTTAAATGTGGAGGGAGACTCTATATATTTATTAGAGTGATTTTCAAATAAATAAGAAAATTCTTTACTTTCAGAAACTGAAATGGTGGAGACAAAACTAACATTTCGGTACCTTGCCTCTGTGAATAATTTGCTATATTTCTTATTTTCCTCTGATGAGAAGTGAAGGATTAGAAGCTGTCTCTGTCTCTGTCTTTTTCTCTGTCTGTCTGACTGTCCCTCTCTCTCTCTCTCTCTCTCTCTCTCTCTCTCTCTCTCTCTCTCTCTCTCTCTCTCTCACACACACACACACACACAATCACACACACACACACACACACACACATCTTTATTCAAACAAAAGAAGATGCTTTGGAACCATAGAGATTTTCATTTTTGATTGATTCTTTTCTTCCTAGTATTACCTAATATATCAAATGCCACTAAATATAATCCTTATTTTTTACATATATTAATGTGTTCTTTAAAACATTTATATAATAAGATTCCTTACCTTACATCTTTTTTTAACCAGCCAGCATTTTCTTCTTTCCTAATCAGATATTCTGACTTAATTTACATAGGATAGGCTTCTTATCTCCAGAATTAACCTCATCCAACTAAGTTATATTTAATAAATTATAGGTCAAATAAGATGATAACATCTCAACAATTGTTATGGTATTGAAGTACTCTCTAGACTTAAAATATTATCAGATTTATGTTCCAATGACCAGCAAAGGTCCCTTTTGCAGATAGACATAAGACATACAACAGTATGTCTGTTGTATGTCAATTGTATCAGATATAAAGAATGACCTAGTGATTATGAACATTTTATCACATAACTGTATATAAACACAGATGTAAATAAATTCACTTCAGTGTTTTTCAACTAAGGGTAAGAAGTAGAATAAAGGAAAACATTCAATAGGCACTGAAATCTAAGTTTGCATAGTTTCAAGACACTAGAAAACTAAGAATTATGTCGTAGCCCCTAAATTTGAAACATTTCATTCTTACAACCCTATACAAGTTGAATGCAAGTCTGAAGTGATATATGGGTAATATTAAAAACTTATTTTCCAGTATAACTCTTCTTATGCACGTAAGTAATGGTTTTAAGAACAGAAGAACATAGTTTAAATTTCATGCTAGTCAAAATAGGAACTAGAAAAATTTCTACAGTCTAAGCATACTTTCAAAAATAAGTGAAAATTTTGGAATAAAAAAATTAGAACAGTAGAAACAATGTACTCAATACGTTTCTCACGTAACTGTAACCCCTCTGTACACTATTTTTACAATAAAAAAGCATTAAAATATTTTAAGCTTAATTTTTTTGCTATTTGTTTTACCTATTTGAATTTTCTTTTAAAATTTAGTGCAGAGGACATAAACCTTGTGTGGCAATCAAGAAAATAAAATAAGAAAAACACTGGTTTCTTTCCAATTCTATAGAAAACTGAAGCCATCTGGATTCCAAAGAACACTGGGTGAGGTGCTACCTGGAAAGTTAAGCATTTAACCATCTGTATTTATGTATTAGAATTTTAATAATAATAATTATCTACCTTTTGTGCATCTTTCTCCTTTGTTGTAATAGAACCTTATCTTTCAATATTTCCAGGAAGGTGTTTCAGCTCAGCAACACAATAGAGGATTTTTAAGCAATTTGTCAAAAACATGGCACCAGTAAAATTTTTTAACAATTCCTTTTATAAAACCTCTTTACTCCCCAATAGTTTTCTCAGAAAAAAATGGTACCACTATGTAATTCTGCAGTAGAAAGATATTGTTAGTGCTTCCTATTTACATTTTCCTCACTCTTCTCTGAATTATAGTAATGAGTCAAAGCCCACTTGGAAAAATCCAATAAAAAAGCATCAGATGTGATAGTATTTTGGTGATTTATAATAGCAATCATGGTAACTTCCCTGAGCTTTATTGCCTATTTTACAAAGAACAAATAAACATTTATTAAAAATATAAATCCAAGAAATCTGTTGTGGAATGGATCCCTTAATGTATATCCAAAAGTCTGATATATTTCATTTGTCATTAAAATTAAATCTTAAGCATATTTATAATAAAGTAAGGTGTTTAGAATTTTTTCCAAGTAAAATGAGAAGCTTTCTGAAGAGCTTTAAAGAAGAAAGGTGACAAGACTTTTAAAAATTACTCCAACTACTACATAAATTCTCAACTAACATTAATATAGAAAAAACAGGTAAAATATTTCAGTAGTCCACATTTAAAACTGTGTTCAAATGTGTGGGGGGATGGAAAGAAGAGGGACTTGACAATTGAGAGAAAATAAATTTACATGTTTATGATAAATGTTCAGAAACACATCAGGGCAAATTTGCTGATGGGTTGGATGAGGAAAGTTAAAGGAAAGAGATATGGATAATACCTGGGATGGTGTCTAGGTGTCTGATTTGAATTGATTGAATTTTTCCTGACTGAAACTAGTAGGATGCAGGGGAGAAAAGAACTAGAGAAAGTAAAGGTTATAAACAACTGCAGGCATGTAAATTTGAGATTCCAATTAGATATCCAAGCAGACACACACATGTATATGTATATACATATACATCCTTCTGGGTAGTTCCTGGAATTTGGAGTTTATACAGTTACAAGTATCAATAGTAAAATAGTGAATTTTAGAGTCATTTTTGCAAGTTATTTTATAGCCATGAACACAAGATTTCCTAGGAAGAGAGTTGATAAAGAATTGAAAGAACCGTGCAGATAGCAAAGTTTAGAGACTTGCCAAGAGAAAAATGCATTAAGAATGGCTGATGGTGCCTGGTGCTAGTGGTTCATACCTGTAATCCTAGCTACTTAGGAGCTAACATCTGAGGAGTCTGAGTGGAAGCCAGCCTGAGCAGGAAAGTCTGTGAGATTCTTACCTCCAATTAGCTACCAAAAATGAAGCTGTAGAAGTGGGGCTGTGGCTTACGTAATAGAGTACTAGCCTTGAGGACTCAGACCTAAGAGAAGATATATACAACCCTGACAAATGTAGGTTAGCATTTTAGGGTAACGAGGGATAAGGAAATCTCCTTCCCTTTAAGAATAGTAAACACAAACTCTAAAAACAAATGGAGATGGTTTATATGTTCTTTTTAAAATAATACTATTTCTGCTCCATACCTGTGGCTCATGCCTGTAAATCCCAACTACACAGGAGGCCGAGATCTGGATTGTATTTGGAAGCCAGACCAGGCAGAAAAGTCTGTGAGACTCTTCTTTCCAGAAGTAGAACTGAGGCTTAAGTGGTAGAGCTAACCTTGAACACAAGAACCCAGGGACAGTGCTCAGGCCCAGAGTTCAAGCCCCAGAACTGACACAAAACACCAACAGCAACAACAACACAAAAAGGCTAACAGAGCAGAACAAGGACCAGGACAGTGTGGCTCCACAGAATTAAAAGGAAGAAATGGATGCAGCTTGAATTGAGTGGTTATATTTTGTAAAACTCAAAAAAGTTAAAAATAAACTATTGGCTTTAGAAATCTGGAATTAATGGGCCCTTGACCAAAAGATCACTCAGTGGACTGGACAGTGTTCATAGAGTGGTTCCTGAAAGTTGATGACAGAAAGTTGATAAGAAAGTAGATGTAGAAAATATAGATAAAGCCTTTAAGCTGAATTACTGCCACAGTGAACAGAGACACGTGACCATAGATGGATTGATAGATCAGAAGACAAAAATTAGTATTGCATTAAAGGGAAGAAATTATCATATGTTAATAATAGAAAGGATGTATTGTATAATTCCTTACAGGCAAACAGTGTACTTTGAACACTTTTACTTCTTTATATTTCCATTCTCCCTCCCTCTCCTTTCCCACAATTTTCAAACAGTGGTAAGATTCATTATACATAAATATATATAAAGATTCATTATGCCTGTATATAATTATGCATATGTGTGTAATATATGATATTCTTTGGGGTTTTGTTTATTTTATTTTATTTTTGTGGGTCATGGGGCTTGAACTTGGGACCTGGGCACTGTCTCTGAGCTCTTTTGCTCTACTTCCATTTGTGTGTGTGTGTGTGTGTGTGTGTGTGTGTGTGTGTGTGTGTGTGTGTGTGTGTGTGTGTGTGTGTTTAGGATTTGTGTGTGAGTGTGTGTGTGTGTTTGAGGCATTAATTGGAGATAAGAGTCTCACTAGAACTTTTCTACCCAGACTGGTGTTGAACCATGATCCACAGATTTCAACCACCTGAGTAGCTAGGGTTACAGGCATGAACAACTGGTGCCCCTCAGTTTTCTATCAACTCTGTATCCTGCTTTTCCCCTGCTCACTCCTGCTAATCAACTCCCAACAGACCAGGCCTTTTGACATTAATACCCCATTTTAATTATTATTTCTCTCTTCACCTTCCTATTCCCATTTAATTTAATATGACTACAAATCTGATTATATTAAATTTATGTCAACTTCACAAAAAATTACACATTTCTATAAAAATATTTTTTTAAATGACCAAGCTGGGCACCTGTGGCTCACACCTGTAATCCCTAGCAACTCAGGAGACTGAGATGGGAGGATCACGGTTCAAAGCCAGTCTGGGCAGGAAAGTCCGTGAGATTCTTAACTCCAATTAACTACCAGAAAACCAGAAGCTGCTCTGTGGCTCAAGTGGTAGAGTGCTTGCCTTGAGCTGAAGAGCTTAGGGACAGTGCCCAGTCCCAAGAGTCAAGCCCCATGACCAACCAAAAAAAGACACAAAATCAAGTTAAGTTACATGATTTTACAATTTCTTTTTTTGTGTGTGTGAAAATACTGTACAGAGGGGTTACAATTACATGGGCAAGATAATGAGTACATTTTTTACCAAGCATTGTAGCCTCCTCCTTTGTTTCCCCTTCCCATCCCTTCCCATTCCTTTCCATCCTCCTCCCACCCCCCCACCCAATCCTCCCCCCCCACCAAAGTTGTAAAGTTCGTTTTCGACATAACGACTTGTACATCTCATTGTTGCAATGGGTCCACCTGTATCCCAATTTATTTTTATTGTAAAAATTCTGTACAGAGTGGTTACAGTTACATGAGTAAGGTAATGAGTAGATTTCCTATCGAGCATTGTTACCTCCTTCTTTGTTTTTTCCTTACCATCCCTTCCCTCCCCACCTCCCCAACTACACCTTCCTTCCCCTCCCACAAGTTGTAAGGTTTGTTTTCAACATAATGTCTTGTACATCTCATTGTTACAGTGGGTCATCCTGTATCCTTATTTCAGCTTTTTGTTATTTCCCTTCCCACTCCCCAAATCAGAAAAACGTATATACAAGATGCAGGGCACCTACATCAAATACAGTGAAAAAAGGGGTTATACTGTGAGAAAAGAACATACAAGATAATTTTAAAATACTTTCAAAAACAATAGCAAGAAAGAAAAAAAACACTTGTGTCCCTATCTTGGGGTTTATTTCACTTAACATCATCTTTTTGTTGTTGTTGTTGGTGGTGGTGGTGGTGGTCGTGGGGCTTTAACTCTGGGCCTGGATACTGTCCCTCAGCTCTTTAGCTCCAGGCAAGCGTTGTACCACTTGAGCTACACCGCCACTTCCGGTTTTCTGGTGGTTTATTGGAGATAAGTGTTTCATGACTTTCCTTGCCCGGGCTGGCTTTGAACAGTGATCCTCAGATCTCAGCCTCCTGAGTAGCTAGAATTACAGGCGTGAGCCACTGGCGCCTGGCTATACTTAACATCATTTGAACATAGCTTTTGACTTTTTCTGCTTGTCCTAAACTTGGAAAGACTTGGAAAGGATTATATTAAGTGAAGTAAGCCAGGCCCAAAGAACCATAGGTCCCATGGTTTCCCTTATTTGCAATAACTAGTATAAGTCTAGGAAAACTTTTATCCTAAATGTCACATATATTATTTACAAACCTGTATATGTGTATATCTACATGTTGAAATGCACATAAGAATGCATTAACTAATTGAGAGGTAAATGAAAAGGAAAGGAAAGGAAAGGAAAGTACAATTATGATAGTAAAATATTTGAAAAAATACAGAGAGGAAATCAGAGAAAAGAACTATGCTGATGAGATAGTAGATGAGTTCATTAGTAGTTTGGTCAAACCTAAATTTCTGTGTAATATGGTTTCAATTTTTATGCTTTCCAAGGTCAGTCAGAATTGAACACCCATCACTCCCCAAAATGAGGAGGAAGAGAAGAAAAGCATATAGAAAATGGAAAATGCTGAATGCCACAGCATGTAAGTCCATTTAAATACCTTCAGAAGTAAGCATAGAGTGAACTAACATCCTACCTACCTTGTCCTTTATCCTGTGAAAAAAGAAGGTAAATACATGTAAATGGTATAGAAGCATCTTGAACTTTGACTTGTTGTTACAAATACACATTCTACATTATTGGTATTATGAATAAAAAATAAATGTAAATATTTACATATTTAGACATAGTATCACTGTTCTAAGGATCTGTTTTTAGTGCAGTATTATCCACCTTTTTCAGTTCCATGTTCTTTTTATTTTATTGTTTTTATTTTTATTGTAAAGGTGATGTACAGAGGGGTTACAGTTATATAAGTCAGGTAATGAGTACATTTCTTTTTGAGCAGTGTCACCTCCATTTCCTTGTGTTCTATCCATTTTTCCCTCCTGATCCCTTGCTCCCACAAATTGTATAGCTCATTTTCAACATAGTGTCTAACGCTTATCACTTCTGCAGTTGTTCACCCTTTCTCCCACCATTTCTATGCTCCCGCTAATACTCCCAAAACAGATAAACTTTCATACAAGACAAAAGATAGACAAATTTATGGTCACATTCTAATTACTACAAATGAGAAAAACTATGCAAGCTATGTTTCTTGGGGTCTCTTTTACTTCAATTAATACATACATGAAGAAATGTTCAACATCTCTGGCCATAAAAGAAATGCAACTCAAAACAACATTGACATTCTATCTCACCTCAGTTATAATAGCCATTATAATAGCCATGTGCATATGATCATATAAAATAATGTTTATCCAAATGAACTCCAAGAAATGGAAACAGGAAGTTTTTTTGTTACTTTGCTTTTTTCTCCCCCTCCTTTGTCACTGTTTGTAATTTGTGTACCTTTTGTCTTATATGTAAGTTTATCTGTTTTGGGGAGGTTAAGGGGGAGCACAGAAATGGCTATTATAATAATAACAGATGCTGGTGGGATTGTGGCCAAAAGGGAATGCTACTACATTATTGGTAGGAGTGTAAACTTGTTCAGCCACTCTGGAAAGCAGTATGGAGCTTCCCTATGACCCAGTAATTCCACTCCTGGGCATTTATCCAAGTGACCACAAAAAAAGCCACACTAAAGCCACCAGCACTACCAAATTCATTGCAGTATTGTTTACCACAGCCAAGATACAGAATCAACCCTAATGCCCCTCAGTGGATAAATGGATCAAGAAAATGTGGTATATGTTCACAATCAAATTCTATGCTTCCATCAGAAAGAATTTAATTGCATCATTTGTAAGGAAATGGAAAGACTATATTATATAAATACAAAATTATATTAAATGAAGTTGGAAAAATTATATTAAATGAAGTTCCATGGTTTTGTAGATATTAAAGTGTAGTCAGTTGCAAAGTGCTATACAATGTAATCAGAAGAGGCTATGACTTAGGAAGAGGCTATGACTTAACAGCTCTTGGCATGAAAGTGTTATTTTAAGAACAAATGGTAAGCTCCAGTCATGGAAGGAAACTTATTATTCCATAAACTATTATCATGGTAGTCCTCTGTTGCAACGGAGCTTTAGAGAGGTAGGTTTCTATGTCTTTCCTCCTTGATTTACACATTACAGCTCTCAGATTTTAACAAGACTCACTGGAACAGCCTGCCAGTGAGAAGCCTTTCCTTCAGGCTAAAAGGGAAGCAAATTGAAATGGTTTGGTTCTCTAAGTACTTGAGTATGCTTAGTATTTTCCTTCTCCTGTTAAACCAAATATATTTACTCTCTATACAAGTATTTACAGCATTGTTTCTTATATTATATATACATATATCATATTTAAATTCATTAAATTTAAAATAAATTGATGACATTTTACTTTATTGATTTGTATGACATCGTAATTGTTCACAATTTCCATTTCCTTCAATCAGTAACCTTCAGATGCAGATTAATCTAGAAAAGTAGAGCTTTATCTTTCATTCTCTGTTATCCTCTTTCTGGTACAATCTCAAAGTTACCTGGAGTTGAAGTAGCCTGTAGAATGCTGTACTATCATGCTACAGTCTGATACTCAACCAGTCCTGACAAAGTGCTTTTTATCAAGAGTGTGCATTTAAACTAACTTGCATGTTTTTTAAACTCTCATTTTGCTCATTTTAATCATTTTATATAATTAAATTAAATTTTATTTTCTAAGCTAGTAGATGATCTTCTGTGCTCTTACAGAATTAGTTTAAAATGAAAAATAAACACGTGTGGAAATTAACTTGTCATACTAGAAATTAATTAAAACTGTTAACCTCTCCCCCCAATTCTTACAAAAGATATTCATTGCATTCCATTATGGGGTTTGGAGTATCTGCTATTTAATTGGATGGTAGAAACTTTTTTTTCTTTTTCCTTCCTCTTTAGGTACTTCTCAGCCATCTGGTCAAGCAGGTCAAAAAACCCACAAAGATTTTGACAAGGAAGTAAAAGGAAGCACTTCAGAGGCTGTGTTTCATCCGGCTAGGACGTTAGGGAAATCTAAGGGAAGTGGCAATGAACCTACATCTGCTTCTATGGATGGAAAGCAGAATTCCTCTCTTCTCCCTAAAGATAAGAAACAATCTTCATCTGACAGCAAAATACACAGCAGGAAGGAAAATGATGTTCCTTCGTTGGCTGTCTCCCATCAGCTAGAGAACATCTTACCAATGGTCATGTTTAATGACTCTGAAAAATCGTTATCAGGAAAAATTATTATACGGGATTGCCCAAGCACAGTAGAAGCTTTTAAACCTGCAAAAGGAAAATTTATTACAGAAGTCAACTGTGGGGCTTTCAATGTGCAAGTAGAAATCAATAAAAGCATTTTCTGTAAAACAGCTGCACAATTCCCAACAAAAAAGAGATGTCCAACATGTCAGCAGCATTACTCCGTCAGGCGCATTAGGAGATGCTACACGTGTAAGCGCTGCTTTCCGAAATACAAGAATATCTCAGAAGTTTTAAAACCTAAGGTGCCATTTGAAAATGAACAAAAAATTGCCAGAACTGAGAGCCCTTCTCTGAAAGTAAGCATTGTAGAAAAAGAAATAAAGGTCAAATATATGAGTAAGAAACAGAATATATTGATTAATATAATTCTTCCCAAAAGGAGGAGGAAAATAATGAAGTCCATGTACACATCCTCCAATCACAACACTAGAGAAACTTCCAGGTTCTCTCCACCGATTTGTACTAACCACCTTGAAAACCAGCAGCTCAAAAGCAAGCACCAGTATTTAGGTTGTTCTCATTCCTCTCTTCCCATTGTGTTTGCTCTCCGGGAGGAGAATTCTGACACTGATGTTGTTGCTCTGACCTCACGTCTCAAGAGTGAGAGAAATAAGCCCAATACACATTCTTCTGTCTCAGACCATATGCAGGGAAAATCTGCCATATCTCAGCAGAAGGTCTTTAAAAGTAATCAGGACACTCCAAAAAGGAAACATTCCCCTGTAGCTGGCACTGTTCTGGAAAATATTCCTGCTACTTCCTGTGACATCCTGAAGACTACAAGTTTAAGTAATACAGATTTAAATAAAATGCCATTTGAGGACGCTAAGGATGTGCATCCAGAGAGAAGCAGCAACTCCAATGTCCAAGAAATCATCACATCTGACTTGAATGTACAACCAGCCACAGAAAGAACAGATTATTTACGAAATTCTGTTACCAGCAATACTGCTCCCATGCAAGATGACTCATATTCTGATTTCTGCTCTCTGTCTTTTCTGAGCAAGCAGCTCATAGGAGAAAAAGCAGCCAGCATCTATTGTAAAGACAATAAAACGCCACCTACTGAAGACAGTGAGAATACAAATTCTCTATCTATCCCTTTCAGTCAAAATGATATACAATGTTTTACCTCAGTCAGCCCATCTCACTGGATCACTAGACATTTAGAACCTATAGAGACCTCTGGTAAAACATTTTCCTTTACCCAGTGTCCTGAATTTATGGTTGGCTGTGAGAAAAGCCATGGTGATATAGCAGGCAAAGACATTACTAGCAAAACCCTTATACATGGTGACTCTTACGGAAGCACACAGCAGCCATTGGAAAGGAAAAGAACCCAAAGCCCAATGCTCAGGCCTGCCTCCTCTAGCAGCCATGGGAGCCCACTGCATCACATTAGTCCCAGCACTGTGGAATGGAATCAAACAGAGATCCAAATAAATCATCTAGAGATAGAAACCCCCAGAACAACAGAAGTACCAGTCATGACCTGTGAAAATGATGAATTCGAGCAAAGATTAATTACGCAAAATGATAAAGAAGGCACAAATGACTTTAATTGCCCTGTGGGAATGAGAAACCCTACTGAGTCACTCCATTCTCTGGAAAAGGTTGAAAACACATGGCAAATATTACCAGTGGTAAAGAATAAAGAATTTGAAGAACCAACCAGGATAAACCATATAGAAGGCACTACTGAGTCCAGCTGTGCAGTATGTGTTAGAGAAAAACTCTTTCTGATTGAGGAAACACTAACCAGTGGTGCAGGTCAGTGTGAGAACCAAAAGAATAAAAGCCTTACATTAACCAATTCACAACCAGAGCCTGCAGAATGCCAAAGGACTGCATCAATAAGACCGAATTCTGAAGAAAACAAAAATGACTCAGATGAAATTTTCTATCACCACATTGACATATTGCTTTCAACCCCAAAGCAGAAGGCTTTGAAAGGTATTGTGAGCTATATAGAATCTTTGACTTTCATTATTTTTACATGTTTGAGCTTTGGAAAGTCTTAACATGAAGCTTTTTATATTGCTTCGGTTTTTTCTTTATTGCCAGATATATTGAGTATTAGAGAATTAGATGAATATGAACAAGCATATATCAGCCTGCTTCTTTACATTATCACCCACTCTACCCATAAATAGTGCATAGCAAAATCACCAAGGCTGCAGTTTAATATAAGTTTTAAAAAATCAATTTCTCTTTACAAGGTTGATGTATTGCCAAATCAATTTTGTAGGAAATTTAGCCTTTTGCCACCCTTAAGTAACCCACCATTTCTTTCCTTCTTACAGGATAAGCATGTTTTTAATAAAATGTGTTTTTAAGCTTTGCTGTGATGTTGCAGAATCATAGCTATGTGTATCACAGGAAGCCATGTGGAATAACAATTAAAGCAAAGGACAAAAAACAGAAATAACCATAGCTAATCCTGACTGAGCCATCCATGGAGCTTTGACCTCTAGCAGCCCTCTGACCTCACTTATGCATTGGTTGGCCCCATTCAAATAGTGATAGAACCCAGAAGCTCTCCAGACACTATGGATGTCTATGCAGGAAGTTCTTTCCTAAATATATAATACTGTCTACCTGCTTTCAATCTTGGGGCAGCATAATATTGTTCTGGTCACTTTGTAAAAAGCCCTTGGTTTTCTCAAAGAGTCCAAATAATATCTAATGTTAGCATTATTCCCTATTGTAAATGAAAATATCTCTTGAATGAGTAAAAATTGCCTTCTAAGTTTACAATAACATTCTCAGAATGTTTCAAAATGATGAAACCTATTGCAGACGCTATCTTCTTTGTTCTTGTTCTCTCTCTAAAATTTTAATGAAAAAAATGTAAGCTAGAGCAAAGATTGTACAAAACATTTCTTTAAAAATGTAAGAGTGGAAAAAATTAAAAATAATCTGTTGCATAAATGTTGGCATAAAAGGTAAAAATTTCTTTTATAAAAATGTCAGCTAAATAGTTCAAAAATAACCAATCACCTCCATATAAGCACTCTAAAGACCAGCCATCATACCAAATGCTTTCCACTCCCTACATACCTTTGATACAAGGAGCAGCAACATCATTCTCAACATTTGCCTAACTGCAGTTATTTAGAAAAGTAAGGGAGCCCATAATAAGAGCAATAGTATCTTTTATAGCAGATATTTACTCACCCTAATGAATACCTCTCTCAGATTTGTTCTCATTCTTTCAGGGATATGTGCCTTCCTATCCTGTCTCTCTCAGGAAGACTCATTTCTCTCTACAGCAATTAATAATGCAAATCAGAGTCCAACCAAACCTGAGGTCACAACTCAGTAAGCTGAAATGATCTCATTTGATAAACACTTCTAGCAACTGGTTCCTTGTATTATGCTTCATCATGTTTTTAATCGGTTGTGGGGCTTGAACTCTGGCCCTGGGCGCTATCCCTGAGCTCTTCAGCTCGAGGCTAGTGATCTACTGCTTGAGCCACAGTGCCACTTCCAGTTTTCTAGTGGTTTATTGCAGGTAAGAGTCTCACAGACTTTCCCTGCCTGGGCAAGCTTTGAGCTGTGATCTCAAGATCTCAGCTTCCTGAGTTGCTAGGATTACAGGCGTGAGCAACCAGCACTTGGCTGTATCAAAAATGTTTCCCTACAGGTCTTTCCCCTTGATTCTTTCTTCTTCTTCCCCCTCATCTCTTCTAGTCACCTTGCCCTACTTGGACCCATAGAAACTTTCCAGAAAAAAAATCCCACTTCAAGTGCTCTGCATGAGCTTATTCATGACCTTAAAAAGTCTTTTCTCTTATGTCCCAACGTTCAGTCTTTTCTCCATGTCTGCTTTAGGATTTATAGTGGCATACCACCGTTTTCAGTGAGTCCTTCTCAGACCACCAAATTTAAAACTGCACTTTGGGCTGCCATTGTCCTAGCCCAGGTGAACTTTATCCCTTTTTTATGTTTTGCTTTTGAATAGAGCACTTTCCTTTTCTAAAATGCTATATATTCTACTGGCTTAGTATGTTTGCATTCTGTCTTTTTTTTTCATTCAAATGTAAGCATCATGAGGGTCTGTATATTTTCTGCTTCAATTATTATTATATCCACAGCATTAGACAATGCCTGTCCTATACTAGAGGTACTCATTAAATACTTATTGAATGAATGCAGTGAAGTCACATCACAGTTCTCTTTCTGCCAACATATACAAAAAAATCAACAGTAAAAGAGTTCAGCAATTAAAATATATTCAGAAAATGATTCAGCTGCATAAACAACAAATATTTGCATAGCTTGCTTATCCTAAGGTTGTATTTTTATACTTTGTTTAACACTATTTTTTGCATACTGTTGACACCCCAGTGAAGGACTTTATGAATTTTTCAGGGTACAAATGCTTGAGGAACTTGAACACCTTTAAGCTATTCTACAAGAAACCATGCAGGCAGAAATTAGTCTGTATTTCATTTCATCCATGTACCTCAGGTAGGACTGGGAGTGTGGCTCAGTGATAGATCCTTTATACACGACCTAGGTTCCATCCTAGAATGATGGAACAAACAAGCAAACAAATAAAAAGCTGTGGCATGTATACAGACTGTGACATTGATGTAGTAACTTCTAATATGAGTGTCCATTTGGGAATTAACTGTAGCAGATGGCACAACCTGGACTGTTTAAAGGAGACAAACAGACATGTAAGGGAGCAAAACAGGCAGCATGGAAAGGAAGGTGGTATGTTGGTCACCTAGAGATCATCCTGAGAAAATGAGAATGTAGTTCAGTATTGGAAGGCTTTCTGAGTTTCCAAGATAGCCAGAAAAAAATACATATCTATGGATCTCTTGATTATAAAATTTGGAAATTATATTTCAGAGTAAAAAAAATGTGTGCCATATGAACAAATTTAAAAATTAAAGAGGATAGGTTGAGAAATGGGGCAGGAGGTGACAAAGCCAGTGTGGAATAAAGAAAAGTCTGAATCCTTAAGAATTAAATATTGAGTTCTTTCTATTCCAGGTAATGATATACTCTTCATTGAAGAGGTTTTTATTCAAGGACTTCAGCTACAAATGAACTAACATATGTGTACAAGATCTATGCCAATCAACCAGAAATTCTGTACCACACATACACACACAAAAATTAATGAGGAAACCAAACCTAGGCCACCCTGAGAAAACAACAGATAATGAAAAGAAATAAGTGATATTTTAAACATATTCACATTTAAATAGGTTTATATTATATGACACAAAATTTACATGAGGTAGATAATTTATTTCCCTGTACTTCAAGGGGAAAAAAGAATGACAAATTCCAAAAGCCCATGCCTAGGCAGAGAGGTAGAGAAGATTATAAATCTGAAAAATGTTTCAGGTCTCAAGCTCTGTATCCAAACACTAAGAATAAAAAAAAAAAAGAAAAGAAATAATAGAAAATGATATCTTTGAGAAAATGGCAGCTCTTGAGATAACTTCAAACACATGGACTTTTTATGAATCTAGAACTTGAACACAATTCCAGTTTTATTATCTTTATATAGTTGTATGAAGGGATTGCCGTTTTGTAAAGCAGTATATGAATACATTCTTGGCCATCCCTCCCAACTTCCCTTCTTCCCTTCTCTTTATTCATCACCCATGACCCTACCCTAGTGTTAATTTTCAGGAACTTTGACATTACTCATTGTAATGTTTCTTCATGCATTCACAAACCCAGTGTCCCAGGCCCAGCTGCAATGCCTGTGCTTTCATCCAGTGGGAAACCTCTCAGATCTTCTGTTCCTGCATCCTCTCACATTCTGGACCCTGCGCTGGCTTTCAGGATGGTAGCTTTCCACTTTGACACCATTCTTGATCAGTCCAGTCATGCTGTTATATATAAGTGACAGGGTAATCTTGAAAAAGTACAAATGCATTTCTTACAACTCTACAATAGGATAAAATTAGGATCAAGGTGCCAACATTTGTTGTCTAGTGTCTTCCTGCTGCCAGGATTTCACCTTATTGATGTCCTACCATGGCATAAGGCAAAAAGATAGAAGGGGCTTTCTAGTCCCTTCCAACTTTGTTAAAGGGCATCATCTCATTGATGAGAGAAAGATTCACGAGGCTGAGTCACCATGCTTTCTAACGGTCACACTGGATTGTACATTTTAAAATTAAAGGAGGGACACATTCATTCATACCGTAGCATTTGGTGAAATATTTGCATTTAATAAAATATACAAACAAAAAGGCTAAGATTGTTGCTCAAGTCGGGGAGCATTTTTCTAGCATTATTGACTCTGAGTTCAATCTCCATCCCCATCAAAATAAAACAATAGTGAACACTAGATATAATAAGATATATATTGTTTTGCTAACATCTTTTATTTCCAAAGTAAGAGTAAGAGTCAACAACAAAGGTAAGGAATATTACAGGAATTGGGTAATGATTCTTCTCTCTCCCCATCAATTTAGCCTAGAAAATTTAACCAATTATACAAATGGTTCATTAATAATTATGAATAATACAAAATACTATTTTTCAAGATGGTTCTGTTTATTACTTATATAATTCTGTGAATATTTTTGATATTAATAAGTTAGACTTTTTTAAAACCAAATTGTTAAATCCCATTTGTTTCTAGGAGTAAAATAAAATCAATGGTGAACCGTTGACCTGTAATGAAATCTATGCTTCGTTTTGTACAGTATCAAACACTAAAATCTTAATTCTATATATTATGTATATTCTCATTTGAATATTATTTTATCTTACTTTTTCAAGTATTTTGGGGTCTGGTTGTCATCATATATTTGTAATTTTCTTCTAATTCTTCAGAGTCAACACTTTGTGAAAACAGAAGTCAACAGTATAAACTACATAAAATATTACATGTTATTTAAAGTCTATGCATTTTTTCAATATTTTCTTTTCATCATTTTGAACAATTAAAGCCTTATAAAATTGTCTGTTTATGATTAACACAATTCAAGCCACAGATAGTAGAGCTCAAATGTACGTATTTTCCTGGGTTTTAACTGAACTAATCTAGGAATCATATTTTCTTAAAGACAATTTAGTATGTGTATATATATATATATATATATATATATATATATATTATTTACTTTGACTTTGCCTCTCCACAGAAATGCATATAGTATAAGGCATACTGCTGATATGCAAAGAATGCATGGTAAATTGAATCTACTTAAAGCATTCTTCATTTCTCTGTTTCTAATATGAATGTCTACCTGTTCATCTGCTTGTTTTCCTTTTGTCTTACTCTGTGTCTCTCTGCTCTCTAAGTTTCTCTGTCTGTCTGAGCATATCTCTCTCTCTCTCTCTCTCTCTCTCTCTCTCTCTCTCTCTCTCTCTCTCTCTCTCTCTCTCTCTCTCTCTCTTTCTCTCTCTCTCTCTCTCTTTCTCTGATTAGCAAGTGGTCCATGAAGGAACTAAATGAATTTGTATTCATTCTAATCTATGTCTCTGTTTCAAAGACTGAGTATGTCACATTCTAACTTGAAATGTTGTCTCTCATTTCTATTTAATGTATTCCAATCTAGATCAGAACTTGGAAATCAGTAGCCTCCGAAAGTTATCACAGGAATTCACTCTCAAAAGTGGAAGAGGAAGTGATGGTTCCCAAGAAGAAGCAATAGACCAGTGGGCCAGGAGGAGGCAACAATTCAAGGATGGCAAGAGATGCAGTTCAACAGGGGGCAGTTCCTTTGCCAGCAACATCACTGAAGGATCCAGTGAGTAGACTACTATCTTTCTTAAGCCACAGAAAAGGCAGCACTTTGCTAAATCTTAACCAATTTCCCTCCCTTGATTTTCAGATATATACATGTGATATATACATGTGATGGTACAAGGTTTCATTATGAAAGGTATTTTTAGAGTAATCAACTCTTTCTTTTATCCATTACAGGAAATCCTACTTGGTAAATTATATGCTTCACTAAAAGCATCTTGATAAGTTTCCTCTTTGCTTCAGATACTAAAATAGCTAACTCTAAGGCTTATCTACTAAATTAAATGTATATTCATCATGAAAGGATTAGTGTTGTTTTACAGAAATATATATGTAAAAGGAAACCGTGAACATATTTGATTAGAAGTAATGATTTTTCTTTTTATTTTAACATTCCTGAAAATCTATTTATCTATCTATCTATGTATATATGTTTTAATGAGATAGCACTTTTCTTGCTACAAGAGTCTTATTAAACTAGCATTACCCACAATCTACAATCAACTGAAAATGGAAGATATATAGGTTATCATTGAGGATATTCAACTGAACTAAAAATATGAATTAAAAATTATAGGGGGAAATGGAAGCAATGGTTCCAACCAATAATCATTGATACTTGGAAAGTTAAGACCAGAAGATTTGAGGCCAGCTGATGAAAAAAATTAGTGACTCCCCATCTTCACCAATAAAAAGATTGGCACAGTGTTATTTGCCTGTCATCCTAGCTATATTGTAGTCATAAATAGAAGGATTGTTGTCTGAGCTGACCAAGACAATAAGCTAAACTTTATTTGAAAATGAACAACAGTAAAATAAACTGAGAGCATTAGTCAACAAGCATAGACCCTTAGTTCAAATCTTAGTATTTCAAAAAGAGAGGAATGTTTAGTACATCTAATACATACCAGCCACTAATCTGGACCAGATACTAGCAATTAAAGTTAAAAGTTATTTACCCCACTAATAGGCTTTGGCTATCTACACATTATTAACAACCACAAACAAGCAAAGTTTAAAATATCCATAGCAATTGGCACTGCACTGGTGATTCAAGTTTATAATCCTAACTACTCATGATGCTGAGATCTGAGTACTGCCTTCCAGAGACAGCCTGAGCATACAAACTCAAAAGCCTCTTACCTTCAATTTAACCAGAAAAAACAATGCCTGATCTGATAGAATGGCATCGTAAATGAAGTCCTTGAATTTAAATTCCTACACCATCAAGAAGGAAAGACAGAAAAAAGGAAGGAAGGAAGAAAAGAAGGAAGGAAAGAAGAAGGAAGGAAGGAAGGAAGGAAGGAAGGAAGGAAGGAAGGAAGGAAGGAAGGAAGGAAGGAAGGAAGGAAGGAAGGAAGGGAGGGAGGGAGGGAGGGAGGGAGGAAGGAAGGGAGGGAGGAAGGGAGGGAGGAAGGGAGAAGGGAGGGAAGGAGGGAGGCCAGGACAGAGAGATGGAGGGAGAGAGAAAAAAGAGAAAAAGAAAGAAAAAGGAAAGAAGGAAAGAAAGAAAGGAAAAAAGAGAAAGGAGAAAGAGAAAGAAAAGAAAAAGAGAAAGAAAGATGGCATTATGATGAAAAGAATGTCTTTAGGAAAAAGTTAATAGTGAGTGCCCAAGGTAATGTCCTACATCCAGGCTGATAAGAAATACAGTTCATGAAAGGTAGTAGTATAGTTTACCCATAATAACTAGAACTTGAAAACAACTGTAAAAGAATTTGGAAAAGGTTCTACATAACTTAAACAATGTACTGTACTATCACCAGTACAACATTTTTCACATTCATGTGAAAAATAAAAAAGGAACTTTAAATAGTATATTTTTCCAGATAATTTTTATTCTTATTCCTTAATCAGTGCTCTAGTCTTGCAGTTCCTTCTTTTATTAGGCAGTAAGGACCAATGGTCTCAAATCCTAACTTGTTATTTTCACATATCCTATTGTGTAGGGACTTTATATTACCCTTTTATTGTCATACACCTTCAAAATACCTCACTAGTCAATCTATTTCTTTTAGACTTCCAGTAAAAGAATTCTATTGTTTCACCCTTTAGGCCTCAGGGGGAAAACAGCAATGTTAAATTCTTAAGCATTTGTCTCAAGCCAGGCTCTTCAATGGGAGATATCAGTTAGAAATGGGTTAGAATGATTATTTAACAAGTTCAGATTGATAGAATGGCAAAGTGAGGGCTGCAAGAAAACTAAAGGTGCCTGTTCATATTTTCTCTCAAAGAATTGATGGTTTGTCCAGACATGGTGATTCGTAACTATAATCCTAGATAGTGAGGATCACAGTTGTAGGCCAGCACAGTCAGAAAGCTAGCTGTTCTCTTCTCAATAAACAAGAGAGCATAGTGATGCACTTTTATTATCCCAGCTATGCAAGAGGTATAGATAGGAGCATGTCGAGCTAAGACCTGCTCAAGGTAAAAGCTGTGAGGCTGTGAGGTATAACCACCACCAAAACAGGCTGGTAGAGTGGTAAAACACCTGCTTAACAAGCACAAACCCAAGCACTACCAAAAAACATGTACTGTTTTTGAAGTTTATAAAATAAACAATAAAACATTTGCTTGGTCAAGAATCTCCTGGGAGTGTGACAGCAGAGTAAAATTGATTGGAATACAATGTAAGCTTGGGGAAATAGAATCATAAAATCCTACCTCCTTGTACAACTGATCTAAGCCTAAGGGGGGGAAAATCCCCTGGAATAGTAAAACTCTGCTATATCTGTGGAATAAAGTTATTTTCATCAACACGGGAGGATGAATGATAGTAAATTTTGGTTTTCAGTTTCCAAACTGTACAAATACTTTCTTCTCAATAATCTCTAAGTAAATACCTGAAATTTTATTCAGACATGGACCTCAAACTGGATTTCCCATATATCTTACACTATCACTCATATTTTCCTGGCCTAGCATTTGACAGACTTTCAGTCGTTATATATTTTGGTTTTCTTTTCCATATAAAGTTATAAACTTTGTGCTATGTATGTAAATTAAGTATCAGGTTCACTGTTTCTATGTTTCCATGTCCCTCAAAAGTATACTCATACAAAGGCATTAGTAAGAAATACAGAATTTCCTGAGGACAGGGAAAAAGAGATACTGGAGGGTTTATACTATATATCCCCAGGCAAACAACTTGAAATTTCTTTTCTATATTACTGTGCTTCAGAGGTGTCTGTGTGTCTTGCAGTCATCTAAGGAGTACCTTTATAGCATTGTTTTCCTTCCAACTCTCTTATTCATAAGTTTTTGTTTCCTTCTGTCTGACTTATTTTTTCTTGAACCTTGAAATTCTGTTTTATATCACAGAGAAACACAACTGCACTTCACACCTCTGAACTTGTGTAAAGAAGAATTACAAAGGCACTCAGCTGTCAAAACTACAATCGTACTTATCTTTAAAACTAAGAATAAAGAAACTGATGGGTGAATACTTGGATTATAGATATAAAAAACAGAAATAAAACTTTACATGTAGGAATAAAAATTGACTACATATAGCAACAGCTTCCCACTAATGCCTGGAAATATCTATTAAATTTATTTTAAAGGATACATAAAAACATCTTTGTAAGGCACCATGTATACATGAATATGCACTGTGCTATATAAATCATGATAGAGACATAGACTTCTTTATTGTGTTTATGGCAAAAAATATTCAAAAATCTTTTTCTAACTTTATATGTATATACATATATATATGTATATATATATTACTTATTTCTAATCTGTAATCATCCCTCTTTGGAAAAGCACACCAGATATTCTTACATTTAACAAAATAAGAAATCAGGTTAAATAGAAACTGTTTAATTTGATTACAGATAACTGTCATAAAGATTGAGACCAGTACTTTCTGCTTCACTGTGTCCTTCAGCTATCTAGACTCTGAGTAAAAGTCTATTTTGTCTGTTGTTTTATGGAAAAATCCCTAACTACCAGTAGTCTTAGACATCATGTTTGGTCTGGATTTCTTGAAAAACAATCATAGCTGTGCTAGCCAGCTCCATCGCTCAAAAAAACCAACTTGCACATTTTTCTCTCACTACAGTCCAGGAACAGCAGGTTGATAGCTTGAAATTAGCTGGAGTGAGTTTTAATATGACAGAATCTGGCTAACACTGCAAAAAAGTTTCTTGTTTTCCTTTTGGAGAGTCACTTAAAACATTTACCATTAGTCCATTTGAAATAACACAGGAATCCACTGTATAATTTATAGAAATTCAAATCTTTTGCCACAATAATATAAGTGATTTAATTAAATAATGATTGTGTTTTCTTTTGACTGGATTTTTGTTTTGAATGAAAACATGCCATTTTTTTCACATTACACACTAGAGAATTGAACTGTCTGCTATGTCTAATTTTCAGTTTATCCAAGGTATGTTATATTTCTTTGGAAACTTTTTGGTAGAGACGGCAATTCACCAAGAGCTGCTGGGGCTAGTATTGTTTAATGTGTGGTTTAAATTTTAACTCATTTATAGAGCCAGGATATGCTACTAATCCCTGACTTAAAAACTGACAGCTTTATTGAACATCATTATAGCTGGTGTTTTTCACTCTGTTAATCTCACTCATCTCTGACTTCCTACATAATAGCTGGAAAAGACATTAGGACTGACATGTTTATGAGTGTGGACACAGCCGATCAATCCATCCAGGCTGTGAGGAATGCTGACTAAAGCACACAGGTAAATAACTTGAAGGCTATAAATGAAAGGAGGAAGAGCCTGCAAAATGGACCTCCGAGTTGTATAATTTCAAATGGCTTCTGTATCACAAACACATGTGACAGGAATGTGGGTCTAATCTTGTGGATACTTGATAGCATATCTCTTCATTCAGCTATTAAAATTATTATGGAAGTGTATTTCCCAAGTATTAGTTGCCATGTAAAAGAAAGAGTGACAAGAGAAAAGAGACAGAGGAAGGGGGTGGAGCAAAACAAAAGAATTCTAACTCTTAATAACAAGAACTAATGTTTTTGGTGGTATGTTTGTTTTATACCAGGTACTACTATTATCCAGGATGTATTGTCAATTTTCCCAGTAGCAATACAGGCTAAGTACTGTGTTTTCACTCTCACTTTACTAAATAAAGTTTATGAGTCATGCAAAAGATAAGGTCAAGTGTTCAAGGTCACTAAACTATAATTAGCGGTGGGCTATGTTTCAAACTCAGACAACCAAACTGTCGTTCAAGCTTCTAAGCACTACAATTCACTGAATCTGCAAAACAATTCAAAGCATCGGTCTCTTTCTAGTAAAGTCTAAACAAGGGTCCTGTTGCATTCCATACCACTTTCTAAATCATCTCCTAATTACCTCTCTCATCACAAAGGTCTTCTTACTATATTCAAATTGTCCCTTTTCAACTCTTAAGTCTCCTTTTTGTAAATTTAGCTGTCACATGAGAAAAAAATATCGTATTTGTTTTTCTGAGTAGCTGGTTTTGTTTAACATGAGGATCTCATGCAAATGGCATAACTGATTTTTTTTTCTTTTGGATAGAATGAAACTGCATTTTGTGTGTGTGTGTGTGTGTGTGTGTTTGACATTTTGTTTATCTTTTTTTTTTCTTGGTCCCAGACTGGGACTCAAACTCTGTACCTGATATTTTTGCTCATTACCTAGCACTTTACCAACTGAGCAACACCTCCAACACCTTTATCCATTAATTTGTTGATGACAGGCTGATTCTATAACTTGTGTATTGTGAATGTACAATGAATGTGGATTTTCCTACATCTATATTGTACGCATTCCTTTGGTTATATGCCCACAAGTGGTATAGCTGGATCAGGTGGTAGTTCTATTTTTAGCTTTTCAAGGAACTTCCATGTTGATTACCATAGTGGCTGGACTAATTAATATTTCTAACAAAATATGTAAAGGTACCTTTTCCCACACTCCAGATCCTCATCCACCCCATATTTGTTGCTGATTGTTTTCTTGTTGGCAAGTCTACATTCTGACTGGGTAACATGCAATCACAACATTATTTTGATTTGCATTTCCTTGATAGCTAGAGATGTTGATCATTCTTGCATGCATTTATTGGCCATTTGTAATTTTTGTAAGGACTATCTGTCCAATTCATTGCCCACATGCTGGCTGAATTCTGTATTTTCTACTGTCTAGGGTTTTTTTTTAGTTCTTTATATATTCTGGGTATTAAACCTTTGCCAGATGAATAGCTGGGAAAGACTTTTCTCCCATATTTTGGGCTTCACCAGTTTTCTGGGCTATTTTCTTTACTTTGCAAAAAGCCTTATAATTTTTTAATTTGAAGCAATCCCATTTGTCTTTTTCTTTTTCTTTTTCTTTTTTTTGTTGGTCCTGTGACTTGAACTGAGATCCTGGTTGCTGTCTCTGAGCCTCTTTTTGCTCAAAGCTAGCATTTTACCACTTGAGCCACAGTATCACTTTCAGCTGTTTCTGAGTAGTTCATTGGGGATAAGAGTCTCATGTACTACTCTGTCTGGGCTAGCTGCGAACTGCTATCCTCAGATCTCAGCCTTCTAAGTAACTAGGCTTGAGCCACAGGTGTCTGGTTCTTTTATTTGTCAATTCTTAGCAAATCTAATTTTATTGAAAAAAAATTTGTGACAGATACATTTGGGCCTTCTTTCTCTTTGGCTCAAGATTCTATCAAGATTCCACAGCGACAGATGTTGAGAAATCTAGAAACTACAATTTTACAGCTGATGTGTGGCTTGTTGTATCCATGGATTTTAACACAAATTTTATGTCTCACTTTATATAAGAGTATGCTGATTAACTCCATCTCGGTAACCAAACGCATAGAGAAGTACTCATCCACATCTTGGTAAATAAATGCCCTGCTCTAAGGCTTCATGTATGCCAATGAAAACAATGCTCATTGTAATTTAACAAGCCACCCTCTGATCTTTCCATGATAGGGAGATAATTGCAGATCTAACATGGATATCTATTGCTGAGAGAAAAATTAGTAAAGATAAACCAATAGGTCAAGTAATTTATGTAAATTATACTTATAAATATTAAAATATAACTGAATTTTAAAGCAAAGCATATAGAAAATAAATCCAACAGGCAGTTACTTAAATACTTGGAAACTATCACTGCTGTAACTTTAGCAAATAGTACTGTAGCAATAAGATTTCATATAGCTACAAGGCTCAGAACAATGAGTGAATACATTGTTACAAATTCTTGGTTTACTTTTCCTTCCATTTAAAATCAGATATCATACATAAGCAGACTTACCCAGAATACAAAGTTTTTAAATTCTTAAAGAATTTTTCAATATATTTTGTAAAAGAAGACATACTAATTTGAAGCAGTCTCTTCTAAACTTTTCATAATTTTAATTCCAATGAGCAATACACCCCACAAAATTCTCATATCATTTACATTCCAACTTTATAATTGTTTAACATTTCCATGTTATCTTCCTCTTTTAAAAAACACAGTTTAATATTTTTTGTGTTTGTGCTGACATGGGGCCTGAATTTAGGACCTTGAGCTCATTTTATTTTTTTTTCTAATGGCTGGAATTCCACCATTTGAGCCATGTATGTAGCTCCCGTTAAATATTTCTTAATTGAAATGCTTAAGACCAACAGTGTTTGTGATTTCTGGGTTTCTTTTTTGATTCTATTTTGGAGAATTTGTATATACATTGTATTTATATGTACTTTTATTTTGGAGTATTTGCATATACATAATACATAATATATTTGGATAAGATCTAAATCTAAACATAAAACTATTTTTTCATGTATGTGTTATGATTTTATACAGTATTTTCAGTGCACCTTTATTTTGATTGAAACTACCAATTCAGTATCAAATGTGGAATTTTTCTGCTATTATGTTGTCATTCAAAAGGTTTCAGGTTTTGCCTTCTAAATTTCAGATTTTCTGGACAAAGTTGCTTGTTCTGCACCTGATTTCCCCCTCCACAGGTCATATGTCTGTGCCATGCTTACCTCCCTCTCTCATACCCCATCTTCTCAGAGAAAGTTGGATCCCTCCTTGGGTCAGGCTAATGATATTCTTTCTTTAGCTTTACCCCTCCCGCCATCCAGATTCACGCTGTCCTTTCTCTAAACTTTTACTTCATCATGAGCCCTGTCTAACTTATTGTCCTTTCTCCATTGTACACAAGATTACACCTGTACATGAGAGAATATTTGTTTTAAATCAATTTAATTCAATGAATGAATAAATGTACTTGAAGCAGCTTAAGCCACAGAATGAGTAGGATGATTTCATTTGAAGCATAAAATTTAAAAGGTCGGGCATTAAAGATATTTGAGAATTGAAAAATAATGACATTTGTATATCTTCTTGACTGCAAGACACTATATTCTTGCATACTTTGTCAAAATATCACACCTAAAAATTACTATACAAGTCAAACTTACATATAATTTGGAATCCGTTGTCCAATTTATGTGTCAGGAAAACAACTAACATTTACTCTTGTTAGTTCTCTATTAAGAAAACAAAATGAAACTATTAGGGTAAGAATAGGAACCATTAGTAATGATTCTCCAAAGAAAACTCAGTGATAGCAGATGAATGCTTCCATAGAGAAGCAGAAGTCCCACTGGGCACTATGGGATAGGCCCAAGGGCAAAAGTAAAGTATTTTCCATAGAATTTTTCTGAGGAAGGCACAGTAGCAACTTGGATATATAGTAAGTATGTGAGGAGAAATGAAAAAAGAGAAGAAAATAAGAAGATATTCTGGGAAGTGGCACTGTGGCTCAAGTGGTAATGCTCTAGACATGAGCTGAAGAGCTCACAGAGAATGCTCAGGCCCAGAGTGAAAGCCCCATGACAGATGTCCTCCCCCCCAAAAAAAAATGAATCAAAGAAAATATTCTGTTGTATATAAAGAAATATTGTAGTTATCAAGTCCTGCGCTTTCCATGGCATTTAAGAAATTCATGCAATGTTGGGCAATGTTGGATCATGCCTGCCTGTAATCCTAGCTACTCAGGAGGCTGAGATTTGAGGATCACGATTAGAAGCCAGCCTAGGCAGGAAAGTCCACGAGACTCTTATCACCAATTCAACACTTTGAGAGACAGACTTGAGCGACAGAGTGCCAGACTTGAGCAAAATAGCTCACCCCCATAATTGACAAAAAAGAAAAGGAGAAATAAATTCACACAAATGGCTCTATCTTTTCTTTATATTGTGGTGTTGCTTCTTTTCTCTTAAAAGACTGAAAGGCTTAGAACATAACATTGTTTAGTTTTACAAGCCACAAAAGTAACAGAAATTCAGTCTTACTTCTCCAGCTGATCCAGGTTTCCACACTATCAAAGACATTTCGGCATAGAAAACCCAAATTGCTATGTTAAAACAAAACAAAACAATCAAACAAACAGCAATACACCAACAAAACGAAAAGATCAGTTGAATCAAAATTTACATGACTCCTTGTTATTTATCTGCTTTTCTTTGTCTACTTCATTATTTATCTATGTTTGTGTAAGAACACAGTGAACTTTCTAGGAAATGCTTTTGCAGTACATTTAGCCCAAAGATAGGGATGGATTTCCCATTTTGTTTCCTCCATTTAAACTTAATCCTTTTTCTTATGCTTGATGTTTTAAAAAAATGTAACAGCTAATTCTTAGATTCATATTGTTTCCTATTTACTCCTAAATACTAATACATAGACTTTTTTTTTAAAATGTACCTTTCCATATGATTCCTCTACTGAAGGATTTATCATGCAGCCTCTTCATGGTGCACAAACTCCCATGCCTTAGGCTTATATCAGTACTGGCTTAGATTTACTTATATTTTTCCCAAGAGAAAAGCCCACAAATTTAGATGCTTGTCATGAGGCTTACACTCTTCATTAACACCATCTTATTGGCTGCTCTCTCACTTTGCTCAACAATGTGCTGAATCTTCTTTCCAACTAGTGCGTAATTTATACTGTCACATTTTCTGCTTCTCAGTCACGTCAGATGATGGTCGTTCTATGGATTTTGGCTCTCGGGTTGATATTCAAGACAAAGGATTCTACACAGAGAATTTTCATTCGGCAGCATGGGTTTTCCGAGGGGATGATGGGAATCCTGAAGATAGTCCCAGATGTCTGAGTAAAAAACCACGACCAACAGCTGGTAAGGATGCTACAATTACTGTAAAATAGTGCAAGTCTCTGAAACTGTTTACCTCTAGTTAAAACTAGGTGGAGAGTTTGGGGAACTGAAGTATGTATGCAACAGTACACTCATACACACAGATTTATATATGTATGTATATAAACACACATATAGTATATTTCTTTTGTTTGCAATACTGAAATTTGAAATCACAGGCCTTATGCTTTCTAGACAGGTGCTCTACCACTTGATCCATCCCCCCAGCCCCATATAATATGTGTCTTAATATCATGAAGATATCTGAAACCATTAAAATGAAAACTTTTAAAAGGTACTCCAACAGGATAATAATTCCAAAATTGGAAAAAAGATTGATGTTAACAGAATGAAGAGGAGTTGTCATCCTACCAGTAAAAAAATACTTACTAATTTAAAAGAATATACTTATGAGGAAAAAACAAATATGTCATATTATCCTGACTGCTCTAGATAACTATTTTTTGTTTCTGCATTATCTTTTTATTATGCATACTTCTTATTTTTAATATATAAAATATGTATATGACATGTATATTGATTTTGATATATGTAACATTATATTGATTTTGCAGTATGTAATTTTATATGCTTCTGATATGTATTTATATAGATTTCAATACATGTTATTTTATAGCCAGCTTTTTTTTTTTCTGGTCATGGAGCCTGAACTCTGGGCCTGGGCCTGGGCACTATCCCTCAGCTCTTCAGCTCAAGGCTATGCTCTACCACTTGAACTGGAGAGCCACTTCTGGCTTTTTCTGCTTATGTGGTGCTGAGGAATCGAACCCAGGGCCTCATATATGCAAGGCAAGCACTCCACCACTGAGCTACCTTCCCAGCCTCTATAGCCAGCTTTTTATTTATAAAAATACAAGCACATACTAATATACCTTTACATAGTAATGTAATTATAAGATTTGAAAACTTCACTAGTATTTTAAGGTTAATGTTCCATGATATTTCTATGAGAGCAGTTTTAGTAAGCTAAAAATTAATTGATTGTGACTTAAAAATATAAGAATATCAATTCTAGCATGTGAAAGATTTATATTAGTCTCAAACAGGTGCCAAGCTCACCTGGATTCAAACTCAAAATCTTAGCTACTCAGGTGGCTGACATCTGAGAATCAAGTTCAAGCCAGTCCAAGCAGTCAAATCGAAGATACTCTGACCCAGCAAAAAGCTGGGACTGGAGGTGTAGCTTAATGGTAGAGAACTAGCCTTGAACAAACTAGCTAAGCAAGAATCCAAGGCCCTGAGTTCAAGCCCTAACACTAACAAACACACAAAATACTTGGTTTAAGTCTTTATTATATAATTTAAGGAATAGAGCTTTTGTGTGTTTTTAACTTATGGATACAAATAATCTTGATAAATAAACAATTTCATTCAACAAATCCATGCTCAAAGTATTGAAAGATAGTTGCTAAGATTAAACAGAAGTGCCCAGATTGCAAGTATGGCAAGTTATATCAAGACACATATTAGAGTTTAAGCATATTAAGTACAAGCATCAGAATATGCTTGGTTTTAACTTATCTCAAATTATGTAGAAAAAAATGCAATTATTGTAACATTGTTTTATTGAGAGTAAAATAGAACTTTTCTTAGTTCTTTTCTTATAAATATTATGAAATTCAAGAAATTAATAAGGGAATATTATAAGTCTAAGTAATTTCTATGCATAAGAAACCATGAGTTTTATATTTCCACACTTAGAATATTTATTTACATCATAATATACTCAAATTAAGTTTAATTATCCATCAATAAATAAGGACAGCATTGTACTCCCATCCTTAAAACATTGATATTAGGGGTTTTGAAAATTAACATAGTTTGTGAGCCTTAAAGTTTGAGTTAAAAAAGATAAATAAACTTGATAGAACTGCTATGCATTGAGCCTATTGCCAACAATAGTCTGTTGCACAGTTTAAAATGTTTTTGCAAGAGTAAATCTCACATCACATTCTTACCAGGCTAAAATATTTTTTTCAAAAAGAAGGAAAACAACAGCAATAAAAGATTAATGATAAACATATAGAAGTAGCCTTGAAAAATACATTTTCTATACTTAAGTTTTGAATAATGAAATAGAACAAGAATCTAGAATGGAAAGATATTTTTAGGGTCAGGAACTTTATTAGTTCATTGATGTATCCAAAACACTTAGAACAGAACCTGTTTCATCATAAGAAACTAATACTTATTTGTTGAATAAATGATTGAGGACAAGATAATAAGTACTACTGAAAAAATAACTAGCTGTTAATCTCCACCCTGACATAAAATATCATAAATAATAAAAAAAAATATAAAGGGCTCTTTCTGCCCATCTTGACTAATTTTGTCTTCCTCAATTACTTTTCTTAATTTTTATAAAATTTTGCTTAATGTTAACTAACATATAAATAAATACTCAAATGTATGACTATGTATTCATACATAATTACATAGAAATTATATACAATTTATGTAATACACTTCCAAATCAACAAGAATTAAATGTTTCCTGTGGAAATCTAAGAACATAAAGATTAATAAAATACAATTCTTGTCACATTACTGTAGTCAAAACCTAGCATACAATGTCTATGAAAAATGAAATTGAAATGACTAATATTGTTAATAGTCATTCATAAACAAAGATTTTACTCAATTTAGTATCATTTACATTGGAAAAATTCAAATAGAATAGTTTTCTTTTGTGTGTATAAATATATTTGCATACACAGTGGATATACATATATTAATGTATTTGTGTATATGGGTATCGATGTGAAAGTGTTGTAATTTTACAAATGAATTTCATGATACTATTAGTTGTATGAAACCAAGTTCAAAACTGTGATCCATGTCCTTTCTTATTGCTGTAAAGACTTCAAGTATTATATACAGCCAATGCATGCATTCTTGACTATGGTATAAAGAACAATAACCAAAAAGAAAAAAGAAAAAAAAGAAACTTGGAGGAAAAGTGAGCTAACGCAAATGTACCTTTTTAAACTAAAAACTTTACTAACTAAATACCAGATACTATTATCTGCTAGAATGTATTTTGTGAAGATAAATTTGGCATTGTATAAAGAAAAATTCCAATCCTTAATTTCCTAAGGATTCTCTTGAGTTGGAGAAATAGTCAAGTAAAGGCTCCATCACTACAAAAGGTATACATGAGTTATATGATGTTTATGGAAATATTTGCTCTTCATTTGAATTTTTACAACCAGCAATATGATTCTAAGAAAGTGTTATCAATGGGATAAATTACTTGATACTATACCCTATGGTCTCTGAAACAACAAAAGTATTCATTTCTAGTTTTTAAGCAGCTGTGTGGCACTTATAGATTATCCACTAGAGAGTGTCAAGGGGAAACAGGACTATAAATCCTTAAAATCTGAGAAAATTGTGTTCAGAATGGGAGGGAAACATGTTGCAAAACATTTTGATTGTGTTTCTCCCCCAGGAGAGCTCTACAGTTGAGCCTACCCGTTAAAGACTTTATTGAATTGTTTATTCTTTCATAACATTGTTGACATTCAATTTGTCTGATTGAAAAAACAAAACCAAAGAAATACAGCCTCGAAAACAAAAGCTATCTTAGCAGTCCCAAGCAATAAAAAACAAACAAAACAGCAAACATGATTTGATTTGAATCAACACAGTAAAAATATTCTGATAAACAAATATCTGTTGGGTAATCAATCTGTCAAAAGCAGAAGATAATATCAAGAGAAACCTAGAGGGAGCAAGAAGTCTTGACAAGTAGAGATATTAGAAATTATTTTTCAGCAGTCAGAAATGGGATTTCTGGTTTTCTTTATGTCGTGATTAGCTGCCAGCCTATAACAAACTGCTGAAATATTAATTCCAAAGTCCTTAAATTTCCCTGTCTGCTCCTTAAATTCTGATACCCAGTAAGTGGCAGATCAGTCATACCAAAAAAGTTTGTATTAACAAACTGGAAAAATTATTCTAGAAGAATAGAAAGAGGACTTAGATTTTAGAGATGGAATACATCAGACATAGTGGGGTTTTTCCCCAAATAATAATAATATAATAATAATAACAACAACATAATAATAATAATAATGCAATGTATTTTCTTCACATATTTTATTAAGTCAAACATTCCTTCAGGAACTCACAAAAAGAAATTTCATCCTTCCTTTCAAATATTTGCCAAATTTGCAGCTAATATCTACTGCATCAAGTCCAGGTGAAGATGACCTCTTTATCTGTTTTTTGCTAGAGTCCCTGAATCTAGGAAAACAACTAGGGACATATTAAGTACCAAATAAATGCTTGTGAATGCATGACTTCTGCAATCAGACTGAAAATGACCCTTAATGAGATTAATACCTGTTTGTTTTGCCAGAATTTTTTGCTCACTATCTAAAGGAGTTGACTTATTTCTGATCATGTTTGAGTAGATGGATTAACCTGTGTAATTTCTGCCATTCTTCATTGGACATTTAATTGGAAAAGTATTGATTTACCTTATAAAATCTTGTAGAATTTTTAGTAAAATAAAAGACAAGTGATCTTACAAATGCCTCAATTTTCATATATGGCAAAATGAGGCGGAAGGGAGAGAAGAGAAAAAGGGAGGGGAGGAAGAGGAAAGAGGAGGAGGAGGAGGAGGAGGAGGAGGAGGAGGAGGAGGAGGAGGAGGAGGAGGAGGAGGAGAGGAGGAGGAGGAGGAGGAATTATTTCTCCAGATGTCAAGCACACAGTCACCTATCTCCTCCTATCAGATGGTCAGGGATTCCACATCAAATGGGAGACTAGACTGAGGTTCTTCCCCACCCCGTTAATATCATTGTCCAGCATTTTAAAAATTTCCAACTTTCTATTAGTTTCTTAAATTAGTTTAGTTCTGGTATATTTTGCCTATATTATGGCATTCTATAGCAGACTCTGAATATAGACTTAAAGAGACAATCCCTGCAATGAAGCAATGCTTTTGATTTTCAATGTGGAGAGCAATAGCAATATCTCTGAGAAATAAAAGTGGTAAGATATAAAAGAAAAATTGAAACAAAGCACCAAACATATATTATTCTAACATATTTATATTCTAATATATTTATATTTCAGGGAACTCTATTAGATTTTAAGTTTAAGGTATTGATTTATCTTTCTCCTTTTAATAGGTCGGCATTCTTATCTTATAACTAATTTTCTGACTTTTTCCCAGAGAACTAATACTACACTTATCAAACATCTACTGATGGATATTGGAAAGCTTATCATTATACTTTATTATTATATACTCATTATTCTCTTAGTATTATGTTAGCATTTTGCTCCAGTGGACTTGTCCTGAAGTTTCACAAAATACACATAATTTTGGAGCCTTGGTATAGTTTTTCACTCAACATGTTTATTAGTATTTAAAAGTGAATCTTGTGAGATCAATTACATTCTTCAGGGGTTTTATCGTAGTCTTGAGCTATGGCATAAATTGAGTTTATACTTTTTTAAAATAGGAATTGAAATGCAATTATATTTTAAAAGACAAAATACTTACTGGGAACATCTCACTCTATAGAAACTGTCCTTCCAAAAAAGAAAGGAACAGGTTTTAGACAGTTCTGTTCTACACCTCTGAAGAGTAATGACTTAATAGAATTCTGAACATATTTGTTTTTATACTTGTGAGGCTTTCCCCTTCTAGAATTCAAACTGGGAAATTGTATTTAGGAGTGGTTAATCAGATGTTAAAACATCTCAGGACAGAGGAAAGTCAAGAAGACTCACTAATGAGCTGAAGTTATGAATAAGCTGAACTCACTGACAAACACAAGCTGTGAGAAAGCAATACCGCTACCACACCTCCTGGACACACATATGCATGCCCCTATACACACATGTACAGGGAATGAGGTAGCAGGAAGAAAAGCAGATGGAGTCTTACAGAGCCACATTAATTAAAGATTGCTAGCCTAGTGTAAAAAATCTGTGAATACTTGCTGTGAAGTTCTTGGAACTCTATGACTTCAATCCAGAGCAATGCAAAACTTAGTTTCTGCTAGACTGAATTTCCTTGTTTCCTTCTGAGAAGACCCAAACTTCAGTCTTACTTAGGTTCTGATGAAATCTGAATATATGAATACAGATTCAGTTTTCTCACTTGCATGTATAAACTTTGACTATAAGTGACTCCAATGTGTACAGCTCGGATGCTTTCAGGTAGCTATGACAGATTGGATAGGAAAGAAGCCTCAATACCACGCTAAGAGTAGTAAGTACTATTTCTTAGTCAACTTGTAACAGACAAGTGTTTAACCTTCATGAATAAGTTTCCTCCCGCCATAGGGGAAAAAATAGTAGATCATTGTGAAGATAAATTAGATTGTACTTTCTTCACAGTAATTATGTCTGGCATGTAATACACAGCAAGTGAATATTATCTATGTCCTAAACATAATTAACTTGTACCACCTAAAAATTAACCCAAAACAATGCTCTCTTTGCTTTCTTTTCAGTTCGTGAGCGAACTGTGAGACTATTCAAAGGAACTGGAGATTATCCCTGGGGATTCCGAATTCAGTTCTCCAAACCAATCGTGGTAACTGAAGTAGATACCAGTAAGTGGTCTCACAATAAAAGATGTAACTCATACCAGAACAATCATCTCAACCTTAGCAAAATATGCCAAATAGCCTTCATTATCATAATTATGTAAAGATTATATATGCAATAGAAGCTTCCTCTAAACCTCAATTTACCAAAAATTCATGATGATTGAGAACTGCTCACATCCTGAAAACTTACTTTTTTCAGACTGCTTTCCTGATGGAATTTACATCTGAAAAACGTGGATATTAGTTGATCTTCCTACTACAGAGGCCTACTTGTACCTGTAGAACTGAAACTCAGTTCTGGAGATAAGAAGGATCTTTTAGGCATATGCCCATTTGTCAGTATTTAAGAGTTGCCAGGAGGAGTCATATTCTCTCTAAACTGTTTTCCCTATGACTTATCAAAAATGATTACTTCCTAATATGAAAATTAGGAATTCATAAACATTTGATACAATGTGCTTATTTGCTAATATGCAAATTAGAAAGTCACTTATATAATGAAAGGATTTTTGTCCTTCTGATTTCTTATATGAGAAGAATCTGAGATCAATGCTTTGAAAAACTCATAGTAAGAATAAGGTTGGTAAGAGTAAAAAATAAGTATATCATAGCCAGTATGATGCATTATGGGAGAAGTAAAAGATAATCACAGAAGAGACACGGGGCCACTTGGGAGCATTTGAATTACCTTATTACTAGTTATTTTTCTGTTTTCTTCTCTGGTCTTAGTTTCCCAAAATCAGACCATGCTTTACCTGCCATTTTATCCTCAATGCTTCATGCAATGTCCAAGGAAAACATTGTCAGAAAACAATGTCTGATGAGTAACTGGAAGTATATCGATTGGTGAAATGTAAAGGTTCAGTTTCCTCTATGCTGCAGAGGACTATCTGAGTACTAAGAAGATATCTATTTTATATTCATTTGTGTTTGAAGGATAAATTTACTGATTGATAATATCAAGTAGGAATCAATTATTTTCACATGGTATACAAAAGTACCACAAAGATACCTATTCTAAAAAGAAAACATTTGAGATTTATTCTTTTTGGTCATCTATATAACAGAACTTTAAAACCTAGTATTTTCACATCTATTCAACAGAAAAAAAAACATGCTAAAGATTACAAATTGCTTAAGTTGTTTTAATTTTTTTAATCTATAACCATGATGACAACAAGAATCAGATGTCAGAATTTCTGCCTTAAAAACCTGAGTTCTAGTGGGGAGAGGGTGGGCGGGGGGGGGAGGGAGGGAAGATGGGAAGGGATGGGAAGGGGAAACAAAAGAAGAGGCAACAATGCTTGATAAGAAATGTACTCATTACCTTGCCCCATGTAATTGTAACCCCTCTGTACGGTATTTTCACAATTAAAAAAAAACTGACTCCTATCACAACAATTTATTTCATTCAGGACTTTCTGTTGCAAATACTGTAACATCTGACTCAGAGTGTTTTAGGTAATGAAGGAAACTAGTTAACTGACAAAAGTAGAAAGTTCTGAGATGACACCGGCATATGATTTATTTCAGTGGTTCAGCTATTTTATGAAATACATAAATTTTCAGACCCTTCTTGTGATGGGCTTCCCCTTTGGGTCCAAACAATCTCAACACTTGTAGCTCTCCTATTACAATTCACAGTGTTAAAGAATGAGTAGGGGGAAAGAGACGTGAAGACTTCCATACAAATATCCTTAGCTTGCTATGACTCCTGTGGACCACGAAGGCCAAAGGCAAAGAGAATAAGAGCATTTTGACTGAATTTCAGGAAAAGCAGGGTGCTCCCTGGACCAGAATCTTTACCTTCCACAAGCTTTCATACAAGGCAGTAATGTGAGATCTAATGGAACTCTATAACCTCCCAGCCTCAAGCCACACTGATTCAAGTTACGCTCCGTACCCAGGGACTCAAAAACAAGAATCACACAGATAAGCAAAGCTTCAGTAGTTCACACTGAGGGCTCTTCTTGATCTGCTAGTATTTGACACCGAGTGGTTTTCTTTAAAAATCCTTCTGTACATTTTTTAATGACTTTGAATTTGTTTAAATTGTGTTGTAAAGGTTATGATGTACACAGGGGTTAGTTACATAAGTAATGTAATGAGTATAATTCTTTTTGAACAGTGTTACCTCCTTCCCCATTTTTCCCACTTCCTGCTCCCCAGCTCCCCTCTCTCACATATTGTAAAGTTCATTTCCAACATAGTATGATCTTGAATTTTTATGGCTTGATTTTGGCCTCATTTTTTCTCAAGCTAATATTAAATATGTGAAAGTACCACGTGGATTCTTCTTAGCTACACACTTGGATCACTTTGTTTTTAATACTAAAGTGTTTATAGGATAAGCAGAGCTCAGTCATTTAATGATATAAAATAACATTTTCAGTTGTCTCTATTCAATTTACCTTACCAACATATCTTTCCCTCTCACATTGAGTTCTGAATCAAATCCAAATTTTTGTCTTCTTTCTTAGCAATAAAGACACCTGACCTTTTGTTTAGGCACTGTAAGTCCAATCCAGTCTAATAATCATAAACTACAAGTTGATCCAATGTAATCATCAAAATTTTAGAATTCTCTTCCAATCTACTTTCCTACCTCAGCCTCTCTCAGACTTCTAACAATAGATCATCTTTACTATTTTCTGTTTTCCAGAAATCCCATCACTGCACTTCCAAATGTACTTGAGCTTGTATCTTTTCTTTTTTTCCTGCTCCTCTTTAAAGCCAGACCTTCCTCTGTGTTGTTGATCCCTTTAGTTCCAATTAGCTTCAAATACACTTAAAATAAATGTGCAAGAGTTTGGAGGAAATCATTGTGACCAGACAAGGAAAGAGAGTGTTCTGAGAACAACAGTCTTCAGATCATGCACCTGAAAGATGAAAATAAGCAGGACTGGATAAAGGAGAGGCTCAAACTTCACAGTCCAATTGTGACAAATTCTGAGGCAGGTCAATTAGGAACAAGTATTTGGTCTAGAAAAGCATATCCATTGAAGGACACCACCCTCCCCTTCTTTTCCACTTCCCAATTAGCCCCAATACCCATTCTCTGCCGTCCCTCCCATGGGTAGTCTCTGGCTGGAAGCAATCCTGTGGAATATGGTCTCAATTTGAGATCAGATGGGTTAAAACGGGGGGGGGGGGCAACTAAAGGCTGTATGTCTGTTCTAGTCCCCACAACAAGTATTTCTGGGCTATGTGTGGAAATTGTCATAAAGAATATGGATAGGAAGCCTTGGGGAAATATGAGAATTTATAAAATAATTCCAATAAAATACAAAGATTAGTACTTCCAAATTTTCAAGATAAAAGAAGAAATCAGAGGACACCTAAATTAACAGAAAAGCGTTGTCTTTTTTTAAAATGTCAGTTATTTCCTAAATTTATCTATAGGTATAGTCAAAATAACAATTCTAAAAAATTCTAATAGTTGTTTATGTTTTAGCACAATTTTTTTAGAAAATGTAATCAATTATATTCAAAAGCCAAGGGTCAAATTTAAAATAAAAGTTATTTTATTCAAGAGAAAAGCATTTTATTCTATAATGAGATATTCAGATGCAAACACATGTTATATTCTTCCTTTGGTGTGAATGAGTTTCAAATAAAGTTTAGTGTATCATGTATAAATATATGAAATATATGCGATACACATTTATACATATTTTATACATAGTTGAGCATATATGCATATATTATAACTATAATATATGTGTATTTTTATTAAAAAGATAGTAACTAAGGAAAGGATCTAGTCTTCCTCCACCATTGTTGGGATTCAGGGCTGAAAGAGTAAACCCAAACAAGTGAGCACTGAAAGTTACAGAAGGACTTGGTGACAGGGCTCAGATGTTAAAAGATAAAAATTGTCCATTTTGTTTAGGGTCAACTTGTCCCCTTCGTGCCCTTCAAATAAAACAAAATAATTGTGCATTATCTTGCTTATATTTTATACACACAAAGACAGGCAACTTTTTAGCATAATGTGGCTTCAGAATGCTTTACTATAGTTTTAAAGAAATTGTCTTAAAAATAACGAATGTTTATTCATGAAGAATGTATTAATAGACCTTTGACAGGTTCAATTCTACTTTCCACATCCTCTCTCCTCTCTTTTCTTTTCCATTACCAAGCTTTACCCCTCATTTCACTCTCTAACTTGACTAGATTAGTCTTCCAAGAAACAAAGGAATTTATAAGTAATATATTACACTTTAAAAATCAAATAGGCCTGACATTATAAGTTCAATATTGTTTTATCACAAACTTATGTGCGCTTTTTATACCTGCCTTTCTATAAAAATAAGTAAATTTGGTTTAATAAAATGTATGACTTAATTTCTGATCCTTTATATTAATTGTTCAGCTGAGGCACTTAGCTGTATCTCCATCATTCAAATGTGAAATAAGTAATACAGGAAATAGTTGTTTTGTTGGGAGATCTTGAGGTTTGTGCAGTAGGAAAAGCTGAGCACATCTTTACTCTAGCAAAAATGGTGCAATACATGAGGTTTTATTCAACAGAAGAAAGTGCAGTCCTGACAAAGTCTCACATAGCTGCTGAGTCTACTTCTCTTCTTTAAATGTAGTCTTCAGTGATGAAGAGCATCCTCTGAAACGCATTGTCTACTCAAATCTACTAAATGAGGGGTTAAGGGACTTAAAAATTATACATATTTTCAGCCCTTCTGAGGATCTTATTCACACGATAAAACATTGTTCTGGATGCAGTAAAGAGGCTTAATTATACACTGTAGATAAAAGATAAAGCGAGGAGACCTGTAGGTGGGATGGAAATGATTATCTGTAAGTATATAGAGACTGAGCTTGCTGTGAGCTTACATAACTAATTGCCCACACCCGGCTGGCATTTGCATGAACATTTTCTATGAAAACCTAAATGCTTGCGATATCTGTTGGCACAAACAAAAGAAACAGATGTTTCAACTTTGATACCAAGCAAACTTGAAAAGAAAACTATACATTTAAGGAAAGACAAACCATAGAGGAAATTATAACTGAGTCCCATCTTTTTAGAAGCCCTAGAATTTAAAATGCTACTCTTAAAGTATAAGTGTTTTAAAATAGAAAGTACCAGCTCATTTTTTTCAATCATATGGTTTTCAGATTTTTCATTATATGCAAATACCATGAAAAGATGAAGTAACAGCATTTAGATCTTCATAGTAAACTTAGACCTATACACTTGAATAGTCTTTGTGGAGAAATGTAAAATTACAAAACCATTGTCTTGTGTTCTTCCAACTACATTCATTCCTGAATGCTTCTGTCTGCTTCCAAAGCCAGTACCAAAAATAGCAAACATCTGTTTGGTATGTTATAGTATTATCTTGAAACACTTCCTCAAAAAGTTATGTTTCAAAGTCCAACTATAATTCATAGGTAAAAGAAAATTTTGTAAGTTGTATTACAAAATAGAGTAACATAATCAGCTTTATCTATAATTAAAGTTAACATCAATTCTATCCAGAAGAGTTACACTTCAAGAATAATTTTATTCACATAACTCAATAACATAAAGATACCACAATTATAAAATGAACAGAATCTTTGATTAACTATTTTTTGGAAGAATAAATACAAATAACTAATCAACAAATGAACAATATTTGACAGCAGTTGTCATCAGAGGAATGTTCATCAAAACCACAGAAATGCCACTTTATAACCACCGAGATGCCTATAATAAAAGGCCAGATAAATTCTGGCAAGAGTAAAATTCTGATGATAATATTATATTCTATAAACATTTTGGAAAATAGCCTAACTGTTTTTTGAAAACTTACTTCTAGTGTTTCCATTTGAAACAGTAATTACATTTCTAGAAACACAGCCAAGAGAAATGAAAATATATGCCCACAAAAAATGAATCTAGCCAGGTGCCAGTAGCTCACACCTGTAATCCTAGCTACTGAGATCTGAGGGTCACAGTTCAAAGCCAGCCCAAGCAGGAGACTCCCTAAGACTCTTATCTCCAATAAACCAAAAGTGGCACTGTGGCTCAAGTGGTAGAGCGCTTGCTTTCAGCTAAAGAGCTGAGGGACAGCACCCAGGCCCAGAGTTCAAGCCCCATAACTGACAAAACAATCAAAAATTTAAAAAATCCAAACTTTTATAGACATTTATAAAAGATGTATTTCATACCCAAGAAATAGAAATAAACAAAATATCCATTAACTGATGAATGGAAACAATATGCTATATTCTTACAAGAAAATATTGTTCATCAATTAAAAGATAATATAGAAGAGATGACAACATAGAAATATGGAAACCATTATACAGAATAAATAGAACAAAATACAAAAGACAGCATATTTTATGAATCCATTTATAAGAAAACTCCAGCATAAGCAAGTCTAGAGAGACAAAAAGCAGCCTACTAGCTGCCTGGTACAGAGTACTTGGAGGGGAAATAGGGAGTGAACATGACTAATTATGGACTTTATTTCTGGAATAAATGACAAAATGTGTTCTAAAATTAGATTGGGGTGGTGATGATTGCATAGCTCTACAAATAAACTAAAAACACCAAATTGTACAGCTTAATGGGTGTAATATATGATATGTAAATTCTATAAAATTCAATAAAATTTTTGTAAAGAAATACTTCCATATTGACAGATCCTTTGAAGAAATAAAAACTGCTTAAAGGGAAATTTTACAAGGGAGAGGAAACTACACACATGCAATGAATAATTTATAACTTTAATCACCATCTAACATATTGATCGGCACAACTGTTCAAATTGTCTTGGATTAAAAATGCTGTTATTATCATTACTTTGGTGACCCCAGTAGAGTCCTCTGGATATCCTCTTTTAGTCAGAAATTTTTCTCAGTAGCTGATTTTAAACTCTTAAATCTATTATCTCTATGATCAATCTGTTTCTTCTTTATGTTTTTTGTTCCTTTCCTGCCTCCTCTTTTTCTCCATAAAGGTGATTATTCCTCAGCATTTTGTCTTCAGTAATCTACACTTCTCTGCTCACTTTCGTGTTCTCTTCCATAGTTATTTTTGTACATCAAAAACAAACACATATATCCAACCAACTTTTAAACAACCAACTACCATATGTCAGAGTTTATGCTAGCTAAGTATGGGAAATTCTAAAATAAGAAACAAATTGTATTGTCTATGAAGTGCTTCCAGTTCATAACTACAATGAAATATTTCAGGTCCTATAACCAATGCCTGTGCCTTCTCCTCATTTCTACTTTCCATTTCCAGAGTCATACTATATAGTTCCATATCAATGCAGTAGTAACGTCAATGATGCCCTGCTTATATCTCTCCCTATTTTAAAACCCATAGCCTCTGTATTTCTGTTCATAATCATTAATGGCTCTCTATGGTTGAAGAAACAAGTACAAAATCTGCATTTACACTTTTATATTCCTTCTACTTCTGCAACATTTCCTACTTATCATAAATGCCAACTCTATTTGCCCACAACCGCTGTTCAGATTGAACTGAATCCTTGACTTTTCGACATTCTACATCCTTACCTTTGCTCAGAATACTTTTCTTGCTGGACTTGCGGATTGTTCTATTCTAAATTGATAACAAAAGAATATTGAAGACATAAGGTGAAAAAAAAGTTATTAATAGTCCAGTATGGATGTTCTTGGTTGGTGTGTGATTTTTACCTCACATTTTTCATGATTTAATTTTTTTCTTCATTTGTAAAGTAGTGATCCTTGATGTGACACACTTCACTTCTAGTCACAATCCAATGGTTAGCAAGCATTTATAAGAGTCTGAAAATAACTGTCTTACTGTGAGCCTGCATAGAAGAGCCTTTTGTAACTATTACAAATGATAGTGGAAATTTCCTTTTTGGTATTTCATAATACTTATTGTCTTTGTTGTTTATTTTGCACTTGTCACTTGCTGACTTACAAATATATTTTTCTTTTGAGGTTACAGACATATTTTCCTTCTAAATGGGATTTAAAGTTTCCTAAAACTAGATATTACAACATTCTCTGCATATATGTTGTCGTTTTAGAACTTAGTCCAAAAAGCATTGTCATAGCCAAGTTCTTTATACCCTTTGAAACTATGGCAAAAGCCTGGTGCCAGTGGCTCATGCCTGTAATCCTAGCTACTCAGGAGGATGAGATCTGAGGATTGCAGTTCAAAGCCAGCCCAGAAAGGAAAGTCCTTGAGACTCGTATCTCCAATTAACCACCAGAAAACTGGAGGTAGCACTGTGGCTAAAGTCGCAGAGCGCTCACTTGCCTTGAGCTGAAGAGCTCAGACACAGCGCCCAGGCCCAGAAGTCAAGCACCACCCCCCCCCAAAAAAAAATCAAGTATTCAACCATACCATGAGACTTTACTAAAAATATGATATTATGTAAACAAATGGAAATATCAAATATTACCCTTTATTTGCCTTCCTATACTGATGGACCATTGCTTGTCAAACAGAGCCTTTTTTCCTATTGTTCTCCTCAGACGAACTATCACCATTACTTAAAATATTCTAAGTCATGTTACCTCACCAGTTGAGTAATGCTTAAAACTGATTTTAATTTTAACATTTTCTAAAATTTCTTTGAGGTTTATGATATTCTAGAAAATGAAATTCTGTAATCGCCACATTGTACGCCAATGAACAGTGCAGTACACCTGCATTCAACATTATTACATAAGAAAGAGAAAATGGCTTACATCTAAAGGAAAAGAAAAGAAAATATAGATTTAACTTGTTGCAAGAGGAATGTTGGGCAAGTGTATAGAAGGCCTGAATAAAATTAATGCACATTCAAATGGCTTATTACATCTTTTTAATCCCTAGAGAATATTAGATGTGTTTCAGGAAATCAGTGTACATGCTAGAAATCCAAGGGATAAAGAAATAACCTCTGGGAAGGTCCTCCTCAGCTTCCACAGCCCAGGTCCTAGGATTTAAGTTATTTTTGGCTTCCCTTCTGAAAAGGCTCAGGAAGACTCTAAACAATGAGAGTAAAAGCTGCTCTTTATTTCTTTTTTTTCCCCCTCTGACCACCCTAGATCTGTTTTTGCCACAACTTCATAAGTATTTCAATTACTTGTTCCTGCAACAATCCTGCAAAGAAGCTCTGCCCCACCCTCTTCTTACAGATGAAGATACTGAGGTTAAGTGATTTTCTCAGGGTTACAAAGATCCTTAGCAGCAATGAGGGAATGAGAACTAACGGTTCAACTCAATAGATTGGGTTTCTGAGCAGCTTGACTATTATATTGCAAAGGGGCCACTCAGAGGCCTGGCTGAATGTGTGAGTCCTGGGAATGAAAAGGAGGCTGAGAGGAAAGCATTTTCCTTCTTATAAATGACACAGGCAATTGTCTAAAGTTGGAAAGAAAGGCCCTTTAGAGAAAGAGACTTTTTTAAAGAATACAAACAGCAGGACACTCAATTCGGGACCCTCCTTCAATGAGACCATTGTCTATGTACTTGCAGACAGTGCCGCGGAGGAAGCCGGGCTCCAGATTGGAGATGTGGTGCTCTCTGTCAATGGCACGGAGGTCACCAGTGCAGAGCATGCAGAAGCGGTGCACCTTGCAAGGAAAGGTAGGTGGAGCCAACAGACAGGGTCCAGAGCCCAAGCATGCAGGAATTTCAAATGTGAGAGCAGCACAGCACAGAAAAGCTACAGATGTCCTTTTCTCCCCAGTATCCCTTTAATGCATTGTTATCAACAAAATTTGCATAGGAATTAAATCACATTTCCATCCCATATACCTTTTGTTTCCATGGTCAACCACAATAATGAACCCAGAAAAATGGTAGTGAGCAAAACATAGTTTTCTATCAAAATAGTTGTTTAAACTCCTTACACAAAAATACATGTTCTCCTTACAAGAATGTATTTATTTTGTCTCTTCCTTTCTCCCTACATTCACTCCTTCTTCCCTCCCTTCCTTTTTCCTTGTCTTTCTTTCCAGAAATTTGTAGAGTTAAGAGCCTCAGGTTTTAATGTGAAAAAGTGAAGGGGAGAGGAAAAGTGGAAGAAAGGCCGAGTAGTGAATAGAGAGAAAATTTTAAAGCTTGAGTCTAAAGCTTCTACAGATCCTCTTACATCCACTTGAATCTTTCCCTTAAAGCAATTTTAGAACGTTTCTTGCCACCACGAGAGCAAGCAATAATGTATAGCCCTGCATGCTTGCACCCCTTAGCGGTAAACTTTGGAAAGATTAATACCATTTTTTTTTTCCTCTGGAAAACAACTTACTCTCTTTGTCACAATGTCACAAATCCTTATCTCCCTGTGGACCTCAAAATATACAGCTGGTAAACACTATGCTCCATCATAGGATTATTTGGTATAGTATCTTCCTATCCTTGGCTTCCTGGTGACCGAATGCATACTGCAGTAATCTGAAATATATTATTGGACAATGACATTTTAAAGAATGGACCTTTGGGATAGGCCACCTGTACCAAGCAGTAAGTATAACTTGCTGAACAGTAAGTTATCACTTGCATTTTCTCAGGCTTAATGATTAGCAACCTGGGAGCACTTCTCTAGTGGAGACTAGCATGAGAAAATCACTAAGAATGGTGTTCCTTGGTAAGTTTTTCTGAATATTTTCTAAAGGATCTGACTTGATAATTTGCTGCTCTAGAAAACTTGTACTAGGTACACAAATATTTAAGACATTGTCAGTCAACACGAACAACAACTGCTTGTAAGTCTCACACAAACATTTATCTTTGTGCAGTCTGACTCACAAACTGAAGTAATATAGCAATGATTATAGTAATGACCTGGTTTTATCTCAAGCTTAGGTATTACAACATAATTCTTTTACTGTTTTTTTTTAGTTAAATGGATATATAATGATTTTTTTCTGTTAACACTTTTATTTTTCCTCAAGCTTAGTGTTCTTTATAATATTGAGCCATTTGCCTTACTAAATCAGTTAACTGAAGGCAAAGAACACTTCTAAAAGTTGAATAGAGAAAATTCTAACTTGTGATAAAATGGTGAAATCATATTAGGAGATAACTAATTCAGCATAATAGCTTGAGCTGCTTCTGGGAGTACTTATAGAATGGGTTTTGTTTGCTGTTATAATCTGGGTTCAACTACCCCGTGTTTTCTGCCTTTAATCCCCTCCCCAGAGGAGACCATGACCCTCTGTCTTTACAGATCCTCAGCCCAACATAGAAGGTGCCTCAGAAGTAGAAACTGAATTCTAGATCTGAGATGCTAAAGGATAGAGAAAGACTTTTGGTAAACTAAAATCAAGTCATACTTCTATTTGTTGAGGAGAGTGGTAATTACAGCCAAAAGAAGAAGAATGAATAACATGCCATGTAAGAAATATGCTAAGGGACTTGGTTTTATCATTTTCCTCACATGCATGACCATGAGTGCCAAATTCTTCACCCCAATATTACTGAAAGCTAGGAAAATGGCAGGACGCATTGTGGACAATCTGTACAATGAGCCCAGGTGGATCAAGGAGCCGATCATTCCTTACTTTGACAGTCTTCTGAGAATCCCTAGGACTGATTAAGTATAGCAAAGCTGTACAAGACAAACAGACTCCCTGAAATTCAGTCACCAGGTCAAAGGGTAAACAAAGCAAAAATACAGTGTCTGCACCAAGAGGGCAACCCAAAAGGCCCCCTCCCTGGTGAAATTACTCTCAGCACCTTCTCTATCCCCACCAATAGGGGCAGCAGCTCTGATCTGCATTTCAAACCTTCACCTTTGCACATTATATGTATTCTCTGGGATTAAAAAGCAAATTCCAATATAAGAGAATTTACCTAGTAAAAACAAGACATCTGAGAAACAGCATTGCAGGTTAAAAGAAAAAAGGATGTTCTATGGTACAATTCATAATAAGAAAATAACTGAAGAGATTTGAGAGAACAAGCATTTGAAATAAAATCAGCAAGTGTCATAAAAGTGGTGAGGGTAGACATTTATAGAATATTGGCAATGGAACAGAAAAGCCAATGTAAAGAGGAACCAATGATCAGTTGGAGGTATGAAGAAGATAATAGTTGAAATAAAAAGTATGTTAGATAAGTTGGATAACAAAGAAAATATAGTAGGAATAAATGTAAATTATCCAAATTATTTCATATAAAAACTCTCATAACTAGATACCAGTGGCTCACATCTGTAATAGTACATACTTAGATGGCTAAAATTGGGATAATTGAGGTTTAAGACCAGCTTGGGCAGGAAAGTTTTTGAGAACACCCCCTCCCCTACCTTCTGAAATTTAGATGTAGTGTCATCTACCTGTTATCTTATCCATAATGGTAGGATACAGCCCTATAACAGGATATACCTTGACAGGAAATGAGACTCTGTCTCAAAATAACCAGTACACCAAAGAGGGCTGGGAGTGTGGTTCAGCAGCAGATTGCCTGCCTTGCAAGTGAAAAAGGCCCTGGGTTCAAAATCTAGTACTGCCAAAAATGGAGGAGAGCAAGAAATCCTCACAGAAAGTATCAGGGAGAAGGGTAAAAAGAAAATATATTAAACCATTAATAAGCACAGACAATAACATCAGAAAAACCTGGTGATAATGTAATCAAGTGCCTAGAAAATTAAAATCAAATAGGAAAGAAAGTTGCTTTAAATGACTTTTCTAGAAATAATGAAAGAAGAAAAAACTTTAAAAATTCAGATTACCAAATGGATGGTAGCAAACCCCTCAAGTTGGCATATGATAATGAAATGTAAGAATATCAAACATGAAGAGAATTATTTTTATATTTCAAGAAAGAAAAACCATATAGCCTCTAGAGAAAATAAAATCCAATAGACATCAGACTTGCTAATAGCTATACCAGATGCTAGGGTAAAATGAAGTAATATTTTCAAAATCAACATAATAACTTAAATGTAATATACCTCAAAACTTTTACTTAAATAGAACTTTACAATAGATTAGTTTCATTTATATCTTTAGAAAAAAGATTATCTTGACATATCAGATAGATCATTGTATCAATAAGAAAATATAACCCAAATGAATTTTTGTTAATCATAAGAAATAAAGCTAAAGAAAAACTACCTTAAAGTTTTTCTGTTGTATTTATGAGCCTCTCCCCAGATCAAAAATTCAACTCGGAATTTATCAGTCTTAAAAAGTGGTTTTAAAAAGAATGTTATAAACTATAAGCATCAGAAAAGGATAATGTCAGCAAGTTTACAGAGTAGGAAGACCTGGATCATCCTCTCCCTTCCTCTGATATAAAATTTAGCAACAATTCACCCTTAAGTTTCTTTTGTACAAAGTACAGAAACTAATGGAAATACTTCACATCCTAGGCAAATAATAAAGTAGACTCCTTGAAGCCAGAATCCTTATACTCAACATAGCAACGAAGAGAAAACCCATGTCTACCACTTTCTCTGAGATAAGGGAAGATGCTGGGGCACACATCCAGCACTTCATGTTTTCTACTTGGGTCTCCAGAAGATTGGTGGTGATTTTCAAGTCTTACAGTTCTCATGGAGAACAGAGATGGGAGTTTGGGATGTTGAATGTCACGATTTCCTCATTCTCAGCATATCATAAGAAGACCAAAAGAACAAGAAGACAAAAAAAAAAAAAAACCTAGCTCAAAATAGTAATTCAACTTCTTCATGGCTGGCAGCTCATTTTCTAGACAGGCACCTCTAAATCAAATGTAATCCAATTCTTCCTATTTGTAGGGGACATGATGTTATATAGAGAAAAACTAAAGATCCCCAAGACAATCTTTTTAAACTAATAATTTGGTAACATCGCAGTCTATAAAAATCAATACACAAAAGTTAACTTGCTTTTCTACACACTATCTGTAAAACAATTCAGGAGAACAATCCCACTTCTCACAGCAACAAAAGAAACAAAATACTTAGGCTTAAATCTTACAAAGGAAGTGAAAAACTTGTATACCAAAAGCTAAGAAACATCAATGAAAGAAATTAAGAGGATACAGTGAAAGATACCTTATGTTCATGAATCAGAACTTGTATTACTATAATGTTCATAGCACCCAAAGCAATCTATAGATTTGATGTTAAGCCTAAGAAAAGTCTAGTAACATTTTAACATATCTGGAAAAATGATGCTAAAATTCATATGGAGCCACAAAAGACAACAAACAACCATATCAGTCTTGGGGAAAAAGAGCAAAGGTGATAGTACCACACTTCTTTGTTTCAAAATCAATCACAAAATTACAATAACAATAAACAAAATAATATGGCTCTGTCATTAAGGCAGAGAAATAGGCCAGTGGAACATAATAGCCAGATAAATGAATGCATGTAGAACCAACTCTTCTATGGGGGTACCAAAAACTCATAATGGATAGGGGACAGTGACTTCAAATCTAGTCTTGAAAAAGTATGTGATAGGATCCTTACTTGGCATCATACACAAAAATTAACTCATTTTAACATTAGTAAACCCATAAACCAAACCCAGAAAAACGAAAGGGGTTGGTTTTAGCAGTAATTTTTGGATATGACCCAAAAGCACAGTTAACAGCTAGATCATACCAAACTAAACCACTTCTAATAAGGAATGTGTCTTTAAAATATATTTAGAACCACAATTTCAAACTATAAAGCCTAATAACACTCTTGAAAAAAGGGGTTAAGGAAGAGACATGTCTCTAATGATACAGAAATAGCCAATATATATATTAAAGTTGCTCAATGTCACTAATTATCCAGGAAAATAAAAAGTACAAAATGACTTCAAATTTATCAACATCACTGTTATCAATGCTAGACAAGTTGACAAGGAAGTAGAGAAATTAGAACTCTTATGCACCATTGGAGGAAATGAAAATGTATACCTGCCATAGAAAAACCTTCAGAAAACTTAAGGAAGAAAAGCTATGACCTAATCACTTGTGGATATTCATCCAAAAGGATTGAAATTGGGATCCCAAACAGCTGTCTGTGATTCCATCTTTACTGAAACACTATTCATGAGAGACAAAGGTAGGAACAATCTAAATGTACAATCTAAATGAACTGATAGATGAATTAAGGAAAATGTGGTGCATCTGAACAACCAAGTTCAATTTAGTTTTAAAAAGAAGAAACCATAAGATTTAGTGGAGAAATATTAGAAATATCTCTTTTGAGAAGGAGATGATCTATGCTGTTTTTCATGATGTCAAGGTCTTTACTAAGCCAATAACAGGAAAGAAATAAAGGGACACATTCTGTAAGGAAAGAAACACAGCCATCCTTATTTTTAGATTCTATGACTAACAGAATCAGCTAACCAATGCTAGCTCCAGAAAAAAGACTTGCCAAACCAAGTTCTTCTTTTTAAAAAAAACACAGGGAATTTACAATGTCCTGATTTTATATATGCAGCATTTGTTTGTACCAGCAATAAACTACAAATAATAAAATTATAAGGCAGTTAAGAACCAGTCTAAAAAAGAATGCAAAAGAATGTCATAGCAAATATTTGTGACTCCATCAAGGCACATGAATGAACACTTAAATGTCTACTCTCCCCAAATTAAAAGCTCAGTGTACCAATAAAATTGTTTAAAAATATTTATTCAGAAATATAAAATAATATGTATATCAATATTTTTACAAATTAATACCTATTTGGTAATACATTTGACAAGTGATAGCAAAAGAGCTCTTTATATTATTTATTAAGGCATATTACAAACCCATAACAATAGCTTAGTATAAAAATGTGGTTCTTCCATAGGTACAGATATTACACGTGTCCAGGAGTGATCTAGAGAACTCAGAAACATATTCAAACATTGCACTTTCTATATAATAACGTTAGAACCACAAAAACAATAAAGGACAATATGTTATTCCTTTATTTTTACAAAACACTGGGATGCCTGCCTTCTACTTCACATGACATACAACAAATGCAGACTTCAGCTGTATTAAAAACCTCAATTTTAACGTGAAAAGAAACATCAAGAAAAGAAATTGGAAAATAACTTTGTATGTAGTTATCAAAGAAATACAAATGATAAACAAGATGACATTTTAGATACATTATTTTAGGGGAAAAATGTCAGATAATAAATAGCTTTGACCAGCATATAATGATAAGGAAATGAAAATCATCATCTACTCTCATTGGGATGTAAGTATTTCAGAGAGCAATATGATAGTTCTTGTAAAGTACTAATAAATCTCATGTCCTAGCAGTGGCACTTTAGAGCAGATAAGCCCAAAAACTTCTTAAGAGATATATACAAGGACATTTGGAGCAGTCATCTATGTGTTAAAAAGGAATTAGAAGTGGTGTGGGTGACCATTACTAGGGAAATGGAAACTAGATCATAATAAATAAACAGCCTGAACTTATGCCTCATTTAGAAATTATGTGTGTGTGTGTGTGTGTGTGTGTGTGTGTGTGTGTGTGTGTGTATCACCATGGATAGATTTTTAAATTGTTTTGAGTTGAAAAAGAAAAGAGGAGGAGGAACAAAAGGCAGAGAGCTAAGAGAGAAAGAGAAATAGAATTCGATTTAGCAGAATAGAATGTATGTAAAACAAGACACATAAAATAGGGTAGTCACATTACTATACAAAATACATTTTGTGGATATACACAGTAGGGGCAGAATGCATAAGGAAAGATAAAGCAAAATAAAACAAAATGAAACAAAACTGGGTCCTTGCACTCCAAAGATAATCATGTGCCAACATCCGTGTGATATGATCTGCTTCCTGCATCTGTGTTTAAAAGCTACAAACAAAAACTTGCAAACAGGACCAAGCATTCAAAAAATGTATAGGCAGAAATGGTGAAAGTAGAACAGAACAAAACAGGACTCCTAAGAAGCAGTGGGTCTATGAAAAGAATATGAGTGCACATGAAACTGATTTAAATTTATAAATGTCAAGTCACTTTTCACAGGATATTGAATACTAAATCAAAGTGTATGTCAGACTCACCAGGATATTCTTTTACATATGAAATTTGTAGTGGTAGCCTGCACATTTGTAATTTTCATCAACTCTCCCTGGTGATTTTTTCACAACCAGCCTGGTGTTAGCACACAGCCCAGCCACTTACAGATATGCTACAGATACAGCACTAAAATCGGAAGTCTGATTGTTAGCCTCCAACGTAAATACTATACTATGCTATGCCAGACTAGCATAATAAGTCACTCATTACAGCATCTAATGTGAGTACCATTACTATTCAATAATAATCAAACACAGCTGTACAAAGTAGCTTTATTCTATTGATGGGAAAGCCAAAACACATTTTTTAAAGTACTCTCTATCAAATTAAGAATGACAACATGTGAGCCTTTGGGGGTTGGGGAAGATTGTTGATGGCAATTTTTAGAGGTGGAGGTGGTATGATTTTGTTGTTTAAGAGAGCACATGAGTGCATGCATGTGTGTGTGTGTGTGTGTGTGTGTGTGTGTGTGTGTGTGTGTGTGTGTGTATGTATGTATGTATGTATTTCTTGAGACAGGATCTTAATATAGAGCTCAAGCTGGCCTGGAGCTGAAGATCCTCCCAACTCAGTTTCCTAAGTGCTGGGATTGGAGATGTATGTTACTACAACCAGCTGAATCTTTGTTTTAATGAGGGTTCCCTCACAGCCTGGTTTTGGTGTTTATAGGACTGAATATTTGGAAACCTAAAGAGAAGATTTAATTCCAAGTGAAGAGAGTAAAGGGACATAGTACAGTTTGATCAGCTTAGAAGTCTTTTGCCCTATTAGGATGTCTTTGCCTTACTAAATGTAAGTTTTACTAAAATCAAGCACCCCAGAGCCTCCAGGGGTCCTGCTCTCCACTGCTGAACGCAGCGTGTGCCCTCTGGGATGAATATGTCTTGCACATTTCTTGGTCACATTTGTGAGGGTGGCAGAGTTTGTCTGACAGCAGAGGTGTGACTCTGAGACAGTTTAAGATTGGTGACATAGGAAGAAAGCAGTGAGCCAAGGAAAGAGTGTGAATTAGAAAAAGAAATTATTTTTCTCTTTCTTGAAGCTGTAAATAGCCTCACCACAACTCCTTACTTCCAAACCTCCAGGCCAAAGTATTTGGGAAGAAGTGTTTACTGGCTTCCTTTTGTTTTGAAGGATGCTATCACCAAAGAATTAAGTTAAACATGTAGGTCTTCAAACTCCTTCATCTCATGAAATGCACCTCTGGCAGTAGACGTCCATCTTTCAGCTCCCTACATTTCACCTTTCCTCAAAAGCAAGCAACATCCAGTAAAGGAAGGCAGTGTTTATGTATTTCCTTCCTCCAGGGTGGGAAGATAAAATAAGTTATATGAGGGAGGGGGAAGTAATCATTTTATTGCCAAGAAATGTCGAGGTAAAAACTAAAGCCAGGAGAAACTAAATCATAGTCAAAGAAAGGAAGAAATACCATAGTTAAAGGCAAAGACTGTAAACTAAGTAATACAGACTCTTGAAAAATGAGAGAGGCCTAAGGACGTGGAATTCTAATTTCTATCCAACATCACCTGAGCACGTTTTGCTACTGTAGACTCTGAGACCACATGCCAAAACCACTGAACAAGGCTATACAGTTAAACAGACCAGGTGATTTGCATTCCTATTTAGATGGAGAGGTATTGAACTAAGACCCTTTATAATTTTAGATCCTAGTAAGTTCGTAAGTCATAACAAAAATAAAGTTCTAAATATTTGTATTTGTCAAGTTAATTTATCCAACAAACACTTAGGAAAAGTATAGTGACTATACAACTAGTATTTTTTAAAGATTTCACCCAAAACGTACATATCAAATATGAGCACTGTCAAAATTGGTTAATCACCTGTAGAAAACTAAAGCTAGATCCTTATATATCACCCTGCACCAGAATCAAATCCAAATGGATCCAAGATATGGGAGTCAAAGCAGACATCCTGAAAACAGGATGGAATAGGAGAAACCCTAGGTCTCCTTGGCACAGGACAAAATTTTCTTAATAGAGACCCAGAAATATAACAAATCAAAGAAAGGTTGGACAAATGGGATTGCATGAAGCTGCAGAACTGCTGCATGGTAAAGGACATAGCTAGAAAGATCAATAGAAAGCCCATGGATTGAGAGAAGATCTTCAATAGCCAAACAACAGATAAGGGTCTCATATCTAAAACATAATTGGAACTCAAAAAAGTAAATCCCCAACAACAAATCCTCAAAGAAGCAACTGCCCGATAAATAAGCGGACTAAAGATTTAAAGAGAAACTTCTCTGAAGAGGAAATAAGAATGACCAATAGACACATGAAGAAATGCTCAAGCTCTCTAGCCATAAAAGAAATGCAGAGCAAAACATTGAGATTCCACCTCACCCCAGTTAGAATGGCTATAATCAAAAACTCTAATAACAACAGATGCTGGAGGGGATGTGGACAGAAGGGAACCCTACTGCATTGTTGGCAGGATTGTAAACATGTTCAACCATTTTGGAAAACATTATGGAGGTTCCTCAAAAGACTCCATATAGAGCTCCCCTATAACCCAGCAATCCCACTTCTGGGCATTTACCCGAATGATCACAAACAAGGCCATACTAAAGCTACCAGCACAACTATGTTTATTGTAGCATTATTTACCATAGCTCAGATATGGAACTAACCCAGATGCCCCTCAGTAGATGAATGGATCAAGAAAATGTGGTATATGGAATTCTATGCCTCCATCAGAAAGAATGACATTGCTCCATTTGTTAGGAAATGCAAAGAGCTGGAAAAAATTTTATTATGTGAAGTAAGCCAGGCCTAAAGAAACATAGGTCCCATGGTTTCCCTTATTTGCAATAACCTGTATATGTCTGGGACAAGCAGAAAATGTCTAAAGCTATATATATATATGACCAGATAAGATAAAGTTAAGTGAAATGAACCCCAAGATAGGGACACAAGTATTTTTTTCTTGCTTGCTATTGTTTCTAACATATTTATAAGGTACCATGTGATTTTTTTTTGTTGCTTTGTATGTTCCTCCCCCACGGTATAACCCCTGTTTTCACTGTATTTGATGTTGTTATAATTTGGGGAGGGGAAGGGAAAAACAAATTGTTTAAGTAGGGATACAGATGGACCCATTGCAACAATGATATGTAGAAGACACTATGTTGAAAAATGAACTTTACAATTTAGGCTGGGGCGGGGGAGTGTAGTTGAGGAGGTGGGAGGGAAGGGATGAAAGGGGAAAAACAAAGGAGGAAGCAATATGCTTGATAAGAAATATACTCATTACCTTGCTCATATAACTGCAACCCCTCTGTACAGTATTTTCACAATGAAAAACTTACATTAAAAAAAAATGAGCCACTGTGAACGTAAAGTAACCCTCTGGACCCTGGTAGGACTTTGTAATGGATAAAATACCACCATTGCACAACAGCTATTTAGAACCCAGTAAGTCCCAAGGCAACAGGCTCATGTCTTCACCCTGAATGTGAAAAACTCTTCGCTAATAAGATAGATGATACCAGCAGGCTACAGCAGGGCCATCTGTATCGCTGTCCTAGAGAGCTTTTTTTTTTCCTCGTGCACCAAGTTATGTGTATAGCCATGCTGAAACACAAGCTTTGCCTGATCAGTATCAGAGAAACCCACATGCAGTCTGTGTAAGCAAGAGGAAAGTGACCCCGGAGGCGTCCCCCCGCTGCAGCGGTACATAAATAAATTGGCAGATGTGTCAACTATGTATATTAGTCCAGGAGTACAGTTCTTTGGGGACTGAAGTGCAAAGACAAAGACATTTGTGGGTTACTGGTCAATCTGGAGTATTTCTTCTAATTTTTTGGGATGTGTTTTGACAGGAGCTTAAGGGCAGTTCAATAAATTAAAATGTATTTACATGGCAATGAAGAATTATCTTGACACACAGAGAGTTATTTAATTACCAAGGTGCTTTGCGTGCTGCTAAAGCTAAGACTGTGTCAGCCTTTTCTGGGACAAATCTTTATTTTCGGGGCCATGTGGCTCAGCCAGGAATGATCCCTTGGGCTGGTGCTTGTCATTTATAGAGGAAGAGTCTCCCCCCTGACCCCCATTTCCATAGACAGCTCTAAACAGATCGGTAATCTCAATGTCAGACATCATGATGAAGTCAGGCGCTGCCAAGTCAGGCCAAATGTCCCCCTTCAGGGATGTGGCCTCCCTCTCAGAGGAATTGTAAATGAAGTCATACCCCATTTGCAGTCTTCAGAGCATGGCAGGGTTGCTGTCCATCTGAGTGACATTCAGACACTTGTTTTAAGCCATCAGAAGGTAGGTATGTGATAAAAAAAAAATCTGTGTCCATGCTGGCAGCATCAGAACACAAGTGGGAAAATAGTGACCTCATATTAACAGGAGCAGGGTCAAATTCCTCCAAGATATACCCCATGCCAGACTTAAGGGAAAGGGGAGACCACTTAGGTCCAGGCAACAAAGAGGGCATTCTCACATGGAAAGGAGGGGAATCTGGAAGCCCAGTGTTAAACTCACAGCCTAAGTCAGACAGACAGAAGAATTCAAGTATCTCTGCACTTGTGGAACTTCTGTCTCCTTCTAACTTCAAGAACTGGGGGAACTGGGAAGGTGACTCGGTGGTAGAGCGCTTGCCTTGCATGCATAAGGCCCTGGGTTCGATTCCTTGGCACCACATAAGCAGAAAAAAGCCATAAGTGGCACTGTGGCTCTGTGGCTCAAGTAGTAGAATGCTAGTCTTGAGCTGAAGAGCTGAGGGACAGAGCCCAGAGTTCAAGCCCCACGACCAACAACAAATAAAACAAAAACAAAAACAAAACCCTGGAAATTGAGTTGGAGAGAGGGGCAATACTGACAAAAAAAATGAGCAGTGACTTAGATCCTGCCTTGGCTAAAGAGGCTAATTATTTTTAAACTAAAGTGAGGTAGAAAAGGCAAACATTACTCATCCTTTATTTTAGGAAGTAAGTCACTGTATGTTTAAAAGTACAGCTTCTGATTATTACACCCAATAAAAATGAATGGACTTAAAGGGTGCATTACTAGAAAACATATGGCAGTATTGGGTAAGTAAAAGAGCTCTCCACCACGAATCAGAAAACCTAGGTCCCAGTTCATCTCCTTATAACTTTATCCCTCCAGTTTCTATTTTTTTCATAATCTCAAGGTTTTGAATTAGTAAGGAAGTTGATTTAGTCAGTACTAGGATTCTATTTTATCCCATTTCTAAAATCTGTAACAATTACTCATTCAGTCTTCATTCATTGCCTGTGATTCTAAGAGTCTTTGAATCACTGAACTAGCCAAAACTCATGCCTCTAGGTCCAGACATCTTGACTCTGGTGGTGGGATCGGACATCAGCCGCTGCCCCAACACACCTTGGCCCACCTGCCGTGGCTACCTGCATAAGAGGACTCATTCCGGCTTCCTGAAGGGTTGGAGGAAGAGGTGGTTTGTGCTGAAACATGATGGCTGCCTCCACTACTACAAACATAAAAAGGTAAACTGAGGGAAGGGGATACACACAATAAACCTTGAGAAGAACAGTCCCAAGGATTACTTCATGTCCCAGAGGGTGTCTAGTATGGTGCCATGTTGAGGATTCTGGAATCTCTCTCTCTCTCTCTCTCTCTCTCTCTCTCTCTCTCTCTCTCTCTCTCTCTCTCTCTCTCTCTCTCTCTCTCTCTCTCTCTCTCTCTCTCTCTCTCTCTCTCTCTCTCTCTCCCTCTCTCTCTCTCTCTCTCTCTCTCTCTCTCTATAACTTTTCAGGAACTTTTCGTACTCAGGGGGTTTTATTTTCTCTTCTACCATATTAATCAAGACTGGTATAAGTTTCCATCTCCTTTCTATTTTCAATTCCTCTGTGAAATCTTTCATATCAAAACCAAGAAAATAAGAACCAAAGTAAATTCCTGGTACCAGAGAGAAATCAAGGTGGGCCTAAAGCAGCAGGGCTGCACTGACTATACACTATTTCCTGAGTGGCAGGATTCAGGTCTAGTTTTCTTAGGCACAGTACCAAAAAAGAAACCTGGAACAGTTCATTGCATTTCCCAGATTTTTTTTTATTTAAGAATAGTGATCTAACAGTAAGTGAAGGTTGCAATCTCATAGGAGTCTTATGAGATAGCGTCAAAATCTGCAATCAGTACTCTCCCCAGATGGGTCTCTTTGGGCCTGTGTAATTGGGGAAATCTCTTCCAGTGATGTTAATATCTCACAAACTCACATGTTTCCTTAGCCATGTGCAATCCAGTACTATGTTGTGAATCAGATGCAAACATAATTGAATCAGAGATTTCACACAGAAATCTCAATTTCCGACCTCTGGTTCATTCGGTAGCAGCCGGAAGCTGGTGGCTCACACCTGTAATCCTAGCTACTCAGGAGGCTGAGATCTGAGGATCATGATTCAAAGCCAGCCTGGGCAGGAAAGTCCATGAGACTCTTATCTCCAATAAACCACCAGGAAACCGGAAGTGGTACCGTGGCTCAAGTGGTAGAGAGTGCTTACCTTGAAGAGCTGAGGGGCAATGCCCAGCCCCACAACCTACCCCCCAAAAAAATCTGTAGCAACAGTTTGTAAGCATTCAATAGACTCCCTCTCCCAAGGAACATATGCATCTGCCATCTAACTGAGGACCCACTGTGTCCCACTGACTTCTGCCCTAGTGGCTTAACTGTTAACTGTGAGCGTATTTGTGACCTCTTATCAAGGTTCAAAGCACCAGCTTTCAGTCATTAGCCTCATTCATGATGCAATCTTATTTTCTGGCCTTCATTTTACATTTCTCTAGTTTCTTAATTTTAACTTTAATAAATATGTATGTATGCAAGCATATAAAAAACCTTAATCTCTTTCTGGAACAAGTCAATAAAGAAATCAATACACTTTAAAAAAAAGAGGAATGATTTTGCATAGTGAATTATTGTGAAGAATTTCTGTTCCTAGATTATAGAACATTTATTTGTGACACGGACCATGGAATGCTTTGTCTTTTATAGCAATGGAGCTGTAGAGCTACTTGGAAAAACTTTGTCTCCCCCCAGTGCAGGAAAATAGGATTCTCTCTAAACAGAATAAGAAATCATAGTTTGTCTATGATTTCTCGTTCTGGGGATTGAAGTGGAGCAGACCTGAATTTATAAACTAGATTTATTTCAAAAGCACCAGAGGAGTTTCCTAGAACACACCTGCAAACCATGTCCTTTGCTTTACCTCCTGAATCTCCAACCGTGTGATCCTGCAAATTGTGTGTGGTTTCTTTAAGCTTTCAGGATAATTCTGATTTGTAACCCAGTGAATTTCCATCTAGTCAAGAGACAAACAAAAAAATAATAATAATAACTAAGATAAGCTAGATTTTTCTCGAGATTGGTATCTTGAGATTTTTGTCCTTCCTGCCTTTCACTGAAAATGGTTGTTACCTCTGTGAAACAATGATAATAGTAGATGATGGCTTTATTGTCCTTGAGTAAAAATAAATAACCACTTTTAGTCAAGCAACTTCTTGTTTTAAGATTCCTGGTCCTTGAAATTTAGAATGATCCTTGGAGCCAATATTTTAGGTATGGGTTTGCCAGGCAGGTGACATTCAGATGAATGGTGCTGCCTCCAGATGTTGTGTTTGGCTCATATGGTATTGTCATAATTTTTAATTAAACATATGCAGGTAAAGCATGCACAGCACAATTTTTCATAATCCCCACCACTCCTCATTTCCTAATACTGAGTCTGGTCATTGGAATTACAGACCAGGCCTGTTAAGTGAAATTTATGTGAAAAACTAGAACTATAGTAGTAATTCTAGTTAGTTTTTAAATATTTGCAGCGGTCTTTAAAAAAGAAATATAGATCAGGCTGGGAAGGTGGCTTAGTGGTAGAGTGCTTTGCCTTGTTCAATTCCTCAGCACCACATAAGCAGAAAAAGCTGGAAGTGACACTGTGGCTCACGTGGTAGAGCACTAGCCTTGAGCTGAAGAAGTGAGGGACAGCGGCCAAGCTCAGAGTTCAGGTACCACGACGACAAGAAAGAAAGAAAGAAAGAAAGAAAGAAAGAAAGAAAGAAAGAAAGAAAGAAAGAAAGAAAGAGAGAAAGAGAGAAAGAGAGAAAGAGAGAAAGAGAGAAAGAGAGAAAGAGAGAGAGAGAGAGAGAGAGAGAGAGAGAAAGAGAGAAAGAGAGAAAGAGAGAAAGAGAGAAAGAGAGAAAGAGAGAAAGAGAGAAAGAGAGAAAGAGAGAAAGAAAGAGAGAAAGAAAGAAAGAAAGAAAGAAAGAAAGAAAGAAAGAAAGAGAGAAAGAGAGAAAGAGAGAAAGAGAAAGAGAGAAAGAGAGAAAGAGAGAAAGAGAGAGAGAGAGAGAGAAAGAGAGAAAGAGAGAAAGAAAGAAAGAAAAAAAGAAAGAAAGAAAGAAGGGAAGGAAGGAAGGAAAGAAAGAAAAGAAATATAGATCTTATGATTTGGCCATAACTAAGAAAAGAATATTCTAAGTAACTACAATTGTGACCAGGATTATTATATATTGTTTAATATGGAGATGGTAAAATATTTTTTTAAAAACATAGCTTTGTTTTCAAAGAGCTAAAATCAGATGTGTGTAGTACTTCAAATTCCAGAATATATTATGTCTGATCTTTAGAGTAGATAGCAATGAAAGAAGAGTTAATGAGGCACAAGAAGAACATAACAGAATAAATTAGCAGAAAATGAACTCAGACATACAGTAGCCATTCATGCAATAAATACTTATTGAATACATTTTTATAAGCCAGGCACTCAGTAAGTGCTGGAACGGCAACAAAACACATGTGATGCCTGCCCTGTTTGTACATACAGTCCCAGGGAGGAATGAAATGAGTAAATGAATTTACACAAAACTACATAATTGTGATTCTAAAGATGGAGCATGATAGCAGTCTGGTTGGACTGAGAGGTAGAATCACATAACAGGTTGATTAAAAAAAAAACATTAAATTATATTTATTGTGAAAATACCATACAGAGGGGTTACAATTACATGGGCAAGATAATGAGTACATTTCTTATCAAGCATTGTTGCTTCCTCCTTTGTTTCCCCTTCCCATCCCTTCCCATCTCCCCTCCCATACCTCCCCTCCCACCCCCGCCAAAGTTGTAAAGTTCGTTTTTCGACATAATGTCTTATACATCTCATTGTTGCAATGGGTCCACCTGTATCCCAATTCAAACGGTTTGCTTTTGCCCTTCCCCTCCACAAATTATACCAACATGAAATACAGTGAAAGCAAGGGTTATATCGTGGGGGAGGGACATACAAAGCAACAAAGAAATCAGCTTATAAATATGTTAGAAACAATAGCAAGCAAGAAAAAACATTTGAATGTTTATCTTGGGGTTCATTTCACCTAACATCAATTTTTTAAAAAGTGACTATGGCTATGGCATCAGGAAAGCCTATTCAAGGAAGGAGAAACTGAGAAAGCATACCCCTCTCAAAGGCCAGGAATTCAGTTCTCATGGAAGAGACTAATCTGGTGGATAGAAGAACAACTCACTGCTTTGCCAAGTTAGAGTTAATCCATGGTCACAGGACAACCAGGAAGCAGCACTTTGGGGTACTAGTGGGGCAAGGAAACATCAGCTGTTTGCTGAAACATAGTTATGTTATGAGAATGAAGAGGTAGAAGGAGGCCTTGAATAGGAGACATTCCTCTCTCAAAGGGCCTGGCAAAAGTGATGTAGAAAGCACTGTAAGAGAGGAAGGGAGAGAATAGAGAGTCAAGGTCTCGGGATGGGCAGGAGGACCTGAAACTTACAATGCTTATATGGAAAGAGTCACAGTAAGATGCTGGGGAGGCCATTGTAAGGTTGCAAAGGCTCAAGGGAATACGTGTTCTGGGTACATGTCTAGGTCAAATCACCCCCTGATGTTCACAGACCCCCCCACCTCCACTAGCCCTCCCTGTAGCACTTGGAAAACACATTTTTGCTCACTGCAGTGTTCCTTTAGCGCCCTCTACTGAGAAATCTCAGCACCATGCTTACTGTATAGGAGGACATACAGGAATGCAGTTTGTTTCTACAAAGCATTTGCTCAGGAGCTGAGAGATACTGAGAGCAATAGGTTGCTAACTGGGAAAAGAATGAGCCAAAAGTTTTAGGAAATTTAAAATTAGGAGGAGTGTGTAATGATTTCCTTTTCAAGGAAGTAATATTTTAACAAAGACCAGAGGATTGAATTGAAGTCACCAGATAGAAAGCTGTGATGCGCACTTATGTAAGCAGAGGAAACAGCATGTATAAAATCTCCAAGCTGGAAGAAAAAAGGAGTGTCACATTTGAGGAAATTACAAATATCCATTATGGCTTAAGTGAGAGTGAAAGAGGAAAGCAGAGATGGAAGGAGTTTATACCTAGAAGGTAAACAGGAGGACAGGATTTGGGATCTAACACAATAAGGCCCTTTGGGGTGTACTTCTTACTACAGTAGAAAGCCTTCAAATGTACTGTTACATTAAAATGCGAGTGGAGAATGGGAATCCTACAGAGAGTGGTAGGCCCCTAGTCTGACAAGACTAGGAAATAGTCCTAATGTAGATGAGAGTAGTAAACGAGTACACTCACCTCCAGGTATGTTTACACACCAGAATCAATAGATTTGTGTGAGATAGAATTTAAGAGAAGGTGGTGGCCTTTAGGGTTGCGTTATAGCAACCAAATGCCATAAACTGCATTATAAGCAATGGATATGTGTTTCCCACAGTTCCGAAGAGAGGGAAGTTCAAGAGCAAAGCACCAACAGATTTAGGTCCAGTCTGTGCATTTTCTGGTTCATAAACAGGCAGACTTTCACTGAGTTGTCACACAGTGGAAGCGACAAGACAGTATTAGAAGTCTCTCCTTTTTAAAAATTTTATTTTATTGTAAAGATGCTGTACAGAGGGGTTACAATTACATGAGTAAGGTAATGAGTACATTTCTTGTCGAACATTATTAAGGTCTTACCCCTTAGAGATTGCTTCACCTTCCTGAGCCCATCTCCAAAAATCTTAACTTCAAGTGTCTTCACATTAGGTATTAGATTTCAACATATGAATAGTGGGAAGCATAAATATCCAGTCTACAGCACAGAGGAAGGGTAGTAATGAGAACTCTGAACTTTTTGGCCAAAGTGATTGCTTATGTAAGTCATCATTCACAGAAATAGGAACAGATTATAAGACAATAGAATAGAGAGAAATAAGCAGTAAAGTCGGAACTAATATGAGATTATGATTGATGATGTGATTGGGATTTCTCTGTAAGCATCTGGATATTTATTCAGGGTTGGAGTAAGGATAAAAATTGAAAATTGATTTAAATATGTATAATTGTTTCATATATATACACACATATATATTCTCCTTCCTTCTTTCCTTCTTTCCTACCTATCATCCCTCCTTCCCTCTTTCCTTCCTATTTCCTTCCTTTCCTTCTTTCTCTTTTTTCCTTTCTTTCTCTTTCTCTCTTTCTTTCCTTTCCTTTCCCTTCCTTCCTCTCTTCTTTCTCTTTCTTTCTTTCTTTCTCTCTTTCTTTTTTCTTTCTTTCTTTCTTTCTTCTAGGAAATCAAACCCACAGCCTTTTTCATGCTAGTGAAATGCACTACTGCTGGTTACAGTCCCATTCTATGGATTTTTTTTAGTATGACATACAGTAAGAACATAAAGTCTTTAAAGCTACAAAAATTGATAAAATTACCAAGGGACAGAATACAAAGGAAGACAAAGACAGTCTTTAACCAAAGCTCTGAGGATATAGAGGAGGAGCTCAGAAATGCGACTAAGTGGATTGACCAAAGAACTATAAACAGAAAACATGTAAGATGTCATAAAGACAAAACAAAAGTAACATATTTTATTTGAGGTGTGGGCATGGCCAAGGTAGTAGAGAACCTTCCTAGTAAGTGTAAGTTTTCAAACCCCAGTACCATCAGTTTAAAAAGTTTCACAAAAGAAAGTGGCTAATTTCCCAGTGCTTCTGACAGTCTATACTATGGTGAATATGACAAAGAATCCTTTCAGTTTTGCATCATGGAGGTCACTGGTGACTTTGGCAAAGGCAAATCCAGGCTACATAGAACAAGTTTAGAAAGAAACAACACATCAATGTGAGTTGAAAGTTAAAAGTAGTTTCCCATCTTTTGGAGACACATTATATGGTTTTTAAAGAAACTAGAGAAAAGAAACTGAAAAATATATAGTCCATTTATAATTAATGTGATTACTAATACCATCAAGTCTAAGTATGGTATAATTAAGTTTGTTTTTAATTTATCTCTGCTAATTTATTTTTGCGATTCCTTTTATTTCTTTCATTTATAAAGTAGATCCATTATGTTATGTAATGGTTAGCTAAAAGATTACCATGTGCATAGATTAGAGTCTGAGATAAAATCATACATGTACTATGCTATTGACATTATAGCACCTAAACAATGTCCAATATGTTATGCTCATATATTTCAATTCTATAAAGATTGTAAAACTATGAGATAGTATTACTATTCTTTTATACATTTGAAATTCATTTGCATTTACATACATATTTGTATGAAATTATACTAATATTCTTATCTTTCTACATCTTCAACACTTAATGTTGGATAAGTTTTCTCCTACCAGAACACTACTAGTGGCCAGCTTAATGGTGATAACCTTCCAGTTACCATTAATAGATATCTTCATCTCTCCTTGATACTTTAGCTACAGCATTCTAGACGTGTTTGTTGCTTTGCTTCAGGATTTTAAATGTATCTTTCCATTCTCTTAGACTTTTAATTGTCATAATAAAACCCTCAGCTAATGTCTTAACAGAAACAGTGAAAATAAGAACACACTCCTTGTTGCTCAGGTGTTATATATCTTATACCTCCAACTGCAAATTTCCTCTACAAAGTTGGTACTTTCGCTACTTACACTTTTACTTCTACTTTCTCATGTTAATAGTATCCTGTTGATGCTGAAACTGTCCATTTCTTTGAGTATGTTAATCATAAGCATATTAAAATCCATCTCAAATGATTCCTTTACCTGCATCTCCTATAGATGCAGATACTCTGTAATTTCTGCAATTGTTGTTCATGGCAGAGAATGCATCAAGGTCATTCCAGTTCCATCAGTGCTAAAGTAATGATGTCAATCTTCAGTCCCTATGAGAATTGCTCTTTGCCCCACTCACCTCCTTCAGGGTTCTAATCCGAATCATTTCTTTGTTTTGTTTTGCTTTTTCAATTGTAAAGGTGATGTACAGAGGGGTTACCGCTACATAAGTCAGGTAATGAGTACATTGCTTTTTGAACAGTATCATCACATCCCCCATTTTCTCCCAATTTTTCCTTTCCCAAACCCCTCCTCCCCAAGTTGTATAATTCATTTCTTTGGTGGAATCTCCACTGCCTGAATCTGTTTAAGGCTCTGCTCATTTCTCAGCCTCTTGCAGGTAGAAGGCCCCCATCTTGAGCTCATTTTTTTTCCTGAATTTTAAACTCAATAGTCTTCATTACCCTTCTCGCCTGGTGATGTATTCCAAGAAACATTTATATACTTACACCTTTCCATTTTTTTCTCAGCAGTAGAGTTAATGCTTATTAGCTAGGCTTCCGTCATCAGAAGGAGAATTTCAGTGGCAGCTGAGAAGGAAGCTGTTGAAGGAAGAGTTGTTTTTGTCACCGATTTATAAGATGTCAGGTAGAAGTACAAGTGTGAATGCTTGAGGGAGACAGAATGAAGCAAAGATTAAAACTTAAAGGAAGAGGAATCGCTAGTGGATATGTTTGCATCTGTCATCAGTTTAGTTTTCCTTAGCCAGTCAACGCCAGCAGCAGATTGAACTTTAGGAAAGTACAACCAGGTTAAAAACAAAAAGAGGCATTCTGTGTATTGCAACAGAACAAAGCAGTTTTTGTTCTGTTCTATGAACCTTTGTATACAAGAACTTAACTGTGGGTGCGAGTGTGGGAGTAAGAGGCACTTCACACACTGGGCTGTACATATGCTCAGAGAAAAAGGCGGTGTTGTGCTCAAAATGCTTGCTTCTGTTTCAAAAGTTTTTGTGTTTACTCTGCTGTGAAGCCGGAGTTCAATGAATGTCATGGCACACAGCCAAGAGAGAAGACCTCACTTTGAACACAGAGGCGTATTTGGAACATGAAATTGTATTATTTATTTCAGTCCTTGATCTTGAATCTATTTTATTACTATGACCTGTTCATCTTATTACCTGTTATCATAGAAAAGTGAGGAATTTTCCCTTTGAAAACTGCAAAGACGCTAAAATTCACTTATGGTTTTAGGTATGGAAATCAAACCAAGGGCCTGTAAACTTCTAGGTAATTGCTTTGCCACCGAGCCTCATACCCAGCCTACAGTTTGCTTTTAAAGCTATGAGGTTCTAAAACTAGTCAGAGGCAGAAGGAAGAAATGCGATAGAGTGTGGCTTCTAAAGGTCAATCTACTTCTACTGCCCAAATCTTAGAATAAAGATTTATGCCACATCTTTGCTAGAAAAATGGGAATGATTCTTAGGACATGTAGTGAAACTGATCCAAGAGACAGAGGAAAGCCAATTCCAAAGCATGACCTTGAATGGTAAGTAGAAGGAAACAATATAGTCAATTTCTGAGTGCATCTCTGCATATTAACCTAATTATGCCTACTAGATTCAAAGATGATGTTATATAGACAATGCTGGAGCTCTGGAGAGGAAAAGCTCAGCTCTAGTCTTAAATTCAGATGTAGCTATCATTTCAATATACAGATGACATTTTAGACAATAAAGTCACCCAAGAAGAACATAAGTTACAAGACAAAAGAGGTGAGGATCAAGCTCTTGACTAGAAAACAGAAGCAGTGAGAAGTCTGGCTCAGAGATGAGGGTTCAGCAGTAGATCAGTAGATGCTGAGCATGAAGAGCTAATGGAGCAAAAGGAAGATCAAGGAAATCTGTCTTTGTCCCCGGGGCCCAGAAAAAAATTGTGTTTCAGGTTGTATAGATTGTGAATTATAGAGTGAAATTTTGTGATGAAGTGAACATCCACTAAACAATTCTGTTAGTGTGAAAGTCGACTTATCTTCCTGTGTCTAGGCTATTTCTGGGCTTATTTATACATTTTATTTCCCACTTTCTCAATCTAAAAACATATTTGTTCTTGTAATCCAGGGGATGGCATTCCCAGAAAAATCTCTTTGAACTCATAGTTTTTGTAATCAACTTTGTATCTCTCTTCTCCTCTTCTAGTGCAAAAAATTTCAAAAGATCCATCTAACAGTAACTTTTTCTTATCCACTGCAATCAGGTATCTACTTTAGCAATACAGGTGATGGTTGATATTAGAAGTATGTCCAGATTATTCAGGAAAAATATGTAGGAATGAAAAGAAAACAATGTGCACCAACATTTCACACAAAATTATGTCTATCTGATAAAAATTTTACTCTGATTAAATTAGATAACACGTAAACTGATCATAATAAATTCCAATAGTATACTAGGTTCCATCTCCTTTCTCTATTTTACCCCATTGTCAGTAAGTTGCCTCTGGTCAGGTAGCCTGTAAGTGAGAACTTACTTGATTTCAGGTATGTTTGTCTTCCTCTTCTTTTGTTCTACAACAACATCATTCTATTCTTGTTTGCCTTTGTTTCCACTTGTGTTTCCTACCTGTGGCCCATCTGCAGACCTGTCTTAGACCTGCCTTCACCCCCACCCTGAAGTCTGCTACTACTCAGAACTCAGCTTTCTCCAGCTGCCTAACTCATCTGTTTTTATCTTGAGTGTTCAAAACATCCCCAAGAGACAGATGTTAGGCTAAAAAGAAGACAATGAAAGGTACTACTTTGTATTTAGTTCATAGGAATAAAGCAAAGAAATACCTGATCTGTGGAAGAATGTACACTGCTTCTAGAAAGAAGAGAACACGCCAATATATGTTTGTGCTCAAAGCAACAGGCATTTCAAGATCCAAATTTCCAGGGCTGGGAAGGTAGCTCAGTGGTAGAGCGCTTGCCTTGCATGCATGAGGCCCTGAGTTCGATTCCTCAGCACCACATAAGCAGAAAAAGCTGGAAGTGGCACTGTGGCTCAAGTGGTAGCGCACTAGCATTGAGCTGAAGAGCTCAGGGACAGTGCCCCCAGGCCCAGAATTCAGGCCCCAGGAAAAAGATCCAGATCTTCCTGGAAATTTTCTTGTAATTTAAGTAGTCACCAATAGGTGGAGCAGCATACTCACAGTTAGTTTTTCACAGCTCACAATTGTTTGAATCAAGTGAGGTTAGTGTTGGGTGATGCATGAGAAACAATTTCTAGACTAGAATGAGAACTAAATATTCTATCATGTATATCACATGATCCAGGACTTCCTTCTAAAACAGCCTCTGACTATGGATAATTTCCCCATGAAAGTCCTGCAATGGCTATGCTAGGGTAAGTGTGAAAGGTTGTTGTAGAATGACCATATTTCTTAGGATGTTACTGTCTTGTAGCCTCTTACACAATATTAAGAATATTTCCCCTAAAATTGATGTTCAAGAATGGAATTAAACCTACCCTTATGCTATTTTGATTTCACTCACCCCTTCAACTTTTTTCTCTATAACCAAGTTTTTCCTGACAAGTATATGTTCAAGGAGTAAATTAGCAGCACGATAATTTTCCAAATTAATTTCCAGGTTTCCCAGGTGTTTCTGAACCCCATTGGCTGTGTCTCCTTTCCCTAGTTTGACAAGAGTGGACAATTGAGTCTATTCTCAGGCATGAGTACATACCAGAATACTAAAGGGGAGGAAGAGACACACTAAAAAAGAGACTCATTGAGGGGCCCAAGTACAAACTATAGCTACTTAAAAGTAGCTCTTTAAATATCTTTTTAAAAATAACCTACCTTTCTCTAGCTCTAGCTCTGAAGAGGCTGAGATCTGAGGATCACAATTTGAAGCCAGCCTTAGGATATATATATATCCTAAGAAACAAATTGGAACTACCAAACACTTGTCAGATTCCCAGGCATCATATCACATCCACCAAATGTGACTGGGGGCTCTATTGTGTTTATTATGTTTTTAACTGTACTTCAGCTCTTCAAACACTGGATTTCTTTCTTCTTGTGTAGTTCCATTCCTAAAACAGACAGAAGTTGAAATAGTTATGAGGGAGAGTCTTATTCATGCCCCAAATTTATAAAACCCTAAAGTTGTTCAGAAATTCTTCATATTTCTCAGTTTGGAAAAACGTTAGGTCTTTGGGTCTTTGGCAGTGTGTGTGTGTGTGTGTGTGTGTGTGTGTGTGTGTGTGTGTGTGTGTGTGTCTGTCTGTCTGTCTGTCTGTCTGTCTGTCTGTCTGTCTGTCTGTCTGTACGTGTGTGAAATCTATTGCAAGGTACTTTTCTTTTTGGATTTGCAATTGAAGGTCCTTATACCTTCTTCAAGGAATAGTATCCTTTTTCTTATGGGTGGTATAGTTTGGGGGGGCAGTAATGTGATCTCCCTAATGAAGAGCCATGAGCCTCCACTTCAGCCTACCATGAGGAAGAGGATGTTTCATGAGAGAAGGTGTGGATTGGGAGAATAAAACAGCTACCTATCATGACATGGTAAATGCATTTTGAATAATGAATAATACTAGTATATGTTACTTGTGAACACTTTTTGTGTTTGACTTGGAAAACTATACTCAAGAAAATACATTTGAGCTCCTTACCTACTACCCAAGCTTAGTTAAGCAGTTGAATATTTATTAACATTTTCAATGACTAATGTCAATAATGAAAAGATCAGTATTATTCACATGTCTGGTTGGTTGCAGCCAAATAAATTTAATGTTCTCTCCCTCTGTCCCTCATACTCTCTCCCTCTCTCTTTCTCTTTCTCCCCTAAAAACATAAAAGGATATGACTTCTTTCTTGCACAGAATTTTCTAGTACACCTAGCATTAGTTGCAGAAATTACAGGAGTAGATTCTTTACAAAAGATGTTCAGGAGGCTGGCAACCTTTCCTCAGATTCTATTAAACCACTCTTCACACTTTTTCAAAGGCCTTAGCCAAAATGTCATCAAGCTCTGTGATACATTTTTTTCCCGGAAATAGGCTTATTTCATTTAAGTAAAGTATCTGCTACATCAGCAAAAGGAGAAATCAGTCTATTAAAGTGTCTTTGTTCTTCACAAGAAGTTTGGGGGGACAAGCTCAAGAATGGACAAGTAAGATAAATTATTCATGAGGTGAAAATATCCTTTACGTTTTTGCCTTTGGAATAAGGTTGTTATCATTGCTTAGATGAAGGCATTTGCTTGTACATCTGCCCTTTTGCTTCAGAATTAAGACAATGTTTCCATTTGAACTGAGTCATCGTTGTCCTAAATATTGCTTAATGGCTCAATCTGCCATCTCTTGTTTGCTTTGGCCAAACACAATAGCAAAGAAAACTAGGCTGTGGTTTTTGAATCTCTTTATAGTCACTGCTACTTTCTGTGGTGGTCAGATGCATTTGTTCTATTGCAAGAAATTATAATTACTGAATGAGTTGCATAAAATTCAGCTCAAGAAGTCTTAAAAAAATAGAGTGACTTTCCCAGCTCTGAAGAATGTGTTCTGAAAGCTCAGAAGGAACATTTACAACATGATACTTTTCATCAGAAATTGAGAGCTCAAGGTCAGTTTAATCCGAATCCCCTCCCATGTTCTTTCATCTAACAGATATCAAGTTGCATGTGAATCTGGCAAAGAGATGTGAATTTAGGTCAGTTTAGCCTTCAAAGGACAAATCTCTGCAGTAATACTCTGTATCCATATATTTAGTGTTGAGTAACCTTAGGTTACTTTAAGGTGAAAATGATCAAAACTTGCCCTTTCATAGAAAGAGAAACTCATTTCTGGTAAGTTGAAATTGCTGTTGAATAATTTATAGGGAATGGAGAATTGATCAGCTCTGATATCATCAGCAGCCATGAGATTGCATTGTTCCATAATGGGTGCTGTGGGAACTGGGAAGCTAAAGAAACTCTCATGGTAAGCATAAGAATTTCAATTCTGAATCTCATATAGGTCACAGGCAGGCAATGTTTAAGAAAAGGAGAGCCTAAAAAAAACTGTCACAGAAACCATTTTAATAATACTCTCATTGTAAAAGATATTCTGAGACTTCCCACTGTAATGCTTGGTATTCATTCCAACTTTGTGGAATTGGTTCCAGCCAGTGTGCTAGGACTCTCTTGTTTGTTGTTGCTCTTTTTTCATTCAAATGTATTGTTAGCATTGTTGTTTTTTGTTATGCTACATATGATTAGTTAAATCTTTTCTAAATTTTGAGCATTAGGTGTTTGAATACAGATTTTATTAAACAGTATATTTAAGTCATTGACCTGTGTGTGTACATATAATATGTATATTTCAATGCGATGTTAAGAAAAACATGTTAGCTATTATGGACTATAAAACTATGATTTTAAGGTAAGAAAATGTAGATCATTGACAGAGAGCCCTTGCATAGCATGTACAAAGCCCTGGGTTCAATCCCTAGTACCCAAAAAAATTATTTCTTAGGCTGGATGCTAGTGGCTCACACCTGTAATCCTAGCTACTCACTCAGGAAGCTGAAATCTGAGAATCACAGTTCGAAGCCATCCTGAGCAGAAAAGTCCCCATGAGAGTCTTATCTCCAATCATTTTATTTTATTTTTTGACTCTCTGTAATATCACCACCATCTCTTCCTTTCTGTTAGGTAGAGAAATAATAATGATTGCAATAAGATAAAGAAACAACTCTCAATCAAGTTAAAATATGCTAACCCACATTAAATAAGAAGAGCTTTCCTATTACCAATCAACTACTTATTTCTTCTATTCAAACACTCTGAAATTCTTTCTCATACCATTTTAGACATGATGCTGAAAGAGGCTATCTGTAATCACATTCCCCATCCTCCAATTCATGATCTAGGAACTTCTCCAGTACAACATGTATACTCTTATTGTTCATTAATTTTTAAAAGCTCTTTTTAGCCATCTTTTATGTACAATGGGTATTGCTATTCATTATTTTAGTAATCTAGTTGAATAAGACCAAGTTCTTAAGTTTGATAATGGGTGTTGATTGACCCAAAACAATATTTAACATGGATATGATTCGCACACATAATCTGGGATGGAGAATTCCAACTGGAAGTAACAGGCTGAGGAAAAGCTAGACACAACTGTTCTGGGAGCCAGTGAGGCACATGTAAGTGGACAAATCTGCTTGTATGCTACATAGGGTGTACTATATAAAGAGGAAACTAATGGAGACTTGGACTATAAAACCAAATCACACCCTTTTGGGGTGTCAGTGAAGGACCACGGAGTGGTTTTGAACCCTAGAAGCATGTGAATTTATTCTTTAGGACTATGGAGTGATCCTGGGATCTTGGGTTGTAGGAGGCTTATCCATTTCAAGGAATGACTTCAGATAATACATTAGTGAAGAAAAAAATACTACCATATCACAACTTTAAAAATATTTTTATTTAGAGACTACTTTATTAGCTTCTGTAATCAAACCCATAGTTAAGACCTTACATATTTAACACAGTGTGTTTACCCTTGTACAAATGGAAAAAATAAGCTTAATGTTTCTAGACCAATATGGCTATTAATTTCTGTACAGTACCAACTCGTCACAGTAAACTGACAGCATCGCTAAAGTTTCCAAAAATTCAACTTATATATATGTATATATATGCGTGTATATATTTATATCTATATAAAAAGATCAATAATAGCAGTATGTTATGCATCAATAGCAGCAACAGCTTCTCCAGGTTCTGCAGTCATCTGAACAAAATTAGACATCCAATAATCCATTAATAAAAAGAAAAAAAAAAGAAAAACCAAAACCCCAGAAAAATGTGAAGTTCTGTTACTGTTTTAGAACCTGGCACTATTTTTTCCCTCAATCATCATCTGGAAAGAAAACATTCTTGAGGAACATCATTAAAAACAGCTCTGATAAAGCACAGTCACTACATATCATAAAGCAGGTACAAGGTATTTAATAGTTTGATAGTGACATTTCAGTACATTTGGTTTGCTCATATATTTTCTTTCCTATGGAGAATGTAAAGTTAAAAAATGATGATATGAATATAAAAGGGGATGGCTTAGGAGAAAACCAGCAGATAGGGGGACAAAACGAGAGTGTGCTGGGGATAATGAATATGAGTGGGCTATATTGTATGGATGTATGAAAATAGGAAAATGAAACCCACTACAGTATAAAAATGGGTGAAAGATAAAAACAAGTAATAACAGGTGTCATATGATCAAGGAACATTATATGCACACACAAAATCACAATAAAATCTTTAGGGACAATAATAAAGCACTAAAATTAATAAAAGTAAAATAATAGCTACGTGAAAGTTTTTCTCGAATGCTATTCTGAAGTTTCCAAACTTCCAAAGACCAGAAGTCTTTGTAGAAGAAGCCTGTAAAGATCCAGATCATTGTTTGAGTCCATGGTTAACAGTCTACAAGATCTCCCTCTATTCTCAAGAGAAAGCCCTTCATCCCTCACTTTCTGAATGGGCCTTGCCTTTGTCAATCACCTGCAGACCAACAATGCTGCATTCCTCATTTCATTATTTCTCCTCCTCTTTCCTTCCTTTTCTTTTTCTATTGTATGAGATTCTTTGAAACACCTTTCACTTAAATTTCTTCCGTTACTAAGCCCGTATCAATACCCGTGTTGTTCTAATTTTATTTTAGAGTAGATAGCATGCTCTCTAATCTTCTTGGATCTAGGACCATTTATTGCTACTGCATAACAGAAGCTGACCACTTTCACAAGTGATTGCCAAGTCTCTGTTGATTCAGTTCCTTATAAGCAGGCGCAAGAGGCAAAAGCAGTATTTCTTGATGGGAACCACAAATGCTTCATAAGGCGCTTTGACAAGGTTGTTATTTATCCACTGATATGTAGAGAGAAGGTGGAAAGAAAGTTGTTAACAATAGGGAATGAGGATATTTTTGGAGATTAAGGGTTTACCTCCAACTTCATCTAGCATTTACCCTAAGTGCTCCACTGAATGATCTCATGTGTTAAGAATCTTGGACTCTGTGCACAAACTGATAGCTTCTGTTATGTAACTTTGCAAAGGCCACAATTTTAGGTCAGAAATGCTGAAAATGGAAGAACAATAAATATACTTTGTTGTCAGTGTCAGCAAAATGAACTAGATAACTGTAACAGATTTTGTTTTCATGAAACTCCTTCCAGTTTATTTCATTTCATATGAGTATGAAATAGCATACTAAAAATTTGGTGAAAGAAAACACATACTGTAGAACTTAATGGAGATTTCAATGTGGTTTTGTTTCCATTAGTTCTCTTTTTTTCTTTTAAAATAACATCAAATGACAAATGGACATGTAATTGGATAACAATTTTACACAAACTTTTGTGAATATTTTCTTCCTCTATTGGAAGTAAATAAGTCAGTGATATTTTAGGACTTGTTTCTGAAAGACAATAATGGTATTTTGGGTAGTAATCAAGAAAACAAAAAGATGAAGTTCGATCATTAAGTTTAGCACAAGTGCAAGGGTATCTAATATTAACAAATGTGAGCCTAGCTTTTAAGTTTTTGTCGTGAAGAAGTAGAGAGTAGGAATACATACTGAGGAAAGGGGAGCCAATTGGATGTCTGAACAAGACCAAAATTTCTATAAGGTCAAAGTGGGTCAACAATATCTAGAAAGCAAAACTAAATTATTGAATGTAAAATGCTCATCCGACAGCTGAATAGTCACTGTATTGGTAATAATAGTAAACCCAGCAGGGCCTTACCCAACCATACCCAGAAGTGGGGATAACTGTTGCAGGAATGGTCACAAGGCATGTAAAGAAATTTAAAAATTAAAATAAAATAAATTAAAAGGAGGATGGACTACTACATTTAAGAAAAGAGAATAGAAGGATTCAGTATGTATAACTAATATTGCTCTATTATGGTATTAAAATAGTACATAACAAAAATAAATAATTATTGACAACATGATAAGTTATTAATGAGCAAATAGTTTTCAATTTAATAGTGTGTCAATTCTCCAAATACATGGCTCTTGGTTTTCTGGTGTTAAACCATATTTTCTTTTTAAATACAAATAGTAGATGGTAATATATTGTCCTGAGTATTCCTGATCAGGAAAGTATTTTTACCTAGTATTGAAAATTACACGCTAGCACCCCACAAGTTTATTTTAATTTTCTTAGCATGGGTAGTCCAGTATACTGAATCTTGAACTCATTACACAAAAGTTTTTATCACCTCCCCCAATGTATGGTACTTTAGATACTGCATAGGTATGCTTTGATAATATACAGAAATATTAGTAAGATGTTGTCAGAACAAATTTTAAAAGTGTACAAAGAAACATTGAAACTTATTTTATTTATTAAAAGTTCAAAGCCCCTGGTTTCCATCAACTTGAAAATAGTGAACCACTTGACTGATTACTTCTCAGTGTTTTTTTAAATCTTGGTTTAACTCTTTATAAGAAAGGAATTCCAAGGACTATTTGAGAAATCAATTTTTTCCCTGTATCATTTTTATAGCTGTCATAAACTAAATCAAAGACTTCGTATAGGAAACAGAGATTTGTATTTCATTGGCTGTACTTCCTCAGTCATGGTACAATCTCATTCACCAATTATGCAAATTTTCCCTTTAAATTTGGCTACTAAATTTCCATCTGCCCTGGTGTCAATCACTCACTCATGCAAACTAACTGGGCAGTGGTGCATTTTATTGTTTTCACCAAACAGATGGAGAACATCTTATGTGGCAGATAGGAGAACTCTAAATTCCTTTAGTTTGCAGATGTGACTTTTTTATACTTAAAACCCACTATTTATGCCAACTAAATCAATAGCAAAAGAAAAATGACCAAAAGTATTTTCTCCATTGGTTTCTTTGAAAAGCAGTTCTTTTTCTCATCTGTTATTAAAATATGACCTTTATTTTGAAGGAGGAAATGAAGTTTCTATCAAATACCTGCGCTGTATCATTAATAGCTTTCTGTCATCAAACACACACACACACACACACACACACACACACACAAATGCACAATTAACAAAGCCAGCAAAGTTTGATTATTGAGTTTTTGTATTATCAATATAGAAAGTAATGTATGATTCATCCTTAAATGTGACATATCTCTCTTTAAATCAGTATACCTCTGAGTTGTGCAAGAGACTATTCTTAATTCAAATGTGTAATGTAATCAGAATAACAGACTTTCACTGAGAAGTGATAATAGGGAAGATTTTTTTTACTACCCTGTATTTGTTTCAAATACAGGTTTTATCGTAACATTTTCAGACAAGTAAACAATGTTTGTAATCAATGTTCACCCATGTGTTGGGCCCTCTATCATTTTTTCTTCATCCTCTTCCCTTCTTAAAACAATTTCAACAAGTTTCATCATTCCATTCTCATACATGCAAAATAAATGATGTGGGCCTTATTTGTCCTCACTCACTGTCTTGGTTAGCCCTCCTCATTCCTATTGGTGACTAACCCACCATTTAACCCTTTTTTGCTTTCCTGTCAGTGGCATTTTTTTTAATTTTTATTTTTTTAATATTATTTTATTTTATTTGAGAACATACTGTACAGAGGGGCTACAATTACATGGGCAGGATAATGCATACATTTCTTACCAAGCATTGCAGCCTCCTCCTTTGTTTACCCTTCACCTCCCTTCCCAGCTGTCAATGGCATTTTATTTAGTGTGTATTAATTATATCAGAGGCTCATTATAGTATTTCATACATGAATGTATTGTGTTTTTCTCAGAATAATCCTGTATTGCTTTCTTTCCCATCCACCAGGAGTCCTCTATTGATCAATAGTTTTCATTAAGGTTCCTTATGTCATATGCATGTCTAATTGCACTGTATTTTGAAATTATTCTCCTGCCATAAGAAAAACGTTTATAGTCACTGTCCCACACAGAAGTCATTATAAGGACGGTTTAGAAAAACTTTAACCACATATAATTTAGCAATGCCACCGCCTGAAAGTGAAGGCATGATTGAGGCAGGTCACTCAGCATCTCCATGTTATAGAGCTCACATTCTGTCTCTCAGTATCTTAGGTTTAACTTGTGATTGCCTGAAATATATATTACACAATGAAGAAAGGGATATGCTATATACTAAATTAAGGATAAATTATTATTATTTTTTTATATTCTTAAGCAAAGATTTTAAAAATAGAAGTCTTATTACTTTCTTCTTACCACTCAGTCTCTGAGGGGTACTTGCCAATAATACAAGGATTAACATTATCTGTTAATAAATAATCCATAAATAATAATAATAATAATCCATCAATAAATAATCCATACTTTAAATAATAAGTTTCAGTCACTAACATTTGTTGTCTTTGTTAATATAGTGGGCCATAATATACAGTGGGCCCATTATATATTGCTTTTGCATAGCTGTGACCAAATAACTAATAAAAACAAATTCAAGAAGGGATGATTTAGTTTGGCTCACAATTACAGAGAGTTTAGTCCATGGTTATTTAGCCCCAAGCACTTGAGCTTCTTTACTACATTATGGATAGGAAGCAGGAAGTTGACAAGTGCACAAGACAATATACCCCAAAGACCTGTCTCCAGTGACCTTTTTCCTCCAGCTAAGCCCACCTCCTAAAGCTCCCTCAACCTTTCAAAATAGCACCAACAGAGGGGGACCAAAAAGAGTGAACACACAGTTGTGTGAATATATCATAAGGAACCTCAGCACATGAAATCCCGTGTTTGAACTATAACAAGACACATTTTAAAAACAAAAATAACTGGGTGTGAACAGATTATGCCTAGAATCCTAGCTACTCAGGAAGCTGGAACCAGGAAGATCATAGTATGAAGCTAGCATGGTCAGTAAAGGCTGCTAGATGCCATTCCCAATTAAACAGCAAAATGATGGACTGGAAGGATGGCTCCAATGGTAGAATACCAGCAGTAAGCCAGCAATCCTAGCAAGAGCTTAGGTATAGAGTTCAAGACACAGTACCAGCACAAAAACAAACCAGCCAAAACAAACAAACAGGAAGAAATGATAGGGAAAATATTTCCTAGAGATCTTTTTCTGAAATATAAAGCCAACTGAGATGAAAAGAAATCCATATTACAACATTGTGCTGGGTTATAAATATGTAGGCAAATGAGATATCTAAGCAGACCATATAAAGTTGACCTTCTCAAAATATTGCTAGCAAATCTAAATTTTATTTTCATGTGTGCAAAGACACATATTCTCTCAGTGTATGTTTATTAATTTTAAAACTATCACACCATTTAATATATTTGCTATTACAAAGACATTTTCAGAATATTTTGATTCTCATTATTCTTGTTAATTTATATAAAGTCACATTGTAAACTCGAATTAGTGACTACTGTACCATTGTTCCTTCTCATTGTTGGTAACATATATAAAATCATTGCAAACCCTGAATTAGTCACTACTAGATTTCTTAAGTGAAATCCAGAGTTCCTACAAGCCTCTAGTCACATTTATATTACCCAATCATATGCAACCTGTTTTATGTGTGTTTATGTTGAAAGCCACCTCATTTAAATGTGGTTGTGTAATTCTATTGGACTCACAGCCTACAGTACTATAACTCATGGCTGAATGAATGTTATCTAATACAAGCATTTTCTGCATGAAGAGAAGCCTGGCCTTCTTGCACTTAGGAACACTAGACTGCATTTTAGTACTACAGTTTGAGTATTTTTTTAAAGTGAAATCATTACTGGCAACAGTAACAACAAAAAATTGAAAGTGAAAAAGGAAACTATGACACTAATTAGAAAATTACATTCATTGTATGAAAGATGAAATCAGAAGGCAGGGTATTGTCTTGCTCAAGCTCAGCTGGGAACATGGGTGGTGAGTAATATTCCCATTATGCACATGTTCATGCATGGCAATGAAAACACTGTGAGCACCCATTTGTGGATTTACAGATAAGTTTTAGAAAATAGTAAGTTTTAGCAAATATGGAATCCACAAATGATGATTAGTACCTACCCCTTATAAAAATGAAATACTAAATTAACCACTAAGGAAGTGAATTACAAGAGCAGGTTATTCTTTCATGACCAGGTTCAGCTAAAATAGGAGGAAGGTATGATGATAGAAATAGCAAATATATATTCAGTTTATAGGATTATGTGAAGCACTCAACAACTTTTAATTTCAACAGCCACTAAAACACTTAACCCTACTATCCCCATTTACAAACTAGTAAAGAAATTAGATTCAGCTCACTTGGCTACTAGTTAGCTGAGCCAGAGCTCAATCTAGACTCTAAAGCCAGTGCTCTTGTAACCTTTTGTCATGTGGCTTCCTCACTTAAAGCTGAGGCTATGATTTATAAAGCAATTGATAAAAATAAAAATACATATCATTTGTGGCAAGAACTCAGATACATTTTTAATAACATAACCTTTTCTCAGGTTCCTAAAAATATTCCACTTAAATTATTAATTTCAATCATGAGCCGTCATGACAATTCTTGTAAACTAAAACATGAAAAAAACAAAATACAGACTTACAGATAACACAGTACTTTCTTGTTATGTTTATTTAGGAATACACTTTTGAATTTATAGCCTTTTCTCAAATGAAAATTAGAAAGTAGGTTGTTTTAGGAACACAGATAAGAAATACTTATAGCTTAGAACTATGATTGGTTCTTCTCTGTATTTTCTTTTTTCATATAAAGAGAATCCTATCTTCAGGTCATGTGAATTTCTTCTTCATTCTTCTATATGCCCTTGTCCCTAAGAGAATACCTATACACAGTATAGGTACATGACAAATGTTAATTTAACTAAAAAGAGTCATGTATATCCAGGAGTTATCTCTGTGAAACAGAGATATCTCTTTTAGCATTGTTTTTAAAAACTGGTTGAACTTTCTACAGGGTTTTTGGTAATTAGTCTGTAAATTAGAACTTTAACTACAATTTTCAAAAATGTTTATTTTTCCCCTTGCATTCTCTAATCTACACCATCCTACCTGCTTGTAAAGATATTTACTACTCATAAAGTTGGTCCAAATCTTTGGTGATAAATAGGTTTAAATGATGCTCTTCCAAACTGCTACGATGTTTTAAATCTCACTTATCATATTCTTGTGAATGTGAAGGTGTGACTAGTTCCTTCTCCATGAAGTGGAGGGTGTTTGGAGGTGATCATAATGGAGAAGAGTGCCAGGAAATGTTGCTCGCAAGCTACATCCAAGTGGATTGGACAGTTTGCACTATATTCTGAAAGTCATACCGAACTCATTGGGAAGCTTTAATCAGATGTGACACCCTCCTGGTTACATTTTTAAAGATGCGTCTTTTAAACATGGCAACATAAATCATTGGCTAGGAAAGATTATTGGCAGAGAAGCCTGAACTATAGGCATTATTTGGTCTCCTGAGTTGCTAGAGAATGGGTAGCTTTCTGGAAATGTTCCACTAGGAAAAAAATATTATGAAGATGGAAAGTCATTTACTTTCACCCACCTGGAAGACTTCCAGCTTCCTTCTTCATCTTCAAATGTCCCAAATGAGTTGTTTCCCAAAAGAATGTTTCAGCACTAACAAATTTTGTCTCTTTCCTGACCGTCTTGGCTAAGTTACAAAATATTACTGATGAGGAAACTTGTTTCAGTAAATGTGGGGTTCCAACCACTTATGATAGGAAGAAGCAGTGATGAAACATTGACACACTATTGGCCAAGGATATTTATTACAAGTGTCTCACTCATGCTTCATAATTTCACTTTTTCTCATAAGGAAGTGGAAATGCCTCTCTTCTTGAGTAGCAGCTTTTTGCTACTTTAGGTCTACCACAGGTTATGCATGTACTGGGTGTGCAAGACATCTAGAATATCTTATTTCATTTACTCTGCCAAACAATATTATGATCTATAGAGTCTAAGCTTTAAATACTGAGAAAGCTTTAGGTCAGGTAAATACAAAGTGCCATGGTTAGGACTTAAGTCTAGGCCCATAGTCCTAGGAAGTTCCTCCAAGCTATACTACCTCATAAACAGGTACATACAACCATATCAGTACTAGATACATGTGTCAGATAGCTTACATTCAGATATTCTTGTAAATCTAGGCAAGAATTTTTTTAACATAGGCCTTGGTTGATTCAGTTAAATAGCACCTAGGATGGTTGACTGCCACGGCCATTGTAGGATTAAGTTATAAATGGTCAGAGATCAATTACCCATACACAATGGGCAAAAAAGCCTACCTTGCAATAAATATGAGATTCCATAACTGGGAACACCTTTGCTCTACACCTGTCTATCTGGTACAGTGATGGGCACAGTGATAGTTTCTTTAAGCCAAGTCTAAACAGAGAAACCAATGGCATATAAAGGTGTGACACTTTATGATGCCCACCCTGAAAGCCTCACACTGTCTGTGTCAATGAATAGATATGTATGGATGACAAATTTTTGCCAGACATCACAATAGCATTGAGTTTACTATTGGCAAAAATGGTGTCTCCACTCATTGAGCATTCATTTAAGTGAGATGTATAAGAAATCCAAAACCTCACTCAGAGTAAGGACATAAGCTGTGAAGTGATATGTGACCAGTACTGGGGATGGAACACAGGGCCTTGTGCCCTCGGTTCTTTTTGCTTTTAGCTTGTTTTTCAGATAGGTTCTTGTGCTAACTTTTGCCTGAGCTAGCCTTGAGCTCTCATCCTTCTACCTCTGATCCAGAGTAGATAGTAGTTCAGGTAACTGGATATCACACCCAGCCAGATGATGGCTTCTTCAAACAGGATTTCCCCGTAAAGGTTTCTCAAAGAGTGTAACCTTTGGCCAAAGGCCCAAACTAAGAGGCCAGGCAGTAGTCTGAGGAGTAATCCAACCAGAGAAAATAACCAACTCTAACACTTCCAATAGGAAAGAGTTTGATGTTTCAAGAGAAGCAGCATCTAGTACAGCAGGAATATAGAGAGAAAAGAGAAGACTTATTTGAGAAATGATTGGAGAAGTGGACAAAATCTTGCAGGATATGAAATGTGGAGTTTACCTTACAAACAATGGGAAGTCACCAATGGGTCAGAACTTATGAGTGGTGTGATGCCTGTACCAGGTGAATAACAATCCCCACTCCCACAATTATGTCCACAATTTAGTGCTTAGAGCCTGTGAATGTATTATCTTACATAACAAAAAGACTTGTCCACATATGATCCATTAGAGGTGTTGAGATGAGGATATTGTCCTAGATTATCCCAATGGACCAGTGTCTTCTCTAAGATCCTTACAAGGTGGATGCAGGAGTGTCAGCATCAGAAAAGGATGTGATAAGGGAGGCAGAAGATGAAGTGGTCGGGGCTGTGAGCTGAGCCTCGGAATTAAGCAGTCTCTAGATTTACGTATGGCATAGAAGTCCATTCTGGTCTCAGTCCTAAAGAAGGAATATGTCTCTACCAATACATTGATTCTAGCCTGAGAAGAATCTCAGACTTCTAACCTCAGAAGAGAGGTTAAGAGAACTAAGAGTTGTTCTTTTGAGCCAGTAGATCTGTGGCATATATGTTACAGCAGCAATAGGGCACCGATGCATTGCCTGTGACTGCTTAAAAAAGAATAGTTTGAAGGAGTTGGGGGTGGAGCTAAGAGCTAGGAAAAATGAAATTACAGTAATCCAAAACTGACCTTGTAAATGTAACAGTAGCACCAGAGATGTGAGATAAGGAGACATACAGGAAATGTATTTTGGAGACACGGCTGATTGGACTTGCCAGATTCCCTTAGCTCTTAAACCACTCTTTGTTTTGGCAGGAATTGGAACCCCTGGGTACTATTTGGCATGCTGGAGCCATCACTCTTAACAAATGCTGCTTTACTAGGTGACTGGCTTGATAAATAATTACCAAGTAGAAGCATCCAGCCAGCCCCCAACCCTATCTTATAGCCCATAATGAACCAATAGAAAGTCAAACATTGTAGGAAAGCAAGGTCAGTGGTGGCAGCTGTTGTAAAAGTAGATGACTTGGAGATAGGAGGATGTGCTCTGGCAAGAACTCTAGGCTACACAGAATTTCCACTTCATATGAAGTGAGAATGATATTCTGTATAGTAGAAAAGGGAGCAAAGTAATAACTTCTTTACCCGTAATCATCTGTTAACCTCTGTTAGTAACATTTCACACTGCCTCCACTCTACAGGCCAGGACCTTACCGGGCTGGCTGCAGGAAAGCATTCCCATGTGCAAGATTTCAGGGTATGGCCTCTACCTAGTCTTCACACTGCAGCCCACCACAGCTATCTAAGATAACAGCTGGAAGATGGAAGTGAAACAGATTTGTAAGAAAAGAGGAGAACCCGTAGGAGACCAGCAGGGCAGCCTTTGCCACATAATGGCAGGCCACGTAAGCTTCCTGAAGAAATGGCTGACAAGCAAATATGTCTTGAGGCTTGCAGCATGGTCTCATTTTTGCCAATTTTCTGGGATGTTACATTTTTATGTGCATGCCATGTACTTCTCCCCTTCTCTGAACCCACTCACGTTCCCCCAAAAGAAACTCCTAGAGCCTGATCACCAAGGCTTCTCACCACAAGGGTTCTGCATGGTTGAGGGAGGAGAAAAGCTATCTGCATTTCCAGCAAGAACAAAATGAGTCCCTGTGAGGAGCCATAATTGGGGTTTACCAATGAGGGGCTAAGCTGTGCAAATGAGTCTCAGAATCTTCTTGTTGCTGTCCTGTGCCTGGGCTCCAACTCTGAGTCTTGCATACAGCTGCTTTGTTTTCTCCTACTTTGGGGTCCTGGTGCAGCCCAGGCTCTATCACAGAACATGAGGTGCTGTGCGTCACTGTAACTGAGCTGATCAGTAAGTCTCGTGTTTTCCTTGCCTGGAACAACCACAACAGATGATGACTCATATATTTGTGTGTGTGTGTGTGTGTGTGTGTGTGTGTATGTGTGTGTGTGTATATATATATATATATATATATATATATATATGAATGATCTGTAGATGAATACCTTTTGTGTCCACAATGAAAAACAAAATGCTTAGCTAAAAGACCAACAGCGATGTCCAGAGTTCATAAGAGAGCTGTCCTCTCACTCTCAAATAACTCAACCTCATCCCTGAAGTTTATGTTGGGAAACTGTTCATCCCACAGATCAGAAAGGTAACTGATTGCCTGAAGAGAATGACACAGTGATGAACACAGAGGTCACTGAGGACAGTGTGCTCTTAGTTGGTTACATACTTTCCCAAGGCAATCCTTGCTGCAGGCCTGCCTGCTACATGCTGAAAGGCATGTGCTTCTTGTTCCAGCAATTAGTTTTGGTCTCTCTGGCTTAATGCTGTGTCTAGTTGTTCTGTAAGAGAAAAGAAATGCTCAGCCTCAGTGCCAATTGTTTATATATATTTATTCAAGAAGAGCTATGGAAGCCATATATATTTATATTCAATTATATAACATATGAAATAAGATATTAAAATACACATTAAATATATATTAAGATATGCAGTAATAGTTACATATATAATTGAAGGGTGAATATATTTATATATATAATATATATAAATTGAAGGGTGAAAGTGAATCATTCCTTGCCCTCAAGTTAGCAGGAGAAAAGGAAAGAATGAAAATGAGAAAAACATGACACATACACTGCAGTGCTCAGGAAAAAAATGGTTCTTTTTTTTCTACAGATGTATATTAGCCATAATTTTGAGGGGCCAAGGATACAGAGGTAAAGAACACAAAATATCTTCATGTTCTTGTAGGGAAGTCCTTCATCACACCAGTAAAACTCTATATAATTTTTTTGTTATTAAAAAGTGTCAAACACAAGAGCACAGGATTGAGATGGAGGTTAGCAGTAGACCTTTCTGAAGAGGTAAACTCTGAAGGACAAGACAGCTCTATCTGTTCAAGTCCTAGCAAAATTGCAATGCAAGCAGATGAAGCAAGTGTGGAGGCCAGGAAGTGACCCAGTCTGGGAACTCCGGGAGACAAGATAACTTCCAAGAACGGGTACAAATGGCACACAAAAAAGCACAGCACTGGGAAAATGTGAATTACATTTAGCTGGAAGCAACAATGGATTCAAGTCAAAGTCTGGTGAAACCTGAAATTCACAAGACAAGAAAAGGCTAAGTTATTTATGGAGATCCCCTAAGGGCAACTTTAGTAGAGACTGTGTTCTATAAGCAATTTAGAGTAGTGGATAAGAATGTGCTGTAGGAAGATTTCTCTGGCATTAGTAGGAACTGCTTTCATCTCTGACAAACAAATACTTTTCTGAGGTTTCTTATTTCCTGATAAATATTTATCTTCATGACTAAATTTTTTGGTAAAAGGCTGAGCTATAAAATAGTTTTAAGTAGGCCTGGCAATACAATGTTTGTAGCCCAGTGCAAATGGAACGTGTGGAACTCTCATTCAATATGCAGCTTAAAAGCATTTTCCCTTCCTCTACCCACCACCTCTGTCTTCACTTGTCATGTGTTTTGCATTTGGGAGTTTATGATGTGATTCCGAGGGCAGAAGGTTGTCTGTCGGTCAACAGCATACCTTCATGAACACCCGCTATACCTTAAACCCCTGCATCACAACTAGCATCCTGCCAAGGATGGCAGGCTTCATGTCACTAGACAAGAGCCACAAAGCAATCAGTTGAGACAGTGCCAGGGAGACAGAGAGGAGACTGGGAAATCTAAAGCCCACATCAACTGTGACTACAAGTATGTCCATCACAATGCATTGTTATTAAAACAAATTCAAAACATAATTAAAAGGTCAGCAGAAAGCTCATAGCATTCTATCTGTGGAGCCTTGTATTATGGCAACTGTTGGCACCCCTGCCACCTGCCCATACTTTATGTCATAGGACAAAATAACTGCATGTCAATATAGATTTTTTTTGGCCTTCTCAACCCAGTGAGTTGCTACTGTATTTCAAAAACACTGGTGCCATTATAGCTGTGTAAAATGTGACCACTGGGGAAACTGAGTGAAGAGTTCATAGGACCCCTGTCCATTACCTTCAGCCCTCCATATCCTTGGATGAAATTATCTGCAGAGAAAAAAAAGTTTGAAAGAAATTATGTCTGTGGCGATAATGTCTCCATGCATGGCATTTAGATTTTATTAGGTAGTATAAGTAAACTAGAAGTGATATAAAGTACATATTAGAGTTTCCATACATATATACATACTACATCATTTCTAAATGATGTAGATGATATAAATTCCAGATTTTGGTAGCTACAGAGGATCCTGAAACTGATCCTGACAGATAGGAAAGACAAGGGTTTTTATTTTCTTTTTTGCTTCCAATGAGCCTAAAACAATTTGATTTTTAAAAAAAAAAAATAGGCTTTCAGGCATGTGATGATCTTTGAAAGAAAGAAGGAAATGTAAAGGGGAGAAAAAAGAGAGGGAAGTTAACAGGAAGGGAGAAAAAGAGGGAGAAAGGGAGAAGGGAGAAAGGGAGAAGGGAAGGAAATATTTGGAAGTTAAATTAATGCCTCTTATTGACACACAGCTGGACCCAGAATGTTATATGCAGCTTCATCTGGAAATGTGAACCTCAGCCATGAGTTAGAAAGGGATAAAAGGAGAGTAGAAATTTTCACATTTCAAAAATTAGAGAACTAGCCAGTTTCTTTCTGATCACACTTCCTTTTTTATCTTGTCCAAATCTACCAAATAATCATTTACTGTTATTCAGAACACAGAAGGAATCCACTGTCCTATGCTTTATTGGGTTGTAATAAAATAATTGCATATAAAAAACATAATTCCAAAATTCTGAGAGAATTCATGATGAACTCTGAGGGAGACCAGCAGGTACTTCAATTATCAGTTTAGGGAGTGATATCCATGGCAATTAAATAAATGAATTTCTCACATACCATCTGTTTTAAAATACTTGTTGATTTTCATCCCTGAATTTTTATTTCATTTATCGATACTTACCACATTGCTTTATGCTTTGCTTAGTGTTAAATTATTGCATAATACTATTCCACATTTACCTAAAAGTAGAATGCACAGATTATATGTAACCCAGCATATATAAAGCAGCCTGTGCAGCCCTCTAAATACAATAGACAGAAAATGAAAGGTGGCCATTTTTGTTGCTTTTATGTTCTACAATATTTTCAATAAATCATGGTCTCCAATCCTAAAATGTGTTGTGTCTCAGCTACAAAACCAGAGCAGGGTATCTTGAGTATAATAAAAGAATAAAAGTATTAAAACACATTAAAAGAAAATACTCAACAAAACAATACGTTGGAAATGAACTGTACAATTTGGAGGGGTTGGGGGAGGGAAAGAGAGAGAAAAATGAGGGAAAGGGGTAACAAGTTCGACAAGAAATGTACTCACTGCCTTACATATGTAACTGTAACCCCTCTGTACATCACCTTGACAATAAAACTAAATTTACAAAAGAAAAAAATATTTTTAACAAATATTCAAGAAGTAAAAAAAGAAAACACTATTTAGCTTTGAGGTTCAACATGTTTCTGACTGAAAAGAAAATATGTCAGTTATTTTCTGCTTCTGTGCAAATGTAGAACAGAATAATAACTGACATATTTTCTTTTCAGTCAGAAACATGTTGAACTTCAAAGCTAAATGGTATTTTCTTTTTTTCTATTAAATACTAAACTAGCAGATAATTATAATTTTGAGATTTACAAAGAAATATCTCATTAGAGTTTAGCACATACATATTTTTCTACCCACTGTGTTTATATACCTATCTTTTGATGAGAAGAGGTTATAACCTGAGATTTTTGTCTTAGGAATAATAAGCAATACTCCAGTTTGCCATCCTCATTTGCTTCCTCAGAGAAACAAGAAAATCAAGAACATGGTGATTGTTAGGGGAGTTCAAGGGCTCATATATCAAGTGTTTTATGAAGAATTTTCCAGAAAAAGTAACCAAATGATAATTACTAAAACAGTATGTTTTAAATATCCTCTCCACAGAAAGTAATAGGTGAGGTAATATATGTTAATTAATTTGAATTATCCATTCTACAATTCATATATATAATTATATATGGAAATATACATTATAGTTACTTATTTAGAAACAATAAATTTTAAAAGCCATGTGAATAAAAAATGGACAAAGGAGTTGAGTAGAAATTTCTGCAAAAAAGTTATACAAATTGCCCATAAGCACATGAAAAGATACTTGTGTCACTAATCATTAGGGAGATGAAAATCAATGCCACAAGATATAACCTCACACCAATTAGAATACTCATTATAGGAAAAACTCTGGAAATATTAGAAAGAATGAGGATCTGATGGTTAGAATGGACAATGGTACATTCTCTATGAAATGAAGGATAACAGATTTTTTTAAAATCCAGCATAAAATTACTATACAATATATTTGACAAAATGAAAACCGGTATTTGGGAAGTTATTTGTACACCTGTAGTAGTAGTGTTCACAGTAGGCTAAGCATTGACAGAGAGGTGACAAAAAGTTATATATATATATATATATATATATATACACATATATAATATGTATATATGAATATATACACACATGTATGCATATAGTGGAATATCATTAGTCTTAAAAAGGAAAAAAATCCAACACAACCTGTAACATAGGTATTCCTGGATCGTGTTACATTAAGTGAAATAAGCTAGTTACAAAAGTGTAAATATTATATGATTCTACTGTATCAGGCACTTACACAATCAAATCTACAGAGATGGAAAGCAGAATGGTGGTGTCTAGGGCCTGGGGTACAGGGTCTGAGGAATGATGAGTTATATATGAGCACAGAGTTTTCACCCTTGAGAAATGAAGAGGGTTCTAAAGGGAGACAAGAGTGATGGCTGCCCCTAAAATGTTTAAAATGGTCAATTCTCTATAATACACACTTTACCACAAGTTTTACTTTAAAAATTAAAAATTGAAATTTGTATTAGCTCCCTCAATTGGTTCCTTCACAAACATTTATGTGATCAATACCCATGATCTAGTAAAAAAGAAAAAAATAGAGATCACTGTGCTGATCCTGAGTTGAATTCCTCTACCCAAAACTGTCTTAATCTCACAATATAGATAAAAAATACTCTGTATCTCAATCTCAGTTTTCACATCTACAAAATATGGACAACAGCTTATATTACAAAATCTTGATAAATAATATTATTAACATTAAAAATGTTAAAATATCTGGCAGGTACTTGGCACTTAAGAAACAAATTATTCGTAGCATCCTCATTCATCAAGATGGCCAAAGCCATCTTGAAAAGTAGCATAGCATCAAGCCTGTTGTACAGTAAGTGTTCACTCTAAAACATATTGCAAAGAAGATCCATACAAGACAGCAACTGAGTCTGTGGGTACAGTCAGACTTTGTAAGAAGAGAAAGTTTGATGATGGATGTAGAGAAATTTGAGCAGGTGACATTGAAGGGTGGTTACAATGTGAATGAAGGAGAAGAGATGGCAACATGAATTATAAGGTGATCTTGAGCTGAAGGAAGAAACTGGATTTGTAAGATCCTGAGATAATGATAAGTATTAAAGAAATTTGATAGACATGGTAGGACCTGATGATAAAAAGGGATTGGGAGACAAAAAGAGAGCTTTGATTTTGGATATTTTCTCAATGTATCCATCTGGGTCTATACAGAAGACAGAAAAACAATATGAGTCTTTGGTGTAGCTCAGTGGCAGATCCCTTGGCTAGCATGCACCGGTTCTAGGTTCTATATGCAATACCACAAGAAAACAACTAACACAATGTTTGGTGTGTCAGAACTAACTGTGAATGTATATGTGTGTTCATGCATGTGTGCATGAGCAGAAACAGAGGAAAGCATTTTAAGGAATTGGTTTATGCTTTGATAGGTCAAGTGAATCTAAATTATTCAGGCAGGCAGCATGGAAACCCAGGAAGAGGTGACACTGCAGCTCAAGGTTGTGTTCCTAGAGGGAGTCTGCAGGCATAATTTCTCCTTCTAGAGGCCTTTAACTGACTAGGTGAAATCCATCCAAATGGGGGAGGCTAATCTGCTTCCTCTTAGTGTACTTACTTAAATATTAATCATGTCTGAAAAGCACTACTACAGCCACACTTAGAATAATTTTGAACTAATACTAGGTGCCAAGTTAGAAAATTAATCATCATACAAAATTATTTAAGCAGAACATTTTTTTTTATTTTATTGTATTGCAATGGTGGTGTCAGAGGGGTTACAGTTACGTAAGTAAGGTAAGGAGTACATTTCTTGCCAAACATTGTTACCCTTCCATTGTTTTCTCCCATTTTTCCTCCCCTCCGAGTTCCCCCACTTTCCACCCCCCCATTGTAAAGTTCATTTCCAACGTAATATCTTGTGAGTATCTCTGTTGCATCAGGTCATCCTTGGTCCTTTGTCTCATCATTTGGTTTTCCCTCTTCCTTTCCCCAAATCAGATGAAAGTATATATAAGACACAGGCTACCAAAATAAAAAACAGTGACAACAGGTGACAAACCAAAGGGAAAATAAAAAGAAAATGAAAGAAAAGAGAAACAACCTCACGCAGTACATTGAAAACAAAAGCAAAAACAAAAAAAAACCCTCTTCTTTCCATATCTTGGAGTTCATTTCAATTAGCATCATTTTATATGGTCGTATGTACATAGTTTTTGAGTTATTGTGATCCTCAAGAAGAGGAAATTCAATACAAAAATTACAAAGAACAATAAGATAGCAATTATAAGTATACAAGAGAACTCTAAACGATACCTCTACGCAGAAAATGCATATCGAAGAAAAAACTAATTTGTAATGGGGGCACAGACCTCATTGGAGAAGTTTGGCTTAGCTTACTGGGACATAAATATGACATACAATGGGCTTTGGGTAAATGTACTTTAAGAGAGATTAAATAGAAGTATGATGTGGATGTTTAAAAGGAAAAAGAACCATATTTTCCATTCAGATTATCAACAAAAGCAAAACAGTGGTAAGATCAGAAAAGAGAAAAGGGAAGTTTTGTTCCTCTTCTGAGATGGTAGATAGTGATTAAAACATCAAATGTATAAGTAGACATCCACATCCACAGGAGCCAGAAAAACTTCTCTCAAAGAATCAGATATAAGGCACACAGTAATGGACAACTCCAAGGAACAAAGATCATAATCAGGAAGGGGAGCTAATAAATTGTCAAAAATAAGTACCTTGGGCCTGGGAAGGTGGCTCAGTGATAGAGTGCTTGCCTTGCATGCATGACACCCTGGGTTTGATTCCTCAGCACCACATAAGGAGAAAAAGCCAGAAGTGGCACTGTGGCTCAAATGGTAGAGCGCTAGCCTTGAGCTGAAGAGCTGAGGGACAGCTCCCAGGCCCAGAATTCAAGCCCCACAACCAACAACAACAACCACAACAAAAGTACCTTGTAGCTCAATGGCAGAGCACTTAAGCACTATTATATAAAACAACTTGGTTCAATCTCCAACAACAAGAAAATTTAGAAAACAATGAGAAAATGAGAAAGGTCTCACTAGGATATCAGTCAAAGACTAAAGGCCAGGTAGTGCTGGAGTGCCAGTACAATGTCTGACACGTGCTAGAGACATCCTCAGTTAGCGGGGATGGAGGTGAAGGGAGAGAAACCCACTAGAGCCCATTTTGCTCCAGCCCAGGCATGTAGAAGACAGGGCTCTGAGCAGTAACCACAAAAGAAGGGAGATTCCAAAGAAAAGGCTTGGTGCTCTGTAAGAACACCTACAGGTTTTCAGACAGGTGCTGAATCCTCCACATCTGCTAAGTGTTGGGAGAGGGCTCTGCCACCTGAATTACAGAAATTCAGGTATAGGAATCTGCCAGTTAGATCTTTACATCTCCTTTCCAAGACAGAAAAACACCAAGTCTCCCAGCCTCCATCCCACTCTCTCCTCAGTCCGGCCCTAGCACAGTTTCCCTCCCAATCTAACTGTGCATGGCTCTGGAGCAGGATATTTTCTAACACAGCCCCTCTGGCTCTTAGTGAGATTGTGGTGATGCTTAATTTACACTTAAACTGATAGGGAAAGAAACAGCTTTCTCTGAAAAGTTGTTATGTGCCAAACACTTGACCTATATGAGCTCATCTATTTTCAGGAAGGAAGATGTTGTTGCCTTTCTTTATTGTACAAATGAAGGCACTGAAATTCAGAAATTAAACCTGATCAAACAGTCTTTAATTCTTAGAGGAAAAAAAAACCCATAGCTATAATGAACTTACTTTAAATAGTTACCCTACTACTAATATTAAAGATTCTTGGTTAATTGCTTTCCTAGATTCTCACTCTTCACTTTTATCAGCATCTCTGTAAAAATAGAAGCTTGGATTTAAATATCACTTATGAAGCGTTAGGCAGTGTTCTGAACACTTTACATAATCCTTATAGAAATACAATTTTACAATAAGAAAACTGAGGCATAATAGAAATAAGATTGGAATTCAACTAACCTGGGTCCGCTACAGGTAAATAGAACAGTAGTTCCCTCTTACTCAGTTTCGCCTTCTGAGGATTCAGTGTTTCATTTCCCATGGTCAGCTGGCTTCCAAAAATATTAAATGGGAAATCTCAAAAATGATTTCCAGGTTTTATTTTAGGACCTTCTGAATGATGTCATGCAATCTCACAACATCCAGCTTTATCCCAGTCAGATGGTGAATGACTTCTCTGTGCAGCATTTCTGTTCTGTATTTTCCACCTACTTATTAGTCACTTGGTTAATCAGATTGATTTTCATGGTACGACAGTACTTCCATTTATTATTTTTATTTTTGTTAATTATGGCCATAAAGTGTAAGATTAGTGGTGTAAAGGAAATTTGAAGACACAAAGCATGGAGGGATGGATTAGCTCTAGTACTGTGTGAACACTGAGGACATAAAGAACCATGGCCGGTACAAGGTTCAGTACCATCTGCCTTGGATATTCACAGGGATCCTTCAAAGATGTCCTCTGAATATAAGAGAGAACTACTATTCCTTATTTCAGAGAGAAACCTCCTAGGACCGCACTTAAAGAGTTTAAAGATGCAGAATGCTATGAGAGACAACAAGGTCATGATTGTGTCTCAGTTCCACTTCTTCACAGTCTTTCTGTTTGGATAAAAGTGCTAGAAGGTGTAGTTATCCTCTAAGGGGTAGTGTTGGAGCCAAGGAAAATGTTGACAAATGAGCCATGTGATTGACACCAGAAATTTTTCTTCAAAGCAGTAGATGTCAGGCAGCCCATGCTTTAATACCTCTGGCAGCTCCCTCCCTTGGCTCACATTCCAGGAAGCCTGTCTGACTGGGCACAGCATCCTGGTTGGTCCAGTGCAGACAAACTCCTTTGGTTGTAAGAGCTGCCAGTGTTTTCTGGAGTCTCTTAGTGCCAGGAAACAACATGGTTCAGCCAGCGTGTATTTATCACTTCTGAAAAATGATTTTCCACACCAGGAAAACTGCAAAAGTACACACAAAATTCCAAGTTTGCAGCCAGTTACCTCGGTTGATACCACAGATTCAACCATGCATCTTCATGAAGAGCCATACCATATTTAAATATGGAATCTTTTATTTATGTTCTATATTTTATTTATGTTGTTGTAACTTTGGGGGCAGTACATTCGTCTCCAGCTTAAATTTTCTTTCTTTGCTTATAAAGGAAAAAAAAAGAAATACCAAACTCATGGAGCCTTGACAAGGATTCTGGTGTTGTTCATGAACAAAAGTCTGATTTTCATGTTCATTTCATTTTTTATTTCCTGTTTATTTCCATCCTTTCTTGCATTCCTAGAGGGGAGATAAAGAAAGCAAATAAAGAAACAAATCAATAAACACATGCATACATAAATATTCTGCTATAAGTGGTACAGTGATTGGCTTGTAAAGACCAAATTTCTGTTTCCTCACAGGACAAAAGTAGCAAAGGTCACTACGGGGAAATTGCTCTTGCTTCTTTCCTTCCTTCTTAGCTATTCAAGTTTTCTTCTCTCCTGGTCCTATCATCTGCGATATGGACAGAGGCCATTGACCAGAGGGAAGAGTGTGCTGCATCTGTCCATGATAAACAGTTCCCAGCTCACTAACAAGGCTATATGGGGCACTTATTCATCAATTGTGCTTCAACTTTATATAAAAAGCATTTCTAGTTCTATATTTCATGTTCCCTTTATGTGTTGTTTTGCTGTAGGGCATGCTTTTTTTTCTCCTTCAAAATTATCTTGGCTCTGTGTTTTTCCACTGAGAATTAGCTCTTTCTTTCTGGACTCCTGAGTGTGTAGATTTTCATGGCCACATCTCCAGATAAAATGAAATTTATTGCTATCATATTCCAGGCTCTTCCCTTTTCTTAGACTAGGAGACTAGCAACCACACACAAAAACTTCCAGCATATTCAAATAAAAATTTTAACTAAAGCAAATAATTGAAAAGTATCTGTAAGTAATGTATTTCAAAATTTATTTCAAAAAGACACAAATGTCTTTGTCTTTTTATTCATAGAAATGATTTGTTTTAGAAGTATATTCACTCTGAGTTGAGGTTCTATGATTATTATTACTTAATATTTCCTTTTTCTGAGCAGTCTTACCTTTGGAAATACATCTGTAGAAATACTGCTTCCAATCTGATAGACAATATCAACATTATCCAAGGCTATTTGGCATAAATAGCTCAAATTTCTTTATTCTCAATCTATAGCTTGTGGACATCACTAAACTATTCCTTGTTAAATCTCTTCAGCATCCCTGCTATTTTAATCAATCCTGCACACATGAAGCAGCTGAACCTATGAATTAACTCAGAATAGAAAATGCAGCTAGAGATTTTTTTGTGCCTTGGAAAGGAGAATATAAAGTTGTGTGGAAAAGAGTATTCATTGTTCTCAGCACTGCCATAAGAGGGTTTTTTGGCAGAATTGTACAGAGGGAACCAAACGGAAGCAATTTAAGGATCATTGCCAAACAGAGGGATTGAGTTTTGCTTAAGGCAGTAGTTAAAAAAAATAACACATGGCAGTAAAATAGAATTCCTAGTTGTCCTTTATCTCAAGAAAACATGTGGGACCATAATGAGGACAGTATTAGGAGTACTACAAATGAAGACTTTTCCTACTTCTCGATCTCAAAAGTGGAGTTTAGAAGTTCTTGGGCTGGTGAACCTTAGGAAACAGTAAGATGAGTAAGCACAGATGTAAGAACGTCCACACCTGCTGCATGGGCTCTGTGACCAAAGCTTTTTGCAGCTGTTCACAGGGCCACAGCAAGCTCACTACCAAAGAAAATGAGGCAGTGACTGACATTAGTGAAAATGGAATCTGGCCCATGATGAAAACCAAAAATCCAGACATCATTTGTTCTCACATACATGTAACTTAAGCAGAGAGGAAAAAGCCTCTTAAGTGACTTCAGTTACAATTCTTGATTATATGACAGGAGTCATGTAAGTAAATTCCTTTGAATTCTGTTATAACACATGAAGCAATATCCAACAGCTCTGGCCTTAAAGGAAATGCAAATCAGAACAACACTGAGATTCTACTTCACTTCAGTTAGAATGGCCATTATCAAGAAAATTAACAGTAACAAATGCTGGCATGTATGTGGCCAAAAGGGAACACTGTTAGTGGGAATGTGAGCTTGCTCAACCACTTTGGAAAGCAATTTGGTGGTTCCTCAAATGATTAAACATAGAGCTACTCTATGACCCAGCAATTTCACTGGCAATTTATCCAACAGGGCATAAACAAGGCTACCCTAAAGCTACCAGAACAACCATGTTCATTACAGCATTATTTACCATAGCAAAGATATGGGATCAAACTAGATGCCCCTTGACAGAAGAATGAATCAAGAAAATGTGATGTGTATGTGTGTGTGTGTACACATATACATACAACAGAACACAATGCAGCCTTGAAAATAATGAAGTATTGATAATACTACATCATACAAGAAACTATGGTATGACTGTATTTATATTAAATGTGGAGGAATTAAAAATGTATTAAGACAAAAAATATAATCTTTGGTTGTCTGTGATGGGGAAGATAGTAGCACAAGATTGCAAACTGACTCAAAGAAAATTTTGTAGTTAATGTAAAAATTCTTCAACTTAATCACAATGAGAATTCTCTAAGTCTATGAATTTATTACATGCACAGCAAGTGACTTTGTGGTACATACACAAATTATCTCAGGTAATTTACAGAAAAGATAATAATGGAGGGAAGGCTTTGAGAAATAATTATAAAATAAATAACAGAAAAAGTTTTTGCTTATTAAATTATTTTCATTTTATATGGTATGCAAAACTACGGTGCTTTTCAGAAAGGAATTCTCTCAAGCTACATGTTTCTGATGTATAAAATGAAGATGTTAAAAATAATGCTACCTCATGAGCACTGGTGGAAATTAGTTCTTTAATAAATGCAAAGAATTTAGAAGAAGCACTGAAACACAGTAAACATGGAATACATGTAACTGTAGGTACCATTTATAAAGGTTATATCACCAACAACAATGTGTATTTTGTAGTATCAATTTCTTTTGATCATGGAAAAATGCAAAATAATTTATTTAAAATGCTTCATGCAAGCATAAATGAAACATTAATAAAGTCTATTCAAAAGATGCATTGAAATATAGCACAATTGGGAAATTTGGAATTACATGATCTATATTAAGGATAATTTAATCTATAAAACCTCTTTTTAGCTTTATTTTTATTCAGAACTAAATCACTACTAATTTAAAACAATAATTTGTAGTCTTTTTCTTCTCTGATTTTCTCTTACCTGTTTAGTTTTAGAGCAATACTAAATATCTTCCTCATCAATTACAGGATGAAGGAAAATGGCCACCTCTAGAGGTAATAAAATTAGAAGGAGCAGAAGTTAGCATTGATAGCAGCTTGGGGAAACCTTTCGTGTTTAACTGTGTTCCTCAGTCTGGAAGTAGAATGTTTTGCCTCTGTGCAACCTCAAACCAAGAAATGAAAAGGTAATTCATCCATCTTTTTCCTCGCCAGTTTTGCTTTCAGTAGTGCTTGTCCATAGCAACTGTAGTAGATTCTTGAAATTGGAAGTAGGAAATAGTGCAACAAATCTGTAGCAAAAGTCAATGAATTAATTATCTTTCCTGCAGGTACAAGAAGTCTGAGTCTTCATAATTCTTTCAGGTTTTTTTTTTTTCAAAAAGATATTCCAGAGTACATATTCTGTTACCTCTCTTACCTCTCTCACTTTAGATCTTTATCATTTCTTTTTCAAAAGTTCAACACTGCTACAGTTCACACCTGGAATTCCCCAAAGTTCCTGCACGTGTGCACGCGCGCGCGCACACACACACACACACACACACACACACACACACACACACACACACACACACAATGTTGCTTAGATGATTAATCAACCCAGTTTTTTGTGGGTATATAACCCAAATGAAAGGAGAAAGTACCTTATGATCTCTGATCACTAGCCTCCACAATCTGTCCTCATTAATTTCCTAAGGAAATGGGATCCTGGGTCAATTCAATCAATCAACTGAGAACTATTTAAAGAACTGCTAAATTGCAGGGTGCCAGTGGCTCATTCCTGTAATCCTAGCTACTCAGTGGGTTGAGATCTGAGGATTGTGGTTTAAAGTCAGCCCAGGCAGGAAAAGCCATGAGATTCTTATCTCTAATAAACCACCAGAAAACCAGAAGTAGCACTGTGGCTCAAGTAGCAGAGCTCTAGTCTTGAGCTGAAGACCTGAAGGACAGTGCCCAGGTCTAGAGTTCAAGCCCCATGACCACCACCACCAACAACAACAACAACAAAAAGAACTGCTAAGTTGCAACAGTGTGCAGGAATGAGTGAAGGGTAGCAAATTGATGACAAAAAAGTAGTAGCATCTACTTTCAATGACATATCTCTTCAAAAGAATCTGACCAATCTTGAAGTGACCAATAGACCTGATATCTCATTGACAAACAAGGTACTACCCCTATATGTGGAACAAATTTTCAAATAGGTATTATTTTATTACTTGACACACAGGGAAATATGATAACGAAATATTTGTGGGGTATCTTGCGTGTCCAAGACACTCTTATAAGATCTCTATGTGTTATCTATATGACAAAGAGACAGTCCTTGCCTTTAGATAAGACCTTTCCAAAATAAGAAGATAGGGTGTTTATTCCATTATTTGAAAGAAAGTAAAAGTTGAAACACTCTTCAGGAGAAGATGAAGTGGTATAGGAATTGAGAGGAGAGAGGGGGGTGGTTTGCTGTGAGAATGAAGGAATTATTTATGGCAGGTAGACTGTAGGTTTGGATAACATACAAAGGAAGAAATTAAACATAGGATGGAAGGGGGAGTAAATCAAGCTTTGTAGAGGACAAAAAGTAGTGGGGTTTTTCTTACAAGTCAGAAAATCTAGAGGTGGGAAGCTGGCTCAGTAGTAGAGTGCTTGCCTTGCATGCATGAGGCTCTGGGTTCACATAAGCAGAAAAAGCCACAAGTGGTGCTGTGGCTCAAGTGGTAGAGTGCTAGCCTTGAGCTGAAGATCTCAGGGAAAGTACCCAGGCCCAGAGTTCAGGCCCCACGACTGACAAAAAAAAAAGGAAAAAGAAAGTCTAAAAGAAAACTGTGAATGATTGACATTGCGGGTGCCTACCTAAGGAGCAAGACTAGGAAAACACAGTCCTCAATAACAGATGCTTATCATGCACTAAAGTTGGCCAGGATCCAAGGAACACTTGGGGAAAAGATTTAAGACAGTGATTACTTAACAGTTTTTCCATATGTTGTAGCCAGTTCCCTAGAGTTAATATACCAATTGTTATCAGCTCTGATAGTGCAAATAAATTATATATGTTAATAAAATAGTGAATGAATTTTCTCTCAGGCACTAATTAAACTATGAAGGACAAGGATAAGAAAATTGTATTTTAGATATTCCTATAGGGATGAGGTTTTGCCGCACAGCCTCAATTTGGAAAGAACATGTTGCCCTTCACCCAAGAACTTAGAGAAAAATCATAACATCTGAACCTCACCTGCCCATTCAGACTACTCTGTCTGATGGGTTTAGCAAGATCAAGCCCCTCAACATGACACCCTACCCAATCTGTAACAGAGTCCCCTTCTTATTTTACTGTCTTCCAGGTGGCTTGAAGCAATGGACAAAGCAGCCCATCCTATTCACCAGGTAAGTTCTCCTTGGTGCTTTTTCTGCCTTCATTTTGGGCAAAATCACATTAGATGTCATTCAGTCCACACTGGGACATTTTAGACCTCTGTTTTGTTTTTTTGTTTGTTTGTTTGTTTTTGTCAGTTGTGGGGCCTGAACTCTGGGCCTCAGCACTGTCCCTCAGCTCTTTAGCTCAAGACTAGTGCTCCACCACTTGAGCCACAGTGCCAATGCCAGCTTTTTCTTTATGTGGTGCTGAAGAATCAAATCCAGGGCCCATGCATGCAAGGCAAGCACTCTACCACTGAGCCACCTTCCCTGCCCCAGTTTAGATCTGTTTTAAAAGCTGAGAAAAATGATTTTTTAAGTTAACAGGGGTTTTGCTCAGATCCTATATGGAAGCTTCCTTTCTGCTGTTCCTTTCTATCGTCTGAGGTTTGTATGGCGTTGCTCCCAATCAGATTTCATAGGGAGTCAGAACTGGGGATGGAGATTCTGCTACACACAGAGCAGACCAGTGGCTCCCAAAGAGGTTACGGATCTTGCTAGTTTTTAGTCCTATACATAAAATCTGCATTCAGCTATCCTGAGCTGGTGCTGTTGGCCAAGCAGTTTGTTAGAAAATCAATCTTCGTACTTAGGTGCGTGTCTTTATGTTCATGTGTTTGTTGTATGGAACCATTCTCATAAATGGTGTCCATTGCCAATGATATCTTCATACGTAGTCTAGATTGCATACATCAGGGGAAATTCACATTGCTTGAGCAGGAATGATGTACCTTGCTTTGTAACTGCCCTTTCATAACACTCACAAGCAGGACAAACAGCAGAACTTGTTTCATGTTTCCTGGAACGTATCATTCAGTGCACTCATCCTTCCTTCCAATGCATCGGCTTAATGAGCCTGGATATTTTTAAGAAGTATCTATTCAACAAATGCACTCAGAATGTCTGCAACAAAGATGAAAAACATGAACACCAAACTCCCAGCAGGCTTCTATTTCACAGAAAAAAAATACAGCAATCATAACAGTCTAGAATCTTTTTGCACTGCCTTATTAAGATGAAAGAGCAAGAAAAAATAAAACTAAAGGAAGAAGAGTAACTGGCCAACACAAGCAGGGTGCTCTGATGAGAGAGAAAGAGCAGTCCCCAGCCACAGGTCAGAGTTCTCAGAAAAAGCCTCTCTCCCAGGCTTGTGGACTGAGGGCTGCCCTCAAGGGTAGAGGACCCCCATTTATCATCAGTCTTCCACATCACTGACCATGAGAGCCTAAGGCTTGAGCGGGTCTGGTGCATTTAACTTATTCCTTTGCCCAAGTGGGAGTTCCTGATAAAGAAAAGCATGAACCAGGGGCTGCTATTAGTCACGGTGGACATACCAGGAACAGGCTAAGGAGGTCAATCTCTGTGGTGAATGAAGGAGCATTTCAGGCCAACATTTCTATAAATGAGGGCATTAAAAATAGTCTTTGCTGAGCAGCCTATTTCCATTTCATTTCTATACCTCATCTCCTGTTCTTAGGCTGATGTTCTTTTGATTTTTTTTTCTCAGCATATAATAAAAGCCAAAAAGAAGGGATGTGGATAGACTTCAAATGGGATGAGGGTTTTGTATGGATGATAGATAGATCTGAGTTTTCTGGCTACTCAGTCACTTGAGCCATAAATTATCTTAGCTATAAAACCATTATGCTAATGACCTCCCTAAACACAAGTAGTATGAGTGTCACTGGCTCTGAAAGTCCAGGCAGTTAGTTCAGGATGACAACTCGAGTGAGCCCTTTGTGCTCTACCTGCAGAATCACGTCTGGGAAGATGTTACTGCTCACAACAGCAACCTCCCACCCTTGGCTATCAAAAATCCAGAGTGTCTGGGCCTTCTGCACCGGCTGGATAGAAACACAGACACATGGGTCCAACACTATTGCATTCTCAAGGATGGCTGCTTGTATTTCTATGCCAGCATTCGTTCCACCCAGGCCTCAGGTAAGGAAAGTTTTTGCTTGAAATCACAGAAAAGACATTACCAATAGGAATGGTCTTTTCGCTTGACTGAGCCTTCACTAGGAACTGTAGGGTGTGTTTCCCCTGAATTAGCTCATTAGTTCTCCAAAGAAAAGATACTATTAATGTTCTCATTTTACCAATTAGAAAACTGTCTTCAAAGCTGGGATTGGTAGTTCAAGTTTATTATTTTAGCTACTTGGGAGAGGGAGACCAGGGAATCATGGTTCAAGGCCAATCCATGCATAAAAATGAGCACAACTCTATCTCAACCAATGATCGGTGATGGTGGCACGCAGGAGTTATCCCAGCTATGGGATTAACAATAGCTGGATAGAGGAGCACATGTTTGCTATCCTGACCAACATGGCGAAGCTCAAGTAGGATGAACACAGCCCAGACTTATTTGTGCATAAAAGCAAGACTCTACCTGGAAAATAAGACAGAAAGAGGATAGAAACATGGTTTGAGTGGTGGAGTGCCTGCCTCATGAACATGAGGCCCTACAAACAAAGCTGGGTACAAAATCTGAACAATGTGACATATAGTATGCAATAAAGTACATAATGAAGCTAACATTTGACTCTCATGCTTTTGCTGCCTAGAAATTAAAACATAAATTCCTTCATTCTTTTGGTCCTGGGTGACATTCAAAGTCAATGCCAAACATATTACAAAGTACTAATTCCATTGTTTTCTCATGGTCTCTCTACTGTTACAAATGAATAACAATAATATTTGCTATTTCTAGCTTCCTAAAACTCACTTTCTTCATTTCTAAAATATAAATACCATCTATCTATTTTGCAGAATTGTTGTGAAGATTAACTGAGTCATTGTTGTTAAAGTACCTTTAGCTTTAAACATAATGGTATGTGAATAAAAAGATCTCATAGATATTTATTTATAATATACTTCATATATATTTCTTATGTGTATTTTCAAGTTATATATAGTATGTTAAGCTACATATATAGGATATTTTATTAAATTTCAATTGGCATTCTTGTAATTCTTTACCAATAAATTATTGGTGTCTTCCTTATAATTGAGTTTGATAATCTTGTTTTGTTTTTTTGGAGGAGGTTTGGTAATAGTGAGCTTTGAACTCTGGGCCTCATATTTGTTTGCTTCATTGGTGTTCCATCCCTTGAGCCACTCTTCTAGGGTTGATTTTTGCTGGTGATTATTGGTACAGAATCTCACAGACTGTTCTTCAAGTCTGGTTTCTAATTTATTTGGTGAGTCTCAGCCTACTGAGTAGTTGGTAATACAGGCATGAGCTACCAGCACAAGATTTATCTTTGATTTTTTTTGTCATATGAATAATCCTTAATTACCAGTTGTAATCACCATGAAATATGACTCATCTAATTTCTATTTTAGTCATTCATGCTTATATTTAATTGAGCTAGGTAGACATGTCAGGTGGGAAGGAGACATTTGTTGACATTTTTTTTTTTTTGGTCAGTCGTGGGGCTTGAACTCTGGGCCTGAGTGCTGTCCCTCAGCTCTAGGCCAGTGCTCTACCACTTGAGCCACAGTGCCACTTACAGTTTTCTGGTGGTTTATTGGAGATAAGAGTTTCATGGACTTTCCTGCCCGGGCTGGCTTTGAACCACGATTCTCAGACCTCAGCCTCTTAATTTGTTGACAATGTTGAATTTCAGAAGTCTGCAGGAGGTATAAAGTGAGCATCATTGGAAGGCCATTTTTTATCACTCAGGATGAACAATCCAATGACTCTCCCTTGTTCAGACTTTTATTCTAAAATGTGACCCAGATTATCATACTACTATGAAAAGAAAGGCACCACACCCTCACACTTGGAGAACAGGCTGTGCCTATGCATCTTATATCACCCATGTAAGCCAGGCTAAAAATCAAGACAAAGTAATCTAACTTCCGAAGTAGTCATTTACTAGGACTCTTATTACAAAGTACCATTACAAAATTCTGATCTCTTCATTGTTAGATCAATTAAGCTAAATTTCAAGAGACTGTTTCCATAGATAGAAAGGAAATGTTTAAAGACTGAATTCACAGATTTCTCCAAATGGAAAAGTTGATAAAGTACTTCCAAACCCCCTAGGGTTCAGAGACTGTTTCTGATTCCAAGAGTTAAAAATAGTAGTGATTAGATGGCTTCTCTTGTTCCTAAAGGTCAAGGGGTGCTCTGTTAGGATAGGAATGTCCTACTTACAGAGCTGCATGCAGATTGCTATGATTAAATGGCCTGAAAATATGAGTGGCTGAAGCATCCACTGCAATTTAATGAGGAAGACTCTTGCATGGTTACTCAGCTACATGTTTTACTTACAGTTGCTTTTCATTTTTAAAAGAACCCCAAAGGTAAGTTATAATTTCATCTACAGGCTTAGAAGCTGCTTTTGTACATTCAAGTCATTGATCTCCTGGCTAGTTCATGGTGAAGACAGAATTTAAATTTAAAAAAAATATTGATAAGTAGGGGGAAAAAAATTCTTTTTCATTGAAAACCTCTTTCCAGAACCTCCTATGGTTGCTTCCTAATTATTCTTAGAGGGTACATGATCTCTGCCCAATAGCCCCTGTATCAGGCTTTAGCTTTCACTGCTGGGTAAAAGCTCCCTGCACTCCACCCACATAATGGATAATCTATTTTCTTTTTATTTATTTATTTATTTATTTTGGGGACTGGTCGTGGAGCCTGAACTCTGGGCCTGGGCGCTGTCCCTCAGCTCTTCAGCTCATGGCTAGTGCTCTACCACTTGAGCCACAGCTCCACTTCCGGTTTTTTCTTTTTGCTTTTGTGGTGCTGAGGAATCGAACCCAGGGCCTTAAGCATGCAAGGCAAGCGCTCTACCACTGAGCCACCTTCCCAGCCCAGATAATCTATTTTCTTAGCACAGCCACCTCTGTGACTACCTCCTATATCTTTGTTGGTATTACTTTATTTCCTCAAAATCCTTGCATACCTACTGAACTCTCAGTATAAGTTGTTCTCAAATGTTTGTTCAGATGTGCTCTATCTCTGCTATAAAACAATACCAGATAGTCCCACAAGCAGATTTCCATTTTCTGAGCTTACCTGTACTGTGACAATTATCACTTGGTATTTTATCTCACAAGGTATATCTTTGGCCTTTTGTTGTTGTTGTTGTTGGTCACAGGGCTTGAACTCTGGGCCTGGGTGTTGTCCCTCAGCTCTTCAGCTCAAGGCTAACACTCTACCACTTGAGCCACAGCACCACTTCCGGTTTTCTGAGTGGTTTGTTGGAGATAAGAGTCTCATGGACTTTTCCTGCCCAGGCTGGCTTTGAACTTCGATCCTCAGATCTCAGCCTCCTGAGTAGCTAGGATTACAGGTGTGAGCCACTGGTGCCCAGCTCTATCTTTGGCTTTTCTAAGGAATCATTTGCATCAGAAATGGCTTTATCTCATAAACACTAAATGAAACAATAAATGAATGCTGGAATAAATATTTGAACATTCAAATGTTCTGCACTACTTACTGTATGTGTAAATTATTAATAGTTTTCATGTGTTCATTCAGTAATAAAGATTAGAAGATTGCACAGCAAACTCAAAAGCAAATCTAGAACTTGATCAACCTCATGCATGGCCAGAAGTTATATCACACTCTTTTCAACTGTAAGAAATTATCTCATTTTAGTCTCTTTTACATTCTTCCCTTAAAAATATAAACACTGTGATTAATAGCATACCGTCTTTCCCAAGTTTACTTCTTGAATATTCCTGCCTCCACATAGACTCAGTTTTACAGCCAGTCCACAGTGTGGATTAAATCTCTTAATCAACATAGATCAGAAGATTTGTTTTCTGAAAATCAAACATAAAATTTAGATGTAGGCCATGTTCTAAAATTAAGTCCTACATTCTGGTTATTCTTTCTATGTTTTTTTACTCTCCTCTGAATGCTATTTGCCTGTACAGGCAACTTGCTCCAGAAAGCAAATTTCATTGCATTTCCTTTCCCACCTATTGACCAGTGCTGAGTGCAGAGGAAAGATCTCTTGGGTCTAAGAGCTGAACCTTTCTTCATAAATATGAATTTTAATCTAGGATTTGTATTCTTCCTCCAAGAGTTTAGCTCAATCCTTTATGCATTTTAACCTGAATCTTACTCTAGCCTGGTATTCACAGACAGTGATTCAGTGTAATGAAACCAAGTCCAAGTGGAGGCATACCCATTCTCTACCCTCTCATGAAGAACCTTGCTGAGCCACATTCATATCCAGAAGGCTAGAATATATGAATTTCAGTGTTCTGAATTTAGAGTTCTTTACATGCTACCTTTACATGCTATTAAAAGGGAAAATGCAGGACAAAAATTAGCATATATATTGGAAGCTTGCTATGTGTTGAGTAGTATCATAAGCACTTAATGCTCCTTTCCTAAGTCTAATTTTTACAAAATAGCTATTATTATTATTATTATTATTATTATTATTATTATTATTATTATTCCTCATCATAGATGAAACAGAGAAGTTAACTAATATGGCAATAATGACCTAAGAATTGGTTAGAGACATCGTGGGAACAAATGCTATCTGGATCATGCGTCCAAACTCTGTCATGGGCAATGTGTATTGCATATTAGCAAAAATTTCTTTTTATTCTGATAATGAAGTTTGAGCTCAAGGTCTTCGGCTTATTTCTCTTGCCAACTCAGCTGATGCTCTGCCACTGGAGTCATGCCTCCACCCCAGCTTTTTAATTGGTTATTGTGGAAATTGGAGTCTCGTGTACCCTTCTGCCTGGGCTGACCTTAAACTGTGATCCTCAGAGTTTTAGCTTCCTGAGTAGCTGGAGTTACAGGAGTGAGACACTGGGATCCAGCTAAAATTTCTCTTTTTAAAGCAGCACTGGTAATACTGTGAGCCTATTCACTCCACTCTAGACATCAGCACACTGAATTAGCCAGGGTCTACCCAGTCCATCTATCATAAAAGTCACAGAAATTATAAAGCAGAAATTTATTGAGAGTGGCTGAGCCTATACTAAGGCATGGCCATTACAGACATTAAGATGCTCAATTTAAATTAGTCATTTTAATATGCATGAAATGTGAATGCTTATTGCATTCATAAGGATTACGCAGAGTTCCAGTACTCTTCTTAATTCTTCTAGTTAATGATAAGTAAATGAATTTCAAACTGTTCTAACTTGTAGCTGTTCCATTACTTGTATAAAATCTGTCTGGCTCTTCCACATCCCACCCACAATGTTCTGGCTCTTTATTTTCCCATCCTGTGAAGGTCATAACCTTGAAGAAGGTCTTGCTTACCATTTACACCAGTGCTTTTCAGAATGCTCCGTGAATCATGCAATCAACGCAGTAGGTTATAATTAATATTTGAAAAACATGTAGAATTTAATCGAATAGAAACATCAAGGTACATCACGTTATTTCACAAAACGTTTTAGCAATGACATGAAAATGGGAGGAGATCTGCATTTGTTACATTTTTTTTGGATTATAGCTGAAATTTATAAAAGTCCTGAAGTAAAATGTTAATTTCCTGTATAAGTACTTACTTATCAAACAGTCCATTTTATGTTCAGAATCTCAGAAACAGCATATACAAAAATGGTGCTTCTTTTCCAGTATTTTTGTGCTTGCAAATCTCTGCTTTGTTCTTGAGAGACAAGCTTCTGATATCACTACTTCACGTGGCCTCCTGTCTGTAACATCCTAGTTGCTTTGCTAATTTATATATTTTTTAAATAATATTTTAGTCCATTACTTTACGTTCTTATTTGAGATGTGGGCAAACACATCTATTTCCTATTTCTGAAGGGATCTGTAGTATTATTGGCCTGACATATTTTTTTAAAGCGTCACCTACAATGCTAAGAGGCTACTAAGTGCAGCAAAGGGAGGTAAGAAATGTGAAGGGAGACAGCCCAACCCTGGGTTCCTGTAATAGCCAGATTAGACATCAAACCCACTTTGTACTTTCAGCTACAGAAATACACTCTGGCATGTAATGTGGGAGTTAGAGAAATAGCCTCTTCGGTTCCCGGAAGGCTTTCCTCGCTGTCACAAGAAGTGTTAGCACTTACACAATATGCATTGCGGGCTCTCATGCGCCTGCTCACATTAGGAAGCCACTGTGAGGATTCCAGAAGCACCTCAGTGAAGTGCCTTTATATGTGCCTGAAGGGCTTTGTCATTCACCACACACTTGAGAACATTCCCCGCCCCCCCTTTATCTCTCTTAGCAAAAGTTGGGAGTAACAAATCATGACTGTTGACTATTGTTTTTTAATAAATCACCAGTCTAAAACATGTCTCAGAAAGACATGTTTTACAATATTGTAATAAATAGGACTCATAATTCAGCTTTCTTTTTTTCCTTCCTTCCTTCTTTCCTTCCTTCCTTCCTTCCTTCCTTCCTTCCTTCCTTCCTTCCTTCCTCCTTTCCTTCTTTCTTTCTTTTGTCTTTCTTTCTTTCTTTCTTCCTGCCTTCCTTCCTTCCTTCCTTCCTTCCTTCTTTCCTTCCTTCCTTCCTTCCTTTCTTTCTTTCTTTCTTTCTTTCTTTCTTTCTTTCTTTCTTTCTTTCTTTCTTTCTTTCTTTCTTTCTTTCTTTCTTTTTTCATTGTATTTCTCTTTGTGTGTCGGGGGTGGTTAGAAGTGGATGTGTGCCAGTACAGGGGCTTGAATTCAGGGCCTGGTTCTTCAGGACTTAAGTTCTTGCTCTACCATTTGAGCCATAGCTCCACTTCTAGCTTTTTGGTGGTTAATTGGAAAAAAGAGTCTCATTCTCACAGACATTTCTTTTGGAGCTGGATTTGAACTGAGATACTCAGATCTCAGCCTCCTAGGAAGCTAAGATTACAGGTGTCAAACACTGACACTGGGCTGTGTTGGCTTTCTAACACTTGTTCAGAATCCAGTAATAGAAAGCCCAAACCAGTAAAATTGCCTCAAATGAGGTACTGGAGTTGGTTATAACTGGCTGTCTTTACCAGCAATCACTTATACCACTGATCAGAAAATAGGTCAAAACCTTTGTTGTTTATAGAAGACCTTATTAAGCAAAACCTTACATCTATTCTCAAGAATGATAGGTAGAAGAAGGTGATAATACTTGTTGAGATATATTAAAAAAGACCTGAAAGAAATAAGAAAGGTCTACAAATGAATGCAACAGCAGGCAGAGGCTTGTGCTATTGTTAAGGCAAAGAATTTAGACAGAAGAGTAACTATGGCATTTCATTAACAGGTAAGTATATTGTCTAGCACCAGGAACCACAGAAGACAGCTGGGGACATGCTATTTCTTCTTGAAGTGAGGAAAATATTGTAGAATTTGACTATGGTTATGATTGCACAACCCCATGATATAAACTAAACAGCTGGATATGTTTGATGATGTGTAAATTGGACTACAATAAGGTTATTATAAATATTTACTTTGTGGGCTGGGAATGTGGCTTAGTGGTAGAGTGCTTGCCTAGCATTGCCTAGGGTTTGATTCCTCAGTACCACATAAACAGAAAAAGCCAGAAGTGGCAATGTGGTTCAAGTGGTAGAGTGCTAGCCTTGAGCACAGACAGACTCAGAGACAGAGCTCAGGCCCTGAGTTCAAGCCTCAGGACTGGCAAAAAATATATATATAATATATAAATGAATATAAAATATAATAAAACATAAATATAATAAATAAATAAAATATAATTAAATAAATATTTATCTCTCCATCCCTATATATCTCAAGGATCTATCACTGTGATTTTGATAAACAACATATTATTGAAGTCTACCAGGGGTGCAAAGTCTGTCCACTTCTAAAATGAATGCTAAAATATTCTAAAATAGACTCATTTTAAATGAAATTAAAGGGGAAGTTAATATTACATCTAACCCCTCCAGAATTAGAAAGGGGTTTCCCCTAATTTTTAAAATCCAGAAACCAATTGTTCTGTTTTAAAAGAAAATTCTCATCTTCCTGACAGTGCACTGAGTGCTGAGTGTAACCAGAAAAAATAAAGTCAGCCATTTTCAAAGGGGACAACTTACAGATCAGCTATTGACAGAGGGAGGAAAATGATTCAACAGATTTTATTTTTTGGCAACGCTGGGTTATTAATTGTGGGTCTTGCACATGCTAGGCAGATGCTCTACCACTTGAGCTACCCCTCCAGTCTTTTTTTTATTTTTAGTTGTTGTTTTTTTTCAGGCAGACTCACACTCTTTTCCCAAAGAGTGCCAGCCTCTGAAGTCAATCCTCTTAACTATAGCTTCTTGTATACTAGGATTACACTCGGCCTAGCTTATTAGTTGAGATCTTAACTTTTTTGCTTGGACTAACCTTGAATTATGATCCTGCAGATCCTAGTCACTGAAGTAGCTGGGATAAGCAGCATGGGTCACTGCACTTGTCTTCAAGAGTTTGTTTGTGTTTTTGCTTTTGTTATTATAGTACAGTCCAGTGGCTCCTGGAAGTAATTAGGGAATGAAAATAAGAGTAAACAGGGACAGAAATCTTTAAATATCTTTAAATACTAATATTACCTGGCAGGGATATGGGTCCTTTCTTCTTCCAAGGGCCATTTGGATATGAATAACTTTCAAGAGCCATACAAAAGTATCAAAACAGGCAGCTAGTCAGAAGCATATGTGTCTGTCCTATCATGTACCAGATAAGTTCATGGGTCTCATATGGCCCATGAGCCAAATGTTCATCCATGATTCCTAGGTCAGGCTGCCACTGAGCATAGACACCATAAGATATAAAATGTGTGGATATCTCAGAGCCTTGTGCTATATTGAGATTCTTCTGGCCTCTAAAAAAACAAAAAGGAAATAAAATCCAGGCAAAGTACATACAGTATAACCATGAACATAGATTCAGGAAGGCAATTCTTATTTTTCAAGTAAATCAACTAGTCTCATGGCTAATTATAGTTATCTTTTTCATATCATTCCTTGGGTTCCTTTTATGAATGTACTTTGCATATGCACAAGGCAGGATATGTTTTGGTTTTTAGAACCTGACAGCAATCTCCATCATTCTTCAGGAAGAATGCTTTAGTGATTCTGCCCCAGCAAATACAACTTAATTTCCCTCTAACAATCATACTTTGATACTGAATTTCTTTTTAAGTGTAAGATGTATAGTCTGAGCAAAAAAAAGCTCATCACAGAAAGCTAAATTTTGATAATGCAGTAAGAAAATTGCACAAGTGGAAACCAATGCCAGCCTTGATACTAATTGCTAGTTGCCTGCGTCTTCTTTTGAAGTCTCAGTTTCTTCACCTGTAAAATGAGGCTACTGAACCATGATCGGGGGATTCCTTCACATTCAAATTGTTCTTGTCACCTTTTAAACTTCTGCTCTTTACAGTTTCTTCTTTTCATTTTTTTCTTCATTCATTATTTCTTTTCACACTTTAGGAGGCCTATATCTCCATGGTTATAGGGTCAGTGAACAAACCCATGGCTTCAAACATGCGGTAATTGAACTCAAACCCTCATCAGAAGAGTTCAAGACTTTTTATTTCTGTGCAGAAAATGAAACCGAAAACCAGCGGTAAGGCAAAGTTCTTCATATCTCTCTCTTTTTTTAATCCGTCTAGATAGGATTCTTGGCAAACTCTTATCCTTATGATCCAGCTCCACATCTTCCCTTAAATCCTTCCTTCCCTTTCCAGTCTCCATAGGTGATGTGTTCTAGAGTTTTTTGTCTTTCCATGCTTCCTCAGATGATGTTTCTGGAGATAAAGTAATCCCAATTCTTCCTAAGAATTGGTATGTAAGATTCCTGCTAGCATCCCAGAAAAAGGTATCAGAGTTAGCTCCACTCTCAAAATTATCTGGGAGGTATAACAGGTGGGTCTCACTGTTACAGGCTGCTTTATCAGTAAGAAACAATATTGAGCTGCTTGATAAATATTTCAATGGACACTAGAGAAGTGTCAGAGTGCGTGGAACTCTGGATCCACAAGACGCTTACATTTATCCCTAATGCAACTTTCCCACTTAGAGAATAACAAAGCATAAACCTCAGTATTTCTGAGACATCATGCTGGAGATATTCCTGGTTAAATCAGTTGGTCATTGTTAATGGGGGCATTTTGTTTTTTGCTTGTTTTTTTGCTGGTCCTGGGACTTGAAATCAGGGCCTGGGTAGTGTCCTTGAGAGTTTTTGCTTAAGGTGCTCTACCACTTGAGTCACAGCTCCACAGCTTTTGGGTGGTTGATTGGAATTAAGAATTTGATGGACTTGCATGCTCCTGTTGGCTTCAAACTGAGATCCTCAGATCTCAGCTTCCTGAATAGCTAGGTTTTCGGGCATGAGCAAACAATGCCAAGATAGTGGTGTTTTCTAATTAAGATTTTTTTCTTGAAATCAATGTTATATAGATATGTTTTGTAAAACATTGTTTAAGAAAATTAAAGGAAGGGAGAAGAAAGGATCCTTAAGTGGAGAGTTTGTTGTGGTTTCCAGAATTTAACCAGGACATATTTTCCCATATGAAAATATTTGATTATTATAAATGTGATCAAATAAACTTTAATGTCAAGCAGAAACAATAAAATATTAATAATTTTAAAACTGTATAGCTTCATTAATCAGTATTCACAAGCATCATATTAATTTTAGATCTTGTTATTTACATGAACAAATTTAATCATTACCAGTATGAATCCCACATATGCTATTTTACCTTCTTATTCAATACATAATCTGAGCATGCTTTATACTCTTAATTTCAAACTAATAACCCAGAGATTCTTTAGAAAATAAATGAAAGGATTTTGTCACATTGACATTCCCATAGTCTCCCATGTTTAATGCAATGTGGCTCTTTTTTTTCAATGCAGCTGGATTACAGCTCTGAAGGCATCTATCAAAAAATGGCTTCCTTTGCATGAGGCTATTCAGGACTTCATGAATCGACCTCTAGAGGAGACCAGAATGTGAAAGAGAAAGGCTCCATGAGTTCACCACAAACCTGTAAGAAGAAACAAAATGCTTCTATTCAATGTCATAAGATAGAGATTTTCAAAGGAATATCCCTTCACTGTTATAACTGTGATACAATTATAATTTTTTGAACCAAGGCACCAATATCCAGTATAATTATCAAGCATTTCACTTCCCATATTTCTCCATCAGACTATATGTGTTTACCATCAAAATATACTGAATGCTCTACTTGCATCTTTTAAAGTGTAAATACAGTGAAAGCTTACTTATTTTGTTTTGCTTTTCATATTGTTTATAAGATGTTCTGTTCTAGCTTTCTAGAGTGCCTGGAATATAGGATTCTTGACAAATTCAAGATAGTGGAAATGAAATGACTAAAATCATGAGTAGTAATATTTCAGCCAAACAGGACATTTTCCAATAAACAGTATCAAGTGCCTCCTAGAACTCTTCAGAGTAAGGAAAATAATAAAAAATTATTGCTAGAGAAACAATTAAGATAAGAAATTGGGTTGAATTTACTGGAGAAGACTCAGAAATGGGTCTGATTTCCTGAATTTCTGTTACACCGCATCCACAATCTAAGTCAGGAATGCACTTCTCTTGAGCCTGAATACAAAACTTACTGATTCAAAAGAAATGTTATAACATGGCTTCATTTCTCAGTGGAACAATCTGGATGTGCAACCAGGAGTTAGTGATACACTTGGAATATGGATCACAGATTTCAAGTGGTTCAGTTGCAAGATTCAAGGACTCTAGAAAAACTCACATAAAATGAAAGAAATCTTGTCTTTTTATAAAATGGTAGTGCTGTAGAACTCACCAGGACCCTAGAGCTCAACTTTTCTTCTTGATAGCCGAGGCTCAGAGAGGTAATGGCCTATTGGAGATCACCAGGTTGTTAATGGAAGGATTAGAACTAAACTCAGGTCTTTGTCTCTCTGTCCTGTGTTCTCTGCTCATTGTGCCCAGGAAAATCTGGAATGGTTTCAGAGAGACAACAACACCAACCACTAGCAAATTGTTTAATAGTTGCCATTTCCAGCTGAGAATTGGGCCAATAAACTATGCTTATATTTCTGTCATCTCATAAGAACATTTTATGGTTGCTTAGATTATTTTCTTTTCCAGACAACTTTAAATATGAAAAGGTATCAAAATTCATGCCATTTTTATATTCCTTAATTCTTCTTTGCCAGAAAGAATGTGATGCTCTCAAAAAAAATGGTGAAAGCTTGTATCAGATAAAGGAGTATTGAGTCTGAGGATGTGCTCCTTCATTCATGCTGTAAGAAAAAGCTGCCTATATGAACTCAGGCCAAAAAGACATGCTGCAATACACTGACCAACTTAATACCATAACCAGAAAATATTCAATGAACACCAACAGATAGACCTCTGTTCTAAAAAAAATGGTCCCTTTGTTCTCCCAGTATCTGCTGTGTTAATAATGAGGTCTTTCAACAGCAGCAGCAGCAGTAATGTTCATGTCAGAACCAGGGGAGGGGGAGGTGGTCATCATACCTCCACTCCCTACCAGTGTTCTCTGCCTTTCTGGAGACTTGCCATGGAATGTACAAACTGTGCTGTTTCCAGGCAGCCAGTGAATGACCAGAGCCAACTGTAACACTGACACAGAGCTCTCCCCTGAAGGAGAAAACAAAAGCAAATACCTCCGTAAAATGTGAATGCGGTTTTCTCCTAATTAAACACTCATATAAATTGCTTAAATATGAATACTATGAACTCCTAACTGTAGAGGCCAAACTACAGTTGTTATGTCTGGAAGGGTCAGATTATCTTAACAATCTTAGAGAGTATGCAAAAATGTTGGTGGGAAAGCATTTTTATGTGGAGAAGGTTCATAACTTGTATGTGATCCTCAGAGATACGAGTCAAAAAAAGTTCTAAGACTAAGAACATTTTCCGAGATCTACCAGGTTTGCATATCTAATAGACATTAGAAGGAGAGAAAAGTAAAATAAATAGTATACAAATGGATTAAATGTCTGCACATTTTAGGCTTAGCCATTTGACAAATCGAGAAAAGCTCCACTGGAAGAGAGCAAGGGAAGGGGTGATATTGTGCAAAAAGAAATGTACTTTTTTTTGTCAGTTGTGGGGCCTGAACTCTGGGCCTGGGCACTTTCCCTCAGCTCTTCAGCCCTACCACTTGAGCCACAGCACCACTTCTGGCTTTTTTTGCTTATGTGGTACTGAGGAATCAAACCCAGGGCCTCCTGTATGCAAGGCAAGCGCTCTACCACTGAGCCACCTTCCCAGCCCCACAGTTGAAGAGGTGGGAGGAAAGGGATGATAGGGGAAAAACAAAAGTGGAGGCAACATGTAACTTGCTCATGTAACTGTAATTGAACACCTCTGTACAGTATTTTCACAATAAAAAACTTATTTTTTAAAAAAAGAAATGTACTCTTTACCTGACATGTAACTGTAATCCCTCTGTACGTCATCTTTATAATAACAATAAAGATCTGCAGAAGTGAATCCAAGTTAAAATTTCAGCTCAGCTACTTTTTGCTAATAACCTTAAGTAGCTTACTTGAACATTCTTTAGTTTCTTCATAAAACTGCCTTGTACCTTTATAAAGTTTCATTGAGTTGGATGCCAATAGCTTCTACTCAGGAGACTTAGATCTGAGGATCTCAGTTCAAAGCCAGCCTGGGCAGGAAAGTTGTGAGACTCTTATCTCCAAAAAAAAATCACAGAAAAAGCTAGAAGTGGCACCGAGGCTCACGTGGTAGAGCACTAGCCTTGAGCAGAAAGAAGCTGAGGGAGAGCACCCAAGCCCAGAGTTTGAGCCCCAGGACCAGCATTTTTTTAAAAGTAGAGCGGTGGCTGAAATAGTAGAGCTTTAGCCTTTAAGCAGAAAGCTCAGGGACAGAACATAGGCCCTGAGTTCAAACTCCAGGACCAGTACCAAAAGAAAAAAAAATAAATCAATAACAAAAAGTACCAAGTACCAAGTACTGAACAATGTGTAGTCCCAGTGAACCCTACACTTGCCTTTTTAAATATCATTAGCTCATATACAGACTTGACTTTACATCTCTATGAACAGATGCAGAGAAAAAGTATATCTTGTCTTCTTCACCCCACTTCCTGCAGGTGGAAATGATGGAAGATAGATTTGTCAGAGATTCTGTTTTAACAGGACCCAAGAGAGAAGTCCAAGAAGGATTTCAGGCTTTCTGGGTCATATATCTCAAAACTACTTGAAACCTCAGAGATTGTCCAGTCTACAGATTGCAAAATTTTGCTAGCTCAGCTCTTTAGTAAGCTTGAAAGACTTTCCATCCATATTCCTAGAAGCCCTAACTTGAGGCCAAAATGTTCTCGCAGAGTCCCTGCAGCACCTAGCAGTGTTTGCTTCCCTACCCTTCCTGTTTTGCTTCATCTGCTAACACTGAGCACAGTACAAGGAAAATCCCTAGACTCTTCTGCACATGGGTTTTTCAGGGAAGGTAAATTAATATGTAAATATTAAAAAACATCTAAAAATACTAAAGACATAAAAATATTAAAAGCACAATCATTGTCTCTCTTAAAAAAGAGGATACTAAAAGCAATCAATTTTCTTATTTTTCTCACTGCAGAGCATAACAAAATTTCCTTGGTAACTTCCTTGCCTCCAAACAATAATGAATTCTATTTTCTGATGTGATATTACAAATAAAATATGAATTGACTGATTTTGAGTCTAGACTTTAGGTTGAATTAAGACTTTGAAGACTGGTAATTTTACAAGGAGCTTTTACAGAGAATTTAAGCATAAATTCATGATGACTATGAGGAAATGGTGATTTGCCCCTCAGGTGCAGCCTGAGCAGGATTGGAGGATAAGAAAGAACTCAAAATATCTTTGTGATGTTTTTGTTGTTGTTGTTGATGATGATTTATTTTTTTCATTTTCTGGGGAGGGGAGGTTTGGCAGTAATGGGATTTGAAATCTAGGGCTCACATTTTCTTGGTTTGCTTTCTTAATTGGTGCTCTACTACTTTACCCACATCTCCAGCCCCACATTTTGCAAACTATTTGGAGATTGTATCTGTCATATTTTTTTCCTGAGCTAGCTTTAACTGTGATTCTCTGTATTTCAGCCATCTAAGCAGCTAGCTTTACCAGCACCAGGTTCAAAGCATCTTTTAATGTTCTGCTCCTCTTACTCCATTTGCTTTATTTTCTTCCTTCCCGAAAATTGATGTCAGTATACAGCATGAATTGTTAGTATTAAATTTCACTGATAGTCATAGTATCTTATCAACATTCACACATAAATATTGCTTAACCTGTATACTCACAGAAGATAGGAAAACAGAGTCTTTATTACAACTAACTTGTGATCACTATGTTAGATTAGCTACTCTGCCTAGCAACCATAATAAGAAGGGTGTGTAGCATTTCATACCAGAGACCCAGTTTCAGAAAGGCAGTTTCTTCCTTTTCAAAGATGAAAGACAGGAACATTTATAGTTCATAGTTTTTCATGAAGGTAAACTCTATCTCTTATACCAAATACTTGAAAGGTAAGCCTCTTGACTTGAATAATGGGACCAGAAATCATATCTAAACAGCTCAAGTTGTGCTGCTTTTACTTCTCATCAAGGGCTTGAAGTGCTAGGGCACCCACAAAACTTCTAAATCTGACACTTTTAAGATAAGATACAATTAATGATTATATTGAAACAATAAATATAAACATGGAATGATCTAAGCAAAGAGGGACCTATAGTACTTTATGAATGATGCACAAATTGGTATTCTCTGCTTCCCCTTCCATAAATAGAAATATATCATTTGATGAAGGTTTTGAGTCACTATGTTATCAGGCCCACATCCCTGTGAGAGAAAATATTCTCTCTTTCAATCCCAAGGCCAACAAATGAAGAAAGTAACTACACATGACCAAGAAGGTGGGAAGAGGACACATTATTTTTAAAAATTAGATTTGGAAGCTCTGTGGCCCTTGCTCTATATTTGTTTGAGGTGGAATAAAGGGAAGAAAGGCTGTGGTTCCAAAATATGCAGTCTTTAAGAAGTTGATTATTGAAATTTTAACGTACTTACTCATATTAATGGTGTAAAGGAGATCTTCACACCAAATAATTCTCATGAAAGTAATCCCAATTTGGGCTGGGAATATGGTTCAAGTGGTAGAACACCTACCTAACAAGTACAAAAATCTGAGTTCAAACCTTAGTACCTCAAAAGTAAATTGACTTTTTTAGAGGGTTTTTTTTTTTTGCCAATGAGTTTCTTGTTCAATGAATGCCTGAAGATGATACAAGACGTTTGTACACATTACACACAATGAATGCAACCATAATCCACTCCTGGTATGCTATGGCTTGTGATACTGATTCTAGCACTGACATCAATTTGCCATATTGCCTGAGCAAAGTCATCTGACATTCAGATATTTAATTTTATCACTTTCACTTTTATACTAACTAGATCCAATTAATAGATTTCAAAATTAGTTTGCTTTAGCAAAACCTTTTGAGGAAATATTGCCTCCTTTAAGCTTTTAAGATAACTACAATTATTGTATAGTTATAAAAGGCTACTATAATGTAGTTTGAGATTATAAGGAAGGTATAGTGATCTCCAATTGCAATTATAAGACAAGATAAGGTAGGTATAGTTCAAATAACACAGAATTGAAAATTTGATCCTTAATAGAACTAGGTTATTATGTAGAATTGGCAGCAAAGCAATGAAGTGTTATGTTGTCAACGTGAGTTTGAAACAGGAGCCCACTTGGGTAACTGTCACTGAACCATACCAAATCCTTGACTTTGTTAAAAATCGCCTTCCCCATCTTTCCAACTGATTATACATGCTTATCCTCATGCTTCAGTGCATTTCTCAACCTGTAGATGTAAATAAAATATATTGCCCAGTGAGTCTATTCAGTTGTTGTCACTATAATTACGACTTTGTTTTGAAATGATCTATGCTGTAAAATGAGCTCAAACTTTATGACTAGAAATTTTCTATTCGGGTCTCTGCAAAAATATAAGACAGCATGGCCCAATAGCTTTCTACTAGTCTCACATAAACTTTTCATTCTGGCTTCTTTCCTCTTCCTCTGGAGGGTTAATTGGCTATGAAATCTCATATCTATTGGACAAATATAGTTTTTAAAAGCCTTACTTCTTCCAAAATATGTCATGAATTAGTTATTCAAAGGTTTCTCCCTAGATGTATTGACTATTTTGTTTTCATTTTCATTATTATGATGAGAATATCTTCCTGATCTTTCAAAGAAATACAAGTATGTGTTGATCCTTCTTTCAGAAAATATAAATTTATAAGCTTTGAAGTAGCACAGATACTTTAAATTTTTTCATGACAGTGTTTTAATTGAACAAAAATGTCTTTGGAAGGTCTTCCATACCTGAAGAGAGAAGTATCACTAAAAAAAAAAAGAAAAACAAAAGCAAATTCCTAATTCCCCCTATAGCATCCTTTTGCCCATTTTTATCTGTTATGTTTTTAATTTGGGAATATATTGCATTTGTATCCACATGAGTAGAATCACATGTATCAGTTCTACCAAAGAAGATTGTCGACAGTAATAAGCACATTGCTAGAGAGATGAGATTTTTCCACATTTCACTGAGAATGAACAAATATGTCATATCAAATAAGAAAATCACTCCATTATATCCTACTTTAAAATCTAAATGCTTGAGAAACCACATAAAATAAATGTAGACAAGCCTATGAGGAACTTATTTTTTTCTTATAAATACCAATAATAGTAAGGATAGGCCATTACCCAATTCTTAAGTCATAAGCTTATCTGATAAACATTAGGACTACTGCAACAATATATTTAGCCAAAAGTTGTTTCATTTATAAAAATGAATTCAACTTTTAGCCTCTATCATCATTCATTCATTTAATCATCCTCCTCACATGCCAAACACCGGAGACTATTAATCTTGTAGACAAAATTTCCAATCTCATTGAGGAACTGATCTAGTGGAGAAATCAAGCTGTAAATGCTCAATACAATAAGGAAATGAAGTAAGTATAAAGATGTTAAATGCAGGGAAGAAAATAGCCAGCATGTTAGGAAAGAGAAACATAATATTATTAGCATGAGCAAGAAAAATCCATCTATTAAACTATGAAGAAAAGAAAACATTTTCAGAATAGCCATATTTCTGATGGAGCAAAAAAACAAGTAAACAACTGAAAAGAGTTTGCAGATGAAAGTGAATTTTTAGATCAGAAGAGTAAGAATACCAGGGTACCAAGGATAAGTGGGAAATGACTTAGACTGACTAATATACTGACATTAAGAATGAAAATGAGGCTAGGAGTAAAGATGAGCTAGAAATCCTAGGCTTCATGATATCACAAAGGTAAACTAGGATGAGAGGCATGATGGAAGTCAATGTGAAACAGTCATACAAAAAGTAGACATTGGTCTAGCTTTAATTTTTTGCTAAGTGTAGAATTTCTACAAGAAATGGCTATTAAAATATCATTGCTCAAATTTGCAATTGAGAAACATTTTTTAGCAGGTCCTGGGGCTTGAACTCAGGGCCTGGACTCTGTCCCTGAGCCTCTCTGTGCTCAAGGTTAGCACACATTGACTTCCATCATGCCTCTCACCTAGTTTACCTTTGTGATATGAGCCACAGTACCACTTCCAGCTTTTTCTGTTTACATTGTACTGAGGAATTTAACCCAGGGCTTTATGCATGCTAGGCAAGCACTCTACCACTAAGCCACATTCCCAGCCCAACATTTTAATACCTCATTATAGCTTCAGATCAGATATAATAGATAATAAATATTATAAATAATGAATATTTATTTTTATAAAAGATACAGTGTTTTGACATCTAATTTCTATAATTATTGGCAATATCAACAGCAACATTCATAGAGAAAACCCATGGGTGCTAGTTGATTCTGATTCTAGTCTTAGAATACTTTTAGTATAGTAAAGTATATGATAAAATCATTTTCTCTTTATTTCACAACTATTAGCTTAGGTTGATTATTTGTGAATGGTAATGAGTCTTTTAACTTGTTATATGCCTTCACAATTGAGTTATATTTGCTGTCTTTCAAGATCTCCCTAAAGGTCAGCTTTCTACAAAATTGTTTATTTTTTTGAAGGAGGTAGTTGTTTTTAAAAAAAAAAAAAAAATCTGTCACCAGCTACCAGTGGTTCATGCATTTAATCCTAGCTAGTCAGCAGGCTGAGATCAGAGGAATAGGATTTGAAGCCAGCTCAGACAGGAAAGTTTATAAGACTGATCTCCAATTCACTGCCAAAAACCCAGAAGTGGAGCTGTAGCTCAACTGTCAGAGTGCTAGCCTCAAACAAAAAAGCTCAGAGAAAGTGCTCAGGCCCTAGTTCAAACCCTAGGCATGTATGTATGTACACACACCTCCCCAACACACACACACAAACCCTTTCAATACAAAAATGTCTTAAAGTACAGTTCTTAAATTCACAGAAATGTCTTAAAGTACAGTTCTTAAATTCACCGGCCAATGATGTCATACACAAATAATATCCAATAGATCCTTTTCTTTCTAAAATTTTTGCTTCATGTAAAAGCAGAGATATAAAAAATGACTTGCTGAAATTATAAAGAAAAATTGTGATTTAAAAAAATAAAAGAATATTGGGCTGGGAAGGTGGCTCAGTGGTAAAAAATAAAAGAATACTCAGGATTGATGGCAAAAAGTACGGAGTCTCCAATTATCTTAAAATAGTTCCTACTGAAAGATCACCACCATAACCCAGAAAGAAACTTCCTTACTTACAAGGGCAAACGTGATAGAATAAGAGGGAAAAAGCTGTAAGACAATCAGTTCATTTGAAGTTTCCATCTTTCTTTATGAAGAATAAAATAAATGATTTTTATACTCTCATTTTTAAGACAAATTGAAACCTACTAAAATCTGAAATATGTGCTAGTCTGCAAGTTACATGAAAATGATAGAATTAGAGATACCAGCACCTTTATAACATAGAAATAGTGATTTAAGTGACATAGATTTATTTAGAGAAACCAATGGCATAATGGAAATCTCCTTTAAAAGGGGACGATCTAGAGAAGAAAGAATAACAGGGACCCAGAGAAAATCATAAGGTTCCTTTTCTTCTCTTTCAAAGTCCTGAAGTCAGGTCACTCAGACAGAGCCACCTCAACAGACTGGGAACTTAGTCTCTAAAAAAAATAATGAGTAGGCCATCAGAAACAAGAATTGAGACATGGAAATGTCGATACTACTTCATATGATAAGTGATCCAAAAATGTTAATTTTTGAAAACTAAATGTCATTATCACGTTGAGTTTTACAGAATGACAACAAGGAACTGAGAATAAGAAAACACATAACATTTTGGGTAGACATAATCTTCTGACCCCAAATGTTGCTTTTAAGACATAATTGACAATAATGTCTTTTTACAATTTCAGGCAGCACAGCTGGAGAAAATAATAAATAATAAATGTCTAGCTCCAGTGAATACTGGACTTCTGTCCAATGAAAGAGGAGCAAAAAGAACAGGAATAACTATTCTAAGCAGAAAGAAAGAGAAATTTTAGGCTTGCTGAACCAAGGATTTGAAAGTTTCAACATTTCAACTTTAAAAAAAGCACATCTACTAGAAAAAAATTCAGTTTGTATATATGGCTTACAACTTATTTCTATTGGATTGTGTTGACTTAAAACTTCTATATGTTACCAAGAATGAACAAATAGCAATGGAGACATGTTTCCTCATCCAGGAAGACTTGATTAGAAATCAAGCACTGCTATGCAACCCTTATATCATGAAAAGGGTGAGAGAGAAACCATGGAGCCTATGTTTCTTTGCATCTGGCTTACTTGACTTAATATGACTTTTTTTCCCCAAATCTTTCCAGTTCCTCATGAATGGGGCAATGTCCTTCATTCTGATGGAAGTACAGAATTCCATTTTGTATATACACTATACGTTTTCTTGATCCATTCATCTACTGAGGGGCATCTGGGTTGGTTCCATATCTCAGTTATGGCAAATAATGCTGCAATGAACATGGTTGTGCTGATAGCTTTAGTATGGCCTTGTTTGTGGTCATTTGGGTAAATGCCCAGGAGTAGGATTGCTAAGTCACAGGGGAGCCCTATGTGTAGTTTTTGAGGAACCTCCATACTGTTTTCCAGAGTAGCTGAACAAGTTTACACTCCTATCAACATTGTATTAGCAATCCCTTTTGGCCACATCCCCTCCAGCATCTGTTGTTATCATATTTCTTGATAATGGCCATTCTGACGAGGGTAAGGTACAATCTTAATGTTTTGATTTGTATTTCTTTTATGGCCAGAGATGTTGAGCATTTTTCATGTGTCTAGGGGTAATTCTTATTTCCTCTTCAGGAGTTCAATAGCTATGTACATAGGACCATATAAAATGATTCTAACCGAAATGAACTCCAACATACGGAAACAAGAGGTTTTCCTTTGTTGTTGTTGTTTTTAATGTACTGTGTGAAGTTATTTCTTTTTTCTTTCCTTTTTTTCCCCTTTGGTTTGTGCCCTGTTGTCACTGTATTTGATTTTTGTACCCTGTGTCTTGTGTATAGGTTTATCTGATATGGGCAAGGAAAGGGGCACAACAAAATGGTGAAACAAAGTACAAAGGGTGAACCAATGCAACAGTGATACTCACAAGACAATATGTTGGAAGTGAACTTTAAAACTTGGCAGGGGGGTGGGGGAGGGAAATTGGGAGAAAAATGAGGGAGGGGTAACAATGTTCAACAAGAAATGTACTCATTAGTACTCATTACCTTACATATGTAACTGTAACCTCTCTGTATATCACCTTGACAATAAAATTAAAGAAAACGACTGAGATATTAAAGGTTACACTTTCTCTTGTTAATAAAAAATAATTATAACAGAAGGGCTATAAATAGAATCACTATCTTACAAATAACAACACAAAAGCAAACAAACAAGACATTCTTTGCCACTGAACTCTCATGTTAGTGGAAAATGTTAAAGTTTGAATCCAGTTATTATCTAAGACTCTATTGCCAAATTGATTTATAAAGGACATCATTAATTAATCCTATAAATGGCTATGAGGCTTCTGTGTGCCAAGCTTTGGGCCAGAAACTGAGAATGGAAAGTTGGAGAACACCATAGCTTAATTAGTGAGGGATGACAGTAGTGGAAATGAGAAAAGAGTAGCATCTGAGTGAGAAAGTATCAATCTTGAGAGATAGTTCTCAGGGTGAGTTGAAGTCAGTGGAATAATTTTTCTGTAAGTTTATATACCTCCGTCTTGTACTTCCTTCAGTTTTCTCTTATATTCTTCTTTGTTCAGGAGAGGAACAACAATCAATGCTACCAGCAGTTTGGCAAAACTTAGATACGCAATTTTATTTGAGAAAAGGAAAACAACCAAACTCTTGTAACCTAGAACATTGAAAATATTAAGAAATTAATTAATAAAACAAACCACCTCAAATTCACAGGAAAACTGAATATACTACACCAATAAATTTATTTCTGAACTATTTAAGGATAAGTTGCCAACATAATGCACCAGCACTCTCAAATGAGTTCATGTGTATTTCCTAGAAACATAGATGTTACACTTCGCAATTATAAATATAACCACTAGAATCACAAAGCAAACATATATATACTAACAGTAACTATTCTTCAGCTCCTATTCACCAGATTTCCTAGTAATATTTTTTATATAGGATCTCCTTCCAAATCACATGCTGCATTTATTTGTCAGATCTGCTTTGTTTTCCTTTTAGGACAGTTCCTTAATGTTCATAAACTAGGCACTTTTGAGTATTGCAGGCTAGATAAGTTTGGTTACCCTAATATCTACTCACAATTAAATATCATGGAAGTCCAGCTGTATTCTTCTCTTTGCATAGTATCAAATAATGAATAATCTGAGTTTGCACCATTATAACTAACATTTGTGTGGTGTCTTCTAGGCTTATTCTTTATCTCCATATAATTTATACATCGATACTTTTAAATCATACAAATATCTCTTTCTTCATCAAATTTTCAATTCATCCTTTTATTATTTTTTGTGTAAGTATAAATTGCATTTTGTGTAAGTATAAATCCGTGATTTTACTCAAGGAATAAAAATCCATTATTATCGTTGCTTATTTTAATGCTCAAATTATTTTAAATGTCTGTGTCATTTGATATGTCCTCATATCTCCATTACTTTCTGACACATAAAGATGCTACAGACATACCGCACTTCCAACTCCAGCCTTGAACCATGCCATTTTATCAAGAAGTCTACTATAAGGTCATCATTCAAGTCTAGCCTGGGGGAAAAAATAACAAGACTCTATTTCAAAAACAAGTAGGCAATACTTCGGAGGTACAGGGAATAGTGGCTTGTGGGAATGTATAACACAGTACATGAAAAACGAGCTAAAAGTAAAAAGACTGGGGCATGGCCGATGGTAGAGCTAAGACTGAATTTCATCTCTCACACTACAAAAAAAAAAATTATTTCTTACACTTGCAAGTCTTGCTCAAGGTCCCAGTCTACTCAAGGCCAACTAAGACAACCAAAAAACTATCTCAAAATACACTTTCCAAGAAAGACCAAAATACAATGAAAGCCAAGGGTAGACACTACTCATTTGTTACGGACTGTATTTTAAAATTCAGTAGATGAACTAAATTAGAAAATTGAGGGGTTTTTTCCCATAAACTAGAAGTAGAAGGAAAGCAAAATTAAAGGCAGAGATATAAGGGGGAAATCTGGAAAATCCTGTTGCATAACATCTAACTTATAGGACATACAGAAAGGAAAAAAAATAAGGAAATTTATCAAAGACACAATACAAAGTGTATTCTATCCAGAGAAGATGAATGACATAATTCTCCAAATGACCTTTTATAGTGATACAATACATAAAATGGCAAGAAGATAAAAGATTCACAAGACATGCTATGGTGAAATTTTAAAATATGGGAGTCAAAGAAAATACTTCATAAACGTTATAACTTTATAAATTTCAGCCAGAAAAATTAGGTTCCATTGAAAACAATAAAAAATTAGAAAAGCATCCAATTTCTCTATAATCTAGATTGCTCCCATCAGTCAAATTACTAATCAAAGGTAAGGGTTGAATAACTGTTTTCAGATTGGAAGTACTTAAAAATGCATTTCCCATGAGTCCTTTTTGTATAAGCAATGCCAAAATTTTCAGTTGTTTACTGCAACTAAAGTTTATGTCATACACATCTAGAATTTGTATGAGACAAGGAAATTCTCCAAGACAAGTGTCTTCCATGAATATTTAGCAAGTCAGGATTAGTTTTGATCTCAATAAGAAGGGTTTCTATGTGGGGAAAGGAATTGCTTTGACTTATAACAGGCATGTGCTATTTCTACTCACAATCCATTGACCAAAACCAGTCAGTGACTCTAGAATGAGAAGATAAAATGGTGAGGAGGAGGAAGTATCACCCTCCATTCATCCATTAAGAAAGGAAAGCTAGTTATGTGGTGGGAACTGCAAATGTCTACCACATTTCTCTTTGAAAGATACACTCAAGCAAAACAAGGGAGTTAATGAGCAACAAGTTACAATGAGATCACAGAAAGCAAGGATTTCTCATCATTTAGCTGGATAGGAGTCAGTCCATCTTAAAGCAGGAGGATCCAGGGCTAGAGATAAAATAGCAATTTAAAAGACTGTATGTATGTGCGGATTTAGCAAAATATCATTGCCAGTTAAAATGCATAAAGCCAGAACAAGTACTTAGAAAAACAATGTAACTGCAAACATGATAATTTGAAAAAAAATTAAGAGTTACATAAAAAAGAAATCATAATTACATTATTGCTAATACACATAATTTACCTAGTCATAATAATACAAACTTTGGCTATTATTTAAAACACAAAATTGATATATAATTCCAGTGGAGTGAAAAATGGGTTGTAAGAGAGTCATAACAGTCACCTCCTCACATTCAAGGGTTCCAAAGCTATAGAATAAGCTGTATGGATCAAATTATTCAGAAATAATTATATCTGTATTAAACATGCACAGACTTTTTCTTGCCATTATTCCTTCAATAATATTTTATCAAAACTATTTGCATAGTTTGTATTTTATATTAAGTATTACAAGTAATCTAAAGGAAACTCCTCCACATCAAAAAAATCAGTAAAACTTTTTACTCTAAATTTTTATGTTTATAAATGTATATATATATATGTGTGTGTGTATATATATATATATATATATATATATATATATATGAAGAGAGAAATAGCATACTTGCTTTTTTACTCATCACCAAAGTTTTGAGCTTCTGTTGTTGACTCATATAGACATAGGGAAACAGAACTCATAAGTTTGGCAAGCAATCCCTCTGTTTCTTTCTAAGAAGTAGAACTAGTCAGTAAATGCATAGGGATAGGAAGATGTGCATAGGTTATATGCAAATACAATGCCATTTTATATAAGGGAGTTGAGCATTTGTAAATTTAGTAACTGATTTTCTGGAACTTTTGTTCCACAAATATTAAGGAATAATAGCATTCATTGGCTCATATAGAAGTATATTAACTTGATAATTAATGGAAAAGATGTATGAATATTGTATAGTTCCTTGTATTACCCCTACAGTCCTTTTTCTGAAGCTGCTTTCTATACCTAGGGTTGAATTGGGACCCATACCTCTACCAAGCTTCCCAATGAGCAGGAATAAAATGAGATTTAGATCCCGAATGACCCATCCACCCCAGTGCTAAGCCTGGTCATGCTAGGTTCTACTTCTCCTCCTGGACTTCAATGAAATGCAATACCATAAGGAGTGGAATAAGTCATTCTGTGAGACAAACACAGCAGGGGACTGGATGTCATGATATTCAAGTATGGATTAGACCTAGGGGCAAAGGAGACACGGGAAGGCACACAGACCATTCTTACTTTTACCTGTGGGTGGTGATAGGCATCACAGCCTGAGTGGAAAAGTCCACATGTGAAGGTAATGTAATATTAGGCATCTGCTGTGGTGCTTCATTGCTGGCATTACCTTACTTTCCTTTATCCTCAGCCTCCCTTCCCTTAAGCTGATCAAATAACCTATCACATAGGTAAGTCTGTTTTAGAAGATTTGCACTAAGACAGAATATGAAAAAAAAAAAATAAAGAGAGATGTAAACTTGAAGAAATAGATGCCCCTAGCCAGGGGGACTAGAGTAGAGGGAGGATGAGACAAAAGAGTAATAATTCTCTTAGCAAGTCTTATGATTTCAAATCATGATTCATTACTCTCATAAAATAAAAAAATATTTTACAAAGTTAATACATGGTAACTAACATGCATTTTAGATTGCTCATGTCTTTTGTAAAATTTCCTCAAAGAACAGACAAAAAAGTCCATTAAGTGTTTTATTAGTATTATAAGAATATGTGACATAAACCTCCAGACTCATACGCATTATAAAGGTTATTCTAAAAAGGAGAACAAAAACAATCCCTCTCCTTTTATGAAAAGTGAAAGAAGATGTCACCTTAAGATCAATACCTCTTTGAATCCTGCTTAAAGTACTATCCTAAAATATCAGCAAGGGCACTGTGGCAGAATAGCAATAAGTCAATCTATAGACGCATTTTAATGAATTATGAAGGAGAGAAAACCACCTAAAATAAGAAACCTTTTCATTTTTACATTGAGTATCTTTTGAAAAATGAAACTGAGGGTAGAATTAATGATTTAATTAAACCACTTAATGTTTTATTAAAATCAATATGGTCTAGAGTTCCTGCACTACATCAGCTTATCAATAAAACCTCATATTTGTTTTTGCCAAAGAATTCACATATATTATTAGATGTGTCTATATTGCAGAACCTCTAATTGTTTTCAGGAAATCACATATAGCATTGTCCTCCAAACCCCTTCTGTTAGAACACAAAATTTTACTGAAAGGAAAATTAGGTCATGTTTCAAAACCATGATTTATTCAGTGTGGTTTCTACTCTCCACAGGGCACTCTGTTTTTGCTCTGTTCAGCTTTAATAGCTGCTCACCAGTACAAAACCCACTTAGTGTGGTAGCCATGTTCACTGACACACCAACAATAATTTCTCACTAGCTCTTGTTAGTTCCTTCCCTTGCTTTGGAGTATCTACTATCTCACCCCCAGTTCTCCTAATTCTATATCCAAACTTTATTATTCATTGGAAACAAGAGCCAGTTAAGGGAAGAGGAAAGTGGGTAGGAAAGACCTTCAAGATAATGTATACATGCAGACTCATCTATTTTCATTCGAAGCACTAGGATGAGATGCATAGAAAGGAAGAGCCACAGAAATACAAAACCTAAGAATCAAATTTGATCTAACAAATATATGTGCTCCCTGCCCGACCCGCTTCTGGCCTCACCTGGCCTCTCTTATGTGGCTTTTGCTCATAATAGCTAGGACAGCCTGAGACTATAAACCAAGGATCAGCTACAGAAGCTACAGAAACTGGGACTTTGTGCCCTCGCCAATCCTATTAATATTTTCTCTTTAGTCTATGTATTGCTAGAGGGGAATTTTTCTAGACAAAAGCTGTGTTTTAACCAGAAAGGAGTATCTGTTCCTGTATTGCTGATGTCTAGGTTCACACATCAAAGCCCCTGTTGGCAGGTCATGTTCCCACACCCTCTGAGTCAATGTCTTCCCTGCACACTCACTTCACAGTAAACACACACAGAAGAATGTTCAGCTAAGTCCATTACAAAAATGCCTCAGATCAAGCCGATGTTACAAATTCATTTTCTCTATAGTCTTGTGTAATGCATTTTTATAACATTTATTTGCTTTAAATTAAAAATGTTTAATACTTGCTGTGCATGATAACTGAAGATACTTGCAAGATAACTTGAACGATACTAAAGATAATGTAGTCGATTTGCCTTGGGATATGAAATATGCTTTTGACTGTCCATATTACTCTCTTTGCTTACAATCTCTTCAATCAGTTTTCCCTATATCATTTATCTCTTCTGTGTTTTCTTCCCAACTGTTTCCATATTCTTACTCTTGTCCTCATCAATCAACTATAGATTTGCTTTGTTTTTCTCCTTCTGATCTTCACTTATGCTCTTGCAAGGAATACCTAGTAGATTTATAAGTGATCAATGGTTGTAACAATACTGACCTCAAACACAGTGAACATTAAAAGATAGAGAGATATAGATATATAGACACATACACAGTTATGTATGCAATACACACATAAATATATAGTTTCACTTAATTATCTTTCCCCTAGATATATGTAAATTCAAGCACAATCTTGCAAGCAACTTATGTTTGCATTCGTTAAGAAAGGAAGAAAGAGAAGGAGAGAGGAAATAAAAGAGAAAATAAGACAAGATCTGAAGCTTTCCTCAACAACTCACAACCTCATTTCTTAATTCTCTTTATTCTCTGCCTCACAGGCACCACCCTCTACAAGGCAAGCAATAGCATAATACATGTTTTTCAGATTTTTCATACTTATATAGACATCCAGAAATAAGATACTATACATATCTTTCTGCCACTTGCTATTTTATTCAACATTAAGGTTTTGAGGCATGGCCATGATGATTTATACCTAGGGAATTATAACTCATAATTTTGGTAAAAATTTCTCTAGTCCTTGTTATGGTCTATTTGCTAAGCACATAGAAACTAATTCACTTCCCCTCTATACAATCAGTATCTTCATAAATAAATTCACTAAGAAAGAGATGTTATTTTAGAAAAATCATATAAAGACAACATTACAGTTAATTCCAGATTTAAAGCCATAATTAAAGAAAAAAAACATTTCTTTTGAAGGCTTGAATAATTTTATGCTCACAACGAGCATTTCTCCAGCTAGCTAAATTAAGGCATTATGAAAGATCAATCCAAGAATACTCCTTGGCTTTGAATTGGTCTCCTTTTCTTATGGATAGAAATCAGGCACATTTTTCTTCCAGAGAATCTCTTGCCAATGTACATTTTCTTCTGTGATAGTTAAATAAATGTCAATAGGCAGGTCAGCTTTCTTAATAACATTTCCTTCACTCATGTGACCTATTTTGGGTGAAGTTTTGCATACAGAGATACTCATAGTTCTTGACACATTTCTAGAAAATACGAAAATAATGTTCCTATCCTTCTAAAGTCATTTACTCCACTCATGTTTAATAGGTAAGACTTCTCCCTGCTCCCCCAAAGCCTCCCTGTTCCTTGATTTTGATGCTTTCAGAAGAAGGAAAATGTTTGAAAATTTTCTTTTTCTTCCATCCCTCCCCCTTATCCCACACTGATTGCTTTAGGAGTCATTTTCAGATAGGACCTACCTGGTTTTCTTTGTTTTGATCATTTCAGTGCTCCCTCAAAGCCCACCATTCCACCTAGAATTTTAGTACAAGCTCATAGGAAGGACTCACACAAATACAGGAAGCATATGTGCATGGATGGGAAGGACAGGGAGCCGGGAACTGGAAGGTGCAGTGTCCTGATACTCACCTGAGTGCCAAGTTCAGGTCCACATTACTGTCAGCCTTTGGCAATCAATCCTTCCCTCCACTGTTGTTTATGAAGCTTCTCACTGTCACACCCAAAGGGCCTCTTTTCTTGGTGCTCTTACTTTCCTCCCACTGACTTAACCACAAAATAAGCAATTCTGGTTATAAATGCCGGCAAGATCACTGTATGCTATTATTTTTGGAACCCTGAAATCTGTCCTTTACATCTCAGTAGAAAGTCATGTTACCTTTAAGTATTATAGCATAAAAATAGTCAGTTCCTGATGAGAAAAAGAAAGAGGCAGAGTAAGTAAAATAGGGAATCCACCAAAAATCTTAAAGCACATCTTCCTGTTTAGTTATAAACACTGGCGAATGCATTTTCTCCCAAATGTTTATTGTGTTTTTGTGCCATCTTTTCCCTATCTCAAAATACTTTATTCTATTCCTTCTACAACATAAACTTCAGTGCCCTGAAATGTCCAGAAGAATGTTCATATTGAGAGAAGAGTTCTCATCATGCAATCATCGAATCAGCTCACACCAGATACTTTGCAAAATTCAAAAACATGAACCAGAAACATGGCCTTTTTGTCTGGGCACATCACTTGTCCTTTGTATTTTTCTTTCTAGTTCTGCCAGGGACAAATTGGTGAAAATAAATTACCTGTACAGACTCAGTTCATGTCTTGGGATGACATACTTCATTTCTACCATCTGTGCAATAAAAATGAAAATTGCATTTTTTGATTATTCATATATAAACATATATATTATCCTGTAAAATAGTTGTTTAGGCTAATAAGAAATTCCTCAGTCACAAACTTCCTCATTCTAAAAGAATATACACTTTTAGTCTACATAAAATCCATGGCAGAAGGTAAGTATATAGCTTAGAATTGCCTATTTCATTCCCTAGTCAAGAGGACATAATTTAGGCATAAAAAGCCTTTTTACATCATATGTACTTTTACTACTCTCTGTTTGGGTAGCTAAATCATATTGCTCAGAGTGCTTTTAGCATCACACATACAGATGTGTGTGTGTGTGTTAGCATACATCCATATATGGTCTTGCCACATATAATCTTTCAGATAGGGTAAGAGATAGTAATGTAGAATATATTCAATGGCTAATTATTTGTCACTTTTCAATCACTACATTTCAGATGACCCACCTCCCACATATCTGCCAATCAATTGGACCATTTTGCTTCAATTCTTTAATCGCAGCTAATGTTATTATTGTTACCATCTTTGCCCTCTTCCAAACACTGTTAGACTAGCCACATCATTTAGTCCAATCCAATGAGCTGTTGAGAAAACTTCCACTTAGAACAGTGCATTCATCTTGTCAAGCTTTCCCCCGAGGTCTTTTGCTGGAGAGCAGAAGCTGGATGATGAGACAAGTTATACCCAATGAAAAAAGAAAGAGAGTTTACTTATATAATTATGACTACAGATTTTGGAACATAGAGATGACCTGGAATATACTGGAAGGCCCAGTGGAGTCACACGAACCCTGACTCACATAAGGCTGACTAATCCACTCTCAGCTCTTTTCCCTCTGAGTACAAAGACAGGCTTAAATTGCCATTTAGTTTGAGGGAGGGGTGCTACTGAGAGTTCTATCTCATAGCTTTTCACTTGCTCACCTGGCACTATCTCACTAGATCCATGGCTAGAACTCCATTGTGTGTCTGTCTGTGTGTGGTAGTGTTGAGGCTTGACCTTATGGCCTTGTATTTTCATTTGCTTTTTCACTTATGCTTAGTGTTCTACCACTTGAGCTACACCGCTATTTTCTAAGCTTTTGATTTCTGTCAGCACAGACTAAGATTTGTACACAGATCTTATATTCTTTAGAGACAGGAGCACATGACTAATAAATTTGAGGTCCTGAGGTCAAACTCCAGTATTACCAAAAATAAACTCATAAGAACAAGTGGAAATAATGGGATACAGTTGATACCTTACTTGATAGAAATTAATAATCTTAAATTCATGTATTAGGGGAAAATTGAAGATTAGTGAGGTAACCCTTCAACTCATGTAGAAGTTCATGTAAAATTTTCAATAAGCTTTCCCCCCCAAAATGTAAAATTAAGTAATACAGAAAGAATAAAGAATGGGCTGAAAATAATATTGTAGATGGGATGATAACAATTAGACTCTCTAAGGAAATGACATTGAGAAATAAATATGCAAGAAATATGAGCCAGAGATACTATTTTTTAAAACACTGACAGCATCTTTTGCTTTCTGTTCCACCCTAGGAGCGAGGAAATTTTCTTAGCAGCTTTAAGAGCAGGTGTATATTTGGAGTGGAAAAATCGTGCATCTCTTGGCTCATGCATCCTCCCTAAGGGATAAAGTCATGGATGATGACAGAGTGTGTCAGGGGAGCTCCTTCTCCTGAAAAGCAGAGGCTCTCTATTCTGCCACCTCATTGCCTGTGAGAATCTGCATCTACACTTGGTATTGTAACCCAGATAACTTTGCACCTTGTAGAGGAAAGTCTTAACCTGGCTTCCTATCAGTGGATAAAGGGACTTCCCCCTCATCCACTGGCAGAGATGGCCTTCAGTTCCATTCAAGGCTTATGTTCCCATTCCTAAGTTTATTTTTTCCTTATTCCCTCTGCCCTGTATACCTTGTTGATCACCTTCCAGATTAAACAGACTATGCAATTCTCCAAGGGCTGGCTGACCCCTCACAATAACACCACTGTCACCAATGTGGGTCATCCATCCTCGCTCAGACTTTCCCTCCTCACTGCTGTTGTGTAGCTCCACTAATCATATCCAACTTTCCACCTGACCACTCTCCAGTCTGTCCACAACCCTGTCACATCGCATCATGCCATTTCTGTAGATATTTCTGACCATTTATTTACCTATTTCTTTCATTTTATTTGTTCAACTCTATGTCTCTTCCACTTTATGAAGATAGCATTTCCACGAGAGCAAAGAATTTCTATATCTTGTTCACTACAATATGCTCAAAATTAGTGCCTGACTTCACCCTCTGAATTGCTTCATCTGGCTGTACCTATGGGCTCTATATTATTTCTTTGAATAATAAAACATTGATATAAGCCAAGTGTTTCTCTGAGTTCTATGGGATACTCACAGAAATGAATACAACCTGGTAGGATATCCTGAGAATTCTCAATTCATAGCTACTTGGTTAGAAGCAAAGAGCATAGCCAGAAAGCTATGACTGGCATCGGTTGCAGGGGCATTCTTGTGGCAGTGAGCTCTTCCCCCTAGTGATCTGCCTCATACCACTGCCTCTTACCACTTGCTTGAATGTGAACAAATAATCCTAAATATCTGGCATCAGAGATGTAATGCTTCCTGGTGTATGAGCAATGGGATAAAACATTGTTTTGTTTCCCCTCTCATCTGCTGTAATGAACTCTGGTTCATTGCCCATTTCAACTCACCCCCCATATTTTGTCCATATTCTGTTGTAGACAGTGTGCTCAGCTCTAGGGACATATCAGGAAAGCAAGACAGGATTGTCTTCAAGGAACTTTCATTGATGAAACAAGTAAGTTCATGAAAATCAGCAAAATTCAACAAAATAATGAACAATAACCACAACAGAAAGCAGATACTTTATCTTGGAAAAGCCAGGTATTATTCTTTCTAAAAAAATCAATATGTGAGTTAGATCAGAAAGGTCATCAGGGTAGCCACTAGAGATCATTGTGACAGGTCCTAAGGTACTACATAAGACCTATTTGGTCAAGATTCTCACATTTATACCTGCTCAAATCCAGCCTTCAGCATTTTCTACAAAATTCTTATTGTGTTACAAGCAGTTTTCTGCCATAGTTTGATTATTTGGTAAGGAAATTATTGGTTGATTAAGATATTTCCATTCCAGGATCAAGAAAATGTGGTACATATACACAATGAAATTCTATGCCTCCATCAGAAAGAATGATATTGCCCCATTTGTTAGGAAATGGAAAGACTTGGAAAAAATTATATTAAGTAAAGTAAGCCAGGCCCAAAGAAACATAGGTCCCATGGTTTCCTTTATTTGCAATAATTAGTATATGTCTGAGACAAGCAGAAAAGATTAGATAAGATAATAAGTGAAATGAACCCCAAGATAAGGACACAAGTGATTTTTTTTTCTTTTTTGCTATTGTTTCTAATGTATTTATAAGGTACCACGTGATTTTTTGTTGTTGCTTTGTATGTCCCTCCCCCACAGTATAACCCGTTTTCACTGTATTTGATGTTGGTATAATTTGGAGAGAGGAAGGGGAAAAAACAAATTGTTTAAATAGGGATACAGGTTGACCCATTGCAACAATGAGATGTACAAGATGCTATGTTGAAAAACGAACTTTACAATTTAGGTGGGGGGGTGGGAGGGTGTAGTTGTGGAGATGGGAGCGAAGGGATGGTAGGGGAAAAACAAAGGAGGAGGCAACAATGCTTGCTCATTACCTTGCTCATGTAATTGTAACCCCTCTGTATAGTATTTTCACAATAAAAAAAAACTTATTTTAAAAAAGAAAGAAAAAAAAGATATTTCCATTCCATTGCTGTCATCTCTTAGGTATCATTTTTTAAATATTTTGACTGTATGTTCACCTTTGCTGGAAAACCAAAAATAACACAATAAAATAACACAAGTTTTGCTAGTTGTTGAACTTTAGGTAGCTTTGAAATCAGCAAATGCCAAAGAGAAAAATCCTTTAAGGAAGCAGCATATAATGAGGGGCTGCAAACTGGTTTCTTGCTGCAAGGGTGGATTTTCTAGGTTAGTCTCAGCTGGGATTTGCGCAACAAGCAGTTCTGGCTGTTGATGTCATGTTCCCGAATGCCCAGGTGCAATCTCCCACAGAGCAGTCTCAAATGGAGCCCATTTAGCATCACTCACCACTGAGAGCAGCTTAAGCTTGCATATGAGGTGTCACTTTCTGCCTACTGTGGGAAATTCTTCCCAAATGGTCTTTGGTTGGCATCTTGCCCTGCTAAAATCGATGTCGTACAGTCCGTTGAATCTGGGCATGAGGCCAGCTTAGCAGGAGCATAATTCTCATGTGTCAGAGAAAGATGGACACAGGGGAGCTGCATAACATTATCTCTACAGTCACTTACTTACAAACTCTAAATGGCAAAATTATACCAAAGTATGGACATTAGTATTAATGACATTCCCTCTTGCCATTACCTAGAGACAAGATTTGGGGAGACGTTATAGAGAAATTCATTCATTGCTTAATTAATCTTTTAAAAAGTATTTAAATTCCCACAATTCATAGATACATGATAATAGAGGGATAGGTAAGATAGGTAGTATAAAGAATGGCACAGGTAAGATAGGTAGTATAAAGAATGGCACAAGAGATATATAAACATGAACACAGATATGTGAGAGAAGATATATTGGAGAAATCAAATCACATAGTTATGGAAGATAAACAGTCCCATGTACACTGGAGATCCAAGAAAGCTAGTAGCTCAGTTCAGTGAAAGAAAACAGGAACTTCAGTGGGTAACTCAGAGGCTAAAGGCCTGAAAACCTAAGTCATTGCTAGTGCAAGTCCCAAAAGTCTGGGGATATTTTCAGAAGTTCAAGCTCAAGAGAAAAGGGATGTCCCAGTTCCAAAAGAGAAACAAGACAGATAAGAAAAGAGTGCTGTTTATGAGCACCCAAATTTATCCAAGAAACACAACTTTCCTTAAAATCTCACATAGATCTAAAGACATTAATTGTTGGGGACATTAACACACCACTATCCCTACTGGATACATCAACCAGGCAAAAACTCAACAGAGAAACCACATATCTAAACAACTGCACAGATCAACTAAACTTAATAGACATCTACCGAATATTTCACCCAGCACCATCAGAACACATGTTCTTCTCAGCAGCACACAGAACATTCTCCAAAATGGACTACATTTTAGGTCACAAAGCAAATTTGTCCAAATTCAGAAACATTGAAATTATGCCCTGCATTCTGTCAGACCACAAAGCAATAAAATTAGAATTCATCACCAAAAGCCACCAAAGAAAATCCTGTAACACATGGAGGTTGAACAACATACTGTTAAACCACCAGTGGGTCATGGAAGAGATTAGAAAGGAAATTCAAGTGTTCATGATATTAACAACAATGAACATACAAGTTACCAGCTCCTCTGTGACATAACAAAGGCAATACTCAGAGGCCAGTTTATATTTCTGAGTTCCTACACCAACGAATTGGAAAGATCTGAAACAAACAATTTAATGAGGCACCTGAAGCTCCTTGAAAAAGAGCAACAAGCAAAACCCCAATTCAGTAGATGGAAAGAAATCATTAAAAGTAAATCATAATTAAATGATTTACAGTCCAAAAAAAAAGAACTAACAAAACAAAGAGTTGCTTCTTCAAAAAAATCAACAAAATTAACAGACCCTTAGCAAATCTTCTCAGAAAAAGAAGAGAACCACCCAAATAAACAAACTCAGAGATGAGAATGGAAACATCACCACAGAAAAAACCAAGATTCAGGACATTATAAAGGAATACATCTCAAACTTTTAAGTACTAAGTTTGGGAATCTGGTAAGAAATGGACGAATTTCTAGCAAATATTAACATCCCCACACTAAACCAAGATTATTTAATCCAACTTAACAAACCCATATCAAGCATCAAAATAGAAACAACAATAGGAGACCACCCATCCAAGAAAAGCCCAGGACCAGATGGATTTACAGCTGAATTCTACAAGGCCTTCAAAGCAGAACACATATGAATACTCCTCCAACTTTTCAATGAAATTGAACATGAAAGTTCACTACCAAACTCTTTCTATGAAGCCATCATAACCCTCATCCCCAAACCAGGTAAGGACTCATCAAAGAAAGAGAACTATAGAAACATTTCTTTGATGAACATCAATGCAAAACTTCTCAAAATTTTGGCCAATCAACTTGAACAAGTAATGAAAAAAAATCATACACCATGATCAAACAGGATTCATTTCAGGGATGCAAAACTGGTTCAATATACGCAAATGAATTAATATAATTCATCAAGGATAAGAATCACATGATTATCTCAATAGATGCAGAAAAGGCATTTGACAAGATCCAACACCCTTTATGATGAAGGTTCTGGAAAAACTAGGAATCCATGGAACATTCCTCAATACAATAAAGGCTGTATATGACAAACCTACAGCCAGCATTATACTTAATGGTAAAGCTAAAACCATTTCCTCTAAATTCAGGAACAAGACAAGGATGTCCACTCTCTCCATTCTCTTTAATCTAGTATTAGAATGCCTAGCTAGAGCAATAAGACAAGATGCAAACAAAAGGGATCCAAATATGAAAAGATGAAGTAAAACTCTCCCTCTTTGCAGATAACATGGTCTTGTATTTAAAGAACTTCGTGGAGTCCACACCCAAGTTACTCGAGCTGATCTGAAACTCTGGAAAAGTAGCACAGTATAAAATTAACCCTCAAAAATCAATGGCTTTTCTGAATGCCAACAATGAGAAGAGTGTGGCTGAAATCAGGAAAGCAACTCTTTTTGTAATAGCCCCACAAATAATAAAATACCTAGGAGTTAACAAAAGAAGTGAAGAACCTCTATGATGAAAACTTTTAAAAACCTGAAAAAGGAAATTAAAGCAGAACTAAGGAAGTGGGAAAACTTCCCATGCTCCTGGAAGGATTAACATCGTACAAAAGGCAATACTGCCAAAGGCTATGTACAAATTCAATGTGATACCTATGAATATCCCAACCTCATTCTTCAAGGAAATAGAAGAGGCAATCCAAGAATTCATATGGAACAATAAAAGACCCAGAATAGCAAAAACGATCCTTAGCAGAAAGAACAGTGCTGGAGGAATATCAATATCAAATTTCAAACTCTACTACAAAGCCATAGTAATCAAAACAGCTTGGTACTGGCACAAGAACAGACTTCAGGACCAATGGAATAGAACTGAAGACCCAGAAATGAACCCACAGACCTATAGCCACCTAATATTTGATAAGGGAGCCAAAAAAATTAGAATGGAAGAAAGACAGCCTCTTCAGTAAATGGTGCTGGCAAAACTGGCTTAACATCTTAGAAAACTAAAGCTAGATTCTTATCTATCACCCTTATCTATCAATCCAAATGGATCAAAGACCTCAAAGTCAAAGCAGATACTCTGAAAAATTACAAAAAGAAACTCTAGGGCTCCTTGGCACAAGACAAAATTTTCTTCATAAAGGCTCAGAAACACAACAAACCAAAGAAAGGTTGGACAAATGTGATTGCATGAAACTGCAGAGCTTCTGCATGGCAAAGGACATAGCGAGCAAGATCGATAGAAAGCTCACCAATTGGAAGAAGATCTTCACTAGCCATATAACAGACAATGGTCTCATATCTAAAATATACTTAGAACTCAAAAAATTATGATATCCTAGCACACCTAGGATGCTGAGATGACAGCCAGTTTCCATTTTACATAGCATTTCCATCATCATGTCAGACATGGAAAAGCAAAGAAAATAACAATAGCTGTGTTTTATAACTGGCTTTCAAAATTCTTAGAAACAAAAATCAATTCACTTTCATTGGATAGTTTGAGTAAGCTCTAGCTTACTACCGAGAATGGAGATAAGACCCCTTTTCACCAGAAATACCCTTCACCATGGCCGAGTTTATCATAATTACGTTTCATTGACTCAAAAAATTAAATCGCTCAACAACAATCGCCCAATTAATAAGTGGGCTAAAGACTTAAAAAGAATCTTCTCTGAAGAGGAAATAAGACTGGCCAGTAGACACGTGAAAAACTGTTCAACTTCTGTAGCCATAAAAGAAATGCAAATCAAAACAACATTGAGATTACACCTCACCCCAGTTAGAATGTCTATAATCAAGAACTCTAATAACAACAGATGCTGGAGGGAATGTAGCCAAAAGGGAAGCCTACTGCATTGTTGGTGGGAGTGTAAACTTGTTCAGCCACTTTGAAAAGCAGTATGGAGATTCCTCAAAAGACTCCACATAGAGCTCCCCTATGACCCAGAAATTCCACTTTGGGGCATTTACCCAAATGATCACAAACAAGGCCATACTAAAGCTACCAGCCCAACTATGCTTATTGAAGCATTATTCACCACAGCTAAGATATGGAACCAACCCAGATACCCCTTCAATGGATCAAGAAAATGTGGTATATATACACAATGGAATTCTATGCCTCCATCAGAAAGAATGACATCGCCCCATTTGTTAGGAAATGGAAAGACCTGGAAAAAAATATATTAAATGAAGTAAGCCAGGACCAAAGAAACATAGGTCCCATAGTTTCCCTTATTTGCAATAACTAGTATATGTCTAGGACAAGTAGAAAAGCCAAAAACTATGTACATATGATCATATAAGATGGTGCTAAGCAAAATGAACCCCAAAGTAGGGACACAAGAGGTTTTTATCTTTCTTGCTGTTGTTTTTAATGTACTTATAATGTACTGTGTGATTTTTTTTGTTTCTTTTGTATGTTCTACCACCATGGTATAACTGCTGTTTTCACTGTATTTGATGTCGGTGCCCTGCATCTTGTATATACATTTTTCTAATTTGGGGAGGGAAAGGGAAATACCAAAATGTTGAAATAAGGATACAGGTTGACCCATTGTAACAATGAGAGGTATAAGACACTATGTTGAAAACGAACTTTACAACTTTAATGCGGGGGAGGGAGGAGTTGGGGGGTGGATAGGGAAGGGATGGTAGGGAAAAAACAAAGGAGGGGGTAACAAGGCTCAATAGGAAATTGACTCATTACCTTACTCATGTAACTGTAATCCCTCTGTACAGTATCTTTACAATAGAAAATATATATTTAAAAAAGAAATAAAGAGAGGGGAAGAAGAGGAGTGGGATGTGGAAAAGAAGGCATGTATTCCCTCTGCCTTTTGATTCTGAGTCCTCAGTTGATTAGGTGCCACACTTACTCACCTCATATTGAGGGCAGATTGCTTCTATTTCAACCATAAATTCAAATGATAATCACCTATGGGAACATCCTTACAAACAGACTCAGAAATAATGTAATTCTAGCTTTCTAGGTTAACCCACTCTAACTGGCACCTAAAATAACCCATCACAATAAGATGCTTTATGTATAAGGCATGTATAAGACCACTGAGGGTCAAATGTGTTGTCCAAACCACATTTATTTCCTCTTCCACCCAAGAATGGAGCTACTACTGACTACACAATTCTGTTTTGTGGCCTTGGAAAACACTTTGTTGATGCTATTAAGTGCCTATGTATTCTTCAATACATATACTTCCTTAAGATTAAGAAGTTAGTAACATTTATTCAACTCACAGGATTCAAGAGAAATGACTGAGTACATTGTGAAGAATCAACCTAGAGATGCAAGAATATTAATCCAGGTTAAATGTCTTATATCCTGTCCCCATGCTATTTCAACGGTGTCTATATTGAACTATTTCGCCCATCCACCTAATGAAATAATTATGTTTACTCTATAACTTCCTACCTTCAAAGGGGACTTGAATTGGCTGTAATGTAGGGACTTGTAACCTAATGATGGATAAATGCACAAAAGCCTTGTAACAGGAAGATATAAAGTATGTGGACCTGTCATAATTCAACAAAAACTTTAAGCTCATGAAATTTCTAGAAACTGAGAAAAAATGATACATAATGATTGCTATGACCTATATTTTTCACACTTTAAAATGCTTAAAAATCTTGGGGAAAAAATCTGTGTCCTAAACCATATAATAGATTTTCTCTTCAAATTTTTGTAAAAGCCAGGTAAAATGGCAATTGTCTGTAGTCCAAGTTTCTCTAGGAGGTGTAGATAAAAATAGTTTTTAAACCCCAAAGTTCAAAGACCAGCTTGGGAAATCCAGTAAGAACAAAACAAAAGAAATATCAAACAAAATAAAAAATTCTATACAGCTATATCTTCTACCATTTTAATTTTTTTTAATTGGAGGGGAAGAATCAAATCCAGGGTTTTGCACATGATCAAAAAGCACTGTACCCATTCCTGCCCCTATTTTATTTTATTTTTAATTTTTATTGTGAAAATACTGTACAGAGGGGTTACAATTACATGGGCAAGGTAATGAGTACATTTCTTATCAAACATTGTTGCCTCCTTTGTTTCCCCTTACCACCCCTTCCCATCTCCCCCCCTCCCAAATTTGTAAAGTTTGTTTTTCGACATAAGGTCTTGTACATCTCATTGTTGCAATGGGTCCACCTGTATCCCTATTTAAACAATTTGTTTTTGCCCTTCCCCTCCACAAATTTTACCAACATCAAATACAATGAAAGCAGGGGTTATACCGTGGGGGAGGGACATACAAAGCAACAAAGAAATCATCTTATAAATATGTTAGAAACAATTGCAAGAAAGAAAAAAACGTTTGAATCCTTATCTTGGGGTTCATTTCACCTAACATCAATGTATATGACCTTTTCTGCTTGTCTCAGACATATACTAATTATTGCAAATAAGGGAAACCATGGGACCTATGTTTATTTGGGCCTGGCTTACTTCACTTAATATAATTTTTCCAAGTCTTTCCATTTCCTAACAAATGGCCTGCCCCTATTTTAATGTATTTTCCTATTTGTTTAAAAAATTACTGTAGGACTGGGAAGGTGGCTCAGTGGTAGAGTACTTGCCTTGTATGCATGAGGCCCTGGGTTCAATTCCTCAGCACCACATAAGCAAAAAAGAAAAAACCAGAAGTGGCGCTGTGGCTCAAGTGGTAGAGCGCTAGCCTTGAGCTGAAGAGCTTAGGGACAGCGCCCAGGCCCAGAGTTCAGGCCACACTAATGGACCAAAAACCAAAATTACTGTAAAATATGATCTCATCTCCATGTTACTCTAGCATGAGCCTCATACCTCTCTCTCATGGCATTAAAAGGCCACATCAAATGATTGGCCTACACCAGCTAGATTTGTAAATGCTCTATGATGTCCACACAATGGTGAAAACATCTAACACAACTTTTCTCAGAACAGATTCCCACTTAAGCAGTGCACACATTTCATATCAATTTTCAAAAAGTTACACATGTGATTATTGCGAACAAATCAAATTTGTTCCTAAAAACATTCCAAGGTAATGTTGGTAGTAATTTAAAGAAAATTTAAAGGGGCTGGGAAGGTGACTCAGTAGTACAGTGCTTGCCTTGCATGCCTGAGGCCCTCGGTTCGATTCCTCAGCACCACATAAGCAAAAAGAAAAAAGCCGGAAGTGGCGCTGTGGCTCAAGTGGTAGAGTGCTAGCCTTGAGCTGAAGAGCTGAGGGACAGCGCCCAGGCCCAGAGTTCAGGCCCCACAACCAGACCAAAAAAAAAACAAAAAAAAAGAGAAAATTTAAATTGTTTATGGCTTTAATATTAATGTGGATATAATCTCATTTATATTAAGACAATTTATAGATTTGTATTTTTCATGATAATAAGCCTAATCAGAATAGGTAATGCTTATAGTGTTTTCTTAATTCTCTCCAGCAAAAATTCCCTTAGGAATTATCCCTCTTACTCCATGTATTATCAACACACTATAAACTTCCACTGCATAGCGGTAGGTACCTAAACCAAATTAGACTAATGGGGCTCAACTCTCAAGAATTTGAATTTGAAGAAAACACATCATGGATGAATTAATTAGATGCCCATATTATCCTTCTGTCTCTCTGTTTCTCTCTCTCTTACCCTCTCTCTACCCATGTGAATTCTAACTTAGAGGAGAAAAACTGACATTTTTGTTTATGCATTTTAACAAATCTTAACAGAAAGAATTGACTATTTAAAATATCTTCAGAGATTTTGGAAGAAGTTAAAAAGTTTGGAAAACAAGTAATAATAGATTGTGAAGTGCACTGAATATGTCCACCGTCTGATCATAAATTTAATGGTTAGAGATCTTGGCAGGAAAAAATTGTAAAGTGCAAAATGAGTTCCAGCTGTATATTCCCTACTTATTTAAGGGCTAAGAGGACGCTATGTTCACATCTCACACGTCCTTTGCTTATGATAAATAAGAACACTTATAGGGATTCAGACTTCATAGAATGTGTGCCTATAATTCTAATCATGACAGCTGAATGGAAAACTCTGAGATCTTATGTTACTTTTTACATCTGTCCACAGATATGCATGGCTGTACTACCAGCCACATGAGAAGTAGAGATCAAGGTGGGGTTGGATTTAGACCAGCCTGGCAGAGTTGGAAATACTTCTTTTTTTTTGGGGGGGGGGGTTCGGTCATGGGGCCTGAACTCTGGGCCTGGACGCTGTCCCTCAGCTCTTCAGCTCAAGGCTAGCACTCTACCACTTGAGCCACAGCGCCACTTGGGCTTTTTTTTTTCTTTTTGCTTATGTGGTGCTGAGGAATTGAACCCCGCACTCTACCACTGAGCCATCTTCCTAGCCACGGGTTGGGAATACTTCTATCTCAGCAAACAAGCTGAAAATGATGGCACTTTTAAAAAAATGATACCATGTACTGAATGGAATAAGTAGACAAAATATGAGTCAGAACTAATCTGAAAAAAATATGTTAAAAAAAAAGAAAAGAAAACAGCTGTGGCTCCAGCAGCAGCATGCCTGCTTAGAAAGCAAATATATGATAACTAGTTCAAGTCCCCAAAGCATCAAAAATATTACTTTCTTTTTAAAAAATTTACTATCTTTAAGTAGTTGTACAAAGAAGTTCCCATTCTACAAAACAGGATAAGAGTACAAAGTGTCTGACAACATTTTCACTCATCACTCCTAACCCATCCCTTCTCTCACATTTCGTTTCTTTTCTTTTTTAATTAAGATTAGGTGATTACATAAATTTCACATATTTCACAGTATTATGGAATAGTGATACTTAGTTAAAGTCACAAACACATTTTAACTTTCACAAGGCAAATTGTCATCATGGTATATAAAGTTTGTGATTACAAGTTCAAGTCTTCAAAGCATCAAAAATATTACTTAAGTAATTAATTAAAATTAAACTAAGATTGTTTGGAATTCAAGAGAAATGCTGATTAATAAAATCTAATAGCTGACTTTACTGTAAATAAAAACACCTTTGTACTAAATTTGGCCTTGTGTTTAGATCTACTAAATTAATTAATTAGTCACAATACTGACTAATTAATAGCATTTGGAAACTAAATGAATTAAGCCATAAATATTAGGAGAGTGCCTTCATTCTTAGTTGCTTGATATGCAATGTTACATATTATAAATACAATTCCCAGGACAGCTATATATAAACAAGCCTTATAAATCTGAGTGTGCAAAGTTAGTATACACATTGCCATGTCTGTCAGATACCATTTTCATTATGGTAAATTTTAACAAAGATTGAGACATCTTAGGTATTAAGCATATGTAATAAGTGAGGAAGTTTTGGGGGACAGAATGACTTGAAAACAAATCAGATGGAGGGTGACATCACTTTAATACAAAACCTACCCTTATTTTCTAATGAACATTACTGCCCCCTTTGAAAAGCCAACAATGCCTTTCAAAACATTGGGAGGAGGGAGGGAAACTAAATGTATTGTATCAAGTACAGAGTTAGAAAATCTTTGGCTTGTTTAAGCATCCAAACATAAAGTGAGCAAACATTACAGATCTTGTCTCAGGAAAGAAATCACAGCGCACACATAACTCTGATATGACATTTGTAATTCTCTCACTACACTTTGAACACCTTATTTCTGAAAAAGGAAGATTGATTCCAAGTCTAGGAATTAGTGGTGGTGAGTGAAATAGGCAACATTTGAAACCTTCACATGCCTAAACACTGTATTTTAAGCAAATGTGGCTTAAAACAAAAGCCCTAACTAAATCTTGAATAGAATCTATCTACAGTGGTGACAAGAACCAGATGAAGTTTATCTTCACATCTGTCTCCATCAACGTACTCAAAGCTCTAGTAAGTATACCAGCAAGGCAATATTGGGCTTACTGTGGATATGTAGCTTTTAAAGAGCTCCACATTCTCTTCAGCATTGAAGTCATTCCTGATAAACAGTCTGGAACATTATGTTTTCATCTGCTATGAAAACATAATTTCAAAAACAACTCTGAGAGCCATGCACTAGTGGCTCACACTTTTTACCCTAGGTACTGGTGAAGCTGCAATCAGAGTGTTGCAGTTCAAAATCACTGAAATAGAAATGTCCTTGAGAGATTTATCTCTAATTAAATAACAAAATTCTGGGCTGGAGACAGGGTTTCCATGGTAGAGTACCATTCAAACAAAAAGCCCAAATTCCCAAGTTCAACCCTTGAACCAGAAAAAAATAAAATAAAACAACTATTGATATTCTCAACCTGATGATTATTCTAAGCCTACTCATATGGACATTCTATGTCTGCACCTTTTAATATTTTTTTTGTCGTCACGGGGCTTGAACTCTGGGCCTGGCTACTGTCCCTCTGCTCGTCAGCTCAAGGCACGAGTGCTCTAACACTTGAGCCACAGCGCTACTTCCAGTTTTCTAGTGGTTTATTGGAGATAAGAGTCTCACAGGCTTTCCTGCCCGGGCTGGATTTGAACCATGATCCTCAGATCTCAGCCTCTTGAGTAGCTAGGATTACAGGTGTCAGCCACCAGCTCCTGGCTTGCACCTTTTAATTTTCTAACCAATCAGATAATATGCAAAAATAGGTAGTGAGCATGCCCACAAATGTAAAATAATATAATAATAACTAGAAATAACTAAAACACCCTTATAAGCATACCTACTTGAAAAATATATTTTCATGGTATTAGTATAAGTACTTTATTCCTTATTATTATTGTATGGTATTCTCCAAGAAACTCTTTGAACTTTTCAGAAGTTATTTTAATTAAAATATGGAAAGAATTATACTATCAAAACAAACACACTAACAGTATGATATGGTACTCAAACAAGTGTGGTCAGGTAGACCTTCTAGTCAATGGGTTCTATTCTATTGCAGAATATATAATAAGATTTTGGTTATTTGGAATCTTATGCCAACTCCAATACCCAATAGGGATTAAACTTTATTTCTGCATCTAAATTAACAACTGAGAAGCCTCCAGTTCAGAGCTGTTTCTTGGCTTGCTTGAGGTTATGGTTACAAAGGAATAAATAACATGGAAAAGAGAGGTTGAAGATTATTTATAATACATGTTGCTACTAATGTAGAAATCTCTTTGTTACTTCCCTCCCTTGTTCCTCCTTCCTTCCCCTGTTTCATCCTCCCCTCTCCCTACTGGGATTCAAGGAGAATCCTAGGACAGAGTGACTAATGTGAAGCACACATTGTTACAAAACCACTAGGAGAATTGTCTAACAAACTTCCTTTGAAATGAGGTTACTAAACTTAGTAAGAAATGAATGTCCAAGTGAAAAAGAGCAAGATCAGATGTAAGGCAGACATGCAGAATTATTTAAGGATAAACTTCAGTCAATAATAATATAGCATTCAGCAAAGAACAGGTCTAGAGGTTGTGTGGGAAGCAGTGAAACTGGCATTCAGGAGCCATCACTTGCCAGATGGTTGCTTAATTCATTCTTGTCAGTGAGTTTCAGATATTGAATTAGAGGAGGAGAGGCAAAAGCAATCTTTTTTTCTGTAGTCAAGAATGTACATTTAGTCTAACTCATAATACATAAGTGCTAAAGTGGTGTCTGGGTTTGAAAAAGATAAAAACTTACTTGCATTTGTAAATGTTTCAAGGAAACTAGCTCCTAGAGTCAAACTTGTTCATAGATGAGGAAATAACACTGCGCAGTAATTGCCTCTCTCCCATGTTGAAGGGAACATGAGGGCACAGCGAGCTAGTAAGCTACAGAATTCCCAGGTCAGGAGCCTTCCTTTCCAAAGCCACTGACCAACAGAGAGGGAAAGAACTGTCCCAGAAAAGGTTGATTATGTCCTGTGTCTGGCTGCCTTGTGAGCAAGCCCCCTTGAGAAGGATTAAAATGACCTTAACATTTGAAGAAATTAAGCTGCCTGAGGACAAGATTAAATGGAACAAATGTAGCAAACAAGATACACAACTCTCATTCCTCAAGGCTAAAACATTCACAACAAAGAGGAAGAATACAAGCCTTCTCTCATGTACACACTCCTGAGCACACATATTCACATGTATACTCACACATGCACACTCACGCACACCACACACATGTGTACACACACTCAACATTTCCCAAACGAAACCCAGATGAGATAGTCCCAGAGTTGCTGTAAGCAGACTGTGTCTGAAGCTCATATTCTTCTACCTCTTCAACCTGACAGTATCTTTTCACCCAGGAGTTTAATTTAAACTCTGTCCTAATTGCACATCACAGTTACACATACACATAGGCACACAGACACAAACTGTAATAATAATGCTGTTCTCATGGACCCCACACAGAGCTTATTTAGGTCACTGAGATCCTATGGGATCTGGTGTTGTTTACTCTCTGGGTGCTCAGACTTGATTTTCTCTAGAAAGAGCTGCCTGGAACCATGCTCCTTCTAAAATGGATTTTCTTTTCCCAAAGGCCTTTTCCAAGGGTGAGCAGATAGATTCCCACTCAGTGACCAAAATCAAGCCTGTCTGACAATACATCTCTGCTAAATGAGGCTTGATGCAGTTGGAGAATCGTACATGTGGCAATGCCATACACAGGCAAGCCATTTCAGAAATGTGGTTTTTGAAGTCTTTTCTCGTCCTCGCTGCAGTTGCAGTGATTACAAGATGGGCTGGAGAACAAAGGCTCAGCAGAAATATCTGTACACTTCCCTCAAACCCAGCTGTGTGCCCTTGATATCTTGAAACTGGCACTTCAATGAGCTCTCAGAGCGATGCATGAAATATAAGACCAGAAGCATCTATTTATTAAGCTTGGTCACTAAATTAATCTTTCCCTCTGGCCAGCTCTGAAGTGGAGTTAATGAGGATGAAGCAGAAGCTGAGCCGGGACATATTTAGCCACAGGCTGAACCTCAAGCCGTCATTCCCTGGCAAAAAAAAATCAGGACAGCTCCCTCCTGCCATCAAAACGGCAAGAAGAGACCTACTAGCAAAGGCAACTCCCTCCCTCCACCCCTACCTCTGTTCATAATACAGAGAGAAAGCCTAGCTAAGAGATTGCTCCAGCTCAGTGCTGGCCTTCCAGGGCCGCAGCCTCCTCGCAATGGTTGGACTTCTTTATTTATAAGTCGGTCACCTATTTATTGAGCCCCTCACTTCCATGCCGTGTACTGAAGATGGAGCGGTAAGGAAAGCAAAGTCTCTTCTCTCAGAAAACCCCCAAGTCCAAGGGAGTTAAACAGACTCCCACTCCAGCTAAACCCTAACAAACCCCAGAGTGAAATGCTACACATACCCTTCAAAAACTCAGAAGAAGGAAAGATACCCAGAGGGTCAAATCAAATCAAGATAATCTCCCTAATAACTTATGGTGAAGTATTCCTTTGAGGGAACACAGGATACTATGGGATTCAAATTATGTAGGCCCTGTGATGCCAGAGAGGCTAAATTACAAAGAGACACAAATCACAGCATCCCAAAGGCTGGGAAAATGCTGGACATATTACTTAACATCTCTAAGCCTTGGTGTTTTCTCACTAGGCAGCAAATGGGTTGAAATAAGGATTCAATTACGGTCTATTCCAGTTACCAGGAATGAATCTTGGCCCAGGGAGTGCTCATCAGATGCATAACAAATAAATACATGTGCCAGAAAGTTGACTCCTTTGCAGAGATAGATACTATTGTTATCACTATTTTAGAGGTGAGAAAAATGAAGCTAAGGAGACCTAAGGAAATTGTTTCATTTGTGTAACTGGTAAGGAAGTGAGTTGGTGCTCATTTCAGGGTTGACTCCAAAGCCAAGCAATTAAATCACTTTAATTAACACACACACACACACACACACACACACACACACACACACACGCTCACACACACACACATGGGTGGAGGAGAGGGAGTTTCTAACTACAAGCCATGTTCCACCTTCTCAGGTAGAAGCCACCACCTTAACCTGCCATTACTATTTCGCTGTGCTTTGAGAGGGGCATCAGGAGGCACCATCCCATTTTGGCCTTTTCCTGCTCTTCTTCACAAACAAACAAGATGCAACCTGAAAGCGTTATTTAGAAAAAATTGGCTGGAAGGAGCATAGTTGGGGTGAGATTCCTATTACTCTGTTCAGTTTATCACACACAAACACACCGTGACAGATCAGGTCCCGTGATAGGAGCGGCCTGTGAGGTGCATCACACACTGTCACTTATCTCCATAGAAAAGCTGTCTCCAGAAAGATGATGAAAACTTCAACAAATCACAAAGTGCAAAGTGGAATAAGTTCAATAAGACTGTAAAACAAAAATTCTTGCAAGGTATAATATATTCCATTCATAGAAATAATTAGAATTTAAAAGGAAAATTACATATAATCATGTAAATTGGTCAGTTACATATGTACTAAAGGGAGAAATACCAAGAATTAGTTAATTTAATGATAATACAACAATGATGTCAATATTTTAAGAAAATTGAAAATAGAAAAAAGTATCTGAAAAAGGTCAGTGAAGCTTATGTGCCTGGTATTTTTCTATACTGAAAATACAAGGGTGAACAAAGCAAATGAAATATATAGTAATAATAACATTGTAAAACAACATCCTTTTACTGTTAACACCAAGAATTCTGTAAATATTGTGCCCATGGTTTTGTTTTGATTCTTGCTTAAATGTAAGTATATGAAAGCATGCTTCTTTACTGGTTATATGTTAAGTAAATCTTAACCCCTTCAGAGTGATAAGGAAAGGGAGAAAAGAGCAACAATTTAGGTGAACAGTCTAGTCTTTCAGGTGAGACTGTGAGGTGCGTGTAGGAAGGGGAACAATGTTTTCTCAGCTTTACCTACTGAACACACACACACACACACACACACACACACACACACACACACACATTGACTACTGGGAAGGTAATTTCACTATTATCATTTGAAATAAACCACCTGCTACTGCTTTCTTTTTTAAAAAAAAGCACATAATACATTTCAAAGTCAGATAGAAATAGTGTGTATAGTCTGAATTACTGCTCCTTCTATTAGCATGTATAATCAAGAGTTTACTGTGTGTATTCAATCAAAGCCAGCCCCAAGCAAGTCCTAAAATATAGCAGTTGCAGGGTTTCCTCCCACTCCTGCTCCGATTAATGGATCCTGATGGAGAAAGGGTGTTGGAAGGCTGCAGTATAATTCTTATTGTGGAGGTAAATCTAAAAAGGTGCAACACTTCTAATAGGAGAAATGAGCAAGAGTAGCCTCCCATAGGGTACCCAAGAAGAAGAGCTCCTTTTTTGGGAAGAAGGAAGATGAGACTAGAGCAAGAAAATGAGACCTGGTTCATTATTCTTTACTTCTAAAAGGGGGATTCCAGAGGGTTGTGACCACAGGCCATTCCAAAACAGTACTTAGCCAAATAAGGCTTCTGAAGCTACAATAAAAGATAACAAATGAGAGAGAGAGAGAGAGAGAGAGAGAGAGAGAGAGAGAGAGAGAGAGAGAGAGAGAGAGAGAGAGAGAGAGAGAGAGAGAGAGGAAGGAGGGAGAGAGAGAGAGAGAGAGAGAGAGAGAGAGAGAGAGAGAGAGAGAAAGGGGGGAGAGGAGAGAGAGAGAGGCAGGCTATAAGGACCATCAGAGCTCTGTGGAAGGAAGGGCCCCATTATACTTGCAGTTTCTGAAGTGGCCCTCCTCTTATCCTCATTTCAAAAGAAAGCCCCTCTGTTCACCTTCTCATTAAAATAACCTCTCCAGAAAAGAAAAAAAATGCTGAGACCACACAAAGCAGGACATTCATCACTAGGGCAACCCGTGTTCTCAATGAAAGCTGGCTAGCACAAAAGGTTCGCTTAAGTCTTTGCAGGGAAGCTGGTTGTCTATGGCCTGCCTTGCTGCCTTGCTGTATTTCAGCTTTAACTTCGATGGGAAACATGTTTTAGATTTGGCCTGCTTGCCCTAGAAATATTTATGAAGAATGAAATCATCTTTTAATTTAATGTTACCTTTTAAAATAGATAAATTCTTGGGTGAGTGGCTCTTAGCATCCAATTTTACTTAGTAATACACTATTATGAGATACAATGTATTCCGAATTTCACCATCAAATTACTAAAAAAATAAATAAAATCAATGTGACTAATTTTCTTCAAGATAGCCTAGACACTAAATCTGCAAAGACCATTCAGAATACTCTTGTTAACTTCCCTCCTACCTTTCTCACCCCACCCCCAACCACTGTCTTCTACCACTTTCCCTGTGCAAGACCACACTCATCTCCTCAGTGCCAGAAGCAGCCTACTGAGCAACAGTGCAAATAGGATGTGTGAATACACCAAAATCGGGCTATAGCTCTATTCACACATATAGTGGAATTTATTGCAAGTCGTTTCTTTGGGCTTTCAGTCATTAGATTGAAAGGAGAAAGAGAGAGAGTCAGAGATGGAGATAGAGACAAAGACAATGACAGGCATAAAAACAAGAAGGAAAGAAGGGAGGGAGGGAGGGAAGAAGGAGAGAAAGAGAAAGGGAGGAGGGGAAGAAACGAAGGAGGGAGGAAAATAGGGAGGCAGGAAGGGAGGGAAGAAAGGAGAAAGAAAACCCTGTTTCTAGTCAGTGGAGATAAAGGACATAACTGTCACACAACAACAGAGAGTTGTCTGTATGGAACTTGGCAGCTCCACTTCACTCCTGACCATTCTTACAAGTCTCTTTCTTTACCTGTATATGAATAAAACCACTATACATGGTTACAATAATAATACTGGACTTCAGATTTATTTTAATATGCTGTTTACAAAGCTTTTTCTCAGTCAATTGCGAAATCATCTTTGCTATATTAGAATCTCCAGCAGATATTCCACTGTAGATACCTGGGACAGTTTTCTCAGATATAGGACAGACTTCAGCTAGAGTGTGAAATTGGAACCTTTCTTTTCTTTCTTTCTTTCTTTCTTTCTTGCTTGCTTGCTTGCTTGCTTGCTTGCTTGCTTGCTTTTTTTGCCCTTTTCATGTATTCTGAATAGTGATATGAATTTGTTTTTCATGTATTCTGAATAGTGATATGAATTTGTTTTATATATTTCATAAACTATTCTCTTATTTGTTTTAAATCTTCATACAGCTAAATAAAACTTAAAAGGACACATACATGGAATGTTAATTCTTCCATATTTATTAAAATCATTAGGAAGATCAATAATCTTTTGTAGTTAACAATGACTGCCATAGTTTGAATCTTGAATGTCAAAGATACTATCCCTAGGAAGGCCCTACTGGGAAGGGCAATGGACACTTAAGAAGAGAGGGGCCCTAAGATAGTCCTGGCAGAGAATCTTAATAGCTCAATAGCTACTCATATATGACCATACAAAATGACGCTAATTGAAATGAACTCCAAGGCATGGAAACAACAGGTCTTTTTTTTCTTGTTGACATTGTTGTCGCCAATGTACTGTGCTAGTTCTTTCTTCTTATTTTATTTCATTTTTCTTTTCCATTGGTTTATCCCTGGCAATCACTGTCTTTGATTCTGGTACCCTGCATCTTGTATTTACATTTATCTGATTTGGAAAGGGGAAGGGAAATAACAAAATGCTGAAATAAGGACCAAGAATGACACAATGAAACAACGATACTCACAAGACACTATGTCAGAAATGAACTTTACAACTTCCAGAGATTGGGGCGGAGTGGGGGAAGGAAGGGATAGTGGGAGAAAAACAAAGGAGGGATAACAATGTTGGATAAGAAAAGTACTCATTACCTTATTTGTGTAACTGTAACCCCTCTGCACAGCATCTTTACAATAAAATAAAAAAATATACCATGCAAAAAAAGAGGGGGGGGGCCTTATGGAATGTCTTTAGATCACTGGTATGACCTTGAAGGGGATTGGGGGACTCTGACCTCATTTTTCCTCCTGAGATAAGCTATTTGCTCTCCTCCATGCTATCCAGCTCACTCATCAGAGGCCTGAAGCAATGGATCTACCAGTCTTAAACTGGAGCTTCCAAACCTGTGAGCCAAATAAGCTTGTTATAGATTGATTATCTCAGAGACTTTATTATACTAACACAAAGTTGACTAACTCAGTGACTAAAAAGCATATCAAGTTATGTGTTGATACAAGGGAGATTACAATTAATAAAACCTAACTTCTGCTCTTGTGATGTTCACCCTTGGGTGAAAACAAATTAAGTCCGAATATTTATTCATCTGGAAAAAGAAGTTGAAATATCTTGTAGACACAACAACGTACATTAGCCATCAATGATTTTCCCTTTGAGTGGGAGATCCACTGTTGATGCCTCTTATTCTAGAAGACTGACTGGAAATGAGCAAATAAAGATGTTGAATAAAGACAACACTAAAAAGTTTAGCTATAGAAAGAAAAAGAAATTGATGTGGTTAGAAAAAGGAATGTTGAGGTTGAGCTCTCTCACACACACACTCTCTCTCTCTCTCTTTAGTATTAAGAAATCAGTTTAGAGCATAGCACTTAGTAGGTAGATATTGACTTTAGGTATTTTTTATTAACAAGTTTTTTATTGTGAAAATACCATACAGAGGGGTTATAATTATATGAGCAAGGTAATGAGTACATTTCTTATCAAGCATTGTAGCCTCCTCCTTTGTTTTCCCCTACCATCCCTTCCATCTCCCTACCACCACCATCACCCCACCACCCCCACCAAAGTTGTAAAATTCATTTTCTTTTTTTTTTGGGGGGGGGGTCTGGTCGTAGAGCCTGAACTCTGGGCCTTGGCACTGTCCCTCAGCTCTTCAGCTCAAGGATAGTGCTCTACCACTTGAGCCACAGTGCCACTTCTGGCTTTTTTCTTTTTGCTTATGTGGTGCTGAGGAATTGAACCCAGGGCCTTATGCATGCAAGGCAAGCACTCTACCACTGAGCCACCTTCCCAGCCCCACGTAAAATTCATTTTTCGATATAATGTCTTGTACATCTCATTGTTGCAATGGGTCCACCTGTATCCCTAGTTAAATTATTTTTTTTGTTTTACCCTTCCCCTCCACAAATTATACCAACTTTATCCATGCATTTACTAGTGGCTTTGCTCTGCATTCCTTCTCCAATTTCACATCACATGTGGACTCATCTCTTATTGATGATGGTATGATAGCAGTAAACATAACTTATTTTCACTTCCCATTATTTCACTTCCTATATATTATTTATTTATTTTTATTGGCAATACTAGGGTTTGAACTCAGTCTCACACACTTGCTCAGCTCATTCACTTAGCTAGCACTCTCCCATTAGAGCCACACCTTCAGCCAGCTCTGCTTTTTGCTAGTTATTTTGCAGATGGAGTCTAGTGATCTTTCATTCCTAGACTGGCCTTGAACTGAAATCCTTTTAACCTCAGCTCCCTCAGTAGCTAGGATTATAGATGTAAGCCATCAATAACCAACTTTATTTTATTTTTAAAAGAAATGTCTCTGTGTACAGAACTCTAACTTGGCAATCATTTTCTTATAAACGTTTGGAAATATCATTTATTGATATCTTTCATTGTTGGTGTTAGAAAGTCAACACCCGGCCAATTGGTGCTTCTTTGGAAATAGTCTAACAATTTCCTCTGCCTCCTGTGAAATTTTTCTTTTCTTTTTTTAACCCTTTGTGTTGTGGAGTTTTAGTGTAAAGTTTCCAGAAATGAGTTCATATTGATTCTGCTCAAACTTGAACTTGGGCAATTGTGTGTTACAGGTGTATTCCATTGGTAAATCCTTGAGGAATCAAAGTCAGCATACAGAAGAGATATGTGCACACCTGTATTGTTCTAATGGCCCTACACACAATAGCTAAGTTATCAGACTTGATCACAGTGGGCCAAAGTACCCATCAACAGATGAATGGGGAAAGAAAATGTGTCACATACACATGTTGGAGTATTATTTAGCCCTTAAGAATAAAACCAGATGTCAGTGTTTCACACCTAGAAAGCTATCTACTCAAGTAAATTAAATCTGAGGTTTAAAATTTAGAGCCAGACTGTGCACAATATCTGGGACACTCATCTCCAACTAACCAGCAAAATGTTGAAACAGCAGGCATGGCTGAGTGACAGCTATGAAGTTGAGTGACAGATATGAGTGAAAAAGCTGAGCAAAAATGTGAGTCCCTGAGTTGAAGTACTGGTACCAGCACTAAAATGATTCAATGAATAAATACGATTTTGCAATTGATAGAAAAATGTATGGAATGGGAGAACATTTTGTTAAGTAAATTCAGCAAGTCTCAAAATTACAAACTATCTCATGTTTTCTCTCATGTGGATTCTAAAAGTATCAGTAATAATATTAATGATTAATAATGAAAGAAGAAGGACTATGGCTATTAAGTAATAAGGGAACCAGCAGGAAGCAGGATTATAGGTGTAGATCGTGAAGGGAATAAATAGGGTCAAATTATTTTATGTACATGTATAATATCTTAATGAAAATTATTATGCTGTATAATTAATGAACAGTAATAAAAATCAGAAGAATTTGATTGGCTTTTGAATCTTTGCTTTGGTCTCTTTCATCACTCTGCAAGACTTTTTCCAGAGCTTTTAACCCATCCTTTTGTGTATTTCTCTTCTTGATTTCTCCATTACTCATTTTGTATATTTCCCCCTTATCTACAGCACTTCATTTCATTTCATTATTTGATTTTATTTCATTTTTGAGGCAATATCTCATTATGTAACCTAGGTTGTCCTCTAACACATGATTTCCTTTGTTTCTATCTCCGATTGCTGGGATTTCAAATAACTCGCAGCTTACCTTCCTATTAGTTCTGTTGATGAATTGTTCATTAATCCAGATATTAAGTTTAATCTGGATGGATTTCATTTTATGTACAAATGTTTTATGTGGCTCTTTTTCAATCTGTTAGGCCAAATTTTATAGATTCCTGGATTCTTTAAATGAAGTCAGAATAAATGTTTACAATCTATGTCCAATAATTTCAGTGTGTGACTTTTTTTGGGGGGGGTCCGGTTGTGGGGCCTGAACTCTGGGCCTGGGCACTGTCCCTCAGCTCTTCAGCTCAAAGCTAGTGCTCTACCACTTGAGCCACAGCACCACTTCCGGCTTTTTTCTTTTTGCTTATGTGGCGCTGAGGAATCGAACCCAGGGCCTCATGCATGCAAGGCAAGCGCTCTACCACTGAGCCACCTTCCCAGCCCCGTGTGTGACTTTTTAAAACTATTTCTTCTATTATTGCTAAAATTTTCTCCTTATGGTTTTATGTTGCCTAGCTGTGTTCTTAATTTATTTTTTTAATATACATTTTTAAATTTCCTTGGAATTTTACTCGAGAATGATGAGAATAATGTAGTCTTCCTCCTTAGAGGCTTCAAATTTACTTCTCAAGTACTATCAATCTAGAACTGTCTTGAATCAAACTCATTCCTGAGTTTTCCATAAGCATCCAACATCTGGGGATTTAAATTGCAAATCTGCAAAAAAGTATCACCTGTAGTCACAAAGAGTAGTTTTTTCCTCCTATTTCCTCTTCTCTGTTCTGTTTCAATCTTTCCAGCAGTTTCTTTCTGACTCACCTTTTTCCTTGACAGCTTAACCATTTGTAATTAAGACTTAAAATGGGGCCCGTCTCTTAGTAAATTTTCCATTCTGGACCATAAGTTATGATCCCATACCCAAAAAGGCCACAAATTCACAGTGTAATTTTTCCCGCATTAGAGAATGCCTTTGGGGAAAAATGGTTTTAATGCTTTCCTTACTTCTTTGAGTTTCCTACTTTTTCTTACAGTTTGGTCTGCGAATTCCATAATATATTTCAAACCTTCCAAGTTTTATGAGTTATATTCAATATTACATATAGCATGATACTCACATTTTTAGTCACTTTTTAGCAGGAGAAATGTATCCAGATAAATGATCCAAAATTATATTTCTTCAAAACATTGCCCCAGGTATGGAAGAAGAGAAAATATTATTTCACCAAGGGCTAGAATTTTTCTAAGGAAAATGATCACAATGAGGATGTTATATCAGTTTAGATTATTAGTAAAGCTTTGAAGTCCTAGATCCTAAAACATGAGCTGAGTAAGGAGAGATTAAGATATGAAACACTGGAAAAGAGTATAAATATAATAGAGGTTTCAATGAGGTCAAAGAATTTATATATCAGGATAGCTTGTTAGGGACAGGTATTGGGGTATGTGTCTATAATCCCAGTTATGAAGAAGGCCATAAGAAGGAAAGTCACAGACCTAGGCTGGCACTGAAGAAAAAAGTACAAGATCTTTTCTAAAAAAAATAAAGCCAAAACAAAAACAAAAGACCCGCTTACCAACAACTGCAAAGCCCTTCTACCGTCCAACTCCAGTACCACAAAATAAAGCTTAGTGAGTGAGCTAAATGGAAAGGAAGTTATGATCAAAAAGAGTAATGTCTAGTTATGTGATTTCCAAGATGGAAATGAGACTAAAGTGGGCAGCTATAGTACATTGGTTTCATTTCCTTGAGAAGATGCTGAGGTTAGCCAAGTTGACTCAGAACTAAAAATGCAACAAATGACATGAGGCAAGATGGGAGTCTCTTTGTGAGCAAATGGAAATGATTATTACAAAGACAGAGTTCAGGAACAAGGGAAACATAAAGAGGCATGCCAAGTGACATTTGCCTCAAGAAGCAAGGATACTTGAGTGAAGAGGGGAGGATAATTATCTGGTTTGGCTCGATGAAGAGTAAGATAACGCAGATTTTATATCTAAAGAATGTGAAAGTACGAAAATTATAAAGAATCTGAATTACAAGAAATAGACCTCAATATGAAATGGCTTTCAGTTATATCTCTGTGGATTTCAGGGAGCATGTTATGATTCACCTTCTCTTCTGCAAGGTTCAAATCAAAATCAAGAAAGGATTTTAGGAAATGTCAAGATTTGAACATCAAAGCATTAGATTTACTAATATTCCAAGCAAGTCTTGTGGTAAATCTGTCATAGAGAATAAGAGATATGTTTTATGTCATGAACAACAAGTAAATGTTCTCAAAGAATTTCCATAGGAAAGACCCAGAGAACATGAGGTCACCATTAGAAGCAAAATAAAATTATAAGAAAGAAATAACTTGGAGATTTGATGACAATAGCATAACAGAATCAGACTTAATAGCTTCATATTCTATGATTAATACCATACAATAGACATAGCAGAATATTCTATCCAGGAAGATCACAATGCACATTCTTCTTAAGGCTATGTCATCAGCATAGTTCTGGGTAGATTGAATGTTAGACCACAAGACAAATCTTAGCAAGTTTAAGAAGACTAAAAGTATCTTTTCCAATTATAATGATATGAAACACTCATCAATTAATAGAGAAAACAGAATTCATAAAAATATGGAAATTAATAACCAAATTGTTAAAAACAAGAAAGTAAAAACAAAATAAATTTTTCTTGGGACAAGCAGAACCTGGAAATATGATATATCAAGTCTTATAGAATGAAAGACAGTTCTAAGAGCTAAGTTTATAGCAATAAATACCTTCATGAAGAAAGGAGAATGAGCTCAAACAACCTAATTTCACTATTCGAGCTAGAAAATGCAATACAACTAAGTCCAAAGTAGTCAAAGAGAGGATATAAAAGTATTAGAGTAAAAGTAAATTAAAAAATGAAAACCAAGATCAAGATGCATTGTATTTATAAACTGCTTTGTTAAATGGAAGACCCTTTGTATAACTACTTAAAGGTAATTTTTAAAATGGAAATGAAATAAGAGAATCTGAAGTGCACAGTCAGACATGTAAAGGGTATGAGATCATGATAAGGACATACTCTTGTTACCATAGCAGGAAGTGGACTTGGTTTTCCTTTGAAGAAAGGAGATTAAAATTAGTCCAGACTAACTGTACTCTGGTCTTGGCTAAGATTATTTACATAACTTTATGCTTGTTCTGTTTGACCCAAAGTCAAGTTCGTTGGACATTTCTCTGGTTAACTAGCCAGAGAGAGTATTGAAGTATCCTAATTCTGTTTCTGATGGCGGTGCCATCAGTAAGTAGGCTCCAGGTTGAGCCTTAACCCTCCAGATACTTCCAGAGCCAAGCAAGGAGGCATCAGGCTCTCCAGATTCAGATTTAAATAGGACAACACTCAGTTGCTTTGTCTATAATTATTACAGTAAAACTTGATTGAAGGCCAGAAACAAGCCAAGTATTGTACTAACCATTAATAGGAATGTTCTTACCTACTTCTGAAAATATCTCACTAAATAATATTGTAATACGTGTTTTAAATTACTGAGTATTCATATAAATTGGTTCTCCATTTGCATTAATTTTGTTAGAAAGAAGTCATTTTGCTAGTGAGCCCTAGTACACCATTAAATTTGTTCATGACTCAGAGTTTGTTAATCTGCTTTTATTTTCCCAGACTTCATCTTACCCCATCCCAAGATCAAAGAAAATAAAGTCCAAAGGTGAAAGGAGGGGCTTATCATTTTCACAGTAATTATCAGGATTACATTCAAGAAGTGAACAGACCAATGTAGCTCACATTTGTAATACTAGCTACTCAGGAGGCTGAGATCTGATGATCATGGTTCAAAGCCAGCAGGGACAGCAAAGTCTGTGAGGCTCTTATCTCCAACTAACCACCAAGAAGCCAGAAGCAGAGCTGTAGCTTAAGTGGTTGAGCACTAGCCTTCAGCATAAAAGCTCAGAGACAGCACCAAGCCCCTTAATTCAACCTCCAAGACTGACACAAAATAAAAAATAAAAATCTAACAGACCAGCAATGGAAAAAAGATTGTGGCCACAAATATCTGTGACTCCCCAAAACAATGTTTTTACCTCTAAGGCTCCAACTTCAAACACTATGTGAGATGAACAAGTGAGAGAAGGGGGGGGAAAGTGTTTCTGAAGACATCTTGTCATGTCATTCAAAATCAGGGCAATTACACAATAGCAAGGACCTCCAGCAGGACTGCATAGGGCTCTAGAGGCAAAACAACAAGCAATATTGCAAATATCAACACACCCTAGCCAGAGGCTCAAGCAAGCTTCCTGGAAGTTTGAGTTAGCATTAATTATTGTTTCTAATTGCTGTCAGTTAACTCTCCCCAGTACCCTCCAGGTCAAGACATCATCCTGTGAAACATGGTGTCTTTCCTCAAAATGCCAATTTCTGTCATGTAACAGAATCTTGGCTTTGGTGTTCTTTTATAGAAACACTGATCTAATTACCCTAAGTCCTTTATTCTGTGTTCTGGGTTATGGGCAGAATTCCAGAATCAAACACCTAACATTATTCCCAATAGAAGGCCTTACTTTTCAACACTTTTTCAGAAGTAGATATTTCTCTGTCATTTTAAAGTTCACCCTTTGTTAAGATACAATACACTTAACAGCTTGTCTCCTAACCACTAGACTACCTGGGTATCGGAAACTCTGTACTCTCTAAAATAGTTTCAGTAAAGATCCTTTTCTGCTACAGTATGCAATGCTATCCACTGGAAATATAAGCAGAACAAGTTTCTCTTAACTTAGTCCCTGCAAGCTGCAGGATCCTTTCCTAACACTATAAACCTATGATTTCCATTCAATTTAATCCATTCACCTAAAGAATGGCTCCCCTTTTTGTTATTTAAGTGCTCCTTAGGGGGGAAACTCACATACTTTCTTCCCTCCCAGTGTATTTCAATATTTTGCAACATTTTTGATGTTTTCTTACTGACATCTAGTAAAGCTATCACTTAGCTTTTGAATAAGGTTAAATATCATGACAATTATGTAGTTTATTCTCCTAATATAACAGTTGTAGAATCTGACCTCTACCATTTAAATGATTGACATGTCTGACCAGAATGCACTGTTATTGTTATTCTACTAGATTTTTTACCACACCACTCAACAAAGAATTGGATCTTTATTTGCTCTATGAGTCCAGGAGTTTTATAATTTTCCCTTATAAACACTGTATATTGCATGTGTTTTCTGAATCTTTACAGAAATATGTACATACATACATACACACAGAGAACAGGACTAACAGTAGCTGCCAACTAAATATTCATTATGTTGTTGACTTCCAATTGACCTTGAAGTGTCAGTGTTACTTAATGTGACGATATCTGGATGATAGCACAGCAGATGCTGCCAAATGAAAAATTTGCTGCAATGAGCTTCCTGTGAAATATTGAGGCTGAGCAGAGAAGCAGTTTCTCTGACAAAAATACTTTCAGTCCCTCCCTGTACTAAATCACACTGTGGAAGCTGCTGGCACTCTGGGTTTTCCATTGCTAGCAACGATATCCTGATTGTGCTTAGCCAGAAAGCATTCAGGTTCAAGACTAGGAGATCATCTTCAATACCCTCTGTTTTAATCAGAACAAAGGTTTTGTTTGGTGAGGTGTTTTTACATCCCATGGTACTCAAGGATCTCATTGGTATTAAGGTACTCTGTGTTGTAAAGGAAATAGCATATGTCCTCACCAATACTTTAGAAGCATGTTGCATTCTCTCATCTCTTTTGCAGTACTACTCAGCCCCCATGCTCTCCTGAAGTGGAAAACCTCACATCACACACTGTACACGAAGACTTTCTTATTTAATTGCCTATTTGGACATTCTAGTTAGTGAGGCCCAAGGTCATGTTAACTTAAGTTTAGACAAAGTAAAGAATGACACCACTGCAAGTGGAAGGGCAAGAATGAGCTGTGCAATGCAGTGTGGTAGCAAAACCCATCAGAGCAATTTCCAGCTCTCCTTCTGTTACCTGCTGGGACACTGTGAAGCTCTGATGACATTTACTGAACAGCCAGAAGGGACCTGAGAAAAAAATGCATGGCTCTACTGAGGAACTCCAAGGGCAAGCAATTTTCCACAGGGAGAGACTGGAGAGACAGGGGATAGTGTATTCTGCATTTCTCCATGGATTCAGAAAGCCAGCATCATCTCCATCAGTGGCTTGTAGCAGTGTCTAGGGTAGAATGAAACATATGTCCCAGCCACAGTTCAAGAACACTCCCTGACGACACCATGGTAACCTTCATTCCACTGACTGGAATGGACCCACTGGTCTATTCCTGGCACGATGCTCAAGGCTGGCTCAGATTCATTTCTCCTTATTCAGTTCAAGTTGTAGCACATAATAAAATGCACAGTGACAGGATTTCCTGCGGCTTTCAGGTGCATCCAACTTGGCAGGCCGTGGGTTGCTACATTTCTAGGTCCAATGGTTAAATGAAGGCACCTCTTGCTTCCAGAGTCTAGTCAGAAAGCAAACAGATGTCATCTGACATTAGTCATTGAAGAGCTAGTTAAGGATCATTTCATTCATCTATACAACAAGAAAATAATTTTAAACTACTAAGGAAGGGCCAGGCATTATTCACTGCCATGCCTGGTACAAATGCAGACAAGACATCCCCCTGGAGAGAAGTTTACAGGAGAAGGATGCATGTAATGTATTACAATGAGTGTGGCTGGATATGAATGTAGAATCTACACAGCAGGAGCATGTTCTAGCCAGTCTGAAGTGGCTGGAAAGATTTCCTTAAGGACCTTACACCTGGGATAAGAAGTGGAGAGAGGGGAGAAGAGTGCTCTGAGCAAAAAGGAAAAGGAAAATCAAGGTCAAGGAGTATGAAAGTAGAATATTGTGTATGTATAGCTTATTATGGCTAGAAGATAAAAAATATATCTGTGTGGCAAGAGTAGCAACTGTCCAGGTAGGGAAGGGAGTTAGAGGGCAGAGCAAAAAAGGATTTAGGAAAGCATTACGTTCCATGCTAAGGAGGCTTATTTTACAGACCATGAACTTTGGAAGTTTCTAAGCAAGGGGAAAACATAAACATCTTGCTTCACCACAGTTCTCAGCAACACAACTGAGCACTGTGAAAGAGAAGGTCTTTCTGTGCTGCAGACTCTGCCCTGCTAGGTCGTAGCCTCTGTGACCTAACAGCCTTTCTCCTGGTCATGGTAGAAACCTTCCTTCTTTTCTACCTTTATTAGAAAAGCAAACAAAGCAAGCAGTTGCCTGGTTTTATTCCTGTACCCTTTCCATTCTTGTCTCACTCCCCAGCGTTCCCTGCTATGGAATCTCGGCATTGCTTTCTAGATAGCAGCATGAGGGGGTGGTGCCTAAAAACAGGCAGCCTTTCCCTTCCTCTTTTCTCAGTGTCCCATGGCATTAGAACTGCTGGCTCACTGCACACTTTTCTGCTCCCCCAACTGGATTAGAAACTCCTTGAAGAGCTGCGAATGTTTCCCCAGTGTCCGTAATCCTAGAAGAGTAGCTAGAAGACTGCAGTTCCTTTAGCTGAATGAACACAGTCCCTGTCTCCAATTTCATGAGCAGGTGACCACTTTGTTAGGCCTACAGCAGGCTGCAAGCACTCTGAGAACCACAAGCTGAGACAACTATGACACACAGGCTGCACCTGTACTTCACCTGAAGACAAAGGCTTTACGGCATTGTATTTGTTTCTAGAGAGTTGAGATCTTAGGCAAATGTCTCCTAATCAGAGGTGGTTCAAAACATAATTTCAGGGTAGAACTTAGTGGTACACACCTGTAAGCTCAGTGACTGTGGTTTGAGGCCAGGGGCAAACGCGAAAGACCTTATGTAAAAGATAAAGTTTTGGACTAGGTGTGGAGCTCAAGTGTATAGAGAGCATAACAGGAGGGGGGGGGAGAAGAGGAGGGGGAGGGGAGAGGATGACGTGACAGGTATGAAATGAGATTCAGCATTTCAGCTGGGATCACAGAACAGTCTAAGGTACAGACAATCAGACTCTATGGAGTCTAGGGGCACAGTTCACTTTAGGCAAGAGTTAGACAACAACTGGTTTGAATGCACAGCTAATATAAGGGCGGTCAGCCTCTGATTTGCTTCCAGTGAAACTATAGAAAATTACTTTCTTAGCAAAACAGCCAAATAGTGAATGGAGGAATGCCTATTTAAGAAAAATCTATGAAAGCTCAGCAAGAAAGTTGGAAACTTGTAGAATAGGAACCAAGATTATTCCCTCCCTCCCTGGCCCATCCCAGCAAGGTTGAGACTACTCCAGGCTGTTGAATATGATGTAGGATTTCCTGTCTCTCAGCTTCCAAAAAGTTTCCTTCCAGGAAGAGCAGAACTTCAACATTTTTCATCCAGTGAGGCTGGGGTAGGGTAATTAAGAGAGGGGCACTTCCTTCTTTGTGGAGCTCTTATGAAATGATTACAACAATCCAAGAACACTGGGCTTTGATTTCTCTCCCCTGGATAATGAGGAAAGAGTTTCACTCCAGATTGTCACCCCCCCACCCCCATTACCTACGAAGTTCTCAACTCCTAGAGCAAGGTTGTTACACAGCCAAGTGTGTTATTGCCCCACTCCAGTTCTAAAGCCCTCGATTGGGGAATATGCCTGAGGGGATGTAGCACACTTTAAAAACACTCTTAATCCCTTCCTGAGGCACTAACTTCATTTGTAATGGACTATGGAGAAACTCAAGCCTTAGGACTCTCAAGACCAGTGAAAGTTCTGGCAAAAGGCAGTTGGGAAAGTATTTGTGGCTTTAATGCAAGTGCTCTTGGGAAATGAGAAATTCAGACCTGGGGGCAGGTGGAAGAAAATAAGGTTTGTGCCTAAGCTTGACAGATCTGCCGGCCTGGAGGATGAATGGAATGCTGGTGAGGACTTAACCCTAAATCAGAGTAGGACAAAGAAAAAGCTAGAGACACAGATTCAGTGAAAGCATGCAGACTTTAGCATGAATGACTATCACTTCGAGGACTTGTTCAAAAGCAGATTCCTAGGCTGTACCCAGTGTTTCCATTCACTAAATCTGGAGTAAGGCTCAGGAATTTGTATTTCTAATGCATTCTCAGGAAATATGATGGTGCTAGCACAGGAACTACAATTTGGTTAACACAGACTGACTACCTGATACGAGAAGTCTATGGTGGACTAATGAAATTAAAGCTAATGGGGAATCTAGATCATAGCCTACAGTACAAGCAATTCCTAGGTGAAAGGACACTGAGCTCACTAGGGGAATAGGCAGCAGTTTAGGGAAGAGCTAGTTGTTTTGCTTCTCAAATCAATTTTCCCTTTACTCATTACCCCAGCATTTCACTAGGAAACACCAAAGCATATGTCCTTCTACTTTGGGGGGATTTAATAATCTGGCTCCACCTCCAGGGAATGAATCTAACTTGGCCCAAGCTAATCAGAACTTCACATTTTTCCTGCCATGGTGATTGGTTTACAGAATAATACCTAACACTATGAAAGAGACTTCCTGAGCCACCTGATACAAATGGAGAGGAAGAGTGAGAAAGTAAGTGTTAGATGTGAACTTGAAGAAACTTTGTTTTTGGAGCTATTATCTAGCCACCAGTAGAAGGCTAAAACTGAAGCCAATTCTGAGGCAAGCCGTAAATAAGAGGACAGACCAGCAGATCCTGGCAATATCATTCAGACCTGCATCAAACTCACCTGGAAAAACCATCTTGCCCTTTTTAAACTTGACCCAATTAAACTCCCTTTTTAAATTTCAGCCACTTGCAATTTTTTTCTGAAAAAATGATATACAGAACATGATGAGTGAGAATGTGCATTTCCATAAGTTAAATATATGCACAGAGCCAAGAAGGAAGACTTTACACATGCTAACAGGACAGGGGCTCCTGAGGCCCTCGGGTCCAAAGTTGTCATATTCTAGACTATGCGCCTACCTTTGTGTAAACACCAAAGTCCAGAAGTGAGGATTTGATCAAATCCAGAGCACAGAGCTGTGTGGGAGGTAAATAAAATAAGGGAACAGAAACTAGGATCCAACACAATCACCTAGTGAAAGCAGAAGAGGGAAGCAGAGTAGATGGAAAACAAAGTAACTCACAGAGCACGAAGTATACACTGGCCCTCTCTCCCTTCCCTCATTGCTGATTCTGACCTTATTCCCTACTACTCTTTCCTTGGTGACATCTCTCTTTGCTTCAAATATCTGAACCATGTGCTCACCTTTGGGAACCCCTTCCTATTCCTGGAAGGTGCTTGTCCCAGGTACCTGTATGTCTGATTCCCTCATATCCTCTCCATGTCTGCTAGAAGGCTTCCTCTTAAAGAGGACTTCCTAGACTATTGTACACAAATAGCAATCCTGCAGCACTACACTAGTTCACTGTAAATCTTAATCTCCTTTCCCTGTTTTCTTGTTTTCTATCTTGCTTGTTACTCTATAACCTGCCATGGGTGTACTTATCTATGAATTATCTCTTCTCAACTGAAAGGAAACTCTGTAAGGGCACTAGTTAGTAAGGTTTTTTTGTGTGTGTATGTGTGTATGTGTGTGTGGGCATGCACGCACACGTGCGTGCTTTTACTGCGCTATCCTTGATGCAATAGTCTGGACAGTTTAGGCTCAATAATACATTGTAGAATAAATGAGTGAATGAACCAGTGTTCAACAACTATAACGAGGTCACCAAACCCTAAGTCCATGTGAATGTTTCTGAACTCTTCTGTTCAGAAGACTTGTAAGATGGAAGCTGATGCCTTCCTTGCTTGCTGAAGTATACCATGCTCTGGCCCTGCCCAGCCACTCCATGCCCTCTTAACAGGCATTGCTTCCAAATTGCTGACATCAGATCTCTGTTGTAATTAAGCTAATGGTGAAAGGCATAACACATTTTAGATATCTACATCTTATTTACTTATATTTAGTAAAAATTTTCTGAGTGCCTCATATATATTTATATTAGTGTTGTGCTAGGAAAGATTTGAGCTATGATGCTAGAATTCTGAGGATGCTGACTGATGAAGTTTACCACCTCATTTACAGCTCTGGAAAAGACGATTGGGGATTTAAAACCTTTCAGAAGTCAATGAAACATAATTATGATAAACTCGGCCATGGTGAAGGGTATTTCTGGTGAAAAGGGGTCTTATCTCCATTCTCGGTAGTAAGCTAGAGCTTACTCAAACTATCCAATGAAAGTGAATTGATTTTTGTTTCTAAGAATTTTGAAAGCCAGTTATAAAACACAGCTATTGTTATTTTCTTTGCTTTTCCATGTCTGACATGATGATGGAAATGCTATGTAAAATGGAAACTGGCTGTCATCTCAGCATCCTAGGTGTGCTAGGATGTCATATTTGATGTCTGAAGTCAGCCATAGATGGAGGATTCACACCAGTGAAATCAGCAAATGCTAAAAGTCAAGCCAGAAATACTGTTTTGTTAATGTGGCGCCAAGAAAATAGTGGAGGAAATGTTAGAGTATTGATTGAAATTCCTATGCTATTTCTTCAGCTATTACAGTTGTGAAAACCTAAAAGGTTCTCCCAGTATTTGGAAACCATGACTTGCAGCAGCAGAAGAGACGCTCATAACCTAGAGAAACAAAGGAGATTGCAAAACTCATTTTGTTGTTTCTCAGAATGAAAATAGCAAATGACGTGTCATCGCTATAACTGGGCATTAATCATAATCATAATTTGACTAAGAACACATTCAAATTGTGACAAAAATCAGTGAAACCATATAAATATGTGGCATTTATCAATAAAAATGTTGTGTGTTTTATTTTATTAGGATATGCTATGCATTCTTTATTTCAGTTAAAATTGGCAATAAACTATGTACCTTATGTTTTTGCATATTTGTGAAGCATTTTTAATTGTTCAAAGTAATGGGTTTCATGATCATACTATGTATGACTCTTGTCACTCTCCCACCTCCAGATGCTCCCTTCCTGACTTCATATCTTTAATTATAATCTAGTTTGTGCATATGAGAGAAACATACATTTCTTTCTGATTCTTGTATATTTCACTTAACCTGATAATCTCAAGTTCCCTCCAATTTTCCTGCAAATAACAAAATTTGTTCATCTTTATGGCTGAATAATATTCTAATTATATTTATAAATACATTCTCAATCCATTCCCTGTTAATGGGCACCTAAGCTATTTTCATGATTTGGCTATCTTTAATAGTGTTTCAATAAACTTGTGTGCGTGGGGGGGGAGGAGTATCTGTATTGTGTTTCTTAAACATTTAAAATATTTCTAGCATACTACTCCTCATCCTTCTTCCTTAATCTATATGTTGTTATATATGGACAGTCACTATCTATCCTGGTTTTGCACAAAATTTTAAGTGAGAGATTTTAGAATCTAGATCTATTAGCCTACATAGAATTTCATAAAGGATCATCCACATAGCACAGAGTGAGGAGTAGGGATTGACATATTTTCTCCCTGGTAAACATGTGTAGGGTAATGGTGTAGTCTTTTCTATGATAAACTTAAAGAACTATGAAATAAGTGATGGTATATTATAGCTAAGACTTTTACATTCCTGTATTTGAGGTATGTGCTGAATTATAAGCACAAACAAGGGAATGTTGAGACACAGAACAAGGTGGAACCAATGCAACAGTGATACATACAAGACAATATGTTTGAAATGATCTGTACAACGTGGGGAGTTGGGGGCTAGAAAAAGTAGGAGAAAAATGAGGGAAGGGGTAATAATATTGACAAGAAATGGACTTATCACCTTACTTATGAAACTGTAACCCCTCTTTATATCACCTTGACAATAAAAAAGTTGAAAAAAAGTGTTTCTAAGACACTAGCTCTACTTCATTTCCCTGAAATAGTAATTATCAAAAAAGAGATCCGCTGACTATTAGCAGTAACATTAGCAACTCAGAAGATGGAGATCAGGAACATTTCAATTATAGACCAGTCTAGGTAAAAAAAAAATCCACAAGACTCCCATCTAAACCAATAAAAATGTTTGGCATGGTGATTCATGCTTATCATCCCAGCTACACAAGAAATACAACTATAAGGATCACAGTCTAGGCTGCCTCAGGCAAAAAAAGCAAAACCCTATTCAAAAATAGTGAATGCAAACCAAGTGTGGGTGGCTCATACCTACAATCCTAGCCACTCAGGAGTCTGAGATCCAGTTTGAAGCCAGCTTGGGCAGAACAGTCGGTAGCATTCTATCTCCAAATAACCAGAAAACAAAAGAAGGGCTGGAAGTACTGCTCATAAAGTACAGCATCAACTGAGCAAGCAACCTGAGCTGGAGAAAGCCCTGGGTTCATACCACAGGACAGCCAAAAATAAATAGATAAGTAAAGTAAAATAAAAAGGAATCATAGTCAAAACAAAAACATGAGAGGGCTTTCCCCAACTATGTTGTGCCCTGCTAACAAGCTCAACAGTATTCTGATCTAGTTTGTTCAACATCTTACATAAACACTCTGAGGTCACTTTACTGACACATCTGCCTCCAGCAACATTCTATAGCCATTCTAGAAGCTTCAGGGGATAGTCTAAGAAAGAAGGCTTGCAGGAATTGGTTTTTCCTTGTTGCCCTGCATTGCTTACCTGCCCTCAGTGGCTCTGTGGTTACACATTCAATCAGATCAATCACTGGTTAGTATGAGTTATCAATTAATTATTAATTCAAGTCAAACTATTGGCTGGCTTGTGCATTCACAGGTGGCCTTATGAGTTCTCTTCATGGAAGATTTGCAATTGGGTGTTTTAAATTGAAGCATTTTCCTGGAAAGCATTGTATCTCTGGAGTTTATTTTATGCACTATTTTAACAAAGCCTGCATCTACTAGACTTCTGGCATCAAAAATACAATATCTTTCCAGGCTTTTTGTATCTGTCCAATGTGTTTCACGGATGAAGTTGGATCTGAAATAGCTTCTCATCTGTGTCTTCATGATGGGGACCAGCTGAAAGTGGGAAATTAAGACAATCAGCTGACTGTTTTATTTAAACAACCCAAACAGTTTGGCCAGATTCTTCTTCCATGCTTTGGCTGACTATTTGGAGGCTGTTTCAATTTTTTTTTTAGAAAAAAATGAGTTGAAGGTTAGGGAGTGATTAGCTATAATATGATTTTGAGTCTAGCTAAAACTGAATATATTACAAATACATCACAAAATACATTACAAATGATATATAAAATGACATTATAATTATTACAATAGGCATTGTAACTATAGCCTAACAGATTCATGGACAATTGTGCTTCTAGCCTTATATCATCTTTAAATACCTGACTGCATTCATTTTTTATGGTTTCAATTTGACTATTAAGATAGTAGTAGTTTACGAAGAGGGCTATCGACTTTATCTATTCCTTTTAGGCACCAAAGTCTTCTCTGCACTTACAGTCATCAAACATGTAATGCTTTCTTGCTAATCTAGAAAACACAAAGAAATTCTTCATTGAGAAAAAAATAAACTTTACAAAGGAACAATAAAACCCTTACTATTGTCTATATCTGAAGATGGTGATGATGATGATGATGATGATGATGATGATGATGATGATGATGACAGTGATGATGACGATGTTTATGATGGTTACTCTTATTTGTCAATTTCATTAGAACTTGAGGATCCTGGGTATTTGATCAAATATTATGAGACAGTTTCTGTCAAGGATAATTTTGGATAAAATTAATGTTTAAATGTGTAGACCTCATAATGCAAATTGCCCTCCAAAAGTTTGATAGCCTTCATCCAATCAGCTGGAGGTCTAAAAAGAATGGAGGCTGACCTTGCTCCAAGTAGCAGAGAATTCTTTTGCCTGATTGCTCTTTTTGGTTCTATGGTAGCTTTCAGCCTTTAGATTCAACCTGTATATTGTAGATTTGTCAGGCTCTGTAAAGGCATGAGCCCGTACTTTTCTAATAAATAAATGTAATATTCCCATTATAAATGTAGCTTACATTTCTCTAATCAACTCTGATTAACCCAACAGCTATACTGTATTGAGCACCTAACTGTGTGCCCAGGCCTGTGCTGTGGTAATTCCCTTCAAGATCTCCCTTAATAGTCACAGGATCCTTATGAGTCAGCTTTCCTCATGGTATCTATTTTATGCACAATAAAACTCACTCAGATCTATAAATTTTGTCACTAGGGTCACTGAACTAGTTAATGATAGACTAAGGGCTTGAAAACATGTACATTGTACCCAATATTTTATTTTTGCAGATTTCTTATTACACCATTTTCTATTGTGGAAGACCTATATGCTCTTGTATATGTACCCACTTTTCTTTATTCCTGCTGCCTAGGGAGTGCCTGTGATGTATGATGTGACGTGTGGCCATGCAGACCAAGGCAATCAATGGCCATACTGATCAATGTAACAGATTTGAATCTGTTTTATCGTGGGGACAATGAGCACATCTGAATGTGCTAATTCTTATGACTTGCCTCTAGACAGAGCCAGTCTTGGCCTGAAGCCAAATACTTTGAGGAAGCTCTTAGGGTGAAAAGGTGGCTGTTATCAGCACTGATGAGTTTCAACTCACAAATCAATATTTTCTCATTACTAGTTTTGCCTGCAGGCATTCTCTATCTGAATCATTAAAAATGTCACCTCCATTGTAGTATCCCTCTTCCCAATATTGACCACCTCTGTCCCAAGGCAGCTAGTGCAAGGTAGAATGACAGCTGTAGCTATCCCAAAGTGAGCTGCTCTGCCTGGAGCTTAAGAGGAAATTGATAGTGAAAATATTTGGTCTCCTACTTTGTTATAATTCCAAATAGAGATACACTCAATTCCAAATAGAGATACATTCAATGGTAATAATCTCAGTGGAAAGAAACATGGTAAGGAACTTCATATACATATGCTTAAAAACATTTACTAAAGGCTCTTTGGCAAAGATAAAATTAAGCAACCTAAAATTCCTACCATTTGCATCCAATTAGATTACTCACTGTTCTGTGTATGTGTTTGTTTTAAATTAGCAGCAAATTAAATGACAAGGGTTAGATAATTTTCTGACCAAAAAACACAGAAGACTTTGTAAGAAGAGAAAGCTTATGCTTCAAAAATACTTACTTTTAATACTGCCACTGATAGCCATAATAAACTCTAAAATTAAGAGATGCAAGATGATATAGGAAAAATATTTCTAAATATAAGAACAATAAATATAAAATATTTAAATCCAAGTAAGTCTTTATTTTATTTGAGGCAAAGATTCATTTTTTTTATTTACTTGTTGGTGCCTGTTTGAAGTCAAGCAGTTACAATGTATTAGTAGAAAAACTTTTAGGAAATAAGATAATGTAATGAAAAGAAAACACAGAAAAATACTTTAAATACAGGGAAAGATCCAACATACTATGCTATATCCCACTAGCCATAGATTAAATTTTAAAAAGCTACCACAGATGCGTGGCAGAAATTTCTCCTTGTGCTAATCTGAGCTGACAGCTGTTATTATGGCTGACTCTGTAATACTTCTGTCATCACTTCTAAAAATCAGCTTTTCAAAAGTGGAAAGGGGAATTAGAAAATAGGGAAGGGAAACTTCAAGGATATAAATTCAACTGTTATCAGTCCTGAAGTTCATAACCTTTTGAACCCACAATCAATAGTTTTCCATTATCAAGTTGGGCATCAGACATTTTTGTATGAAAGCATTGAAAATATCACTTGTATGTGGTTGTCTTCATGCTATTGCCTACATTTTTGAAGGAACTCATAGAGAATTTTGAAATTCTTGCACTGTAATAAGCTTTGAATTAATGTATTTTAACATGTGAATGTTCTGATGACCACACCCAGGTGCAGTATAAAGCAGCAACCAACAGAACTGGCTTTACAGTGGGATGCTCAGATCTAACTCCACTCTGATCTCTAGGTGACCTTGGAAAGGCTATTAAATCTCTTCAGACTTCTATTTTTCACAAAAATTGAATGGTGGCCATATGTATATATTTCGAGGATGTTGTATTAAACATATAAAATATATTTGTGTGTAATATGTAAATATATGTGTGTGTGCATGTGTGTGTGTGCGCACGCATCTGTATATGTATGTAGAAGGCACCAAAAACAATGGCAAGTTCTTCATTCGATTCCTTAAGTGTTAGATACTTCATGGCTGTTAAGATATTATAAATATAATTACAAAACACCATATATTGCTAGTCAGACTGGGATGCTGATTAATCCCAAATTTATGTCTCTGTAAAACTTAGCTCATGGCAAAAGCTCAACTACACATATTCCTTGACTTTTCCACTGACCTTAATTTACTGAATAGACTACCTGTTCAGTATTGAGTCTACACATGAAAAAAATTAACCATGAATCATCTCAAAGCCATTTTATCAAATGCATTTCTCAATCATGAATCAAAGAACATCAGAGATTCCCACAATTTCACTTTCGATTTATGGCAATAAATGGAATTTGGTTGGGTTATTATTTTAATGATGCATTTCTGTTTGTGTTTCTTCAGTACTTAAATGTAAGGTAGGATTTCCTGTTCTGTTCTTTGGTGAGGCCAAGTTTTCCTGTCTATGAGTTGACATGGTATTTGTGTGCGTGTATGTGTGAACTCTAGCACATATTTCAGGGGTTCCAAAAGACAGAGATTGTGTTTTTAATCATTTTTTAAAATTCAAAGTGTTATATTCTTTTAGCACTATTACTGTAATTTTCATTAAGAAAAATGTTATATAAGAAGAATAGTTATAGAAACATTCTTTCTTTGCTCAAAAAAAAAACCTCTCTCACACCCTCCTTAAGATAGGTCTATCTTTTTTCATTTGTTAACTATTGATTTTTTTCTTAACATTTAATAGAGTGAAAACTAGGGGCTTCACGTTGTATTTTTAAAGAATCTCTGCTTTCAGGTCTTTATTCTCAATAAGTATATTGTCAGAAATCAACATTTCCAATTATATCAGTTCTAGCCTGAGTAGAATCAGGGTATCTTCTTCTAAATTATCTCCTCCTAAATCTACATATGAAGGACTAAGTATAAATTTTATAAGACTATAACTGTGAGAATTCTGGTATTATTGTTTATATTTCACAAAAACTCATCTGTAAATTTTCCAACTAAATATACAAAGTAGAAAAACCATATCTTTAAAGTAAGGCTAAAATCCTACACTGACACCTTATTTGCCTTGTCATTTCAGATATCTCAAAAATGAATTGCTTTTTGTTGATTAAAGGAAAAAGCAACTGAAATGCACTGGGTAATAGAATAATAAGAGAACGCATAGCATTTTCCCTGCCAGATAAACATGTCTCACAGAAGGCTTAGCTGTCACATACCTACAGTTTCAGCTGTTTGAGAGCGTTTTGATAATAGCATGAATGTCAAGATTCAGCTGCCAACACTAAGCTGTCAGCTTTCAAAATGCACTATAGAGTTCTTGTCCCTTAGGGTATAAATTCCAAGGAGCAACGGAGCTGCCCTACAATATGACAACTTATCCTTGTTCTGGGAGAGACTTATCCTTATGCAAACACAAGAAATGTAACTACTGCCCTAAGATGAGGAGCTGAGTTTGGAGCACAAGGTTTCAGGAAGCAGCATAGGGGTCTTTAGAGTGCTAGATATTGAAATAGCTTTGGAGACTTCTCAAAATGGGTCGAATCTTTCCTACACTGTGTTCATAGTTGGGTGGCAAACTCTTGCACATTGTTTCAACCAAGATGCTCAGAGTAGAAAATTCTACTGCGGGAACAATTCCTCTTTCCACTGGTGAAATACCCCCAATTATTATCACAATTTCTCATAAGCATTACATAACTTATATTGCCTCATCTTCTTAAAATACATTGTATATGTCATTTGGGAATTCATCTGGAAGCTATAGGTCAAATACCCCAATTACTGCTCAATTACTGTTAACAGTTTTCTTTTTTGTCTAATTTTTAAAAAATGTTTAGCCAAGATATTGCTTAGATAAAACAAATTTTCCTCAGTGCAATTTTTCTGTAAAACTACAAGATTTTTTTTTTGAAACCCCAAGGTCATGATAAGGCTTATCGTTGGCTCTGATAAACACTAAGTGCTCACTCTCCTCCAAAAAAAAGAAAATCACGATCTGAAAAACATTTCTCAATGGATCCTATCTTAACAAGCCTTGAAGATATGAAATAGCTACTTTGTGAAGATGGCGTATGTAGTGTCATGAACAAGGTCCTTTCTATGCACTTGGTTTCCTAGCACATATATCTTCTAGATATTTGATGAGTGGCAAATTACTTCCTTCTCGTGGCCCGACTGGATTTATTTCTAACATAAACATATTCCCAGTACCAATTTTGTTGACTACTATAAAAATTGCCTCCAGTGATACAAAGAGATTATTTAAGTCAGTGTTAGTCATTAGTAGATGTTTGCTAAATATTACCATTATTTTTACATATGTAAATAATGGTTATACTATCCTGAATTTATTGTTTGCTGTTTGTTTTGTGGTAGTGGAGTTTGAACTCAGGACCTTGTGCTTGCTAAGCAAGTCAAGTGTCCTACCATTTGAGTCAAAACTTTAGTCCTATTTGTCTTTAAGTTAAGTATTTTTGGTCCGATCTAGCCTAGAAAGACAATCCTGCCCCTTGTAGAGCTAGGATAACAAACACACAACACAATTGGTGGAGAAAGGCGTCAATAGCTTTTTTGATTGGACTGTCCTTGAATAGCAATCCTATTACGAATCTAACCTGGAAATCCAGTTTGGATAAACTGGATGTCCAGGCATATACCTAGGAAAGGGGAAAGTTGACAGCTTACAAAGAAAGATATTGAAAGCATCTCCACAAAATGTTGAGTTCCCATTGCATATTCACTAATTGCATATTCTACCTAATCACATATTCACCAAGGTTTAGTTCCAATGGTCATATCACAAAAAGCTCCTGTCACTTTATTGTGGCTGAAATGATAACTTTTTAGTTTATGGCAAAATCTTCCTATTTCCAGCTCATTTCTCAGCACCTGGCACAAGAAGGGCATCAGGGATCACACCCTTGCAGCTCTCTCCCTTGGCCTGTGGGAAGCATCCCTGCACACATAAGTAGAGACTGTAGGAACCCTTGTCAGCTGTCAAGGTCAAACTCCACATGTATGAACTACCATTGAAAAATGGAAGGATGGTTACAAAAACAGGAATTGCAGAGCTTATCTCTTATTCTCAGAAAAGTGTAGAGTCCAATGAAACATCATCTGATGTTTAAACTTGGATTTTTATTCTTAATAAATGAATTAAAGATAAAAGAATAGCTTTAGCCTGTTAAGTTTGAGAAATCTCCAACATACTGTCCAGTTGAAAGTATTTGATGACTCTTTGGATTCCACTGGCACCTTGCATTCTCTATCTGCCACAGGCTAGCTTCTTTACATCTGAGCCTAGGAGACTGAATGACAGTAAGCATACTAGATCATCTTTACCTTTGGATTCAGGCAAAAATATTTCATGATAACTATAACAATCCAAACGAGATTTAGTATGTTGTAGAGATGTACAGAGCATTCTCATATGAAGTAAGGATGCATTCATTGCCCAGCAGTACTATGTGTTAAAGTTACTGATGAATTAATCACTTTTATTTGTGAGAAACCAAATCTAGATATCACTACTACAAGTTTTTCAATTTCCATGTGGAGTTAGCTAAGATTCCTTGGTGATACTCAGTTCAAGATCACAAATAGGTTCACTTGCTTGTTTGCTGTCTTAGGGAGAATGAGGTTGGGCACCTACTCATGGCCTCTCCAGCATGGCAGTCTCTAAGTAGTTAGCTTCGTACAGGTGTGCTCAGGGTGGTTTGGTTTGGTTTTGTATTTTTCTTTGTGGTGGCACTGGGGCTTGAACTCAGAAAGCATGTATCTGGGCACTATCTCTTAGATTTTTAAACCAAAACTGATGCTCTCCCACTTAAGCCACAACTTCACTTTCAGCTTTCTGCTGATTAAATAGAAATGAGTCTCATGGACTTGCCTGCCCAGGCTACCTTCAAACTAAAATCCTCAGACATTGGCCTCTTGAGTAGCTAGGATTGTACAGGAGTGAGTCACCACTAGTGCCCTGAGGCACAAGGCTTTGATAAGGACCATTTCAGTTAACATGAAGTGGAAGTGTCCAATATTTTCAACCCTAAGAGACCGCATTTCACAGAGAGTTCTCCCAGATCTGAAGGAAGGGGTCATTGATATTAAACTCCCACTCCTCCATGGAAAGAATGTCAAAAAACTTTGTCTTTACTCTTTCATATAACCATACCATGGCTTAAAAAAATAACAACTGAATGCATCCACCAATGAATCAGCAAATGTCCTTTCTTTTGTCTTACATAGTTACATAATCTACCTACTAATCAAAATTTGCCCTTGATAAAATGAACTCATTTTTTAAACAAAATTGAAACATGCTGATATAAAAGAAGTCACTTCTTGTCAGTATCTAGAAATAAAGGAAGAGAGGTTGCTTTGATCTTTATGGTTAAATTATGCCCCTCCCCCCAAGTTTACACACTGAAGTTCTAATCTGCAACACCTCATTATGTGACTGCATGTGTACACAGGATCTTTGAGGAGGTAATTAAGTTAACATTACAACATGGGTTAGAGCTTTAACCCAATATGACTGGTGTCCTTACAGAAGGAGATAATTGAGACAAGGAGAGAAGACTCAGCAGAAATCTAACCTATTGACACTTCAATCTAGATTTCTCTTGTGAAAATATAAATTTCATAGTAATTTGTCAGAGTAGCCACAAAAGCAAATACCTACTATGTATGAGGTTTGGCTTCAGTAAATGCAGCAGTTTAGAGAGTTTCATGTCTGCTCTTTTGTGGTATTTCAGTTACTGAGTCTGGTTGTCTCTTTGAGTACATCAAGTAGCTTTCCATTAGTTTTAATTTGGGATGCAGGATGAATTTTCTAAAACAAAGGTTATTAAAAATTTCTACTTGAGGAACACTTGAATATATATCTCAGTATTTTTCAGAAGAAGAGAAAAGAAACTAAAGATATCTGACTAACTTTACAGAATTTATCTTTTCATTTCATCTTATACTAATAGGCTGTTAATTGTTTTCATGGATCATTTTAAAGTTTCTTAGCAGAATTTTTACTTATTTTTATTAACTTTAGTAGGAATAAAAAATAAAAAGTCATAACCTGTATTTAGTCCTTAACATCTTAAGTCAGGTCTAGCTGGAATCTTGGAGAGGTCTAGATTCTACTTTTTCATAATTTTTTCTTAACTTTCTTGTTGTTTATTTTTATAAGTTGTTTTCACATACTCCTTTTCAAATGATCAGCTTTTAAAAGTCAGCATGCTTGTCACATGCCAATGGCTCCTGTCCACAACCTTAGCTATTCAGAAACATGAGACCTTAAGGATTACCACTCAATGCCAACCTAGACAGAAGAATCCCAGAGAACTCTATCTCAATTTAGCCAGCAAAATGCTAAATTAGAGGCATAACTCTAGTTATAGAGCACCAGCTAAGAGAAACAAAGCTGAGCAAAAGCAAGTGCAAGCTCTGGTATGGGCACACACACACACACACACACACACACACACACACACACACGTGTGTTCCACGAATTGGTGATGGTTATCCTTTCTCTTTCCTTTATACGTACTCCCTAGATAAACTCAAATATCCTCAAAGTTTTATCTATTCTTTGTGCTAAAGAATCCAAATATTTATTTACAGCCCTTCTATTTAGCTGTTTTCCAGACCCATATACCTAAACATTAACTGGAATCTCTAGTGTTCCACTGGCCCTACTAAATCAAGAGCTCCAAATATTCATTTGTCACTGCGTTCGTAAAAGAAGTTCTTCCATCTATTCATTAGTATCATAAATGATGCAGTCACACAGAAAATCTGAAATCATCAACCTCTTTCTTTTCTTAACCCCATGTATACAGCCAATTCAGAATGTGTGTCCTACACAGACACATACACACACATACACATACACATACACATACACATACACATACACATACACATACACATACACATACACATACACACATACACCATTAAACAGTAAAACAAAGAAAGAGACTATCACTTTATCATCTATATTATTTTAAACTATTTCTGAATGAACATGCTTCCCTGTCTTTGTAATTTTCCTAATTCATCCTCTACATTGTCACCAACATACGAATTCTAAAAGGGAAATTAGATCAAGCCTTTTTCTTGTTAAAATCTGTTCAAATCAGTGCTACACTGACATCTGGGTAAAGTTCAAATTCTCTTACATTCAAAGAAAATCAATATTTGATCACTGTCTTCTCTTGAACAACTCCTCCTCCCCACTTCAAAATGCATTTTAGAGATCACTTCAGTCAACCTTCAAATGCATTTTATTCTGACTTCCAAAATCCCCTCACTTTAGTCTTATGTAGGCTCTGTACCCATCTCCAGGATTTTACTCCATACTCCTGTATAAGCCTGGGACACATCCACCTCTCACTGAGAACCGCAAGGAGACCAGCTATTAGCTTATATTTGATACATGAGGCAAATGGCTTCCATCAACAGTATTTTCTAAATGAATTAATAAATATAATTTATCATATGTCTTTCTATTTCCATTGGAACACTCCACTGAGTTTTAAGAGAGAACAATATGTCTCAGTGCCCCAGCCTTTCCTAGTGTAAGCCCACACAGTTCCATGTAAACTAGTAGATCCACTCAATTGGAAAGCAGTCCTTGAAGGTCCTGCTCCTTTGCTGACTCTTGAAGAAAACCTGTCCAGAAGATGACTAGCTACTAGTCATTTAAAGGGTCATTACCTGTGCACAGAACTGGAAACACTTTTGGTTGATGGGAAGGGGAACCATAAGGATGCTCTTAAATAGAAGACCCTGGCTGGTAGTAAATGGTCAAACACATCTGAGGGCAATTAACTCCCAGGATCACAGCTCTAATGCTCAAGTGCAGCAGGGTGTATTTTATAGACGTAAGGTTTCAAGGTAAAAAAAAATCCTGTTTGATTACAATACTGTTTTTGTTGAACTATCTGTTCTTCTTTTACTTTTGAATACCAAATTATCTGTTCTTATTAGTATATATTTTGACCTCCCTAAAGCAAGTGTTTATTTTTAAACAATGTAATGGGCATGAATTTCAGTTGACAATTCTGTTACACTGAAAAACAAAAAGCCTAGATGGGTACTATAAACCAGCCTAACTGTCTTGTGCCTGTAATCCTAGCTACTTAAGGCTGAGATCTGAGTAATACAGTTAGAAGCTAGCCTGGACAGGGAAGTCCATGAGACCTTTCTCAAATTAACCACCAAAAATCTAGAGGTAGAGCTGTTGCACAGATGGTAGAAAACAAACCTTAAGCAAGAAAGCTCCGAAACAGTGCCCACACCCTGGGTTCAAATCCCAGGAAAAGCACACACACACACAAAAGAAAGAAATGCCCTTTCTTTGCTTTGTCTTCCTTTCTCTGATCCTTGACATTTCTTCAATGCCTTCAAAATACTACCAGCTTATCTCATTCTCTGCTCAAGCAACAGAATCCCTTTTTATAAATGGTAGTAACTGCTTCAATCCACAAAACCATTTGGAGAGTCACACCATAGGACAAACCTGCATCAGCTTGCAATCAAAATTTGACTGCTACTAAATTGATGATGTTCTTTTCTCAGAATCCAAGAGTTTATACTTACACACAATTTTTTACTTTAGTAGTAATAATTGTACTAATAATTGTACTCTTTGACTTTAATTAAACTTTTTTTCAAATCCTTATTGTTATTTTTAAGGAGTAGTACAAAGGAGGATATGAGAATAATTATTCTTGTATCTTTTCAAGCCTTCCTTCTCTGTCCACCATTTCCCCTCTTCCATCCCTACCCACAAGTTACATAGTTCATTTCGGAACATAGTGTATATTGAATACAATGCTGAATTTGCTTACCCTCCTTTCCATAATGAGTCCCTCTTTTAACTATTATCCTCCTCCAAAGAAAAACAAAACAAAACAAACAAGCAAAATGTTTTCATTTCTTGGAATTTATTTGATAAATAGCATTTTAGATGTTCCAAGGAGTGGCACCTTTGGATTCCTCCCCTGTGTATACATTCCTTTATTCGTTTGTGCATAAACACATAGGACCCAGTGTAAGTCATCATTTTAGTAGTATTTTAGATCTAGCTGCCAGATATAAGGACAGAGAATCTGGCCTCCAGCATATGGTGAACAAAATTTTTATTTTATTTATTTTTAATTTAATTTTGTTGTTGAGGTGATTTACAGAAGGGTTACAGTTACATAGTAAGGTATTGAGTACATTTCTTCTCAAACTTGTTACCCCTCTCTGCTTTTTCTCCTACTTTGCTCCCCTTCCCCTCCCCCAAGTTGTACAGCTTATTTCTAACGTATCTTGTCTTGTATCACTGATGCATTGGTTCACCCTTTACCCTTTTGTCTCACCACTTTGTTGTTCCCCTTCCCTAATTCAGATAAATGTATATACAATACCCAGGGTACTAAAATAAAATATAGTGACAACAGGGTATGAGCCATAGGGGGAAAAACACAAAAGAAAAAAGAAATCACATAGTACATTAAAAACAACAACAGCGAAGAAAAAAATCTCTTGTTTCCATATACTGGAATTCATTTCATTTATGATCATCTTATATAGTCATAGGTACATAGCTATTGAGCTAATCTTTCAGAAGAATCTCAAATTAATCTGAAAGAATATTACTTTATAGAAGAATTCTCCAAACTGATTAGTACACCATTAGTCTTTCTTGTGGTATTATAGCTTGGTTGTGCAGTCCCCTCTAGTTTTGCCTAGACTCACACATTTGATTGCACCTCCATGGAGGTGCAAATTAACTGGAAGATCTACAGCAGCCTTCCTCAGAGTTCTGGAGTCTGCTGGTCATCAGTTAGGGTGTCACAAGTCTCTTCTATAAGAGTCTCCTGTCCTGTAATCGGTTCAGCTCTCCACCATCCATGGTGTTCTTAGTGTAAAGACTAAGGACAAACCTGCAAAAATCCAGGTACAAAACTTGAAAAATGTCACCTCTGACTCACTCCTTTACCCAAGAGAAACACAAAAGTGTCTCCTGTGGTATAGCTTTGGTTTACTTAGAATCCTGTAAGCTGAAAGAAAACTATTAGAAGCCACTCAATATTTCAAGTGGTGAAGAAATAGGTTCTACTCTTAATAGGAGGAGTGTGAACACCACTTGTGGCCTTGTTCATACAACATTTGCAAATGCTGTGCTCTGTGTACAACAAAATAAAGACTCTGAAATTGTTCTGGAAATACTTTTCTAAAAAAGTATTTAAGAAAGCATATCAGTTACCTCCTAGATGCCACTATTGTTCCTCTCTGACTTATTTGTTTGTTTTAGCTTCAGCACCTACCATCAACTTTGTCAAGTCCCAACCTCCTTCAAAGAGACAGGGCTCTTCCTGTGGTATGAGAAATCCTGGACAAATATGTGGAAGCTCCTGATGAAATAAACAATGTGAGCCACCAAGATCAGCATGTCAACACTATTCTGAAGATCCCACCTCACAGCACCTCACAAAAGAAACACTGCTCCATCTCCCTATGACTTTCCTGTTCCCTGAGGCACCCCATATTCAGGTTATATCCCTTTGACCCACCTCTGGGGTGAACAATTACATGCCAGCTCAGTCTCACACTGACATCTAAAACCTCTCTATTTTTCTTTTTCTTTTTTAAAAATTTTTATTGTGAAAATACTGTACAGAGGGGTTACAATTACATGGGCAAGATAATGAGTACATTTCTTATCAAGCATTGTAGCCTCCTCCTTCGTTTCCCCTTCTCATCCCTTCCCATCCTCCCATCCCCCCGCCCCCCCCCATCCAATCCTCCCCGCCCCCCCCCCACCAAAGTTGTAAAGTTCATTTTCTACATAATGACTTGTACTTCTCATTGTTGCAACGGGTCCACCTGTATTCTTATTTAAACAACTTGTTTTTCCCCTTCCCCTCCACAAATTATACCGACATCAAATACAGTGAAAGCAGGGGTTATATTGTGGGGAAGGGACATACAAAGCAAAAAAGAAATAATCTTATAAATGTGTTAGAAACAATCGCATGAAAGAAAAAAACATTTGAATACATATCTTAGGGTTCATTTCCCTAACATCACCTTATCTGACCTTTTCTGCTTGACTCAGACATATACTAGATATTGCAGATAAGGGAAACCATAGGACCTATGTTTCTTTGGGCTTGTCTTACTTCACTTAATATAATTTTTCCCAAGCCTTTCCATTTCCTAACAAATGGGGCAATGTCATTTTTTCTGATGGAGGCATAGAATTGCATTGTGTATATATACCACATTTTCTTGATCCATTAATCTACTGAGGGGCATCTGGGTTGGTTCCATATCTTAGCTATAGTAAATACTGTTGCAATAAACATAGTTGTGCTGGTAGCTTTAGTGTGGTCTTGTTTGTAAACATTTGGGTAAATGCCCAAAAGTGGGATTGCTGGGTCATAGGGAAGCTCTATGTGGTTGAACAAGTTTACATTCCCACCAACAATGCAGTAAGGTTCCCTTCTGTCCACATCCTCTCCAGCATCTGTTGTTATTAGAGTTCTTGATTTTTGCCATTCTAACTGGGGTGAGGTGGTATCTTAATGTTGTTTTGATTTGCATTTCTTTTATGGCTAGGGAGGTTGAGCATTTCTTCATGTGTCTATTGGCCATCTTTCTTTCCTCTTCAGAGAAGTTTCTCTTTAAGTCTTTAGACCACTTATTTATTGGGCAGTTGTTTCTTTGAGGATTTGTTGTTGGGGGATTTAATTTTTTGAGTTCCAAGTATATTTTAGATAAAGACTATTGCCCGTTGTATGGCTAGTAAAGATCTTCTCCCAATCTGTGGGCTTTCTATTGATCTTGCTAGCTATGTCCTTTGCCATGCAGAAGCTCTGCAACTTCATGCAATCCCATTTGTCCAACCTTTCTTTGATTTGTTGTGTTTCTGGGTCTTTATTAAGAAAATTTCGGCCTGTGCCAAGGAGACGTAGGGTTTCTCCTATTCCATCCTGTAATGTAAAACTTCTCTATTTCTCAAGCTAAGAGTTTCCTCTGAAACACCACATGTCCATGTAGAATATAAGCACATGTACCAGCATTTCCAAGGAAAGGAAAAAAGTAGTAGCCTCCAGGAAAAAATTCTTAATCAGTAGGGGATAGGAGACAATGGGAAAAATATTCCATCTCCCATTCTATAGATGGACAATTCTGAGAAGCATTCTGTATCTGTCTCACACTTTCTGATTGAATGGAGTCTCCACTGCTCACTTAAAGGACCTCAGTAATACACACCAAACCTCTCTCTCTTGTTTGTTGGATCACCAACCATTCAATAAATTACCTACACCTAAGACCTTTCTTTAGACCTGCTTTCAGGAGAACCCAGGCTAAAACATTATGACACTCAGTTTCTGCTGACACATGTACAATACAGAAGTGTGATACAAATGCAGAAGGAAAATAAACCACAACTGAGATTTTGATGGATGAGAGAGACCACAGTCAAAGACTTACTCTCACACATACCCCAAACAACAAAAATTTTTTAAAAGACTTCCGAAAAGTAGATGTATATATGGCCTCTTTATGGCAACCTTAAAATTGAGCAATCAATTGAGCTCAATACCACACAGAGGCCAGTTTCATAACATGCATTCATGTTACTTCTCCTTTGTGCTTATAGCTTCCCCTCGCATTTCTTCCCTTTTTCCCATAGGGACTGAAGTCTGGAGTAAAACAATGATATGTAGCCTTAGCTCATATTCTGTTTCATGGAGAACCCAAGTTATAACACCACCCTGAGTTAACGTCGACCACCAATAACGGGCAATATGTTTAAAAGGTTGGGTCAAGCTAAAGTTTCTGCTCCAAGAAGTAAGAAGAGTAGGCGTTACAATTCCACCCCAGCAACAAGATATAAATCTCAACAAACTGGAATAAGCTCAACTATTCTTCTTAGCTATATTAAAGAAGTGAAGTCACAAGGCAAACCACTGATCCCAAAATCAGAAAGACTGGCAGCAACAGAGAAGCATGGTTTCTCAGAGCTGAAACCTCTGTGGGAGCCAGGTCTGGGGTTGAAAAACCTGAACTGTAGCCAACAAATTAGTGGAGGCTCAACTCAGCTTCCTATCTCAGCTGGTGCTCTACTCTACTATTTGAGCTCCTCCTCCAGGCTGGCTTTAGCTGGTTATTGTAGTGATGGATTTCACTGAATTTTCTGCTAGGGGTGTCCCTTGGTATCTCAGCCTCCTAAGTAGTTAGGATTCCAGGTATGAGCCCCTGGTACCTCCTACTGCTTCTTTCACAAAGAGAAATGTGATTTGAACAGAAGTTAAGGTACTTGATAGGAGAATTCCATTACAATCCATTGTAAAACAAACAAACAAACAAAACTTTAGGCACCATGATAAGTTTAAAGTCTTGTGTCAGATATCTGTAGCCTCTACAGCGTTCAAATCATGGTATTAGCCAGCTTTATAGCTTTGGTGAACATCACAACAAGAAACCTCTAATTGCTTCATTAATACTATATTCAATGCTGGTTTGGCTTAGCCCTTACTTAGAGAACTCTATACTGTATTGATCTTAGCTCAAAAATAAAATAACTACCTTTGGGGAAGATAAAACATACAGAGCAACGTGATTTAAGTTTAGCTCCAAGATTTATGACTGCAGGATATAGAATGCTAAATAGGCAAGGATGTTCAGAAATATATTCTCATCGAAAAGAGATGGAGAAACAAACTCCTTAGCAACCATACTGGAAATATGATCACCAAAAGACAGAGTAGAGGTTTTCCTATAATTTAAAATACAGACACAATTGAAAGCTTGATTCTAGATGACTCTAATTGACTCAAAGCTCACCGGCATGCAACCATAATAACACTTTTAACAGTCACAAAATCTTTCATTGTGAGGATGAATGTATCATGAGATTCTGGCTTTGGTATATGGAATAATTATAAGCACAACATAGCAGAAATCCTATTAAAGGTAGGATTTTGCAAAACTCAAAACCCAGTTTTAGCTAAAGAATTGACATCAAAACTCCTCAAGCAGCCAATTGTTGATGGCTCATGCCTATAACCATAGCTACTTAAGAGGTTGGAATGCAGAGGATCAAGGTTAGGCTAGGTAGAAAAGTCTGTGGTTGGGGCTGGGAAGGTGGCTCAGTGGTAGAGTGCTTGCGTTGCATGCTCGAGGCCCTGGGTTCGATTCCTCAGCACCACATAAGCAAAAAGAAAAAAGCTGGAAGTGGTGCTGTGGCTCAAGTGGTAGAGCGCTAGCTTTGAGCTGAAGAGCTGAGGGACAGCGCCCAGGCCCAGAGTTCAGGCCCCACCACCGGACCCAAAAAAAAAAAGAAAAGAAAAGTCTGTGGCTATCTACAAAATAACCAGTCAAAGGCTTGGCTGGAGATGCGGCTCAAGTGGTATATAACACTAGTCAAACAGGTGAGCCACTCAAGTGTGACCTCTGAGTTCAAATCCTGGTACCAACAAATCTCCTGAAGCAACTTAATATAGTGTCAAAATCAAACCTTCTGAACCAAACCCAGAAATTCTGATTTGTTAAATTAACCTATTTTGGGGGGAGAAGGGTCTGGTCGTGGGGCCTGAACTCTGGGCTTGGGCGCTGTCCCTCAGCTCTTCAGCTCAAGGCTAGCGCTCTACCACTTGATCTACAGCACCACTTCTGGCTTTTTTTCTTTTTGCTCATGTGGTGCTTAGGAGTCAAACGCAGGGCCTCATGCATGCAAGGCAAGAGCTCTACCACTGAGCCACCTTCCCAGCCCCTAAATTAACATATTTTTAAAGTTTTTTTATTGAAAAATACTGTACACAAGGATTAGGTTATGAGTACATTTCTTATCAAGCATTGTTGTCTCTTCCTTTGTTTTTCCCCTACCATCCCTTCTTTCTCATGTCCACATCTACACTCCCACCCAACCCCCCTGCCTAAATTGTAAATTAACTGATTTTTGAGTGATTTAAATGATACAATACTCTTTTGGCCTTTTCTTTATGCTAAGTCATTTTTGAAAGCAAAGTAGAGAATAGTGATATTCATCTCCCATCATAATTCAAATAAATGCAACTTTGAACCCCAAATTGGATTGATGGCAAACTTCCAGTTCATTTTTACAGAAAATCCATTTATATAGAATATCTGAGGTTCCCCAAATGTCCTTTAAAAATAAAATATGTAACAGTGTTTCATTGGTTTCCTACATTTAGATTAAAGGTCTGGACAAGCATTGAGGACACAGCCATGTTTTCAAGGCCTGACAATGGAAAATAAAACATGTGCCGAAGTGAAGGAAGGTGTAGACGTAAGTTTTGAAAAGGTGTGAAATAATACTAGGCATCCTATTACATAAATGCACTCACATTCCCAACAGGAAATTCTGTTAATAGAGCTTCATATTAGTATTTAAAGTTAAAAAGTTTATAAAATTCACATATATAATATATATAAAATTATCAAACATTTTTACAAGGAGAGAAAAATATGAGATAAAAATCTCATGGGCTTTTCTGTTTAAGCTAGCTTCCGACCAACATCCTCAGATCTCAGTGTCCAAAGTAGCCATGATTACAGGCCACTAGTGTCCAGCACTAACCTTTACTTCTTAACAAGAATCTATTGACATAATCTATTCAGTATGGAGACATAAAGTAGTATGTTAAGGTAATGTTATAGAAAACCAGAAAATAGCAACTCAAAGATGCTGCCTTTGGGGAGTATAATTGGTAAGGAAGAAAAATGAGTAAAAAACTTATATTTCTTTTTTTTGTCAAGATGATATACAGAGGAGTTACAGTTACATAAGTAAAGTAGTAAGTGCATCTTTGTCAAACATTTTATCCCTTCCCTCATTTATCTCCTACTTTCTCCCCCCCTCCCTTCCACCTCCAAGTTGTATGGATCATTTCCAACAAAAAACTTATTTCATTGCTTGCTCAGCAGTACTATTTCATTTCTTTAACATCTACAGGTAATAATACAGAATTTGTAGAGCCACAAAAAAACTATGTGTATATACTGGCATTATTTATTAATAAGCATTTAGAAGAACACTTAGATATCATTATAGATAACTTCAAAAGAAAACATTTATAAAATATTTTCATCATAAATCACCATACAATAATATAACTTCTCTTTATTCTGAAAAGAGTAGTATTTGTGAGCTTATTAACATTTTCCCAATGAAGTGGGTCCATGACTGAAAGCACCCTTCCTCTTTAACAACTGATATAGCAGTGTAACAAGCTGAAACAAAAAGCCTACAGGCTCCCAGGTATTACAGGGACTATCTGTTTGGCAATAAGAAATTTATGTCATTTAATCTATTGGGACCTTAGTTTCCTCGTTCACTAAATGGGAAGGCAAGGCAACAGGGATCTGAAGAGCATGCCCTACAAAGTAATAAACCATCTTCAAGGAACTTCATTGAATGTAGTTAGAATCAAAGGTCTCAAAAACTGTTAACGATCTTGAGAGTCAGCTAGTCTCACTGCTTTCTGAAGAGATAAAGACAGAATCTTGTGAAATTTAGAGTTTCATGAGTTAAGGGTGGTAGAATAATAAGGAAAAACCCAGATTCACAAACATTGTTGCTGCCAAGTGTATCTTCTATCTTGCTCAATGTGGGATATCACGGTGAAATACTGTAGACTGTGTGAGTTACTCAGCAGAAATTCATGGGCTCGTGTTTCTGAAGGATGGAAGTTCAAGATCTGACTGTCAGCAGGACTGGGTCATGGGGAGGAGTCTCTTCCTGGCTTTCAGTCATCAGCCCTGAATACAGTGTGGTTTTTTTGCCTTTCCTTTCCTTGCCGTGGTGGTAGGAGGTGGAATGAAATAGACAAGATAGGCAGAACAAGAAACATACAGACTGACAGGTGGCAGATAGATGCTAGATGGAGATATTGAGAGATAAAAGTAGATGTCGATAGATTCAGGTAAAGGTAGAGATGGGTAGTGATTCAGATATAGATAGATGGAGATCTTTCTCTTTTTATAAGGCCACCAATACTATTGGACTAGGTCCTCACTGTAAGGACTTCTTTTAACCTTAATTGCCTTCTAAAAGGAAATTGGAATCCAAATACAGTCACACTGGAGGTTAGGAATTCATCATACGAATCTAGGACCAATACAAGTCAGTCCATAACTTGACTTTCTTTTCTGTTCCTTTCTTATCTTTCTTTGCTTCTTTCTTCCTTTTGTTGGTGCTGGGGTATAACTTAGGGCCTTGCACTTGCTAGGCAAGCCAAGTGCTCTACCACTTGGGCCTCCACTGCAACTCCTTGATAGCATCTCTCATAAAATGACTGAAAACCTTTGTGCAGCTTCCATCTGTCTGGTGTGACACAATTTCAGCATTTTAGTCTGAAGGAAATAATACTTCAGTCAAAAAAAATATCAAATGGGTTTGGTAATACATGCCTCTAACCAAAGCTAATGAGGAGGTAAAAGAAAGAGGATCATGACTTCAAAGCCACCTCAGTCAAGTTTAGTTTAGGCTTCTTCCAAAAATTAAAATTTAAACAAAAGCTGCTGGTACATAGTTCAAAAGAGAGGATACTTATCTGCATATATAAGGATCTGGGTTTCCTTTCCAGAATTGGAAGAAGGAGGAGGAGGAGGAGAGTGAGGAGAGGGAGGAGGAGGAGGAAGAAGGGAAGGAATGGGAAGAAGGGGATGGGGAGGAAGAAGAGAGGAAGAGGAGGAGGAAGAGGGGGAGGAGGAGGAGAAAGAGGGGGAGGAGGAAAAGGAAGGAGGAGGAGGAGGAGGCAGCCAAGGAAGGAAAGGAGGGAAGGAAAAGAAAAAGGAGTAAAGAAGACAAGCGGAGGAGGAAGGAGAGAGAAATTTACTGATTTTTATTGATAGGTGACTTAAAAAATGAGGGATGATTAACAAATGATATATTTCACACTTTTCTACATTAAATTTTAAGTTTAAAGACACAAATAAAAAGTGCTAAGTTATCTTTAGTAAATTTATCTTCATGCTCTAACCCGTCTGTATGAAAAAAAATCAGTGATGAACTAGACGAAAACTCGTGAAAGCCAGTGAATTTCTAGAAAGAGATTTATTTTTGGTTGTGTACTTCCTTTGTAGTCCAGTTTCACAAAACAATGTCCCAAGCCTTCCTTTTAAATTGACAAATGGAAACAATGCACTTAATGATGGGGTGAGGTAAGGGCTGTGCTTTTCAGTCCAGAGCTAAGAAAAGAGCTTTTTCACTACAGTCAAAAATTATATGGAGCTACTGAAATTCAGAAATAAGGACCTGAGGATGGGAAACCCAGTTTAAAGGTAAAATGTTACTTAATTACAACATGTCTACAAATGGAAAGAGAGATACAAAACCCATCATGTTCCAGACAATTAAAAAAATAAGTTTAAGACAGAAGCATGCACACTAGAAAAAAATAAGTTTTAAAAGCAGAAAAAGACAGTGATTTTTATGACTTCATCACACAGATCATATAGAAGACAGTGAAGTTATCTAATAAAACCTTTCCCCCTTACATTCCACCCACTTATAACCACTGCCTTCCATTGATTCAATCAACATCTTTTGGGGTACTGATTTGTATATGTGTATATGTATTTGTATTCAAAATAAATAGACTACAATTATATATGTTATACATTTCTCTGTGTGTGTCTCTCCCTGACTCTCTCAATGCCACTCTGTTTCTCTTTTTCTTCTACCCATCTATGCCTGCCTTCCTACTCTACTTCAGTCTTTTCCAGATGCTTCTTCAAGTGCTTATCCTGCTCGGTATTCTTTTTTTTAATATAATTTTATTGTCAAGGTGATGTACAGAGGGATTACAGTTACATATGTAAGTGTAATGAGTGCATTAAGGTAATGAGTATATTTCTGGTCCAATATTGTTACCCTCTCCCTCATTTTTCTCCCACTTTCCCAACCCTACCCCCAAATTGTAAAGTTCATTTCCAACAGATTGTCTTGTGAGTATAGCTGTTACATTATTTGCTCTTTGTTCTTTGTCTCACCATTATTTTGTTCCCCTCCCTTTCCCTAATTCAGATAAACATATATACAATATGCAGAGTCCCAAAATCGAATACAGTCACACAACAGGATAAACCATAAGGACAGAAAAGGAAAAGTGGAAGAAAAAAGAAATAACTTCACATAGTACCAATGAGCTCTAGGATATGGAAACAAGAAGTTTAGTTCATTATTCTTTTTGGTGAACTCACCATCTCAGCCTCTCAGCTATTTCATCATCTGGGTATGTCCCAATGACTCTATCTCCAGCAAGTTCCAAAAAATTTTCCGTCTATGACATCGCTCACTCAGTATATGCAAACAATACTCCTTGCCTATCCCACTTCCATTCAGACTTAGTCTTCTTTCCCCCTCTACTATTCCACTTGCTCAAGACTACAATCACTGTCCTTGACATGCAGAAAATCAGGAAGTTCTTTGTTCTTTCTTATTCCTCAGAAGTACATATTCCTTCCTCCTCCTTCTTCACATAGAGCTCAAAGTCAATCACACCAAATTTTAAATGAAATAGCATATGCTTGGATAAGGAATACCTTATATGTTTTATCAGCTGATGTTCTGTACTGAGTTTACTTGGATTATTTTTGCTTGTTTTCCTGAAATTATATTCAACCTGAGTATAAATAAGCAAATCTTAAAGCAATATAAACTTAAAATCAAAAGGGCTGTGTTAGCCTACATGGGCTTGAGCCTGTAGCTTCCAGCAAATATAGGTAAGATTAAGACCATAAGCCATATTATGCTTTTTAAATTTATTTTTAACAATTAAATGTGGTAAATGACACAGGACATGGAATGGGGTCAACCACCATCAAGCAAGGAGCTTAGTAGTATTAAGTATTTCACATTGGTGAAATGAGAGAGTTGTATCTTCCTTTTCTAATTTAATGAGAGAGTTGTATTTTCCTTTTGAAAAAAAAAAGAACTAAAGGCATTCTATAGGCTCTGGCTTTAGAAGACTATATTCCTATCTAAATTATTTGTAATTGCTATGCTGTCTCGAGGACGTACCAGTAATAGCCTGACAATAGTTCCTAGTGCTGAGGGCAGAACTTAGAAATCACAACTGGAGAGTGTTTTCATCCACGGCTTAAGTGCATCAAACTATAATAGTGAAGTTAAGTGAAGTTAAAACATCCATGGCTTTACCCCTGACAGTAATAAGCAGTCTGCCCTGGGTCAGCCTCTGACTTACCCAATTGACTTCTTACACTGGTAATTTCAGGGCAGTTAATTTAGGAAAGTGATTGTGATTTATTAAAGTGATTGTGATATAAACAATGTATCTCACAATATGTCTGTTTAATTAAACAATATATCTCACATCTTATCCTAAAGAATAAATATTAACTAGTTTTAAATGTCTCTGGTTTGGACGACTTCTCCACAAGAGATGAACAACAACAAAAAGATGAGAACTTTGAAATTATAGTCACAATATCTGAATTCAGATGGTTGATAAGCTCATGGTATTAATTTAAAATTGTCCTTTTATTTCACAGAGCCAGTCACTGTCCACCCATAAACGAAACTTTGTGGTGCATTTATAAATGGCTTGGAAACAAACGTAAGATGAGCAACTATTTATTGAGAATCAACTATGGGCCAAAGATACTTCTAATCAGAAGTAATATAAAACTGGTTTTATATTATAGACTGGTTGAGAAGTGATGCTTTCGTCTATACATTTGTTCTCCATATATATGTCTTCTTTGGAAATATGTCTAAGTCTTTGGCACATTTTTATCAGGTTATGAATTTTTTGCCACAGAGTTGTGTCAGTCAGTGTCAAAATTTTAAACTAATAAATCAGTGTGGTTGGTTTTCATCTCATGCAACAAAAAGCACATGCACTCTTTTTCTTTTTTCTTTTAATACATTTTTATTGTAAAAAATACTGTACAGAGGGGTTACAGTTACAGGAGCAATATAATAAGTACATTTCCTATCAAGCATTGTTGCCTCCTCCGTTGTTTTTCCCCTCCCACCTCCACCACTACACCGCCCCACCACCTAAATTGTAAAGTTTTTCAACATAGTGTCATGTATATCTCATTGTTACAATGGATCAACCTGTATCCTTATTCAAGCATTTTGTTTTTTCTCTCCCCTCCCCAAATTAGAGAAGTATATATACAAGATGCAGGGCACCAACATCAAATACATTGAAAACAGGGGTTATACCATGGAGGAGGAACATACAAAGAAACAAAAAAAAAATCACATGGTACATTATAAATATGTTAGAAACAAGAGCAAGAAGTTTTAAAAAAAAACTTGTGTCCCTATCTTGAGGTTCATTTTGCTTAACATCATCTTATCTGGTCATATATGTACATAGCTTTTGACCTTTTCTGCTTGTCTCAGACATACAGAAAAGGGAAACCATGGGACCCATGTTTCTTTGGGCCTGGCTTACTTCACTTAATATAATTCTTTCCAAGTCTTTCCATTTCCTAACAAATGGGGCAATGTCATTCTTTCTGATGGAGGCATAGAATTCATATATATATATATATATATATATATATATATATATATATATACACATATACATATATATACATATATATGTATATCACATATATATGTATATATATGTATATCACATTTTCTTGATCTATTCATCTACTGAGGGGCATCTGGGTTCAAATGATCACAAATAAGTCCATACTAAAGCTACCAGCACAACCATGTTTATTGCAGCATTATTCAGCATAGCTAAGATATGGAACTAACCCATGCAGTCTTTTTAAAATGAAGAGTTTTAAGTGCTTACTTAAGATATGCAGCTTCTACTGTGCTTTTACCATTGTAATCTTGACATACTGGAAAAGTCAGTAGGAGGAGTTATCCTTATCCTCAGCATGGGACCCCCACATAGAAGGCTAAGTCCTTGTTGTTGACTATGAATGTGACTCCAAAGACAGAAAGCAGAAACCACCATTTCTCACCACGGATGCCTTAATCTTAGAGAACAGGAGCTGCATGTGGTGACAAATGCTGAAGTGCACTGAAGTACCAATTACTAACTATTTAAAGGCAATGCTATCTCCAGAATGGAATACATTTCACAATAATGAAAAAGTTGATTATTTTCTTGCGGAAGTCTAGCATTCCCACCCTCTCTCCTCTCTCGAGCCTTTAGAATCTGTATTAATCACAAGTTTCTTTGAGGATTTCCTATCTAGGGATGAGCTCAAACTATTAATTATACCATTGCATATGTGTGCTGAAGTTGTTTGTAATACATGGTTGTCTACTGGTCTGAATAAGGAGAATAGGATGCAGATGTCCAAGCTGCCTACTTCTGTAGAACCTAGACTGTGGGAACTGGTGCCTTGCTGTGGGCTCAATTGTGCCCCCTCTCATGTTAATTCTTATATTAACCAGAATTTTATTATTCTCTAACAAAATACCATTTTGGTATTTTACTTATGAAGAAAGGCATTTACTTATGAAGAAAGAGGTATGGTTAGTTAAGTTCTGGAAGCTGACTGCCCACATTATATGCATAAGCTCTTGGAAAGGCTCTCTGCTCTCTGCCATCCACATCACCTTGTGGTAGACTGCAGTGGAACAGCAGGAAAATTTAAGTGGGATTCTCCATCCTTCCAAGGAACTTCCGTGAAGGCCTCATCTCCAAAAAGTTCCACTGACTCCCAGTACTATCACTTATAAAATTTGTAAGTCCTTTGTGTGACAGGCAAACCAAATCCAAACTTTGGCAAGTCCTACTCCATGGGATCTCAGAATTTAACTACATTTGAAGCCAACACCATTAGTGAAGTAGTTGAATTAACATGAGACTATTAGAATGGTGCCTAAGCCAACGTGATTGGTATACCCTTTTAGGAAGATCCGTGGACACAAAAAGGAACTCTGGGTATTTGTAATAACAGAGAAGCGGCACATGAAGACGAAGCAAGGTGACTATGAGCAAGACAAGGAGACAAGTTTGAGAAGAAACTAAACCTGCCAACCTTGACCTAGGATGCCCAACCTAAAGAACTAGTAAAATTACTTTCTGATATTTAACATACAGTCTATAGTATTTACTATAGCACCCTTGGGAAACATAACACATGGCTCCACAGATGTTTAAAATTAGATTTCTTAATGTTTTTTCTTACAGGATTCGCTGTATATGAGCTCAACTTATTTCTCATCACAGATGGGGAGAAACCACAAGGAATTTTTCTGTTGAAAAACCTGAAGTTTTTGCATGACAAGGCCCTCATTTACCCCTACATCTGACAGGGATGAGCAGTGTCTGCCTTCATTATAGGAGAGGTGTACATCCCAGACCCACACCATCCCTCATGCTCTTTGCCACCTACCTAATTCCTCTATCCATTCCCTCATTTCTAATGTCTATCTTTCTGAGCACTGTAGGCATTTGCAATTGAGAGCCTCTAAAAACGGTCTGCCCAGAAGCAGGCTGCTGGAGTCCCAGCACTTCTATGAAGCCTCACTGACATTGATGGAGCATCCCAGAGACCCTTGGCAGCATCGGGCCTGCTAAACACATTTCCTCTAAAGCCAGCTGACATTGATTTTTTTTGATATACCTTCTTAGGACAAAACAGAGTCATAGAATCAAGGAATAATAATTCTTCTCGAGCTAATGCAACTACTGAAGCAGAGTCACCTTGTACATTCACCGAGCAACAAATTATGAGGCTGTTTGGATATTTTCACCTTTTTGCTTGCTTATTTTAAAAAAATGATGTAAGCTAAAGAAAAGGAAGGCTGTGATGTGCCCAAATCATAATGTTATAGTTGAATATAAATTAGAACCTTGTTGTTCAACTTTTTAGGCATTGAAAATGATTAATATTGCCTCAGATGAAGTTGGTGGTTATAGTTTGCTAATTTGTGAGCACATTTGAAGCAATGGCAAATGGCCAGAGAAGCACCTCCAGCAGATTTCCTGTTCACTCCTGCTCATGTGGTCAAGAAGCATCTGCACAGGGAAAAAAATGAATATTATCAGTACTACACAGAACTTGAGAGGAAATGGTACCTTTCTCATTTGCTGCCTCTCTCTAATGCTTTCTTCCTTTCTCTTTCTCTCATCCTCATGCTCCTTTTATCCATTCATTTTTTTTCTCCTAAAGCAAGTTGAAAAGATTTTTCCTGGTGGAAAGATAAGGTTTTTACAACTATCAAGGTTCAAATGTGGTTGCTTGGGAGCAGGCTCAGGACATGTAGAATTTCTGTGGAATGGGCCTTGGTGGTTAATTAAGAGATTAAATCAAAGAGCTAGTATCTCATCATTGATCTATGTTTCCTCATAAACTAGGAATACAAAAGATTTATACATTCATATGGCGGATGTTAATTTGTGGACTGCCAAGATAAAAGCTAAGTAAGCCGTATTTCACAAAACACATACCCACAAACAACAAAAGCCGGCTCTCTCACTGTACACACAGCCAATGTGTGGTGACACACATACACATAACCCACCACTACCAACAGCTACTATTCCTTCACACACCAAGTCATAACAACCACACACATAACCAACTACTGCTCACACCCCACATGCTGTTTAGTTCAAGTGTCTATAACAAGATCGCATAGACTGAGTGGCTTAAACAATAGATTATTAAACAATTCATTATCATGGTCCTGAAGGCTAAGAAACTCCATCACAAGAGTAGAAGCCAATCCCACAATGGATGAGGACTCTTTCTCTAGTGTACAGATGTGGAAACAGAGCGGCATGCTAAGACAGACAGAGGGATGGAGGGAGCAAGGGCAATTCCAGTTTCTTTCTCTTCTTATAAGAACAGTAACAATGATAATGGCCATACTATCATCTAAATCTTATTACCTCCCAAAGATCTCACTTCCTAATACCATGCATGGAGGAATGGGGAATTAGTGTTTCAGCATATGAATTTTTAAGGGACACAATCACACAGTACTTAACACATACCAACAAATGCTACCCAATGCCACACTCTGCCACACCATTTCACAATAAGCACATTATAAAAATCCATTGCAAAACTGTAAGCCTTGTTTAATGGGTTGACAGTAATGTGAAATATGCCAATGAAATTATCTTTATACTCTAATTTCTCTTAATTTTATCATCTCCTCCTCTGATTTGAGAATAGTCCAGATTAAAGAAATGAGAGCCACATTTGAGAGTTGTTATTTGTATGGTTTTGTGACCCCCTGAGGATTAGTCAATTTAGATGAGATGGTCTTGATAGAATCTTTACTCAAGAATCAGTAATCATTATGCTTTGTGAAAATATCAGACCACATTCCCTCATCTTCTTGAGTTCTTGCCAAAAGGCAAGAAATTCTTTCTTACTATGAAAAATTTGCATGTATGATAACTACACAGTTTGGAAAGAGTGAATATTTTGTGTATTATGGGCCTTGGAGGGCTTTGTTTAGTTTTATCTGAAACAAAATTTGGCCATAGACCTTACTAATTTTGAAGAGATTATCCAAAAGCAGTCAACTGATGATTATAAGAAGCCTAACCTGCTAGCATGACATCTTGAGCTCTTCTTTCTCCTCTTTGGCCTACTTTTTTGTTTAATTTACTGGTGGTTACCTTCAGCATTATCTAGAGAAAAGAGTGACTGTGACATAGGTCAATCTCTTTTGTTGTATATTTATATCTTATAAATGATTTGGAAGAGAATGAGTTGAAAAGCATTGAGATCTTAAGATTAAGTGAAGATTTCAATTAGCTTCTATGTTGTTTGATCCTTGCTCCATAATTTACACTGTTAATTTAGAATTAATTGTACAATGTCTTTAGTTCAATTTCCTTAGCTCAGTACAAGAAATGCTCAACAATGGGGCGGGAGTTGGCTCAGTGGTAGAGTGCTTGCCTTGCATGCATGAGGCCCTGGGTTTGATTCCTCAGCACCACGTAAGCAGAAAAAGCCAGAAGTGGTGCTTATGGCTCAAGTGGTAGAACATTAGCCTTGAGCTAAAGAGCTGAGGGGCAGTGCCCAGGCCCCAGAGTTCAGGCCCCACAACCAAAAAAAAAAAAAAAAAAAAAAAAGAAAGAAAGAAAAAAAGAAAAAAATGCTCAACAAGCAACTTGGCAAATGACTATGTACAATCTATGATCAGCACCCCATTTTCTTCTCAGTTTGGATTCATCCATGCAGAAATTCTAGAAGCTCAGTCTCCAGTATGGTTTGGCATGAGAGAGAATTAATTATATTTGAATGATAAGTGTAACTCTTTATTTCCATAATCTCAAATGTAGCTCTCATGATCTTTATATGACATAAATCTAAATTTTAGGAGTTTTGATAAATGTATCTACAATAGACTCATTGCCCACTTTGATAATAACATAATTTTGAATTGTACATATGGGTTTTTCCAGCTGTTCAAGGTGAGTTTCTCCAATTGTATGAGGATGGTTCATAGTTAATATAATCAACCCAATTAATTAATGAGGGCTTAATACTGATTAAGGAGAATTTTCATTTACATTGTCAGATTTACTTTGTCAGACATTTCTTTGTTATGTATAATCAATTCGGTTGTATTGCTTGAAATATACTGTCCGACAACTTCTGTGATACTTACTAAACTATGCAAATATAAAACATTTGTATTAATCACTATAGCTTTTCTTGAGGCTCTGTTCATTGTCTTAATCAATTATTTTGTATTATCAGTATTGAAATACTTTGGAAATCCTCTCAAAGTTGGCCAAGCATATTGACTCTAATTAACCTATATTTTTAAGTCAAAATGCTATCATTTACTTTAGATTGTAAAACCCTTATGTCATAACTAATTGTGGCTTTTGGTATTAAGATTCCACTGTAATTGTCATTAAGAAAACAAGATAATTTTTTGTCTAAAGATACCATTAGATGTCAAAATGCATAATAGAATGTACAGTTACAAGAAAGGGAACCAGTTTTTTCTATTCCATTGATTCTAACTTAGAATTGGTTTGAAGAAATTTGACAGTTTTAAACTAAAAGATTCACTATTAGTGAATTATACAGTAGGTCTCTGTCTAAAGTTGTAATTTTATTCACTCACAATCATGTGTCAAAAATAGAGTGATTATCCAGTGGTTGACACCACTCTTTAATTCATTAAGAATTCATATGAAGGAATGAACAAGCAAATTTAGCAAATATAAAAGCTAAAATTCTTATAAATATATTAGAAACAATCGCATGAAAGAAAAAAAAACATTTGAATACAGATCTTAGGGTTCATTTCCCTAATATCAACTTATCTGACTTTTTCTGCTTGACTCAGACATATACTAGTTATTGCAAATAAGGGAAACTATGGGCCCTATAAGATTATTTCTTTGTTGCTTTGTATGTCCTTCCCCCACGGTATAACCCCTGCTTTCACTGTATTTGATGTTGGTATAATTTGTGGAGGGGAAGGGAAAAAACAAATAGTTTAAATAAGGTTACAGGTTGACCCATTGCAACAATGAGATGTACAAGTTGTTATGTCGAAAAATGAACTTTACAACTTTGGTGAGGGCAGGGAAGGGGGAGGAGGACTGGGTGGGGGGGTAAGGGAAGGATGGGAAGGGATGGGCAGGGGAAACAAAAGAGGAGGCTACAATGCTTGATAAGAAATGTACACATTATCTTTCCCATGTAATTGTAACCCCTTCTTTACAGTATTTTCACAATAAAAATAAATGAATAAGTAAATAAATAATAAAAAAAACAAAAAAGCTAATATTCATATTTAGTATATAGGACACCATTAATAACATCTTAAAAATAAGAAAGTTTAACTATTTCTAAGTTTCAGACGTTTTTACATAAAACTTAAATGTTTTTCATGCATTATCTCACCAAAGCCTACAACAGTCCATGTTAAGAAATTAAAACCTACAGAGGTAAATAGCATGTTCAATGTCACAGAGTTAGTTAAATGAGAGGAAGAAGACTGGATCTGAACTGAGTCATTCTTATTCTAGATTCACTATTCCTAGGTGGTCTGTTATAAGGCCTAAAAACTAGATGATTAAGCATGGCTCTAAAGAGCCATGCCTGAAACTGTGTTTAATTAGTTTCATAAGAACAAATTCCTATGATGCCACTAAATGGTTTTTTCTCAGAATTTTTCAATGTTCAATAAGCACAAGGAAGACTTACATATGGTGGCACACACTTGCATTTCTAGCACTTGGGAAATGAGAATCACTTGATCCCAGGTGTTCAATACACATCTGGGAATATAGTGAGGCCCTGCATTTTTTAAAGCATAGGAGAAATGCAATTATTTTTTAAACTCGCTAACAGTTCTCACAATCTAATTTCTAATTGGCTAATATTAATGACAAGCAAAAGCATACACAGAACGGACTGGCTTATGGCACAATATTTTCTTTCCTAAGAATAATAATCTCCACTTGAAATTTCATTTGAATCTGTTAATATCTGCTAGCCATTAACCTCAACTTCTTTATCTATGTCTGAGCAGATATATAAATTTGAAAGAAATTTAAAATAAAGTTATATTCTTTTTATCACACAAAGGGAAGCCCTAAGGAAGATTTCCACATCACTATATTCATCTGTAAAAACTCAGAAAGATTTACCTCATGGCATCCACAAATGGGTAAACAACTACTGGAAAGCACGCCTGGTTGGAATAAGGTCAACAGAAAGTTTGAAAATCCAATATGGTAAGGATAATGTAAAAACCAAGCTTGACACTTCTAATTACCAGGGAGCTGTATTTACAGAGTGATTTGAGAACCACCAAGAAGGAGTTACTGTCTACCACAGGGGATGGGAGATTCTAGATGGGATTGGGAAACTTTCATTTGATTACAGTGGGAAAGGAAGAGGTGGTATTCCAAACAGAAGAAATGGTAGAAGTAAGGCCTCTAAGATATTGCCTCACACATCACATTTAAAGAGCATGACAATGTCCTCATGCAGCCAGCTCATCATGTGAATGATGGAAAATCTAGAGTTAGGACTGGGGAAGGGGTGGGTCATGACAGTTAGAGCCTTAAAGTTCTTCCTTCAGAGATTTGCCTGTAGATGCTTCTCAGCTTTTATACAGTGCAGTATGTGGGAAGTTTTTATGTTGTTGTCCATGGAAGTGAGAAAAAAACTGGAAGCAAGAAAGGGCAGTCAGAACCTGAGTTAAGGGAATGGTAGAAGAATAGAAATCAATGGATTCAGAGGACTGAACATTCGGACAGGTATAACATAAAAGTTTCCACTTGGCTAATCACAGTGAAAACTTACAGATCAGCTTACAGATGGCAAAAACAAGTTGGGAACTTAAGTTTGCTAATTCTTTTTCAGTCTTGGAAATGAAATGTAAAATGAAGCCATAGTGTTGATAATCTTATTTTCCCAGTTGATGACTGATTTCAACTGTCCCTTACCTCAGGCATACCTGAGCACATTCCAACCTATACATCGTCTTAATCCTAACTCTCAACTATTTTCCAAGCTATAAACAAGGACTTGGAACACACTTCTCCCTCACGATCACCATGCCATTCTTTGTTAGTATTTTTAGAATTCCTAAAGTATCATTTTCCTCAAAAAAAAAACCACATTCAAAATTGATCATTGAAAAACTTACATACTGTCCTCAACTGAATACCTCCTCAGTATTGTATGTTGTAAATTCTCTACCTTTAGATTTGCATATGATCCATTAACATTCAAAAGTACCCCTGTATTTAGTTATTTTATACAATACTGATGTATGTAATGAATGGAGGTAATCTTCAAGTTTTTGTTACTGTAACAAATGTTTCAGGCTGGAGTTGTGGCTCAGTAGTCGAGCACTTGCTTGGCATGCACCAGATCCTGAGTTTGATCCTCCCAACTACCACAAGAAAAACAAAATCTCTCATAATTCAAAAATGTCACATCTTTGATTAAGAAGCACAAAATTTAATAAACTGAATCTGTTGGGATAGTTTCAAAAGCTCCTTCATCATATTTTTGAAATGGGCTTATATTACAAAGTTGAGTTTTGTTTCCTAATGTGAACATTAACATTGCGCTTACACACACCTTTTCTTCACACTCAATTTCAGTAACAACACATTCCCCAGATATATTAGTTAGCAGTGGACAGAATAGTAAACTGATTGGCAATGTACAAAGTTTAAACACTTTGGAGCTTTTCACTTTTTTGTCACTCAACTAGTCATTGTTATTTAATAAAAAGAAATTGAGTAAATTGCATTTGATCTGCTCTATCTCTTTTACTATTTTTTAGCAATCATCAATAGTACAAGAGGTTTAATGGCAATAATTTAATAGATTCACCCAGTATACTTTGAACAAGTTTACCCTCACTATTACAATAATCCTTTAACTCTCCTTTTGCAGTGTTTGGTGGGTTTCATTGTGCTTTCTTCCATATATATGTAAAAATACTTGAACATTTTACTTCTTATATGCTCTCCTTTTCTCCTCCTCTTTCCCACTGATTCCTCCACTTTATACACATGTCTAATTATGATCATTTCCATCATAGTTTTACATCTACATCTGATGTACATATAGACATTTCACATGAGTCTGAAGACATGTGATATTTAACTGTTTGAAATTGGTTTGTGCCAATCAACATGATGATCTCTGATCCCAGTTATTTTCTTGCCAATTATATAATTCCATTCTTTTTTATTTTTGTATGGGTATGCTGGTTTGAACTCAGGGCCTGAGCACTGTTCCTGAGCTTTTATGCTCAAGGCTGGTGCTCTGCCACCTGAGCCCATCTCCACTTTTGCTCATTATCTGGAGATATGAATGGTATACACTTTCTTGTCCAATCTAATTTTGAATCATAATCCTTAGATCTCAGCCTTCTGAGCAGCTAAGGATTCCAGGTATGAGCAACCCTCACCTGCCATAATTTAATTGTTCTTTGGTGATATATTCCCTGGCGATATATATATATATATATATATATATATATATATATATATATATATATATATATATATATAAAGAAAATATTGTGTGTCTATATAGTGTATAAATATATATATATATATATATATACACACCATGTAGTGTATATATAGTGCATATATACCAGATAGTGTATACATACACACACCATATTTTCTTTATCCATCAATTAATTGTTGAATACCTAGGATGATTCCATAGTTTAGCTATCACAAACAGTAATGTAATGAACATGGCTGTGCAAGAATCTTTCTGTCTGTTGATTTACACTCTTTCAGATATATGCCCTACAGTGGTATAACAGGGTCATAAAGTGGATCTATTTTGCCGGGTGCTGGTGGCTCATGCCTATAATCCTAGCTACTCAGGAGGCTGAGATCTGAAAAGCCAGCACGGGCAGGAGAGACCATGAGACTCCTATCTCCAATAAACCACCAGAAAACTGGAAGTGGCGCTGTAGCTCAAGTGGTAGAGTGCTTGCCTTGAGCTGAAGAGCTGAGGGACAGCGCCCAGGCCCAGAGTTCAAGCCCCATGACTGACAAAAAAAAAATGGATCTATTTTTAGCTTTTTGGAAGAATCCCTCATTTTCATAGTGGCCACACTAATTTACATTCCCACTAACAGTTTATGGGGCTCCCCCATATTCTCACCATAAGTTGTTTATGTTTCTGGCGATTGCCATTCAGAGTAGGGTAATAAATGAGATAAAACGATAAGTAAGATAAAGTGGTATGATCCTATACCTATAGGATCAAAAAGATATTTGGATATAAAGAAGTTCTTTTATCAAAGTAGCAGTATACAAAATCAACATACAAAAAAAGTAGCTTTACTATATTCCAGAATAAACTCTCTGAAAAGAACTAAAGAAAATGCTCTCAATCACAATAATCTAAAAAGAAAAACCTAGGTCTTTACTTATCCAAAATTATTGAATACTTCTACAATAAAGCTTTACAAAGCACTGAAGAAAATCTTTATAGAGGACACTAGAAGATGCAAAATCTCCTGTGTTCCTGAGTCAGAAGAAGAATTGTATTGTCAATATGGGAATTACCAAAAGGGATCTATTGATTCACCACAACCTTCCCCAACTTTCAAATGACATTTCATGAAAAACTTAGACTACAGAATACCAAAGCAATCATGAATTTAAAAAATGTAATACTGTAGGTTCTCTGATCCTTGAATTCAAACTTCACTACAGAGCCATTATAACAAAAGCAGCATGGTACTGGCATTAGATGGTCACATAGACAAATGAAATAGAACATTCAGTAACAATCCCACAGAGATACGATCATCGGATTTTTGACAAAGGTGCCAAAAACACACATGTTGTTGTTGTTGTTTTTAATGTACTATGTGATGTCTTGTTTCTTTATATGTTCTTTCCCCCTATGGTATATCCCTGTTGTCATTGTATTTGATTTTGGTACCCTAGTATTGTATATAGGTTCATCTGAATTAGGGAAGGGAAGGGGAACAACAAAATGATGAGACAAAGGAAAAGTGGGAACCAATGCAACAGCGATATTCACAAGACAATATGTTGGAAATGATCTGTACAACTCCAGGGGGAGATCGAGAGAAGAGCAAGTGGGAGAAAAATGAGGGAAGGAGTAATAAGTTTGACAAGAAATATACTTATTACCTTACTTATGTAATTGTAACCCTTCTGTACATCACCTTGACAATAAAAAAAATGGCATCCTCTTCAACAAATTAGGTTGGGAAAACTAGCTTTCCATATTTAGACCACTAAAAGTAGATCCCTGTCTTTTTCTCTGAACTAAAATCAATTTAAGGTGGATCAAAGACCTTAAGGTAAGATCTGAATCCTTAAAAATAGTACTTCAGGAAGACTTGGGAAGATTACAAGATACAGGCATAGTCAAACACTTTCTGAATAAGATTCTGCCAACTCAGGAAGTAATACTAAGAACTGACAAAAATTTTAAAAAATTAAAAACTTTCATAAGATCCAGTTATACCACCACTCCAGTATATATAATGAAAAGAATCAAAGTCAGTTTACTATAGCTACTTCCTAAGTTATAGATTCAACTTAGATGCTCACCAGTGGATGAACAGATGAAGAAAATTTCTTATGTATACACAATGCAGTTTTAATGAGCTACAGAAAGGAATTTAACTATGCCATATTTCTGGAAAATAGATGCAACTGGAGATTAGCATGTTAAGTGGAATAGGCCAGGCTTACAATGACAAGCATTGTGCCTTTCCTCTCATATGTAGAATTCAGGGGCTTGGGAAATGACAGGAATTTGAAAGGGGATTATTAAGGATATGGAAGAATTAAACTGGGGGAAGAAGAGGAGATAACAAGATAAATTTGGGGATGAATGATACACATGTATGAAAATGTCATAATGAAACCCCTATGATCAATTCCTTGGGCTAAAATCCTCAACGATATCTTCAGTTTCTCCTTGTTTGTACACTCAAATATTCAGTTCATAGTTGAATGTATTTTATTGGTACCTCTAAAGTATACTTTGAATCTCCCCACCTGTACTCTATACCTCCCCTCATCTCCCTAAAATGAAATACACACTTTTCTTTGGGTACCTCCCCACCCCACCTGATTTCCATGGTGCAGAACAATGAAAGTTTAAAAGCATTAATTTTATATAAGTATTCTAAAACCTCCTCCCTATATACCACATAGAGTTTTCTTTACCTTACTACAAGACTTTGCTGTGCTCTTGCTATGCGGGGAAGGGGAAGGGCAGAGAAGAATGCCCTTCCAGTCCTCTTGAGCCACATGCCTAACTCTCCTACCCAAAATCAAACATCTGCTTCCTTGTCAGTGTCTTGGTGAGTTAAATCCTGCACTGTGCTATGTTCCCTGTCAGTTGTCCTTATGGTCCTCTTCCTTCTTAGCACTTACCACAGTCATAGATTAGCATTTATGTGTGGGTGGTTTTAAATTAATATGTGCCTTCCTCACGAAATTGGAGTCTTAATGATAATAGGCTCTACTCTTGCTCCCCATTGAAGGTACAGCTCCAGCATCTGACTATCACATATCGGGTTCTCAATAAACCCTTGCCAAAAGAATGAATAAAAGTATTATTGGCCAAAGGGAATAAATCATCACTCAAAGTTCTATTTCCCTAAGGTAAGCAGTTATACTTCTATGTATATTCTATCAATAAAAGTTACATGAATATATTTTGGTGTTTTTCTGACTAGGGCAGATAATACTATAAGGATAATTTTAATTGTAATCTTTAGGAAAAATGATAAGGAATTTGCTACAAAAATACTCATTTTTATTAATACATAATATGTCAACAATTTAATCTGTGTGTTTAAGCACCTTATTATTAGATACTTAAGATTTTTCTAACATTTTACCATTATAGCTATTGTCATGGTGATGATTTTGTACATTGTGCATACATCTTAAAATGGGATAAACTCTAAGATTAAGATGTATGTGCTATTATAGGACTTAGAACAAATCTAAATATTATGAAAACCAGATTAAGTACAATGAATGAAATCATTGCATTTATATGGGTCTATATTAAAATGCATTAAGTTTAGATGGCAAGTAGAGGTAGACTAATTCTTTGCATGCATTTATTGAAACCTACCTTAAGCTTTCTGTATAGCTTACTCCAGGGAAATACTGATGAAGTATCTTGCAGGATGGACTTAATTTTTAGTACTTTATCTTCATTGTCCTAGAATGAACTTTTTTTTTTTTTGTCAGTTGTGGGACCTGAACTCTGTGCCGGGCTGTGTCCCTCAGCTTTTCAGCTCAAAGCTTGCACTCTACCACTTGAGCCACAGCACCACTTCTGGCTTTTTCTGCTTATGTGGTGCTATGGAATTGAACCTGGGGCTTATGCATGCAAGGCAAGTACTCTACCACTGAGCCACCTTCCCAGATCAAGAATGAAACATTTTAAGAAAACATTTTTCTATTTTGCGGACGTTTTTAGCTTTGTTTTGTTGTTGTTGTTAATGTTTTACTTTGTGTTTTTTTGTCTTTTGTTGTTTTATTTTGTCAGTCGTGGGGCTTGAACCCTGGGCCTGGGGCCTGTCCCTCAGCTTTTCAACTCAAGGCAAGCACTCTGCCACATGAGCCACAGCACCACTTCTGGATTTCGGTGGTTTATTGGAGATAAGAGTCTCAGGGACTTTCCTGCCCAGGCTGGCTTTGAATCTCGAACCTCAGATCTTAGCCTCCTGAGTAGCTAGGATTACAGGCGTGAGCCACTGGCACGAGGTGTTATCTTTGTTTTATTTTATGAATCTCGAAACACTAATAGAAATCTTCACAACAACTTCCAGGAAGAATTATTTGACATGACACAAGATTAGCATAAAATTCATTCTAATGATAATGCTAATTGTATATGCCTATATGTTGTTTCAAATATTTCTTTGGGAAGTTAACGAAGTTCTGTGTCCTAGGGTGAGAAGGAGGTATGAGATCAATTCAACCATTAGGGACTGAGGCTTAAGGAAGATGAAAGTACCTGACATAATGGTCATATGCCCTTCCTGCTTCCACCAATTACAGTACTTCCCTCAGGGAGGTTTCTACGCAAGAGTCTCAATTAGAAGAGTCTGCTAAACAAAACAAAGTCTTGTAGACAAGTGTGTTTTGCAAGAACATGAAAGAAAAAAAGAAGCTCATCCAGCAACAAGAAAAAGATTACATTCAAAACAACTGCAGCCATATTTTCAGTAAATAAGTTTAAGGTATTTCTGAACCTCAGTATAGATGTCAGTATCACATGCTTTTCACTCTGAAAGTCTAAATTCACATTCTACTGTGTAATTGCATATCTAGATAAGAAGAGAAATCTCTACACAGCATGACCTACTTCTTGATGTACTGCATTTTTTTTCTCAAAAAGAATTAGAAGCTATCATTAAAAGGCCAGACAAAACTACATTAATACAGTAGGTGTAAAATCACCTGTTAGCACAGTAAAATTGAGTTCTATTTTTCATGAGATTATTCAGCATATAATTTTAAGTATTTTGCTATTATATATTCTAATCTAAATCCTCTCAGTTCTCAGAATATATTTAAATTAAAATTATGTATTCAGTTGCCTGTTCTGATACAAAAGAAAGAACAGGCTTCACTAAGGTAGGCTAGTTTTTAATATGTAAATATTCATATTTTTCTCAGGCTGTTATCATGGTTTTTCACTCGGCCATGCTCAGAAATATCTTTATCCCTGTTAGACAATTCATTTTATTTTCTTCTCTTGGTATCACACAATGGACTAGAGGTGTGTTTGATGTGTGTGTGTATGTGTGGTGTGTGTGTGGTGTGTGTGTGTGTGTGTGTGTGTGTGTGTGTGTGTGTGTGTGTGTGTGTGTGTGAACATCCATAGCAACATAAGAAGCTACATCCATTTTCCAGATGAGAGTTCTGAGCTTTATCAAAAATCAGCCTGCTTAAATCGAAGAGCGTAGAAGTTGGAAATGAGGCCATGTTACCTCTGCGTCCACATCTCTGCTCTTCCTGTTACAGCAAGTCCACAGGTCACATAATTTGCTATACGAACTCATAATCATGACAGATGGCACAGTTTGGAGGTCTGTTGTATGCACTCAGTCAGTGGCAGCAGTTTATTGTGACAAACATCATCTTAGAGTGTCAGCGATATATATCCTTTTACCAGAAAAACATTGTACTTAACAAGTCTTTTTCCTGCATATGTCTATCATTTAGACATGGAACTTGGGACATGTATTTATATTCTGAAATTACATAAATATAAATGCAGTACTATTTGAGAGACAAGTGGGAGGGAGGAAAAGAAAAGAGAATGATGGTGGTTAATAATATCAGAGTACATTGTGTCTATGTATGAAGATGGCATAAGGAAACTCACCCAAAACTGTCTAAAAACTGTCTAAAAACTCACCCAAAACTGTCTAAAAAGGAAGAGGAATAGATAAAAATACACTGTATGCCTGTGTGAATACCATGGGGAAACCCCTTTATACAGTTAATATATACCATTAACCTGTTTTTAAACTTATTGATGTATTTCTGAGAAATCAAACCATTTTGACATCATTACAGACTCCCAATATAAATTTGGCTAAAATAAGGAAATTCAGGAACCAAACCAAACTCACTACTCTGTTGCTGAACACAGCCATGAGTCTTCAGGCAGCCTCTGAAGGAAGGGCCCTGGATAAGGGTCGAAACAGGGACTGAAACCCAGGGGTTCTCTGCCTGCACACTGTGACCAGTTGGGGTGGGGTGGGGCCACCTGCATCTGGAGAAAGAGCACCTTGTTAAGTTTGCTGAGTAGCCATATGACTGAGGGCTGTAACACAGAATCCATAAAGCTTTGCCAAACTTTCCTAGAGCCCTCCAGCAGCCCATACCCTCATGAATGCATGCCTTTTCTTTTCTTTACTACAAACATAGCCCTTAAAATTGCTTATATGCAAATGAGATCTATAAATAATAAAAGGCTCAAAACTGTTGGGTATGGTAAGACCTCACCTGAACTTCCAGAAAAAAAAATGCCTTTATGCATTCAATAAAAATAGCTCTCTAATGAATCTTTGAAGATAGACATCCTTTCAATCTATTGTTTTATTTTAGAAAAACAGATTCTTACGAAGGAATCCCACTATTTGTACAAAAGACATTAAATAAAGATATGTCACAGTACTCCAGAGAGACAAACTTTCTTTCCTCCTCCCCTTCTCACTTATAAAGAGGAACTCTTTCAAAGTTGTTCCTTTAAAAGCTTTAGAAAGTACAGAGAACACAAAAGGATGACAATGTTATTTCATATGACAGCTACAGCAGCCAAAGAAAATGAGTGCCAGTCACCTAAGTATATTTCACTCTATAGCACAAATTCTTTTTTAAATAGTTTTTTAATATATTTTTATTGAAAGAATACTGTACAGAAGGTTTACAGTTACATGAGTAAAGTAATGAGTACATTTCCTATTGATCATTGTTAACTCCTCCATTGCTTTTCCCCTACCATCCCTTCCCTCCCCACTGCCCCAACTCACCCCACCCCAACTTGTAAAATTCATTTTCAACATACTGTCTTGTGCATCTCATTGTTACAGTGGGCCAACCTGTATCGTTATTTCAGCATTTTGTTATTTCCCTTCCCCTCCCCAAATTAGAGAAATGTGTATACAAGATGCAGAACACCGGAATCAAATACAGTGAAAACAGGGGTTATACCACGGGGGAAGAACATACAAAAGAAACAAAAAAATCACATGGTACATTATAAATACATGATGCTAAGCAAAATGACACAAGTGGTTTTATCATTCTTGCTATAGCACAAATTCTCACCAGTCTTGACCTCAAGCCACTAATAGAACCACCGTGAACATGGAGTTGTATCCTGGTGTGTTTATAGCTTCCCATCTATGCAAGCTATAGACATAGCAGCAGGAAAACTGTAGGATTGCTCTGGGTGGGAAAGTTGGTGTATAGAGGGCACTCAGGAGATAACGATAGGAAGGATCATAGTTCAAGGCCAACCTGAGACAAAAAATTAGTAACCCCCCCCCACACACACACCTTACTCAATAACCTAAGCATGTTGTCACATGTCTTCAGCTATTCAGGAAGCCTCAGGTAGGATGGTGGTCCAAGGCCAACCACAGGAAAAATCACAAAACACTATCTGAAAAAGTAACTGAAGCAAGAAGAACTGGGATTTTGCTAAAGTGGTATTGTGCCTGTCTAGCAAGTACAAGGTCTTGAGTTCAAACTCAATACTCAAAAACTAAACAAAAACAAAAAAAATGAGGGGAACACTAATGACTGTATAGTTAGGGCTAGCAGGTGTGGTTTTGTTCATACTTCACTTCTTTTGCCATGTGAGAAAATAATATTCTTCCTTTCTGAAGGACACACAGTAATGAAACACAAGAATCAAACCTGCCTGTTCCTTCTTCTTTGACTTTCTAGCTTCTAGAACTATGAAAGAAGAAATTTCTGTATTATAAATTACTTTGTTTCAAGTATTCTATCAGAGACGTGTAAGATGGACTAAATAAGAGACTTTGTCTGCTTTTTCTTGATTGCATGCCTGGCACAGAGCAGGTGCTCAATAAATAAAATGAAAAGGGAGAAGTTTTCAAAGGCAATACAAGGAACCATTTGCAACTTGGAGGCCAGCCATCAACCACTCCACCTTTTGTTACCAACAGACAGCGTTCTTCAGTCCCTGTAATTCGAGAACAGCAGCTCCCACTGCCAGCTGCATGGGTGGGGAAAGTGGCTAAAATAAGATAAATCAAGCCATGTCACATAAGCCTACCCAACTTAGGTGACTTAGTGGTGACTTAGTGAAGTCCATGCTATCTAGCCTAAGGCCATGTGATGCAAAGGACTGTGTTTGGCAGATGGGAGGAAGCAAGTTCTCTCTCCCCTTGAGTATGAACCTGAAAAATGACATATTTTGTAAAAAAAATTAGTACAATATTTTAATGTATTTTATACAGAAATACCTGAAAACATTCAAGAAAGCTATGAATTATGGGAAGAATCTTGCTATTGAAATTGACTGAATGACATCTGTTTTAACAAAATGAAGAGCGAAATCAAGGCCCTGGAAAAGGCACTTGAGTACGTGAGTCAAATCTTACTAAAGTCAAACCTTTCTGTAGATTTTCAGTTAGATCACTCAATAAATACCAGGTTGGCTTAAATGTCATTGGATTATATATTTCAAGATTTACAATTGAAACATCTCTCTGATTACAAAGGAGGAAGGAAAGCATAAAAAGTAAAGCAAAATCTCAAAGCGATGGCCATGATAAATAAAACAGTATTTGTTAGTCTAGTATTTGGTCTAGTATTCCTATATCCTAAGTTTCCTTAGCAGATCAAGCCTTTAGGCATCAGATGCCTCATTTATAAAATAAGGGAAACGAAGTGGTCTCTAAATCCCCTTTGATTGAGAAAGTCTATTCATTTAGTAGAGAAAGGCTGGGAAAGCTTACTGATGGATCTCACTTGCTTGCTGGAAATAGCATGTGCTTACCCGCATCTCTCTTTTTTTGGCTTAGTTAATTTTTAAAGCACTGTGTATCTTCCAGGAAAAAAAATGTATCTTCCAAAATGAGAAAGGCCTCTGCTCAGCACTTCTCAGCTGAGTGGTAGATACTCTGTAGGAAAACAAATCTTCCTTCATTCCCTGAAATGTCAGTATTACAATAGCACATGCAGATATTAGGTGTGATCAACAAAGACTGAGATAAGCATTTTAAATTTTTCCCCAGCAAAGCCTTTGCGTTCTGCAAGAATAAGCTTGCCCTATATGCTATGGAAATCACTTGTTTCTTCTTAAACACATATGTGTCTTTACTTCAAGCTTCTCAATTTTGTAACAGTATAATAAAAATGTGCATTTGGTTGAAAGACAAATCTCAGAATAACACTTAAAAGGAAACAGAAGACAACTATATTTAGAAATCCCTCAGCTTTAGAGTCCAATAGGTTCTGGAATTCTGTTAAGAGAACATGTATTTATGAAACTGCAAGTGAGAATTCACTTATTCTAAGATAGATCATAATAAACTGAGATAAGAAAATAAAATAGGTCCCTTGGCAGTAGACCTTCCATTTTATTTTCTACCTATCCTCTCAGAAGGAAAACATCAAGACTTTAAAGGGATTATTCTATTTTATAGTCATTAGTGTCAGATGTCATCTGACAAATACCTACTATCTTTCCAATGAATGTTTACTTTCTCATGTTTCTAGTTGAATGGATTCATACTTTCTTTTTAGGGACATTTGAAGATATAGACCCATATCAGAACTTGAGGATCAGGCATATATTTGTGATGGGCAGCAGTCACGATTGCTCTAGATACCCTTCTTCCTGGTATTCACCCTATTGTATAATTCTCTACCAGGATGAATCATAGCTGTGGCTGCATCACTTTCTTGATGCAACCATAACATAATTTCAGTAGACTTGAAGACTTTATTCTCATTTATTACATTAGAAATCTAGAGGCTATAACGTCAAAATAAGTTGACAGGGGTACAAGTTCTGAGTCTTTCTTTGCTTTTCCCAGCTTCTAGAGGCTGCCTGTATTCCTTGCCTGTGGACTCCTTCTAGCCATCAAGTAGACCACCTAGACACCTTTCTTTACAGTCAAATCTCTTTCTGAGTCTAGTTCTACTCTGCGAGCTTTTACTTATAAGAACAGGACTGTATAATACAGTCTAATCTCCACATCTCAAAATTATAAGTTAATCATATTTGCAGTTTCTCTTCTGCCATGAAAACAGCTCATTCACACAGCCCCCAAGAAGGTGGATAACATGGCAGGAACTACCAAACACCTCTCAGTCCTAACTCTCAACATTAATGGGCTTAACTCTCCAATTAAGTGACATAGACTGTCTAGTTGGATTAAAAAGCAAGAACCTTCTATCTGCTGCCTTCAAGAGTCACATCTTGCCCATAAAAACAAATATATTCTGAAAGTAAAAAGCTGGAATAAAATCTACCAATCAAACGGCCCCCATAAATAGGTGGGAGTTGAAATCCTAATATCAGATAAAATAGACTTCAAATTAAAATTAGTGAGAAGAGATAAAGAAGGTCACTACATACTAATTAAAGGATCTCTCCTTCAGGAGGATATTACAATTCTAAATATCTATTCACCAAACAATGGAGCACCCAAATTTATGCAAGAAACACTACTTACCCTCAAACCTCACATAGATCCAAAGACATTAATTGTTGGGGACATTAACACACCACTATCCCCACTAGACAGATCATCTCAGAAAAACACAACAGAGAAACCACAGATTTAAACAACTGCATAGATCAACTAGATTTAACAGACATCTACCAAATATTTCACCCAGCCACATCAGAATACACATTTTTCTCAGCAGCACATGGTACATTTTCCAAAATAGACCACATTTTAGGTCACAAAGCACACTTGTCCAAATTCAGAAACATTGAAGTTATGCCCTGCATTCCCTCAGGCCACAAGAGAAAAAAATTAGAACTCAACACCAAAAGCCACCAAAGAAAGTCCTGTAACACATGGAGACTGCACAACACACTGTTGAATCACCAGGGGGTCATGGAAGAGATTAGAAAGGAAATTCAAATGTTCATGATATTTAACAAAAATGAACACACAAATTACCAGCTCCTCTGGGACACAGCAAAGGCAGTACTCAGAGACAAGTTTATAGCTCTCAGTTCCTACATCAACAAATTGGAGAGATCTGAAACCAACAATTTAATGAGATATCTGAACCTCCTTTAGAAAGAGCAGCAAGCTAAGCCCCAATCCAGTAGACAAATAAAATAATTAAAATTAAATCAGAATTAAATGAATTCAAGTCCAAAATGACCATATAGAAAGAATCAACAAAACAAAGAGTTGGATCTTCAAAAAGAATTTTAAAAAATTGACAGACCCTTAGCAAATCTTCTCAGAATAAGAAGAGAACATATCCAAATAAACAAACTCAGAGATGAGAATGGAAACATCACCACAGAAACAACCAAGATGCAGAACATTATAAGGGAATACTTCTCAAACCTTTATGCTAATAAGTTTGAGAACCTGGAAGAAATGGAAGATTTCCTAGCAAATATCGTCATGCAGAAACTAAAACAAGATGAGTTAAACCAACTTAACAGGCCCACATCAAGCACTGAAGTAGAAACAACAATAAGAGACCTTTCATCTAAGAAAAGCCCAGGACTGGATGGATTTACAGCGGAATTCTACAAGGCCTTCAAAGCAGAATACCAATACTCCTCCAACTCTTCCAATAAAACTGAAGATGAACATTCACTACCGAACGCTTCAGTACCAAAGCCATCATAACCCTCATCAGAAAACCAGGCAGGGACTCATCAAAAAAGAGAACTATAGACCCATTTCTTTGATGAACATTGATGCAAAACTTCTCAACAAAATTTTGGCCAATCGACTTCAACAATTCATCAAAAAAAAATCATACACCACGATCAAACAGGTTTCATTGCAAGGATGCAAAGGTGGTTCAATATACACAAATCAATTAATATAATTCATCACATCAACAAGAGCAAGGATAAGAACCACATGGTCATCTCAATAGATGCAGAAAAAGCATTTGACAAGATCCAACACCCCTTTATGATGAAGGCTCTGGAAAAACTAGGAATCCATGGAACATTCTTTAATACAATAAAGGCTGTATATGACAAACCTACAGCCAGCATTATACTTAATGGTGAAAAACTAAAGCCATTTCCTCTAAACTCAGGAACAAGACAAGGATGTCCACTCTCTCCACATCTCTTCAATCTAGTATTAGAATGCCTAGCTACAGCAATAAGACATGTCGCAAACATAAAGGGGATCCAAATAGGGAAAGATGAAGTAAACTCTCCCTCTTTGCAGATGACATGATCTTGTATTTAAAGAAATCCACGGACTTCACTCCCAAATTACTTGAGCTGATTCAAAACTTTGGCAAAGTAGCACGGTATAAAATTAACCCTCTAAAAACAATGGCTTTTCTGTACACCAACAATGAGAAGAGTGCGGCTGAAATTAGGAAAGCCACTCCATTCATAATAGCCCCACAAAAAATAAAATACTTAGGAATTAAACAAAGTAGTGAAGGACCTCTATGATGAAAACTTTAAAAACCTGAAAAAGGAAATCAAAACAGAACTTAGAAAGTGGAAAAAAACCTCCCATGATCCTGGATTGGAAGGATCAATGTCATAAAAATGGCAATACTTCCCAAGGCTATCTACAAATTCAATGAGATACCTATCAATATTCCAACCTCATTCTTTAAGGAAATAGAAGAGGCAATCCAAAAATTCATGTGGAACAACAAAGACTCTGAATAGCAAAAACCATCCTTAACAGAAAGAACAGTGCTGAAGGAATATCAATACCAAATTTCAAACTCTACTACAAACCCATAGTTATCAAAACAGCTTGGTACTGGCACAAGAAGAGACCTGAGGACCTATGGAATAGAATGGAAATTCCAGAAATGAACCCAGAGACATATAGCCATCTAATCTTCGATAAGGGAGCTAAAAAAAATAGAATGGAAGAAAAACAGCTCTTTAGTAAATGATGCTGGCAAAATTGGTTAATCACCTATAGAAAACTAAAGTTAGATCCTTCTATATCACCCTGCACCAGAATCAACTCCAAGTGGATCAAAGACCTTGGAGTCAAAGCAGACACCCTGAAAACATTACAGAATGGAAGAGGAGAAACCCTAGTTCTCTTTGGCACAGGCCGAATTTTTCTTTTCTTTTCTTTTCTTTTGTCAGTTGTGGGGCTTGAACTCTAGGCTTGGGCGCTGTCCCTGTGCTCTTCAGCTCAAGGTGAGCGCTCTACCGCTTGAGCCACAGCACCACTTCCAGTTTTATGGAGGATGGGGGGGTTATTGGAGATAAGAGTCTCATGAACTCTCTTGCCCCATCTGGCTTTGAACTGTGATCCTCAGATCTCAGCCTCCTGAGTAGCTAGGATTACAGGCATGAGCCACCGGTGACCGGCTTAAAATTTTGTTAATAGAGACCCAGAAACACAACAAATCAAAGAAAAATTAGACAAATGGGATTGTGTGAAGTTGCAGAGCTTCTGCATGGCAAAGGACATAGCTAGCAAGATCAACAGAAAGCCCACAGATTGGGAGATCTTCACTAGCCATACAACAAACAAGGGTCTCATATCTAAAATATACCTGGAACTCAAAATATTAAATCCCCCAACAATAGATCCTCAAAGAAACTACTATCCAATAAATAAGTGGGCTAAAGACTTAAAGAGAAACTTCTGTGAAGAGGAAATAAGAATGGCCAATAGACACATGAAGAAATGCTCAGCTTCTCTAGCCATGAAAGAAATACAAATCAAAACAACATTGAGATTCCACCTCACCCCAGTTAGAATGGATATAATCAAGAACTCTAATAACAACAGATGCTGGAGGGGATGTGGACAGAAGGGAACCCTACTGCAATATTGGTGGGAGTGTAAAATTGTTCAACCACTTTGGAAAGTAGTATGAAGGTTCCCCAAAAGACTCCACATAGGGCTCCCCTATGACCCAGCAATCCCACTTTTGGGCATTTACCCAAATGATCACAAACAAGACCTTACTAAAGCTACCAGCACAACTATGTTTATTGCAGCATTATTTACCATAGCTAAGATAGAGAACCAACCCAGATGCCTCTCAGTAGATGAATGGATCAAGAAAATGTGGTATATATACACAATGGAATTCTATGCCTCCATCAGAAAGAATGACATTGCCCCATTTGTTAGGAAATGGAAAGACTTGGAAAATATTATATTGAGTGAAGTAAGCCAGGCCCAAAGAAACATAGGTCCCATGGTTTCCCTTAATTGCAATATCTAGTATATGTCTGAGACAAGCAGAAAAGGTCAGATAAGAGGATGTTAAGCAAAATGAACCCCAAGATAAAGACACAAGTGGTTTTTTCTTGCTTGCTATTGTTTCTAACATATTTATAAGGTACCACATGATTTTTTTTGTTGCTTTGTATGTCCCTCCCCACAGCATAAACCCTGTTTTCACTGTATTTGATGTTAGTATAATTTGGGGAGGGGAAGGGAAAAAACAAAATGTTTAAATAGGGATACAGGTTGACCCATTGCAACAATGAGATGTACAAGAAGCTATGTCACAAAACGTACTTTTCAATTTAGTCTGGGGTGGAGAAGGGGGTGGGTTGCGTGTAGTGGAGATGGGATGGTAGGGGAAAAACAAAGGAGGAGACAACAATACTTGATAGAAATATACCCATGACCTTGCTCATGTAACTGTATTCCCTCTGTACTGTATTTTCACAATTAAAAAATTTGTTTTCCAAAAAAGAACTCATTCACAGATGGCACATTTTAGAACACATTCACTTTGAAGGGGCATTATCCTGTCTATCATAATGGCTTATAGGGTATGGCAAGAATAATATCATGTGATTCCCCTTGAAAGATCATAAAAGAAATTGCAATGTCTATCTTGCCATCTGGACTGCTTTGTCCTACAGCGGAGGAGGGGGCAGTTGTTGCCAAGCAGCCCTGTTGAGAGAACTCCATGAAGGAGAAGGAGGGCTCATCACTCACAATCATCACTACCTTTTCAGCCATGTACTTGAGCCATAGGAATGGATCCTCCAGCCATGCCTGGTCAAGCATTCAGTGAAGATAGCTCCACCTACCATCTGACAGACCCTCCAGGAGCACTGTCTAGAGACTCCCAAATTTCTCTATCTCTTTTAGCTTTTTCTTCCAAAAAAAGTGTCTTAACCACAAACTGTTATATTTTGAGATACCAGGGTTCAGGATTTCACCATATGAGTTTGGGCTAATGGGGTGACAGTTTTACAAACAGTACCCTTACATACCTATTCTGCCCTCAAACAATGATGAGCTAAAGACAACAAAAGAATTGTCATATACTTTTCCATGTCCATATTGGCTATAATAGATACTTTAATGCAAATAAGTTATTGTTACCTTACAAGTGCCTATCAGCTGAATGTAGGGAAAAGTATCTTGTAGTACTGGAAAGTAAGAAAATGAAGTACTAAAGGAGTATACAAAAGGGCACAAATTCCAACATACCAGGGTTCCTGATTGCCAAAATTAGAACACTTTGAACAACAAAAAAGCAGTATTAAGGTCTAATATAAAAGTAAAATAAGAATATGATACTATACTGATGAAAATGAATTATTGAATAAACAGGTAGATTGGACAGAAGAGGTAATTCCTCTTTAACCAAGTGATGAAAGCTAATATCATGGTATTCAATAATGGCATATGGATACCATATCCCTCTCATATGACAAGACCAGGCAGGGCACATCGCCTCTGTCTAATCATAGAAAAGTTAACTCACTTAAACCCAGATTTGGGACATTCAACTAAACACCAGAAAAAAAATATGTTCTTTTTGTAGGAAGAAAAAGGAAAAAATAAAGACTGATAGAAAAATACACTAAACGTGATTAGGGATCAGGATTGTGCACAACAGCTCTCTATATAGCAGACTGAAAGTTTGCATCCTTCACATTCTTTCTGCTTCTTTCTAGAACAGAAAGAAGACGTTAGTGGGAAAAAGTAGTGAAACTGAAAACAGGCCTAGAGCTTGATTTTAAAGAGAGACAGTAGATAAGAGGAAATGCTTATCTAAAGTAGAGTTTGGGCTAAATTATAGCTCAGTAATACAGTGCTGACCTCACGTGCATGAGGCCTTGAGGCCGTATGGGTTTAAGCCTTAACAGGAAAAAGATAAAAGAGATAGAGAGATTTTTCAAATATGTAATTCAGAAAAGGAGGCTAAAGAAAAGAGAGAGCATACCTTCACGATTCATCTTCTCACTACACAAATAGAAAAAGGGAATAGTTTCACTAAACCCACAAAGAAAGTATCTTTTAAAAAAATTAGTTTCTCATGCTGTATAATTAGAAACCTCATGATAATTCTTGTGTAAGGTATATTAGAAAAATAATGCAGTCTTTCACACTTTCTGTTTCATGAGCCACAAGCAGAATATCAGTCCAGTTTCAAACCCACTTTTATTAAGAAGCTCTGCTATTCCAGGTGTGATCATGCACACTTATAACCCAGGCTAATCAGGAAGTATGTGTAGGAAGATTTCCATCCAAAGCGGGCCTCCAGAAAAAAAGCAAGAAACTTAACCTAAAAATAAAAGGGAAAAGGGTAGAGGCATGGCTTACATGGTAGAGTTGCTGCCTTACAAGTTCAGCTGAAGGTCCTGATTTCAAATCCCAGTACTACGTCAACCATCACCACCACCACCACTAAATAAATAAATAAATAAATAAATAAATAAATAAATAAATAAATAAATACTACAGCAGAAAATAAATGTAACTTAAAGTCATTCCTCTAACATGTGCAGTGCTCAATGTTAATACAGCTTTAATCATCTTGAAGAACACAGTTAAAAGACACAAAATGTCTAAAAATAAAATGAATTAATGACATTAAAAGAAAAAATAGTTATGCACAGATTCACATGATCACATCAAGATAGGTCTTTTTGTAAATCCACACTAATAAGTAGACTCATGCTGTTGTACTTGAGAGATAATGTAAAAGAAAGCTTTTGCAGAATTCCTTCCAAGGAGGAAGATACTTTTAAAAAATGTAGTTACTCTAAAGATGATATACATAGGGGTTACAGTTTATATAAGTCAGATAAAGAGTACATTCCTTTTTGGACAATGTCACCCCTTCCCTCACTTTCTGCCAGGTTTTCCCTCCCACCCCAACTCACAAGTTGGTAAAGTTCATTTTCAACCTAGTGTCCAGTGAGTACTATTACTATATTTTTTCATCTTTTTCCCTCCATTTCTGTGCCTCTTCTCATACTCCCAAAGACATATAAATGAACAAAGATAATGAAAAGAAAACAAAAACAACAGAAAAGGAAAACCCTGGATTTCATTTAGATAAATCTAATTTTGCATGATCAGATGAACATAGGCATTGTGTGTCTCTCTGTTAGTAGGACACTTTTAACAAAATGTGAGTACACTGTCCTTTGCTCAGATAATTGTTTTTGGTTTTCACACTGCTGCCCTCATTTTCTGATCTTGGCCTCTTCTGATTCCTCAGATCCATCTTTCTCCACCTTCTAGAATCAGAGAAAGTAGAGTGTGTGTGCCTCTCCCTTTTAAGGAAATGTCTACATTTCTTATTTGCATGTGGGTGGACTCACTTCCAGTTATCCCCGGAGCAGGAGAATACCTATATCTCCTTGTTCCCCAGGCAGATTTTGTTCAAAGCCAAAGATTAGAACAGTGCAACTGGGAGAAAATAGCTTTTTTTCCCCCCTGAAAAATTCAAGAAATTAGTGGATCAGTGAACTGGAAGAAAACATTATAACCTCTGAAATACCCTTGCTCCTCCCACTTTACATAACAATATCCAGTTTGCCATTATTCACCAATCTTCCAGTCAGACTCCCAAATCAGTGGAAGGACCCTCTCTATGGCTAGATCTGTGGGAATGAAATGTACAGTACAACCAAACACAGTTAAGCTCTTTCAGAGACTTATTAAAATAAAAATCTTGGCAATTATTTCTGCCATTAACAGGTGTTAAAAAAAAAGTCTTCTAACAAAAAAGTGCAAAACAGCAAATGTGCTTTTGAAATATGCAGCCCAAGTTGCACATAAATCAGAAATGCAGGAAGTCTATCTGCTTCGATTTGATAAAGCAGATGTGTGCTGTCCTAAGCAAATAGTTCAAGTTGTTTCCAAAATATGGAGGCAAAAGGCAATAGAGATAGCATTTACACACTCATTAGTTAGAGAGGAAATGCATCTGCTTTGGAAAATTGCTGCTCACTAAAAGGCAAGTTTCCCTAGCAACAGCTACATAGCACAATTCTTAGGCTACTCTAAGCCATGGGGAAAAAATATAGGAAAATATATAAAAAAAATTTTAATCGGTTTTTAACATCTTTGCCATAGGAACATTTTTGCCTGAAACTTATTTCAGAGAAAGGGAGAGAGAGAGAGAGACAGAGAAAGAATATAAAACAGGAAAATGGATGGAGAAGGCTTCTTTACCTTTGGTCTGATTTTAGTTGGGGGAATGGTTGATTTAATCTTTCTTTACTTAGTCTTTCTTTATTTCCTCTCTTAACTGAAGAATTGCTACAAATCAGAGAATTTCTACTTGGATGATAGGTAGAGATCTAAATCATTATATTTTTATTCTCACTCCTCTATCAGGTGACATCAAGGAGGAGGCAGGCAATTCTTTTGTCATATGTCTGTCTAAAAGCTTTCATTAGTAAAGGAAAAAAGAAAATTCTTTCACAAATTTATCCAAATTCAGTAGGGTATAAACTTTTTAAAAATATAATAAGATGGTATTTTGACATCAAAATGGAAGCATTGTTAAAACATGAATTTGTAGGCATTTCTGGAATATTTTTACCCATACACACACACACACACACACACACACACACACACACACACACACACACACACACATTGCCGAGTTTCAGAGTTCAAGCCCCACAACTCACAAATTATAAAAAATATATAAATATACATACATACATACACATATGCATATCTCATATACACACATCTGTGTGTTCTTTGAAATCAAATAATATACAGGAACATAGCATAAATTGCTACCTTGTACTGCCATACATAAATGTATTTACTGATTCATGTCTCAATGTCATGAATAGAAACAGTAACTTGTTCAAAATGTCTTAATTGTACCAGATGATATTCAATAGAGATTAACTTTTTTTAAATGCTTGTTTTCAGTCCTAGACCGGAGAGAGTAAGCAGGGAGGCAGTAAGAAAGGAAGGTCCCTCTTCAAAGTATCATTTTATAGTACTCTGAAGTAGAGAAAGGGAAACAAAGCAAGGCATATATAGATCTAATTCATGATGGGGTAAAAAAAAAAAACAAGATATAATCAACAGAGGAAGAAGGGAGCTGAGTCCTTCACAGCACCTGCTATGTGACAAGAACTGAGCCAAGAAGAACCTACTATGCATCATGGTTCTCATGTCAAGGAAACTGATATTCTTTTTTGGCCAAGTGTCATTTGGATATTAATAGTATCATTTGTGAGACAAAAAGTATCATTTTAAAATTTTAGCCTGCTTAATTTGGTTAAACATCTAGTTAATTCCCCTCTAATATGATAGCTGAAACTGCTTTGCTTCGATAAGGTGAAGAGAAGTTGGTATTATTGCTGATGCCATTCATAACTGTTTTTCCATGTTTGCGTCAGATATTCTGAAGTACAATCAACTATATGCAAGACGTTTTGAAAATAATTGCTCACAGGGGCTGGGAAGGTAGCTCAGTGGTAGAGTGCTTGCCTTGCATGCATGAAGTGCTGGGTTCGATTCCTCAGCACACATAAGCAGAAAAAGCCAGAAGTAATGCTGTGGCTCAAGTGGTAGAGCACTAGCCTTGAGCTGAAGAGCTGAGGGCCAGCACCAAGGCCTAGAGTTCAGGCCCCAGGACTGACAAAAAAAAAAAAAAAGAATTGCTTACAACATTAAGTTGTTACAAACACAGATGCATATTTCAATGCATGTTCTCACACAATAAGAAATGCATGTTTGTTTATGTAATGTTTATAGAGCTCAAGCAATGGGATGGTATTGTACCCATCATCACTTTGCAATGGAATGATTTTGTGTTGTAGGTTATCAGGCACATCAGCTGGTTCCACAGTGAATGTTGTAACAAAGATGTTCCGTTCTATGTGTTTACTTTTCACATGCTTGAATCTTTCATTAAATGCTTAAATTAGTTTCACACAGTCACCAGCCTATTCAAGTGACTAGAAGACTTTTGTCCTTCCAGAGTGGGAAATGAATTGTGTTATTCCTTTTGTGTTATACATTCCATAGCTTTCATTTAGCTTCATGTTTTCCCATTTGAAAGCAGGGAGCTAAGAAGCTGAGTGGTGGGGATGGAGGGGCAGGGTGGGGAGCTTACATCTTGGTGTTCAGTTCTGAGTGGTACTTATCCATCACCAGCACTACATGACAAATGGCCACTATTACACAGCCACTTGTTATCACCAAGTTCCCCGACAGATTTTTCCTTCATTTCCATGAACTGAACTGTTCAACTTCAGCTCACAGTTTGTAAAACCTCATGAACATGTTCTCAAGTTGCAACCTGGACAAATTCACAATGATAAAAAGGTTACCATACTTAGAGTCAACATCATTCACTAACTCCTAACATCAGTGGCTGTTTAAAAACTCTGTTTTTGACAAAACCTGTATGTGATTTTACTGCTGACTTCATGTTGTGATGTCATTGTGACTGAGCACAGAGACTTGGTGTATGATGCCCTAGCATATGATTGATCACTTGGATCAAGACTGAGATGAGTCCATTTTTTTCATGAATAAATGTAATTAACTTTTTATTTCAAGCCAACCATGCCTGGAGCTCTTCTGTAATAAGACTATTTAACTTTATACATCTTAGCTCATTTTTAATTGATAAAGCAATGGTCTCTTAAGACTTCACCACTTTGGTGCCATTCAGGTCTTTTAGTGACAGCAAAACCTCTTGTGCGTCAAACTACAGTTATCTCAGAAAAGAAGCCAGTTGGACAGTATTTGTTATGTCTGTTGTCTCATCACAAGCCACAGAGAAAAACTGGAAATCCGAAAAATCCTTCCATTTTTTAAAAGAAGCCATGTGTTGTCAGTAATTTGATCGGAGATGGTTATATACTAACATTCTGAAACAACTTTATTAACAACTCACAAACATCCTAACTTTATCACAACTCACCAATGTCTTCCATAATCTTTCTCAAACTTTCCCTCTGTGAAGTTCTCATCTTCTTTGCAATTTGCTTGTTTACTACATATCTAAACAACGCTGTCTCTATTACAAGACCTAGTGAATATTGCTTGTTTTTATTTCAAACTCCAACTCCACTGACGAACATTGATTTTTACCACAATATATTTGGCCTTCCATTTTGTTGAGTTTATCATGTTTTGAGCTGTAATAATGCTCCCCACTGGCTTATTTTTCATTATAGCTAGTACATTACCTCAAACTAAACATACTTGCCTTTGAATTCAACAACAACAAAAATCATTTGTCCATGTTTTTCAAAAATACATATACTTTTCATCAGCTTTTTTGTTTTAGTAAAACTTTATATAAGGTTCTACTATTTAATAACCATCAGTGTGTATGTCACCAGTGTCGATTATTTTGCTTTGATCACCATTCTAATCCTGCATCAATCTAAAGTCTTCCTTAGTTCTGCAATTTCCTTAATATTTGTCAATGGTTCCATTTTTGTGAGGACTGTTGATTGTGTGTGTGTGTGTGTGTGTGTGTGTGTGTGTGTGTGTGTGTGTGTGTGTGTGTGTGTACACATGCATGCGAGTGTGTGTATATATATAAAGGTTTGGTTTCAGTTATTATCTCTGTTAACAATGAAGTGAATACATTGTCAATCATCAGAGTCATGGCCATCAATCTCATGAGGAATTATCTCACCATATTCTATTTCACCACTAGATCATTCTATCGTCACCAAAGTGTGTTAATACTTTTAAAATATGTACGCTGTTCACTACCAGCCTTCCTGGCACTGACTGTCCTCTAAGTAACAATACAGGCAGATAAGTCACAGGGACCCAACAAGAAGCACATTTGTCTCTCTTATCATGCACTTTTATATGTCCCATCTTCTTTCCCATAGTGCACATTCTTTTGCCTCTCAACATCTACCTTATTGTTATTATTTGCTTAATATAAGCTTATGTTGAATCCATTGAATTTTGAGTCCTGTACATGGTTGCCTAGGCAGGGCCAGACCAAATAATTTTGTTGGTCTAATATGGCCTTTGGATCAGTCATTCCCAGCCCCTGTTCTAAGTCATTATTATTATTATTATTATTATTATTATTATTATTATTATTATTATTATTGAAAATGAGGGTTTTGAAACTCATGTATGATAATTTGGTTAGCATCACAGAGGTATAGTGGTAAAACTGAGCTTCAAACCCAAGTCTATATGAAATCAAAGCATGGGCCCTCTGTGTATTTCTCCTTCTCTCTTTAGTAGGGTTGTATTCATTTGCTATTTTTTTTTCACCTGAAATTCTCCTTGACAGGAGTCACAAGCTATTGAACCTTTGTTCCCATTAGCCAAAGAGTCTTAATTATAACTGTGAATTACTTGCCAAATTAATTGAGTATAAAATCCTGATTGGAGGCTTCTTTAAATGAAAGCATAAAGGACATGACAGCACCAACGGGTACTCTGGACCTCTGCCCCTCAGGCTGAGGCATGGCTACCTTATTTCTTGGGGATTGATAAGCACCACAAAACTCTATTCATACTCTTTTCAGTTACCTGCCTGGCATCAATAGGCTTTTGAGCTTGCCACCCACTTTTAATTGGTGTTAATGGAATCACAGAAAGTATTCTGATATTTTAATATTATTATTAGCTAAAAGCATAGTGAGAGAATTGGTATGATTGGAATTGAGTATGACTGGAAACAAGCAAAAACTGAAGGAAACACACAGAAGATCAAGGTCAGTTCTGTGAATTTGTTTATGTTTGTATATGTTCTGACCAAAAAAAAAAAAGAATGGACCACAGCTTTTAAAAACTCATCATAACAAAACTCAATAGCTATACTCAGGTAAACAATGATCTTCCATAAATTTCAACTAAGGCAATAGAGTAGAAGCCAAAGATTTCAGACACCAAGACCCTCACCTTCATATAGTCACTTTGTGATCAGTCAGCATCGCATTTCTTGGTTGATTCCATGTCTGTTAGCAGAAAGAACTGGGGCATTGAATGGGCAGAAACTATATGGGAAATATAAATAAAGGAAGAGAATGGTGGGATCTTGGTTTAAAGAGGATGCTATAGAAGCCTGTTCAACTTTGTACCATCACCACTTGCTGTCACATTCCCTCACTTTCCAGAGTAGCCAGAAATACATGTGTGTGTGAATTTACAACATATGTTAAAATAATAACTAATTAAACAATTTACAAACCCATTACACTAACCATAGATGCTTGGAACTTGCCCCTGTGCTGCTTTGACACTCGAGTTCTCTGCCTTCTGCCTCTGAACTAATCACTATTTTTAGCATTTGCATTCTGTGCCTTCAAGCCCCGGGTGAGTAATCATCTTTTGGAAGAAGAGGGATGTAAGTGGGCATGTTGTCAGTGGAAAGCCTCAGAAAGATGAAATGTGTTGCATTCACTAAGAGGCCCATCTTGCCATCCTCCTAGATCTTGAATTTCAGAAGCTCAAAGCCAGAGATGTGGGCAGATGCACGGTTTGAGCATCACTCATGGAGAGTCAGCAAGGAGACACTTCAGTAAAGGAGAAAATGAAGCAGAAAGTTGAAAATACTTTCCAACTAAGTATGAAAATGTTACCAATTCTCAGGAAAACCAATAAGGAAGTGGTGAGAACATTTATGTAAGAGTGCCTGATAGATCGTAGGCACTTTGTATGTCTCATTTTATTCCTCAAGCTTTTATGGTAGTGCTAGTATAGCAGCAATTTGTTGCAATTTTTTAAGGTCCCAAGCACTGTTTAAATCTATCTTAGGAACATTGTGAGTCATAAATTCTTCTGTGACCAATATACAGATAAGAAAATGAAGTCTGCAGGAAAAATTCATGTTTGACTCCAAATCCACAGTGAACTGGTTAGCAGTTAAGATTCACATGTGGCCTCTGCCTACAGAGCATTTCTTCTACACTCTTTCCAAGAAGTCAGGAGTCTACTTGAGATTGTATTTCAGGAAGCTGAGTCTAGATTTCTTCACAACATCCAGTCCTTGAAGCCTCCGGCTGCTTTTCCTTCTCTTTCTCTTCCAGTAGTGCCAGACACAGGGCCCCGGGGTACAATGTACTTGAAAACAGCCCTCCAGATTCTTTCTTCAATTGACAAATCTCTATCCTGTGTTTCTTTTCAGGAACATGGTAGTCACAGTATATATTATTCCTGGCTCCCACTAGAGAGCAAAAGCAACTCAAGGGTAAGAGAATTAGATATTTAATAGTCATTGTTTCTCTTCTAATAAGGCAACAATATTACAATGTGAATAACATGGTACATATTTTTTTAACAAAGCTAAATACAAAGCATCTGAAGATGAGTTATAATGTATTGAATGAGTTTTCTCTTTGGTTTTTCAATTGACTTTAATCTGAGAAAAATATTATAGACACTATTTCCAAATACAAATAAAATTTTAAAATGAGTATAGAAACTGTTTTGAGCTAGGTAGAGGCTACAATGACATTGATGTCAATGAGCAGACTATTTTATCCTCCAACAACAGATTTGGACACAAACACATCGTAGGTTATCTGAATTACATGCAAGCAGGTGATAGACCTGTCACTCAATCCCTGGCACATGGTCCCCACCACAGGGCTGTAATAGCAAGTGATAGGCAAATGGTCTGGTTTGACCAAGCACATTGTAGTTTATAGGCTATAAAGTTTTCTCTATTTTTCGGTTCTTTCTCACTCTCTAAAAATGTATTTAAAAGTTGTACTAAATATTTTTAATATTTAAACATTCCTAGAAATCTCTTTAATATGTGTTGATTCTTTTTTCTTTTTTATGTTTTTTATTGTAAAAATAGTGTACAGAGGGGTTACAATTACATGAATAAGGTAATAAGTACATTTCCTATCAAGCATTGTTACCTCCTCCTTCCTTTTTCCCCTATCATCCCTACCTTTCCCACCTCCCCAATTCCCCTCTCCCCTTCCCCCAAGTTGTAAAGTTCATTTTTAACATAGTATCTTGTACATGTCATTGTTACAATGGGTCAACTTGTATCCTTGTTTCAATATTTTGTTATTTCCCTTCCCGTCCCCAAATTAGAAAAATGTATATACAAGATGCAGGGTAATGAGATCAAATACAGTGAAAACAGGGGTTATATAACGGGCAAAGAACATACAAAAGAAACCAAAAAATCACATAGTACATTTTAGATATGTTAAAAACAACAGCAAGAAAGAAAAAACAAGTTGTGTTCCTATCTTGGAGTTCATTTCATTTAACATCATCTTCTATGGTCATATATACATAGATTTTTACCTTTTCTGCTTGTCCTAGACTTATACTTGCAAATAATGGAAACTATGGGTTAATTCTTACAAGTCAATATGTCCCAACTGAATGCAATGCACTGTTTAACAGCAGACCCAGACAATTCAGAAAATCGGACTCCTTGCACATGAAGTTGTATGTTTAATAAAAGGGATAGGCTAACAAACTGAATTAGGTACTCATGCCAGGCCCAAGTGCAGGATCTGCTTAATAAGTCCTGTTGAGTGAATAAACAAATGCTGAGTCTCTTAAAATTCACTTATTTATCCATTCAATGCCAGATATGTGCCAGACACTGTTCTTGTTAGTGATAACACAAGAGCAAAAGAGACACAAACCCCTACTTTCATAGGAAGAAACGTAAAATTTACCAGATCTTTGAATATGCTAAGTCATGAAATCCAATCCAAAACAAAACCAAAAAAAAAAAAAAAACCAACCAAAAATGCATTGGGAAAGTTAGAGATGGCTTCCAATTTTTAACAGAGTGTCAATGGAAGACAAGCATGTAATAGAAAATCAATGCTTTGAAAACACTGACCTTAACAAACCATTTAAATGTTACTATTAAAAATTCAAAAACTCAGTCTCCTTATATGGGTAAGAAATTCATCATATGTGTGTGTGTGTGTGTGTGTGTGTGTGTGTGAATTAATATTGTTCTGAATTTTAAATTTTGTTATTAGATGTGATTTTTCTATACTCTTCCAAAATGACTGTCAAAAAAAATATCATAAAGCAGGAAATATCCAACAACTCAATGAAGTTAGAAGTAGAGTCCTACACTTTCATTTACCTATATCAACATCTACCATCTCAAGACTGGATAGATCTACAAACAAAATAAAACTGAATAAACTGGCCTTAGGAGCCTTCTTGAAAATAATGCACTATTGTAGATTCTGTTTGTCCTGGCATGACCCCCACACAGCCTGGGGGAATATTTGAGGCAGAGACAGCACAGCACAATGGAGTCCATCACCCACACATGACAAACCTTACTGTCAGCAAAGCAAATCACAATGCAAAGCGCTTGTGGACACCAAGCAGATACTTATGTTTTTATTTGTTTTGTGTTGCTTATTTCTCTCTTTCAAATGTGAGTACTCACTAATGAAAAACCATTTCAAACTAAAGTAAAAATAACATCATCTCAAGGTCTTGAAAGCGCGTTGTATAGAATTCAGTTTGAAATTCAAATCATCCCTTATGACCATCAGTAGCTAATTGTATATAAACAATGGGAAAAATCCTTAGTTACCATCCCCCAGCAGCCTTGTCAGGGTTTCATAATGTGTAGCGACACAATGTGCTAACCAAAAGCAAATTTAAAGGGTTTTATTTACAATTCTGACTCTCATTTTATTTGTCCACAAGCTCTTCTCAAGTTTTCTTTCCATGAGCTTATCTAGCTTAGCTTCATTTCTTTAAAGAATGCTCTTATGCCATGCATGCATTCTTAAAATAGACAGTTGAAGTTATTTTGCTTGTTAAAACTTCTCTGCATTCATTAATGTTTCCTTCTTTCATCACCTGTTTCAGTTATTTATCAAAAATACTCATCTGTCATTCATTATTCAAATATTCATCTTTATCTACAATACACAATTGCATTCTGGTAACTGAAAATGTGCAATTTAGACATTTTTAAATATTCACTAAACACATTTGACCACTCAGCCTTCTCAGTCTGTTTAGGATTTACTGGTTAGGAAGTCTGTTATCTACTATATTTTATAGTTATATAGTTAGAGTTCTTAACTGTAACTGAGCACGAATGCATTAGAGGTGAGACCACTCAGGCATGCAGCCTTCAGCCTGTCAGCTTTGTTCAAGATGCTTCATTCACTCCAGCCTAAATTCTAAATGTCATAGTTCCATGCCAAACCCATCAAGGACTTTCTTGGCATCAATGTGCTCCTTCAGAATGAGCAATATTTCAGCATCATCAGAATTAACCATCCTCTAAATTCAATTTAATAAGGCTGCATTTTCCTGTGTTTCACCTTCATGCACAATTTGTTTTCATTTCATATGAAAAGCTAAAAGCTCAGAACATCCATTCATGCTCTTCCTGCTGAAAAGAAAGCCCTTCTCTTGAGTAGTTTTAAACACTGGGTAGCAACTCTGACTGTAATTGGGTGTCTTCTCAGAGTGTCTGACAGAGTTCACATTGAAAGGAGATTAAAGGCAAAATGTCAGCACTTGCGGATTGGGAGAAATCCTCCAATTCTCCTTCCGCCCTTAAGCAACAAGATGAGAAGCCTCAAACAAGGACTCCCAGGGTCTTTCTGAATACAGCCATGCTCCCTGGCTAGGCAGAGCCTTCTGCACACACTGCCGAGCCAGGGAAGATTAGCTTCTTGCATAATTTTACAGCCAGACTAGATGCACCTCTTTTCTGTCAGTTTTCCTAGCTTTTTTTTTAACTTTCTTGTAATCTACAAGAAGAAACCATAAACACTGCAGTGCACATAAAAATGCAGAGAAAAAATAAAGAAGTAAACGATGAGTAGACAATGACCAGTCATATCTGTCAATGCAAACGTTAACAAGGACGTTGTTCAATCCTTTGGAATCATTTTGCTGTCCTTTGATTAGAATGGCGAACATATCAGGTTGTTTCGCATTCGAAAAATTTACCCTTTCCCACTTTGTGGGAAGATCCCTAACCAGATGGATGTGATCTCAATATAAAACTCCCATGGAAACTTCCAGATGGGGAAGGTGAAACCTGGTGGTCTAATTCATTAGGTCTGTCTCTTGTCACCAATTAGAGGTGTGGGGTGAACTCATCTTCTAAAAGGGCTGATGGTCTTTACGGGAAAAGTAAACATCAAGTAAATGCAGGCATCTTGTTCTCTCAACAGTAGCACTGTTCGCAATGTTGACACGCCGTTATTGAACAACAACTTAGATGCATCACAAGATCTCTCACCAGTCCTCCTCAGTTAAATGGGTCTTTATTTTCACAGAACAATGGGAATTATAGGAAACTGGAGGCCTTACATCATGGAACTATAAATAGTTGCTGCTAAACGCAGCCCTGTGTTTTTGTTTATCAATTCAAAAAATGAAGGTGATATTTCAGAATGCTTATTCATCCGTTGGGGAGTTTATGATGCCCAGTGATGTCATTTTATCTAGGTGATTAAGGACAATCATACAAACCACTAGGTCTCAATGGGAATTTTAATCAGATGGATTGCTTGCTGTGCTGAGATTGTCCCCAGTGAACAGAACATTTCTGACCTTTTCTCCACAGGAAATTTAAATTTGTATCATCTGACTGGTTAGGATTTCTGCCATTTCCCCGAGGATCAAGATTAGAAATGAACTTTCAGTTCAGTCATACATTAAGAACACAAACACATAAGCTGTGAAAAGCCTGAAGCAGAATGATGTCTTTCCCCCAATGCAAAGGTCACTGCTGTTTTCTCTCATTCATTCCAGCTGACCACGATTCCTACACTTACTGTCCCCATTTATGGAACTCAAATTAGAAAACAGTCATTCTCAGGAGTCATTGCATAGTCACTAGAATAAGATTATAGTCTATATGTAACTTTAATCTCTCATTTGTAAGTTAAAGGCAAACTGGTTTCCTTTGTGACAGAAGAGAGACCTAAAATAACATTTTTAATAAAAAAATTATATTTATCAGAATAGTTGTTTCCTCCTGTGCCACTAAGGTTAAAAAAAAAAAGAGGTAAATATTTCTTAGAAAAATCGGCTGCTCTTGAACTAACAATTTCAGGACAGAGACTCACAAAACTTCTGTACCATCAAGAATTTGGTAAATGGACAGAAAAAAAAATCACATTGCAAACAAACCTCTTATCCTAGTAGTCAAAGAAAATAACAACAACAAAAATAACCAACCCAAAAACAGTCACGCTGGTTATTATCATCTCTATGATTAAATTCCAAATTGCTTTTCTATTACCAGCACTATATTCGTAAATTGATGTAATACTGAGATAATCTTTAGAATGCTCAGTTCTAATCGCTTAGAACTGAGGGGAGAGACCATAGAAGGTCTTAGCCTAGACGTACCAAAATATGAAAGATCATAGCTGAGAGTTTCCCTGTACCTTATCTAAAAACTGAAGTCTGAAGCCTAAGTGAGACCACATGTCTGCCTTAACACTTGGCTTCTAAATTAATTTCCACTTTAATTTATTTAGTTCACTATACTATCTGGCCCACAAATTATATGTATCTAAGTATCACTGCATATCAGAAAGCATTTTTTTAACGTTCTAAAAGTTTGGCTGGGTTATAACAAGCCTATTGGTTTAAGCCCAGAAGCAATGTATAACGGCTTTTTAAATTTTCTATTTCTAAATCACAGAATTTCATTAATTTACAATATGTGTAAATGATGCAGTGAGACTTCATCTTGAAGGGCAAAGATTTATTTGTTCTGCAAGAACTTTAAAGCAGGAGCTACAGTCTATTTTATCTGAGGTACTGTTATCTGAGATTTAATTATGTTTTCGATTTGCAAATTGCTTTCACCATTAAAATGAGACATAAATATGCAGGAGAAGAAACTTATTTAACAATTCAGCTACAATGAACAATTGCTTGACACTTGGCTTAGAAAACCAGTTCGGATTTGACTTTGGCTATATGCACAGTACTAAATACAAAAATAACTTGAAAGAGTATCTTGTTTCTTAGAAGAGACAGTAATACACATAATTTATTATATATATTTTTTTCTTTTCCTGGTCTATGACATGCCATGCACTTTTCAAAATGATAAAACAATAAAAAAGGCAGAAACAAATGCTACAAGTAGCCTTTTCTATATGTCAAAGGTAAAAGAATGGTTTTTCTTTATCATGAGTAAGGTGGGGAAAAGTGAGCAGTTACTGCATTTGAGACTGTGGGAAGCAAGTACATAATGTAAATGTAGCTCATATCTACAAAAAAAAATTAAAACCAAGTCTTGAAGTCAGTAGCTCAAGATCATACAGCTAAAAGGATAATGCCACGGTCCAAAATTCAAACCCAAGTTTATCCAATTTCAAGGGCTGTATTTTTTTCAACTGTGTATTCAGCTTTATTTCAGATTGACCTAGCTCCTTTCTGTCAGGCAGCTTCCAATGTGATGGCCAACTTTAGCAGAGCTGAATTGCAAAACTGCATACATAACAAAGATAATCATGTTCCTAAATTCACATTGTTATTTCCTGAATGGCCTTAGTCCTGTATTTGTAAGAAGATGCTTTGGTCCCTTTTTAAATGATACAAGAGGTGCCCAAACTCTAACCAGTGTATGCAAAGAGATTTTAAAGTCATTCTGAAGTTCTTCTAATCAACGAAACCCAAATACATTGTAATCAAGTTTCTAATAATGATATGAGAGATAAACAAATTAAATCATAAAGTCAAGCTTTTACAAGGTCCTCCACATCGTATCCCCTTGTTCTAATTTTTGCATATTTCAGCAAGGATGTTTTATAGGGCTTCTCAGAACTAAAAATGTAGTTTAACAACCCTGAAATGGTTGCAAAAGCATTGTTCACTTAATGTACGCACCTACATAGAACTCATAGCATTAGCAACATTGAGAGAAACTTGGAAATCTGTGATTGGAAAGTTATTTTTAAATCTCAACCAGGTGATAATTAGCAAAGGGGAGGAGGTGAGTGTTAGTTACTGAGCCAATTTGAACATTTTTTCCCTCTTGCTATCACATGGCTTGCATTGCTCTTTTTGTTTCTGACACTGTGTTGTAAAACTTTGAAATAATCTAGAACAATAATCACTAAACTCTTACATTGAAGCTTTTCACAGTCCTTTATCTACATGTTGCTTTAAATATTAAGTGAAATTATTTATAAAGATCTTTATCACCTTTAAAACAATAATTTCAGTCACATGCCAGTGCCTCATGCATGTAATCCTAGCTCCTGAGTATATTGAGATCTGAGGATTTCGGTTCAAAGCCAGCCCGGGGAAGGAAAATCCATGAGACTCTTATCTCCAATTAACGACCAGAAAATTGGAAGTGGCACCGTGGCTCAAGTAGTAGAGTACTAGCTTTGAGCTGAAGAGCTGAAGGAGAGAGCCCAGGCACAGAGTTCAAGCCCCATGACTGACAAAAAAATAATAATAACAATCATTTCAGGTTTTTTCTTGAGTTTACATCAACAACAGCAACAGGACTGCTATCAAATTATCACACTGATACAGTTGTCTTGATGACCAAGGTGCATGTTACTGTTGGACAGATTTGTGAAAAGCAAAAAGTATACATTATTTAGCGCAGAGAAAATTTTCTGGTGGCTGCCATCATTAAAAGTCACCAGCTATACCTATATTTTTTACTATCAGAAATGTGCAAACAGAACATTCTTAGTGACTTGTCAAATAAAACAATTCTAACATAGGATATAATCAGAGTGACTAATTACAAAACAAAACTAATAGAATTAGCAATCTGGGATTGAGAAGCGGCAACAAGACTTCCCAGTGATCCTTAAAGTCTGAGAATAGATAGATATTCAAAAAGCTAGTTAGTACAAGTTTTTGATAAAACAGTATAGGTTGGTGTTATAAATATTGTTTATAGACTCAAATTCATATAAGTGGAATTCTTCTTTGGAAATCATTTAGGTACAAAATTTTCCTCAAAATTTCTATAATGCTTTCTCTCAAAAAGTCCAGTAACATTTACAGAGCTCTCCTCCATTCCAATTTTTCATTGCTTCTGTCATTTTTTATTTTATTTTGTTTCAATTCAGACTGGCGGTTACAGAAGTATAGTGAATGCGGATTTAAACCAAAGGAGTTACTTTAAACCAGAGGATCTTTTCCCACTTGCAGCCAAATAAATCTTTCACTTTTAATTTGATCTTATTTTATTATTTGCAATTTATCCATCTTTGAGTTCCACCATAAAGCTTCTAAAGGAAGACCTAGTATCATTTTTGAGGCTTAAGAATGAAGAATTTTAAAGTTGTGTATTTAAAAAAACCCACAAATCCGTTTGTTTTAGATGTCATGAAACGGCAATACACCAGTCACAAGGCATTATGGGAGTGGGGGAAGGCTGCAGGGAGATCAAAAGACAGTTAACACATTGCTGTAGGAAAAAGGAAGGCAAGCCGAATACTCACAATTCTTTGTCAAAGTCAGTTTACCTGGTGGCTAAACAACAAATAAGGCCATGGTTATCAAGCAACCCAGGAAAAGAATTGAAAATTCACGCTGTGGGTTCTAAATTTAGAACCTAGGCAAAACAAAGACAACCCAAAAATCAAACAAATACACACTAGAAACTAAACCAGACATTCAGATTATAGGAAAGCACATCTAATACGGATGCAGGAGATGCAAGATAAGTTATGGTACACAAATTGGAAAAAAAAAGGAAATATTTACTTCTTGACAAAGAGGTTTTAAACCAAATTAGCTGTTGCTCACTGTAGCAATGTTAACATATATCATGTACCATCCAATGAGAACAGGCTCAGACAGAGCACAGTATAAATTCCCTGAAGAAAGCTCCATGGACCACATGGAGCCCAATGACTCAAAGACCATGCTTGAGCAAGCAGCCAGGGCTTAAAGAAGGTTGGGATCAACTTTGTATCTAAGGAGTTGTGCCAATACCTGGGAAAAGAGGAAAAAATGTGGTGAGAAAGAAGACAAGGGGGAAAATCACTTGCTAGACACTCTGTTGGGGTCATTGAAGTTGGTTATCACTTTGTTGTTGCCCAAATTGCTCACAACATGTATTAGAACTGCCCGGTCCTCCTCAGTCTGGAGTAGTAAGTGTAGAACAGTATAGTAAGTACTTCAACCACTAATGTGTCAACACAAGAAAACTCTGTATGGATATAGACAAAAAAATAATATTGGGAATTTTGCTGTTCTCTAAAAATGGTGTTCAAATGACCAGAGGTGACTGCCTGAAAGAACTACCGGAGGAAACAGGAATGCTCTGTAGAGTAAGAGGCACCTCACCTGTAAAAGGCATGACCAAAATGTGTTGCCAAGAACACAAGCTCACTTGAGGTACTACAATGGAGTCTGCAAATGAGATACTCAGCCAGTGTTTTTCCACACTGTTCAGAAGTCTCCAGCCAGAAAAATACCAAGTGCTCAAGAAAAGACTAACAGATGCAAACCAAGGAAATCTATTGGGACAGAGGATTCTGGTCTAGTATCTCTGATTGCCCCAATTGTAGTAAATCCTGAAATTAGGAATGAGAAACCAAATAAAAGGAATAAAGAACCACTACACTGAATATAAAATTAATAGATAAGATACACAGAAGAAGAATCAAAATCAAATCGTTCATAAGTATCTTTAAATGGTCATTTTTAAATCATACTAAATGTAAAACCATCATTTAAGAAGGTACAATTCCAAGAAAGGAAACTTGGTTCAATAATTTTCATGTCATAATGGATCACTGAAAATGCTATATTTATGCATAGTTTATAAATGATGTTTGATTCATGATAATAGAGACTAAAACAGAAAAGTTTTAAATATTGAATCAGTATCTTCAATATTCTTTACAGTTATTTACCTTTTAAAGTTCTAGAAATGTTTTATGCACAGGCCTAATATTTTCTTCACAAACCCAAGGGATTTGTACCAATTGGAATGTCATAGTCCACAGCAGAACAAAGTTTAATTATTTTACTCCATTAGCTGGGGTGAGAAAAAATATCCATCAATCCTTTTTTTTTTTTTTTTTGCAAAATTGCATTTTCTGTTTCAGTTCTACTACCTAAAACTTTTAAAGCAGTGTGGGGAAATAAGAACAAGACAAGTCATGAATTTTAGATTGTTTTTTCTTACTACCACTGGCTACATTTTATTCAAGAACTACTATATGATAGACATTTGACTTTATATACAGTGTACCTTATATACAGTGCATCTAGTTCTCAAGAGAACTGTAATTTAGAAAAAGTTTCCCATTTTTATCTTAAAATTGAATTAAAGGTCATGTTGATTAGCCTTATCTTGCACAAAACCTGGTGGAGCCAGTGTGGGTGTGCCTTTATCGTTAAAACCATAAAATCAAAATGGTCACAGCTATGAAGGACTTAGCATTGTAACTCTTTTCATATTTTTTTATTTATAGCTGGGTGCTTAAAACAATGTGAAATAAACTGAGAGATAAGCTGTTGTTGTTTAAAAATTACTTTAAATTAAAAAACAATAACCCTCAAACATTTCACCTGCTCCTTCCCATCTCCCCTTCTCCCTTGGCAAGTGATCAGAAGAGGCTACAGGAGAGCATAATGTGAATGGTTAGTGTCCTGGCAAAGTAGGCCTGGGGAGAGGTTGTAGTAACAGAGTCCTCAGAAATCATACATACATGCATTTTAGGACATGCTCTGATCTTAAGAGAAAACCCAGGTACTTCAGGATGCCCTGAGTTTGATTTGCTAGCACCACAAAAAGACAAAGGAAACATTGAAAGAGAACTTAACTTGTTAAGGATACATTTTGGAGCTTGCAGAGTTGGGCATTTTATTCTACACTGGGAAAGGAAAGCAGTGGTGGAGGGAAAAAAGCCTGATTCCATTCACAGGCAAATTTTTCAGTGAAGCTCCTTCATCTTTCTCTCAGGGACCACAGTTTCCAGCTTTGCTCCCAAATAGTACCATGAATCAGCTGACTGGCACCAAAAATGCTTCTCCGCCTTCCAGGGGCAGCTGCCACTTCTTGAGCCAACTCCAAACCTCATGAGACCCACATAGGATAAACAGCTGCTTGAGACTGGTAAAATTATTTTAACATAGAAAGGTTGTTGAATTAGGAGACGTGCTGATTGCAGGATTTTATTTGGCATTTTAAGTATCATGATTTGAAATTTCACTGCTAAGTTTTGTACCAGAAAAATTGTGGGTCAAGCTCCTATGGTGGTGATTCAGCATGGTATCCTCTCCTGGAGATTTCTAAAAAGGTATGTGTCACACTTCTGTGCAGGTTGCTTTGGATAGCAGGAAAGTAGAACACTTTATATTCTCAGATGGACCTTCTTTTCTTCCTGGAAGTCCCTCTCCTCCCCTCCCCTCCCCTACTGACAAATTCTTAACTCACCAGGTTCCAGTGAAATTTTGTCTTAGTGGCTCTGTTTCAAACAAGAATTTGTTTTTATCCTTCGAAAGTTTGCAATCCATCATAACTCTATGGGAAGCCTATTGATAGCCTCCTGCTGTTGGCATGCTGGGTTGTCAGTACACAAAGGATCCTTCTGTCATCATTACTTGGACTATATATCTAGCATAACACCAGTGATGTTGCTCTCACTGCTTCTCTCTTCACAAACGGGTTATTAGCTGCAGGATTTCCTACAATTGCTCCAAAGTCACCTGGTCCAGGGAGCAGTCATGCTTTTCATTTATCCTCTGGCATCACCAGCCTAGTCAAAAGGTTCCCCAAGCAGGGTCAGAAAGATATGGCAATGGAGTGAGGGTGTCTAGTGGTCAAAAGAATGAGAGAACTACACAAACTTGGAAATATAAGACTATAGACTTTCTCCTAGAGTCTCCAGAAAGAAGACAGAATTCCTGATGCCCCAATTATGGCCCCGTGAGAGCCATGTTGGACTTTTGCCCTGTGGAATTGGAATATAATAAATTTGTGTTGTTTTGAGCCAAAACAAAGTTCACCAAACTAATCAAGAAGAAGGGCAGAGTCAGAATGACTCACGCCTTTAGTCTCAGTCACTCAAGAGAATGGAAGTTCATAACATTAGCAGGACCCCATACCAATCAATAAACATGCGTATCATGGTACATCTTTGTCATCCCAGCTTCTGACGAGGCTAAAGAAGGATCAGAGTATAAGTAAGGCTGGACCCCAGACAAAAACTGGAGAATTTATCTGATACATAACCAAAAAGCAAAAATGGGCCAGAGGCATGGCTCCAGAGGCAAAACACCTGTCCCACAGCCATGAGAAGCCCTGAATTCAAACCCCAGAACTGAAGGAAAGATTAAAAAAGAATGTTTTCTTCACCTTTTTTGCCATATTTACTTATAAAGACATTTTTTAGAAAAAAAAATTTTTTTTGTACATTTCAGATTTCATACAGATTAGCAAGGTAAAGGAGTGCATCCATTAAACTGTCCAGGCTACAATGAATAAGGCTTATTTTTCCTCCTCATATTTCAGACCCACAGGGGTTAAGCTTCCCTGCCAATAGCAGGAATGCCACTGAAGGTGAAACCTCTCTTAAACCCTCTCCAGCGTTCTGAAGACAGTGCCTGAATCTTTCTTTCAGAGTGCTGAAATCTGTCTTAAAACCATCTCCAGCATGCTGGACTGGTGCGTGATGGTGATGTGCCTATCCCTGGGTTGCATGACAAGATTCAGAACAGTTTTCTACTCAACAGTTTTCTATACTATTTTGTAATTCCCACAGTCCCCATTATAGGAACTTTAAGACTATGGTGGACAAACATGTTTTTGTCCTCTGTGTCATACAGATCAGTTAAGATAACAAGGCTATCTGAGAACTCTAAGAAAGACTGCCTTGATGGTTTCATGATGTCTGCCATGTGCTTAGGTGAAGAGCTTGGCAGTTGGTATTTGCCTTGCCAACTCCAACCCCTTAACTAAAACCTGAACCAGATTAAGTTCAAAACATCATGCACATATTCCATTCCCTACCTGAAGCTTTAGGACAGGGGAAGAAGATTCAAAATCTTCCACGTATCTATTTCCACATGTGATTCTTTTACATACAGCTTAAGTGAAGGTCTTAATCAATCAGGCAAAAGCTCACTATCTTGGAGACAGCATTCCTTCTTTTACTGTCTAGTGCGTGTGCGTGTGTGTGCGCGCGCACACACGCGCACACACACACACACACACACACACACACGGTTGGGGGGAGAGAGAGAAAGGACAAAGAGAGAATCCTTTTCTAGAATACTGGGAAAACTCTGAAAAAGTGCTGCTGGCTTTTCCACAAAGCATCAAAGCTTCTCCTTTCCAAAGCAACCCCAACCAGGATCAGTCAAGGATTCCATTGTCTGTAGAGCTACTCTTTTCAGATGCTGAGCTCCGTTTTTTCATCTTGTCCTCTCCTATAGATCTGTACATCTAACACAACCCGAAGAACAGGGGTGACAATATTCAGATCCTCAGATTAGGTTTCAGACTCTGTCTCTAAAGCCATTTAAGAAAACCTTGTTCAAAGCCATTTCACAAAAGCCAGAATACAAAGTCAATGTCTCTCACGCTCGAGTACAGCAGTATTCTGGGAACTGAGCAAACTGAAAGTGACAAATCAAATCCATTCTTCTTTAGATTGTTTCTTGTCTGCTCAGCCAGAAAAAAAAAATACCTAATTTTTTTTTCTGATGGAAAATATCAAAGAAGTCCATTTCAGAATTCTTTTCTTTTTCAGAACTCTTATCTAAAGAACAACCTTACAAAGAGAAATGCACCATTAAGTGCCAACCACCTCTACTTCTAGCTTTGTAATCACATTTGTTATATTTTCAAGGCAATCTTCTTCATCAATTTCCATTTCCCTAATCAAATTATATTGTTTCAAAGGGCAATTTTACTTAATACTTGATGTACTCTGCATTACAGTAATGCGCATCCTTGCTCCATCCTCTCCACCTACAGTAGCCCAGAGCATTTAATGCCATTTACACACTACAGCAGTCTCTCTGCCTACTTATTCTGATTGGGAACAAACCATTTAGTCTGTGGCCATTTCAAACTTTCCTTCTTTCAAGTTTAATTGTTCTAGTGGACTCAAAACTTCTCTGAGAAAAAAAGTAACGCAGGATGAGAAAATAAGTAAAAAAAAAAAAAAAGTCAGCTGATTTTAAGATATTAAAAAAACAGTCCTTCCTCAAAGACCAGTTTGCCTTTGAAAGTTAACTCAGAATCTGCTAAACGCTTCCCACATTCCAAATAATAAAATTGTTTAAGTAAATCTTAGAGAAGGAAGAAGACATAGGGACCCTCAAATGTCTATTATATGTAAGGCATTTGGAGACCTGGACAAGATTCAATAGACCTGAAGCAGAAGGAGCCCCCTAAGCAGCAGTACAGAGGACCAAAGGGATTCAAATGTGTTGACCTATGAGTCCTCTCTTCCTAGACTGCTCACTGGAGAAGCCTGAGCCCACAGGGGCTAAAGTAAGCAGAGATAAAATAGAAGTCAGATGGAGTCAGCCTCATGTCATTGAGGGAAGGGCTTAGCCTCTATTGTTCCATGCATTGTCTGAGTCTCTTATACTTTTTTAAATAGCATTAAAAAAAAAGTTGACCAGTGCTAAGGGCTCATGCTTATAATCCTAGCTACTCAGTAGGCTGAGATCCTAGGATCAACATTTGAAGACAGCCCTACCAGACTAATTTGAGAGACTCTTATCTCCAATTAGCCAGAAAAAGCCAGGAGTACAAGTATGCTCAAGTGGTAGAGTTCCAGCCTCGAGTGAAAAAGCTAAGCAAGACCATGAGGCCTTGTGCTTAAGCCCATTGCTGGCACAAACTAAAAAAAAAAAAAAAAAAAAAAAGAATAAAGTTATATGGTACTATACTATATAGTAGTGAAATAAGAACTGTAAGATACCTCATCAGACATATTCTGGTCAAATGTATTTTCTGTTTAGCATAGTATATTAAATGTAATATTTTAAAAGAATTCAAAAATACAAAATATGCTACAAGGGGTTTGTTTCAGCAAAAAGTTCCACCCACTCCCCTATTCTTCAACAGAACAATACCCAGTGGAGGAGTCCAAGTACAAGACTCTATGATATGACTTTACAGGCACATTCTGAAAACTACTAACTTAGGAGTTCTGAAACTTTCTTTCTTGGAATTTTTTAAGTACCTACCTTTATTCAGCAGAAAATAACAAACATGCCATCTCACATTTTTAACTCGTTCATTTTGCTAATTGAGTTTCATCTGTCTTTAAATAGAAAAATGAGACTAAACTAAAAAGCTACATTATAAAATATAGGCATGTGGGCAGTGTCTGATCACTCAGGTAAACAGTTGTGTTTTCTAATAGACTGAATACCTATCATTGCCACAAATATATCCTGTACCTTAAATAGTTAAATGAGCATCAAATGTCATGTTGTTGCGGTTGTTTTTTTTGGGGGGGATTAAGTGTTTTTCTTTTCTTTTCTCTGGGTATTATGGATCAAACCTAGGCAGTTGTATGTGCTAGGCAATTTTTGCCACTGAGCTACATTCCAGCTCTGTATATGTTTTTGAGGGATTTTTGTTGTTGTTGTTTGCCAGTCCTGGGGTTTGAACTCAGGGCCTGGGCACTGTCCCTGAGCTTCTTTTGCTCGAGGCTAGCACTCTACCACTTGAGCCACAGCACCACTTCCAGCATTTTCTGTTTATGTGGTACTAAGAAATCAAACCCAGGGCTTCATGCATGCTAGGTAAGCACTCTACCACTAAGCCACATTCCCAGCACATGTTTTTGTTCTGACAAAAATTGGTTCTTAAAATAAGTACCTGGGAAGAATTATTAGCCAATGATGGTGGATCTGACTTAAAGCACCACATAACAATGTGCATTTACATCACCCTTTTATTTCATAGTTAGAAATAATACAGTTCCACAGGGTAAATCATCAATAAATAACGGTGTTTCATCATTAAACGTAAAAATCCCAACTCTTTGGCATCTGACAGGATTCTATTTCTTGTCAAACTAAAGACTGTATAGATATAGTTCATCTTAGTGATCATTCATCAATACAATATGTTACAAAGGTGCAATTTACTTTAAAATGTACAACAGCTGAAAATTTCCAGCCCACCAAGAAATCTGATCAACTCAGTAAGACAAGGGCCAAACTTCCCAGGACTCTTTCACAGCTTGCCTTTGTGAAAGTATAATAAACATTATGAGTTCCTAGGGTTTTCTAATACTTACTGCTCTAAATAAAGTTTGCCATTCATTCTGGCTAAAGAAAAATCACAATTGTTACCAGGAACAACCCACTCATTAATTAAATGGTGTTCTTATTTTATAAGCAAGATTACTAACCCCTAAGAAACTCACAGTCCCTAAAAGAAAATATAAAATATGCAGTTGCATGTTTCTAGGAATGCCAGATCAGTAATAAATTGCACCTTTAAGATTAAGAAAAAGAAAAAAAGAAAATGTTTACAAAAGGTAAGTTACACACAATTTTTTCCAAAATATATTCCAGAATAGTTGAGCTGTTGTTTGTTACTAAAGCTCAGACATTATTTCTTTAGTAACAACTTAAACCAGTTCAATTGACATAAATTGTTAAGTAATCCAGGATTAACCTATTAAAACTGTAGAAGCCCTTTAGGCTCCTACACTAATCCTAGAAACTGGAATTTTGATGAGTACTGTGATGCATGGAACTAAACTGGAGTGATCCAATGCCTTACGAATGGTAGTACTTCATACTTAGTTAAACATTCAATAGGAGAAATCATGAGATCCTCTATTTAAGTTCCACTCACTTACAGAAAATTCAGATGCAAACAGTATTATGCCTATAATCCAGAATTAGAAGAATCCTTTCCATTTTGAAGTTCTGGATGAATTTTAAATTAGAAAATAAGCGCTAAGGAAACTTTTTCAACTTATGAAAACTTCATATTGGAAACTTTCTGGAAAAGCTTCCCCCCCACACCCATTGTAAAATAAATACTTTGTATCCCAAATTTAATTTCATTAAGACACACTTTAATAACGCTATAAAGAAATATTTTACAGCCATAGAGATCAATAACTTTCCATGCGGAAATAAAAAATTCATTGCTCAATAATATTATTGAGGCAAGTGAGGAAAGATTACTCTCTTAATCTGAAATGTTAGGTTTTTTTCAGTGCAAAACCAGTTATAAAATATTTAAACTCAATATTTAAAAATAAAAAGTGGTCCAATTCAGCAATGTTCAAGTTCTAAATTTCAAAAGAACAAATCATTACATACATTTTATAGTAAAATACAGAGATTCGCGAAGTACTTGAGTACTTGAGATATAAATTTCTAATGAATCATACAAGTCAGCAACAACCAAGCAGATAACATTCTCAGTTTGAGTGTCAGAATCAGAAAGATGAAATTACTGTACCAAATCTTTTTTCTCCTAGCTAAATAGCTATACAAACTAATGGTCAACATTCTGTTTCCTTTGCAGTTGCGTGCTCTAGAATGATATTCCCCACCCCCTGCCCCCATCCTAAGTACTTGTGATTTCATTCCTGTATTCAGAATTGATCCAAACAATTTTTATGTTCCAGGAACACTTAGCTGAAATAACCATCTATAATGTGAAGAGTCATGTACAGAGTACAGCAGATTTTTCTCTAGCCAAGTACAGGCTAACCTAAAGTGGTTTCAACTCTGGGCAAGTCATTCATGTATTATTTCTAGCAAACACTCGGTCCCCTCGGAGGGTTAGGTGTTGAAGTTGGTACTGTAGCACTTCTGTGTCAGCTGGCTCCTTGATGTTCATTTTATCTAGATTGAGGTAGTCCAGAGATTTGGAGTGAGCCCTCTTACCTTTAAGAAGACAAAGAGGCAGTGGCCCATGGAGGGCCTTATAAGGTTCATAAGGTAAGGACTTAGTGCACTTGTCTCCTGAGCTGGGCATCCGTCTTCGCCTCCTGCCATTCACAGCTGGAATCTCATATGGCTGATAGTATCTACTTCTGGTTTTATACAAACGCGAGGAACGTGCAAGTCCTGCATCCAGCTGTTTGGAGCGCAAGGAAGGCATGGCTTCACCCTTGCTCTCTTCTCCTGTGCATTTCTGGGCTAACTTCAGGAGTTCCTCACCAGTTGTGAAGCCAACCAAATAGTTAGAGTCCATGTGTAGGATCTGGTAGCCTGACACAGTCCGACGCATGGGTGAGCAGGGTGTGCTAGAGCAGCGGGGTTTCTCTGCCTCTGTTTTTCCCGGGGAACTCCCCTCTGCCACGGGCAAAGGCAGGGTGGTCAGAGTACTTCTGGATTCTCCATTTATATCTACTTCCATTTTAGGCACCAGTCTGCACACTCCTAAAAGTAAACAGACTCAGGTTAGAAAATAATTGACCTTGAGCCAAGCTGGATCCTTTCAGAAGTCAAGGAGCGTGAAGTAACACTTGCCTAAAGGTAACAGGACATGTAAGGGATAGATTGGTGTCTATGTCTAACACAATTTGAAGCAAGCATGAAATGACCACTACCTCTCTGCTTCCCAGAACTCAATGGCAGGTTAAATAAAAAATGACAGTACCTTGAAAAAGTTCAGAAAACAATACTAAAGGCAACACACCATTCAGCCATATTACGTTTATTCCTTTAAGCACTATTAAACAAATCAAATAAAGTTCTAAATATTATGCAAATAAAAAGCAAGCTTATCAAGTTTCACAGGACTTTTCAAAAATACTTCTTATTGAAAACTAAGATTTTCCCTCATTTAATTCAGATTAAATTTTCAGCTTTTCAGGACTGTGATTCATTACAGTTGCATTCAGGGCATGTAATACAATTGTCCGAGCTGATCAATCTCTGCAAAGAATACATATTAGTCCTAAAAATATTTTTTGGTTATGAATGAGTCCGTGAAGATGGTTCTCTTAAACATTCCAAATGTTCCTCTTTTGATGTCCCAGTACATTAAAGAAAAAAATTTTATATTTTGCAAGTTAATTCTAAACCAAATCCATCATGTATATTGTGGTATTTAACATATAGATAGTAAATGTAATTTTATGACTATTTAATCATAAAACATAGCAGGCATTGACAGTTATATATTTTACAATGCCTATGATAGTATTATTTCAAATAGTTTAATAGAAGGATGACTCACAATGAGTTCTGATATTATTCATGCAGTTGTCACAAGACATTTTGAAAAACGTCAATGACAAGAAGTTCTACACATAATGGCAAAGTTCCTAGAAAGTTGCAGGTAAAACAAATTTTGGAAAACAAGGTTAGTAGAAACAGTTATAAAGTCATTTTGTAGAAACTCTGTTCCTACTTAGTTGTCAACTGGAAATAGTTTGTACAGTTTTGAGTATACCTTGCAGATCACTAATCAAAATGTCAAATAAAATGGGCTTAAGATTTTAAAAAAATACTGAAAAGGGCTATTCCATCACATAAATTTCAGGAGTTCTTTTATAAAATGAATCACTTTTCTAAAGTGAAGAATTTCCTCAAATGTTGATACCTATTTAAAAATCTAAGCAACTAGAAAACCAAAACAAAAAAAAATCAAAAACAAGTCAAATAGCAAAACCAAAGTGACTGCTTCCTTTTCATACTCTAATTACACTGCTTGCTGACTATGAATCAGATGGCAGCACCATCCTACCACATATCTACAACAAGTGAAAACCAATCATGGTTCCTAAAAGAAAGCAAACATCAATGAGACCAATATAGAGATCGCTCTATTCCAAACCTTAAACTATTTTTAATTTTCACTGAGCCAAAATTTCATAATCTTTCAATCCTTCTGACATTAAAGTAACTGGCTTTATCTTATTAACATAAAGAAAACTACATACTTATTCTATTGTGAAATTTCTCTACTGACAGGATCAGAATACCAGCAATTTTTTGGCTATGTACATTAGATATCTCAGCTAATAAACTTTCATGGATGAAATGGCCAATTTTTATGCTCAAAGAATGTTTACCCTATGCCAAATGACAAATCTATCCATCTTTTCCTATTAATGTCAGCACCCAGAGAGAAAATAAAAAGACAGATGCAAGAGTTCTGAACTATATAACCTGGTGGACAACTCCAAGCAGGACCTGTTTCTGATAGTTTATTCTAAAACCAAAAATGAGATAGGGACAGTGAGACAGAGGAGGAAACAGTAGGTACACACAAAGTACAGTATAGACAAGAAGAGCTACCAAGACAGTGACATGGAGTAATCTGTCCTCACTCAGAAAATGAGCTGGTTCTCTTCTGACTCTTACACACAAGCCACCCACAGATTTCCAATAACTACTTCATTCTCATTTGATAAATTATAAGCTTCTTAAAACCTCTGAGTTCAGATTCTACCACTTGGAATTGGGTAGTACTAATTCATAGCAATGTTAGGCTAATTTTTTTCTCCCAAAAAGCAAAAAGGGCTAAGCAAGTCAATGATGAACAAAGTTTCAGTAGGGAAAAGTCAGCCCAGGTTCGGTGGTCAATGGGATCATTAAAAGTTTGATCCTGGAAGTGGTGCTGTGGCTCAAGTGGTAGAACACTAGTCTTGAGCTGAAGAGCTCAGGGCAGTGCATGCCCAGGCCCAGAGTTCAAGACCGACCAAAAAAAAAAAAAAAAAGACAAAAATGTTTGATCCTACATTAAACTAATCATGACAGACTAAAACAAACCACTGGAAAATCTTTTTTTAAAAAAATTACAAAAATTTTTTTATTGTGAAAATACCGTACAGAGGGGTTACAATTACACGGGCAAGATAATGAGTACATTTCTTATCAAGCATTGTTGCCTCCTCCTTGTTTCCCCTTCCCAACCCCCAACCCCCGACAAAGTTGTAAAGTTAGTTTTTCGACATAACAACTTGTACATCTCATTGTTGCAATGGGTCCAACTGTATCCCTATTTAAACGATTTGTTTTTGCCCTTCCCCTCCACAAATTATACCAACATCAAATACAGTGAGAGCAGGGTTATACCATGGGGGAGGGACATACAAAGCAACAAAGAAATCATCTTATAGATATGTTAGAAACAATCACATGAAAGAAAAAACATTTGAATACTTATGAAATTCATAGAATCCCTTTGAGATGAGAACAAAGGGGAAGAGGACATAATAGCTTAGAGGAAGAGGCAGAAATGATCTGCCAGTTAGCAATTTAAGTACGTGGGAAATTAGAAAAATGAAGAAAGTGAAATGTATGAAGGTTCAAGATTAAATACACTCCATTATTAGATTAACAATTACTATCAATAAGGTTCCAGCAGCCAAAAATGCCATAAAAAGTATCACCTGACATGGCAAAACTATCCAAATAGAAATTCTGACATCTACCTGGGAGGTTAGAAGTAGAAAACAAAACAAAAACAAACAAAACAGATATGGTTATAGTAAGAAGTATTCTATAGTTTACTGAAGCAGATAAGATACTGTAGAAAATACCAGTTAAACAAAAAGTTTCTAAGCATTTCTAATATCTCTTTATATAAATATGTAATTTAGCAACTAGGGCCCATACAAACCAGGTCACTGCTTAGTAAAATTTCTGAATGGCTCTTTTTCCTGGACATCAAAGGCTTGTTTTAAATATTACATGTACAGATGCTACTTGCTGAACTCCTGATGAGCAATTCTAAGAGCTGAAAATGTTTGTCTTTCTTTTAAGCTAACATCAGTACCCTGCTCCAAATAGTTCATTTTCAAAACAGCTCTTCTGAGTGGATTCATTGATCTCTGTGCATTCATTGCTGTAGAGAAAAAATGCTTATTAGGTCTTGTTATTCAAGCAAGACCATGACTGGTAGAACCAAGAATCTCACAAAATTACATTTTTAAAGGCTTCCTGCTAATACATGTTACTTTTCTTTTTTTTTTAATTTAATTTAATTTTATTTGTGAACATACTGTACAGAGGAGTTACAATTACATGGGCAGGATAATATGTACATTTCTTACCAAGCATTGCAGCCTCCTCCTTTGTTTACCCTTCACATCCCTTCCCAGCCTCCCCCCTCCCCCCCATCCCAATCCTATTCCTCCCCCCCTCCCCCCCCACCCCCCATCCTACATGTTACTTTTCTAAAGAACACATGTAGCATGTAGCACATGGAGTCTGGGTTTCAGAGAAGAGATTACTGAGTGACAAGTATGTGATTTATAATGTTAACAGGTACAATATAGTTAAACTAAGCACTCATTATAATTCCAGTTCTTCAATATAAAACAATTATTTGCAGCATTACTTACCATAGCTAAGATATGGAACCAACCCAGCCAGATGCCCCTCAGTAGATGAGTGGAACAAGAAAATGTGGTATATATATATATATATAATGGAATTCTACGCTTCCATCAAAAAGAATGACACTGCCCCATTTGTTAGGAAATGGAAAGACTTAAAAAAAATCGTACTAAGTGAAGTAAGCCAGGCCCAAAGAAATATAGCTCCCATGGTTTCGCTATTTGCAATAATTAGTATGCATGTAGAATAATCTTTTCAGATGACCTGAAAAGCTCAAAAATCATGTACAAATGACCATATAAGACGATGCTAAGTCAGCCTGCATCCCCATTTAAGTGTTCCCAATATTCCTTCCCCTCCCCAAATTACAAAAATATATATACAAGATGCAGGACACTGGCATCAAATCATGAAAACAGGGGTTATACTGTGGGGTAAGAACATACAGAAGAAACAAGACTCACATAGTGCATTCTAAGTACATTAAAAACACTAGCAAGAAAGAATAAACCACTTGGTCCCTGTCTTGGGGTACATTTTGCTTAACATTATCTCATGTGGTCATATGAAGATGTACAGGACACTATGTTGAAAACGAACTTTAAAATGTCGGGGTTGGGGAAGTGGGGAGGGAAGTGATGGTAGGGGGAAAACAAAGGAAGAGGTAACAATGCTCACTACGAAATGTACTCATTACCTTACTCATGTAACTGTAACCCTTCTGTACAACATTTTTTACTATAGATAGATGATAGATAGATAGATAGATAGACAGATAGATAGATAGATAGATAGATAGATAGATAGATAGATAGATAGATAGATAGATGATGCTAAGTGAAATGAACCCAAAGATATGGACACAAGAGATCTGTCTTTATTGTTATTGTTTTAAATGTACCATGTGATTTTATTTGTTGTTGTTGTTTCTTTTGTATGTTCTTTCCCCGATGGCATATCCCCTGTTGTCACTGTACTCGATTTTGATACCCTGCATCTTGTATATACATTTGTCTAATCTGGGGAGGGAAGGGAAATAATAAAATGTGAAACAAGGACACAGGATGACCCACTGCAACAATGATACCCACAGGACAATATACTGGAAATGAATTTTACAACTTCAGGCAGTGAGGGGGGAGGGGAGATAGGAGTATGGGAGGTAGGGGAGGGAAGGAATAGTGGGACAACAACAAGGAAAGGAAGGAGTAACAGTGATGGACAAGTCATGTACTCATTGCCTTACTCATGTACTTGTAACGCCTCTGTACAACATTTTAACAATAGAATTTTTAAAAAGTAATAAAATTTACATTATTAAATTCCTGAAATTTTCTTGACTGGATTTAAATATTGAGTCAAAATTGTGAGCAAGTTTCTCAGGTCATGTTTACAAATACAATCAATCTGCTTAGTTATGTCCCTTCTGCAAAAGGCTAAATGCTTTCTAATTCCAGAAATCTACTTTAAAAAAATAATATTAAGATTAAACAGTCTGCAAGTCAGCATGCCCTTGCTCCCTGAAGCTGGAATTATAGGTGTACTACACTGTACCATCAAATATTTATAGAGGTGTCCAATATCTTCTACAGCAAAACTTCTTTTTTTATGTTTTTTATTGTGAAAATGCTGTACAGAGGGGTTACAGTTACATGAGTAAGGTAATGAGTACATTTCTTATCAAGCATTGTTGCCTCCTCCTTGTTTTTCCCCTACCATCCCTTCCCTCCCATCTCCACAACTACACCCCACCCCACCCCTGCACTACAGCAAAACTTCTTAGTGTGTGAATGTTGGGATTTGTCCCAGGGCCTCACACATGCTAAATATATGTTGTATCACTAAACTACATTCAGCCACCATATTTCTTACTACAAAGCATTCATGAGGAAATTAGTCACCAAAACTACAACTAGAGATAGCTTATGCTTTGTAGCACATTCCTCTGGGTTTAACATGAAAGAACTGCTTATGAGATGGTTATTTTTAGCAAACGTATTCATGACTCAGCAGTTTTTGTATTGCAAAATAAACCTGTATCTAAAAGGCAAGCTGCCAAGATGGAGGATTGCAAAGCACACTTAGAAATATCACCATAGAGATACACAACAGGCATTACTTCTTTTTTTGTTTGTTTGTTGGTTACTGGGGGCTAAACTCTGGGCCTGGGCACTGTCCCTCAGCTCTTCAGCTCAAGGCTAGCACAATACCACTTGAGCCATGGCTCCACTTCCGGCTTTTTCTGCTTATATGGTGCTGAGGAATGGAACCCAGGGCCTCATGCATGCAAGGCAAGCACTCTACCACTGAGCCACCCACCCAGGCCCAGACATTACTCTTAGCACCATGAAATCACTCCAGTACTACCTTCTACTCTCAGGACTGCTAAAGATCAAAGACCCAACCTGCCCTTTGTGCTGCTACTGATACCTTCCGTATGTATCTGAAAAGAAAGATATTGCGAGAAAGGAGAAAATAAGAAAAAAAAAAGTCTTATAGTAACAGAAGTGGCAACAATTCTATAGATTAAATCCACAACAGAAAATAAAACTAGAAAACACAACTTGTAGTTGAGCAGTGCTTTTAAAACTGACTTTGTTTCTGGGAACTACTCTGATAAGAATAAGGAAAATGACAGAGCACCAAGGCATAGACAGTGACTTCTTAATTGAACTCCAATAGCTCAGCAAATAAGAGTAAGGTTTCAAACTACAAAGCTTCTACACAGCTAAAGAAACAATCAGTAGCCTGAAGAGGCAGCCTACAGAATGGGAGAAATCTCATCAGCTATACACCTGACAATAATCCAGATATACAGGGAACTCCAAAAATTAAACTTTAAACTAATAAATAGGCAAATGAATTTTACAGATAATTCTCAAAAGTATTCCAATGGCCAATGAATGCATGGTGAATATCCAACCTTTATTGCCGTAAAAGAAATGTAAATCAAAACAACATTGAGATTTTCTTCTCATGCTAGTATGGATGACCATCGCAGAGAGCACAAACAACAGATAATTGGGAGGTTGTTGAGGAAAAGAAGCTTCATACATGTTGCGGGAAATGTAAACTATGTATACCCACTATGGAAAGCACCACCAGAGAATCCAGCCATACCACTCTTGGGCATTTATCCAAAGGAAGTTAAGCCAAGATATAATAAAGACACTTACAAACGCATGTTTATTGAAAACAACCAAATTATGGAAATATCCCAGATGTCTTACAACTGATAAAAGAATTCAGAAAATGTGCTAAGTAAACAAAAAGAAGTAATACTCAACCATAAAGAATAATGGAAATATGTCATTTTCAGGTAAATGGATAGACTAGAGAGCAACATGTTAAACAGAGTAAACCGGGTTCAGAAGGACAAAGTGCACTTGTTTTTTTCTCATATGTGGAATCTGGACTTAAAAAAATAAACATATACAAACACATACATGATCATAACATACAACACACACATAGAGAGAGAAAGGGAGAATGTGTTTATAATAGTGGGACTGATTGAAAGGATTATAAGGACAGTGGAGAGGACAAAATACATTTTGTTTCTCTACTCTTGTCAGGAAGAAAACTGTGTAGTCAGGCACTGGTTCACACCTGTCATCCTAGCTACTCAGAAGGCTGAGATCTGAGGACAGCAGTTCAAAACAAGTCACAGCAAAGCCTATGTAACTCATCTCCAATTAAACACCACAAGGCCACGAATGGAGCTGTGGGTCAATCGCTATACCTTGAGCAAAGAAGCTCAAGAACAAGCATCTAGGCCCTCAGTTAAAGCCCTAGTAATGGCACACACACAAAATGTTCAACTACAAGTAAAGAGTCAATAATATCAAAACACATCGCATCTGTGAATTAAGAAAGCATAATGAAACTCACTGAAAAAGGCTGAATGAATGGGGTGGAGGAATGGGGAGAGAGTATAATACAAAGAGTTAATCTGATTAAAGTACAATATATGCATGTGTGAAATACCATGGCAAAAACCTTCAAACAATATATACTTTAAAAATGAATGAAGGGAATGTAAAACTTCTATTCAGGAATGGATACTAAAAAGGAGGAAGGTGAATGGATGGAATGAATTCAAGTACTTTATATGCATGTATGAAAATAGAACAATGAAACCTGTTGAAACTTTTAAGCAGAAATGAAGGGGGATAAAGGAGAATGATGACAGGGGTGAGTCTAAGCAAGTTACATTATGCACAAAGGACATGTGGCAACGAGACCACAGTACACAGTAAATATATGCTAATAAAATGACAAAAATTAAAACTTCTAAATCAAGTATTTGATACAAATATAATTCTTAAAATGACACATAAAGGTCATCAATATGAAATTTTCGCATAAATCCAACCAGTACCCATGACCCTGAATTATCTTGAGACATGAAATCCCTGGACATATGCTCATTAGTGTTATTGTGGAGTTTTTTTCCTTAGTACATGAGAATCCATACAGATGACCCCAGACAAAATGACACCAATTCTAAAAAACAAAAACAAAAACAAAAACAAAAACAAAAAGTATACTGTGTACATTTCTGAAACACTGAATGCCACATGACTGGGAATTTTGATGAGAGAAAAAGCAGAGGTCCCAAGTTATAAAATGCACACAACACACAAGTATAGAGAGGAAACTCCATACTTCAAAAGGTGTGCCATGGACAGAGTCTGCATAACTCTTGAATAGACTCACCTCAAAAGACTAACCATAGAGCTACCTTACAACCCAGCGATTCCACTTCTGGGCACTTACCCAAATGACCACAAACAAGACCATACTAAAGCTACCAGCACAACTATGTTAATTGCAACATTATTTACCATAGCTAAGATATAGAAGCAAGCGAGATGCCCCTCAGTAGAAGAATGGATCAAGAAATTGTGGTATATATACACAATGGAATTCTATGCTTCCATCAGAAAGAATGACATCACTCCATTCAAAAAGAAATGAAAAGAATTGGAAAAAATCATATTAAGTGAAGGAAGCCAGACCCAAAGAAACACAGGCTCCATGGTTTCACTCATTTGTAATAATTAGTATATGTCTAGGATAATCCTAGTATATGAGCAGAATAACTCCATAGCTATGTGCATATGACCATATAAGATGATGCTAAGCAAAATGAACTCCAAGACATGACAACAAGAGGTTTTTCTTTGTTGTTGTTTTTAATGTACTATGTGATATTCTTTTTTGTGTTTTTCCCCCTATGGTTTATCCCGTTGTCACTGTATTGATTTTGGTACCCTGGGTATTGTATTTATGTATATCTGAATTAGGGAAGGGAAGAGGAACAACAAAATGGTGAAACAAAGGACAAACTTTGCACCAATGTCACATCTATACTCACAAGACAATATGTTAGAAATGAACTGTAAAACTTGGTAGGGGAGGCCTGAGGGGGTAGGTGGGAGAAAAACAAGGGAGGGGTAACAAATTTGACAAGAAATGTACTCACTACCTTAACATATGTAACAATTGTAACCCCTCTGTACATTTGACAATAAAATTAAACTCAAAAATAAACTAAAAATAAAAACAGCTCTGAAAATAGCTGGTTAGTTTCACAACTTTATGTGGAATTCTCTTTGAGAAATATTGTATCCTATTATCTGGAATTAATCTAAGAAACTCCAAGACTTAATTGGTTCTTTAGCTTGTCTATTATGCATATTTATGTATCAGTTGCTCACCTACTTAAGAATTTCCAACTCCCTACAATGTAGCTGAGATATCAAAAGGCATGGAATTGGGTTGTTAAGACTCATACTCCCAACTTAAGACACTGATGATTTTTTTTCTGGTTTCTCTTAACACATCTTTATTCTCCCGCATCATAAACCAAATGTGATTAACAGAAGTATTTTTCATAATATGCAGGAACTAGTATGGTCTAGGTATAATGTAATTCTCATGGAAAGTAAGACAAATGAAAGTTCACAGAAGCTGAGCTAAATCCGCACTTAGGTCCCTCCAGGTATCCCCCATAGCCACTCTGCCGGATGTCTGTCTCTGACTGTATTGGGCTTTGAGACTGGAGCTCCACTGTACTTGCTCAATTATTGCACTTCATAAAGAAATTCCAAACAGCCCTTAGAGCCAATGAAGACATTTTATAGCCACTTTTCCCTACCAGACATTTTCTATCCTTTTTCTGGCTCCTATGACTTCAATGTTTTTGAATCCTGTAAAAGTAATATATGCAGACATTTGATCCAAATAGTTCACAATAATCATTCTAATGATTGTGCTTTTAAATTTTTAATAGCAACTAACAATAAAGCTTTATTTAAAATGTTTTCCTCTTACCAGGCACTGGTAGCTCACGTCTGTAATCCTAGCTACTCAGGAGGCTGAGATCTGAAGATCATGTCTCTAAGCCAACCCACTCTTCAATTAAATTACAGAAAAAGCCAGAAGTGGTGCTGTGGCTAAAGGGGTAGAGCACTTGCCTTGAGCAAAAGGAGTTCAGGAATAGTGCCCAGACAGAAGTTCAAGGCCCAGGACCAGAAAAAAAAATAATAATGCAGTAAGTGATGCTGTGGCTCAAGTGGTAGAGCACTAGCCTTGAGAAGAGACAGGCTCAGCGACAGAGATTAGGCCCTGAGTTCAAGCGCCAGAACCAGCAAAATAATAATAATAATAATAAATTTTTTACTATAGGTAAACAGAAATTATTTAAGACCAGAAGATAATGTGACAAAAAAGATACTATGTTTGATTTTCCCAAAGAAAAATGAAAAGGGCATGATTTCTATTCTTTAACCTTCAATCTATGATATTTTCACTTACAATACTTACTTTCTATAAAGAATTTTACAAACTAAACACCTTCAAAAATGGGGAAATAACATTTACACATACAAAAAATATACCCAGTACACATTTTTTAAAATATTGTGCATAGGATACAATACCCCACTATAACTTCTGATTTAGCTCAAAGCAAACATGCCCTCCCACGGCACACAGGAGACTTGCTGCACTGGGAACCAGTAGTCAACCCATACAGAATCGACACAACTTAGACAGATTCCCAGGGGCCAAGCTTGTGAAAAATTTGGCATGAAGTAGTACTGTGAAAATACCACTTAGAAATCTTAGCTTCTAACAGTGTTGTGGGAATATCAATACCAAACTTCAAACCCTATTATAAAGCCTTAGTTATGAAAACAGCTTGATACTGGCACAAGAAAAGGCATGAAGACCAATGAAATAGAATCGAAGTCTCAGACATGATCCCACAGACCTATGACTACCTAATAATCTTCGATAAGAGAGCCAAAATTATCAGATGGAAGAAAGACATATGGTGCAGGCAGAATTGGCTACACACATGTAGAAAATTGAAGTTAGATCCTTATATATCACCCTGAACCAGAATCAACTCCAAATGGATCAAAGATCTTGAAGTAAAAGCAGAGACAATGAAAATATTACAGGAAGAGATAGGGGATATGTTAGGGCTCCTCAGGACAGGTTGAAACTTCCTAAATAAAGATTCAGAAACACAACAAATCAAAGAAAGGCTATATAAATGGGATCACATTAAACTGCAGAGCTTTTGCATGGCAAAGGATATAGCTAGCAAGATAAATAGAAAGCCCACAGATTGGGAGAAGATCTTCACTAGCTATATAACAGACAAGGGTTTCATTTCCAAAATATACATAGAGCTCAAAAAATTACCCCCCCATAACAAATCCTCAAAGAAACAATCACCTAATTAATAACTGGGCTAAAGAATTAAAAAGAGACTTCCCTGAAGAGGAAATGAGAATGGCCAATGACACATGAAGAAATGCTCAGCCACTGGCCATAAAAGACATGTAAATCAAAACCACATTGAGATTCCACCTCACCATTATCAAGAAAACAAATAATAACAGATGCTGGCCAGAACGTGTCCAAAAGGGAACACTACTACACTGTTGGTGGGAATATAAGCTGGTTCAACCACTTTGGAAGGCAGTATGGAGGTTCCTCAAAAGACTAAACAGAACTCCCAATGATCCAGCAATCCCACTTCTGGGCATTTACCCAAACGGTCACAAACAAGGGTATACTAAAGCTACCAGCACAACTATGTTCGTAGCAGCATTATTTACTATAGCTAAGATATGGAACCAACCCAGATGTCCCTCAATAGATGAATGGATCAAGAAAATGTGGTGTAGGGGCTGGGAAGGTGGCTCAGTGGTAGAGCGCTTGCCTTGCATGCATGAGGCCCTGGGTTCGATTCCTCAGCACCACATAAGCATAAAGAAAAAAGCTGGAAGTGGCACTGTGGCTCAAGTGGTAGAGTGCTAGCCTTGAGCTGAAGAGCTAAGGGACAGCACCCAGGCCCAGAGTTCAGGCCTCACGACCGGACCCAAAAAAGAAAAGAAAAGAAAATGTGGTATATATGCACAATGGAATTTTATGCTTCTATCAGAAAGAATGGCATTGCCTCTTCTGTAAGGAAATGGAAAGACTTGGAAAAAATCACAAGTGAAGTAAGTCAGACCCAAAGAAACATAGGCCCTATGGTTTCTCTCATTTGTAATAATGAATATATGCCTAGGATAGTACTGGCAAGGAATTATAAGCGCTCAAGAGCTATGTACATATGACCATACAAAATGATGCTAAGCCAGGCTCTGGTGGCTTACACCTGCAATCCTAGCTGCTCAGGAAGCTGAGATCTGAGGTTCAAAGCTTGCCCAGGCAGGAAAGTCCATGAGACTCTTATCTCTAATAAACCACTAGAAAACCAGAAGTGGTGCTATGGCTCAGGCGGTAGAGCGCTCACATTGAGCTGAAGAGCGCAGGGACAGCACCCAAGCCCAGAGTTCAAGCCCCATGATGAACAACAACAACAACAAAAAAGATGCTAATTGAAATTAACTCCAAGACATGGAAATAACAGCTCTTTTTTTCAGTTGTCAACCTTGATGTGGCCTTGATGTACTGTATCTAATTCTTTCTTCTTATTTCATTTTTTTCCATTGGTTTATCCCTGATAATCTCTGTCTTCAATTCTGGTACCCTTCATCTTGTATAACATTTATCTGATTTGGGGAAGTGAAGGGAAATAAATACTGAAATACAAAGGATGACCCACTGCAACAATGATATTCACAAAACACTATGTCAGAAATGAACTTTACATCTTCGGGCAGGGAAAGGATAATGGGAAAACAACAATGGAGTAACAATGTTCAACAAGAAATGTACCTTATATAACTGTAACTCCTCTGTACTACAATAAAATTTTAAAAAATAGGGCCTTGGAAGGTGGCTCAATGGTAGAGCGCTTGCCTTGCATGCATGAGGCCCTGGGTTCCTCAGCACCACATAAGCAGAAAAAAAAGCCCGAAGTGGTGCTGTTGGCTCAAGTGGTAGAACGCTAGCCTTGGACCCAAAAAAGAGAGAGCGAGAGAGAGAAAGAAAGACAGAGAGAGACAGAGAGAGAAAGAAAGAAAGAAAGAAAGAAAGAAAGAAAGAAAGAAAGAAAGAAAGAAAGAAAGAAAGAAAGACAGAAAGAAACCTCGCTTCTTAAATCATTTCTGAAAATACCTAATTTTGTTCACGATAACTAAACAAACAATTCTTTTTGAAAAGTGTTGCATTTGGGGAATTTTTTTAAAACTGACATTTATCTAAAAAAATTCACATCGACACCCCCCCAATAATAATGCTGTTCATATGCTTTACTGTACTTAGAAATACCCTATGTGAAAACATAATGAAGATAAGTATCTCCAATGTACAAAACAGACAAGTTACAAAATTCTATGAACTAAGCAGTTGAAATGAACCACATAGAACACAGAGATGTGGGTCTCACAAGCATGGCTAATAATTAGTACTGTAGTGACTAGAATCACCTGGTTTTAATTCCAGACTCATCCTAGAGCTTACCTACCTGGAACCTCCTTTGTTCTTGGTGGTGACAGAGGAGAGGATACTGCATCCATGAAGGCAGAGCCCTGCCCAGAGCCATGCAGGCTGTTGAGTGTCCATTAACAACCCAGTTCCCCTGGATCTATGCTCAGTGCCCTTTCCATCATGCAGTCATTCTAACATGTGGTTCCTAACTTGGCTTCAGAGTGAAAATCATACACGAAGTTTCAAAAAATACTGGTGTCTGTGTTTCAGGCCCCAGATTTGTGACTGACTTAATTGAACTGAGGAGGAACTGAGGGGTCTGAAATTTTTAGTCACTTTGGTGACTAAAAACATTTTTACCTGCTTATAATCACTAACAGCAGCACTAAAGCCTATTAATATACTGTATACTGTGTCTAATCCACTGTGATCTGAAAATACCTGTTAAAGTTATTAAAACTGTATATAAAATTAAAATGTGCTGAATGAGATTTGAGCTTTCTCATCTATATGCACTTGGTTCTATTAAATTACTTTGCAAATTAGTTTGAAACTTGCTCATAAAATTGAAGAAATGAAGCTGGGTGTTGGTGGCTCATACCTGTAATCCTAGCTACTGAAGAAGCTGAAATCTGAAGATCATGATTCGAAACTAACCCAGGCTGAAAAGTCTGTGAAACTCTTATCTCAATAAACTACTCAGAAAAAAATCTGGAAGTGGTACTGTGGCTCAAGTGGTAGAGGGCTAGTCTTTTTTTTGGCAGGGGGGGGAGTGGGAGTGGGGGGGGACCTCCAGTCATGGGGCCTGAACTCTGGGCTTGGGCGCTGTTCCTCAGCTGTTCAGCTCAAGGCTAGCGCTCTACCATTTGAGCCACAGCACCATTTTTGGCTTTTTTCTTTTTGCTTATGTGGTGCTGAGGAATCAAACCCAGGGCCTCATGTATGCAAGGCAAACGCTCTACCACTCAGCCACCTTCCCAACCCCCAAGGGCTAGTCTTGAACACACAAAAAGGCTCAGGGACAGTGCCTAGGCCCTGAGTTCAAGCCCCAGGACTGGAAAAAAAATTTGAACAAATGCTTATCAAACAGTCCAGCTACCCCCACACCAGGGTATTTTTCCCAAGGAAAGTCAAAATACATTTTCACACAAACACCTGAATATGAGTGTTTTTAACAGGGTCATTCATAATTACCCCCAAACTAGAAACAATCTAAACATCCATCTTGGGGAAAGAGAGCTGTACAGTAGAATACCACTCTCTAAAGAAGAAGTACAAACTAGGGGTGCACCAAATTAAATATGGAGGTAGAAAATGCTATGTACAATATAATTCTATCTGTGTGATGTTCTTAAAAATGCATAAGTTTGGGTCAGAAACCACTCATTGCTAAGAGCTGGGGTGCAGAAAGGGAACAGACTACAAAGAGACACAGGGAAATTGAGAGTTATATACACTGACTGTCTTGGCCATCACACAACTGGATACATCTGCAGAAGGAATCCAATTGCACACCTTATCTGAGCATATTTTTACCATATGTAAGCTATGACTTACTTTAAGAAACAAGAGAAGTCTTTATCACATTCTTCCAAGTTTTATATGATTTTCCAAACTGTTTAAAATTTATGGACTGTGCAATCTCAGAGTCAAAAGCAATCTCTTTTTTCCTAAGTTTTTTAACTGGTACGAGAGTTTGAACTCAGAGCTTATGCTAGCTCAGCTAGCACTATACTACTTGAGCCATGCTCTAGGCCAGCTTTTTGCTGGTTAGACAGTCTGACTTTTCTCCTGGATTGGCTTCAAACCTCTGATTCTCTAGATCTCAGTCTCCTTAATAGCTAAGATTAGAAGCATGAACCACTGACACCCATTTCAGAAAGAATCTTAAGGGTCATCCAAATTGTGTCCCATCTTCAATGACTGGTAACTTATTAACTCCCAAATATAATCACACTTAAGGCAATTTATTTTTACCTTTTTTTTCTTTTTTTTTTTTGCCAGTCATGGGGCCTGAACTCTGGGCCTGGGGCTGTCCCTCAGCTCTTCAGCTCAAGGCCAGCACTCTATTACTTGAGCCACAGCACCACTTCTGGCTTTTTCTGCTTATGTGGTACTGTGAAATGGAGCCCAGGGCCTCATGAATGCAAGGCAAGCACTCTACCACTGAGCCACCTTCCCAGCCCCTATTTTTACCTTTAGTATCTATGCTAGAATGCCACTGTAACTAAAATATACACATAAAAACATAAATGTATCCATATACAAACATATATGCATATGCATACAGAAGAGTGATGGTAACACAAACACACACACACACACACACACACACACACACACACACACACACACACACACACATTCCTATACTTTCTAACCCCTTTATTTTTGTTGGCTGAGCTAGTGACCCAGTCACATTATTCCTAACAATATTCTCTAATTGTTTTTGTACTTAGCATTTTCAGATTTCTTCTGCTTTCCCTCACCACTGGAAAATTTACAAATGTTTTCCTTTTTTAGTATTTTGAAATGCATTTTCAGTGGCTCATGTCTGTAATCTTAGTTACTCAGGAAGCTGAGATCTGAGGATGGTGTTTTGAAGCCAGTATGGGCAGGAAAATCTGTGAGAATATTTTTTGACATTTTTTGTCAAGTTGATGTACAGAGGGGTGTCAGTTACATAAGTAAGGTAATGAGTACATTTCTTGTCAACTTTGTTAACCCTCCCTCAATTTTCTCCTTTCACTCCTCCCCACCCACTCCCCCAAAGCTGTATAGATTGTTTCCAAAATATTGTCTTGTGTATAGCGTTGTTGCATTGGTTATCTCCAATAAACCACTCAGAAAAAGCCAGAAGTGGCACTGTGGCTCAAATGGTAGAGTACTATCCTTGAGCAAAAGAAGCTCAGGGACAGAGCTCAAGTCCAGGACTGATCTTTTTTTTTTTTTTTTTTTTTTTTTTTTTTTTTTTTTAACGCATTTTCACAGAATAGCTTCATCTACTGAACAACACTACTTAGCATGTCTTTGAATTATTCTGTTGCTGACTACTAATTCAGAAATCACTTATTTAGAAACTGAATTTTCCATGGATTATTTGACCTCTCTAAATAATAAATGCTGAAGTCTTACGAAGATAATGATTAATCTTCCTGTTGAAAGACTTGGAGTGACACAAACAACTGTGCCTGCACAGATACATGGATGACACTGAAAAGAAAGACAGCTAAAGGAGAAGAACAGTGAACACTCTTAAATGCTAACGGTCACAATGTGGTAAAGGAGGGCCACTCTTGCAGTCAACTGCTATACAACTAATTTTGAAAATTAGCTACTCTTGTGCATAATATAAAACTTATACTATTACTTTCCCAATTACCACATTTTTTAATTCTTCCAAGAGACTGCCTTTATATTACAGGAATTTCAGAAACGGAAAATAAATACAAAGTGCCAACATTTGAAATAATTTTAGCATTCCCTGATTATCATTTCAGCTCTACCCATTAAAAATTTTGTAACTGAACAATACATATTTACAATAATACAATTCACATTAACCTACTTATACAATCCTTAAAATAGTGTGATATGTTCATGTCCCAATTAACAACCAGAAAATGTAAACTATAACTTACCAGACAAAATCCCAGAAGATGTCACTGTACAATTTCCAAAGATTCTCAAGGGAGCACAGGCATAATAATTTTTTCTGATACTAAACATGAAATACAAAAATAAACCTGTAATTTACCAAGTAGCAAAAATTATAAAGCCATTATAGCAATTCCATCTGCAAAACAGAATGAAACTGGAAGGTACAGATTATATAGTACACAATAATTGATTATTTAAACAGAAAATAATTTTGAGTGTTTTCAGCTAAATGAGTCCTCCAGCACCTTGTTCATTCTCTTGGATTTAATTAGGCTAACCATGGAGACAAGAAAAATTAGATGCTTAAGTGTTGACTTTACCATCCGTGTCTCATTAATACACAGGGGAGAACGTGAGTTAAGATAAACGGTCTTCTTTCTGGGCTGGCTTGAGAACTCTGCCTCTTGACCTGGCATTAACAGTAATTTATTTTTATTTTTATGTATTTATTTTGTCCATCATGGGGCTTGATCTCATGGCCTGACACTCTCCCTGAGCAATTCTGTGCAAGGCTAGCACTCTACCACATGAGTCACAGCTCCACGGCCAGTTTTCTGGTGGTTAATGGAGATAAAAGTGTCACGGACTTTCCTGCCTAGGCTAGCTTCAAACCACAATCTTCAGATCTCAGCCTCTTGAGTAGCTAGGATTTTACAGGCATGAGCCACCAAGACCAAGCAAGTGTAATCTTTAAAATGAGGCCAGCCATACCAATCTATCCCTAATACAGTTGTTAGTAGATCCAATGCCATAAGGTAAGTGATTCTGTCCTGCAGGCAATGCATTTCACAGAAGTGTGATAGTATTATTATAAAATTGATTCCTGGTGTCTACTCTGAGCCATAAAATAGCAATGGAAAAACAAAAACCCTCGTAAGACTGCTGTGGGACAAAATGATTAGAGGGCTATTGGAAAATGTTTTTGAAAAAACCCAGAACATTCTTTTTACTTCTTTCTGGATGTCACCTTGCTTATGATTTCTAGCATCTCCTCTGTGCCAGGGGGAATTAATGTGTAAGAGAATCTATCTTTATCTCCTACCTCCTCAGTTAATTGGGTTAATTTGTTGAGACCAAGAAAACTCCCCAAAGCCTTTTTCTATGGGTAAAAGTTTCCTTAGTTGTTGAGGATCCTGTTGTTGTGTTCAACAGAAGGAGAATGAGTAGACAAGTAAAATGGGCACATCCTACTTACAGAGGGGCAGAACCTGAAGCAGGCGTCCTGTACATCATGCCCCAAACTGAAGACAAGTAGTGAGGGGAAAGACAGGGCTCTGTTACTTTATACTTCTAACCAGCACAGAGGATTTTGAATTTGCTGAAAAGGTAATTTGCTGAAAGAAAGGTTATTTGCTTCCTCAGCTTGAGCAACTAGAGGAGCTAATGCGCCAAAATTATCATTCTAGAGGTTATCATGTTCTTCAGCTTTTGGCAAGTTTTGGCACATGGATAACAGACATGCTCCATTTCATATATTTTATCATTAACTACTGTTAAAACTGAATAAACCAAGAAATCTAGATAATTAAAAGTTGTTTCCCTATCACTAATGAAGCTTCTGATTTTAATATAAACTAATGTAACAAAAATTGTTTTCTAATAACTTGTTTATTTCACATAATTTCCCTGAAGAATTCCCCCAGTATTACTGTTAGTTCATATTAGTATCTTAAAGTAAATAGATTTTAATGGGGAATGGGATTAAAAACTATCTAATTTGGGGGAATCTTCTGCGTAACAAGCCGCATGTAATTATATCATTTAATTTTTACTCCACAAGGAAAATATTATTGGCCTAACTTTAAAGAATTCAATCCAATAAGACCAACTGAGAATCTGGGTAGGAAGGAGAACTCCAAATGACATCTTTACATTCGTGTGGCCACTACTCAGTGGTAAGCCTTGTACCTAATCATCGTCTCCTTTAAAAAAAGGTATATTAATCCATTTCTGTAAATGGAATATTATTTAAATGTTTAAGAGGATGCACTTTATCTAAAAGCTTTATTTTCTCATTCGTGAAACATTGATGGGGGGTGGCATGTTTTATTACTGGCTTTAAATTTCCAGCTTCAAAAATACAAGATTTCAGTGTACCTAGGGGAATATTTGCTACAAAACCATTCTAAATAATAGATTCTTTCTTGTAGGCATTTCTACACTTTTTTTTTAATCACAAATTTTAAAGCAGAAAAAAATATGTCACTCAGTCCTTGCTGGCTATTCATTTGTCTATTCATTTGGATAACAAATACAGATAGGTATCTAACTTTATTTTTCAAGGCTACATCAATCACAATAATACACAACAGATTTGACTGAGACTCTTACAAATATGACTGGGAATCAAGAGGGAACATGAGAAAAATCTTGATGTCTTAATCCTCAATAAAGATATTTTCAATCAAATATTTTATATTTGATTTTAATATTTTCATATAGTTTCTCTCAAGTATTTGGGAATATATTCTTTTCAAGCTTTTAAATACATTGGGGAAATTTACGTTTTAAAACACCTTTTTCCAACACCAAAATCAAGAAATCAACTTAAAAACTCAGCATAGATTTGAAAGCAGGGGAGCTTTAAAGTAATTATCCAGTTCCAGCATTGGAGCTGATGAACAAGTCCAGGAAATGGTGGTAATTTCATAGTAAACAAAGTGCAGTGACTGATTATGCATTCGGTCAATGCCAAGTCCAAAATAGAATCTAAACAAAGTCCAAGGGAAGCTAGCAAGGGCGAAACTAAGGTGCAGGAGCTTCCTCCTATTACTGCTCTTCACTCAATTCTGAGGTTGCTTGTGGTTTGTATGTGACTAAGTACTTACCATCCCTGCAGAAGCAGGCTGGATGGTGATCACCTCTCAAGGAATCTACTATGAAATGTAATAAAGGTTTTGTTTTCCATCTCCCATAAATAGCAATTTGAAGTTTGTAGTCTAAAACTCCCCCAGAAAATATACTTTTCAAATAAAATGTTCCACTTTCAGAATACTTCAAAAATCTTTAACATTTGTAATTAATGGTGGCCTTCTCCTGGCATGAAGCCTGGGAAGGATATCAATGAACATTGTTTCCTGAGTGGTCCACAAGACAGACTCATTTGAAATTCTTAGAAGATGGAGTATACATAGAAACACAAACTGAAATAAATAGAATCCTCGCTATACGTTACAATGTTTCCAGCTCTTAGAAGCTGAAACAAACAAAAGCCAATGACTGTATCCTGTAAACAATGAGAACAGGAAATCTTAAACAAGACCAAGAGCTGTCCACAGCTTCCTTATCCTGTTCACAGGGTAGAGTAGCCACAGGTGACTAAGCAAAACACACCCAACAACTAAGTGCAAAAGAACCTGTACAAATAGAAAAGTTCGCAAACATTAACTACCAGGTGTTTCAAACTCCCAGGTAACATGATGTGTACTGTCACAGGTAAAGAAGAAAGGGCTTCAAAAGTATGTCTCAGTTCATAGGCAATATCATGTAATAATGATTTACACTGCCCCAATATGGCAATTACATTCTTACTGTACTCAGAAGTAATATATAACAATGGGAAAGCCATGGATTTTTTTAATAATGGCATTGCAAAGATATCTGAGGAAAACTTTTGTCTACATGCACATAGCCATTCAGTTCCTCACTTATTCATACAATGGTATTCTTGAATCTCTCTTATTAAACATCTCAGTACTGCAAAGGCACTGGAAAAAAGGTAAAGAAGGCTCAGTCCAATATGGAAGAGAAGACACATGGACATGGAAATGCACAATTTCATACATGTAAACTCACAAGACACCAGGAACCCAGAAGAAAATGAGTGCCTTTCCCCCAAATAGAAAAATCTCTAAAGGGGAAAAAATGTTCAGGTCTATACAAAATCCATCCCTACAAATCCATAAATCTCAGGCATCAGTACAGATCCACTAACAAAATAACAAGAAAAAAATAGTAAACAGTATAATTGAAAAATCACATCTTGTAAATATGAAGGCCTTTCTGAGTCTTGGTAAATAAATACAATTTAAGTATTTACGATTGTACTAAGAAAAGCAAAGTCCCTTTTAGGCAAATGAATTTAGTAAAGGAGTAATGTTCTAATTCTTATTCCCAAAACTTAGAAAAGAAAAACAGATTTTTTTTCAGAGTAGCTAATTTAAAAGAAATCAATAATGACCAAAAATAAAGCACCTGGAAAAAATAGAAAAAAACATTTACAAGTCCTTTCAGAGTAGTGAAAATGTTTTGTAATCACTAGTCAAATGCTACTCTAAAACAAGTAAAAGCAAAATGGACCTCTCCCAAGTAATAAAACATTGCACAGAAATAAAGTGATCTATTCCCCAAAGCAAAACACACTACATGGAGAAAATGCTTGGCTATTCCTACATGATCACTTCTGAGTTACCTTTCAAAATATACTTACTTTTTGAAATATGTGAAATTAAATTGTCAATAGCTTTGAAAAAATGCTAAATAGGATATGACTTTTTAAAAACATCGCCCTTACAAACCATTAACTTCACCAGCATGGTAAAACAATTCATAATTGGTTCAGAAAGACAAAATCGTGGTGTTCTTTCTAGGTTCAGCTCTTTTAATAGCAACCCCTTTAAAAACTCTTAACATTGATTTTCTTTTTACTTCTGCTAATACAATTTAAACCTAGGTTACAAATATTTCTTACCATGTGAAGTCATCCTTCTACTTTGGGAGAAAATACTGTCTTGCTGCAAATATTACTGACACTAACTGGAATTGAAAGTCTATGTGCAATTTTTACAAGAAAGCAGTCTGACCAGAGTGCAGGTGTGCAGGCTGTGACTAACTTTCTATGAGTAAACTTAAAACTTGGTACCAGTTTGATAAATTGGGGACAAAAATCCACCTCATCTCTGGAGAAGACCAATCACCACCCTGGACTACAGATCAGCAAAGAATTTTTTTTTATTGTGTTTATACCTTTTACTATTTCCAGCATGCTGCTGCTGCTGCTGCTATTCTAGCAATACTGGGATCTGAACTCAAGACCGCAGGTTTGCCAGACAGGTGCTCTACCACTTGAGCCATGTGCCTCCAAAAGTTTTTATATTGTTTATTTTTTTTCTGAAGAATGCCTCACTTTACACAAAAGCAAGCCAAGACTGTTCTCTTCCTATTTGTGCTACTCCAAGTCCCTGCGCTGACAAACCCAAACCATAGTCCAACCATTGGGCAAGATGGAGTCCCCAACAATATTATTTTTGCCTGGTTGGCTTCCAACTATGACCCCTGCTATTCACTTCCTAAGCAGCTTCAGCCACCCACCAAGCCAATTTTTAAAATACACTTTTAAATATATCTAAATATTTTTAAATTAACTCCTCAAAAGAATATGAAAAGATGTGAATTCATTGAGTTAAGTCAATAAATGAATCTCATACCCTGGGATAGTTTTAGTAACAGTACCATTTACAATTAAATAAATATAAATAATGGGGGAAACCACCTCGTACACCAGTTCTCATCAAATTAGGAGATCTCGTGCTCATTAACTCTTACATTCCACCCTATTTATTTTGAAGTTTACAAAATACATCATTACATAATAAAAAAAGAAAACAAGAATCTGTCAAACACTCATGCAATAATGTTAAGCATAAATCCTGTCCTTGAATTCAAAAAGTACCTCGAGCCTCAGCAATAATAACCAGAATGTATTTTAAAATAACTGAGAAAATCAACTTTGGGAAGCAGTCATTTCTATCCCCCAATGTCTATCTGCTCCATGAAAATAGAACAAAGTAAAGCAACTATTAAACCTAAATAATAGGGTTGCTTTTCTAGACAAAAAAAAAAAAGTAAAACGAAGTTTTGTAAAATCGTAACAGTTGTACAATTGTGCAAGAATTGTCCTTTCGGCAAGGAGTGGCAAGCACACTATAAAATGCTAGTGCCTCCATTCTTCCTCCTCTGGTTAAAAAGTTCCAGCTCTTGTTTTACCTATGCAGCCCAGCCAGGCACACATCCACGAATGCACACGCGCGCACGCGCACACACAGACACATATACACACCTACCTCATCTCCGCACAAATCATTAACCCTCCCTCCTAGGAGGAGAAACAGTGATCCTTGAGAATGTGGAACACTTGCAAGGGGAAAAGGACGGACCACCTTAGTCTGATCATCTCCTTTCTGGCAGGAGATGTGCGGATTCCACCACTAGAGAGAGTTTGGCAGCTTCACAATGGGGCCCACTACTCAAAAGATCGGATCGCCGCCTGCCACGAACCCCTTTTTCTAACGCTTCCCACCCTCGCCAAAGTCCACCCGCCCTAAAGTCCACCCGCGACAGGTGGGGCGAGGGCGGAGATGCCCAGCAACATCCGCCGCTTTCGCTTCAGGCCAGCCCCGGGCCCGCATCCCCGAGCGCACGGCCACCACCCTCCGGTCCGCCCGCCCTCCAGCCCGCCCGCCCCCGGCGGTGATCGGCCGGCACGGACAGCCTCACCCCAGGGTGGCTGCCAAGGCGAGGAGGGTCCGAGAGATAAAGCCTCCGAGGCTAGCCCCGAGGCGCTATCTGGCCCGGGCAGTCGAGCCCAGCGCACTGCCAGCCGCGCGTTCAGAGTCGCAGCAGGCCCAGAAAGAGCGACTTCTCCATGGAGCTCCCGGGCCTGCTGTCCCGCGGTGCGGGCACGGCGGGGCTCACGGAGCTGGCGCGCGCGCCAACGCGCCCCGACTTCCGCACCGCGGCACCGCGGGAGAGGCGCTCCGGGGTCGCGGAGTCCCCGCACCTCCCCGGCGAGCGCCCGGCGCGCGCACACGGGGCGCACGCCCCCGCACGCTCACACGCGCTGCACACTCACGGCGTCTGCGGGCCCCACCCCTGTGCCAGGAAACTGCGGGCTCCCCGCACCCCGCGCGGGCCCCACCCAACCCAACAGACCCTAGCTCCCCGTCCGCGTCCCTCCGGGGACCGGCCCACGGAGGCCAGGGGACACCAAGCCTGCCCCGCCACCCATCCCCGAGAGAGGCCAGCGCAGCCCGAGCTCCCCAACACGGCACCGACACCACGCGCCCGGCTCGGACACGAGGCGGGAGGAAGGGGCGGCGCCGTGACGGGGACAGTCACCGGGGATCGGGGACGGGGGCCACCCCCAGCCCCCACACACCATCACCGCCACCTTTCCTGCGGCACAAAAGGCTGGAGACGGAACTGCCGTCCCCGCGCAACCTACCCGTAGCCCAGTGCTCCGCCGCCTCCTCCGTGCCCAAGGCCGCGGACCCGGACACAAGGGCGGGAGAGGCGCAGGGCTGCGGCGCCGAGATACAGGCAGAGGCCACCAGCCGAGCCAGCCGGGTACCCTCTCCTCTCCCACCGCGCTCGGCGCCAGCTACCGCCCGGCGTAGTCCCGCCTCCTCCTCCTCCCCCTCCTCCTCCGCCCGCCTTCCCGCCTCCCCTCCGCTGCGGTGGCGCAGCCCGTCAGCGCTAAGCCCGCCTCCTGCACCCGGCTTAGGCTCCGGGAGGAAGGGCGGGCCCGCAGGAGAAAGGCGCTGAGAGGCCGGTGGAGTGGGAGGGGAAGGGAGGGGGAGGGGGAGGGAGGGGGAGGGAGGGGGAGGGGGAGGGTGGCGGCGGGCTTACAGGATGCAGGTATTGAGTTCGAGAGGGTAGTGGAGTTGTGATATTCCTCCTTAGCCAGTCCAGACCCTGCGCTCCAATTGAAGAGCTCCAGATCTCAGGACTGAGAACGCGGAGGGGTCTGAGTCTGCTTAAATGCTCAACACTGAGGAGTGGAGATTAGAAACCCAGAAAGTTACAAAGTATAATGCCAATTGTAGACAAATAATGCATGTAGCATGTATGGGGGGGGAGAGTAATCCAATTCTGATTCTGATTGGATTCTCTGTTTTTGAATCGCAGACTGGAACTTTTCCATTCTTAAACACCTTTACTTAACCATTTATATTTCCTGGGTTTAAATGCTTAGGCTCAGTGTTAAGAGTATTTGCTGGCATTTATTTAGACCTCATTGTGTACTTTTTCATGCATTTCCAAATTGACAGCCCTCAGCAATTAGGATCCACATTTTAAAAATGTAAAAAAAAAAAACTGAAGTAATTTACTTGAACTCGCATACTCAGTAAATATCTGAATTGTCTCTGACTACAAATGGTGAACCTGAGAATATATAAGTATGAGCCAGGCACTGCTGGCTCACCACTGTGATCCTACTTCCTAAGGGATTGAGAGTTGAGGATTCTGGTTAGAAGCTAGCTCAGACAGAAAGGTCCAGAAACTCTGCACTTAGCCAGCAAAAGGCCAGACAGGAGCCAGGGCTCAAGTGGTAAAGTGCCAGCCATGAATGAAAAAGAATGTATAAATATGAATTTAGATAGTAACCTCAAACAAATCAAAAGAATTTGATGTTTAAAAGAAAAAAACCTACATTATCTTAACAGAAAATCATAAACTTGAGGTAGAATAATAAAAATTCAAACAAGTCTTGATTTAAACTTCTTACAGAATCTATGTTCCTGATAAAATACAAAGGTTAATAAATATATAAGCCCCTACTTGAACAGGATTCTCCTGCACTAGGAGAATTTTATACTATTGCCACTCAACTAAGTATGGGAGAATAGAGGAAAGAGGAAAATTTCATAAGTGTTCTCAAAACAAGTTTGGGGATCAGCAGTTACATTTATTTTCCAACACAGATATGTAAGCAACTTTACAAATATAGAACCAAGTTCCATAAACGTGTTGAATAAATGAATGGGCTTGTTAATTTTACACTTCTTTCTTTTTGTATGGAATGATTTCAACAATGTATGATTGGGACCATCACTTTGATAAAACTACCTCTAGTACATTGTATATTTCCAGAACATTAAGTTTGTTTTCTCCTCTCTGAGATCTTAGATCTTTGCAGATCGTAAGATTACTGGCTCCTTGAAATTCTGTGATGTTCTTTATCAAAAGCAAAGAAGTTGGGGCTGGGAAGGTGGCTCAGTGGTAGAGCTCTTGCCTTGCATGCCTGAGGCCCTGGGTTTGATTCCTCAGCACCACATAAGCAAAAAGAAAAAAGCCAGAAGTGGCACTGTGGCTCAAGTGGTAGAGCGCTAGCCTTGAGCTGAAGAGCTGAGGGACAGCGCCCAGGCCGAGAGTTCAGGCCCCACGACCGGACCGCCCCCCCCCAAAAAAAATAAAAAAAGCAAAGAAGTTTTGACTTGTAGCTTGGTCTATAGGCCCAAGGCTGGTCATCATGAAGGAACAATATATCTAAATTGTCTCCTGTCCTTCATGGCACCTCATGCACTATTCACTCTGACAATGTTCACCCAATTAAAAGTCAGGTCTGTTCTTGAGTGTCATGAAGAACACCTAACAAACCAACTCACCACGCAGTAATGGATGCAAATAGCTGTATATGTGGCAACATCAGGAATATGACTAGGTTCTGTCTTTATTCGGTTGGATGCAGACAGCAAGGCTTTATGGTTCAGAAGGATCTGATGTGTGGAAGTAATGAAGAAGGCCTTCCCAGAGCTTTCTGTGTGTTCTGTGAGGATCTAATCATTCTGTAAAGAGAAAAAATTGCACATTGAAAGATTAGGCCCAAATATAGAACTGAACTTTAAATAAAAAGGTTTCCTGAACCTGGGACTGGTGCCCCTTTGCCACTCAATGTATCTTATCAAAATTAAAAAAAAAATTATAATGTCAGTTGTCTGCAAAGGATGACATATTGATATTAAGTAGTCTCAGTTGGGCAAACAACCAACTTGAGAGAGCAGGATAGTTAAAATCGTTAACGATGTGATTTGAAACAAACTACACAAGTAGGTGTGCAGAAAACACCACATTGCCTTTTCTGTAAACTAACCTTCTAGAAGGGTCTAATCAGGAATGTACAGACTGCTTTAATAACACCCAGAGAAAATTGAGTGCAATGAATCAGAAATGCATGGTTGGAAGACCATAGAAGCTAAGCCAATGGGGCAGTAAAATAACTCAAAAATGAACAACCACAGCCCCTAGCTATGGTATCATACAGCTCTGCCAGCTTTTGGGAGCTGCTGCCACAGAAGAGAGAACAACTGACAAAACAGTGTCCATTGCAGGGATGGAAAAAAGTGTCCTATAGATTCCCCTGTCCTCTGACCTCCTACCCATGTCTGCATTGGCTAAACCCAGATGCAGCTGCCATGAGAACTGGAAGTAGCTACAGGGATTGGGCCATTTCAAACACAGAGTTGAATAAAGGTAAACACTGAATGTGAATCTGTCATGTTTAGCATGTCATTCAATTTCACTTTCCAAGCCTTTTTAGGTAATTACTTTCTCTCTCTCTCTCTCTCTCTCTCTCTCTCTCTCTCTCTCTCTCTCTCTCTCTCTCTCTCTCTCTCTCTCTCTTTCTCTCTCTCTCTCTCTCGCTCTTTCTCTCTCTCTCTGATATATGCTATTCTTTCTCCTGAAGGAGAAAGTAATGTCTGGAGGCAGCCAGTCTTTAATATTATTATTATTATTATTATTATTATTATTATTATTATTATTATTATTATTATTCCATACTCTAGATATTTCTTTTGTCCCTTCCCAGAGTTGCCATCTATGGTTTCACCCTGCATATAAATGTCCCTAGATGGGATGGCCCATCTTTCATCTTGCCTTTCAGCACTGTCTTGTTCCCTACTACTTGAGGCTAGAGATATACCCCAGGACTAGGACCATCCTACAAAGCCTCCATATAGTCTGGGTCATTTGTGTTTCTGGAAAATGATGCTACCGGATGTAGGCCTTATGCTCCATCATCTTTGAACATACTGCCTTCTTCTGCCTCTTCTTTCGAGACACTGCAGGATCTTCTTAGGCAAAAGCCTTGCCTCTTCTGTCTGTTTTCCCAGACACTCTTCCTTTTCCAGCACACCCTGCTCTCTTTCTGAGCATAGTCTTTAAACAACTGAAAGTAGGAAAAAGAAATACTCCTTTGTGTCCTGCCTCATGTCTCTTCTGAGGCAACCAGGTCCTAGCTGTTGAGCAGAATATCTTAATAGTTATGTGCATATGACCACATAAGATGATGCTAAGTGAAATGAACTCCAAGACATGGACACAAGAGGGTTTTATTTTTGGTGTTGTTGTTTTTAATATACTATGTGATTTGTTTTTCTTTTGTGTTTTTTCCCTGTGTGTTTATTCCCTGTTGTCATTGTATTTGATTTTGGTACCCTGGAGATTGTACATTTATCTAAATTTGGGAAGGGAAGGGGAACACCAAAATGATGAGACAAAAGACAAAGGGTGAACCAATGCAATGGCAATACTCACAAGACAATACATTGGAAATGAACTGTAAAACTTGTGGGGGGGATTGGGAAGGAAAGTGAGAGAATAATGAGGGAGGGGTAACAGGTTCTACAAGAAACATACTGACTCTTATGTGTGTAACTAAGCCCTCTGCACATCACGTTGACAATAAAATTAAATTTACAAAAGTTAAATAAACACTGAAAATATTATCAAAAACTAATGTCTCAAAATATTATCCAGCCATAGAAATAAGAGGCAAAGAAATAAGAGCACCAAGGATCAGACTGAGTTCAAAAGAAAAATCTACTCACTTATTATATTATAAAAAGAAAAAAAGGAGCTTACTGTGGAGTATGTTTGATTTAGGGCCTGTGGCATATCTGCACAGAATTGTCAAGATTAGAAATGTAGGCGAGGAGCTCAAAAGTGAAGTGTGAGTTGTCCCTCACCTCCCATTTGACCATATGTAACTCCATACTCACATTCTACTTGGTAATAACATGAACCTGTGCACAATCATTCCCTGATCACCCAGAATTCTCCACTCCAGCCTCAGCCTGGCTCATCCCTTCCCATTGCTCAGCTTTCAGTGAAGATGTCACCATTTCTATGAACAGTGCCCTGATTCCATCACCACCATGATACTTTCCCTGTGATGCTGAAATTGACTCCCTACCACTCACCTGAGCTAGTCTCCCAAAAGCATGAATGTGCCTAGAGCCTGACAGTGTAAACCTAGAGCCTGACACTGTAATAGGTGCTTAGTATGTTTTTAACTTACTTAAGGGAGACCAGCAGGAGAAGATCCTTTTGAAAGTCCTGCAGGAACTAGCCTTGATCTGATTCAGAATTCATTGCTAGTTAGCAAACCTTTGGCTGAGTGCCAAAAGGTCTCTCCAGAATACAGAGCAGGAAGTGAGATCAGAGAATTAATACCAGAATTAATACAGACTATTCCACCATAGAAACAACATACAATAAATTTTCATAATTTGCATAGAAATTTTTATTTAACTCTTAACTGTACCATAAAAAAGAAGATAGAGGAAACAGGAATAAAAAAAGAAAGTAAGATAAACATCATGAAAGTAGTCACTTTTGGGGTTCAACCCTGACATCAGTTTGGTATAGAACTTTTGACTTGTCACTAAATTACACGCTTCTTAAGAAATAGCTATGGCTGGGTGCTAGTGGCTCATTCCTATCATTTTAGGTACTCTGGAGGCTAAGATCTGCAGATCACAATTCTAAGCCAGCCTGGAAATCAAGACTCTTATCTCCCATTAACCAACCAAAAGCTGTGGGTCAAGTGATAGAGTGCAGCCTTGAATGAAAAAGCTAGAAGAAAGCACCCAAGCATTGAGGTTAAGCACCAGTACTTGCACACAATCACAATCACACACACACACACACACACACACACACACACACACACACACACACACACACACACACAGAGAGGCTCTGAGTTGTGTTTCTACATGTGTCCCTCACAATACCTAAATTACATGTATCAACCATTCAAAAGCTACCACTTGAACTTTTCTAAATTTAACTTCTGTTGGTCATATACTTCACCTGTAATGAAAAGTTAAGAGATGTGTTCTTCCATAGAACCCAACAAATAATATTTCTCTTCCGTGTCCCATTCCAAAGCCATAAAAAAATGGAGTCAATTATTTATTTAACATTAGAGGACAGTTGTTTAGTGTACAATTCCACCGGTCTTACTTTGTAAGTCCCATATGTACACTGAAATGCCTCCCAGTAATATCCAAGATCAGACTAGGAAGATCTCTACCTAACAAACACTTGGTGTTTAAGATACCTTAATACTTGTGAAGCTCCTTCATGCTCAAGTATGAAAGAAACAGGTAGTGGAGCATGCCCAGCTTAATTCGCTGCTGAGACTCTGCCTTGAAAGACAGAGTAAGATCATGAGGACAAGGCAGGACTGCAGTTACCACTGGATCTAAATTCATTAAGATAGAAATATCAAGAGTGAGAAAAAAGACTTCCCCCCAAAAACAGAGGGCAATATTTTTTCAAATCCTCCTAGATATACTACTAGGTGGGAACACAAAGAGAAAACACAATCCTTCCCTCAAGAAGTTTAAAGTCAAGGGTATAAGACAAATAAGCCATTATAATTTAGTGTCAGACTAGTCTATAATGCTATGATTCTCTGAAAACCTGCTTGTATGGGAAAATTATTCCTAACACTAAAATTAGGCCAAACAATTGATGTATAAATTCACCAATCCCATGAATGGTTGAAAGAAATGTGGGCTGTTTCCCTGCTTGGAGCCTGGGAACTCTCTGACACTACCCCTACACAGTGTTCCCATCACGGAAGCAAGTGAAATAAAACAAAGTCTCATCTTATTCTTGTTCTTTATCATGGTAGACCAAAACCTCCCTTCTTCCCCAAAGTTGCTAAACAGTAGCAAGTAGAGTGCATCTGGATAGCTTATTTGCGGTAGGTTTTTATTTAAAAACAAAACAAGATTAATTCTGCAGACAATATTTCAAATAGGACAATACAATTGTGTTAATATATTAGCACTGACCTACCATGTCTTCCTTGAGGGGGAAAACATTTAAGTCAGTTCCCTTCTCTTTTCCCTCACCATTTTCTCTTGGCCAGACACACACACACACACACACACACACACACACACACACACACACACACACTACATCAAGTCAAACACAGACAGAAACTAAGCAGACACTAAGGCTGTGCACCAACTTTGAAAAGAAGCCAGCTCAGAACCTCAGAACTATTTAGAGGGTCCAATAATTTCTCCTTCAAGCAGAAGCCTGGCACAGGGAAGATGACATCAGGCTCTTACTGATACTTCATAACTTATGGATATCCACAGGCTCTGAGTGTGAGCATCATAGAACTTCCATTTCACTGCCATAAAAAAAAATGAAAACAAATGAAACAAAATGTAGTAATTTGCGGGGCGCCGGTGGCTCACACCTGGAATCCTAGCTATTTAAGAGGCTGAGATCTGGAGATCGCAGTTCAAAGCCAGCCCAGGCAAGGAAACACATGAGACTCTCATCTCCAATTAAGCACCAGAAAACCAGAAGTTGTGCTGTGGCTCAAGTGGGAGAGTGCTCATCTTGAGCTGAAGAGCTCAGGGACAGTGCCCAGACCCAGTTCAAGACACATGACCGACAAAAAAAACCCACTTACAAACTAACAAAGCACCCCACAAAATGTAGTAATTTTAGTGAACCCCAATAGGAACACTTTGTACTGCTGACTTGCTTTATTTCAAGATACAGTAGTTATGTGTCATATTCTGTAACTTTTTAAAAAATAGCCTTTCTAAAAATTCTTTGACAGACACAAATATATTTGAAAAAAATGAAAACAGGAAGTCCAATGCAGGTGATGATGTCTGTATTCTCAGCTACTGAGAGAAAAGAATACTTGAGCTTAGGAGCTCAGGGCCAACCTAGACAAGACTCAATTCCCTCCAACTCCCCCCACCCCAACAAGAAGAAAAGAAAACAATTAGGAAGACCCAATGAACAACTGGAACATCTTAGCAAAGAAAATGTAAACAAAGGTACCATGTGATTTTTTTTGTTGTTTTGTATGTTCCTCCCCCATGGTATAACACCTGTTTTCACTGTATTTGATGTTGGTATAATTTGGGGAGGGGAAGGGAAAAAACAATATTTTTAAATAGGGATACAGGTTGACCCATTGTAACAATGAGATGTACAAGACACTATGTTGAAAACAAACTTTACAATTTAGGGGGTGGGGAGAGTGTAGTTGTGGAGGTGGCAGGGAAGGGATGCTAGGGTAAAACAAAGAAGGAGGCAACAATGCTTGATAAGAAATGTACTCATTACCTTGCTTATGTAACTGTAACCCCTCTGTACAATATTTTCACAATAAGAAACTTATTTTAAAAAGAAAAAAGAAACAAGAATATGGAAAGGAAAATTTAGAAATGAAAAGTAGAATACTCAAGTAAAAACAAACAAATACAGAATGGACGGGCACAACAGCATGATGGAGATAACAGAGAAAATAGAGAATTAGAATGAAAAACAGTAGATAACAGCCAATCAAAACAGAGACACAAACTAGATAGGAGGAAGGAAGGATGGAAGGATGGAAGGAAGGAAGGAAGGAAGGAAGGAAGGAAGGAAGGAAAAGGGGAGCGAGGAAAGGAGGGAGAAGGGAAGGGGAAATGAAAGAATAATGGAGTCTCAAGGTCCTATGGAATTCTGACAAAAGATCTACCATTCACATGATCAGAATCTTAGGAGAAAAGAAAAAAGCTAGTGCTGAAAAGGTACTTTATGGAATGGTTGAAGACATTACAAGTTAGACAAAAGATGTAACAAGGCTACAGAGTCAAGAAGCTGGGAAACACTTAAAGAAATATTCACCAAGACATACTGTAGACAAGGGACAAAGGAGTCTGGAAAGCTGCAGGAGAGAAATGACAGTTCATTTGTATCAGAAAAGTAGCTGAAATGACAGATCTTTTATCAGAAGCCAAAAAGGCCAGATGAAAATGGCACATTATTTTTCAAATGCTGAAAGGAAAGAATGGTTACTTCAGAATCCTATAGCCTCCTAAAATATATCTCAGGACTGAAAGTAAAACTTAAGACATTAATTTGTAATGAGATTTTTAAGACAAATAATTATTTAAACTATGCAGGGAAAACTGTATCTTCATTGATTCTAAGAATATAATAAAGCATGCTTTACTTTGTAATGTAAAAAAAGGAAAATGTGAAAGCATGTCTCATGTTCAGACCTACCCTACACAAAAGATTTGAGGAAGTTTTAAACAAAAATAAAACAATAAATGAAGGAACTTTGGAGAAACAAGGGGAGAGAAAGCAAGAGTGAGACAAAGACAGAGGGAGTGAGCAAGGGAGGGAGAGAAGGGAAGAGAGGGGAGAAAAAGGGAGAGAGAAAAAAGAGGGAAGAAGGAAGTAAAGGAAGGAGGGAGGGAAAGCAGGAAGGAAAGGAGGGAAGAAGGGAGGGAAGGAGGGAGTGAAGAAGGAAGGAAGGACGGAAAGAAGGAAGGAAGGAAGGGAGGAAGGAAAGAAGGAAAGAAGGAAGAAAGGAAAAACAATAAAAATACAAAGGCAATAGACTTAACTTCTCTTCTTCAATTCTCTACATCATATTTGATGTTGTGACTTACTTCACTTAACATAATTTTTTCCAGATTCTTTCATTTCATTGCAAATAATATAATATCAGTCTCTCTAATGGGTACATAAAATTCCATTTTTCTATATACCACATTTTCTTGATCCATCCATCCATTGAGGGTCATGTGTGCTGATCTAATACATTATCTAGGGTAAATAGTGTGCAATGGACATAGTTATGCTGGTGGCTTTTCTATATCCCTGTTTGTAATCTTTTGGATAAATCATCAGTGGAATGACTGGATTGTAGGGTCTTTGTTTGTTTGTGGGAATCTCCATACTGCTTTCCAGGATTGAACAATTTTACATTCCCTCCAACAGTGTATTGGTGTTCCCTATTGGCCACATCCTTGCAGTATCTGTTTTATTTGCTTTCTTGACAATGGCCATGAGGTAAGATATCAGTGTTGTTTTAACTTGAATTTCTTTTACAGCCAGAGATATTCATGTGCAGGTTAGCAGTTTTACTACTTCTGAAAAGTTTCTTTTAAGCTCATTAGCCATTTATTAACTGGGTTGTTGGTTCTTTGAGGCTTTAGTGTTTTAAGCTTCAAAGTGGATTTTTAAGTCATTCAACTATATGCCATTTAAGATAAAGTAATTTCAAATATAATGAAAGTAATTTCAAGCATAATGATATAGATATAGACAAGCCGAAAACAAACATAGTAGGAACAAACCCAAAATAGCTACTTTAATATAATCACATCAAGTAGACTTCAGAGCAAGGAACTTGCCAGAGAAAAATAGAAACATTGTATGATAAAAGACGTCTATACCCAAAAAGAGCCTATATAAGCATGAAATAGCAGAGCTGCAAAATATGCAATTCAAAAACTTAAGAACTGAAAGGACAAACAGAAAAATACACAACGATAGTTAAAAGTTTCAAGAGCTTGCCAGCACCAACCCATAGAACAACTATGTAATGTATCAGCAAGAATCAGTAATACCATGGACCAACAAACAGGATCTAATTAACATCAATGGGGACACTACTCAAGAACAGAAAAATGCACAATCTTTTCAAATACCCATGGAAGATATATTAAGATGTATCATCTCTGGTTCATAAAGCAAACTTCAGCAAATATAAAAGAATGGAGATCTGAGAGGGAATTTTCTCCAACTACATTGGAATCAAGATGAAGTTCACAAATAGAAGACAATAGGAAAATACCCGCATACTTAGAAGTGAACACACTTCTAAATTACCCATGGGCGATGGTAGAAGTTTCAAAGAAAATGTACTGAGTGGATGAAAATTATTACAGTGGGTGAAGATGAAATCTGACATATCTGAAGTCCATGCCACAGTAAAGCATTCCTGAGAGTAGAACCTGTAGGAATGTGTGGGAATGATAGAAATAACTAATGGGATTAAACTGAGTTCTTGGGGTTGATAAGATTACCCTGAACCCTTACTGTCAGATGACTTTCTCTGAACTTTAACATGATAATAAGTCTATAGTTTCACGAAAATCTGAAGTGGAAACAGTGAGGAAAGTCAAATGGTAATTTGGTGGTGGGGAGAGGGAACCCTAGTTTGTATCCAATCTGTGTTATTACTAAAGTAAAGGATAGTCCATTCTCTGTTTCTTTACTTAGTTAGCTAGCTGTGTATGTACCCATTTATTGAAAGACCACTGATGCTTAGGTTTTGTTTGTTTCATTGTTTTTGGATCCCTCTCAATGACCACTGTGGTGCTAGTACTTACACTCTAGTAAAGTTTCCATGTGCAGTACTGCACATAATTGTAGTTTTGTAAATGTGAAATGAACTCATATGTTTAGTTCTGAATGTGAAGCAACCATATTATTATCTTAAACACTTTTCTTAGCAGGAAAAGAAAAGAAAACCTTCTAGGAAGGTGGTACATGTCTATATGCTTAGTACTCTGGAGGTTGAGGCAGGCAAAAATGTAGTTTGAAGACAGTTTTTACTACATAAGTAGTAGGACTCTGGGTCCTCTCTCCTCTCTCTCTCTCTCTCTCCCCTCTCTCTCTGTCATGTTCCACCCCTTGAGCCACACCTGGTATTCTTGTGATTATGTAAATACTCTGGCTGTATCCATGTTTGTATTCTGCTTGTGATCTTGTATTATAGTTTTGATATTGTGCTATAGAAGCATATATGGGATTTCACTGGGTTATTTCCAGTAACTACCTAGAAATAGGATATTATCTCAAACAGGATAGAAGTACCAAATATGTAGCTGAGTGCCAGTGACTTATGCTTGCAACCAGCTATTGAGGAGGCTGAATCTGAAGATCACAGTTTAAAGCCGGCCAAGGCAGGAAAAAATCCGTGAGACATTTATCTCCAATTAACTATCAAAAAGCTGGAAATGGAATTGTGACTCAAAGTAGTAGAGCCTTAACTTTGAGCACAAAAGCTCAGGAACAGAACCTCAGTTCAAGCCCCATGATCCACACAAAAACCAAACAACAGACAAAAAAGAACCAACATGTATATTTAGAACTTACCTCGAGAATCATATCCAGCAAGTGGAAAAATTATCTTTAGGGAGGGAAAGTTGATGGCTGGAAACAGGCATAATAGGTAAAGTTGTATTGTGTATTCTTCTGTATATGTTGAATTTTGATTATGTAAAATGGATCCAATTCAATGGACAAAGAAAATACCATTTATAGAAACATATTAGGCAATCTTACGCAGTTACAAAGAAAAATATTTATGACATTTGCAGCAAATGGATTCAACTAAAGAATGTCATGCTGAGTAAGACAAGCCAAAATCCAAAGAAGAAAATATTGTATGTTTACACTCATATATGGAAGGTAGGCCTAAGAGACATACATATGCATGGACATGTGTATATATATATATATATATATATATATATATATATATATACATATATATCATATACCAATTTATATATGGTTAAACATAGAACATAAACCAAACTAAGAAGCTACTTAGGAGGAGAAGGGGAAGGGAGAATGGAAAAAGAAAGAGAATAACGTTATAGCACATTGCAAGTATACACACACACACACACACACACACACACACACACACACACACACACACAGAGGCAGCACAGAAAAACTCAATCTGTTGATCAGTAGGAGGGTGGAGGAGGAAGAGAAATAAATTCTGTGATGGGCAAGTATTATAGGGAGATGGTTGGGCTGCTGGGGAGGATAAGAGGAGGTTGAATGCTGTCAAAATAAATTATTTGCAACTTTGAAAACAAAACAAGGAAACCTGTTAGGCCTTTGGTGGGGGCGGGGAAAGTGAAAGAGGAATAAATATGTATGGAGATGTAAGAATGAAATCTACCCCCTGCATAACTTATATAAGCTAATAGAAATGGATCTCATTCAAAAATATAATTTTAGTATCAATTTAACATTTCTCAACTAATCAAAGCTGGAGACTTTCCAAGTGTAAGCAGCCTTGATTAATTTGTTAATTTTCTAGTGAGAAATCATGTGCAGTGGCTTTTAAAATCTTTTTGATTATTAAACTACTGGTATCTCATAGCTTTGTTTTATTCCTAGGTAGCCAAAAAAATCTTTATTATTTTTAGTTCAGAAGGTGTAGTCCTATGTACTAACTTTTACACCCCCTCACAAACACAATATAGTAGATGGAAATAAAAAAAAACTCCTGTGCTTATTGCTGCAAACTATTTCACATATGGGTCAGTTGGAACAGTCTTGACATTTTATCATGCCATCAAACCACTTTATGATATATAAAATGATTAAATATCTAGTGGCAGTATGGACTTTGGAAGTATACAATCTGTGTACTTCTGGCCATATTACTTTGTTGAAATGGTTTAAATTATCACTGTTTCCTTATCTATAAAACAAATATGTGATCCAGCAATTCTGCTCTTGGGCATTTATCCAAAAGATTAAGAATTTATCCAAACCAGGGTACAGTAACACCACAGTAACTGTAGCCTAGGTGTAGAATGAGCCCAGATGCCCCTCAATAGACAAACGAATCAAGAAACTGTGGTATATATGCACTCATTAGAAAGAATGAAATTATGTTTTTCAAGATGAAATCCAAGAAATGGAAACAAGAAGTGTTTTTGTATTTTGCTTTTTTTTTCCTTTGTCATTATTTGGGATTTCTGTACTTTTTGTTTTGTATGTAAGTTTATCTGTTTGGTGGAGAGTAAGGAGGAGAACAGAAGTGGTGGGACAAAGGGTGAACAAATGCAGCAGTGATATTCATTAGACACTAGGTTAAAAAATGAACTATGCAACTTGTGAGCATGGGGAAAAAGGAAAAAAACTGGGAGAAAATCAGGGAAGAGGTGAAACTGTTCAAGAAGAAATGTACTGACTTATGTAACTGTAATTCTTCTATATATCATCTTTATAATAACAATAAAAAATAATTAATTAATATGTGTAAAAGAATGATATCATCCATTAGAAAGAATGATATTATACCATATGTAAAGAAATAGAAAGACCTGGGTCGGGGGAAGGTGGCTTAACAGTAGAGTGCTTGCCTCGCATGCATAAGGCCCTGGTTTTGATTCCTCAGCACCACATAAACAGAAAAGGCTGGAAGTGGTGGTGCTGCTCAAGTGGTAGAGCGCTAGCCTTGAGCTGAAGAGCTCAGGGACAGTGCTCAGGCCTAGAGTTCAAGCCCCACGACCAACCAAAAAAAGAAAAAAGAAAAGAAAGACCTGAAAAAAATTTGTTTTTCTTTATATGTAGAAGCTAGGTTTAGCTTATAAACTTATAAGTAAACATGTTGGGTGCTATACAATTGTATTAACTGAAATATGGTATTTTCAAGGGAGAACTCAAATAGTGTAATTGCTTAGAAAGGCAAAGGCAACGTTCAACAAAATAAGTACCAGGATGCTAGTACTTGAAAATGATTGGGTGGGGTCAAGGAGAAAGGGATAGATGAATGAAGAGAGGAAGAATTCCATCAAGAAATCAATGCATATCCATACAAAATTCGTAAGCGTGAGAGAAAGGATGGATAGGAGAAGGGATGGGTGAGAATGCTGGATTACAGGCATGAGTCACCAGTGCCTGGCTTTGAGAGGAGGTTGCCACATTCATTGCCCTCGGTAGACCAAAACAATATCTTGTGACATAAAAACACCTATTGAAAGCCACTACAATCTCCACATTTACATCTCCCTCTTCTTCTCTTGGATGCTTTCTTTCCTCAAGAATAAAATTCCAAAGGTAGAAAATTTTCATCCATGTGGTTACTTCATCAAAGGAGACAACAAATCAATATGAATTTGTTAAAACAGGATAACAGGACTGTATTGCAAAGCTCATAGAACTCATAAATGTTATAGACCACGATAGACAATTTGCCCCATGAAAGTTAGAATGTGTTTGTGACTTTAACAAAGCATCATTATCCCACAATACTGTGAAATTTGGGGAATTATGTAATCACTTAATCACAATAAAGAATTTGAAAAACAAAAACAAACAAACAAAAAAAACCAGGATAACAGGAAATGTGCTGTACCTGCATTCTCATCCACCTTAACTTAGCACAGGTCACACATACACATTTCCAAAATAAAATAAACCAAACTCATGATATTTTTTAGATGTTTTCATATTTCTTTGATAGCTATATGTGTTAGATGTATTTCTATAATGATGATACAGGTGATGAATGATTTTTCAAAGATCAGTCTTGCTCATTTCCAGTTTCATTTTTAATCCCTACAATAATATATGACCCTAACAATCGCTTTCCAGAGTATTCTGCCTTGGTCAGTGCCCAATTTGTGTGCTAATTTCTTAGTTCAAAATAGAATTTAGTTAAAAGAATCATCCACTCACAGGACATTCATTTTATACTTTAAATAGTAGTAGGCAAATAAATTTGCATAATTTAAATACCATTTCTTATACCTATTTAACTGGAGCTGTTTGTATGTGATCCAACATTCTGAGTGGCCAGCAGAACATAAACCAAGAATCCCAGGGATATAATGTGAGGATCCATACATTCGTTCACTCATCTCATCTTCAGTACATTTGCTTAAAAGATAGTCATATTATAAGACTGAGTTTTGCTGCTTCTCATGTACATGACAAAGGCTTTGAAGTGCCAAAAGTATGTCACCTGAAGCTGCAGTTTAATAGCCCTGTTAAAGAGCCCACTTGATTCATTTCCTAATACCCAAAGTAAAATTCACTCCCCAAAGTCATGTAAGATTAAGACTTCAAGTAGAAAATTCATTTAATTACCTCTCCAAGGAAAATATTTCTTCTTGTCAAAGAAACCAATGAGATATTAAAAAGCCTGCTGATCTAGCGTTCAGGTAAAACTACACCTGCCATAGTAGATTTGACAAAGATCTGTTCATTGACCTTTATCTGGGCAATGCTGAACTCAAGAGCTTTATGTTGTTCAAAAGTCCAACTCAACACTCCTTCAAGCTACTTCTCCTATTCTTTGAATATGCACATATTTTATTTTTAATTTTACCAACAATGATTTCTGTTTTTTTTTTCTAGTTGTGGGGCCTGAACTCTGGGCCTGGACGTTGTCCCTCAGCAATTCAGCTCAAGGTTAGCGCTCTACCACTTGAGCCACAGCGCTACTTCTGGATTTTTCTGCTTATGTGGTGCTAAGGAATTGAACCCAGGGCCTCATGCATACAAGGAGCACTCTACCACTAACCCACGTTCCTAACCCACCAATAATGATTTCTGATGCTGTATTTTCTTGAATATGTTCTTTTTGTAAGAGAGCCTCTCCACATGTCCATTTTTTAAAAAATACCTGATAGAGCCTGCAAGGAAGTGGTACGGCCATTCCCCACAAATCAGCAATTCTAATCAAGGAGTTATCATGCTAAGTGCCATTAGCATCCAAGATGACTGTGACTTCCTTATAAGGTATCTTGCTTTTGCAGTGTTCCTTTATTGATTCCTTTTGAAACTTTAGCCCATCCTATTGACTTATCAGGCAGAAGTCATAAATCTGCTCTTTGGCTCACATGCTGTTGAGTACCATAATCATGTGAGAGATGCTACATTTTTAACCTTTTCATAGTCCCCAGTTGAAAACTTTTATTCTTTTTTTTAAATTTTAATTTTCAGTGTGAAAATTCTGTACAGAGGGGTTACAATTATATGGATAACATAATGAGTACATTTCTTATCAAGCATTGTAGCCTCCTCCTTTGTTTCCCCCTGGCTCAGTGGTGGAGTGCTTGCCTTGCATGCCTGAGGCCCTGGGTTCGATTCCTCAGCACCACATAAGCAAAAAGAAAAAAACCGGAAGTGGTGCTATGGCTCAAGTGGTAGAGCGCTAGCCTTGAGCTGAAGAGCTGAGCTACAGCGCCCAGGCCCAGAGTTCAGGCCCCATGACCGGACCGCCCCCCCCCGCAAAAAAAAAAAAAAAAACTTTTAGTGTGAAATCATCATAAGGTCATGTGAAATATTTGGCTCTTGAAATCACATTATGCTTAAGATAGATTCATAATTCAAATATGCTGTTATATGTGTGTGAGAGAGACAGAGAATGAGAGAGACAGACAGACATACAGAAACAGAGACAGGTACAGACAAACAGAGAAAGAAGAAAAATCCCACATTTCTGACAGGGCTGAATAGATTCCTTCCTTTAAACCTAGTGTGATTTTATCATATTTCTAAAGTCTCGTTCTTGCCTATCCATTACTACAAATCCTGGACTAGCAACTTTCTTCATTCTCACATCTGGTGACATACAATCAATAGGTTCTTTACTCCTTCAAATCTCCTGTCCCCCAGGGTACTTAGCACAAAGCTTCCAACCATCAAGGAATGCTCACTAATCTTAATTGTTTTGTGGAAGATGTATAGTTCAGTGACCACAGCAGTTCTCTGCTCTTATCTCCAACTTTATTCAGTGTTGTTCATAGTAATTGCTCAATAACTTAGAGTAGAAAGAGAGGGAGAAAAGAGAGATGCAGGGGGAGAAAAGAAAATAGAGGAAAAGGGAAGCATAATGGGTTAGCTATGAAAACCCAAATAAACTGTCAATGTTTACCCATTCATTTGTTTATGGACATTATATTTTGATATTATATTTGAGTGATATCCAGGAGTCAAAAGACTGAGTCAAATTACAGACATGTATTTAATTCTAAAATAGCTGTCAGCTCTTTCCAAAATGATTATACTATGTACATCCCATTAGCAGTATATGAGCATTCCAGTTTTTCTGGAACACTTAGTATTTTCAGTGATTTATTTATTTGTTTTTCCATTCTAACCAGGGTACTAGTATCTTACTGAAGTTTTAATTTATATTTCCCTGATGAATACTGATATGGTACATTCTTCATGTGCTTATTTGTTTCTGTGACTTAGTGTTTGAAACACTTTACTTCTTTTTAATGGGGTTGTTTGTTTCCTCATTATGACTTTTGAAATAATTTTCTACAAAAAATATGAGTTTATAAATAAAAAAGATTGACATTTTTTCTAATATGATTACTCTTCATTTTTTTTTCTTGTTTTAGTACCCTAGCTAGAATCTCTCACATAATGTGAAATAGAAATAATGCAAGTTCTAGGTGCTAGTGGCTCACATTGGTAGTCTTAGCTATTCAGGAGGGTGAGATCTGAAGAATATGGTTGGAAAACAGCTCAGGCAAGAGTCCATAGGAATTCCAACTCCTCCCCCCCCCTCAAAAAAATCAGAATAATGCAGGGTCCAAGTAATTTGGAGGCTCTGACTTCAAACCCTAGTACCACACAATAAATTTTCATTAATTAAATGGACATCTTTGATATATTTCTATCTTAGGGGAAATATTCAGTCTTACACAACTTTAAATAGGAATAGTTTAGCGGTCTGGTGTTCTTTATTAGACTGATGAAGTTCTTTCCTACTTTCAATTTTTGAGAGAGTTTATTAGAAAAAGACATACAATTTTGTCAAATACTTTTTTGCATCATTTGAGATGGTCATACAGTCTTATCCTCAGTCTTTGATTATAGTAATACTCTGTCAAATTTTTAAAGGTTAAAGCATCTTTACATATTGAAACACACTAATTTCACATGGTATTGTTGTCCTTTTTATTGATAAAATATTGTTCAAATTTTTCATCTGTTCAGAATCTGAAGGATTCTGATCTCTGTTGTTTCTCTTGTGATATCAGAGTGATTGTGGATTAAAATCTGAAATATGAAGTATATACTTATCTTTGGTTTTCAGAGGATTTTGTTAGAATTGGTATTTTTTCTTTTATTTTTTTGTCAGCAAAGCAATGTGAACCAAAGTTTATTTTTTCAATTAGAAATTTAGTCTTTTTTAGGAGCACAGTGATATTATTATCTATTTCTTCATTAAGATGCTTTGGCAGTATTTTTACAATTAAAAAATAAAATTTTTTAAAAAAGATGCTTTGGTGCCTGTGTCTTTCAGGAAATTTGTTTACTTCTAAGTTGTCAAATTCATTTACATTAAGTTACTCAGTACTTATCTCATATTTTTCTTTTTCTATTGCTTGATATGTAAGTTTTTACCTTTCTTCTTTCTGATATTTGTGATTTATGTCTTTATTTTTCCTGATTATTCTAAATAAATTTTTGTAACTTTATTGGTATTCTCAATGAATCATATTTTGCTTTTGCCAATTTTCTCATTGTTTTTATTTTTTAAATTTCAGCTATGATGATGTTTGTTAATATCTTTTTCACACTATTTTAGGTTTGATCTGTTTTTTTTTCCTTGTAAATTTTTATTTAGTTATAATGTTCACCTTTTCACAGCTTGAAAGAAAAACTTCCATGATATTAATTGATCTGTATGTTATTTTCTTTTAGAATGTCCCTTTTTTTCATTGAAATAATTTCTAAACCACTCTATGTGTTCAACCTTCTGCTTAACACTCAGATACGGGTTTTTAGAAAGGCCACAGGTCACCAGCTTCATGAAGTGGCAGATGGGACCTTGTTTTGGAAAACCTTCAAGGTTCTTATCCAGAAATACATGCTCATGAAATTCTGAACCATCATCATCAAAACCTGCCTCATTGTTAATTGAGAATTCCCATCACTTATCCTCCTTGGTCCACTGGATCATCTCCTCAAACCCATTCTGAAAGGGCTGTTCATTTACTGTGGCTAACTGCTTAGCAAATTCTATCTCCCAAATGAAGATAGACCTGTTGTTCTTTCCCTACACACAGTTTAAGTGCAAGTTGTTGTTTTGAGATTGTTCTTTTCTGAGACCTTATCTGCTAAGTACTCATTTAGCTACATCCCAAAGATTACAATATGTCGGGTTACCTTTTGATTTCTTCTTTGACATCCAATCTTAAGTGGTTGATATTGTTTGCTTACAGGTATTTGGTGATTTTACCAGAAATCTCTGTGCTATTGATTTCAAATTCCATTAGTGATAGGGAAGACATTTTGTGTGTTTTGAGTCCTTAAATAAGACCTGTTCTATATCATATAATATAGTTTTCCCTCAATGTTACTGTGGAAATTAGGAAGCATGTGAATTCTGCTTTTGAGTGGACTTTTCTATGAATATTGGTTATACATTTTTTGATCATGTTTTCAAGACTTCTGTGTTCTTATGCTTTTATTTCCTTGTTGTACTATCAACTTTTCTGATTATCTGATGTTTGCACAGTTAAATAGAGACAAGAACTTTGTCTTTTCCATATCTCATCTAGACACACATCTGTCCCTCGCTGATGATGGTCATTTTAACCATTAGCCCAGACTGTTACCTAATTTCCTCATTGTAAAATTACAGTTTGGGGGTGGAGGAGCGGTTGGTCGTTGGTCTTGAACTTTGGGCCTGGGTGCTATCCTCAGCTCTTCAGCTCAAGGCAAGCACTCTACCACTAGAGCCACAGCACCACTTCCGATTTTCTGAGTGGTTTATTGGAGATAAGAGTCTCATGGACTTTCCTGCCGGGGCTGGCTTTGAACCGTGATCCTCAGATCTCAGCCTCCTGAGTAGTTAGGATTACAGGTGTGAGCCACCAGTGCCTGGCTTAATTACAATTTTTCAGAAACTCATTCAATTAGTACTTCATTTGTGAGGATACAATTTAAGATCCTGCAAACACCCTACTTTTAATCAACACTTCCTCAAGGATTTAGCATCCACTGATAATTCTCATCTTATTCAAATGGTTCAGAGGAGGAATTAATAGAAGACAGACATAGACAGATTTAGACAAACCAAAATTTGAATAAAATGCTGATGGTAGACAGACATAAGTAAAAGTTATAGAAGTGTTGACTTCCTTGTACTATTTTTTGTAGTATTTTGTACATTTGAAATTATTTCTGAAAAATAGTCACAAGACTTATTAAAAATGTTAAATCCTCCTTAAAAGCATATATATATATATCTATATATATACATGTACATATGTACATATGATTAAACAAAATTTAAAGACCACATTATTTTAAGAAAGACAAAGAAGTGGAGGATGAGTATAAGGAAGTAGCAACATAAAAAGCTTATCTGTGGAAGTGGGCTAAGTAAAGGAGCCCATTTCAGTGTGACTCACTTTATATTAGGAACCCATTCGCTCCTTTATAAGTACAGCTAGATATGAAAATGATACAAATCAGTTGGGGAGATAAAAGCAAAAGAACTACATTTTCTATAATGAAAGATAGAGAGCAAAGGAAATGTCATCAAAACATAATAGTATAAAACCTAAAACAAGAAGACAGACATCAGAACAAACATTATAGTTTCAGAGAGTCTTAGGAGTATGGGATTTCCTTTAAGTATAATTTTATGATTATTCAAAATTATCTGTAGCATGCATGAATTACATTTATGCCAAAATAGGAGTAATATTTTTAGAAGAAAAGTGCAGCCCTTTTTTTTTTCATTGCTCCTTCTTCTTAGAGCTAAATCTGGTGAAATGGTGTGTAAAATGACATCAACACCTTCTGCTTAACACTTTCCATGAAAAATGTAAGTGTCCCTTGGGCTGCACTGCTGAGGTAACATGTTTTATTACTTGGGTTGTTTTACCTGAAACACTCTCCCATCAATTTCAGTTTCATCTTGGGTCTACAAAGGTCATATCAAGAAGTTACTAGAATGAACATTAATGTCAATTAATCCTGATTAAAGTGAGATTTTTCTCCATTTCAAAGGACCTGGAAGATGGAAATCTCTTCCTTCAGATCTGCAGTTGAAGTCTGGACTATTTAGTGATAGACTCTTACCCAAGCAGCATCTTGCATATTAATTTATAAACTTTCAAAGGCTCCATAGAGCAACAACAAAGAGGAGATGGGTGATGGAGCTAGAAAACCTCAGCTTCCAGACTCAGCCAATGAATCCATTAATAAAGGTCTTCTGGGCCTTAGTTCCCTCCTCTTTGAAACTAGATGATCAATAGTACTTGCTTTAAAGACTATTGTCAGAATTTGATGAATGAATACTTGTGCTCTAAATAATGTCTGACATATAGAGTGGTAGACAAGTCTTAATTAAAGATAAAATTCATTTTCTTCTCAATTCTATACTAAAGCATTCCCTCCAGTTCTACTCCCTTATCATAATATGGAATGGGTGTTCTACATCTTGTCTTACACAGAATCACAAAACACTGTATTTTCCACTTCTTTTCCACCACCCAATCTTCCAGCTACAGTGATTTTCATACCTTCCTTGATCGTTGATACTCTCATTCTCTCTCTCTCTCTCTCTCTCTCTCTCTCTCTCTCTCTCTCTCTCTCTCTCTCTCTCTCTCTCTCTCTCTCTCCTCTCTTCCTCCCCCTTCTCTCTTTTCAGCCCTGGGGCTTGAAATTGGGACCTGGGCATTGTCCTAGGCACTGTCCCTGAGATTTTTAGTGCTCAAGGCTACTACTCCACTATTTGAGCAACAGCTCCACTTCTGGCTTTTTTTGGTGCTTAATTGGAGATAAGTGTCTCACAGACTTTCCTGCTTGGACTGGCTCTGAGCCACGATGCTCAGATATCAGCATGCTGAGTAGCATGAGCTACTGGCACCTAGCCCCTTCCTCTTCTTATCATAAGTGACCATTCCTCCATGGATGTTCCCCTTGCAACACTGCTCTCTGGTGCAGGGGACTGTGTCTTGGGATACTCTCTGTATTAGCTTCCTTACATATTGCCCCTTTCTGGAGACAATACTTAGTTGTACCTTTTCCACAATGTCACCACACAGAAGAATGTCTTGTCACAAGGATGCAAACATCACACAGAGAAACCTCCTACTCATCAGTAAATATTCTAGGTTTAGCAAAATTAGCCTTTATACTTTGGACAACTACAATATACTGATGTTCAGGTACCAGGGAGGAAAAAGATTTCCCAAGTATACTGTGCATTACTGGAGCTCTCTACAATTGTATTCATGTCTGGAAGAGTTGGCAGGATATCACTTTGAAAAATGCTGCCCTGTGGTGCAAACACCATGTAGTCCTGGAGGAAAGAAACATTTCTGAAGGCATCATTGAAATGTACCTCAGTTGCTTCAACACCACAATTCCCAGAGGAACCCACCCTTGTTCACCCTGCTGTAGCACATATACTCACATATACTCATTCTGCAGCTACCTAGTAAGGCCCCTCCCCCCATTCTTCGCTGATGAAAACAGAAAGTGTTTATGTATTATGTGAAGTGTTTTGTGTGTAAATGTATTTTCACTTTATGTAGAGGATTATTTTCCCTTCCTGAATGAAATATAAGGCACTTCCCATTATTTTTATAATATTAATAATTGCATAAATCCTCTAGTCCCTTTTAGCCCCAAGAAGATTCTCACTTTAATCATTAAAATATTCATGCATAGGATAATAGAATTCCAAACTCTCTTCCAGAGTCAGTACTTCTTCTTGGCCTGCGAGTGGTCTGCTATGGGTGGGTGTTATTCTACACAGGGATGGAGGAACTGTAGCACTGTTCCCTTTCTTCCTGCCCTCTGTGGCAGCTCCTAATGCCCTCACACCAGAATGGGGCTGGAATGGAAAAGGGGGAAGGAGATGGACAGGAAAGTTCTACTTGTCTGGCACAGATAGAAGCTATGGGCTGCCTTGTGGCGATGCTCTTGCCAGCACTGATTCTCTGGTAGAGCATCTCAAAGACTTGGCCAGTTTGTCCTCAAATGCACATCATTGTTCCTGCATGTCCTGAACATCTCTCTGCTGACTCATCTCTTTGTAGCATTGTATTCTCCTTCAAATAGGAATTGTTAGCATTCTCAAGTTCATATCAGGCTTATGAGGAACACTTGTGTTTGTTTGCAGGTCAGCCGTAGAAGTGCACTGCGTTTCAGTGCAGATTTCTTCCAGCAGCTCCACCACTTCAGCCTAAGCATGCGCAGACCTGTGCTTTGGCTCAGGGGGATGGGGATGGGGATGTGGGTGGGGATGAGGGTGGGAGTTGGGGGGACTCCAGCCAAGCCTTTCTAACAACCCTCTGGAAGAACCTTTTCTCCTTTAGGTAAAGTGGAACATTATCCATGCTTCTTTGGGGTTGGGATACAGTCTTCCGGCAACTGCCGTTGTACAAAGGTTCTTTAAAAGCCATCCTTTCTTTCTAAATGGTGTAAACTGCTGGGTAGGGACAGTGGCTTATGCCTGTAATCCTAGCTACTCAGGGAAAGGATGAGATCTGAGGGATATGGTTCAAATCCACCCTAGGCAGAAAGGTCTATGAAATTCTTATCTCCAGTTGACCACAAAAAGCCAGAAGTGGAAGTGTGGCTCAAGTGATAGAAGATAGTCTAGAGAGAGAAAACTAAATGACAGAGCCCAGTCCGTGGGCACAAAAATGAAACAAAACAAACAAAAACAGTGCAATTCTACACTCTTGTGTGCCTGGGGCACAGACTGAACTGCAACTTGTTGCTGTTGAAACCCCTTTGCAAGTACAGCAGCTGTAGTCTATCAAAGACGTTGGTATAAAAATATAGTAATATTTAAGCCCACTTTGACCTTCCTTTGAGAAGACTGAGTTTTACAAGGTGCTTTAACATCCTAGTACAAAGGCATAAATGCTTTTGAATGGTAGTGTCTTTAGTTATCCACTGGTTTCTCATGACTAGAATATAGTCTTCAAGTTACATTCTCTTCTTTCCTTCCATTCATTTTTATTGGCATATATTTACTATACCTAGTAATGGGTTTTATAATGATGTTTCCATGCATACATAAAACGTACTGTGATCATATTCATCCCCTCTGTTCCAATCCTCTCTTCCTTTTCTCTTGTTCTGTTGCCACCTCATTAACAGCTCCCTTTTTACTTTCATATTTTCCCTCCACACTCCCAAATTCTACACGTTGTAAACAGCATGTGATACTTGTTCTTTTAACGTCCTGTATCTTCGGCTTCTAGGTCAAACGCCTGATATGTAATAGGAGCTCAGCTCAGGCCTGGGATGTGGCTCAGTGTTAGAGTGCTTGCCTAGCATACACAAGGTTCTGAGTTTGATTACCAGAACTGCAAAACAAAACAAACAAACAAAAACTTTTCTGTTGTTAGTAAATGCAGACAGTACATTTCAGGTTAGAAAATTTGAGTCTTATAAAAGATAAATAGTTCATCCTTAGATGTTTAATCAGTAAATTATTGACTTATAATTTGAAGGGCCAGTGACAGAAAGCAACTAGTACAACCAAATGTCTTCTTTAAGCCTTTTGTTTACAATTATTTCTGTGATCTATTATAAAATTATTTGTATAGAGGTTGTACGTTCATTTATTTTCACAGAAATCCTCTCGAATTTAGTTGCCCTGCTTTTCAGATATTCATGCTTGCTGATAACCTGACTCCTTGAACTATCTTTGTTAGCCAAACTGCCATCTGGTGTTTAATATATGAATTGCAAGTTGGACGACTGTATTATAGGCTTTTAAATTTATAATAGTTTTTAGGGAAAAAAAGTGAGAGAAGGGATGGGTTAGGAGTGATGGGTGACAATGTTGTCAGACACCTTGTATTCATATACTGATTTGTAGAATGGGAACTTCTTTGTACAACTATTAAAGATAATAATAAAAATGTTAAAAATTATAATAAATTTTAGAACTTTATATCCATTTTCTTGCTTACTCCTTCTATCAGCCACACAGAGCAGAACAAGTACTATTACCACATCCAATGCATAAGGACTTGGTGCCTGTATTCCAAGGTACCCAGGAATCATAAGGAAGACTAGGAACAGTCTGGAATAGGCAAAAACACTAGACTCTCAGAAATAATACCAAATAGGGCATGGCTCAGAGGTAGAGTACTTGCTTAACAAGTGTAAAGCCCTGAATTCAAACCCCAGTACTAGGAGTGAGAAAAAAGCATTCTGTGAAGCAAAAGTGCCCAGGAGTTGGAGCATCTAATTCTATTTCTAGCTTTCTCACTAACTCACAGTGATTCCTCTGGCAAATTCTGCAGGAGCCAACTTCCTTATCTTTCCAGTAAGCATAATAAATACCTCATGTTTTGGTAACTTTCCAGGGTTCTTGTAGAATTCAGTAAAATAATGTATGATAAAACTAAAAAAAAAAAAAAAGAAAAAAGGAAACTAAAAAGAGTATGTCTCCACACAAATGAAAGACGTGTGATTGAGTCATTTGACTAGAACTTCAGATGTTTTGATGTTGATAATATAAATGCTTAGGATTTTCACTGTACATTTTATTTCAGGTAAAATGTGCAAAGTTTGGAAAATACAATAAAGTATCTGATAGTCTAATGACTATACGAATCTATGATTTCTAGTATACGTTTTAATGACAATATCATTTGAGATCAGATTTGTAGTCACAAACCTGTCTTATCTTCAGATTCAGAAGAATGAGGCAGAAATCTGAAGTTGAATAGGTTTCTAGCCAAATGATTTTTTGCATACATTAGTCTCTGCACACTGAAAACAGAAACAGAAAAGCTAGGATTCTGTGTAGCTGTGGTATACAGCTTTTCAGTAATACACTAGAACAATGAAGCAAGGAAATTGTATTCCTATTCATGTAGTTAACATCATTATCTAATAGCTGGCAAGACTCCAGAAAGGTGTAATAACTTTGTATGTGGATTACAAAAAGGCTGCTAGTGAGAGAGCTCATTTTTATTATAACAACTGCTAAACGCTAATTATGTGCAAAAAAAAAAAAAGCCCTGTTCAACTTTCAGGTGCCGAACCTGACACATTAACTCCATTGGCCAAATTTTCTTAAATATTAGTTACACAAAACACAAAAATGTAGTGATCCCTTAGTTCAAAAAATATTGTTACTTTTGCTTTGATTCTCTTAAATATTCCACAGACTTATCCCAAATCTTCTGAAGATTAAAAGACAAGGAGGTCTTTCTCATTTTGGAAAAAAGTATACTATATATGACCAAAATTTTGAAACTGCTATTTCATATTGTTTTATGGCCATCTTTTCAGCTTAATCAAAGTTAATATTGGGAAACTTGGCCTGAGTAAACACTCGATTATAGCCTTCAACATCAATAAGATTCAGTAAGCACTGCTTTTGACTGCTATATAAAACACTCTCTTACCTAAAGGAGCATGGTGTTGTGCAAGCTGCATTGCTTAGATTTAAAGTGTTACTTAGTTTTCCTCTCTACTCATACAGGGCATGAAGCCTGCCACCTCTACTGAATTGGTCAAATGGCTTATTGCATTTTGTATTTTTTTTGCCCTTTTAAAAACTATAAATGTTCCCTATCTACCTTTAAAAAAAGGAATATTGTGAACCCTTCATTGTGTTTTCAACTGATATGAAATTACATATATGTGTATATATATATATATATATATATATATATATATATATGGGACATAGATGTATCCATATGCATGTGCAATGGTCAAATCAAGGTAAGCATAGATTTTTCAAGCATTTATCATTCTTTGACTTCCAAAGATTACCTGAATGGTACTAATTTACAGTTAGGAAAAATAAGATGTTGTTTGGTTGCACAGGAAGGTAAAAGTATTGTGTATTTCAAAAATAAGAAGAAAGGATTCTGAATTTGAAAGTTTGGGTATATTTTTAGTAGCATTGGACTTTATATTCCTATATTACTTTAATAAAGTGATAACTCTGTGTGTGTGTGTGTGTGTGTGTGTGTATGCATGCGTGTGCGGGGGGGGGGTGTTGTCTGGGCCTGGTCGCTGTCCCTGAGCTTTTTTTTTTTTTTTTTTAATTCTCTCTTTTCTTCTTTTTGTGTTCAAGGTTAGCACTCTAGAACTAGAGCTGCAGCTCTATTTCCAGTTTTTTTCCTGATTAACTGGAGGTAAGAATCTTGCAGACTTCCCTGCCTGGGCTGGCTTCAAACAATGATTTTCAGATCTCAGCCTCCCAAGTAGCTAGGTTTACAGGCATGAGCCACCAGCACCTGGCAAAAAAAACTATAACAACTTTTAAAATAAAATGCCAAAATTGCAAAATGATAGTTTTGAAGATGATAAATACTTTATAACATGGGAGATGTCATCCCACATGGAATAAAAAACTTAGGAAAGATAATGATATAATGATTACTCAGGAAAATTGCTCAAGGAAATCATAGGAAAATCAAGTTTTACTAGATGATAATAAAAAGGGTTAAAAGGTGACAATTTTTTCTTTCTGCATCGTAGAACGTATCTTGGGAATTACAGATTGTCTTTGTTTTACGTTTTTCTGCAGTGTTGTTTCCTATGGTGGAGTCATATGGGTAGCTCGGGTTGCAGAGTTTTCCCATGGAATGCTTTGACATTGGTCTTCTATTGTGAGTCTCTATAGGCCTTTATAAGAAGATATCAAATCTTACACTTCTGGTTCATGGACAGTGCAGTTCCTTTTTTTGTGTCACCCTTTATGAGTGGAGTCCAGTTTCAGCCACCTGTCATGCATATAAGCCTGTGGCCTAAACCCCTACTCATCTCTTCCTGTGGCCACAATTCATATTGCCACCCCCATGCCCAATATCCCTAGACTCTGGTGTTTAGCAAGACTCATGTCCTTCAAAAAGAAAGATCTCAAACTTGATTAAGCCACTGATTGTTGTCAGATTTTATTATCCTTTTCAAAGTTGCTTTTAAGATATTATAAATATATTTTCAAAATAAGTATCTAGAATTTCTAAGTGCTTGGAATTGATTAGGTCATTTTACCAGATTTGAAGATTACTTCTGAGCACTTGACTAATTTGGAAATTTCTACACAAATGGAAAAAAAGACAGCTTTTTCTATCATCAGGGCTTAGCACATCAACTGGCTTACGATAGGCACTCAGCACACTTTTAGTGAAGGAAGGCCTGTTCTCATGTTACTAGGATACAGGCATCTAATTATGGGTTAATAACTAGATTAGAAAGTATGCCTCCCAAATGCATTTGCATTTTAAAAGGGGCCACCTCTGTGCTTTCCAAGGAGTTCACTGAGTTTTCTATTTTTATTGATGGTGAGTAGGGATCTCCAATGTTGAACTATCCAACTTTATATAGAGCAAGTAGGTGATACTTTTTAAAATAGGTAAATACCTCCTAATTGCTACAACATAGTTGGCAACTGACTTTTCTGCTGAGTTAGTAGCCTCCATCCTAACCAAGTAATATGAGGACATCTAAACCCTATGGTAACTACAGGTATGTATGTATATGTATATGTGTGTGTGTGTGTGTAATACATATATATATATATATATGAGATCTAGATATATGTATGTATATATATGACTATATACAAATACATAAATATATATAGTTAAATTGATTTATAACCAACCATTAAGATGAATATCTCATTACAGCAAGGGATAATATTGTTATTTGTGGCTACAGCATTGGCCAGAGTACAGAGGACTCAAAGTATCAAGGAAGGACTATTCTTTGTTTTAGAACCACAGCATCACAACTGTTTAAGATAGATCAGAATCCACAGGCTCATTTGCCAGATTAATTTTATGTATATCAGTTTAATAACCAGGACAGGTTGAAACACAGGTTATTCTGAAACTCAGAGATTTCCCTTATAGCCACTACTTCTATAGTCTAGGACATATCTTCCAAATAGGGGTCCCGGCTCTGTATAACCCTTTTCCTTGTGGCAGGAACATTTCCATATTTCATTTTATTTAGGCCAATATGAAAACTCACAATATCAACCAATAACCAGAATTAAATGAATTCTAGGTAATAGTGAGAAGCTATTATGTAAATAGGTTATATCATGCAGATAACTGTCAACATTATCATTATAAATACTAAGGCATTAATTGTATTAAGTTAACCAAGCAAATTTCTCTGAAGAGAACTAGGGAGAAAGAGGGAATAGTAATAGGAATCAGGAGGATTAGTTACTATGATTAGTTATACTCTCTATTTTAAATTTTATTTTATTGTAACGATGCTGTACAGAGGGGTTACAGTTATATGAGTAGGGAATGAGTACATTTCTGGTTAAGCATTGTTGTTCTCCCACTATCCCTTTCCTCCTCTACCTCCCTCACTCCTCCCCCTCCCAAAGTTGTAAAGTTCATTGCAATATAGTGTCTTGTGGGTATCACTGTTGCAATGGTCATCCTGTGTTCTTGTTTCGGTGTTTTGTTATTTCCCTTCCCCTCCCCAAATTAGACAAATGTATTTACAAGGTGCAGGGTACTCAAATCAAGTACAGTGACAACAGAGGATATACCATAGGGGGAAGGACATACAAAAGAAACAAAAAAAAATCACATAATACATACCTTGGGGTTCATTTCGCTTAGCAAATTGTTCAAAAGTCATTTGTTGACTGTAATGAAGGAGGGAGCTAGTGACAACAAGAATGAAAAAGGCCCTAGCATTCTGACAAAGAAGGGAAAGAAAAAGTAAGTCATAAGATTTTTGAAATTATAGTCCATCAGACAACCCATGGATTACAGGAAAGGAAACTAAGTCCATCAAAATATAGAGAATTCGAAGTTCTAAGATATTTAGTTGTAGAGCTGAGCTAGAAACCCAGGTCTCCTTTTCCCAGTTCCTCATTCAATTATAGCAGACTACTGTGCTTGTTTCTGGAGAGACTTTGAAAAGTATAGAGAAAACCATAACGGAGCAGCTCAACATGAGTATTTTTACATGCATAGAATTCATTGACAGAAATTGAAGTGTCCATTTTATATATGAACAAATATATGAAGTAAAGTATGGTATATGCAGGGGAAATATTCAGTAGTATAATTCCTTCGAACAATGAACTTTACAGTCTACCAAAATGAATAGTAGGAAGCTGGGACTTGGGGTGTCAGGAGAAGGGGATAGACAATGAAGAGAAGAAAGGTGGGAGAATGACATCATCATATTCAATGTAGATATGTGAAAATGTATCTAGGAAAATGGACGGGAAGGATGGGTTGGGAGTGATGAGGAAAATGATGAAAGGAACGCCATCCATCAGATTCACTGTACTCACAAATTGACATGTTGGATTGAAACTCCTTCGTACAACTTCTTAAAGATAATTTTTAGAAATGAAAAAAATGTCTACTCAGTGCTTTATTTTTTCGTCAAGCTTATGGCACAAACACATGATAGTATCAGTCGTGATGACTAGCTGGACAGTTACCAAGTTTTATAGAACTTCTGAAATTACTGTAGGCTTTGTTTGAGTTTTGAAACTTATCTTTTTCATTTTTAAAGGTTAATGCAGTCCCCCCTGGTGACACTGGCTCTGTGCTTTTCTAATAGCAGCACTACTGTGTCATTCATTCTAACTTTGGGGATTTTCCATCTATTCCACTGAGGGAGACAAATATGGCAGCTTCTTGATGACCAGTGAGGAATCAGTTACACAAAATTGCAGGCGTGATAACACTTGAGATGTCTGCATTAATTTTATTGTCACGAATTTTACCATGGCAGGGGCTATAAAAAAAAGTAAGTAGAAATTGCATGTAGAGTGAGAGATGGGCCTAGTTATTTGGCTACTGTTCCTTTTCTAAAATCAGCAAGGATTTCTTCCTTCTTTCTCTCTCCTTTGTCATTTTTCCATCCATCATCCATCCATCCCCCACATATATCTCTGAGCTTTTACTCAGCACTGACAAGCTAAAGAAAATTGACTTTTAAAAGCAGAAAAACTTTCAGCAAGTATATTCATTATTTTCTTTAAAAATATAATCCTTGCACATATTAAGCATGTTTGAAACATCATGCATATATGACAAAGTATTTCTTTGTCCGCTAGCCTCAAGTTTTCTTTTTATAGGTGCTTTAAATGGACATTTAACCTGTATATCCATTATCCCACAAGATTACACAATGATGTCATTCACGGCTCACAATATGAGATGGGTGAGTGGAGCATGCCCCTGACTCCAATTTGTTAAAAATGTGTGTGTGTGTGTGTGTGTGTGTGTGTGTGTGTGTGTGTGTGTGTGTTTAAAGTAATTTGAGGACTAAATTATTTCATAAAGATTCTCTTAAGAAGGGAAGATGCAAGAATAACCTTGATCTTTTGGGAGGATGGGGGAATGGAGGATTGATAGGTAACTAACTGGCTGTTCCCTTGGCAACATAAGCATTCAGAAAAGGGTTTAAGGAGCTATCTAGAACATTCTTGGCTGTAAAGATGCTGAAATGTCACTGAAAGTGAAGGCCTGGCTGACATTAGTTTAGCAAATGCCATTTTTACTTGATTTTGACAACAATATATTGTAGGTAGGACAACCATTAATGCTGTTAAAAAAAAATTAACCGTGACCAGCAGTCTAGCAAGTCCTGAGCTCCTTTTGTTCTTCCTTCTTGTCAGAGGATAGTAACAAAGAAAAAAAAAGGCAATGTCCAGTTTTAAAATGGAGAAATAGTTTCTCAGCAAACATTACCTCTAAATATGAAATGTAAACATAAACCATCTTCAACAAAACTAGAAGACATTATGGACTTGATCACAGTGAATCAGAGCTGCCAAATCTAGTAAAGGTCAAAACAGGAAAACACCAGGGAAGATACCTACATCTCTGGATTTCATTTGGTGATTAGATCAATAGTCTCCACAACAGATGGGGTAGTCTCCAGTGGGGGGAAAATTAGATTCTTTCTAAAACAACAGAACTGGGATGAGTGATAATAAGAGAGGTTTTCTGAGACACTATCTGTTACAGGGCAAGCAAGCTTAAAGGAAAAGCGTCATTTGCCACTTAACAGGAATACCCGGGTAGGGTGTAATTCCTCAAACTTGAGTGGTATAGGCCAATCACATAATGTGGTCTTATAATGAAATCTCAAGAGGTCACAAACATGAGTTATATAATGATAGTGCTGGGGCACCATAGTTTACTATTTTGCAGAAAAAAATTCATGTTCACAATTGCACATGCTATAATTTGATATGATTGTCAGGCTAACAGGTTTGGATTTATACAAAGACTGTCATAAACACGAGGGATGCCATGAGCTATCACCAGACAGCAGGAATTATTCAGTTCCATTGTAATCACAGGACCACTTTCATGTATGTGGCAGGTTGTTGACAAAACACTATTGTGTGGCAAATGACATATTCACAGAAACATCTGTAGTTATGGCAAAGAAGGCCAAAGTGACTCCCAAAGGTGAGTGAGTAATCCTGCCATTGTTACTATGTTGTCTCAGGAGAGAATAAAAGATTAAAATAGCTCCTAGACCCACAGTCCTGTCATTAGGAGCTTTGATGTAACCCAAAGAAGACTGTTTACCTCCAAATACTGTCTTTCCCACTGTGTGCATTGCTAAGCAAATAAGCCACAAAGAACTTACATTATTTAATGTAATCATTTGAAAACAGACCTGCAATGTTCATAGCAAAACACTCCAAGAAAAGGAGAACAGGAGATAAAAATCACTGAACAGAAGAAAAAAAAAATGAACCCACTGACCGTGCAAAACAACATACTCAAATATGCTGTGCTATGTCAAAGAGTACAAGAAAACAAAGTTCATACAAATATGGGGGATTCGAAATCCCATGGAAAAAAGTCCAAATAAAATGCAGTCAGTTTTGTTGTGCTGTGTGGTATTTTGATGGGTGTTGTCTAACTGTACTCCTGAAGCTGTGCCAGGGAAGAGCTTGGGAGTGGATAGTATCATTGTTTCCTTGCTTTCCTGCATTTGGCAACACAGAAGAGATCAGTGCTGTGAGAAATAAAGCTTTCACAGATGATACTGTAATTCTATAGAATGCTGATTGTACTTTGAAATATGTTTTCTGCCTTTTGCCAAAAACATCTAAATAAAAATAAAATCATTTTTGTGGTTGAAAGCTTTAGCTTCTAAATCATTCACACTGAAGTAAAAGTACTAGGTCATTCTGTTAGTGACAGTCTATTAAGAATATGTGTTTTTTAATTGTCAAGGTGATGTACAGAGGGTTTTCAGTTATGTAAGTAAGGTAATAAGTACATTTTTGTCAAATCTGTTGCCCTTTCCCTCAATTTTCTCCTATTTTCACTCCCAACCCCACCCCCAGGTTGTACAGATTGTTTCCAACTATTGTCTTGTGTATATCACTGTTGCATTGGATCCCCCTTTGCCCTTTGTCTCACCATTCTGTTGTTCCCCTACCCTTCCCCAATTCAAATAAATGTTTATACAATACCAGGGTACCAAAATCAAGTACAGTAACAACAGAGAATATACCATAGGGAGAAGAACATACTAAAGAATAAAAAAAATCACAGTCCATTAAAAACAACAACAACAAAGAAAAACCTCTTGTGTCCATGTCTTGGAGTTCATTTCGCTTAGTATCATCTTATATGGTCATATATACAAAGCTATTGAGCTATTCCGTTCATCTGCTAAGATTTTATTCTGATTATTCAATCAGTACAAGGTACTGTCTTGCAGAAATAAGTGCTGCTTAGAGATGCTCTTAATTTGTTTATTTTTATGCCCAAATATGTTTTCTATTGATCTATGCAATATTCTGTAAGAAACTGCATGAACGTACTGTTGAGCTAGATTAAAAAAAAAAAAAACACAAAACTGGGCTTAGTCATGTATCTTTGACCATGTTAAAAACAGTATTTCTGTTATTAAAAAAATTGATCACAAAAAGTTCAACACAGAGGTCAGAAGAGAAAGGAAAAGGAAGAACTAAAGCATCCCAGAAATGAGGCCCTATTATGAGAAATACAGAACTAATTAACAAGAAGCAAAGGGAAATAATAAAATAATTTAATCATCTCAAAATTCAGTGCTTTAAATCTAAACAAGTACTAAAGGCATAAAAATACTTGTGGATAAAAAGGTAAACACAAGAAGTAAGCAAATAAACTGAAAGTATATAGTGAATAATACAATAAACTGTTAAGTGTATAGAAGAAAAGCAATATACCAATTGATTATTACTCACAGGAAGGATTTTCTACAAATAGCACTCAAATGAAATGTCACTCAAAATTATAATTAAGAAGCAATCCAGTAGTGAATAAGCAAACAACAGTAAACATGGATCAAATGTAATAGATGGTACATATTGCTGATATCCATTGTCTTATATTCTTCCTTGTTATTAGAATACTGATTTTAGTCATATATCACTTGTTTTTTCTACTTGATCATAGGATTTAGAGCAATGATTCTTGGGGCAATTCTGCCCTTAAGGAGACATTTGATTAACAACTAGAGATACTTTTGATCAGTATCATCTGGGGATGCTATTGGCATTTCGTGTAGAGGCTAAGATAAAAAGACATCTCTAGCCCCAAATCCTGTGTGACTGTTTAGGCTCAATTATGGGCTTTGCTTTGAAAGGTGTCAAGGGGCAATGGTTAGATTTAGAAAACAGTCAATGCACAGCAACCTCTGGACAGAGTAGTCAAGGTGTCAGGACTTCTTGACACCTTACTGTAATCTTACCTTTGAGCTCTCCTATCAGGGGGCTTTGACTGAAGCTTATTTTCCACGTGGACTGGTGGTTTTGTTGTTTTCCCCCTCTACTCCTTCTACCAGGGCCATAAAATAGTAGAAACTTTTGTTCATTGCTCTTGAGCAACAGATTATTTTCCTCTGCCTGTTCTGAAAACAATTTAGTTGATCTGTGCTCCATGCTTGTTCACAGGGTAAAAATGGGATAGAGAAGCCTGCACTTCTTTCCTTTCTGGTCCTATTATTTATATATTTATTTATTTATTTCTGGTCCTGGGCTTGGACTTAGGCACTCTGAGCTTCTTTTGCTTAAGGCTAGCACTCTACCACTTGAGCCACAGCTCCACTTTTATTTATTGGAGATAAAGAGTCTCATGGACTTTCCTGTGAAGGCTGGCTTGAACAGCCTCCTGAGTAGCTAGGATTACAAATGTGACCCACCAGTGCCCAGCTTGGTCTTTTGCTTATGACATTACCATAAAGTGAATAAAAATTTGTTAATTTTGGCTCATTTGCCTTAAGTGTCTTCATAGTTCAGGCCGATAGTGATGAATAATTTGCAATGTATAGACCAACCAGCCTTCCATGATGAAGATCTGATTCAAAAAGCCAATGGTGCTGAGCCTTTGGGAGAACTGAACTCATCTTTGGGTGGACAGATGACCATTGAAGTTGTTTGATTAAATCATACTGAAGTGAACGACTTACTCTTTTATGATTGAAGAAGAATCATCAGCTTGGCTGAAGTGGTCATTAACAATGAAACAAGCAGCTTTGATTCTTACTGACATCTGTATCAGGGCTGTGATGGGGCACAACTGTGGGATACAGTTTATACTAAGCCAGAGGAAGAGAGTCCTTGATGACATTGTGGTTGATAGAATTGTGGCTGAAGCCAGCCCTGTAGACCTTTAGAAATGTGAAACAATAAATTTTCTTAGTGTAGGCAGTTTCAATTGGCATTTTTTACTTACAATGAAAAATACAGTTGCAGGTATCCAAGAAATTAAAAAGTAATAAAACCAGAGCATAGCGGCTGGGAAGGTGGCTGAGTGGTAAAGTGTTTGCCTTGCTTGCATGAGGCACTGGGTTCGATTCCTCAGCACCACACAAGCAGAAAAAGTCGGAAGTGGTGCTGTGGCTCAAGTGGTAGAGCGCTAGCCTTGAGCTGAAGGACAGTGCCCAGGCCGAGTTCAAACACCAAAAACAAAAACAAAACAAGAGCATACACCTCTCCATGTGTTTGTGTGTGTATATACATATATATGTATATAGACATATACACATGTGGATAAAACTTGATTATACTAATTTGTTAATTAAGAGCAATTTTAAAATTAAACCACAAAGAAAACCAATTAAAAACTAATTACAAATGTCAGTCAAATGTTAGCCAAACTAAAGTATAGATCATAATCTTAATATCTAACCTTGCAAATTACAGGATGCAAAGTATCCAATGGAAAATAAGAATTTTTTTTTGTGGGGGGGAGGGAAGCCTAGGGCTAAGTTGGACCCTTGTGCTTGTTTGTTAACAGCTGGCACTCTACTACTGGAGACATTTCTTAAGCCCAGGGTTTTTGGGGGTTTTTTTGTAGTTGTTTTTTGCAGATGGAATTTACATAGACTTTTCTGTCCAAGCTGCCTTTGATCTGTGATAATCTGATCTTGGCTACTTGAGTGGTTAGGATTATAGGTTTGAGTCATGAGCAGCTCACCTAGAATATTGTGTACCATGAAAAAGGTTAAAAATTTAATGCCACGAACTTAGCTGCATCATATAGAGGATTAAGGATGAAGAGTAAATTATGAATAACATCATAGGGTAGCTGGATAGTTTCCCAGGTTGGCCATTTTAACTCTACGATGGTTAGAATATTGGGCTATTATTGGAATTCCCTAGAATTTACTATTAATTCCCTCCCCCCAAACTCACCATCTACTGGAAATAGAGTCAAGTGAAAAAGAGGAATTAAGTCAAACTTCCACTACATAATAAACTATAATTTTAGCCCTGACATAGTTTTCATCCAACCATATAGTCTCAAAAGAAATAAAAGAAAAAACTAAAAAGGACAACGTAAGTCACTTTTTCCATTATTATGTAGAAAGTAAGACTTCACTGCAGTCATTAAACTCAACAGTTCTATTGTGTAGGTTAGAACATGTGCTTGCAAGAATCTGATTAGGTAGCCCAAACTACCCAAATTAGGTAGGTCACAAACTAATAATCTTCCAGCCTTGGCCTGCTGAGGGCTGAGGATGGAACTGCAGGTCCAGCTATAATTTCCAGTTTGTGAAGCAGTGAATTGCTCTACTACTGATGGCCAGTAAGCATTGTTATTTAATATCTAAATATTATTCAATATTAAAAAGTTTCTGCATTCTATTTTGAAAGCTAAGAAGAGAAAAAGAGAAAAATGTCACTCTGATAACTAGAAAGAAAATATTTTAATTGAATTCCACTTAAAAAATGTTTCCTTATCACCATGAATACATTAACCACATTCTCAACTTACATTCAATTGCTTACAAGACAAATCACCATATAATACATTTACATTCATGTGAAGTATATGAACTTATTTAATTGTATAGATTTTTTTACTTTTGTATCTGATGCCTTTCAAAGTGACTAACAGTAAGAAATAATATGCTAATTTCCTAAGACAGCTAATATAGGTTATTTAGGGTTAAAAGAGTCCCTTTGAAGAATTGAAATTTCATTCATACAGAGAAGTTCCAGTGATTTCTCTCAATATAAGCCTGAAGGTAAAATTTTACCAATTTCAGCTATGTAACTTGCAATGCATGACAGTTTTAGAAGGTTGCACTATTTGATTTATAGTTTAAGTCATTTCAAATGGTTCACAATTTTTATGCACTGAGGGGAAAGCACCAATAATTAGGATGACACATTTTTTCCACATCATGGATGAAATTATAACACAATGGTTTCAATTTCCCTTCAAAACGAATCACTTATTAAAAAGTGTATTTCCAAGGTTCAATCTTTGTTTTCTCAATGAGATTGACTGATGGACACAAAGATGACAATGGGTTAAAAAAAAAAAAAAGATGCTCTATATAATACCTGCTAACATAATGGACAATTTCCATTTTTTGAGCTGAGTTCCTTACAAAGAAACTGTAAATTAGATGCCTTTCTTGCCAGTATTAAAGCAAAAATTTCCTAGATGGTCAAGCACCTTTTATGGTAAGGAAATACATAAAGAAAATATTTTCTACAAAATAATATACAAATTTATGTGCATAAAGGTAGATTCCTCCCAACTGTATATGTACTATTTTCCAATAACTGGCAATAATAAGTCAAAGCATGGATTTAAAAATTAACCCATGCTATTATTCCAGTTATTAAATACTGCAGCATATATGTATGTCACTACAACTATTAAAACATTTTCTACTGCAAATAGCAATGAGATCTCTTTGGAAACATAATTGTGTAAAGTCTCCAATATGTACGTAATATTACCTATCAATTTTGCTAAGCTGAAAGCTTTTATAGCTAAGATACAACCTTATGGAGATACAAGTGTGTGCAGAGGCTACTGAATAAGGCTGTGCTTTGGTAAAGGCCAGCTGGGCTTTTATGTCCTTATTCCAGATACATAGTAAGTATTGTATTAGTAACGCTAGAGATCTCTCACAAATGGTACTACTCACAGAATGATAAACATTTTCAGACCATGACAGAACTTCTGTCATGAATATAAACAAAGAACCTTCTAGGCTATAAAGAGTTTCTATATGAATACAGAAATGTATACAGGAAACAAATTATTTGCTTTGACAGTTTTCAGTCAAGATTTATTATACATTTGTTTTTACTGTACAAGTGCTTTTTTCTAAAAACAAGAGGTTCCAGTTTCTGCTTCTCATTTTTGCTTCATTTCTTTTTCCCACTGCTTTTTTTGGGTTCAGGCACTTCTGGTTTGATAGCTACACTCTTTTTTCGAGATGAAGTATTAGGAAGACCCGAACCAGAAGGTCCACTGGCAGCTATACAAAAAGAAAAATGACTGCTTAGATTTACGCGGGAATCCAGAGTCTGCACTATCATTATACTGTTGAAGGACAGAGTAATTGTTACCACTGTAGAGCAAATGAATCCTAAAACATTTTTTACTTTTAGAATCTAGAAAAAAATAGAGAAAATAAATAACAATAGGCTGTTTGTAATTCATTTTTATCTTTTCCTTTTTGTTGGTCATGGGGCTTGAACTCTGGGCCTTGGTGCTATCCCTCAGCTCTTCAGCTCAAGGCTAGCATTCTACCACTTGAGCCACAGCGCCACTTCCAGTTTTTTGGCAGTTTATTGGAGATAAGAGTCTCACAGACTACCCTTGTTGGGCTGGGTTTGAACTGCAATCCTCAGATCTCAGCCTCCTGAGTAGTTAGGATTACAAGAGTGAGCTACTGGCTCCCTGCTCCATATATCATTTTCAAATATATACTTGTCCAGCTTTTTACCTTAGCTTACGATAGCAGTTGCCTGCTAGTATTTTTTTAAGATATTTGGTTAGAACCATAGACTTAATGAATAAAACTAAATTTAACATTTTCCTTATTAACAATCAATTTTCTCCTGTATCTTCTATCGCATTACTATCATTACTCATTACTAGGTTAGAAAGTTAAAAAAAAGAAACATTCTTGACTTCAGACTCATTTTTCCCACACCTGAACCAATATCAATACCTATTGTTTTAAGTGCAGTTGCACTTAAAACATGAGAGGAGTTGTTGGAAAAATGAGAGCCTAGGAAGGAAAAATCAGAGACAAAAATTTTGTATGTGAACCTTGATCAATGTTTGGGGTTAGCCGATTTAAGCTCCAAATGGCTTGGCTAAGGCTTTAAGAAGTAAAGTGAAATTTGAGTTGCCAGTCACTTCAACTGACATAGATTTGCAACTAAGTTGATCAAATGGTGAACTCTTTGCTTTAAAAATAATCAACAGCAACAACAAAATATTCTTTGGAGCACTAGAAGTGAAAGAACAGAATCTAGTCTCTACAACATACCATTCTTAATATCCAGAACATAGTCCTAAATTATTGAACACAGAAAAAACATCTTTTTCCGTAAAGAATGATCAAGATGAGCTATCAATAGGCGACATTTTTAAAGCAGCAACTTTATGCTGTAGAAAAATATGCTTACAAAAATAAAAATGAGAAATTTTCTACAGACTAAATAATGTAGAATAAAATACCTAAAATGAAAATTGGCTGAGCTTACCAACAAAAGGAGGACAGGTAAAAGTAATGAGAATTATTACAAGAAGAAACAAAGGAAGACTTCAGCATAAACAAATTGTTGAAACTCAAACATAAAAAACATGGAAATCAAGCAGAAAAACTAAAAAAAACACTGTATACCTGGGAAAGAATTCAAATTGACTAAAAGTTCTCATTGGAAACAATAGGAACCAGAAAACAGAAGAAATTCTTTAGAAGTGCAGAAAAATGAAGATAAACAAAAAGCTATCATTTTATTTAGAATTCTCAATCTATAAAAATTAGATATAGAATGAACTTGCGAGAATTCAGAAGAGAACTTTTTTTTTGGTAATATGTGGTTTCTATTTTTAAAAAAATGCTAATGGCCTTAAGGCAAAGGAAACCAGAATTAAAAAAAAAAATAGTCAATGTGTGGATAATTATAGGATTTTCTTTCTCCTCTAAATTTTTTAAAAATAAATATGATTATTTAAATCAAGTGCCATAGTGCTGTAGTTTAGTGATTATGTATGGGAGTTATATATGGCATGCAGGAAAGGTGGACAAATTTATACAACTTCATACTTATAGAAAGATAACCCAATGTAAGGTCATAAAACAAGTCTCACATTTAAACAACTGAAATCATATAGTGGGTTTTGTAATTTAATAGAATTAAATAAAAATTGTTAAAAAAAGATATCTAACTCCCACCCAAATAATTGGATTTTAAATCATTATAACCCTAAGTGCTTCACAAATCAATGAAATTACATTTATTTCTATATTATTATATGTATTTAACTATATAATAAAAATACAAAATAACAATTTTTGGCTTTTTAATTTACTTAAAGTATTTAGAGGGAAAGTTAGAGCTTTAAATTTTGTTTAGCAAGAGAAGAAATAACCGTCAATGATCTAAGAAACTAGAAACTGGATAAAAATAAACCCAAAGTGGAAAAAAAAATAAAAGAGAAATAATTTTCATATACAACAGAAAAAAATATGTGATAAAGTTGGCCCTTTGAAAAGGCCAATAACACTGAAAAATCTCTAATAAAACTAATAAAAACTTCCTAGTATTAAAGAGGGGTTAACACAGTCATTTAAAAAACTCATAAAAACTGATGCTGTCTCTCACACCTATAATCCCAGCCACTAGAAAAGTTGAAATTGGGAAGATTATAGTTCCAGGCTAGTTTAGACAAAAAAGTTCATGAGACATTTCGACCGTCCAAGCTGTTTGTGCTGGCATGCATAAATAGGAGGATTTTGATCCTGTCCAGCCAGGGTAAAAAGTGAGGCCCTTTCTAAAGAATAATCAGAGTAAAAGCAGAGTTGTGGTTCAACCAATAGTAAATAAATGCCCATCAAGTACAAAGCCCAGAGTTCAAACCCTAGTAGTTTCCCACAAAAAAGAGACAAGAGATTAACTGGGAAAAAAATGAGTAAATTACTTAAAAAATGAAAATTGAAAAGTCTGACATAAAAATGAAACAGAAAATTACTTCTATCAAACTTTTAAAGAAGAAATAAAATAACTGACAAAAATCTCATAGAAACCAAAAGGAGGAATACTTCTCAAATCATTTAATGAAAACAGCACTAACCTGATAGTAAAACACACAAAAAAGTCATTACTTAAAAAATACAGAGTAAAATCTTTAAAAAATATAGATACAAAAATCCTCCCAACTGAATTGACTCACTAATTTTGTGGGTTTTTTTTTTTTTGGCTGTTTTGATGTTTATGTGACACATCACGATCAAGTAAGGTAAGGTTCATCTCAGAAATGCCATATTAGCTAAGCATTTGAAAAGCCATTTACACCACATATACTACCATTTTAACATTCTTATTTTAAAATGCTCATGAAATAATGGGTTTATTGTGTGTTTAATATGTAAAGAATCATAACTCATTCAAATCCTAGGGAACTGGGCTGGAGCATTTGTCTAGCCTTTGTGAAGCTGTAGGTTTGATGCTCACCAATGCTAAGACAAAATAAATGAACAAATAATACAAATGCTAGGTTCAGTGACTACTAGCTTTGTCGACTGGTGTAAGTCACCATCTTAATGGTAATTTTTCTATAGTAACTTCCTCAAAAAAAGGAACTACACAAATTTCAGTTGTCTTGTGTATGGAATGAAATTTAAGATACTTACCTTAAACACTAGTACCTTAAACACTAGTTTTTGTTGTTGATTTTAGGACAGGGTACTGCTATGTGGTCCAGGCTGTCCATGAACCAAGACACAGCTGCATCAACCTCCTGAGTGCTAGGATTACTGGTGTGTACCAAGATGTCTGCCTATCATTGTAGCTAAATTTTCTGATTATAATATGCAAGGTTCAATCTATTTAAAATACTGATTTCAAAGCCTAGGTATTTAGTGGGAGCTATATTCAGGTGTGATAGAACAAATGAGTAGTACAGAATATCACTGATGCACTTGTTTTCACAATCATATAAATATATCATCAATGGTGGAGGATGAGTTGGGTCTAGAATGATGGAAAGGTTTAAGAATTTAGGGGGAAAACTGTCACAAGGGCTAGGAGGATTTATTTGGGCAAAGGTAAAGAGTTTGGTTATAATAAAACAGTAATAATGGCAGCTCATATTTAGTGAGTGTTTATAAGATGTGCCAAGTATATTACTCTATGTTATTATATTTATCTCGGACAATTTTATGAAGGGGGTACCATTATCATACTTTTATTACTTCAAGACTGGATTAATGTGGTTAAGAAAATTATTCAAGATAATATAGCTACTAAGTAGCAGAGCTGAACTATTAACGTGGGTTCTGTAAGCTTCTAAGTACAATCTCTTTTTATGTTTTATTGTTTATGTGGTCCTAGAGTTTGAATTCAGGGTCTGGGCTCTATGCACTGAGTTTGTTTGCTTGAGGCTAGCACTCTACCACTTGAGCCACAGCTCTACTGTTTTTTTGCTAGTTAATTGGAGATAAGAGTTACTTTCCTGCCATGGCTGGCTTTGGACTTCAGTCTTCAGCTATCAGTCGCCTGAATAGCTAGGATTATAGACATGAGCCACAGGTGCCTAGCTAAATACAATTCTTACTAGAGGATTATTTAAAAATGTTAGAAGAGGGCTGGGAAGGGGGCTCAGTGGTAGAGTGCTTGCCTTACATGTATGATGCCTTGGGTTGGAGTCCTTAGCACCACATAAGTAGAAAAAGCCGGAAGTGGTGCTGTGGCTCAAGTGGTTAAGTTCTAGCTTTGAGCTGAAGAGCTGAGGGAGAGCACTCAGGCCCAGAGTTCAGGCCCATGAAAAAAGACAAAAAGACAAAAAGACAAAAAAAAAAAAAAAAAAAAAAAAAGCCGGGTGCTGGTGGCTCATGCCTGTAATCCTAGCTACTCAGGAGGCTGAGATCTGAGGATCGTGGTTCAAAGCCAGCCCGGGCAGAGAAGTCTGAGGATCTTGGTTCAAAGCCAGCCCGGGCAGGGAAGTCTGTGAAACTCCTATCTTCAATAAACCACCAGAAAACCGGAAGTGGCACTGTAGCTCAAGTGGTAGAGTGCTAACCTTGAGCTGAAGAGCTGAGGGACAGTGCTCAGGCCCAGAGTTCAAGCCCCACGACTTACCCTCGTCCAAAAAAAATTAGAAGGGAAATAAATGACATTTCCCATGAGGTTAACATCAAAAGCAATGGAGCTGTAAGAATTTCTGAGAAAAAGACTCAAGAAAAGAAATAATGAACAAGATGAGACTGTTTCTGTCTCATCTTGAAGCAAGAGAATTAGAGACATGGAAAAAGCACTAAGATAAAGTAGTACCTTTAAAGATGTACTAAGAGAAACAACAATAAAATATGCCAACAAGTCAAAAAAACACTGATGAAAGATAATTTAATTTGGTAGTCAAATTGAGAATGGAGACAAGGAAAAAAAACATGTAAAATGTAAAAATTGAAGAAAATCTGTAAACTAATTTAAGAAAAGTATGAGTTTGAAACCATTTTATTAAGAGAAATAAGTACATGGAAAAGGAAATAAGTACCAGACTAGAAGAGAAGGAGAGATAACAGAAATAAAAATATATACAAATAGACTATGATAATAGATTTTGAATGTTGAAGAATATTATTCAAGAAAGTACTAGAAAATGTAATGATCCCACTTATGAACAGATTTTACATTTAAAAAGAAAAGTATTATCATTCCTGCAACAACTGCCATTCAGAATCCACAAACTCACACATTCCTAACCTGCTTTCTGGCTTGCTTTAGTAGTCTTTAAGGTAGTTGATGGTGTTGGTAGAATCTTTGTAGGTGTATATGTATTTAGAGATATTTTTCTTCTTTGGACTGGACTGGATCGTGAGACAGTATAGGCTGGAACAAGATCAAATGAACAAAAATCAAACATGAAAAGTTAATAATTCTTGCCAATTCTACATTCACACTGTAGAAGTGTTTTCATGACATAATTTAGTGACTCTAAAAGATGCATAATAATTGACATAAATAGTAGTAGTAGATAATAGACATAGTAAAGTCTACAGAGTAAATTCAGTAAAATCATCTTTCTCATAAAAAAAGTTCTCTCATGGTCTTATCAAAATAGATATTTTGCTCATATTATAAACGCTTTGCCAGTATGAATGCCAACAAGAATAAAGTAACATACTGAGTTTTACCTTGCATGATACAAACTGAGGCACTTAAGGGATGGCTGAGAGCTGATGGCATAGTTTTATTCTTGCTACAACAGTTTGTAACTTCTAAGTCTGAGTTTCAATAATCAATGAAGATTCGAGTAATGACTGTATCAATCTGAGAGTATACTATAACTACATTATATATAGTTAAGCAATCATCTTGCATTCCTGTTTTACCCAGCTGAGATTTATCATCATGAAAGGGAGGGAATTTGGAAGTTGTTTTATACACTCCATAGTACTGCTTTCTAGCCAAAATGGAGAGGACAGAGTGGGGCAAAAAGAAAATGCTCTATCAGTTAAAACCATGTCATAGTGTCTCTGCTCTTATTAAGTGCAAAAAATGTAACTATAGTATATTAAGTAAATATCAACTCGTAGGTAATCTAAACCATATAAAATTCAGATAATTCCTTCATTCAAAAAGAATGAAAAAAAAAAAACACCCTCATAATCTAGAAGATCTGAATGTGTCTGGCTCAACGAAGTAGTTAATAGTTAATAGTCCTCAATTATGTCTATGCTTTTTTTTTCCATTTAAACTGTAAACTTTCCTCAAATTATTAAAAAACAATGGATCAATGCACATAAATATTCTGGATGAAGAGCCATAGTAAACTCAAGCTCTCACCATTTAACTTTTTCTCTTTCTGATGGATACCAAAGATTTTTGGGAATAAAAGGTTCTTTCATGTAGACCAAAAATCTACATTATTGGTTAAAGTTTACCTACTTCTATGAGCTGCATAAAGTAACTAACTTTTTCATCTAGTTTTCTTAACAATGAAATTTTAAGAGAGCTAGAAAGACTTGGGATATAATTTGGACCCAAGTTATAGAGAAGAGTTAATTAGCACACCTGCAAGTTGAATCTAATAGCCTTTGCTCCATTAGTATATCTTATTAATACACTTTGATGAACTGAATTCATTACAAAAATGAAGCTGTCATCAAGTAACACTATTACAGAATATACTTTAAAAGATTATCTTTTTCTAACTATTCCATTAAAATTCTGTCAGAACAGTCAGCATTATTATACTACATTGAAATTGTACACTGTAAATCTTCCAAAATTAAACAGTATTGATATCTACTCCACACACTTATGTACTTACTGGAAGCTCTTTCAAGATTGAAAATTTGAAATCCTTATCCCAAGGAAGCAATGGCTTATCAAGTATAAGGCAAAGGAGTAAACTACAATTTATTTAGATGATTTTGAGGAAGCGGCATTGCTTATTCTACTTCCTTAGAAGTAACATAAAAAGAGATGAACTCCTTTCCTTTTCCTGGTTTTGACTTTGTAGCTGTTACTTTATTTGGAATATTATCGATGCTTGGTATCAGATACATTTCACATGCAAAAATCTGAAATTAAAAAATCTTTCCAACAGTTATCTCTAAAGTTTAATGGCTAGAAAAGCAAGGTCTTATCACTGAAGAAAAGTATTCTTTCTTAAAATTGATGCTGACTTAACTGGAAATTCTAACATGTTTAGAGATGTTATACAGAAAAAAATGACTTTCCACACAAAATAAGTTAGTCAAAGCAATTTCCAAAATGACAGGTCTCAAAATAGTGTTACTTTATGTTCAATGTTACAATAGATATTTTTCTTTTAAAAAAATGAAAGAAAAAAAAGCTTTAGCAAATCTGAGTTACTGTGTTTTTTCCAGTACTTCATCATTTTTATGTTCTAACTTAACTATACTTTTCCAAAGGGAGGTAAAGGATACAATAGTTTGTAAAACTTACTTAGTCAATGCCTTCTGTTCATACAAATGAATAAATTCTTCAGAATATTTCTAAGAAACATAAAAAAATTACTGTCCTAAGTTGTTATTTTTTAATAAGAGCTATTTCCTACTTACTTACCCAAACTAGTAAGAGGAGGGGCATGTGTGTATGTGTGAGTTCACAGGAACTATCCTGTGGACTGATTATTCTTTAAATTATGTTAGAAATTATTTTTTTTGTTTTTTTTTAGAAATTATTTTTTAATATGATAATAAATTATATGAATGTAAGATTTCTAGCAAATATATTTCTACAAAAGATTATGGCTCTACATTATACTGTTGCTGGATTGTAGATATTTCTTTTATACAAGAAAGTGACTGGAGGAGAAATCAAGAAAAATAGTACATTGTACATTATACCCTTTCCCTCCTAAAGTTCTACTCATTCCAAGTATTACTTAAGTTTATATTTTTACATTATCTACTGCCCAACAATGAAATATGAAGGTAAATCTTCCTACACATTTCAGGAGTCTTGTCTAGAGCTTCACTTGATGGAGAAGCAATGAAAGCAAGAAAGTCATCCACCTGCTTTAAAGATAGCGCATTGTGAAGAGTTTCTAGAGGACAAATAGACGGCACCATGGAATACAATTCAAAGCCTACAAGAGAAAAAAAACAAAAACAAAAATGAAAAGTAAAATTGAGTATTTTTAAAACTGATAACTAAAAAGGAAGAGAACCATTGTTTAGAAGTGGAAAATTTAGGTATTTCCAAGTTAACACATGCAAACACACAGATGTCTCAAGTCATGACACCAGATGCTCTGCAATATGGAGTTGAAACAAGATGTAACAAAGATTTCAGTTTAGATGTAATCACATAATACATCATGAGCACAATTTCCTGCTATATTGATACAACCTAAGAATAAGACTTAAAAGGGGAAAAACCAAAGAGGAAAAATACATTTTTTTTTAAACTGGAGATTGAACCCAGGCCTTCTATTTGCAGTGTTCTACCACTGAGCCACATCCCAGCCCTTAATTTTTACTTTTTTTTTTAAATTCTGAGACAAGGCTTCCCTAAGTTGCCTAGACTGACTTTGAACTTGTATCTATCCCAGAAATGCCTCAAACTTTGCCTCCTGAGCAGCTGAGATTACAGGTGTGTGACATCATGCCTGGCTCAGTTTTGTCTTTCAAAGCCGAATCTTTTCAATAGGTGAATAAGATGATGTCATGGTGTGTACCTCATGCCAGAATGGTAAGGGTAATTTCTTGTCAAGTAAACCATTACTTATGAAGAATGAATTTCCTGTACTGAATTAACACCAATAATTTCTATTATTAGAAATCTTTGGTGAGTGCTTAGGTCAAATAAGTAAGCAATACAAGATAGAAATATGTCCATATTTAACAGTGACACAGAAATATAAAAAAATTCATGAAACCACCATGCAGATATGCATTAATATGTATATATTAATATAGTTATTAACATATATTAATATGTATTAATCAGTAAGAAGCAAAGGCACTTAAACACAGTTTAATTTACAAAAATAAGATACAGGTTATTCACTTTTAAGAAAATTTTCACTTAAAGCTTATTCAACTGAATGTTTTTAAAAATTGCTTTTACATACTCTTAAAAGTATCAAGTTTTTCTGCATCCATTTTCCCAAAAGTTCAGACTAATTCTCCTTCAAAGAAATAAATTTTTTACTCTCACATAAAAATCCAATACAGTATTTAAAAAGTAAAAATTAGTAATATACAGACTGCTTCAACAGGCATGTGCTCATTTAAGAGTGGATTATTATTTTATTTATCTAAATTTTGAGAGAAATATTCACCCATAACGTCTGAAATTTTAAACTAGGATAGGGAAACTGATGAAAAGAAATCTAATTTTCCTATATAAACAATTTACAAAAATGATGTTTAATTTTCAGATGCAAACAGAAACATGACAACACATTTCACATACTTCAAAACAACAAAACCTAAAAATATAACAGCAGCTAAAACATCTCAGTTAAGTACTGAAGAAATTAGGCTTGTACATTACATTTTTTTAGTATAAAATTCATGCAAACAAGCTCAAATCCTTTCTTTGCATTACATTAAACTTGACATGTGTTTTTCTCCTTTCCCCAGGATGTTCATATCTTTGGTAATTATTATTGTCTTTCATTTGTCTGCTAGATTTTATAAGTCAAATGACAATACAATAACGTTTCTCTGGACTACATTTTTTTCACCATTTATCTTTAGTGTAAATTAGTTTAATGTGTAATGAAAAGTTTAGTGAGAAGTTTAAAAAGCCACTCTGCTGACATGTTTAGAAGCCATGAAAACATACCACTGGAGCCTAGAATTTCCACAGGGGAAACAGACCAGCACCTATAGAGGTGTAGTGTTCTGCACACAGGCCCCGAAAACAAGGGAAAGCACTGCCAGAAGACACTTGTCTCAGCATGTTCCTTGAACTAAAGATGAAGGAAGGGTAAGTCCATGATATATGTTAAATATGGAAATAACATGAAAGTTATATGGAAAAAAAGGTAAGTGAAAGATTCAAATGACAATTCATAGGACAGATAGACAACAACCATAGCATCAAAAAAACTTGAAAAAAATAATTCTACAAGGGTGTAACACCGTTTAAAATAAACGTATTAGCTACCTTACTTATTAACTATAACCCCTCTGCACATGAATTTGTAATAAAAAAGATTTGCATTAAAAAAGAAATACTTCTAGAATTTAAAGGAATGTGTTTTATATGTACTGAGTTGTATAATGTATGAAAAGTAACATTAAAAAAGAAAAGCCTAAATCAAAGCAATAAAATTAATCTATTTTCACTTTAATCTAACATATGTATTACTATTTTTTTATTCTCAGTTAAATGCAGTTCTCCCATATAAAACCTGCAATACTGGCTTTAAAACACATAAGTACACATAGTCCACTACTGATATTCATCTTAAAATTTTACTTTTTTCTTGTGACTTGTACTTTACTTCTGAGAGGTTCTTACGGATACTTTTTTTTTTAAAGTACCATTTAAATAGCTGTAATAGAAGAAAGCAGGTTAGGCTTTAAAGCTAAACTTTTACTTGAGGATGAGATCTTATTTCACCTTCAAGCAGTATTAATGCACTGTAATCTAGATGTGTTGTTAAAGGAATCCCCAAAGGAAGAAATGACCACAAACAGCTGAATCCTTAAATATCATAAAAGTTTGTGCTTTTAAAAATTTTTAATTAAAAGTTTGAAAGTAAAAATAAGAATAAAAAGAGCTCCATAGGTGAAAATATTTTAATATTACTTATTAAAACAATACTTTGGAACTTAAATATTTTTTAAAAATCTTAAACCACAAGCTCATTATTTATTTAGGAAGCTATAATACAACAGCAATTCAACTTATAAATTATGGCCAAGAAACATGTTCCTATTTAGCTCCAAAAATTGAATGTAGCTCAATTGTTTCTCTAGATTTTGAGTCTTCTTCCTACCTAGAAATTCTCCACATTTTAAGAAAAAGCAGTATGCCAGAGGAAGTGGTTGTTTGGAAATAGCAAACTATATTGTAACATAAGGACAAGCAAATGCTGCAGTTTCCAGAGTGCTCCAGACCAAGTCCAGTTCTGCTTTAGACAAATAGCCAGGGACAGTAATACACAGGGACACCTGCATGAGCTGGTTTCCTGGAAATTTTTAAAGACATTTCTCATTTGGCTCTTTGACATGGGTTGCTCTGTATTTTTATTAACTATCTCAGTAATCAAAACCATGTGACCAGGAAAGGAATTAGGAAGGAAATTTAAAAAAATTAAAATTATTAAGAATTAAGAACAAATTAAGAAATACTGATTGTATTTAAAAATCTGTATAAACTGATTACTTAAAAATTAGAATTTTCAGGTGTTAATTTAGGATTAAAATTCATTATTGTGGTCATTTAAATGTTTGATGAGTAATGTGAAATTACTATGAAATTACAACTGAAAAAAAAAGAGCTAGACAGTATCAATAATTTGGGCAAGTAATAAATTGGAACTATATGCCAATTAAAATTAAGGATGGAGAATGATACTGTATATCCCAGTCAAATAAAAGAAAAATTAAAAAGGGATGAAGCAGGGGAGTATCTTTTAAAATAAAAGCAAAACGTACCATTGGTTGGGTGTCGAGCAAATGAGATAGAAAACCTTTTAACAGCAGAACCGCGTGTGGCGTCTGAGAAAGAGAAAAACAGGTACCTGAAATTTGTAATAGCTGCCAAAAGAACACTTAACAAAAAGAGGGAAAAACAAATATATGAGGAGGTTAGAGTTAGGTGACATGCAGAAGGGACAGTGAGAGAAAGTAATAAGCCAAATACTGGTTAAAAGCAGTAAACTGGCTTGATGACAGAGGAAAAATGTTTAAAGAAATACATAAAGAAAGAAAAGCAGGATGAGCTGGCAGTTCAGGTAAACCCATGTTGTAATAACTAACGTAAACTCATGTATATATTTGAAGAAACACTGGTTGTGAAAGAGCTAAAAAGCTTCCTGGTGAACAAAAGGGACACATTTTCTGTGAATCTCAAAAGTATTTTGAGTATCAAAATATCAAAAGTTACATTAACAACAGTACAGGACTTCCTTTAGCTAGGGATCTTAAATATTCTTATTCTATGTTCATTTTATGAAAACATCACCTATGTATTTTTTGTATTAATAAACATGACATTTGCTTTAGTTTGTCAATATCAGAGGTTAACAATGAACAAAAGTTTAAGATGAAAAAAAGTTAATTCTTGTAATATGGATTATCAGTTATCTAAAAGAAGATCATAATGAAGCTTTTTATTTTCCATTTATAGCAAGCTGCTTATTGTATAAGTTCTACAAGTTTAACTACAGGTTTTAACTGTTTGATCAAAGATAGATTTGAGCTGTGGAAAACAGAGAGCACTAGAAGTCATTTATGAAAAGGATGATAGGATTCCACGCTGGCCTTAGACTTGCTTTTGAGAAACACTGCTCATGGGTGTGTGCGTGGGTGTAGGTATGAGTTTGTTTGAGTGTGCATATGTGCACATACCATCTATGCAGCCAGAAGAAGTCAGCTTTTTACGATGAGTACGAGCATAATCTTGTAGGTTAGGAGCGCTTGAAGAACCCCCGAGCACTGAGGTGCTAAACAGGCCCGAACAGTGAGACCCTGATGGAAGTTAGAGAAAATACATACAAAAACGGGTGTTCTTCCATTCACATTGGGAAATCATGCAGCATGCAGTTAACATGGTCTTACAAACACACAGGTAGCCTGTGGCAGGGCCTTGAACAGGCTCACATATGCTTGCAGTTTTAATAGTGATAGTTTTAATACAAGGCTTTTGATAAGCACTATTATATATCAAATTTACAAATGAGGCAAACAGTGCTGGAAAAAATGCTACCTTTGAGAAAATATCCCCAGACAATGACCAGACAGTCACATCCTAAACATTAAAAATACCACCATATAAAATAGTTTAGGATGAGAAGGAATTTGGAAAACCTACTTTTAAGAATCAAGATATAGCCAGGCGCCAGTAGCTACTGCCTGTAATCCAACCCTACTCAAAATGCTGAAATCTAAGGATCTCAGTTCAAAGCCAGACCAGTTAGAAAAGTGCATGAAACTCTTATCACAATTAACCACCAACAAGCCAGAAGTGGAGAAGTGGCTCAAGTGGTATTCGGCCAACATTAAGTGAAAAAGCTAAAGGACAGAGCCTAGGCCCTAGTTCAAGCCCCAGTACCGGCAATTAAAAAAATAAAAAATAAAAAAAGCATATTTCCTGGCACAATTAATTTACAATAAATCAGTATTTTTTGAATGCTTGCGAAAAATCTTTCTGATGCCTTGACTTAAGAATTATCAATAATTCTTAAAAAGAAAGTAATTAAATCTTACTTATTTGTGACAACAGGCAAAAAAATTTCAGTCATGCAAACCAGTGTACATTTATGCTTAATTTTTAGCAGAATTCTTACATTCAAGCAAAAGTATAACCATTATTTCTGTCAAATACAGTGACAGTTCAATAAAAAGGGTTAGTATATAAGTTTCCATAATGAAACGTGAATATTAAGCTTTAAATATATGGCATTTGTATGTAATTAGCTCAAGAAGATCCTCATATATGGGAATCAATATAGCTCAAACACCAAGTAGAGAGACTATCGTATGTATATACAGAGTTTAACTTACAATGAAGTCTATTCATTCATTCAACTTATTTGGGCAAGAATTTGTCAAAAGTTTTTTTTTAATCAATATTGGGTTTAAAACTTGTTTTCCAATGTTGCTGTAAGCAAAGAAGCACTTATGCTTAGAGCTCAAAAAAAAAAAGGTAAGGTTGAAACTGTGCATTAGTGTTGTTTTAGTTTTCCTTAAGATCTGCTCACAAGGAAAATTAATCAACTCAAATTGGGTTTGAAACACTTTTCACTTAAATATCTTTCGATTAGAAAGAAGCTTTTTGCAGGCAATAGCATCTTTTTATTCGTTATCAATCAGGGAAATGAAATGTCCTTCATAAATTAACTTACACAGTACAAGGTTAGAACACAGCATTGGCAAGTAGATTAAGTGGTTACTGTAGTAGGCATTCAAAGGGTTACAACACGAAATTAAAAATTTCATTGAGCTGTACAACAAAACATTTCTGAATTAGTATATATTAATTACATACTAAGCATAACATTTGGTCATGCTATTACCCCTGATGAGTTTTACACATGTATACAATAGTGAGTTTACGAAGGATATATAATACAAAATTTCCTTTGCACCACATACCTATAGTAGAGCTCTGCTTCTGTTCCACTAGAGTTCTTGGTGTTCGTAGGTAATTAGCATTTTCAGATACAACCTGTGTAAGGAACACAAAATAAGTGAAATAAAACAGAAAAAGGAACTCAAAAATCCATACTTCATATGCAGCCTGTTTCAGACAGACAAAGGTTAATAAGCTGTATGATAAATATTAGTAGAGACACACAAAACATGAAAGATCATGCAAGATCCCGTCTTAAGGGAGTCCATTTCATATGTGGTCGTTGCAATGAGGTGGTGCAAAGCAGGCATTCAGAATGAAACATCATGTATGAAACAAGACAGATGAGAAGAAATAATTACTAGATTGATATAATTTTATTCTCTTTTAAAAGAAGCCAAATTCCCATTCTTAAACAGCTCCTGTATTTGAAGGGGAGAAAAAACAACCACAAACAAAAGAAAAGACAGAGACTGTTGAGGTCACCATAGAAGTACTGATCCATGCATGGGCTTTATCAGAGTAACCTTTAAATATTGACAGCCTTAATGGATACCATAATCCCTTTTGCTATAATCAAATGCATTATATTTCCAAAGGAAATTGCTGAAATTATCAATGAAGTCATCTGTGACAGCAGATCTTCCATTGAAACAAAACAAAAAGTATTTTAAGTTTCTAAATGACATCACAGAAAGTCCTTCTGAAGTCATTTTATTTTTAATTATATGGTTTGATGGGCACATACGACTTGCCTGTTAAAGTTCAAAGAAAAACATATTGTATATATCCCTTAAAAAACATATTTTATATATATATCCCTTAATTATACACTTTGACATAAAGGAATAGTGAGGGAAAGAGCAATCAATAATAGATGTATCTTGCTAATTTACACCAGGCCATGTAAATTTTGACACTTAAATGTTTAAATTCTCAGCACATTTCAAATGGAATAAAAAATTTTATTTATGGAGTACAGGCTAAGTTCACTTTCATACAGTGAAATTTCATAATTATTTTTCTAAAAGTTTTCAAAAAACAAGTAAAAGAAAGATTTTTTCTTTGTAAGTAATTAAATCAGCAGGCTAAAGATCCAGAATAAAATTTATTGATGATTTAAAAAATCCTGGATATGTAAAACTTTCTCAGTAAAAAGGCTAAGCGCATGCAATGTGAGCAGTTATTCTTTCCCTCAAATATTGTCAGATATCAAATTATTTTTAAACAAGCTTGAAATTTAAAAACAGAAGGATTTACTCTGATGTAAAATTGTAAGGGATTAGATGTCCTCAAAGACAGCTCTTTGTTGCTCTGAATGCAGGGAAGAAAAATGTTTAATGAAGTAAAGTTTAAAAACCTGTTGCCATGAGCCAAAAATACTGGATGTGAAAGCCAATGATTTGGGGGAGACAGGGGAAGAAGTGATTTGTTCCCCTGATCTGCGTCTTCGACGCCCAGTACCCACACCACTGGTATAATGCAGCCAGGTACCAGTACCCTCTGGGCTAGACACACTCAGGGGGCTCTCTTCCTGGAAGTGAGAAAGGGGGCAAAAAACAAACAAACAAACAAACAAAAAGCAGAGCATGCAAAGTTAGATACAACAGAGCCAAATGATCAGAAAGAAAAAAAAATACAGTTTAAAAACTATTAAACAGTAATTTGGGAGCCAAAGGATAATGATTATAAAAATATCTGATTAACTTAAAATACTTTTAATACTGCTTTCATAATTAAAATTTCTCTCTAAAAACTGGAATAATTTTAATACTTCTTTTTTGGCAACTATTTAAATATGAAAGTATTTTGCTTCATTTTAGATATTGGTAAGATTTTGTGCTATTTGAGGTGAGTACTTCAGTAAAAGCACAAAGGATTGTATAAAGGGTTAAAGAGATTTCATATACTGTGAAAAAGTCTGTCTGCTTGGCATGTAAAAAAAATTCATAAGATGGACACTGATTGTACTTATTTATACTTTCAGGCTATGTGTTTACCCACTCCCAAAGATTATTTTACAAAGTTCAGTAGGCAAAACATGCAGCAAACATTCTAATTATTCCATGTTTGCATAATCAGTTTTGTATCCATGAGGACAAAGTAAAATCTACTTGCACAAAATGAAAACAATAGTCTTTTTCTCTGTATATCTTTTGAAAGTACAAACTTCTATCTCCATGTGTCAGAAAGAGTCTTCAAGGTTTTACTTGAATAATTTATCTTAAGGAAGTAAATGTTTTGTATGGTATAGACATAATCTCTCGCAAACAACTAAGTATTCATGAGAAAATATGTTCTGTACTCTAAGGGACAACAAGGGCAGTGATTTAGTTGAAGCTTTATAAATATAGATGGGTTGCAAAGTCAAGACTCAAAATATTTTGTGCTGTGTCCGTATTAAAAAGGCCTGCTGGGAGGCAGAAGAGGGTTTGATTGTGAAATTCTAAACGAACTGGTTAACTGCAGATTGCTGTTCATAACACATCAAAATCACTGCCCTCATACAAATGGTGGTTTAGGTTATATTCATAGAAATCATTTCTAGCATTTCAAAGATTAGCATACCTGGACATAGCCACAGAATTCTCATTTTTCAAATAAAATATAATAGAATAAATAATCAAGTACTTGTTAACCATTCTCTTTATGTTTTTAAAACACAAACCCCCTTTTATAATTAAAATAAAATGTCATATTCAAGATAAGCCTAATTAGTATAACTTATAATGACCTACTTTTTATTAAATGATCAAGCCAAAAGGATCTACATTATTAATAGATTGTTTTCTTAGATACAATTGTCAAGCTATTTGAGATTTGAGAATCTTAAAACAAACTTATACAATTTGTTATTGTAAAAATGAACTTTTCTTTTTTCTTTTTCATTATTCATATCCTTATCTGTTAATACTTGTTATATGCAAACTTCAACAAAAATGTATCTTAAAAACTGGTGGTTCTAGCTTTAGACTAATTTAGCTAGTTTTTGTTAGAAAAGACGTTAAGTATTGACACTAATCAGAACTACAAAAATCATTGTTGAGTAGATAACTCAAAATAAGGAGTACAAAAAAATAAGATGATAAAAATTTTAATCACTATTCTAATTGTTCAACTTTAATTTGAAAGATTTGGTTATTTAAATATTGTTCTGTTAGTATGTATAATCTGTTTACCTATTTAATTATAGTTCTTAATACAAAGGTAGCTTTTTCAGTTATACCATAAAAATCTCAACTTATATACAGATATTTACAATCATGTTAAAAATTTGGAATAGCATATTTTAACCTGAGTGCTACTGGAATCAGTTATTGTTGAAGCACTTTTTGCAATTCTTGTATACTATTAACAAAATAAAAAAATTTTATGCACTAAAAGGCAGACTCTTTAAAATAATTTTTATTGAAGAATAATCTAATGTGACAATGACAAACATCAGTCTATCAAGTTATTATGAAGGCCTTATTTAATATTTGCATTAAATTCTATTAAAAATTATATACAAATTGCTGCTTTAAAACTCATCTGTTTGTTTTCCTATTGTTGCTACATTTAAAAAATTTGTTTGAAAAAATAGACAAAGTTGACGAAAATTTGCCAGGATCCCAAGCTCTATAATTAAAGCTGTATTTTCTTTTCATTTTTATTGATATATATATATATATATATATAGTTAGTTAACTTTACGAAAAACATGCTCTGACAGATACACTTACTTCGCTGGTAGCCACCTTCCTAGCTCGAGGAAGTGGAGACTTCCTGTGTATATGAATTGGTTCTGATACCATTGGTTTAAACAATAGCACAGCTCGATCAGTCTCATCTCTTTTAGAAGTATGAGGTTCATCATCATTATCAATTTTAAAAGATCTCCTGCCTTCATTCTGTGAGAAAATACAATACACTTAAAATTCAAGTTAAAAAAATCTCCTTAAGAGTGATAGTGGTAAAGCACTATAATCTGAACACTCAAGATACGGAGGCAGCAAGATTGGGATTTCCGGGCTGGTAGGGGATACGTGGTAAGATCCTTTCTCAAAGGACCACTTACTCCCCTCCCCAAACAAAATTCTTTCAAATTCAAAAACAAATTCAAATACCAATAAGTAATCACCATAACTTTTTTTTGTCTCAAATGAATTAATATTAAACAAACTCTTGTATTAACAATCTAATTTTATACTACTAGGTAGCTTGAGAAAGTCTTGACTTCAAAATACGTACTCTCTGGAGATGTTAAACCAACAAATTTTTTTTTTTTAAACTGCTGTAAGTTTTTCTTTGTCTTTTTTTTTTTTTTTTTGTCGGTCGTGGGGCTTGAACTCTGGGCCTGGGCGCTGTCCCTCAGCTCTTCAGCTCAAGGCAAGCACTCTACCACTTGAGCTACAGCACCACTTCCAAACCAACAAATTTTTAAGAAGACAATTAAAAAAGCATATATTGCCAGGCACAGTAGCTCTGCCTATAATCCCAACTACTAAGAAAGCAGAGGCCATGAGGAAGTTCAGTTTCAAGCCAACCTGGGGAAAAGTTAGAGAGACTCCATCTAATAAAATAATATTAGCATGGTGGCTCATGCTTATAATCCGAGCAGAGGCACAGGTAGGAGAATGGAAGGCAGAAGTGTGATACATTATCTAAAATATAACTAACACAAAGAAAAAATAGAGGTTGAGGATTGCTCAAGGGTTCGGGTTCCTAACAAACATGAGGCCATGAGTCCAAACCCACAGGTTAAAAAGAAATTTATGTATATATAAAGTATTCAGTTCAGTGTCATCAAACATGCAAACAACAATAATAACAGGTAACAATATTAAAGTAAAGATTAATTTTAAAACAATGAGATGTACAAGACACCATGTTGAAAAACAAACTTTACAATTTAGGCAGGGTGTGGGGGTGGGATGGGAGGGGGGGTTGTAGTTGTGGAGATGGGAGGGAAGGGATGGTAGGGGAAAAACAAAGGAGGAAGATAAGAAATGTACTCATTACCTTGCTCATGTGATTGTAACCCCTCTGTACAGTATTTTCACAATAAAAAAACTTATTTAAAAAATAAATTAAAAATGAAAAATACAAATAAAATAAAAAAGATTCATTTAAATATATAGAAATGTTCTCAATCCAGGGACAAAATAAAACAGCTTTAACATAAATGAATTTTAGAATTCTTAAATTCTACCCTAAATATTTCCAATAAATGTGATAATGCATAAAAATAATCATTCAATAATATATTAAATACTACATTTAATGTATACCATGTACTAGGGATTATTCTAGGATACAGATACATAAAGTACAATTTCCATTCTACAATTTTCTTTTTCTTTTCTGGGTGGGGGGGGGGCTGTCCTGGGATTTGGGTTTTGTGCTTGCACTAAATCTGCATTTTTGCCCTGGTCACTCCCTCCTTTCCTTTCCTTTCCTTTCCTTTCCCTCCCTCCCTCCCTTCCTCCTTCCTTCCTTCCGTCCTTCCTTGTCCTTCTTTTCTGCCTGCCTTCCTCTCCCCCCACTCCCTTCTACCTTTCTGCCGACCTTCCTGACTTCCCTCCTCCTTCCTTCCCTCTCTATCCTTCCCTCTTCTTCTCCCTACCTACCTACCTGTGTCCTGTCCCTGAGCTTCTTTGCTCAAGGCTAGCACTTTTAACACTTGAGCCACAGCTTCACTTCTAGCTTTTGGGTGGTTAATTGGAAGATAACTGTCTCATGAACTTTCTGTTTTGGCTGGCTCAGAATATGATCCTCAGATCTCAGCTTCCTCGTTAGCAAGAATTATGGGGGTGAGCCACCTGGCTTTGCTCCGGTTATTTTTGACACAGGGTCTCATTTGTTTGCATCAGACAGCCTAGACCATGGTCCTACTATTTATTTACACTTCCCAAAACAGCTAACAGGAACAAGCCATATACCCAGCCTTTTCTGTTGAGACGAGGCCTTACAAACGTTTTTGCCAAAGCTGGCCTAGAATTACAGTCCTCCCAATCTTACCTTTTCATGTAGCTTTGATTACAGGGCATGCCACTGAGCTCAGCTCAGTGAGTTGAGATGAGGCCTCAAGCTATGATTCTGCTGTACTGAGGACTGAACTCAAGTCTTCATATTTTCTAGGCAGGTACTCTACTACTAGGTACTCACACAACCAGCCCTTTTTACTTTAGTTATTTTTCACATAAGGTCTCATATTTTTAACCTGGGCTGGCTTTGGATAGTGGCCATCTTTTTAGGCTTTTTGGTATTAAAAAGGAATGTACTACCATGCAGGTTTATTTGTTGATTTGCAGACTTGGTAACTTTTTGCCCAGGCTGGCTTTGAACTACTACGATCCTTATCTTTGCCTCCTGAGTAGCTCAATTTATAGATATGAGTTACCATGGTCAGCAATATTCTATAATAGCATTCTAATGGTCCAAGTCTAAACAAATATTTACTTAAACAATAATAATGAGATTTAAAATATATTTCCTAAAATATGAGTAAGTAAAAATATAACAATAAGATGGGAGAGTAAATATAATTAAAATATTTCGTATTGCCTACTAAATATTAGAAGTTCTTCTGACATTAACAAGTCAGGGATTCATATTATTACTCAAGACTAGCCATTAAAATGATAGCAAAATAATGTAAAATTACCAGGCATCCTATTTGTGGAAAATAATTTCAAGAAAGTCAATAAATGAGAAGAAAACAAATACAAAAATGTAGAACAAATAGAAAAATAGTGAGTGGTTCAAGGTGATATAATAAACCCTCCCAAAAGTCAAGTTTTATTATTCAAAGATAAAGATTATGAAACTGCATAAAAATTAAATGTATCTTTTTAAAAAATATCTTTAAGTGGTTGTACAAAAGAATTTCAATTCAACATATCAGTTTTTAAGGAAACTATCTTTTTTTTTAATTTAATTTAATTTTATTTGTGAACATACTGTACAGAGGAGTTACAATTACATGGGCAGGATAATGCGTACATTTCTTACCAAGCATTGCAGCCTCCTCCTTTGTTTACCCTTCACATCCCTTCCCAGCCTCCCCCCTCTACCCCCATCCCAATCCTTCTCCTTCCCCCCCCCACACCAACGTTGTAAAGCTCATTTTGGACAAAACTGTATCTTGATTGATGTCATTCCTTCAAAACTTAAATATATTGTATCTAAAGAGGTCACACTACAAAAGGTTGAAAGTAAATGGGTAGGAAGATGTAATGGGAAAAGAAATACATACCATTCAATCCTTTTCAACTGAGATTTCACAAGAGAATTAACTGCTAATATATTATCAGACAATACATGTAATGTATATCCAGAATATTTTATTATACCATTTTATTATACCTGTGAGAATTGAGGACATACTCACCAGAATTATTGTATTATTTGAGAAACCTGAAAACAATTTACACACTAATGGTAAGAAATACTATTAGAAATAAATTAGGAAGCCAAAGAGGTTCAGTATACATAAGAATAAAGAATAAATGTGAGCAAAAAGCATATAGAGGAGAAGCATGTGTGAGGTATGCATATGATTTATAAGAGTATATGAAGAATACTTGAGTTTTTTCCAGGAGGAAAGATTCATTTTTTAATCACAAGACCCATTTGAAAGGCTCTAGGGTCATTCATTTTCTTAGTCTCTTATAACCTTTCTTATAGACTAGCTCCTGACAGAAAGAAGTATCAAGTATAAACTCCAATTTTCTCTGTTAATTATCTGTTTGTTTTATTTTTTTGAGACAAATCTTCCTTTGTCGCCAAGGCTAGCCTTGAATTTGTGATCCTTCTTCCTCAGCCTCCCAAGTGCTAAGATTACAACTGTGCACTACCACGTCTGGGCCTTTCAGTAAGACAGAAAGCTTATATAGTTCTCATTTTGCCTGGAAAATTTAATAAACATTTATTTCCTTTTCTCCCTCAAGTGTATATTTTTTAAAGAGTGGGACTGTTTTGTTTTTGTGCTAGAAGGCAAGTCTACATTCAATATATCCCACAATATATTTATGAATTAAAATCATTGAATTCAGGGAACTAGATCTCTGTCATCAGTAGTACATTAACTAAAGAAATTGAAATTGTAAGTAAAAATATTCCCAAATAGTCTTAAATATTTCATATCTAGAGAGCTTCTACACAAACAATTTTAATAAGTATTTCAGGTAAAAAAAAGCACAAAACTTATATAAAATCATCCAGACAGTATTTAGTCCTTAATACAGAAAAAATGAAAATGGAATATCTCACATCAAACGCTAGGCAGAAGTATTGTTTAGCAGAAGTACTGCTTCAGTAAAACAACAACAAAAATTATACTTTGCCAATCTGAACATTTGGCTTCAAATGAAAAATTTAGAAAGTTAAAATTTAAAAAATTTTTAAAATGTCCATTTCTAAGTCATATTTTTAAAAGTTTAAGCTGTTGGTGCTAAGAATTATGTATAGGACATAACAGAAAACTTCAAGAAGCCTTATGGAAATCTAGGATGGTGGTAACCAAGCACTGCAAGTTCTCTACGTGTCTTCATTACCTCTCTGGAGGCAGGTCTATATCCGTAGCCAGATGGTAAATTTTTATCTTCTTCACAGCCCTTGGCTCCTGGACTAAAGTGTAATTCAACATGAAAGCGTTCCTCTGATGAAAGATCCTAAAAATTTGAAAAACATCTTTACAGTGAAGAACTTCAAGTATTTATTTGCCCCTGGTAACATAAATCAAGAACTCTTTTACCTTGTTAGGATCCTCATAAAGCATGATAACAATCTGTGTCATGTAGTTGAGTTCATTAACAACTTTTAAATAGTCCATAGCTCGTTTCCACTGTTCATCCTTTGACTCCTAATCAAATGGTATATGGTAAGAATTTTTCCATTCTATATTCCTAAAGTTCACTTTATTGTCAATTTCAGAGTTTGTTTAATCCTGTGTGATACCATATATATTAGGTAAATACTTACATGCAAAAATCTTTCAAATTCACCATCTTACTGTGTCTTAAGCTAGTTTAAACAAATATCAATAGTATCAGAAACTCTTAAGTCCTGAAACAGTTTCTACAAAATAAAAATCATATTTTGAAATATGACACCCACTAATGAAGGAACAGAGGGTAAGGAACAAAGGTACCAAGCAGAGTAGCTATCATAGTTCTTAACACCATATATTAGCCATATGTTTTTCTTCTCAATATAATGAAGTCTGTGTTTGTGATGTACATACATAGTGAATATCCTTTATATACAATGATTCTAAAATGTCAGCAGGAGGAGGCATATTTAAGTTCCATTGACCTTACCATCTTTTACCATTCCCCCATCTTCATTTAGAGAATTACTCATCTTTAAATATAATCATTGAACATCAGAATCAAAAGATATTATTACAGAACATATGTTATAAGCATTATAGTAGAAGATGTAAAATTAGTCAAAAAGTAAAGTCCATAATTAATTGTCATCAAAGTCTTTATAAACTTTATGTAGATTGAAGATCGTTTTCTTTTTCTTTTTTTTTTGGCGGGGGGGAGGTCTGGTCATGGGGCCTGAACTCTGGGCCTGGGGGCTGTCGCTCAGCTCTTCAGCTCAAGGCTAGCGCTTTGCCACTTGAGCCACCGCACCACTTCTGGCTTTTTTCTTTTTTGCTTATGTGGTATTGAGGAATCGAACCCAGGGCCTCAGACATGCAAGGCAAACGCTCTACCACTCAGCCACCTTCCTAGCCCGAAGATAGTTTTCTTTTATTGTATGTAAGTCTTAAGTGTACTATAAAAGCACTCAACAATTTTAGACCTAACAAAGGCATATAAAATTGTGAACTTCATTATTGAATGTGCTTGTTTTAATAAATATATAATGTAAGACTTCTTGCCATTACATATTTCTTATTTCGTATTTCTTTTTCACTGTTTAGTATTTCTTTCAAAGTATTTAGTATTCCCTTTACATTGTTTTTCCTAAACTAAGAAATGCTATAGAATAAAAAAATGTATCACTTTGTAGGTGAATAGATGTATCTGTTTCGGGGATGAATATTTGTGACAATACGTTCAAATTTCAAACTGTAAATAGCATAAATTAGTATAGTATTTCTAAGTTTCAATAAACGCAAATTATTAAAAATAATAAGCTTAAATACTATTTTACTTGATGAAGTAAATGAGATTTTTGCTATACATTATAAAGAATACCATCTAGGTTCAGTGTTATAGATGCAGATTTTTACTAAGTCTGTCCTAAAGAATTTTTAAAATTAAATAACCTTTAGTGGTATCTTCTTGAACACAGTACGTAAGAAACCACAATCATTTTTTTAAAGTGAAAACCACTTTCTGTACCTAATTTCTGAAATCTAGTTAGAATTTTGAATTCTAGTTCAAACAAAAACAAATTAGAAAATAGGACACCATTGGTATCATCATTAATTTTTACTTTAGAAAACACATCAATTTTTCTGAAGTGCATATTTTTTAAAGAGTGCGCCTGTTTTGTTTTTGTGCTAGAAAGCAAGTCTACATTCAATGTATCCTAATAAGCTCTAGATCTACTCCCACAATCCTTGTCCAAATTACATGACTGACAACTTCCAAGTCTTTATCACACACTTCTCTGCTTTAAACCTTGCTACTCACATTAGAAATCCAAGCAGATTGGCTATCCTTATCTGCTGCCAGTTTATCCATCATTCTAAACACAGGCATTCTATCAGTTCCTATACTCTTCATGTTCTTTCTACTTTATATCATATATAAAGGATTAACACCATGATAGAGATACGTGTCTCTTTTCCCTCCAAAAAATAAAGCATATAAACTCTTGTCTTTATCACAATCTCCTAAGTAGCTAAGATTATAGGTGTAAGCCATCAGCAGTACCAGGCTATAATCTGAAATTTTAATGGGACTAAAAACACTGAAATAGCTTTAGGATAATTTTGATCATAATTTTTATCAAGGCCTAGTAATGATATAGACACATACCAAATCATCACCAAATCATCACTCATTTATAAGTATGAAAAAATTTTCTGTTAAAGATCACTTTGTATACAATTGTGAATGCCAATATATGCTGAAAAAAAAAGCACAGGAAAATTTTTTGTCTTTTTGTGAGTTTAGAGACGAGATTCTAGACTCTTACATTTACATGGTAAATTTACCTAGAGAACACTGGAGAGGCTAAGTGAACTTTGCTGTGGGAAGAAACTGTTGTGCCCTTGAATAAGCACACTAAGGCAGAATGTGTTTTCCAGCATTGACCACCACATATATTTACCCTGTCTATTTTTTATAGTAATACTCTGCTCATTTAGTGAGTTAATTTCCATTGTTTTAAATCTGGATACAGCTTTCTGTGTCTGCCTGGACCAAAGGCTTCGGTAGAAGTGACACAGAAATGCCACATACTTGTTTCCTAGGAAGCTCCCTTTTGTAACTCAAATTTATTTTGAGGAAGCAAGTCACACAAGTGGTCTGATACTACTCTGGTTGACAATTCCAGGTAAGGTCTCAACTAACAGTCAATATATTAGACATGAGAGTATATACTAAACATGAGAGAACATTTTTGAGATGACTTGAATGGCAGGCACTGTCTGACTGTAACCTCAGGAGACCCTTAAGTTAAACTACCTAACTGATGCTAGCCAACCCTCTGAACTCTGAATCTTGGTGTGTTATTATATGGCACATAAGAGGCACATGTCTAATCAAACACTAAGACTTGTCAAGTCTGACCTCAAAATGCTCATATTTATCAGCATCTCTTTATCCTATCTGTATATACATAGCACTTTAAAGTACTTTAGATATAAAGTATTTTATTATCACTTGAGTAAATTGGTCTTCTCAGAACGAAAGAGAACATGTCTCTATTCTGCAAGTCTTAACAACATGTTCAGCATATATCAAGTCCTTGAAAAGTTATGGAAAATCAAAACAATTAGTGACCACAGTAGCACAATCAACTTGACTACAAATTCAAGGAAACAAAATTGTCACTTAGACTGGAATAACTTATTATACTTACATCGCATAAGGCACCATAGCGAAGTATTGACAGTAAAGAATGTACATGGCTTTCACTGGTGAAATATAATCTAGTACGGACATGACGATCAGGAGATAAAACACCTCTGGAATACCTAAAGATAGAAGTAGACAGTGCTAAAATGTAACTACTCAAAAATTATTGTCTCAAAATTGTTGTATAAGATAGAATCTAACACTATTAGAAAAGCCCCAAGTATATAAATCTATACATTTTCCAACCACAACAAAGGACTTACTTTGATATTTTGATAGATAAGGGATAGGAAAGGGAAAGGATAAGCCTATTCCACTTTGTTTTTCAGGAAAAGATTATAATGTTGAATAAGTAAATGTTCAGTAAATTCAATTAACAAACTGTAGTAATTAAGTTCACTGTAAAAGAGATCACCAGTGGTCTTAGACCTAAATATCCTCAAACACTAATGCTTTCCACAGGACACACACCGATGATACCACATATACATCTTTTCCCAGTTCACTACAGATTTTCTCCAATTTAGCATCACAGTGGGTCATTCCTGTAACTCTAGTATTTAGGAAATGGAGGAAGGGGGATATCAAGTTCAAGGTTAGCCTAAATTATAGTGAGATCCAGTCTCAAAAAACCCATGGCTGGGGATGCCATTCAGTGGCAGTGTTTGCCAAGTATGTGTAAGGCCCTGGATCTGATCCTTAGCATTACTAAAACCAAATTAAGAATCTCTAGGCAATCTACTTCTACAGTATACCAAATTACACACTCCTGACTTCTACACAAAAACATCAAAAGAGTAATTAGATTTGAAGTGTGCAAAAATAGACGCACATGGACTTAAATAACTAACAGTTTCTTACACGGGATGGAGTTTATTTACAGTGTCATCATCTTGTGTCCTCTGAAGGTCTGAGCGAATTTTTCTAACTAGAGGAGTACAGTAGCCTTTGGCAATCTCCAGTTTTTCAGCTTTAGTTATACCATATTCCTGAGAGAAAATACATAGTATTAGACAAGGGATATAATCATTAAGAGCTCCAAACTCTTGAAATAAAGAATTCTACTGAGACACAAATATATTATTAAAATTTGTTGGAACATTAGAGATATTGAGAGTTTGACATTTTTTCAACTGCAAACATACTACTTTCAAATTATTAGGTATAATAGGAAGTATTCTGTGGCAAAACTGACAAAGCAAGGAACTTCTAAAGATGACAGAATGAACAGAGGAATACAATTTTTATGAATAGTTTCAACATAATATTAAAAGATGGACTGAAAATAGGAAAACTAAAATACAGAATAGGCAACTAACATAAAAAGAAATAGAAACTTAAATCAAGAGAATTTTATCGATCAAGATGGCAAAGATTAAAAAGCCCAACACATTATTACACTCAGATTTTGCCAATATGGTAAAGTTCTAACTGGTAGTAAGAAAAGATGCCACAGAATGATTAAACTTAACATTTATAATCACGAATTAATCAGAGCCATAAGGAATTAAAGGTGAAAAATCAAGACAATATAGTAATTTTATAGTAAACTGTAATAAAATTAGCTTCAAAGTCACAGGTTATAAATTGATTTTATATGAAAAAAGGAAATTTGTGGTTTGTGTGAATGACAACAATGGAAAAGGGAAAAGGAACAAAGTGGGGAGTGGGGACCCAGACAGGAAGAAAGGAGAATATCCTAACAGAAATTCACACACAGCTGCTCCCCATATTTATTTTGGGACACTTCTGCTTAAAACTACTTCCTGCCAACAGAAAATCCATAAAGATTCAGATGCCAAAACATCAGAATAGATAACGTATCTTGGGTTAGTTATTTTGAAGGATAGCTTGTTTCCTTAAGTCAACAATTTTGCCAGTATAGATGACTTTTGAGGTGGGTGTATAAAAGGTATATATTTATATACAATATGTCACTTTTACAAGTGACATTTTTGCTTGTTTGCTACCATCTTTCAGTACCAAACAATTCTTAGATTTATTCTACTATGTAGTTAGGATATTTCTCACACAAACAGAACTGATTAAAATACCAGATGAGGCTATTTAAAACCTTCTGTGATGATTTCCATGACAGTGTGTTGGAGTTTATGGCACAAATTTTCCACATTTCATAATATACAATTAACGAAAGTAATCATCTTCAAACTTCAAAATGTATGCTGTCTTAGTTAACTAAGAGAATTTTAATATCAGATTTGGGCTTTAAATATTCTATCTATTATCATGCTCTCATGACTATTTTAATGCACAATTTTAAATCAGAGAACCAATTTACTGGTAAGATAGATGAAAGGGAAATGTTAAATTTATAATAGCATAAATATCAAGCATAATTAGTTACTTCAACTGTTAAAATGATTTGTATAGACCTTTGTTGTCTTATGTAAGCCTAGATATGATTTGAATTATGTAATTCACATAGCATAATTATAAAAATTCAATTTAAGAGCAGAAGCTAAGTTTTTAGAAGTATAGTAATGTGTTAAAGTATACCAGAATACATAAACACTTCTTGAACAGTTAGTGTTACTCTAAACATGCATTTTCTAAGTAAGTCAAAATTTTAAATTTGAGTAATCAAGTCTCAAAGTTTACAGTATTCATTTGCTCAGGAACTATATATGTAAAATTACCTTTTCTCTATTCAAACTTGTATTTCCTTACAAGTGACTACCATAAATATTTATAATTTTAACTACTTTTCCAATGATTATGAATACATGCAGAATTTTATCTGGGGATTTTGGAGACTGATGAAGGCTAAGTGTAACTAAATTGAACTCAATGTCCAATTATACAATAAAGAAATTCCCATTTATGCTAAAATAAAGACCTATCAAACAAAATGTTAAGTCCAAGTTTTCTGTTCCTGAATTTATAAAGTAAGTTCAAAACTTATATATGTATTTTTCTAATTTTTTTTGGTCATGAGGCTTAAACTCTTGAGCCATAGCTACACTTCTGAATTCTTGTGGTTAATCAGAGATAGTCTCAGGGAACTTTTTAGCATGGGCTGGCTTTGAACCCAGATCCTCAGATCTCAGCCTCCTTAGTAGCTAGGATACAGGTATAAGCCACTGGTGCTGGCCAAAACATATATTTTAAAAAATAAACAAAACTTTGCTTTTAAATTTGTGAATTTACCAAAAATAAGACTGGCGGTTTGGGTATAATTTTTGTTTTGTCCCAAGATTTAGGAGCTGGCTGGTCATAGAGTGCCTGCCTAGTAAGTCTAAGACACTAAGTTCAAACTCAGTCACATTAAATAAATAGATTAAAGAGACCTAAGACTAAAAAAAAACTTATACAATAACAATTACACTTGAAAAATTAACAGGCAAAAATGACCCAAATCTTTTTAACAATAAAAAGTCTTTCTTTTAAATCTGATACTTTAAAGCGTTACAAATACTTAATCTATAGCATATAATGAGCAGTTTCTTTAGTTGTGCAAGCAAAATGACTGAGACATATACACAATGTAAGGAGGACAATTATCTTCAAAAATTCCATTAACACTTGACTACTCTTTTAGGCTCACACCATCATTTTCATTCTCAATTCTAAAATGTATATTTTAGAAATGTATATTTCTAAAAAGAGAGGTAAAATTAAATAAGACAAGTAATAAAAATTACTATGAGAACAATTACATGAAGGATGTCTGTTTATTTAGTCACTGACTGATAATATTTAGATATACTGAAACTCACCTTGAAAAAAATGAATATAATTATTATAAAAAGTTTATTTTTTTAGCATTGGGGATTAAACCTAGAGCCTTATGTATTCTAGGCAAGTACACGGAACTACTTTTCCAGTTCAACCATAAGTAGTGATTAAAGTCTTATATTTGTAACTAATTATTAAAATTAATTTAAAAATAATCTTCACTATACACATATCTTGTATAACTATTGACAATATAAAGGTTCTTTCATAGCAAAAGTATAGGTAACAGCATATATACATATCTATAGGTAGGTTGTATACTACCTGAATTCCCACTTTTTGAAGTCTATCCCATTAATTTGGACCTTCTATGAATATTAAGAAACACTGACATTACTATAACTATATATATTATACATATTTAATATATACATAGTATACATGTATATATAGCCCATACTTTCCTGTTTTTGAACTTTAATTCACCATTGGAATATCTGATCCACTCCAATCTCAACTTTGTAACATCCAAATTATTTTAGTAATTTGAAATTACTAAGTTGGAAAAAAGATCTTAACATGTCATCTGGAACTTTTTTTACTCTAACATATTTTTTGTATTGTGTGCTTCATTGTTAAGTTTGTATATTAAGTTGCTTCTTTGTGTGACAGCATTTTCCCAAACCCATAGAATATATCATATCAAGAGAAAATCCTACTGCACATATATAGAGAATATATTTATATTTCATCTTAATTTAACTGTAAGCAAATTGTTAAAACAGCTACTATGTATAATATCAACAATAATTATAATACAAATTCATAAAAGCTATGATTTATCCAGGATCATGCAAGTCAATTAGCTCTTGCCCTGTGGTAGAGATTTCAAAGTACTTATTTATACAGTAACATAAGAAACTTGAATTTTAACAACTACTTACCTGAGGAATAACAATATCTGCTAATGCCTTCGAAAGCCTATATAATTCCATTGTATTTTCTAATTTCAGGGAACCATTATGCTGGACATCATATTTTATACAGTCATATATGTCAGGGATTTTACTGATATCATATCTTCCATTCTTTGTTTTAAAGTCTTTCTCCAACTTGGACCATCGACGTAGCATAAGCTCCAATGTTTCACTATGATAAAGCTGAATATCTACAACAAATTACATTTTTATTATATTTAGTTTAAAAATCTCAAGAATTTATATGGAAATGTTGACAATTTTATTTTGTTTTGTTTTGGAACAAAATGTCACTATGTGGTTGAGTATGGTTTCAAACCTTTGTTTTGTCGGTCATGGGGCTTGAACTCTGGGCCTGGGCACTGTCCCTCAGCTCTTCAGCTCAAGACCAGAACTCCACCACCTGAATCACAATATCACTTCAGGTTTTCTGGTGGTTTACTGGAGATGAGAGCCTCACAGACTTTACTGCCTGGGATGGCTTTGAACTGTGATCCTCAGATCTCAGTCTCCTGAGTAGCTAGGATTATAGGTGTGAGCCACCAGCGCCCAGCTTCAAACTTATTTTTATTACCAACACTGGCCTTGAATTTCCTATCCTCTGGTCTCAGGTTCTTGAGTGCTAGGATTACAGGCATATGCCACAATGTTTTGCCCCCACTAGAGTTTTTTTGTTTATGTGCTTGACCTGGGGCTTGAATTCAGGGCCAGGGCACTGACCTCGAGCTTATTTTGCTCAAGACTGGAACTCTACCATAGCTCCAGTTATGGTTTTTTTGGTGCTTAATTGGAGATAAGAGTCTCACAGACTTTCTTGCAGAGGCTGGCTTTAAACTGCAAATCCTCAGATCTCAGCCTCCTGAGTTGGTAGGATTACAGGTGTGAGCTACAGACTCTGGTCTTCTACTAGATTTTCAAGTGAAAAAATGTAAAACAATAAGATGCTATAGTTATTATATAAAAATACAATATGGAACTATTAATATATATCAGATAATCTAGACAGTAAGATCATTTTATTTAAAAATTTGTTACACATATTTTGATGAAGTATGGCCAAATAAGAAGTTTTTTTTAAAAACCCACAAAACGAATTCAAAAACAAACAAAAATTCCATTTGCTCCTTATGCAACTTGGCTGATGTAGAAAAGTATTGAGTACATTGTGAGACATTATTGGTTGCATTTAAACCACTGTATGATTTTCTGAATGTTTCTCTATGAAACATTCTTTAATGAAAATGATTCCTAAAACTCAAATAGTTCTTAAAACACAGGTAAAAGTTATAATAGTCTTCCCAAGGTGAAAAGGACATATAATGTGCTTAATTTAAGTAATAATGTGAAAATTTTAGATTTGATGAAAAGCAGGATGTCCTTAGCAGAAGTGAGACAACACTAAGAAAAAAAGAAATCAAGTAACTACACTTTACTACTGAACTCTATATGTTTTGAACATTAGTGGTTTTTCCTTATCATACAAGGATACCAAGAGACTATTATAATACATATATATATGATTATACATATTTTTAATAACTGGAGGTGTAGCTCAGTGATAACAGCATGTGCTTTGCATCTTTTTAAATATAAAATATTACTATAGGCATATACCATTACCTATATTTTTTAGACTTGGATAAGTAGTAGATATAAATACCTGGATAAGGAGCTGAGTTTACAAAAGGCTTTTTTAAAATATATTATTAACTTTAAAGCAATAAAAAGAAAAAAATTACAACAAACTATAAAATTATATTTCAAGTCTAAACTCTAAATACTATTTTGCTAGACTAAAAATTAGCATAATTAGCAGAAAAGAATCTTTGAGATTAATAGCAAAGACAAAAATTTTCAAGTTGTTAACTCTAGAAGCATAGTCACATCTTGTTTTCTTCCCTTTCTAACGCTGTTTTAGTATCAAGCAATGTTAAATAATTAGATAATCAAATGGGAATTTTCTACTTTTTCATGCAATCTCAGATAAAACACATTAGTTATTTTTCCTTTCCTTGATATATATTAATTTATAGTATAACTATACTTCCAGAGAGGCTCAATTTCTTAACATCAGAAGACTGGTGAAACTATTTAAAAATGTTTAAATAAACTGGACAGCAACTTTTATTATCTGCTCTAAGAAAAATATGTTTACCTGATGATTTGGGATCTTCCATTCGATGTCTAATTTGAGAAGTCAAGCTTTGGACTAAAGAATAAACTTTGTCACAGGTCTTCACAGGATTTTTAATTAAATGCATTGATTTGATAAGAGAAATGCTTCCAGAGGGAGTAAGCTGTAAATGAGTAAAGTATACATTTTATATTTAGTTATGCCTAGTTATTTCAGAAAACCATATATGATTTTTCCAGTAGATGGAGAATTCCATCTAACATACAGTAATAAGATCCAAGGAGAAATCTTAACATTTCATGTTACAAAAATATTAAATATTAACTGTCCTTAACTTACCCACAGAGATACTCAGCAGAAGTACAGTGCTTAAAAGATGAGATTTGATGAGAATTGGCTGATTTACATAATAAATACATATAGGTTTAACATATATCAACAGGTAATTATAATAAGCTTCTATTTTTCCAGATGAAGTCGTTAACTGAGGCTAAATAACTTGCTTATGGTCAAATAAATATTATGTGAAAAAAACAACTCAAACACTGAATTCTGGCTACAGAGGCGGTACTCTTAATCACTATGTTAGTTACTATGTCTATTGTGTCCTTTTAAATGAAATATAAACCATTAATGGTACAATAGTTCCAAATCCCAGTTTTGATACTGAGCTTGCAAGTTAATCACATGAAGTAAAATTTTAAAATATAAAATTTGTGAAGTAAAACTCTATTTCTAGTTATAGAGGACTAGGTAGTTTGAACCAACTTACAACTTATGTGTTTTTTATTTATAAAGAATTTTCTCACCAGGAGCAGGTGGCTCACGCCTGTAATCCTAGCTACTCAGGAGGCTGAGATCTGAGGATTACGGTTCAAAGCCAGCTGGGAAAAGAAAGGCCATGAGACTCTAATCTCCAATAAATCACTCAGAAAACTGGAAGTGGCGCTGTGGCTCAAGTGGTAGAGTGCTAGCGTTGAGCTGAAGAGCTGAAGGACAGTGCCCAGACCCAGAGTTCAAGCCCATGACCAACAAAACAAAAACAAAAAAAGAATTTTCTCTCCCTCCATTTTTATAACCATCAATTAGTTGTAAAAGAGGGTTTCATTTTGATGTGCCCATGTATGCATGTAACATACCTTCATCCAACTATCCCTCTCTATGCTGCTTCCCAAACCAACCTCAACAATCTTAATTGTTCCACTTTTACATCTGTATGTAAAGTATTTTAACTACCTCCCATTAGTACTAGTATTTCTCTACCTGGTGATTACATCTTTAACTTGCTTTCCTTATGGTGCAATATGTGTGTATGTGCTTGTGTTTGTGTGTTGTGTGTGTGTGCTGGTCCTGGAACTTGAACTCAGGGCTTAGGTGCTATCCTTGAACTTTTTTTTTTTTTTGGGTCCAGTCGTGGGGCCTGAACTCTGGGCCTGGGTGCTGTCCCTCAGCTCTTCAGCTCAAGGCTAGCGCTCCACTTGAGCCACAGCGCCACTTCCGGCTTTTTTCTTTTTTGCTTATGTGGTGCTGAGGAATTGAACCCAGGGCCTCATGCATGCAAGGCAAACGCTCTACCACTGAGCCACCTTCCCAGCCCTCCTTGAGCTTTTTTACTAAGGCTCTTGCTCTACCATCTGAGCCACAGCTCCACTTCTGTCTTTTCTGGTGGTTAACTGGAGCTAAGGTCTCACAGACTTTCCTGCCTGGGCTAGCTTTGAACCATAATCCTCAGTTCTCAGCCTCTTGAGTAGCTAAGATTACAGGCATGAGCCACTGGTGCCTGTCTTCTATTTTCTTATGTCCTTTTCTCCATGAATTATTGCCTAATATAAATGAGTTTGCTAAGACCTACCTTTTCATAATCTTCAGCAGTAAAATCTCTGTCTTTCTGAAGAATTTCATGAAGTCTTGCTTTCACACGTTGCTGACAACTGCTCAGAGAATCACTATCACTGTCTAAGAGACCATTCATGTTTGCACTTTTCACCATCTGAACAAGAATGGGTGTAAGCTCTCCTTCTAGAGCCAATAACCCCTAAACACATGAAATAAAATCAACAATTTACAAATATGCAAAATAACGTAATATATAGTTAATAATACAATAGTTCGTCATTGCTAATTGATGGCTTTAGTGGGAAGTTCAAAATTTGAAGTTTTTCATATTTTGCTAAGGCAAAAATGTTTAAAAATACTTGATGAAAATGCTAGTAATTTTAAAACTATTTTTTCATATACCTTTGCAAAAGCAGCTGCAGTCATCTGGACTCGTCCTTCATCAGAAGCATATATTTTGAGGTCATGTCGGTAGGTGCTATGTAATCGAAGTAAACCGCAACCAGGAAATCCTGCATAATCTCCTGGAAATAAATCCTCAAATCACTTAAGCTATATTTTTATTTCACTGTATTTCTACATGTGCTTAACAGTATCACAAAATAAACCAGGATTTGAAAATAAAATATGTTTTTCATTACATTCAAGAAATTTCAAGACTTACCTTGCCCTCCAGGATACATACACCTAAAAGCTCTTCCAAGTTCTTCAGCCTGGACCCTGCCGGCAGGGGTTAATTCTCCTCCCCATTTTAGAACCAAAAGTAAGGATGGTTGTTCTCTTCGACTATCTAAAATACATGAGCAAATAACACAAATGTTAAGTTCATTGACAAACATGTATTTGTCAGTATAAATCTTTTTTACTGTGTTCTCTTCTGCAGTTAAATTTGGACCATGTATAAATTATTATATTTTCTAAATGTACCTACTTTGTGGGATATTGCTTCCATTAAAAATGACTTTTGCTGTACCTGTGAAAATATTACTTAATTTTAAAAACTCAAATGTGGAAAGGCTCCCAGTTTTTTCAGAGAATTATTTTTTCCCTTCTTAGTGATTTGGCCAGCATTCAAAAGAAATCAACAATGTATATATAGAAAGTTTAACTAAATATATAAAATTTAGTAGACATTAAAATGACAAACCTTCCTCTTCACTAGATGTTTTAGGACAACCATGAGGGAGATATGTTAATTGGACCTTACGATTTATTCCAGAAAAATGGCCATACCTGAAAAATAAAATGGCAAGCCAAATGAATAGGATTCATAAAGTGCTGATGAATAATATGAAGATTAGTATTAACATTAGTATTAAGGAAAACTAAAATGGAGAACATCGAGAAATACTAATTCTATACTGCCTTTTTTTGTTACTGCCTTAGTAAACTCTTCAAATTTTCTTAGAAAATTTGTACCACAGCAGTCATTCTAACCTATTGAAAATAAAATGTAAAAAACTGTTTTGACAAAAGTTAGACAATTCTGAAGTAAAACAGAATGGACACATGCAAAAATATAAAAGTGTTTACCTTTAGTAAGAAAGAGCCTAAGATTATTACTAACATGTAGAGTTTATTTCCAGAATTGATGGCTTAAAATATAGTTTGAAACATTTTTAAATTTAAACAGCACTGAATCTGGGGTTAATATTGCAATGTGAAATTCATTCTAAGTAGTATTTCATAGAATATCAAAATATGATGTTTCTTCTTTTAATCTTTCCATTAAAATGAAATTCATTGATATAAAAACCTATTTTATCACATTATATTTTTATGTATTCCTTTTCAACTGTTATGATCAAGAAGAAAACAAAAATGTTTAAGCTGTAGAAAACTAATATGGAAAAAGAACTGTAAGTAGTTATCAAAATTAAGACTTTCAAAAAAAATACTCACATTTCTAAAACAGTCTTAAGTTGTTCAAGTTTTGGTTTATTTTCTTCAATTTCAGAATCATTATTCTGTCCCAGCTCCATTAGAAGTTGTCGTGCAATATCCAGCACTTCCTTTAAAATAAATTAACAAAAGATTTAAATTTTTATTTAAATTTACTGAAAACTTTAAAAGAATATAAAAGTAAACAGACTTGCCTGTAATTGTTTTGGCTTCTTGAGTTTTAACTTCCCTGATTTATATCCATTACACTTTTCAAAGAGATCAAAAAATCTTGTGAAAAATATAGAGCACTGTTAGTTATTTGTTACATACATATATATATATAGATAGCTAGATATAAAAATATATAAATTCACATATATAAATCATATATTCAAAATTTTAATGTGGAAATCAACACAAAAATCTACAGATTTTTAATTATTGTGTTTTCACTTTCACTGTATCTTATTGAAACTTTACTATTTATATTACCTCAGAGACAGGTTCTTGCTGTGTTGCCTAGCTTGACCTCAAATTCTTGGGTTCATATAATCTACCCAAGTACAAATGTTGAGAAAAATAGCATCTCAATACACCAACCTTTTGCTTCTCTACTTTTCTGATAAAACTCAGAACCTTCCTCAACTACATTAATAGGTATGATATTTAAAATTTTTTCTCAAAATGAAAACTGAACAGAAATTAAACAAAAATATACTCTCTGAAGTCAGTGCATAGTTTAGAATTCACTATTTTTCTTCCAAAAGGTTAAAAGGTTAATAGTTTTCAGAATGCAATGCAAGAGAATGTAACTCCCTTAATAAAAGCCTGGTAAGACTAATATTTAGTGATTCTGCCACAATAATATCAGGAATTAGCATCTATATTTTCTTTAAATGAATTTGTATGAATTTAGTGGTTTATCTATCATGGTCAAGAAATACTAGCATTTTTCCATATGAAATACTTATCAAAAAAGCTTAACATATCAAAACATTAAATCTGATTATGAGCATTAACTTATTTTTTTGAACCATACTTTTGATGCCTCACTTCCATTTTCATTTTTTGCTTTGGTGTTCGATCCCCATGACGAATGACAGCTATGACACATCTAAGTTCCATCCTAAAATGAAAGAAAAGTATGCTCTAAATTTTCTGACAAAGATACGTACTCTATAATTCTAGTGTCCAATCAATTACTGAAGACAATCATTTACCATTTTAAGATCTTCCCCATAAAAAACAATATTTATAATAATCCAGTCTCATTTTATGAGATCGAATCCTGAAAAGGATTTAAGCAGCCAGAGGAAGGGGAAGATATTAAGATATATAATATAATACTTTCTCTTCCTAGAGATGACAGTGTTAACCCTGGGATAAAAGAGAATATACTCTGATCGTTGAACTCTATTAAATATTCATATTGTTCCAGTAAGAGTATTATAGGCTGAAATTTCATTAAATCAAACCTAACAGCTTTACTCGATGGTTGTTATATATTTGTTCTATCTTTCTCATGTGAAGAGTAAGTACTTCAATAATTCAAATTACTGGAAGGTAAGTGTTTTAGAAGCATGCAAAGGTTAAGAAATATAATGTAGCATTTGACAAAGGGTAAACCACTGTATACAATCCTTAGGGATTATTACAATTATGTAAAAGAAATAACATGAAATATATTTGGAAAAAGCTGGTTTGAATAAACTTCCCAATCAGTACTTACAAGAATGTTTAACATGATACCATACATCTCTAAGCAGTGAATATGTAGCATTCATTCAACACATCTGACTTTCAAAGAGCTTAACAGTGTTATGAAACACTGATAATATTGGTTTAATTAACTTACTTCAAGATGTAACTTGAGAGCCAAAGTTATAAGACTACTGGGAACCTTTGTACTGATTGTTATCTATACTGTTATATGGCTGATTAGGTGGTTCTATGAATAGTTAATTAATCACGTTTTAAGATTTTATTTAAAATATTATATGACTTTCAGCTTACTGGACCCTGGTAAAAGCACATAATTTCTTTCTCCATCATCAAACTAAATTGTATGAAAACATAAATAGTAAATTGTCTAATAATCATTCCAAAATTTATTTTTTATTATAATAACATAAACCAATTAAATCTTAAGGAAGTTCTGAATAAGAATAGTTCAAACTTACATAGTTCCAGATGTAGTTGGTACAATTGGAATGTCTTCAGCTTCTAAGGGTATTGACCAAGGAATATGAAATTGTGGAGCAAGCTCTCTCATTACAATATTCCTTTAAAACCAAAGAAATATATTATTAATTCACTTACCTAAGTAGTAAAAATAGCACAAATTTGGGATTTGTTTACTTCAGTTTTGAAATAGAAATCAATACCGTGTTTAAATAAATCATGATAATTATATAGTTTGTAATTAGATATATCCTCAAATCCAAGATTGTCTTTTTTATGAAACCCTCCCAATCCACTATGGTGCGAAGGACTGAATGAGGCTTGTGAATGCTGAATACTCTACCATTGAGCCACATCATACCTTCTATAAAACTATTTTAGGTACCATATTTATTTTTAATAAATTACTACTATACTGTATTAATATAGGCATAACAATGAAGGGATTTTCAAGTAACTGCATCTTCTGATTGTGTTCAAATTATAACATTTACTAATAGTAAAATTCTCCCCTCAATTTTATTTTAAGGATAAGTTCACAAATTGGAAATATTCTATAAAAGGTGACTACTAAAGTGTTCATTTTCCTACTATTCTGTCACATACCTTTGCAATGTATTTAAAATGTTCCTGAATCAAGATATAAAGAAAACAGACCTATTGTCTTTGACCAAAAATATAAAATAATAATTCCTTTTACATTAACTTGATGTTATAATACTATTTTCAAGTAAATATATATCTAGGAAGAATTATCATCCAAAACAATCCTGAATTCTATTTTACTTAGGTTACTTATTTCACAAATGTTAGTTTAGTACCAGTAAATAAGACAATGAAACATTTCATTTATAATTATATAGGAAAAACTGATGAAAGTTTTGACTAAAAATCACCATGTTATAGCATTATAATTCTGAATTTAAAACTTTATTTAGGCGTTCATCTATAGTGATCATATCGTATCTAGCCTTGATAATCTGAAGTTTAATTCGGGATCTGACTGTCTTTGGAAGTCTCATTTTTATGAACACTGATAGTTACTCAAGAAAAGTTAAAAATTAGTGTTTTAATGAAATGTAAAAAGAAAAAGGAATGTAATAAATTCTTACCCAAGTATTTTTGCACAATCATCATAATACTTCATGGAATTTTTCACAAAACTGAATCCATTGACATCACAGACATAGGACTGTCCATTGGCCCGTAACAAATCAAAGCCACAAACTGTTTGCTATTTAAAATAAGTTATAAACTTTAAGGTTTCGTTTAAATTATTATGATTCACCCTCCTAGTCTTATTGGACTATATCATATTTTATAACTGCCTAAAAACAGTATTTTTCAATCAACTTCAGATAGCAAAAAGTTACATATTTGTAGTCTGCATAAACCAAGGTACATTGTGAATTCCATATAACTATCTCAGTTTCTTATCATGAAGTTAATATAGAAGAAGGGATTAGAGAGTAAAAAGAAAAAAAAAGTAGCTGAAGTTCTGTAGTTATTTTAAACCTTAATAACCACATATTTGTGAGGACCTGAAATAAATGTGTTTTAATTGAAAGATAAAATACATTGAGAGGTATACATTTCCTGCTCAGGTTGTAAGAACATTCTTATCTTTCATATTTTATCCTCATACCATCACATATTGGTATAATGTGATTTTGAGCTTTTAGAATCTGAATTTTTAAAAAGTAAGATACAGAAATCTATTAAAATGTATTTACAGACTAACATTTCTTCCATAAAGGAGACTTCAAATTATTATTAACCTGTAAAATGTTTTTAAAGTTTAATGACCAGTAATATATATTAATTAAAAAGTTATTTTGTGCCTGTTCTGGGGATTGAACTTTTTTATTCAAGGCTAATGTTCTACCACTTGAGCCTCAAGCTCTACTTTCAGCTTTTTGGGGTTAACTGAATAAGTCTCATGGTCTTTCCTGCCTGGGCTGGCTTCAAATCATGTTCCTCAGATCTCATTCTCCTAAATAGCTAGAATTATGGGCATTAGCCACCAGTGCTTGGCTTGCTATAATATAAACTTAAAAGAGCAAAATTTATCTGTCATTTAATGCAAATTGCAGTACTTCTACTTAATTATTAGTATTATGATAAAAAGTTAGTAAAATAAAGATTAATTGAGATAGTCAAATATTACAATTTAAAAGTTTTCCTTAAAAGTATATTACACTGCTTTCATATTTTATAATATTTTAAACATTTTTTATCACATATCAGGTCAATGGATTGCTTATTACAATATTTTAAATCATTCTATGAAAGCAATACAATCGGTTTCTTATAGTAAGTTAGGCAGTCTTAAATATTGGTTCACTGAGTTATTCTGTAATTGTACTTTCTGAATAGATTTAAATATGTTCATTTTCTATTTTATACAGATAATAAAGTAATACAAAAAATATGTATTCATATAATAGAACCACTTGAAAAGTATATGAACAGTTCAGAAGTGTGAATTACTTTCTCAGCTTGTTTATCTAATTATCTAATTATATAAGTCCAAATAATGTATCTTACTCAAAAAAGAAGATTCAAATTCTATTACAAGGGCCCCTATGGCTTATACAACATCTTACCTTAAAAGCAAGACAGACTTTCCAAGCGATTAATTTCTCTCGTGCATTGAGAATCACAGGGTATCGTACTTCCTTTCCCTCACTATCTCGTTCTACCTTGCCATCAAGTGCTGGAGATTTTCGAGCTTCAGCATGAGCATAATCTGGACCCACTGTATAAACCTTTCATAAATGTTAAATATATATAATATACATTACTGGTTAAATACATAATCAGCAGGCAATACATTCAAAAGAAATCAATAAAAGGTAGTATAATCTGGGTATATAGTTTTATTTTACAAAGGAAAAGTTTCAATGCATTGGAAAAGGTTACATTGTAAAAGGTAAAGTGAGGCTTCATCTTAAAATTGTTTACATTTAACAAAGAAAGAAAAATAACTTGTATCTTACAATTTTTACCTAAGCAGGGCTTACAGCACAATTCTGCCACTTGGACAACTAAGATTACAAATCTTCCTGGCTAAATTAACATTTCGTTAAGGTCTCACTAACTTTTTGCCCAGGATAGCTGTAAATGAAACCATCCTAAACTTTGCTTTCTAAAATGCCAGGTAAAGCATTCTAAACAGAGGTAATGAGTACAAAGGACAGAGGTATAAAATACCATGATATATTCATGTGCGGAAAGATTATTTATTGTATATCACACTGTAAAAAAAAATCAGATTTGTAAGGCAGAAGACTTAATTATCTTGTATGCTAGTCTTATGTCTTTTTTTTTTTCTGTCAGTTGTGGGGTTTGAACACTGGGCCTCGGGGCTATCCCTCAGCTCTTCAGCTCAAGGATAGCATTCTATCACTTGAGCCACAGTGCCACTTGAAGTTTTCTGGTGGTTTATTGGAAATAAGATTCTCATGGACTTTCCGGTCCCAGCTGGTTTTGAACAGCGACCTTCAGATCTCAGCCTTCTGAGCTATGATTACAGATGTGAGCCACCGGTGCCCAGCACTTATAACTGTTGATATTCTCCTGTAGTTGGTGGGATTCATCAGATGATTTTTTAAGGATAGGTTCCTGATGGCATTTATACATTTGAAACAAAGTTTGATGAGAGAAATACTGCCTGACAGTAGAGCTATTAAACTCTTATCACTAACTCAAATCACGAGCAATATTTTATATTTCATTACACTGTCACAGATTTCAAAGTATTATTTACATTAGTCATTGTCTGGAAATTAATAACTACTAGAATCCTTATCCCTAATATTTAATTATTAATGACACTTTAATGAATTATATATAAATTGCTACATTAAAAGTTTCATTTAAAATGTTTTAATAGCTATATTCTAATAAAATCATTTTGGTTGCAATTCTGGGTGTTTTACCATATAAGAACACTATTCTTAAAAAAGAATCCATCAACTTCCAACTGCCAAAGCTGTCCCTGGATCAAAAAATCAGGTTAAAATCCTTAAGTACACAAGAGACACAGAATAGAAATGTGATATGGCTAAATGGTTATCCTTTATTGGCAAACTCAAAATTCAAAATTAAAATCTACATGGTATCCATGTTAGATGGCTTGAGTTATGAACTTTTCACTTTACTTGAGATGCATTCAGTTGAAGTCATAACTTAAATTTTGAGTTTTAATTTTTCCATGAGCCCGTGACAGATGGTAAGACTCTCACAACGCCAGTCACTGGCACAGCAGCAACACGATAATGGGCTTTTGTAAAATATTCACTATCTACAGTATACCATGCTAGTATGCTATACTTTTCAGGTTGGGTTTATTAAATGCATTTTCATGTTACAGTATTCTTTTCATTTTCTTTCTTTTCCCCTCTCTACCGATTCACTAAGTATTTTTTACTTAGAAAGTTTATCAAGACATAATGTCATCCACAGGCCAAGGATCAACAATACCTGAATTCACTACATCTTAACATCATCCCACCTTAAGTACAGAATTTTAAAATATACTGTTATCAATCCTACCTTAACATCTGTACCATCTGTAGGCATAAACTCTTCATATATATATGAGCCAGTTTTTCGTACATTGCTTTCTGGGGAATATACACTACTTCTACTGCCAATCTGGAAATAAAAGATGCCCATCAATATAAAATTAATTTTAAATTATTTTAATAATATAATGTCTGTTTACTAGATATTCCATCTTACAGTTTTAAACCTTTTAAAATATATGAATATTCAACAATGCTTATTATGTGTTGGACACCATGTTTTTCCCTGCAGTATCTGTAATTTATAGGTAAGTTAAAAAGCATAAAAATTTGAGTAACACTAAGAATTGTTTCTAGAATTCCTTTATGTTGTCACATGTAACTCAGCTATGCTCAATTTTACTAAAACTGCCACTGTATAACTAAGTCAGAATTTATCCATTCACCTATTCGTGCATATTTAGATTGTTTTCTAATCTTTGAGTATTACAACAATGTTGCTTTAAACATTTTTATAAGTGTTACCATGTGGCATATGTGCAAATGTGTCTATAAGGAATTCTTAATGGGCTCATTTAAAAATTACACATATATTGGGGAAGTTTTTAAGAAAATGCTTTAACAATTTAGTTTCTCTGGCAATACATAATGGACTTATGGCTGTTCTACATTGCCTGTACTTGTTAGAATGTAGTATTTGACACTATAGTAAAAATAGTATTTCATTGTGTGTGTGTGTGTGTGTGTGTGTGTGTGTGTGTGTGTGTGTGTGTGTGTCAGTCGTGGGGCTTGAACTCTGGGCCTGGGTGCTGTCCCTCAGCTCTTCAGCTTAAGGCTAGTGCTCTACCACTTGAGCCACAGGGCCACTTCCGGTTTTCCAGTGGTTTTATTGGAAATAAGAGTCTCACGGAAGCCGGGCGCTGGTGGCTCACGCCTGTAATCCTAGCTACTCAGGAGGCTGAGATCTGAGGATCGCGGTTCAAAGCCAGCTCCGGCAGGAGAGACCATGAGACTCCTATCTCCAATAAACCACCAGAAAACCGGAAGGGGCGCTGTAGCTCAAGTGGTAGAGCACTTGCCTTGAGCTGAAAAGCTGAAGGACAGCGCCCAGGCCCAGAGTTCAAGCCCCACGGCCGACCAAAAAAAAAAAAAAAGAGTCTCACGGACTTTCCTGCCCGGGCTGGCTTTGAACCGTGATCCCCAGATCTCAGCCTCCTGGGTAGCTGGGGCATTACAGGTGTGAGCCACGGAAGCCTGGCTCTTTCACTGTGTTCTTAATTTGCATTTCGGATTATTTACAAATTTACTTTTAATTCTGATGTTCTGCTAAACTATGTTACTAAAAGACTATTTTTGACAATGATATTTGGGCTAAAGCTTCTCAACTACCTCATTAAAAAAAAAATCTCTGTAAATCCATAAAGCATTAAAATGTAGTATTTCAGATGATGTGTGCAACTATTTATTATGGATGCAATTAAGCATATAAAAGTTATTAGTACAACTTTTGTGTGTGCCAGTCCTGGGGCTTGAACACAGTGCCTGGTCCCTGTCCCCAAGCTTCTATACTCAAGGCCAGCATTTTCCCACCAAGCTACAACTCCACTTAAGGAGGCTTTTTTTTTTTTTTTGGTAGGTAATTGGAGATAAAAGTCTCTCAGACTTTTCTGCCCAGACTGGCTTCGAACCACAATATTCAGATCTCAACCACGATACTCTGATCTCAGACTCCTGTGTAAATAGGATATAGGAATGAGCCACCAGTGCCTGAGGTTCAGTAGCACTTTTTTATAAACTATTTTTGTGGACCATATTTCAAAAACACTGTGTATTTTGAACTGAATTTTTAGTCTGACAGAAACACAAATAGGAGGTAGAGGAAAAAAAAAAAACCAAGGAACTCTCTTGGGATTTAAAGGAAGGAATTTTCCTACAAACTATTAAATAGCTACAATGATGCTTTCTTTTTTGAACAGAATTATCATTTTGGGGAATTTATCTCCAAATGATATATTTCTGAGAGTTTAATATGTAACTATAAGTAAATGCTTACTTAGTGTCAATATAATTTCTATAACAATGAAGAATATTATTCATACAAAGGTTACAAAAGTTTACCTTCCTAAAGAGTCTTTGACTTCCACCTCCAGCAGATGTGGGATAATAAATGTAAACATTGTGATCTTCTGCACTGACTGGCTTTTCTACAAATGGCTTTTGGAAAACTTCCCCATTTACTTCTACATGATCTTCCCCTTCAATCAGATTGCATTCTATAAGTCAAATTCAAAAGCAAGAAAAAAAAAACACGCTGTGTTATAACATCTAAATAGCATTTTTTTTAAAAAAGAAACAAAAAGCAATAAAATTTATTGTTCTAACTTCCAACAAAGCTCTTTGAGCCCTAGCAACAAAAGTGAATTTAGCTCAGTGGTAGAGTGCTGGCCTGGCATTTATAAAGTCCCAGGTTCAATGCTCAGCACAGAAAGAAAAATAAAGAAAAATTGAATTTCTCTTATTTTAATGACTGCATGCTATAATCATTCATCCCAAGCAGCTTTGGAAAAACTACATATATAAAATCTTAGTGAGTAGGGTCTAGCATAAACATTTTTACAAACCTCCTCTTGTGTACTTGATTTGTAGTCATGGCTAAAATCTTTGATATCCATTAAAGACTTTATTACAGCACTACTTGAAAATAAATTCTAATTTTAAAAGATGAATAGTTCATGTTTGTTTTTAAGTTTAATTTAGTTTTCAATGTAGATATCATATTGTGTGGGACACAACAGCTCACTCATTTCTGTAATCCCAGTTATATTGGAGGTAGAGATTTGGAAGATTATAGTTTAAGACCAGGCCAGGGAAATTGTGAGGCCCCAATAAAAAGTTAGGTATGGTGCTTTGCATAAATAAGATTTGTAAACCAAGCAGCCCAGTACACACAAGAGACCCTGTTTAAAGATAAGGAGAAATAACCTTTATTAAAAATATAAAAGCAAGGGCTGGGAAGGTGGCTCAGTGGTAGACTACCTGCCTTGCATGCCTGAGGCCCTGGGTTCGATTCCTCAGCACCACATAAGCAAAAAGAAAAAAGAAGCCGGAAGTGGCACTATGGCTCAAGTGGTAGAGCGCTAGCCTTGAGCTGAAGAGCTGAGGGACAGCACCCAGGCCCAGAGTTCAGGCCCCACGACCCCAAAAAATAAATAAATAAATAAATAAAAGCAAGGGGGCTGGCAGAAGGGGTGTGGTTCAAGAGGGAAGCACCTAACCTAGCAAGCACAGGGCTAGCACCTACCTAGCAAGCACAATCTTCGATATGACCAAACTTCAATATCACCAAAAAAATGAAAAAAACTTTCACTGAATATTGGAGAATTTCTGACTTACTTTTTTCCTTCTGTTTCCCTCCCTCTTTCTTATCTCCTTTCCTCCCTCTCTTCCTTCCTTCTCACACTCTCTCTCTTTTTTTTTCTTTTCTGCAGGTCCTGGGGCTTGAACTCAGGGCCCAGGAAGTGGCTCTCAGCTTTTGTGCACAAGGCTATACTTAATCACTTGAGAGACTATTTCCACTTCAAATTTTTATGGTAGTTATTTGGAGATAAAAGTCTCACGGACTTCTTTGTCCAGGCTGGCTTTAAATTACAATCCTCAGATCTCAGCCTCCCAAGTAGCTAAGATTACAGGTGCAAGCCAAGCCTTCAGTGCCTGGAAAGACTTTTTTTTCTTTTTAACTACGAGAAAATTATGGAGAAAAGTAAACCTGGATAATGTAGGTAGGTAGTTTTTATAAAAACACATGCCAACATTTATGGCAAAAATGGCACAAAAATTATAGTTGTTCCTCAGAATATTATAAACTTGTCATTTCATAGAATCCTGGCATAAAATTCAAAGTTAGATATAAAATCATGCCATTAAGAGAAACTGACAATTGACTGTAGAATGACTATTTCTAGAAATGCAGATAGGCTCACTTAAATCCCAATTATTATATAACATGAAATCATTTAAGTCTGAAAAGTAACTCATACATAAGAGTGATCAATCCAAATAGGAAATTAATTTTTCACCTGTATACAAACGAGAAGTTTCTTAGATTAGATATTATATATAATTCACAAAAGACGGTGCTTTTTATGTATAATAAGTTATTAAATTTCCTAAAATGCCATTACCATAACATGAATCTCTTTTTCTCCTTGGCAGTACTAGGGTTTGAAAATAAAGACCGAAGGCTTGAAGGCAGGCACAATGTCCAGCCACAATTCCAATCTCTTTTGTTTTCATGTTTTGCCTGTGCCAACTTAGGCCATAATCGTCCTACTTATGCTTCTCATATTACTGGGATGACAAACATGTACCACCTCACTCAGCTTTCTTTTGGCTGAAAGGGGTCTCTCCTAGAATGTCTGGTTCAGAATATTAACTCCTTAGTCAAACACCTTGCTCTTCAGTGTAAGTTATTCTGACGAGCTAAAACATGCTAAAGGTAACTAGAAAGAAAGAATAACAGATGCTTTAAAATGATTTCAAAATTCCTATCCTTAGATGTTTAATCATGACATCATTATTATATAGTTTCTAAGTCATAGATGAACCACTTATTTTTCCCTAATCTAAACAAATTTATAAGCATGTAATTTCAAAATTCTTTTTGATTTTTAGAAACACAGACTATAGAAAAGTAGTGCATTTAACTCCTAAATTATTAGTTAGCCTTGCAACTCGCAGAGCTACTTTTTGTTTGGTTTTTGAAACAGAATCACACTGTGTAACCTAGCCTGGCCTACAACTCACTATTTAGGCAAGGCTGTCCTCAACTTCCCAATTTCAAATTCCTTCTGAGTGCTGAAATTACAAGATGTGCCACATACTAGGCTGTGTCACATTGTAAATGAATATAGCACTTATTAGTTTAGATTATTTTTTTAAAAAGCCTATTAAATGGAGTACTACAAATTCCTTCTGGTTAATGTAAGAAGCAAACATGTCAGGAGCAAACATTAAATTGTTTAAAATCTCTTCACTTACTCCTACCTTTGGGATTATTTGGATCACGGTTCAATATTGCATAACGAGGAAGTAAGATACCTTCAGCTTGAAGAATACTGTATACTTCTCTCCTGAAGGAAAAAAAAAATCCTACTTTACTGCTCTATTTCACAATTAATATATTAATGTATTATTATGCAACTATGATCTTACTGTGTTTTTTAACTAAAAAGAATATATCATCAATCTTTTTAAATTTTCAAATAAATATATCATTTTAAAGATTGAAAACAATTCTATAAAAAGACGTATTGAAAGCCAGGCACTGGTGGTTCATGCCTGTAATCCTAGCTACTCAGGGGGCGGAGATCTGAGGATTATGGTTTGAAACCAGCCTGGGCCAGAACGTCTGTGAGACGCTTATCCCCAATTAACTACTCAAAAAAGCCAGAAATGGAGCTGTGGCTCACGCCTGAGTACAGGAAGCGCAGAAACAGCACCCAGGCTCTGAGTTCAAGTCCCAGGACCAGCAAAGAAAAAAAAAAAAAGACTTATTGTAGTTGTATAAACTGCTTTGTTATATGGTAACTCCTTTGTATAACTACTGAAAGATGATTTTTAAAATGAGAAAAAATATTCAGCAAAATTTGTATATAATGCTTTTCTGAAACCTAAGAAACAAAAATGAAAATATATATAAAGAAATCGTAAAAGCTGACAAACTGCAATTACAGATTAGAACCTAACTACTAAAAACCTTAATGACATGAGGAAATGTTCATAGTATGTCAATGTTCACATCTGAAAAATAAGAGTAGGAATGTATTGATTCCTATATGAAAAATACAATATATATGGTAACAGAATTGGATGGCTTTCCTTATGCTTGTACTGAAGCATTTTTAATATGCATATATAATACATGCAAGTGCACATTACTATATAATTCAAAGGAAAAGTGTTTTTCAATTTTAATATTAATAATGTTACTGAGTAAAAAAAATTACAAGTGTACTTGAAGATAAGTAGTGTCATATTATAATAGCTAATGCAGATGAAATTACCAGTAACTACCAAGTGAAACACCAATGATACGAAATAGATGAATGTACACACATTTTACATTATCAACTGGAAAATTATGCTTTTGGCTTACTCAATGAATGCTAAAATTTACAATGAAATGGGTTACTCCAACTATCATTTCCTTAAAAAAAATGTTCCTTATTTTAATCTTGCTACACTAAATTAATTCTAACTAAAACTTAAAAAAATCATAAAATAAATAAAAACATTTAGTTATAAAACTTAGGGCATGCCTCACAAAACAGAACTCCTGTCTACCATCTGTAAGGCCAAGTTCAAAAACTAATACCCCTAAAACAAACAAACAAAAACAAAAGTCTAATTAAATAATTTCATTAGCAGTCACATAATATAAAGATTGTTTCATTTTCCATGATTTGGTTGGATTTGGAAATTAAATGTCTGTTAAGCACTTAAATAAAACAATTTCTCTTAATATAATTTTTCACTTAATATAATTTTTTCCAAGTTTTTCCATTTCCTAACAAATGGGGCAATGTCATTCTTTCTGATGGAGGCATAGAATTCCATTGTGTATATATACCACATTTTCTTGATCCATTCATCTACTGAGGGGCATCTGGGTTGGTTCCATATCTTAGCTATGGTAAATAATGCTGCAATAAACATAGTTGTGCTGGTAGCTTTAGTGTGGTCTTGTTTGTAAACATTTGGGTAAATGCCCAAAAGTGGGATTGCGAGTTCTATGGGAAGTCTTTTGAGGAACCTCCATACTGCTTTCCAAAGTGGTTGAACAAGTTTACATTCCCACCAACAATGAAGTAAGGTTCCTTTCTGTCCACATCCCCTCCAGCATCTGTTGTTGTTAGAGTTCTTGATTTTTGCCATTCTAACTGGAGTGAGGTGAGTAAGCCAGGCCCAAAGAAACATAAGTCTCATGGTTTCCCTTATTTGTAATATCTAGTATATGTATGAGTCAAGCGGAAAAGGTCAGATAATGTGATGTCAGGAAAATGAACCCTTAGATGTGTATTTTAATGTTTTTTTCTTTCATGCATGTGTTTCTAACGCATTTATAAGATTATCTCTTTGTTGCTTTGTATATCCCTCCCCCACAGTATAACCCCTGCTTTCACTATATTTGATGTCAGTATAACTTGTGGAGGAGATGGGGAAAAACCAGTTGTTTAAGGATACAGGTGGACCTGTTGCAACAATGAGAAGTACAAGTTGTCATGTCCAAAACTAGCTTTACAACGTCGGTGCGGGGGGGGGGGGGGGGGGGGGGGGGGGGGGGATTGGGATTGGGGGGAGGGGGGAGGCTGGGAAGGGATGTGAAGGGTAAACAAAGGAGGAGGCTGCAATGCTTGGTAAGAAATGTATGCATTATCCTGCCCACGTAATTGTAACTCCTCTGTACAGTATGTTCACAAATAAAATAAAATTAAATTTAAAAAAAAAACAAAAAAAACAATTTCTCTGATTCTCAAGTTCCCTTATCTATGAATTTAGTTAACAAATACCTATTTCTGAGTACTTTTTAAGTATGCAATGAATTAACACACTATATGTGGAAACATCTGATGCCACATCATTCTATAGTAGGCACTAAATAAATGTTAATTTTCCTTTCCTTAATTCAGCCAACTTCACCACTCACCTATCTTGTATGAGATACTGCATATTCAAGTCATTGATTACAAATGGATTCCTGAGTTTTGCATAGGCAACTGCTTTGTCCAGTGGAAATCCTAAGAACACATATTATTAACATATTCTGTACAATCTCAAAGTAAGTTGACATCTAAACACTTAACTTGATGCTACCTTTCATAAAAGAATAATTTCATCATGTACATTTCTACCTTCAATAAAAGGTATGAAATAATATAGACTTTGAACTTATACTATTAAATCTCTCTTTTCCTAGTTAGGTTATTAATAAAGCATACCAAGTCAGTGGTTATATTACCAAATTATGGCATTGATATCTTAGTCAATGTCTGACTATTCAAGTCATTTGTTGAATGTAAAATTACCACACCTATAAAGAGAAAGCTAGACATAAATAACAGTAGTGTATCAAAACCACTTGGGTGATTTTTAAAACAATTCCTTATCACTTGAAATTTTGATGTTTAGGCATACAAAGCAGCTAATACTCAAAAAATTCATCTACATTTTAAAACAGAAGCAGAAGCAAAAATGAATTAATACAACATATATAATAGAAATGTGTGAGCAGCATGCCATGCTAGGACCAATATTAAGATTTTGAAAATCAATTTACAAAAATTCTAGATTTTAGTAAAATTACCAATTACAATGAAAATGAATAAAATATAGTAAGAAGCCTAAAATAACTTTAATAGTTAGGTTTTACTCCCTATACTAATTTTATCCATTAATATATATTACTAAAGGGAGGTATACCACAGCAGTTAAAAGCATGAGTGTTCAAATCCTGCTTGCATCTTTTACTAGCAATGAAACCTTATGCAAATATATCTGTCATCTCTAAACCTATATTCTCAGCTCTAAATGACCATTATATCAGTCTTATCTAGTAGGATTGATAAGAAATCAAGTAACAAAGTACATATTAAACACAGCATAGTATAGCTGGCAAATTAAGTGCTAAAAATGAAATGTTTTTACTTTTTAAAATGACAATATTTTAATAATTACCTATCCTATCAATAGAAATGATAAAATATCAGCAAGCATGCCAGGTGCTAGAGGTTCACCTGTGTAAGCCTAGCTACTCAGAAGACTGAGAGCTGGAGGATCATAATTTGAGGACAAATAGAACAGTCTGTGACATTCCCTGTCCAACTGACCAACAAAATGTCAGATTGGAGGCATGGTTCCAGGGCTGGAAGGTCAGACAAGAGCAAGTTAGCTGAGCAAGAGCATGAGGCTGAGTTCAAAAACCACAATAAGCATAGGAAAAAAAATAAGCGAGCACACACCACTTTACTATTTAACTACTGAACATTAAGTCTGTGAAGATATTGTATTTCTGCAATGAAAGAAAAGTGAACAGAATATTAAAATATACTAAAGCTATACTAAAATAAAAAGGTATGTTCTGTTAAACATGACTTATTCATACTTATCCTGAGGGTAATTCCTGATTGCCTATTTAAAAATTAAATACAGATACCATATACCAGAATCAGTTTCAAGTCTTTAGACTCAGAATTCATCGCTTGTAAAGATGTCTCAATATTTCTGACTTGAAACCTCATACTAGAATTCAGCAAATAGAAAACACCTATAATCAGCTCGCTGCTTTTGTTGTTAAAAAGGATAACTTTTTTCTTACCAAGAAACAGTATGTGGGCCATGTCCTCAGACACAGCACCTAGGTTTTAGAGGTAAATAACTATCATAGGAAATATCATGTGATGCTACAGGAAAAACACATCCCCAGGGATTAATAAATTTGGAAGTTTCTTGAAATAAGGAACCTCTATCAGCAACAACAGAGTTATGCATCTCTAAGAATAATGAAAATCAACTTACTAGAGGTGAATGCAAAGTCTCCAGACTTTCCCACATGCTGAAGTATAAGTACAACTTTAACCTAGTTCAGTACTGCTTATTTTGTAAGTAGTAATGATGAAAGGTGACATGATCAAGATGTACTCATGAACTGACATGATGAATTAAAACCCCTTTGGTTCAATTACTTAATAAGAGAACATTAAAAAAATGTTCAAAAAATAAAAATGAATATATTTCATATTGAGTACATCTTTTAAATTACTGCTTACTGGGAAATTCATTCACCACGTTTATTATACATTTTGATATATATTTAGCAATAATTTTGATTATAGGATTTTAACATAAAGCAATGTTTAAACTTAACTGGTATTTTTTAATTTAAAAAACAGTATGTAAGACTTAAAGAAAGAACGATTGCTTTCAATATGATACTAATGTAGGGCTTGACATATTCGTTGATTCAAATAAAGATATATTTGAAGAACTGATCACACTCTAATTTTTAACATTGAAAACGAAATTATTCTAAGCATTTGGATATTAAAAATGCTATAGTATATCTAAATGATTATTATGCCATATAAAACTCAAATTAATTGAAGAGTGATGTAGAAGGAAAAAATCCTCTTGATATAACAATAAAAAAAATATATACCACACTAAATCAAAAAAAAATACACAGGAAAAAGAAAGAATGCAAAGAAGTATGTCAAAATGTTGATATCACTTTCCTATAAGTTAGAACAATTTTAATTTTCAGCCTTATTCAATACTCTATAATATGTATTATTTTTATACTCAGAATAAAGGGTTTCCTGTTTTAATACCTTTAGAGTGAAAAGAAATAAGACAATCACATAGAGGCCAATTTTCCACTGGTTCATTCAAAATAACTTCTTCTTCAAATACTACTACTGTGATATATTTAAATAAGGAGATCCGTTCCAGAATTTCTTTCATTGGTTTGGATTTGGATTTCTTTGCCATGGAACATATTCCAACCACAATCTGCCTTTCTGGTGGCTAAAAGATAAAAACAACAACCGCAAATCAGGTGACTTAACACGAACTCTGAAACATAACTACTTTCTTTTTAGGAGGTGAGGCCTTCAATATATTTAGAGTGACATTACCCAACAAAGACACTAACGTATAGCATTGTTATAATAAATACATTTTGAATAGCTTTGTACAAAGGTATGGAAATAAAATTTTAAAATAAAAACTTTCATCACATTTCAACTCTGTTTAATCAAAAACATAAATTCCCCTTTTTCAAATGTTTGTAGCTTTTATTTTCTCTTCTCACAGAAGAAAAGGAAAAATAAGGGCTCAAACCCATCCAATTCAAGTAAATCTACCAATGGAAATTATTAAAGAATTTTGTTGCCTAAAATAAAATGTATTTCCAACTAGAGAGTTACATAACTCTCTAATAACTATTTTTATAAATCTATCTTCAACATTAGCTGGCCATCAGTGACAACATGGAAAGAAATTTTAGAGAAAGCCACTCGGTCAACAGAGATTGTCAATCCCTGACATTCCAGTCTTTATATTCAATATTCCTACTTCATGATATTACTAATCTCAGCAGTATTAGACTAAATCATGGCTTAAAAGGGTAGAGTATATAAATAATAATTTAATGAGTAGCTCAGAGACTCAAAAAATTACTCAAGATTCACTCTTCAATTTTTGCATGACTCTTGGGTCTACCACAATTACACTGCCTATTCCAACTCATGAATGTTAAAGAGTCCAAATCAAACACTGGACTTCATTATCTATTACACAGGTTATAAACTGTAACCTTTGGATCTGCTATCTTCATCTCCTTTGAATATCCATTTTTATGTTCTCTTACTCTCTTATTTCCTGTATAAAAAACCTATGGTTGATTTTCCTATAGGTGTTCATACTGTTCAGAACTCCAAAGAAAAAGAGTAAGACTAGTAGAGACTGAGTCAGTAGTGCTTTCAAGCTTAAGTAAATCAAAGAAGATGAAGAGAAATTTGGGTGGTAAGGATAAGGTTTGAAGTTTATTATTTTTCATAGGTAGTGGGTAGGGATGTGCTCTGAACTGAAGGTTTTAAAAGACTATTTTGAGTTAATTTATATATTACTTAAGTTTGTGTTTGTATTTGATATGTATATAACTTCATTGTGAATGAAGATGATATTATGGAAAACCATTTAAGGAGTTATCTAATAATTAGTTTTGTTTTAGCTTTACTTTTCCCAACTATGACAGGTTTACCTTTTAAATTTTTGTTACAATTTGAAATATAAGAAAGATAAACATGTATTAAGTCTGTATTTTAAATCAGTTCTCAGAATGAAATAATCTTGGCTTATATAAAAAAATTGGGTAATGAATACTAGATACAACCAGATATAACTAGCTTTAGAGAGATAGGTAGATAACTATCCATCTGCAATCTATCTCCAGTTATATAAATATATATAGTCATATGTCTATATCAATATAACTGATATAACTAGAAAAATGAACATTCCAGATATGTGTCATTCCTAAGACACAGTACAGATTGTTTTCCCAATATTAATATATCAGAGAGAAAAAAAAAACACTTTTAACACATACTCAGTTTTTAGACTTCTGAGCAGTTAATAGAGAATCTTAGATCATTAGCATTTGTACAGATAACATGTTATGTGCTTAACAAATTTGGTTGAATAATCATCCTTTACTATCTTTATAGTCATTTCTTTCATGATGTATTTGTTATACATTTAATATACAGAAAACTTTTTGACATATAGCCCAGATTTCTTTTTCTTGGTCACTTTTCTATCCAATTCTGAAGCCGGAAAAAACTAAAATAAGCATCATTTAACAACATATAAATTTGATGGCTAAGTACATTTGCTGTATTTTCTTATTTACTAATTCAATAATATCACTCTTTTTTTTACAGTTTAAAAAAATTTCCAGGGCTGGGAAGTGACTCAGTGGTAGAGTGCTTGCCTTGCATGCATGAGGCCCTGGGTTCAATTCCTCAGCACCACATAATCAAAAAGAAGAAAGCCAGAAGTGGCGCTGTAGCTCAAGTGGTAGAGCGCTAGCCTTGAGCTGAAGAGCTGAGGGACAGCACCCAGGCCCAGAGTTCAGGCCCCACAACCGGACCAAAACAAAAAAACAAAAAAACTTCCAAATTTTATGTAGCAAGTACTTTAATGTAAAATCACAGTGTTAATTCATACTAAGAGTGATAAAAATCCTTGTACTATTCTCTCACCACAGTGATGAAGGATAAAGCAACTTACAGACTCATCTTCTTCCTCCTCATCTTCATCTGTATGGTGGAAAAAATGTCGGTAATTTCCAGGGTTTATTTCTGTATCTTCATTTCCAACAAAGAAGCTGGGGGCTTCACTCATTTTGATTTCATCTGATATAACTTACAAGACCTATATTAAAACTACTTTTAAATAAATAGTTTCTGAAGAAAGCATTCTCTCTGTACAAGCTGATATGTAGGCTTGCTACAGTGCCTTTCTTCTTATACAGCCACTTGAAACTGTTGGGTTAGTTGGCAAATGCTTTTTTGTTTTCAGATAGCATTACTTCATTGTTGATACAGAAGTTGCTGCTATATACAGTTTAAAATATAAAAATAGTGAGGCTATTGCTTCCCTGAGTCGATACGGCAACCTTTTTACCTAAAATGTAGTGAAAAAAATTAATTTAGAAAGTGTACTTCAAAAATACTCATGTAAAAACAATTTTAACTTATAATTCAAAATCAGTATCTATAAAAGTATTTTCTTCCATAAAATTAAGTAATTAAGTCTTCAGTATAATACAACCTAACAATATAAAATGATATAAAATAACAAGCTATTAAATTCCTCAAATTCAAAAATATCTAACAGATTAGGAAAAATATTCAAATCATAACAAAATTATGTTAAAGTTAAGTCTCTCAGAACATAGTTCAGAAACATCTCCATGAAACAGAGCAAAACATATAAAACATACTGCGCATTTCAAAAGAAAACACTGAAAAATGATCATCTAAAGTAACTGTTAGATGTTCTTACCTTGAGGCCTCAAGAAGTTATTTTCTTTTTTTTTTTTTTTTGGGGGGGGGAAGGGGGTCCGGTCATGGGGCCTGAACTCTGGGCCTGGGCGCTGTCCCTCAGCTCTTCAGCTCAAGGCAAGCGCTCTACCACTGAGCCACCTTCCCAGCCCAAGAAGTTATTTTCAAAGCACCTCCACTAGACAGTTTTAGCATTCTTTCAGACCTTATAAACACTTCCGATTATAAGCAGGGAGTGAGTTTCTGGCTCTGGCTGGAAGCTCCCACTTGGAGTAATTTACTTTTTTTTTGCCCTAATTGACCTGCACTGGTGTTGATCTATCTCTTTGTCTACCCCTACTCTAGCGTTTTTTCCCCCTTTTGAATCTAACAACAAGAAGTCAACCTAAAATGTAACAGGCCAGGTCAAAAATAAGTTTTTAAGGAAACATTACTTTATTCTGCATTCTAGTCTCATAGTTAAATCAACAACAAAACCAGGAGAAACCAGGTTTCTCCCAAATAGGTTTTAAACTTTCAGTAGTTAAAAAGTATCTAGCAAATCTATCTGGGTACTAGTGACTTACAGCTATAATCCTAAATATTTGGGAGGATAAAAATGAGACAATTATTTATTTATCTATTTATTTTGGCCAGTCGTGGGTCTTGAACTCTAGGCCTGGGCACTGTCCTTGGGCTCTTCAGCACAAGGTGAGCGCTCTATCACTTGAGCCACAGCACCACTTCCGGTTTTCTAGTGGTTTATTGGAGGTAAAGAGTCTCATGGACATTCCTGCCTGGGCTGGCTTTGAACAGTGATCCTCAGATCTCAGCCTTCTTAATAGCTAGGATTACAGGCGTGAGCCACAGGCGCCCGGCTGAGACAATTATTGTCTGAGGCCAAATGGGCAGAAAGTTCATTAGACCTCTTCTCAATCCACAGGTAAGTGAAATAGACCACAACTAATTTCCCACGCTACTTGGGAGCCTGAGATTAAGATTCTTGGGAAGGCAGGCCATTCTGGAAAGAAACGTTCTCAAGACTACGTTTCCACCCAGGCAAGCCAGATATAGTGGTGTGTGCCTGTAACCCCAGCAATGATAGGAAGCCTCAAGTAAGTGGTTCATTGTTCAGAATCAAGACTTTAATCTAAAAATAACCAGTGAAAACAGGCTGGAAGCATGGCATGGTCATTTCACCAGCCTGCCAAGTACAATACCTGGAGTTCAAACACTAAGTACTGCTAAAAAGATAAAAAACAATTAAAATAATTCAGCAACTCTAATAATGTCTACAGACTCTCTCAATTTATAGGTGTATAAAACTCTGCAAGGAACTTTATGTGATTCATTGACAATCAGTAACATTTCTCCATAATCAGGCACTAATGAAAAAATAAATTAAAAACTATCATAGAGTTTCAAAATATGCCATTCCACAGTTATTTATGTACAGTTGTACCCTAAGTAATATAAAAATTACCTACCAAGATGAAACTGCAAATAAAATGCTGCATTTGATGACTGGTAAGGTAAGAAATTACCTGATCAAATATTTATTAAGAAGAGTTGAGCAACATAATATCTAGGCCAGAGAAAGCACAACTCAAAAGTCAAATTTCCTAAAACTGTCTTGGAAACATTAAAACCAATTTGCTCAGTCAGCCTTGAATTCATCCATCTTTAAATCACAGTGTTCTGAAATCTGGAACAGTATGTGACTAAAAAATGAAAGAAAAAATTTATAAAGTATGATTTTTGTTTCTATTCTTTCTGCACCATTTAGCATTTTTACATGTTTGCTGATAAAGAAAAGAACAGTGAAGACAGGGGTTATACATGGGGGAGGAACATATAAAGAAACAAAAAATCACCTGGTACATTATAAATATGTTAGGAACAATAGCAAGAAAGAAAAAAAAACACTTGTGTTTTCACTGTATTTGATGTCAGTCCCCTGCATCTTATATATACATTCTCAAGCTTGGGGAGTGGAAGGGAAAAAACAAAATGCTTAAATGGGATACAGGTTGACCCATTGTAACAACGAGATGTACAAGACACTGTGTTGAAAAATTTACAATTTAGGCGAGGAGGGAAGTAAGGAAGGAGGGGGGAGTATAGTTGTAGAAGTGGGAGGGAAGGGAGGATAGGGGAAAAACAGAGGAGGAGGTAACAATGCTTGATAAGAAATGTACTCATTACCTTGCTTATGTAACTGTAACCCCTCTGTACAGTATTTCTACAATAAAATACATATTAGAAAAGAAAAGAAATGAAAGGAAAAGAACACCTTGCAATTGCTGTAAAACTTGGAAGCAATGACTAGATTAACCTCAAGTCTGTACTAAATGGTAAATATTTTGAAATTTCACTTAAAAAACTCTTCCCATTTAAGTATACTCTAAATATTTCACTAAAGATTATAGAGTTAAATATACCTTTTCATAAACAACTAGCAACTTAGGCTAGTTTCAGCTTCTTCATTTACTAAAAAAGAATATAGTAACAGTATGTAACTTCAGTTACACTAACACTTGCTGTATGTGAGGTAGTGTGCTTGAAAGATATTCAATACTCAGTAATGCCCAGCTCTATATGCACTTTTATAAATCAAGCTGCCTACTAGCAGTATGTGGAAATCTAAAACAATATTGTTCATTGTTTATTGAAATGAATATATTTATGCTAAGAAAAAATACTTATCACAGAAAGCATTCAATGTGGGCAATTGTACTTCTAATTTATGTTCTAAAATAATTATAAAAAGAAATAATAGTGGCGCTGTGGCTCAAGAGGTAGAGCACTCGCCTTGAGCTGAAGAGCCCAGGGACAGCGCCGAGGCCCAGAGTTCAAGCCCCACAACCGACAAAAACAAAACAAAAAAAAAAGTAAAAGATAACAAAATCTTGTTTCAAGGGGAAGAAATAAAACTAAATTTTAAAAAAAATTGCCATTTTAAAGTAGTCATTGTGAAATACCTGAGACACATAAAAATTTGAAACTCAGTTAATAATCCCATGACCTCTTGGGGTAGACACGGCTGTGGTTCTCATTTGTATTAACTGGGCTACTTATTCTAGTAATCTTTTCAATATAGTTCCTGATTTTAATATATTTTATAAAACACGTATATGTATGAATAGAAATCAAATTTGAGTATGCATTCCATTATTTTTTCCCAAAACAATGTGAATTAACTGATGAATTTGCAGCTACTCAAATTCAATTGAGGTCTTAATGCTGCCTGAATGTGTAGTTACATGTCTCTCATGTGATTATAAGCTTAGATATGAAACAATGTCTTATTCATTCTTTGGACAATAGCAATAGATAAGTCAACACATAAATATGTTAGGAAGACCTCTCCTTAGATGACACGTGAGCAGACATTTAATGAAGGAATAAACCATTTCAAAATCAGGAAAATCAGCATTTCAGATTAAGAAACATCAAATAAGTATGTTGAAAGTGACACTGTGGCTCAAGTGGTAGAGCGCTCACCTTGAGCTCAGGGACAGCATCCAGGCCCAGAGTTCAAGCCCCACAACAAACAAAAAACAAAACAAAACAAAACAAAAAACAACAACAACAAAAGAAGTATGTTTAGTGTATTTCCTATACACAAAGAATAATGATGATGATGGAGCAAGCATGCAATAGAAGACAATAAAGTAGGAGAAATAGCTAACATTCATAGAGGACTAAGACAAAAATTTCAGTTTTATCTACTACATTTGAGAGAACCAAGGCAAAGAAAGACATGTTATAAAAACAATTGTAGAATTTTTGTTATAAAGGTGGTCAGAACAGATTTCAGAATAGTATACAGTTGAGAAAGTCCTTTTTAAAAATCACTTATTCCACTCCATTATATGAAAGTTCTCAAATATATTATAGAAGGGCTGCAAGATAATATTAAGAGGATGGATTTAAGAGCCAAAATACCATAGCTGGATTCTTCACTCCAATAAACTATATGACCAATCTCTCAGGGCCTCAGTTTTCTCATCTGTATAGTATACCTATCTTGTAACTTTTTGTAAGGACTAAATATAACATAATAGACTCAAAACGCTTGCTTGTGTCCCAATTTCTATAGCATACCCCATACCATTAAAATCAGAATGTTTGAGTAAGACTCAGGTAGTTTTAAAGTTTCCCAAGTGGTTCCAATGAGCAGCCAAGTTTAAGAACTTGTGTATCACCTTAAAAAATGGAGAGCATGGTAAAACAAATGAAGCATACAATCAATAACTAAAACACATGGTCACTATGTTATGACAGTATGGGAGCAGTATGGGAATTCTATTGGGCACCTATAATGAATAAGAAATAGTGATGAAGTAGAATCTTTTATCCTCCTGGTGCTTGGCACTTCTTAAGGAACTGATAAATACTTCTCCACAAAACATTCCTTAATAATTTTCAAGATTGCTTGTCATTATTATGCATTTTGACCTTAGTTGCACAAGGGAATGAAATTTACTGTTATCCACTAAGCAGGGCCAAGTATTCTCTTTTCCCAAGATACATTATAAATACTACCCTATGTGTTTGTGCATGTGTGTTTGTGCGCGCGCGCGCGCATGTGTGTGCACACACGCGTTGCTAATAGGACTTGAACTTAGGGCCTCAAACTCTCATTTGGCTTTTCATTCAAGTTTAGTCCTTTACCACTTGAGCTATGCCTACAGTTTGTAAACTTCCTACTCCTTTTCTATGTATGTTTCAATGTGAAAAAAGTTGAGAAACAGTTAACTACAATGAACAGCCTGAATAGGGCATTTTCTTCATTTTATAAATGCTTGATATAAGTGTCCACCATGTTATTACAAATGAAACCTATTTACATAATTTGAACTTGATCAAATCAACCAATGATCACAGTTCAACAAAGGTTGTAAATGTCAGGTCTGTTTAAATCAAAGACAAATTCATGTAGCAGGAGAAAAAAAAGAAGTGGACAATTCTTATTTCATTATTGCAAATATTTTTAAATGAGTTCATAAAAATATATAATAAATCTCTTTTTCCTCTCTCAGCAGCAGGTATTCTGAAACAAAGTGAAATTTAATGAGAATTATACAAAATGAAGCACATTCTCCATGGTTTGTTATTTTACTTTGTTATTTTACTTTCAATTCTGAAGTTGAAATGGTAATTTCAGTTCCCTTTGCTCAACCTGAACACAGACACATAACCAGTTTTCCCCAACCCCCCCAAAGCATTTCCAGTGGAAGCACTGTTATAAATGGTGGTTAAATTCCATGGTAGTACTAGTAAGATACATTAAGAGGGGTAACTGAGTACAGTTCTGGCAAGCAGAGCTGGTAAAGGCAACAATGATTATTCATAAAATTGTTTTTCTTTTTTTCTTATTTTTGAGACAGGATCTCCCTTTTTTCTATTGTTCTATTTACACTTCCTAAACTAGCTTTGATGATGAGTGCACACTCCCACACCCAGTCTTGAAGGTCTTGCAAACCTTTCCCTGGATTGGCCTCAACAGTCCAACCAGTCAATCTCTGCCTCCTGACAATTACAGCCATGAACCACCGGCACCTGGCATTGTTAAGATTCTTTATTCCAAGTTCCACACAACTTAGTTTGTTCTTCCTTTTCAAATATTTATACAATATCTTCTTGCTGAGCCTGCATTGCTTTCTGCCTAGAATTCACTGTTTCCATGAAGTTTCTATTCCCTTCTAAATAACCAACTGAAAGACTCCAAAAATGCTTTCCTGACAACTTTCCTGCCAGGCCCCCAAAACACAGAGCTCCATTTCCATCCTTTATGCTTCATGGTACTTTTAGATCTATCTTTATAATTATCTGATTCTATCAAAACGGGCTTTCCCCCATATTTTCTTACTATGAAAATTTTCAAATATTCAGAAAGTTTCAAAGACTATACTGTTATCTGTCCATGTACCTATCCCAGTGGACAATCTTTTCCTATTTACTTCTCTTTATATACACCCATACAGGTGTACTTGAAAATAAGTGCCTGTATCAACTCAACACATATCACCTTGAAATATGCATCTAGAACAGAAAGTACATTCTCCCACTAACCATAATACCACATCCACCTGGGACAATTAATAAGTTATACAACATGTTCTATATGCAGGTGCAATGCAGCTATTGGGAGAACAAGGGCCTCATCTATATATCCCCAGTACTTAACTTGATGCAGGGTACTTATGTTTTATTATCTAATTAATTTAATACCCTCACAATTATTCATGAGTTTAAAACTTAAATAGCAATCCTTGAGTAACTTTGAACCTTCTGCACTATCAATTTAATCACTGGCTTTTTATAAAATAATGCTGCAGTCAGTATTTGAAGTTTTGAATTAATACTGCTGATCCATAACCATAGAGATCATGCCTGTCACTTGTCGGACATAAGGAGGTACATCATTTTTTTTCTAATAAATGAATACTTCGAGCCACTGAAAATGTTATTTTAGTGTAGAAACTGGAATTGTGGCAGAATAACAATTAGCACAGAGTACTTAGAATTAGATATACATGGTTTCTAGTATACTCAGATTTTAGTACAGACTTGTAGCAAAAGGGTACGAGGGTGACCTCTCTAAGCCTGTATTTCTTTGGGGGGGGGGAATAGGGAATAATAAACGAAGATAAGCAACGGAATTATGGACAGGTGCAAAGGGAAATGTACGTCAAGCATCTGGCACCATGACTCATCGATGGCAACTATCCTCATTCTCTGTCTGAAATTAAAACTCTCCTCAGTTCACTGGAGAAATTACATCGGCAAAAAGAAAATCCTCTACTTAGCGCAGCAGTCCTAGCCTGTGAGACACTGAAGTCAGCCCTCCGTCCTCACTGTCACAGCCCAGCCTTCATCGTATGCTACAACGCGAGAGCACGAGTACCCGCAGGACTCCCTCAGCCTGATAAGCGCCCCAGGAAGTCGTCCAGAAACTCGCGGGTGAGAGCCAAAGGTCACCCCCGGGGCCGGAGGATGGCACGACGTCCTGTCTCCCGGGGGAGGCGGGCGCGGGACCCGCAGCCTCCCGCCGACCCGGGAGGCGCTGGCTGCACAAGCGCACAATGCTTTTGTTCTGGGCCAGTGGGCGTGGAAGGCGTGGGCAGGCAGAGGAACAAAGACCCCGGGTCGGGGAATGGAGGGAGTCAGCACAGCGACCCCCCCCCCAACCTCCTGCCCTCCAGATCCCCAGCCACCCCCCCCCCCGCTCCAAACCTCCCCAAACCCCGGCTGCGCACCCGGCTGGACGGAGGGGCAGCGGCTCCCGGAGGACAAGCGAGGCTGGTCGGCTTCAGGCTGAACTAAAATTCCAAACTCAAACGAGAAGCCATGAGGGAGGAAGAGGTGGAGGAAGAGAGACAGCGAGACAATTAAGGACCTCGGGGCCGCGCTGTCACCGCCCCGCGCCCCGCCCGCCCGTCGTCTGTCGGTCGGTCCATCCCCCGCCCGGCTCCAGCGCCCGGCTCCCTGGAGAGCATGTGTCCCGAGACCCGCTGGGTACCGACAGGAAGGAAGGGTCAAAGCACACGCCCCGCAACCGCAGCTACGGTTCGGGGTGCGGTGGTCGGGCCCCGGGTCCCGGGTTCCCGCGCTATCTGGGGGCCCTCACCTGCCACGGCTGCGGTGGCCACGCCAACTGTTGGGGATAGCCGAGCCCATCCAGACGCTGGCTTCTCCCCTCTGATCCCGGGGACAGAGGTGAGGTGGGGCTGCGGAGACCGAGCACGCCTCCCCGCCGCGGCCGCCGCGGCACCCGGGACCCGAGCGAGCTTTCCGCACACCTCTTGAATCTCGGGCACGCCTCTTCCCTCCCGCCCTTTCGGGTCTCACAGGGATCTACCACCGGCCCGAACGACTTCCGGTGAAGAGCCCAACGATCTACCGCCTGGTCTTGCCAAATCCCCCAGCAGGTTCCCCCTTCTTAACGAACCCGGGTAGTTCCGCTTCCGGTAGCACCAGATAAGTCGCGAGAGGAAGGCTTAAATCCTGTCGTTTGTATTTTAAGGACCACTTGGGTGAGTGGTCATCCCGGTATGCTTTGTTAGATCTACTGCTTTGGAAAGTGTGGTGTAACCTGAGAGTAATGTTCAAAACCATTCACTGACGGAAAAAAAGGGTAGGAGTCTGGATTGGTTTTGCGCAGGCGCCGTTGGGGCGGGAGGACCTTGGCCTGGTTAGGGATGGGGCGAATTGCGGTTGTTGGGCTAATGGGGGAGGTAACTAAAGTGGGTGGAATTGTTTAATGCCATGGTCATTTTCCTGCCCACACCAAGGTGTCAAGGACCTTGCCCTGAAAAGCCAGTGGACACGCAGTCGGCGTGTTTCCTGCCAGTTGCGATGGTCTGGAGTGGACTCCACCCTGGGGTAGGGCTGTGGGTTGACTGCAGAGAATTCTCACCTCTTGTCATTGCCCTCACTGAAAACTTGTCCCCAGTTGAAAATCTCTTCTGGCGGGAAACGACTACGAGATCTCACGAGAAGTGGTAAACAAATCAATGCATAGGGAACATTTTATCCTTTTTACCTAGGCATTTCTGAACAAAAATAGAGAAATTTTCAAAATGGAATTTTGGTTTTTAAACCTCATGTGCCTTCAAGAGCATGCATCTGGGGCCAAAGGCCCGTGAAGAAGTTAAAAACCATCAAAAAACAGCTCAACTTAAAATGGTCGAAGATGTATTGTTAAATAAAAAGACACATGACAGATGCATATGAAAAATATTCAATGTTCTTTGCAAGTGTTTTTTCTTTTGGTGGTATTAGGATTTCAACTCATGGCTTTTTTCCCCCCTTGCTATGCATACTCTACTACTTGAGTCTCTATCCATTTTTGCTTTAGTTTGTTTTTTTACATAGGGTCTCATGCTGCTTATTTGTTGAGATAGAAGCACAGTAACTTATTTCCTGAGCTGGCCTCAGTTATGATCCTCCAGTTTCTTTCTCTTGGGTAACTCAAATTTACAAGCATGTCCCACCACACCCAACTTGATAGTTCTTTATGAATTCCAGGTGCAAGTTCTTTTCATTTTTTTCATATATACTAAAAATGATTGCAGGTGTGATTTGTTTTCACCAATAACTTAAAATTTTTCACTTTTTATTTTTTAAATGATTCATTTTATTCTCCAGGAAGTGATTGCCTAACCTAAGCCCACAAATATTTTTTCTGGAAATTAAATGGTTTTAGGCTTTCCATTTGTTCATTGTGAATTAATTTTTACATATGATAGGAAGTATGAATTGTAGTTCATCTTTTTTTGTATGGATATTCAGTTATTCCAGAATTTTGTTCCAAATGTTAGTCTTTCTTCATTAAATTAGCTTGTTGGAAATCAATTTACTATATATGATTGTCACTAGACACTATTCTGTTCCATGGGTGAAGGCTACCATTTTGCCATTACCACACAGACTTTATATATCATAGCATTTTTGGAAGTTTTAAAATCAGATATTGTGAATTTTTTAAACAATGTTCATTTTTTCAAAGTTATTTTAACTGTCCTGTTTTGTTTTGTTTTAATTTTTCACATCAACTTTAGAATTAGCTTAACAGTTTCTTCAAAAGAGCTGCAGGGTGGATGGGAAGAGTCTTCTTGTTTCCAATCGGGATTGCATTTAATCTATAGCAGTGTGGAGGTAATTGTCATCCTATGTTGTTTTGTAGGTTTTTTTCATTGTTAGAGTGTCTACATTGTAGACAGAAGCCTCTGTAGGAATTTTTAGTATTTTAGGAAGAGTAATTTTTTCCATTGCTTATTCATTATAGTACTGGAAATGATCATAAGACCCATAACTTTCTGAGTCAGATACTATCTCTTACTGCAGTCTAAAGATCATGCCATTCAGACCATTATTAGTCACATAGTTTTTCTCCCTTCTATTTCCAATAGTCTCTAAAAGCACCTTCCATTAAAAATCTAACTTTTGGGGTTATTCCTTTTTAAAAACCACATAATTTATTTTTAATGTTTTTTTAATTGTAGTAAAGTACACATAATAGGAACTGTACCATCTTAGCCATTTTAGTATGAAGTTCAATGACATCAACTATGTTTTTATTCCTGTGTACCATCACCACCCATCCATCTCCAGAATTTTTTCATGTCATATAAATAAAACTCTGTACATGTTAGATGATACTATTTTTTTGCTGTTTTCCTTCGTAAGCCCAATCACTATGAATTTGACTGTATTTGCCATTTTGTAACTTTTTAATTTTACTTAGCATAAAGTCTTCAAGATCTGTCCATGTTATAATGTTTGTCAGAATCTCCTTCCTTTTAGGGCTGAATAACAATTCACTATATATATGTATCGAATTTAATCCATTTGTCTATCAGAAGTCACCTGGGTTGCTCACCATTTAGCTATTGTGAATAAAGGTGCTATGAAAGTGATTGTTAACACAATCACTTACCTCTACTAGAATGTAAACTCCATATGGATCAAGAGATGTACATTTTGATTGTTATTTCTCCATTGCTATGTCTGAATACGCAAATTGATCAGCAAATGAACATATCTGTCTCTAACAACTATCTACGGCTCCTTGCTTTCATAGCTAAGCTTAAGTTCATTCATTCTTGTTTCTCAATATCTGACCACTCCATATCTCATCTCATTAAAATGTGGTTTCTGCTTTACGTTAACTATTGCCATTACCTTCTAAGAGGAGATAAGCCTGTAGAACCTACGTATGAGTCCTTTGTTGAGCTAGTGAGCTCTCCTTATCATAGATTCACTACATACACTTTTGACAAAGCACAGTGAAAATGAAAAAAAAAAAAATCCACATACGGGTTATACCACTCAGTTGTGTTTAAATTGTATATATCCACTTTTGGTCTTGGCTAACGGTCTACCGTGTTTATTAAAAATATCTCTCCCAGTCTGGCTTATCTCTTTTGTGTCTTGTTTAAGAAACTTTTACCTTATTCCAAGATTTTGAAGCTTGGCTGTGTTTTCTCTAAGAAGCCTTGTCATTTACCTTTCACATTTAGATTTATGATTCACATAGAATTATTTTTCTAAGTAATGCAAAGTAGGTGTTTATGGTTTATTTTTTCTCTTTACAAATATCCAGGAACTATTTTTCAGCATCACTTAAAGACCCTATCCTCTCCCATGGTATTGAAGCTATTATTATAAATCTACCATCTGAACTGTAGAGATGTAAAGTTTATGTAGAAATGTAATTTTGGATTTCCTATTCTGGATTCCCTATTTGTCTGTTCCTTCTTTTTTTAATTGGGGAAGAATTAAAATGTTTATTTTAAATGGGATATTTTTATTAGTATAAGTTAATTGTACAAAATACAGTTCCATTATGACATTCCCATATATGCATATAATATACTTATTGAAATGCAAGTATGACACTATCTTATTTTGTAGTATGTCTCAAAAATTGAGGGCTTGGCATAGTGGCATATTCTATAAATATTCTGACCTCTTTCTTCTGCATTCCTATTTGCCTTTCCAGTACCTCCTATTGGACAGTTCTAATCAGAAACTATTAAGTGCATTCTGTCAGGATGAGTCTTCAAGAACTTGGCAGCCAGGAGACAAAGGCCAAAAGTCACAGAATAGTCTCTCTTAGATGAAATTGTTTTTTTTCCTTTCATTATGTTCCCTTCATTCCTGATTGTCTAAGGGTTTGATTTTTACACTACAGAAAGATTTTTCTTCATACATTGAAAAAGTATATGTAGGACAATAAATCATATTTTTTTAAGAACATGTGGTTTGCATATCAAGAATAGGCTATGAGATTTGGCCATAAACATCTACCATTTCCATTTAACAACTTACAAAATATATCTATATATTTGAGTTAGTCTATTTAGTTTTATTTTGTTTTGTGGGGAGGTTGTACATGTAGCATTTAAACTCGGGGACTTGTGCTTGGTAGGCCAGCATTTAATGCCTTGAGCCAAGCCCCCAGACCTTTCTGCCTTAATTATTTTTTTAATAGGGTCTTGTATTTGTGCCAGGGCCAGTCTGAGCCAAGATACTCCTGTTCACACTTCTGCATTGCTGGATGATGTCCATATCACCCAGCTTTTAATTAATTCAGGTGTGAGTCCCACAAACTTGGAGTCCCTCAAACTTTTTGTCCAAGCTGTCCTCAAGCCATGACCTTCTCACCCTCTGCCTCTGAGTGCCTCTACCTCTAGAACTGTAGTCCTAGAAAATGGGTTTTTGTTGGTGGTGGTGGTGATGATGATGATGATGTTGAAGTATTTTTTGTTGTTGTTGAAGCTCTTTTTTTTCCAGAATAAAGAAAATCTTCAGCATTTCTTAACACATCAAAAGGGACAAGATAATTTGTCATGATGCATCTCAAAAATAGCATTTGGATATTACATTCATATACATCACTCTGTTCCTTTCCTGTACCACAATTATCTCCCTCACAGATAATATTCTGGGAATGCTTTATTCATTCATAAGCAGAAATGTGGCAGAAGCCTGAACTGAAATAGCAACTAAATTATCTTGTTATTTCAACAGGTTCATGATGGTTCGAAGTGGGAAAAATGGTGATCTTCATCTTAAGCAGATTGCATATTATAAACGAACAGGTGAATATCATTCAACTACACTGCCAAGCGAGAGAAGTGGCATAAGAAGAGCAGCAAAAAAATTTGTATTCAAAGGTGAAGTTATTTTCCAAACTCTTGATAACTTATAGAATTTTCTTCACGTATGTTCTTTATGGAATCTTGAGTCTTTCTATAGAAATTGATTGTTGCTAAGCAATTATCAATTCAGTTAACAAGAGTATCCAGTTGAAAGCAATATAAAGATTGCATTAAAGCCAAGAAAGGCATTTTAAGTTACAGATCAAAGAAATACCATGAGAAAGATTTACATATATTTACCTAAATTAACTTCTTCAGCTTTTGCTCTACAGTAGTTCTTATTCTTATAGTGCACACTTAAGCACTGATGCTTACTGTCAATGTAGAACTTACTTGGTATTCAATGTGACAGAATTAACAGCATTAAGTAGTTTGTTTACTAAAATAGAAAATGTATTCATATCTGTTGCTCTCCATCTAGTTATAATCAGTATTACCTTTTTTTGGATCCTGACTTCCTCTGGATAGATTTAATATTTAAAGGACAGTAGGATGCTTATCTTGAAAGCTCATAACACTTTTTCATTTTTTTACCTGCCCTCCTTCAAAGGAAAAAAGTAATCACCAAATAACTAAATGGATGTTAATGCCACTAGTAGTATGTATATGCATTGTTACTGGGTCCTAAATTCATGGCCTCTTGCTTTTTTTTCCCATTCACAGCAGTCACTGTACCACTTGAGGCATGCCTCTACTTCTGATCATATATTTCTGTGTATAACCTACCACAAACTCCTTATTCTTAAATAAATATCAGAACCATTACATCTTTAAAGAGTGAAGACAGTCATTCATTTAATCATTTATGATGTTACTTTCTCAGTGCATCCTAGGACCTGGAGATACCTGGATGACCTAGCTAGATAGGTAGTCATAGGCTGCCTACTTCAGTTAGGAATCTTATAGTCAGTATGTAGGTTAGCATGTAACATCTTAAAGATACATTCTTAAATTTGAATAGCTACTCCATCCATCCTGTAAAAATAATGGCTCTTCCAGTCCCCTGGTTGCTTCACTTAAAGAAGCAAAATGTGAGGGTCAAGGTTCTCTATACTCTCTATCTTCTAATTAAGTCTAGATAAAACTGAGACATGGTTGCTCACAAAAATAATACAGTTATGATGCAATATTTTTGAAAATTCTGCTCTAGGGAGTTGTTTTAGCACATTATGTTTTAATTTATGCCATTTTCAGGAATCATCTGTACACTTTTTCCTACTTTGAGTGCACCCATATGACAGTTTCCTATTTCCTTATCACATGCTTTGATGAAAAAGTTAGCTCAACTTACATTGATAGCTACACAATTACAGCCAGTATTCTACCTACATACTTAGTGAGCATAACAGTGGATAACCTTTGCTAGTTGCATGGTGCCATCATTACAAGTAAATACTTACTGTTTTATTAAATGGAGAAAGATTTTGTAAAATGAAAATTTAAAAAACCCTTATGGTTTGAAGATTAGGCTATGATTATCTTTTTTTTTTTTTTTGGTTGGTTGTGGGGCTTGAACTCTGGGCTTGGGCACTGTCCCTCACCTCTTCAGCTCAAGGCTAGTGCTCTACCACTTGAGCCAAGTGCCACTTCCAGTTTTCGGAGGGAACAATGCTTGATAAGAAATGTACTCACTATCTTGTCCATGTAATTGTAACCCCTCTGTATGGTATTTTCACAATAATAATAATAAAAAGAAATGTTTAAAAAAAAAGAGTCTCACAGACTTTCCTGCCTGTGCTGGCTTTGAACTGTGATCCTCAAATCTCAGCCTCCTGAGTAACTAGGATTATAGGCATGAACCACTGGTGCCCGGCTCTATGATTATCTTAACACTATAAATCTATGAAAATTTACAGTTCTGTCTTTCTGGTATCATTTCAGAGAAAAAGCTATTTTATGTTGGAAAAGAAAGAAAACAAAATCGTTTGGTAATTGTTTCCGATGAAGAAAAAAAGAAAGCCCTAAGAGAATGCCACGAGAATGATACAGGAGTCCATCATGGCATATCCAGAACCCTTACTCTAGTGGAATCCAGTTACTACTGGACTTCTGTGACCAATGATGTCAAACAGTGGGTATGGCTTGTGTGTTTAGGATATATTGAATCATACTTTTCTTATGAATGTACAAAATTCATTATTCCCTAGATTTACTGTAGATATCACCTCGTATTCAGGACTTCTTGTGGAAATTTTTTTTTTTTAATTAAAGGGACATTTCCTTCACATTTCTTTTAAGCCACCACTAAAGCATAATTTAAAGTAGTAAAAAAAATCTTTAAGCTTTTGAGAAATAATTATATTTTGATTTTTATAGTACAGCCTATATTTATTTATTTTTGTTTATGTGGCATGAGGAATTGTTTTTGTTTTTGTTTTTTTTTTGCCAGTTCTGAGGCTTGAACTCAGGGACTGGGCATTGTCCCTGAGCCTCTCTTCCAGCTTTTTCTGTTTATGTGGTACTGAGGAATTGAACCCAGAGTTTCATGCATGCTAGACAAGCACTCTACCACTAAGCCACATTCCCGGCCCAATAACTATTTAGTAAGAAGATTTTTTTAAAAACCAGGATTTTATCACTGAACTCTTATGTAGTCAAAATTTAATTGAAGTAAGGTACTGGTGGCTCATGTCTATAATCCTAGCTATTCAGGAGACTGAGATCTGAGGAACAAGGGCAGTCAGGGCAGGAAAGTCTGTGAAACTCTTATCTCAATTAACCATCAAAAATCCAGAAGTTGTGCTGTGGTTCAAAGTGATAGAGTGGGGCTGGGCATGTGGCTCAGTGGTAGAGTGCTTGTATAGCATGCATGAAACCCTGGGTTCAATTCCTCAGTACCACATAAACAGAAAAAGCTGGAAGTGGAGCTGTGGCTCAAGTGGTAGCTTGCTAGCCCTGAGCAAAAGAAGCTCAGGGACAGTTCCCAGGCCCTGAGCTCAAGCACCAGGACTGGTAAAAACAACAACAGAAACAACAACAACAAAGTGATACAATGCTAGTTTTTAACAAAAATGCTCAGGGACACTGTCCAGCCCCTGTGTTCAAGCCTTACAACCAACCTTCCTCCCCCACCCCCCCCAAAAAAGAAATTGAGACTTGATTTCTCTTGATTAAATGGTTATTGCCATAATGCTAGTACTACTGGTTTTTTTGAGTGGAAGATAATAAATGTGTTGTTCATATTAAGTCAAGCCCACTGTGGGCTTTCAGGTTTTGTGTTATTCCCTCTTTAGATAGAAAATGTCAGCCATGGCCGAGACTCAAAAGCAGATGCAAAATCAAATAGTAAACCTTCCATGCATTTCTTTACAATGTTCAGTTAAATCTTTGTTAAATCGTTATCATTCAGAAATAGTTATGTGCTTTTAGAAATATTGGTGATTACATCTAGTAATAAGTTTAAGTTGAAAAGTGAAAGTGTTCATCAGAATTAACTGACTATAATGTAATAAGATGTCTTCTACATTTTTTCTTCCAGAGTCAGTATAATGTTAGTAGTTTCCAAAGTGAAATTCCAGAAATACATTGAAAAATGGTATCATCTATGAGTTAATGATCTCATATCATTCAAATGAAAGTTTGATGAGAACATAGACTTTTTCTGCTCACTATCCTATCCCAGGGCCTAGAGAAACTTCTGGTACCTGTAATATTGTTTAATTCAACTTATGTTGTAGTAAACAAATGAATGAACTTCAGAGTAACTTCAGGAGGAATTATCTTCTGTCTATAGAAATTGTGAACATTTATATCCTGTTACAGGTCAATGAAACATCACATATACTTCATAAATATGTACAATTTTTGTGTGTCCATTTGAAATAGTGGAAAGCTTATTTTATGATCTACTGATTTAATAAATGTATTGATGTGAGCCAGAATTATGTTGCAAATATGATCCCAAAAGATAGTTTTTTTAAAGAAAAAACTAGTATTTTCATATTGTTTTGAATACAAAGCTATTTTCAGTTAGCTTCTCTCAATTCAAAAGTTTCTCCTTCAACTTACAAAGTACCTATCACCCCTTTGAAAATTCTGATTTATAGAATTACTTTATTTTATATTGAATATTGTAATATTTGATATTATTTTCTTTAATTCATGGCTCTTTTTAGGTATATGCTTGTCAGCATTGCCAAGTGGCAAAAAATGCAGTTATTCTAGCACCTAAACAGCACATTCTCAAGGTGGAAAATCCATGGAATGTAATTACAGTTGATCTGATGGGACCTTTTCATAAAAGCCATAAAAGTCATGAATATGCTATAATCATGACAGATTTATTCACAAAGTGGGTTGTGCTTTTACCCCTCCATGATACTTCAGCATCAGAAATTTCCAAAGCCATTCTCAATGTAATTTTCTTGTATGGACTTCCTCAGAAAATAATAATGGATCAATGTGATGAATTCATTCAACAGGTAAGGCAAATTGCTTAAGTTTAGAACAACAAATAATGCCTTCTATATTATAGAGTGCTTGATAAATTCAGATAAATTGCTATAAGTATAGAGATATATAGTGTATACTACAAAGGTAATTGAGGTAGAAATTAGGAAACTGATTTTTATACATACTGTGACATTAAGGATTTTAAACCTATCTTTGGGTATCTTCAGATTACAATGAGAAGATTAAACCAAAAAGAAGATGGTTTGTATCTAGCTTATTTTTTTTATAAATGGTAGGTAAAAAGGGACTTGACTAAAAGTGAAAATGCATAATGCTAATGAATGTGACTATTCAATATTGAAAAGTATTTTTTCCCTTGCTTTGGCCTTATTTCCAGTTAACCTGAGTGAAAGAATAAGCAAGCAAGAATATATGTTGAAAGCTCTAAAAAAGAAATATAATACTCTTAAATTTAAGTGATATTTAAAATTGTTATAATTTTCTTGATCCATTCATCCTCTGAAGGGCATCTGGGTTTATTTCATATCTTGGCTATGGTATACAATACTGCAGTGAACATGGTCATGCTGGTGGCTTTAATGTAGCCTGGTTTGTGGTCAGTTGGATAGATGCCCAGGATGTAGAATTACTGGTTCAGAGGGAAGCTCTATGTTTAGTAAGCCAGACCCAAAGAAACACAGGCTGCATGATTTCCCTCATTTGTAGTAATTAGAATGTGCCTATAAATCTACAAATAAACCCAATGGATAGTAAAAGACAAATGAGTATACTTAGACATGATTAATTAAACAGCAATCTAAACATTGACACAGTGAGAACAAAGGAGGATATCATAGAGGATCACAAGGGTTCCATAGCTATGTGCATATGATCATATAAAATGAAGCTTATCAAAATGTTCTCTAAGAAATAGAAACAAGAGGTTTTTTTATTGTACTGTTCTTTTGTCCTGTAAAGATACTGTACAAAGGAGTTACAATTACATGAGCAATGAGTACATTTCCTATAGAGCATTGTTACCCCCTCCTTTGTTTTTCCCCTACTATTCCTTCCCTCCCCACCTCCCCAACTCCTCCTTCCCCTCCTCCCCTGGAAGTTGTAAAGTTCATTTTCAACATAGTGTCTTGTATGTCTCATTGTTACAATAGGTCAACCTGTATCCTTGTTTCAGCATTTTGTTATTTCCCTTACCCTCCCCAAATTAGAAAAATGTATATACAAGATGTATCCTTGTTTCAGCATTTTATTTCTCTTACCCTCCCCAAATTAGAAAAATGTATATACAAGATACAGGGCACCAGGGGCTGGGAAGGTGGCTCAGTGGTAGAGTCCTTGCCTTGCATGTATGAGGCCCGGGGTTCAATTCCTCAGTACCACATAAGCAGAAAAAGCTGGAATTGGTGCTGTGGCTCAAGTTGGTAGAGCACTAACATTGAGCTGAAGAGCTGAGGGACAGCGCCCAGGCCCAGAGTTCAGCTCCACAATTGACAAAAAAAAAAAAAAAAAAGATACAGGGCACTGGAATCAAATACAGTAACAACAGGGGTTATACGTATAACATAAGGGAAGAACATATAAAAGAAACAAAAAAAATCACATAGTACATTAAAAACAACAGTGACAAGAAAAAAACCTCTTGTGTCCCTATCTTGGGGTTTATTTTGTTTAGCATCATCTCATATGGTCATATGTACATAGCTTTTGACCTTTTCTGCTTGTCTGGTAAGATTATCCTAGACATATACTAGTTATTGCAAATAAGGGAAACCACGAAATCTGTTTCTTTGGATCTGGCTTATTCACTTAATATAATTTTTTCCAAGTCTTTCATTTCTTAACAAATGGGGGTAGTGTCATTCTTTCTGATGGAGGCATAGAATTCCATTGTATGTATGTATGTGGATATATATCACATTTTCTTGATCCATTCATCTACAGAAAGGCATCTGGGTTGGTTCCATATTTTAGCTATGGAGAATAATGCTGCTGTAGCTGCTGGTAGCTTTAGTATGGCCTTGTTTGTGATCGTCTGGGTAAATGCTGGGTCATAGGGGAACGCTACATGTAGTCTTTTAAAAAGGAACCTCCATACTGCTTTCCAAAGTGATTGAACAAGTTTACATTCCCACCAACAATTTTTCTTTGGTTTATTCCTTCCTATCACTGTTTTTGATTTCTGTACCTCTTGTCTTGTATATATTTATCTGATTTGGGAAGGGGAAGCACAGAAACAGTAGAACAAAGGGTGATCCAATTCATCAGTGAAACCCACTGAAACCCACTAGACACCATGTTGGAAATGAACTATACAACCTGAGAGGGAGGGAAGTTCGGAGGGGAAAAACTAGAACTGAATGAGGGAGAGAATTACACTGTTCAAAAGGAAATGTACTCATTAACTGACTAATGTAACTGTAACCAACTCTGTACATCACCTTTATTTAAAAAGAAAAATGATTTGTTCAGTGAAAGGATACAAAGTAGAATCAGCAAACACAAAAGATGTATGTATAGGAATCCAGACCAAAAAATAAAATGCAAGTTTCAGTAGAGTTACACATGGATGTGTTTAATTTCTCCAGCAGTTATTTAAGACAGCACATATGGAATGTTGCCAACCAGAGAAACTCACTGTGAACTCACTGCCTAGAGATTGTATTGCTAGCTGTTCACAGAGGCCTGGTATATGCCAATGTAGACAACATTATTTGTGTGAACTGTTTAGAAAATGAGGTGTTCTTATCTGTTAAAGAACAGTTTGAAAACCTTTTTGGTGAGAAGAAAATCCAAGATCTTAGACACTAGCCAACAGCCAAAATTGTAAATGGCCTTTCAAAGCATAGCAGTCTCAGACCTACAATGTCAACTCTTCCGGCAACTTATAATCATCCTGGTTGGGATATAGCCATTTAAAAACAGTTGTTATCGGGAGTTTGAGTCGGGGGTAAAGAGTGCATAGGCAGTTTTGCATTGATTCAGTCTTCAGCATCAAATAACTAATTTTTTTTTTACTATTAAATAACCAATTTCTTGTTCTTAAGTACCTATTAGAAACTCATCCTCATTTCTTGTTTCCTACTGAGTTTTACATAAAAATGGCTTTTTTACATTGGCTAAAATAAAAATCATTTCTATAAAGATACGAAGTCATCAAAAGAATTATTGGTTGATCCAGTGTTGAAACAGAGCTATACATACTAACCTAGTGGAAACTACCTATATTGACTTCTATTGTTAACATGGCAGCGTTTGGCAATGAATCGAAGTGATAAATAGTGTCACAAGTAAGTGGAGAAGGGAAGGATTATGTAATAAACTAGTTAGCAGTTGGACAACATTTTTTTTTTGTCAGTCTTGGGGCTTGAACTCTGGGCCTGGGTGCTGTCCCTCAGTTCTTCAGCTCAAGGCGAGCGCTCTACCACCTGAGCCACAGCACTTCCACAATTTTTAATTTATTTCGGTAGTATGTTTTAGAATTAAGCATAACAAATAATTTTCAGATAAATTAAAGAATTTTAATTTAAATTAAAGAATTTTACTTAAGATCGAAAAATATCCTGTAATTTTCTCTTGTTCTAATATATAGAAAGCTTAGAAGCAGCAATATAAGTTTCAATGCAGAACACCAAATTTATCTGCATAAAAATGAGGAATATATCTATGGTAAAATAACCAAATCATAAAGGCCAAGAAATAGATCAAAAAACATAAAGCAAATCCATTGGCAAAAAAATAAAGTGCTAATGTCTTGTTATAAAAGATTCAAATAAACAATAAAGACTAAATCTAATAGCAAAAAGTAGCATGAGTAATGATGTATAAGGATATAACATGTTACTTTTGTTTTTTTTATTTATTGTGAGTATACTGTACAGAGGGGTTACATTTCTTTTTTTTTAATATTATTTTATTTTATTTGAGAACATACTGTACAGAGGGGCTGTTTATTTCAAAAATAGTTTTCATTTATATGTAAATATTTTCTACCTTCTGTACAGTTCTTTCAGTTTTGAACTTTTGCAAACTAGTTTCATTAATCGTTTTTTTCTCTGTTAGGTTTTTATTGTTGTCTTTCCACTGCTACCACTTAATTGATTATTTTTACATAAAATTAAATATATGCTACAAAAAAGTTATGTACGTACATATATATTTAAATTAATCAAATAATGTGCATCAGTGAGTTCCTGACATCTCTTTCATGAGCATTATCCTAGTCATTGGAAAAACTTCAAGGATCAAGTTCTTACCATCCTGATATTATAAATTTATGTATATATATTATATTTACATATTGTATGTCTCTACAAATGATCTGAAAAGATTTCTTCCAAAAAAGATGTATAAACATCTAGTAGTATGTAAAAATATGCTTAATATCATTAGGAAAATATAAATCAAGAGTACAAGTTTTAATCAAGAATTCAATAACAGGACTATGATTTACTGCTGGTGAATATAAAAATTGGTGTTTTCAAAAATGAAGCAATTTCTCATAGTGTTTCTCACAAAGTTGCCCAGCAATTCTAATCCTACATCTTTATCCAAGAGAAATAAAAACATGTATCCACATTAAAAAAAAAAAAAAAAGATTCAAATAAACTGGGGCTGGAAAGGTAGCTCAGTGGTAGTGCTTGCTTCCCATGCATGATACACTTGATTCAATTCCTCAGCACCACATAAGCAGAAAAAGCTGGAAGTGGCACTGTGGCTCAAGTAGTAGAATGCTAACCTTGAGCTGAAGAGCTGAGGGACAGTGTGCCCAGAGTTCAAGACCCATGACTGACCAAAAAAAAAAAAAAATTCAAATAAGTAATAAATTTAGTAAAAAGCATTAATATAATTTTCAAGAGGGAATAGAAATTGTAAGGATGGAACAGTGTTTAAGTTCAATAGCATTAAAAGATGCAAGACTGTATTCTGTATTTACATAAGCAAAGAGTAGGAAGCAAATTGACCCAATTATATTGGTAGCATTGCAGCTTGAAACTGTTTTGTAGAGTAATTTGCCAATGATCCACTAAAAGCTGTAAGTATATTTTGTCTTTTAGTAGTCATTTCTTAATTGTTATTATAAAGGTGATGTATGGAAAACAATGCTTTTTAAAAACTTACACTAATTAAATCATCTAAGTTTAGAAATTTCTCATTGAATGAGGGTATAGAGCAGTGTTAAACTAATATAGGAATTCTTGAGGCCCTGGGTTTAATTTTTAGCACCAAAAGCAATTTTTTTTAAAAAACAGCTATTTTATGACTGTAAATAGAGCCATTTATATTAGCGAGATAGAAAACAACCTAATTATCCAAAAATGACATTTCAGAAAAATGTCTAGCCACATGATGGAATATTTTAATACATAATGGCTTGGCTCATCTAGAATTTGCAATTAAGGTATTTAAAGGGAACATTTACCTTCAAGAGGCACCCAGATTTATAGCCAGTTTTGCACATATGCTAAGTAAAATTTTGTTATGTTAAGCCATCCACTAGGATATGAATGTGTTTTTGTAAATGCAGTATTACCTTGCTTGCCTTTTCTGATAACAGAAGTGATTTCTTCAAGGAAATATGTAAGATAATCCAATTTTGGGGAAGACTATTTAGATGTTTATGATTTCCTTAATATCATTCATGTGTCTAACAAGTATTAGTTCTGTCATTTTTTTTCTGTGTTTGGTAAGTATTTACATCTTAATATTACCTTGTTTCATTGCATGAGATTTAAGCTAACTACCCATCATTCTGTGACAAATATAGCATGGTGAAATCTAGGTATTATAATCGTAAATTAACTTACTACTAAAAGCAAAAGCATCAATAAGGAAACTGTTACAGACTTTTACATTTTATAGATTCTTCTCTGTCAGGGTACCATCACATATCATGTATTTTTATTAATTGAGTCAGGCAGCTATTATCAGTCTGTAGCCATTATTAATAAAACTTCATTTATTATTTTCTAGATTACAAAAAGGAAATCGTAGTCTATTAACCAGTACATAGTAAGGACTCAGTCTGTACAATTTTTTAAACAAATATAGGGATTTGATTGGCTATAGTAAGTAGAAGAGACAAGACTCAAGTTCTTCTGAAGGGTTTTTTAATATATGTGCTGCTGAAGCAAGCACGTGAAGGGTTTTTTAAATGAATAGAATAACACAAATTTTAAATTGTTATTATTTTAGATCAATATTGAGCTGTATGGATTGTTTGGTACAAAACAGATTATAATTTCTCATGGCTCTGGAACTATTAACCCATCTGAAAGTACACCAAGCACAATCAAAACCTTTCTCTCCAGACACTGTACTGAGCACCCGAACAGCTGGGATGAACACCTGCCAACTGTTTCATTTGCTTTCAATATCACTCACTTGGTATGTGCCTATTTTTTTATTGTTATTGTAAAGGTGATGTACAGAGGGGTTATGGTTACATAAGTCAGATAAAGAGTACATTTCTTTTTGAACAATGTTACCCCTTCATCCCTCTCCCAAATTTTCCCTCTCATTCTCACTGGCAAGTTGTACAGTTCATTTTCAACAGTGTCTAGTTAAGAGTATCACTGATGCATTTGTTCACCCTTTATTCTACCATTTCTGTGCCACCCACTTACCCTCCTAAAGAACAAACAAGACGGATAGAAATGAAAACAAAAATAGCAACAAACAAAAAGAAACCTGATTTTCCCAAAAATAAACTCTCAAAGAAACAATAACTCAATTAATAAATGGGCTAAAGATTTCTCAGAAGCAGCATGACCAATAGACACATGAAGAAATGTTCAATACCTCTTGCAAGTCAAAACAACACTGAGATTGCACCTCACTCCAGTCAGAATGACCATTATCAAGAAAATTAACAGTAACAGATGCTAGCAATGGTCAGATGAAGCCAAAGGAAACTCTATTCCACTGTATGTAAACTTGTTCAACCACTATAGGAAGCAATATAAAGATTCCTCAAAAGACTAAACATAAAACTTCCCGATGGCCTGGCTGTTCTACTCCTGGATGTTTATCCAGTAGACCACAAACAAGGCCACATTAAAACTACCAGCACAACTATGTTCTTTTCAGCATTTATTACCATAACTAAGATATGGAATTAACCCAAATGCCCCTCAGTGGACAAATGGTTCAAGAAAGTGTGTATGTATACACAAATTCTACACATCCATCATAAAGAATGGTATTGCCCCATATGTAAGGAAATGGAAAGACCTGGAAAAAAATTACATTAAGCAAAGTAGGCCAGACCCAAAGCAACAGGTTGCATGCTTTTCCTCATTTGTAGTAACTAGGATGTGCCTATAAATCTACAAGTAGACACACTAGATGGTAAAAGAAAAAGAATACACTGGAACATGATAAATTATACAGGTCTCTAGGCATTCATACAGAGTGGGACCAAAGGAGGATATTCTTAGGAGAAGATCACATAGTCTCAATAGCTATATGCATTTGACCATCTAAAATTTATCAAAATAAACTCCAGGAGGTGTGTGCCTTTTTATCAAGCTTTTACTTGTAAGCTCTGACTAGACAAATGTCTCATTGCAAAATTTGTTCATTTTTCTTAAAATAGGAACCTACTAAAAATACACCATATTTTCAAATGTTTAATCGAAATCCTAATATGCCAGAAACTTCAAATGGTCTTCATGAAATGGATGATGATAATGCAAGTACATTTTCCAGAATTCTAGATGCAATTAAAGAAGTGGAAGCTAATAAAATAATGGAGAATAAGACTGCATCTGTGGGCCAGGTGATTCTATTTAAATTGAAAACTAAACTCTAAAAAGTGATACTTATCATGCAAGTACCTATACATAATATGCATACAAATATATACTTGTAAATATGTTTATCAAGTTTGCTTACCTTACTTTAACAGTATGCTTAAAAGCTATGAAATTCTGAGAGACAGTAGTAGAAAACTAAAGCTGTAGTCAAATCTGTACTTTTGCTATTTGGTTGCAGTTAGACTGAAAAATTACTTAACCTATGTTAGTTTTCCTTCTATCTAAAGTAGGGGTATTAGAAGTGGCACTGTGGCTCAAGCGGTAGATCACTTGCCTTGAGCTGAAGAGTTGAGGGATAGCGCCTAAGCCCAGAGTTCAAGCCCCACTACTGACACAAAAAAGCAAAAACTAAAGTAGGGGTATAATACAGAATTTAAAATGCTGTTTTAAAAATTGTGCCCACCTTTTGGTACTATCACAATGAATAGCTTCCTTTATAACAGTGTTTACTCTGTGAAATTACTCATCTCATTTATCTTCATTGTACTTACAGATAAAGGACAGCAATTTGGATGAACTGAATAAAAACAAGATTATTGTTAAAAAGAAACCAAAGCAGTTAAATCCATTTCATTTAAAAGTGGGTCATGAAGTTTTAAGACAAAGGAAAAACTGGTGGAAGGATGGTCGTTTTCAGTCTGAATGGGTTGGTCCTTGTGTCATAGACTATATTACAGAAAATGGGTGTGCTGTCCTGAGAGACAATACTGGGACTAGACTCAAAAGGCCTATCAAAATGTCCCATCTTAAGCCTTATGTAAGAGAGTCCAATGAACAAGGTAAATACCTACCACTTTTCTCCATCTTTCCTTTGTTTGAGAGAGGAGGTGGATTAAAACATTCAGAAACATTTCTTTCCTCTTAATTAGGTTTTCTTTTCCTTCCTAGATTTTATAAAACTTGTTATAGTTGTAGATACCTCAAATAGTCTGTTTCATCAAAATGTATCTTTTGTAATTGAGAGATTTTATTTCATTCCTACTGTGCTTCTCATAGTTCATATGAAAGATAGCGGCCCTGTTTCACAGAAGTATTACATCTATTCTCTATTTTCACTTTTACAGTATTCCATCTGTCACTATGTGTCTCATTTCAGTGTGAAAAAATAACTATGATGATTAGAGTCCAAAACAAACATATTGTCCAGATTGTCATTTTAAACACTTCTTTTGAGGATAATGATACATTTCTTAAAACTAAAACAAAACTTCCTTGTCAGTGTTATAGATGAATTAGATCTTAAAAGTTTCAAGAATTTTGGTATCAATTTAGACTTACATAAACTGAACTTTTAAAGCTACTTTACGAAATCTGCCTCCTTCCACATTCTTTTCACTTAAGATTATCTTTGGCCAGTTTATCTTCATCTAGTTTATTCATACTGTGGCAATAGAATACTATCTTCTAAATATGGGTCCTATAATGATAGGATAATTATCTAAAATTATAAATGTAAAGAGTAAACACCTATATTAAAATAACGTTTGATGAGCATAGTGTAATTCAGTCAGAAGTGTGTTACAAATGTACATTAAGAATATTATCATTATCTGAAAAGCAGTTTTGTAATTTATTTTTAATCTGTACTAATACTACCATCTATACTACACACATAAGTATGTAACAAATAAAATCTAGTAAAGTAAAAAAAGAAATGACTTTTTTAAAGTTCTTGATTTTCCTGAACTCTTTATGTGACCTGTCAATTTATGTACATATATTTCAGTCTTTAGTGTGTGTTTATTTAGTGGCTTACCAAATTCATAGGTGGTTAAATTATATTGCTTACCAAATTCATAGGTGGTTAAATTATATTACTTTGGGCTTTACTCCTCACTTAACATTGCTTAATTTTAAAGTGATGTTTAATTATAATTCTAAAAAGCAATCTTTGATGACTTTTCTTTCAGATAGTCTTTATCTCTTGCAAGGTTCAGTAGTGGCAGATCATGACTACATTGGATTGCCTGAAATTCCAGTTGGAGCGTATCAAGCAAATATACTTGTAGAAGATACAACTATTGGTGTAGTTGAGAATGAACTGCTGACATCAAGCAAGGATCGTGAACTATTAGAATATACAAATTCCAAAATCTCACCATTGATAGAAGATCATGGTACTCTTGACAAACAGACTTTCAGTCTGTTGGACTCTTCAAACCAAGTTCTTGAGTACTTAAGTTAGTAAATACCAAAATTAATTTAAAAGTGTTGGCTTAGATTGTATAAGTCCATTTGGTCTTCATATTTTCTCTACTAAAATATGTTATATAGATGTGTCTTAATATACTCCTAGTGACTAAATCATATAAGTTTATAAATAATTCATCTAAAATTGTATTGCATTGGAATATCAGAGTATATGTATACATATTTATAAATATGCATATGTATATTTGAATATGATGTGTGTGTGAAGGAAGTATATAGAATTCAAGTTGTCTCCTAATAGAAGAACAAGAAAAGCATTTTTGCTTCTTAGCAAATAAATTCCACCTCCAAATTTTAAAACCTTTGTGTGATATGGATAATTGCATTTTCATTTCTCTGTCTCTGTCTCTGTCTCTGTCTCTGTCTCTCTCTCTCTCTCTCTCTCTCTCTCTCTCTCTCTTTCTCTCTCTCTCTCTCTCTCTGTTTTGTGGGGGGAATGGGAGGAGTCAGTCATGGGACTTGAACTCAGGGCCTGAGCACTATCCCTGAGCTTTTCTTTTTAAGGCTAATGATCTATCACTTTGAGCCACAACTCCACTTGCAGTTTTCTGGTGGTTTACTAGGGACAAGAGTCTCATGGACTTTCCTGCCCTGGCTGGCTTCGAACCAAGATCCTTAGATCTCAGCCTCCCGGCTGAGCCATCAGTGCCTGGCTTCATTTCTCATTTTTTCCTGACTATTCTCCCCTTTTAAACAAACTTAAACTTCTTACAATGGGATTAGCAAATACTGAATGAAGTATAGTATGAATCTTCTTTCTTGTTGTTTGGGCTTTTACAATCAATAGTGTAGGAGATAAAGTTGGTTAGTAGGCTTTTACCAAATAATGATTTCAATGTATAATATTCAATGTGGAATTTTAATATAATTTCAGATAATTTTAATAAGTTTTTTATTGTGAGAATACACAGGAGGGGTTACATTACATGAGCAAGGTAATGAGTACATTTCTTATCAAGCTTAGATCTCTTCCCTCCCATCTCCACAACTACACTACCTCTCCACCCCCCCCACCCCCAGCCCTCCACCCCTCCCAGCCTAAATTGTAAAGTTTGTTTTTCGACATAGTGTCTTGTACATCTCATTGTTACATTGTATCCCTGTTTAAACAATTTCAGATAATTTTTAAGATAGGTTTGGAATTACTATCTGAAACTGTTTTTAAAAGTATTTTCTCATTTTCATGTTGCATATTAAAATGATTGTAAGATTAATGGTAAGACTACCTTCCTAGTGATCATTAAGACTTGAATTTAGCCCCTAGTACCACAAAAGAAGTCACCTATTACTTCCATGCCTATGTAATTTTATCCAACAAATGTTAAGAAGCACTATGAAAATCTGTATGTAAGAAGGATTGTTTGAACTTTACCCTTGAAAATGTACAGGATTTAGTGAGTGAACACAAGGAATTAAGGGAGGAAAAATGTTTGGACAGAGAAGTTTTAATGATTCACAGAAAAGCAGCACTTTTTATTGTCCTTGTTGCCCTGAATGTAGAGTAACAAGTTAAGGGTTAAACTGAAATGATAACTGGGACCCTGTAGAGAACTCTTATTGTTCATGGTAATATATGCCCGTCCCAAATTCCTAATCTCATAACCTCAGAATGTGGCCTTGGTTTTTCATATATAATTTGTTATGGAATAGAATGGACTCTAGTTCCTTATGAGTGGTGTCCTTATAAAAGGTAGAACTTTGGACACAGATTTGGAGAATGGTATATGACAATGAAGCAAAAATGAGTCAGCCAAGAAATGACAAAGATTTTCTGCAGATTCAGAAGCTAGGATAGAGTTGTGGAACAAGTTTATCATACAACTCTCAGAAGGAAGCTAACTTTTCATGTCAGACTTCTGTCTCCAATCCTGTGAAACAATAAAATTCTGTTGTCACCTAGTTTGTGGTGTTTGTTACAGTAGGCTAGCAAACTAAAAATACAAGTGCCTAGCTCAATTACTTTCTGAGACCAAAACCTATGGGGAGTCTTTGTATAAGGAAATGTCATGAGCAGAATTGTGTTTTAAGAAGATTAATCTGGAAGGTTGTATAGAAAAGAAAAAATAAAAAGAGGTATTTGATTGGATTTTGCTATGAAGAAGAGTAACAAAAATCTAAATGAGTTTTTAGCTTTGGTAATCAATGGTGTATATCTTAAGTTCATGATAGAATACCTCATATACTTTATTAATCAACCATAGTGAATTTTGTTATGTGATGTTGCAAATTATATTGTGTAAGTCAAAGATTAAGTGACTGGGGAACAGGTGGAAATCAATCTCAGACTTCATATCACAGACCAAATAAATTCCAGAAAGAAGAAAATACAGGTGGTTCAAAACTATCCTATTTTCATCAGCAAGACAAAGTTCATGATGGAATCTAATTGGACCATATCCTAGATAAATGGGATTTTTTTTCCTTTTTTGTGCCTTAGATGAGGCAACATTCCTTCCTTTTACTTTTTCCATTTTAAGACAGCAGTAAATATTCAGAATCATTCCTTAATTGCAAATTCTGGGTGATTAAGAAAAATTACTCCTCCTCTAAATAGTTCCTCATCAAAGTTACTTGTCTTCTGTGTATGAGTCATGTTATTCTGTATTTGCAAATCTTCCTCAAATCTTGATGGCTTCAAACAGCAGAAGTCACATATCTTTGCTACAGCTTATATTCTTTGTTCAGCAAAGATCTGCTTCCATTTTCATCCTTTGAAATGTACGTGATGGTGATCCACTCCTGGAATAATGCCATTCCAAGGCAAAAGGGCTATAACACTATGAACTGAGCACTGTCATCCCAGAAATGCAGAATGTATAAATAAGAGTATCATGGTCCAAACCAGCTGGACCTGGACAAAAAAATGAGACCTTATTTGAAAAACAATGGAAGTAAAAAGGGCTTTGGGGGATGTGATTCAAGTGGTAGCATTCCCACATAGTAAATACAAAGTTCTGAGTTCAAACCTTAGTAATGACAAAAGTTAATTAAAAATTATTTTTTCAATATTCAACTAAAGTTTCTCAGAGGAAATTTTATGACATTTTTTTTAAAATGAAGGTTAAAAAGTAATGAGCTAGATAGGCTTACTCCTGTAATCCTAACTACTTAGGAAGTTGAGATGGAGAATCTTGGTTGAAGGGCAGCCTGGGCAGAAAAGTTAAGTAACTCCATGTCCAAAATAGCTAGTGAATAAAACAAAGCTTTAGGCAAGTATCTGGGCCAGAATCTAGCAAGCTGAAAGCTCTGAGTTCAAACCCAAGTACCACCAAAATAATAATAAGCTAAGCAATTTAATGTGGCATTAAGAAATAATATACTAAAAGCCAAATTTTGAAGTTATCAAGATAAGGAAAAGTAATGGAATGGAAAATAAAAATACCAAAGTGAAAGGGGCAGAAAAGTAGAGATAATAGATTTGGGGTAAGCAAGATAAGATTAATCAGCAACATCACGTGAAAGATGAAGTAAAATGATGCACTCATTTATTTCACAAACATTTTTAAGGAGCTATTTAGATAGCAAATATTTTCACCTTTGTAGACAATCTGTTCTTTGTTTGAATCACACAATTCTACCACTATAATGTGCAAACAGGCATATGCACTAAACAAATAGAGTGATGTTTCCTATTTTATTTACAAAAATGTAGAGGCTGTATGCCCATGGCTCACCCATGTAATTGTAGCTTCTCAGGAGGCAGAGACCTACCTTTGAGGGGAAAAAAAAGCTCAGAAACAGCACTCAGACCCTGAATTCAAGCCCTAGTACCAACACACACACACACACAAGCACACACATAAACACACGTATATGCATATATGTATATATATATATATATATGGCTATATTTGGCTTGTAGGGTAGTAATTTTTATACCCTAACTTCATAAAAGCAGAAAAGTATTTGGTAAGTAGTAATGTCCATTTGAAAGTTTTTAGGAAACTTAAACATAATTAAGAGAAGAATGAACAAGCAAGAATCACTACTGTATTGGAAGCTCTAACTAACATTGTTAAGGCAAGAAAAAAGTCAGAAGGATTGGAAAAGAAAACATCTTATTAAAGTAGAAACCACTTCACATTAAGAATTCTTATAAGTTAATATAAGAATGATAAATGACCTAATGTAGAAATGAACAAGATTTTGGAATAGGTACTTCATACAAGAGAAAGACCAAATTGTCTGTACAGGTATTTTTTGTTTGTCTCTATATGCCCACTACATCAACTTTCTTGTCCAAGATTCTAGCCTCTGAATATATGTCAGCAGAGGTACTATCCCCTTTAACTTACAGATGGCATTGGTCAGTGGGCATTTGCAAATTATCTTTTGGTAGAAGATCAAACACAGAGAGGTTGATGAAGTTAGGATATTGGTGCTCCTTTTCTCTTAGGCACTGTGGGTGTTCTTTCAAAGAAAGGCCATTGCCCTTTAAGAAAATTTTGTATTCCAGTATCCTCATCAACTTTTCTTTTTGAGGCTAGAGGTGAAAAAAAATCATTAGGGGTTCAATGGATCTTCTATACTCCATGCACATGTTGATCCATTTTGTTTTTGCCAGCCGTAGGTCCTAGGTCTTAATTTCTGAGTCTGGGTGCTGTCCTTGAGCTTCTATTTTTCCCCTTAAGGCTAGTGCTCTACCACTTGAGCCATGCCTGTAGCCCCCTTTTATACCATTAGTTATTTTTGAGCTTGGGTCTCCTTTTATACATGGGTTGGCCTGGACTGTAGTCCTCTTACTTGTAGCTGAGGGTGACAGATGCACAGCCATTGGTGGAGATGGAGTCTGGCAAACTTATGCCCAGGTTGGGTTTTAACCACAATCCTCTGATCTCAGTCTTCCAAGTAACTAGGATTACAGGCTTGAGCGACCATTCCTACCTCCATTGGATTATCTTTATCTTGTCATTTTTTTCTTAATTTGAAATCCAAACATAGCCAATAACATAAAATTTATTAGTAACCACAAAAAAAATTAATAGAGTCTGCTTAAAACCTACCAAATTGGTAATATAACAAAACGATTAGCAAATATATAAGGCACACACACACACACAATATGCTTATTTGTAAGTGTGTAAATTGATATAACTATTTTGGAAAAACAATTTAGAATTATATAATAAAGATACTTATACCTATACTTGGGAATTCTGCACAAGAAATTAGGAATGCTACAGCAGGAATTTTTTGTTAACAGAACATTGGTAAAAACCTATATATCCTTCCACAATGGAATAGATATGATTAGTCATAATTTATTAAATAATGGAATACTATATAGCTGTGGGAATAAAAGAAATGACATCTAACAGGCAAAATAGATGAACACAATGAGAATTGAAAAAAACGAGTGTTTTACTTCACTTAATTATATTAAGTGAAGTAAGCCAGGCCCAAAGAAACATAGGTCCCATGGTTTCCCTTATTTGCAATATCTAGTATATGTCTGAGTCAAGCAGAAAAGGTCAGATAAGTTGATATTAGGGAAATGAACCCTAAGATATGTATTCAATTTTTTTTTCATCCATGCGATTGTTTTTAACGCATTTATAAGATAATTTCTTTGTTGCTTTGTATGTCCTTGCCCCACAGTATAACCCCTGCTTTCACTGTATTTGATGTCGGCATAATTTGTGGAGGGGAAGGGGAAAAACAAATCGTTTAAATAGGGATACAGGTGGACCTGTTGCAACAATGAGAAGTACAAGTCGTTATGTCGAAAACGAACTTTACAACTTTGGTGGGGTGGGTGGGGAGGATTGGGTGGGCGGGAGGGGGGAAGATGGGAAGGGATGGGAAGGGGAAATAAAGGAGGAGGCTACAATGCTTGATAAGAAATGTACTCATTATCTTGCCCATGTAATTGTAACCCCTCTGTACAGTATTTTCACAATAAAAAAGAAAAAAACAAGTGTGACATGAGCAAAATTTTGAAGAAGATAAGAAAAGGAACTATGTGTAAACCTGAGGGAAGAACCATCCCAGAGAAGAGAAACAAGTTAAAGACACAGTGATCTTTCTTTGGTAATTTTGAGGCATATTATGGGACCCAGAGTAAGATGGAATATAAATAGAAGTAAAGGTAAGGCAGGTAGAGTAAATTGTTTCTGAGCTTCTAGGCCAATTTTAAACAATCTGGAAAGTAACTGGAGGCATTTGAAGAGAGTAACGTGATTATACTTACATTTTCAGGAATCACTGGCAACTGGAGTGAGAATAGATGGGGAAAGAGCGTTCGAGTAGTAGAAAAGGAATCAGGTGGGAGATGATGGAAGCAGTAATACAGAAATGAAGAAAAAAATCACCTGTCATATTTTGAAGGTAGAAACTGATGACATATTAATTTTAAGTCTTTAGGGAAAGAGAAGAGTATACATGTTTTCCAACTTTTAGAAAGATGAGCAAGACAGGGAGGAGCAGGTCTGGAAAGTAAAGGTCTGGTAAGTTCTGTTTTGAACATGTTAGGTTACATATCTGATCAGATCTGTTGAAAGAACAGTTGGATGTGAGTTAGAATTCAGAGGATAGAAATTCACCATTCAGCCGAATCCAAAAACTCTCAAAAAGAAAACGTTTGCTACTGCTTATTTCTTTTGAGAGGTGAAGACTTCCTCTTTGCTGTACAGATCTTCATTTGACATAGATGTGCCACATTTCTAGTTAACTGTTGCTGAAAGTGAAGTGGTCTGAGACTTCTGGTGACTAAATAATTGCTCATTGGCAATATATACATTATTTGCTATAGGAAGCAGATGCTCCAGTATGTTTCCTAGCTTTATGAATGACAGCAGCCAAGCTTTCTGTCCACTAATCCTTTTGGCAGATATAGCTAATTCTACAACCATGCTTAAGGGACCACAAATAAAGCAGGCAAGTTCTCAATAGTCAACATTCTCTTCTGACAGTGGAAATTGAATGAAGGAGAATATTAATCTCAGTAATTTAGTGAGTATATATTACTTTATCTTTGCCTAGGACATTACAATCCAATTTAATTAATGCAGAATGTCTGAAGATGTTCCAATGTCACTTTTTCATATTCACCTCAATTTAGAATTTGAAAACTGGAATGTTTTGTTTTTTTTCAGAATGAGAATAAAAATTCTTTAGAATATTTTCTATTCCAAATCACAATTTTACTTCTAAACTTTGATTTCTGTCACTGAATTTAAAAATCTTAACATTGTATATAATTCTTACTAAGACACCTTCACTATAGAGGTTATTGCTCTGCAGAACATTTTGATGTTGCTCAGAGCTGAGGAAACTGTGTAGATCCACTGTGTTATCCCCACTGCCATGAGTAACTGGAAATCATGTATAATGGGGCAAGGCAGAATGAGCATTGAGGGCAAGCAGCTAAGACATGTAATTAAGCTCTTTCCATATTAGCTTCTCTCCCCCAGGAGAGGCTTTCAATCCATTAGGTTTTGAATCTTACAGACTGAGGCTTCCTCGGTTGAGGAGCTAAAATAAGAATCAATCTACCCAATAATGGGCAGGGGAGGGGGGGTGTTAACTGGGGCAAGAGGACAGCAGCAAAGGATGATTGTACTGTGAAACACAAACTTCTACACATGACTTTCCCATAATATAGGCCTCTCTGAGCAAGAATGGCTATTAAAGGACACCTTGGGAGAGGGTATCTGCTGGACTAAGCAGGATATGTGCAGTGTGTTTTCACATTGTCTGAATTTCTATTAAAGCCCTTGTAGTGTTTGGATGATTCCATTTTTGAAGGAGCTGTGAATCAGTTTTGGAAGCTTATGAAAAATGATGGCCCAGATGTGCCAGAGAGCTTTTGGGTCATGAGGGGTGGATGGTGATTTGTTTGGCTTAATGATAACTACAGTTGTGTCTTCATTTTTAAAGATCTTTATGGAAATACAAGTAGTATTGCATAAAATCCACTCACTTAAAGTAAAAAGTCAGTAGTTTGTTATAGTCACAGAATTGTGTAAATCAGCACAGTCTAAATTTAGGACATTTCATCACTTGATAAATAAATCCCACACCCCATACCCATTTTAGAAATGCTGTACCATTCATGACCTTAAAAAGCGTGTAATCTGCCCGGTGCTGGTGGCTCATGCCTGTAATCCTAGCTACTCAGGAGGCTGAGATCTGAGGATCGCAGTTGAAAGCCAGCACAAGCAGGAACATCCAAGAGACTCGTATCTCCAATTAACCACCAGAAAACCGGAAGTGGTGCTGTGGCTCAAGTGGAAAGAGCTAGCCTTGAGCTGAAGAACTCAGGGACAGCGCCCAGGCCCAGAGTCCAAGTCCTACAACCAACCAAAAAAAAAAAAAAAAAAAAAGCTTGTAATCCATCTTTACAGATTTGCCTATTGGTCAGTTTGTACATGGTCTTTGTGACTGGCTTCTATCACTGAGGATTACACTTTCGGAACTCATGATTGTTGAACTATATATCAGTATTTCAATATTTTTTGCTGAATAATATTGCATTATAGATGAATACATATTTAACATTTATCTACTCATCATTTGCTGAACATTTGGTTCCAAAATTTGGTTATTATGAGTAACGTTATCATGAATCCTCATTCTTATACTCATTTTCTTTTCTTTTGGTATACACATAGAGGTAGAGGTTTAACCTTTTCAAGGAACTGCCACACTATTTTCCAAAGCTGCAGTACCAGTTTGCATCTCTATATCAATGTATGATATATGAAGTACCAATTTTTCCATGTTGTCTCATAAACTCATTGTCTTTATTATAGCTATCAGTGCATGGAAAAATATATTCATTATAGTTTTCATTTGAGGTGTTTCGTAAAGACCTGACTATTAAATGCATTACTTGTGACATTATTGGAAGGCATAGAGAATTCTTCAGGTCATAGAGGAAGGGCCCTTGAAGGGGCTGGCAAGATTTCAACAGCTACCTCTTACAGTTTGTCATTCCATGGCCATGATTTGTGTCACATGTGCTTCTACTATGATGTCTGCCTTTCCACAGACTCAATTGGACCAATCAATAATGGGCCAAAATTTCCAAAACTGTGAGCCCAATTAGACATGTTCTCTCTACTTGTGTATTATTTCGGGTATTTTTCTTGTGTCAATGGAAAACTGTTTAAAACAATGTCTTATTGTGACTTTATTGCATTTCCCTTTTGAAAACTAGTCATGCTAAACATTTTTCATCTTCTTACTGGTCATTTGTACATCTTTTCAGAGACCCATTTCTTAAGATTATTTGCTTTAAGTTGAGTTGTCTTTTATTATTGAGCTATTTTTATATTATTTATTGAGTTGTAATTTATATACTATGTAGTTGCATATTAAGTTGTCTTTTATTATTGTTATAATTATATATTTTCAAGATACTATTTTCTGTTTTTTTAAACATTTTTATTACCTTTTAAAATTCTACTTTTATTATCTTCAAGTACTTATCTATACACAGGAGTTACTTATATATACACAGGAGTTAATAAATCAGTTTGATCAATGCATTTTGATCAATGTCACATGACTAGACTGATTCAGTGAAGTCTTATTTCCCCGAAGTATGTGGCCGCTGTCACAATTGGCAAAGAAATTAAAACACATAAATTTTACTAGTATTTATAAAACATTGTATACATGTGTAGCACAGTATTTCATGTGCTAGTTCATGGATTATGTTTTATTGATTACAACAAAGAAAGCTGTTGCCAATACATTTGTTTCTAGCTAGGAGATTTCACTTTTATTTTAAGAAGGCTTTTTTTGTTTGTGTTTTATCTGCCATAGGGTTTGAACTCAGGCCTGAGGCTGTTCCTCATCTCTCTTTGGCTCAAGGCTACCTCTCTACAGCTTTGAGCCACAGTGCTATTTCTGGTTTTTGAGTGGTTAATTGGGGTAAGAGTTTTACAGGACTTTTCTGCCCAGGCTGAATTGGAACTGTGACCCTCAGATCCTCAGACCTCCTCCTGAGTAGCTAGGATTACCAGAAGGAGCCACTGGTGCTGGCTGGGAGAGGGGAAGGGCTGTACTTTTGTACACTCAGTTTTACTAAATTTTTCTTATAATACAAAGTATACATTCTGCAGTTAAATATTTAATACTATTTCCTTACAACCTTCACTTTAACAATTATTTTCAATGCACGAATGATACAAATTTTTCTTTAACATTTTCTTGTAAAATTGGACTGAACCTTTTATTCTCAAAGATGTTAAGACAAGAAACTGTTTGAAATAAGAAAAATATTACAGTGAATGACTGAGGAACAGTGGAGCTCCTCTTCGTTTTACACCTCCCCCCCAACAAGAGCTATCATTTCCTCATCTAATCTTTCCCCATTCATCTTCATTTTTTGGAGGGGGTTCCGGTCATGGGGCCTGAACTTCGGGCCTGGGCGCTGTCCCTCAGCTCTTCAGCTCAAGGCTAGCGCTCTACCACTTAAGCCACAGCGCCACTTCCGGCTTTCTTTCTTTTTGCTTATGTGGTGCTGAGGAATCGAACCCAGGGCCTCATGCATGCAAGGCAAGCGCTCTACCACTGAGCCACCTTCCCAGCCCCTCATCTTCATATTTTTATTGTGTCACTACCAGGTGAAAAAAAGCATAAACATGCCAAGTTCTTATTGTATAAATAAACAAAACCCCAAAACAGTCCTTCACAAAACTTACTCTGAGCTGCTCCACATCTTATCTTGCTTGTTTATAGAAACTTAGCTCAAATACAATATACCTGAAAACTCCAGATTTTATTTTCTAAGGAAATTATAGCAATTACATTATATATGGCATAATATATTATGTTTTTGATAAATTATTTTTTATTTCTTTTAATAAGGCTGTAGATTTTTAAGGACAAAATGCAAATCCTAGTTATAATTCTATGTACTATCTTAGTTAACTGAGCATGGGGTAAGGAGTCAATACATACTTGTTGAGTTGCTGATTGGTTTAGTAGTTTAAACATAAAAAAACAAACTAATATGGTTCAATATAAATTTAGTAGTAATCCAGTAGAGAACAATAAAGTAATAGATGATCATTTAATTTCATTGATAGTTGTTGTATTTTTATATTTATATTCCTTTTGATTTATTTGATCACCCAAGTTTAGCACCCTTAATCATTTTCTTTTTAGTGTGTTAATAGTGACTCTGTTGGTGTTATCTCACATTGCAGATATTTTCAAGTATCTAGCTACTTGGAGTGATTTTGACCTAACAATTGGATAAATAGCAGCCTTTTAAGTTATCCTGTGTGTGTGTGTGTGTGTGTGTGTGTGAGGGGGGGGAGAGAGAAAGAGAGAGAGAGAGAGGAGAGAGAGTATGTGTCCTGGGACTTGAACTCAGGGCCTAGGCACTAGTCCTGAGATTTTAAACTTAAGGCCAGTGCTCTACTACTTGAGCCACTACTCTGGCTTTTTGGTGGTTAACTGGAGACCAGTCTATGGACTTTTCTTCCCAGGCTGGTCACAAACTATGATCCTTAGATCTTCTCCAGAATAACTAGGATACAGGCATGAGCTACCAGTGCTTGGCTTGTATTATCCTATTTAAAGCCATCATTTAGTGTACAGAACTTATTTTTCCTGAGTGCACAGATCCACCTTGTTTAGTTATTTATTACCAAATTCTACCACCAGATGTCAGTCATTCACCGCACTAGTAATAATTATTCCAAAGAAATATTTATAAAAATTCACTTATGTGAATGTCTCAAATCTCTTCTTCCTTTGTTCAGTCTTTCACTCCTTCCTGCTGGTGATCAATTCATCGTCAATCAGCAGATCCATTTAATTATTAATAATTCAAATAGCCATTTAACCAGTTTAAATAATGAGAATGATTACTAGGCCATTTGAAGAAAATAATGTTATAATATTTAAATATTTACATATATGAATAGGAATATGACACTTAATATTTCACATACTTGGTATGGAATTCAGACTCTTTCAGCCCAATGACTGGCACCAATACAATATTTTATAGCACTTATTTCAAAACAAACTATACCCCAGAGTCTTTGTTTTTTATTAAATTCTTACTATGGAATGATGTTCTTATTTGAGAAACTATCAATGGGTAAATTAGAAAACGATGCAATATTTGCTATTAAGATAGCTTCTAGAGTGATTGAAAACGTATGCAAAGATAAGTTGGTATTACCAACTATCTACAACTTTTATTTAGTTTTATCTATCTTCTTGAACATTAAGGTACATACCTTCTGGGGTCTCTCATTCCAAAGTTTTGTCACATGTCTGGCTGTACTTCAATCACTGAACTTAACTTGATAATTTATGCTGTCTCTCTTTTCTAGATTATGAGCTACTTGAGGTAAGTAAGTTTAACAGGTCTCTACAGGTAAATGAATTTTAATCCTTGAGCATAATCTATACCGAGATTGTAGTAGATATTTGTTTTCTACTTAGCAATCATCTTTTTCCTTACTATCCAAATTTTGACTGTCTGGTACTTTTCATGTGGAACCTTAGGATCTAAGGGAAGTTTATCCTATCCAAAATTTGTTGCATGAGCCTGAGTGACTTAAAAATAATCCCATTTTCTTTACCAAGGAGAAGAGCGGGATGATTATGTGATGCATGTGCCGTAAATTTTCAAACTGTCTTCAAAGCTAAGTTTTCTCACTGCTGAAAGAACGAATGAGTTATAAAGAATCGTGGATGAAAGCTTTCTAACTATTATCCTTTCCAAAAACAAAATAAAACCAAACCACTAGTGTTTCAAAATTCATTGTTGGTGGGTAGGGATCTATATCTACATCTATATCTATATATTTATCTATCCCTATGCAAGTATATATCCATATATGGATATATTATATATCTCTATGTATAATCCCAACAAATATCTCTATATATCCCTATATATACATATATATATATATATATATATATATATATAAAATCAAATTCAACAGATCACAAATGGCATGCTAGAGAATAAAATCAACACAAGGAACTCAGAGATTTGGGATAGAGGCATACAGAGGAAGTGACCAAAGTAGAGAAATTAATACATGTTCACATGTGCACACACACAAAATCAAAGGTCATCTTTTGCGTCCTTACATTTTCTTACTCTAGATTTTTTTTTGACCAATAGCCAATAAACTTCCTTCTCTTTTAAGAACGTGATCACAATCCACTGAAAAAATAAGCTTTGATAGGGTTATCTTCCCAGAGAGCTGGAAAGTTGTTCAGAAGCTAGATAAGATGTTAAGTGCATAGCCACTTCAGAATGAACTTCAATGTGGCTTTCTTTCAGAGTGAGATCCATGGAGAGTGATCGAAGGAGGGATGGCACTGCCAGGGTGGGATGGGGTGAAAAAGCAAGCAGGCCTCTGGGAACAGATGTCTCCTGATGTTATCTCTTTTACTGGATTGAAACAAAAAAAAAAAAAATCAGAGCCTTAGTCCTCCTTAAAGATTTCTATTAATCCTGTGGTTTCTGGGAAATAGACTAACTTAGAATTCATCAAAATTTATACCTTCCTTTTGAAACACAAGTTTGATAGAAATAAAAGATAACCTACCAACTGGAAGAAAATATTCACACATCTATTTATGAAAAAAAAAAAAATTTTCCTAAGAATGTTAGATAGAGTTGAGCTTTTATAACAAGTATAATTTAGACTTTTCTCTGTCCTGCACAAACAAAAACTTATCCATTTATCAGCATATCTTAATATGGTAATATGTACTAGAAAGTAAATCCCAGGAGATAGAGGAAGATGGCCAAGGAACAGCTTAGGAGCTTACCCAGCTCTGGTGCAGAAACAAGTTAAGGCTAGTCATACCAAGTTCAAGTGGGCCATCATAGTACACAGCGTTTGGCCAGAGAGGAAAAACTCAGGCAGCTTTTATTTTTATTTTCCTTAGATGTAGGGCCTGATGGGCCTGGGCGCTGTCCCTCAGCTCTTCAGCTCAAGGCTAGTACTCTACCACTTGAGCTACAGTGCCACTTCTGGCTTTTTCTGCTTATGTGGTGCTGAGGAATCGAACCCAGGGCCTCAGGCATGCAAGGCAAACACTCTACCACTGAGCCACCTTCCCAGCCAGGCAGCTTGTTTAAAGACACAGATTCAAGGGCTCACAGGTGGTGGCAGCAGCTGCCACTCCCACCACATCAACAGACAGAGCTGGGACAAAGGCAATGGGACCGTGGGAGGAGCTTCTACTCACCACCAGTGTGAACCAGTCAGGAACGGAAGAGCGCCATCTTCGATACTGGGAAAGACCAGGCCAGAACAGCTAGCCGATAACTCAGGCTTTAGAAACAGGCACTGACCAGCCATTTTTGATCAGGTCAAAAGAGCCTGACCAGCCCTGCTCAGCTCCACCCAGGGGAAAGTGGCCCTTCCCCGGCGAGGAGCTCTGCCCAGGAAAGGGCAACTTTCTTCACTGGGTAAACAGAGCTTGAGTTGGCCCGCGCCCCCCTGCAGCATGGGCAGCTCTCCCAGTTGCAGGAGGGTAAAAGAAAACAATTCGAATCTGGAAATGGCATAAATCCTGAGAGTGGCTCCATGCTGCGCCACAAGAGTGTTCCAGGAGCTACCCCTCAGGAAAAAGCTACTGATTGCTGACAGGCCACAAACCCACTTACATTCAAGCTCCCTTGCAGTGACTCCAAGCTACAAGGATCAACTATCTCCTGGGCAGATCACCCTCCCACTGAACTATTCAGGGAGGAGGTTCACAAAGTACTTGTGCTCGAACAGATTTAAGAAACATACTAAGCTACAGGAAAAGCAAGCACCACAAGCAAATCAGAGACACCATCAAGAGACTGGATATGGAGACGGTAGACACAAGATTGTTTGAACAGGGATACAGGTTGCCCCGTTGCCAACAATGAGAGGTAGAAAAACGAACTTTACAATTTGGATGGCGGGGAGGATGGAGGGGAATGTAGTTGTGGAAGTGATGGTAGGGGAAAAACAAAGGAGACGCAATGCTTGATAAGAAATGTACTCATTACCTCGATCATGTAACTGTAACCCCTCTGTACAGTATTCTCACAATAAAAAACATTAAAAAAGGCAAACAAAAATAATAAATAAATCCCCAAATATATCAAAGATTTTTTTTACTTAATGTTTTTTTAAAAATTCTAGTTTTTTCATTTTTTTTCCCTTTTTCCCTTTTCGTTCTTTTTCTTTTCTTGCTATACTTAATTGCTGTTCAGTTCATCTGCAGATATGTACCATCTTTGATTATTAAACGTTATTTTTCATTGTGTGAAAATTGATTACTTAATTCACAATTTCTCAACCTTAGTTCCTTTAATTGTAGTATTATTTCGTTATACTTATATAATTTTTTGTTTTTAATTTTTAATTTTTTTCTTTTTCTTTTTCCTTTTTGTTTTTGTTTCTTCTTTCTCTCTTTTTCCTTTCTCTGAATGTAGGTCTTAGTTATCTTCCCTCACTTCCTTTCCTCTTCCTACATTGCTCTAATCTTATTTTCTCCTCACAATTCTCCCTATACCTATTAATTTCTGGTCTCTTGATTCCCTCTTTGATTTACTTAGTACATTGAGCCCTAGTTGTCTGTTGTTGAAGTAAATTATATCTGTACTCATTTTGATTGTGTCAACAAATCTGTGCAACTACAGGGCTCTAGGTTGATGCTTGACTTAAAATAGAGTTCTAGCACGGACTTGGTTTTTCTTTCATACCTAAATGGGAAGAACAAGCCATAGAACCACAAGGGGAAGGGCAAATCAAGCAACCTCATCTCCTGCTTATTATAAACAGGCAACAGAGCAGTTAATGAATAATCCAGAGGAGAGTCCTCAGAATGCTTTACAAACACTAGTAGTAAACATGGTGAATGAAAAGATTGAAAACCTGCAAAGGGCTTTTTTTTCCAGAAGTGCAGAAATGTTTATAAATGTTAATATTCATATCAATCTTCAAGAAAAAATTTAAATACATATTTAAAAGATTGGTTTTTAATTTTTTTCTTAATAGATATTTTTATTGCAACTACTTTTTTTTTTTTTGGTCCAGTCGTGGGGTCTGAACTCTGGGCCTGGGCGCTGTCCCTCAGCTCTTCAGCTCAAGGCTAGCACTCTACCACTTGAGCCACAGCGCCACTTCCGGGTTTTTTCTTTTTGCTTATGTGGTGCTGAGGAATCAAACTCAGGGCCTCAGGCATGCAAGGCAAGCGCTCTACCACTGAGCCACCTTCCCAGCCCCATAGATATTTTTATTGTAAAGATACTGTACAGAGGGGTTACAGTTACAAGAGAAAGGTAATGAGTTCATTTCCTATCAAGCATTGTTACACCCTCCTTTATTTTTCCCCTACCATCCCTTTCCTCCCCACCTCCCCAACTCTTCCCTCACCTCCCCTTCACCCCCCTATTGTAAAGTTTGTTTTCAACATACTGTCTTGTACATCTCCTTGTTACAATGGGTCATGTCTTGTACATCTCATTGTTACAATGGGTCATCCTGTATACTTATTTCAGTATTTTGTTATTCTCCTTCCCCTCCCCAAATTAGAAAAATATATATACAAGATGTGGGACATGGGAATAAAATGCAATGACAACAGCGGTTGTACCATAGGGGAAGAACATACAAAGAAACAAAAATAAGTCACATAGTATATTATAATTACATTAAAAAGAACATCAACAAAGATAAAATCTCTTGTGCCCCTATCTTGGGGTTCATTTTGCTTAGCATCAGGTTATATGGACATATGACATAGCTTTTGACCTCTTCTGCTTGTATTATACATATTCTAGTTATGCAAAGGGCTTTGTGTGACCATGATAGGGCCATGTGTGAGTGGGATGAAGCAAACCAAATATTAATAGAGGAACTGTGTGAACCTGATGAGGCTTAGCAAAGTTAATAGAGAAATTTTGAGAGAGTGACGAGGATAATCAAATATTAATAGAGGAACTGTGTGAACAGGATGAGAATAATTAAAACTAATAAAGGCAATCATAGAATCCACAAACAGAAACCTGGAGGAATCCATGAAGTCCACAAAGGTAATGCTGAATGAAGTCCAACAAAAGGAAAGGGAGTCAACTGAAAGTATAACCACTCAACTAAGAGATTTGAGATTTAGCTCTGAAAACCAAATCAAGGAGATAAAGAAGTCCATACAAGATCTAAAACAAAACTTCAACAAAGATTTTGAAGCCATCCAATCTGATGGATTAGAAGGAAAGGTAATAAGTAGAGAGTCTTGACAGTAGGTTAAACCATGCAGAAGATTGAACCTCTAGGATTGAAGTAGCCTAGATATTATAAAGAACATACAAGAATTCAAGACAGATCCAAGAAAAATAATAGATCCATTCAACATAGAAGATACCATCAGAAGGCCTAATTTAAGGCTAATGGGTGGAGAGGAGGGCCTAGAGACAGAAGCTAAAGGAAATTTCTTTAACAGAATCATAGCAAAGAACTTCCCAAACATACAAAAAGAAAGGCCCATTCAGATACAAAAATCCTTTAGAACTCCAAATAGATTAGACCAGAACAGGGCATCCCACTGTCACATTGTAATATGCACAGGATCATTAGAGAACAAAGAAAGGATACTTAAAAATGTCAAGGAGAAAAAAATCAATTCCCTATAAAGGGAAACCAAGCAGAATAACTACAGACTTCTCATCAGAGATCATGAAAGTAATAAAAGACTGGAATAATGTATGCCACTCCCTAAAGACAAACAACTATCAACCAAGAATATTGTACCCAGCTAAACTCTTATTCATAATGCAGGGACTAATTAAATCCTTCCACAGCAAAGAAAAATTGAAACAATATATCTCCACCAAACCAGCATACAAAAGATACTTAAAGATGTCCTACACATAGAAAACCAAAAAGAGCATGATAAAGGCCAAATAATGGCCTGAAAACAATTCAAGAATACAAAATATACCATAGAAAGAATGAAGAAAGAGTTGGTTCTTAAAAATAACTAACAAAGTTGAGAGACCCTTAGAAAAGCTTACCAAAAAAAAAAAAAAAAAGAGAGAACATACCCAAATAAAATCAGAAATGAGAATGGAAACATCACTGCAGAAACAACCAAGATTCATAACCATGATCAAAAGGGATTCATTTCAAGGATGCAAAGTTGGTTCAATATATGCATATAACCTAATGTAATTCATCACATCAACAAGAACAATCATAAGAGCCATATGGTTATCTTAATAGATACAGATAAAACATTTGACAAGGTCCAACACCCCTTTATAATGAATGCTTTGGAAAAACTAGGAATCCAGGGAACATTCCTCAATGTAATAAAGGCTATATATGACAAACCTACAGTCAACATTATACTTAATGGCAAAAACCTAACTCATTTCCTCTAAACTCAGGAATGAGACAAGGATGTCCACTCTCTCCACTCCTTTTCAAATTAGTATTAGAATGCCTAGCTAGAGCAATAAGACAAGATGCAAACATAAAGCAGATCCAAATAGGGATGCAGATGACATGATCTTGTATTTAAAGCACCACATGGACTCCACTCCCAAGTTGCTTGAGCTGATTTGAAACTTTGGCAAAGTAGCATGGTATCAAATTAACCCTAAAAAATCAATGGCTTTCTGTATGCCAATAATGAGAAGAGTGTGGCTGAAATCAGGAAAGCAACTCCTTTTGTAATAGCCCCACAAGAAATAAAATACCTAGAAGTTAACTAAAGCAATGAAAGACCTCTATGATGATAACTTTAAAAACCTGAAAAAGGAAATTAAAGCAGAACTAAGGAAGTGAAAAAACCTCCCACACTCCTGGATTGTGAGGATTACATTGTGAAAATGGCAATACTGCCAAACGCTATCTACAAATTCAATGTAATACCCATCAATATCCCAACCTCATTCTTCAGTGAAATAGAAGAAGCAATCTAAAAATTCATATAGAACAATGAAATCCTCTGAAAAGTAAAAACAATCTTTACCAGAAAGAACACTGCTGGGGGAATATCAATACCAAACTTCAAATTCTCTTACAAAGCCATAGTAATCAAAATAGTTTGGTACGTGCACAAGAACAGACCTGAGGACCAGTGGGGTAGAACTGAAGACCCAGAAATGAACCCACAGATAGCGAACTAATCTTTGATAAGGTAGTTAAAAAACTAGAATGGAAGAAAGACAGCCTCTTCAGTAAATGGCACTGGTAAAATTGATTAAACACCTGTAGAAAACTAAAGCTAGATCCTTATACATCACCCTGCATGAGAATCAACTCCAAATGGATCAAAGACTTCCAAGTAAAAGCAGACACCCTGAAAACAGTACAGGAAACAATAGGAGAAACTCTAGAGCTCCTTGGCATAGGCTGAAATTTTCTTAATAAAGACCCAGAAACACAACAAATCAAAGAAAGATTGGACAAATGGGGTTACATGAAGTTGCAGAGCTTCTGCATGGCTAAGGACATAGCTAGCAAGATCAGTAGAAAGCCCACAGATTGAAGAAGACCTTCACTAGCAATGGACAAGGGCCTCACATCTAAAATATATTTAGAACTCAAAAAATTAAACTTCAAAAACAAATCTTCAAAGAAACAACTGGCACATTAATAAGTGGGCTAAAGACTTAAAGAGAGACTTCTCTGAAGAGTAAATGAGAAAGCCTAATAGACACATGAAGAAATGCTCAACTTCTCTGGCCAAAAGAGAATTGCAAGTCAAAACAATATTGAGATTCCACCTCACCCCAGTTAGAATGGCTATAATCAAGAAATCTATTAACAACAGATGCTGGAGAGGATGTGGCCAAAAGGGAACCCTGATGCATTGTTGGTGGGAGTGTAAACTTGTCCAACCACTCTGGAAAGTAGTATGGAGGTTCCTCAAAAGACTCCACATAGAGCTCCCCTATGACCCAGTGATCCCACTTATGTTGTGCTACCAGCACAACTGTGTTTATTGGAGCATTTTTCACCATAGCTAAAATGTGGAACTAACCCAGATACCCCTCAGTAGATTAATGGATTAAGAAAATGTGATATCTATATCTATATCTATCTGTCTATATCTATCTATCTAATAGATAGATATAGACATCATGGAATTCTATGTTTCCATTAGAAAGAATGACACTGCCCCATTTGTTAGGAAATGGAAAGACTTGGAAAAAATTCTATTAAGTGAAGTAATCCAGACCCATGATCCCATGGTTTTCCTCATTTGCAATAAATATATGTCTAGTATAATTTTATCAGATGAGCAGAAAAACTCAAAAGCTATGTACATATGACCATATAAGATGATGCTAAGCAAAGTCATCCTCAAGATATGTACATAAGAGGTCTTTCTGTGTTGTTTTTTTTAAATTTACTAAGTGAATGATTGTTTTGTTTCCTTTGTATGCTTTCACCCCTATGGTATATCTCCTGTTATCACTACACTTGATTTTGGTACCCTGCATCTTGTATATACATTTATCTAATTTGGGGAGGGTAAGGGGAATAACAAAATGCTGAAACAGGGACACAAGATGACACATTGCAACAATGATACTCACAAGACAGTATTTTGGAAATAAACTTTAATTTCTGGGGTGGGGGAGCGAGGGAGGTGTAGGAGGGAAGGGATCGTGAGAGAACAAAGGAGGAAGTAATAATGCCTAACAAGAACAGCACTCATTACCTAACCCTGTAATTGTAACCCTCCGTACGGCATCTTTACAATAAAATAAAATTAAAAAAAGAAAATAAATCCCAGTAGAGCTCAGATATGATCTTTCACTACTATGTTCTCCAAACTTAGAATTTTGCTTTTCAGACATTTAGAAATAATATATATGCCACAGACCACTGTAAAACTTTTCCTAAAGCTATTGTTTGCTAGAGTGCTTAACCACAAAGCCAATTGTCAGCTCATCCATTAAGGAATTTTGTAACAGACCTCCCTGTGGCTTAGATTTATCATAAAGATAGATACTGATCTTTTACTTACCCCACCCACTTGCATTCTGTTTTTTGTAAAATAAACTGTGTTACCAATATGTTGCAACAATTTCCTTGTTCATTTATAGTATATAAGCATGCTTGTAAGTTCAATAAACAGACCTTGATCAGAACCCTGTCTTGGTCTCCTTCCTCGTGTCTGGTTTGTCTCTCATTCAGGTCAGTTCCTTTTTGAGCCCTTGTTGACCGACCCCTCGGGCCGGGACAGGTGGCGCCCAACGTGGGGCTCGAAGCACGGATCCTGGTCTGAATGTCACCCGATTGAGCCTTGAGCCGCTGCTCTCTTCAGTGAGTGAAGATTCGCATCGTGATCACCACAGAAACGACCGACTGTGATACAGATCCGTAAGGTAAGGGAGGCGACGCAATTCTGGGACAAACACTTAGTAAGCATGAACTTTTTGTTCAAGGCCTAAACACCTCACTCAAGGCATGAGGAACATGGGTTAAGAAAAAAGTTTTAACTCTATTTTTTATGCTCCTGGAGGATATTTGCCCTTGGTTTCCTCAGGAGGGCACTATAGACGAAAGAAGGTGGGGTCGTGTTGGAGACTGTCTTAAGGATTATTATGAAACTTTTGGCCCCGAAAAGATTCCTGTTCAGGCTTTTTCATATTGGAACCTCATAAATGAGATCCTTCAAGTTCGCCACCAACACAAAGATGTGTCTAGAGTGCTTAAGGAAGGTGAAGAATTTTTAAAACATAAATTTAAGGGGAGTCAGGCCTCCCTTGCCCAAAAACCCCTCTCCCATCCCCCCTCAGTCGTGTCTCATTGTCCCTCGGTTTCCAAACCAATGCCTGACGCTAACAGCGACTCACAATTACAAAAACCAAAATCTATATACCCGGTTCTTTCTAACCTCAGATCCCAAAGGCCCAATAATGATGTCCTTCCCCACCCCCCCCCCCAGGACAAGGCCACTTTGGAGGAGGAGGCTGCTAAATACCATGCCTCAGATTGGCCCCCTCTAAACCCCTTGGGCATGCCACCCCCCTATAAAATAGCCCCTCCCTTCTGTGCCCCTGCCTTGGCTTCTTCAACAGACCTTGAGGAGGTCACCAGAAAAGCCACAGTTAAGCTTTCCCAGGAAGCCCAGTCCTTAAGGGCTCTACTTCAGGCCAAGAAGGAAAAGGCCCAACTATTACAACTATATAAATTGGACCTAGAGATTAGGAACCCAAGCTTACAAAAATTAACGACAAAAAAGGAAAAGATCCTTCATGCTTTTCCAGTCACTCGGTCTCATATTAGAGCCACTTCGGAAAATCTAGAAGGAGAATCTGATGATCAAAAGACTGAGGCGGAGGACAGAGAGGAAGAGACGGAGGGAGGGCCCAAGTCTGATGATTCAAATGGGGAGGAGGTAGGAGGAGAGCATCTGGTTATTAGAGCTCAAAAATACCATTGCCTTAAATTTAGACATATTAAAGAATTTAAAAAATGCTGTTTCCCTGTACGGCCCTACCGCCCCTTATACCATTTCTCTTTTGGAATCATTGAGCAAGGACTGGCTTACAGTTAATGACTGGGCCGTGCTAACCAAGGCTACTTTAACACGAGGAGATTTTCTTTTATGGAAGGCTGATTATGGTGAAAGATGCCAGGATATAGCTTCCCGTAACACATCTGCTGGCGGTCACTCTAAGTCCTGGACCATAGAAAAATTGATGGGCAATAAGCCATTTGATACTAATGAAAACCAGGCTAAATTTTCCCCAGGATTGCTTGTTCAGATTCAACATGCTGCCCTTAGGGACTGGAAAAGCCTCCATTCTCAAGGGTCCGCCATTACCCCTTTGGCCAAAGTTCAACAGGGACCCCATGAATCTTACAGTGAGTTCATTGGACACCTTACAGAGGCTGCCGAGAGCCTTATGGGAAAGGAAGAAACTGATAATGAGCTTATTAAACATCTTGCTTTTGAAAATGCCAATTCTGCTTGCCAAGCGGCTTTACATCCCCACCGCCGTGGCAAAACCATTACTGACTTTATCAGACTTTGCTCTGATGTTGACCCCGCCTAGAATAACATCGCCTGGCCATAGGTGCCGCCCTTAAGGATTTTACTCAGAGCCAAAACCTAAAACCTGTTTTAATTGTAAACAGCCTGGCCATTTTTCAAAGGACTGTACAGCCCCCAAGGCTGAAAAACCAACCCCTCCATCCCTATGCCCAAAGTGCAAACGGGGCAAACATTGGGCCTCTGAATGTCGCTCCAAAACCGATATCCAGGGCAATCCTCTACCACCCAAACAGGGAAACTTTGTCCGGGGTCCACCCCAGGGCCCCAAAAACCAAACAGGACAGAATCCTGGGGCTGTCAGGTTCGTCCCCCAAGTGACCCCTCATGCACCCTTATACGGGCAACCGCAGGAAACGCAGGATTGGACCTCTGTGCCTCCTGCCACACAATATTGACCCTGAGTTAGGAAATCAGATTCTTTCCACAGAAGTGTTTGGCCCACTGCCCCCAAACACCTTTGGTCTCATTCTGGGGCATGGTAGTGCTGTTTTTCAGGGACTTAATATTTCCCCTGGGGTTATTGACAATGACTATGAAGGAGAGATTAAGTTACTGGCTACTGCTTCTCAGGGTCTAGTCACAGTTTTTCCTGGACAAAGAATTGCTCAATTAATATTGCTTCCCCTTGATAAGACAAACCCTAGCCTTACACAAAAAAGAGGATCCAGAGGCTTTGGGTCTTCGGACACTTCCTGGGTCCAGGAGATTACTCAGGACCGGCCTCTCCTTAAGCTAAAATTGGATGGAAAAATATTTGAAGGCCTTATGGATATGGGTGCTGATGCTACAATTATTTCTAAAAAAGACTGGCCCCCATCCTGGCCCCTTACCCCTTCCATGACTCACCTTAAAAGCATTGGACAAACCTCTAACCCGTTACAGAGCTCCAAAATTTTAACCTGGGAAGATGAAGAAAAAAATAAGGGCATCATCCAGCCATATGTGATTGAGACCCTCCTGGTTAACTTGTGGGGACCTGATATTTTATCCCAAATGAAGCTTATAATGTGTAGTCCAAATGAATTGGTTACTCAACAGATGCTTAACCAGGGCTTTCGCCCTGGACAAGGCCTAGGAAAACATTCTCAAGGCCTAAAAACCCATTCAAGTGGAGGTAAAAACCAATCTTTTCGGTGTGAGCTATAAAAATTTATCATAGGGGCCATTGACATGCCTGTACTCCATGCAGACAAAATATCCTGGAAAAGGACTGAGCCTGTATGGGTTGATCAATGGCCCTTGTCCTCTGAAAAACTGGCTGCAGCTACTAGATTGGTACAGGAACAGCTTGCCGCAGGCCACATTGAACCCACCACCTCTCCGTGGAACACTCCCATTTTTGTAATTAAAAAGAAATCAGGAAAATGGAGATTACTTCAGGATCTTAGAGAAATAAATAAGGCCATGGTGCCCATGGGAGCCTTTCAACCCGGCCTTCCCACACCCGTGGCTATTCCCACGGGGTACCATAAGATTGTTATTGATTTAAAGGATTGCTTTTTTACTATTCCTTTACACCCTGAGGACCGTGAACATTTTGCATTTAGTTTACCAGTAACTAATTTTAAAGGCCCTATGCCAAGATTTCAGTGGAAGGTTTTACCCCAAGGCATGGCAAATAGTCCCACATTGTGCCAAAAGTTTGTAGCCCAGGTGGTGGATCCATTTAGGCAGCAGTGGCCCTCCATATATTTAATTCACTATATGGATGATTTACTTTTAGCAGGCCCTGACCCTGATCAGCTTCTCTACTGCTCCCAAAGACTTTCTAAAGCCCTTACTGATGCTGGCCTTCAAATTGCACCAGATAAGATCCAGCTGGCTCCTCCCTATACGTTTCTGGGCTTTGAGCTTTTTTATAAAAGGATTTTTTCACAAAAAATTCAACTTAGAACAGCCCATTTACAAACTTTAAATGATTTTCAGAGGCTTCTCGGAGACATTAATTGGCTCTGGCCATACCTTAAACTAACCACTGACAAACTTAAACCTCTATTTGATATCCTTAAAGGGGACCCATATCCGACCTCCAGCCGATCATTAACCCCCCCCCTCCCCCCAGGCCCTAGAAGCGTTGAGATTGGTAGAAACAGCCATTACAAATCAACAAATTACTTTTATTTCCTATAACAAACCCCTTCAGTACATTATATGTGCCACCAGCTTTACACCCACTGGAGTTTTTTGACAAGAGGGACCTTTGTTTTGGGTACATTTGCCTGCTTCTCCTCCTAAGGTCCTTACACCATACACCTTCTGGGTAACAGAATTAATCAAAATGGGAAGAGAACATAGTAAAAAATGTTTGGCAAAGATCCTGCCCTATTCCCCCACTCAAATTCAGTGGTTAATACAAAATGATGATGATTGGGCTGTGTCTTGCATTTCCTTTCAAGGAACCTTTGATAATCATTACCCTGCTAATAAACTTCTCCAGTTTTTAAGATATCAGTCCTTTGTTTTCCCCATACAAACTTCCCGTCAACACTTATCCCATGCTTCTCTGGCTTTTACTGATGGTTCCTCCAATCGGATAGCAGCTTTAACCATTGATTCTCAGACTGTTTCCCTTCAGTCCCCTTACCGTTTGGCACAATTGGTTGAGCTTTTTGCAGTTTTACAAGTGTTTATTCAACTATCTACTGTCCCTTTTAACCTGTATACTGATAGTTCTTATATTGCTCATTCCATCCCCTTACTTGAAACAGTTCCTTTTATTAAACCAATCACTAATGCCACCCCGCTGTTTTCTTTGATTCAACAGTATATTTTAGCCAGACATTGCCCCTTTTTTATTGGACACATTCGTGCTCATTCAGGCCTCCCTGGACCTTTAACAAAAGGCAATAATGTAACGGACCAAGCAACTCAGCTTGTTTTTCTGGTCGAACATGATTCTGTATCTCAGGCAAAAGAGGCTCACTCTTTACACCACCTTAATGCTCAAACCCTGCGCCTTCTTTATAATATCACCAGAGAACAGGCAAGACAAATTGTAAAACAATGCCAAAATTGTGTCACCTTTTTACCTGTACCCCATCTGGGCATCAACCCCTGAGGACTGGTTCCTAACGAACTTTGGCAAATGGATGTTACTCATATTCCCTCTTTTGGTAATCTAACATATCTACATGTTACCATAGATACCTTTAGTGGTTTCATTTTTGCTAGTCTTCATGCTGGAGAAGCCTCCAAGAATGTTATAGCCCATGTTCTCAACTGTTTGGCAATTATAGGAAAGCCCAAACTCATTAAAACTGATAATGGTCTGGGGTATACAGGTAAAAACTTTCAACAATTTTGTTGCCAGTTACAAATAAAACACATTACTGGCATTCCCTATAATCCCCAGGGCCAGGGTATTGTCGAGCGAGCCCATCAAACAATCAAAAATACCCTTCAAAAACTAGTCAGGAAATCTTTACCCTACTAAGGGCTCCCCTAAAAATCTTCTCCACCATGCACTATTTGTAATCAATTTTCTGACCCTGGATAATAATGGCCACTCGGCAGCTGACCGCCTCTGGCACCCACAAACCAATCAAAATTATGCTCAAGCTATGTGGAAAGATACTCTAACCTTTCAATGGAAAGGGCCAGATCCTATACTAATCTGGGGTCGAGGATCAGAATGCATATTTGATTTTTTTTTTTTTCTTTTTGGTTGGTCGTGGGGCTTGAACTCTGGGCCTGGGCGCTGTCCCTCAGCTTTTCAGCTCAAGGCGAGTGCTCTACCACTTGAGCCACAGCGCCACTACCGAGGCATGCATATTTGATAACACAGAAGGCTTCCTGAAAGGCTTATAAAACCTGTTAATACCAAAACAACTAACGACAGTTGCCCAGGATAACAGTACCTCTGAGGCCCAATATCTCTTCTTACAGATGCTGTTAAGAAAAACAAGTCTGAAGCCCCCAACAGAATGCAGACCGAAAATTGTGGGTGTCATTTTGATGGCCTTACTCCATGTAACCCTACCACAAATCATCAAACTAGGCCTTGATCCCTATCAACCTCTGAACTACACCTGGCAGGTACTCACCGGGCGCGGAGATATCATTTGGAGTACCTCTCAGGTTTCCCACAAACCGTGGTGGCCGGACCTCTATCCAGACCTGTGCAAAATCGCCCTTGGATCAGAGGCACCCTGGGGAGTGGAGAGCATCCTGCCGCCCCAAGAGTATGCACCCAACATTAAGAACCCTCCGGGAGAAGTTACTGTGGGGTGTTCCCATGCAGGGCGACGCTCTGGATTAAGCTTCCTTACCTTTTACGTGTGTCCTGCTTACCATAGACCTAGAGAAGATCACTACAAATGTGGGGGCAGAGGAGATCTTTACTGTAAAACCTGGGGCTGTGAAACTACAGGGGATACATATTGGAATCCCTCCTCCAAGTGGGATTATATAACAGTTAAGGCAAATTATACTCACCCCCCAAACAATTGGGTTATTGTTCCTGAATGTGAGCAACACGAACCCCGCACCAAAGGCTGGTGTCACCCACTTAAGATTCAATTCACCACGGCAGGAAAACTGACAGCTGGGTGGGAACAGGGCTTTACCTGGGGACTACGACTCTATCAGGCTGGTTCAGATACGGGTGTTGTGTTTACCATCAAACTAACAAAAAAAAAAAACCCAAATTATTTAAAACCGGTACCTGTAGGACCCAATGCGCTCATCCCACTGCCCAAAATAGAACCAACCCTAAAATCTGAACCCAAACCTTCAGCTCCCTCTACTATAAACAGGCCTGACTCCTTTTTTAAACCTCCTAACACCAAAAACCTTATTTTATCTCTTATTAATCAAACCTTTCTTACCATTAACAATAGCAATCCACAATTAGTAGATTCTTGCTGGCTCTGCTATCATTCCTCCCCTCCATTCTATGAGGGTATAGCTGTACTTGGCCACATTTATGAGGTCGATGACCCACCCAATGTCACTGGACCCAACAATCTTTCAACGAAGTGACAATAGCCCAAGTTATGGGACTTGGACTTTGCATTTTTAGTAATGGCAGTTTTATCCCCCCAGAATATAAGCCTTTATGTAATCAGACCTATTCTTTTACTTTGACTCACAGATATCTACTCCCCCAAATGATACATGGTGGGCCTGCAGAGATGACCTTACTCCTGTGTGTATACCTCTTTAATTTTTACCAGAACACGTATTCTGCATCATGGTACAAGTTGTGCCACGGTTAACTTACTATTCTCAAGATCAATTTACAGGACTTTGGGAGACTGGCATAAGAGCCTTACCTCGATGGAAAAGAGAACCTGTTACTGCTGTAACCCTTGCTGTCTTACTGGGATTAGGCATCACTGGAGCAGGAACCGGAGTAGCCTCCCTCGACCTCTCTTATCAACATTACTCTGAACTCCGGTCTACAATAGATAAGGACATACAAAACTTAGAAAAAGGAATATCTGCCTTAGAAAGATCACTATCCTCTTTGTCAGAAGTAGTGCTCCAAAATAGAAGAGAACTAGACCCTCCTGTTTTTACAACTGGGGGGGGGGGCTATGCATTGCTTTAAAGGAAGAATGCTGTTTCTACATTGACCACACAGGGGTCGTTAGAGACAGCATGGCCAAAGTTAGGGAAGGGTTAGAGAAAAGAAAAAAGCAGAGAGAACAGGAGGGGAGCTGGTACAAAAACTGATTTTCCACCTCCCCTTGGTTCACAACTTTACTCCCATCCCTACTCAGACCTTTTGTTGGCATCCTAATTTTGTTGGTTTTTGGCCCCTGGGCCTTTAATAGGCTTACTGGTTTTATTAGGCAACAGATTGATTCCCTAGCATCAAAACCTATACAGGTTCATTAGCACTGGCTAGACCTTGCAGACCAAGGCCTGGATGAGCCCTTTTTTTGGGGGGGGGTCCGGTCGTGGGCCTGAACTCTGGGCCTGGGCGCTGTCCCTCAGCTCTTCAGCTCAAGGCTAGCACTCTACCACTTGAGCCACAGCACCACTTCTGGCTTTTTTCTTCTTGCTTATGTGGTGCTGAGGAATGGAACCCAGGGCCTCAGGCATGCAAGGCAAGCGCTCTACCACTGAGCCACCTTCCCAGCCCTAGCCCCTTGAGAGAGGGTCTCCTTCGGGAACTGTGCCTCAGTTCTGTATGGCACGCACCCTTGGGGTGAAGGCATCTGCTTAAGAGGTGTACAACCAGTGCAGAGGGGCTAGTAAAGCTAGCACACAGGTCCCCTCGAGAGATACGCCGATAGCATAGGGGTGAAGTGTTGCTCAATATCCCCTCCTTCAAAAAACCGACACGAGATGTATAAAGGTCTGGGACTCGATTCTCCCCACAGGATCGTTCCCCTTACCGTACATCCTACCATACATCCCATCGTTTGCTCCCCTCTCAGATTAATGCTTCAATTTGTTTTTAGGACCCTTCTCTAAAATAAAAGAAGGGGACTTGCGGGAGACCGCTGTAAAACTTTTCCTAAAGCTATTGTTTGCCAGAGTGCTTAACCACAAAGCCAATTGTCACCTCATCCATTAAGGAATTTTTTTTTTTTTTTTTTTTTTTGGGTCCGGTCGTGGGGCCTTGAACTCTGGGCCTGGGCACTGTCCCTGAGCTCTTCAGCTCAAGGCTAGCGCTCTACCACTTGAGCCACAGCGCCACTTCCGGCTTTTTCTTTTTGCTTACGTGGTGCTGAGGAATCGAACCCAGGGCCTTGAGCATGCAAGGCAAGCGCTCTACCACTGAGCCACCTTCCCAGCCCCCCCGTTAAGGAATTTTTAACAGACCTCCCTGTGGCTTAGATTTATCATAAAGATAGATACTGATCTTTTACTTACCCCACCCACTTGCATTCTGTTTTTTGTAAGATAAACTGTGTTACCAATATGTTGCAACCACTTCCTCGTTCATTTATAGTATATAAGCATGCTTGTAAGTTCAATAAACAGACCTTGATCAGAACCCTGTCTTGGTCTCCTTCCTCGTGTCTGGTTTGTCTCTCATTCAGGTCAGTTCCTCTTCGAGCCCTTGTTGACAGACCCCGCGGGCCGGGGCATATATATATATATATATATATATATATATATATATATATATATATATATATATATATATATATATAAAATATATTATATATATTATATATGAAAATATATATGAAAAATATATAATATATATATGAAAAATCAGATATACAAAATATAACTAAATCCAAATTCCTCCTCTGTGTTTCAAACCTTCGGAATTACCTGGAGATCAATAGAATCCAGCATAGGAACTCTAAGCATTTTTCCACAATCATCCTCTCCATTTCTCAACTCACCATCTTTAATTTTATGAAGTACTATCGATCTTCTATGACAAGAGTCACATTTTCAGGTAGCAAGAAGCAATAGCAGCCCAAGGGAATCTCCCTCTGCTACATCTGGCAAGGTACTAATTTTGTGCTCTTTAGCCTTGTTTGGGGATTTTGCTGCTTTAAAATTCCAACAAAGGCAAAGAGATGGGAACCCATTTCGAATGATTATTAGCCTTCTGACAAAAAAGAAAAAAAATGCAGAGTTGAATAATTAAATAGGAAAGTAAAATATCTTGACCATGTTGTTACTGTGAGTTTGGGGAATATATTTTATTGATTGCAAATCGGATGATGGGATCCCTCTGTGATCCTGAGTAGCTGCTTTCAATCTCTTTCAGGTTGGGACAATAAGACTGTCAGTCACCTTCAGAAAAATGGTGATAAAGATAAAATGAGCTAATAAAGCTAATGAGATGAAACTTTAGAATTAGAAAATAATTACGTAAGGACTTCATTGTGATAATAGATTGAAAAAGGGATTGTTCATGAGTTCTGAAACAGCAGGGAAGTTCACTGGGAAATAGTATACGGTGTGGTCTTCATGTGTTTCCTCTTTGTAAAGACAAAGTGGAAACGGGCTTATACAGACAGCATGTAAAAGTTATAGAGATGTAAATATTCAAATTTAGTGTGATGAAGAATGGAGAAAATTAGTATTATCAACTCCCTAATAAGAGAGGTTAGATAAATGCCCAGGAGTGGAATCACAAGGACATAGGGAAGCTCTATGTTTAGTATTTTGAGGAACACGGCTTTCCAGAGTGGTTGAAGAGTTTACATTCCCATCAAGGGTGTAGTAATGTTCCCTTTTGGCCACATCTGACCACTGCCAGCATCTGTTATTTTTAGTTTTCTTGATAATGGTCATTCTAACTGGGGTGAGGTAGAATCTCAGTGTTGATTTGAATTTCTTTTATGGCTAGAGGAGTTGAGTAATTCTTCATGTGTCTATTCACATTCCATTCTTAAATCTTCTTCTGAGCAGTCTCTCTTTAATTCTTTAGCCCATATATGAATTTATTAACATTGTTTCTTTGAAGGTTATTTTTTGAGGGGGTTAATTTTTTTTAGCTCTAAATATGTTTCAGATATGAGGCCCTTGTCTGTTGCATAGCTAGAAAAAAATCTCTTATTCTGTGGGATTTCTATTTATCTTGTTACCTATGTTCTTTGCCAGCCAGAAACTCTTCAGTCTGATGCAATCCCATTATCCAATACATCACAAACAAGGTCACACTACAGCTACTAGCACAACCATGTTCATGGCAGCATTGTTTACCATAGCCAAGATATAGAAGATATGGATATAGAATCAACCCAGATGCCCCTCAGTGGACAAATGGATCAAGAAAATGTGTTATATATTTATAATGGAATTCTACCCTTCTTTCCTAAACAAATGATATTGTACCATTCATATGGAAATGGAAATACTTGGAAAAAATTAACTAAGCAAAATAAGTAAGACCCAAAGGTTGCAAGATTTCCCTTATTTGCAGTAACTAAAATGTGCCTATAAATCTACATGTAAACACACTAGATGGTAAAAGACAAAAAAATACACTTGTATATGATAAATTATACAGGGCTCTAGACATTCACACAGTGACACCAAAGGAGGATAGTCTTAGGAGAGGATCTCAAGGGTTCAATAGATATATGCATATAATCATATAAAATATTTATCAACATAAACTCTAAGAAATGGAAATAAGAGTTTTTTTTTGTTTTTCCTTTGTTCCTGTTTTTGTGATTTGTACCATTTGTCTTGGTTGTAAATTTATCTGTTTTGGGGTTGGTAAAGGGTGAGTACAGAAATGGTGGGACAAAGGGTAAACAAATGCAGTGTTGATACTCACCAGATCCTATGTTGAAAATGAACTATACAACTTGTGGGGAGGGTTGTCTGGAGGGAAAAACTGGGAGAAAGTGAGGGAAATGGTGACACTATCTGAAAAGAAATGTACTCACTACCTGACTTATGTAACTTTAATCCCTTTGTACATCTCCTTTACAATAACACTAAAAAATGTTAACGCCCTCCCCACCAAAAAATAGACCATAGAAAGCAGGTAACATGACAATCATAAATTCAGTCATGAGCAAACATTCAGGTATATCCAGGCTGTGAAACATTGCATAAGATATTGGCATGAATTCTTCAAAACTGTAAAGTAAATTGCTTTTGCTCAAAGGAGATGAGAGATATGATAAGTAAATGCATTGTGTGAATCTTAGATCCTGGATCAAAAATAGAAAGTTGCACAGGGCATTCTGGGGCCATGAGGAACTCAAATGTGGGCTATGCATTGATTGATAATAGGGAATCAGTGTTGATCTGGGAGCAATAATGATTCTGTGTTTGTATATGTCTGAAACTTCTTTTTTTTTTTTTTTACAGTTCTGTTGTCTTTATTAAAAGTCAAACTCTTTTCTAGTTTATTGTTATGACTGTTATAGAAAATTTGCACATAATTTATTTCCAAATTATTTACAACAGTAGATAAATATGTATGTTTGCACATGTATGTGCATCTCTGACAAAAATCTCTGACAAGGAGGTAGTTTATGACAAAATGTTATTCACTGGGAAATCAAAGTAAAGAGAACATAGGTCTCATTGTAATAGTCCTCATTTTTTTGGGGGGAGGTCCGGTCATGGGGCCTGAACTCTGGGCCTGGGCGTTGTCCCTCAGCTCTTCAGCTCAAGGCTAGTGCTCTATCACTTGAGCCACAGCGCCACTTCCAGCTTTTTTCTTTTTGCTTATGTGGTGGTGAGGAATGGAACCCAGGGCCTCAGGCATGCAAGGCAAGCGCTCTACCACTGAGCCACCTTCCCAGCCCTAGTCCTCAAATTTGTATGCTTTGAATTTTTCATTGTAAATGAAATAAGGAAAATAGAACACACTTTCCTTGAGAGGTTAAGAATGAATAGAATTGAGAATACTAGGTTTTATTGGTTTATCTTTTATAACTAGGGAAGTTATTTTATTCAGTTAGAGCCACTGGTTTCCTCAACCTTATTTGGGTAGAAATCATAGCATAAACGATTATGGTTCTTTGTGTTCTTTTTGTTCACTGTTATACTAGCAAGCCAATGTTGTATTTAGTATTGTGATTCATTCACTCAATGACCCCTTTTAATGTAATAGCTTCACAAACAGCGATTGCAGTAGATTCCTTTGAAAAATAGTATGGCTACATGTCAAAAATTTAAATATAATGGTAGTGAATATTTATGATTTTTTCTTTCCTAGAACTCTACTCTTATTCAGTTTCAGGTTTTGCTTGTTTGTTTGCTGCTGCTGTTGATTTTATTGTTGTTATTAAGGAGTTGTACATAGGGTTTACAATTTCATAAGTCAGATTATGAGCATAATGCTTCTTGAATAATGTCACTCCTTCCTTTTTTTCCCCTCATTTCCTCGCTCCTGTACCATAGCTGCCAGCTTCTCTGAGGAAACCATTACTTTCTAAATCGTCAACTGTGAAAAGGATCTTGCCTTGGATTTGTGGAAGCTTGTGAAGCCCAGCATGACACTTTCACAGGCCACAGTGACTAGTTCTGAGGTCAGCGCACGAACAAAATCAGACAAGTTAGTTAATGTATTGGAACTCTTTAGAAAGGCAAGCTCACAGTCAGCATCCACACTTTACTATATCTATGGGGTGTCTGCATGAGAATAAATTCTGAATTCATAAAACAACCAAAATGAAAGATGGCAGAAAGCAGAATCCTGAATCAGTTGAGTCTCTTGGGCATAGCCATTTTTTACTTCCTTTTCTTTTCTTTCTTCATTTGTTAGTACTAGGTTTGAATATAGGGCTTCTTGCTTGCTAACCTGGTACTCTACCACTTGTGCCACACCCCCATTATGGCATTTTGTTGGTTATTTGGAGAAGGAATCTCAGTCAACTTTTCTGTCAAGCATGTTCTTGAACTTTGATCCTACAGATATCAGCCTCCTAAGAATGTATGAGCCACCAGCATATAGCCATGTCTTGATTTTCAATTGTGCTAATCAATTGTGATACTTTAAAACATCAAACTACAAATTTCTTATTTACCTCATTATTTGTGCCATTAATTCTTAATAAGATGTGTTTTTAAATGTTTGAGACTTGTAGCTTATTACTAAAGAAGCCTGAAAAACACAACTGAATATAAATAAATCTAGAACTTGGGAATTTTTCTGATCTTAACCTGGTGTTTTTTCCAAATTCAGTATATTCGTATTACAGAATAGCACTATTTTCTTATACAGAAGTACAAATGACTTGTAAAGACCTTCACCTTTGTGTTTTTCCACATTCAAATTTGATGATCAATTCATTACAGAAAACAAATTACTTACCAAATAAGCAAAGCACAGCACCACAATTGCAAGAAATTTGTATTATGTGAAATCTAGTGAGAAAATAAAAATATTAGGCAAAAAAATACAAGGGGAGAACCAGGACCAAAAATAACCTAATGTTTCATTTTGCCAGATATTTTGAAAAAAAAGTAAAGACAATTTAATGGTATACAGCAGAGAAAATAAAGCTTTGTCCAATGACCAATTTATTTAAGATAGTATGATAAAATGCATTTTTGTTCAAATTGGATAGCTTTATAGTCAAATTAAAAAAATAAAATTCCTATTATGCACATGTTATTATATCTAAGCCTAAGTGGTTTATTGTCAAGCCTTCATTGTTCAACCCCTTTTCTATAATGGAATAGTGTCTACTACTTTGGATCCCAGAAAATACATGCCCTTATTTCATGTCTGAAATTTGGATATATAACTGGCAGACATACTTGTGTGTTAAGTGTTTCAAAATTGTAAAAGCTCTGAGGGAAGTCACATTTACTATCATCCACATATTCTCTAGAATGAATGTGGCTCATTTCCATGCTAGAAAGTGACACTAGGTTTATTTTCCCTTTACATATGATTCATATACATGTTCTTTATATAAATAGGCTGTCTACCATGCTGTCCTGCTAAGGTAATCCATTCAGTTTTGATACTGTCTTTGCAGTACTGTGATTTCAGCTCATAACTCTTGTTCTTGCTAGGCAAGCATTCCACTTGAGCCACACTCATGCCATTTTTGTTTTGGTTATACTTTTAAGGCCCTGAGCTCAAAGTATTGACTCCCCTCAGGCAAAAAAAAAAAAGCAATAGTCTCCCAGGTGGTTCTACTGTGAAACAATTAAGGACAAAATCAGCAGAAAGCCTAAAGTCACTGTAGAACATTCATTTTTAGGTTATAAATTATTAATTAAAATTAATTCAATTAAATTAATAGTAGAATGATGGTGTACTAGATAGAAGATTAAAGGATTTTATTTATTTATTTATTTATTTTATTTTTTGTTGGTCATGGAGCTTGAATTCTGAGCCTGAACTCTGTACTGACCCTGAGCTTTTCAGCACAAGACTAGCACTCTACCACTTGAGCCACAGCGCCACTTACGGTTTTCTGATGGTTAATTGGAAATAAGAGTTTCATGGAGACTCTGCCCAGGTTGGCTTTGAACTGCGATCCTCAGATCTCAGCCTCCTGAGTAGCTAGAATTACAGGCATGAGCCACTGGTGCCCAGCTAAAGGATTTTAAAGTCCAAGAGCACTTTCTTTTTTCCAAATTTTCTCTTTTATAATTCCTTTCTTAGAATGTGCTTATATTAAAAGTCATACACAGGAACAGACCATCAAAATGTACCTTACACTTTGTGATCATAATATTAGAATTAAGAAATGTTTAATGAATTTGTGAATTAGAAAAAATCCAATTTTGTTTATTGGGCATCTAGAAAATCTGAAGTCAAAATGATTGGGAGTTAATCTTGTTGATTTTTCCATTTTTAGGAAAAAAATTCCCCCTTTTTTTCACTTGTTTCCGTGCATATTATCACTTGAGTTGTTTTTACTTCATAAATGAATCCATTGTAAAACTTCTCAAGAACAGTATTAGGTGTGTGTTTTCTCTTTAAATTTACTGGATAGAACTGATGATCAAATATTGCAGTACACAAAGAATGTTGTTAAATGTCAACCAATTATTTAAGCTTGAAAATGTCTGAAAAGCATCAAAGCCAACCTATATAGCACCTGGCTCAGGGTATTGGACTAATTCTGATTTAAAAAAATAGTAAGTTACAGTGAGTTTGTACACACATGTAAGAACAGTGTTATCGTTAACTCCATACCCTGATTTGGAGAAAGAGGCTTAAAGGAATGGTCAGAGGGAGGTAAAACATATTTTGCCTTTGAGAATGAGGAACATGGAAATAACTGAAGCCTTTACTTGGCGAGGACATATAAAATAGGAATATGAAGTCAATATATTGAAAATAACAAAAACCTCCAGCCAGATCCTCCTTGGGATTAATTATGAAGGAAAAATCTAGATTGCATTGAAAATAAAAAAAATGACATAACTAGAAACCATTCAAACATCTTTTCTAGTAGTTTGTACTATTTTCATGATTAGTCAATTACATCTCTAGTATTCTGATTACTAGAGATTACTGATGCCTGAAATGGAAGTAGACATATTGAAGAAAAGGTTCTATAGGCCAATCATTGTGAAAATGAATATTAATCATGTTTATATTAAATTCCATTGATGGATTATGGAAATAGTATCCTAAAAATAATCTGCAGTCCCAGTAAGAGATATCCATAGGATTATAAGGATAGACAGGAATTTGTATGAGATTATTCTTTAAAAGCATTATTATTAGTAAATTAGTGAAATTACTTGTCCACATCATTTGGGATCGATTTCCTCTTAGCTGTCACCACCCTTCACTAAAATTTACTGGCTAATATACTACAGGCAAAATATGACCCGCAAAAAACTGACTCTTCATAGAGAACAAACAAATGCTTTTAGAAAGATCTTAAATTTGTTTTGCCTATGGAAAAAACATATTCTAACTTTCGCACAGCCAATATGTTCCAATTGAAAACATGGAGTAAGTTTTAAATATCTGTGGTTTGTACAATTAGAAAAGTATACAAATTCTGCAAATACGTCAAAATCACAAAATACACTCTGACAGCTAATGCTCTGAAAACACTTTATTACACAAATTACATTCAGATATTGAAAATAGTGTTCTAACAGCGTAACCATCTAAAAATAAGACATCCCAGAAACACACCAACTGAAGAGAAAAATTAAAAGAATTTAAATAGAGACTTTTTTCTTTCTCTCATTGCAATATAATGTTAGTGATTTTAAAAAAATAGGAGATTTATCAGCTTTGTCCTCATGTAGCACAAAGGTTCTCTTTACTGCCACAGGCTGAGAATGCTGAACAGGAAAGGCACCAAAGAAAGACACTGGCAATGGAGTGCTATTGGGAAAAATACTGTGTTCAAGCAGAGAATGGGGTTATTTACATCCACAAAAAAGTCTCAAAAATGTAAATGAGCAAACCTTCCATCATTAGATTCATAACTAGGATGGAGGAAGAGGACTGTTTCTCTATTCTATGTTCATAGAAAGACAATGGCACTGTTGTGAACTCTTAAGAAACTCCTCAACTAGAAACAGAAGCCAACTTAACCAAAATGGAGTAAATAAATTGTGTACAGTCCCACACAGACTAGTACAGTGGACAATAATAAATGCACAAAACTTTAAACGTGCTACAGGAAAAAGGAATCTGGCATTCTTGGTAAATCTCATTCAAGCCAAATGAAAGCCTGGTGTTCAAGAGGAAGTTGCTGGTGCGGGCAGGGGTGCTGAATACTCCTCTTCAGATTCACTCCCATCTTCCTCATCTTTTTCTTGGTCACTCCCTTCCGTGCTAAGGCGGTCAAACCCTTTGCGACTGTAACCTTTTCGGCTGGCGAAGAAATTTCCAAGGTTTAATCCTCCAGTTCCCTTTCCTGAAGAAAGCAAATTAATAATGTAGAATTGAAATCATGTTTTTGCATGAGTTTTTTGTTTCCATGAGAGTGTTGAATTGTAAACGAGGTCCAAATTTGGGGATAAGATAGTTTGTTTTAAAGGAGTGACATTCAGATATGCTTTTACTACAGAAACAGATGAATATCACTGCCAGACTTATTAAAATAAGGAATAAAATCTTTCCAGAAGTATGGGTTTTTACAAGAACATTTTACATTCACTTTTCACCTTCAGCTTGTCCCCGGCTCTCCAGAATGGGCATGTGTCAAGCAGCAATTCATTTCAATGACTTTCTGAAGAGGTCATATTCAGTATGACCACATTGACATGCCAACATGAGTGACAGAAAACTCACCAAAGAAAAATGAAACTGGAAAGAAGGCAGGGAAAGCAAATTTGATAATACAGAATGACAAGATGAGTTTTATTAGAAAAGGGGTAACTGGGTAATGAGCTACCAAAGCCTTTAGATTATGATTGGCATTCTGCATTTATACTAAGGGATGTTCTACTGACTACCAAAAGTCAAATCAGGAAATGTCTCCTTGCTTATCAAGAGGGGAAAAAGAGCCTGTTGACTTTAAACCAAACAAAGACTCTAAAAGGTCACAGCATACCTCTAAATCTTCCCAACACTCTTCCTGAACTGGCCTCGAGTTTGTGTTCAGAATCTGTTGGGGTGGGGGGAACAAAAGATGGCACAATTCAAAGTAAGTCCTAATCACCTTCCAAAATCTATGGACTCAGCTTTCAACACAAAACCAGGAACTTTTAAATGATTAAGGAGGCTTGGTTTTTATACATACATTTAAGAAAAGAAATAAGTACATAAAGGTCTGGGATTCACAGATACCAACGTGTAAATGAAGCTTTAGCTCCTACCTGTGTCTCTTACAAACTACAGTTTTGATAAATGAATTCCCTCAGCCTCAGATTTTTTTCTTTCTCTGAGAAATGAGGGATCAATGGCCTTGTCTATAAGGTTTTAGATAGGACATATCATCTGATGAGCTTAGAGACTTGGTATCTGGTGCATATACAGTAAACACTCAACACATTTTTGTTATTTGCATTTGGGCAGAATTAAGTTACCAATAATTTGTAAAAACAAATTGAAAGCTTTGGTTGCTACAATTTAGGAATAGCTGTGGTAGGCTTTCTCTTAAGAACAGTATGTGACCTCTTTAAGCTGACATGTTGAATTGAAACCCCTTTGTACAACTACTTAAAATAATTTACATATATATATATGTATACATTAAAAAGAGCTTTGGATCCACGTAGAGCTTTTCCCCTTTGAGGAAAGTTTAAATGAAGGTGCAGGACATCCAACTGAGTAATCTCCAAGCACTTGAAGTGCTCACTGTGGGGCTTCCATTTCTCACAGGAATGAGTGAGGGAACTGATTTTCTGTTTCTCATGTGGAGGCAGCCACCCAATGGATTTCATTTTATTTCCCTTGCTGTGTATCTCCAGACACATTTCCCAGTCAGAGAAGCCAGGCTCAGGTTGCCTATCAGGCCTCTCACCTGGGAGTGGAAGCAACATTGTGGAGACAATTGATGACAGAAGAAAGGCAGAAGAATCAATAGGAAAGGGGAAGACAAAAAAGGGGAGAACGACTTGATAGGACTGTTAGAAAGTCAAACATTAGACTGGCAATTTCTACTTTTGGAATTAAATGTGTTTGACCAAACAGCATGGCATTACATTTTTTCCTAAATACACGGTGGATGAACAATGGACATTTCCTGTGATTTAGGCTGGATTTCTACTTTTCCAACACATCCCTGTAAGGTTTTGCCATGTTTTGTCTCCCTAGAAGCAAGCAGGAGAGACAAAACGTTCCTGACTCCTTAGTCACTCTTTCTTCTACTTTGAGATGGGTAGCAGAATTCCTGCTACCTGCCCCCAGGCCCCATGTGCTCCTCATTTGAGTATTTATTACCATACTTATCACCCTCTATTATAGCCACTGTATGTCATGTCACATCATATAATCCTCTCAGATGTCCTTATTTTATGAGCTCCATTCATTCTTTCAATCATTTTCTATCTTTCAATCATTTTTCTAATAACTTTATTAAGCCTCTAGTGTGAAGGACTGTTATTTGTACTAGAGACATATCAGTAAGTGGTAAATGAAGACGGTGTGTCTTTCTCTTTTTGTTTATGACAGTTCCAGATCCATAACAACAGTCAGCAGAAGTCCTTTCTTGGAACACTTAACTCTACTTTTGCAGCTTTATGACTGCAGGTGAAAGGCAAAAGGCAGTGGAAGAAAAATTTCCTTTTACAATTTATTTAATTGACTTCCTGGTGTTCTGTTTCCAACAGTACCCCTTTTCGGGGTCAGGGTTTTGCCATGGGCACTGACGCCCAGCCATGGCCGCCTGAACCTGAAATAGGATCAGATGCTATTTATTAGTTAAATGCTGCCTCTCATGATGGTCCACACATTCCTTTGCAGGCACAACTATGCTTTCTTGCCTGGGAAACTGGGGACTCTGCCAAGGGACTGCTACTGAGAGGTGGAAAATAGGATTGAGCTAATTCTTTATTTGGATGTCCTGAAAGGAACTCAGCTCTTGGGTTTTACATTGTAATTATGATTTTTATAAAATACTGACCCCATTATTGAACTCCACTTTGTTTAGTTGAAAAAGACTGATGGCCAAAATTATGCCCATTCAAAATCTACCAAATGGTTTCTTGTAGAAATACTGGTTTCTTGAGAATTCTGAAGTTTGAAACACATGTCTCTCATTATTCAATTCTTCATAATCTACTTAGGTGTCAAGCATTTTGTATAATGCTTCATTTACATTATTCCATTTAATTTTGTACAGCCTCACAGGGTAAGTATTTCATCTTTACTTTATTCACGAAGAAACTGTGGTTTAGAGAGATTAAGTAACTTGCCCAATGTCATGTAGCTAGGAGCTAATGGCAGTCTGGTGGGAAATAAATACAGCTTCAAAACAGCAGATCCGAGTACTATGAGGATGGAGATGCTTCTAGCACCACACACCTCCATCTACTTTCTGATTGGTCAGCCAATCCTTCACTGATTCTACACATAGTTTCATTGAAGATAATAATTGGGTATAAGGCAATTGCTAACAGACAATGGTAAATGTTATACTATAGTGAGCTACCTAAACTCCAGAGTGTCCAGACATATTTTCTACCAGAAACTAATTACAGACAATATTTGAAACATAGACAATAACATTAAAAACAGTAGAGGGCATCAAAGCAAAACAAAACAACTCCCAAAGACACTAAAAAAATTAGGAACAAACTCCTGAAGGTAATTAGGCCAAACACTTTTTTCAAAGGCAGGTTCCAAGTTCAAGGGGCTCATTTTACTTGCCTCCAAAGGCCCTTGATTTTTTCCACCGAATAAATATGACAATGGCCAGCAGGACAACCACCGGAATAACCAGAAGGGTTGTAATGAGAACCACAGGCACTCCCGAGCCTGGCTCTTTGATCAGTTTCTGTTTCTCTTGCATCTTCTGCAATTCTGAGGAAGTGGGTTTGTTCTCCATTTTGGATTCAACTGTCTCGGCTTCTTCAGGGAAAGAAGAGTTCACAATATTCAACTGACTTAGAGATCTCACAACCCTCCCGTCCACCCCTGCCCAGTCAAGTCAACAACTCTTCACAAAGAACTTGTTGAAAATACTGCATGTAGGTGGGGTTCGTGTGTCTTTGTCTGCATCCAAACAGATGAAGGCAGGTATCAAGTATAATGATAATAGTTATTCCTATATGGTTTTCCACTTCAAAGTGTTTCTTTCACTCTACGCTTCATTTCCTTTCTTAGTTATAACTCCCAAAATCCCCATAATCCTTTGTTTGTGTTTTTCTAAAGTTAAGATCAAACAGCAAACAAATTTGAGCTTGAATTCCAATTCTCCTGTACCTGAGCTCTATAACTTTGGGCAAGTTACTTAAATATGGCCTTAAGTAACCTCACGTATAAAACTGTGAGAACAACATTTCCTTCATAAAACCATCAGATGTAAGTGCTCATCAAGTATTTGTTTCCTTGTACTTCCAGTTTATTAACTTCTTCCATGTTCAATGAACTTTTTGCATATTATATGCATACTTAGACATATTAATTCTAAGACTTTAGTGAGGAAAAGCAACCCTATCTTTTTTGGGGGACTGGGTTCTTTTACATAGTTATCAACAAAAGATAATGCAGTTAAATGTTTATCATTTCATTGGTGATGGAAGAAACTGATGCTACTACTCTGTGACACTGGCAGGTATAGGTAGTTATCAGATCTGAAGAACTGCTGGAGGAAAACATAGTACAAGAAGATACTTCATTGATCCTAATAAGTACTGATTTAAATGAGATTAGTACTTGAGGCTTCTGTGACCCAAGAAGCACATGTGTTTGTACAGAATCTTTTGGAGTACAAAGGCTGGTAAGAATTTGCTTGGGCTAAAAGTTTGCCACAAGAATCACAAGGTGCCAGGTGCCAGTAGCTCAGGGCTGTAATCCTAGCTACTCAGGAGGCTGAGATCTGAGGATTGTGGTTCAAAGTCATCCTGGGCTGTGGCTCAAATGGTAAAATGTTAGCCTTGAGCTGAAGAGCTCAGGGCCAGCACCCAGGCCCAGAGTTCAAGCCCCACAACCGACTAAATCAATCAATCAATCAATCAATCAATCAATCAATCAATCACACGGTTTCTGGAACTTCAGTGTCTTGGCATTTCTTTCTTACCTGTGATATACAGTGCATGATATGGCCTCATAGAGATTTTGACAAAATGGGCAAAATAGGTAGCCTAACACAATCCGGAAAATGAGGTGATGTTTAGTATATATAGACTTAATGGCTTGCTGGAATCTTCTACAAGGAAATGCTTCCAAAATTAGACAGCACACTATAAATATAATTTATGATACAAATAAACAGGCAAGTTGAAGACTTTCGCTTCAACACTTTGAGCCAGTCCCTTTAGAGTCTCAGCATATCTATTGCTCTGACACCATGTCAGGCGTTTTTGAGGATGGTGTCAAATTCTTCATTTCCTTCCCTGTACTATGGATAAGGGGAGACTAGATGTTTTCTCTTGTCCACTCAAATGATTCTTTGCAAGTTGGAGAGGAAGGAAGGAAAAGAACTGATTCCCAGATCTTGTTCCAATTTGATCTTTTAAAATCTCAGTTTCAAAGAGAACAGTGCCTGTGATTCACACTCATTTTGGCCACTGCTATGCCAGTTTTTCTCTTACTGTAGAAAATCTACATATAGTTGCTCTGTATTTAAACTTGGTTCACGTCAAAGTAGGAAGAAAAAAACAATAAAATATATTATGATATTAAGAATTAATTGCTTGGTGTTGAACTATTCAAGAACTTGTTGCTGTTTGACAAAGGGTCTGCTTCTGTTTCAATGTAACCCAAACAGTTACTTAACATTGTCTATTTGCCATTATGTGGATCTATTTGAAGTTAATATAATCAATATGCTGGTAACTTTGACAAAGAAGAGCCAAGAATGAGCTCCATTAAATGGAAAGAAAAGTGAAGGACATTTGTGAGAGACAAAAATGTGTCAGCCTAGCATTCATAGAAAATGCACAGAAATAACCTAGTGAACTTGCAGAAGGTACATACCACTTTGGAACTTCAAGATTTCCACACCAGATTTTGTACTTTGAGTGTCAGCTACTAAAAATGCTTGTACATTTTAAGTTTTGGAACAAGCTGAAATATGTTCAATATTTTAAAAGATGTTGTATATTGTTTTTAAGAAGAGGCTAAACATTTTAAGGGTCAGTCTTATAAGAAGCAATATTGCTGTTCTTCTTAGGAGCCATTATAGATAAAAATCTTAAAATTTTATCATAAAATAATATTTATAATTTAAGAATCCCCCAAACATAAAAAATAAAAAAGTGTCACCTTCATACTTTATCCTAAATTCTTGTTATTAAAAATACCAGTAACTTAGGGCCACCTTGATAAATGAAGAGTGAAGACATCCACACTAAGATTAGCTAGGATGTAGATTTCTGGAACATTAAGAAGAACTGAGCATAGCACTTTTATAAGATGCTAGCTATATCCATCTAGAACTAAAATGTCTTAAAATCTTACAAGGTCACAGCTCTCATAGCATTTTTACAGGTATTTGGAAATAAATCTTTAAAGATGCTATATAAAAAGTCATTTGTTTCTTAAGGCTCTGAGTTTTAAACTCTATCTCCCATACAGTCCTTTTGGTCTTTGTCATTTATTTGAATGAGGTCATGCTTTTTGCCTGGACCAGTCAATACCACAATCCTCCCACTTAGTTTCCCATGTAGCTGGTACGACAGATGCATTCCACAGCATTTTATTAGCTGAGATACTATCTTGAAAACGTTTTAGCCAGATTGGTCTCAAATAACAATCTCAGCTTTCTGAGTAGTTAGGAATACAGATGTGAGCCACAAGTCTCAGATATTCTTTTTTCTATTTCTTTCAAATCATCTTTTTATGGTATAAATGTTTTTAATTTTAACATATGTTCACTGTTCCAACAAAACAATTTCTTTCCGATTGTACAGTGATAAACTACATATACAATAAGATGGATGTTTTTCAAATGTGTTTTGCTATGTCAAGTTCCAAGTAATATTTTTTTCTTTTTGTCAGTTGTGGGCCTGAACTCTGGGCCTGGGCACTGTCCTTCAGCTCTTCAGCTCAAGACTAGTGCTCTACCACTTGAGCCACAGTACAACGTCCGGCTTTTTCTGTTTATGTGATACTGAGGAATCGAACCCAGGGCCTCATGCATGCAAGGCAAGCACTTTACCACTGAGCCATCTTCCCAGCCCTAATACTTTATTTTTATAATATATTTTTTGTTACTGTAGAGGTGATGTTACATAGGTCAAGTAATGAGTACATTCCATTTTAAACCATGTTACCCCTTTCCTTTGTCTGTTTCTCATAGGTTTTCCCTCACATCCCCACCCAAAAGTCATGTAGTTCATTTTCCACATGGAGTCTACTGAGAATCACTGCTATCTTTTTTCTTTTAAGCACTGCAACCTTTAGAAAGACAACTGCATTCCTATGTGTGTGCACACTCACACAGGCATGTAAGTCTCCTTTTTAATAGAAGGTACTTCAGTATCTGGGACAGTAAATGAAGGGCATTATGTACAGCAACACAGCATGTGCTACTCAGTTCACTACTGAGATGAGAAATGGAAGACTGAAGGCTTTAGATGGAATGCTAGCAAGTAATACTTTGAAAAACAAAAAAATGTATGTATAGTGTGGGGACTTCTCTCTTTCTCTATGACTTTTCTGTCTCTGTCTTTCTGTCTCTGCTTTGCTCTTAAATGCAAAGTGTTTTTCCAAAAAGTATTGTTCTCCATGGGGTTAAGAAGCTGCCTGCACCAAAGAGCGTTTTCCTTTGTTGGTTTCTTTGTTTTATTAATATTCTTGAGACTGATTTACCATCAACATCTTTTATTGAGGATGGAGTATAAAGACTACACTTTTGATGAGCAATCTGTTTTATCTCTAATGACTGTCTTTGAAATTTTAAATTACTCCCTATGTGTTTTCATCATCTGTAATTCTCTTATTCTTGCAACTCCTACTATGTAACTGTTCATAATTGAGATTTAGGGACATCAAAGAAAACTCAGACTGGGATATACCGCCAGTGCAGAGCATCTGCCTAGCAAGCACCACACCCTGAGTGCAACACCCAGTGTCACCCAAACAATATAAAAACAAAAACAACCCTCTCAAATTTGGAGATTTAAAATTAAGGTGAATCTATTAGGTTGTTCAATTTGAATGTCCGACCCCCACCCCCACCAGTGTAAAGTGTAGTTTGAAGCCTTACAATGTTGACAAAAGATAAGATCTAGTAACAAGCATGATTTATAAATATTTTTGTAATTAAGACTATAATCTTACAAAACAAGGTTTAAGGAAAGTTATATGGATTCAAAGGAAAAGAGAATAGTTTCATTTGCGAGGAGGTATTCGTAAGTATGAAAACTAGACTGGTACTAAAGCTACCAGCACAACTATGTTTATCACAGTATTATTTACCATAGCTAAGATATGAAACCAACCCACTCAGTAGATGAATAGATCAAGAAAATGTGGTACACACACACACACACACACACACACACACACACACACACACACACACACACACACACACACACACACACACACACACAAATGGAATTCTATTCCTCCATCAGAAAGAATGACATCAGCTATTTTTAGGAAATGGAAAGACTTCGAAAAAGTTATATTAAGTGAAGTAAGCCAGGCCCAAAGAAACATAGGTCCCATGGTTTCCCTTATTTACAATAGCTAGTATAAGTTTAGGACAAGCAGAAACAGGTCAAAAACTATGTATATATGACTATATAAGATGATGTTAAGCGAAATGAACCCCAAGATAGGGACACAAATATTTTTTTCTTTCTTGCTATTGTTTTTTAACATATTTATAATGTACTAGGTGATTTTTTTGTTTCTTTGTATGTTCCTCCCCCATGGTATAACCCCTGTTTTCACTGTATTTGATGTTGGTGCCCTGCATGTTATACATTTTTCTAATTTGGGGAAGAGAAGGGAAAAAACAAAATCCTTAAATAGGGATATAGGTTGACCCATTGTAACAATGAGATACACAAGACACTATGTTGAAAATAACTTTGGTGGGGCTGTGGGGCGGGGAGTGGGGATAGTTAAGGAAGGGACGGTAGGGGAAAAACAAAGGAGGAGGCAACAATGCTTAATAAAATGTACTCATTACCTTACTCATGTAACTGTAACCCCTTTGTACAGTATTTTTACAATAAAACATATTTAAAAATTAGACTGGTTTGAAAGGGGAAAGGGTAGAAGGGAGGGATGGCATCAGAATGGAGGAGTGAATATATTCAAAGCATATAATGAAGATGTGTGAAAATATCACAATCAAACCCCTAGCATACAAATGTACACTATTAAAAACTGGACTTACTTTAATAGACTTTGTTATTTGAGCTGCTGGGCTTTCCCATATAACTGGAAGTTTTCTGACTAACAAACTCAGTGGTATGCACCAAGGAGACAGAAAGTGGCCTATAGGAGGGCATTATTCACCCTTCAGTGATCTCTCAAGATGAGGTCAGCATGACTGAGCAGTTCTAAACAATACAAGCAATTCAATCACTACAACCAAGGATGTGTGTGTGAGAGAGAGAGAGAGAGAAAAAGAGAGGGGGGAGAGAGAGGAGGGAAGGAGGGAGGAGAGGAGAGGAGAGAGACACAGAGAGAGACAGAGACAGAGAGAGAGAGAGACAGAGCGCTCTATTTAGCCATTTAGTTTGAGGCCATTTTGAAATTTTAGAGATGTCAGTAAAAACTACAATCATTTTTATGTTACATTTCTTGGAGAACTTTACAGTGAATGAATTGAGAAGGTCACCGTATAGTAGCTGTATAGTAGTAGGGGTAAGAATAAAGGATTTAATTTTAAAAATCTGCCTGAAATATTTACAATCTCAGTAATAATTCTGATCCTCATTTCTCCATCTGTAAAATGGGGAAAATAGTGAGCCTTATGTGACTGGTGCAAGGATTAAGCCCAATTATTTTCATATAGCCCTCCCTTTCATCCCTTAAGTAGCTATTGTGAACAATACCATGTTTTTCAACATTTTTATTTTGGGACAAATGTAACTTACCAATAATTGTATGTAAGGGTAGAAAGGCATCTGTAGCGTACAGTGTGAAATGAATGGCTCTAGTATCACCAGGGAAGGAGCTCTACAAATGCCAAATGATTGCTACTTTGTTTGAGTTATACTATTCTTGCCCTTTTCAAGCTTGCACTGGCAGTATTTTGTTATCTGCCTATGTAAAATCCTTAAAGTTCCTCTTGGTTTTTGCTTCTTTTCATCACTTGTAAGCCTGCTTTCATAAGAAAGGAAAACAAGTAACTCTAAGGTAAAGTCAGATGATCTTGGTGAATAATTTTTAAAACTACTATCAAAAGGATCACTTTGTTACTTAAACATTAGGAGCACCTCACAAGAAATGTAGTGAGTTCTTGCCTCTAAAAGTCCAGTAGAGAATAGAACATGTTCAAATACAAACTGATTCTGCAAAAAGGGTAGAATAATTTGACAGATTCCAAATGAGACCAGTAGCTGCATTCTAGAAGCTAAATCCCATTTCCCTATATGAATCTCAAATGACGTGTGTGTGTGTGTGTGTGTGTGTGTGTGTGTGTGTGTGTGTATTTGTGTGTAGTGTGCACGCTCACACTCTAGGCTGTAAGTCCCTTGAGGACAGGCATGCTTTCATTTCCAATACACCTGCTGCAGTGCCTGTCATGTAGAACCCCTCAATAAACTTAAGGGCTAAGAACTATTATGATACAAAGTTAGGGAATGACTGATCTTTTCACAGTCCTACAGCATTAATTCACGAAGGGTAATTTTTTCTTCTTTTTATTAGAACCTGTTAAGGAAAGACCTTTTCTGATAAACAAGTCTTTCTGCTGGTTTGGAGTTAATATACTTCTAAAAGTAACTATTTGCCTTTTTTCCTCTCCTGCTCACTGGTCATAAATTTCTTACATTTCCAGTCACATTCCATCACTTGGAATCAATGATTTGAGATCCTTATTGACTACTCCATTTATCAGAAAAAGCAGTGGCATCAAGCAAGTTCAAAGGCTCAGCACATAGCAGAAGTCATGGATAATATACAAGGCCTATATATTTTTAGCCCAATTAAGTTGCAATGAAGAGTCTTAAAAGAATTCAACAAAAATAGCCTTTGGTTTCACAATTGGAAGAGGAATTTGACCAACCTTTGATTTCTTGGACCTCAATGCCAGCCTTTTTAACTGAACGATGTTCAATTTCTGTAACAACACAAGAAAGAGAAAAATCAGAGTTCCCAAAAAGAGTATTTGAGAACTTAACTTTAATGTTAGCTTCATTAGGAAACTATTTCCTAATGCATTGAATATATTAATAATAATTTAGGGGTCACATCTATGGCTCTTGGATAAAATATCCTAGGGAATATCCTGAGCACAATAAATTTGCTATTCTCTTCCTCCTCCTCTCCTTTTCTTCTGCTTCTACTTCTTGTTCTTGATCTTCTTTCTTCTTCCTTCTTTTTCCCTTTCTCTTTCTTCTCCTCTTCCTCCCTCCCTCCCTCCCTCCCTCCTTCCTTCCTTCCTTCCTTCCTTCCTTCCTTCCTTCCTTCCTTCCTTCCTTCCTTCCTTCCTTCCTTCCTTCCTTTTGTCTTCCTCCTCCTCCCTTCCTCCTCCTCCTTTCGTTTTTCTTTGTTGGTACTTGAAATTGTACTCAGAGCCTCATGGCCATCACTTGGCAACTGAGATAGTTTTTCTAGAACCTTAATTTTATGATGAGCTTTGACTTTTGGACATCATGATACTGTTTTGTTTCTGTAACACAAAGTGATTCTGTTTGCATGTACCCTAAATCTTAGAATGATTACTAATTCAACCATGTTGGATTACAAGTCTTTAAATCGACATATATAAATGACATATATAGATTTGACTAATGAATATACCAACAATTTTTCATCTTCAATGGCAATCTTACTGTGTTACTGGTATTATGTTCCAGACTTATGTTCTGCATTATGATATGTTTTTTTCCCCCTTAAAGTTGTATGCTACATTGCAGTGTTTCTTAACCAGGGTTTTATCAAAACCACATAAGCAAACTTTCAAAAAACAAACAGTTGGGAACTGGTGGCTCATACCTGTAATCCTAGCTACTCAAGAGGCTGAGGTCTGAGGATCACAGTTCCAAGCCAGCCCAGGCAGTAGAGTTTGTGAGACTCTTTATCTCCAATAAACTACTCAGAGAAGGCCAGAAGTAGAGCTATATTCAAGAGGCAGATCACTAATCTTGAGTCAAAGAAGCTCAGGGACAGTTCTCAAGACCAGGCCCTGAGTGCAAGCCCCAGGACTGGCATTACACACACAACCACACACACAGACACACACACACAACCACACACAACCACACAAAAGCAACACTAATACTGTAGTTCCTTTCTTCTATAACCTGGGGAAGAGACTATCCACATATATTTTGAAAATCCTCCCTTCATGGCTCAGATATTCATCCTTATACAGTACCAACCACTAGGTGGTATAAATGGTCTTAAAGTAGAATCTTACTAAGATCAAGAATCATGTTCCTATGTGAAAAAATGAAGGTATTGGCTATATTTCTGAAGTCTTTTTCCATCCATAAGAGTTTTAGAAGTTTTGTTTTATTTATTTATTTATTTATTTATTTATTTATTTATTTATTTATTTATTTATTTTTTGGGTCCAGTCGTGGGGCCTGAACTCTGGGCCTGGGCGCTGTCCCTCAGCTCTTCAGCTCAAGGCTAGCGCTTGAGCCACAGCGCCACTTCCAGCTTTTTTCTTTTTGCTTATGTGGTGCTGAGGAATCGAACCCAGGGCCTCATGCATGCAAAGCTAGCGCTCTACCACTGAGCCACCTTCCCAGCCCAGAAGTTTTGTTTTAAAAGTTGCTAGGATTATCTCTCTCTCTCTCTTTTTTTGTCTACCTGTATCTTTAGGATCCTCTTTGAAAATGCAAGTTGTGAAAGACACACTTTTCATGGAAATGTGAAGTAACTTCGAGGTTAGAGCATTCTAAAGGCATCTATGTGTACTTTAACCAGATCCTTATTTCAAAAAGAGTCAAAGTTATTTACAGAATAATACTGAATATGGCAACTACCAAATTGGTCTCTACGACTTATATTGGATCTGATTAAAGCTTCAGACTTCAGCTTTTACTTTTGTTTAAAATAAGTTATACATTCTCCTCGTTACAATTTATATTTTCTGTTATTATTAACATTTTTCTTCACCAAATTTTCATCTCCTTGTCATTTCAGTTTTGTATACCTCAAATGTGCTACCCTGAAATCTTTTCTTATGCACACTTGCTGCTAGGACTTGTCCCATTTAAAAATCATCTCTGAGGGGCTAGGAAGGTGGCTCAGTGCTAGAGCACTCGCCTTGCATGCCTGAGGCCCTGGGTTCGATTCCTCAGTACCACATAAGCAAAAAAAGATAAAAGCTGGAAGCGGCGTTGTGGCTCAAGTGGTAGAGCGCTAGCCTTGAGCTGAAGAGCTGAGGGACAGCGTCCAGGCCCAGAGTTCAGGCCCCACGACTGGACCCAAAAAAAAAAATCATCTCTGAATATTGACATTCACAGCCAGCTCAGCATTTATCCCACTTCAATTTAGAAAACATATTTGTTAGCTAGGCTTAGCCTACTTTTAAAGAGTTAAAAATAATATTCAAAACACAATTAGAAAAGTCAAACACTAACTAGCTAGAACCTGATGGAGCAAATCTGTCCACAGACAACATTTGGAATTACTGAAAATAGAGCAATTCAGTATTTTGGGAATGCTGAAGGCTAAATGGAAAGTGTAAAGTGCTTCTCATTTGGGAAAACATATCTGATAAAGATGGTGCTGTCCCTAAATGCTCAACAGTTACCAAGCACTAAAGAGTCATGTGGGAGTAAGCTGCATTTGGAAGCCAATCAGCCTTCTGCTTTGCCAAAGCCACCTCTTCCTTCTGGAACTAAGCTGGAATTAACACAGGCTTTAAATTTAACAGACATTACTTCAGGCATCAAGAATTTCCTGTGGCGTATCTGTGGAAACAAGGGGATAGCTGCCAGGAAAAAAAGAAAAAAAAGAAAAAAGAAGAAAACCCAAACAAAATAATGTTTCTCTCCACTTTCTGAAGATTAATTTAATTCCTGGTGTATAGCTCTGTCTCTGTCTTTCTGTATCTTTCTCTGTCTTAGTCTCTGTATCTGTCTGTTTTCTCTGTCTCTCACTCTTGCTGTTTCTCTGTCTGTCTGTCTGTCTGTCTGTCTGTCTATCTGTCTGTCTCACCCAGGGTCTTGGGTATGCGAGGAAGATAGTAGTCAAGTCCCTGTAAAATCTTTAAATTACTGCCTTCTTTCTTGATTTCTTATTATCATGATGAAGAAGAGGAGAAGGAAATGCAAATGTTTTGTTTCAGTTTTAAAGACTAAAACAGATGGAAAATGCAGACAGTTAAAAATATAATACGGTTTTTTTTTTTTTTTTTAAAAACCTACTCTCAGTCACTGTGAACTTCCAAACAGTGTTCATGTGAGCATCTCCAACGTACACAGTTCCATCTTCGGATGCAACAATATCATGAGGCATGTCAAAGTGCTGCCAAAATAGGAAGCCATTTGTTAGTGTTCTTGAATCTCCACAAAGGCAGAAATCAAAGCAAGATATAGAATTCAAATCAAAGCAGAAATAACTATCATCTAAGCAATTCTACGGCCAAGGGGCTTCACTCATTTACTCATTTGGATCCTAAATAATCCAGGAAATGTTCTAAAGATTGGAAAGTGCTAGGGGGGCATTGAGTTTTGACTCGTTTTAAAAATGAGAAAATTTGAGTAAATTATTTTAACAGTTGTTTTGTTTCATTGCCTACTTAATTATTTTAAATTATTTTTGCTTTCATCTTTCTCCTATTAATCATTGTCAAATTTGCCTTTTTCATCAAAAGAACTAGCTATTTGTTATTATTGTTGTTATTATTATTATTATTGATGTGGAAGAATGTAGATCATTCCCACTGAGGGCATGAATGTCCTTTCAGAAGAAAGGACTGAAGGCTGTACATGAAAGCAAGTGATGAGAGACCATATGTTATTCCTCTGATTATAGGAAAAGAAACTTGGAGGGGCCTGTGTATTTTACACTCATGGATAGCGTTTGACAAAACTGTATCTGCTGTCCTATTATATCTGTTTCCCTTTGTAAGTGTAAAGCTAGAGACAGTAGATTCAGAAGTAAACATTCCTAAATAATGCAATGGTAGAAGAGGAAACCTTTAAGTAGATGGGGATATAAGTAATAGATATGCACAAAAAAATGCCAAAGAAACACAGTATAAAATCTGGCCTTTGACTAGAAAATGAATCTGTTCTTACACAGAAGTTAATACACACTATTATTTCCCTTACTGAAACTTAATCATTATGATGATGATATATTAAATAAAAACTCTAAAAGATTCATAATCTAGTTTTAGTCTACTGAGTCAATACAGAATACATTTCTATGTTTTGGCATAATGTCAAGCATGTTTACTAAAAGGAAAAGCAAATTTAATCATCGAGTAAGATTGTCTTTTCAAGTTTGCTATATTGATCCATAAATTCTGAGTCATTCTTTGCTAAATGGTGAATGTTGGTGATTAGGGCACAGTGCTTCCTGAAATTTTAATTCAGGAATCCTCAGATTCTTATGAGAGTAAAGGGCATTTTGAGTCTTGTCTCTTGCTTAGTACTTAGTTTTGAGTTATAAATCAATGATTTAAAGTTAACATATTAGCTGACTTACTATGTAATCATTGAGTTAGCAAGGCAAATACCCTGAGGACTTTGTTTACCAAGAAATATGAAGAAGTTAGCTCAAATGGCATAACCATGAAGATAATTAGTAAGTGCCTGAACACTAGAGGAAAAAAATATAGTATCACTTTAATGAGTCCCCTTCTTATGACTGCTATGCCCTGATATTGTTTATTGCTTTTCAGATGAAACAGTCTTGTGAAAAATCTTACTTGTGGAAAACAAAAAGAAACCACACAAAGAAATAGGTAATAGAACCTTTATTTCAGGTACATTTTTGTTTGGTTTGGACACTATACTTTTGGAAAGCTTCAGGAGAAAGAGACTTATGTCCTGTTCTGCTCAGAATTATTTATTCTCATCTAATATATTGCCTGATATAAAGTAGGTAATAAATTCATATCCCTGCAATAAAATTTGGTAAACTCCAGACTGACAGACTGACTAACTTACAAAATAGTGAGGCATTTTAGAGATTTTTTTCCCTAAATCTAGCAAATCTGGTATTTTAATGAATATGAGAATTATGACTATCAAAATTTTCTTTGACTAGTGACTTATAATTGTTGCATTATGATCCCCATAAAGCCAATAACTCTTAGATCCTTTTTGTAGACCAAGCTTTATATATCTGTTTTGCCACAAGCACATTCCTGCAGTCTGTCAGCATTCTGGTCACTGGCAATCACAATGCAGAAGAAATACCCAGGGAAGACAAAGAGTCTATGGAAACACTGAACCACAGCCTCATTGTGTAAAAACAGCACTGTTAGAACAAACAATGGCAAACCACTGTGATGCTACTTAGCCTTTAGTCTGTTGCCTAAACCAAGTCCATAGAAATGGACTAAATTCCAGGAAGTGATATTTTCAAGTCTTGTTGTTTAATAACATTATAAGAAAAAAAAGTAAGCCAGATTTCTACTGGGTCTAAGAGAGCAATCTTCATTCTCACTACAGTCAAATCACATGCCAAGTTTACTAAGAACCATAGAGTTTTCATGCCATACTAATTTTCATCTGAAAGACATTAAAGAAGGATATTAATTCTAAATCGAACATCATATTACTATTCCACCAAAAATCTACCTAAGAAAGTTGTAATGTCTTCTGCTTTTTTAAAAATCAAGTATAATTTGATTGGCAACATTCTAACGTTAGTTTTATTCTTATAAAATTGGAAACATAAGTAGTGTATGGAATACCTTGCGTACTGGCTTGAAGACATCTATAATTTCTCCACTGGAAAAGTTCATCACAAATCCCTGTACAGGTTCTTGGTCCCCAAAGTAAGGCTTCCCATTCACGGCAAAGAGTAAACCTGTGACAAAAGATCTAGTTAGGTTTGCAGTACAGTATGGACTAAGGCTGGCCTTTCCACATGCATATTATACAAACACAATATATTAAGGGTTAATCTGTTCCCTACCATTACCAACAAAAATTGAAACTAAAACACATAGCAAGTATTGCCTACTGAGTAATTAGATCTGGAGCAATAGATTAGAGGTCTAACACATTTTACTACAAAAATTAGAAAGCCAGTAGAAATGAAGAATATGCAGTTATATATATATAATATATACTATATTACATATATATTATTACTTTCTGTCAGTATATATGTATATATGTATAATATAGGCATCCTAAATACAAATGAGGAAAATTCAAGTTATTCAAGCCAATCATTTTAGAGTAGCAGATCTTTTGGAACATATGCATTATCGACAATCACTCTAAGAACAATCAGAGAGAAATATGCAAAGAAAATAAGTGCAATTAGAATATATGTAGAAAAATAATTTGAGTTTTATAAACAACTGGAATTTGAAAATATGAAGTGCTTATCGAACAATCCAAGGTGTATTCTTCACATAGTAAAAGAAATTAATCATCTTTTCATTAATAAACTTTGTAGTAAATTTGTATTACTTAGTATAGTAATGTTTCTCTGAAATAATAGAAATAGTGTTATTTGGTTAAATAGTAACTTAGATGCTTAAATGAATGAATTAAAGAATATACTATACCAGTACAGTGAGTATAGCTATGTGGCTGAGTGCTTGTTTTTATGCACAAGAAGGTGGTATAGTCACTTTTACCATGAAATTACAAACACTAAACCATGGTTGAAAATGTTTTCATCTTCAAAGATTATAAAGATTTTTTAGTATAACATGCTGAAAAATAAACATCAATTACTGTTTTTGGATATTAGAAAGAAAACTTTTTATAGTATTCTATTTTAACCATATGTCTTCTTTTCTCCAGATATTTACACTTTTATAGTTATTTTTGTTATCACTTTCAGCAAATGACTGGTCCTAACAGAAAAATTCTTTGAGTTTGAGGTAAAACCAACCAGAGAATTTCTCTTTTGTTGATACTAAGAGTATCATATGGTTGATTCTGTGGGAAAGACAAATTCGCTCCTGGTATAGTAACTTGAATTGTTTTATTGTGTGTCCTAATAGCATAAAAATATAACCATTAAATGGGTGATGGTAGGTCATGTCTGTAATCCTAGCTGCCCAGGAGGTTGAAATCTGAGGATCGAAGTTCAAGACCAGCCTGGGTAGCAAAGTCCAGGAGACTCTTATCTCCAATAAATTACTTAGAAAAAGGCGGAAGTGGTGTTGTAGCTCAAAAGGTAGAGAGAGCACCAGCCTTGAGCAAAAGAAGCTCAGGGACAGCACCCAGAAGCTGAGTTCCCAGGACTTGAACTTAAAAAAATATTATAAATATATATTATAATAATAATTGTAAAATCAATGCTACCATAACACAGTATAGACATTTTATATTTTAAGTGTTTTGTATATTTTATACTTTGTTGTTCAATATTTATTATTTAAAGATAACTGATACTGTTACATTAAAATGTGAATTGTATGTATCTTAATTTTATACGTTTGAATTCTTTTTGAAATTTCTTAAAGAAAATAAATCGACCTGAAAGTAAGGGAAGAAAGCCTCAAGATTTTATTGGTTGTTGTCTCTAGCTAGATATAAGCCTCAATTTTTTTTAAACCTTACTTAAAAAGCTGGCCACCATTTTTTAAAAATAAATATGAAACAGAAGTATTTTGAGTGCTGATTCTGTCAGGCATATACCATCTGTTGCTGATGTATGAAGACAGTATTAATCACTTAGTAACTAGAGCAGATGATAATAATTAAAGGAAAAAATCAATGTTTGGGAACATTTTAAACACAGTACAAACAGCTGCTAAATCTTTTTGAGTTTTCATTATTTCTTTAAAAGGAATAGTGTCACTTGAGTTGAAATGATTTATGATGAAATACTAATTTAGTATATTTTAAGATCTGATATGTAAAGCATCTTTAACCTCTTAACAGAAAAATGATTAAAATTCACATTAAGACAAGATAAAATACTTTTAAGGAAAGAATGCAGTGCAAGCACTCATACACACAGATGATGAAATACCTGGTATATATGAAATTGCAAATACATTTCTTCCGAATGATTCATGCTTAATCTCTCTCACAAATTCTTTGGTGTCAGTGTTAAAACACTGGATCCGACCATTTTCCCTGTCTGCCACACATAATTGGTTCAAATGAGGCACGAGTACCAAGCTGTGAGGAACACTGAAATGGCCTGGTGTAGGATTTCTCCCAAAAGATGCTACAGAACAAAAAGAAGCCACAGTTACACAACTTAGGAAATCATCCAAAATGTGACTCTACAGTTTTGTAATTTTCCAAGTTCATGGTAGGGAGTCCTTAAATACCACCACTGCTTCTAAGTTTATTCCCACAAACACAATAAAGATTTTCTATTTGGACAAATTTTTAAAGAAAGTATCTTTTTCTTCTTTTTAAATGGTGTGTGTGTGTGTGTGTGTGTGTGTGTGTGTGTGTGTGTGTGTGTGTGTGTGTGTGTGTGTGTGTGTGTGTGTGTGTGTTGGAAGTGTAACTAAGTCAACTAAATATATAGAGTGGCCCTGTTTTCTTCACTGTACATGTAGAAGAATGTGAGAAGTGGCTAAAGTTTGATTCCTGGTGATGTTGCTTAACAGTTGGGATTAGAGATCCAGAGTCTCACTAGGTACCTTCTCCCCACTGTGTGATGAATTCTCCACTTGGTGAAAACTGAACAATCCGACTGTTGCAGTAGCCATCGGACACATAGATGGCTCTAGTCCTTGGATCCACAGCCACATCGGTGGGTTGGCAGAAATGATTCTGGTCACTGCCTGGTTGCATGCTCCTTCCCAGGATTAAAAGAGGGCCTTCTTTACTGTTTGGATCCAGTTTGAACACCTTTTAAAAAAAAACAAACAGAAGCCTTATCTACTTTGCATGATTATAATTGACACAATCCCACTGAGACTATCTGTACATCATGAGAATATAAACACCTAGATGATGTTTGAAGATTGTTGAAAGAACAGTTTTGTGACTCATGACTAAATCTTCCCAGTCCTAGGCTTTCTTTGCCCATACAGGTATTTTTCTTTTCTTTGTTTCCTTTTCTTTTTTTTTTTTTGTTACATACATTTTAGTTAATCAGGCTATCTTATGGAAAGAAGAACTTAAGAATTTAAGATTAAGTATAACTAGTTAAATATTATGTAGATATATTTATATCTTTTGAGAGAATACCTAAGTTTGAACACAAGGCCTTGTATGTGACAGAAAGTACTCTACCACTTAAGCCATGTCCCATGTGTTTGTATTTTGTGTTTTTGTATAGGGTCTCATTAATTTTGTTTGAGCTGCCCTAGAACTGGAGACCATCCATAACTACTTCTGCCTCCCAAGTAGCTAGGATTATAGCTGTGTACCACCATGCCTTACAATTTTGAATTTTTAGACAAAATATGTGTTCACCAGAGATCTTGCTTCATTCTGCATATAATGGAGACAGATTAGAAAACAAAACATAAAACACAAGTGATAAAATCAAAGTAAGTACCAAGAATGAAGAAATAGCAAGTGAATGAAACAAAGAAAGAACACAGGAAGGGCCCATCTGGGTGTTATAGCGAAGCTCCATTTCTGGCCCTAAGCTTCCCTTCAGCCCCAGGAAGAATTGCTGAAAGAAAAATCTCAGGTATAAACTAAGTAACTATGCCTTCAAAATGTACATGTTTAAATCTTTATCTCAATGTGATAGTATTGTAGAGTGGGACCTTTGGAAAGTCATTAGGTCTTAAGGGTTGAATCCTCATGGTAACCATTAGTGCTCTTGTAAGAAGGGACCCACAGTATCTGGGCACATTTTTTCCCTACCCTCTGAGGATTAAATGAGACATTGTCAGTTTGTAAGGCAACAGAATACCCTCAGAAGCAGCCTACCATATTGGTACAACAGAGCTCAGATTTCTAGATCCTAAGAGATGAATTTCTGTTGTTCAGAAGGAATGAAGTACAGAATGTTAGAATCCATCATGATCATTCCAGCGGACTACGTGGAGGCAGGCAGGCACAGGGAAAAGAGTATTATAAGGTATATTAGAGGGGCCATATATTTCGCTGGAGAGGGAGCAATACATGTCTGCCCCCATCCAGGTGGGTAGCTCTGGGGCAAGTGGCATGGGTAGGTAGGAAAGAGAGGGAGCGGCCAGCTATATGGCAGGCATTCTAGGGCAGGGAGGAGCTGAGGTCTGAGGATCAGAGGTGGGGATAATGCTAACACAGAATACTTAGCTATACCAGGCTGAACTGAGTATCACATGGCTGTTCCACCCTCATCTTATTCACCAACTGAATCAAAGAAAGAGATCCAGAAAATCCCAGGGCTACCTTCTATTTGAAACCACCAACTGGGAAGATTACCTGATGGAGAGCCACATCTGTGACCCAATAATTCCCATCTTTATCTATACTTAAGCCATGAGGCAGGTAAAACCTAAAAAAACAAGAATAATTATCATGATTAGAATTCCCCAACTATACCTTTATTTCTAATTAATCCACAGGACAATATGTACATTAATAAATACATGTTTTCATTATTATACAAAAGACTAAAATGAATTAAATGAAGATTACCTGTTACAATAGAGATCACCATGTGACAAAGCTGAAACAGTATTTAATCAATCATATTAAATATATAAATGAAGCTTACTCAAAAGTTGTAAATATTAACTGTAAAGTGTAGTCTATTTACATAAACAATACAAATAATATCAAAATGAAGCAGGTTCTAAGCTCATAAATATTTACATTCAAGAAATAGGAATTAAGCTAATTATCTCAAGAAACACCAATTGATTTCTACAGCTTGAACAGTTTAAATAAACTACAAAGAAATGAAATATCTTGTTATATGAAAGACTAAACATAACTTAGAAGATTTAAGAGTACCTATTGAATCTGATAAAAGCACAAAGAAAAGGATTTCCAGGCAAAACAAGTGTTAAGTTGAGCACTCATTAGAGAATCTTAATTTATTTAGTGAATCAGTGTGGATTGTGTATGTAAGACAGTTATAAACTTGTGTAGGCAGAGGCCCCCAGATTTAAGGAACCTGGACAGGATTAATCAACACATGGGTAAGATAGTTAAGGAAGTTCTGGCAAAAAATGACATTTGAGAATCACAAGCTTCATCTGTCAGCTTGAGGCTTTGTTTGATGTTGGCACCAGAGACTTTTTCTTCATGAGCCAAGTCTGTAGCCTTCTGATCTTGCATAATGGAGCTAGACCTCTGTTTTGGTGGTTGAAAGGGATTGTGATTTGCTCTCAAACTGGCACCCTGCTGCTAGCCATGCTGATTTAGCAGCAGTGTTTCAGTGTTCCCTCTTCACACCTTTCTGGGATGAAGATGCCCTTGATTAATGAACACAGCTCCAAAGAGACAGGTTCACACATAGAACAGTGGAGTGGCATTAGCATTTGGCCCTTGATTTTTCAACTGAGAATACTATTTAGAAAAATGCAAATATCATTATTGCCATGTCCACAAGCAGCTGCATTCAAAGCAGTGGCTCCCTGACTTTTAAAGAAGCTGGCCCTGTCCGTTAAGCAGATGGAATAGGCATCATTCCTGAAGCTGCCAGGTTATAATGGTTGAGAAGACTCTGAAGCAGGTGGCCCTTTCTTTCAATGACCATGAACATCAGCCAAAAAAAAATTTGTTGGCTGCCAAATGCCATCTAGGAATACGACCACATAATGAGTGGCTTTTCAATCCAAATTACATATGCATGCTAAGGAAAGCTAAAAATGGTAAGAACAAAAATAATGGGAAGAACAAAAGCCTCTTATTCTTATTAACAGAATGACTACAGGATGCGTTTAGTATGTAATTTTTCTGCTGAAGAATTTTTTTGTTTAGCCATCAGATATAGTGGACCAAAAACTCACTTCACTAGGTTGTATATTGATTGTTCTCTGAAGCTTGAAGAACACTTAGATTTCAGAGTGTCATCTGTACCCCAGGACAAATCAAAATCTGATTTTCATAATTATAAATTGATAAATTAACCATATTGGCTAATTTGATTGCATACATTATTTTTATATGCTTATGACAAACACTGTGATATAATGACAGATGTACATGATGTGCAATGATTAAATAAAACCAATAGTTTATAACTATATCAACTACGTGTATTGGAAGGATATTTGAAATCTATTAATAGCAATTCCGAAATGAGTAAAAGATCTGACTAGATATTCTCAAATAAAGCCATGTGAATCGCCAATGGCTAAATGAGTGTAATGTTTTCAAGCTTTCCCAATGACTCTAATAATAATCAAGTTTTTGAACCACTTATACTTTATTTAGAGTAGCTGTACAATGCTCTGTTTCAGACTCAGTAAGGGTACTAAAAGCCTTAATAACAAATAAGTAATTTAACTCACAGATTTTTTCCTCTGGACTCGAGTACTGCAGCATTATTTGGATCAATGACAAGAATAGTGTCTTCTTCAATTGGCCCAAGTCCTCTTTGCTGGTAAACAAACTTGCTGTCAAAAGAGCTAAATAAAACACATGAGAACAGAAAATAAACAGCCAGAAACTCCTTAACAAGTTCAGAACACTCACTTAAGATACTCAATACAGATCATAAGAAGGGCTGCGATACATTTGATTTCACTGTCTGTCTCTTGGATTATAACATATACCATATCCATGTAAGGTGGTCAGGGGAGCAGCAACACTGACTTTGCTAAGAAATATGCTCTCAGACACATCAGTCCCAAATCTTCGCTTTGGTAAGACTTTCCTAGAAGAGTTAAAATCTGCATTAGGGTTTGCAGCATGTTGATTGAGAAATGCTGGAGTAACTAAAATCTTTTTTAAAAAAAATCTCTTCAAGCTTTATACTTTTTTTTTTTTTGGATAACTAGGGTTTGAACTTAGGGCCTTGTGTTGACTAGGAAAGCATTATGCCACTTGAGAAACATCTTTTTGCCAGTCCTAGGGTTTGAGCTCAGGGCCTGGGCACTGTCACTAAGCTTCTTTTTGTTCAAGGCTGGCATTTTACCACTTGAGCCACAGCACCATTTCTGGCTTTTCCTGTTTATGTGGTACTGTTCATGCATGCTTGGCAAGCATTCTACCACTAAGCTACATTCCTAGCCCATTGAGCACATCTATAGCTCTTTCTGCTTTAGTTATTTTTTTGATACTGTCTCTCTCTCTCTCTGCCTGGGTCAACTTGGACTGTCACCTTTCTGTATACATTTCTCAGAGTAGTTGGGAGAATAGTTTTTTGTAGTTGAGATGGGGTTTTGTGAACTTTTGCCAGGGCTTGCCTTCCAAGTAGCTTAAGATTACAATTGTGAGCTGCTGTGCTTGAACAAAATTTTAACTTCTATAGCTATTTTCTTTTAAATTATAAGAGAAATATCACTATTTTTACATCCTAAATGATAACATAGTGATTGTAAAAATATTACTGTGCTTATTTTCTGAACACCAGGGTTTAAACAACATTGAAAATGTTTCAAAAGCACAAAACAGAATTTATTCTTGAAACAAAAATATGCTTAGAGGTGTAAAACTTTTTCTACTTAACAGCTTTTCCATAAGTAAAAATGGACAATAGACTAATTTACAGAAATAGAAGAGAGTAATTTAAATTTTCAAAAGCAAAGTGCTGCATCAACACACAGTTGTGATAGGTATACACATATATATACACACTGCAATCCCAACGAAATAGGTGAACATAACAATTTCTGCATTTTAACTCAGTACCTTCTGAGTTACAATTAGATACCAGAAGCATACATATTCTTACTTTAAATTTAAATTTTACTTAAAGTTTTAGTAATACATTTCTCTAAATTGACCACTGTTTCCAGGTACTGTGGTTCACGTCTGGAATTCCAACTATTTGAGGGGCAAAGATAAGGGGGTCAGCTCTGATGCCAGTCTTGGCAATAGAAAAAGTGAGCAAGACACTAGCTCAAAAGCACCGTGGATGTGGTACCTGTAGGAGAGATGTTAAGAAGAGGATAGTGATATAAGGCTAATCTGGGCAAAGCTGCAACACTCTATCTGAAAAATTACTAAAAGTGAAAACAGAAGAAAGGGGAGAATAAAAGGAAAAAAGAAAAATGAAAAGCAAAACAAACAAAAAGAGCTAGGGACGTGGCTCAAGAAGTAGAGCTCTTGACAAGTGCAAGATCTTAGGTTTAAGCCTCACTTCAAACAAATGATTATCACTGTCAATTTTCTGTTTCATGAACTATAGGAGTTTTTATTTATGCTTGTAGGATATATTCCTAGACTTGTGAAACCAGAGATAGTACCCAAGCTTTTGTATACTATGCTTTTTCCTATGATCTACATCAGTGATGAAGATTTGTTTCTGTTAGAGACAGTAAGAGATAACAGAAACAAATAACAAAATAACACAGAACAATATATTGTAAAAACATGCCAGCATCACTACTCATGACTTTTGGCTCAATTAGTAAGGGAAATAAGTGTTACTTGAACACAAGCACTGAGATACCACAACAGTATCTCAATGTGGTACTGGAAATGCCTGAGAAGTGACTCCTGAGAGGTAGAGAATCTGTTGTATAAAAGATGATTCATTTTCTGTTGAGGAGGAAGAGTTCATTATGCAAATCAGAGCTGCACTCGATTACAAATTTAGTGCAGATTTTATTTCTGGAACTTCCTTCTTATTTCTGGAATTTGCCTTTTAAAACTTTTGGGTCCTGGTTACTGCCAGTAACTGAGTCTATAAACCATAAATCAGAAGGACTATTGCATATGTGAATAGGGCAAATGACAATAAACTTTTATCTCAGCTGATAAGAGAGAGAAGTCTGAAGCATGGGAGAGTAATTTAAATTTTCAAAAGCAAAGTACTTCATCAACACATAGTTGTGACAGCTATACACATACACACACACATTGTAATCCCAATGAAATCAATGGTTGGCCAAAAAACATTTCTGTGAAAGACAACTTCCTTTATAGCATCAGGAAAATCTGTGAAAAGACTATTATTATTTTATCTAATTTTTATAAGATTTTATTGTGAAAATACTGTACAGAGGGGTTACAGTTACATGATCAAGGTAATGAGTACCTTTCTTATCAAGCATTGTTGCCTCTCCTTTGTTTTTCCCCTACCATCCCTTCCCTCCCACCTCCACAACTATACTCCCCCCCCACCTAAATTGTAAAGTTCGTTTTTCAACATAGTGTCTTGTACATCTCATGGTTGCAATGGGTCCACATGTATCCCTATTTAAACATTTTGTTTTTCCCCTTCCCCTCCCCAAATTATACCAACATCAAATACAGTGAAAAGAGGGGTTAGACTGTGGGGAAGGGACATACAAAGAGTATTATTATTGTTTTATAAGTTAACTGTATATACAAAATTATCTGAATAATATTATTTGTTGAGATATATCTGTAGTTTCGGAAGCTGCAGATTGCTCACATCTGCCATAGATCCATTCATCAGTTATTGGTATTTTTATGGAACTGATGAAGAGTCCCGGTAGGAGATCAAAATATTGTAAGGTATATTCTCCTGCCACGTTCACACAATTAGTTGATCTTATTGACTCTTAACAGCCTGTGAGGTATATTTTTCCTAAAAGATAACAATAAGTCCCTGAAGTAGACCTCATTAATGATGCACTCAATTGAGCACAAAATATTGATTCAGTTTTGTCAACTAAAACTTAAGTAAAACTGTTTACATATGCTTTTATGTGCAGTTAAAACCCCACTGCAGTATCTATGAAAATACATACATTTATGCAATAGCAGTACTCCACTAGCAAGACAAAGTGATATATTAATTATTAATTGAAATGTGAAGTTTTGTTAGATCACACCACAGTAAGAAAATATAAGATATGAAATCATGGGAGTGGGTAAAGGGCATATGTATAGTCACTCATTGTTGCTAGCATGAATGCCAAGGAATTTATCCTATATCTTAAAATATTTTCCATGAGAAGTTCTTTAAACACTTTAACTATTCTCCTAGAAATCAAACATACTGAATTAAATTATCCATATCTTTTTTCCCAACTTAATTATTACATTAGATAAGTACAGTTTAGCTAATCTAAGACAGTGTGATCTCATGTAATAAGATGAGGCCCCTGTTTTCATTATTTCTTGTAAGGTTCACATTTTATGATCCTCATTATTTTGGTATACTTCACTGCTTAGTAAATGTCTACCTAAATAATAAAATTATGTGTTCATTGACCATTGAAAGTTAGAAAATTGAATTGAGGTAATTGTAGACTCACATGCAGTTATAAGAAGTGACAGAGATTTTCATGTACACTGTTCTCCATTTCCCACAATGGTAGCATTTTGCAAAAGTATATACAATATCACAACTAGGACACCAGCATGGATAAGGCCCATTGCTTCATATTTCAATTTTTCTTTTCCTTTTTTATTCTTAATGATTTATTTGCTTGATCAACAAACATATTAGTATATTACTTTTCTATTTGTTTTTTACCTAGAATTGAGTACTACCAATCTGTTTAGTTCATACCTGTGGTCTATTCTGTTTGTAGTGCTGTGATACTGCTAACAGTTGATTGCAATAGCAGTTCCATGGCTCCCTGCATATCCACATAAACTGCTGCATACAAGGTCTCAGCACACTTAAATCTATTTATAACATTCTTCTTTGCCCAATGATGAACCATGATATATTTACTTGCTACTGGTTTTCCACAGGGCAGTAGTTTCCCCACTGTTACAACTCTGGAAAATTATTGCTACTTTTCTCTGTATTATTATTCACTTAAATATTCATGATCAGCCTTGAATCTCTGATCATATAATTTGGGGGGAAATATTCTTATATAACTTATTGGAAGGGAGAAAATAAAATAGTAACACTCCCTCAGGACAAACATTGAACTGTGTAAACCTTTTCTTATGGCTCTAGCTAACTTCTCCAGACACTCAAATATTTACAAAGATAAATTATTCACTGGTAGCTCTGAGTTACACAGAAATGTTGGGCTTGGCTTTTAAGGGGGAAAAAAAGAAGATGTGATAAGGAAGAAAGATAAACAGGTAACACCCATAGACCTGAGTAAATCTGGTCAAAAGAAAATGTAACTGATGAATAGGCACATGAGCAACATAGTTTACCAAAGCATAAAATAATCCATATGTTGCTGCCACAATACAATTTTTGTTTTTGCATCTATACTTACATTCTTTTTCTAGTAATATAAGAGTTTGAAGATTATCCATTTTTTATTTTGTTATTCTACTTTTTGGTGTGGTAATAGTAAATTATGAAAAAGCAAATGAAGAAACTGAAAGAAAATAAACAACAGAACTAAATAATCAGCCTTTTTTGTTTGTTTGTTTTTTGGTCTTGAACTTGGGGCCTGGGCAATGTCCCTGAGCTCTTTTTGCTCAAGGTTAGTTAGCACTCTACCACTTTAAGACACAGCACGACTTCCAGTTTTCTAATAGTATGTTGGAGATAAGAGTCTCATGGACTTTCCTGCGTGGGCTGGTTTTGAAGAGTAGCTAGACTTACAGGCATGAGACACTAATGCTGGGCCAGACTTTTATAATTACAGGTTGGATCCACAGAGACTATCAGCTTTCTCAATTATCAAGATGTAGTTCCCAGTATCCCACTTACAATGCGACAATTAAAAATTAGGGAAGTTTTATCTATTTCATTCACTACCACAAATTAGATTTATGTCTTCTGTATGCTAAAAGTGTATTTTCTTTGATTTATAAGACTAATCACTGCCTTATATCTTTATAATAATTATACATTTTATCATTACACTTAGCTAGGACCCATTAAGAATCTCAGTCATTAGGCAAGTTCTTGAATTTACCAACTCTTTTATGTAACTTCAACTCTACAAAACAAAGAAAAAAAGAACAAAGAATAAAATGAAAAAAAAAAAGTAAAACAGCACAGAAGAAACAAAACATAACTAAGCAAAATCCAATATAAAATTATCTACTTATAGTTGCATCATTTAAATATATTAATTTATTTTAGTTACATAAACAATTTATTTTAGTTACATAAGAAAAAAAAATGTAACTCTTAAGGAAGAACATAGGCTAAAAGGAATTAACCACAGCTAAATAGGCCTGACCACTTCATTTAAAATCCATGTGACGCTCCTTAACAGATGTCTGTATGTTTAAACTGGCAGGATCAAGGGACATTCAATCACTCAATTGATTGGTTGTCTGGTACTAATCTTTTCATGTGGGATGGCTGCAGTTTCATGGAACAAATAGCTAGTCTCTGGTATTATACAAGGCACATAATAAAATAAATAGACATTTTCTTAAATGAGAAAATTGCACATACACGCACATGGAACCTACCAATAACAAAAGAGCATATAAATTCTTTTGTAATTCTATGAAAAGTAACCCTTGAATAGTTCACAAATGGATGTCTGATTAGGGAATGGATACACCGTTGCTATGTGAACTGCTTATTTAGTGTTGTAAAGCAGCTCTACCCCACATTATAAGCTGCAGAGAGGTCTTTATTTCAACCACATTTAACTTTATACAGGATATAATAATACCCTGCATATTTCACACAGTGCCTGCAGCACTGATGATTTTTGTTTGCTTCTCTAAAAAAGAACTAGATGAAAAGACTGAACTGTAGCTTATGGGCTAGAATCCATCAGTTCTTTATTTTAGCAGTTTGAATTCCCCATTAATGATTTTGCACATTAGCAACTAATCAAACAGTTTAGATAAGGCTAAGAAAAAAAAGTTCCACTATATTCACACACACACACACACACACACACACACACACACTAAACTTCTGTGCAATCAATCAATCAAAATTAAGGCACTGAAAAATAAACAATAGCAATGTGAAAAAAGATGTGGAATATAATATTGGTGAAATTACATAAAAAAAGGAGTTAGAGAAACAACTATAGGTTTTAATATTGGTGAAATTACATGAAAAAAGGAGTTAGAGAAACAACTATAGGTTTTTCAACTGAGAAAATAAGGGAAACTATACCTTCAATATTAGTAAAGCAAAGTCAGACAAAAGTGAGGCATTCTGGATGGAATAAAATTTAAATAGTATGTTAAAACAATTAACTTTTGGGTATATACATATTTTCAAAAGGGAAAAGTAAAAGAGCATGTAATGAAGAAAAGGGGAGGCAAAGATAGAAGAATGATTCTTTTTTTTTTTTTTTAGCTCTATTATACTCTTTTTTTTTTATTGTAAAGATACTATACAGAGGGTTACAGTTACATGAGTGAGGTAATGAATACAGTTCCTCTTGAACATTGTTACCCCCTCCATTGTTTTCCCCCTACCATCCCTTCCCTCCCTACCTTCCCCCAGGTTCTTTTTTTGATTGTGATTAAGTGATTACATAATTTCCCGAATTTCACAGTATTGTGGAATAATGATGCTCATTTAAAGCCACAAGTTCATTCTAACTTTCCTGGAGCAAATTGTCTATCACAGTCTATAACATATAATGGTGTTCACATGTTATACACCATACATGTGATCAGCAGCATGGGGATATTTAGTAGTGGTTCGACCAGATGAGTGGGAGTTCTTTGTTTCTTAAGTCCTGTTAGTTTTGTCGTATCACCTAACATTTTGGATTTAGCATCCACTTATCAGGGAGACCAGGTACCGTTTGTCTCTTTGCTCTTGGCTTACCTCGCTCAACATGATTCCTTCTAGCTCCATCCATTTCCCTGCAAATGCCATTATTTTGTCATTTCTAATGGCTGCATAATATTCCATTGTGTATAGATACCACAATTTTTGGATCCATTCATCTGTGGTGGGGCATCTGGGTTGTTTCCATATCCTAGCTATTGTGAACAATGCTGCAATAAACATGGAGGTGCACGTGTCCTTGTATATTGGTTCCTGTTGTTCAGGGTAGATGCCTAGAAGTGGTATGACTGGGTCGTAAGGGAGGTCAATCTTTAGCTTTCTAAGGACCCTCCAGACTGCTTTCCAAAGTGGTTGTAAAAGTGTACATTCCCACCAGCAGTGTAATAGCGTTCCTCGTTCTCCACATCCCCTCCAGCATTTGTCGTTGGCTGATTTGTGGATGTGGGACATTCTGACTGGGGTAAGGTGGTATCTCAGGGTTGTCTTTATTTGAATTTCCTTCACATTTCCTCATGTGTTTCTTTGCCATTTTTATTTCTTCATTTGAGAAGTCCCTCTTTAGTTCCCTTGCCCATTTAGTAATTGGTTTGTTAGGTTTGGGAGGGATTAGTTTCTTGAGTTCCCTGTATATACAGGATGTTAACCCCTTGTCTGATATATTGCTGGTAAATATTTTTTCCCAATTAGTTGGTTGTCTTTCTAGCTTGGTTGCGATCGATTTAGATGTGCAGAAGCTTTTTATTTTAAGGTAGTCCCATTTGTCGAGTCTCTCTCCAACTTGTTGTGACCCTGGGACTCTGTTCAGGAAGTTCCTTCCTGTGCCTATTAGTTCAAGTGTCTCTCCTACTCTGTCCTGCAGTAGTTTCAGAGATTCAGGTTTAATGTTAAGGTCTTTAATCCATTTTGAGCTGATGTTGGTGCATGGTGATAGGCTGGGGTCCACTTTTAGTTTAGAAGAATGATTCTTTAAGTGCCAAAAATGGCCTGCAGCATGAATTGCCAACCAGAAATGAAGAGAGTGAAGAACTTGGCTTCTGGCTTGGGATTCTGTTCAGTCAATAAGGCATTTGGCGCAAGTCACTTAATGAAGTGTATGATGCTACTTCACAGTATGAAGCAGTTACTAAAGCCTTGACATTTTAAACAAAGAAACTGATAGCTAGGAAGTTCAAATGTCATGATGTAGGTATCAAAGCTAGAAAGCAGTTAACAAGACATTAGGATCTCTTGTCTTAAAAAAGAAAGAAAGAATAGTACAAGGAATCAATACTTCTATAACTTTTACTTATGTCTGTCTACCATCAGCATTTTATTCAAATTTTGGTTTGTCTAAATCTCTATGTCTGTCTTTTATTAATCCCTCTTCTGAACCATTTGAATAAGATGAGAATTATCAGTGGATGCTAAATCCTTTAGGAAGTGTTGATTAAACATAGGGTATTTGCAGGATCTTAAATTGTATCCTCACAAATGATGTACTAATTGAATGATTTAAAAAATTGTAATTAAGCCAGGCACCAGTGGCTCACGCCTATAATCTTAGCTCCTTAGGAGGCTGAGATCTGAGGATCATGGTTCAAAGCCAGCCTGGCCAGGAAAAGTCTGTGAGACTCATCTCCAATAAACCACCAGAAAACTGTTAGTGTTGCTGTGCCTCTAGTGGTAGAGTGCTTGCCTTGAGCTGAAAAACTGAGGGACAGTGCGTAGGTCCAGAGTTCAAGCCCCACAATGGACAAAAAAAAAAAAAAAAAAAAAAAAAGAAAGAAAACAAGGGAAGGGGTAACAATGTTTGACAAGAAATTTACTCATTGACTTACTGTAACCCCTCTGTACAGCATCTTTACAATAAAATAAAATCTACAAAAAAGAAAAAGAAAAAATCTCCTAGGAGTGGAGATCTTCCAGAGTAAAATCTCTCTCTCTCTAAATATATATATATATATATCAATATCTATATCTCTATATAGGTGTATATACCTACATATATCTATACCTATATAGATTATATACATAGGATATATATAATGATTTTATACCTTAGCAGCTAATCAAACAGTTTAGATAAGGCTGATAAAAATGCTCCACTATACACACACACACACACACACACACACAGAACCAGACTAGGGATAATCATTATCTATATCTACCTATATTTATATCTATAAAGAGGCATATATATATAGATATAGGTATATATATATATAGATATATAGGTAAATATAGGTATCTATCCAGGTATTTACAGATATATATATACCTATCTATAAATCTAGCTCTATTTATCAATATCTATATACACCTATACATCTATCTTTCTCTATATAAATATACATATTTATATACCTATATATCTAGGTATATCTAGATATGTAGAGAGAATATATATACCTTATACATATGTATGCATATACCTATGTATGAATATATACATATATACTATATTATATATTATATAAAGAGAAGAAATGGAATGGTAATGAAATAAACTACAAGAAATGAAGCACGTACCATAAATCAGGGAGGAAATGGCTTGAGTGTGGAAGTAGAAGAGATGTGGAATATGAAAGCATTCTTTTTATAGAACTCTGTTTTCTCTCAGATATAAAGACACTAGAAGCCATTCAGTAGCTTTGAGTTCTATTCTCTAGGCTTAATTAAGTGGGACATGGAGGAAATGCCAGATGTGAAGGCAGAACCCCAACAGGTATCTTAACAGAGGTTCCAGACAACTGAGACAAATCTTGAAATTGGTATTTCTCTTCAAGTTTGAAAGAAAGATCTCTAAAATAATACATCTAGGCAAAATGAGAGAATGGCTTGTGAGTTATCTACAGAATTCCAACAAGAGTTGGATTTCTCTGTGAACAAATCTTGAAAAATATGAACCATTCAAAAGAACCATTTATAAAGACATCAAACTCTTGTTTATTAAAGAGACCTATTGGGCTGGGAAGGTGGCTCAGTGGTAGAGTGCTTGCCTTGCATGCCTGAGGCCCTGGGTTCGATTCCTCAGCACCATATAAGCAAAAAGAAAAAAGCTGGAAGTGGCGCTGTGGCTCAAGTGGTAGAGTGCTAGCCTTGAGCTGAAGAGCTGAGGGACAGCACCCAGGCCCAAGTTCAGGCCCCACAACTGGACCAAAAAAAAAAAAAAAAAAAAAAGAGACCTATTATCAAGATAAGAGAGACAGTTCACACTCTGACTAATTGGGATTTAAAATGGTATCTGGGATGGGGTCAAAGGGGGGGTGAAAATGAAGTTGGAGTGATGGCACAAATCAAGAGGCATTGTATACATTCATTATTTTGTTAAATGGCAAAATATTAATACATAACCTAAAAATTAAGAACAGCGAAGGAAGGGGTGGGACGGGAGGGGTGGGTGAGAATATTGAAAGGGGTGATATTCATCAAGATGCACTGTATTCAGAAACTGCCTTTTTGAATGGCCAATCCTTTGTACAACTACTTATAGATAATAAAAAAACATTCCCTCCCCCCAAAATGATGTCTGTAAACATAAACAATGCTAAGTCTAACGATGTGGACAAAAGTAGAATAGATTGAACTCAATAGTTTTTTTAATATTGAGTAAATTTCTGGGAAAAATTACAGCAAAATTTCATGAAATGTTATGTGAAGGAATTTCAATCAAAAGCAACACAATAATAGAAATAGCAGAAAAAAGTGAAATACGGTAGGGGGAACAACACTTGCCTGGTAATATGTTATGCCCTGGGTGTGGTACCATAATCACATGAAAAATAAAACTAAAAGGAAATACAACTATTCATACTAATCAATATTTATAATACACATCTCTAGTTAGGAATAACATATGAAGTATCTTGGCTGCTTCTAGATGAAACATATTAATTTCATATGAAACCAAAGTGCTTTTGGATGAAAATAAGAGCAGCAAGAAGATTGGTAAATATGTGTGGTAAATATAAAACTATTGGCATGGGAAAATGGAAACAAATCCACTTTACATTATTGTCATGAGGGTACACTTTGATTTGAATTGAACAAAGGAGACACTTCATAGCTTCTGGAAGGGACCATGATTGGAAATGTCATTATTGAGGGAATCCTTAACATGGAAAAAGTCCGTTTAGGGGACAATTTAAAAGACATTGGAGGAAATACGCATGCATGGGGAGGGAGTCTGTAGATAACTGGTAGCCATTTGTTTTTGTGGGTTCTCAATGTAGAGACTTGTGTCCCATGTTGTATTAATGTGACCTCAGCTTTTCTTTGGTTGAGTCATTGTTCAGAACCCCACTTTCAGGCCCTGTGTAAGGCTGAGGAGGTAAGTCAGATCAAGCAACGCTTCCAAAACTCAACTAAACAATTTTCAATTTACCTGCTATGGAAGCAGCCTATCATCTCTGTGTGGTTTATGTAATGAGACTCAGAAGCTGCAAGGTAGAAGTGGAGCAGAGTTGATCTCTACTTGGAAATGGAAACTGGGCAAAAAAGAATGGAGAAAGAAATGATCCTGGTGATGTTGCTGAGGCTACCATATCCTTTGAACTTTTCATTTCTGCCAACTAATCATTTTCTTCTTCTAGCTAGTTTTTTACTTTCTCTCATATTGGTAACTGAAAGATCTGAAACAGTACAATTTCCAAGATCCCTTTCCCACTCCAGGTGAAAAAATAGATGAGGGAGACATCATTAAATACCTAAAAATGAGAAGCAGGATCCATAGTTTAGTTAAGTGAGTACATGATCTGAATCCAGCGTGATACAGTCTAACCCTAGATGAGATACCTGAAAGAAAGGCCAAGAAGCAAGCCTTTGATTGTGGTGGTGGTTTTAAGACCTGGTAACAGCTGTTCCAGAGATAGGAGCTACTCAGATCCTGCTGGGAGGCATTTAAAGATTAAAGAGCTCTAGTTGCCAAGCTGCCCTAACATTAGGGCAGACATGAAGCTCTTTAAAGTTTCATTATTCCCTGCTGGCAGTAGGCATTTTCCATTTTGACTAGAAGAAGCTTCTTAAAGTAGCCATATTGAAGTAAGGGACATATAGGAGTTAATGGAAATCTAACAAAACAAGGGAGTAATAATCATTTTTTCAGGAGGTTAAATGGCTTAACTATTTTTACTAATATTTAGGTTGCCATGCTCATTTAGCATGGTTAGTAGAAGGGTGAGAGCTAATCAGGGTTAGTGGGCAATAATGAAGAGTAAAAGCACTTATAAAGACATTTGGTGCCATGGCAGCAAAGCAGTGTTTGGTGCTGAATATTAACTAGAAAGTTATTATTAATTCCAAGTGCTATCTGATATATAAAAAATTTATCTTCTGAGAATATGGGATATACAGTGCTTAGATTTTTTAAGCATTTTTTTAGATTTTTTATAGAACTTAGAATTTTGTGAGCCAAATAAATAGGATTGGAAAGAATCTGAGGAAAATTGATACAATTAATTCAGGATCTCACTACTCCATTCGAACAATCTAACAACAAGAATACAATTTCCACCTAAGTTTTTGCTCCATTCTGTGCCATCAACATAGCATACATTATATAAAAGGGTTTTTTTCTTTCAACAACACATTTTTTTTCTTTTAATTTTTATCATTTTTTTTTTTTTTTTTTTGTGCCAGTGCTAGGGCTTGCTCTTGGGGCCTGGATGCTGTCTCTGAGCTTTTATGCTCCAAGCTAGTGCTCTGGCACTTGAGCCACAGATTTACTTTTGGTTTTTTGGATGATTAATTGGATATAAGAGTCTCATGGGGGGCTGGGAAGGTGGCTCAGTGGTAGAGCGCTTGCCTTGTATACATGAGGCTCTAGGTTCGATTCCTCAGCACCACATAAGCAAAAAAAAGAAAAAAAAAAAAAAGAGTCTCATGGACTTTCTTGCCCTGTCTGGCTTGAAACCGTGATCCTCAGATCTCAGACTCCAGAGTAGCTAGGATTACAGGTATGAACCACTGGCTCCTGGCTCAGTCCGTGGGTTTTTAATAGAGAAAACTAAGTACTGTAATTTCTATAGTGTGATACATACACATCTATCTATCCATCATCTATAGGAATACTATTCATGACTATTATAAGAACTGAATCTAAATATTTGCTTGGAAAAACTCAATCAACAACAACAACAACAACACTCAGAGTAATTTACTTCTAAGTCTTTTCATGAACAATAAAGCAGAGAGTGTCTGGAAGCAGAGATCTGAGTGCTAGAAAAGAGTTTCCTTAAAACCACATACTGTACAGATAGCTAGAGGCTGATAGACAATGCTAGAGAAAGAGTGATAACAAATTCTTTTTTTTTTTTTTTTTTTTCCGGTCGTGGGGCCTGAACTCTGGGCCTGGACGCTGTCCCTCAGCTTTTCAGCTCAAGGCTAGCGCTCTACCACTTGAGCCACAGCGCCACTTCCGGCTTTTTTTTCTTTTTGCTTATGTGGTGCTGAGGAATCGAACCCAGGGCCTCAGGCAGGCAAGGCAAGTGCTCTACCACTGAGCCACCTCCCCAGCCTGATAACAAATATTCTTATATGTGAAAGGAAAAGATGAAAAAAGAACAAAGATTTAATGAGTAAAGTTCTTGTATTTGTAGTAGCATGTTTTGCCTATGCCCTGACCATGGCAAACGCACAAAAGCTCAGGAAACCAAAAGGAAATCTACTTCCACATGACAGTGTTCATCTAGACAGAGGAAAGAACAGTTTTTCAGCTATGACTGTGATATTAACCACAGAAAATGCTATTGCTGGATGGCTCTTGTGTCATAGTTCTGTATCATCTCCTTCTCCAAGCTGGTCTTTACAGATATTCTTTTTCTGTTAAACTATTCTAGCCTCTGCTGTTTACTTGGAATGAATATCATATTAGAACAGGAAGTTGGATTTAATCCAATTTAGCTTTTTGCCAGCTGGAAGAGTATCAATGGGAGAAAATGATGCTGTAATTTTCTTGTGGGGAGGGGGGAAATGTGGCTAGAAATTTATGCATAAAATGAGGAATATGGTACAATGAATAGTAATAGTTTGCTTTTAAAAAACACTTGTTAAAATACCATTAGACACTGAATAACAACAAAGATGATGCTTTAGTGCTGTTAGAATGAGAATACTAAGCTTAATTGTTTCCTTTGAACATAGAAGCTATTTCTTTCTGTGATAAAAATCCATGACAAGTAAAATGGATAATAAAGCAGTAACAAAGCTATCAATCTATTTTTTAATGCAGATTGAATTCCATGTTTAATGGCACAAAGACAGTTACATATACATTTGATCGAGTGAGTTCAATGTAATTTTAACCAACATCTCTGAAAAATGGAGGAAAAAGAATTGAAGTAAATATCTAGAGCCTTGATTTCCCGAATGAGACCCTCTAGTAAGTAAATGGAAAAAGACGTTTTAATTGACAAGACACTAAAGATTTTACTTTCATATGCACTCTTATAATAAAAGAAATAATAAGGGGATATTCACATTTTGTTAACTAAAATAACTTGATAAATTATAGAGCAAGTTAATAAACACCTTCATGTTGAGTGTGTTTGAAAACCTATTAAAGGCAGTGTTATTAAGTGGTTAAGTGAACCAACTGTGGATACCCAGGAAGGACTGAGCAACTTACTAGTATGACATTGAACAAAACATTAGGATTTTCATCCATCAAATGAAGTAAGATACAGATGACAATGGGGATAACAACACCTACTATGAGGTGATTTTTGTGGTCCGTTAGGGCCCAGAGTAAATACTTAATAAGTGCAACATTTTTACTAAAAATCTCTCCAAAACAGCCATAAAAAGAACAAATTTGAATAATAAAACATTTATTAAAATGTGAATGCTAAGGTATTAGTTCTATACACATGGCATCCAAACAGCCCCAACCATAATGTCTAGGAATGATCTGAGGACAGGGAGAGCCCAGCGGCCTTAGAGTCATTGGCCAGAACAAGAAAATAACAAAGTGCTTTATTATAGTCAACAAGTAACCTTTCTGAATGGATCACTTATCACGATTATTTTCTTCCAAGTACTGGTTGAACTACTCTTAATATGTTTCCCCTTAGGAAGGGAAGGTAATTTCAAGGAAGAGTAAGAAAACTGTTAAGTAGAATTGCATATGATTACATCTCTCTTTCCATAAACTGATAGGTAAGATCATTTTATTTAAAAGTGGATAATATATACTCTCTGCTGATATCACAGACACACATTAAAATAAGAAATATGATTTTCTTATAAAGATCATGGCCACAAAAATATTCAATGATGTATACTTGAGGCAGGGCTTAACTATATAGAACAAGGTATCCCTAAGCTCCCTTTGTAGCCCAGATTGGCCTCAAAGTCATGATCCATCTGCTTTAGCTTCCCAACAGCTAGGATTACCTTCATGATCTCATGTCTAGCTTAAAACTCATCTAATCATAATTCTAGAAAAAGGAGATAGATACTAAGTGAAAGAAATAGCCAAAAATATATTACAATAGAATTAGAGTATAATCATTTCATATCATTAGTTATGAATGGATCCTGGACAGTTATCACTGGCTGGTAATATCACATAAAGAAAGCCACCTAGTTTCTACAGATCTCCAGTTGGAAATATCAATACTTCTGGTTGGGAAAACAGAAAAACAACAACAACAAAAAACAAAAGTTCTCTCACTATTATCATTAGTTCAAAAAAATGATGTTTACTTTTTAATACTAACTTACATCTTGAAGAAAACAAAGTATTACTTACTTTCTATCCCATACATGGTCACCTCTGTGGAAAATCACCAGATTATTCTTAGCATCAACAGCCACCCCAGAAACCTGGCCTGGCAACAAGTATACGCCAGGCCAATCCAGAGCCTCCTCAACATGGAAATCTAAAAAGATAAACCCATACATTTGGTGTAAAACAAAAGCTATGATAATCACATAAAAACTCACAATGGGTATAAGGACTCATGCAGTAACATCACTAGATACAGAAAAACATGTAATGAAGCAAGCCATGCTCTACAACATGCACATGCCAAGTACCTTCTTGTACTATGAAATAGAATGACTGTGACCTTGTCAAGACTATTTTCTCTCTTTTCCTGTTGATAGATGTCTGTAATGCCAGCTAATTCTTAAGTCATGAGAGACAATTTAAAACTCACTTTTTGATAAGATTTTTAAATTTATATCTTGGGAAATGATAGTATAGTAGAATTATTTTAAAGATTCAAATGTTGTAAATAATGAGAAATGAGCTATCATTCTATGTATATCTCATCTATCTGTCTATCTATCTACCTACCTACCTACCTACCTATAATCTATCTACTTTTCTTGAATAAATTCTGAATATTCACTATATAATAATCTTTACAATAACCATTGTTTATCCCTTGTTTAAGGACCAATGATGAAAGATACTAATATTTCTTCTAGCTTCAGTGTTCCTATAAAAATGGGCACTCTCCCTGTTGTATTTATTTTCTGGCATGAAATTTAAAAAGTGGCAAAAACAATGTGGCTGATTGATTCTCAAATTATTCTCATTTCTTTTTTTATTTTTTTATTATAAAATCAAATTATTCTCATTTCTGATCAGAGTATATTTATCCTTAGAGAATACCTAAGTTAATTTATGCTAACAGTGTTAGCTATACTAAAGACATGTAAGTATGAAGGTTATTCTAAAAGCTACAGTGCCAAATTTTTTTCCTTTTCCAAATTTCACCAGAGGTGCTAAGAAAGTTTTAAAAAGCACCATTGGAATCTTCTTTTCACTTCCTACTCTGTAGGTTGGGGTTCCATGTAGTAAGACCCCCAAAGTCAGGCATGAAAGACTAGCAGAAGAAAAGAAGCTCAGGTTTTGGACAATCATCTCTTGAAAACTTGAGAGGATGCAATGTAAAAGTAAACACAAGGAAAAGTATGTTCTCATTCAAAATATGTTGACCTTTTCACATAGATATGTTTATATGTTCTGCCAGAATTAACAAACATTCCCTTAGTGTCTTCTTAAGGCACTGAACAAAATGCTAGGTACTCAAACATGGTTTTTGATTTTGATATAAAGGTATAATACTGATATAACAAAAACACGACAGGGATCTAGTAAGATTAAAATGGGAAGGCACAAGAACCAATACTTATGATATGATATGGCGGGGGTTGAGCATGGGGGGGGGTGACACAGAAGTGGGCTCAATTGTTTCCTGATAATTTGGTTGGGATAGCGAGGAGTGAAGGTCTTTTCTAACTGCCAGAGCAGTAAACTTAGTGTGTGTACTTAATGGTGAATGGAAGAATTAAGTATAAATTGTACAAAAATGCCATAGTTTGAAAGGAAACAAAGGTAAATAAGATCTTTAATCTTATTTTTAATCTTTAATCAGTATGTTTCAAGACATGGGAGAAATCTAGAGATGAATTTTGTGTATGTCAAATGGATGTAGGAAGCATAAGGAACAGGACAAGCTGTTGAACTCAGATGGGAACATGTAGTATATATCACATAAAAAAGTTTGGATTGAATAACAAGAGTGTAGTTTTTAGCTGTGGAGTCTTGACCTATTTGATGATTAATTTTAAGGCACATTGCAAGTATTTATGGTAGCACTAAGGCACATAGTGAATAATTTACTTTTGAAATATATTGGGCAGATGAGGATGTCATTTCCACTCATGTGTATTGTGATATGCCTTCCTGGGTTAAAGAGAAGAGGGATGAGAATTACAGTTGGCTTGTCTGAATTTGCAAATAACCCTGGACATAGCAGTGGGTGTGAACTGAGCTCTCAGATGAATAGCATTCATCATCTATCATGTTTGCTTGTCAAAATAGGAGAAAAGGTTGCAGATTATTGCTATAGGCAATCGTGAGCCACTGAAGGTTTTAAAGAATGGGGTGGCATGATTAAAATTGTGTTTTTGAAACATAGCTTCAGTAATAGAGTATAAGCATCATGATTAGAGACGTCTACATAGAACAAGAGATGCATAAATCATTTCCCCCAAAAGAAAATGTTCCAAGTTGCTTGAATCTCAGGCGATACTAGATTCTCCTCTTGCTTATGGCTTGTCCATTGGCTGTCATCTTTCAGTATTTACTTGCCGATGTCTCAAGCATCTGCTTAGACTCACAAGTGAATCTCAAAGTACGTATGATAAAATAGGTATTTAAATTCTTTAGTAAGATTCTCAGAGCTCAGAACCATTAGAGTTAGAATTCCACAAGGGAAGAGATAACATGCTATTCATAGTCTTGTCACCAAGTCTTACACAGGACTTGGCCACCATATGGCCAACTAGGTGCACTGAATTCCTTTATTCCAATCTCTATTTATTTATGTTGCATACTAGCACTCACACACCACTATAATCTTGTAATTCATGTGTACTGACTCTTTTTATCACCTAGAACAGCATGAACCATAGTACGTGGAAACTTCACAAAATGAGTATTAAGCAATCACTCTCATTTAAGATAATAGACACATGTACTGGCTCCTACACCTAAATGTACTGAGAGCTAAGTGCTCATAAAGTGCAGAGATGCTAATTCTGATAAAAATATAAATGTGTTCAAAAATGCATTGTTTGGAAGCTAAATAAAAATAGCACATAAAATATATTTACAAATGTTAAACATTTTATTTTAAATATAATCCTGTAAATAAATATAAGTATTATAAATATTGCATAAGAAACCTTAATCTGGCTATGAATGACCAGAAATATCATGTGCTGCTAGACTGGTTAAGCTAGATTGGGCAATGATTCCTGACTCTATATGTGAGTTACTCTAAATTTAGATAGCAAATAATGAAGTTATTTTAAGCTTGATTGCTACTTTAAAAAAATCTTAAATTTGAGAACTTCTTGGAGGAAGCGATTTTTAAGAAAATAAGGTAATATATTAGCTCTTGATCCTAGTAATATTGATACAAATTCATTGTGACTTGTAAAACATTATTAAAATGTTGTTCATAAGCCACATTTTGAAATTTTATAATTTTTTCCAAGTGACACATAATACTGTTTATAATAAACAAATTTTATTACTTTATGAAAAAAGTTTGCATTCATCATAAAAATAAATACATGGCTTCATACTGTTATTTACTAAAAATATTACTAGCTGCTGGAAAATTAAACATTGCCACTAAAATTACATCAATAAATCACTAAAAGAATTTCACACCTTTCCTTAAGAGATTAGTGTTTGTGATCAATGTTCCTTTCACATGAAATTATTAATAAGTATTTCAAAGGGCATTCATTCGTCTATGTTATATAAGGACCAGCAGCTAAAGTTGAAAAAAATGATTCAAATCCATAACTATGACTTAACTGTAGGGTAACAAGCCTCTCCATATTTAACCCTAAGGAAAAAAGAGACTAAAAAAGTCACTAGAGCATTTCTGTAAAAATAAAATGCCAGGGTTGCTTTCTGTACACTTGGAAATTATCCATTATTAAAGAAAAGATGCTCTGTTTTGGACAGTGTTTTTCACCAGAAGTGACAGCAATAACCATAATTAAGTGAAACTACAGGTGAAATATTTAATTCAACACCAGAAGATAGTGGTAATGGATTGTGTTTCATTTCATGGGAGTGAAGTGGGAAAAAGAGGTAAGACACAACCATGGCTCCATTAGTATATTTAAAGGTTCTTTAATTTTTCATCTTGGTCAAATTTTAGACAACATTTGAACATTTGACAAAGGCAATAAACTACTTTGTAGTTACTGTAATTGTACGCTGAAATGACTGGATGATTGGAAGAAGTTAACCTACCCATCTACCTACCTACCTCCCAAGACAGTTAATTTATATTTTTATGAGATGCAAAATAACAGAGATTAGAAGCCAAGAAAGAGAAGCAAGTCTGTCTGGTTTTGCATCTTGTTTCCTTAAGGTGTTGCGCTTAAGCATATAAATTAACCTTCCTATATCTCAGTTTCTTCTCTCCAAAATGAGTACATTAAGAAGGTCATTGTGAGGATTAAGTGAATTAATGCATTGAAAATACTGTGATTCAAAACTATTACTATATATTTGTTGGTACTTTCATCCACTTCATGGAAGAAGATTTCAGCTAATAAATAAATATTTCAAACTTGAATTCTTTGAGATCGATTGGATATGTCTTTAAGATTGTGATTAGATGTAATGAAATATGTCATAAGAATGGACTCAAAATTAAGAATACATTGATGAAAGGACTTAATGAACAACTTACTGAATTTTAAGTATACAATCACTTGAGTTCACTTATTGAATCAGAAGTGTCACATAAATGTTTATGTACTTATGACATCCAGAGCTTTGCAATATATGCTGAATTAATCTTCTCTATGATAGGATAGTTGTGCAATAAAATTTGTCATCTAGAACTATCTGTAGCTTTTTCAGTTTAACAAGTCTAGTCTCTAGAAAGTAACGTGTAAAAATTTAACATCTTATTTCTACTTTATTAATGCTATCCCAATATAGATAATACTCTATGATAGAAATCAAACTAGGGCAACTATGAAAAGGAACTCAAATTTGAATATTTTCATACATGTATTAAATGTCATATACAACCACCATGGCAGATCAATGTAAGTGATCAGACACTTGGTGAGCCACAAAACTCAATGAGATTATGACACAGCCAAACACTTTCTTAACTACTAAACTGAAAGCATGTAGCTTTTTTACACATTTCAAAAGAATTGCTCTTTTTTTTGAAATTCTGTATTTTTTATTCCATATTCTTTAAAGATCCTTCAGTCCGTGGGGATGTAGGAAAGTTTATTTGTAGTTAATACCTAAGACAAGTAAATATTATTTTGGAACTACTATCAGAAGAAAAAAAAAGAGATGAGATCGTATAATACAATTTGAAAAGATAAAGTGATTAAAAATTGAAAATCTCTCAGGCTAGTGGAAAAGCCCCAGTTCTAAATTAAGTGGTCTAAGGTACATATTTCTGAAGAGTAAAATATTATCTCTCCTTTCATTTGATAGTACATTTTATTTATACTTCTAATGAAAATGGAGGATTTCTCTCTAAATAGCATTTCATATAACGTTTACCCTTTTAACCATGAGAATTTAATCACTTTTAAGGACAAATAAGAAGACACTGGGCATCTCCAAGATTGAACTAATTCTTATCAAAAATATTCTTTTTGTTATTCAGGGAGCAAATAAGTAAAAAATGTTAAAGGGCACATTAACAAATATTCAGTAGAGTTCAGAAGTAATTTCTAGCCCCTTATGAAGTTCTTAGAAATATCTTCTTAGGAGATCCTAGTATCCTATGCAGTTACTTGAGCTGATCCCAAACTTTGGCAAAGTTGCAGGGTGTAAAATTAACCCACAAAAAGCAGTAGTTTTTCTGTATGCCAACAATGAGAAGATAAGAGTGAAATCAGGAAGGCAACTCCATTTGTAATAGCTTTAAAAATGTAGATAGCTTTGGGCAGTATTGCCATTTTCACAATCATTCAGTACACGCATAATGATTATTCAAAAGCTGAAGAAAGAGTTGGAATATTGTAATAAAACAGCAAGCAAAACGTGGGAAAAAAGCAAATATGAATTTCACAAGGAGATACCATAAAAAATTGCTCTTTGAAATGCTGCTTTAGAGAAAGGAATTTATATCCTTACAGTAGTATTTATTTTTCAGAATCTCAATACAACATGATGCTAAGGTGATCATAATAATGAGAATTATTTTCTAAATATCATAACAATTATTAACTATTATTTGTATGCACAGCATTTGTACACTGTTCAAAAACACTTTCCACACACTTTCTCCGGACTCCCACTTCAACTTATGAAGATTGCACTGTTGTACTTCTCCTTTTATTAATGAAACAATAAAGCTTAGAGAGTTGTTGTAAGAAATTGACTTATCAAGACACCACAGAGCAAATGGTAGAGCTATATTCAAAGCTAGGCAGACAGGCACCGTGGTCTGGAGACTACTACATTGAACTCTCTCCACATAGTGGTTTCCAAATTTTATTTTGGCCAAATGTAGACTCGCTAATGGCGATCTTGTGGGCAGACATTTGTAGTCTTAGAGGAACAATGAAAACACAATACTTAAAACATCTTGTTCTGAAGAATGTTAAGGACTTTCTCACCTAATGAAAACTGGTAATGTTATTTTACTGTGGTCTTAATGTGGCCTGGTATGAAGTGGAGAGAGAACTGAATTTTAAAATCAGTGCCATAGTGTGGAACCAAGTAGAATTCTGACCAAAATAAACATCCAAAAAATGGCATGTTTTGAAAACTTTATGTACAACACAGTCACATTCAGAGATTTCAGCTGAAATATTAATTTATCTGGATGGGATCTATCAATACAATGTGTTTCTTCACATATGGACATTTCAATAGAATCTAAAGTACTATTGGGCTGGGAAGGTGGCTCAGTGGTAGAGCGCCTGGGTTGGATTCCTCAGCACCACATAAGCAAAAAGAAAAAAGCCGGAAGTGGCGCTGTGGCTCAAGTGGTAGAGCGCTAGCCTTGAGCTGAAGAGCTGAGGGACAGCACCCAGGCTCAGAGTTCAGGCTCCACGACCGGACCCAAAAAAAAAAAAAAAAAAAAAGAATCTAAAGTACTATTATTTAAAGTGCCACTTTGTTAGGCTGTACAGGTACCAAGAACTGTGCACACAGAAAAAATTCATTAGACTCCAACTTCTAAGTAGTGAGGGATGAAATCTCCATAGTAAAACACTTGAACTGGGCAAGCAAGTCAACCCCACTCTGAAAACAACTCTATTGAAATTTGGGAACTTGAGCGTTTGTAGTGGAAATCATAAAGTCCACATTTGTATTCAGACTCTGACCTCAGTCAGACAGGTTAACTTCCTTTTGACTTCACTTTCTTCCTTTGAAAATTAATGCCTTAAGCATGTCTGAAACTTCTGAGCTATAATATTTAAGCAACACAGTTGTCTTTAATTTTTGTTTCAATAAAATATCATATAAGCAGTTAAATTCTTCCGTATAGCAAATTAAGTACATCAAAAGACAGCTAATTTCTCAACTTTGTCTGGAGTAAAGAGAGCAGACAAGACAGACAATGGAATATTATCCATCAAACTTTGCCTATACTTTGAAGAATACATACAGATTAAACTACTAATAGAATTTGTTAGAGCATTTTATGTGAAAAGCAGCCTACTTTTTTTTTTTTTTTTTTTTGACAATGAAGGCTCTTCCTAGAGATGGGTGTTCCTCTGGCTTATTCAAGAGTGTGACACAGCATTAAAAAAAGTTAGTGCACTGTTTAATAGCAAATAGAGAGAGCTAGGAAAAATGATTTTAGAAGTAGATTCCTTAAATATGATTTTCATTAATTTGCATTTAGTTATTTTTTTGTTTTGAGGTTCAAGTAGTGAAATGTATTCAAAGAAGTCACTTCTGTAAAATAAAAAAGAGGTAATTTCTGAAAGTATACACATGTACACTTTCCCTCTGTAATTAGGATTTGTGGTGTCTCAGCCTCACTGATCTATTAAGTTCAGTGACATGTACCCATATATGAAATGAAACAAGGCTGCCCAAACCAGATCCTAAAGAAACATTTCTCTCCTGAGCATCATTCTACAACTAGACTGGAAGATATCAGGAGAGATGACAAGCAAATATATTTCCCATATTTTATTAATTTCTTCAGAAAAATAAAGGTTTCAGAAATACAATACCTAATGTGAAACTCTAATCTGTACATTGATACTCATCCAAGGGCTTCGATAACATTTCAAATTGAAGACTAACAAAGCTGAGTCATTGAATAGGCATGCTGCAACTCTTAATTACTTTACGCTTGCCCACAGTACTCACAGTACTCTCACCAAAAAGGCCCTTTTGCCATCCATATTTCCATGTTATATGGGGTACAATCTACTGTCTTTAATATAAAGGCTCAGATAGACATTCCTGGGTAGTAATGGAGTAGGCAGAGGCATGATAAACTACTCATCTAGAGGCAACTTTCACAGATAACAATTCCATTGTTCTTCAATAGGATATAAAGCATGTTCTTTTTCTGAACACCTTGGTTAAATTTCTTAAGCAAAGGGCCCAAGGACTACTGCTTGACAAACATAAGTTCTATTAATACAGACTTAGAATGAGTTAGAAAAGGCTGATCCTGTCAAAATAGGAAGAGTTAAGTTGCAGTTAACATCTCATAGGAAACCATTAGGCCAGTCCCAATGGACCATGCTTGAAACTTCCTTGTGAGCAAAAGGCACCACATGCTAATTTTTTTCAATTATAAATAAAAATCAGCTGGGTTTTGAATAATTTATGGCTTCCTGCAAAGCTGAATTTGAAAACATCAAGCTGGCAGCCTGTGCCATTCTAGCCCACGCATGGACAGCTGCCATGCACGCATATCTGTTACTTTTTTGGAGATTATCTCCACATGCTGTATTATCTGGCTCTCCACATTAGCAAGTAACATGAAACACAATCAATATCACAGAGGCCACAACACAATTAAAGACAAAGATGAGGCATCTATAGCTTGCTGGTATAGAAACCTGAAGGGAATAAGGTATTGTCCTCTAATTATGAAAGCCAATACTGGTTGGAAGTAAAGATAATCAGATAGTTATTGACTAACTTCAGGTCCCTTCAGAAATACATACTCAATTTTCCAATTAAGATAGAAAATGATAAAGGAAATCAAAGTCATAAAAAATGACTACACTTTACAAGTTATTGGGATAAGAATGTCAGAAGTATGATTCCTTTCAGAGGAATTTAATTACCCTAAAAGAAGATAATGCATATGCACTGAATACACTGGAATTCACATGTGACTTTTTGAAACCCTTAACTTCTTTGTACTGAGCAAAACGGAAAATGTTGACTTGTTATAGTGATTTTCACTGTCTTTTTTTTTTTTTTTTTTTGTCGGTTGTGTGGCTTGAACTCTAGACCTGGGTGTTGTCCCTGAGCTCTTCACCTCAAGGCTAGAGCTCTAGCACTTGAGTCATAGCATCACTTTGAGCTTTTTCTGCTTATGTGGTGCAGGACCTCATGCATGCAAGGCAAGCACTCTACCACTGAGCCACCTTCCCAGCTCCCTTCACTGTCTTTAAAAGCATGCTTCCCAGAAAGATCTAAGTATTTTTGGTCATTCTAGTTCTGATTCACTCATTAAACAACCAGTGAATTTATGTGGTATTGGTATCTGATGACTCAACTACTCTGTGTAATGCTTTTTTCCTAACAAATCTTTTTCATTGGTGAGTTTTTATTCCCTTCAGATTTTGCTAATGTGGATTGCACTCTTTCATACTTTATTTCTTAACACACGCACCTCCTGTGTGTTCTGGTTCCCAGGTGCCTTCGTCAGGCTTCTGTAATGAGAAAACTTTGTTCTCTGCTGGCCTCAAAGTAGATTCTAGTCTGTGGAATTTGTGGATTCTGTCTCTGACAAGAATAGCATTGCCCCGCTCCCCGTGTTCTGTACCCTCTCTCGCATCAGACCGACCAAGATCCTTCTTTTGGACTACGTTTGCAATCTCGGCTACCAGGTCTGACTCTGATTCTGCCTTTTCTGTAGGATTATACTTGTGCACATGAACAACATCTTCCCTTTCTCCTAGCAGCTTGGAAAGGAGTGAATAGAAATCACCTGTGGGAAAAAAGAAAAGAGACAAAGAGGTGGAGGGTTGATAAGATGGCAAAATTGACAAATGTTGGTGCCTTAATATCATCTCTTGATTCTTCCTAGTAAGTGAGTGACAAGGTTGTTCTTAGACTTCAAATATAAGAAAAGAAAAAAAAATAAGAATTCCTGTAACTGTGAAAGAATAACATACCCTTACATTTCATTAACACAACATCTACTCTTGTTATTACATAGCATGTTGACTGACATTTGTAGAACAAAATAATACATTGCAATTGCATGGTATATTTCAACTAAATGGCTTTCACAGTATAGTTAAATTGATATGGAAATTGAGAATGCATCAGATTCTTACAGTACTATCAACAGCCACATTAAAGAAAATGAATCTTCACAAGCTGTCTTTAAAATGCCTTCACAGGTTGTGTTAAAAGTCTATTAAAGTATGTATTTCCAAACATTCATAACTGGCTTAGGCATGCACATGCTGCTAAAAATATTTTACTAAGAAATTGGTTCAAGAGCTTAGGTAGTCTTTCCAGGATGATGGTAATGGATCCTGTCATGTTTACAAAAAATCTTGGCTTAATAAATTCCAAGTAGGTTTTCAAATTTTGCCCAGTGAAATCTTTAGTGAAATCTTAGTGAAATCTTTAACCAGAAAATAATTACCAAGTAATAGAATCAATCTCCTTAAAATTAAGAAAGTGAATTCCAGCTCAATAAAACTTTGTAAGTCACCATACCACCCTGCCCCACAGAAAAACAAAATCCACCACTAAATTCTTCTGCTTCATATACTAAGCATAAAGAGTTTAATATGATTATACAACAAGACATTTCATATAACATTAAAACATAATGTTCCAGATACAGAAGTCGTAATTTATAAAGTTGGATCAAATCAGGCTAACAGATGAAGAAAAGAGGGTCAGGACTTTGTATACGCAGTTTTGTCAGCAAAATTCTGAAAGTTGTAATAAAATACAAAATGTACAATAAAGTGGCTCCACTGAAATCATTTAAAATTGTCATTGTTTAAGAGGGCAAAACAATATTAAAAAATGCAATAGGCTTAAGCTACATTTAAGTTTCAGTGAGCCTATGAGAATATTCCAGAACATCATTTCTACAAATAACTCCTGGTGTAAGAAACCACTAGATGGCCATCTCTTATAGTCATATGCAGAAACCAGAAAGAGCTCTCTTTCTCTGTCTCTGTCTCTGTCTGTCTTCTGTCTGTCTGTCTGTCTGTCTATCTGCCTGTCAGTCTCTTTCTATTCCTCCCTACCTTTGGCATACCAGAGTTTGATCTCAGCCTTGTACTTCCGAGGTAAGACTACCCAGCCCTTATGAATACAACGCATCTTCCAATATTCTGACCCATATCTCTCAACCTGCCCCTTCCCTCACTTTTAAAAAATTTTGTAGGATATACATTGAAATTTTTACTACATTCTGCACACTCCCATTTCTCCTCTTCCTCATAGAATCTTGCTACGTTTTGCCTGACTAGCCTTAAACTGTGATCCTCCATTCTGTGTCTCCCATGTGGCTGGGATTATAGCTATGAGCCACTGTACCTGATTAACACTTTTCAATTATATGAAACAGAAATTCTGTAAGTCTTTTAAATATAAATTTTACTGAGTGGGTTTAAGATGTGGGAAACATAATTATAGCAGCAATTAATATGCTGAAATATGAAAAGCAGCACAGTGGATGCATATGTGAACACTTCCATTGAAACTCTGGTCTTTAAGTTGTGTGATTGCATTAACTAGTTGCTGGCTCAGTGGACATTTTTCTATTTAACAAGGATCATTTATGATTTCCTGGTCCCAGCGTGGAAATTTCTCTGGTTTACTTTGAGAATCATAATGAGAATAAATTAAAATAAATAGAAACATACATTGAACACCTGGCAGCAGGGGAAGAATACAGTCATAACATTTAATACATATCCTACAAAATTAAGAAAACTGAAGGAGGGTAGAGTGGGGAGAGATAGAGAAAAATAATGAAATGCATTGCATTCATGAAATGATTTGCTGAATGGTAATTCTGATGTATAACTACTTAAAGAGAATAAAAAAGTCAAACAGCAAAAAAAAAATTAAGCAAAATAATCTCTACTTGTTAGATAAAAATATACAGGTTTTAATTGTGTCAGATGTTTGACTTTTAAGAATGATCATAATGCTTGATAGGAAATGGACTCATTACCTTGCTCATGTACCTGTAATCCCTCTGTACAGTATCTTTACAATAAAAATACATATTTAAAAACAAGATGATAAAAAACTATTAGTAACTTTCCAAAATAAAAATAATCATTTATTGACTCTCCTTGGCTATCACTAGTACATAATCAACAGTTCTTACACAATTTCTATGTTCATCAGTGTTTTAACTACTGACAAAATATGCCAAGAGACCAAGCTAATAAGATGAGAGCCTAGAAACACATTGATTAATGAAGAAGCTGCAAAGGAAGGTTTTAATATTTTGTTTTAAGACTCAGACATAACATTTTCTCTTCTGGTAAAAGTCAATTTGGTGTATGGATTGTTGACTTGCTACTCATACACAATATTTATTCTCTAGCCTAAAAGAAGCAAACATAACCATTGTGTCCAGTTCTAATATCACAAATGACCTGAACTTTATTACATTTTTGACTTTTATAGTACTCCTTGGATTGAATAAACAATCAGAAATGGGATTTAGCCTTCTTAAGAAAATGAAGAAAGTATAAATCGAAGAATATAAAATAGGAGAATCTTTTAAAAACTACCATGCATTCAGACATATCTCAGAAGAAAAACAACCCTGTGATAAACACTCATTCATATCTGCCTATTCCATTATTAGGAAACCAAAACATCATTCAGCCAGCTTTCCAAAGCCTTGAGGGTATTCAGAATTGTGCTTGATAGATGAATTCAATAAATAAAGACTTGTGAGTGGCTCATAAATCATAACAAACTGATAAAATTTTAGTGAATAAGACAACAAAAAAGAATGTTATCTTCTTTAAAACCGCAAGCTAAGTGGCATTAGGAATCCATGAAATTAGCTAGGGTGAGTCTAAAATGATACATTCTTTGACAAGGGATGAAGGGAATGTCTTATCCTGAACAAGCAAAGGAATATGATTTTTCAGTAGTAAGTCCTGCCTTTGTGTCCCTCTTCCCACAAACATTACCAACTGTTAATGTTTTTTTTTTTTAAACCAACCTTTAATAGTATACAACTGTGGTTTTAACTTGCAATCTTGTTCTCTTGAATCTGCTCATTTGATAAAACATACCAAGGGTAATTCATTTTTGTTAGCGTAAAACCACTGTGAAATTATCCTGTTTCACAGAAGGTGCCTGAAGACCTTTAACTGTCTGGGGTCATGGAATGTTTTCCCTCTGCAAATTGTATTTTTCTTATATCCTACACTTGCCTTGGGAATAGAATACCTCATGCTGACCTTTGAGTAGAGAGATTGATTAGATAGGGCACACAAAGATTACAATGGGAAGAGTATGGTGCAAACCACATAAAACAAGTTAAAGCCTTTCATGAAGCAAAAGAATTGTTATCCAGCATATTACACACAACAATATGGCCATAATGGTATTGTAGATTTCAACTTTCAATTTGTGGTCTCAGTTTTTTTTTTATTGTGAGAATACCGTACAGAGGAGTTATAATTACATGGGCAAGATAACGAGTACATTTCTTATCAAGTATTGTTGTGGTCTCAGTTTTAAGGACATCAAATCATACTGATTATTCTGACAGGAGTACCACCAGCACTGCTGTGATTTGGAGAATCTTGGTTGCAGGCAGCAGAGCTCTGATACTACCACACTCCTTTTTGAGAAAAACCTTAGGCTATATTTTGGGCGTTGGAAACAGATAAGAAATAAAAATGCTTCTGAAATAAAGATAACCTTTAAAACATGTGTTAGTTTCTTTTTTGTTCTTTTCTGCCAGTTGTGGGGCCTGAATTCGGGGCCTGGGCGCTGTCCCACAGCTTTTCAGCTCAAGGCTAGTGTTCTACCACTTGAGCCACAGCACCACTTCCGGCTTTTTCTGCTTATGTGGTGCTGAGGAATTGAACCCAGAGCCTCATGCATACAAGGCAAGCATTCTACCACTGAGCTACCTTCCTAGCTCATGTGTTAGTTTCTTAAAAGAACCAACCACAATATATAAGTAAGAGATGTATATGTGGGGTCTATGAGATACAAATCTTGCCTCCTTTTACCAAATAGCTTCCCAGGATTCAGCTATTCCTCTGTTGGCTTTACTATTTCATTTCTAAAAGTTATTACATATGTAGTTAATTCTTCACTGATAATGATTTTATACGATGGTAGACATTTCTGTTTCAGATATTTATTGGTGTCTCTGTGCATGGACACAGGCATAACTGACTTGTTCACAGATGAACTCACATATATAGAAATAGATTATGTTTGGGCTGGGAAGGTGGCTCAGTGGTAGAGAGCTTGCCTTGCATGCCTGAGGCCCTGGGTTCGATTCCTCAGCACCACATAAGCAAAAAGAAAAAAGCCGGAAGTGGTGCTGTGGCTCAAGTGGTAGAGCGCTAGCCTTGAGCTGAAGAGCTGAGGGACAGCGCCCAGGCCCAGAGTTCAGGCCCCACGACCGGACCTCCCCCCCCCAAAAAAAGAAATAGATTATTTTTAAATCAGTAGAAATTATACAAGTATTAAAAATTATTCTCATAGGCTAGGATGGAGTTTAGTGGTATAGCATTTCCCTAGATTGTCTCCAGCCCTACACAATTATTCCTGCTAATCACATTTACTCTTGCAGGAAGTAGTCAAAATAAAATACAAATAATCAAAATACTTTTAAACATACATGCTGGTGTGCTGTCTCACACCTATAAATCCAGCATACAAGAGAGGCTGAGGTAGAAGGGTAGCAAGTTCAGGGACAGCAGAGGCTATATAGTGAGTTCCTGTCTCAAATAACGGGGTTGTGGGGGGAGGATGTAAAAATGAGTATTCATCATAAGCTGTTAATATAAAGTGAATATGTATATTTGTATCTAAAATATTGTGCTATATTTCTCACTATTGTGTATATTTCTCACTATTTACACATACAATGCATGGAAAAGATTGTTTTTTTACTTTATTCATATTTTAGTTATCTTCTGTAATAAATATAATTTGTAAAACTCTTGTCAAAATAAGCCTTTCTTAAAAAACAAAACAAAACAAAAACACTTGCAGACTTCCCTTATAAGTCTCATTAAAATGTTTCCAATTGTTGGTTCATCCAAGACAACTTGGTGGGTGAAACTGTCAAATAATGGTACTTTTTGATATCTCAACAATCCAACTTTGATAAAGAGTAGGATACTTGCCTTAGGCCAAACTTTGTTCCACTGGGAACAGATGTAGACAAAGATTCTGGGGAAGGTCAATGTATTTGAGCAAGTAAGGCTAGGAAAACACCACATGGAGTCACAAAACTCAGATGTCTTTCAAATGCCAGCTGGTATTGAATCAAGATTAGTATTCTAAAAAAATCCTTTATTATTTATTTATTTAATTTTGGATCCGGTTGTGGGGCCTGAACTCTGGGCCTGGGCGCTGTCCCTCAGCTCTTCAGCTCAAGGCTAGCACTCTACCACTTGAGCCACAGCGCCACTTCTGGCCTTTTTTTTTTGCTTATGTGGTGCTGAGGAATCGAAACCAGGGCCTCAGGCGTGCAAGGCAAGCAGCACTACCACTGAGCCACCTTCCCAGCCCACTGGAAAAATCCTTTAAAAGCCAGCAATGTCAGTATGAAGAACATAAAAGAAAAGAAAGCATTTATAATTCTCATAGAAACAAAGTGTTATGGAAATTTGTGTTTAAAATATCACTGATTCTCTTTGGATTTCATTCTCCATGTTATACACTCATGCGACTTCCTGTCCATCTGTGCCCAGCTACATCCTTTTTATGGAATACTCATAAGCAGCCACATTCAATTTATGGGATATTATAATTCCTAAACACTCCTCATCTTTACTTAGCATAGGTGGTACATATCTTACTTTTATCTTCCTACTAGTTTTACAACATTAAGATAGGAAATATGTGTATATACTTTTCTTTCTCTCTGTATATACATATGTATATATGTATGCAGACACCTATATGCATCTCAATATGTGTGTATGTGCATATGTGCTTTACATTATCCAGGTAGAACTATTATATTGGGAACAGGGCTGGTCTCTGGGTACACATTCCCTAATGTTGTGCACATTCCCCTAATGTTTCCTTTTCTTGCTTCACAACTGTTCTGTTTCCTATGAGAGTTTGACAGCTTCTATAGATCCAACATGGATGGTACCTGTTAGTTTGACTAGCATATGGAAATGATTTCAGGACAGTTACTTATTGGAAGTAAAAAATCAAAAGTATTAATCCAAACTGGCAGGACACATGAATACAAATTGCTGTGTCAAAAAACAATATAAGGTGATTGATTAAGTTTAAAGACTTCCTTTAAAAATAAACACAGATGGAGAGGGGGGACCAAGATGGCGACGGGGCAGTAGGGAAACGCCACAGCTCTCTCCAACCAAAAAGAGAGTTCGAGCTCCAACGCTTAATCTCCCCAAGAGACCGACAACAACAAAAAGACGAACACTCAGAGAAAAACCAGAGGCGGAGAATAACAAAAAAGAAACAGAGGAAAAGAAGAATTTCAGAAGAAAAGCGAAGACCCCTCCCCCAACCTTTACTGGCCGCGCGGCAGTGCGCCAAGCCGCCGGCCAGCCGGCCCAGCGGGGGCTGCGGGAGCCCCAAGAGACACAGCAGAGACACAGGGGGCCGCTTTCAGATCACCAGAGGCAGAGACAGAAAAGAATCACACAGAGCCACCACCGCCCAACCCAGCCCGGATTGCAACAACAACTGACGACCTACACCACACAGAAACAACCAGCTCCAGGGTGAGTACCCCACAGGGGAAGTGTATCCCTCAAGGGAGACCAGAGCTGGAGGGAATCCCCAGACCCTGACCTAGACTCCCTACCCCAACATCCGGACCACAGGACCCACTAAAACTGGGAACTGTTTGAGAGCTCCACCAGCCCGTGGAGCACACTCAGCTGGCCAGGCTAGAGCAAGAGCACCCCTGGAAGGGAGCTTAAATGCCCAAGCCAGGAACAGCGCCCCTGGGTCAAGACTACCAACAGTAGAAGAAATTTGAACTGTGTCCCCCAGGCTGTATAACCTAGGTGGTATACACATCAGCACAGGCCTAACAAGCGCGCTCCAGGCTGGGGCCGGAACCAGGCCCGGGGATCCGGCGCCTGAACAACACAACCAACTCCTCCCAATTGAAGTAAAAAGCTGAGCATACGCCTCAACAGAGGGGAGAAAGCCAGGAAACAACACTCCCCGGGGAAGCACGCCTGTGACGACAAAAGACCTGGAGGCCCAGGACAAGAGAAGCCCAAACCCCACCAAAACTCCACCCATATACCCTAGACTGGGAATTGGGCAACACAGGCTGCCAGCACCTGATAGTAAGCAGGAGCTCAGACTGTTAAAGCGGCTCAGCAATAGAGTGATAGTCTTGGATGTATGAGGCCCTGGATCTGATTCCTCAGCATCACAAAAGCAAAAAGGGTCAGAAGTGGTGCTGTGGCTCAAACGGTAGGGTGCCAGCCTTGAGCTGAAAAGCTGAGGGACAGCACCCAAACCTAGAGTTCAAGCCCACAACCAGCCCAAAACAAACAAACAAAAACACATCAGGAGCCCATAGCAGACTCCAGCATTTGGGAGAGTGCATCCAGAGCATCTGTTCTTCACAAGAGCACCCGTAGGAGCAAACACAAGCAGTCTAGGCTGCTCAACCCTTCCAAAGGCGGGAACTGCCAGCAATCTACAGCAGAGAGCTGAGAATCCTAAGTAAGTCAGAATAGCAGCTGGAAATAGGCTCCCAACAGAACCCAGATCAGGCACAGACTCTCTCTACCAATACAGAATCAGCAACCAAGCAAAGACAGACACACCAAAACAAAATTGAAGAGCAGTCTCCTGAACCTCCATGCGAAAATCACAGAGAAAAATCACAAGGTTTACTACCACCCAGGACAGCAAGCTCACCTCAAAAGCCAGCAGCCACACAGGGGAGAGCCCCAGTGGGAGCAAAGCAGGAATGGAAGACAAAGGCTACTTCCAAGGGTTGCTGGAGGCAATGACTCAAGAAATAAAGCAAGAAATTGATCAGAAATTGAAAGAGCACAAGGATGAACTATCCAAAGAGATACAGGGTATCAAACAAGAGATGCATGCAAAAATAGAAGCTGCACAAACCTCAGTAAGAAGTGAGATAAACGCCAAATTAGAGGTAATGCATACCTCATTGAGAGGTGAGATCAGTACTCTGAGAACCAACATTGAATCCATAAAGGGATCCATTTCCTCCATGCAAACCACAATAGAAGCCACTGTCAACAGAGTGAATGAAATGGAAGGTCGAGTGTCAGATACAGAAGACAGAATACACCAACTGGACCAAAAAGTGACAGATATGGAAAAATTACTCAAATTAAACCAAAGGGATATTCAAGAGCAAGCAGATAATGCTAAAAAATTTAACCTTCGCATAATTGGAGTGGACGAAGGTGAGGAATTCCAGAGCAAGGGAATGCACCACCTATTTAACAATATAATCAATGAAAATTTTCCCCACCTCAAAAACGACCATCTTAACTACATCACAAAAGCTTATCGAACACCCAACAAGCAAGACCCCAGGAGAAACACTTCTAGACACATTATAGTAAAAATGATAGATCTGAATAATAAGGAAACAATCCTGCATGCAGCAAAAATGAAGAAGGAGCTATACTACAATGGGAAAAAAATAAGAATTACTGCAGATCTCTCCACACAAACAATGAATGCAAGAAAAGCCTGGGAAAGCACCATACGAGCCCTGAGAGCCAATAACTGCCAACCCAGACTGATCTACCTGGCAAAGCTAGCATTCACATTTGATGGAGAACTGAAAACTTTTAATAGCAAAGAAAAACTAAATGAATACATAAACATTAAGCCAGCATTACAAAGAATTCTAAGAGGGGGGACACAACCTGAAGAAAGCAGCCAGGAACTGGGGCCTGCCCCAAACAGGCGTTACTCAAAGTCTAACTGAGCAAGCACAGGAGGAAAGGAAAAAAGAAAAACTTAGGAAAACGGAATGGCAGGGACAACAATGCATCTCTCTATACTTTCTCTTAATATAAATGGGCTGAATTCGCCAATTAAAAGAAAACGAACTGAGGACTGGATAAGAAAACAAGACCCATCCATCTGTTGCCTTCAGGAGACCCACCTCTCAGCCAAACATACAAACAAACTCAGAGTGAAGGGGTGGAAAAGGATCTACCAATCAAACGCCCCCAGTAAGAAAGCAGGTGTAGCTATCCTGATATCTGACAAAATAAACTTTTCATTAAAATCAGTACAGAAAGACAAGGACGGACACTACATATTAATAAAGGGAACAATCCAAGAGGAGGATATAACCATCATCAACTTATATGCCCCAAATATTGGTGCACCCAGATATGTCAAACAAATGCTCTCAAACTTACAGAATAAAATAGATCCCAATACGATAATACTAGGAGACTTTAACACACCACTCTCACCAAAGGACAGGTCTACCAACCAGAGGATTGGCAAAGAAGCTACCGAATTAAGAGAGGCCATACTGCAAGCGGAATTAACTGACATCTACCGAGTATTTCACCCTAAAACAACACAGTACACATTCTTCTCAGCAGCTCACGGAACTTTCTCCAAAATAGACCATATCATAGTTCATGCAAGGAACTTAAGCAAATACAAAGGGATCGACATAATCCCCTGTATCCTATCTGACCACAGTGGAATCAAGCTAGCTCTCAATAACAAAGCATACCGCAGAAATTTCTCCAATACATGGAAATTGAACAGCACACTCCTTAACAATGCCTGGATAACAGAAGAGATCAGAGAAGAAATAAAGCATTTCCTACAACTCAATGAAAATGAAAACACCTCACAAAGAAACTTGTGGGACACAGCAAAAGCAGTCCTGAGGGGCAAATTTATTGCCCTCAGTGCCCACATCAAGAGAATGGAGACAGACCAAGTAAATAATCTCATGTTGCAATTAAAACAGCTAGAAAAACAGGAAAAAATGGGACCTAAAGCTACTAGAAGAAGCCAGATAACCAAATTAAAAGCAGAGATTAACCAATTAGAAAATCAGAAAACCATAACCAAAATAAACCAAACAAAAAGCTGGTTCTTTGAAAAAATAAACAAAATTGATGGCCCATTGGCTAGATTAATTAAAAAAAGAAGAGAGGAAACCCATATTAATAGGATTAGGGATGCCACGGGAAACATCACCACACGTACCCAAGATATCCAAACAATTCTAACAGACTACTTTCAAAAGCTATACTCTCTAAAGGAAGAAAATCGGGCAGAAATGGATGCATTTTTAGAGAAATACAAGTTGCCCAAACTGAGCAAAGAAGAAGTTAACCAATTAAATAAGCCAATATCCTATAATGAGATACAGGAAGCTATCAAAAGTCTTCCAACAAAAAAAAGCCCAGGACCAGATGGATTCACAGCAGAATTCTATAAGACCTTCAAACAAGAACTAATACCCATACTCCTCAAGCTCTTCAGAGAAACAGAGAAGGAAGGAGCTATCCCAAACTCATTCTACGAAGCCAATATCACACTCATCCCCAAACCAGGCAAAGACCCAACCAAAAAGAATTACAGGCCAATCTCCTTGATGAACACAGATGCAAAGATCCTTAACAAGATTCTAGCTAACAGAATCCAGAAACACATAAAAAAAATAATTCACTATGACCAGGTAGGCTTCATCCCAGAGACACAGGGATGGTTTAACATATGTAAGTCAATAAATGTAATCCAACATATCAACAGAGCCAAGGTCAAGAATCACATGATTATCGCTACAGATGCAGAAAAGGCCTTTGACAAAATTCAACATTCATTCATGCTAAAAGCTCTGGAGAAAATAGGAATAGAAGGAACATTTCTAAAAACAATAAAAGCCATTTATGACAGACCAATAGCCAATATTATACTTAATGGGGAAAAGCTACAACCAATTCTCCTAAAATCAGGAACAAGGCAAGGATGCCCACTGTCTCCACTCCTCTTCAATATAGTCCTAGAACCCTTAGCCAGGGCAATAAGGCAAGAAAAAGACATTAAAGGGATCCGCATAGGAAAAGAAGAAGTTAAACTATCCCTTTTTGCAGACGACATGATACTATACCTCCAAGATCCCAAAAACTCCATCCCCAAACTCTTAGAAATCATAAATCACTTTGGCAAAATAGCAGGATACAAAATAAACCCACAAAAATCAGTTGCCTTCCTATACACTGATAATGTACAGGAAGAGAGGGAAATAAAGGGAGCAACCCCATTCACAATAACCTCCCGAAAAATAAAATATTTAGGAATTAACCTAACCAAAGATGTAAAAGAACTATTTAATGAGAACTATAAAAAGTTAAAGAAAGAAATTGCAGAAGACACTAGGAAATGGAAAGACCTCCCATGCTCCTGGATAGGCCGACTTAATATAGTAAAGATGGTAATACTTCCAAAACTAATATACAAATTCAACGCAATTCCTATTAAAATCCCAATGACGTACATCTCTGAAATACAGAAAACAGTCCAAAAATTCATATGGAACAACAAAAGACCTAGAATAGCCAAAACAATTCTAGGGGATAAAGACAATATGGGAGGGCTATCCATGCCGAACTTCAAACTCTACTACAGAGCTATAATAACAAAGACAGCATGGTACTGGCACAAAAACAGACCCGAAGACCAATGGAACAGAATAGAAGATCCAGAAATAAATCCACAGGCCTACAGCCAGCTGATATTCGACAAAGGAGCCAAAGACATACAATGGAAGAAACACAGCCTCTTCAACCGCTGGTGCTGGGAAAACTGGGCAGCCACATGCAGAAAACTAAAAGTGGACCCCAGCCTATCACCATGCACCAACATCAACTCAAAATGGATTAAAGACCTTAACATTAAACCTGAATCTCTGAAACTACTGCAGGACAGAGTAGGAGAGACACTTGAACTAATAGGCACAGGAAGGAACTTCCTGAACAGAGTCCCAGGGTCACAACAAATTGGAGAGAGACTCGACAAATGGGACTACCTTAAAATAAAAAGCTTCTGCACAGATAAAGCTATCGCAACCAAGCTAGAAAGACAACCAACTAATTGGGAAAAAATATTTACCAGCAATATATCAGACAAGGGGTTAACATCCTGTATATACAGGGAACTCAAGAAACTAATCCCTCCCAAACCTAACAAACCAATTACTAAATGGGCAAGGGAACTAAAGAGGGACTTCTCAAATGAAGAAATAAAAATGGCAAAGAAACACATGAGGAAATGTTCATCATCCCTGGTGGTGAAGGAAATGCAAATAAAGACAACCCTGAGATACCACCTTACCCCAGTCAGAATGTCCCACATCCACAAATCAGCCAACGACAAATGCTGGAGGGGATGTGGAGAACGAGGAACGCTATTACACTGCTGGTGGGAATGTACACTCATACAACCACTTTGGAAAGCAGTCTGGAGGGTCCTTAGAAAGCTAAAGATTGACCTCCCTTACGACCCAGTCATACCACTTCTAGGCATCTACCCTGAACAACAGGAACCAATATACAAGGACACGTGCACCTCCATGTTTATTGCAGCACTGTTCACAATAGCTAGGATATGGAAACAACCTAGATGCCCCACCACAGATGAATGGATCCAAAAATTGTGGTATCTATACACAATGGAATATTATGCAGCCATTAGAAATGACAAAATAATGGCATTTGCAGGGAAATGGATGGAGCTAGAAGGAATCATGTTGAGCGAGGTAAGCCAAGAACGAAGAGACAAACAGTACATGGTCTCCCTGATAAGCGGATGATAAATCCAAAATGTTAGGTGATATGACAAAACTAACAGGACTTAAGAAACAAAGAACTCCCACTCATCTGGTTGAACCACTACTAAATATCCCCATGCTGCTGATCACGTGTATGGTATATAACATATGAACACCGTTATATATTACAGACTGTGATAGACAATTTGCTCCAGGAAAGTTAGAATGAACGTGTGACTTTAAATGAGCATCATTATTCCACAATACTGTGAATTTCCGGAAATTAAGTAATCACTTAATCACAATCAAAAAAAAAAAAAAAAAAAAGAACCTTGGGGAAGGGAGGGAGGGAGGGGATGGTAGGGAGAAAACAATGGAGGGGGTAACAATGTTCAAGAGGAAGTGTACTCATTACCCCACTCATGTAACTGTAACCCTCTGTATAGAATCTTTACAATAAAAAAATTAAAAAAAAAACAAAAAAAAAAAATAAACACAGATGGAATGATTTATTTGAACGGCTAAGAGTGCTCCCCTCCTATTACCTATTTGGTCAACTTGAATTCCCAGGGACTAAAAGGAATAGCTATTTCATACAAATATCTTGAGAACAGAATACTCCTCTTTCAATAATGAGCAAATTTGTCCTGTATACTCTAAGTGATTGATTGATCTCATTAGTGCATCAAAGGAACTACCTGTATCAAAGTGTGTTTTGTACATTTCCATATTGATCTTCAAATTTTAGGTTTTTGGTCTCCAGGGACCATAAGATTAACACACAGAGTATACTGAAATGGCATTGCCGAGTATTGACTTAACATAGGAGGTGATGGCTGCTGGATGGATCTTCCACTTCCATCACACAAGCACCAAAGCTTATTGTCCACAATATTAAAACTGGCAAGAATATCAATACTTTTCCAAATTATATTACTTTAGCTATAGCAGTTTTTGTTCATAAGTAAAAGAAGATAAGGAAATCACTTCACATATACTCATAGAATTCCTCCTTGTAAGAGTTTGGGTACATTAAAAACCACTATACATACTACTAAATGCAAAACAGTAGATGGATGGAAAAATACAGAAGCGTTTCAAAGCATTTGGTACATATGATGCCTTCCTACTATAAGGAAAGAAGAGATTAAATCTTACATTGATAAGAAATGTACTCATTACCTTGCCCATGTAATTGTAACCCCTGTGTCCGGTATTTTCACAATTAAAAAAAAAAAAGAATTAGGTTGGCTTGCTACCAGTGACTCAGGCCTGAAATCCCACCTACTCAAGAGGCTGAGATCTGAGGATAGTGGTTCAAAGCTAGCCAGAGCAAAAAAGTATGTGAGACTTTCATTGCTACTAACCTACCAAAAAAGCCAGAAGTGGAGGTGTGGCTCAAGTGGTAGAGTGCTAATCTTAAGCATAAAAGCACAGGGACAGCACCCAGGCCCAGACTTAAAGGCTTAGGACTGATACACCACACACACACACACACACACACACACACACACACACACACACACACACACACACACACACACACACACACACACACACACACACACACACACACACACACACACACACACACACACACACACACACAACTTTTCGAACAAAACTCTAGGTTTCTAATCTTTCAGAGGTGTTAATTTTTCCCTTGATCAACTCAAGGGAGCTCAAAAGGTAAGCCAGGATCCAGCATCAGTTTCCACAGAAATACAGTGTTTTATAAGACACCACAACTTTTAAATGACAGTCTCGTTCTATAGTCTCCTTCTCTCTGTATGACACAGTATTTGGAAGTGAAGTTTAAGATAACTCAAATTCTTTCAAAGACATACATTTTTATATTTTAAACTGTGCCATATCAAATAGTTCACTGTCAAAGATGAATAGATTTCAGTACAATTATTGGAAACGTTATCAGTGTTACTATAGTTTGGATGCCTAATGACTTCCTAGTTAATACTATGTAGATGACTGATATATTTAGCTTTTTTACTCATTAGTCAGCTCATTAGTGCAAAGTCATCTCCTTAAATGTATTTAACACACAGAATTTTAAGCTAAAAATATTTTTAAGAGCCTACTTTTGTAGGACAAGATGCTATGGAATACAATCTACAAAATTTTCAATCTGTTACATGATACTTTTTCTTATTTTTCTTTTTTTTTTAATTGACTTTTTCTTATTTTTCTTTCCGAGTGCTCTTTTCTTTATAAAGTTTAGATTCTTTTTGCAAATAAAATTTGTTCAAGAATCTTATCTTAGGCCTATACTTAATACATTTTGGAGAATTCCAGGAGCATTTGAACTAGGGAATTTCTATATGTTGTCAAAAGAAAATTCTGCCTATTTCAAAAATGCCTTATATTATCAGGAAATAGGTGTTTGCATAATGACCAAACTGATGCTTAAAAATATCATATTTAGGCAGTAATATACTCCAGCACCTAATCAAAACACTATCTTCTAAACAGCAGTCTAGAAACCAAGAATCAGGAGAGAAAACATTTTGTACCAGCCATTGCTGTATAAGACAAAGGACCATCAAACACCCTCTACTTTTGTTTGTTCTTTGGCTTTAAGTTTGTTTTTCAGACTGGATCTCATGATAACTTTGCTCTGGATGCCTTGTTATGGCAAACTTCAACTTGTGCTTTCCAATACCTAGGATTAGAGGCAAATTGTATTTGAGATAGAGTCTTTCTAACTTCTACCAGGGCTGGCCTTGAACAATGATCATTCTGTCTCTTCCTCCTCAGAAGTGATACTTTCCCTTGCTGAAGACAGATAACAGTAACTTACAGACATAAAATACAAACTCAATTCTTAATTTCTTTTTTTTTTTTTTTTTTTTTTGTCGGTATGGGGCTTTAACTCTGGGCCTGAGTGCTGTCCCTCAGCTCTTCAGCCCAAGGCTAGTGCTCTACCACTTGAGCCACAGCGCCACTTCTGGTTTTCTGGTGGTTTATTGGAGATAAGAGTTTCACGGACTTTCCTGCCCAGGCTGGCTTTGCACCTCAATCCTCAGATCTCAGCCTCCTGAGTAGCTAGGTGCCTGGCTTCAATTCTTAATTTCTTTTCTCTTGAGCCTCACATATAGCAATCAAACACATCATATCATATACACAGAATTTAAATGGCAAAGATCATTAGATTTCAAAGAGAGCTCAATATCTAAATAAGAATATGTACATATATACGTACCCAGTCCATTTGTATGTTTGTATTGTACACAAAAATTACAATATTAAATGAATTGAAACAAAGAAAGAAAAACCATACAGGGATAAATTAAACTAATGAATTCTACTTTCAAGTCCAACTGCAATACTTGACCACTTCCTCATAACTTATGCATTTAAGAAAACAGCAATAATAAGTTTTGAGGCTGATACAGAGAAAAGAACTAAAATATCCCCCTAACATCATGATTTCATTGCCTATTTGGATACTGAATATTTTTATAGGCCTAGTTACCAGAATAAGCAAACATACCCTGGTCCAGTACTTCTTCTTCTTCCCGTTTGGGTTGCTGTAGTAAGGTAGTCTTATCTTTGTTCTCAGGTTCTGTGAAAAAATAAAAAAATGATAAGCATAACTTTGCAGTATATACAAACGACCTAAATAGTTTATAGCTATTGTGTCAGAAATGTAAAATATTATCCAGAATCTTGTGTTTATTACAGCATTGAATTTTTACATGGTAGACATGCTCTAATGCACACTCTTTACTACCTTCAGCAGCATTACTAATTACCTGACTTCTGATAAAATAACTAGGTCAACTGCTTTTTAAAATACCTTATAGATAGCATAGAATTTTAATTTTTAAACAAATCTACTCATACTTTTAGTTATATTTAGCAATATTTGAAAGCACCTTAGAAATTTTAAAGACATTTTCTAAAAAGTATATTGGTGTCTTAATAAATGGACCTGATTGCTGTGTTACCTCCTCCCATGAAGTCTCTACCAGGAAGAAACAAGTTGCTGCACTGGCATGTTATCATTGGATTTGCAAAACTCAGTAAGAGCTCCCTTAGCATACTTCATGCAATTAAAATATGGTGTGGATTTTGTGATATAAAGCTAAAGAAATGAGAATCAATATGAGCATTTAGTAAATGAATAATGAGGTAAAGAACAATTTTGAGAAGGGGACCAATTAGGATAAGACTAGTAATACCAGTAATTGTTCTTTGCCTGAAGAGAATCATGAAATGAATAACTCAGGATATGGCTGGAGATAATATTTTCATGGAAAATAGCACATTTCAGAGCACAGAGTAATTTGTGAATTCCTAAATTGTGGAAGTCATTGTTGGCTACAGGAGTTTTGAGATGAGGAAATCAGAAAACAAATTAAATGAGGAAAGATGTATATTTGAGTGGCTGGTCCTCAAACCAGTCTGTTTTACTCTTGGTCAAAAATCCTTTTTCTTTAATGTTTTGATGGGGTCGGCGGTTCATGTCAGAGAAAAGAGAGAGTGTATGAAAGTGTGGCCAGGTCATGGTATGAATGAAAAAGAGAATAAAAATGATTTGAAATGTGAATTTGAATTCATATTTGAAATATGAATTTTTTTTTTGGGTCCGATCGTGGGGCCTGAACTCTGGGCCTGGGTGCTGTCCCTCAGCTCTTCAGCTCAAGGCTAGCGCTCTACCACTTAAGCTACAGCGCCACTTCCGGCTTTTTTCTTTTTGCTTATGTGGTGCTGAGGAATGGAACCCAGGGTCTCATGCATGCAAGGCAAGCGCTCTACCACTGAACCACCTTCCCAGCCCCGAAATAGGAATTCTATAGTCAGCAGTACACAAAAATATAAAATGTAAAAACCTCCATTACTTTATACTAAGCACCCAACTCACCATGGTGATGCCCATGCATCATGCCCATGTCAGACTTCACAGGAATGGGAACATTGGCCTCTGGGGGAATCATTCGGAACATCTCTGGCGCCACGTTCTGTGTGCAGGTCATAAAAGACACTGCATGCTTGGCTTCCATGTAATACATGATGTATAAGTTGCACATCTCATCACTGGATGTCCCACTGCAAACAAAAAGAAAGGATATATAAGTAATGAGCCATTCACACACAATGCATTCTTTTGTGTGTGTGTGTGTGTGTGTGTGTGTGTGTGTGTGTGTGTGTGTATGTGTGTGTGTGTGTGTGTGTGTGTGTGTGTGTGTGTGTGTGTCCTAATCCTGTGGCTAGAACTCATGGCCTGGCCATTGTCCCTGATCTATTTTGCTCAAGGCTAGCACTCTACCACTTTGAGCCACAGCTTCATTTCTGGCTTTTTGGTAGTTAACTGACATAAGAGTCTCATAGACTTTCCTGCCCAGGTTGGTTTTTAACCAGAATCCACAGATCCCACCCTCCTAAGTAGCTAGGCTTGCAGCTACAATGCATTTTTAAAAAATTCATAGTTTGTTTTGTGGCTATGATCAAGTGTGAGAGCTACAATGTATTCTTTTTTTTTTTAATTGTATTTTATTTTATTTGAGAACATACTGTACAGGGGGGCTACAATTACATGGGCAGGATAATGCATACATTTCTTACCAAGCATTGCAGCCTCCTCCTTTGTTTTACAATGTATTCTTAATGCAAGACAGAAGGTGTCTAGAAGATCTTCCAGCAATGGATTCAACAATGGGAATATAGGCAGTTATTTTATTTACACCTATCTAAGTTTCAACGGCAAAAAACATAGCCATTTGTAGTTGTTCCATGGATATCACTAAGTACTTCAGATGGAAATAGCATCTACGGAGTTGAGTTATACCTTCTGTCTTTTCTTATGCTTTTATTCTTAATTTTCTTCATTTTCTAAAACCCATCATTTAGGCATGTACTTTTCTCAAAAATTATCTTTATTCATTTAATAATGATAACATTTAAAACATCAATAAACCATCATCTCTCTTTTGCAAGACTTTACATGATGGCTTTGTGACATAACAAGTCTAGACCGTTAGTTTCAGTTTACTCTGTCCTTTACAAGTCAACAAATCAAGTGCTCCATAAGATATCACAAGTGCATCTCTAATCTCTGATGTTTCAATGACATTGCTACAGTAGGGCAGAAAGAATGCCTGAGCAGTGATCTGAATGAAACCAGCCCTGATCTATTCTGAGGGCTCAGATTTGTTTGGAGTAGTACTTACAGTTAAATGACTTAATGTTAAAGATAGATTTTTTTTAAACAGTAGAATGAGTACTTCCAAGAAAAATATTCCAGACAGGAGAATGAGTATTTCCAAGAAAAATATTCCAGGAAACAGAAATAATATGTAAGGGATTATAAATCATGTTTTCTTCTTCCTCAATTTACATGGATTACTATTAAGTATTCCAAACTCTTTATAGTTATTCATAAGAAATATTTTTCATACCCTTACAGAAAGGACCCTTTTGTATTCCCATGTTGTTCTGGCAACGGAACATTTCCTTCTAGTTATTAGTTCTGACCATTTTTAGCGAGCCTACACTAATCAAAAACAAACTATGAGATGGAATATTTGCTCTGCAGACATACGTCAGTGTTGATTTTTCCAGTCCTGTGAGGCAGCCCCCACTTCCTCTCCATAGCAACAGCCATGACATCAGTGGGGGGCGGGAGAGGGAGAAGAAGGGGGGAGTCTTTTCTAAACAGAAATTTGATTTCTCTATACTTTGAAAATGTAGAGCACCCGAGGGACCTCAGGATTGAGTCCTGCTGTGAGAAGCTCCATGAATGCTTTAGAAAGCACTGGACTTCTCGTGTTGAATCTGATATGTGTCTCTTTAATTGCCTCTCCTGTGTAATAGAAGCAAGCAGGAGAGTGCAACCCCAAACAAACACCTGTGTCCTATATCCATCCTCACAGTGTCAGAACACAATTCCCAAGAATGATACTTTAACAATTTTAGAGTTGGTCCGAAAATTATGTGCTCTAAAAGAAATGGTTGGTGTCAAAATAATAAGCCAGAGACTCTCACTATATTTTCCTTTCTCTCCCTTTTTAGTGAAAGTATACATGGACAAGAGATCAGGGAGAAAGAACAGGAATCTAGGATGTGGCTCCTATGTAGACAACATTGAGTCACTTTGTAGAGAGGTAAAATAAAATCAGTTTAAGCATCTTAATAAAAGGAAGAAATGATAAATGATAACTGACAAAACATGAAATATAGGCAAATCAGCCTCCCATATTGTATCTGTTTGGGAAAAATAATGCCTATTCTTTTTCCTGAGAAGGAATACCAACCCATAACATATGCAATACATTCAGTATCCTGATCTATTTCCTTATTATTCAGAAGGGAGACTGAGGAAGGAGGATCAGATATTTGAGACCAGCCTGTATGACATAGTAAGAGATCATGTCTCTGTCTCTCTGTCTCTGTCTCTCTCTGTCTCTCTGTCTCTGTCTCTCTGCTCTCTGTCTCTCTCTCTGTCTCTCTCTCTGTCTCTCTCTCTCTCTCACAAACACACACACACACACACACACACACACACACACACACACACACACACACACACACACACACACACAAAGCCAAAAATCAATACTGAAATCAACAAAACCACATCAAGCAAAGTAGCTATTACTGCTAGTTTAAATGCAGTTGATTCCCTGGGATAGTCTGTTTTCTTTTGCATGAGTATGGTTAATATATTCTGTAAGTCGTCATGTTGCGTTTTTATAAAATACAGAGATGGGGGAATGCTAGAATTCACCTTTCTTATTTTTCTTGTAGAGCAGTACATTCCAAACTAGTTATAAATAAACTTTTGTCCTCGAAATGCTTATAAATGTGTTGAGAAAAAGTTATTTTATTAATAAACATAGAAATATTGGCTTACTCAAGTTAAATAAAATTCTGTACTGCCAGATCCTTTAGTATATTATGTGTTCATAATGAAATGGGGGACAGGTGGGTCTGTAGGCAACTGCTAAGTCAAGCAAATTTGACCTGGCTTCTTGTGTTGCTATACATTCTAGCACATATTTAAGGAAGGTTGCATTATGATACTTATTACACACTTGTTTAGGAATGACAATTTTAAAAAAGTTTCTCACATAAAATAGTTTCTAGTTATATGTAAAAATCTATTGTTATTTTTAGAGAGTGTCAAGTAAATTTTCACAATAGAGGTGTGTTCACTTAGTGTAGGCTCATGGAATTATCCAAATACATGAACTATGTTTATCGCAGCATTATTTACCATAGCTGGAACCAACCCAGATGCCCCTCAATAGATGAATGGATCAAGAAAAAAATATAAATATATATAAATATTTATATATAAATATTTATTACATATATATAGATAATGGAATTCTATGCCTCCATCAGAAAGAATGACAGTGCTCCATTTGTTAGGAAATGGAAAGACTTGGAAAAAATTATATTAAGTGAAGTAAGCCAGGCCCAAAGAAACGTAAGTCCCATGGTTTCCCATATCTGCAATAACTAGTATATGTCTAGAACAAGCCAAGAAGGTAAAAAACTATGTACATTTGACCATATAAGATGTTAAGCGAAATGAATCCCAAGAGAGGGATACAACTGGTTTTATCTTGGTTGCTATTCTTCTTAATGTACTTATAATGTACTATGTGATTTTTTTTTTACATTTTAAAAAATTTATTTATTTATTTTTTATTGTGAGAATACCGTACAGAGGAGTTACAATTACATGGGCAAAATAATGAGTACATTTCTTATCAAGCATTGTTGCCTCCTCTTTGTTTCCCCTTCCCTTCCCTTCCCATACTCCCCCCACCTTCCCCCACCCATTCCTCCCCGCTCCCCACGCCAAAGTTGTGAAGTTCGTTTTCGACATAACATTGTACATCTCATTGTTGCAATGGGTCCACCTGTATCCCTATTTAAACGATTTGTTTTTGCCCTTCCCCTCCACAAATTATACCGACATCAAATACAGTGAAAGCAGTGGTTTGTTTCTTTTGTATATTCCTCTTCCATGGTATAACTAGTTTTTACTGTATTTGATATCGGCGCTCTGCATCTTGTATATACACTTTTCTAATTTGGGGAGGGGAAGGGAAAAAACAAAATGATTAAATAAGGATACAAGTTGACTCATTGTAACAACGAGATGTACAAGACACTATGTTGAAAATGAAATTTACAACTTTGCCAGGTGTGTGTGTGTGGAAGGGGGGGGAAGTAGTTGGGTAGGTGGGGAAGGCAGGGATGGTAGGGGAAAAACAAAGGAGGCAACAATGCTTGATAGGAAATGTACTCATTACCTTACTCATGTAACTGTATCCCCTCTGTACAGTATTTTTACAATAAAAAAGTATTAAAAAAGAGGAAAAACAAAATTGTAAAAAATAATTATACAAATAAATGAGTATTCAGACATATAACATTTTATCTACACATAAACACCAAATACTTACTAATATTCTTTCTACCCATCTACTAGTCAATATAAACATATAGTTCAGATTCTACAAAAAAAGTCTTATGAATTTGGAAAACAACAAATATCACAAAATTTCAAAGTAACTGAATAGGATGTCGTATTAATATATATTACTGCAAATATAATTTTGGTGTTTCTAGATTTTCAACATGGAAGACTTGGTTTTTATTTGTTGTTTTTGTCTGGGCTGGTTTTGAATTGTGATCCTCAGATTTTAGCCTTATAAGTAGCTAAGGACATGCAGGTGAGGCATCAACACATGGCTTCAAGGTCTTGCTTTTGATATGCATTTGAAAAGAAAGTACTAAAAGTAAAGAGTCAACTTCAAAAACATAAAGAGCAATCAGTTTGCAAATAAGGGCCTAGACTGACATATGTGTGCTAAGTGGAATTATCAACTATACAATGATGTGGAAAAGAATTTACTCAATCAAATTAGTGACTGACCGTATTTTAAAACAAAATTATACAACTAGATTCGATGGAATATAAAATAAGAAGCGTCACAAATTTGGAATAATGTTAACACTATTTGAGGCAAAGGTAGCAAGTACTATTTTAGAAATAGTACAAGGTTAATGTTTGCAAAATGCAGTTGAGTATTTCTAAATAATAGAATATGTTTTCATTACGTATTACTGAGGGTTATTATTTTAATCAATAAAAAATAAAAATATAAGCTAATATACCAACTTACTTCCTCTAAAGTGAATTATCTTGCCATAAATAAAATTTGCTTTTTAGAAAAATCTATACATATATTTGTAAAAGTATACATACATATACATATATATACATATATGCAATACAATAATTTAATACCATGTGTTAATTTTATAGATACATAAATGTGTTTATCTCTAAATATGTGATTTGGTAAGACATCCAAATCAGCTCACCAATATAGTTCCTTTAATGTACCAATTCTATGATACAAAATTTAGTTGATTAAATAATTTAGAAATCTTTGCTGTCACAAGGAAAATTTCATTGAGAGAGCTGAATAAAAAGAGGTTATACTTTACTCTTTCTTTTCTATAATTGGACCTGTAGTCAAGGTAACAATGTTCTATGTGACAGAGAAACTATCATATACTAAAAATACTAGGATTCTAATCATTCTTAGTAACAGCATCACAGTTTGACAATTTTATTCCACAGTCATTCCTCTCTCTTTCACTTAAAAAATACTCTCACTTTACACCAGAAAAATTCCTTTCTGTATTTTAAGGGATATTTTTTGACACATCTATGAACATGCACGATTCTACTCTGAGAACCTGAATGATCATTAACATGCACATTCAAAGGGGGGTTGTGTTTGATATGGAACCAACTGGGCGAAAATTTCTTTCACCTGGATTCTTTTTTTTTTTAATTTAATTTTATTTTATTTGTGAACATACTGTACAGAGGAGTTACAATTACATGGGCAGGATAATGCGTACATTTCTTACCAAGCATTGCAGCCTCCTCCTTTGTTTACCCTTCACATCCCTTCCCAGCCTGCTCCCTCCCCCCCAATCCCAATCCTTATCCTTCCCCCCCTTCTCCCCCCCCCACCGACATTGTAAAGCTCATTTTGGACATGACAACTTGTACTTCTCATTGTTGCAACAGGTCCACCTGTATCCTTAAACAACTGGTTTTCCCCCATCTCCTCCACAAGTTATACTGACATCAAATATAGTGAAAGCAGGGGTTATACTGTGGGGGAGGAACATACAAAGCAACAAAGAGATAATCTTATAAAAGCATTAGAAACATATGCATAAATAATCTTAATAAATGCCCCCAAATCATTATGACATGATATATCAGATTGCTGAATAAAGAGTTAGGTCAAAGTTATATAATCTCTGGCACTTTTCTCTATATCTTCCTTGCATGTCTGCCCATCCATCCATCCATCCATCCATCCATCCATCCATCCATCCATCCATCCATCTAGCCAGGCATCCATCCATTCAATGAGGATTGTAATTATATTATTTTATAATATAAACAAATAGTAAATAAGAAGGCACCAAGTATTCTGAAATGTAGCATTTTAAAAACTTCAAATAGTGTTATTTATCATCTTACACTATAAATAACAATAATGCAATAATGCTCCTAGCAACATGATTCTCTTATCCCAATTTATGCCTCTTATAGTCAACAGATGTTAGGCTTAAAAAAAATAAGCAAACTATGTAGTACTAATTTTGGAAGGAAAATGAAACTTTAAAAAAGTTATTTACAAAACATTTGTTTCTTAGGAAAGCTTGTGGCACTTTTAAACTTCTACAATGATTTATTTACCACATAGTCTTGCCCTTTAAAGTAATAGACTTTAAAAGGTTGACAAAAGTAATATCTGGTTATTTGAATTTTTTTAAACACATTGTCACATTCTTTTATGTTCATTTTCTCACAGAATCACTCATTTCAATTGAAAACATATGATCAGCAAAATTGACCAAAGTAGCAAATATTATTTGCTTATTTACAAGAATTAATTTGAAATTTTTAGCCTATAAGCTTTTAGGTTGACTAGTTGACTTAATTATTTTAATCAGTTGACTTAATTAAATTGTGTTTATTTTTGTTTAAATTGACTAAACATTTGAAATCAACATAGAGAAGTGTCATATTGAATATCAAATATGTAATGCAGTCAAGCACAAAATATTGCTACTTCACAAAATAATCATCATTAGCACAATGTTTTCAATCAAACTTAGGTGTGGTATCTGTCTAAAATGTGTTGTTCATATTTACTATTTTAAAATAAATATATTTTGATAAAATTTTACCATGAAGTATATTTATTAATATGTTTTGTCCTAAATCCTACTTAAAACACATTTTATTATTTTTGGTTAGTAAATCATAATTGTATACATTTATGGGGTACAATGTGATATCTGGATATATCTGTATAATGTCAAATAATTGTCACATAACACCTTGCATACTTATCATTTTATTGGTGATATATTTGAAATTGACTGTATTATTTGTTTAAAAGTATGCATCATTATTGATTATAGAAATAGAAATCAAAATCTATTCCTTTTGTTTGACTGAAATTTGCATCAGTTGATCAGCAGCTCCCATAATCTCCCCCCACCACTATTCTATTCCCTGACTCAACTTGTTTAGAACACACACAGAAAAGTGAGATGATGTACTATTTTAATTAGCATAAAGTCTTTCAGATCCATTTATCTTGTCACAAATGACAGGATCCTACACTCTTTATGAAGGCAGAACAAATATGCATTTATATATACATATACATACTAACTATACACACATATATACCCACAAAATTACACACATTGGCATGTAACTATTAAGTTCATAAATCCATCTACGAATAGTAGTATTTTAAACGTATTCTTGACATGAGAAAATAAATCTCTACTTTTAAAAGTTTTTATTAAATTAATTTTGATTATTTCACACAAGTAAAATTTTCTCTAGGCCCCAAATTTTCAGCTTACTACAGAGTTTAGCTCATTTTGGATGGAAGAATTGTAAGCTGGAAATCTTCCACTAGCAACACAGTGTTCAGAGCTACAAAGCTAAAAAAAAGGTCTAAAATGTGAGGCAGATAATTCTCCCAGAACAAGGAGGGACCATCTTGCCTTGAGCTCTGTGCTTCAGGCTTTAGGCTGGAACCTGTGGCCAGCCAAGGGCATGTTTGTGCTATGTGGGTTAGAAGGGAACAATAGAGAGGGGGAGATTCACAGACTAACTTTTAATTTAATAGATAATATATAAAATATTACTTTCTCTTTTATTAATGGTTATGTTCTCAAACATAATCTTGTAGTAATTGATGATAGTCATACCCAATATTTACAAAAGAGGTGTACTACTACTGATATCCTTTCTCTAGAACTAAACAGAAGGCAAACAACAAGTACTAAAGCGATACAATTTTTAGAAGGAATTTTATTAATGTTTAAATGTATTCAAAGTTGTTTTAATAGTTTATCATTCTAGTGGAAAATTGCTTTTGTAGTATGAATTAAATATTCAGAATTCAAACTTACCCAATCCCATAAGTTCTTATTATTCTTTTCTATTTCACTTACATTACAAAATGTTTCCTTCAGCCCACAGGAGAATGTAAAAGGATGGATTTTTATCATCATTTTAGGTGTTATTTTAAAGCAGAATATACACTTTAGAAAGACGAGAATTATTCTAGACTCATAAAACTGAGAGAGGCCTCCAGAGACCACTTTGGCCTCCTGTCCTAGTACTGTAACAAGCCATTAATTTCTCTGGCTGAAATTACCTCCCAGAGGAAACTGAAAAGGCAGAATATGCCAAAAGTTATAAGCTCCACACACATAAAGTGGTAGAGAAGTCTAGGCAAAAGTTCTACTTTTTCTGGGCATGGGTGGCTCGTGCCTGAAATCCTAGTTACTCAGGAGGCTGAGATCTGAGGATAGCAGTTCAAAGCCAGCCTGGGCAGGAAAGTCCATGAGACTTTTTTTTGTTTTTTGGCTTGGGTGCTGTTCTAGAGCTCTTCAGCTCAAGGCTAGCACTCTACCACTAGAGCCACAGCGCCACTTCTGGTTTTCCGGTGGTTAATTGGAAATGATAGTCTTCCAGACTTTCCCGCCTTGGTTGGCTTTGAACCATGATCTTCAAATCTCAGCCTCCTGAGAATCAAACGAATTACAGGTGTGAGCCACTGGTGCCTGGCCAGTGAGACTCTTATCTCCAATTAACCACCAGAAAACCAGAAGTGGCGCTGTGGCTCAAGTGGTAGGATGCTATCCTTGAGCTGAATTGCTCAGGGACAGCATCTAGGCCTAGAGTTCAAGCCCTATGACTAACAAAGTTCTACTTTCTGCATATTTAAAATTGTAAACTAATGGGCATACTGTCTTGAAAACATTTTTAACTACAAGATTTGCTTATTACAGAGGCAAATAAAATAATTAATGGTATTTAAGAACCGTTCCCGTGGCTCTGCTATAACATAGAACAGAGCAGCTGATCAACGCCCTCTGGGCGACTTCAACCTCATGTATTTAATGCCAAGAAGTTAAGTGCCAAAACCCTCCTCTCAAATGTTTTCTCAACTCTTTTATTAGCAACTTCACTTCCAGTAACTCAGTTTATTGTTTTTTTAAAGTCTACTTCAAATTTAACCAAGAACAAACCTGTTGTTAAGCTTTGTCTCCTATATAAATTGTCAATATTTGTCTATTTGTTAACTGCCAATATTTGTCTATTTGTTCTACCTTTAGACTTAACATGGTGCTTATTAATATTATATCCTTACATAAAAGTGACATAAAATATCCAATCCCTCTTTATCAAATACTTCTGTGTAACATGCCTCCTGATGTTAGTTGTAAGAGTCTCGTGTCTTTTTAGGTGTTTATTTTCTGTAATTTCTCTCTGGTCAAGACATTGATGTCTTAGAAGTGTAGATTCCAAGTGGCCTTAAGAAGTATCTTAAAACAATTTAACATAGAAGGAAAGCTCCCTGATTTTGTATAGCAAAAAAGCTAACCATGAGATTTTATCTTTCATTTTCCTTAATCTTTTATCATTGTATCTTTTTGAAAGAGTACTCAATGCTTTGAAAAATTTACTTGGTGTAATAAAATACAGTTCTTTCAAGAAGGTTCAGTGTTTGGAAATGACTCAGTAGTCTTAAAATCCCTTTTTGTACAAGTGCTGTATACTATTATATTTACTTTATAAATTACTAAAGAAGAAAACTCTTGAACAGTCAGAAGTTTTAACAGGTAGAAAGTCATGCTTTTGATTATTAAGGTTATATCAAATTCAAAGCCATATTTGCCTGTATTTGAATTTAAGTCAAAGGGATTCTTGAGAAAAGAAATGTTCATAATCATACTATTTTTTTACTACAATGAGTGTGAAGGAGTACTATAGTATCTTGCAGGAATTATGATATGAAGACATATGGAGGAAGCTTGAGGGAAACATGCAAAAATGACCCCACATTCTGGAGTTTATTCAAATCACTAATTTAGAATGATAGCCAGGAACTGGTGGCTTATGCCTGTAATCCTCGCTACTTAGGAGACTGAGATCTGAGGATCATAGTGCTAAGCCAGCTCTGGCAGGAAAGTCCATGATACTCTTATTTCCAATAAACCACTCAGAAAACCGGAAGTGGCTCTGTGGCTCAGTGATAGAATGCTCCCCTTGAGCTGAAGAGCTGAGGGACAGTGCCCAGGCCCAGATTTCACGCCCCACAACCGACCCCCCCCCCAAAAAAAAAAAAGATAAAAATGCCTATTTGTTGTAATTGTAAATGATTCCCCACATATACAGAATTCATTCACAAAAATGACTGCCACTCACAGGTATGCTTTGTCTTAATCAAATCTCTTTAAACAGTGGAAAGTACAGAATCTTACCCAATATGTGTGGCCTCTGTCCTTCCCTCACCAGTAAATACACATCTTGCTGCCAGGATGTCACCAAAAGTCACATCGACCGGGTGTTCCACAGGGTAGAACGCCTGAACAAAAGATCACACAGCATGATTCATCAGACTAGTCAAGAACCCCCTGAAACTGAAGAACTTGAGTAATGTGAGGCTTACAACTCTGGGGGCAGAGAGGATACAGACAGACAGACCCATAGACAGACAGATGAGTGCATACCCACATACCCACAATCAATTCTACATGATGGCCCAGGTACCCAATTTTGGAATAAACAGTTTTCACAAATGCATCACATAAAAATGAGAGTAAGTGTAATAACATAAGTTCTGTTTGAAGCATTCTTTGGCTAAGTGAAAGGACAAAAAACTTGATCATCATGTGTGTTTACTGTTGAGGAAGAAGCCATGTTGGAAATTATAATATGGTAAGTCTTACAACTCAGATACATAGTAAAGGTAGATTTGGAAACTTAGATATTTAGAGAAGTTACCAAGAGCTACATCAGGATTTTTGATAATAATTTTCTGTGATTAATATTTTTCCTCTTAAAATTGGATCTACACACCTGGGGCAACTGGGGGCTCTGGCGTCCAATCAGAGTCCACTGTCCATTTCTGACTCTGTATCCGCTGACTACCTTACCTGAATGAAGACAAGTTAAGTTATAGTCATGTGATATACAGTACTGTATTTGAAAAAAACAAAAGGACCAGTCTGCTTTCATTTAAAGTAAAACCTGAATTTTTCCAGAACCCCCAATACTGAGTATCTTAGGGAAGACAAGATGATAAAACAAACAATTCAAGGTATTGTGTAAAAATTACATTTCCCAATGACACCAGACTTAAAGTCAAGTATAATTTCCATTTTACATCAAGAAGAGTAGCTACCATAATGGTAAATACTTATAATGGTATATGTCATTAAAAGTCCTTACCTAAACGATGAGTGTGAACTCTATAGGCAAAGACATGCATCGGGTACATTTTATAATGACATGAAATGTCAGAATTCACCACTGTAGGAAACAAAAACAAGGAGAGAAAAATCACTATCCCACTAGACAAGGGCAGTTTTTCTTGTCTAAAGCTATGCAAGGTGCTGGCACTGGGATTCTTGGTGAAGTGACCACCATCATTTAGTGCTTAGCAGACATTGTGCTCTTATCCTGTGCCTGCCATTGCACTCAGATGAATTAAGAACCCTTTGCCTCACATTTTTCTTTTACTTATAAACAAAATGACTAAGACCAGATCAAAATATCCTGTCAGTAAAAACACAAGCAAAATCTGTTACCTGTATCTTGAAATTCATCCAGTTGAAAAGGCTTAATGATTGATTTTTATTTTTGGAACAAAATGATTTTTGAAAGATTGAATGCAAGCACCTGAAACCACTAGATTGGCAGTTCCTGTTGAGAAGGGGCCACTTCAAGTGCTTTTTCTTCCTTAAAGCCTAACACATAGCAGTGACACAATATATGTCCAGTAACAAAGAAACTTAGAGATCATATACTTTGAAAAGATTCACAGCCCAAACAAACAGTATTTTATGCAACACTTCTATTACTTTAGATATACTGCTAAATAGCATACTTATTCTCAAAACTTCTTTATGTTTAGCTTTGGAGAATCGGACATCATAGTCTTCATTTTGCAAGTAGAAAAATGAGTTTATTAAATTCTAAGAGTCTACAGTGTTAGATTTGCTAAAGCTCTGGGCTTTGAGACTTTTAATGCAATATTTTATAATATTTATGAGCATTATTTTTTGTGTATAAAGAATGGATGATTGATTTGTTATCAAAACTTGTTCTCTAAGTTATACAACTTATCCATAACCTTCCATTGGCTTAGAATAATATAAAAACCTATTTTAAATCCGAGGATGCTAAAGAATCAGTATACTTTTCAGGTTCAATACCAGTCATTCTGTAAGATTATTAAAGACATAATGTGAATTGGCTTCTATAGATTAATTTATGTAATGACTCACCTTTCTCCCCTGCTGGTATAACAGTGTCCACAGACATCATAAGGTACATGCCAGCAATTAAAGGCTGTCTGCAGAGAAAAGTAATATTTTTCTTAATTATGTGATAAAGCCAAATGTATATTTTTAGAAAAAAATGTATCTACTCATATCTTGGTTTAATTCATTTGAAAACTAAGATGTAACAAAAATGGAAAAACAGAATACGTAGAATTTTGTTTTTTAGAACATGTTTCTGTTTCTGTGAAGGCAACTGTCAATGGCTTCTGCAATGTCTGCTTTCTGGGTTAACTTGAGTAGGCCATGGTACCTGCTGTTGTGTCTAACTCCAGTCTACATGTTGTAGAGGAAGTAATTTTGTTCGATGTGGTTAACATTTAAACTAGGTTTTAAATAAAGCAGATTATTCTTCATAATGTGGGTGGACCTCATTCAATCAATTGAAGGCCTTAAGAGAAAAAAATCCTCTCTCTCTTTCTCTCATTTCGCTCTGCTCTACTCAATCCCCTCTCCTCCTTCTCCCACCATTAATTAAGGTTTCTTTGGAGAACCCCTGACTAATATAGTTATCATGACTCTTAGCTATGACACTTGTATCTTTGCCTAATCCCCTCACCTTGAGTATGAACAGAAATATAGGTTTAGAAATTTATCTCTAATAATATAGCCAGTGTGATGGCACGTTACTTCTAAGATTAGATCACAAAATAACCCTCGCTCATAATTTCATTAAACCTTGTTTGCTTTTGTTGCTTATTGTTTGGGCTTAAAGCCAGTTATTATATAGTGAACTATATTGTTTATTGTATGTATAGAAAGAAATGTGGGAGCTCCACAGACCACAAATTATTCTTTCTAACAACTATGTGAATGACTAAAGGTGACTTTTGTGGGGGAGTCCAGAGTTGACTGAGCAAAATCGTAAGACACCTGGCAGACTCCTCACCCACAGGGCACTTAGGCGATAAACATTTGTTGTTTTAAACCAGCAAATTTGTTAGCCTGTTTTCCATAATAGATAGTTAAAACAGTTCATCCACCCCTTTTAATATTTCAAAGATCTTAGAACCATTCTGAATCATCTGGGAAAAACAGAGGGACTTACGGCAGACGTGTGAGATGTAAGGACACGCCGGAGCAGTCCTTGTGATTATCTGAAAACACACAGACACTTTTAAACAGGTGAAAGATGAAATATTAAAAATGTTTAAATACTTAAAAAATTGAATGGTGTCACATTTGTATTATGATTTACAGAGTACTGTTCATATTCACTAATGACTAATTCATCACAAAAACAGGAGAGCTAGGGGAAAAGACAGAGCTATGCATTATGTTTAATAAGACAATGTCATACTGGCATCTCTTTATTTGCTGTGGCCACACGAAGACCACATCTGAGCAGTAATCTGAATGAAATGTCACCACAGATTTGAATGGGCATCCTCCTTAGAAGGAAGAATAAAGGGTCCAGAGAACTGGGTGAGTTTGGAGGATAGGAGGGCCATTATGGAATAAATAACAGCTGTGGGCAGCTGTGGAGTAGCTGTTGGGCTAGCAATACAACACACGTTTAGCAGTGAGGTTTTTTATTCTGCGTGCAAAACAGCTACACGATAAATGACAAGATCATACACAGTGCTCACACAACACAGAACCTGGCACCAATGCCTTTCAATGAAGAGTGCTGGTTATTGTAGTATTGTGGGGTTTACTTTGTAAATTTTATTTTATTGTAAAGATGCTGTACAGAGGGGTTACAGTTACATGAATAAGGAAATGAGTACATTTCTTGTTGAAAATTTTTACCCCCTCTTTTGTTTTTCTCCTTCTATCCCTTCCCTCTCCTACCCTCCCCCACCCCCACCTCCCCCAGTTTGTAAAGTTCATCTCCAACATAGTGTCTTGTGTGTCTCACTGTGGCAATGGGTCATCCTGTGGCCTTGTTTCCACTTTGTTATTCCCCTTCTGGGGGTTTATTTCTGTTGTTCTTACTTCCTTATTTTCTTGGAGTTCAGGGGGATGTTTTGCAGGTCAGATAAGGGATGGTTTTCTTTTGTTAGAACTGGAGTTTGAACTCAGGGTTTCATGTGTGAGGCAGACAGATACTCTTCCACTTGATCCACAGACCTCCAGCCTTTTTTCTGTGGTTATTTCTGAGATAGAGGCTTGCTATTTTCATGGGCTGGTCTGAACCACAATCCTCCTATTTACTCTTCCCACTATAGCTGGGATGGTAAGAACCATGGTCAGCTATTATTTTGGTATATGTGTGATGAGGACTGTTCGCCCCTCCCCCACATGCTGGTCTGAAACCATAATCTTCTCTACCTCTGATATAGCTAGTATTATAGGACTATAGGCATGAACCACCGGTGCCTGGCTAGAACCTAGGTCTTGTATATTCAAGGCAAGTTATCTAGCACTGTGTTACACTTCTAGCCCTATAAATTTTTATTTTAATTACATGGTACCATGGGAAATGTTCACTCTCATATAATGTCTATTCAAGTAAAAGACTCGATATATTCTTTAAATTACGTCTTGTATTTTAATTACATATTTCCGTTGAAAAAATCAAATCAATTGCATTTTAATCTCTATCATACAAATTAACAGATTATTCTATGTCAAGACTTTAAAAATTACAGGAGAAATTAATAAGTCAATTAACACATTTAAGGAATTATTAAAGACATTTTTCAGTAACATTAAAATCTTTTACCATCAAAGAGTGGCAGTAATGTTCCTACTAGCTTCATGCTAGGTAGCTAATGTCAGGAATAGTGAAACAATTCCTTTTCCCATTAGATAGTGTTAATTAGAAGTATCTAAGTCCAATGTTCTTTTTGTGTTCAAAGAAAAGGACAAAACTTAGTAACAAAATTAGGAAAAAAGTGAAGGAGTGGGTCAGAGGTGGGTGAAAATTGAGGGGATGACATAGATCAAGATGCACTGTATACATCAACATTCTGTTAAATAGTGAAAAAAATCAAGGTATCTCCTAAAAAATTAACAAAGTGAGGGAGGAATGGGTTGAGAGAGGGAATGTACATATTGAAAAGGGCATGTTGATCAAGTTACACCGTGCTCATAAACTGTAACTCCTTTGTACAACTACTTAAAGATAATAAAAATATTTTTAAATGTATGAAAAATAAAAACATCAGTAGTCTTCTTATTAGAGTTTCCCCCCCAAATGAACATGTAGCCATTTCTATTGTCTATTTTTCCACTTTTAGAGTATTAAGGATAAGTCACAGCTTCAACATTCAATATACTGCAAAGACATTGCTTTTACTCCCAAGTGCTTATATACAGCATGTCATATCCAATAAGCAAGGCAATAACCTCAGAAATTTAAGTTCTACTGTGAGATTTTTATATATTTTGGAGAAAAGTACAGGGATCTTTTGCACTTACATACAATAATCACGTTTAGAAACATCACATTTAGTGAGGTTTAAATTTTAAATTTAAGTTTAAATTTTATCTTTTTTAGTAAGTTTTTAATTGTAAAAATACTGTACAGAGGGGTTACAGTTACATGAGCAAGGTAATAAGTATATTTCCTATCATGCATTGTGGCCTCTTCCTTTGTTTTTCCCCTATCATCCCTTCCCTCCCACCTCTACAACTAACTTCCCTCCCCTGCCTAAATTGTGAAGTTTATTTTTCAACATAGTGTCTTGTACATCTCATTGTTACAATGGGTCAATCTGTATCTCTATTTAATCATTTTGTTTTTTGCCTTCTCCTCCCCAAATTAGATCAACATCAAATACAGTGAAAACAGGGGTTATACCATGGAGGAGGATCATACAAAGCAACAAAAAAATAACATGGTACATTATAAATACATTAGAAACAATAGCAAGAAAGAAAAAAACCACTTGTGTCCCTATCTTGGAGTTCATTTCGCTTAACTTCATCTTATCTGGTCATATGTACATAGCATTTGGCCTTTTCTGCTTGTCCCAGATATATACTAGTAATTGCAAATTAGGGAAACTATGGGACCTATGTTTCTTTGGGCCCGGCTTACTTCATTTAATATAATTTTTTCCAAGTCTTTCCATTTCCTAACAAATGAGGCGATGTCATTCTTTCTCATGGAGGCATAGAATTCCATTGTATATATATACCACATTTTCTTGATCCATTCAACTACTGAGGGGCATCTGGGTTGGTTCCATATCTTAGCTATAGTAAATAATGATGTGATAAACATAGCTGTGCTGGTAGCTTTAGTGTGGTCTTGTTTGTGATCATTTGGGTAAATGCCCAAAAGTGGGATTGCTGGGTCATAGGGGAACTCTATGTGGAGTCTTTTAGGAAACTCCATACTGCTTTCCAAAGAGGCTGAACAAGTTTACACTCCCACCAACAATGCAGTAGGGTTCCCTTCTGTCCACATCCCTTCCAACATCTGTTGTTATTACAGTTCTTGATTATAGCCATTATAACTGGGGTGAGGTGGAATCTCAATGTTGTTTTGATTTGCATTACTTTTATGGTTACAGAGCTTGAGCATTTCTTCTTGTGTCTATTGGCCATTCTTATTTCTTCTTCAGAGAAGTTTAAGTCTTTAGCCCACTTATTTATCAGGCAGTTGTGTATATGAGAATTTGTTGTTGGGGGATTTAATTTTTTGAGTTCCAGGTATATTTTAGATATGAGACCCTTGTCTGTTGTATGGCTAGTGAAGATCTTCTTCAAATCCTTGGGCTTCTATTGATCTTTCTAGCTATCTTCTTTGCCATGCAGAAGCTCCACAGCTTCTTGCAGTCCCATTTGTCCAACCTTTCTGATTTGTGCTGGTGTTTCTGGGTCTCTATTAAGAACATTTCAGCCTGTGCCAAGGAGACCTAGGGTTTCTCATATTCCATCCTGTAATGTTTTCAGGGTGTCTGCTTTGACTCCGAGGTCTTTGATCCATTTGGAATTGATTCTGGTGCATAATATATAAAGATCTAGTTTTAGTTTTTCTACAGGTGATTAACCAATTTTGCCAGCACCATTTACTGAAGTGGTACAAGAAGAGACCTGAAGACCAACAGAATAGCCAGAAATGAACAGAAAACCCAGAAATGAACCCACAGACCTATAGCCACCTAATCTTTGATAAGGGAGCTAAAACCTAAATTTTATCTTATACAATGCAAATCTTACATGAGAGTAGCTGGTGAATATATTAGACACCAAATAAAAAAACATATCTCTTTAACCAAAAGCTCCAGTAATCAAAGCATATCAAAGGAAAACAAGCAAAGAAACACACTCCAATATCATGCTGCATAGTTTCTAAGACATGGTCAAAGGAATTTGCTTCCATTACATTTATTTGGTCAATTGTATCCACTGAGTCAAACCTTTCTCAATTGTGTGTGTGTGTGTGTGTGTGTGTGTGTGTGTATGTGTGTGTGTGTGTGTGTGTGTGTGTGCGCATGCATGTGCATGCACCTGTAAATGAAGTTTCTGAGTGTGAATTTTATAGATATTGCATTTTACGCTAGGATAATATTTTAGGATACCATCATTATTCAACCCTAGGTGATACAATTATAATTCTGTTGCTAAAGGGTGTGTGTATGTGTGTGTGTGTGTATGTTTGTTTTCACATTTCAATAGTTTTCAAATAAATACCTTATGACATTTTCAAAATTCAGTGGTCTTCTACATACCTCTGAGGTTTTGACTTAGAAAATCCTTTTGTTAAAATTTTTATTGTTATTATAAAGGTGATGTACAGAGCAGTAACTGTTTAAAGGATGTTTTGCAATGCATTAATATATTCTTTAATAATAGTATTTTAGCTGAATGAAATCTTTAAAAAGTTATGTCAAAATAAGTACTTATAAAGGATATTTTTATACTTTTTAGGCTTTACTGAAATCTATTGCTATTCATATATTCACTAACTCAAAATCCAATTTTAGCATTGTGATTGCAACCTCTTCTTCTAATCCTGCTCCAGAGCTTCACCTAAGAACCCTGCATGCTTGCATTATGCACACAGTGAGAATGAACAGTGGGAACAGCTTGAGCTTTGTGTGGTCTTGGAGTAGGTGAGCTCCTGGATCCACAGTGACTCCTAGAACAGGTGGTAGCTTTGGAAAGAAGCCCTCTTCTCAGCCTCAGTGTGCAGTATGAGGTTTATGACCCTGTATTTCCAGTATGATTGTTCTCACAATGATGAATCATAATTTTCATAACCTCTGTGATCTAACCTTGGGTAAACTCAGAAATTCCAACTAGTTTTGCAAATTTCACTGCCAATATCAGTATTTCCTGACTTTCTTCGTCCTTCTTTTGTAGTGCAGTGCTTGGACGACCACAAGTTATGAAACCTTCTAAGAAATGATGTATTTCAACTCACTGTGTTATATAAGTGATCTGTCTCTCACATATACCATCGTAAAATTGCTTCCAATGTTACTACAACAAAGAAATGCATTGATGTTCTACTAATAGCAATCATATAAAATGAAAAGAAAATGAAATAAAAACTGGATAGTTAAGACACACAGAAAATGAACTCAGAATAATGAAGTCATATACTGGCAGAACAATCTGGCTAGAAAGCTATCCTGTGGGGCTAGAATGAAAGAAAATAGGAGAAATGGAGGAGAAGCAATAGATAAAAGTGTCAATCCAGGGCAGAAAGTGCAATCTCATTGCTTACAAGAGAGATGAAAATAGTAACAAGTCAGAAACTTAAAATGAGCTGCTCTTGCAGCAATGAATTTATGTAAATATAAGGCAGGAAGAGAAGCAGTGATTCACTTGAATTCTCTTTCATTATAAATATCAGACATTTCTCTCTGTCAATTTTGCTGAATAGAAAATTAGGGTTTAACCTATTTTAATCAGACAATTGTTTGACCATAGGAAAGTGTGTACGAAAAATGATCATTGGTCTTCAGCTAGGAGCTCATTAGGTTCCTTTGTTGAATATAATTGGGATGTAGAAGGTTCATACTTGGTACTGGTACTAGTACTAGTGACTAGCAATTAAATCCAGAAGAAAGAAAGCCTAGTCTAAAATTGAGATAACTTAAGTAGAGAATTCAACATTAGATTCAAGGCCTAGGGAAAATTCAGTAACTGTTACTTACTACTGATATAGTTGAAAATGTTAAATGATGGGTATTTTATGTTTTTTAATATACATTTTTATTGTAAAGATACTATACAAAGGGGTTACAGGTAAATGAGTAAGTTAATGAGTACATTTCCTATTGAGCATTGTTACACCCTCCTTTGTTTTTCCCTTACCATCCCTTCCCTCCCCACTTCCCCAACTCTCACCGCCCTCCCCCTCCAAGCTGAAAGTTCGTTTTCAACATAGTGTCTTGTACATCTCATTGTTACAATGGGGCAACCTATATCCTTATTTCAGCATTTTGTTATTTCCATTCCCCTCTCCAAATTGGAAAAAATGTATATACAAGACGCAGGGCACCAGAATCAAATACAGTGAAAACAGGGATTATACCATGGGGGAGAACATACAAAACAAAAAAAAAAAACAAAACAAATCACACAGTACATTATAAGTGCATTAAAAACAACACTAACACAAAGAGAGGTCTCTCAAAAGACTATACATAGAGCTCCCCTATGACCCAGCAATCCCACTTTTGAGCATGTATCCAAATGATCACAAACAAGGCCACACTAAAGCTTCCAGCACAACTATGTTTATTGCAGCATTATCACCATACCTAAGATATGGAACCGACCCAGATGCCCCTCAATAGTCGAATGGATCAAGAAAATGTGGTGTACATATATATATCTATCTATATATATATATCACATTATATATACCACATATGTACACATATATACATTATATATACAACATATTTGTACATACATGTATATTTATGTGTATATGTGTATATATACATATATATATATATATATATATATATATACATACACATACATATACAGCTTCATCAGAAAGAATGACATAGTCCCATTTGTTAGGAAAAGAAAAGACTTGGAAAAAATTATATTAAGTGAAGTAAGCCAGGCCCAAAGAAACATAGGTCCCATGATTTCTCTTATTTGTAATAACTTTTATATGGTCTAGGACAAGCAGAACTTGTAGATGACCACATAAGATGATGCTTGTTTAAGTACGTATTATCATAGGAGTCTGAAATTTCTCTTTTGGAAGAAAGAGAAATTTCATATCCCTACCTTAGAAGACAGAAAAATAGAAGAAAAGAGGAGAAGAATGAAGGGTGAACAAATGCAACACTGACACTCATTAGACACTGTCTTGAAAATAAACTACAAACGAGGGGAGCCAGAAGGGAAAAACTGGGAGAAAATGAGGGAAGAGGTGACACTGTTCCAAAAGCAATGTACTCATTATCTGACTTATGTAACTGTAACTCTCTGCACATCACTTTTGCAATAAATAAATAAATAAAATAAATAAATAGAAAATAAAAATGCTGTTATAAAAATTTAAAAATAACAGATACAGTGAAAAAAATAATTATACTTGAAATTTATTATGGTAAAGCCACTGTCGAGGCAGATACTCGATACTTTCAGAAGGTTTTCAGTAAATGTGGGGAGTTTTAGATAAATGTCACGCCTGGATAAATTCAAATTCTTAACATAGAGGCCATTATACTTTGAAAAATTGACAAATAACCTTTCAAAGTCCTTCTATGACTTTTAGTAATAAAACCTCCTTATATTAGACTCATGATTGTTTTGGAGTTTTGGAATAGGTGCAGTCAACTCAGTAGGATCCTATGTTTGCAGGAAAGAGAAGGCCGGAAATTTCATGCTAACATTGAACTTGTTGATATTTGTTATCTTAATCTATATTTATGTAAAAGCTTGACAGCTCTCTTCTTTTCAGATAGCTCCATTTATTCCTATTTTGTTTTTCTTTCTACAAAACAATTATTTCCTTCCTTCAACTTGTCTTTAAGTTTATACTCTCTCCAAAGTACACTGACAAATACCTGATCTTTGGCCAAGAATGTTTCTCATTCTGAAAGAATTGAACCCAAGATATCCAGGTTAATGGGATATTTCATGTTTATCTTTCTCTTGCAGTAAGGTAAAATTTCTCATTCAAGATATGGAGATGACCATTTGTAATAGCCCCACAAAAAATAAAATACCTAGGAATTAACTTAACTAAAGAAGTGAAGGACCTCTATGATGAAAACTTTAAAATCTTGAAAAAGGAAATCAACACAGAACTTAAAAAATGGCAAAACCTCCCATGCTCCTGGATTGGCAAGATTAACATCGTGAAAATGGCAATACTTCCCAAGGCTATCTACAAATTCAACGCGATACCTATCAAAATTCCACCCTCATTCTTCAAGGAAATAGAAGAGGCAATCCAAAAATTCATATGGAACAATAAAAGTCCCCGAATAGCAAAAACGCTCTTCAATGGAAAGAACACTGCTGGAGGAATATCAATACCAAATTTCAAACTCTACTATAAAGCCATAGTAATCAAAACAGCTTGGTATTGGCATAAGAACAGACCTCAGGACCAATGGAATAGAATTGAAAACCCAGAAATGAACCTACAGACCTATAGCCATCTAATCTTTGATAAGGGAGCTAAAACAATAGAATGGAAGAAAGACAGCCTCTTCAGTAAATGGTGCTGGCAAAATTGGTTAACTACATATAGAAAACTAAAGCTAGATCCTTATATATCACCCTGCACCAGAATCAACTCCAAATGGATCAAAGACCTTGAACTCAAAGCAGACACTCTGAAAACATTACAGGATGGAATAGGAGAAACCCTAGGTCTCCTTGGCTCAGGCCAAAATTTTCTGAATAGAGACCCAGAAACACAACAAATCAAAGAAAGGTTGGACAAATGGGACTGCATAAGGTTGCAGAGCTTCTGCAGGGCAAATGACATAGCTAGCAAGATCAATAGAAAGCCCACCGATTGGGAGAAGATCTTTACTAGCCATACAACGGACAAGGGTCTCTAAAATATACTTGGAACTCAAAAAATTAAACCAGCCAACAACAAATCCTCAAAGAAACAATTGCCCAATAAATAAGTGGGCGAAAGACTTAAAGAGAAGCTTCTCTGAAGAAGAAAGAAGGATGGCCAATAGACACATGAAGAAATGTTCAACATCCCTAGCCATAAAAGAAATGCAAATCAAAACAACATTGAGATATCACCTCACTCCAGTTAGAACAGCAAAAATCACTCTAACAACAGATGCTGGAGGGGATGTGGACAGAAAGGAACCTTACTTCATTGTTGGTGGGAATGTAAACTTGTTCAACCACTTTGGAAAGCAGTATGGAGGTTCCTCAAAAGACTTCCCATAGAACTCCCCTATGACCCAGCAATCCCACTTTTGGGCATTTACCCTAATGTTTACAAAAAAGACCACACTAAAGCTACCAGCACAACTATGTTTATTGCAGCATTATTTACCATAGCTAAGATATGGAACCAACCCAGATGCCCCTCAGTAGATGAATGGATCAAGAAAATGTGGTATATATACACAATGGAATTCTATGCCTCCATCAGAAAGAATGACATTTCCCCATTTGTTAGGAAATGGAAAGGCTTGGAAAAAATTATATTAAGTGAAGTAAGCCAGGCCCAAAGAAACATAGGTTCCATGGTTTCCCTTATTTGCAATATCTAGTATAGGTATGAGTCAAGCGGAAAAGGTCAGATAATGTGATGTTAGGAAAACGAACCCTTAAATATGTATTTTAATGTTTTCGTTTCTTTCATGCATGTGTTTCTAACGCATTTATAAGATTATTTCTTTGTTGCTTTGTATGTCCCTCCCCCACAGTGTAACCCCCGCTTTCACTACATTTGATGTCAGTATAACATGTGGAGGAGATGGGGACAAGCAAGTCGTTTAAGGATTCAGGTGGACCTGTTGCAACAATGAGAAGTACAAAATGTCATGTCAAAACCAGCTTTACAATGTCGGTGTGGGGGGGGGGGAGGGGGGTATGATTGGGTGGGGGGGAGGGGGGAGGCTGGGAAGGGAGGTGAAGGGTAAACAAAGGAGGAGGCTGCAATGCTTGGTAAGAAATGTATGCATTATCCTGCCCATGTAATTGTAACCCCTCTGTACAGTATGTTCTCAAATAAAATAAAATAAAATATATAAAAAAAAACAAAAACAAAAACAAAAGATATGGAGATGAGGCTTCATTCACTAGATATTAAATGAGGTTCAGAGGAATATTTCATTATGGCATTATATTTAATTACAATATCAAAAGTGTGTGTTTAGAAGATGTAGTAATGATTTGCATTTCTTTTATGGCTAGGGAGGTTGAGCATTTCTTCATGTGTCTATTGGCCATCCTTCTTTCCTCTTCAGAGAAGTTTCTTTTTAAGTCTTTGGCCCACTTATTTATTGGACAGTTGTTTCTTTGGGGATTTGTTGTTGGGGGATTTAATTTTTTGAGTTCCAAGTATATTTTAGATATGAGACCCTTGTCCATTGTATGGCTAGTGAAGATCTTCTCCCAATCTGTGGGATAGCACCTCACCTCAGTTAGAATGGCAAAAATTAAGAACTTTAAAAATAAGACATGCTGGAGGGGATGTGGACAGAAGGGAACCTTACTGCATTGTTGGTAGGAGTGTAAACTTGTCCAATCACTTTGGAAAGTAGTATGGAGGTTCCTCAAAAGACTCCACATAGAGCTCCCCTATGACCCAGCAATCCCACTTTTGGGCATTTACCCAAATGTTTACAAACAAGACCACACTAAAGCTACCAGCACAACTATGTTTATTGCAGCATTATTTACTATAGCTAAGATATGGAACCAACCCAGATGCCCCTCAGTAGATGAATGGATCAAGAAAATGTGGTATATATACACAATGGAATTCTATGCCTTCATCAGAAAGAATGACATCGCCTCATTTGTTAGGAAATGGAAAGGCTTGGAAAAAATTATATTAAGTGAAGTAAGCCAAGCCCAGAGAAACATAGGTCCCATGGTTTCCCTTATTTGCAATATCTAGTATATGTCTGAGTCAAGCAGAAAAGGTCAGATAAGGTGATGTTAGGGAAATGAACCATAAGATATGTATTCAAATGTTTTTTTTCTTTCATGTGATTGTTTCTAATGCATTTATAAGATAATTTCTTTGTTGCATTGTATGTCCTTCCCCCACAGTATAACCCGTGCTTTCACTGTATTTGATGTCAGTATAATTGGTGGAGGAGAAGGGGAAAAACAAGTCGTTTAAATAGGGATACAGGTGGACCCATTGCAACAATGAGAAGTACAAGTCGTTATGTCAAAAACGAACTTTACAACTTTGGTGGGGGGCAGGGAGTATTGGGTGGGGGGGCGGAGGGAGGATGGGAAGGGATGGGAAGGGGAAACAAAGGAGGAGGCTACAATACTTGATAAGAAATGTACTCATTTGTTGCAACAATGAGAAGTACAAGTTGTCATGTCCATAACGAGCTTTACAATATCTGTGCGGGGGGGGGGGGGGAGGGGGGTGAAAGAAGGATTGGGACTGGGGGGGGAGGGGGGGAGGCTGGGAAGGGATGGATGTGAAGGATAAACAAAGGAGGAGGCTGCAATGCTTGGTAAGAAATGTATGCATTATCCTGCCCATGTAATTGTAACCCTTCTGTACAGTATGTTCACAAATAAAAAGAATAAAAAAATAAAAAAAATGAAATGCATTTGCATCACAAAAAACAAAACAAACAAACAAACAAAAGAAATGTACTCATTATCTTACCCATGTAATTCTAACCCCTCTGTACAGTATTTTCACAATAAAAAAATAAAAAAAAGAAATGTACTCATTATCTTGCCCATGTAATTGTAACCCCTCTGTACAGTATTTTCACAATAAAAAATAAATAAAAATTAAAAAAACAAGATGTAGTAATGATGAATGCAGTGGAAAAGTTGAAAGAATAATTTTAAAGAAATTTGTAAAATAACAAACTTTAATAACCACATCCTCGCAGGCAAGCCTAGAATAGTGCTGAAATATTGGTGGTTGAGTGGTAAGACATTTAAAAAGTAGTCATTCTAATGAAAAGAATTTTCAGACAGTAGATGAAACTTGAAAATAGCATTCTATCAGAATCTAATCTCAAACAAGATGAAAACAGGATGACTGCTTCACGAGGGTCTCAGCTTGCCTTTTTCTGAGAAATTGCTCTCCTTTGCTTAGGCAGAGATGTATAACTACAGCAAGGTATTTTATCAAATATATAGACTCATAGAATTCAGAATTGAAAAGGACTCTGGAGATGATGGAGTTCAACTTTTGCACTTTGCAGATAGGAAAAGAAGGCTTCAGAGACTGAGTATTGCTTAAAGTAATTCAGGTGACTTGTGACATACCTGGCTATCAAATCTAAGTCTCTAATGTTAATGTTTAATAAGCATATTCACCAAAACAAAGTTCCATTTCTAAAAGAGGCTTTCTAGGCATTTGTATCTATGGAATATTCTTAAGCTAAGATAAAGAAAGTCAGCAAGGATGGATAAGTAACCAGTGGTACTTAATGACATCCACTTAAGCAGGAAGCTCAATTCTTTTAATGGGAGGTGAATGCATGGGATATGAGGTGATCCATCCCAAACTATTTAGCTTGCTTTTCTAATTACAGCTCGTAATTCCTGCTTGGATTCATAGCTGAGTAGTAAAGTAAGTACGAGGAATAATGCATGATAATAACCTATTCCATCTTAGGTTCTTAGAAGTGTGTTTGTCTCTCCTGGTTTTTCCCTCTAGAGATAGCATTCTTTACTTCATGAGCTCATCTTGTCCTGGTTGTTTCCTGCTTCAATAAAAGAATAGGTCAACCATTGATCCTGAGGGAAACAATGGATTGTTAGAAATGATATCCCACTAATTGGAAAAGTCCTTCAGAAAGACAGTACTAGAAAGGATTTCAATCTCTTACAGTCCCTAAGGAAGGCACAGGTAAGGGATAAAGCATACTCGTTTCCTGCTATCCTAAACCATAGACCTGCATAATGGATTTTTTTTTCCTTATGAAGCTACTGAATAAGCTAGAGATCAATGACATAACTTAGAAAAACAAAGGAGCAATATCTTTAATAATAAAATCTTGCTTTAGGAAACTTGGGATCAAATAGTTCTAAAGTATAACTTCCCATACCCCACCTCCAGTGTTCTCAATGTAATTTAAAGACTTGTTTCTTTTCTTTCTCTGTCTTGAACATACAAACATAATGAACCGGATATCATAGTACTTACCAATAATTTTACAGTAATATGTGTATATATAAATTTTAACAACTATTCGACTATCAAGCTGCTTTTTATTGTAAAGATGATATATAGAGGGGTTTCAATTACATATAAGTCAGGTAATGAGTACATTTCTTTTTGTGCAGTGTCACCTCTTCCCTCATTTTCTTCCAGTTTTTCCATCCTGACCTCCCTTCCCCACAAGTTGTATAGTTCATTTTCAACATAGTGTCTAGTGAGTATCACTGCTGCACTTGTTCACCCTTTGTCCTACCATTTCTGTGCTTCCACTGACCCTCCCTCAAACAGACAAACTTACATACAAGACAAAGGGTACCGAGCCATCTTAATGATTACCTTGTTTCTTTGTTCTAAATTACCAATATTGTTAATGAAACAAATGATGTTTTGTTCATACAAAAAATTCACGAGCGAGTCTCAAGATGTTTAAGAGTAGAAGATTATTTGGGGATTAATTTCTAAGAGCAGAGAAAATTTCATATAATTAAAATTACTTTGAAAATCCCTTCAGAGAATGGATCTAACATAGCCATTTTCTTGGCTTTGAAACAGATTTCAGTCTATTGGGTGATGGGCTTTTTTGTTGCTGATCGTTTTTTCAGACATTTCAATACAGCTAAGCTCTACTGTTATATTAAAAAATGTAATTTCTGTGCAACTGAAATCTTGCTCCACAGAGAAGGACAAAGGCATGAGAAGCAAACAGGAAATAAACCTAACTAAGCAAGAGCAGTTTCATTTTTCATGTTCAACCTAGATCATGAGCATGAGGGATAGAACCCTGATTCTAAGATGCAAAGATATAGCTCCTTTATTGTGCTGATGGTGGTACCTGGAGTAAGTGTGTGTGTGTGTGTGTGTGTGTGTGTGTGTGTGTGTGTGTGTGTGTGTGTGTGTGTGGTGTGTGTGTGTGTGTGTACACTTAACGAGTCACTTAACAGTATTCAGAGAAACAGTGATCATTTGAATTAAGCAGAAAAACCAATAAATTGTTGTTTGTGTTTCCTCAAAATAGAACCACTAAAGTTCTTGTAGAGAGTCTGTTTATAGATCCAGGAAAGCAAATTCTCAAAAAATCAGGACTAGTTGTGGGTACTTCAAGATAAAATACTCCGTATTCATAAACACTAAGATCCTAAGCTGTCAGAGCAAATGTGTATCTGCTTAGCAAACTAGAACTACACTAGGAGCAGTATTAATACACAACATAGGCTACAGAAATTTTCCTGGGGGCTGTTGAAAGCTGGCTCGGCAGACAAGCTCCAGTGTTAAATAAACCAGCAGGAAGGGGAAGAAAAACTTCAAAAAGAAATTCCTTTTGAAGTTGTCACTGCGGTGAGTTATCCTTTTTTGATTTTATATTCACTGCTATGGGACTAGAAATTACCAGCTTCCATTTGCCTTGTGGCAAGGAAGAGAAAATGCATTTATCCATCCTGTAAGACGATGGTTTTCACAAATGATGGTCTGTGTGCTCCCCAAAGAGATCAAATGTAAGGCAGACAGACTCACAGCCTCACTTTTATAACACAGTGTGGGGAGAGGATGTTATGGCACAGCTAATGTCCCAGGATTTCCCTGGTTCCGCCTTTTACAACTGCAAACAAAACCAAAGGTTTATAGTTTCTACTATCCCTTCTCTCAGAATTATGACTTGCTACAGTGTCACACATTCGTGGAAGTAAAATTAAAAGATAAGCCTATGAATGCAATGTAAATATGGTATTTTTTAAACTAAGTTTTAAAATTATTGAGTCTTTTTAAAAACTCCTTATTGAAATGTAATACACAGAAAGGCACATAAATCATGAGGGGCAGCCCCAGAAAATAAAACAAATAAACAAATAATACATTACACCAGAATCTAAATCCAGAAACAAAAATTTTTCTACTTTTGTCTCTCCTTAAAGTATTTTTAATCTTTATGAACTCCTTCAAAAAATACATGTATGGATGTTTAAATCTGCTATGCATATATACATATTTTAAAAGTATGTGTATATACATACCTTTATGTATAAATAAAGGATAACTTTATTTGTTTAGAGTTTAAATATGGCATGTATTTACATGTTTAAGCCTTTATTTTCTTGAGGAATTTGTTTTTTGGCTAAAGCAAACTTCAGCTAGTTTGTCCACTAGCGTCATAGGTTTTGCTTTGGAGAGCTTAATAGAATATGGCTTTTAAGAAGTATTTATTTCTCCATTTTCTTTTGCCAGCCAAAAACTTATCAATTACTTTCATATCTTCATCTCTATGTCTAGTATATATTCATTTAAAATACTTAATTTGATTTTTTTTGTATTTTCCCATTATAGTCTGTTCCTTGCATACAGTGTACAAATGCAAAAGTCTGGGAACGAGACACAAAATACTAAATAAAATAAATCAAAGAATCAAAAAGTACATGAAGAGTTTGGATTAAAAATCTTCTAAATACAATTTGAAATTGTACTTTTCGTTAAAATTTCTTTTATTGTAAAGATACTGTACATAGGGGTTACAGTTACAGGAGTAACGTAATTAGTACATTTCCTATTGAGCATTGTAACTCCCTCCTTTGTTTTTCCCCTACCATCCCTTCACTCCCCACCTCTCCAACTTCTCCCTCCTCTCCCACCTAAGTTGTAACAATGAGAAGTAGTAGACACTATGTTGAAATTGTACTTCTCAACATAAAATGTTTACTCTGAATTTTTGAGTAGTTGTGAAATATTTTTAGCAGTACATATAAAGATTTACTTTTTATGTTCTTTGCAATTCTTAACTATTATGTGCAACAATGTGTTGTTCCTAATTTAGTTTAACTTAAACATCTGAATGTTTAGTAAACAGGTTAAATTCCTAGTAAAATTATTGTACTCAGTTCTGAAAAAAGAAGTTTTATTTTCTGAAAAAGCTGTGACTTAATTGGAACTTCATCAAACTGAAACTCATCTGTGGCTACATTTTCTAGGGTTAAAAAAAAACCCCAAACTTCAATAATTGCTTTTGTGAAGCTGTGAAAAAGGTTTTATTCAAAATGACACAAATGAAAGGGTATTATCCTATACTACCATGCCTCTTGGCTCTCTGTCGATCGCCTTGTCTCTTTTCCTTAATTGTAGCCCATAAGATTCCAACAGGAAAAGAACTATGGGCATGTTGATTTATATAGCAACAAGCTGGATATGGGAAGTAGCCACATTCTTTACATTATTTTCAGCAACTTGAAATTCTAAGTTGGGGACCAGTGGTTCATGTCTGTAGTCCTAGCTACTCAGGAGGCTGAGAGCTAGAGGTGAAGCCTCAAAGCTGGCCTGGGAAGAAAAATCTATGAGATTCCACCTCCAGAATAAAATAAAATAAATATGCTCTGGAGGAATAATAGCTCAAGTGGTAGATCACAAAACAAGGTTAGCGGGGTGAGACTGAGTTCAAATCCAGGTACTGGCAAAAACAAAACAAAACAAAACAAAAATCAACCAAACAACAACTCTTCTATACTGTTTTGGTTCATTAGGAAGAAAAAAATAATCCAAAACTTCTCATTTACATCATATAAGCATTGTGCCCTAGTCTTAGATATTAATTAGCTCTTCAGTAATCCAAGTCACCTCCTAATTGCCTTAGCTTTTTCCAAATCTTTATAGTGTAAGCTAAAAGTGTCCATTTAGAAGGGTCTAGGGTTTGAGAATATATTTTTCTTTACTTTGTTTTGAATAGAGAGTGTAGTATACCTAATTTGAGAAACAGGAATAAGAAATGTCCCCAAAAGAAATGATATGTATTCAAATGTTTTTTTCCTCTCATGCGATTGTTTCTAACACATTTATAAGATTATTTCTTTGTTGCTTTGTATGTCCTTCCCCCACAGTATAACCCCTGTTTTCACTGTATTTGATGTCGGTATAATTTGTGGAGGGGAAAGGGAAAAACAAATAGTTTAAATAGGGAGACAGGTGGACCCATTGCAAGTCGTTATGTGGAAAACGAACTTTACAACTTTGGTGGGGGGGGGGGCGGGGAAAATTGGGTGGGAATGGATGGGAAGGGAAAACAAAGGAGGAGGCTACAATGCTTGATAAGAAATGTAATCATTATCTTGCCCATGTAACTGTAACCCCTCTGTACATCAAAATTAAATTAAAAAACCAGAGAACAATTAAAGAAACATTTTGCTGGCCAACCCCCCGGCAAAAAAATAAAAGAATTGTTAGTACGTAAAAAACAGAATGTGAGAACAAACTTGAGCTCTTCTCCCTGATTTCCTTCTTTTCCCAGAACTTTTAGAATGTAATGGTCAAACAAATCATGGTCATGAGGAGAGCTGTATGGGGCCGTGGGAGGGGAAGATGACCGTTGATATCTTTCACAAGCTACGCTAGCAGAGTTTGAGAGCCTTGCATTTTGTTTCTCTGAGTCAACAGGCAAGTAAGTTTATTTTTCATCTTACCTGGTTTCAGTTAAAAATAAAATGTAATTTAAAGGGAACTAATTACTTGGTAGCTACTATTTTCAAGTTCCAACTAACAGGAAAAAAGGAGTTAATAATTCTGAATGGATGAACAAGCATGAGTTGCTTTGTAAACAAGGATAAATAAGAAAAGTAAGTGGTCTCAAAATACAATAAATCTTATCTTAATAAATAAGAACTCTGAAAAACTAAATTTCACATAAGAAAGTGTTTTTCCCTTCAAAAGATATCATTTAAGACAAATACAATATTGGTATATGCTGAATTGATTTTTAAAAATCTGTGTTTAAGAGATAAGTAATATTCTGAGTATATCCTTAAAAATAAATTATACTACAATGCTTTATATAACATCCCATGACCAAATGAATGAAAGCCTGATTCTCAATGCTTAATGGTCATTCTTAGGTATTAAAATAAACAGGTGTTCAATGGAATGAATGAGTGAATGAATAAATATCATTTGCTTTTCCATAATGGAGATGATTAACAGAGCTGAAAAGTGGTAGGAAGAGAATCAGGGAGTTCTCATTTCTGTAAAGACACTGGTAAGAACAGGAAACACTGGAGGACATGGGGCTGTTCCCAGATTATTTGAGAGAACTCAATGATCCTAAAATCACTCACAAGACTCATATCAAGTTGCCGGTGTACAATAAAGGTTAGAGGATAAGATGTAGAACATCTAGTTATGACTCTTTGAAAATCAGTGGCATTCTCAAGCAACTGACTTAGAGAAATGTCCCTACATGATAAAAGAGACAGATTACCTCATACATCAGAATGAAAAGGCAGAATTGAGGTGAGGTAAGTCATTTTCATTTCTGTTCATATGCAATCTAGTATGCATGAGTTCATTCCTCTTGGTAATTTGGTTCGAAGGGCTTTTAAAAACATTGACTCTATGGTATAATTGTCTTATATCGTTAGAGCATGAACTTTGGCACATGCACAAAATGCAACTCAAATTAAATTCTTTTAGTTTCAATAACAATTGGACACTAGTAGTCTCGCCACCCTAGGCAAGTCACATACCCTTCCTGACCAATGAATTTCATTTCTGGAAAATGGAGGGTCTGGTCTACATGATTCCCTTCTTGTAATGTTATTATACTCATTCTTTTTCACTTTACTTAGCTAATGCCTTTTAAAGCAAATAATTAAAAATGAAATAGTGTCCAGGTCATATGATTTACAGTTCTAACTCCACTAATTTCAGAAGTACACTTCCCTATTCAGAGTGCCTTTTCAGCCTACCGTTTAACCTTTTCCCTTTATCTCAAAATGTCCAAGCAGCCTTAGGACTACCTACAGGTAAAAGGCCTCTTTCTTGCCAATCATTTCTTTCAGACTTGGTTTTATCTTCTTCTCCCTCTGTCTCCCTACGTTGTCTTTGTCACTACATATATTTCACTTAAAATGTCAAAAACGGAAGGACACAACTTCTTTGGTCTCATAATTAAAAAATAATTATCCTTTACTAACAATAAAGAAGGAACTAGACCATCCATTTCCTTGCAAATTCCATTATTTTGTCCTTTCTAATTGCTGCATAATATTTCATTGTATATAGGTACCATAATTTTTGGATCCACTCATCTGTTGTGGGACATCTGGGTTGTTTCCATATCTTGGCTATTGTGAATAGTGCAGTAATGAACATGGAGGTGCATGTGTCCTTGTATCCTGGTTCCTGTTGCTCAGGGTAGATGCCTCAGAGTGGTATGGTTGGGTAAGAGGAACCTCCAGACTGCTTTCCAAAGTAGTTATATTAGTGTACATTCCCACCAGCAGTGCAATAGGGTTCAAACCATATTAAGTGATGTAAGCCAAGCTCAGAGAGACAAATAGCACATGACCTCCCTGATATGCTAATTTTAAACTCTAAATACAAGGAGATATGACAAAGTAAACAGGAATCAAGAAACAAAGGACCTCTTCTTAATTAATCATATCATTTCTGGATGACCCCATGTTTTTGACCTCATATATGTGTTATGACCTTATATACATGTGCGTATCTGAGAGAAGATAGGAGAAAGGCAAAGAATCAGAGGGAAATGGAGGGAAAAATACAGTAGAGAGGCCCATCAGCTATACCGGACATTGATGAAGTGAACTAAGAAACTCAAGGGCAGTGATGGGAGGGAGGGAATGAGGGAGAAATGGGGAACAGCTTACACTAAGCAAAAGGAAAGAAAAGTACATGTCACTGGATTTGGAAAAAAAATAGCTATAGTGTCAAAGTTTGTAGAGACCATAAGCTTTATAGACCATGGTAATATCAATGAGCCTCGTGAAAGTTAAAATGAGTTTGTGACTTTAACTTAGTATCACTATCCCACAATACTGTGAATTTTGTAAACTTCATATAATCACTTCATCTCAATAAAGAAAAAAAATAAGGAACTAGACAATCACATTTTACTGCAAGTGACTTCTTAGAGCAGCTTGCCACCACTGTCTCATGCTTATACTCTTAGCTATTCAGGAAGCTGAGATCTGAGGATTTTGGTTTGTGAGAGCCTTATCTCCAAGATACTAGCACAAAACCAGAAATGGAACTGTGGCACAAGTGATAGAGTGTTAGTTTTGTGCAAAAGAATCTCAAGGACAGTGCCCAGGTCCTGAGTTCAAGCCCAGGATGAGCACAACACAAGACACACACACACACACACACACACACACACACACACACACATACAATCAAATTTTACATAAAAGTTAAGAATAAACTGGGTGCTGGTGGCTCATGCCTGTAATCCTGGCTCCTGAGGAAACTGAGATCTGAGGATCATGGTTTGAAGCCAGCTTTGGTAGGAAAGTCCATGAGACTCTTATCTCCAATTAACCACTCAAAAACTGGAAATGGAACTGTGGCTCAAAAGGGTAGATCACTAGCCTTGATCAAAAGAGCTCAAGGACAGTGTCCAGGCCCCATACCAACAAAAATTTTCTCTTAAATTCTAAGTGGAAGGAATTGGGAAAATAACTAGACAGTGATTAAATTAAATTTCCCTTAAGAGAACTGGGATTTTAATTAAGCATATTTTGGTAAATGTAAATTATATTTCTCATCTCCTAAGCCCCAAGAGATTTCTCTAATATACCTGTAGTGCAGAAAAAAATGTAGAAGTGACTTCAATCCATATTAGATACTAGTTGTCAAATTTTAGCTTGCTTATACATCAGTTGCAGATTTTATTAAACTTTTAGAGTCCTGGGCCTAATGGTGTTTTGGTATAATAAGTAAGCTATTAGAGAAGGACATGTATGTGTCTGGATATATAAGTATTGTATATTTTACTGCCAAAAATGATGTAATATACAATTTATTTTTAAAATAATAAAACACAATAATCTGCATTGTGTATTACATATAAAGTTGAATCACATAGAATTATTTCCTTGATTCTAGTCTATGTGTGGTTGTAACTGGCCAAAGAATAGTTTCAGCCAGGATATTTTGTTTATAGAGAACCTCATCTCCAAGAAAGTACCACAAAAATGGAGCTGTGGCGCAAGTGGTAGAGTCTGAGTATCTTGGTTCAAAACCTGCTTGGGCATGAGAGTCCATGAGATTCTTATCTCCAATTAGCCACCAAAAAGCCAGAAGAAGAGTTATGGCTCATGTAGTAGGATGCTAGCCTTGAGAGAAAAAAAACAAAACAGGTAGAGCAACAGGACCTGAGTTAATGATCCAGGCTGGGCACCAAAAAATAAATAAATAAAATTGAAAAAAAGAAATATGTTAGAACTGCATTGTAACTGCCCATGCTCCTTAATAATGTAAACAAATCCTACACAACCAGTACCACAATGGATTCAAGACGGACATGAAGCATGTGTCCATTTTGATAGTGTGAATTTTCACAACATAGCTGATTTCATGCCATCAACATAATGTCAATGATTAGGATGCTAGGAAGAAATGAGCAGTAACAGAATATTTTGTGGTATTTTCACCACACAGATATAACAGATGCAAATGCCTTCAAGGATATAGATAATTATCAAATAAATGGGCAATGTTTTTTATGTTTATTGCCTTAAAAAAATCACAGCTATACATGACAACTAGCTCAGAAAATACCTTGAAATTACCATTTGGCTCTAGAAATCCTATCTGAGCCACTGCACAGGTGGCCCAAGTCACACCTTCTGTGTTTCAAATCAAGTAGGTCTAGTTTGAAACAGAAACTTCATTTTGACTAAAAATTAATCTGGTATAAATTATCCTTAGATTCAGTTTCTAGAAATCCTGCTCTGTAATCTGTAAAGATCATCTAGGTAATTTATATCCTCCTAATGAAACACTAAGAGGAGTTCCTTTGTTTAAGGAAAATACTGCAGCTATTTTATCATGTGAAAATAGCGAGCACAGATAAGGATAGGGGGGTTTGCTTAATTACTGTTGACTGGAAACTGTAAAAATTGTTTTGTTGGGTAATTTTGTGGAATCTCTCAAGATTCAAGCTCTCTAAGACCCAAAATATTATTTCTAGAATCTACCCTGCAGTAGCAAAACATGGTTCCCCAAAATATTTAACATCAAAAGTTTACTTTGGCACTGTTTCTAATAGGGGAAAAAAACCCTCCAAACTGTAATAGAATATAGAATATATAAATTATTGTTATCTGCACAATGGAATATTAGAGAGCCAGTATTAGAAATATGCCCATGGTGCACTGCTTAATGAAAAAACACAGGTTCCAATTACATAGAGTGTGATCTGAGTTTTGTCATCAATGGAAAGAAAATACACAAAGCACACACATGCACACATACACAGCACTCATACACACACGCACAAATACTTCATTGTCTCTCTTCTCCTATATATGCGCACACATATATGTCTATGTATGTATGCTACACAAATGAATAGCTGAAGGATTAAGCTTGCTGGCCTGCGTACATGTCAAGATCATTTGTGAATAAGGCCAGGCTGCTTTCTAGGCATCCCTTTTGGTATGCAGACTTTCAGGCCTTAAAGCTAGAAATGGAGAAGAATTGATAACAACAGGTACAATTTCAGAGATAGTTTCTAACTATGGGAAGTAACTCAAAATGCTGTAAAATACATGAGTTTAAAGACGTGGGTCCAGAGAAGCGCTCATGTTTCTGAGGGTGGAGTGAAGACGAATGTTGTGCATCTTTCTGGAAAGCATGCAGAGGATGTTGCTTAGACAGAGAAGATAACAGGGGAAGAGGAGGGAGCAATTGTTGACCCAGTGTCTGAGATCTCTGCAGTCAGGTACAAGGAGGAAACACTCAGCTGTTCACACTGGAGTTGACATAATCTGCTTTACACTGAAATGGAAGAATTATAAGTGTAGCTGTCCAGCCACTGCTCTATCTTGTTGAAAAAATGGCCTCATAAGTTCAAAGCATTTTCTAGTAATGCTGAAGCTCTGGGAGAGTCACAGTGGAATGAACGCTCCCAGGCAGCCCTTTCTGGCTCTTTCCTGCCACCGTGTCATGTGTCCTGCCTGCCTGCTCTAACACACCTTCAGTTGTGACAGAATAGGGACTGTGTGTGTGTGTGTGTGTGTGTGTGTGTGTTGTACGTGCCTAGGGGTGTGCCTGCATACCTCCCCCCCCCCACAGTAATATCTACCTGCACGGAACTGAAGTAAGCAGAAGGCACACCTGCGTTTGGATGGCAGACAGGATGGAGGAAGGCTGGAGGACAAATACAAATCAATCTGGACTTCACATAATGCAGGCCCTAAGGGCTCCAAGTTGCTTTAGTTAAATTGACACAAAGCTAAATGAATCTAAGTAGGGAGAAGGGTTCCTATAGAAAAATCACCTGGCAGCTTGAAACATCTTCTGAATAGGTGTGGTCTTGTATCTCATTGCCTCTGGAAATGCATTGACTTCGTACTGGCATACCTTCATTCCTGCTTTGTTATACTTGTACTGTTCTCAACAGACAGGAATTTAAGTGAGATAGGCTTCTGATTTCACTAATTTTGCCTCAGTGGAGTCTACTGTGGGGAGTAGATTGAGGTGGAGAGACAGCTGGATGCAAAGGAGATCACAGGAAATACAGAAAAACAGTCAGCGGACAGGGAGCCTAGTAATATGGGGGAAAACAAAACAAAACGAAACTCTAGTCATTGTTCAGAGTGAGATCCCAAGATGATGAAGGAATGTGGGAAAGGCATAAGAAAGATTTTTAACTCATAGTTTAAAAAAGAAGAGTATATATTAATTGTATAAAATGAGAGGTTTTACTGTAATATTACTATACATACATATAATGTATGTATATATATTCACATTGCTCTATTACTCTTTTATCTCCCTTCCAAACCCTCTGTTTTTAAACTTTCTTATAGTATTTATTTACTTATTTATTGGGTGGTACTAGGTATTGAACTAAGGGCTTTAGTGTTTACTTGAGCCACAGACCTATACTTTTATTTTTTCCGATAAGGCCTCATATTTTTGCATGGAAACAGCCTTGAATCAGAATCTTGCCATCTATAACTCCTGTATAACTGAGATCGCAGATTGTTGGTGGAGATGGGGGGTTCTCACTAACTTTTGCCCAGGCTGACCTCATACTCCCGACTAGCAGGGATTTCAGAGGTACACCATCCCTAGGCCTTATCTTTCTTACAAACCTTTTAAAATGGGTTTCCATATGTCATTCTAATACATGCAAACAATATACTCAAATCACACTCTCTCCCATTGTCTTCCCCTCCTACCTTTCAAGGGTCTCCCCAGGATCCCCGTTTTGTGCTCATCTTACTTAGTTTGAACTAATATTAATTACTAATCTGCTCTGTGTGAGGCACAGCCATAGGCATTTAACATATATATCATCTAATTTAACCTTATAAAGTGTAATACATTCTAGAAAGACTTCTGAAGTGTTTTAAAGTTATAGCACTAAAAAGGCTGAAGCCTCAGCTTTCTGAAAAATGTTCCTGTTGGAATGATCATCCCCTAAGGGCTCTAACTAAACTTTTATGATCTAATTTTGTTAATATAACTCCAGAAATTTAGACCAAACTTCTTAGAACTCACATCAAGGAGAGTTGGAAATAAGATCTCTAAGTCTGATTCATTTAATTTAGAATGTAAGTGTTAAAAACCCAAGTGAAGGAAAATGAATCTTGGTTCTATTCCCAGGAGCATGCTAAAATGAATAAAATGTACTTTTGAGGGTTATGATGAGGACATGAAGGTAATGCTTGAATATGTATGTGTGTGTGTGTGTGTGTGTGTGAAAGAGAGAGTGAGAGAGAGAATGTGCTTAGCATGTATGTGAGTCTGTCAGTCTGTGTATGCATATGCACATGTATGTAACAGTATGTGTGAGTAAACGTGTGTGTCATTGATTATACCTGTCTGTTTTCTTACATGCACTCATAGCTTAACGTTGCCAACTCAAAGACAACTGGGTTATACACTTGGAAGAGACCCTGACTACCAATCTAACAACAATAGTTCCAAATTCAGTTGATGAGTGTATGGGATTTCCAATTCAAGGTTGAACTATTATGGAAGACTAGTAAGCTAAGGCCAGAAATGAGAACATAGTTTTTCTTCTAACATTTTTCTTCACTATAACATCCTGGAAAAAATATTCAGTATCATTATGCAAATAATCTCAAGAAAGTATTTTCTTTGGATCAAGCTTTGGTTGAAAAAACTTAAAAAAATAAAAATAAATGTATGTTTTGTGCTTGTGGAAGAGGGAAATGAAATCCTCAGTCTTCTCTCCTCATTTCCTTTAGGGCAAGGACCTAGTCTTTGCTCTTTGCATAGCTGAGCTATAAATAATAAAAACTGCTGTGGAGAACAGGAAACACCACACAACTGGGAAAGTTCTACTGGCAATGTGACAGATACGAACACAGTTTGCGTCCAAGCATAATATGAAACCATATATGAAACCCTTGAAAAGTAACAAATATGTATTTTTTATATATTATAGGCTGATATGACTGGAAATTGCACTAAGAGCTATGATGACCACAGCTAACATTTATTGAATATACACTAGGTAAGTATTGATATGACCTATTAAGATTTCACTGTTTAGAGGAAGAGGGCAGAGGGGCCTAGAAACCTGGCGTGAGTAACAAAGCCAGCATGTTCTACCTAGATTTAGGAGTTGGGTCACCAAACCCTGTACCTATTTACTTTCATTTCTAAACAACACTCAATTTCCCAATGAGAAAACTACATTTCAAAACGAAATCATTCTGTTTTTGCCAAATCCCCATCCTGGTTCTTTCTGACCACCTACAAACATAATCCTTTCTTTACATAATCCTTTCTTTTCCTATGAGCTCAATAGAGGACTAGCTGGGGTAACCATAACCCCAACTTCTTGAAGGAAGAACATTCCAGGTGATTTCAGAACCAGGCCTCACCAGGGCCTCTAAGTCCTTGCCCTCCCTTTCACACCTCTGCTCATTGTTTTTGCCACTTCATCTTTTGTATCTCACACCCCAGGAATGTCAAATCACCAGGAAATCCTTGTGTGTCTGAGGCTTTTTCTCTGCGTTGTCTCTGCACATGCTACGTAAGTTGGTCAGATACATGTCTTCCATCTTGACTTGAATACACTGGAACAACTAATCACCTTTCAGTCTTGCTCTGGTTCCAGTTGCTAAGAAACCCAGCTCCACCCTCTCTCTCTAGATAGACCTTTGTGCTCCAGTCTCCCTGCAGTCTCCTTAACCACTGTGCATTTCTATTCTTGCCTACTGCAACCTCTTTCTGGGTGCTGCTCCTGCTAAAATACAGTACACTCTGGCTGGCAGGAAGATGAATACACTCAGCACTAGCACAGGACCAACACTATGACTGACATAGATTTTAATAAAGTTGACTGTTTATAAATGATGTTTTTACAGCTTCACACTCTGTGCCATTTCCAAAACAAACAAACAGAACAAGACAAACATTTCATGTAATTTCACAGAACTTACAGCCAATCTTTTCTTACTCATGGAGCTCTGGTGGTGCCAGGCCGACTCTGCTGGCTCCAGGTTATGCCCTTTCTGGCTCTTTCACTTCCCACAAATTTTAAGAAGACATTTTACCTTCACTGCTAGTACTATACTCAAGAAAAAAGCTTTAGTCTTCTCAATTTCTTAAAACCTTCTCTGTGTGGAAAACATACTGATGGCATTAACACAGTGTTTTCCTCTATGTAATATCCTAAGAGTGACACTCCTATTTTATAATTTTATATACATAAAATATCATCATTCATTTTTAAATTATGATGGTTAAATCTTCCCCTGTGCTGGTATCAAAAGCAGTGACATAATGATATATGTGTACTATATATACATATGCAAATATATATGATATAACAAAACTCACATAGTTAATGCACCATACTGAGCAGAGGATATTCTTATTCTTTACATATTGTTTGGAGTACACATTCAGGATGAAGTCATGCTATAGGACCTGGTTAAACATTAAGCTACTCCTATGGTAAGGCAGGCAGGTACAAATCAACATTAACTCAGTCCTATCTTGAGAGTATAAGGGGACATGAGACTGACAGATATCAAAAGAGTTGGTTAACACGGTGTTTCTTGTGGAATCTGAAAATTTTGAAAAGAAAAGAAAAGAATCCCACAATCCCATATTTCTGCTTTATTCTTTTTCCTTACAAGTGTGTTTCTTGGAAACATACAAGTGTACACAAATTTATATGTGCTCTAAGTGACATTGTTATATTTTTGTTGTATTTACATATTAAACAAACATTAATTTTTCCAGTTTTTCATATTATTAGTTTTAATAATGCACAAGTAACTGTGGGACATGTTATTTTATTGTTTCAGTGAGATCTGATACTTTTTAAAGTGTTTCTTTACTATTCTAAGTCATGTGTAGCTTGAGGGATTAGACAATATCTAATGGTACTGCCGGAATCACATAAGTAAAACTTTTCATAATGTTTTTATTTTGTTAAAATAAGTTCTATGTATTTCAATACGAGTCATCTTTCAACCTGAAGTACAGACTCTTTTTTTTCTCAAAAGGAGGTAAAATGGCTCAAGATTCTCATCTGTACCTTACAGTAACAACAAAAAAACAAATAAACAAAAATATACTTACATAATAAAATAAGTATGTTATTCCCCATATACTTGGCACAAATTATAAAACAAAATTAACTTCACATCAGTAGGAAATAAAGTCATTGCAACAAGATTACTGAAATACTAGTACATCTTATTTTTTCCAAGAGCTCAGTGGTATTTATGAGTACTATACAACTAAAAAGGATTAGGTTGAGAGAAGCCCACTCTCATGGCAGGATAGAGATTTGGGTTGAGCAAGTGTGAATGACAAACTGCTGTGGCTGTGATGCTGAAGGAAAGTCTTCTTGGCATTTAAAAATTGTATTTGTATCAGTGCTATGGTAGTGAGTATCATAGAATCTGATGTTCCATTGACACTGACACAAATAAGCTCATTTGTGTGGCGTGTATGGGGGTGGTGTGTGTGGGGGGGGATTTGGTATTGGAATTTGAACTCAGGGCTCTATACAGGCTAGACAAGCACTCTACCACTTGAGATAAAACTTACTTCTTTTTGTTTTTGTTATTTTGTTAAATATGGTTTTCCCTTTTCCCCTGAATTTTCTAAAACCCGAATCCTCCTTTCTACACTACCTATGTAGCTCTCATGACGGGCTTATGCCCCTACTCCAGCTTTTTGTTGGTTAATATGGGTTCTCTTCAAAGTTTCGCCCAGATGGCCTTGAATCACAGTCCTTCTGATGTCTGCCTCCGGAGTAGCTAGGATACAATCTGTGTGCTTGGCTTCACATGTTAAGATTTTTTTAAGAGAAGAAAAAGAGTTTATGTTCCTCACAAACATTATGCCATTATTTCCAAGAAAACCTTATTTCAGCACATGGGAGTTAACAATTTAAGATTAGGTTCTGTTCCAAAGATGGGAAACTATCTGAGTATAACTCAAAGTATACTTTTAATATAAAAAGCAAGTGTTATTTAGAAATTAGGTTCTTGGCTGGTTCACAGGTATTTATTTAACTGATAGTATATTTGACTATCATACTAATTATAATTTTTCAATTACATAAAATATACTTTCAACATGTTTTTTTACAGAAGACTGCATTTCCTATCCCAAGAAGTATTTATGGACCCTTCTAACAGATGGGGCTTCTGCAGGAAAAAAAGCCTCAAAATGTATTTCATTGGTAAAGAAAGATATCATAGCTAGATAGAAATCTAATGTGTTTGGGAAGGCAATGTATCAGGTTACTTAGTAGAGAGACAACATTAAATTAGAACATTCAGGAAGGTGAATATAAGTCAGAAAGACACAATAAAGAAGCCAACAGCCAAGAAGAAATCTGTTTAATATTTAAACTCCTTCTGAACATGAGTGTAAATGCAGAATGCAGGTGGAGTTTGGCTAAATGCAGCTGGAGGAATAAACAAGCCCAACTTTGTTGCCTTAGGAACAGGGCCTATTCCTCATGCTAATGATTCTATAATAAAACAAGGACCTCTAATGAAGTGCATAATAATCACAGGTAGAACAACAGGTGCCTGGAAGCATTTACCACTGTGTAATGGGTACAGACAATGATGGATGAATTTCTGAAGTGGCAGGTGTGGGCTACACATAAGCATGACGTGAGTGTGAGTGTTTGAGACCTTGCTGGCACTGCAGAGCCTGCAGAGTCTGTCAAAGGCTTGTTCATAGTGAGGAAAATCAACTACCAGGCTCCCCTTATGCTTTCTACCAGTGCTGTTTAAAATGAGTAGCACTTCTGATTATGAAGAGAAGAAAACAGATCACATAAGATACTGAAAGGCAGAGCAACTTTATGAAAGTCAGCATAAGAGAAATCACAGTGGATACATGCTTGCATAAGATAACCTGCTTTCAAAATAAAAGTTCTGTTAGTAGTAATAAAGGAAGCAAAGGCACTTGTGATTAGTGGACACAGGGTATGGGTAATTCTTCATTTGTTGTATGTGGATAATAATTTGCACACATGACTTAAACAATACAGCACTGAAGGTTCTGTTCAGTTCTAGCATTAAAACCTTACCTCTAAAAGCACTGATATCCCCATAGTGTACTTGAAGTACGAAGTATTTGCTGCCAGTTTCTCCTCCAACTCTGAATCCAACACCTAAATTTTAGAAAAAAAGATCAATTGATTTTTTTTTTAGTTGTCTAAAGTCTGGGTTGCTAATCTTCAAGAATCTCAGGAATAAAAATATGTAGAACATATAAAATTATATAATGCAAAACTAAAATAAACTAGGTAAGGATCTGAATTTCTATTAGAAATTTCTATTAGAAATACACAGTTGTATCTTGCTGTCTCAAAATTCTGATGGAATCAACTCACAGATCCCACTTTAGAATCAAAGTGATCACTTAAACTTGAGACAGATATTTCATTCATTTTGGAATGAGTAATTTATTCCCTATTGATCACTTAACATATCTGTAAAACAGACCTTTTAGGAGCATGTAGGGGAATTACTTTCCTTCTTATTTAAAAACAGATTATAATTTATAAAAATGACTTTAAGGAAGCCAGTATCTAATTTGATAACGAAGTCCAGTAAGTCTGAATTTTTTGAATCTGAAGGGTTGCTAGAAGTCTTACTGTTAATTGATATAAAGATTGTTAATGGATTTTTTAATCTACAGAGAAAATATTTAAAAGGTGAGAGAAAATTTTCTATCTGCTCTGAAAATGTAAAGAAACAAATGATTATCCTATTAATGTTTAAACTTGTTTGTTAATGGCTGTATGTTAGAGAGAGAATTCGGAGATCCATTTAAAGCAATGCAAAACAGACATCAAGTAGTGATTCTGGCCTGATTTTGAAGGTAACATAGGGGCATGTACATCGCAGGACTGTCTCCAAACCATGGCAGACCTTTTTCTGTAACAGCACCATGCACTCCCTCCAATATTAAGAAATGTCCAAGTGATATTGAGAGACTGGTAATTCAATTAGACAATGGAACAGTTTAAAGCTATGAACAGTTTAAAGGTGAAGTCAGGAAAGCAGCCGAAGTTTGGCAGCCTATTAAACAGCTAGGTTTCAGTACTGTTAAAACAATCTCTGTTTGCTGAAACAGCAATATATTTAGCTTTCTTGGCTCCTGACCCACTCACTCCTACTGTCAGGAGCCAATGTGCCTTAGGCCAAAGGTGGCTTGAGGTATACTTGGTTATTTTCTATTTCAATCTAAATGGCTGTAAGGGCAAACTACTTACTAAAGTGAAGGAGAGAAAAAAACTAGCCACCTAAATGAAACCTTTCAACAACAAAATGAGTAACACACACACTTTTAGTGTTAGAACTGCAGCAACTAAGACTGTAAAAAACACTTTGGGAAACAGATAATTAACATAACACATTTAAAAAGACTTATTGTGTACCTTTAGGGAGCCTGGTGGGGGGAGCATTTCTTGCCCAGGCATAGAGAATATTGGCTTTATCTGTACAGGTTCCTTCATCACAAAACCTGAAAGGAAAAAGTAGCTATCAAGAACATTAAGCAGTAAGATACATAAATCACCCCATGTTGGGGAAGATATTTGAAAACAAAGTGTACCAACAGATTATTATTATTATAGTTTACCAATCCTGGGTAGACTAATGATTTATATTTTGTTCTGCTTCTATGTGCACTTTGTGTATAAAAAGCAAGCAGAGACACTAGAAAACCAGTGCTAATGCAGTAGGATTCTGAAACTGAACAGAAATAGTATCCATATTTCCTTGGGGATCAATGTTGCTGTCAATGAAACTTTGGTCACATGAACAAATGCCTAATCCTCGGTAGGTACAATACAATATCTCAATTAAGGAGTTCTTGATTTTTCTCGTGTAATGCAAAACTTAGTTATTAAAATGTATGCTTAAGACCAGGTGCTGGTAGCTCACATCTGTATTCTAGCTACTCAGGCAACAAATCTGAGGATCGTGGCTTGAAGCCAGCCTAGGCAAGGAAGTCTATGAGATTCTTCTCTCAAATTAACCACCAAAAAAATCCAGAAGTGGAGCTGTGGCGCAAGTGTGGAGTACGAACCTTGAGTAAACAAGCTCAGGGGTCAATGAGCAGGCCCTCAGTTCAAGCCCAAGGACCAGTGTACACACGCTCGTGCGCGTGCGCACGTGCACACACGCACACACACACACACACACATAACCAATTGTGAATACTGATGTGGTATTTATAAGTTGTTTTGTGTTTGCAAGTCATTTAATCTTACTGAGCCTTAGTTTTCTTCTGTAAAGCAGGGATAATTATACTCACCTCACAGAGCTAGTCTGTAAATCAAATGAGATGTAAGTGAAAACACTTTGTAAACTTCAAAGTGGTATGTGGAGTAACACACTGCTTAACTATATTGACTTGAAAGATTCACTTTAAAGAGTTGGATGGTGGAAAGGAACCAGACAGGAGACGGCATCTGGAGTTCTACTGCAGGAAAACCACCTCCTAGTAACTGTGTATGTAAGTCTTGATGGCTTAGTTCCTTATGGAAGCCTCTCTTGATAGGCAGAATCAGGTGTCCAGTATGGTCATCAGGACATCTGGTAGATCCAATTACATACATGGTGAGTTGCCTGACTCCAAATCATGTTTATTTTTCTTAAACCTACTACAGCTTTTAGTTTGTTCTGTTCTAGAATTACAGTTGCTTAGTATAAGTTTAGGCTATATGTTTATGTTGTTTTTAAATACCTGTGTTTTGAGAAATGGCAACTAAGCAAGGTCAGAGGTAAGAAATTAGGCAGATGTGAAAGGCTTGAGGGGTAGTAGCTGGCTCACACAGGAAAAAGCATTGACTGCCTACTACCTAGAAAGGGAAATGAAGACAGACCGTAATGGCTTCCTAAAGAAGTCAGAACCTGAAGCCACACACCTGGGAAATGCCTTGCTCATCAATATGATAACCATTGGTAAGATAGAACTTCCTATTTCTGGCATGTAGCCAAAGGGCCCAGACTAATTCAGACATGAATTAAGAGAGGAAGGGCCCAGAAATAAGAATCCCAATGTTCTGCTTTAATAAATGCTCTCGCTTCCAAAAATCAGGCTGCAGAAAGAGATCATGTAATTTTAATGGAGAACATGTCAAGCAGTGGTTTCTTGGTGTTCACTGTCAAGTACAATATACGATAATGAAGGATCATTATCATGTGAGAACTGTGTATTGGAACAAATGTCTGTGACGTCCTCATGCCAAATGCGTTAAAAGGCTCAGGATGTTGGACAGTGACCAAAAGCAACATTTTCCTTCTTGGTTTCACTCTATCATAGTTAAAGAAAAGATGTCAGAAGCAATGAACTTTGTGACTCTCTGTTGTGAGCTACTCAAACTTAAGGTCTGGGTGGCAATTTTCACCGCTTTCAACAAAGATCATAAATGTGTAAGTGCCTAACATCAAGGTGATGATAGACTTAGGTTAAACAAGATAATTGGTTCCTCTGATATGGAAGTCAATTTTCAGTATAGGGCTAGGAAGAATCAAAATGAGATGTAACAGAGAATACAGGTTTTGTGAATATTTCTAAACTATGTACTTGATTATGTCATTTTCTGGCTCAAAATTCTTCAAATGCTTCCAAAATGCCATTAAAATAAAACCTAAACATTGTAGCATAGCAAATCAAGATTTTTACAATCTTAGACCTTATTAAACATCCAAACAAAACCACTGTAATCAGGCCGACTTGCTGCCAGTTCCTAATCTGTCCCTTCTCCCTGTTCACTTTGCCTGAGATTCCCCTTCAAGCACTCTGAAATATTTTTTTACCCACATTCTCTTTCAAGATTCAGTTCTGTTTGCTGACTCTATCCCACACAACCTCTTTTCTTTAACCTAAGTACGTGCACCAAATACGAGCTCACTCATCCAATTCTTCAACTAAACTCAGAGTACTTTGATGTTTGGGGTCATATAATCCACCTTCTATTCACAGAATCTGAAGAACTGCTTGGCGTTTAGTAAATATTCAGCAAATACAGAGTGTAGTTCATTTTGTTTCTTATCTTTTCTTTTTTGTCGGTCATGAGGATTGAACTCTGGGCCTGGGCGCTATTCCTTAGCTCTTCAGCTCAAGGTGAGCGCTCTACCACCTGAGCTACAGCGCTACTTAATGGAGTTCATTTCTATGCTAGCTTTTTTCCCTTTCTGTGTACATAAACCTAAGGAACTGAATTGACTAAGACTGTACTGCATTGTCATATAGAAAAATAGTTTTTTAAATATTTGAGAATAAGGGTGGACACCTGTTGTAATCCTAGCTACTCTGATGAGATTTGAGGATTGAAGCCATCCTGGGCAGGGAACTATGTGAGACTCTTATCTCCAATTAACCATCCAAAAGCCAGAAGTGGAGCTATGGCTCAAGTGGTAAAAGCATCAGCTTTGAGTGCAAAAGCTGAGGGACAACACCTATGTTCACACCCAAATACCAGCACAGAAAAAAAGAGATTAAAACCTTTAAAACATAAATATTATTTCATGTGTACTATTATTTTCCCGATATTTATATAAACAATTCTTTGTATATTAAGTCTCTTAAGAACACTGCAATATGGGTTTTACTTTAAAACTGAATAAGCTCAAAGAGTCAGATAAGTTTAAAGTACCTAGAGGCGAGCCACAATTCAAAGATCTGTCTGTCATACTCCTTTTTATGTCAATGATTTATAGAAAGAGAATATTAAATGAATATAAGGCTTGATTAATTCTATCATATCTGAAGTTGCAATTTGTCCAAAGAATTCTAAAATAAAATTTTAGGTGACTAAATTGTTCCAGCTTGTTCACAAAGAGACCATTATTTTGTATTCTTTTATCATATCTGGCATAACAAGGCTTTCAAAAGCAAACTTTCTTTAAAAATTTCTGTTTTATATAAATATATGTATATAGATACACATATGTGTTTATTTAAATGTATTAAACTCTAGACTGAGTAAAGAAGGACTCACTGAAAGATAATAGTATCAAAATATTAATTCCAAAACTTAATGGGGGGGATAAGAGAAAAGAAAATACACAAGAGACAAGAAAAAAATGACCAAGAGTAGATAACACAACCGAGCAGTAAAGCATACCTGGTTAAGACCTTGTGTCTCTTTATTTTCATATTTCTATTTTAAATGAAAATGCCATCATATTCTCTCTACACAAAATGACTGAGACAGTATTTTATACTTTGGCTTTCCTTAAGAATGTTCTCTAAAAACTACAGGAGATTTTTTTTTTTTTTTACTTTTCTTGTTCCTAAGAAGAGTCTTATGATAGGAAAGGAATGTAACTCTTGATCAATAGGATTATATAATTGCAGGCTTCGTCAACCTGGTTTGTTATTCTTATCTTTGGAGCAGCTTCTCCTAAAGCCTCCTTCATATGAAGTCAATTAAATTGTGAAAAGATATTCATACAATTTCCTTTTACATGAATATTGTTAATATTTATGTAAAAATAAAGAGTTAACCCTTGAAAATGGCAAAGTTCTGGATTCTTGGGCCCTTCCTCTCTCTCACTGCTATGACAGGATTGTTGTTTTTTTGTTGTTGTTTGTTTTTTGTGGGTTTTCTTTCTTTCTTTCTTTCTTTCTTTCTTTCTTTTTTTTGCCAGTCCTGGGGCTTGAACTCAGGGCCTGAGCAATGTCCCTAAGTCTCTCTCTCTCTGTGCTCAAGGCTAGCACTCTACCAGAGTGCTACTTCCAGCATTTTCTGTGTATGTGGTACTGAGGAACCAAATCCAAAGCTTCATGCATGCTAGGCAAGCACTCTACCACTAAGCCACATTCCCAGTCCCCCAGGATTGTTTTATGTTTGTGCCAAACACTGAAAAGCACTAGCCTGTCATTGTGAATTATCTAAATAAAGCATGATTAACTATTAAAGTAAGTCTCTGTTTTTATCTGTTAGAGGTTCCTAAGTCTCTGTTTTTATCTGTTAGAGGTTCCGAAGGAAAGATCATAACAGATCAATCTTACTTCTTTGAGCTAAATAAAGAAATAAAGTAGTCATGTGTTCAAGAAAAGCTTGCATTTCTATAAATTCCAAATGTAATACACTAGGGAATCTAACAAAACCACAGCCACCAAAAATTAACATAAAGTTAAAGTTTCTTGAAAAACACAACATAAAATCAATGATATAAGTGAAATGCCTTTACCTCTCAATATTGCAATTTTTATGAGTTCGGTATCCAAATATCATTCAGTGTTCAGTAAGCTAACTGAACACTTTCCCCAATCAGATAATACTATGTGAACTTCAATAAAATGGGCATGAATTAACATAGTAATTAGAGGTATACCTAATTAGGAAGCTAAATAAGAATGTTGATTAAGAAGAACTAGCCTGGTAAATAGCATAAACTGCAAGTACCCACCTCCTCGCTCACCCCAATGAGATTAGAAAGGCAATAAAGTCCCTAAGATTAGAGGGGGTAAAGCACAAATTCTTAGTGCCTAACAAAGTGTTTAGCACAGAGTGAGTGGCTAATAAATCCTTTATTAGTAACTGAATAAAGGTAACAGCTAACACTACTATATGTTGTCACTACTGCAAACTTGTTAGTTAAATCACCTTGCTTATTCTTTATGAAGGTCCCCAAAAGGCAGGTTCAAGATTAATAGTCCTTCTTTTTGGTGAGGAAATAGAAATGATTTAAATAATTTATCAATCATGTATTATAACTACCAAGAAGTCTAACTCAGATTTGAACCCAAGATGTTCTGGTTTCAAAGTTCTGACTAGATGCATCTACAACTATTCTGTTTAACACAAATATTAACTAGGCTTGTAAGGAAAGAATAATGTTCAAAATCATAGTGTTTGTTTCCATTAAAATTGACAAAATGTTTATAGCTATAAGCTTCCCTTTTCTTAAAATCAACACTAGTCTGGAAAGAATCACCATGTCCAATTCACACACCTAAAAATTGTTAGCCAATCTGGGCGCCAGTAACTGTCTCCTGCAGTCCTACCTACTCAGGAAGCTGAGATCTGAGAAATAATAGTGAGAAGCCAATGGGGTGGAAAAGTTCAGGGAACTCTTATCTCCAATGAACCACCCAAAAGCTGGAAGCAGAGCAATGGAGCTGGGGCTCAAGTAAAAGAGTGCTACCCTTGAGCAAATACTCAGGGACAGTGCCTAGGCCCTGAGTTCAAGCATCAGATCTGGTGCAAAAAATTAAAAATATTAACTAAGATATTATTCACTGGTGGCTACAAGTTAGAAGGAAATCCCAACTTCATTTTAGTGCATTGATGCAGTTTACTATTCCAATAATATACAAATATAGCTCTATTAGCAATAAAATAAGATAACATATTAGAATTACTATTTCAACACATGTAATAAATATAATTAATATAGTATCATTAACATACTGTACCATAATGACATAAATAATATAATATAGCTCTGTTAACCGTACAAATGCTGAAATGAAACATGGATGCAGTTAATTTTGGTCCAACAGAAATGTGTTTAAATTATGCTAATGCACTCAAATATGCATTTTATAGTGCTTAAAACAAAGGGTATACATTTCTGATACTGTGGGTTTATTTATTAGTATATAATATATGGTTAACTTTAGGAATTTTGTGACAGAAGCAAAGTGGATGACTGCAGAAGACACTTAGAATCTTGCTATCAAGTATACAGATGATGACAGGGAGCTAAGATATGGAGAGCAGACATATAGACAGCATATGCACATATCATTCTCCACTATCATCACAGGAGAAGCAATAAAGCTGAAACATTTTTGTAATATCATTTCAAAATATCATTTAAATAAGTAACCAAGCAGCATCTCACATGGGTGTGTTCTCCCTCTCCCTCTCCCTCTCCCTCTCCCTCTCCCTCTCCTCTCTCTCTCTCTCTCTCTCTCTCTCTCTCTCTCTCTCTCTCTCTCTCTCTCTCTCTCTCTCTCTGTTGGTCTCTGTGTACGCGTGTGTTTAGCTATTGCTTTCTCCTCATCAGCATCTGTAACCCTGTGGAGATGCTGCATTTAAAAAGACACAGCAGGAGGCTAATAAATAGGAGCAGTTGAAAGGGATTGAAACTGAGGTCTCATAGGATGGTAAAGTACTGATGCTTTAGCTGGAGAATGACTAAGTCAGAACAGCTGGAAACAGCCTCATTTAACCAGCTGGTACTTTTCTTTTGGAAAAACTTCAGTCTGAAGAAGTCATCTTTTATTTTTAAAGATCAATTGGTTATAAGTGTCATTAAAATAGTTTTAAAATCAAATATTAATTACAAGAACTAAAACTATCTTTTGCTATTGCACAAAACAGCACACCAAAGTACAAGGCTAGACACAAAATAATCCTACTTTGTGGTAAAATGTTGGTGAAGTTTCCCAGTCCCTCCATTCTAGTTTATATCACTCAGTGTTTTGTTTGTTTAATGGTTGGTTGGGTTTGACTGAAGGCCTGAATGAAGTCTCTAAGCTTTTTTGGTTCAAGGTGAGTGCTCTTCCACTTGAGCTACACTTCCAGATTTTTAATGGTTCACTGGAGAAACTCTTATTGACTTTCCTGCATGGGCTGGCTTCAAACTTGGATCCTTAGATCTCACCTTCCAGAATAGCTAGGATTACAAGCATGAACCATTGGCATGTGCCTTTACTCTTTTTTATTTCATAATGTTTAAATTTTTTATTTTTATTTTTCTGGTGCTGGGATTTGCACTCAAGGTTTCACATTTGCTTGGCATGTTTGGTTTACTTGCTCAGTTGATACTCTACCACATGTGCCATACTTCCAGTCTTCCTTTTTGCTGGTTATATTTGGAGATGGAATCTCCTGACTTTTCTTCACAGGCTACCTTTGAACTGTGATCTTTCATATCAGCCTCTTAAGTAGTCAGTGTAAACCACTGGCAACAGGCTAGAAAGTGTTTGATTTTTTTTAAACTAACACACAAAAGTATAGAGCTTGAACATATGAATGGAGTACCAATGTTTGGTTCAGGTATAAACTCCACCATGTTTAAATCAGTTAAACACATTTATCTTCTAAAATAGCCACACATTTCTCACTTCCTTTCAATTTTTTTCTGCTAACTTGTTGTAGGTATACCACAAGTTGATATACAAATCCCCCAATATTCTGAAAAAAAAATCTTATAGTTTGTCATAATAAACAGTTTTAAGTCTTACATCCTATGTTCAGCAGGACAGAAGAAACACTTAAAAGGAGACCACTTCAAAATTACCCCAAATGCCAAAACAATTTATATAAGCAAAATTCACCATTTTTCAAATCTCATGGTCAATTACTCATATGTCATCTTAAAAAAAAGAACTTTTAGAATGAAATAAAATATTCATAGGATAAAAAAACCACAAATCTGAATTTCCAAGATCTTATAAAAATTTATTTATTTATATTTTTAGTGGAGAAGCACAATAGATTTTTATGTTTAAATTGCCTCATTTTCCATTTCTCTCCTTTAATAAAAACAGAAAAGAGGGGATGAGGTTGTTGCTCATGTGGCTCAGTGGATACCATTTGCATCTCACAAGGCTGTAGGTCCAATCCCCAGCACCACAGACACACACACACACATACACACACACACACACACACACACGCATGCACACAAACACACACACACATGCACATACACACACACACACACACACACACAGAAGAAATGAGAAAAAGGAAAGTAAACTAAAAGCACCTTAGAACTCATGGCTCATTTTCAATCAACAAATAACAATCTGGCTCTACAAGCACAAAGAAATACCAGCATATCATGCTCTACGTAGCAGTCTCACTGTATGTCTCCCCATTCTTCCCTAGATTTGGTTAATTATCTCCTCCTTTAAAGACCTGTTTAAGATGTCAGGGTCCCAAGGACAGGTACTGCTGCCTTCTTTACATGGGTCAGCAGACCCACTGCTTTCCCATCAGCTGGTCCTTATTTGCAGTCTCTGGAGATATGTTAATTTGGAATTGAGCATCAGCTCACTCAAACTATAAAGGGACCACCCCACGGTATATTAAAAGGTTCACATCAATGTATGCAATTTAAGTGCACATGCATATAATTAACTAGACACATTACCAGTGTGAGCTGCTAATTTGGAATGAGACACAAAAGACTGGAATGTGCACAGAGAAAAACACTTTAAAATTAAAATGACTACATAATGAAAACTGCTTCCTGCTGTGTCTACTATTTTCATGTAAACTTAATATAACTGTAAATATATTTTAATGAACAGTAGAAAAAGGCAATTACACAGAGCAAAGGAGGGCAGCATTACAGTGAAACATCATCAAAATAGATCTTTGCCTTCATAATAAAAGTGCTGCCTGAAGACAAGAGGATGAATTATAACTTCATAATTTCAAGGGAAAACTGTTTTCTATATTATAGATGCATACATATTATCAGCCAGCTAGCAATGAAAACAGAACACTCAAGTGAAAGGAGTGTGTGTGTGTGTGTGTGTGTGTGTGTGTGTGTGTGTGTGTGTGTGTGTGTGTGTGTGTGTGTGTGCGCGCGTGTAGGTCACGGAATCCCAACTGACAGAAAAGCAGAAATCCATGCTTGACATTTTAGTATTAAATATCTTATTAGTTTTTTTTCTTGTGTCATTAAAAATTTTGGAGTCCATGAATATTTCCCCAGAGCATAAGTAAATTCTTAATATTCTTTAACATCAAAAATTTATAGGTTTCATACCCAAAACCATATTTGGATGTGTTAGAATCTTCATTTGAAAGCTGTTTATGTCTTGAAACAATTGAAAAATAGAGTCACACTGGAAAATCAGTGTGATAAACTTCATGGCTCAATTTTTCTAGAAAAAGAATTCTTTTAGGAAAAGAAACTTTTGACGTTGATAGAATTGTGTTATTAGTATTCTAATTCAAGGGGAAGTATAAGTCATTGGTACACTTCTGGGGACTGAGTGTGGGAAGTTCTGTGGGAGGGGAATGAGAGAAAATCTCATGAAGCAACCTGAAAGTTTAGTCCATGAAATACCCCATGGGATCTAGTTCTTTAGAGGAGTCACAAATTCAGTAAAATATGTAAAGAAATAATCTATATAAGCTTTAGATGCAATGCCACATGGCACTGAAAAAATCCACTAGAAGAGTTTTATTTAATTCATGTTTCCTAGATGGCATGTTGAACAGATCCTACATTTACTTTTGAATATTAAATAGAGACTGTTCTTGGTTCAATGATAAATAATAGTTTCAATTATTTTTCCTTGCATTATGGTTATGAAGAGAATCATTACAAATCTACAGATTATATAGGAATACTGGCTACCAGACAGGTATTTTAAATTATATTTAGCACAATACGGGTGCAGTGTTGTTAAGAATGCAAATTACTTAATGATGCAGCTATGGGCAAAAGTCCAGTGGGCTGTTTGCTTGGTGGGAGTCAATGCCTGCTTTTCCAATTTGACTCATCAATCATAGGAGATGTAAAGTCACGAGCAGAGAGAGGTTTTATGAATGATCTGGCATAAATCTTGCACTGAAATGAAGAAAGTAACTCTGGTCCAAATAAGCTTAACAGTGAATCCAGCCTGTGCCATGATGCCTTTCAAGTAATAATTTTAGCTAAATAATAAATATAGCAATTACTTTACTATTTCATTTAACTTTTCTTTGTGAAGTGGACCCTGAGATGGGGCCCAAGCTGGTCTGATTCCACTTCGAGCTTTGCCTTTGTTTTAGAGATTTTAGACTAAATGGGTCTAGTTCCTGGAATGAAAAAAAAATGCATCTAACAACCTAACCCAGGCTTGATTGTTGAGTTGAAAACTGACCCATAAAACAGATAGGTTGTAATCTGGCTCCAACTGTTGATACCACTTGCTTATGGTAAAACCCCGCCTTTTGCACATGCTTACGGAAAACAGAAAACTTCACCTTTTGCCCACCAAAAGATAGAACTCGACTTACCCACTAAATTTGAGTGCCATTTTAAACCAAGGTGATAGGCTGGTTTAAACAGCCATTACAGACAAGCTGTAACCTCATTGGCCACCTGTGTGTGGTCTGGTACAATCCTTTGTGTGTGTTACGATCCCATTGGTCACCTGCAGGTGATCAGGCTCCACCTCATGGATTTTGCCTTTAAAAGCCAAAGAACAGGGGCTGCTCAGGGTCGCAGTATCAGCTCCGAGCCTGTGCTGCGTCCCTGACCTGTCAGTGTAGGAACCTTCTCAATAAACTTGCTTTTTTCTTTGTTAACAACTTTGTTGCGGTGGGCTCTGTCACTTCGGTTCTGACGACTAGGTGGGCTTGCCTGCCTGAGTAGGGGTCTTCCTACTACACTTTGTATCACTTTTTTTCCCCCAACTTGCAAGTTTTTCTGCTAGGATATTTTATAAATATAGTATTATACTTAGGAATGTTAGAAATTTAAAAGGGACAAAATAGAATGCTTATATTGATAGTTCTTTATCCTGAGGACAGTACATTTCACTTGACTGATGTCTTTCAGGTAATTTTATTTTATTTTTTGCTAGTCCTGTGGCTTGAACTCAAGGGCCTAAGCACTGTCCCCGAGCTTCTTTTTGCTCAAGGCTAGCACTCTACCACTTGAGCCACAGCACCACTTCCAGCTTTTTCTGTTTATGTGGTACTGAGGAATCAAACCCAGGGTTTCATGCATGCTAGGCAAGCACTCTACCACTAAGCCACATTCGCAGCCCATGTAATTTTTAACAGGATCACAATAGTATGACATGCCAGAGCTGTTTTATTTCCTCAGTTATTCTCTTTAAATGAGGTTAAACTAAAGCAGATCTTAAATGCTTATATCCCTTTTTGCTATCTTTAATTATTCTAATCCAAAGGTAAATATTGCTAATTTCAAAAGAAATGTTTTAAGCAAAAATTCAGAGAATGTAATTTGCTGATTAAGATTCCGAAAAGGCTGCCAAAGAGTAATCTTTTAATCCAGAATTTTTTTTTTTACAAAAATTTACTGAAGAGAACAAAACTGGGAATGTTGATACAGAAGAATATTAACTGTCTTGCTGACTCCAGTTTTACATAAATGCAATCATGTGAGCTACGTTCCTACGTGATATGCCCCTTTCATCAAATAACTTAAGCCTATTAACAAATGCTTTGATGATACTTGGTCCTTGGAGATTTCCACTAATTGCCCTGTGCTTTAACAGTGCCAAATACATATTACAATTGTTTATTTCAAAAATGACTGGAAGCATTTGCTGTGTTGTGAGCCTTGCATCAGAATAATGACTATTAGGATACATAAAGAAAGGTCTATCGGTCTTCATGATTATGTAGAGACAGGCCATCAACATTGATTCTGTTTCAATGCAAAACAAAACATTCAGTCACTCTGGACTGTTAAATGTGTAACAATGATTCTTTGTATCAATGAAAAGAATGTGAGGCTCAAAAAGCAGGGCTATTTCCAGAGATCACTAATCTTCAAGAGCACTAAAGATCAAAATGAAAGCAAAAGCATCAAGCTCAAATTACAATACATTTTGGTAGAGTACAAAACACTTATTCTAGAAACTCCCATGGGATCTCCTACCATCCTATGGCAGTCATTGCAGTGGAGGATTCTTGAACGTTCATGTGATGTCATGAATGTTCAAGATTCATCTGATTGATTAAAATAATTTCTAAACTACAACAATTATGAACGAGAAACAATGTAGTGAAACAGAAATTACTTTGATTTGGAACTAGACAATCTCAGATTAAATCCTGGTGTGATGCCCACCAGCTGTGTTTGCTAGAGCAAGTTACTAAATCTCTCTGAGCTTCAGACTTCTTAAAATGAGGATAAAGGACATTAGCACAATCTGAAATGGTTTCTCTAGATTTCCAAGCAGGGGCCAGGACAAAACAGAACAGAACCTCTGTGCTCTTTGGAGCAAATCATGAATTTAAAAAAAAAAAAGGCAATTAATGAACAGTAGCAACAATCTGAATTTTCAGGCTTTGTAGTGAAACCTTCTGTATTTGGATATGCTCTATATATCCAACTTTTTAAATTCAGTGACAGTGAATGACAGATATGTGCTTTCACAGAGCATGATGCCAATAGATATGTTTTGTTTTTGTTGTTATTACTAGGATTTGAACTCAGGGCCTTGATTCCTTCCTTTGCTTGACTGGTGCTCTACCACTTGAGCTATGCATCAGCCTTTTTGGCAATTATTGTGAAGATGGACTTACAGACTTTATTTCCTTGGCTGGCTTGAATAGTACTCTTTTATATCACTGTTTTAAATACAGACATGCACGAAGACTACTGCTGTTTTATTGGTCTTTTTGACAAAGGAGAAATGAGGAAATGACAATAAATAAATAAAACCTACAAAAAACCAGCAAAACACCACCTACCTACTTGTAAATAATTTATAAAGTGATTTTGTGGATATACTTGTTACTTGTAAAAAACACGTATTTTCTATACCCCTCTGTACTGTAAGCCCATTATCCTTACCAGTAACTTCCAGTGGATGAAGGCATATTGCATCCAAAAAGTAACATATGATGAACAGTATCCATGCTGGCTCGAGGCTTGAAGTCAACTGTTGTGAGAAAATGATATGTGAGTGTTAATACCAGTTACACTTCCTCTCGTATGTCACAAAGAGACGACACACCTTTGAATAGAGGGAATACCTATGTATCAAAGATGTTTTGGTGCTCTAAGGACAGAATGCTCTGGTTATACAAAGTATAACCAGATAAACATGACTTTATAATTTGATTTAGTAAGATCATGGAAGACCCCTTTAAAATGGCAAGAGTGTTATATGGATATAAAATGAAAGCTCCAGGCTATGTATTCCTGAAACCTTCCAGGTTTCAGTAGAGTGCTGAGCCCTTAAATCTACACAACAGTGCCAGGAAACAGAAGCCACAGTGAGTGGTCAAGACATGATCAAAAGGACTTCCAACACAATTTTCCTCCCTAGAAATAACAGCAGGATTCATGTGCATTTGTATGGGAAAACGATGTGTCAGCAAATAAAATGTAAGTGGAAATGTATCTTTGTGAAAATATAGATTTGAAATTATATCCTAGCTCATGAGCTTGGTGTACTTGTTAAAAAGATACTTAAACTGATGTGGTAGCATTTCTCCTTTAATTCTAAAAGCAGGTAGAAAGATTTTTTTTTAAAAAAAGGCATACGCCAGTACAAAATCAAAATAGATACAATTTCTAAAAAAGGAAGTATATTATTTAAGTCACTATTAAGAATGAGTTCCTCTGTTGGTATGGGTTTGTCATCCCTTTATGTCTTCTTGCAAAAAATATTTTCCAGGTGGTAGCTGTAGTTTGTGTCAGTAGTACATCTAAAACAATCTCAAGTCTCAAGTTGCATCTTTTTCTTCTGCATGACAAAATTAATAAAACATCACTTGTTGCTAGAATATGCATCTGAGGCCCAAGTATTTATCCAATTTAATAATGTTCTAAGAAACAGTCAGATAAGTTGAACCCCAAGATAAGGACTCAAATGGTTTTTCTTTCTTGCTATTGTTTCTAACATATTTATAAGATATTTCTTTGTTGCTTTGTATGTCCCTCCCCCACGGTATAACCCCTGCTTTCACTGTATTTGATGTCAGTATAATTTGTGGAGGGGAAGGGAAAAAACAAATTGTTTAAATAGGGATACAGATGGATCCATTGGAACAATGAGATGTACAAAACGTTATGTCAAAAAACGAACTTTACAACTTTGGCCGGGGGTAGGAGGGTCGGGGGGGCCGTGGGAGATGGGAAGGGATGGGAAGGGAAAACAAAGGAGGAGGCTACAATGCTTGATAAGAAATGTACTCATTACCTTGCCCATGTAATTGTAACCCCTCTGTACGATATTTTCACAATTAAAAAAATAGAAAAAAATATAAAGAAAATGTCTGCATCAAGCTATAGAACAGGATTTGCAAAGAAATCAGAGAGGAGGTGCCACCTTGACCTAGAACCTTCAAAAGAAATAAAAGCCTTCTGACAAACCAAATCTTGAGGTTTTTTTACATCATTAAAAAACCGACAAAGAGAGGAAGGCTGGAAAATGGACTTAATATAATGTGAGATTTGTTTTCTATCAACAAAGAATATATTTAGGACCACAGGATTGAAGATGTTTTGGAAGGAAAGAATAATTGGAAGTTGCAACATTTCATAGGTCACAGAAAATCATACTGTTAACAAGCAAGAGAGATTGGATGAAAAGGCAGACTATTCCCATGCTGAATGTCATGTTTCATTCCTCCTGCCCACTATCCTCCTTGGAACAGTTCTTGGCGGAAGAAAATTGAAGAAGCCCAGAGTATGTAAGGAGGTAAGATACTTGGCTTTTTTTGTCCTTCTTATTCACTTAAATTTATCTAGGAATAAGATTCAATTTATAATACTATACTTATTTGATCAAATTCTTTATATCACTATGTACAAGTGTAACTTTGTGTTTGCTTGATTGTATTCTCTTCTCCTCTTTCCCTCCTATAATATCAATATGTCAGTCCATCAGGGCTTGCCAAGGAGGAGGGTGACTTCTCTAATTTTTCATAGCCCATGTAAATAACTAATCGTTGTCTCCCCTTAGATTATCCCATGTTGGGCCAAAAGGTTTCCTTCCAGCAAATCACTCTTAGAATTTTGGTAATAAACCAACATGATCACGCACAATTATTTGAGAACTAAACTAGTCGTTTCAAAACAATTTATATGTTTCATCCATCATCTAAAAGTTCAGGTGGAAGCATCCATCAGCTGTGTGATTCTCTTTTAGGAAGAGGCCATTAAAAATGTACTATTTGTGAACTACTGAGAGAGGAAACCTGGCACTGTGAGATGGACAGTGGCAGCAAAGATAAAAGCAAGAACCATAGAAAAGGCTGAGGACAGAGAGAGAGGGAGACCTGTGAACTGCCAGGATCAGCTGAGGACACACAGAGTGTCTCCTTCCTCCACTGTGTGTATGCTGCTATGAGGGAAGGAACAAACCTTTTTGGGAAAAAGAGTGGGCTATCAGTAATTATATAAAGGGAAACTGTAACAAGATATGACTCAGGTAGGAACAGATCATAAGGGGAGACATACACAATTTCTGTGGCTTATTATTGGGAAGGACAGAAAAGAGTCTGCTTTGGTCCTTGCGTATTTCAGGAGCACCTTGTGATGGTGCTCTCTAGAGAAAAAATCTTACCTACTCAAACAATCACTTCTCTAGCCATGGTTTTCTCATTTTGATACCTACTTATTTGTTTCATGTTGAACTCCTTACTTGAGTCTGATTTTCATTTCTAAGTAGTAATAAAGGAAAATTCTTCAGCTTCCTTTTATAAAACCTTATTGTCACTGGTTCATACTTTGCCCCAGAAACTTGAGATCTAATTTAAATGCTAAATACATTATGGGTATAACGTACAAACAAGCCACCAACCATATTTTTAATATCCTAAAGAAAAAGAATAATATCTAAGTACCTTATTATGGTTCTAAAGTATAATTCATTGCAAGATGAATAAAAACATGCTTCCAGTTAAAAATGTATCAAAATGTAAATTTAAAACCAAGAATGAATGCCTAAAAGTAATGTAGTATTTAGACAAGCTCACTGAAAGGGCTACTGCCCGGGGTAGGAAGCTGCCAACAGGGAAGAGATTAATTTGACAGGTTCTCCATTCCTAACTTTTATAGGAATAATAATGACACATACCCTACTTCCTGTAACAATAAAGATCACAGAGCACATGATAACATATATGACTTTGAGGAGATTTCAACACAAGAAATGTAGAAAATAAAATCACATCTTAAAAGAAATTCCCCCTTTTTTTTTTCTCCCATTATATCCAAAAGAGACTACCTATGAAAAAAAAAAGACCTACCAGATCATAATGAAAAGGATTGAAATTAAATGTGCAATTCTGATGGATACAACAAACAAAGGCCATTGGGGTAGAAGGGCAAATAGCTCAAAGAGCTCTGTGAGATTGCAAGGAATATGATATAGGATAAGAGTGAAAGTACCACCAACCTTTCCAACTCAATTACAAGATGGCAGCAGCTCACTAAATGATACTTCAGTCTCAATGGGTGCTAAAAGTCAAGCTCATTTGATGTATACTTATCCAGGGAAATTGTATAAGTCACTTATGGAAATGGAGAACATTTGAAGGACTAAAACTCCACATGTAGTGATTCAGATACCCTAATTAAATGAAATGTGATGATACAGAAAACAGAGATTGGAGGATTCGCCCAAGGATAGTGTCACTTGTAATGAAAGACTTAAAAGGATGCCTGGCAACATTCTGGGATGAGAAACAACTAAGTCTATTTTCTGGAGTTCTATGAAAAAGAATGTTCTAACTCTACCAGGTGATTTGGAATTTATGGCCTCTTTTAGCTAAAAATCACACTATAATCAGGGCCATAAAATTTTCTAAGAATATTACCTAGAAGAGAGTTTTACTTAGCATTTGGCTTTCTTTCCATTTTCCCTTTCCCCAAGTGAATATACAGGTCCAGGTCTGCATGCCAAATTTTGATATATCTGCTAGACTCAGGATGTAGAATGATTGTGTAGAATGCCTATATTCAAATAGAGGGACCAGCAAATTTGAAGACATCAATACATATATAACCAACCTAAATTATAATTGGAAATGGCTACATTACCCTTTTCAGCTAAAAATATTCATTAAAGAAATGACATAAAGTGTTGAAAATTAACATACTGAACAAAAAAGTTATGCCTTGTAAATTCATGTATAGCTATCCAGAAGTATGATATTCCAGAATTGTCCCATATATGTATCACTAAGGAGAATCAGTAGTAACTATTTTTATTTTCCCTCCCAGAGAATCACATTATATAAACTATGTATGGTTTATTTAATGGATTGAATGTTTTAAATGTTGTAAAATAATTTTCTTCAATAGTTCTTTTCAGTCTGGGCTGTGCATTAGAATTAACTATAGAGTTTGTTAAAAAAAAAATAAAAGGGGGGCTGGAGGTTTAGCTCAGCGGAAGAGCGCCCACCTGGTGAGCGCAAGGCCCTGAGTTCAGTCCTCAGCTCTGGAAAAAAATAAAAAAATAAAAAAATAAAAGGAAGGCTGGGCTGTTGCTCAGTAGTATTGAGTTTGCATATTATGTACAGACTCTGTAGTATCATAGATGGAAAAAGAAAGAGGGAGAGAAGGAATGAAATAAAGAAACAGAAAAGAAGAAAGGAAGAAAGAAAGACAAAATGAAGACTAGGTAGAATGCTTGTGTAGCATGTGAAAGGCCTTAAGTTAGATCTTTAACACTTATAAATAAATAAACAAATAAATGAAGTAATCCCCCATCAATCAGGTCCTCCACTTCCCCAACTCTATCACCATCAAATCTCAAGGCTAATATACTTTTTGATTCATAGGTGAATCACAGGTGATCATGACTACTGTTAACAGTTTCAGTGGCATAATATTCTTTATTGTTTAAACATACTCAGACTTAGGCTACCTTATCTTAGTTAACTCTGGATTGTATTGAGTGTTTCAAATTGTACAAACAAGATTTTCTCAAAAATGAATTCATGGGAAGAATTCATGAAGATAAAAATTCAGTAACGTTTTTATTTTTTATTTTTTGGTCATGGGGCCTAATTCTGGGCCTGGACATGGTCCCTCAGCTCTTCAGTTCAAGGCTAGTGCTCCACCACTTGAGCCACAGCTCCACTTCTGGCTTTTTTTTTGTTTATGTGGTGCTGTGGACTTGAGCCCAGGGCCTCATGCATGCAAGGCAAGCACTCTACCACTGAGCCACCTTCCCAGCCCAGCCCCTAAGTGTTTTCATAAGAGAGATTGTGGAACCTGGTATTAGATAATGTGATTTTAGCTTCATGACCTAAAGTAAGTCTGATATAGACATGAGCTTGTATAGCCAGCCCATGACTACATTTATGCCTATGATAAAGAGTGGTATGTTGATATTGCTAGTACTTTAAAGCCATATTGAACAGAAAGAATTGGAGGTGTGTGCAAAGAGTTATATAAAAGAGAGACTAAATTTAAGCATGTTTACAAGTGCCAAACAAAAGATCATACTTCAAAAGCTGCTCAAAGTAACTGAAGATAGATAGGCTTTAAATAGGAAGTGTGGGATATATATGTATATATATATATATATATATATATATATATATATATATGTATATACATACACACACACATATGAAATCACCTTCAAATATGATAACCTGCAGTCAGGCATGGGAAGGTACAGGAACATGTGAGACTTACTACTGTGTAGGTGATTAGCTAGCATGCTGAAAATCTGCAGAAATGATGTATTATATCATCTTTTGTTAGCTTCCCCCATAATCATAAAGCAACTCTACACTAAAGGAAAGACCTTTTGCCTTAACATTTTTAATCAGAAGACTTAATAGACAAATCATCATTTACACTTGCTAGCAGTAACAATCATATATAGTTTATAAAAAAAAATTAGGACAGTTTATGGGAACCTTCAGGTGCTGTTGCCAAATTAACCAAGAAATAAGACATCTGAGCAAGCCTATATATAAATTTCAAATGAAATAATCCATATGTTTGAATAAAGGATATTCAACACCAAGAAACAAACTTCCATGATTATCTTTTCTAACTGCACTTTATGACAATATCAGAATCAAGTAAAGAATCAATAAATAGACATGCAAGATAAAACAGCATATGCATCATTAAACCCTGTTTTTTTGTAATGTCATTTCTATACTACTTGCCTATTTTCCTACAAAATCAATTCCATATTTCCTTTCTAGGTTTTTAAAGCTCTGCATGATATTACTTCATTCTTTCCTACTTCAACATAATGACCCCCAGATCTACTCTTCACTTTCATAAGACAACACTGCTTCATGACCATACCTGTTGACATTTCTCTGCCTGGCTCCTTGCCAACATGTTGTTTCCTTCTCACAACAACACTAAGTCAGATCCCTTTCCCTCCCAAGTAGATATGCCTTGAAGGCATACTTCTCCTGAGCATGCTTCTGACCAGTGTACTCCTTTGAAATACTCTCCATACTTGGTTTATTTTCCACACCTCTGTATATGCAAATAGATCACCTTCCTAGTTCCTGATGAAATCTGACCCACTTCCTTATAGAATTTTCCCTATCTAGATGATTTCACACTGCTCTTTTAAGAGCTGACCACTAAAACAATTCTTACTGAAATAGCTGAAATGCCCATTTTAAAATTCCATGATTCTCCCATCACTAAACATATCTACAAATGAAAGCCCAAATTCACATTTGAACTTATGAGTTGGTCAGCTTACTAGGATATCTTATTTTTAAATCATTGCAATAAAACACCTTTGTGAACAAGTATTCAGTGGGTGCCAGATGAATCTTAACATAGACCTCCTCATGGCTTTATAAAATGCAAGAAAATGTTCCAACTATCTTGTCACTTTTTTTTAGTTGTCTGAAAAAAGTTTGCAAATTGTTACAGAGTTAGAAAGATACTCTTTGGCCATCCAAAAGATTGAAGGCTCTAAGATTCTAACACAAAGTATTGAGCATCAACTTTTCTTTCATGATTATAACCAAAGAAAATGGAGTTAACTAAAGATTCCTAGTATAATATATTTTATTTGTGTTGTCAATAACAACTATTTCCAAGTAGCTTTCATCAAGAACCTAGGAAATTTGTTGTTTCTGCTGGTGGGTCTTCAATGGTCATTTGGGATACTGAAAATATAGCTGTCTGCCTCCTAATAAAGAGAAAATCCTAAGAAGAAGGATACTCAGTTAACTATTTGGAAGCAGAAAGCTGACAGAATGCTTACATGGGAATGAAGACTCACATATATGCACAGAGGATCATTCTTCTTTTGCTAATGTCAATGTTATAAAATGTGAAGTTGACCCCAGTACCCTGCAAGATAGTTGTCTTTATAGTCACATGATCTCATGTGCATGTTGAAAATAAAGTTATTTCTTCAGTGTTCAAACTACCCCCAAATCAGTTAACCATCACTGTATTGCAAACAAAGCTGTACATTTCTGTAGTAGACATGGCAATACATTCAAGATAGAAATCTAAGAAAATAAAAAGCAATGAATCATTATATTAACTTAATCTATTTCTAATCTCATTGACTTCTATCTCATTTGTATGGTGCAATTTGATGGATAGGGACCTGCCACTGTTCATGAAGGGAAAGACACATTTATTTACTGGTCATCCATGGGAGGAAAAGCAAGAGAATGAAGATGACAGTCACATTTCTTGGCTGAGTGGTTGCTGTCAGAGCCAATTCCTCTGAATATCTGTAAAACACCTTTCAGACAGCATAGCAGTTCAGTGGTCAAATGCAGATTTTATTTTATCTTCACCCAATCAATTCCCTGACTTCATATTAAAACTATAAACAAAAGCAGTACTCTAGGAAAAGCTGTTTTTGTTCAGAATATATTTTTTTCTTTTCATAACTGCAGCTCTAAAACCCTGGGTGCTTCACTGCACAATGGAATCATCTAAAGAATTATTTGTTTATTCTTAGTAGCAGGGCTCCATCTTACCGTGTGGTTCTGATTCCATTATTTTTGGAGTTTATGTCTTTTATGGAGTTTAGGGGTATTTTTTAAATTAATTTACTTCATTCTCATTATGAACATGATGTATGAAGGGATTACTGTTACATGAGTCAGGTAATGAGTACATTTCCTTTCTTACACTGTCTTCTGTTCCCTCACTCTCTCCCAGCCCCTCCCTCCCGTCTCCAACCACGAGTTGTATAGTTCACTTTCATCAGTGTCCAGTGAGTTTCACTGTTGAATTTTTCCACTCAGAAAGCAACTATTAAAAATCTATCATCTCCTGTTGCTTATATCCTGCTGACAGTCAATGGTTATAGTCACAGATAAGGAAAACAGAAAGTATAAAATTCTATCTTAAGGAAGGAGTGAACAAATAGAGTTGCTATAACTTATTTTTTAAAAAAAAAATAATGATAAACAAAAAAGCCAGTCATGTGAAGGGTAAACAAAGGAGGAGGCTGCAATGCTTGGTAAGAAATGTACGCATTATCCTGCCCATGTAATTGTAACTCCTCTGTACAGTATGTTCACAAATAAAATAAAATTAAATTAAAAAAAAAAAAGAAAAGGCAAAAGCAGAAACAGAAAAAAAAAAAAAAGCCAGTCATGGTGGTGCATGCCTGCAATCTCAGCTGCTAGGGAGACTGGGATAGGAGGACTAGAGTTTAATGCATGTCTGGACAACATGTCTTAAAAAGTAAAAGGCCATGTTTTCACTGTATTTGATTCCGGTGTCCTGCATCTTGTATATACATTTTTATAATTTGGGTAGGGGAAGGCAAATAACAAAATGCTGAAATAAGGACACAGGCTGACCCACTGTAACAATGAGATGTACAAAACACTATGCTGAAAACAAACTTTACAACTTGGTGGGGAGAGGGAGGAGTTGGGGAGGGAAGGGATGGTAAGGGAAAAACAAAGGCGGAGGTAACAATGCTTGATAGGAAATGTACTCATTACCTTACTCGTGTAACTGTAACCCCTCTGTACACTATTTTTACAATGAAAACATATTTTAAAAAGTAAAATGTCAACACAAGAGAAAATTTGATTAAAATATGGTACATGCATGTATGAAAATATCATAATGAATTCCCTTAACACAATTAATATACACTAAAAAGGAGAAAGAAGAAATGGCAGAATATTATAGTGTTTGCAATTCTTCATGTACAACCTTAGCATATCAAAAAGACTTTACATAAATCTATGGTAAGGCATCCTGAGGTTCAGAATTAGGAACAGGCCATGTAAAGGCTGAAGCTTCCTTCTCTTTGCCAGCAGAATATCAGAGCATGGAAGAAATGGTCTCCCCACAACTAAAACTTCCAGTTGGAAGGTCTGGAAAATTGCCAAATCACCCAACTGACAGATAACCTGAATAAACAAGTCCCTTCCCTTACTTGTTTCTTTAAAAGTGATCTGTTTGCTTTTCAATTTTCAGTTTTAATTTGGTACACTTACACTTTTGTGTGAAGTTCCCTTAGGGATATAACATGAAAGAACTCACTAAAAAAAAAAAAAGAAAGAAACAACCTGTTCTGAACAGGAAACATATCTTTAGTATTCATGACATCCTCCCAGTGATGAAGAAAGGAAGAAAAAGTAGTTACTAATCTTAGAAGACTAGTTAAGTACCTTAGAACTTGCTGTAGTTTGCTTTTAAAGGAAAGCTGCCACAAAATGTTTAAAAAGGGATACAGGTTGACCCATTGTAACAATGAGATATACAGGACACTGTTGAAAAATGAACTTTACAATTTAGGCGGGAGAGGGGGGGGTGTAATTGTGGAGGTGGGAGGTAAGGGATGGTAGGGGAAAAACAAAGGAGGAGGCAACAATGCATGATAGGAAATGTACTCATTACCTTGCTCATGTAACTGTAAAAAGTAACCCCTCTGTACAGTATTTTCACAATGAAAAAACTTATTAAAAATTAAAAAAGAAAAAAAAACAAAATGAAGAAATGTTTAGGACCTTGGTTCTAATTTTGCCCTTTAAAGCTGTTTCCAGTTAGTATTTTGCTTGATTAAATGTATTCCCTTGGAATTTTTTTTTTTTTTGGTTCAGTTGTGGGGCTTGAACTCTGAGCCTGCGTGCTGTCCCTCAGCATTTCAGCTCAAGGTGAGCACTCTACCATTTGAGCCACAGTGCCACTTCCATTTTCTGGTGGTTAATTGGAGATAAGAGTCTCACGGACTTTCCTGCCCTGGCTGGCTTTGAACCACGATCCTCAGATATCAGCTTCCTGAGTAGCTAGGATTACAGGCTGAACCACCCAGGTGGATTTTTTTTTTTAATTTAAAGTCTGTGCAAATATTTATATTAAGAGATCATTTATATTAAGAGAGCAATAATACATACCAGGATATAAATCTTTAGTCCTCAGAGTTACCAGCCCTAGAATTATACTACTGCCAGCCTCAAGCAATCAATGAGAAACATGCCTTGCTATGTGACTACCGTGTTTTTTCAGGTGGGCACTGTGGCCTCTTTGCAAAAGCATGAAATGGTACGAATGAGACTACTTTTGGATTTGAACAAAGAAAATAGAATATTAATAAAGAAAAAAATCCAAGAAAATTATCCTTTTAAGAGAAAATAGTATTTCCTCCGAGGCTGTCAACTATGTGGATATAAAAAATTTCAAAGACAGTGTTAATATTTTAACAATGAATATATTATAGATCACACTTGGGAGTTACTCAACTATAACTTGTAATTTAAATTATTTTCAACTTATTCAACTCAGTCCCTGAGAATGCTGTTCTTCTTAGCTTTTCTTTTAAGAATGGTCCAAAACTATGCAAAGTAATGGACAGTGTTCAGCCGCTCATGACATGGTTTTCACTTTTAGGGATTAACTACTGGGCCAATTTTGTTTGCACAATGTTATTACTTGCTTTTTGCTGCTGTGACAACTCCAAAATTATGAGAATAAATAACTGCACATTGTTCTGGTTTTACAGGTCTATAATATACATTCTTAAGGCGATGTGGTACACACTATACAATTCACACACTAGCCATTTCATACAGTCCATCTGAAGATGAGTTTGAAAGGAACAACTCTCATTACTAGCCATCTCTTCCCCAAATCATTTCAAACCAGAAAGTTAAGGAGGAGGTATGGACCAATCCATGCATAATGTGCCAATACACTTGAAAGTCTGTCAGGAGGAGGGTTTAAATTAAAACAACCTCGATGAAAACATATGGTACTTTGTCACTTTTGCTCTCTGATTTACAGGCTCTGTGGGGGAAGGACCTGTCACTTACAAGTCCTCTGCTCTGTAATGTAAACTACAGGATACAGGGCCCTTCTCTTTCAGCTTTCCTTCTCTCCCTATTTTTTCCCTTCTCTATCCTGATCTAGCTCCCTTCATCCTCTCCTTCTGATCCATCTACCTATCTGAGAGGTAGATTTTACATCCCCAGTGTTGATTCTAAGTGCAGTCGATTTATAGTCTGAAGCAGCAGGTAAATAAACAATCTGTTGAGAGGAACGGAATTAAGTATTCAGCCACAGACAGAAATCCAATATTGTACAAATGGGACCACATGGTATTGGTCACCATTGACATCTTCATGCGGCTTCTTCTCTCCAGATACACGGTGTAATTTTATCTCGCAGTGGCTACCTCTGTTTTGTATTTGCATTAGGCATGATAAATGCATTTTGGAGTCTGACATTAAAAGATTAATATAGTCATAACCATCAAAGAGAACCTTTCACTGATCTCAAATAACCACTCTCCCTTCCTACCACCTGCCTCCCACACCAGACAATTAATACTTACTCACGAAGGCTTCCTCATCCACTGGCAAACGCATTGACATGCAGAAGTATGTATCAGACTATTAAAAAAGAAAGACATAAAATCCAAATTAAACTGCAGCTAATAAGAAACAAATAATAATAACTATAAAATACACAGTTTTCAATCACTGGTCCAGTGAATTGAGATTTCTGGCTAAGAGCTGTGTGGCAGGTCAGTGGAAAAGCAGTCTTGAACCTGGGTATCCTGAAAGTTACTATCCTTTCCTAAACAGTCTTTGGCAGTATTTATAAAAAAACAAATCAAAACAAAAATTAAAAAAAAATCAATGGTCATTTGTGATATTTCTAATATTGTCACAGTTAAAAGGCAATATTTTTCATATAAAATGTATAATTATTTATTTAATATGAATATGTTGAGAATTATGTTTGACTAGCTTTGTTATTTGAAAAATTAAATACTGAGTTTCTTGCATCATTTTATATCCACCCTAATATTAGATATAGAAAATAATAAATAATGATGGGTCTTAAAATATAGTATTGCATTTGATTATTTTCTCTGAGTATAGATTTCTTTATGTTTAAAAAAATCAATACAATCTCAAGTTATTCTTTCTTTTTTAAAAAAATTTATTGGCCTCTTACCTAATTGTCATTTTCCACAATTAAATATATCAAAGCTCAAGATTATTGAGTTATTTAGATGCAGTGGTATATATATCAAATATGTATCTTAAGATAGAAACAAAATGGAAACAATATAAATCAGTGCTAGTTTCTATTTTTGAATATGCCATTTTTCTAAACTGAAGGAAATGTTTCATTTCCTTTAAGTCTTTATAATTATATAGATTAAAACTGACTTTAACAATAAGAAAGAACCCTGGAAATACTGAAGGTTGCACAGTAAGGAGATTATATCTCATTCATGCTGGAGAATTTAACTGTAGATAGAGAACCCAAGAGATACAGAGGCATAATACATCTATTATGATCTTTCTTTCACAATTATGATTGTTCATAAATATTTGCAATATCTGAGTTTCTAATGTGACATAACATCCCTACACTTTTTAAAATTTAAGAAAATGATAAGCTCAAAGTTTATTCATATTGATCATTCTGGGCTGTGAATGTTTTACAAATTTAAGGTATTTTGTGACCCTAATAGCTACTACTGCTGTTGTTAGAGAATATGCTTATCACTGCCGAGCAGAACTTCCATGTTTCACTTTTATTATGGCACTTAATAACAAAAGCAATCCTAGATCAAACAGACAGATGCTATTAACTCTATTTTAAAAATAGTAATGACAGCAGACATAGAACTTCCAAGATATCAGCATTGTCCTAAGCATTTTAGAAGCACTAACTCCTTTAATCCTCAAAACACATTGCTATACTGCAGGTGCTGTTATTTTATAGAAACTGGGGTAAAGCAAGGGAATATTGCTTTGCAAAGATGCTCTAGTTAATGACAAAGACTACTTCCTTGATCAAACTTGAGTCATACTCTTCTGAGCCCTTCTTTTCAATGGGCATCACCACTGGCTTATGAAAACTCCACACTTTGGGTCTCAGTTATTTGTTCCTGTTCCTCTCATACACATAAATGTTAAGAGACTTGAACAAACACCAGTGTATCTTCTAACAGCCTTCTCAAGGCTGCATCTCTTGGATAACTCTATCACACCTGTGTAATCTTGCCTTAAGAAGCCTGTCTAAGAAAATGTAACTTGACTAAAAAAAGATATTGTTCATGCAGCCAGAACTTGGTATATAAATATATAAACATAGGTCACTGAAAACTCAATTAGGGAAATGACTTTAGAAACTTGCAGCTAGGCAGTGTGGAGGTGGTGCATGCCTTCAAGCTCTAGCTACTCTATAGGCTGAGAGCTGAGGATTTAGATTTGGAGCCAGCTTAGACATTCAAGTCTCAGAGACTAATTGCTAATTATCCAACAAAAAGCCAAAACTGGAGGTGGAGCTGAAGTAAGTGGCAGAGCACCAGTTGTGAGTAAAATAGGTACCATCTTGAAAATAGCCAGCCTAGCCAGTTACCAGTGTCTCATGCCTATTACCCTAGCTATTAATGAGACTGTGATTGAGAGTAGTGTTGCAGCTTTACATTAGCCCTGGTAGAAAAGTCTATGATACCCTTTTTCCCAAAGTAAAACCAGTAAAATATCAGGCTAGGGAGTTGCAGAGCATCAGCTGGAAAAATATGTAAATGATAAGTAAACAAACAAATAACCAATTACTTATAGTCCATTCCAGAGAAGCTGGCCAAGTAGCTCCAGTAACATCTACCTAGCACATACAAGATCCTGAGTTGAAACTCTGGTACTGCCATACACATACACACACACACACACACACACACACACACACACACACACACACACACACACACTTATTATTTATATATATAATGTAAATTTTATATTTACATATATTCTGTTAAAATAGGATGTAAAGGTTTTTCTAAAAGTGAGAACATTAAAAATATATAGTGTGTTAGCTGAATAATTTGTCCTTAGCTGAAAGCTTTGATGACCACACTTCAATTGGACAGAGGTTGGAAAGAGGTAATTGATTCTTTTCTCTGCAACTGGAAAGGCATGAGTGACTTTGTTCTGGTATATATTGATATCATGAGTTGATTTTTAGAGTTGAGTTAAAAGCTCAGGGACTGTGTAATAGGAAGAAGCATAAGCCATGTGCACAGACCGACTGGAGATGACTAAAGATACTAACGATGACTCAGGGACAGCATCTGTGCTCAGGCTGGTTGAACATGAGGAAGCACTTTTTATGTTACTTCATCTTATTCTCACAAGCATACTGTGAGTAAGTCTACCAGACACTGCACTCTTTTCCTTACAGAAAAGGAAACTGATTCACAGGAAGATTGCTGTGGCCACCCAAATGGTTAGAGCAAGAGTTAGGATAAAAAGCCTTTATAATATATCAGGAATAGTGACGTTATGTCATTTGTCAAAAAATGGATGGACTTTGGAAAATGATGTCAAGTGAACTCAGTCAGGCTCATGTAATTCTTCTTTCATATGTGGAAGTTATATTTAATTTATAAACTAATGTAAGCCCACATAGGGCCATATGTATGTATATATATAAACATATAATGTAAAATATGGTTTGTGTAGGAGAGAATTCCAATGGTGCAATTCTTTTGAACAACTAACAGTCTAACAAAATGAATATCAGGAAGCTAAAATTTGGAAAGTCGGGTATATGAGGTCAAGGAGAGGGCAGATGGATGACAGGAAAGATAGAAGAATATAGTCATAATATTCAACGTACATATGTGAACATGAAACTAGGATAATTGAGGGAATGTGTTGGGTTCTGAGTGACAGGGGAAATGATAAAAGAAATAAGATTAAGATGTATTGTAACCATAAACTGACCTGTTGAACTGAAACTCATTTGTACAACTAAGTAAAGACAAAACACTAATAATGGATATTTATCCACATTTTATTAAATTGTGGTTCTGATTAGTTCATTAAAATCTTCATCCTTGGGATGGCCAGAGTGGCTCAAATGATGAAGTGCCTGATTAGCAAATGCAAGGCCTTGAGTAGAATCCTCAGTTCCACAAACAAAACAAAACAAAACAAACAAAAACTTCAACCTTTGTTTTCTTAAGATATTAAATTCTGTTTATAATAAAGGTTAATTTCTACATAAGTAAGTAACTTTTTAAATAAGAAATGCCATTAATTGGAGAATAGGTTGGATGATGCCATTTACCAAACTCTTAAGAGTTCATTGTAGTATAGAGAAAAAGATTATTTAAGTGCTTACAAAATAGTGTTACATTGTAATCAATACAGGATAATTTCTATAGTAGATCAATAATGATGGATGGTTACTTTAAATGAAAATTTTGTGCTCGAAGCATCAGTTTAAAAATTAAAATTAATAGTATGTTAATGTGGATGCATATACTTAATTGTGACCAACTTGGTGAACCAGAAACCTTGTTGACAAAAGCACAGTATGTGAGGACATCAAGTGAAGGAAACATTTTTGAAGAAATAAAGTTATGAGATCATTGTTACAGCAAGCAACTAGTCCTGCTTCAGTCTTTTGTGTGATGAATAAGAACAGTCATATATCTCAACCCTATGAGGTTGTTGCAAATCACAAATACAGAATTAATTCAAATGATTACGGTAGACTAGCAGAACTTAGCATATGATGCCTGCAAATGGAAGAGCATATACCGAGCTTCTTGATTCATTGGAGACATTTCTATCTGAGTTATTTCCCAGGGTAATGCTCTAGGTAGGTTATTACAAACATACTTTTAAAGATGAAAAATTAAAGCTGTAGAAGGTAAGTAACTTGCCTGCAAGAACGTAATGTAGGAGCTGCTGAAATGGACTCTGTCTACCTCTTTAAATACATCTCTTTTACCATGGAAAAAAATAGGTACTTAAAAATTATTTTTCAAACCTCTCTAATATTTGAAAAGAAAGAAGTGTTAAGTAGTGTTAGTTCTAAGATACAACTTTAGTTCCTTACCAGTTAGTGAAAGAAGTAGGGGAATGGCAAGAAGCTTGAATCAGAGTCCCTACATTTCCAACAGCAGTTAAGAACTTTTTCATGAATGCCTATTGACAAGTTTCAGTGTAGTGGACTATTTAATGCTGTCACCATGTTGTTTTTGCAAAGAAACACCAATGGAACACACATACATAATTCAAATCACTACTTCTTCCCAACAGCTTTGAAGACACAAGCAGCACCCGACTCTCCCATAGAAATGTCTTCATTTACTCACATTGCTATGTAAAAGATGCTTCTATAATTTAGCTCTAACTACCAGTGATACTTTTCATAGTTGTCTATATATCATCATCATGAATCCTCTTTCTCTTTCTATGGAGAACACGGTGTGTGAGTGAGATACCAGATCGCCTGTAAAATACTGGAGATTTAAACTGGCAACACACTCAAATGTACAAAAAGGGAGAAATAATATGAATCTGCATAGCCACATATGCAAATCAGCCAAACCTGAATCAAGCGGGGGGCCCGATATTGCTCTGCTCTGCTTCCTATTGATGCTATTGAGAGCTATCCAAGCAAAGCACCATTTTCTGATGGAAAATAAAAGCATGCTAGTAATGGAAAGGTAGAAGAGGTAGGGAGCCTTTAAAGCTAAAGAACTCCATTTTTAACCAAGAGTTCAGAGGCAGACAACAGTGTTCAGTAACAGCTGCTTTAACTATTGAAAAAAAAACTCCTTTATTTGGCTTAGTCCTTTTGTGAGACAAGGATACAATTTCCTATGGAAAGGAAGTTAATAAAATCAACTGTTTATTTAAATTAATATGGGAAAAACAAAACCATCTGTACACTATTATCCATGCAAACTATCCACATAAAACCAGTAATTTTTGTTTTGGGAAAACCAGAGGTGCCATTCTGATTCCAGTGTTGAATGCTGTGAACTTATCCTGATTGGATAATAGCACTTTATTGTGAATGCCTAAAGAATCTGCCCAGAATGCCTTCCTTAAAGAGACGATTGAATGGAGGAACCACAAGTAAGGGTACACATGAATAATATAGCCTAGTTTTACTTGCATTTATAAAGTGGCTGATTTTATAGGTACATCACGTGACATAACAATATTATATTGTGTACTATGGTTTCTGATAACTTGTCACAATCATCTCTAGTTAAATAATCAAAACTTGTTGAAAATTGTAAGGAGAAGGAAAAGAATAAATTGTTTAACTACAGTAATAATTTCAGTATACATAGGCACATACCATATTGTGCACCATAAACACACACACAAAGGGGAAAAAAACTCAGCAAAAGTGTTACCTCCTTCTGGTGCAACTATGACTCTGTGTATTACAGCAATTGCTTACAAAAACAGTTAGTAAACTCTACTTTCCTGCCAGACTGTGAACATGTAAATTTCAATCCCGAAAATTTGTGAAGGATTCATAAAGTCTTCACTGCCACAGAGCATTCACTTTGGGCATACATAACTTTAGTTCTGCAAAGAGCTAATGAGAATATCAGGACTGCTGAAAGTTCTGTTAGCCCAGTGTAAGAAAGGAATAGGATGGAATCAGGTTTTCTCTAATAACAATTTTGTAAACCTAAAGACAGTGTGATTATTTTCAGGGAGGAGGGAATAAATGTAACCAAAATACATTATATATATATATATTTTTTTTCATATATATATATATATCTGTACAAAATAGAATAAACATTTTAAAACTTTAAAAAGGGAAAGGACAAAAAAGGTTATAGAAGAGGATAAGTTGAACAAAGCCCATTATATATCTATATCTATATCTATATATATGTTTATATGGAAATTTTTCAATGAAATGCTATTGTACAAATAACTTACACTAATAAAAACCACCTTTATAGCAGCACTATTTACAATAATCAAGTTAAGGAACCACCCTAGGTGCCCACAATCAATGACCAGATAAAGAAAATGTGATATATATATATATATATATATATATATATATATATGTACAATGGAGTATTTTTCAGCCATAAAGAAGACTGAAATAATGTTATTTTTAGGAAAATGGATGGAATTGGATATCATGTTAAACAAAGTAGGCCAGGTTCAAAAGGATGAACAACATGTCTTCATTGACATGTGGAATCAACAAACCAGTAATGTATCAATGATTGTAGAAAGGGGACTGTTTGGGTGGGATAAAACCAGTAGGTAGGAGAGGGAACAAGAGGATGACAGTGGTCAATATTATACAATTAAAAATATTTTATTGTAAAAATGCTGTACAGAGGGGTTAGAGTTACATGAGTAAGGTCATGAGTACATTTCTTGTCAAATATTGTTACACTCTCCTTTGTTTTTCTCCTATTATCCCTTTCCTCCCCTACCTCCTCCACTCCTCACCCTACCCCCCAGAAGTTGTAAAGTTGAGTATCATTGTTGCAATGGGTCATTTTTCAGCATTTTGCTATTCCCCTTCCCCTCCCCAAATTAGATAAATGTAGATACAAGATGCAGAGTACCAAAATCAAATACAGTGACAACAGGGGATATACCATAGGAGGAAGAACATAAAAAAGAAACAAAAAAAACACATACCAAATTAGACAACAACAAAGAAAAATCTCCACACATAGAGCTCCCCTATGACCCAGCAATCCCACTTTTGGGCATTTATCCAAATGATCACAAACAAGGCCACACTAAAGCTACCAGCAGAACTATGTTTATAGCAGCATTATTCACCATAGCTAAGATGCCCCTCAGTAGATGAATGGATCAAGAAAATGTGGTATATATAGATACAATGGAATTCTATGCTTCAGTCAGAAAAAATGACACTGCTCCATTTGTTAGGAAATGGAAAGACATGGAAAAAATCATATTAAGTGAAGTAAGATAGAACCAAAGAAATATAGGACCCATGGTTTCCCTTATTTGCAATATTTAGTATATGTCTAGGATAATCTTAACAGACAAGCAGAAAAGCTCAAAAGCTATGAATATATGAACATATATGATGATGCTAAATGAAATTAACCCCAAGATATGGATACAATTTATATATATGCATATGTATATATGCATACACATATAAATGTGTATATATATATATATCACAATGAATCCCACTAAAAACTGCAAAATAGGAAGTAGGATAATGAAGAAGTGAGCTTAAGAAAGAGTGGTACAGATGCAGTGAATTTAATCCAAGTATATTATATTCTTGTTGTAACACTGAAGCCCCCTTGCATGATTTATATGAATATATTTTAAGTCTTTAAAAATTAAAATAAGGAATAGGGCTCCTTGGCACAGGCTGAAATTTTCTCAATAAATACACAGAAAAACAACAAATCAAAGAAAAGTTGGACAAATGGGATTACATGAAGCTGCAGAACTTCTGCATGGCAAAAGACATATCTAGCAAGATCAATAGAAAGCCCACGGTTTCAAAGAAGATCTTCACTAGCCATACAACAGACAAGAGTCTCATAGCTAAAATATCTTTGGAACTCAAAAAATTAAATCCCCCAACAACAAATCCTCAAAGAAACAACTGCTTGATTAGTAAGTGGGAGGGACTTCACTGAAGACGAAATAAGAACGGCCAATAGACAAATGAAGATATGCTCAATTTCTTTAGCCATAAAAGAAATGCAAATCAAAACAACATTGAGATGGCACCTCGCCCCAGTTAGAATGGCTATAATCAAGAACTCTAATAACAACAGATGCTGGAGGGGATGTGGCCAGAAAGGGAACCCTACTGCACAGTTGGTGGGAGTATAAACTTGTTCAACCATTCTGGAAAGTAGTATGGAGGTTCCTCAAAAGACAACATAGAGCTCCCCTATGACCCAGCAATCCCTCTTTTTGGGTATTTACCCAAATGATCAAAAACAAGACCATACTAAAGCTACTAGCACAACTATGTTTATTGCAGCATTATTCACCATAGCTAAGATATGGAACCAACCCAGATGCCCCTCAGTAGATGAATGGATCAAGAAAATGTGGTCTGGGGCTGGGAAGGTAGCTCAGTGATATAGCGCTTGCCTTGCATGCATGAGGCCCTGGGGTGGATTCCTCAGCACCACATAAGCAAAAAGAAAACAGACAGAAGTGGCGTTGTGGCTCAAGTGGTAAACTGCTAGCCTTGAGCTGAAGAGCTGAGGGACAGCACCCAAGCCCAGAGTTCAGACCCCACGATAGGATCCCCCCCAAAATGTGGTCTGTCTGTCTATCTATCTATCTGTCTGTCTGTCTGTCTGTCTGTCGATCTATCTATCTATCTATCTATCTATCTATCTATCTATCTATCTATCTATCTATCTATCTATCTATCTATTTATCTATACACACAATGGAATTCTATGCCTCCATCAGAAAAATGGCACTGCCCCATTTGTTAGGAAATGGAAAGACTTGGAAAAAATTATATTAAGTGAAGTAAGCCAGACCCGAAGAAACGTAGGTCCCATGGTTTCCCTTATCTGCAATAACTACTATATGTCTAGGACAAACAGAAGAGTCAAAAGCTATGTACATATGACCATATAACCTGATAGTAAGAGAAATGAACCCCAAGATAGGGACAAAGGGATTTTATCTTTCTTGCTGTTCTTTTTAATGTACTTCTAATGTACTATGTGATTTTTTTTGTTTCTTTGTATGTTCTTCCCCCATGGTATAACCCCTGATGTCACTGTATTTGATTTCAGTGTCCTGCATCTTGTATATACATTTTTCTAATTGGAGTAGGGAAAAGGAAATAACAAAATGCTGAAATAAGGATATAGGATGACCTATTGTAATGAGATTTACAAGACAGTATGTTGAAAAACGAACTTTACAACTTCGTGGGGGGGAGAGAGAAGTTGGGGAGGTAGGGAGGGAACCGATGGTACTGGAAAAAGAAAGGAGGGTGTAACCATGCTTGATAGGAAATGGACTCATTAGCCTTGCTCTTGTAACGCTAACCCCTCTGTACACTATCTTTACAGTAATATATATATTAAGAAAAAATTAAAATAAGGAGTATAATTAGAAAATTAATTTTCAAAGATTTTTTTTCTGACTGATCTGGTTTGGTCAATTTCAGACTTCATTGGATTAAGTACTGGCTCAAGCCCTGGAAGAGGAGAGGACTGTGTGTGTCTATGAAGGTGTTTCCAGAGGAGATGGCTATGCATCTGGAAGGAGCAGGTGGAAAAGACCCACCCTCAGACAGTGCAAATACCTTCCGATCCCTGGGGGAGGGGGACAAGGGAGACAGAAAGAACAAGAGCAGAGAAAAGATCAACCAATCTCTCTCAAAGAACTGAGATAATCTTCTCCTGTTCTTGAATACCAGAATTCCTTTCAACCCTAAGGCTTACAGCAGAATCTCTGGCTGAAATCCCAGTGTACAGACAGCCTGTTCTGAAACCTCTCAGTCCCCATAATTATGTGAGCCATTCCCCTAATAAACCGTACATGCATATCTATATCTGGTTCTATATTGCTAGAGAACCCTGAAGAATTCTAATACATATTAACTCAAAGAGGATATAAAAACAATTTTTTCCCAAGGTGACTTAAATGCATCCCCAATAAACTAATATTGACTCAGTAGATTATATATTCTCTACCTCATCCTAGTAGAAAAAGAAGTTAGAGAAAACAAACATTATTCCAAAGAATAAAAGATGTTCTGGAGTTAAACAAATATCAACAAAAATCTACTTCTTGGAAATCAGAATTTAAAATATTTCAAGTTGAATAAAATTCTTCAGACTGTCACTTCTACATGTGGTAGCTGTTCATGTTCCTGGCCTCATTGCCTTAATAAGTAATTAATCCATACTTTTAAGTTCTGAAAGGGATAGCCAAATGAATATTTTTAAATACTTCAAATAATTATCCAAATTTTTCACTCTTGCCCTTGTGATTAAACTTAGCTTCACCTCACCAACCTTTTGAATATTTATTCCAGCCCCAAATCTAATCTTGTAACAATGTAAGTGGAGCAGCCTCAGCATTTAGAATAATAGCTGTCCCAGAAGGAAGCTCTATAAATGTGTGGAATTTTTCCTGTATCTATACTCTCACTGGCAATAAATTCAGTTAAAGCAAGGCTCAATTGAAACTTGTATTAAAGATGCTGTCTAATTAGGATTAGACACAGAATTACTTTTCCATATGAATTTTATCCTTCTGTTGATTCATTCTAGAATGCCATTTGCATTTTAAACTATAATCACACCATGGATGATGCTGGCAACTTTCTCAATGCCAAGTAGCTCAAATGCAAGCAATTTTCTGGCAAGTGCTCTGTGTGTGTGTGTGTGTGTGTGTGTGTGTGTGTGTGTGTGTGTGTGTGTGTGTGTGTGTGTGTGTGTGTGTGTGTGTGTGTGTGTGTGTGTGTGTGTGTGTGTGTGTGTTTTGGGGGAAGGAATTACAAATCTGAATGAGCAAATGATGAGGGAAAATATTTTGGTGAGGAAACATCTATCTTGGAGCTTTCAAATGATTTCACTTTTAAGTAAACCAAAAACAAACTCTGGAAGTAATTGCCTACAACATAGCATGGTGATGATAGTGGTAGGCTACCCCTTGACTTCTTGGTTATAAGGGGAGGAATCAGAGAATGATTTATGTGAAGGAAAATGTACTTTTCTGAAAAAGTATTGCTGATGATTGACCAGCCCTACCTCAAATTTAGCTAATGGTTTATGATTTTCATTGTTTCACTGAACATGGAAGTAAGTCACTTTTCTGAACTTTGTACCAACATTAATTCTTCACATCTATGTTTCTCTCCTGTAACAAAAAGTGGAACAATGTTTATTTTATAAACAATATTTATTTTATCTATTTGGAAAAGGCTGAATGGTCACTACACCGACCACCAACTTTTTACCTTAAATGGCTTGTATTTGATACTGAGACAGTACAGAATGACAGAAGAAGAGCTCCTAGGTACCTATGCAACAGCAATATATACACAAGATAATATGTTGGAAATGATCTGTACAACTTGAGGGCTTGGGAGTGGGGGGAGGGAAGGGAGGAGGAAAATGGGGGAAGGGCATAACAAGTTTGACAAGACATGGACTTATTACCTTACTTATGTAACTGGAACCCCTCTGTACATTGCCTCGACAATAAAAAATAATTAAACAAAAAATGCTCTACAAACTATTCTATTACTTGAGTTGCATTTTACTCTCTTGAGATTTAAAATGAGCCATCAAAAATGAAAGTGGCCTTCACAATTCCTGTTCTTTCTGGGCCTATTCTAATATATGTTGTCATAGTCACATCATTAATACTTGCCCACATTTAAATCCCATTTGAACACATGCAGAAATTGTCTTTTTCATTAACATATTCTGTTCACAAATATTGAGCTCCCAGTATGTAAATGTTGTGCTACATTTCAAAGCTGTGGACACACATATGTGATCTTTTGCTTCACACAGTTTATAGCCCACTAGTTTAGCAGAGGAGTAATCACCGAAATGAATGTTACATTTTTACTGTTTTAAGTGCAACACCGGAGAAGTATAGATTGCTAAAATAAAAAGTCAGTAATTCAGGGGAAATGATCCAGGGGAAAGAGAGTTGCATGTAGCTTAGCTTCAGAAATAGTATTTTCAAAGGTCCTTTAATTGGAGATAATTTAGCATGGTTGAGAAAACAAAAGCCACGTAATACTATGGAAACAGGAACCTGTTTTATGTTGGCCTGGAAAGTAGATATGAATACAATGTAGGGCCTAGTAGTCTAGCTACGGGATTTGGCTTTTGCTGTTGGTGGTGATGGGGGCAGGAGCGGGTTAACAGTAACAGACAGCAATTGAAATTTCTATAGGAAACTGATATAGAAGCCAGAATTAATTAGAAGAGTCTAGTTAAAAGGCCATATAGCTGTTCAGAAAAAATAATGCTACAAGTTTAAATCTAGGTGATACTGCTAGCAGAGAAACCAGGAAAGAGATGCTTGAGGCATTTAAAAGAAAAAATAGACAATGACGTGGGGTTGATGTAAGCAGAAAGTTGAGTGGCAGAGTCAAGGATAATTGTGAGGTGTCTGGCTTGCATGACTACATGCATTTGTGGAAACATTCATAAAACACAAGAAGACCAGGTATGAAACAGGCAGTGGACTAGGTGTTAGACTTTCTAAATTGTGGCTGCTTTTGGAAAATGAATGTGTAAGAATCAAAGGGGCAGTGGACCACAGGTGGAATTTGGAGGGAAAGATTTGCCTTAAGATCTAAATTTATACAAGGTAAATGCTAGGTAGCAAGTGGCAATGGATGTAGAGGAAATTGAGCTAGGATAAGGTGTAGAAGAAACAACTGTTGAGTGGCTGGACAAGAAACACTGACCAAGGAGTTAAAAAGAAAAATGAAGAGTGTTATGCAAGGGAAGCCAATGGGAGAAAATATTTCAAGAAGTAGGCAGTAGATAACAATACCACTGGGCAGCGTTCTCATAAGCATGGATGCAATACAGTGTTAGGGTAATATAGTTATTAACATTATGCAATATATTAACATCTAGCTTCTGTTCAAATCTCTAACTTATTTTAGAGGACTTACTTCTTCCCTGGTTCCTTCTCCAAGGCGTATGCTCTGGATACCCAGGCTCTTCTCAAGGCCATGTTAAGTTCCAGCCACACTCATGGTGCCCGCAGTTTCCCCTAGACTTTCTAGCTCTGTCCTCTGCATTGTCACCTAGTAAAGAAATACCTATAGCAACAGAAGATTGCCAATAATAACCAAGTTTCACCACCAGTTCCTTCAGTAATGGCCACAGGGTTAAGATCAACTTGGAAAACAGGATAGAAAGGGGGGAAAAATCAAATTAGAAGAAAATGCAAATGCAAGCAATACCAACCACCAAAAAAAAAAGTGAGAGATTTAAAAGACTGAAGAAAAAGATTCAATAGATTGATTTTTAAAGCCCAAATATTCAAAACTTTTAATATAAATACAAGCCAACCAACTGGAAACATTCCCGGTATTATTTAAGAAAGAGTTTTGTATAGTCACAGCATAGGAAATCACAATAGAATCTTGCTGATTTGCAATCCAACAAAGAAGTTGAGGAGGGAAGGGATAGTAGAAAAAAAAAACAAAGGAGGGGGTAACAATGCTCTATAGAAAATGTACTCATTTCCTTACTCATGTAACTGTAACTCCTCCATACAGCATCTTTACAATCAAATAAAAATGTTAAAAAAAGACCTCCTGTCCTACACAGTAATGGAGTCAACACAAACTTAGAAATAGGAACACTGGAATTCCACTCTCTGTGAAGACTGATTCAAATCTCTTATGAAGCAGAAAGGACTAATGAAGTAATATGCTGTAAATCTGCACCCTTTCAGGTGAAAGAGTAAGAATAATAAATATTATATCTTAAAACAGGCAACTAGAAGTAATGACTAAGTAGACTAGCATATTTATACAAATATTACAGTTCTGGGCAAGGCTTTAGTTCTAGATGCATTACATATCTGAAAATAAACTATTATTTTGGGAGATAATAAACTTTTGAATTCATATTGCTCCTTCAAGTAAATCAGTGGGCTTCACTTTCTGCTATGGCTGCAAGGAAGAAGCCCTTGACAGAAGAATACCCTTGAAGACATAGCGGCGCAAAGGGAATAAAAAAAATCCTCTGAGCAAAGTGAGATGAATCACACAGTCAGCTTCCAGAGATGATACTAATTAAGGGAGCAGAACCCATGAAACCCTATTCATTTGGGACTGCCCATTGTCCTAGGTCAATTATTTACAACCATTGTTTCTGAACACCCATATACTATATTGACAATGTATGAGGGAAAAGGAGAGAGAAAGCTTAATAATAATAATAATAATAATAATAATAATAATAATAATAATAATAATAATAATAAAGCTGAGCTGATTGTTTGACCCTGAAGAGACTAGGATATCTTTAATTGATATTTTTAATGTTTCTTTATACAGATGTCAGCAGCTTAAGATGTTAAATTAGATTTATTTTAAAGAGAAACATTGTCTTTTGGGTATTTGAAGAACAGGGTATAATTGCAACTCTGTGTCATATATATGTGAATTATTTGCAAATCTACTATCTTCTAGACACTGACAACAGGAATCAGAAAAATATGTCATTGCCCAGTACATTTCCTGTGGAAGAGGTGATGTAAAATAAGAAAATAATACTGGAAATGTGGAAGGGGTGATATAAAATATGTAAATAATACTGTGAAGTTCAAATACATTTATTCATGGCACCTATTAGCAAACCTTTTAATTTGAAAGATGGTTCAATGTCTAGTCTGTCTCTTTTGGAATGTAAAATTGATTTTAAGAAAGCGAAATATGGCACCGCAGTTGGGGGCTATGTATATGTTCACCAGAATTAGGCCTTTTGTTCTTAGGCTGGATGAGCATAATAATTAGAAAATATCAGAAAGACCATACAAAACTGAATACTGTACATAGCATCCTATCATATGCAAGATGTCTAATAAGATGTACATCACCACTAAACTTGTATTTGGGATAGATCCAGGAACAGTTATTTCATCCAGCAACTCAACGATGTCATCAAGGAATGAGGTTATTTCCATCTTTACGCTTTTTCATGATCAACCCATTTCCTTACATACTAACACAATGGTTGTAGTAAAGGCTAATACCATACCCACACAACCTAATTACCAAAGGCCAATGGAGAGAAAGGCTCTTTCTTATGACAAGTTGAAAAATTTCCCATTAGTACTTCAACTCCAGGAAACCTCTCTTCACATCTAAATGGGACAGAAATGTACCATGAGACAACTCTAAGCCAATGATCAGCAAAGAAAAAGGAATGCCACCAAGATTGACTTGCTAGAGTCTGTCAATGTCATAATGAAACTCATTATTTTGTATAATTAGTAAACATAAAAAGATTATCCAGGTGTGGTGGTGCATGCCTGTAGTCCCAGCTACTTGCAGGCAGAAGAAGAAAGATCAAGGTCTGAGGCTAGCCCAGGAAAAAGTATAAAACCTTATTTGAAAAACAAACTACAAACCAAAAGACTGGGACATTGCTCTGATGGTAGAACACTTGCCTAACAAGTTTAAGACCCTAAATTCAATACTTAGTAACCCTATCAAAAAAGAAAGGAAGGAAGGAAGGAAGGAAGGAAGGAAGGAAGGAAGGAAGGAAGGAAGGAAGGAAGGAAAGAAAGAAAGAAAGAAAGAAAGAAAGAAAGAAAGAAAGAAAGAAAGAAAGAAAGAAAGAAAGAAAAGGGGCTGGGAAGGTGGCTCACTGGTAGAGTGCTTGCCTTGCACATGCATGAGACCCTGGGTTCTATTTCTCAGCACCACATAAGCAGAAAAAGCTGGAAGTGGTGCCGTGGCTTAAGTGGTAGAGTGCTAGCCTTGAGCTGAAGAGCTGAGGGACAGTGCCCAGGCCCAGAGTTCAGGCCCCACAAACTCCCCCGCCCCCCCACCACACACACACAAAGAAAGAAAAAAAAGAAAAAAAGATTGCTGGCTGGGCTGAGACAGGCCAATGCTGGAACAAAAAGTACTGTAGCAACAATCTATTAAAAAAAGGGTGAAGAAATTTCCTTATACCATGCAACCAAAAGATTATAACACCTTTGTGAAACCAAAACCAAAATTCTCTTAATTCTAAGTTTAACCAGCAGCAGACAATCACTTGGCAACTGAGCTCTTTTTAGTCTACTAAATTGGAGTGTTTAGAATTGTTTGAATCCTTGGCTTCTTGCCTAGTGAAATAACAAGGTTAATTACATATACTCATTTACAAATTTCTTCTGTAGTAAAGATAAGATCTAAGATACAAGGTAACAAAAACAGATAAAATGCCAGTTTCTAGTTTGGCAAGCTTGATTTCTGCCTTGAAGAAACAAACAAACAAACAAGCACATTTCGAAAGTCAATTTGATTCTAAATTAGTATAAGACATTTGGATTTTCTGAAATAAAGATACATTTTATCTTTTGAAGAAGTGACATAATATGTATGTTTATATATATATATATATATGTTTATATAATATGTTTAATATACATAAAACCACAGTGATCAAGAGCAAATCCATTCTGCTTGTCCCTTTCTCTTTCCAACTCATAAAGTGAACATTTCAACAGATTTGTATCCTTTGCCTAGAACTTTTAAAAGGAACTGTAAATTCATTTTTAAAAAGTCTTTTGGAATGCTCCTTGATTTTCCTTTACACATAATAAACATATCTATTTTAGCATTAAATAATTTCAACAAGCTCCAGTTGTGCTAGTTTGTCCCCTGTTATTAGACTAATTCAAAGGCTGATACTTTGATTTTGTCTTCTTTGTATTCCCAAAGACCACCTGGCTGAGAAACTGGGTACACTGTCAAAGTTGGTTGAATCAGTTCGCTGAATTTCTTTATATACATGACTAATAGTCTTTCATAAAGGCCTGTTCATTCAAAAAGAGTTCCCAGGCATTGAGTCATTTTTTTTCCTTTAAGCACTTTATGCTTTTTTAAAAAAAGTCTATCAAACCAATTTTATCTCATTGTAATTTTCCAACTTCCATTCAAAGACAACATTAATAATTCAAGAGAAGGAATGGCTTTACAAAGGTTGTCTTCTAAACTCCCAGGGGTGGGTCCATGTCGTATTGTTAATGGAGTTCTTATTTTAATGAACCAAATAGCTCTACAATCTGCAAATGCCCATTTTCTTTTTTTCCCTTTTTTTTTTTTTTTTTTGTCAGTCGTGGGCATGGGTACTGTTCCTCAGCTCTTTAGCTCACTGCAAGTGCTCTACCACTTGAACGACAGTGCCACTTCCGGTTTTCTGGTGGTTTATTGGAGATAAGAGTCTCAAAGACTTCCTGCCTGGGCTGGCTTTGAACCACGATCCTTATATCTTAGCCTTCTGAGTAGCTAGGATTACAGGCATGGGCCACTGGCACCCAGCAACAAACGCCCATTTTCCAGATAGGCTTTTACTTCTCACCAGTTCTTTTGCTATCATAAATAGCTTCCTTCAGCAGATGAGCAACTTCATATAAATAAAAGTAAAGAAAATCATAATAGCAGCTAAAACCAACAGACGAGCTGATAGGAAACTTCATACATAGACCCACATACATAGAACCACAATAGCCAACAAAAGGAAACTTCATACATAGACCCACATACATAGACTCACAATTGCCAACAAAAGAGTATAACAAGATGACAAGAATAGAAATACTCAGATACAGTATGTCCTTCTAACAGTATATACTACCACCTACAAAATATTCTTAGAGTGGACTGCAGAAAAACAACATCCAGAGAAGTCGACAGGGGAATCTCTAGCACATAAAAATGCATCCCTGCTCTCATAATTCTGCTGTAGCATTTCTTAGCATTTTAAAAGTTATCAAATTGAAACCTTAAAAACAAAAAGAAGCTATCTGTTCTCTCAACTCTGAGAAATGAATTGAAAAAAAATTGGAAAACCATACAAAAAGGGGAAGGAACAGCAATTTCAGAAAGATTACAGCATGGCCAAGAGGAGCTCCAGTAAGTACAATGGAACAATAACAACAACAACAACCAAAGCCAAGTTATCCAAAACATAGAAGAGAATTTTATGACATTTCCAAGGAAGGCATAAAAATACATAGTATACTCTTAAAATTAAGAAGTTAGTTCAAGCCGGTGCTGGTGGCTCATGCGTGTAATCCTAGCAACTCAGGGGGCTGAGATTTTACCATTGCAATTTAAAGCCAGCCCGGGCAGAAAAAGTCCGTGAGACTCTTATCTCCAATTAACCACTCAGAAAACCAGAAGTGGCACTGTGGCTCCAGTGGTAGAGTGCTAGCCTTGAGCTGAAGAGCTGACAGCACACAGGCCCAGAGTTCAGGCCCCACAGCTGACAAAAAAAAAAAAAAAGTTAGTTCACAATGCGATATATACAAGAAAATATGTTGGAAATGATCTGTACAACTTGGGGGTAAGGAGAAAAATGAGGGAAGGGGCAACAAGTTTGACAAGAAATGTACTTATTACTTTATGTAACTGTAACCCCTGTACATCACCTTGACAATTTAAAAAAATTCAAGATTAAAAAAGATCTTAAAAAAAGAAGTTAGTTCAATGTAGTTCCCACTATTTTAAATAAACCAGCAGGAAAGATGCTAAAAGTCTATATACCTACTGAAACTGTTTGCTAATATGCTCTGTGCCTTGACCAAATAATACAACCACTTTCTTAACAAATACCTAGTGTAGCCCACCAAATATCTTTAGTATCTTGATACTATCTACCAAGGCACTTTAGGACACTAGAAATATAACCTTATCTAGACAGAATGTTGAATATTCTTGGGGCAGCTTGCTTTGCTATATGAACCCAATAGAAGAAGACTGAGTTAGATATAGATTCAAGGAATATCTAATAATAAACAAATATTCACTAAGTACCTTCCATAAGCAAGACATAAAATACTATACAAACAATATCTTTATTGCAGGAAGGGAGCTGGATTCCCCCCCAAAAATTGAGATGTTTGCTCAGTATGCTTATATACTGATAAATTATACACAAAGATGAATAAGATATAGTCACTGTTTTCAGAAACTCCTTCTTAGGATGAATGGTTTAAAACATGAAAATTAATCACAAGTGACCATACAAGAGGTCCCTAAAAGTGGCACAATTTTTTTATAGCACTCATGGAAAGAAACATATGTTCTATAGCTTAATGAATGGAGAATAATTTCAATAGATGAGGATATGGGACATAAAATAAAACAAGCAGAAAGAATATAAAAAAGTGCAGTACAGATGTGGCTCAGGACAGGGCACCAACCTAGAAAGTAAGAGGCCTTGAGTTCAAACCTCCACCAAAAGGTACAATTTTAACCATTTTACCTGCATACCTATAATGCCATAGTACCCAAAACAGCATAGTATTTCCACATCTATTCATCAAAGTAGAACAAAATAAGACCTGTTGAAATTGTTTTAAAGGGGAGGGGAAGGATGATACGGGGAAATTGATTGATGGGGTCTGATTGACTGGCATACATTTTATGCAAGTATGAAAATATCACAGTAAAATCCCTTGTGTATAACTAATATAAGCTAATAAAAGTCTTTTTTTTTTAAGTGTCGCTACTGACAGGGATAACAAATGGGAGAAGTGTAATAGAAAATGGGAGAATTTTGCAACAAGCAAGGTTATTTTAAAAAGTGTCACAGTTCAGGGATATATGACAGAGAAATCAATGTCAGATTCTGAAGTAGGCAGCTTATTGGGTCGGAATGAGGACTCACTAAAGATTTTTGGTAGGAAAATAACATCAAAGACTACCGAGAAAATGATATTGACTGAAAAACCCAGTAGCTTCATGCACAGGTGTAGAAGCAGACTGAGTTAGAATCAAGACTCCTCCACGATTGCTAAGAATAGGAAGGCACCATATACCGATAAACACAATGTGATGCCTGAATTACTTTGCTAAGTGAGAGAAGTCAGAGTCAAAAGACTACCTACTTTTATAACCACCTACGTATAGAATGTAAATCTAGAACTGTCCAAACTATAGTGATAGAAAGGTTATCAGTAGCTAGCAGTGAGAGATGAGGATTAAGCATGAGGACAGAACACTAAGGCATGATGGAACTATGGGGATGAAGGGAATATTACACAAGTGTATGCATGTCAACATTCTTGGAACTTAAAACTCACAAATTTTTACTTTCAAATAAATTATTCCTCAAATCATGTTTTTGAAAGAATCATGTAAAAAGTTCACTGTTCTTTAGCAGCTGGAGGAAAAACACTGAACTTTAGTGTGTGTGCAGAGCATGGTAGCACACTTCTATAATTCCAGCTTCTTGGGAGTCAGAGACATTAGTTCAATACCCAGGACTGTCAAAAAATATTTAACTCATATTTGTTGGTACTAAGCATTATTATAGTGAACAACAGAGACAATATTTCTCTAAGAACTTCTGTTATTTTTTCATTTATTTTTAAATTGCAAGGTAAAAATTGCATGTATTTATCATGGGCAGCATGCTGTTTTAAATCATACATACATTGTGGAATGATTCAATCTAGGTAATTCACAACTGCTTTACCTCATTTATCATTTTTGTGATGAGAGCACCTATTTTTTAAAAAACCCTTAGATTCCTACAGGCATATTTCTAGAAAGACAGAAGTTTGGGACATGAAATAGAGATATTGTGGAGTGATAATGACTCAGACTTCAAATTCCCTCCCCTCCTTCCACGGAAGTATTGTTACAGATGAAAACGAGCAAGCTTAGTCATTTCAATGTATAATAAGTTGGGTCCTTTATCGTGACTGACATTTTAAACATTGGAAAATGAATTTAAAGAACAATAATGCTAAGATGATTTGATAAACACTGGAGAAGGGGGCAAGATGTGCTCTGACATCCTGATATTTAGAAGGAAAGTTTGAAACAATACTTTCAATTACGTCTGCATTCTAATACTTGGGGCTTGGGTTGTAGCTCAGCATTCTACTCAGATTAGTCTAACATGTGTGCGAGGCCTGGATTTCACCCCAGCATTTCACAGGACAATCTTTATCTATGCCTGAATTAACTGTATTACTACTAATAGAGACTCATGGATTGTCATAGAAGGTTTGAGTCTGTCTTGCAGAAAGCATTGCTTCTCAATGACTTATCTGCACTGATTACCACAGAGGAAATAGTATCATTCTTAATTTAACTAATGATTTCCTTTCTAACAAATGCAAGCAGATTGGTGAGTCACAGGCTTGCAAATCTCTATTCTCTATAAATTTCGCAATTGCTATAAATATGTTCTGGAGAATATGTTTTTAGAATGCAAGGAAGCCTTGACATTTTTGGATCCTAGACAATATGTGTGCAGGAAAGGAGGAATTGAGGAAATAAGGAGAGGATCTTCCAATAACTCAAAGTCTTTAGACAGCAGCAGATTTGACAGCATCTAAACAGTGCTGGATGTGGGTTTTATTTGCTTCAGTGTTGTTGCAAATCTCCCTGGCTAGTGTAGGTTTTTCAGGTCACCCCAAACTAAAGTGAGAAGGGAATACTTCAGTCAACAACTGCAAGGAATTATTTATTTCAATTGACTCTTGCCATACTTGATAGAAGATGAGAGAACGCTTATACCAAACAGCTATGGGCTTCCAGACCCAAGATTACTGTGCTGATTAAATAAATGATGGCTATAAGATAGAAGAACTACCTACGTGTGGCAGAGACAAAAAATTCACATTGCATGAGGTAGGGTTTTTGCACTCGACTCTAAATTATTTAGAAGTGGAATTTAATTTCCCCACCCTTGAGCACAATTTTCTCTTCTGTATTATGGAGTGGTTATGACAGCAAAGAAACAATATAAGTACTACTTGTTAACTTCTATAAATCCTTGACCTCACTAGAGCCACCTCTAATACCTGCATTTACTCATTTTCTTATGTCTACTGTGTTAGTCTTCATAGTCAAGAAGAGAAAATCGTACTGTACAATATCAGTGCATACTGCCTGAGCACTATGAAAAATACATTAAGGCCATAAAATTAATATGTCCAAAATGAATAATCTAAATATTACAACTGACAACATCAATTGTGAAAATAGCAAGGTAAACAAAATTTGAATTTTCATTGTGAAATGGTCATTTAAGCTGGAATTGATGATGTAATGATAATTACAGCTGAGCACATGAAATACTGTTTATATCCAGAAATAGCAAAAGCTAAAATATTTTAGTGTGGTGTCAGTTTTGTTAAGTGTTGGTTGCTTGTATTTGATGTGATGTCAACTACTTTGTTAAGTGTTTATTGTTTTGTTCTAAATTCTATTTTAAAATTACATTTACACATAGTCCATCAAAATGTTTTGTGTTAGATCCAAAACTATTGAATAAGCTTATGAAAGTGATAACTGTGTGTACATTGGAGGTTTATGAAAGGAAATAGTCCAATCTATCAGAAACATCACTGGTCCTTTGTAAATCAATGTTGCCATGGCAAATGTTTCCATTTAGTACTGGATTAGCTGAGGGTAGGAGTATGACACACTGTACAACAGAAATGTACTTGATATTTTTATAGGCCTTCCTCTAAAAATGCTCTGAGATATGCTGGATGGCATGAGTTTTTCCTGCAAAGACAGCCTCTAATGGGTAGGTACATCAGACCTGCCTGCTTATTTATATGTGATTAATGACGATGCATTATTTGTGAACAGCAATCAGTGGCATGAAAGTGTATTCTACACTTTTGCTTAAAAAATGAAACATTCATGTGGAATAGTTCTAACTGCTTTTTCTTGACTAGACTTACTGAAATATTAATTCAGACTATATACATTTGAAAAAAAAATAAGTGAAACAAAGAGGATTTTTCTGGTGGCTAATAAGTGCAAAGAGAATTACTTTTCTTGCTAATGTGGAAAGATATGCCTGGCTGCCTTCCACAAATATCTACAGACTGACTATAATAGAAGAATGACCCCCTACAAATCTGCCTCTGTGTGTTGCTAAACGTGTACCAAATTTCCTAAACTCTTTAATTAATCAGGTTCTCTTAATAACATTGCTGCAAAGCCGAGGCCTAGGAATTAAAAATTTATCAATTAGAAGCACTGTATGGAAAATCCCTCTAGAGATTTCTAAAACATTAGGGTTTATATCAGAAAGACAACATGTTCCAGCTGTACTCCTTTTGTTCACGGTATTGTTTACCTCTTTATTAACTTCTAACATTTGCAAAGTAATCGATGACGCTGTTAATGATAAAACAACTTAGGTAAATATCCCCAAATCTGTCATCATCTTCCACCACTGCTACCACTTCAACAAAGCCTGAGGTGCCGCCTTCATACTTCTTTGCCTGTACAGGAACATCTGAACAAAGAGTCACTCTTATACCTGGGGTTTGTGATTCTTTATTTCTGCTGAGAGCATGTTTCATACATTACCCTACAAGTTACTTATCTCACTTAATATACAATTAGTAAATCTAGGACATCAGATGTAGCAATAATTCAGTCTTTCAATGATTGCGTAATACTGTGGACCGATCTCCCACAATTCTAAGGGTATGAGCATTTTTATTTTAAAAGATAATTCTAGGAACATTTCCTAAAAATATATTCTACCAGCAATGCATGAGACACTATGGTTTCATTTTCTGTGTATTGTAGCTTTTAGAATTTTGTCAAAGTAATGGATAAAAAAAAAAAGACTATTTCCCTTAATTTAAATTTCTGATTATTCATAGGTTTGGGTGATTGTCATACTTTTCATTTAACATTCATATATTTTACTTACTGTTTATCCTCTCAGTATCCTGTAGGATTTGTATATTAGTTTCAACTATCTTCTTTTGTATGTGTTTTAATCATTCTGAATCTGTTCTTGGTTACATAATTTTCATCTTCAGTGGTGGACAAGTGTTCTCATCTGTTTGTACCTATAATAAGGACACTGCCTAACAAAACTCTACCCAGACTCTTCTCAGTCTTCTTCTAAACTAAGCCTTCACTACCCGTGCCTAAACAGAAAGTCTAACAGCTCAATGCTACATCCTTAAGGTGATTACAGCCCTCTTTAAAGTGCTTGCTGAGGAAAACTCAAGTCTGCCAAATTTGCCATTCAGCCAACACCTGGGAGATTAAAGCTCTTGTCACCCAGTCAATCTGGAAGGACAGAATTCAATTCTCCAAGATCTCACCCTCCTGAGTAAGCTAGAAATATTGGCATGGACCAGGTGCCAGGTCCTAATTTTCCCTTTGGCACAAATTAAATTTGAGTTCAGTTCAGGCTAGATTATTTTCCTGAAGAACTTTAGTCACATCAGTTTTGTTTATCTTTAAGATGACTTCTATCATAGATGTGAGAGCAAAAAAGACAGGAGTAGAAAAAGACAGCAGGAAAAATGAAGGGCTTTGGTGACTCTTATGCAGGACTTGGCTTTAAATGTGAGTGGTGCAGGAAATTTGAAGGATTTTAGAGAATGATATGATCTAACTGCTCTATTAATAAGATCCCTGTGACTGCTGTGTGAACCACATTCTAGGGCTGCAAAGGTACAAGATAGGCTAATTTGGAAGGCTACTGTAATAATCTGAGACAGAGGATGGTGTTTGAGCCATTATAGGAAATGTGGTTGTGGTAAGAAAAGACTGGATTTGGGATATATTTGAAAAGTAAGACCAACAGGATTTTTTGGTATATTGTTTAGGGTCACACAAGAGAAGGGGGTGTCAATAAAGACACTGGTATATTTGGCCTAGAAGAGCTATAACAGAAGAATTGTCCTTTACTGAGCTGGATGTCTGAAATAATCCACAATAAAAGAACTCTAGTTTAACATCATTTACTCAGGAAAACTGAAAAGGTAACTAAGGAACAAAGATTAAAATGCTGTTAACCTTGATATTTTTTTTTCTTTATGATCTGTAAGTCAGTTCATGAGATGCCAGAGGTTAAATCCATTTATTAGCTTAAGTGGCATAGGCAATTGTTTCAATCAGAGATCAGAAAAACTACAGCTCCTGGACTGGCTGCTTGTTTTAGTAAATACAGCTTCTATTGTTTATATTTATTAATTTTTTCCTGCACAGACAAGCCATTCATTTGCATGTTAGCTATGTAGCTGCTTTCTAACTACAACAGTTGAAATAGAAGTTGGATGGTGGCTGACAAGCAGAAAATAGTTACTACCTGACACTTCCGAAAATAATATGCAAATCTCTGCTTTATAGTTAGACAGGAATGATGAAAATTTTGTTAAAATACGTTAAACTAGTTTCCTGGGGCGAACAGAAATTTCTTAGTAGAATAAGACTACTAGAATCTGTTTCTGTTTGGGCATAAGAAAAAGTTACAGATTATAGGATAGAGTAAGTAATCTGTATGTTGTTTAAAGTAGCTCTATTTTTACAATATATGCATAATTAAAATAGGCAAATATACACATAAAGTAAATATACATAAGACAGATATAGATAAAAAAAACTAATTTGCCTTGTGTATACTGACTATTTAGCTATGGACAGGTTACATAATCACTTTGGGATTCAACTTCGTATGCAAAAGATGGTACTGACTTGGAACATTCAATTTTTATGAGAATTAATGAGATATCTCATGTAAAGTGCCCAGTGTTACAGTGGCACATAATGAGCATTCAAAGTAGTGTTTCCCCTTGAAAATTTTAGTGGAAATACAACAAGAAAACTCTAAATCTTGCTGAACAAAAATAGGTGGTGTTAAGAAAGTCCCTCATATAATATTCTCTGCAATACTCTCTTAAGCCTCATGTTATTTCAAAAATACAACACTAAGAATGTATTCTCCCTCTCTTTCTTCTTTATTTATTTCTATTTTTGGTGCCAATTCTGGGGCTTGAACTCAGACACTGGGCGACGTCCCTGAGCATTTTTGCTCAAAGCTAATATTTGAGCCACAGCTCCACTTCCAGCTTTATTAATATTATTATCACTATTATCATTAAGTAGTTGTACAAAAGAGTTGCCATTTAACAATGTAGTTTATTGGTTAACTGGAGCACAAGTCTCACTGACTTTCTGGCTGGTTTCAAATCACCATCCTCAGATCTCAGACTGCCAAGTAGCCAGGATTGTAGGTGGAGCCACTGGTGTCAGGCTTCTTTTTTATTTATAATAAATAAGGTGATATTTATAACAAATAATGTATTTCATATTGCAGTGCTGAACAAAGACAAGTGACACATTTAAATGATGTTCACCAAGGATAATTCTGTTAATAGTTCACCTGTATCCCTAAATAGACATTAATAGGTTTCCATAAACAGAAATACAAAGCATTGAAACTTAAGCAATTAGCAATGAACTATATGCCACTTTATAGTATACAAGAGCAATTTGGCATTTTCATATTTTATGTAACTCATATAACTGAGCTTTACTGTTAAAGCAAGGGGTAAATACAGAAATCAATATAATTTGGGAACTTAACACATAGCATCATCCTGAGATTCCAAAATGAAGAAGAAAAATATGATTCGATGATAGGCAGCTAAAGTGACAAAGCACTGGGCTGGACTGTCCTCTCTCATCATGAGTGCCATTTCCTGCACTATTCGCTCTGCCTCTGGTAACATGGACATACTGAGAGATGTTTGTCCATAAAATGCACTTACCCCTTCCTCAGTTTGGGGAGGGGTAGAGATACAGAGGTTTTTTTTGTTTTTTCATCTTCAATTCTTTGAATGTTATACATATTGCCTAAGTAAATGAAAAATGAAAAATAAGAAAAATGAAAAGTAAGTGCTAATCCAGAATTAGGGTATTTCTCAACTTTCTTCTCAAAAGCAAGATTTCTCTGCTTCCTCCCCTCCCCTCTCTGCATAAGAATAGATGGGGGGAGGGGCTGGGAAGGTAGCTCAGTGGTAGAGTGCTTGCCTTGCATTCATGAGGCCCTGGGTTCAATTCCTCAGCACCACATAAGCAAAAAGAAAAAAAGCTGGAAGTGGCGCTGTGGCTCAAGTGGTAGAGTGCTAGCCTTGAGCTGAAGAGCTGAGGGACAGTGCCCAGGCCCAGAGTTCAGGCCCCACGACCGGACCCAAAAAAAAAAAAAAAAAAGAATAGATGGGGGGAAACACCAAAATTATGACTCAGCTTCATTTTAAGACCATGGCTGGGTGCAGTCCCTGCTCTTTCTCACCACACAGATGCACTGGTGCAGAAAGGTCTGGGTCACTGGCCACCCCTTCTCTTTCACTGGCCTGGCAGGTATCACTTCTGTATCACTGCACATATCCACAGCAAGCTCAATGTGCTTGCATACTTCTTAATGCATTCTAGGCAGCTACTTCCCATCAGGCAGATTTGGCTTAAGAAGCTATCTACATTAGATGTGTCTGTTCTAATGTATAGAGAGTCAAGTAGAAGAGGAGAGAGAGAGAGAGAGAGAGAGAGAGAGAGAGAGAGAGAGAGAGAGAGAGAGAGAGAGAGAGAGAGAGAGAGAGAGAGAGAGAGATGGACAGAGACAGAAAGACAGACAGAGACAGAAAGAGAGGGTTAGATGGGTTGGAGGACTAAAAAAAATTGAATGAAATGTGGCTTCTAACAAGAGAGGTGCTCAGGACATGGCCAAGACTCCCAGAGTAGGGTAGAAACCATCTGTAGGTGATTCCTAGCAATCATACAATAGCCTTAGGGACAGCATGGATCCATTCTCCACAATGATGTGAATCACATGACCTATACAATAGTGTGCAAAAGCTCTATGCCCACAGATTATTTTTCTCTCTTTCTCAGCAAGGCTTCCATTGAAAGTCAAGTTAGCCACTGAGGTCAGATAGAGAAATAAGAGTATAAGGTTTTCTTCTGTTTTTACTTCTTGTGACTCAAAGGATAGTTAATTCTTTAAATTAATATTTTTGTGTGTACAGGGGCTTGGGTTTAGGGTCTGGTGATCTGGCTTGGCTTTTTAACTCAAGGATCTCATTCTACCACACAAATTTTACTTTCAAAAGAAAGCAAACATCATGTACAAATTGATGGAGAAAATTAGATGAGGAAATCCAAACTCCTAAAAAAGCTAAGAATTATCCCAAAAAAGTCACATTATATGAGTCATTTTATGAAGTTCTTGCTAATTTTGTCATGTTTCTGGCATCAGTTGGAGATACATACATTTTCCTCATAATAAATCAGTTTAAAACATACACACATTTAACACATTATAATAGTCTCAGAAGCAGACAAATACCACACTTTTTTGTATTATCTGAACCATCTTTACATGAAAATGTTAAATTAGCTTCAGATAAACAATCCTGCATTAACTTGTATATTAACTCTGATAAGATGGATATTGTAACTGCTGCTTATAAATGATGTGATTACACCTTCATATTTTAAAATTGATTCCTTAAAGGTGTGCAGAAATAAAAGTCCACCAAAGCTGCATTTTAATGATGTGATCATCTATATGTTGTGAATGCAACAAATTAAACCATATCAGTAAAGATTTTCTGAGGATGATTCACTTAAGGAACAAAGTAAAACAGAATGTGAAGTAGAGAAAATTCTGTAGGAGCATTTTATTTGTTCTGCTGTATTCAGTGACTATATTCTTCCGCTATCTTAAAATAAATGATAATTTAAGATTGTAAGTTGAGGTTTTTCAACTTTCTAGTCTGGGCATTAAGTATGATCTCTAAACTTTAAATCATTCTATTTCCTAGAGAAAGACACTGTGTTGTGAACAAAAGAAAAGACACTGTGTTGTGAATGAAAAGAAAGAATGTCTTTTATATTTCAAGGCATCATCTGTGTTTGTGCAAAAGATAAATACTGAAGGAGATAGGGATTTGTAAGAGGTTTACAAAGGGAAAGGTGTATTACTCAAAAAGTGCTCCAATCACTCAGAGTAAGGGAGGCAAATCATTCCCAATAGTATAATAAAATTTCAATGATGTTTCCAGTTAAAGTTAAAGAAAACATTTAATTTTCCAAATTATGTTTACAAAATTAGAAAACACTCAGCTTTAAGCCAAAAATGCGGAAACTTAAGCTGACCAAACATCAAATTAAAAAAACTAGGATCTGAAAGAATTTACATTAGGAAAGAAGTGTGTGTATGGGGGGGGGGTAAATGTACAAACTCTTTAGGAGATCAGATAGTGAAGAATTCAAGACGATTCAAACTGAGACACAATAAAAAAAAGAGACCTCATACTTCTTTTGATAATTTGTCTACCACACAGTATAAATGATGCATAGAAACTTGAAGAAAAAATATATCTATTGAGTTGTTCTTTTACTCTCTTATAGTGTGGCCATTCCCATTGGAAATACTTAAGAATAAGCACACAGAAGCACCTACTTCCTCACCTACCCAGGATTCTCTTGTTAGTGTATACTTCATTAAGCTACACTCCCCGTCTCTGTCTCTGTCGCTGTCTCTGTCTCTCATCAATTTGGGACATCTTACTTTCTTCATGAAGTCATGACCTCAAGCATAACAACCAGCTATTTCTCTTTAAGGCTGGCATACATTTCCATCACACAAAATAACTATAAGCATCACTAGTGCACATTTCCAGAGAACTTACCACAGGCTGGGCACTTGAAACAAACAAACAAGGAAGGGAAACTTGTCCTTTCTACTAATGGATGAGCTGGTTAACAGACATACCTGTGCTGACCTTGCCAGAGCAGAGGCAAGAATGCTGTCAGTGTGATCCTAAAGGCTATGTTGTTAACACTGTAATTAAGTTAGATGTTAAATTTCTAAATTTCTAAAATCATTGTAATGGTACCTTCATTTAGTTTATTTTAAAATAAATACCCAAGGGAGAGTTAACTCACCAAAGTATGCTAGCACTTTACTATGATTATAAAGGAACTGGCAGTTTATCAAATTATTTTGTGTGTTGATGTGACAGTTAGTGAGAGAAGTCCACAGGGACCAGGTGACTCAGAAAATTAAACGAAGAGCAAAGAGCTTTATGAAAGAATATCTCAATACATCACTACTTCTTGCGGTTCTACTGAATTTGAGGCTCTGTCACTGAACTCTAGATCCTTAAAAATTTATCTCTTCTTCCTCTTTCCTCCCAATCATGCCAAGTCGTATAAGAAAAAAGAAATGATAACAACAACCACAAAAACCCAGCAAAATAACAAGAGAGTGAAGCCATTGTGATTACAAGATTGATTCTTCCACTCTTGCATTTTATTTATTTACATAAAGAGATAAATGTTTATATAGCAAGGTCAGTCTTTAATACCATGTAGTTTAATACATTTATATTTCAAGCAAGGCTTGTGCTACCTAGGTAGATATCTAGAATTTGTTAACTCGACCTTATATTTGACAGTGTATTAGCAATAGCTGTGTAATTGTATTCCTAGAACCCTCACCTCCTCTTTCTTAAGTTGTGTCATTAAAAAATATAAAAGTTTGGGCTGGGTGCTGGTGGCTTACGCCTGTAATTCTAGCTACTCAGGAAGCTGAGATCTGAGGACTGTGGTTCGAATCCCATCTTGACAGAAAAGTCCATGAGACTTTTATTTCCAATTAACCACCAGAAAATTGGAAGTAGCACTGTGGCTCAAGTGGTAGAATGCTCACCTTGAGCTGAAGATCTCAGGGACAGTGCCCAGGCCCAGAGTTCAAGCCCCATGACAGACCTATATATATATATATTTGTGTGTGTGTGTATTGTGACTTACATACTTTGAAATTAACTTTCAATCTTTTGTAGCTTTTGAATTTTCCATAATTTTATGTTTCCTCATAATTGAAAATATATTTTTCATCATCTGAGTTGTTTCCAAACAATTCCTTGTTTCTACGCATTTTGTTCTTTTTTTATATGGCGATGATGATGATAAATTATAATTTGTGTGCTAGTCCGAGAGTTTGAATTCAGTGCCTGAGTGCTTTGAGATTTCTTTGCTCAAAACTAGAATTCTACCACTTGAGCTACCATTCCACTTCCAACTTTTTTCCTGGTTAATTGGAGATAAGAGTCTTGTGGACTTTCAATCCTCAGATCTCAGCTTTCTAAGAAGGTATGCTTATAGCCATGAGCCATCAATGTCCAGCAAAAATTATTTTTATTAGTGTATATTAATTATATAAACATGTAATGTAACTTTTATTAACATAAGTGTTTAAGGGGGCTTCATTGTATTATGTCCTTTTACATATAATGCACTTTGATCAAAATACTTCTATTAGATTTCCCTGTCCTCCTTTCTACCATTTAAAAATAATTTAATGAGTTTCATTGTTAGTATTACTGCATTAATATTACTATTATTATTATCATTATATTCAGTTTTGGTGTTTGTAATATGGTTTTCATACTTGCCAGACAAATGTTCTATCACTTGAACCATGCCCCAAGACCTTTCTGGTTTAATTATTGTTCAGACAGGGTCATGTATCTTTGCTGGGGCTATTCTGGACCATGATCCTATTACTTCTGTGTAGCTGAGATTAGGATGTTCACCACCACATGAAAAATTTTGGTTGATATCAGGGTTGCTAATTTGTTGCTAAGGATGGCCTTGAATCATCAACCTCTTTATCGCTGCCTCCTGTGAGGTTGAGATTATTGGCATGAGCCACAATACCCAGCCACATTAGTACATTTTCACACCCACAACACACACACACACACAAACACACACACACACACACACACACACACACACACACACACACACACACACACACACACAGAGTAATTCCATCGCATCCATCCTCCAGGAAATCGTATCACCCTCCTCTGTCACTGATGCCCCTGACAAACAGTTTCCCTGTTGCATTCATGTGTTCTTATTTTACTACAACTAAACTCCACCCATGACAGAAAATGAAACATTTGTCTTTCTGAGTTTAGCTGATTTCACTTGGCATGCTGATCTCTAGTTCTATCTTCCTAAAATGACATACATACTTATTTTTGTGACTGAATAGTACTCCACAGTGCATATATTCCACTTTTTTTTATCTACTCATCTGTTGATGGGCTTGTGGATTCATTCCATAACTTGGCTATTTTGAATGGAGCCTCTATAAAAATGGATGCACAAGTATGTTGTATACTGACTTTACAATCCTCCAAGAATATTATAGCATAGCAGGATCATGCAGTATTTCTGTTTTTCTGAGTAGGATTTCAGTGGCTTGGAAAATAAGAGGAAGAATTGACTAGCAAGATTGACAAACAAACAAGATTCTTTACATAGGAGACATTTATCAGAGTTAAAGAGAACGCCTACAGAGTAGAAGGAAATCTTTGCCAGCTATTGATCTGACAAGGGATTAATACTTAGCATATCTAAAGAGCTCGAACAATTAAGGACAAAAGGAGCAAAAATCCAATTAATAAATGGTCAAATAAGTAGTTTTTAAAAAGAAGATATACAAATGATCAAAAATCACATAAAAGAGTATTCAACATTCTTAGCAAAATGCAAATCAATATCCTGCCATGATTCCATTTCACTCAAGCCAAAATGGCTACCATAAAACAACAACAAACACTAGCTAGAATAAGGGAGATGAACCCTCACACACTGTGAGTAAAAATGTACATTGGTGTTGTCAGTATCAAAATCAGTATGGAGGTTACTCAAAAAGTTATAAATAGAGGGCTGGGAAGGTGGCTCAGTGGTAGAACGGTTGCCTTGCATGCATGAGGCCCTGGGTTCGATTCCTCAGCACCACATAAGCAGAAAAAAAAAAGCCAGAAGTGGTGCTGTGGCTCAAGTGGTAGAGAGCTAGCCTTGAGCTGAAGAGCTGAGAGACAGCGCCCAAGCCCAGAGTTCAGGCCCCACGATCGGACCCCCTCCCCCAAAAAATAAAAGTTATAAATAGAAATAGCATATGGTCTTGTTATTTCTGGCTTTGGTCACTGTATTTTCTTGGACTTGGTCAGCTCTTTTTTTCTTTAACCTTTAGTTTCTTTCCTCTAAAACTTTGAAAATATTTATTCTTTCTTGCCTTTTTATCCACTTTCCCTTTGAGTACTTGATACTTGGAATAGTACAAGCTTTATCTACAATTTAGAAAAAGACTATTTTTTTTTTTTAGTAAAAGTACTCATAATACCACAACTCTTGCTCCACCCACTAGGAACACTAAGTACAGGAGAAAAGAAGCCCTAGGAATTCTGTGTTCATCTTTTCTGTACATATACAACAAGGAGTCTACCTACCATTTGACATGAAAGTTTTCAAGGACTATGATTAGTGGGTCAGTCAGATCAAACCAAGTGCTCATAACACATGGTCAATCAAAAGTGTTGAGAGAATGTGGAATAAATATTCAACCATAAGTTCTAAACAACTAAACCACTAACTTGCTCAGTTAGTCAGTCTTAATTGCAAGCAAGACAAAAACCCAACACAACTTCCTTGAATTACGAGTCTGACTTGATGTCACCAAGAACTTATATTCTTTCTGTCTCTGTATCATCTTCTTGGTACTAGTATTATTCTAAGCATGGCTATTTCATGAACTCTGCAGATACTGGGACTACAAGCTCATCATTCACTTGTAATAGAAAAACATATTCCAAGCAGAAATCCTAAAATTTGATCCGATTGGTGTAGGTCACACAACTTCTGAATCCAACCATTGTGGAAAGGGAAAGAAGACCCAATTGTTTGCTAAATCTTACACATTTAATACCTTTAGGTCCTGGGTAGACAGCTCCTAGGAACCACATGCATTCATGGAAGGAGCAAAGAGGACATTACCTTATTCTCTGAAATGACATTCAGCAAATGTCCATTGCAAAAAGCAAAGTTGAATAAAGAAAGTGAAAAACAAAAGGAAATATTTAAAATAATATATGCCCTTTTTCATGTAATTTGGATAATTATAAGATTTTTTTTCTGGCATAAAGAAGTCTTCTTAATTTATGTGAAAATCAAACAAATTAGCTATACAAATGATAAAACTTGAAGTGTCAAAGTATAAAGTGAAATTATCATATTATATTTATATTTATGCTATATTATATTTTAGCATCCTGATTCCTTTTAGCTCCCAGGATGTATTGTACCTATGATCTGACTATAAGAGCTGTCAAAACTACATTTCTAAAGATAATTTTATACTATACAGTTATAAAAAATGTAAGATTTTTAAAAAATAACTACTTTATTAAAAAGAGCTTTCTTAAATCACATTTTCTAATAACTTTTCTTTTGTTATTATTATTAAATAAAGGAAATGGCATTACTCTTTAACAATATGAAGAAAAAGTAGAAAAATAATAGCGAACAACAATAAATGACAATTTAATTAAAGCAAGGATATTTTTGTGGGAAAAGGTATGCAAAACAAAAGAATTAGTGAATATTTTTAAAGAAGTTATCTAAACTATGATTAAGCAAAAACAGGAGAAAAATTAACTTTAATAATGAAATGAAACAAGGGGTGGTACAACTGAAGAGCAGTCACTCCTCTACTTATCTGAATCTCATTGCCTTCCTTTTGGCTAAATACTATATCTGGAGTTACAGAAATAAGACTGGGACAGTAACATTTGGACACACAGAAAATCATATGCATGGTTATTGAGTGAGAGGGAGTGCAAGGGTCATTCCTACAGTGATAAAGTAGTTATAGAAAATTAAATAATACACTAGTCTTCGAATAAATGTCAGTTCTTACCCCCAAGGGAAAAGACCCATGTGCGTTTTCTAGATCTTCTGCATGCCAGTTTTGAAAAATAAAAATTCCCAGTAAGTAGAATACTTTTATTTTCCCAGGGCTAAAAGAAAAATAGAATGTTATCTGCAACAATGAGTCACTAGCCACTGCAGCTGTACAACACCCAGGTCCTTCCCTGTCTCTGCAGCCTTTCAAAAGACAAGGGCTATCTTTTAATGACATACACAAAACCTTGCAATGCCTGGCTGCAAAGCATTATTAATTCTGGTCTTTTTATGCTTAATGAAACATAATGCACACATGACAGTAGAGGGTCTGAGCTCCATGTGTATACCTAAAATAGAGAAGGTCTTCACAACCCAGTTCTACTCTGGAGGATACATTCATATGAGCTCTTATTATTTCTTCAAAAAAACACCTCTACCAAGCAAGTTGAACTAAAAAAATATATATTCATCATCAGCCACCTGTACGAACAGTTTTCCTAACTTTTAAATGTGGAGTGTTTTGTCTTTCAAATTCTTTGCAGAAAACATTTTATTTCTTCACTTGTAGAAAGGAATTAAAGCACAATAATCTCTTAGATTATTGTGGCTACTCTATGTCATTTCTCCTTATTAGACTAATTGTTCATATTGGAATACATGTTCCCATGTTGGATGCTGTGCCTATTCCTCCCAAGTCAATTTTAAAATGTACATTACCAAGGTTCCATTTCAAACCACAACTAATAACATGAGTAAAATTTTGGAAACAAAATGTATTTGGAAGTTTTGGCTTGAAACACTTATTTTTCTTTTCTGCTAGTCAAATTTTGCTAGCTCTATCTGAGGAATTTGGAAGCAAATGGCTACTTTAAGGAAGTTGCTCCTGTTGTCAATGTCATTTCCTGATTTAATTATAGATTGTGTGCAGAATAAGTGAACAAGGAAATATATAATTCCTCTCACCTGTTTAGGTGTAACTCCGGGCATTTGAATATCCAATGCAAAATCTGATGCGTCAATAGGAATCACTGGTCTAGTGGTGCTAACACATTCATTGGAAAATGATCTGGTGTTTTCTTTAAACCTTAAAGAAGAAAATTTCAACTTTCTTAAACATAATGGTAAGAGGAAAAACATATGTACGATCTTAAAGTTAATGACAATAAATGGAGAACCAATGAAAACTCTAAAGATGTCATGGCTATATATTTCTGATTATAGTGATTAAAAAAAACAAACTCCGAATTTCTTTTTTAGTCCATGAACTGTAGTCATTTATAAATAAAAAACAAAGCAAGCAAATAGGCTACATTTTGGACTCTATTCAATAAAAAAAAATCTCTGTGTGTCTCTGTCTGTAGCTTAGCTCTTATCTGCTTTTCTAGTTAATAAAACACAGTAGTAACAGTAGAGATCAGTATCACGTGCATGCAATTTTTCTAAATAGCAGAAATACTAACCAAAACGCAGTAAAATTTTGGTAACTATTTCAAGTGTCCAACATTCCTAGCCAGAAACGCGAAATTAACCATCGTCTTGCTAGGAGGCAACGTTCTGTGCGAAGGAAATAAAAGACTGCCATGTGAATTACCAATGTACAAGGGCATAAATATTTAATATTTGTAATGATGAGGCGGGTGTGTACGACTCACTCTTCCCTAGTGAGCTATTACAGTCTGTGATCTGCTTCTCCTCTCCACAAATCTGCCTGGATACTTTCTTTCCCAGCTGTTATAAACAGGAAGGCATTCAAGTCTACAGGAAGATACTGTAGTTTCTGAAACCTCTCCCCAAGAGGAAGTGATTAGTATTGGAAATCACAACTTCTAATTGGAGTTTTGAAAGCCAGGATAGCAGCTCGGCTTGTTCTGGAGGAGGGGACTATTCCACGAAGTTACAGTATTCAAGTCCCAAGTCGTTTCACGTAGAGGAAAAGCAAGCCTGTGCCTCTGTCCACAACACCCCTGGTTGCTCCAAGTGATCGCCTTGCTCAACAGCACGCGCGGGGGAGACCCTATGTTGCTGCTTTCAAGCCAAACAAAAAACAAAAACAAAGCAACACCCACCTCTTGAAGACAGAAAGTGGGCTTCTGAATCCCGAACAGCTGCTCTGCAGGGCCAGGAGGAGCGCCAGCAGCAGGCTGCGCGCGCGGCCAGCCATGTCCAGGTCCCTGTCCGCGCCTGCCTCGGGCCCCGCGGGGATTGCAGCGGGCAGCAGAGCGGCGGGGCAGGGGCGGTGGGGCAGCGGCGCGGCGAAGCAGCGGCTACTTCATGGCCCTGGGGACTTGGTGGGTCCTGGTGGTGGTCACCTCCGGCGGCTACTACATACAGCACGGACGGCTGCACCCACCGGGCAGGCGAGGCGTCAGGGGGTCGAGATCTGCACGCCCCGGAGACCCCGGTATGGGGAGAGGAGGGCAGCACTTTCGTCCTGGGTCCCGGAGAGCTTTCTGCCCCGTGGAGCGGCTTCGATGCCCGGTGTGGGGTGTGGGTGGAGGGGCGCTGGGCTAGGCGTGCGGGTTGTTTATCAGTCCCCAGTGACAGGGACTGCGAGGGCTATCACCCAAACCCGCGTCAGTCATCATCAGAACCTGCAAAAATAGAAGCAGATAATGGATGACTAACACATTACAGCATTTGTCCTCAGCAAATCCCCGCTGAGGTTCGGTAATACCTTAGTAGTTTCACAAGCTTGCGCCCAAGCCTGGGGAAAATGCTGGTCTGTAGATCTCCCCTCTCCCCACTCCCCCCAACCCCCGCCCCCCCTCCCCCCGACCCTCACCTCACCACCAAATTTCACCACCTCACCCCCCTCCCAAAGCAGAGCTCCTCTTCTGCCTTTGCTTGCTCTTCTTCCCTAGCACCCAAGTCCTGGGTTTGTTGCTATTACTTCTTTATTTTTTTGTTTTGCTTTTTTTTTTCTCTCCCCCCCCACCCCCTATTTCTTCTGTTTTCCCTTCACCTCCACCCCACTGGCCCGGATTTATTCTTACTTTCTCTATTACTCTCTCCTCTCACCAAAAATGTGCTTAACGCAGCTGTTCGATGTAAATAAAGTTATCCCCACAAATGACAGTGTTAAAAGCACAAAGGATTAAGAAGAGAAAAAAAGAGAGAGAGGCAGACAAAGCCAAAGCACTTGGATGCACCAATAATGAGAAAAAACAGAACCACAAAGGATTGTTCACATATGTGTGTGTGTGTGTGTGTGTGTGTGTGTGTATATATATATATATATATATATATATATATATATATATATATATATATATATATATATATATATATATATATATGCAGCACAGAGCTACAGATCAGCAGAGAAACATAGCCCTGGCCAGGAGTGGAAGACATTGGCACAGAAGTCATTGCCCAAGTTCTCGGAATTATTTTAAAAGGAGCCAAACCTCCACAGCTAACATGATCTATGAGAAGCAAACCTCTATTTAAATATCTAATGTAGTCCTCCAAATGTGGCAGGGTTTTACATGAGTAGTTCCATCTAAAGAAAATTTAAAAGTCTTAACAGCAGGATTAGAATCAAGGTCCTCTTAGGTTTTCTTACTCCTTTCCTCACCAGCATATGGAAGGCCCTTTAGGAATCCTCTTTCTTCCATAAATACCAGACTGCCAAAGGAAACACCAGTGCCTTTGCACCCACTGCAACTCTACTCTCTCTATCTCAGCCAAGACTGAGGAATGCAGCCACACTGCAATGAACCTGGGGACAAGATAAGGTCTGTTTCCTGGAGCTCAACAGAATACCAGACTGCTTCCGGGACTCTCTGTTCCTCTAATAATCATTTACAATGTACATTCTCCACTGCACCCCACCTCCAGAAAAAAAAAGGGCATGTAAGCTTCTCAACATTTCTGGGCTTGTGGTGTTCCCCGTGGTGTTCCCCCCCCCCCCCAGCAATTAGCAAGCTAATATGTTAGTATGCCTTTTCTCCTTTTCTCCTGTTTGCTCCTCATCAGTTGATCCTAAGGAGAATTTCCCTTTGCCTCATAGAGAGCTAGCATTGACACCAGAGCATTTTTAGGAAAGAGGACTCAACAGGACTAAAATTGTAACATACTCTGACTTTACCATTGGGAACACATTTCAGATTGTGTCCCAAGTCTGCATATTGTAATAAGAAGGCATTTACAGTACCTCACTCACAAGGATATACTTCCCAAAGAAATGGATTTCTTAAAGTTTTAGTTCAATTAATAATTATAAATACAGCTCAAAGAATGTCACATCAGTTTGCCAGAGAGAGGGAGAGGGAGAGGGAGATGGAGAGGGAGAGAGGTGAGGGAAGGGAAGGGAGGGAGGGAGGGTGGAAGGAAGGAAGGAAGGAAGGAAGGAAGGAAGGAAGGAAGGAAGGAAGGAAGGAAGAAAGGAAATACAGTTGAAGGAAAAAGGAGGAAGCAAGGAAGCAAGGGAGGAAGGAGGCAAAGAAAGGAAGGAGAAGAAAGAAAGAAAGAAAGAAAGAAAGAAAGAAAGAAAGAAAGAAAGAAAGAAAGAAAGAAAGAAAGAAAGAAAGAAAGAGGAAAATGAATAAAGTAAGCAAAATGCCAAGAACCTGAACAAGCAAAAAGATCCAAACTAACCTTCATGGCCACTAGTCTTCATGGCCAGCACTGTCCAGAAGAAAAGAACCATGCCATACCCCCAATACAAATAAAACATCATTTAATACTCAGTCAATTTGGAGATGCTTCAGGCCCACCAGCACCCAAGGACCACCGATCATTTGCATAAGTAATGACAGTTTTGAAGACTAGTATTTGTTTGAACTTTCTCTTTGGCTTGTTGTTAGCACTTTCAGCATCAAGCCTACTTTGTCCTTATTGCATGGGGAAAGGAAAAGGTTCCTTTAAGGTGAAGAGAAACAAAGGACCTGAAGATTCACTTCATAAAACTAAATATAATCCTATCAAATAACAGTACTTAAAATTCCTTGAAGTTCCTTTCTCAAAATATACATAGGAAGAAAAGATTCTATTTTATTATTTCTTCAGAATGAGAGTCAAGGACAGTCTCTATTCCAGTAGACAAGGAGATTTGAATTATACAAACACTTGAAAGCAAGTTTAATATCAAAATTCTCTGACATGAACATACCCTTAAGAACTAGTCTTTGAGAAAAAAATCCACTTATCTGATTAATTTTATTACCTTTGATATTTGTAAACCACTCACGTAAAGAAAAGAGAACTAAAGTTCTGTGTGAGTAAAAGCAAGGTTGATAATTGTATCCATGAAAAGAACACCTTTTCATTGTAGAAATAAAAACTAATTATGATTCTTATGTCTTGAAGCCTAGAAAAGCCAGAATGCAAATGGTAATATGAAAAAAAATAATGTGTAACACCACCATCTCATTTGTTACTTTGTAATTCCTGAAAATGTGGTACAAATATACATATATATATATATTTCAACTTTTAGACTTTAAAATATTGAAACTACTGAGATAATTAAAAGCACTTAATTTCATGTTGTATAGAAAAGATCATGAGACATACTAGGCTTGTTTAAAATGAATAAAAGAGAACATTGTTTATTAAAGATGAGAATGTTGCAACTTTAATACACGGCATAATGAACCAGACATTGGTAGGTCAAACCTATAATCCTAGATACTTGGGAGGTAGAGATCAGATCCAGCCAGCCTGGGCAAAATATTCATGAGAGCCTTCTCAACCAATGAGAAATGCTAGACTGACAAGCACCTGTAGCTAACATATGTAATCCTAATACTTAGAAGGCTGAGATCTGAGGATCACTGTTTGAAGCCAGATGGTGCAGAAAAGTCAAGGAGACCTTATCTCCAATTAACAACCAAACAGCTGAAAATGCAACTGTGGCTCAAGCAGTAGAGTGCTAACCTTGAGCAAAAAGGCTCATGGATAGTACGTAGGCCCTGAGTTCAAGCCCCAGGGCTGTCACATACACATACCCAAAAAGCTAGGTATGGTATGGTAGCATGTGCTTTTCATCTCAGCTAAGCAGAAAGCAAGAGGATTTCAGTTCAGGCTGGCCTTAGCAAAACACAAGATCCTATTCAAATATAACAAAAAGAGAAAAAGACTAGAGTATGGTTTTAGTGGTAGAGTGCATTCTTAGCAATCATAGGCCCTGATTTCCAATCCTAGAAACACCAAAAATTAATAGTAATAATGAGGTATGTTTAGAAAGAAGTATCCATATAAGATCATGACAAAAAAGGAATGGGAGTATCTAAGATACTAAGGAAACTTTAAGAGCAGAATAAGGAATAGAAGCAGTGGCTATTTGAACAGGATCTTAAAGGGACATTTATAGTCCCCACTAGATGAGGTGGACAATGAACCTGCCAGGTAAAGAGAACAGCAGGGTTCAAAGAGCCCATATTGGGCTGGGTGAGCAAGCAAGCAGAGAACATGCCCGAAAAAGAATAAAAGTTTTGCCTCCAGGTTCTAGCTGCAGGCCCAGATTTACTATTTTATTGATAATAGAAAACAAACTGTGTTTATATCTCCATAAATTCTTCAGGTAAAATGATTTATAGTTTGTATCTAGATAGATATTAATTTTAGGAGCAGAATCATTAGGTAATGAAGTACAAGGCTAGGTCAGAGGACCATGAAACCAACTTGACTCTTAGAAAACAGGCAGTCCATTTCCTCTAATTTTCAGCTAAAAAGAAACAAAAAAACTAGCTGAAAATGTACTGGCTGTTCACTCAAGAGAGAACCAGTAGAATATGGTGGCTGCTTGAAAACTAAAGGAACCTGCCTGATTCCTTGCTCTACAATTTACCAGCTTTGTCAAACAGAACAGGTACCTAGCTTGTCTGTGCCTTCATTTCTTAAACTGTGAAACAGCAATAATCATATCTCTTGCATCATGAAGGCTGCTGCCAGGAATAACTGGATTAATGTCCGTAGGACAGTGCCAAGCACATAATAAATGCTTGCTATTATTGTTGTAGCAATAAATACATATTAAGTGCCTTAATATTGGGGAGGGTGATAATCAAGACAGACAAAGCTCCCATTCTTATAGAAATTACTTCCTAATGGGGAAAAACAAATACAAATAATTACAATTTATAAACTTCATTTTCTTTTAAGAAGATTTTATGTATTTTCCTACCGTGACTTATGATTCAACCAATGAAAGGAAATAGATCATTCACAGAACCATTTGACTTCTAGAGAGTTATTCTTAAGCAAAAACTGAATAAGTCCACAAAAATTTCTGCAGATACTTAGTAGCGCTGTTTAAAATAATAAAGAACTAGATGCTTATTACAGTAAAGAATTTGAAATAGTTTATAGGAAATGGATAACAAAATCCAGAATACTATGCATCCACTTCTTCAAAAAAAAGACCATAGGAATTTGTTTTTATAGAGAATAGTATATTATTTCTTCTTGGCTAATTAAAAGACAATCTCAAATTCATACCAATATCACAAGCCCAGTAAGAATAACAACTTTTCCTATCACCATTTAAGAGGTGGTTATTGACGGGATGCTTCAACAGTTTTGAATATGCTAGTGTGATTTCTCTAAAATGAAAGTACATCTACACGGCCAGCAATTAGTGCTGAATGCTGGAAGAAACATGACCTCACTATCCTGCCCTCTTTCTATGACTGATTGAGTATCTCCACAAAGTGGCAGCTGGCTGCCCTCAGATTGTCACTTTTCATGTGGTAGTGTCAGAACTTACTGGAACTTCTCATTGTCCACACACATGAGTCTCACTTAGTACAGAAGAAGACTACCCAAGTACATAAATGCTAGGAGACTAGCATCATCATTGAAGCCTGGCTCTCACAGCATTTTGTTCTATGCCAACATGAACTTGACTTGATTCATTACTGATGTGGTTCACTTTGGCCATTTGATTCCAGTAGTTGGTCTCTACAAGGTTTTTTCATTGTAGAGTTACAATGCTCTCCTTTGTAACAAGTACTTTTTTTATTGAAAGTTTATTTTTTGGCATTATAAATGTTCCATTCCTCATTAAACTATCAATTTCATAATTTCTTATGTCACAACAGCCTTAAGATTGTCTATTTGGTTCAATGGATTTTAATCTGTTAGAACTTCATTGATTAGTTATTTATATTACTTATCTTGATGTTCAAACTATCTCCTTCATGGTCCCTTAAAACTACTATTTGTGCCCTTTTGATATGTGCCCTATACCTTGGGAATACAACTTTGCTTTTTTGTGTCTCCCAACTGAGATCAAAGTCTTGCACCAGATATTTGCTATTGTGCTCTTCATCTCTCTTATTCTGACTGCCCACAGATGGATGCTCTTTGTTCCTACTCAGGGTCAGGTGCTTTAGATTGGATCAGGGATATTTTCCAACATAGTGAAAGCTTCATTCCCAGCTCAGAGATGTTGGGAAGTAGTTGACATTTTATGAAGCAATGCTCAGTAGGAGACCTGAGGGCCCTGAGGAAGAGATAATAAACCTCCAATCCCTTCCTCATTTTCTCATTCATTCCCAGCAGCAAATCAATGGCTTTGCTCTCCGAGGCACTCTTTTATGATTTGACATTGGCCCAAACGTATCAAGGCAAAACAACCATGGACTGAAACCTCAAAATCGTGAACCAAAACAATTCTTTTCTCTCTATAAGAGAAAAATCACAAGTATGTGCTAGAATAACAATCATGCCTTCTTTTATTCTGGATTCTACTACACTAGGCCTAGCCTCCTTTCTAGAGTCTGCCTTGCTCTGCTCCACATCATGAGTTTAGTATTGCATTATTCAAAAAGGAAAAGAAGGGTACCTGTTTAAAACCAAAACAATGCATTTAAAAATCTGGTTAGTACCCTCAAACTTTTGCATTCCCAGTGGTTTTCTATGAGGGGAAGACATATTTACTTTCTATTCATATTTTAAGATTTTAATTTTTAACAGCTTGTATTATAAATGAGGGTTTTTAAAGTAGTAGCTCACTGATTTCAATTAATGTGCAAGCTTTTATTTGAAAGACAGGTAATGTTTTATAAAACAGAAAAAAAATCCTTTACTTTGCTTATCAAAAGTATCACATGCTAACTATGATAGTGGCGAGAAAGCTTTAACTCGAGGGTCCTCAAGTTCAGCACTATCAATATTTCAGGTGAATAATTGCTGCTTTTGTGGGGCTACTGTGGGTATCACATGGTGTTTAGCAACATCCTTGGCCTCTATCCACTAGATGCCAGTTTCACTCCCCTCAACTGTGGCAATCTGAAGTGTTATCAGAAACAGCCAAATGTCATTTGAAGGGTAAACTGACTCTGACTGAGAGCCATTTTTGTAGTTCACAAAGATGAAGCCTGATTTGTGAATCAAACGCAATGTCATTTCCTCTACATACAAACAATAAGATATACATGCCTAAAATGTGTTTGCAAATACATAATATCTAAAAAAATGTTGGAAATATAAATTATAAGAGCAGCCAGGAGCTGGTGGCTCACGCCTATAATCCTAGCTACTCAGAAGGCTGAGATCTGAGGATCTCAGTTCAAAGCCAGCCAGAGCAGGAAAGTCTGTGAGATTCTTATCTCCAATAAACCACTAGAAAACTGGAAGTGGCACTGTGGCTCAAATGGTAGAGTGCTCCCCTTGAACTGAAGAGTGCAGGGACAACCCCCAAGCCCCAGAGTTCAAGCCCCACGACTGACCAAAAAAAAAAAAAAAAGAATTATAACAGCAATTAATGTTTATGCACTTGTATGCCAGTCACTTAGTTTATATATACATATACATATATATGTATATGTGTGTGTATATATATATACACATATATATATATTATATATATAATATATATATATATTACTGAGTTCTAAAAACTTTGAAATACAGGTTACATTCTGCTTTCACAGATGAGGATTTCAAGGCTTAGGAAAATCTATGTACTTGTTCCAGTTGCAGAGTCAGGGAAGACTCAAATCCTGACTTTCTCACTAAAGAATCTATGGTTCTTAACCCAAACCTCTCAAAATGAATCAGGTCCTCACCATTACAGGGATATTTCTTGGAATACAAACAAATGTATTTCTTTGGAATGTAAATCCTCTGAACATTGTTTTATTATAAAACAATAACAGCCAGTGTTTATTGAGAAATTTAAATACTTTATATAGTTTAGTTCATTGGAATATTTACAACAACTTTATGAACTTGTGTTATCATTTACCGAAATGGAAATGAGAATTCAGATGTAATTAACAACCTTGTTCAGTGAGGGCATAAATACAGGCATTCTGAGGCCACAGTTCAAGCCATTAACTACTCAACAACACAGTGGAACTCAGTGTATTTTTTACTCATACAATAGGAACCATTTAATATTTGCTCCATAACCTTACATACATTACCCATTTAGCTAACACCATGATGATGGTTGAAATTTGGTTCCAAAGTTGGTTTTGTGTGGCTTACAAAGGTCTTCTTAACTCCTCCCTTAAAACTGAGATCTGAATAAACATTTCAAAATGAAAGATTTCACACCAAACCCAGGTTTCCAATGTCTCCTAAAGGGCTATAAAGTCTAGTATCACTTGGCACATGTTTCCACATAGCACGGCAAGAAGTCAGTTTTGTCAATTAGTTTCTCCCTATCTCAACAGTGCCAGAGTCTGCAGCTTGCACAGTCTCTACAGTTCCCCACATGCTCTCAGACCCTGAGATCAAAAGTGGTAACTGCAAGTGAGCATTAAGATAAATATATTTCATCTTAAGTTTTGTTGTTCAACAGTATATTTAATGTTTTCTCCTGAACACTGCAAGCTGATACATTAAAACACATTGTGTTGTAATCACTAAAGTGCAGAGTTCTTTACTATGTAGGGAGGTAAACTTCACTGTATGTATATCACTGAGATAAGCACGCTTGTTCTTTGTATTTTTTTGAATTTTTAAGGTTCTCTTCATTAGTACCAAATTCTTTAACATTTTCTGCCCATGGTCTTAAGACTTATCTCTTACAACATGTAGGCAATGATTTCGTTGCAAGGCACAACTGGTTGAGGTCCTGATAGAAATATATATGAATACATACATATATGTATATATATGTATATATACATGTTTGTTTATTTATTTAAAAATTTCATGGGCATTATTCATCATATGATACTAATGTAAGAAGAACTTGCCAACAGTATCATATTTTATGTAGTTATTTTTGCTCTCCATGCTCAATACCAGAAGCACATTTAATATGTCCATTAGTCATCAAATCAGTAGGTCTGGTAAATACTTCCATGGGGAAAATAACAAGAGACATAATTCTTAATTAAATTTCTTGGCTTTGACTAATACAAATGTTACTTCCTAACACATGTATCTAAATTCAGTGCTAGCATTATTTTCTGTAAAAACAGAACAGATCCTAGTGTTCCAAACAGCACTGTCTTTTAGCTCTAAAAACTTCAAGGGGGAGTTCTCCAGGGACTACAGAACTGCAGAGAAAAGCATTCACTGTTTCTGATGATGTCACAGAGCTAGAACAGATCCTTTGAATCCTACCTATTTGCCCATTAGGTATTTTATTTATTTATAAGTTAAGATCATCATATAGAATTCAGTTTCAGAAAAAGACAAAATACTTCTGAAGCTGTCATCTTGCTTCTTCTTCAAATATTCTTGCTGAATCTGGGGTACAGGCCTTGAGCCTACTTTTGAAGGGCTATTTAGCTATTTCAGTGGAGAGCAGTGATTCTGCCCTAACTCATGGAGCAGGCAAGGAATGACCACCTGGACTTAGAAGTTATCTTCATGGTAAAGAATGAAAACCTGGACTTACAGGTTATCTCTATAACATACCACTGCAGAATTTAACACTCTTGCTTCTTCCTCTTCAGTGAAGCTTTGGTGGAACCAGTTTAAAACTCATGTGAAAAACATGCAAAAATTTCACATGGAATGTGGCAGGGTGGGGGTAGAAATGAGAGAGAAGATTGGAAGGGGTAAAACTGATCAAAATGCATTGTACGTATAACCTGACTTAAGGAATGGTATCCTCTTCTTTGTACAACTACTTAATAATATATTTGTAAATTCAGATGTGAAATTTGTCTTTACCAAACAATTATGAATGACTGAATGGCCCACTGAGTTGGATATTAAAAGATTATAATTTATTATAAAGATTATAAAAGATTATTATAAATTATTATAAAAGATTATAAATTATTCTTAAAAGATTTTAAGATTCTTCATTAGCTTTTTTCAAGCGTCCCTTTGCAGTTTTTTGCATTAATACTTTCTTGTATTTTTTTTAAAGAAAGTATAGAATGGAAAGTGAAAGGATATACTATCTTAGGGGCTCCCATAGATGTGGTCTGAAGATAGGCACCTACAGCTCCTTCTGGTTTTTTTGTTGTTTTTTAATGAGATAGTATGTGACATTTTTTGCATTCGTGATTCTACATTCATAGGTACAGTTACTCTTAAACTCTTCTAATAATTTCAGAGACAGGAGTTAACTCTGTATGAAAATTGGCTCAGACCTAGTTATAGAGTTACAAAATAAATATGCTTTTAATGAAAAGAAAATCTACAGGAAATGTCCAGATTTTTACCCAAAGAAAACATTAAGCTTTCACTTTTGCTTCTCGTATTACTCAGAGAAATATTTTTTCCTGAAGCCAAAAAAATCATATACAAATGATTTTTTAGCTTTCCATTTCCAATGTTCAAATCCCTTACAATAAAATGTTCATAAACACGCCCCTTCCTATTATAAAAGTTTTCCTATCCTTTTCTTTAGACCTCTCAGCTGTATAATTACAGTACTTAAAGTGAAATCTATAATCATAGGATGCTATTATATAATTGAAAAACATATGGGAATTTTTCTTAAAGATCATGAAAGAATGTCAAAACATTCTCACTTATATAATTCTGCTCAATTGGGTTTACAGAAACCTAGAGGGATTTTGCAAAAGATTTAGTACACACTGCCCCCTCAATTCAGCTCAACTATGTAATTTCAAAATCATTAACAAAAGAACTGGTTTGAACACAATTGCTTTAAAAAACATTTTAATGTCTTTTATTTTAGAGCAAAGAAGCTACAATAAGATTTCACTGATTCCTAAGATGACCGTTTGAATTTTTAAATATGCAATTTACCATTAAAAGACAAAGAAATCAAGCAGCTTATATAAAGATATTTTCATTTCAACTCTATAATAATAGTTTTTCTTGATAGTGCTCCCAAACTCCCCATGAATTATCAAGAAAGAGCTTCATAATTTTCCTCTGGATGAAAATGATCAAAGCATTCTGATATTTGTGAGATCTTTGTGGCTGCTGTCCTAACAGGTGGTGAGTTTATTTCCTTGCTATTAAAATGTTTCTTGCTGCTGTAAGCTTAGGAAGAAGTGGTTTATTTTAACAAGGTACTTACAGAGTGCCTGGCTTTTCCCAATTTTTAATCTTCTTTACAAGGTTTCCTATAGAGATGTGCAATACACCCTGGAACTTCAGTGAAAGCTGAGAAAAGAGGAGGTCCATGATCCTTAGGCCTGACAGACATACTGGGTGAAGTCCCAGCAGTAACTTTCAAAGAAGTCAGCCTTGAGCATGCCCAGTTGTTTTTACTTGCCTTGGCTTTCTATTGCTGACATTATATGACTTAACCTGGAATTTCTTCACAATGAAATGTTTTGTTTTTACGCTGCAGAACAGTATGAAACGTCCACATTTGCCAATTTTAAACAAAATGAGACCCACAGCCAGTATCACATAAAGAATTACAACAGTAAAGCATGAAAATCCCTTTTGAAAATAATGTTATGATGATGATGGTGATGATACTATTAATCATAAAAAAGATATTTCTGAGTGTTCCTTAAAGGCAAGGCACTACTTTAAGTACTTTTCATGTATTGTTACATATATTTCACAAGATCCTATGAGCTATGTGCTAGTAAAATCTCCATTTTACAAACAAGCAAATAGCCATGGCGGTGATGGAAGTTGCTTAAAATGCTGTGGGATTACTATGGCTTTGTAGTAGAGTTTGAAATTTGGTATTGATATTCCTCCAGCACTGTTCTTTCTGCTGAGGATAATTTTTGCTATTCGGGGTCTTTTATTGTTCTATATGAATTTTTGGATTGTTTCTTCTATTTCACTGAAGAATGAGGTTGGAATATTCATAGGTATCGCATTGAATTTGTAGATAACCTTGGGAAGTATTACCATTTTCACGATGTTGATCCTTCCAATCTAGGAGCATGGGAGCGTTTTCCATTTCCTAAATTCTACTTTGATTTCCTTTTTCAGGTTTTTAAAGTTTTATCACAAAGGTCCTTCACTTCTTTATTAAGTTAATTCCTAGATATTTTATTTTGGGGGGGCTATTACAAAGGGACTTGCTTTCCTGATTTCAGCCACAGTCTTTTCATTGTTGGCATACAGAAAAGCCATTGATTTTTGAGGGTTGTTATACCCTGCTACTGTGCCAAAGTTTCAAATCAGCTCGAGCAATTTCGGAGTGGAATCTGTGGGATTCCTTAAATACAGGATCATGTCATATACAAAGAGGGAAAGTTTTATTTCACCTTTCCCTATTTAGATCCGCTATATGTTTGCATCTTGTCTTATTGCTGTAGCTAGGCATTCTAATACTAAATTGAAGAGAAGTGGAGAGAGTGGACATCCTTGTCTCATTCTTGAGTTTAGAGGAAATGACTTTAGTTTTTCGCCATTAAGTATCATGCTATAAGTTTGTCATACACAGCCTTTATTATATTGAGGAATGTTTCACAGATTCCTAGTTTTTCCAGAGCCTTCATCATAAAAGGGTGTTGGATCTTGTCAAATGCTTTTTCTGAGTCTATTGAGATAATCCTGTGCTTCTTATACTTATTCTTGTTGATGTGATGAATCATATTGATTCGCATATATTGAACCAGCTTTGCATCCCTGAAGTGAATCTTGTTTGATCATACTGTATGATTTTTTTTGATGAGTTGTTGAAGTCGATTGGCCAAAATTTTGTTGAGGCATTTTGCATTGATGTTCATCAAAGAAATAGGTCTATAGTTATCTTTCTTTGATGAGTCCCTGCCTGGTGTTGGGATGAGGGTTACTATGGGTTCATGGAAAGAGTTCGCTAGTGAACTTTCTCTTTTAACTTTATTGAAAAGTTGAAGGAGTATTGGTGTGAGTTCTGCTTTGAAGGCCTTATAGAATTCCACTGTAAATCCATCTGGTCCTGGGCTTTTCTTAGATTGGAAATCTCTTATTGCAGTTTCTATTTTGATGCTTGATATGGGTCTGTTAAGCTGTTTTAACTCATACAGGTTTAGTTTCAGCATGTCCATATTTGCTAGGAAATTGTCCATTTCTGCCAAGTTCTCAAACTTATTAGCATAAATGTTTGAGAAGTATTCTCTTATAATGTTCTGAATCTTGGTTGTTTCTGTGGTGATGTTTCCATTCTCATCTCTGAGTTTGTTTATTTGGGTGTGTTCTCTTCTTTTTTTGATAAGATTTGCTAAGGGTTGGTCAATTTTGTTATTTTTTCGAAGAACCAACTCTGTTTTGTTGATTCTTTCTATGATTTTTTTCTATGGTTTTTTTTGGACTCTTAATTCATTTAATTCTGACTTAATTTTAATTATTTGTTTCCATCTACTAGATTGGGTTTTCGCTTGCTGCTCTTTTTCAAAGAGGTTCAGATGTCTCATTAAATTGTTGACTTTAGATCTCTCCAGTTTGTTGATGTAGGAGCTCAGAGCTATGAACTTGCCTTTGAGTATTGCCTTTGCTGTGTCCCAAAAGAGCTGGTAATTTGTGTGTTCATTTTTGTTGAATATCATGAACATTTGAATTTCCTTTCTAATCTCTTCCATGACCCACTGGTGATTCAACAGTGTGTTGTTCAGCCTCCATGTGATATCGGACTTTCTTTGATAGGTCCTATAGTTTCCCTTATTTGCAATAACTAGTATATGTCTGGGACAAGCAGAAAAGATCAAAAGCTATGTACATATGACCAGATAAGATGATGTTAAGTGAAATGGACCTCAAAATAGGCACACAAGTGGTTTTGTCTTTCTTGCTATTGTTCCTAACATATTTATAATAAACCATGTAGATTTTTTTGTTTCTTTGTATGTTCCTCCTCCACAGTATAGATTTTTTTGTTTCTTTGTATGTTCCTCCCCCACAGTATAACCCCTGTTTTCACTGTATTTGATGTTGGTGCCCTGCATTTGTATATACACTTATCTAGTAACAATGAGATATATAAGACACTATGTTGAAAAACAAATATTAAATTTAGGCAGGGAGGAAGGAGAAGGGGGAGGTGGAGTGTAGTTGTGGAGGTGGGAGGGGAAGGAGGGTGGGGAAAAACAAAGGAGGAGGTAACAATGTTTGATAGTAAATGTTCTCATGACCTTGCTCATGTAACTGTAACCCCTCTGTACAGTATTTTTACAACAAAAAAGTATTTTAAAAAATGCTGTGGGATGTTCCAGAGGTGGTGGAATGGGCTTGAGATTCTGTGGGATGTGTTAGAGGTATTGAATGGAAGGTCTGCCTGACTTCAAAGGCAGGAGCTACGGACCATCACATCACAGTTGAGAGATGCTGGACTTCTGGAATTGATTAAAAATGCATAAAAGCTAGCTAATGATTATAGATTCAGAAATGACCTTAAATAAGTTTGTATTTTATGCTGTGCCTGCCCCAAACCACAGGTAAATGAAAGAAAGATTGAAATGTGCTTCTTGTTTCCTGCCAATAACTCTGGTGCCTCTTCAGAAGGGAATTCTGATACAACAGGAAGACACTATTGGTATGAAACAGACTATAGACTTACACTTCAAGTCAGAAACCTGTTTTGGAGACTTGCTTCACACATAAACATACATTCCTATGTCCAAGTTAAATAAGGAGCATTGGGAAGTATTCTAGTGAAAAGTCTTGTGAGAAACAGCCACCTAAGAGAATTCTGAAGAGTAAAAAGCACCAGAGCAATTGGTCTTAAATTGTTATTAGTGTTTTAGGATCCACTTCATCAATAAACTATACAACCTTTCTTTTATCTTTCTAATTTAGCACAGTTCATTCTGAATCTACTTATAGCTCATCTTCAAGCAACATTTCACATGTGAGAACATTTTTATTGTAATTATTGAAACGTCAAGAAAATGCAGGGCTAGGAGTTTCCAATTCAAACATTCCTTCTAACTCAAAGAATGACCCCCGATGTATTAGCTCTATCAGCCAAAATCTATCTCAACATAAATTTATCAAAGTGTGTCCCACTAAATAGATAAAACGATTTATATTCCAAACTATGTTAGACAGCTTTCCATCACTGGGACAAAATACCCTAGGTAAACAACTTAAAAGAAGGAACGGTTGATATCTGGCTTGTAGCTTCAGCCCATGGTTTCTTGGTCCCATATTCTGGGCCTCACAGCATAATATCATGAGAAGGAGGGTAAAGCAGATCAGAATTTCTCACCTCAAGCCAGCACGAGCAAAGATCAGAAGGAAGGGACCAAGGTCACAGAATCCCCTTCAAGGGCAGGTGACTCATTTTCTTCAACACAGGGCCACCTTCAAAAGTTTCTAACACCTCTCAACAGCACCAAGCTTTCAGCACTTAAGCTTTGGGGAGACATTTAAGGTGGAAACCATGGCACAAAAGAATCATCAGAGCTGTGACAAGATGATTAGGAAACACTTGTTCTGTGCCAGAACTGACAGGTACTAGAAGTTGGTCATAGCCACCACAAGTTATATAGAGACATATTGCAGAACTACCACAAGAAATTGGCAGGAGAGATTACATATATTTCTATTCCAAACAAACTAAGATATTTCTGGAACAAACAAAACATAAAGTGATAGACTAAACTTGGTTTTGAGATTTAAATGAGACAAACAGATACTATTTGCCAGTCTCCTTAGATGAGTACTGACAAGAAGTTTAATTCGTTGTTAAAGCATCTTAAAAGATGAAAAGTACCATGTGACCACTAGAGTTATAAAAGTACTAAATGATTTATGAGTAATCAGGTTTATCAGTGTTTACTAGATTCCACTGAGTTTGATATTTGTTCCTAAGCAGACCAATTGCTTGAATTTCATTGCTGGATAATATTTCCTTTTCAATGGAACTCTAAAAGTCAGTATATATGCTAGAATTTATTTTTTAAATGATTCCCATTACAATTTATAGGAATTTCTGTTATTTAAGGTTATTTCTATTTCAGTAACAAAATCATAAAGATAGAAAAGTTTTGTGATACTACTTACAATTATAATTAAATAATTACAACATAATTATTCATAAAACTCCATAAAGCCAATAAGGTATTTCCAGTAATCCCCATGTACAGGATATTATTTCTTTTTGAAGTGGCCTATTCCTAAAGATTTAGTAGAACCGCCAAGATTTCTAGGATCTTAGCTACTTAGGGGGGGGTGAAATCTGAGGATCATGTTTTGAAGCTATTCCAGACAGGAAAGTCTGTGAGACTCTCATCTCCAATTAACCAGCAAAAAGCCAGATGTGGAGTTGTGGCTCAAGCAGTAGAAGTGTGAGTATTGAATAAATAAAGCTCAGAGCCCATGCTTAGGTTCCAGAACCAACAATAACAAAAAAAGAAAAAAACATGAACAAGAGTGAATAACTTTAAATATACTACTCATAAAGATTTTAAGAAATGACAGACTAAAAACTATATTCTGACTTAAAACACAATAATATCATTGTTAAAATGTAAAATCCCACTGATAAAACTATAAACTAATCAGTATTACTCCCAAATAATCCCTAATCAGATAAAAGCTGACCACATTATATTTTAATATAATTTTCAGGAAACTTTGTATAAATACACTAAAAATGGATAGCCTATGTTTGAGCAGTCAGACATCTCATTGTCATAATGCTGGGGAAGAGGGTGGTATCAGTGACTCACAGATGGATGCCCACTGGGAAAGCAACCTTATCCTACCTGTGTTGGGTACACATCCAGAAAAATATGAATATTCTTTGCTAATTACTACTCTTTTGTGACTGTTGGTTGTGTATTTTATGTTATGTTACTTTCATCTACAATTAAATACCCATGTTGAATGATAGAGATGAATGATAGCCTTAAATATCAGTAAAGTTAATTCAAGTGTCATAGGAAAACACACTTGAAAATTTTTATCAGTGACATGAAGGTTATGGAAAAATCAGAATGGTGAAATTCCTTCTTCCAAAAATAATTATATATCAAGTGTTTTACTTGAAATCAAGTAAAAATCAGAGTTTTTTTAGTATATTATAATAGTACTGCTAATTGTTTCATTCTGATTTAGCCAAATCAATATTTTGAGAGGATCTAGTTTATTTCTTTTTTCTGATTTTCTAAATTGATACTTTGTTTTATCAAAATGTTGGTCATTATCAAGGAGGTTCACATCGTATGTCAATAAATTTTCTTAGCACTAATTGTAACTTTAAAATAAAATGAATGAATGAAGCTGTATTAATTACTTGCTTAAAAGGGAATGAAACTTATGACCTATTTTCCTTTTCATTTTGATATTTAAATCACTATTGATATGACATTCTAATGAGATAAAGGTTCATTAAAGCTTCCTTTGTTATGTAAAAACAAAACACTAGAGGAGAAATTCTTTATTGAGCTACAGTTATCCTCTGAGGACAAAGTGAAAGAGTTATCATTAAAATATTTAAGCTTGATTATGCAACCTAATCAAATATATAATCAAAATACTTATGCACATAACCTAAGAGTTTCATTCACATAAGCTGGAGAAACCTGTCTTTGAATTTTTCTCACAAAAAGAAAGTGAAGATCAATAAATTAATAAAATTAGGGAAAAAGAAACAGTTTTATACATAAAAATAATATTTCCTTTCATTATTTTCTTTTAGGTAGTATTATTATTTGAATCCAAGACCTTATGTTAACTAAATAGGTGCTCTACCATTTGAGCCAATCACTTAATTTTTTTTAATTTAGTAACTTTTCAAGTAAAGTTACATTTATTTACCTGAGCCAGCCTCAAAATGTGACCTTCCTTTCTATGGCCTTCCATGTGACTGGGTTCATACATGTTTCCTACCATGTCCAGCTTATTGGTTGAAATGGATTCTTGCTAATTTTTTTTAACCAGAGTTGGTCATCTCATCTGGCTAAAAAAGTATTTTCTAACTAATTGGAGAGGGCATTGACAAATGAACAATATTCCCCACAGTCAGTGTTAATTTCTCCCACTTTTTCTCAACTGCTCCAACAGATCTAGTCAGTACTTTACTCTGTTTTTGCTTTCCAAGATGGAATCTGCTCATTCTGAAGTTGATGAATGGGTTAACTTGTTCCCAGAACTATTAAGTTATTTTATCAACGATTTTGTTATGTCTCACCTCCCTATTCTTCCCTACCAAAATGCTTGACCAATAAGGTCAGCCTTGCCTGAAAAGAATTAGGAAAAAAGCAAATACCACTAGTCTTATGACCTCCTGGTCAGTTATCTTTCTTAATGTTTACAGGAATGGATTGGTACCTGTGGAGATCATCAACACTGTGTCAAAAGAATCAATGACTGCAAGAAAGAATGACTATTCCTGATGCCCAACTGACTATGACTAAAATTGAATTTACCAAATAATTTTTTTGTATTAGTAATCCTGGCTAGGAAAAATGGGTTCAAGAGAGAGCATTCCATCTTCTTCTTGCTAGCCTGCTGCTACTAACTAAAGTTCTTTGTTCCCCCCAGCACTGACTGAAGTCAATGGCTTAATCAAGTGGTGGTGGCTCCAGCCCTTCACCATTATTTCACAAATGAATTTCAATATCAGTTAAATGAATTTCAATGGCAGTGAACATCTGGTCTTCATATCAATATTCTGCTTATAGGGAACAGGACTCTGAAACTGTCACCCCTTAATATAGTGCTCCTGTATGCTGATTATTTTGAACTAGAGGAAGTGAATATCAAATGGTGGAAGAGGCTTTCTTTTGGTACTCCCTTGGTGCTCCTTACTTGAAGGAGTTAAAACAATTAACTCTGGTCCCTTCCTAAATTTCCATTAACCTTATATCACAGAAAGACTGAAATTTGTCAATACACTTGCACAGAATCTTGTCACATATCCTGTATTTTATTTCCAAAGAGAAAATTTACAAATTATCATCTGTTTTACAGGACAAGCAGACATTTTTCTGGGTCATTGCATGTACTCTAAGCCTATTACTCTACAAACCCCCAAAAAGCTATTTCCTCTTCCTGTGACACTCCTCATTCCTCTTCTCACCATTTGGAAAGAATTCCATGTGCTTTTGACCAGTCTTGGGTATCATGGGCTATAACATTATTGTAACTTTCTCCTTGCTGAGCTTCTCACTTTCTGTATATTAATATACACACATGGATTTTTCTCTTATTTTGTCTTTGTTTTTTTTATTATAGCAAACTTTTGGAAGACAAAAGGAAAAAGTAACTTTACTCCTACACACCACAGGTGTTGTAAACACATCAGAACTGAGTGTTCCACAGCCACTGTACCTTGAAATTCAGCTGAGTAGCTAATGTTAAAACCCAGCAAGTCACTAGTATTGGTCACTAAATGGCCATGTTACTTCCTGTAGTCAATGAAGAGGAATAGGATTACTTTTGTCCAAGCAGAAGCTCCAAATGCTCCTAAGTTATTTACCACAGTCCCTTACTTCCTGTAAATGGCAGTGCTCAGAAGAAAGCCTGCTTCCTTAGCCTGATGTCAAAAATTCCCAGAGAGAGGTAACACCTTTCTAATATAGAATTGACCACATATTTGTACAAATAGAGAACTTTAAAGTAGAAGGGAAGGATAACTCCAAAGAATAAATTTCTTGGTAGGATGAGGGGTAATGAAGGTATTTACTTCAGTCATAAGAAAGGTATTTCTTGTTTTATTTTTTGTTCTTGTTTTTGTGTTTATTTTTTCTGTTTATTAATTTGGAGTATACATGTGTGTGTAGTATGAGGCTTGAAATCAATGTCTTGTGCTTGCTACACAAGTATTCTATGTACTTGAACAATCTCCACCCACCTCAAGTCTTTTTGTTTCTTTTGTTTGTGGGGTGATTTCAAATAAGGCCTAATACCTTTGTCTTAGTCTGGCCTTGAATCTAAGTCTCCCAAGTAGCTGGGAATATAGATGTATATACTCCTGCCTAGACTGTAGAATGAAATAAAATCTTGCTAATTGTTTAATTACACTGGCTTTGAACTCAGACCTTCAGATGTCTGCTTTGCATGTAGCTGGAATTATAGGTATGTACCACAACAGCCATATTAGGATGTAGATTTTAATACAGGCAACAGAGAAGTTAATGAATAATCCATATGGAGAGTTCTCCATATGTTACAAACACTACTGGTAAACATGCTGAATAAAAAGACAGAAATCCTGCAGAGGACTCTGTGTCAGCATGATAGGGAAATGAGTGAGCATGACGAGGCTAACCAAAGATTAACACAGGGATTTCACAAGTATGAGGAGGCTAATCAAAGATTGATAGAGGAATTGCATGAGTGGGATGAGAACAAACAAAGATTAATAGAGGCATTCATGGAATCCACAAACAGAAAGCTGGAGGAATCCATGGAGGCCACAAAGTGAATGCTGAATGAAGCTCAACAGAAGGAAAGGGAGTCCAATGAAACTATAACCAATCAACTAAGGGATTTGAGAATAAACACTGAAAACCAAGTTAAGGAGGTAAAGAAGTCCATACAAGATCTAAAAAACAAAGCTTTATCAAAGAACTTGAAGCCCTCAAAATCTGACAAACTAGGAGGAAAGGAAATAAAAAACAAAGTAGAAAACAAAGTAGGTTAGACCATGCAGAAGATCAAATAACTACATTGAAGAGAGCCTAGACATTATAGAGAAAGAACAGATAACTATTCAAGACAAATGCAAGAAATATGATAGATCCATTCAACACATAGAAGACACTATCAGAAGGACTAATTTAAGGCTAATGGGTGTAGAGCAGAGCCTAAAGACAGAAGTTAAAGGTCTAGGAAATTTATTTAATGGGATTCTAGTAGACAACTTCCCAAATCTGAAAAAAGATAGGTGCATTCAAATACAAGAAGCCTTTAGAAAGCCAAATAGACCAGACCAGCACAGGACATCCCACCATCAAATTGTAAGCTGCACAGGATCAACAGAGAACAAGGAAAGGATCCTTAAAGATGTCAAGGAGAAAAGATCAATCACCTATAAAGGGAAACAATCAAAATAACTTCAAATTTCTCAGCAGAGACAATGAAAGAAAGAAGAACCTGAAATGATGTATGCCACACCCCAAAGACAAACAACTACCAACCAAGAATACTGTATCCAGCTAAAATCTCCTTCCTAACAGAGGGCCAAATAAAAACCCACATCAAAGAAAAATTGTAACAACAATCTCCACCAAACCAGCCCTATAAAAGTTACGTAAACATATCCTACACATAGAAAACCAACAAGAGCAGGATAAAGGCCAAGGAAAAGGCCCTAGAGAATCAGATGATCATAGTAAAAACCCGGTAGGCACAGATCCCAAGAGGGTGGATAACATGGCAGGAACTAGAAACATCTCTCATCCTGAATGTTAATATTAATGGACTTAACTCCCCAAGTAAGCTGCACAGACTGTCTAGTTGGATCAAAGAGCAAGATACTTCTCTCTGCTGCCTTCAAGAGACACACCATGCCCACAAAAAAAAAAATTCTGAAACTGAAAGGCTGGGACAAAATATACCAAGCACATGGACTCCAGAAACAGGCAGGAGTTGCAAACCTAATATCAGACAAAATAGACTTCAAATTAATATTAGCAAGGGATCTCTCTTACAGGAGTATATAACAATTCTAAACATCTATTCACTGGTGCACCCAAATTTATCCAAGAAATATTACTTTCCCTAAAATAACACAAAGACCCAAACATATTAATTGTTGGGGACTTTAACACGCAACTCTCCCCTCTGGATAGATCAACCCAGTAAAAATTCAACAGAGAAAACTTGGATCTAAACAACTGCATAGATCAACTAGACTTAACAGATATCTAATGAATATTTCACCCAGCAGCATCAGAATACATGTTCTTCTCAGCAAGACACCGAACATTCTCCAAAATAGATGTTAGGTCACAAAGCAAATTTGTCCAACTTCAGAAACATTCAAACTATGCCTGGCATTATCTCACACCATAAGGCAATAAAATTAAAATTCAATACCAAAAGCCAACAAAGAAAATCCTGTAACACATGAAGGATGAACAACACAGCTGAACCACCAGTGGTGATGGAAGAGATTAGAAAAGAAATTCAAATGTTCATGATATTCAACAAAAATGAACACACAAATTACCAGCTCCTCTGGAACACAGAACTCAGAGGCACGTTTATAGCTCTGAGTGTCTACATCAACAAATGGGGAAATCTGAAACCATCAATTTAATGAGGCACCTGAACCTTCTTGAAAAAGAGCAACAAGCTAAAACCCAATTGAGTAGATGGAAACAAATAATTAAAATTAAATCAGAATTAAATAAATTAACAGTCCAAAAAACCCATACAAAGAATCAACAAAACGAAGAGTTGGTTCTTTGAAAAAATTAACAAAATTGACCAACCCTTAGCAAATCTTATCAAAAAAAGAAGAGAACACACCCAAATAAACAAACTCAGAGATGAGAATGGAAACATCACCACAAAAACAACCAAGATTCAGAACATTATAAGGGAATACTTCTCAAACCTTTATGCTAGTGAATTTGAGAATCTAGAAAAAAAGGATGAATTTCTAGCAAATGACACGCCCAAACTAAACCAAGATGATTTAAATCAACTTAACAGACCCATATCAAGCATCAAAATAGAAACAGCAATAAGAGCACTCTCCAGCAAATAAAAGCCCAGGACTGGATGGATTTACAGAGGAATTCTACAAGGTCTTCAAAGCAGAACTCCTCCAAATAAACCAATATGCCTCCAAAACTTCAATGAAATTGAAAGTGAAACTTCACTACCAAATTCTTTCTAAGAAGCCATCATAACCTCATCCCCCAAAGAGGCAAGGACTCATCAAAGAAAGAGAACTATAGACCCATTTCTTTAATGAACTTCAATGTAAACTTCTCAACAAAATTTTGGCTAGTCGACTTCAACAACTCATCAAAAAAAATCATACAGTATGACCAAACAGGACTAATTCCAGGGATAGAAAGCTGGTTCAATATATGCAAATCAATTAATATAATTCATCACATCAACAAGAGCAAGGATAAGGACCACATGATTATCTCAATTGATGCAGAAAAAGCATTTGACAAGATCCAACACCCTTTTATGATGAAAGCTCTGGAAAAACTAGGAATCTGTGAAACATTCCTTAATATAATAAAGGCTGTATATAACAAACCTACAGCCAGCATTATACTTAATGGCAAAAACTAAGCCATTTCCACTACATTCAGGAATGAGACAAGGATGTCCACTCTCTCTACTTCTCTTCCATTTAGTATTAGAATGTCTAGCTAGAGTGATAAGATGCAAACATAAAGCAGATCCAAATAGGGAAACCTGAAATAAAACTCTCCCTCTTTGCAGATGACATGATCTTGTATTTAAAGAATCCCACAGACTTCCAAGTGACTGGAGTGGATTCCAAACTTTCCCAAAGTAGCAGTATATAAAATTAACCCTCAAAAATCAATGGCTTCTATGCATGCATACAATGAGAAGACTGTGGCTGAAATCAGGAAAGTAACTCCTTCTGTAATAGCCCCGCAAAAAATAAAATACCTAGGAGATAACTGAAGAAGTAAAGGAATTCTACGATAAAAATTTTGAAAACCTGAACAAGAAAATTAAAGCAGAACTTAGGAAGTGGAAAAACCTCCCATACTCCTGGATTGGGAGGATTAACGTCATGAAAATGGCTAAACTACCAAAGCCTATCTCTACAAATTCAGTGCAATATCTATCAATATCCCAACCTTATCTTCAATGAAATAGAAGCAGCAACCCAAAAATTCACATGGAACAATAAAAGACCCCAGATAGCAAAAACAATCCTTAGCAGAAAGAATAGTGCTGGGAGAATATCAATACCAAACTTCAAACTCTACTACAAAGCCATAGTAATCAAAACAGCTTGGTTCTGGCATAAGAACAGACCTGAGGACCAATAGAATAGAACTGAAAACCCAGAAATGAACCCACAGACCTATAGCTATCTCATCTTTGATAAGGGAGCTAAAAAAAATAAAATGGAAGAAAGACAGCCTCTTCAGTAAATGGCACTGGCAAAATTGGTTAAACACCTATAGAAAACTTAAGCTAGATCCTTATATATCACCTTACATCAGAATCAACTGCAAATGGATCAAAGACCTTGAAATCAAAGCAGACACCCTGAAAAAATTACAGGAAGTAATAGGAGAAACTCTAGGTCTCCTTGGCACAGGCTGAAATTCTTAATAAAGACCCAGAAACACAACAAATCAAAGAAAGATTGGACAAATGAGAATGCATGACACTGCAGAGCTTCTGCATGGCAAAAACATAGCTAGCAAGTTCAATAGCAAGCCCACGGATTGGGAGAAGATCTTCACTAGCCATACAATGGACAAGGATCTCATATCTAAAATATACTTGGAACTCAAAAAATTAAATCCTCCAAAAACAAATCCTCCAAGAAATAACCACATGATTAATAAGTGGGCTCAAGACTTAAAGAGAAACTTCTCTGAAGAGGAAATAAGAATGACCAATGAAGAAATGCTCACTCCAGTTAGAATGGCTATAATCAAGAAATCTAATAACAACAAATGCTGGAGGGGATGTGGCCTAAAGAGAACCCTACCGCATTGTTAGTAAGAATGTAAACTTGTTCAACCACTTTGGAAAGCAGTATGGAGGTTTCTTAAAATTACACATAGAGCTCCCCTATGACCTAGCAACCTCACTTCTGGGTATTAACCAAATGATCACAAACAAGACCATACTAAAGCAAACAGCACAACTATGTTTATCACATCATTATTCACCATAGCTAAGATACAGAACCAACCCAGATGCCCCTCAGTAGATGAACAGATCAAGAAAAAGTGATATATATATATATATATACATATATAAGTATATGCATATGAATATGTATATGTATATATATATATATATATGTAATGGAATTTTATGCCTCCATCGGAAGGAATGACGCAGCCCCATTTGTTTGGAAATGAAAAGACTTGGAAAAAACTATATTAAGTGAAGTAAGCCAGGCCCAAGGAAACATAGGTCCCATTGTTTTCCTTATTTGCAATAACTAGTATACATCTAGGATAAGCAGAAACGACAAAAGCTATATACATATGAGCATATAAGATGATGCTAAGTGAAGTAAACCCCAAGATAGGGACACAAGAGGTTTTATCTTTGTTGCTGTTGTTTTTAATATACTTATAATGTGCTATGTGATTTTTATTGCTTCTTTTGTATGTTCTTCTCCCATGGTATAACTCCTATTTTCACTGTGTTTGATTCTGGTGCCCTGCATCTTGTATATACATTTTTCTAATTTGGGGACTGGAAGGGAAATAACAAAGTGCTGAAACAGGGATACAGGATGACCCATTATAACAATGAGATGTATAAGATACTATGTTAAAAGCGAACTTCATAACTTCTGGGGGGCGGTGGTTAGAGAGGGAAGAGATGGTAGGGGAAAAACAAAGGAGGGGGTAACAATGGAAATGTACTTATTACCTTACTCATGTGACTGTAACAATAAGAAATATATATTAAAATTTTTTTAATGAATGCAAGGAAATATTTGATGAAGTTCTTTAAGAGTTCAGAGTAAGTTTCAGGAAAATGGTGATATTAGCAAGTTTTAGAAGTAGGAAGTAAATATTGTTAAATCACTCTTATAGTTTATACTGTGAAAAGTAACAATGCTAAAAAATTGTGATGTAAACTGCAGTGTTTTCCACAAGTATCCCAATTCCTGCCACTTTTTAGACTATTCCAGTATTTACCTTTGTTTGCAGGAATATATTAAAATTTGATTTACCAATTGATTAACAGCCCTACCACTGCATATTGACTTTCCTTGAAAGGCAAGGATTTAAGGTCTATGCCATCAGCATTTCAAAAGACTATACTACAATTTTTGGTTAAATTAATATCTACGTTGTTAAAATATTCAAATATTTATTTCTCCATTGAGTTGAGTACTATACTTTCCTTCATTCCCAAAATCAAGAACTAGAATAAAATTTCTGAACCATTTGGAATATGTTTATCTTTTTCCATTAATGTGTTTGAGAAATAGATAAGTATAAACTAGCTATTGATTCTTCTAAGAATTTCAATGGTATGACATTTCAATTTCCTTCCTTCTTCTTTCCCTTCCCTTCTCCCTCAATCCCTTCCTCTATTCCTACCATCTTCCCTTTTTTTTGTGCCAGTATTGGGACTTGTACTGGGAAGTTCTTTCTTTCTTTCTTGATCATGTCTCTCTCTGCCACTTGAGTCATACCAGTCTAGCATTTTTCTGCTTAATTGGTGTTACAATCTCATGGCATTTTTTGCCCAGGTTGGCTTCAAACTGGGATTCTTCAGGTTTTAACCTCCTGAGTATCTAGATAACAGAGTGAGCCATCAGCACCTGGCTTGCTTTTCTATTTTCTTACTTATATACTACTGATGAAAATTCAGGTATCATTCTATTTCTCATAATTATGGTATCTCTCAATTCTCTGAAAGCTTTTAGAATTTTATCTTTGGGCTCTTATTCTGAACTTTTGTTGATGTCGTGCAATATTGGCCTTTTCTCATTCATCTTACTAGACCATTTCAAACTGAAAATGTGTAATATTGATAAATATTTCCACATATTCTTTGGTAAGGTCTTCCCTAAATTATCTCCATTATCTTTCTCTCTCTACCTTTACCTCTATTCCTCCCACCTTCAATTCTCTCTTTCAAGTCAGATGCTTCCCTAAGTCTGGCTACTCTTGGCTGTGTATTCATATTTAAGAGACAAGCTGTCTTGTGGTTCACTGGGTGATGGCTTTCTAAGTGACCTTTTCTCCTGGAGTCCTCCAGTGGCAGCATATAAAGAGTTCTCCATTTCCATTCTGTGTTTTTTCAGTTCTGCAGAGAAGAATTTGCCCAGCTATCAAAAGGGTGAAATACACAAGTGGTGTTCTAGGAGCAAGGTAGAAGGTAAAGGCTGGAGCAGATGCTCAGCTCAATTCTTGTTTCTGACTCCATATAGCATTCCTACTGTTGAATAAACAGGAGATCAATGACAACCAGTTAGAGCTTGTCTCCAGGTCCTAGCTAATAAGATGTACCAAACCAAACCAAGCCAAACATAATTTAGGTGTATAAAAAACACCCCACTCGAAGCCACCAATCATAGGCAGCCACTCCAGTACCCAAACTAAGCAAACACTCAGCCAATTAGGTGACTTATCTTATAAAGGTGGGCTCTCTGAACCTCTTCTAAGAGGTTTTGTGCACTGTTTGATTTGCAATCTATTCTTTGCTGAAAAAAGAAAAAGAACACCTCTGGTACTCCACTCTTCTAGACAAAAATAAATAAAATTACTTTGTTGTTTGTATTGTGGAAACTATGGGTAGTTTTTCATTTTGTGTTACAGTTACATTCTATGATAGCCATTTTCAAACCACATACTGAAATTTATGGCACTAGATACTTTCCAGGAAAGGCCTGTGTTTATAAACTCAAATCATTAAGTATGGAAACATATATAACCAGATGCAGTAGAATCTGAAAAAAAATTACTTATTGGCACTGAAAACACCTAAGAGTTTGGCATTTTGCTCTGTTGTGTATCAAAAGATATCAGAAAGCTTAAGAAAACACATTCCAATAACCAATAGAAATCTTTAAGTAATGTACTCCTTTTTAGAAAAATAACTAAATGTTTGCCAGTAAATCACAAGTAAAATGAAATGATCATTATTTGTGTTGCTGATATTTCCAATGCAGCTTTTAAGCTAAAACCTCCACTATTCTATGACCTTGACAACTGTACTACTCCTTTCTGTGGAAACTGGCTACTTTCTATTTAATTTATCAATCTGAGTACAAAGGCATAACTTCCTATTTTGAAATAAAACAAGTGCTTTAGTTAGGAAATACAAGCACACAAGCATCTGTGAACCAAATGATAGACTCCACATGTCCTCCTAATTTTATTTACTTATTCATTTACATTGGAACTGTAGAAATATTTGGAGGTTTAAAATACATCCATTTGAGCTATTTTTTTTTTCAGGATTGTTGTATGAGTTCCTTGCTCACCAGACTGGCTTTTGACAAAAAAAAAAAAATGTAACCTAATTGAGGGGAACTAAAGAGGCAAACTATTTCCTTTATATTTAGTAACAGAAATAGACCTAAGTACTCTATAAATGTGGATTCACTAATGGTCAGGAAAAACTCTTGCGTTAGCTTTCGGAAGAAGCTAATTCATGCCTATGCATTATGTCCATGTTTGCTGTGCCACTGAATTTTCCAGCTCTCATTTTAATTACAAGTACTTAAAGGAAAATAGCAAAACCTATTCTCTTGTCTACCTCCTAGGGATACTGAGAGGACAACAGAAGACCACAACAGTTAAAGAACTGCGAAAATCTTATTTAAAAATGTTTCTTTAATAAGGATGGACCAGGAAGACAGCAACCACTCTCTTCTTCCGGGTCCATCTTGCCATGCCAGGACAATTTGCTTGGCATAAATCAATCTTGCCTTCCCATGCCATGTCTGTACTTAGTCTACCTACTGAGCTCTTCCAAAGTATTTCTGAGAGGTCAAAATGCACAGTAGGAGCATGGGAATACCTTGGAGTCTATTTTGAATACTGAGAAAGTCATGAGGTGTGTGTGTGTGTGTGTGTGTGTGTGTGTGTGTGTGTGTGTGTGTGTGTGTGTGCGTGCGTGCGTGCGTGCGTGCGTGTGTGTGTGTGTGTGTGTGTGTGTGCAAGAATCATTCATCAAATCTCTGAAATTCAAACAATTTACCAATGCTGAATCTCAGACCTACTTAGTCAAAACCTTGAGGATAGGAGAGAAATGTGTAATTCAGGCAAGTCCCTTTGCTCTCAGTGCTGTTCTCACTGAAGCCTCTTTGCACAGATCTAAATGGAGAGGACATAGATGACCTTAGAAGCTGGCACCAGCAAAACATCTTGAGGATTTCAATCAACCTTGAGTCTGCCTATATCTCGTTTGATAATTGGAGCCTTATACAGATTACTCTGTTCAAACTCTAGCATTTCCCAAGGAGCTTGAGGTACAGATTCTCCAGTCTACCAATTCAGACTTAATATCCTTGTTTATGGCCCTGAAATATGCATTTTTCTGATTAAAGTGAGGGTCAATTTTGCAAACCTTGCAAGCATGAAGTAGAAGTTTCAATGACTTTGCACCAAGCAAGTTTTTTCTGGGGGGTGAGGGGAGTTGCAGTAGATTAACCTTCACTGTAAACATGATCGATTCTAAAAATAATCTATGCCCTAAGTGCAGGCCTATCTCTATTATTTGCAAGATCCTGTCCCTCCCTGATCTTCTTTTCTCAAGTCTTCCCTCTATTGGGTCAACTACATCTGGGCTGTTTTACAGCAGAGTAGTGAATACTCCACTTGCACTAATCTAGGATTTAGTATCGGTCTGGTTTTCTCTCTTTCCCTCCCTCCCTCCTTCCCTCCCTCCCTCCTTCCCTCCCTCTCTCCCATCCTTCCTTCCTTCCTTCCTTCCTTCCTTCCTTCCTTCCTTCCTTCCTTCCTTCCTTCCTTCCTTGCTTTCCTCTTCCATTCCTTTTTTTCTCCCTCCATCCCTTCTTCCCTCCTTTCCCCTTTCCTATATTCCTTCTTTCTTTCTGGTAAGGTTTAAGATTGAACTCATAGCTTTGTACCTTCTAGACGAGCTATGACACGTGTGCCACAACTTCAGCCCTTTAATTTTCATTATTTTTAATGTATTATACTTTTTGTCTGAAACCAGCCTGGGACTACAATCATTTTGGGAATAAAGACATGTGCCATCACAGCCAACCTAATAGTGGAAATAGTCTCCCTAACTTTTCTTCTAGGCTGGCCTTGGGATTCGATCTTCCTGATCTCTGCCTCCCAAGTAGCTGGGATTATGAGCTGCCCCACTTAGCCCTTCTTTATCTTATTTCTAAGTGTGGTATATGGATGAGAATAAGAAACTCAGAGCCAACTATGAGGGCATATGGTGGTGCTTTGAAGTTTGAAAAAGAAAAAAACAAAACACCTAGGCATATATACATATTCTTCCAGCCCTGTGCTATTCTGTGCTGCCTATCTCCAATAATTCAACATCAGAGTTCCTTTTAAGTCAGTGTCTAACATGGAAACATTGCAGGGTGACAAGAGAAGGACTCAGGAAAACAGAGTACATGCAGTTCAGTTTCCCTGGCCCCTTAGTCCAAACACCAGTATATTCAAAGTTGAGCATGTCCTTAATATCCATCCCTGGCCCTTTACAGGAGCAAAGCCTTAAAATAGGCCAGAAGAAAGCAAAGGCAGCATGGAGTATGTCACCTTTTGGAATTATGCCAAAGCTATGATTCGTTTTGCATATTTTATTCATTTCCCATATAAAACTATGCTACATAATAGTGGCAAAAGGCAAATTTAGGACTAGGGGAATCATTTAAAATATAAAAGAACATAATCAATGTAAGTCAAAGTACATTTTCTGAAAACTGATGCATCTAAAAGAGACTGTCAAGCTACTTTACCTAGTTTTCTATGAAGGCAATAATTTGTTTTTTTGAAAATGTGTATATTAATGAGTTTATTGGATGAAAGTGTTCAACTTTCTGTTCAATATACAAACTATTGTAAAGGAAAGAAAATTGGCTAACTAATTACTAAATTACTAAAGGTACTAAATTACTTTAAAGGTCCTTCTGCTATCTGTTACAAGGTCAAGTTTTTTTAATTGTTTCCATGGACACATCAACAAGGGGCAACTTCCTTGTACTTTGCCAAAATACTTGTAATATAGTTTTGGTACAATACCAATGTCAAGTACATGAAGATATTTTCAACGAAATAAGCAATAGACTATAAAGAAAGCTGTTATCTACTAAAATGTTAATGATAAAAGAAACCCACTGCTCAACAGCCAACTGTGGCTGAAAATTTAATTATGTGTTTGATGATAATGCAGGCAATACATCCTTCTGCCCTCCCCATCCTTTCTACTTATCAGTATCCTGTCTTCAAAATGTATCTATGCACATTATAGGAATCAGTTACAGTTCACTTCAAGTCCAACTACTACCAGCAAGTGTTTCTAAATATGAGACCTGGCTCACAAGAATTTAATAAGAACATGCACCTAGAGCAGACACTTGAAACACAAGATCCACTTTCTGCTTTTAGATTGGCAATAAGAGTCTAATGGACTCTTATGCTTGAGCTGGCTTTGATACTCTTTCCTCAGATCTCAACCTCTGGAGTAGTGGCTAGGGCTATAGGTGTGAGCCACTGGCACATGGATAAGTTCAAAACTTTTACTCAGTGGTGAGGTAAGGAGCCTATATATGTCTAACTGAAAGGAAAGTATCAAGCCCTTCAGATAGGTGCCACAGATTTGTCATCTTTCTTTCCTCCCCTGCCCATACTATGCTACAAAAATGTCTCACTGATCTGCCATGAGGCAGTTTGTAAGGCACACTCACAGATTCTCAAAAATAACCAGAAGGACAACGTAATGTCAATATTTTACTTTATAAATAAGCAAAGTCAGCCGGGCTCTGGTGGCTCACGCCTGTAATCCTAGCTACTCAGGAGGCTGAGATCTGAGGATCACGGTTCAAAGCCAACCCTGGCAGAAAAGCCTGTGACACTCTTATCTCCAATAAACCACTCGAAAACTGGAAGTGGCACTCTGGCTCAAGCAGTAGAGAGCTCTCCTTGAGCTGAAGAGCTGAGGGATAGAGCCCAGGCCCAGAGTTCAAACCCTACAACTGACAATAAATAAGAAAAGTCAATTTTAATCAAGTCTGTGTCTAGAATTCAAATGTAAGAATGGAGGAAGGAGAAAAAGAAGGTAAAAGAGAGATAAAGAGATCTGGTCAAAATTTTTTTTATACATTTCTTCTCCTCTTGAGGTATACCTTCCTTTGACAAGGAAGATCAATATATATATATTCTGCAAATTCCAGCAGGCAGCGAGAAATTTTTTGAGAAACCCATGCAGGCTATTTGGCTCTGTATTTTTCAATGGCAAAAATCAATACATTTTTCACAATGTGCTTTTATTCTTCCTATTATTCAGACCTAGTGCTTTATAAGATAAATTCTCAAAGTAGACTATCAATAAGAAATTATAAGCTCTTTTATGTATTTAAAGAGAAAACATAACAATTTTCTGACCAATTTTAGCTTTAACTGAGTTTCTTCAGGATATTTCCACCAAAATAAGTTTTCATAGAAAACTCTGACCCTTATTGTCTAAAGCTTTTTCACAGAAAAAGTCTTCAGATGTTTAGAGGGCCTAATGGTATTAGTCTAAATGTAATTTTACTCTCTTTAGTTTACTCAAATAACATAAATTTCATAGCACAAAGCGAAAATTTTCTCTTAAAATTCTATTGCAATTTTTCTTTCTTATGTAGAGTTGAGATCACAGCAACAAACAAAACAAAGCCTTTTATAACCATTTGGAAATCAGATCCATTCAAAACCTCATAATTTCTTCTTAGCATACTTACCTTGAAGGAAAATAAATCTATAAGTTGAAATAAAGTCTCTAACATGGGGCAAAATATTGTGTCCTAGACTCTTAAGTGGAGAGTGAGGAAGAAGGTGTTTTTAGGAGCTCAATAAAATGGGATTTGGAAGAGAGATAGAGAGAGAAAGGCCAATATACTGATCATGCCCATTAGCCTTAAAAAGTACAGGCCAGATAAGCTATAACTTAACTGGCTCCATCCATAATCCCTCCTGAGAACTTGAAATGGACAAAGAGACGTTTGTTAAAGTTAAAAATTCATGCAAAATTAGGGTCAAAAAGAAGGCAAGAAAAAGTAATTTCATAAGCAACCAGAAAGCCAGTAGATCGGAGAAGCCAGTGCATCAAAACAAATGAAGCAAGTATAGGGAGAAAAGGGATTGTACCCAACAACACCATGAAAGAAGGGTTGTGAGCACCTGGTCCTTGACTGCCCTCTTCCATCATCACAGTACTTGCTGTTTTTCCTGCCCTATCTAGGGGAGTGAACTGGCCTTCTCTTTCATTTACATGAATAAATTTTTGGATTTCTACATGTTGAAACTTAGCATTCACTGAAGTAGCTTCTCAGGGGGAATTGATACCTAAGTTAAGAACCAGGTTGTTTGGATAGCAGTGATGAGAGCACCCCAAAGAAGACACAGCTATGGGTTAACTTTGGGGCAGGAGAGAGCAAGTTGGATTCACCAATCTATAAGTAGTTATGTATATCCAGAGCCCAAGAGATTCTGGAAGCAGGAAGAAGTGGAAATTAGAGAGAAGGGAAGGGGCCAATGCCCAAAGGGTCTCATAATCCATAGCAGGTATTTAGTCTTCTTCTTTAGTGACTGGATCAAGTTTGGGTGTTACAAGAGCACACTTGTAGTGGTGTGAAGACTGAAGTGGAGGTTGGAGACCCCATGGAGGCAGAAGACCAGTGGGGAAGTGAGCTTCTCAGCATAGTTGTATATGACAGTATTTCCACCACAGGGTATTATCTTAAGGGAGGAAGATAAAGTCAACATAACATTCCATTAAGACACAAAAGTCTAACAACTTTATTAGTGGTTAGCCAGTGTCCCTACTCTTTAGGCCCCATGCTTTGAAGAAATTATGGCAGCCTAAGGGTGTTTTGACACATGGACAAATAGAACTACTGAGTTTGAGCTTCTGCCTGATAAAATATAGATCATAAAGGAAGCTCACACGCTGAAATGCCATGTTCTTACTCTTCATTTCCCCAGTACTCTGTTATTAATCTCTCCTCATAGCAAAAACCATGTCAAGTTTTCATGGAACAAGGCCCCCTCCTTAAAGCCTGATAAAAGTACTAGTATTGAAAAGATGATTTAAAAATAAGGGCATTTAAAATTCTGGCACAATGTTTTCATCCGATTCGGTAATACAAAGGGAAAATATTCGTTTCTTTGAACAAATGGAAACAATGGCTGTTCATATCTTCATCAATTTGATAACAGGAAAAATCAAATCATCAAATACTTAAATGTATTGAATTGGACTCATAAGATTTACCAACAGTCAAGGCAGCTGAAACAATGTATTGTCTATCTTATCAGTGGTCTTCTATGTGAATCCATAGTGGACTTTACAACAAACCACTGCTATTCAAGCATCTTACTACACAAATACCACTTCAAAATCTTGCTTTTAATTCCTAAGCTTTGCTCTTTCCACATTCAAAATGTTCATCTACTTTCTTTACAAACTTTAATATGTTATTTCTACAATGAAGGAGACAGTATAAAATGTCTCCTTACATCTGTAAATAAAGTATACCCTTGTCACTGTAGGAATACATTTCTATACCTAAATTTTCTTGTCAGACTTTAACTTTATAATGAGTATCATTTGACATCTGACAATCTAAGTTCTTCTTGTCTTATTTGTCAGTAGTCTGTTAGTTATTCTACTTTCCAGCTTATTTGTCAAGAAAAAATAAAAGACTGAGCCTATATTTAGTCCTAGTGAAATTGAATTGTCAAATTTCTAAGTATTTTTAGAATGTTCTACATTTTATCAGCTCTTCATTTAGGTTCATGTAGAATTTGTGACATGCCAAAATTGTACCCTAAAAGTTGCTTGTAGGACTGAGTTGCTAGAAGCACTAAATTAACACCTCTCTTTTTCCCCCAACTCTAAAACATCTTAAAGACTTTATTACATAATGGTACTGGTCAGTTTTCAAAGAACAGAAAGCTTACTAGCTGTGTTTACAAGGACAACTTGTCTTAAATATAAAAATAGCTTAATGACATTACTTCTACACTGAAAAAAAAGATAAAATCAAGTAAAATGAATGTTTCTTTTAACCTTCCATCAACACAACCAGGTTAATTATTAAACAAAATGCCCACCTACAATAACCTTCCAATACCCCTTTCTCTTTCCACCTTTATTACAAGAACCCTAATTTTCAATTAGTCATATTGTTGTTCAGTCACAGCATGTCATGCTCTAGCTTCAACTTCAGACAGATAAAGTTATGGGGAGAAGTTGGGCTTGTGTTCTTTTCTTTGCTCTTTGTTTTTAATCTCCTGTCTAAAATGGATGTAAGATGAATGGAGGTTTATCAGCTTCATCAAACCATGAACACAAGGTTACTTCATAAAGTCAGACTAGTGGTAAGCTGGATGATGGCTAGATTCCTGGTAAATGTATGTAAAAGCTAGCTTTTTCTCCAAATCTGTCTTATTAAGTGTTTTCAAAAATGTTTTATTCTATGTAATCCCAGATTACATACAAATATCATTATTCTATGATCTTATATAAGAAATATCAAGGTGTGTGAAATCCAATGTATTAGGATTACTTTTATGCAGCTATTCCACTTTAAATTATCATTGCTATAAAATAAGCTACAAGTTATTACATTTTAATTGAAGAATTTCTGGCAAACAATTTCCAACTGGAATTAGGTTGCTCAGAGGGAAAATAAAGTGGCTTCTGGGTAAATCCAAGAACAAAAGATTTCCAAGACAAACATTATTTTCTCTAGACTTCTTAGTCTTCATGCCAGTGATGGATAATAAAATACACGACATTTTAACAGGCTCAACAATACACTCTAAGAAGAACACTGAGACACTATTTAGAGATGACTCTGAAGTCAGAGAGTTTGTTTCAAAATAAATGTATAGATGGCAAACTCCTTGATTTCCTTTTCAAAATGCAAAAATGAGAGAGCAAAATTCACAGCAATGAAATATAGTGCACACCTTGTAAACTGATATCCAAAGCTACTGGCTGAAGACATTTTGCTTGGTGATATTTTTCACACTGCTGTCTATGTTTTATAGGTTAAAAATAAAGAAGACCTATGCCGTCTGACATTGTATTTAATGTCCCATCTGCCTTAGAATGCCAAAACATCTCTCTTTATGAACTGTCACATCTCTGGACGATGGTAACTTCACCTTGGCTGCCTGATTTTTGAACTGATAGGCTTTAGAGTAAGAATGAGCTCAAAGAGTAATGAAAAATAAAAATAAAGAATAGGATATATTAAATATGATAGGGAATTCTTTATTACACTCTAATTCTAATACATATACATATAAACATGATGGGGGAGGTTTGTCTCTCATTTTGGAAAAAAAAATCTCTGTAGACTTGCATATGATTAATTTGTCTCTCCTTTTTACTTTTGTTTGCTTTTTCTGTTTCAGTGATCTGACCATAGATTGTTATACTTTTCCAGCTGTTCTCCCAGGGAAAGTTTTCTTTTTTGATCCAGAAACCAGCACCCATGTACTTTTTCACCACAGCACTGTTTTAATGATGTTTATAATTCCTTTCATACCACTAAAGTATCCTCTCAGTGATTAATAATTCAAAATGCAATAAAACAAAAACAAACAAATGACCCCAGTGTAAGAAAACAGCATAAAGAATAAGTCTGAGCGTAATGCCATGTCTGCCTAAATGAAGAAAAGAAATGTATGTTTTATGGGTAAAGCACTGGGGTGTATATTTAAAGATCTAGTGTCTAGTCAGGAATGGCAGTAGTCATTTTTTTCCCTAGAAAACCAAATTATATTACTATTAAATCATTTGTCTGATGTCTTATTGAGAATTGCATTTTAGGAGCTGCTTTCTATCCTACTTCCACTGTAGCTGTACTGGACCTGTTACAGCACCACGAAAGACAAATTTAATCCAGCTCAATCCAGGGTCTCCTCTCAACACTCCAGCCAGATCTCTAAGTTTTCACCTAAACCCATACACCTTAAAAGACACCAAGGAGTCTCCCCACACTTCTTCCATTCAGTGCAATCAAGTGGTTTTCTTTCTTTCTTTCTTTCTTTCTTTCTTTCTTTCTTTCTTTTTTATTGTGAAAACACGGTACAGAGGGATTACAATTACATGGGCAAGATAATGAGTACATTTCTTATCAAGCATTGTAGCCTCCTCCTTTGCTTCCCCTTCCCATCTCTTCCCATCCTCCTTCCCCCTCCCCCACTCAATCCTCCCTGAATCAAATGATTTTCAAAGTGATATATGTTTATACTTTCAGCCACTAATGCATTTAAATAGTGCCAGGACTAGAAGGAAAATCTCTAGCTTAGAGAAGGTTTTTATAACCTTTATTAGGAAGATCTAATAATAAATCCCTTAAAATTTTGAAACAAAAGCAATTTCTTGTGTGATTCTTTAAGATAGACTCAGAAAACAAGTAGAACTGGGTAAGAGAAAGCAAATAAAAGTGTACACGCAGAGGACCTCAGGGACACTGGCAAGATTATATTTCTTCTTTGATCGTGGTTCCATAAGAGTTTTTAGATATTTTCTAAATAGTCTATGGTCTAAATAATATCTGCATGAATGATATAGCTACTGATCACAGTGAAAATTTTTTAAGATTTTTAAATCTCAAATCCTTAGATACGTTTCTTCCAAGATTCAGGAAATCAAAGGCAGTATTTCAAGGTTTATTTCAGAACTCTGAATCTGTATTCATTATATATTAGTCAATCCATCACTGTTAACTTTACGTACTAGAAAATATTTAAAGGTAAACACAAGAAGGTCTTCCATCTAAACAAAAAAATTAATAAGAGTTAGAGTCATGATACATGCATGTCACTAACATAAAGCAAACGCCTCCAACTCAAATCTCTCCCTTGTCCTTTCTTTCTTGTTTCTATGTACAGATCATGGGTGTTTTTTTCTGAACAAACAGTAAATGAAAAACTAAACAACAAAAGGCACCTGCTTTGACAATATATTGACAATTATGATTACCATTCAACTAAAACACTAGGTTTAAATGTTTCTCTGGTACACAGGAAGTAAATAGAAGTTAAGAAATTACTACGTAATCTTCACATTGTTTCTTCCCAAGTCCCCATTGTATTTATTTGAATTATCTTTTATTGTTTAGCAATTGATGTTTTAGAAAGAATATTAAAATGGCATTTGATTTTTTTTACCAAAATAATTAGGCATCTGTGTTGTGGATATTCTTTTGAAGTAATCCATAGTCAGGAAACATACTGGTCATATTTTTAAAGTTGGTAATAAAGGGCTGGGCATGGTATCTGCTTGCAATTCCAATAATCTGAAGGTAGAGATTGGAAAGATCTTAAGGCTAGTCTGAATAAAAATGATAAAGACCCCATCTCAACAAACAAATCACATATTGTGGTTCATATCTATAGTCTCAAGTACATGAAAAGTCTTAAGTTGGAGGACCCCAGTCCAGGACATCCTGGTCAAAAATCACAAAACCCTATCTGAAAAAAAAAAACAAGTAAAGCAAGAAAGGTTTGGAGGTGTGACTAAAGTGATAAAGTCCTTGCCTCACAAGCACAAAGCCTTGACGTCAAACCCCAGTATTGCCAAATGAATACATTAATAATAAATGTTTAAAAATAAATTAAAAATAAATTGAAGATGATGAAATTGCATGTAGCCTTAAAAAAGTCTCTAACAGAAATGGTGGGAGAATACCCATAATATTTGAGGCTAATCTGACACTGGTTCACTTCTCTGCTTTTTTTCATAGCATTTTAGTGGGTTTCATTTTCACATATTATACATGCATTCTATGTACTTTCTCCGTGTTCTTATTTTGCCCCGCCCCCTTTCCTCTCCTTCTGGTCCCTCTACTCTTTCTAAAATAGTCTGACTTCTACTCTCATGCCTTGTTTTAAAATCTAGATTTCACCTATGAGAGAAAACTGACAGCCTATGATCTGGTTTATTTTACTTAACAGGAATGGTATAGTTGGATCATAGGGTAGTGATATTTTTAGTTTTAAAGGAGCTCTTGTACTGATTTCCACCATAACTATTCTAATTTACACTCCTACCAATGGTTTGTAAGTGTTTTTCCTCTCCTCTCCCAATCCTTGCAAGCAATTGTTTGTTTTCTTGACGATAATCCTTCTGACTGAGCTGATATGGAATCTCAATGAAGTTTGGACTTGCATTTACTTTATGGCTAATGATGTCAACCTCTTTCCATGTATTTACTGTCCATTTGTACTTCTTTTGACAACTATCCAATTCATGTGTCCATTTATGGGTCGGATTATTTGTTCTTCTGGTGTTTAATTTCCTATGCTCTCTATATATTCCAAGCATTAATCTTTTGCGAAATGAATAGCTGACAGAGATTTTCAAACATTTGGTAGATTGTCTCTTCACTCTAGTAATTGTTTCCTCTGCTCTGTTAAAGATGGTTATTTGAGAAAATCATATTTGTCAGTTCTTACCATTATTTCCTGAACTATTGGAACTTATTCAGAAAATCTTTGCTGCTGACTACATATTCTAGTATTTTCCATTAGTAGTTTCAACATTTTGAGTCTTATATTAAGGTCCCTGATCCATTTTGAGATTTTTTTTGTTTTTTGTTTTTTGTTTTTGTACAGGATTAGCAATAAGGATCTATCTAATTAACAAATCTAATAAGTGGAAGTATTGAGACAGTATTTTTAGAATGAGAATTGGGGAGGTAGTTCACTGGTAGAGTACTTACCTAGCAGGCTGGAAGTTCTGGGTTTGATCTCCAGTAGAGAGAAAAAAAGAGGGGATTTTAAACCTGTAAGAATGAACTCAGTATGACTAGTTCTGTTCTATCTTAGAGATTCTCACACTAATAAATGCATGTGCAAATAAACGTGCAAAAAATGAAATTTTCTTTTAAAATATTACTGTAGCTGGGTGCCTGTGGCTCACACCTGTAATCCTAGCTATGCAAGAGGCCGAGATGTGAGGATCACAGTTTGAAACCACCCCAGTCAGGAAAGTCTATAAGGCTCTTATCCCCAATAAACTACTCAGAAAAAGCTATAAGTGGAGTTGTGGCTCAAATGGTAGAATGCTAAAAAAAAAAAAAAAAAAAAAAAAAAAAAAAAAAAAAAAAAAAAAGCTCAGGGACAGCACTCAAGCCCAGAGTTCAAGACCCAGTAGCAGCAAAAAAAAAAAAATTAAATTATTACTTTAATGTTGAAAGCTTTCTATTAAAACTTATACCTATACTAATTTCTGTGTGCAATCATCTACATAAAATGATTTTTAAGTTCTTGGCACTTTTTTCCAGTGTGACATTATATTTTGAGGTGAGCCACCATAATTGATAGCATTATAATGAATCATCATACAGATCTTCAAATGACTTGTCTAATTTCACAGTGCAGTCTAGAACTATGTATATAATTATGCTGTTTTCCTACATGTATCTAATGTTGATCCTGATTAATTCTAAGTGTACTAGTTCAGCATTCTGTTCGTTTGGTTAAGGGAAAAAGAAACCAGTTATTAATACACTTTCTGTATGTCATTATTTTTATTTGATCATTGTTATCTTTAAGGAGAAAAATGCATTTATGGCTTAAAGTTATTTTAAAACAAACAACATAAGATTAAATAACTTATTACTTTGTTTTAGTAGAGATGGTTATTAAACTAACTGGCTTTGGACACTGTTGGTTTCTGCAAAACAATGATGAATAGAAATTATGTTTATTTGTCACTCACTTCTTATGTGTATGTGCATGTATGGGAGCATGTGTGTGCACATGTGTGGCATTTGGGAAAAGGATGGAAAAATATTTCAGAGTAACATGAGAAGTCTTATAACAGCAATAAACACACAGTGTTTGTGATATTAACAGACGCAAGAGGTAGGTTGGGAAAGATCAGGAAATCCCCTACAAATCATAAAAACTAGTGGACTCAAAAGTGAAGGCTTATAGGAAAAGACTGTCACAGAATCTTCAGCGTGTCTCTGAGGGAGGAGGAAATGGGATAACTTGTCATTCACTTCAACTCTAGATCTATGGGCACCAAAAAGAGATTTAAAAAACCTACTGAAGTTTATCCATACCATTTGTAACCATTTCCATAGTAATGCCCAAGTTGCTTACTTATAGATTTATAGGTTCATTCTGTCTACCCCAAATGAAATATAATAGGCTCTATGGAGAACTCAAATAATATAACCTGTTAGAAAGATAAGGTCAAAGTCCAACAAAATCAACACCAGGAAATGGGTGCATGCAAGGAAGGGGTAGAGGGCAAGGGGAGAGGGGCAGATGAATGAAAGTGGGAATGGGGAGAGGATGCAGTCAAGAATTTATTGTACATTCACAAGAGAAGGGGTGGGTCAAAGACAGGTGAAGGAGAGACACTGATCAAGGTGAATTGTATTCATAAACCTCCTTTGTACAACTACTGAAAGATAATAATTTTTAAAAGAACTTGATTGTTCTTATGGATCATTTATGCTTCTATGTGAGGTGAGATAGCAGCCTTCTTTTACCTCCTATGTATCCACAATTTCATATTTCTCTCACAATGGTGGCTTTCTTGGACCATGGCTAGTGAATATTTTCACTTGCCAGAGTTGTTCAATGTTCAGTTTCCTTACAGGATGGCAAAGCTGGAGATATCACAGAGCTGTAGTCACAGTTCTAAGAATAACAGGTGGCATGTAATAAGTACTTAGTAATGTTGTTCAATGGGATAGTTAAACAAAGATGAGATAAATGGAAAGGAGTATAGGAATAAGGGTAGCACAAAGAATGTTCTTTATTTTAAGACTAGTGAACTTAGGGGAGTTCTACGTTTAGTCTTTTGAGGAACCTCCATACTGCTTTCCAGAGTGGTTGAACCAGTTTACAATCCCACAGTGTACTAGCATTCCCTTATGGGCACATTCCCACCAGTATCTATTATTGTTTTATTGATAATTGCCATTCTAACAGGGGTGAGGTAAAAATCTCTGGGTAGGTTTGGTTTGCATTTTTTATGGCCAGAGATGTTGAACATTTCTTCATATGTCTATTGGCTATTCTTATTTTCCTGAGGAAGTGTCTTTTTAATTATTTAGCCTGCTTATGAATGAGGTGGTTGTTTCTTTAAGGGTTTTTGCGGGGGGTTAATTTTATGAGGCTTAGGTCTATTTTTGATATGAGGCATTTGTCTGTTGTATGGCTAGTGAAGATCTTCTCCCAGTTTGTAGGCTTTCAATGTATCTTGCTAGCTATGTCCTTTTCCATGCAGAATCTCTGCAGTTTAATGCGATCCCATTTATCCAGCCTTTCTTTAATTTGTTGTGTTTCTGGATCTTTATTTAAGAAGTTTTGACTTGCGCCAAGGAGCCCCAGTGTATTACCATTCTTTCCTCTAATATTTCAGGATATCTGATTTTACCTCAAGGTCTTTGATCCATTTGGAGTTGATTCTTGTGCAGAGCTTTATATAAGGATCCAACTTCAGTTTTCTATACATGTATAGCAAGTTCTGCCAGCACCACTTGTTGAAGAGTCTTTCTTCCATATGATAATGTTGGCTCCCTTATCAAAGATTAGGTAGCCATTAGTAATCATTTCTGGGTTTTCATCTCTATTTCATTGCTACCCAAATGATCACAAACAAGGGCATACTAAAGCTACCAGTACAAATATGTTCACTGCAGCATTATTTACCATAGATAAGATGTGGAATCAACCCAGATGCCCCTCAGTAGAGAAATGGATCAAGAAAATGTGGTATATATACACAATGGAATTCCATGCTTCCATCAGAAAGAATGATAGCATCTCTTTCATAAGGAAATGGAAAGACTTGGAAAAAATCAAAAATGAAGTAAACCAGACCCTAAGAAACATAGGCTCCATGGTTTCCCTTATTTGTAATAATTAGTACATGTCTAGGATAGTCATAGCAGAGGATCACAATAGTTTAATAGCTATGTATATATGACCATATAAAATGATGCTAATCAAGATGAACTGCAAGATATGGGAAAAAAAAGTTTTTTGGTTTTTTAAAAAATGTACTTTGTGAAGTTATTTCTTTTTTTCTTTCATTTTTTTTTCCTTTGGCTTATGCCCTGTTGTCACTGTTTTTTATTTTGGTACCCTGTGTCTTGTTTATATGTCTATCTGATTTGGGGGAAGGAAAGAGAATAACAAAATGGTGAGACAAAGGACAAAGGGTGAACCACTGCAACAGGGATACTCCCAAGATACCATGTTGGAGATGAACTTTACAACTTGTCAGGTAGGGGAGTTCTGAAGGGGGAGGGAAAACAGGAGAAAATGAGGGCGGAGGTAACAATGTTCAACAAGAAATGTACTCATTCCCTTACTTATGTAACTGTAACCACTCTGATATCACCCTTACAATAAAAAATAAAAAAAGACTAGTGAACAACAAGCCAGTATGTTAGTCCAGAACCATTTCCCACTAAAACATTCAATAAGATTATTTCTGAAACATCATGTCTACCATGTATTCAGCATATCACAAAATCTTGCAAGATTGAATTATTTAGCCATTTAAGAAAGTGGTTTATGTATAGAATGCATCTTGATCTCTGTCATGTCTTCTACAATATAAATAAGAAAGGAAAAGCATGGGTTGGTAGAGGTAGATGAGAATGTTGAAAGAAGTGATATTGATCAAGGTACATTGTATTCACAAACTGCTTTGTTGAATGATAGCTCTTCTGTACAATCAACTACTTAAAAATACTTTTTTAAAAAAAGTATTACTAGTTCAACTGAAAATGAAAAATTACACTTTCAACAGGGACTCATAATTGAAACATTTAAATAAGTAAGCTCTTCAATATAATATATTAGTATTATCAATAATCATATTTGTAAGAAATAGATTAATATTATGTGAGCCTGAAATTGAAATTCTATCTTGAGCACTTAAATTTCTTCACAAATGTCCCTATATTAATTTGACTTTTTTGCATTTTACTGCAGTTATGTTCAAATATTCAATCTCCAAGACAAATGGCAATTTGGGAACACAATTCAAATGATGTATTGTTCCCCTTGACTACAAAAGTATATTTCCCCATTCTGATTTTGTTTTAAATTCAAATTTTGTCAAGCTGTTATCTGATATATTTCTGAACTCAAGATACAATCCCTGCTTTCTTTTTTACTGTCCCATAGAGAAATTTCTACAATCTTTCATCTTTTCTTGGACACACTCAAATATATTTTAAACTTAAATCATACAGGAAAGTTATTTTCTAACATGATTGGGATATTTTAGTTGTGGGCAATGCATCTTTTAGGTTAAAAAGTACAATGTCATAGACTCATTATTTAAATTCCACTAGCTTTGCCTAAAATACTTGAACATATTCAAGGGAACACTGAATGTATTACTACGGCACAGCACAAGGTAGAACTATGTGCTGGCATTTTCATTCCCTCAACTCAAAGTGGGGGCAGACTTCTTCAGCTCTGCCACCCTTGTTTCTGCTTATCTTTAGAACTATGAATCCTATCCTACAAAAGGGAAAGTTGAACTTGAAAAGAAGAAAATTACAATGCTCCTGTTCCTAATACTGTGTTTACAAAAATATCCATAATTTACACAATACACATAATTTCCACTGACTCAATTCCAATAACAATGAAGTGTTCTCAGGTTGACAACCCAAGCATAACGAATGAAAAATACACTCTTTAATGAGTCAGCAACTAAGCAAATTCCTTTCAGTGCACTGGAATCACATCTGTCACAGCTAGATGGCTATTGTTTATTAGTTGGCTTGTGCATGGACACTGAAGCTATTCTGCACAATCCTGAGGAGAGAAGGGACCAGCCATGTGATACCATTAAGCCTGGATTACTTACCTTATTAGTCTCAGAGTTATCACTGCGAGGAGCAGGGCAGTCTATATACACTGTAAATGAGAATGCCTTGAAAACTACTAACTGCTTTACACATAAAAATAAATATGATGAGGGGCTGGGAAGGTGACTCAGTGGTAGAGCGCTTGCATTGCATGCCTGAGGGCCTGGGTTCGATTCCCCAGCACCACATAAGCAAAAAGAAAAAGAAAAAAAGCCAGAAGTGGCGCTGTAGCACAAGTGGTAGAGCGCTAGCCTTGAGCTGAAGAGCTGAAGGACAGCGCCCAGGCCCAGAGTTCAGGCCCCATTATCGGACCCAAAATAAATAAATAAATATGATGACTATTAATGCCACTAATGACTAAAAAGAATAAAACATGTAATTGACTTTTCTTTCCCATCTATGTAAGGTTTGAGCCGCAGAGAGAAAATAAACCTAATGGTTGAAAAGACATGCAGAAATAGTCTTTTAGTTCTTGTCTGCGTACTGTACATGTAGCTTTGATTGTGCAGTAATCTTTTCATACCCAGGTTATTGTAAGTGTCAGCTAACAACCTTCTGCTTTTGCCCTTGCCACCTTTTAATCTGTTCTCAACATACAGCAATCACAGAAAGCCTTTTAAAAAGTAAAGTGGTTCCTTTACTAAGTGCTTTCTCCTCTTGTGAAAACCAAAAGCCCAAGTTCTTACCATGGCATGCAAAGCTCTATAAAGCTGGCCTCCCTGCCCCTCCCCCAGCTCAGGGGTCTTTCTTCCCTCTGTCTTCTTGTTCATTGTTCCCTAGGCATGGTGACCTCTATGCTCTTCTTTATACAGGCAACTCATACTCCTGGGTCTCTGCACTTACTGTTTCTTCTGCCTGGTATACTTCCCTAGCCCACGTATCTAAAAGCTTTCCCATCTTGCTTCCTGAAGGTCTTTGCTCAACAATCAACCTTGTCAGTAAGTGTTCCTTCACTTCATTACTGTACTACTAACTTGTTTAACTGATGATTGTAAACACTGTGAGAATAGAGATTTCTCTCTTTCATTGACTACTGCACCACCAGGACTAGCTCAGTGCCTGATACATGGAATAATATCAATAAACCTTTGCTATATTAAGAAATATACAACTTTGTCATCATATAAAAGAGGATCTTCTCTAAAAAAGAAACAACTTGAAATTCACAAATTCTGTTGAGTTCCATAATCAAGTTCAAGTTAATATTCTAAAAAGGAAGAGTTGAGAGTAAGGAAAAAAGTGAGATGTTTCTGTCTTCTTTTCTTTTTCTTTTTTCTGTTTCTGGTGTGGGTTGTAGGGCTTGGACTCTATCCCTGAGAGGTTTTGCTCAAGGCTAGCCCTCTACCATTTGAGATACAGCTCCACTTCTACCTTTTTGGTGTTAATTGAGGATAAGAGTCTAATGGACTTTCCTGTCCAGGCTGGCTTTGAATTATGATCCTCAGATCTCAGTTTTCTAAATAGCTAGGATTATAGATATGAGCCAATGACATAGGGCAGATTCACTGCAAAAGAATTGGGGGCCGGGCACCAGTGGCTCATGCCTGTCATCCTACCTACTTAGGAGACTGAGATCTGAGGATCGCAGTTCAAAGCCAGCCTGGGCAGGAAAGTCATAAACACTTATCTGCAATAAACCACTAGAAAACCAGAAGTGGCACTGTGGCTTAAGTGGTAGAACAGTTGCCTAGAGCTGAAGAGTGCAGGGACAATGCCCAAGCCCAGAGTTCAAGCCCAACAGCTGAAAAAATCAAACAAACAAAACAAAAACAAAAAACAAAAACAAAAACCTGGGCTAGGAAGGTGGTTCGGTGGGAGAGTGCTTGCTTTGCATACATGAGGCCCTGAGTTTGATTCCTCACCACTACATAAGCAAAAAAAAAAATTAATAAATAAAAGCAGAAGTGGCGCTGTGGCTCAAGTGGTAGAGCGCTAGCCTTGAACTGAAGAGCTGAGGAATAGAACCTAGGCCCAGAGTTGAGGCCCCACAACCAAAAAAAAAAAAAAAGAAAGAAAGAAAGAAAAGAATAAACTACTTCATTCCTAGCATATCAGTAATTTGGCATTAAGTTCAGAGAAGTTCTGACAAATTCATAAAAACTTCATTGGTTAAATATCAACACAAGACTAGAGAATACATTTTAAATCCATCTTTGATTAAAACTTTAAAAGTCAAAAATGTTAAAGCAAATATCCATGTCTTTGATTCTCCTCTTTATGAAATCAGGATTACTAAAACAAGAATGTTCCATAACTCTGTACAAACACATAAAAATAAATTTTGTATCTTGGCAAAACACTGCAACCATCACAAATAGCTCAGTTCAGCACCCATTCTCTGGAATGCAGGTCCCTGGGGACACTGGCAATTCAGCTTCCATCAATTAGATAATTCTACGATCCATTTTGTGGAATGTGATAAAACCAAGTTTCTCACTGTTTTTCTAGTATTAGAGCCAACGCACCAATAATTTCAGAAATGTCAGTTTTGTGTAGAAAATTACAAACTTGCACACAAGACCAGTCAAAAACATGAGTATTTTTCAGTAGCTGTTTCAGGTTAATATTTATTGAGTCTTATTATATGTCATTTTACTTCCCAGCCACACTGAAACAAAAAAGTATCTTTGTAATTCCTGTGGAATTTGAAATCTCAAACTCATTCTTTCCCTTCCATAATACCTTGTAACCCTGATGACTTTGAGTGTTCAATTTCTTTACTGTAATGATTTCATGTGTATTCATATTATTTCTACAATAGAGTTCTGGGGCAGAAATCTTCAATTAATAAGCTCAATTTAACAAGTATGAACTCTGTAGCAACATCAAATAAAAACAGAAATATGTATAAGTAAGGTAAAGCAGAGGTAAATTTTCCCAACCACCAGAAAGGTAACAGAAAGACTCCTAGCTTAATAGGGTCACAAAATTCATCTTTAATACCCTCAGCTTCTCATTTCACTATTTTTCTACTTTTTTGATTGCTCACTGGTTTGTTATTTTGTTCCTATATTAATTGACACTGTCAGGTGCTGACAGTGTCAAAGAAATTGCTCAATTTTAAAATATAAGTTTGATTTAACCTTTCTAATGAAGCAGTTAAAATATCACTATCACCATTTTACAAGCAAGAAAACATTGGGTTGTATGAAGTAAGAATGTTGGCTTTAACCTGTTTAAAATGATAGAAATGTCTAAAGAAAATATTTAAAACCAGAACTTTCCAACTAAAAGGTTGTGCTCTTGCTTGTTTAGCTATTCCCTCTTCCTATTATGGAGTGTTGCAAACATCACAGCCCATACACATAACCAACATTTGTATGTTGTGGAACTGGTAACACTTCCACAAGAATGCTTGACTGGGACTTATTCCTCTATTCTTTCAGGGATGATTTACACACAATTACAGATAAAGGGTCCCATACAAGAACTAAAGAATATGAAGATATACTCTGGGAGGAAGGAAACATATTAAACTTCACAGGTTCACCTTGTCCAAATTGTGGGCATAGTCAAGGTTGAGTCAGTCTTAAGATGAAATAGCTCCTGAAGTATTTTGTATTCTCCTTGTTAAAAAAACAAATTATTGTGAATCCAGAAATAATCAACAGTGCTAGATACAAAGTTAGACTCAAATGCAAAGATCCTTAGAAAAGTTTGATAATCTGTGATCATTATTACATGTGGTTAATTCTGGTTTTATTTCCTTCACTTTTTAAAGAACCACTACACAATAGAAGTGAATGAAATGGCTTTTACATCATACTTAAAGCATAAGATTCAATGAAGAATAGAACTTTGGTTATTAAGGCAGTAATATAAAAATATATAGCAAAACCCAGAAAGGAAGAGGAATGGTGCAGTTAAGGACAGAATGGAGAGGGAGGGGACTAGTTGTTATAAAATACTATTATTATGACAATATGCCATAAAATTTACTTATAGCATAACTTACTTTAGAAATTGCACCATATTATCATAGAAGTATTTTTTCCTAGTCAAAGTGAATGTAGAGTTATCATCATTGTTAGAGATTTACTGTATGTTATCCAGGTTAGTCAGGGGAACACATCAAATGCACCCTCTAGAGAGACTAAGATCAGTTTGAAATATAATTCTATTACTCTTAATATTATGATACAAGCAATTACTATTGATAAACATATTTCTAGTCCACATACATTGACATAGTAATGTTTTGGCAATTGCCTGTAAGTAATCCAAGCTAACTCTCCTGAGAGTTACACCCTTAAAGAAGTTGGTGGCATATTTTACATGTATAATGAAGGGTCACATTTAAAAGATATGCATATGACTGTCCCATGTTGTCACTGTACTCGATTTTGATATCCTGCATCTTGTATATACATATGTCTAATCTGGAAGAGGAAGGGGAATAACAAAATGCTGAAACTAGGACATAGGATGACCCATTGCAAAGAAGATACCTACTGGATAGTATATTGGAAATGAAATTTACAACTTCAGGCAGCAAGGTGGGGAGGGGGGAACAGGAGTGTGGGAGCTGGGGGAGGAAAGGGATGGTAGGACAACAAGAAGTAAGAGGAGGGTTAACCATGATCCACAGTAATGTACTCATTGCCTTACTCATGTAACTGTAACCCCTCAGTACAACATCTCAACAATAAAATAAAAATAAAAAGATATGCTTATGAAGCTTAATTTTTCTTTTCACATATTTTATGTTTTCAAAATTGAATAATAAGCATGTTATTTCAAGCAAGATAATTTTTACTTTCTTTGCATAGAATTTGTGTCAAAGTTTTCAATGATGTTTCATGATTACATAATGGCTTATTAGTTTTTAAAATACATTCCAATGTGAAGCTTTCTATAAGAATTATAATAAAATGACTAGGAAAAATGAAAATGAGATTAGAAATTTTTAAAAGAAGTTTCTAACCTAGAAACTACCACAAACTATGTCACCTTGATTTATTGGAAGAATGTCAAATCTATGTTCTCCAAGGAACCAAAATCACTACTACTAATAGAGATGACATGGAAGTTGAGATTTACTGTCCATATTTGGATTCGTAATATAACTACTATGAATTTCATAATGTGAACTAAAAATTGAGAAGACTGACCTCTGAGCTGCCATGAACTCTAAAACAAGCAGATAGGTGCTCCCAGACACACAAGTAAACCAACTATTATGACACTTGTTTCAAAGAATGAATGCTTAAATTGGCATGCCAGCATTCTTATTTAACCAAAGACAAGCACTGTTTATTACTACAGACAAGCTAGACAAGACACCATGGGAAATAAACATGAGGGACTTTCTTGGTAACTTGGGCATTGGTGGCGTCAAGTTACAAGCAAAGTGTTATTTGGCTTATATGATTTAAATGCTCCTTATGAAATTGATTCTTATCTCACATACTGCCAAATATCCTACAAAGATCTCTCTATTAATTTAGTCTAATAATCTGAATTATTTAGGATATCTTTCTACCAAAGGCATTTCAGGGACAGAAGATACATTGCAAGAAGATTCATATAAAAATGGACACATGGTATAAATTCTATTATCTATAAAATCTCCTAAAAGGTCAGACTAAGACACGTAAAAGAATTCATCATTACATTGCGATGGTGAGGTGCTATGTCTTGTATAAGGTAATAAGGTACACCACAGTGAAAATAAGCCAGAAGGCAGCAAACACTGGTTCCACAGAAATATATATCATCTGGCAAAAATACGCCTTCCATATGATGATTTCAATCTTCCTGTGGGAGAAGAAAAAGAAAAGATACATGCAAAAGACTATGTTCCTCTTAAATGATAAAGTAGAGATACAGATATAAATTTTAATAACTATGTTACATTGGTACAAATTAAACAATGAATGCAAGCCATAAACCCAATCACAACCATGCATAGTAGCTAGATGTATGCCTCAGCTACAGATAAAAAACATATTTTCCTGGAAAAGGTAAAAAGAAGGTGATCCATGTATGCTGCTAGGTCAGTACAATACTGACATCTAAATTCTGGTTTGTTTACAGAGGCTGAGAAAGAGGGACTGATATTCACTTAAACTCTGAGATATATCAAAGTTATACACATAGAAAATCTGTATCAATTTGATGAAAATCATATTCAGAATAACAAGTATAATTTTCTAAAAGCACAAAGTTTTTATTTGCTAATCTGGGGTTTCTTTCATTTAAAGGCTGCATGCTAAAGCTCTTAAAAAATGTATGACCACCTATATGAATATGTTTTCAAAATGTAGTTATTACAATAGCTAAAGCTGGAGTAGCCAGAAAGCATTTTTTTTTTGTTCAGCCAGGACTCAAATTCAGTATGTGAGACTTTTGCTCATTGGCTGGAGCTCTATCACCTGAGCCATGCCTCCAATCCCAAAGGATATTTAATAGATATTTCATAGATATTTTATAGATATTTCAGGAAAATTCAGAGATCCACCTTCTCACACAAAGGTTACATTTTTATATTAGCAAAACCTAATATTACTGAGTTCTGAAACTATGCTAAACTGTAGAGTTTTAAAGTATCTCTAATCCTGAAGTAGGTAGTTGTTATCTGAAAATACAGTTGATTAAGTCATATATATTTTCAGCTTTGGCTGATGGTTGTATCACTCTGCTTTAGAGATTACACAGCTTCAGTTATTTTGTAAGATAAAAGGTAAACAAGAAAACACACAACTATTACTAAGGCCACAGCAATAATCAGAATGTTTTCTGCTTCAAATCCCAGTGTCCCATATTTGCATTCCATTCCTTTATATCATGATTAAAGTCCTAAAATTTACATATAAATGCAGAAATAAGAGAATCTCCCATAATCCTCATTACTGCCCTAGATATATATATATATATATATATATATATATATATATATATATATATTACTGACCTCATCAAGCAGCATGAAAGAGGATAATTTATACTATATATAATATACAGTCAGAGTATAGATCATTGATCTACAGTGTACCTCAGGGTCACAGTTACAAACAATATTCCTAGTTATGACTGGAAGCCAACAACATGAAGCAAAAATACAGTTGGTAGAATATGTCCAAGAAGAATGAGAAATCAACAGGACATTTTAGGGTGAAAGTTTCAAAAGAAAAATTAAATATAGGTCAAATTTAACATTAAAATAGTATTTGGGTTTTTACATTTAAATGACTTGAAATAGCCTATGTGGTTTTATTTAAATATCATAATAACCAAAAATATCAAAACTTTATTTTGCATTCTCTTGGAATCCAAGTTATAAATATCAGTCTTCAAGGAAACAAACTTGTGAAGTGTAAATTTTAGAGCTATTTTCTTAAAATAACTTTTATTATGCTTATTTGTTATGAATGTTATGAGGATATAACTTAAAGAGAACTACTAAAGTGTGATCAGAAATGTTTACTTAAGATTTTATCTTTTATTTTCATGGGTTTTTTTATTGTTATTGTAAAGGTAATGTACAAAGGGGTTATATAAGTCAGGTAATGAGTACATTTCTTTTTGAAGAATGTCACCTCTTCCCTCATTTTCTCCCAGTTTTTCTTCTCCTTTCAAAGATTTCAATGTCTCCAAAAATGTATTGTGATATTTAGGGGAAGTAAGATGCCTTATTTAAAAATTATAGAAAAAAGAATACTAAAAATAAAACTACCACATGATACTCTTACATTCTGATGGAATATATTTCAATAGAGATGCCTGCACACACATTTATAGCAGCATTGTTCTGTTCATGATAAACAAACAATGGAATCAGCATACATGTTAATTCCTACATAAATGGATAAAGAAACAATGATTGTGTGTGTCTGTGTGTGTTTGTAATTCATCCATAGAATGAAGTTAAGTTATATGAAAGAGAATGGAACTAGAGATCATCATGTTAAGCAAAACAAGCCAGACCTAGGAAGACAAATATCACTGTTCTCTTATATGCAGAATCCCAACTAAAACACACAAAAAAGAATGGCATAAGCACAAAATAATAACATTCACAGGGAAATGGATGGAACTAGAGCAAATCATGTGCGTGAGGTAAGCCAAGATCAGAGAGACAAATAACACATGATCACTCTGGTATGTGGATGTTAAATACAAAATGCAAAGAGACAAGACAAAGTAAACAGGATTCAATAAACAAAGGACCTCTACTTAATTTGTTGTATCATTTCTAACTGACTCTATGTTCTTAACCTCATATATGGTATATACATGTGCACACCTGAGGGCAGCTAGAAGCAGGGCACAGAATCAGAGGGAAATGGGGGGAAATACAACAGAGGGGACCATCAGTTGCACTGGTCATTGATGAAAATGAACTAAGAAAGTCAAGGGCAGCATGGGAGGGAGGGAATGAGAGGGAAAGAGGGAACAGCTCACACTAAGCAAAAGGAAAGAAATGTACATAGCACCCGATTTGGAAGAAACAGTTGTATTATCAAAGCTTATAGAATTCACAAACTTTGTAGACCATAATAATGGCAATTTACCTTGCGAAAGTTAAAATGTGTTTGTGACTTTTAAGTATTACTATCCCGCAATGCTGTGAAATTTGTGAAATTTATGTAATCACTTAATCTCAATAAAAAATTATTTTAAAAAGTCTTAAGAATTTAAAATGAAAACCTTTTGGGGTAGGAAACAGCAAAAAGGCAAGAAGGGAAAAGGAGAGTGTGAAGGGATTTGGACATGATGTAAGTTCTTTATATGAATATATCAAAATAGAATAATGGCATCCATTAAAATTGTTTCAAGGTAGGGAGGAAGGCCAAGAAAGGGTAACAGCAGAGTGAATTGGATCAAACTACATGACATGCATCTCACAATGAAACCTCCTTGAACAATTAATATACACTGGAAAAATCATGTCTTGTTCCCCTAGCGCTCCTCATTCAGGTTTCGTGTTGGGATACTTAGTAAGCAGCCACAGTCCTGTGTGCCCCCCCCTCCCCACCCCCCATACACACCTGTGATATCCTTCCCTTTGGGACCATTAAGAAATCTGCATACCTTCCCTCCTAAATTAAAAAAAAACTTTTTGACTTTCCTTCTTTGTATATTGAATTCCACCCCAACTAACTATTTCAGAAGGTTTCAAATCATTATTCAAATTGCTAACACTGAAAATAACCCTTGAAAACATTTTTTGTAAATGTGTCTTTTTGACTGTAGCTTTTTTCTGACTAACATAAAGACACTTATCATGTTATCGAATGGGAACAATATTCAAAGTCATAGAAGAGAGTAATGAAATTTGTTAACCTATTTTGTTCTCCTCATAGCATTTGATCCTCCCTTTGGTCTTTGTATTTCATCATATATTTTAAAGGTTAGTACATCTTTAAAAAGTGCTAAAGTGAGGTCATTAAAAAAATCAAGATATATTGTATTCAAAAACTGCTTTGGTAAATGGCAAATCCTTTGTACAACTACTTAAAGATAACAAAAAAAATTAAAAATCAAGCATGGGCAAATGATAATATAAAAGCACTGTATTCTAGCTATTCATTACACTATTTCAGTGAAACCCTCATTGTGGAAAACAGATGGGGTTTAACTTAATTTTACTTTTTCAAGAGTGTGAAAATGTTTGACTTTCCTAACCTCTCAGACAGAGAGAGGTTTGAGGTCTGTATTTTCTGTTCTAGGAGTGGCAGTTACATTGTGAGACCTGTCAAGGAACATAAGATTACTAGCTACAACATTTAAGAACAAATTTGTAACCTTACGGATTGTAGTCCCCACAGAGTACTAATCTCATCACCTAATGACAGGTTTGTGGTGGCCTCTCTAAATTGATTCTGCAATCTCTGGTACATCTAAAATATGTTCTCAAGAGAGGGCACAGTTATAATGCCCTTAAGTTTCTTACATTTCTTTAAAATTTTCTTTTAAAAAATCCATCATATATCAGCGAATCATATAACCTTCCCTCATTTCATACCAGACCATAGATGAAACAATTCACAATTAAGTTATTATTAGCTCTAGCAAACTATAAGCAATGAAAGAAGCTTGGACATCCACTCCTCCTTAAATCCCATGTATGAGAATGTTTAAAAAATGCACATACAAAGGGGATATTTTCTGATTAAAGAGAAAACATCTCACTCTGTAAAAATGCCTAAATTAAAAGGTTTCTGTGTGTGTGTGTGTGTGTGTGTGTGTGTGTGTGTGTGTGTGTGTGTGTGAGTGTAGGTGTGTATGGGTTGTGTGTGCATGCACATGCATGAATATGTGCATATCTATACTGGAACTGGAACTCCAAACCCTCCCTCCCTCTCTCCCTCCCTCCCCCCCCCCTCTCTCTCTCTCTCATTCATTGTCTGTTTCTGTCTCCACCATGTGGATCAGGCTTCCAGTTCTGTATTTTCACTAGTTAATTGGAATGAGGGTTTCATGGACTTTTTTACCTGAGCTGGTTTGAAACCCCAAACTTCCTCAAACAGAAAGCTAAAGAGCTAGGATTACAAATGTGCGCCATCAGTACCTAATTAAGGCCACTTTTATTTCTTGAAAAGTATGTGATAGCAAGTTTTTAAGTAGAAAGATTTAAAAAGGCTTTAAAAACTTTTCACATTTTACAATTTTGTTATATCATTTAAAATCTCCAGATGACATTAATAACATTTGTAAAGACTTAAGAATAATAAGTAATAGTAACTAACATTTACGAACTCTTATACTATAATATTTTCATTATCCTCAATTCATGGTTATGAAAAATATTTTCTGGGGTTAAATAATTTATCAAAGTTAAAAATCCAAGAGGTGGAAGAATTAGAAATAACATCTAGAATTTAAACAACACACAATTTTATAAACCATCTTATTTGTTTCTCATAAAACTCTAACTTGAGAAGGAAGTCTGACTTTCATATATATTTTATTACTTACATAAAATTTTGGACTCAAGGGATTCTGTGGCAGTCAAATTCACACTATTAACAACCCTGAAGTTCATACCCAGGCACAGTTTTGTTTCTCCACATTAAGTGTTCTTTCCATTGCAGCATACCCACATTAAAATCTGTCATTTGATAGGTGAACATTACAGTCCAAAACTGAAACAATCAGGTTTCTATTAAAATTTTTTTATTCTATTCTCCTGAGTTATCAACATATTTGATTTGAATAATATTCATCTAAATGTATTCTTAATTTATTATCCTGAAGTACTGATGTGCTTGACTGAAATAATATTTATCTCACCGCAAACCAATGTTTATATTAACTAGAAATGTTAAGGAAAAAATAGCAGTAGTACAAAACCTAGGACCATCTGTATTTAGGGAAATCCTTCATGAAATATTTTTTCTTTATTAGTTGTAAAACAAAATGCTTGATTTTTGAAATAGAACCATTGGCTATCCATTCATTTGACAATGAATTACATCAGAATGCTTCTTTAAAGCTGTTAGATCATGAGTTGTCAGGATTATCATAAGTCATCAACAATCAGTCAGAAAAAGTGCTGCCCCTGAGCTGCTTAGTCATGTATATCCTAAGAAAGCAGCACAGGTCTGCCACCATTCATTGTATCAGTGGTGGGCTATTTTCTTTACGTGACCATTTTATCATCTTCTAGTGTTTCCTGAAACCTATTTTGCCACCTAGATACAAGTTTAGGCTTAACAATATGCTGACTACATGGATTGTAATATGAAAATTTGTACATACATAGAGTGAATCTGTAGCTAAAATCTGTAACAAAATACCTTAGACTGGCAAATACATAGGGAAAGAGGTACTTTCAGCTCATGTTTGAGACCTCACTGATTTGGCCTCTTTGGTCCTTCTGGCTGGACCACAACATGGTGGAAGGTAGGGTAGCAGAAGGGAATGAGTATGCATGTAGCAGTATAGGAAGCCAGAAATTCAGGACCTTGGCTTGCTCATTCTATAATCTGATCCAGAAAGAACTAGCCTGGTTCCTTCAAGAACAGCATGTATCACTTTCTAGTGCTTCTTGAAATTATATATAACTAACTTCCAATAGGCTCCACCTCTTAAAAGTCTCACATCTCAACATAGACAGCTGGGACCACGCTTCCAGCACCTAGTCTATACTCACTTTTACAACATGGGTAGCAGGAAATGTTTCTCCTTTTTGCTACTTTTCTCAACTTTATGCTATTATGCTAAACTAAATCCTTGAAAAAGAAGGAAAGGAGGAAGGAAGGAAGGAGGGTAGGTTGGTTTCCACACTGGAGCTAAAGAACATGGCATACCATGTCCAACCAAAGAAGAATTCTTCCTGTAAAAAAAATGTACATTTCTTTATTTTAAAAAATGAGGATAAAATAATTCATAAATTTCACCAATTTACTTTTACCATCCTTAAAATTAATTAGTAAACCTTGCCACATGCATTTCACATTGCTTTCAAAGCCTTCTTTTTTCTCACTGAGAGAAAAAGAAATTAGCATGTACTGAGAAGGAAGCATAAAAACTTCCACACATAGAATGATTATAGCAAAAGACAGTAATTTCAGTAGCAGGAAAAATAACCAGATGCCGGCTATCACAGTTACACATGGTACCAATTAATTACACTCAGCTTTTTAATCACTATCAGATATAGTGTAAGTGTTGGGAAAATATTTAAAGACAAAAACTTGGCAATTATATATTTGGGGTGAGGAAATTAAATATAACATGAATATTTATCCCAGTAACAGTTACAAATGACAACTTCTACTTGTACTGAAAAAGACAAAGGCATCAGAGACTCATGCCTGTAATCCTAGCAACTCCAGAGACTGAGATCTGAGGATCATGGTTTAAAGCCAGCCTGGGCAGGAAACTCCATGAGATTTTAAAAAAAAAGAATGACTAAAATAAAGCAATCCATCGACAAAATTTTGCATAGATTCATTATAAAACTTGGTTGTTCGCCAATTTACTGAAGTTACATGAATAATTGCTACGGTTTATAATATTATAGAATGATCTTCCTCCTCACAGGAGAAAGGCTTGATCTCACACACTATGCTCATGAACACTAGTTTCTTCTCTTAAATATTCACAAACAACAGATTTTTTTTTATTATTTTCCTGACATGAAGCATCAAGTTTGGTTTTGAATTAAGGATCAAGTAATATCTCCAATGTTGTTTCTCTAAACCAGCTGCTGGTTTTGTAAGTTTTTTAATAAACCAAATGTTACGCTTCTACTCCTAATGCTCCTGACCACAGTAAAACAAAAATATTCTAAATTAATACCTAATAAAAGAGAAACAGATAAATTAAATAAAATTACATAAAATTTTGAGTAATTTTTTCCTGTGTAGAGAAGGGGGCAAAGCTAGCATATTTTTCATGGTTGCTATCTTATATTTAACATCAGTTTATTTATTTTCTGTGACTTGATTATGGTAAGATCAGACTCTGTTCTATCTGTGAAGTATAAATGAGAATATTCTATAAAAAAGTTAAAATTTAGGAACTGGAGAGTGTAAATTAGTGGGAGAATGTGTGCTTATCATTCATAGTGCCTTGGGTTCAATTCCAGCACCAAAAGTAGTATCAAATAAAATTACCCTATAAGTATCATACAGGTGGACAGTAAACGTATTAAAGGTGGACAGTAAACTCAGGATTATCCTAGTTTGAAGCTTGATTCTGGGTCCTGTTTCTTTGTTGATGCAACACTTAGAAGAAAAGGCCCATGAGGTATAGGAGTATCCACGAGTCTAATTCCTAATTAAGTTTGCTCTGAGAATAGTTGTTTTAATTGCTCACCCTGATTATACTTTGACATCTGTTTCAGTGTGTCTTTCAGGAATCAAGGCACAGATGCAGGGAAACTTCAATCACACAGTTGCTCAGTCTTTCACATTTAATTATTTCCCACACTGGAGTCCCAGGTGATGGTCACATACTGAAAGTAAAATATATTACGAAAAACATTTTTCTAAGTTTTGGTTTTTTGAAAAAGCAAAATATCATAATATATTATTAATCTTTACTTAGATCTAATTTTCTTTAAGTTTAATAAAACTTTTAAATCACTTAATGACTATTTCAACTCCAGTTTCTAAAGAAACATTGTGATTTTAGTATATTTTGTAATAACTTTTGATAGGCTTATAACTCTTAGCTTTGGTGGCAGAACTTCAAAACACAAATTTTTAAAAGGTAATTTTCCTTTTAGTAATAGTAATTAGTTTAAGGTAGTTTTCCTTGTTCTAAAAAAAAAGGAAAAGGTATTTTTCTTTTATTCCTCTGATTTCTCTTTTCTGTGTTTATACAATCTTCATCTATCCATACATTTTGAACTAATTTCCTCCCTCCCTCCCTCTCTCCCTCCCTCTCTTCCTTCCCTTCCTTCGTTCCTTCGTTCCTTCCTTCCTTCCTTCCTTCCTTCCTTCCTTCTTGCCTGCCTGCCTGCCTGCTTGCTTGCTTGCTTGCTTGCTTGCTTGCTTGCTTGCTTGCTTGCTTGACAGAATGTCACTCTGTAGCATCAAGCTATTCTAGAATTCTTGATCCTCCTGCCTCTGCCTTCTGAGTGACTGGATTATAATCATGTGCTACCACATCAACTCAACTTTTTAAAGGCTTAATCTTAAGATTTCTTTGTCACTATTGGGCAATTGTATAAAATTAAACTCTATCACACTCATTTGGGAAAGTACTAAATTTACCTAATTCAGATTTTGCAAAACTGGCAATGGGAAACCAGACTAGCTGGTGTTCTTTACATTTGGATTTCCATTATTATCCTCAATCTGCATTGCATAGCCAGCCACTGTATTTTGTAAATATGTCTGACAAATTAAATGGAAACACTATAATGCTTCAATATTTGAAATCAAATTTTGGTACTCAGTTAACAACCCAGGAACCATGAATATGGATGTGGTGCTGGCCCTCCCTTGTGAGAGACTCATCAGTTTTAGGGATAACAATCTAATCTGGCTTTCTATGGAACTATACTGCAACTAAGATTTTGAAATTGATACAACGTACCTGGAAACATATTTATTTTCTTCATAAAGTTTCCTAACTCAACTTTTATATCCCCATGTCTTTCATTTCATTGCTGATAATGTATTCTTATTCTTTTTTTGGTCAGTCCTGGGGCTTGAACCCTGGGCCTATGTGCTGTCCCTCAGCTCTTCAGCTCAAGGCTAGCGCTCTATCACTTGAGCCACAGGACCACTTCCAGCTTTTTCTGCTTATGTGGTGCTGAGGAATTGAACCCAGGGCCTCATGCATACAAAACAAGCACTCTACCACTGAGCCACCTTCCCAGCCCCTGTATTCTTATTCTTTAAAACAATTAGATTGGATCCATCTAGATATAGACATCAGCTTCAGTTAAGCATCTTGGGAGTTTTTCTGGTACTAGGAAGGTTAATCATGGAGATTACCAAGTCCTTCCCCTCCTGGCTTGAATGAGCATGGGTCCCTATGTCCCTTCACCTGCTGGGTTTCCTGGATTAGACCTTGGTCATGCTCTCAGACTGCCTTTTCTGTTCCTCACCTTTGTCTGCTATCATTCCAGTTTATATTTTTATTTTCACTTTCTCAGATATGATTTTTTTCTTTTGGTGTTTAGAATCAAATAACAGTGTGTATGGACTTCAATAATTTAGGACTGAAAGTGAGGAAATGCCAAAATGAACTACACTATATCACCATGACCTGAAACAAAGCCAAATCTGGATAAGCTAACTTTGTTGATGACCTTGGGATAATGTAGAATGTAGGGAATAACAAGAGCAGGCAGATACCTCTCCTCTCTTTGATCTTAGTTTTTTTCCTATGTAGAACTCAGCATCCGTAAACTAAACATTTTTCATCTTTTTTCACCTAGTGCCTATCCTCAATTTTTTCTCTTTTTTTTGTTGAATACAAGAAATTTTAGTACAGTGTATTTTTCAATATAATATCGCCTAAATATCATGGCATCTAAAAGCCAATCATTCACTGCTCCTCTCTGTCTTCAAAATCAGACATAAAAGAACTGGTTTCAATCAGCATTGTACATTTGCTATTTGCACATGTGGATTAATTAGTTGACACCAGGCTCAAAGGAGGCAATGAAGTACTAGTTTAGGATTGTAAAAAAAGCAAAAAGAAGACAAAAGAAAAATGTAAAATAATCAAATACATCTCTATATAGAAAGCGTACATTGAGTGGTACTTCAGTGAAACACAAAACTACTATCAGACTGAGTCACAAACTCAGTGTTCTATGTAATCAGTATGTATTGAATGTTAACTGGGTGCCAGGAACATCTAGTCTAATCAATTCCACACATAACTGCCAGATTTAAACAGCAAAGCAGCATTTAAAACAAGAAAGGAAAGTCTTGAAAGTGTTAGAAACATTTTAAGAAAGCAAACCATAAAGAAGTTATTTACCATCACAGGTACCCCTCAGTAGATAAATGGATCAAGAAAATGTGAAATATATTTTTACATTATATATCATAATATATATCATATACATATATAATGGAATTCTATGCCTCCATCATAAAGAATGGTATCACCCCATTTGTTAGGAAATGGAAAGACTTGAAAAAAAATTGTAGTAAGTAAAGTAAGCCAGGCCCAAAGAAACATAGGTCCCATGGCTTCCTTTATTTGCAATAACTAGTATATGTCTGGGACAAGTAGAAAAGGTCCAAAGCAATGTACATATGACCATATAAGATGATGTTAAGCGAAATGAACCCCAAGACAGGGACAGGTTTTTTCTTTCTTGCTATTGTTTTTAACATACTGAAATGTACTATGTGATTTTTTTTTGTTTCTTTTGTATGTTCTTCCCCCAAGGGATAAACCATTTTCACTGTATTTGATTCCAGTGCCCTGCATCTTGTATATACAATTTTCTAATTTGGGGAGGGGAAGGGAAAAAACAAAATCCTTAGATAGAGATACAGGTTGAACCACTGTAACAAACTTTAAAACTTGTGGGGGGGGGAGGAGTTGGGGAAGTGGGGGAGGCAGGAGATGGTAGGGGAAAAACAAAGAAGGAGGTAATAATGCTCAATAGAAAATGTTCATTACTCATGTAACTGTAACCCCTCTATGCACTATTTTTACAATAAAAATGTATTAAAAAAGAAGTTATTAAAGACAAAATGCAGGATCTGCACTTGGGATATCTAAGATTTATTTAACATTTTCCTTCCCTACCTCCCTAATGCAAAAACTTCTCTTGAACCCTTAGTATTTATCTGGAGTTTCATTGATTTGAGATAATTTAAACATACACACACACACACACACACACACACACACACCATTACCTTATCTCTCTCTCTCTCTCTCTCTCTCTCTCTCTCTCTCTCTCTCTCTCTCTCTCTCTCTTTATTTGTTTTGCTTCTTATTTTCCTGAGTTCAGATGCGTATGGGATGAAATGTGCATCATTATCATGCAGTATTAGAACCAGGAAAGGTAGGAGAAGCCTGTCCTAACACCAGGGGCAAAGATCCCATAGGGAAGTCTACACTACAATTGTGATTGAAGAGAAGATTCAGCCTTCCTTAGCCTATTCAATACTGTGTCCATTAGACTGGGCACAGGTGGCAAGTTCGTAAGCTGTGCTGAGGTAGAAGGTTCCATGGAAACAAGCATGTAGATAGTGTAGGCAGAGGTGGCAGCGTGTGATAGGGTGGATGCAGGCGGCCTCTCCCAAGTGTTCTGTCCTCTCATTTTCTCCTCCCTAGAGTTAGCTTAATTTTTCATCCTAAGATTATTGGCTCAGCCTCCTCTGTGGTCCTTTCCTTGGAAAGGAGCATGACAAAGGCGTTGACTCTTTACATTCAGGGCACGTGTAGGAACTGGGTCTATTTTAATGGCAAGCAAACACAGTTATTTGGAACCTGTCTACCTGATCAATCCCAGTTCTCTGCTGGACTGGTTATGTGGGGCTTTTTCCTTATTTGCAAAATAATAGTACAAAAATAATAGGATAAGCCGGGCACTGGTGGCTCACGCCTGTAATCCTAGCTACTCAGGAGGCCGAAATCTGAGGGTCGTGGTTCAAAACTAGCCCAGGCAGGAAAGTGGGTGAAACTCTTAGTTTCAATAAACCACCAGAAAACCGGAAGTAGCACTGTGGCTCCAGTGATAGAGCGTTAGCTTTGAGCTGAAGAGCTGAGGGATAGCGTTCAAGCCCCACAACCAACTATATATATATATATATATATATATATATATATATATATATATTCCTTATCATATTTCTATGAAAGTAAAATAAGGAAGTACTCAGAAAAATGTCCATTTATCATCAACCAAAAAGTTCTTTGAAGACTTATATCCTATACTGTCATAACAAAATGGGTGCTGTAAATGTAAGCTATATAATAGATATCAACACAATATAAAGCTTATTAGCATTAGAAGAATGGATGTCCAGGTGTTAATTTTGGTAGTCTCTTCCTCCTCTAAATTTCCACTTTGCTTATAATAACTATACCAGTTTTTTATATAAACTTTACTCACATCTGTCCATATATGAGAATGTAGAGTCTTCAGCAAATTGTTTGGGACATAAATTTAAATGTGTTTTAAATAAAGTAAAATGATGTTTCTTCCCTTGCTATCTCCAGTCTTTACCTTGCAAAATTCCAAGCTTGAACAGACACGGTTATATATGCTAACAAAATATGATCCTAATTTGGAGTTTATGTTTAAAGGATTCTGGGAATAGAAGATGATTTACAGCTATACATTTACAATTGTTTCCCTTCTTTTCTGTTGGATCACTTTGGAGACTCATCTTATTTTTCATTCCAAGTATGAAGTGATTAAATCCAAGAAACTAATCTTCAAATTCTTGCCTAAGTGCAAGACCCTATTGCCCTTTGCAGTGAGTTTCCACAGAAACCTGAAGCAATGAATGAATGCGTTCCATGGATCTTTAGAATGTTTTTAAATTGAATTCCTTTATTCTTTGTTCCAACATGCTTATTTGCTCATTTTTCTTCATAAATACTATGAAGTTTTTATTATGTCAATAATAACTGCAACAAAGGTTTTTCATCTTGTCAGTCATAATTATTTAGTAATTAGGGTAGGGAAGGGGAACTCAGACAGTGTTCCATTATTTAACTATGTCTATAAATTCTATATTATTATATATAATGTAAGGGTATTTCTTACAAGTTGGAATAACAAGCTTGTATAAATGCTATACATCTGCAAATGTTTCCAGAAGATTTATTTTTTTGTTCTTCTTCATAAGGATACTCTTTCAGTTACCAATGTTTACAATGTTTTCATTCTAAAACAATCACTCTTCATTTACTAATCAGCATCAAAACAGAATGTAAGTTTTTACCCTAATATTCACTTACCATAATCTACTTATAACTGTTTCGATTCTTAATTAGCATACTCTGTGAAAGTATTTTAATGTTGGATTGAACATACTAAACAGCTGTCACAACTTACACCATTGGTTCAAACTACAGGGCTCTGGTTTGAAATCACTTTTGACAACTTCACCAAAACCAAAACATTCGTTAACTCAATTTATCCAGAAATGTTCACTTTCCAAGATAATCGTGACTTTTTGTTGTGCTCTAAATATTTTGATCAGAAAAAGGAAGTGATAGATCTTGTTTTTAAAAAGAACACTCATGAATGCATATTTCATTAGATTGCAAATCAACTGTCATGAAAATCTTTATAAATTTTGTTATTTTTCACAAATTATTTGATGGCTTCAACAAGAAGAATAGAGTATATTCAGGCTGGTTCATGTGAGGCTAAGGAAATTCCACCGTGACCACCCCTCTCTAAGCAGACTGAAGGCAGATGGTGCTGATGTGTTCAGCAGAGAAGAGTGTTGATCACAGAGTGTCTGCCAATCAAACACTTGGGAAAGAAATGAGCTCCATCTGTGTTTTAATTACGATAGCAAAACCATCCAGTGTAACTGCCAGAGCTGCATTTTTTCACAGAATACAAGAGACATAACACCTACTTTCTTTCGTAAGTGAAAGTAGAAGTGTCTATATATAGTACTAGCCCATCAAAAAGAAAGAAAGAAGAAAATATGAGCACTGTCATTTAGGAACAAAATCAATGACAGTATGAATATCCTTTCAAAAGTATTTCCATTTACTGCAGTGCTCCTTGTCATATTTCTTCTCTAAAGCAATCTTAATATACATGAAATAATTATATAAGTTACACAGAAGATCTAGTGCTGTGGTTCATGCTTATAATTGCAGTTACTCATGAGGCAGAAATCATAAAGAGTGCAGTTTGAGGCCAGGCTGGGCAAAAAAAACAAAAACAAAAACAAAACATAAAACAAAAAAGCATGAAATCCCATTTGAACCAATAAAAAGCTGGCCATGGTGATGTGTACCTGTCTTCCCACTCCTGTGGGAAGCATCAACAGGAGGCCTTTGTTCCATGCTTGCCCAGGCAAAAATTGGATACCCTTATTCAAAAAATAAAGAATAAAGGGCTGGGAGCATGAAGTGGAAGAACTCCAACTTACCTGAGTTTAAACTCTAGTACTGTCAAAAAATAAAAATAAAAACGAAAGTGAAGAGATGATTATCTGAACAAGTAAACAGTATGCAAATTGTTTTGGTTAACAAAGAGCTATCCTAATAAAATTCAACAAGAAGGTTTTATAAATATAAAATTTACATTATTGTTTATAATGACACCTATTGGATGTTAAATTTATAGTAATGTAAGCTTTTACTTGGTTTAAATGAATTACAGCACCTTCTAAATTTTGTAGCAAGTGAAACTTGTTTTTTGTATGCATGATATTGTGCTGTTTCTTTGTTGTTCTATTTTTGTTTTGCCAATTATTCTCACCAACTAATATATTCTAGAATTCCCCTTGCTTCTTCACTAAGTGCATGGAAAACAGGAGAGCATAGGTATAACTGAAGGCTTATACTTCTACTCTGCAGGAATTCCTACTCATGCGAAGTTCAGCTATGCAGGAGGGAATACAGGTGAGATTAAAGAGAAAGAGCTCTTCTTATTTTTCTATTTTGTGTCTGCCCAATCCAATGATTTATTTCATCTTCCCACTAGCCTCATATATTTGCATCAAGCAATAGAGTGTAGGTTTAGAAATTCATACCCACCACCAAAAATTCAATTTTTTTGAAGTTTGAGAAGCAGTACAAGTATAGACCAATATTGAGGATGGATGTGGAAAATAAAAACTGGTTTGTCCTATAAATATTACAGCTTATAATGTACATGCAGTAGCATAAAGATGAATAAAGATGGCCAATGTACTAAAGGATCTCAAGATTTAGCAGTTGGCCCAACTTCATAAATAACTGAATCTAAAAACAACAACAACAACAAAATGACTGTACATGTAATAGCCTTGAATGATTTTTGCCCAACTTGTGACACAAGGAGGAAATGAATGATCTAGAATTTGAACAGACTTTTGAGTGAACAAGTTTTCTCTGGGACAAGTCAGAAAGAAGAACATACTAGAGAGAGCAAAGGAAGACTCACTTGATAGTTCATAATGTTCATAAAGAAGGTCCATAAAAACGTCTATTTGTTTCTTGGGATGGTGATCTAAAAGGTCAAATGCCACCAAAAATGTACTGGACAAAGTATGAAGAGTATAGTACACTTATTAAAATTATTTACATATGTTTGCGTGCATTTCTGGATGTGTACGTATGTATATATACTGATATTGGAAGACTGAATTCAGGTCCTGGTCATTGCCTGTTAGTTTTCTTTTTCTTTTCTTTTTCTTGCTCAAGGCTAATACTTGATCACTTGAGCCACAGCCATACTTCCAGCTTTTTTGGTGGTTAATCAGAGATAAGAATCTCATGGATTTTCCTGAGGGGGCTGGCTGTGGAACTATGATTCTCAGACCTCAGTCTCCTGAATATCTGGGATTATAGGCATGAACCATTGGTTCCTGGCTTTTTATAATTATTAAAATTTTGATTCCCAACTAAATGCTACCTTATCAAAACTCTCAGTGGTGACTTGGACTTACAATAAGCCTTGTCAGTGAATACTACGCTTCTTTTTGTTTTTTTAACTCTAAAATTCTTGTAAGACTAGAAGCCCCATTATTCAATGTCTTTTCCTAGTTCCAACAAATCATTATTTTTTAAAGAAAACATATTTTCTATATAACAGTTACTTATTAGATCAAATTGCAAAATTTGAAGAAAATAATCACTTATACTCTTTGTTACATTGCTAAAGTCTTTTCCCCATACATGATTAAATATGACTCTAGGCTTATGTAATAGGCCAATTACATAATGTAATGAGGACGGAGCCAAAATTCATTTCAATAATGGATAAAATTTTTGGAAAATAATAGATTCTGTACATTAAGAGAGAAAAATAAATCTCAAATTGAGAAAAGACAACCAAAATTAGGGGAGTGATAAGGAAATGGAAGTTTGTTGGTTTTGTACACTCAGAACTCTTGGAAATAAAAAAAGGCTCAATCCTACCAAAACCAACATGAAAGAGACTAAGGAAATATCACAATAGGTTTTTACAATCTGCGATATACACATTCTACCCTGCCAGCTATTCAGACCCGAAAACTTCTGTTCCCTTTACATATGGCTTCCTTACACACTCATCTTTAATCCATTGGCAAATCTTGTCCACTTCCACCCTGTCTACTAACACTGCAGACCAAAACTATGACAATGTTTCCCAACTGATTCCCTCACTTCCATTCTTCTCTAAAAGTTGCAGACAAAGTGAGCCTCGTGAAAAGTAAGTTAAACCATGCTGCTTTTGTGCTCAAAGCCTCCCCATAGCTTCAGCTCTCACCAGAACTTCATGATCCTTACACATTTCTTTATCTTATTACTTACTTGCTCTTCTTTCTAAGCTATTTTTACCCCATTATTTCCACTCAAGATGAGTTGACTTTTTTTGTTACCCAAACACATCTGACACACATCTGCCGCAGGTCCTCTATCCTTGGTTTTTCTTATGACTCTATACATTGCTTGAAGCTATCTGCATGCTTATTTTTTACACTGTAGTCTCCCTAGGTCTTCATTCAGCTGTAACCTTCTTAGTGAGTCATTCTCTGACCTCCCAAACTAAAATTGCAAATACAGCCACAGACATCCTATCTTTTTTTATTTTGAGGTAACCATCTTCTAATCATCAACAACATTTCAATTATTTATTTATTATTTGTCTCTCCCACCCTCACTAGCATAGAAACATCACAGAGGCAGGGACTGTTTTGGCTTTAGACAACTGTACTTGATACCTTTTCATAATAAATATATCAATAAATAAATAAATAGATAAAATTGAACAATTCAAAGAGCAGGTTGTAATTACATAAAGTTCTTTATTTCCTGTAAGAAGTTCAGTTTAATCTGCAATGAATTTTTAGTGAATTTTCTTTGCAATTTAAATGTTACATGAATAACTCCATACCAAGCTACCTCTGATATAGAGTCATAATTTGAAAGAAGACTGAATAGCAACAGTAGAGACACATTGATAGTATTGACAATTATTTGAGTCTAAGAATTAAAGACCCACAGGAAAATGATATGGTTATCATATTCATAAGCACTGGTCAAACACTCAAAAATCAATCTGCAAAGTCCCTCTATTCAAATATAAAAAGCTTTCAAGTTGGCAAAGGCATGACAAGCTTTAGTTTTTCAAGACCAGATAAAGTCAAAGAACAAAATTCTATGCCAAAATAATCTAAAGTACATTTCCTGACTTCGTTTGCCAATGGACTGCACTAAGTGTGTAATTCCCTCTCTTCTATTCCTCATCTTCTCATTAACTCTATCATTAAGGCTGAGAGCAAAATCAACTTCAACTATTTGGCCCTTCTTTCCTACATGCAGACAGCTACCAAAAGGCACACTTTCCACTATATTTTTCTCTCACTTTCATGACTAACAAGTTCTCAACTATCATCAATGGATGACTTCATCCTTTTTATTGGTCTTGTCTCTAATCTCTACGCAGTCCACAATCTATATGTTCAATTACTCTTCTATATATCATTATAAACAATCTGTCTATCTTCCTGCTCTTTCAGGCACCAGATTAAAATAAAATCCAGTGTATCTTGATTCTGCTAAAGGAATTTAAATGGCTCATCACAGAAAAGCTACTGCTGCATGTCTCATTTAAGAGTGGAGTGGTGGTCATAGAAAATGGGTAGTGAGAAGGAGAGGTATGGGTAAAGTTTGATCAAAGGGCTGAAGTACAGGTAAATAGCAGAAAGAGGTTCTTTCTGTCTCAGAAAAGACAACAATAATGTACTGTTTGTTTCAAAACATTACAAGGAAGGCCTCTTTAATTATAATGAAATGAATAATAAATGTTTTCCAGTCAGACACATTCAACCATACATGTATCAAAACACCATAGGTCACACCGTTGATATGCATAATGTCTGTTTCATGTATCAGGTTGGAAATAAATTTAATTTTTAAAATGTTAAGGAATGTGCATGACTCCTTATCTTTTACTAAATCAAACATATCCATTGTCTGCAATTTAAGGCCCTCTCTAGTAATGATCCACCCTGACCATCAGTCTTATCTCCTATCTAATTTCAATATAAGAAACAACAATGATCTCATTTCCCCAAACACACATAGTCCTATCCTTTAATTCTCTAAAACATTTATGGTACTAATAAATGCATTGGTTCCTCCCTTCAATGAATAGTCATTCGTCACTGACTGATGACATGCTAAACTTTTTCTCAGAGCTGAAGACATAGCAGTGAGACAAAAGAAAAGCTTCTTTCTCTCCTGGAACCTAAATCTGGTGGGGAAGAAAAGTAAATTCAACTACTAAAAAGATCATTATTGTGTAAGTTATAAATGTGTGCTATAATGGGAAAAAAACATGAAATGAAACCTGGGAATATTGGGGGACGTCGGGAAGGGCAGGATTACAGTTTAAAATAGTGTTCATAAAGACTTTATAGAAAAGCAAAGACATGAGGGAGGGGAAAGCTTGGATCCTGCATTATCTGGAAGAAGACCATGTTAGGAAGCAAGAAGAAAAACTATAAATGCTGAAAGAGAGAAACTTGCTCTGACTATGATAGGGAAAGGGTAGAAATAAAGCCAAAGAGGTAGTCAAAGACCAGTTTTTTAGGAATTGGTTACTAAGTACTAGTTTATTATTATATGTGTGCTGGTGGCTCACTCCTGGAATCTTAGCTACTCAGGAGGCTGAGATCTGAGGATTATTGCGGTTCCAAGCCAGCCCAGGAAGGAAAGTCCGTGAAAATTTTATATCCAATAAACTACTAGAAAACCAGAAGTGGTGCTGTGACTCAAGCAGTAGAGCGGTCTCCTTGAGCTGAAGAGTGCAGGGACAGCACCCAGGCCCAGAGTTCAAGACCCACAATCAATAATATATATACACACACACATATATGTATATATTACGTGAGAAGCCACTGGAGCATTTTGAGGCAAGGAAAGATGTGACACTATATTGAGATTGGACCAAGGAAACTGGAAAAGAATGTAAAGTTTTGCTGACAAAATCCAGGCAAGAACTAATGATGCCTTGGACATGATCACTGAAATGGAAGTGGTAAAAATGGTCAGATTGTAGCTATATTTTAGGGCCATATTAGTATAAGAGGAAAAAAGGGAGAATGAACAACTCCCAAGTTTATTAGAACATGATCATGCACATAATAAAATTTTCTTGCGATCACATTTAAAAAATATCCCACAGTGATATCCCTTGGAAAAAGTAGCATAAATAAAAACACAAACAAAGAAAAAAAAGAGAAGAATGACAGGAATGTAAACAGGTGATAGGTTCTAATGGGAGGTAGAAGGAAACTGAGGTGTTAGAGAATAGGTATAGTGAAAGTAGTACTTGTGTGAAAATAGAAAAATGAGGCTTTTCTATGATTCTTGGATTCTAAAGAAAGTAAAAAGCTGGGTGCTGGTGGCTCACGCCTGTAATCCTAGCTTCTCAGGAGGCTGAGATCTGAAGATCATGGTTCAATGCCAGCCTAGGCAGAAAAAGCCATGAAACCCTTATCTTCAATAAACCACCAGAAAACCGGAAGTGGCACTGTGGCTCAAGTGGTAGAGCACTAGCCTTCAGCTGAAGAGCCGAGGGACAGCACCCAGGACCAGAGTTGAGGTCCATGACCACCACCAACAACAAAAAGATAACCAACATGCATTGGAAAGCGTCAGTGCACAGATTGAATCAAGAGCTATGAATCTCATTTTAATCACTCAAGGGATGTGAAAGAGGTTGAGCCTTAGGATGCTTCAAATCTTTTTTACTCAAGATGATGAAGTATCATCAGGCGGGATAGGAAAAAACAAAAACAAAAACAAAAACAGGCTAAGCTACCAGAAAGCCAGAAAAACTTGGTGACTTTAGGAGTAAAGAAGCAATGCCTTTTTAAAACATTACTGAAGTGCAGTGAGGGAAGGACTGAAAACTGGCCACTGTGCTGACCTAAAGTTCTGGTGAAAAGTGAAAGCACGAGGAAACAACTGCAGCAGCTCTTCCAGGAATGGAAGCAAAGAAGGGAATCTTCACATCAGTGTGATTTCATATGGTGTGTACTCTCATGTTCTTTCTCACTATATCTCTAAGGTCTTTGAAGCAAGAAATTCCTTAGGTCTTTCGAGCCCAATAGTATTTTTGTAGCAAGGAATCAAAACTACATCACTAACATTGTAATTACACATTACAGACTGACTTCTGGGTTAAATTACTGGATTAACAGGTTAGCTCATGATTCAGATCATGAATGGGATAATACTTCAACCCAAGGTAAATAAACATCTTTGAAAACTTAACTGCAATGTAATGAGTACCAGTGTCAGAAAGCCTAAATTAAAATTTTCTGCATGACTCAATGAACTCAATGATCATCAAGAATGATCATTTTCTTTTCACCAAACACCAAATTATAAACCCACTAAACTCTACATTTCTTTGATACTACTGCACAGATGAAAAATCTTCCAAGAATTGACACTTTAATGTAGATAGTTGGTAGAGTATCTGCTATGACGCAAAAACACATGAAGTGTAAAACAAATCAGTAAAGGATATTGTTATAATTAAACATATTTATTAGAAATATCTGTTGTTTCCAGCTTTCAACATAATACTATCTGGATTTCAATTCTTGTTTCTGCTAAATCAGTCTTTAAAAAAAATGATGAAGCCTATGCAGACACTGGTTGCTCATACCACCAACAAGTACTACTTGCTACTCATGAGGCTGAGATCTGAGGTTTATAATTCAAAACCAGCCCAGGCAGGAAAGTCCATTAGTCTTATATCTCCAATAAACTACAAACAATGCAGGAAGTAGAGCTGTGACTAAAGTGGTAGAGAGTAGTAGCCCTGAGCAAAAACAAACTCCAATAAACTACAAACAATGTAGAAAGTAGAGCTGTGACTCAAGTGATAAGAGTACTAGCCCTGAGCAAAAACAAACTCAGGGACAGCATCCAGGTCTTGACTTCCTGCCCCAAAACTGAAAAGCAAACTGACAAGACAAACAAAAAGATTCAACCTAACTGAAAAAAAACCTTCATAGAGCTAACATGTTAGAAATGATTCTGGATAGCTATCAAGTTAGCTACTTCTAGATTCTAGGTGTAAAAAAATGGGGCATTTCTAAATACAATGAATGTGGCACCCAGAATTAATATATGATGACAAGAGGATGGGCAAGATAGTGAAGCAGCTGTGATGATTCCCTAAATTGTAAAACTTTAAGGTTTTCCAGCTTGGATTTTTACAAGTCAAAGAGGAAAACCTGATAATTTAATGCAAAGGTATGTAAATGTAGCAATACATTTCACTCCATAAAATCCCTGACAAAACACTGGAACATTGTTCTTCTGCATCCCCTTGACATACTGGTCTCTCAGTACAATCTCAGTTTGTATCAGTTCTATTCCTCCCAGTTAAAATATTCTATCTTCCATTTCTTCACCCTGTATTTAACCTTGTCCCTTCCTTTTGCTCATTGTCCTGTAATTTTTCTTACTTTGTCTCCATCAGAAAGAAACCTTGGCAACTGTATGAGCAAAAGGTTTGAACTGAGGGAAAATGAGAACTAGTAGCTCCCATGTGCAATATGACTATAGACTCAGCCGGCATTCAATAAACAGGAGTTAATACATTTGCATACACTTGCCTATCGCCCAATATATGTACTTATAACTTTAGAAGCTAAATCTAAGCAAAAAAAAAAAAAATGCATCCCCTGTCTCTCTGGGCCGACTGATTTCACTTAACATAATCTTTCCAGGCCTTTGTATTTCTTTAAAATTGTATAATATCATTATTTCTAAAAAATGAGTAAAATTCCATATATATAGACACACATATACATACATGCCATATATATGGAATATATATGGTATATATATGGTAGATTCAATATGCACCATATATATGACATACATATCATATATATTATATGGTAGATTCAAGGGATAACAAATAGTATAATTTCTTAGAAAGGCAAAGTTCAGCAAACTGAAACGTCGTGGGGATGGGGAAAAAGAGAAAGAGGTGGACAAATGAAGAGGAGAAAAGAGGGAGAATGCTGACACGCTTCGAATGAATATACTGCAAAATTAAGAAGAGTAAGGGAAGGGGTGAGTTGAGAGGGATGGGTGAAAATGTTAGTGGGTGAGAATGTAGAATCTTGACATTGATCAAGATATACTGCATTCATAAACTGCTTGTTTCCTTTGTTTAATGATAGCTCCTTTGTACAACTACATAAAATATTATAAAAATTGAAATGTAAAAAACTAAGAAACAAGTTTAAAAATAAACAGGAGTTGTTGGCTTAAAATGGAGTTGGTGGCTTAAAGTAAATGTGATAGTGAGCTTAGAAAATAAAAGGGAAAGTGGACTAAAATAATCCATTGCAAAAATAACAACTGCGAATGTGAGTGGGCATGTGCACGAACATATGTAGCTGTCTATAAAAAAGAAAAGAAATCTGTGAAAGAATAAAGCGAGCCGGGCGCTGGTGGCTCACGCCTGTAATCCTAGCTACTCAGGAGGCTGAGATCTGAGGATTGCGGTTCAAAGCCAGCCCGGGCAGGAGAGACCGTGAGACTCCTATCTCCAATAAACCACTAGAAAACCGGAAGTGGCGCTGTAGCTCAAGTGGTAGAGCGCTCGCTTTGAGCTGAAGAGCTGAGGGACAGCGCCCTGGCCCAGAGTTCAAGTCCCACGACCGACAAAAAAAAAAGAATAAAGCGAATAATCTGTAAATTCTAGTCAGATAAACGGGACTAAGAGAGGCAGGTAGGTGAATAAAAGCTTAATAGGACAGCAATAGGTTTGCCATCAGATAAACACAAAAATTCATACAGAATTTTAAGGAAGGCATATTCTTTATTTTGAATAAAGCAAAATGAATTTGTCATATTCCAGTGAGAAAATTTGCTGCTTGGTTAAAAATTAACATAAAATATGACAATAATTGTTATCCAGTGATAAGAGTGCTAGTCTTCATAAATGCTCATGATGTTAGCTGAAACTCCTGGAAATCCATGGTCAGGTTGTGTTGATTCACTCTGATTTGTGCTTAGTGTACCATTACACATGTGATGATACTCAACAGTAATTACTGAGGTTGCATTTTGATGGATGAAACGGAATTGACCTTTTCAGATAAGAAAAATAATGGCACCTGACTCTTGCCATATTCTAATATTATAATTGGTGAATCATTTGTGTATCATTTTCTTTACAGACACATGGGCACTTTTGAGCATGAACTGTGGCATAAATTGATTGCTAGAAAGTTTTAATTTATGAACATTGTGAGTGAGTGAGCTCATTCCCATACTTTTGTATCATTGGCATAGAGAATAAGCACCTAGAAGCAGCTCTGTGACATGCTCCAGCATGCTCTTTGTGTAAAGTCATCCAGACCTGAGAGTAAACAGCAGGTGTGGGCCTCATCCTTTCCAAGATTTCCCACCTGGTTATTCTACAAAGCACAGGTCATGGTGCTTGTACATGTACACACACACACACACACACACACACACACACACACACACACACACACACACACACACACACACACACACACACACACACACACACACACACACACACACCAACAGGAGGTAAGTACATGCTCCTCTATCATTTCCCTTTAAGTTAATCATTCTTTCTCTTTTAAGCTAAAAGCACAGGTCATGGTGCTTGTACATGTACACACACACACACACACACACACACACACACACACACACACACACACACACACACACACACACACACACCAACAGGAGGTAAGTACATGCTCCTCTATCATTTCCCTTTAAGTTAATCATTCTTTCTCTTTTAAGCTAACCCTACTTTTCCCTATTTGCCACAGGCCACAATTTTTTGCGTTTAGCAAGGATATCCATTGTTTTAATTAATCTTCACCCCATAACACTTTTTTTAGAAGAGTTAAAACATTGTTCCATTGTAGAAGAGCGCTTCCATAGCAAAATTGGCAGAAACAGGGTCATTATACAAATTAAAAGAACTTACTCCATAAACAATTTCAATAATTGCTTATCCGGGGCTGGGAAGGTGGCTCAGTAGAGCGCTTGCCTTGCATGCTTGAGGCCCTGGGTTCAATTCCTCAGCACCACATAAGCAAAACAGAAAAAAGCCGGAAGTGGCGCTGTGACTCAAGTGGTAGAGCGCTTGCCTTGAGCTGAATTGCTGAGGGACAGTGCCCAGGCCCAGAGTTCAGGCCCCACAACCGGACCCAAAAAAAACATTGCTTTTCCCCTACACATTTTACCCCCATTTTAAAGATGGAAGCAAAATGAACACCATAATACATCAAGGAAAATGCGCACATGTGATATCAACGAGATATCACATTGCAGAGCTTGTGATGGAGCTCTGATCTGTAGACATTAGAGAGATCAGGAGTTAGACCAACTTTCCAGTTCTATTACTTCCTTGCAGCTTGTCTTTACTCCCACTTCTGGAAATTCCCACAAGAAATAAAACTCTGAACTAGTTTTCAAAATAGTGAGAAATCACAACAACCTTTGAAGTTTTTGATTTTGAAGTTTCCTTCCATCTCACCCACTGACCAAGATTCAAAAACCTCAAAACTCTCATTTCCATTAGTTCCTTTATCTCTGATTTCTCTCTAAGATAAACTTTTAAGATAATTTTTAACAAAGTAAAAAGGATTAGCAAAGCAACTGAGCCAGTTCAAATGATTTAAAGATTAAACAGCTTCTTCTATCACAGAGAAGACAGCTGCTCTATGAGGGGATTTTGTTGCTGTTGTCGTTTTTAATGAAATAGATTCAATCTCTCTTCACTCTAATTTACTGGAAGTAGAAAAAAATTAGTATAAAATGGACTATTCTGTATATACTTTAAAAATCATATGTTTAAAGAAAGATGTTTATGTTTTGTTTTTGTGTTCAAACTTGAAATGGCATATATTATTGGTAAAAGAAACTAAACATTCATGTTAATATGTAAGAAATTCAAATAAATATGTATTTTGTTAAAATATTTTCATAAGTATGTAACTATTTCACTGTCACATTGTATAATTTGCTGATGTTGTTATTTTCTTATTGTCAAATATCTCTTTTAATAATTTTTTGACAACCAATCCTGATTTTGCTTTTAAATAGCATTCTTAGGCTATTCTCCTACTATGGTATCAAAAGAAATCAGAATTCAAATGAGTATTTCTTTCAGAGTAAACAGTTTCCAAAGCCTTTGTATTCTAAGCATGATCCTAAGGTATTGTGTAGTTTTTCTGTAGAAAATATTTTTTAAGTAAAAAAAGAATACAAGCTGGGAAAGTTTTCTCTCCATTTGCTTTACTTTAGTGGTCCACAGTAAAATGTAATTCAGGCTTTCTTGTCCAAAACTAAAGTGATAGAGTAGATTAGCAAAGGTTAAAAGTCTAGATGTAAATCATTTTATGTCTAGTACGAGTTTGCCCATATGCCATGATTTAGTTCAAATTCATAATAAACACAGGATGTGAACAATAAAAGGAACTATTTTTGCAGCAGTTGGCCTCACATCTAGAATTATTGATTATGGTAATATGTTGGGCTTTTCCTAGGAAACTGGAGGGCACACCTGCCAAATTCATTTGCTGGGTCTTATGCCTTCTATGGCTTTGTGCCAAATCAATGAAGGGCAATGTTATTCAAAACTTAGGGTGATGAGGTCTCACATCTGAATCTCTAGTGGTATTGCCGTACAGTTTCTAAAGCAACCCAGACTCATCCACAAAGGAATTAACTAATAAAATTGTCATTCCCAAATCAGCCTTGTTTAATTAACTTCATCTGATGGAAGCCACTCAATAAAAATATTAAACTGCGAATGGTGTCACATTATGTGATGTACCTATGTACCTCAGTGTTTCAAACATTTGAGTCACTGAAACATTTCTTCCTAATCTGATTTTCCCTCATTAATTATTTTGAGACATTTTAATATCCAGAAGGACGCCTGCATTCACTGAATTAGGTCAAAATTTCATGTTTTTATTAGCTATTACTTGTTTAATTTATGTCTTTTAGTAAGAATTTCAGATTTGGGAATTTAATGTTAGTAATACTGGCTATATGCCTTTTCTAAGCTTTTTGTAGTAGACTGAATAATGGCCCCAAAGATGCCACCAGTGACCCTGTGAATATACTAGAACCTGTGAATCTACTTGAACCTGTGAATATACTAGGAATTTTTAGGAAGGAGTTTGCTTATGTGATTAATATTCAGATAATGAAACTGTCTGGATTATCTAGTTGGCCTCCAACTATAAAAGAAGTCTTTAAACCAGAATACTTTCTCTGCAGAGATGGTGGCATGAAGAATCTGTCTCCACTTACTATCTGTTAAGACAGAGGATGGAATACATGAGCTCAGGAATGCAAGTGGCTGGTTCCTTTAACAGGGAACAGGAGAAAGAGAATGGATCCCCCAAGAGCCTCCCATAAGGATATACAATCCTGCTGACTCCTTACTTTTTTTCTGCCACTGAGATATGCCAGATTTACAACCAACAGAGCTAAAGACAATACATTTGTATTCTTTAAGCCATCACCATTGTAGAGTTTGTTACAGATAACAAAAGGTAAGAAATAGATCTTCATTGTTATTATGCTGTATTGATCACTCCTTTTGTGGGAGAAAAATAATTTTAAGTTGACTAGGGAAAAGAAAGAACCCAACTCCAACTAGGCAGTAGGATGCTAAGAAGATATAAAGTGGCCTCCAAAAGTGTGGGTACCCAGGTTCCAGGTTCTGAGCACAGAAATTTGGGTTATGCACTTAGCTGACATTTACAACCTGAGTTTGTCTCCTATTGCCAGACAAAGTGTTCACTTCTGCACCTGTGATTTCCATATAACTTCCATGCATTCTTTTGGGAAGTGGCTTCTGTTGACTTACTATCTGTCTAGTAAGAGCCAAGGTAATCATCTATCTGTTATATTTTATTATTTCTTGCTCATAAAATCTACAGATACAGCATTTCCAAATTTCAGCAACAAGAACTTAAGAATAAAAACATGAAACAGTCTTATTATTGCATAAGAATATAGTGAAAATATTTTTCAAGCAATTTTTATATTTACTCTTTCCAAACACATTGAAATGCCTATAATCTGAAAAATGTATTTTTCAGAAAGTACTAGTTACATTTTTCAAGACAAGAGGAAAATAGTTTCATATGTATTTTTAAAGTTCAGAGCTGCAGAAGTACTTTTAATTATAAGTGACTATAAATAATAAACTATGTCACCCAAAAGATGACAGCAAAACCTGATATAATTTAGTTTAAAATATATTAGTCTTGTTTCTAAAACAATCAAGTATTCCAACAAAATATGTTTAAAGTATGGCAGGAGTTTAGGATGAATCAAACTCTTTAATATTTAACCACTACAATCTAAATTAGTTAATATCATAATTTACTTCTGTTTTTAGGAACTTTTCCTAATAGCAATTAACTATCAGTTTATCAAGCACAAGATAAGTAACTAAAGGAGTGAACAAATTAAATCAAACTATTTTAGTATATTTTTAAGACTAAAAGAAATTTAAAGACAAAGCAATTATGACAGAAATTATATATTCTTTACTTACTGGTTATCAAATAAAATTTTTACATTGCTTGAGAGTCTAATTGTTTATAGAAAGATATAAGAAGAGTATCATCATCCCACTAGCATAATCTCATACACATATAAACCAAAGTTATACTTCAAAGTAAATTCCAAAAGACTCCAAATTATATAAGACTCTAGAAAGAGACAATAAAGCATCTACCTTTATGCCAACAAAGCCATTTGTCTACCTTCTACAGAGACTAAAGATTCAAATATGAGTTAGGGACCATAACCCATTTATCCATTCCAGTCTCTTTTTTTTAATTGTTTCAAGGAAATCTAAGAATTAATTAGCAGCTACCTTTACCTACTATGCTCGACAATTTCTTCATAAAACACACTGGAACCATTCATTTGGAATTAAGGAAAGTAAATATGGGCAGAATTATCAAAGTGGAGATTGAGAAGTAGTTGATAGATAATAGCTTTGGGTTTCTCATCATTTACAATTTATTCACAAAGTATAGAAGTAGAAGAACTGAAACAGAAAGCAACCTTCTCAAGAAAAAGAGTCATTCAATGTTCTTATCTGAATGCTGTGAGCCATTCTACAGGATTCTTTCTATAAAGGTGAACACAGCTGGCTTATCTATAACGATGGATACTCTACTAAGGAAAACTTTCAAGAAGCACTTATCCCATTCATCATCATTATTTATAATTATCAAATTATGATATTAAAAGCAATAGAAGTATCATGTAAGTATCAAGTGGTGTTTATCAACTGTCATTTTGAACTTCACGTTATTGCTCCATAAATAAATCTTTGTCCTACAAGTTTTAATTTCTCTAATAGGCTAGTACTTGTAATAATATCTTCTCATATTATGTTAATATTGTTTGAACTGAATAATATATATAAAATACATGAAATATGTAGTACATGTGCTCAATAAATAGTCTTACTTGCCCTGTGACACTGTCAAGGTATGTCAAGGTATTTATTATTTCAAATAATGTGAAATAAAACCTGTACTATGTATGCTATTGCGACTTAACCGAGGAGAGTACCAGGCATTACATTGTGTATCCACAGTTATTTTCATAAGTCTATTTCATGTGTGCTTGCATATGTGAACACATGCACACATACTTTAAGTACAAACTCTAAATCTGTTCTGAGTAATTGGCTAAAATTCTCTCATACACTGATTTCAGCACTATATCTTAGAAAGCAAGAAAACTGACACACAATCATTGAGGTATTTGGTAATCTGTGCAGTTCTATGTAAAAGAAGACACTTACCTTCCATTGCTAAGGACATCTGAAATCAGACTGAAACTGCAAGCAATGGGAAGAGGGCTTTATTGCAGGGTGAATCATCCCCACGTAGATGCTCTGAGCAACCCCTGTATGCATACTGACATCATCAGAAGAGACTTGGAGGCAGAGGATACTATGGTAACGGAGCAATGTGCTGGGAGACAGAAGCCTTTAATTGCTTTAACAACTTCCCGGGGCTCTAGCTACCAGGCTTGGATTTGCTAAGTAGGAAATGAAGGCTGTCACAGAGGTAGCGAGTGTGATACAGTGAGAGGACTCAATGAATTCTGAAATTATTAATTTCAATGACTTTTTAATGACAAATGTCATTACATTTCATTAGCAACATTCTTCTCACATCTAATTCTTAATGACGGAGGGAAGGGTCAATAAAGAATATTCCTAGGTCTATGGTTTTCTCAATTAATACACATTAATATTATTGCATTACGCATATCTTTTTCCTTGAAGGTGAATACTAGATTCCCTTTGGCAAGAAAGCCCACATCTGTGCCTTGGAAAGTCAGTATACTGATAACAATGAAAACTGATTCTCTTTATTTATTTCTCTAAGAGGCAGCAGCTGCTCATTTCATTCATCTCTGAGCTCTAGTAAATCCTTGTCAATGCTTCACTTATCTAGAAAACACCTCGGTCAAAATGCCTAATTATGATCCCAGATAAAATCAGAAGAGATCTACTGAGTGTTGCCACTATCCTCTTGGTGAAGACTCTTCTGCCACACACACAGAATTACTTCCACTTCTAAATGACCCCAAGCCACACACAAAATTTAAATCTTCCCTTCGAATTCTTTATTTTTGCCTGTGCTTGTCACATTGATAGAAATACTCCTCCTTTTAAAAAAAGGTTTAAAATAATTTCTTGAAATAATGCTTCAACATCAAAGAGAGTCTATAATACCACTCACTCATCTTAATAACCGTATAATTTATCATCTGAACCATGAAAACAATTGTTTTCTTCCCCATGAAAACTGGATTGACATGTTTTGAAACAATGCCATGGTCTAATTTTATACTGTAAATACTGTAATTGCAAAGATAAGCAAGTAACTTGGCAGATTGTCCTTAAGTTATTCATAACACAATAAAAAAATGAAGGTTGTCATTCTGTACTGTATACTTAAGTCGTGGCTATTTCCAAGAAACTATGATTACCTCTATTTCAATTTAGATGAAGCTAAACCTGTTTTTTAATGTTTCCCTTGTGAGCAAACAGTGTACAAATGTCTAACTGACACATTGCTAAGAACATAGTAAGATAGAATACAATGGTACTAATTTACTATTTGGAAAAGTGCTAAGAAATTAACCTTATTGACAAGTTAGGTTTTTACTCCTGTGGGGGTTAGGAAGAATTCTGGTAGTAGGTTAGTAAGGTCAGACCTTGTAAAAAAAAAAAAAAAAAGTAAAATAAAAAACAGAAGTATTATAGTTTCCCTAAACTCAGTTGAAGGAAAAAAGGCTATCCAAGAAAGTGGAATTATTTCAATTCTTGCCGATGATATCCCTGTGACCCTGGGCTTGAGAAGCAAAACATACCAATCCTCCTATGATATAAATGAATTTATTGAAATGCTTATCAGTATATGTTCTCTAAATACATGTAGCATGCCGTGCTTTGGTTTTTATCAGACAAACAGTGCATGCTTATCTGAGTATCCACTAATAGTATCTAGGAGATACTTTTGCCATGTGCAATTGCTGTAAGGGGTGTTTGCTGCCATTTAAACCATAAGACTAGGTCTAAGAGGGTCTTATTCTTTATATAATAATACACTTTTATACTCTGAAAAGTTTTTGCCCATCAGTATGGGTTACTATTGTAATTGAACAAATGGAAATTCACCTAAAGGTGTACTGAATTTGTAACCTGGGTTACGTGCTATCATAAAAGACCAATGACAGCTTTGCTAGGACAGGTCCTTTATTAGCCAGTCTATTTCAAGGTTGTTTCCAACAACTCCTACAAAATGATCTACCTATCTAAACAGAGTTAAGATGGAAATAAATAAATAACTGTTATTAACTGGGCAACATACATATCAACTGTACGTTTTGCCTCCGGAGTTATGATGTTCATAGATGAATTGTTTATCAATAAAACTAGACTATTAGATTGTTTTAAAAGTCTTAGTTTTTTTAAATCCCCAAACAAAAGACAACACCAGAGACTCTGGCACTTTTATAAAAGTCTGAAGGAAATATGGAAGGCCACCAGCAGAAACAGATATCAGTTGTTAGCAGTGGCCTCATTATGGTCTGTTAAAAATGCTGCTTGTGAGAAAAAAAGGCCTAGTTTCCCCCATCTCCATTCTCTAATTCTAGGCCCCAAAGAGTTTTCTTCTCTTAACTTATAAAAAATCTCTTAAGTGTCATGTTCTAGTCTACGTTCGGTTTTCTCTTACTGCTTTACTAAGGGTTTTTTCTTTTCATCAGCAGTTTCACTGCCTTCTTAGATCATATCATCAATACTTGAGTTGATCACCTCATGCAAAAATTATTACTCCTCCAAAGACATACAATGGAAGAAACACAGCCTCTTCAACCGCTGGTGCTGGGAAAACTGGGCAGCCACATGCAGAAAACTAAAAGTGGACCCCAGCTTATCACCATGAACCAACATCAACTCAAAATGGATTAAAGACCTTAACATTAAACCTGAATCTCTGAAACTACTGCAGGACAGAGTAGGAGAGACACTTGAACTAATAGGCACAGGAAGGAACTTCCTGAACAGAGTCCCAGGGTCACAACAAGTTGGAGAGAGACTCGACAAATGGGACTACCTTAAAATAAAAAGCTTCTGCACAGATAAAGCTATCACAACCAAGCTAGAAAGACAACCAACTAATTGGGAAAAAATATTTACCAGCAATATATCAGACAAGGGGTTAACATCCTGTATATACAGGGAACTCAAGAAACTAATCCCTCCCAAACCTAACAAACCAATTACTAAATGGGCAAGGGAACTAAAGAGGGACTTCTCAAATGAAGAAATAAAAATGGCAAAGAAACACATGAGGAAATGTTCATCATCCCTGGTGGTGAAGGAAATGCAAATAAAGACAACCCTGAGATACCACCTTACCCCAGTCAGAATGTCCCACATCCACAAATCAGCCAACGACAAATGCTGGAGGGGATGTGGAGAACGAGGAACGCTATTACACTGCTGGTGGGAATGTACACTTATACAACCACTTTGGAAAGCAGTCTGGAGGGTCCTTAGAAAGCTAAAGATTGACCTCCCTTACGACCCAGTCATACCACTTCTAGGCATCTACCCTGAACAACAGGAACCAATATACAGGGACACGTGCACCTCCATGTTTATTGCAGCACTGTTCACAATAGCTAGGATATGGAAACAACCTAGATGCCCCACCACAGATGAATGGATCCAAAAATTGTGGTATCTATACACAATGGAATATTATGCAGCCATTAGAAATGACAAAATAATGGCATTTGCAGGGAAATGGATGGAGCTAGAAGGAATCATGTTGAGCGACATAAGCCAAGAACGAAGAGACAAACGGTACCTGGTCTCCCTGATAAGTGGATGCTAAATCCAAAATGTTAGGTGATACGACAAAACTAACAGGACTTAAGAAACAAAGAACTCCCACTCATCTGGTCGAACCACTACTAAATATCCCCATGCTGCTGATCACATATATGGTATATAACATGTGAGCACCGTTATATATTACAGACTGTGATAGACAATTTGCTCCAGGAAAGTTAGAATGAACTTGTGACTTTAAATGAGCATCATTATTCCACAATACTGTGAATTTCCAGAAATTATGTAATCACTTAATCACAATAAAAAAAAAAAAAAAAGAACCTCGGGGAAGGGAGGGAGGGAGGGGATGGTAGGGGGAAAACAATGGAGGGGGTAACAATGTTCAAGAGGAAGTGTACTCATTACCTCACTCATGTAACTGTAACCCTCTGTATAGTATCTTTACAATAAAAAAAATTATTACTCCTTTCTCAAGGATAGCAACAAAGAGTCCCTGTGAAGTACTCAGCCACATTAGGCCACCTTTGCAGAAATACAAGGTGTGGAGGACACCAAGAGAGAATTAGGACAACTCTATAATAAACAAGCTAGCCTTAATGAGCTCTCACATGTTCTTGCTGGAAAGTTGTGTGTCCTTATATGTGTCCTAAACTTTAGAAAATCCACTTCCCTTACCTCCCAAGGGACCCTACTGCTTCACAGACATCCAATCAATATTAAAATTTTGCAAACTGAAATCAAACAAAACAGAAATTCTGTCTCTGTCTTTCTCTCTTTCTTTCTTTCTCTCTCTCTCTCTCTCTCTCTCTCTCTCTCTCTCTCTCTCTCTCTCTCTCTCTCTCTCTCTCTCTCTCACACACACACACACACACACACACACACACACAGAGTGTTCAGTTCCCAAAGAAATCACCCCACCAGCTGTCAAAGTATGATAAATTACATCTAACTCCCAGCCAACCACTTTAATCTTCAAATTGAAGTTTGGGGATCAAAAAAGGTCCCGAGTTTAACTTGTTTCTTAGACCAAAGTGAATTCATGTTGGCAAATGCCAATTCAGAGGCAAATGGGGGTTAAAGTCTTACTCCAGAACAGATATTTAGCTGAGCTTTCAAAAACTCTTCTAGTCAGCTACAGTTGCCAGTCTGTTCCCTCCCCCAAATCACATTTCTGAGGATAAGGCAAATACCCTTAATCCTTAACCAGCTTTGCTTCTCAATTTATGCTGAACTTCTAACCCAAAGAAGCAATGTGTCTGGCTGCTCCGTTCTTCTTTCATGCATTTACAGTAAAAGGGGCTGAACAGGGGGGCCTTGTGCCACTCACTTGGGGCTTGCCAGGCAAGGGTTCTGCCATCTGAGTCTTGCTTCCTATCCCACTTTCAGTTTGTTGTTTCAGATACGATTCCATGCTAACTTCACCTGGACCAGCCTCAGGCCAGGATCATCCTCCTCTGCCTCCTAGGCAGCTGGGACCACCCGAATATAACACCAGCTTGGTTTTGAAATAAGGCCTTGCTAACTTTCCCCTTAGCTAACCTAGAATATAATAATCCTGTTATCTAAGGCCTCCAAGTCATCTAGGATTACAGACATAGGCCATGATATCTTACTTCTTTGTTTCTTCTGTCTTGATAGAATGTTTTCCTAAATCTAGGTAAGCACATCACAAAGATTGCAAGTAACAGTGCTAGGTGAGACACTATTCTTAATGTCTGGGTTTTTATTTTTTTAAGCAAAACACATTCCTATTGACTTAATTAAAAATATCACAGAACTTCCAGTGGCAAAAGGGTCATGTGACTTTCCATCATCCTTAAACTAAGTCAGTGAACAAATTTCAGTGGTCTGTTGTCTCCTATTTGTTCCAGACTCATAACTGGCCCTCAACCTTAGGTCTCTCATAAGGCTTTAGTCTCTTAATTTGTCTTCCTGTTTTCAGTGTCCCACTTTCGCAGCTGATGAATCTTCACAAAGCACTGCCTTTGCCAGGTTACTATCAAATTCTAAAATTCTAGAAGGTTCCCCCTGCAGGACACTGCATCGGACACAGGATTCACAGTTTCAACATAGTCTATCCTTGCTCAACTGACCTTGTACCATAGCCAATTTAGACGATTTACTGCATTATGTATCTGTTCTTTCTTCCGGGGTTTTGCTCTGCTTTCTTCCTCTGGAAACTCCACATTAATCTCCCTACCTTCCTCCACCTCAGTCCAACACTGCTGTTCTTCTCCCTTCAAATCCACACCCTATAAATCTTTTGAGATCCCTCTCATGGGCTGGAGCTATGACTCAAGCAGAAGAGCACTTACCTACTAATCAGGATGTCCAAAGTTCAATGATGATGATGATGATGATGTGAGCCAACTTGTCTCTTCCACTAGGAGTTAGTTACTCCAAATTTCCTATATTACTTAGCTTGCTAACTTCAGTTACTAGTGCAGATAAAACATTCTATTCTGTGTTTGGGGCTAAAACTCAGTGGTAGAGTTCGTATTTAGCATATACAAGGGTTTAATCACCAGCACAAGGAAGGGAAGTGAAAGGAAGGGGAAAAGAAAAGGAAAAGAAAAAGGAAAAGAGAAAGGGAAGGAATTCTATTGCATACAACTTCCTACTTTCTTTAGTCTTCTGAAAGGTACAGACTATCTATATTGTCTTATTATCAACATTACATTGTGCCTTGTATTTTATATTCACACAATAAATGCTTATTTTGGGCTGGGAAGGTGGCTCAATGGTAGAGTGCTTGCCTTGCATGCTCGAGGCCCTGGGTTCGATTCCTCAGCACCACATAAGCAAAAAGAAAAAAGCCGGAAGTGGCACTGTGGCTCAAGTGGTAGAGTGCTAGTCTTGAGCTGAAGAGCTGAGGGACAGTGCCCAAGCCCAGAGTACAGGCCCCATGACCGGACCCCCCCAAAAAATGCTTATTTTATAAATAAGCACATTTGTCATATCCTTTTTTCATTTTCGAAAGTACTTAAGATTTAATGCCCTTTTCAAAAATGGTAGTAGATAATGTACAAATTGACTTTTGTTTTCAGAAATAAAGGAAGAAACATGGGCTCAAAAAACATGCTGTGATTTCTCTATTTCAGATAATTTCTTGATCCTCTATCTCCTAATGTCTTCTAATATGTGCACATCTACTGCTCCAAATAAGAATCTCCTCCCTCTACTATATCCAAACCCAGAAAGTGCTTAATGTATGGATGCTCTACTCAGTTCTTAAAATAGATTGCAACTACCCACGGATGTATCCTTAGAGAATTTTAATTTTACTTTCATTTAAAAGCCCTTACACTACCTTTGAACTTACCCAAGAGTAGATTATCTTTAGTATTTTCCCAAAACTAAACACAGATTATAAAGCCTTCAATATTTTGAATTAAGAAGTCAAAGGAATTGTAGATGATGGCTCACTTATTACCAAAAACGTATTTCAACATTTCATGATTCTAATTTTGATGATAAATCCCAGAAGTACTGGATTAAGTTCTAATACTTTTTTTTTCTAAAGAAGTTATTTAAAGATAAGTTCCCATTTTAGTCTCTCAATTAGTTTATTTTAAACTATCTTTTCCCTAGGACACAAATAAAAAGACTTTGAGAGAAATGTAGAACATCTATGTGAATATAAGCAGAGATGTTGTTTTTATGAAGTGAAAGGGAGGAATTAAGGATGATTCCTGCAGAACAGAGCTCAGAGGGTCTGGCAGCAGGATGTAGGTTACAATGCTTTTGAGTTAAACTCCTTTGTGCAAGGGTCTTGCAAAGGGCATTCAGGCAGAACTGTGTACGTTTGGATTTAAATTAATCAGCCAGTCAGCCCCACAATGCTATGATCCCTCTTGTTTAACAGATTAAGCTAGGTTTACTGGCAGCTCTCAAATGATGTCAATAGCTTCTAAAAGGTCAAATGCAGCGACAAACACCAAATGTCTCTCTTGGACTCGAAATACCAATAACTGCTCCTGCTATAATGTGCTGGATGCAACTCCTTATGCAGTGGATTATCCAATTTTAATGAACTGACCTGGTTTTCTTATCTTTTTCTCTTTTCCATAAAAGCTAAAGCATATATTATACATGTTAATAATAAAAAGCATAAGGAAGCCCATTTTATTCAGTATCTGGTTGAAACCATACAAATAGCTCAGACTAAAGACCATATTGGAAGGAGAGGAGCAAGGGTAGAACATTCAAGTCAACTGGGGCAAGTACAGGACAAGCAAGTTACAATCAAAGCAATGTCCGTGTTATGAAGGCAAACCCCAAAGCAGGAAGCTATAGCAATAACCAATGTCATGTAAGGAATGCAAGTGTATAAAAGAAGAACCCAAGCCAGGTGGAAAATTTCATCTGGGTTAAAAAACCATGGATTCAAGCCTCTTGGGAGAGTCTTTAAATCCATTGTTTCATTGCTTTTCCACAGCAGTAAAGGATTGAATGCATTCTTGTAAAATATTAATCATGCGTGTCTTGGGCACTGAATCTAAAAGGAAAAAGGAAGAGAAGCTAAGCTAAGGAAGGATACCAGGATTTAAAGTGATCAGGACCAGCTCTTTTCCAACAATGCTGTGGAAGGAAATACTGCCAACTCCAGAGGCTCAAAGGAAGCTCAACATTAACATTCCTGACCTTCCATTGTGGAAAGGAAAGCAATGTTGCTTTTTATAAAACAGAGTAGTGATTCCAAATGCCAGCTCTCCCATTTCCAATGTCTATGATCATGGGTTAGCCAATTAACTTTGGTAGGTCTCAGTTTGTCATCAACAAAATTAAGGGGAGGGGGAGGGCGAGAATCATATCTCCAAAGCTTGTTGAAACCACTTCAGTGATCCAGGCAATATTTCAGTCATTGAGAATACAATGTTGGACAAACTAGACAAGGCCATCATCCCTCTCATGGAGAGTGCATTTCAATGTGGCAGATTAAATAATGAACAATTACATAAATAATGATTTTATGCATGTAGAAAAGAACTCAGAATAATCATATCACAGGATGGTGAAATAAACATTGAACAGGTGGGTGATTTACATACAGTTGATGATTTACATACAGTTTTCACAAAGAAACTCAGTGTCAGAAGAAGTGATGTTAGAACGAGAAACAAGAAACATAAACTAAAAGGACAGGCCCTTCCAAGCATAGAAATTAGCAAAAACAATGGTTGCAGCATAGAAATGAGCTTAGGATGTTTAAGAAACATAAAGAAGCCCAGCATGGCCAGCCTGGCTGATGTCTCACCTATGTTTGAAGAAAGGGTGAGGTCGGAAAATCATGATTCAAAGCTATCTCAGCAAGAAAAATCCTTGAAACTCTATCTTCAAATAACTAGCAAAAAAAAAAAAAAAAAAAAAAAAAGCCCAAACAGGAACTGGAGACATGTCATAGACCAAGTGGTAAAGGACTAGCACTGGGCAACTGAGGCCCAGAGACCAAGCTCCAGTACTGGAACCAACAGTATAGCAATCAACATGGTTGCTATCAAGTGTGTGAGTAGTGAATATAATAAATGCAGACACATGTGAGACAATTAAGAGAATATATGTAGAATATGAATGTCTGAATGGAGCTGGAGGTCAAGAATGAGATTAGAAGAGGAAATGTGGGTGGGAGCCACGTACATAATACACATTTCCATAAAGCACCCAGTCCAGAGATGAACATTATGGTTATATAGGTACAATGTATCTCTGCTCCAAAAGTGACATTAGGGAGGTTGTAAGCAAAATACAAAGATGAGAAAAAATTGAGTAGGATTGGATTGGGTTAGCTCTGGAAGAGCAAAGAAGTTTTATGTTCAGTATAGATATCTATAAGAGTAGAGGCTTCTTGGCATCTCTCTGTGTTGAAGAGGGCAAATATGAGCCTGTGTAGCAAAGTGCCTCATTATATGCAAAATACATGAATAATAAAGTCTCCATGGCTCTGGCACATGCGGGTATTTTTTAAACCATGCTTTCATTTTGCTACTTACTTCTCAAAATAATAATATATCTTACATATGATTCCTATCTGTATTTTATGTTTAAGAATAACAGAATGTTTTTCCCAAAAAAAATGATCAGCCCTGGAAATCTGGCTGTATCTAACTCACTGTTGTCCCTGAGCTTTATGGGTCAAGGCTAGCACTCTACCACTTGAGTCACAACTCCACTTCTGAGTTTTTGGTGGTTAATTGGAGATAAACTTTACTGCCCAGGCTGATTTCAAACTACAATGATCTTCAGAATACAGCCTCCTCAGTAGCTAAGAGTTCAGTCATGAAAATCTACTGTTGGCTCCACTAAATGCAGTTTTTCAAGTCTTTGTAGCTGAAAATGAACTATCTGGCTTGGGTATGAAGTATCATCTACAATGAGCACTCTAGTTATGGCAAGTTCTGGGATTTCTATATTCGCATATATTCTAGAGCATATGTACAGGCTCAATTCCTTTCTGCACTGCCGTCAGTGAAAAACATCCTATTTGTTAAAATGCTAAGTTCTGTTTGATTTAGTGATTTAGTACTTTTTGTAAACAAGCTGGCTTAATTTCACCAATGGTTAGAATTCCCAGCACTAGTTTCATTAGCTCGTCACTCAATAGTTTCTCATTGATCTGCTTTTAAATATGCACATGCAACACACACATGTGCACACACATACACACATTCTCAAATTGGGTTCTGCTATAAATGTTTTTATTCCCTCATTCATCCAACAGCAAAGTCACAACAGTTCAATGAATAAACAAGAATCTTTAGCAGTTTTGTCCTGAGAATAGAAATTTTCACATAAAGATTCTAAGGCAATGAGATTGAATACTCTTATATAGACTATACATGCAACACAGGCAGAAAGAAATATGAAATGTATTTCACCACAAATTACATTCTTTCTCCCACCAGTCTTTCCTTCCTCCCTATTTTCTGTGAGAGAGCTCAATAACATGAAAAAAGAAAAGATGCCTTATACTGCATTGATCTGATTTCAACAAACTAACCAGAAATGGAATTTTTTATTAGCAAGAACCATAGGCAGGAGCAACAGTGCCTTGTACCTATCAGAGTAGTCAGTTTTATTCATGAACCCATGCTGGGTTAAGAAAAGGAAAAAGGAAAAATAACCTAACTTCAAAGCATTACTGAAAGATGATTAACACTCTAGCTACAAATGAGAATCATAAGCTACTTTGATGTGGGGTAATTTTAGTGCCTATATTTGAAGAAAGAATATCTACTATCCAAGTTTAATCATTTCAAATAACAATAATAAACCTCTTTTACATGCTGTAAACTAGTGATTACCTAAGGCAATAAAGAAAATTAGAACTTAGGCTGAGAAATTATGTCTCAAACAAAAAAGCCCAGGGACACTATTCTTCCCTTATCATAAATTTCAGTGGCAAAATGCCAGGTTTCATATGTATGACACTCATGTGAAAATATTACGTATCATATTGACATTTTCTCACATCACACAAAGTACCCACAAGGGACTTAGGACATCGATTACATGCATGTACAACTGAATCTCAAAAATTCACCTGTTTATCAAGTGACATTCCTCAATATGGTACATGGTTGCAAAGATTATTCTAGCACAAAAACCTGTGCCAAAGTCAGGCATTAGTAGCTCACACATGTAATATTAGCTATGCAAAAGGCTGACAGGATCACAGTTCTAAGTCAGCTTAGTTTGTGATGGACTGTTATTGGAGATGGGAATGCCATCTCTAATGATGGAGTCTTTATCTCCAATGAACTAGCAAAAAGCTGAGCTGGCGGTCTAGACCAAGAGGTAGAGTACCAACCAACTAGAAAGCTGACTGAGCAGAAGCTCCTGAGTTCAAACATATTAAATTAAAACTCTCTTGAACATTTATTTAAAAATGAAAAAAATTGTGTCAATATTTACTTTGAATCTCCCATACTAATGATGTAAAATTATTAATTTTGAAATCTGAGTAATCACTGCCACTTGTATAATGTTGGTATGTTATTTGAGATATCTTTGTTAGGATACATAATTCTTAATGTTAGTGGGATTTACTGTGCAAATTTCAAGAGAAAATGGAAACTATTAAAAAATGAAAAGGGATGGATTAAAAAGTGATTTTTTTCTCATGATAGTCAAAAGATACAGGAAAGATGGACAGGTATTTACACACATTAGATCCTTTATTGTTTATTGGAACATTTGTATTTGTAAACTGAAGCTATTTAAATGTTTTCAAACTTAACTGTTGGAGAACTGTGTTTTTCTCTTCCATCTCCTACCAAATTAACACATATGTCTATCAATAACTACTTGCAAAGATATGAAAGGCAATCAACAAAATTACTGTGATTCATTATGTGAGATAAACATGCAGGTTTTAAAAAAATCCAGTCTGACATTCAGTTCTGTATGCTACTACAGCAGGTCAAAAGCCATTAGCCACCTGCTGAAAACACACAGTAGGAAATAAAATGTCCTTCAAAATTATTTTGCATACTATATTCTCAAAGTAAGATGGATGAAGCTATACACTAGATTCTTAAAAAACAATGCCTCCAACTATATTTATAATGCTAGAAAATATTTTACAATAACATTTGTAGCAGTCATAATTTAGAACATTCACATCAGACTTAAAGAAGCACCATGAATACTATGTGAATGCTATGAAAGAAAGTTATAATCAACCAGCTCCATGTGATGTATACATTGATGTCTGTTTCAATGAAAGTGGGAGATGTATTACTTGAGATTCTGGGTACTGTTATGCCATTAGTCTTTGGAGATTGATCCAATGTCCTTCAATGTCTTTAAGATATGTTATAAATTGATTTGTCTCTTTGCATGGAGGACACAAAATGCCAGCCTTTATGTTGTTACAAATTAGAATGGATAAAAAACTGTACATTATTTTATACTTTTGAAACTTGGAAAAACATTGTGTGGCTCTCTATTATTACTCTATTACTAGGTTACATCAGCAATTGTTAAGATAACTAGTCACTCACCAATTTGTACAGGAAGTCCAACTCTACGTGTTTTACATACCTTAATGCATTGATCATCATAACAATCTTATGATTTAGGTAGTATCCATTGCTATTTCACAAATACGTCCCAGAGAGGTTAAGTAATTTTTTCCTAGTTATACAAATAGTAGATGACTAAGTTTCAAGGATGGAAAATTGTGAGCATCACCAATATAGGGGTTAGACAGCAGTTTATACTTTGCTTCTTGTTTGACTTGCTTTTTCCCTCAAGGAAAATAGAGGGATGTATGAGTCAAGCAGAAAAGATCAGATAATGTGATGTTAGGAAAATGAACCCTTAGATATATATTTAAATGTTTTTTTTCTTTCATGCATTTGTTTCTAACGCATTTGTAAGATTATCTCTTTGTTGCTTTGTATGTCCCTCCCCCACAGTATAACCCCTGCTTTCACTGTACTTGATGTCGGTATAATTTGTGGAGGAGAAGGGGAAAAACAAATCGTTTAAATAGGGATACAGGTGGACCGTTGCAACAATGAGAAGTACAAGTTGTCATGTCGAAAACAAACTTTACAACTTTAGTATGGGGGGGAAGATTGCGTGGGGGGGGGAGAGGCTGGGAAGGGATGTGAAGGGTAAACAAAGGAGGAGGCTGCAATGCTTGATAAGAAATGTACTCATTATCTTGCCCATGTAATTGTAACTCCTCTGTACAGTATGTTCACAATAAAAAAAAAGGAAAATAGAGGGAATATGATAGTGAAGGACCAACTATAGGAATGAAATATAGGAGGGAAAGGTGCAAAATGTAGTACATGAAAAGAAGGAATGGAGACAATGGGCTTTCTCTTTCACAATCTCTTCTAATCTCAGTGGTACTTAAACAAAAGTAAGTCAGGCACCTATGGCTCATACCTCCAATGCCTACAAGATCTCAGTAGATCTGAGGATTTATAGCTCAAAGCCAGTCCACGCAGAGAAAACTATGACACATATCTCATGACTCAAGTATTAGAGTGCTGGCCTTGAGCAAAATCATCATGCAAGAGCCTGAGTTCAAGCGCTAGTACCAGCACAAATAAGTAGATGATAGAAATGTAAACAGACAAGACAACAGAATTGAAAAATACTTGCATCTGGTAGATACATGAGCTTTTGGCTTAGATTCACTATTTGCAGGCAGTTCTAGACTATTCACCTAGAAAGCTGCTTTCTAAATGTGCACTGTTCCAATGAGAGTGACTTCAGGAGGGATGAATGGAGTTCAGAGTTTCCGCCAGAAAGTTGCAGCTAATGCCTTTATCAAATCTGGTCAATGTATAAACAATCAAAAATCTTGAACTTGTGGAAGTTTTCAGTATCCATTTCAAGGACATCAACCCCAAATCTATCATGAGAATGTGGGATGTTTTGTTGATGTCACTGGGTATTCAGATGTTTGAAAGTTTCAATAAAATATATTTCTCTTTAAACACAACATCTCAGGCCTCTAAATCCGCAATATGTAAGTGCAACAAATACATGATTAATAAACTATGCATGCAAAATCATCCATCAAAGTGGAGATTGTAAATTTTCAGGAAGAAATATTGCTAAACATTCTGATTAATAATGCTGGAAAAGGTTCCCTTTTGTACACCCAAAGCAAAGGAAATTGAATTCTGCCCTTTCACTGGAGACAGTTGCCATTTGTTTTATGGATAAAAGGACAAATTATGTATATATTGTGACATTCAGGCAGGAATCAAGGTCAATCAGCAGAATTTTCTCTCATACCAACACCACAGCCCAGCATGAATACAGATGATTTTTTTATCCCTTCTACTAGAGTTCTTAACTTTAGTTGTTCCTCTCAGAGCAGCTAGGATTTCTTCATTTGTCAAAAGGCTAGTCATTAAGAAAATCACTTAGCTAATAAACAAGGAAATTAGTTCGGAAGCCTGATACTAAACAGACAGTAAAAACACTAACCGCAATCTGTACACACAAATTAAAGTAGTAAGATTTGCTCTGATAAGCACTTTTACATTATTGGTTGTACTTGAAAAATGAGCATCACCAATATAGGGATTAGGCAGCAGTTTAAACTTTGCTTTTTGTTTAACTTGCTTTCCTGGAAAAACTCATCAACAACTTTTGACTTTGTTAGGAAAAAGATAGCAATAGAAGGAGAAAACTGAAAAAGTATCAGAGTAGGATCATTCATTATCCTTCTGGTTCTGTGTTTATTTGCCACTGTTTAGAGAAACCTGCTAACACTTAAAAGTAAGAAAAGTCACAGCAAGTAAACAACACAATGAACTCATCACCATCCTGACGATACCAAATACTGAGGTCCAGAGTTGTCAGTTAAAACAGTTAAATTCAAAATTTTAGAGTCCCATTTTTTCATGACCAATAGATACGTTTCTTTAAATTTTGTTAGCATTATATATAATTGCACAAAGGTGTTTTTCATTGTGATATTTCTATTTTTGTATACAATGTACTTTGACCAAATTCACCCCTTCTATTACTTTCTTATTCCTTCTTCAACTTTTCTTTGAGGTTGTTTTCCCCTGGATTTCATTATACCATTGCAGTTCAACAGTATTCTCTTCCCTTCCCTTCCCTCCTGTCTCTGCTGTATACTCAGTCCCCTAACAGTCCTACTCTAAGATTTATACTGATGTTCACTGCAGCACTAATGAAATAGCCAAGCTAGGGATACATATGTTTTGATAATTTTTATACAATAGTAATTTGGGGTGGGAGGATTGGCAAAACTGGTTTTCCAGTTTTCCCTAAAATTCCTACTAAAATGACTTCACCTGTCTACAAAAGTTAAATATTACTTAAATATCTACAATAAAAAATAACATAGAGAAAATCTGCTAATTCAAAATCACTAATATCTGATCTCTGATTTTTTAAGTAGGAAAGAAAAAATTTCTTATCTTACTGTCTTACAAAATGTGGAAAACTTCTTGTCCTTGGGTTTAAATATTCTTGCATTCCTTCAGATAAAAACATATCCTTGTACTAATTTCGTGCAAAAGAAATAGCTTCCCACCCACCCAAAATGTGTATGCTCCAAACTGAGGGATGTCATTCCTCCTTCCTTAGGGAATCTGGTTGTCGTGACCCCCAAGATATGAAAAATAGAAGACAAGTGTACTAGTAATCCATGTTTAATGATCATTTAAAGTAACTTTATAAAACAGCAAATCTAAGTGTAAATGAGGCAACTGGAGACATAAAGGGGAAATAAACAACTTCAAGAGCATAGTAAATTCTAAAGTCATCTCACTATTTCTCTTAATGGTGATGGAAGCATTAAAAAAATTCTTTAATACATAAGATTAAGAGATCATTTTAGTGTAGAAAAAATTCCGCTCCCAGGAAGATCAGGACTGCTAGTCAACCATGATATAATATCTTTTTTAAAGGTGTAAAAACGATACACACACACACACACAATCCAGTATAATTTGACACTCTGTCAATACCATGGTTTGAACTCAGACCTCCCGCTTGCTCAACTTTCTTGCTCAGCTGACGCTGTAACACTTGAGTTATGTCTCCAGCATGGCCTTTTTTCTGGTAATTTCGGAGATGGTGTCTTGACTAGCCTCAAGCTCCATCCTCTACATCTCAGCCTCTTATGTACCGAGTTTCGTCACCGATACCCACTTTTACTTTACACTTGTGATTTAAATGCCACTACTTGACCTAAGCTTCCATGCCCTTTTTTGTTTGCTAAGATGACTATGGAAAGTATATTTTCTGCTCATTGTCAAACTGTTCATCATTGTGTAAATGTCATGAGTATCAAATACTGTGGCTCTGCACTTTGACTCCAAAGAAGGACAAACAGGTAATTCTGTGTTACAGATTCTTCACTTCAAAAAACTATGGTTTGTGTGGTTCCTGTAAGGAACCTCTTAAGTATTGAGAATAGATTTAAAATTACAAGTTTGTCATCCACATCCTATACTAGTACTCTGTGGCCCTTCCAACTCTTCCTAATGTCAGTTACTGACAAATGGGCCAGCATTTGTGTTTTTCAAAGATTGAAAGAAACCACCCCAGGAGTCCCAGGGCTACCAGTGAGACCTAAACAGGAAAGAAAATACAGAAGACAAAGCCTTGCATAACTGCTAAATGTCAGAGTTTCAAATACTCCTACAACTTGATAAATATTTGTTTAAAAGTAATCTTCAGAGTCTTTTCACAAGCTACTCACCAGTGGATTGAAGGACACTCAAAAAAATAAACTGAACATTACGATTTGGGCTTTTTCTTTATCACATTCTATCCTCTGCAACTATGCAGAAAGCCATATGTGCACATACACTAAAGTTAATTTTCATATATCTTTAAGTGAAACTTCCTGAATTCCATAAATGCCACATTTTAAAATAATTTAGAACTTCCTAAAAATGAACAGCTCAAATTCTTATCCATGGAAAGAAAGAACACAATTCTACTCAACAGTTATTAGTTATTAGTGAGATAATAAGGGTACAACTTCTCTCAAGGTTTGCATATTGCCCAGTAAAAATGACAACTGGTAATATGTTATAGCACTACGTGGAGTAATGGAACATATCAAATGAAATGTTTACTGAAGAAATTCATAGCACACACTGGATAAAACACTAAAGAATGAACTATATGAATTTTCCTGGTTATCTATTGTAAGACTGAATGCTTTACAACTAATTGGTCTACGGGTTTCTCTCAACAGAATTCAAACAAGAAAATTTACTACATCCATCTTCCATTCAGAAACAAACTCCCAATAAAGTTGTTAAAAAAAATTATTCCCTTACCCCTTAGTAACAGTTACTGAAAACAGTAAAGGGAGTAATGAAACAAGTAATGTACAACTGCAGTACCCTTAACATAAACAAAGCTTACAACATATTAACTACAACATGTAAAAGTATACATATTCGACAATGATGTTAATAAACAATCAAGTAACCAATACAAATCAAGATAAGTGATTCATAACTTTCACCTCTCAAATTTGGAGTTAAAAATGGCTCATTGGGGGCTGGGAAATATATGTTTTCACACAGAATGTGATTAAAACATAGATCCTTGTGGCTTTTCTGAAAAATGAATGTCATATGTGTATCAAACACTGTCAAAATGACCTTTTTTACTTAATTTTACTTCTAAGAATTTATTTCAAGTAAGTAGAAATAGGCATATCACTAATCTCACTAATCTGAAAGTATTTTTATCATAGTATTATCTAAAACAGCAAAAATTTCTAATTATTATATTTGATACAGATATAAAATGCAGGGCATTGGGCTATAGGTGTATTTAAAGTAATAAGGATCCAACTGTGAATAAGCAGGCAGAGTGAACTCCAGGCCACTGAGTTCAAGCCCCAGTATTGGCAAAATAAAATAGAAATAAGTAAATTGTAAGTAAAATACAACCCCCTACTTAGAAATCAACAATAAAAGACTCAGTGATGTGAATTTTTTTTTTCATTATTCAGTGCTCATTGTAAAAAATACAAGGTATAAAATAGAATAACATTATAATCATAATTTTACGTACTCTACTTTTTAATCTTTCTTATGAGTTTTCACATATATATTGACCCAAGAAGACAATTTTTAGGTAAAGTATCAATGGATGATAAGAGAATTGATAGTTTTAAAATACTGTTCTCCCTGTTCTTTATCCTTTGCATTTGCCAATTTCCCACAACACCCCAGTATAATTCAAGAAAACAATAACTTGATAAGAAATGTACTCATTACCTCGCTCATGTAACTGTAACCCCTCCGTACAGCATTTTCACAATAAAAGACATTAAGAAAAGAAAGAAAACAATAAAGCTTTGTAACTTCCAATCCAGGTGCTATGCAGTTTCTGATAATTTGCACAACACTACTCAGAATCATGAAAATAATTTTCTGTAATTGGCTAAAATAGACTACTTGCCAAAAGAAATTAAGAAAATGGTGTTGCTTTCCGACATGGCAAAGGCAGCCATATAAAACGATGTCTAACCTAACTAAACTGTTATGACAAGCCTCTTGCTCCACTCCTCAGATCTGTTCCCAGGATAACAACCAAATCACCCTCATAAGAACAAAGGCTGAGAGAAAGGTATGTCACAGTAAAATAAATGCCTTGGTAGCCAGGTCTCCCTATGGCCTTTAAATTCTTCATACACCTATAAAATAGGGCTGGTAGCACCACTGACATTAGCTACATTCTTGCAAAATAACTGTTCATTTCTTAGATGTTATTGTTCTTTATATCAACAACAAAATGAGATGGTATATTTCAGAAAAGTTAAGTTCCCCTAATCTGGTTCATTGCATGTTCCATTTTTTTATGGTGTGCTTTTTAGGGGAAGTGTTTCCTGTTTGTTCACTGAGCATGTAAGTAAGCTGATTGCTTTGCAAATGAAACTATGACTACATTTTCATGAATAAACAAATATCGATCAATAAATATTTATTGAGCATTTTCCAGGTTCCAAAAATATATCAAGCACTGAAAGAAAATTATGGACAAATCATATGCAAGATAAGGAAACTATATTTTTATCAACATAGTCTAATAATAGCTACTGAATATTTATAAATATGAATAAATTGCTAATCCTTGTATTTTCCTTGTTAGTTTCTTTTAATAACTAGAAGTAGTTTTTTGATTATACAATGACATTTGATAAGCTTTGCTTTTCTGTTATGGTAAAGTATATATAACAAAATATTTACTATTTTAAACATCTTGAGGTGTATACTTAATGTATTAACAACATTTTCACTATTGTGAAATGATCATAACTATGCATCTCCAAAACGATTTTATCTTCCCCAACCAAAACTAGTTATTGTTGTTAAACAATCATGCCTATTATCCCTTTTTTTTCTGTTCCTGCAAACCAGCATTTTACTTTCTATTAATCGATCTCACAGTTCCAGGCATTTAATGCTTGTGAAATCTTACCATAGTCCTTTTTTTCTGTGTGGCTTTTTTTCATTTAGCATATCTTCAAAGTTCATCCAGGTGACAATAATATTTAAATGCTAAATATCCTTACATTCTAGTCATATATCACATTTTGTTTATCTATTTTGCTGTTGATAAAGACAGTTGTTTTGGCTCTGTGGAAACTATTGGAAAAAACAACACTGGTATACAAATACCAGTTTGACTCTTTACTTTCCATTTTGGTGGGGCACATATCCCATAATCCAACTGCCGTATAAGTTTCTTTTTAAAAACACAAAGTTTCTGTAGGCATATCTTTTTATTTAAACAGCATATTCAGTCTCTATTAAATTTTAACAACAAATGAGTTATCCTTTCATTGTAGCTTTAAAAAAAATCTAGGCTAAAAATAAAAACATTTTTTACACATTTGATTTACTGAGATTCTACCAATACAATATTAGCCAAATTTTCTCGAGTGAAATCCATTATTTCTTTGCTAATACTATCAATGCTCTTCTTCTTGTAGCTCCGGCTCTTGAGTGTCAGCCATCAGGGCAACACTTGACCAAAACTCTGTTCTCACAGCTTGATATCTTCTCTACCCAACTGTTAATGCAAACTTTACTTTGCATTAATAATGTATACACTTTTTTTCCATGTGTGCCAGAACTGGATCTTGAACTAAAGTCCTGGGCTCTGTCCCTTAGTTTTTTTCTCTCAAGGTTGGTGCTCTACCACTTGAGCCACAGCTCTACTTCAGGCTTTTTGGAGGTTAAGTTTCATGAATTTTCCTGCCCAGGCTGGCATCAAACCACAGTCCTCAATCCTCACCTCCTGAATAGCTAGGTTTATAGGTATTAGTCACTAGCACCTGGTTTTAACATACACATATTTTATTTTCACCACAATGCTCAAAATTTTGCAGGCACAAGAAAACTATAGGAAAAATTACAGCCAAATGGAGCAAAACAATTGCAAAAGACTTTACATACAATTATGATAATCTTCCAACAAAATATTTGATATCATGACATCTTAAATGACTTATAACCACATCTGGCCCCTAACAATGCACATATTACATCTTTACTTAGTAGCATATGGAAAGATTTGTACTATGCTTTTAAAAAATATTCAATTTTTAAATTATGCAAATATATTACATTTTATCTCTATTGTGAGGGAAAATATAATCTAGAACTACAGAGTAATATTTGTTTTAATTCTTAACTGTGAATTATTGACCACTTAAGAAAAATGCAGTTTCTATCAAAAGGAGAATTATGCCTGCTTATGACTCATAACTTTCAGACATCCATGGCATGATGAAGTTATTAAAGCCTTTCTGACAAAGTAAAGACCATAATAAGTCACTGCTACCTTCATCAGAGCTGGTGACTTATGGCGTTAATAAAGATAATTACCCTTCAAGTCAAGTATGTGGGCAGTTTCTTATTATAAATTTTATTATTTAAATACATAAACTGTCTTATCTTGTTATCAAACAATTTAAACCAGGTTGAATTATGTGATGAAATTATTTGGTGAAATTATAAGACAAAATTATTTTGTATCTTCACATTTCTTATTCAAGACATCAGACATGATTTCTTGCCAGAGTCCAGTTATTGGTGCTGAAATCAACTCAAGCTGTCTAAGTGCAATTAATTAACTGAAATCTGACTTTCATCAAATATTTTTACAGTGATGAAGTAAAAAAGACTTGTCACGGATGGAGTACAATTTTAGTTCTTAAACCAAAAAACAAATGCCAATGCATTTGGCATTAGACTACTTTGCCAATGTCTGCCAACAGTGCTAGTAGCAAACTGGAGCTATTTATTCATACAGATACTATGTAATAAATCCCAAATCACACCCTTATTGTACAGGCTAAATCATTACTTCAAGAACTCTGGTTCTTTAAGTGGAGATTATAAATCTTAGAAATGCCCAGTATTTTCCAAGAATAGTCAAGATTTTTTTTTAACCTTGGTATCACTCTATAATCAGGTAGTAATTCCATTCATGCTTCAAGGTTCCCAAGCTTTTGAAGGAGCTAGAGCAAACCTTGGAGTGGATTTTATTGGATTTCATTGCTGCAAGTTGCACAACTTTCTGCTAGAAATAAAGCAGAATAGGTCTTGTCCATGCATAGGGTAAAAGCTTGCATCATACAGTGGTATATTTTCTGTACATTTTACTGAGACAAGGAGAATTTCCAAATTACTGGCCATTCCCCAAATGTGAGAACTCTAAATGCACAGGAAGGTGGTCGCCTCATTAAGGACAAGAGGCCCAGCAGTTCCAGGATAAAAATGCCAAGAGCCTCATCTATTCCTATTCTGCCACCTCCCACTCTAACTGAAATACTTCGCAAATGTTACTGTTACTAAATATAATTGTGTTGATAAGTTTGATTATTACTAAGCCATCTAGTTAAATTATGTAACTTTGACAAAAAAGTAAATTTTGTCTGTTTACAATTTGGGGAATCCCTTCTTTTTGTTCTTCAGTAAAACTGAGATTGGCCCAGGACTCTGCATCAGTGTTTCTGGCTAAAGACCACACGTTAGATTTCTCAACTAGTGTTTGGCATTAATACTACTTATGCAACCTTTATAAAATATCCTGCATACAGACATTGCTCCTCGTCCTTTTTCCTCCTTTTCTTCTTCCTCTTCCTCCTTTTCTTCCTCCTCCTTTATCCTAATTCTCCAAATACTGATTTCTAGTAATGTGAAGAAGTTTAAATTCTTTATAAGGGCATGTAAGACTTCTCATCTTTTTTATGTTTTTTTTCCAAGTACCTGCTAAAATAATTCCATTTAATCACAAAAGAGTAATAATAATAATAATAATAATACTTATTTCTAAAAGAGATGCTTTTATTCACAGGTCCTTTTGTTAAAACAAAATGGGATGCTACATGGTAAATGGTAACCCCTGTTGTATCAGAGGCTGATACAAAATCATGTCCCAATACACGTGAGCTTCTCCTCAACAAGTATGTAAGGTTTACTCTGTAAGAAAAAAGAGGCCATACTCTGTGCTATTTGGTATTAGAAAAATGATTCTACTTGCAATTTAATATAGTCTTCTTCAACTCAGGCTTTAATATTTGTTTTTACTGAAAGTGAAGGAGAAACTAGGTAATCATTGGAAATATTTTTAGTGATATAACACTGGGTATTTGCCCTATAATATTTGGGACAATTATACAAAAATAAGTCTAATCTGAAATTCAAATTTCATGGGGCATCTTCTAATTTTATTTGCTAAGTATGGAAGCTCTATCCACATTTTCATCTTAGTTATGTCATCCTAGCCTTGACAACAAATTTGAGCATTCATTTTATAAGAAGCACAGATAAACTGAGTTATGTAAAATACACCAGCTGAAATCATACGAAAAACTATTTTTTTCTCTTCCTGACCTTCTCATCCCCACTCCTAGCCCCACAGGAATACACTCTGGCATGAAGCTTTCCTTTCTATCCTTTCTATCTTTGAAAATGGGCTAAAAGTGGTACAATCAATTCGAAAATAAAAACTCAGAAATGAAGGCACATTAGCATCTCAGACAATGAACATGGAATGTATACCAGAAGAGAATTTTAAAAAGACTTTCAGAAAATGAAATTTCTGTTAAAAATCAAAAGCAGACTGAATAAAAAGACCAACATGGTGCCATACAAACAATTCCAGCAATTAAAAATAAAGAAAGACAGTAAGTGTGTGGGAAAGAATTGCTCTAGGATCCAAAACTTGACTTTGCCTTTCTACTCCCTGTAACTTAAGAACCTAATATTGACTTTTAAAATATTTCTAAGCAGGTGATTTTGTTTCCTTTTAAAATATGGAAGTTTTATATCCACTTCTCATTTCTCAACAAATACAGCTTTTTTTCCCCTTTCAAGTATGTTTCTGAACCAAGGGTTGATTTTTTTTGCTTTCTATAGCTGTCAATCATAAATATTATTTGTGCCTACTTCAAACTCATTTTGCAATAAAGGATTTCAAAATCTTCTCTCCTTCCTCTAGGGGATAAACAAAAGTTGAAACAAACAAGGAAAATGACTTTATATAATCCTTTCATTTCAGATCCTGATTCTTTCCTGGTAGGAACTTCACACTAGAGTTCTCCTTTACTGTGCTTTGCAGATGAAAGAAACTTTTTTTTTTTATAAAGAGTAAGTTCGTCGTTGGTTTAAATGTTAGAGAAGTGTGAAGAATGATTTAATTTTTGAATAATATGTGTTCTGAAAGAATTCAGGTTTGTAACTCTAGAGATGTTCAATTCCTACAAATGTCAATTTCACAAACTGGATGTAATACAGATCCATCCTTTCTGCTGTTCAGTGCTTAAACCCTGGATCAAGTAGACTGGAGTAGGGTACAAACCAATATACACACTGCCCACCTTTGGATCCTGGTTCAGCCATTTATCCTCCCAACCTCACCCAAGCAGGCTGCTCAAGTTCTTGGTACCTCATCTACATGAGGAGGAGGGTACCAACAGCAACATCTGCTTCATATGGATACTGTACAGATTAAAAAGGCATAGTTCTTAGAACAAGAAGTACCATATAAGTATTATTAGTTGTATCACATTAATATCAAAAATATTTCTGGGCTTGCTCAATGAATTGAAGTCCCTGTACATAGTAGGTGACTTTCTTGCTTATTTTCTTGGTATGCATAATAAACTTCAAAGTTTGTTGTTTGTTTTTTGGGGTTTTTTTGTTTTGTTTTGTTTTGGGTCATGGGGCTCAAACTCTGGGCCTGGGTGCTGTCTCTCAACTCTTCAGCCCAAGGCTAGTGCTCTACCACTTGAGCCACAGCACCACTTCCGGCTTTCTGAGTGGTTTATTGGAGATAACAGTCTCACAAACTTTCCTGCCCAGCCTACCTTTGAACTGTGATCCTCAGATCTCAGCCTCCTGAGTAGCAAGGATTACAGGTGTGAACCACAAGAGCCCAGTGATGATCAAAGTTTTAAAGAAAAGAAAATGTTACTTTGTTTCTTTCTCCTATCAAGGCTTAGAACTTGCAGAAAACTAAAAAAAATTTTAAAAGCTACATATATTTTAAAAGCTAAAATACTTTACCAAAATAGCCTGTTTGATAAGTACCACAATTATATACCAAGAGCAGCTCAGGGGACAAGCAAGACATAAATTTGAGGTCCTGGTTACCAGGTTACCAGGGTTACTAGTGGAGCTGGGGCCTCTCTTTAGTATTTAGTTTTATTCTCATCTGTAAACTGAGACGATACCCATCGAGTTTCTAATATTTCATACAGAACTGAAATTCTGATTTCATAACTTTCAACATTAGTGTCAAACTTGTCAAAAGGGAATTCAATGAACTCTTACTTACCAAAGGACTTTTTAAGGCAGCCTTTCTTGAAATTCTAATTCTCACTGTGAAATTCACTAACCTGTACTGTACATCCTCCTCATCCTTCTAAGCAAGGCAAAAAAGTAATCCCAGCATTAAGACACACACACACACACACACACACACACACACACACACACACACACACACACACACACACACACACACACACACACAAAACACAGAATGCATTAGTATCTCCCCTCTGACTAGGTAAACTTGTCAGGACAGTTAATAACTCCATTAACATGATATATAATGTTTTCTCCTTATTAAAATAGAGTGCAATATTCTAACAGATTTTTGGAGTTGGTAGAGACCTCAGAGTAGTGGCCCGCCGTATGCAACTTGCCCTGCAATTGACATTTGACAATGGCTGAAGTAATTTTTGTTATTAGAACTCTAAGAGCACAGTGGAATCTAGTAAGCAAACACCAGGGATTCAGTTGAACATCTTCAGATTCACAAGAAATCTGCTACAATTAAGTATCACTGGACCCAAAATGTTAAAAATGCTAAGGTTAGGAACTTTTTTGCCTTAGGAAGTATTTTGCATGGGGCACAGGACTGTTTTTTTAGTGAGTGGTCTGGAAATCTAGTTGGTAAAAGCTGGTATGGGAAAGAGGCTGCAGGACTGAGTAGCAAAGTACAAGACAAACTTTCTGAATGGAGTACTGTACCATAACTGATTCTACTGTGAAACATTCCAGGTGATGAACCTCTATATGATTACAAAAGCCTGTGGCTTAATTCCACTTCACACTACAAACACAAAGACATTTTTGTCGTGGTTTTAAAATTCTTGTGTTTGGAATGAAACTACTTAATCAAAAGAGGACAGCACTTTGTTTGACTTGGGACTTTTCTAAGAGTTATTCATATTCTGAAAAAAATCATGTCACCAACAACAATATCATTTTGTGATAGTTAAGTGACCAATAAAACAAAGGTACATCAATCTGCATGAGCAGCTATCACAAACATTATTCTCTACTTATAGGTATAAGCTTTCTAATATTTACAATGCCTTTTCCTAGTATAACCATAAATATGTTAGCATGTTAATAATATATTTCCATATTATTGAAATATATTATTTTAAGTAACTTTTTGTTGTGTTTGTGGTGCCAGTCTTTGGGCTTGAACTCAGAGCCTGGGCACTGTACCTGAACTTTCTTTCTCAAGGCTAATCTTCTTCCACTTGAGCCACAGCTCCACTTCTACATTTTTTGGTAGTTAGCTGGAGGTAAGAGTCCCATGGACTTTCCTGACTGGGCTGGTTTCAAACTATGACCCATAGCTAGGATTACAGTTGTGAGCCACTAGCTCCTGGTTTGTGTTGATCTTTTTATGAAACAAAAAAATGCTGGCCGTCCTGGCCTATGACCTCAGTCTCATGCTGGCTACACAGGTGCTCTACCATTGAGATTCCAGCCCTTTCTTGCACTGGCTGTTTAAAGTCAGGTTTCACTTTTTGCCCAGGCAGGATCCTTCTTTATTATGATTCCTGACAAATCTAAGATGACAGGCATGCACCACCAAGACCCTGTTTTTCTGTTGAGATAGCATTTCATGAACTTCTCTGCCTAGATCACCTGGAACTTTGATCTTCTCTCTCTCAGTCTCTTATATAGCTGAGATGACAGGTGCACATCATCATATTCAGCTATTGGTTTAAAAAGGGATCTTTTGTGAATATCTCACTTGGGCTGGCCTTGAACCAAGAACTTCCTGTTCTCTGCTTCCTAAAGAGCTAGGATTATGGGCATGAGCTATCATGTCCAGCAGTGTTTCCTTTTATATTAAAATTCAGGATTATATTTTTTAAATTACACGTGTTGGCCAAGTATGCTATTTATGAATTTCATTTTGCAGTAGCTAAGAGGGCCCTCTATAGCACAGGCTATGAAAAAGTGGGCATTGACTGGGTCCAGTAGGGCTGCAAATATTTGCTTTACAGATTGCCTGTTTTGATAGCTTCACTTTATAGACGTCAACTTGAAAGCCAGAGAGAAGCCCCTGGGGACTTCCATTGGCAAGTCCAGTGTGTTTCCCACAACAGGTCCTTCTCTTCTCTTCTGGTCTTATATCCATACCACCACTAGATCTCTGAGTACAAAGGACTGTCTAATCCACAGTCACACAAAGTACGTTGTCTCCAAACACACAATATATGCCTGACCTGTTCAACATCTGCATATAGAATATTACCATGGGAACGATGACAAGGACAAGTGAAGAAAACTGCCACCACCAACGCAGCCTTTGTTTATTTGGGTAGGCAGTCCTCTTCCATGTAGAAACAAACCAAATGGAAACAAGATTGACTCATTTCAGAGGTTTTTAATTTAGCAAGATTAAATCACCACAGGTCTAAAATTTCCTTTGGAACAAAATGCCACAGAGCAGACTTTAGTCTGTGCATCTAATTGTGCAATCCCACACCTCGTTTTTTCCATTCATAGGGGGAATCTAGATTTCATTTTACTCTAAATGCCAGGGAGGCCAAATGCCAGATTTGATTACTCTCACTCCTTATTATTATTTTTGGTAATATTAAAATCTCCTCTCTGAAACCTTCATTTTCCCTCTTGTTTACTTGTTAGGCAAACATTAATTGAGTGCGTCTTGTTTAAAATACTTTGCAGACAGGCTGCTCTAAGGAATTATAAAGGAGGAGACAATCTGTCTGACTTTGACAATGTTGCCACCTAAGAAGCAGAGAGAACAGCTATGAACACGTAAACGCAGGTACACAGCAAAATCAAGGAGACTTCAGAAGAGCAATGTGTAAATATTAAAGAATAACAAATCAAATTAGAAAAAAAAGACATAGAGAAGTGAACGCCGAAAGGCATTTTCTTCTAAGTTTCCTATTAAGTTTTCTATAATGCTGGTTTTCTTTGCTGAACTTTTTCCTATGGAAAAGGAAGCCCAAGAAGTGTTTATTTGAAATCTAGCCTGTTTACTCAAAGATGGCACAGAGCTACCCAATGCAGTTCTGCCTGTAGAAGAAATGATTGCAGGTCACTTTAGAGCAGACAGAAATCTGAGAGATGACCTTTCATTTACAGTACCACTGAACAAAACCAAACAGAACCATCCTGTATTAATCTCTAATACAGCAAAACCATTTTTCTTCTTTTTTTTTCTTTACCATCTATAAAAATGAAGAACAGTAACTTCAGTGACCTCTACTTTGCAGAGAAATCGAAAAGGGGCTTAAGCCAACACACTGTATTTCAGGATAAAATTATTTTCCTATAATAAAACTGGCCCTGGAATAAATGCTGATATGCTTTTTCCTCACATATTCAAATGAATCATGTATCTATTGGTGGGGAGCTGTTTTCTTAACATGCATTTTTCACATAGCTTTTTCTGGGAAGAAAAGACATTATTGGGCTAATGTTTAAGTCCTTTACTAGAGTCAATCTCTTAAACAAGTAGGTCTATTTTTTTCAGCAATGTCCATTTTAGAAAGAATTTGGAAAAAAGTATATTTAGCAAAGTAAACCAGACGCCCAAATAAATATAGTTTGCATGGTTTGCCTCACTTGTGGCAACTAGAATATTCCTATAAATCTACAAGTAAACAAATGAGATGTTAAATTATACAGGTCTCTAGGGAGTCACACAGAGTGAGACCAAAGGAGGATATTCTTAGGAGAGGATTACATAGGCACAATAGGTATGTGCATCTGATCAATATTTATTAAAATGAATTCCAGTAAATAGAAACAAGAGGTTTTTATTCCTTGTTGCTGTTCTTGTTTTCTTTTGCTTTTATTTTGTTTGTTTATTTATCTGTCTTTGAGAGGGTAAGGACACAGAAATGATGGGACATAGGGTGAACAAATGTAGCAGTGATACTCACAGACATTACAATGAAAATGAACTATACAATTGTCAGTGGGAACGGAGAAGAAAAACTAGGAGAAAGCAAGAGAAGGGTGACATTGTTCAAAAAGAAATGTACTATTTAGGGCTGGGAAGGTGGCTCAGTGGTAGAGTGCTTGCCTTGCATGCCTGAGATCCTGGGTTCGATTCCTCAGCACCACATAAGCAAAAAGAAAAAAATCCGGAAGTGATGCTGTGGCTCAAGTGGTAGAGCGTTAGCCTTGAGCTGAAGAGTGGAGGGACAGCACCCAGGCCCTGAGTTCAGGCCCCACGACCGACCCCCCTCCCCCAAAAAAAGAAATGTACTTTTTAATCTGATTTAGGTAACTGTAACCCCTCTTTACATCACCTTTACAATAACAATAGAAAATGCCCAAAAAATGGAATTTGTAAAAGTGGATTCCTGAAGATGTAGAGAATGTAAATCTATACATCAGTAGCTTCACTAAATATATTTATGGATCACTTCAGAGGACCTAATCTGCATTTCTTCATGTTTAAAGGTTAAACGGATTTACTTCCAAAGTCATTTGTCTTTGGATGTCTCACAGATGATTTGTTCACAAGTGAATATTTAGGTAGTATAAGACACAGTAGTTGGATGTAACAATATGTAACAATATCTACAGATAATTTATTGCTAATTATATACATGTATATATAAACCTTATTAGTGAAATGAGCAATTTTTTATCAAATTTTGAGAACTTTCTTTCTTTCTTTCTTTTCTCTCTCCTTCCTTCCTTCCTTCCTTCCTTCCTTCCTTCCTTCCTTCCTTCCTTCCTTCCTTCCTTCCTTCCTTCTTTTCTCTCTTCTTATGGAAGTACTGGGAATCAAACCCATAGCACAGGGCTATGCAAGTGCTTTTAATCCTTAACACTAAGCTACATCTCTGTTTGTTAAGAACTTTTCATAAACGTTTAACTTGTAATGTCATTTTTCCCATTTATAAGCTTTGGGGCTTTGGGTAGACTATGATATCTCATTTTCTTCTCTATATAAAACGGACAATAATAGCATGTAAGTTGTAAAGAAGATATATTAATATTTATCAAATGGTTTAAATAATGTCTGACTTAATAGTTGCTGCTGTATGTGTATGTATATAAATTAAAGACAGTTTTATTAAAAGGGGAAAGAAGAAATTCTCATTTTAGAACTATTATTTAAAAAACTTTATTCTTGGGGCTGGGAAGGTGGCTCAGGGGTAGAGCGCTTGCCTTGCATGCTTGAGGCCCTGGGTTCGATTCCTTAGCACCACATAACCAAAAAGAAAAAAGCCGGAAGTGGTGCTGTGGCTCAAGTGGTAGAGTGCTAGCCTTGAGCTGAAGAGCTGAGGGACAGCACCCAGGCCCAGAGTTCAGGTCCCACGAATGGACCCCAAAAACGAAAAAAAAAAAAACTAAAAAACTTTATTCTTGCATTTATTGACTATAGAACACTGCTATGTTCCAGAAAACTTTTGTAGAAAATCCTACTTCCTAAATGAAGCTTCAGTGCTAGACAGGAAACAGACAATAATCTATTTAAAATAGGAAGTTCTATATGAGAAAAGAGAAAATCAAAAGGATGAAGAACAAGAGGTGAAGGTTTGTCATGTAAGGAAGGGTAATCAAGGAAGGTCTCAATAAGAAAGTGACCTGAACACTTTTTAATTCACCAAAAATTCTCCATTATCTCTAGCTTATATATCAATTCATTTCTTCCACCTTTATATTATTATTACGATGACCTTGAAAACAGTATATTTTTAAGTATGGTGAAGTTCCACATACAGAAAACTAACTCACAATAAAAATATGACTGTATATTTGCAAAAACAACTTAGAGAAAAAAGGCAAAAGGAAGAAGTGATCCTTCAGAACACTTAAAAAAAAAAGTTCTAAAGATATAGAAGTAGCCCTAAGAAAATATGTGCTATATAACAATATGAAAATCATGATTAGTGAGTATAGTAAGGCTCCTTAAAGAGTTCCAGGGATGTTGTACAATAAAGTTAATTCACTTAACATTATGTATTGTGTACTTAAAACAGTTAAGGAATTTAACTGTTTTTTTTTTTTTTTACCATAAACAAAGGTTCTTTTTTTCTTGTTTTTTTGGTTGATTGTGGAGCTTGAACTCTGGGCCTAAGCACTGTCCTTGAACTCTTCATTTCAAGACTAGTACTCTACCACTTGAACCACAGCTCCACTTCCAGTTTTCGGGTGGTTAATTGGAGATAAAGAGTCTCAGGGATTTTCCTGCCCAGGCTGGCTTTGAACCACGATCCTCAGATCTCAGCTTCTTGAATAGCTAGGATTACAGGCATGAGCCACTGGTGGTTGGCTCAAACAAAGGTTCTTACAAGAACACAACATTCTTCAGATTATAACAGAATACAATAGTATAAACCAGAGAATAGTATTATATTGATAACCCTGCTTTAATTTTTCTAATCAGGCCATATGCCATTCAACCAAATTATCTAGAGCCCAATAGAAGTAGAATCTTGCTGGGTACCAGTGGTTTGTCCCTTTAATACTAGCTATTCAGAAGGCTGAGATTTGAGGATCACAGTTCAAAGCCAGCCCAGGAAATAAAGTCAGTCAGGCTCTTATCTCCAGTTAAGCACCAAAAAAGTTGGAAGTGGTAGAGAGCTAGCATTGAGAAAAACCAGCTTAGGTATAACCCCAGGAGCCATCCTTAAACAGAATCTTAAACCGATGAGGAAGAAATGAGTATTAGTGGTGCTGAGTGAATTTATGAAATCTATGTAAGATATAAAGTATGATATTATGGAACAACTACAATAAGTATATAGGCAAATATCTGATCTTGGAATGAGAATATTTTGTAACCATAAAAATAATAGATAAGATAAATGTGCTAAATTTTTCTTTTAAAATTGTATGTACTGAAACAATTATGCAAAATAAGTATCTGCAATTAAATATGTAAAAATGAAAGCACCTTTGGAAACATCTACAGGAAGTATCTATGGAGAAAAAATCTCTAAGATAGAAAACTAAAAACCAAAGAGACAAAAAATTGCAAGTAGACAATAATGGGTTTGTTACTTTAATATTATACATAAATAATATTATTATTTTAATATTATACATAAATTGTATATCAACACATAAAAAACAAATGACAAATGTAGTGCTAAGCATAGTGGATCATGCCTGTAATGCAAGTTAACAGAGAGACTGATTAGCAAAATTAGATCAAGGTTTGTAGCCATCCAGACTAAAAAGTACAGGACTCTATCTGAAAAACAATTAAAGCAATGAAAGGCTAGAGCAATGGCTCAAGTAATAGAGCATTTATTCTAGGAGTAGCAAAGCCCTGTGTTCAAATCCCAATCCTGGCCAAAAAAAAAAAAAAAGAAAATATAGAAGTTACAGAAGAATAAGTAAAAATATAAATGTCCAATAAAATACTGTTATAAGAAAATATTATTCAAGTAGGTGTAAATGTCTCATGCCTATAATTCTAGCTACTCTGGAGACTGAGATCTGAGAATTGATTAAGCTCCAGTACCAGTACAAAAATAATAAAATAAATAACCATTTAACTTCAATACTTCAATGGAAACTACAGAAATAATAATAACTGTCATAATTATTCTATTCACTGCCTTAACTATACATTGATAGCTTAATTTTTATCTTCTTAGGACTGCTTGAGGTAAAAGGAAAACGTATTCCCTCATGTTCCAGATAAGAAAACTGAGTCACAAAAGGGTCACATAACAAGACCAGTCTCATTTCAGAGCTATTAATCACCACACTGAAATCACTGCCTCTGAAAATAAAAATGAAAAAAAAAGCATTTTTATCTATTCAGTGTTTCCTAGGTCAGACCTTCACAATCTAGGCCTATATGCCAAAGACTGCATTGTTTTTACACAGCCTTCAAGTTGAAAGTATTTTCTAAATTGTTGGAAAAAGTTAAAAGAGGGCTGGGAAGGTGGCTCAGTGGTAGAGCGCTTGCCTTGCATGCCAGAGGCCCTGGGTTCAATTCCTCAGCACCACATAAGCAAAAAGAAAAAAGCCGGAAGTGGTGCTGTGGCTCAAGTGGTAGAGCGCTAGCCTTGAGCTAAAGAGCTGAGGGACAGCGCCTAGGCCCAGAGTTCAGGCCCCACAACCGAACCCAAAAAAAAAAAAAAAAGTTAAAAGAATAATATTTCTAGACTCATAAAAATTATTAGTTTTACCATCTCCATAGAGTATTGTCAATGACTGTTTATGTTCTATAATGGCACAGTTGAATAGGTAGTATAGAAACTAAACTATTTGATCCCTTCTGTCACTGCAAATAGCAATCAAGTGTAATACAACGCAAAGGCTATATATACTTAGTGACCTATCTGCTTCAGTTTATCACCCAGAAATACAAATTTATAGAATTTTTATATTAAAATAAATTATACTAGACTAGGGGTGGTGCTTGGTTCCCTAGCACATTCAAGACCCTCAGTGCAATTCACAACAGAGAAAAAAGGTGAACAAGTCAATCAACAAAGGAGGAGGCTACAATGCTTGATAAGAAATGTACTCATTATCTTGCCCAGGTAATTGTAACCCCTCTGTACAGTATTTTCACACACACACACACACACACACACACACACACACACACACACACACACACACACACACACACACACACACACACACACACACACACAAAACATTGGAATTGTAGCGGGATGAACCCAGAAAATCAGATCCAGGCACTACGCTTAAAGCTGGGGGATCATGAGGTATTCAGTTAAATAATAAGCCAATGCCCTTACTCCTCAGGGAATAAAACAGCCTTTCAGAGTTTATCAAATAACACCATTAAAACCAGTATTCTTGAAGTCTTACCTTTCTGTAAATATTATACAATCAGATTACAAACAATTATTTTTAAAACATTTTTAAAGTTGTTTCATAGGAAACTGCAAATATTCTAAGATTTAAAATACATTTAAAATCAAGAAATCGAAGGTTGGTTAAACGTATAAACCATCCCATATGTGGATGAACTCAAAACTGACAGCTTATTTTGAGCAAAATAGTATCTATCACATAAAATAAATATAACTACATGCATTTTTATTTTATAGTTTTGCTGACATTTAATTTGCAAATCTGTGTTATTTTATAACTGTGTAAGTGCTATAAACTACAACACTGATTCCATGTTTGGCTATATTTAAATAACATTTTGACAAGCATAATTAAGTCAAACTTAATTTTGGAAAGATGCTTTCCTTTGAAAGCAGTCTGTATATTTCACACGTTTGAGAGTTATGTGTATACCTCTTAAATTGTATAAGTATCTTAACATATAATCTTGAGAAACAACAAATGTTCCCCTCCTGGTCTGTCTTACAAGCTCAGTGCTGGTGGACAGGAGCAGGGAACAAGGGTCAGGATAAGGAGAATGGCTAGAAACAAATGACTTCACATTCAAAACAAAGCAATTAACCTTTGTGGGCCTCAATTTTCTCCTTCACAATGCAGGGATAATGGTTTAAATTACAGGGTTGTGAAAAATATTGGAGATACTCTAGAAAAAGTATACAACATACAACAATAAAAGTAATATGTAACACTTTCAAAGCAAGTACCCAGTTGCTAGGAATTTACTATGCATAAAGAATTGTATATGCATCAGCTCAAAGAAGAATCGCAACTACCATACTGTGTGAAGTAGGCACCAACACGCTCTTGTTTAGAAGGTGAGAAAACAAAGAATAAGTTTTTCCAACCACTTTGGAAAGCAGTTTGGAAGTTCCTCAAAAAATTAAGCACAGAACTACCCTATGATCCAGCAATTCTCCCCTCCTGGGCATTTATCCCAAAGATTAAAAAATAGGATACTGTAGAGTACCAGCATAAGAATGTTCATTGCAGCACTATTCACCATAGATAAGGCATGGATCAGCCCAGATGCCCCTCAATGAACTAATGGATTTTTTTAATGTGGCATATAGACACAACGGAATTTTACTCATCCATTAGAAAGAATATTATACCATTTGTAAAGAAATGGAAAGACCTTGAAGAAACATTAAGTGAGGTAAGACAGGCTTAGAGTGACAAAGGATGTGTTCTCCCTTCTATGTAGAAGCTAGATATAGCTTACAAATGTATAAGTAAATACATCAGGTGGTGCATGTGTATGCAAATGCATTAACTGAAATAGGGTAGATTCCAAGGAGAACTCAAATAGTGTAATTCATCAGAAAAATAAAGTCAAAGTTCAAGAAAATAAACACCAGGAAAGAGGTACTTGGAAGGGGTAGGCTGGGATCAAGGGGCATGAAGAAGACAAATGAAAAGAAGAGGAGATAGAATGTAGTCAAGAAGCCAATGTATATCCTGCAAAATTAAGAAGAGTGGGGAAAGGGTAGGTAGGGAAGAGATAGGTGAGAATGTTGAAAGGTGTGACATTGAGCAAAATATGAACATATGAATATTTCTTCTTTCAAGTCTAGCCACCGTGTTCCAGTATACCATGCCCAGAATGAAGTTTTTTCAACTGACAGTAGACTTCCCTCTACAAAAATTGAGGCATGGGCAGCATCTTCAGTTTTGAAAGAAAGCATAAACATCAATTTCCCTTTCTTCTCAGGATTATGAAGGCTCTCCCCTCCCCCAATGCTCCCCCCCACTCCAGCCTTGTGTGCCATTTGGACTGAGCCAGTTGGCATACAAAGTGCTTAGGAGAATAGGCCAGAAGCCATCACCAAGCTTGAAGAATAGAAGAAAAACCTCTTAGATAACTACAAACCTGATGATAGCTTAAAACCTAGAAGAGCGACCGTTTTATGTTTCCCCTGCTTAGAATGAAGCAGTAATGACAAAGAAAGGCAATCTCAAAGCCATCATAAATGGGGCTGTTCCCATTATTATAAAGCAACCAAAATGACTTAATAGAATTCAAATCTTTAGAAATGCTTTAAAAAAAGGTTATTAGGAGCTATATTTCCCGACCACCACCCCATACTCCATCCCCCGGAATCGAATTTATATTATATTGGGAAACAATAAAGATTTTTAAAGTGCTACAGGGCCTACCTCTCAAACTTCTCTGGAGATAATATAAAAGGGCCAGCAGGACCTTATAACTCCCCAAAACAAAATCCTGTGGCTTTTGTTTTAGCACAGTGGCAACTTTCAAATGACTCCACTGAACCAAAATACTTTTTTAAAAAAATAGAGACATGCTAAAACAGCAGGCTTAAAGACCAATATAAACTCTTTTGAGAACCAATAGAAGCATTACAGACAAACAAAAAATCTAGGGAGACACTTAAAGCCATTTTATAGACAATGGAGGAGCATTTGGAAAGTATTTACTATTATGAAACGAAGTTCAATATGAATCATAGTGGAGTGTGTGTGTGTGTGTGTGTGTGTGTGTGTGTGTGTGTGTGTGTGTGTGTGTGTGTGTGTGTGTGTGTGTGTGTGTGTGCGCGCTCACCCACATCAGTCCTGAAGCTTGAATTCAGGGCCCAGGTGCTGTCCTTAAACATTATTTTCTCAAGGCTAGCACTCTACCACTTGAGCCACAGCCCAAACTCTGGCTTTTCTTTGGTGGTAACTGGAGATTAGAGTCTCATTGACTGTCCTGCCCAGACTGGCTTTGAACAACAATGCTCAGATCCCAGCCTCTTGAATAGTTAGGATTACAGACATGAGCCATGGACACCCAGCCCAGAGTGGATAATATTAATAGTATTAATGGTAATGATTATCATCAGCATCAGTATCATCATTGTCATCATCATTATTATCTAGGAGGAGTAGTCATCATCATCATCATCATAGTAATCTAGAAGGAGATGTTGTCATTACTGCAGCAGCAATCATTCCTGTCCTTGCCATCGTAGTAGTAAACTACTGAGTGGTTACTGTATGCTGAATTACAATGTGTGCAAAGCACAGACGACTTGAGAAATGGTTATTTATTCCTATGGGACAAGCTTGGATTCTCAAGCCAGAATGTGTGGATTCAAATATAGGGTCCACCCAACAGTATAGGCAAATTACTTTAACGGCTCCATGCTTCATTTTCGATATTTGTAAATGGGAATAATAATAGAATCTACTTTGAGGGGTAGCTTTGAGAATTAAATGTGTTAAAAACTGGTGTACCTAAAATGGTTCTAGCACATAATAAATGCCATAATAAATACCAGAGATGATGAAACCAAAGAATAGGGAAGCCAAATTGCTTGTGTAAAGTTGCACAGCTGGTAAATATTGAACCTGAGGTGTGAATCCAAGTAGTCAGACTCTAGATTGAATATGTTAACTACCTATAATTCTAAAACATACATATTTTTATATTTGGATCAGATGAAATAGAGCTCATCAAATAAACTGAACTCATGACTGGCTTCTTAAAACCAAGTGGCCAGGCACCCACAAGGTCAGACCTCTACTGGCTACTGAGATTACACTAAATACCAGATGGTCCCAGGTGTGCCCTTTCGGGTATGTTCCAGGAGGAAAAGAGTATGTACATACAAATATTTTTACTTGGAATAACAATGGACATTTGTAAAAACAAAAACAACACAAGGCACATTTAAAAATAATCTTTCCTGGCTCTAAGAACAAAGAAACACATGTCCAGGTGTATGCAATTTTTGATCCAACATCACCTTCTGTATCGTATTTTATGGTCTGGCCAGCATTATCATCTTTTCAGGAACTGTTTTGCCTTTTGGTATTTATGTTTGGATGGGAAAATATTAAAGTCAAAACCTTACTTAATAACAACGAAGAATGAGAAAGATTAAAGAAACACAAATTTAATCTCCTGATTATTAGGTCATTATTTTCATGTAATTCTTTCATTCCTTTATATGTAATGAGGAAAGGTGTTCTGTTAGATTTGAAGGATTAACATCAAAAGAGTTATCCCCAGGTAACAGCTATTTCTTAGGATGTCAAGAGGAAGTTTACTTGTACATAGTAATGAAATCTAAAATTCATTGTTTCCAACTTAAAAAAAAGTAATAAGGAATAAAGTCTATGTCTGTGTTTTTCTTTAATGCACATTAGCGACCATGCAACAATTAAAAACCTTCTTAAAAACAGTACATAGTAAGAAGCATAATAAGAAAACTCTTCTAGTTTACAACAAAACAACCACTTTCCTAGTCTAAAGTCAAGTGTTCAATCTCTGTTCATTAAATCTGAGTGACTATCTATAGTAGGCGTATCAGATGTGATTATGTGCCAATGTATTAAAAAAGAATTGAATTAAAATATCAAACCTGCACAAGGAAACAACACACCAGGCCTTCTCAACATCAACCAAAGGCAATCCTAATGCCAGAATAAGAGGCTATGTATGCTCACCATGAGTGGAGATGGCCATGCTGTAGGTAGGACATTTTGAAGAAGTGTCTTTGTTTTTAGAGAAAGGAAAGACTATTTTTAAATGTGCCTTGTGTTGTGTTTGTTTTTGCAAATATCCATTGTTATTCCAAGTAAAAATATTTGTATGTACATACTCTTTTCCCCCTAGAACATAGCCTTATATAATCTCCAACATCTGCAGATCAAGAGCTATTAAACACTACCTGCACTATGGAAAATTAACACTCAAACACAAACAAGATCTTGCAAAAAATACATTATTTAATAAGATTTTTAATCTAAAAGAGGAGTGAGTTTTTATCAACAAAGGCAAGGACATCTTATGAGATTAGAAACTATAGAACTTTCTTAGAGGGATCAGGCTGTGTCACGAGATCATTTGTGGGCTTCCAGAAAGCCAAAGAAAAGCATAGTGGACCAAAATAAAAATCAATTGAAGCCATAAAATAAACCATATACAAAAGGTCCATATGAATATTATTAACATTCGGAAGAAAAATAAATGGCGTCCTTTGTTCTTTTTATTGGCTAGAACTCTCTCCAACTTACACCAATTTAAAATGGACAAGACTTGAAGAATGCTGAAATAATATAAATAGTTAGACTTCCATATATAGTTTTTTCAAGTAAATGAAAAAGTAGCTTATTTTCTTTGTCACATGTAATGTTCTAATGCCACGTATATTGTATTTATTTATAATATGCTATATTGTAGCTCAACTGTACATAGCTCGTTTCCTCTATGATTGCTCTAGTAATGTGGAATTAATTCACTATGCTTTCAATTAGCTTTTCTAGTATACATATTCCCCAGTCTGGGTTAAATTGTGATCTCTAAAAGATGTTCAGGTCTTCACCTGTAGTATCAGTGAATGTGACTTCATTTGGAAATTGTGTCTCCCTAGATGATGGAGCCAAGAAGAAGTCATCAGGATGGGTCATGATCAAATATAACTATGTTCTTTATAGGAAGATGAAACTTGGACAATGAAGAAGAAATGCAGAGATGAAGAGAAGGAAAATCATAGACACGCAGAGAGCATCATCTACAAGCCAAAGAGCCTGAGGCTACCAGAAAGTCAGAGAAGAATGCAAAGGAGTCTCTTTCTCCATGTCAGAACTAAACTAAACTTTATCTTGTTTTTGTTTTAGATGGCTATATCTGGCTATCTATCACTGGATGGAAAATTCATAAAGGGAAGAGAAATTTCTCATAGTTTTGAAGACTTGGTAATCCAATTTCAAGGTACTTGTATCTGAGACTGTTGTGCTTCATAACCCCTGACAGAAATTGAGATGGTGGGGAGAGGGCCAGAGGAAGTGACGTTGGCTTCATGACAGAAAGCTCCTCCATAATTGGTTGGCATTAGGTTCTAGGGGGTTTTCCCTCACAAACACAAACACCTCCTATTAGGCCCCACCTCCCAACATTCATTGTTTGGGATACATTCAAACCACAGCAGACTCCTAGCCTCCAAGTACTATGAAACAACACATTTTAGTTGTTTATACCACTCAGTTCATTGTACTTTGTTCCAAGAGTCTCAGGAAATGAACACATATGCTAGAGAGCGAGTTGGCCAAAGCTTGCACAGTGTGTCTGGGAACTCAGGAAGCCTCACAGCATTCCTGTGGCACCACACACGACTCCACACTGTGGGAAATGGTGTGGAAAACATGCAGTTTAGATGAGGAGAGGAAACACACCCAGCTAAAATATTGAAAAAATGCCATGCATTTGCTAAAAACCCTGTTGCACTTGTTTTGCATTATTACTCCTCACACTAACCTGTGAATGATAAAGGGGAAGATTATTATCTCTATTGTACTAACAAGGAATCTGAGTGTCAGAGAGATGAATGTTGGGTCAACATCTGTCTCACACTCTCCTCTCTGTTGTTTCTCACACTGTTATTCTCTATATAGAGAGAGATAGCTCTGTCTCTGACTCTATCTCTGTTTCTGTATCTATCTATCTCTAGATATGTCTGTCTCTAGCACATAAACACTATTTCTATTTGTCTGTTTCTCTGCCTCTATCATCAATCTTCTATCTCTATATGTCTGTTGTCTCTCTCACTCTCTCACACACTCTCACATACACACACACATACACACACACACACACATACACACAAATTGGGGCTCAGTTAACTATAACTTCAAATATGACATTTTGGGAGCATAACGAACATTTGACCTCAAGGAAGCCCATATGTTTCTGCTCACCCATGAGTAAGGAGAGACTCCCTGGAATTCCTTTATTGTTTTCCATTCCCTTTATCTATCTCTGAAGTCTATGAAATATAACCATACATAGACAAACTTTGATTATATAGTAATGCACATCCTTTGTGTGAACTCATTAAAAGTTGAAAGAGATCGTGTCTCAATTACTTCCCCAATAATCACTTATAAAGCCCTCGGGCTGGGAAGGTGGCTCAGTGGTAGAGCACTTGCCTTGCATGCATGAGGCCCTAAGTTCGATTCCTCAGCACCACATAAGCAGGGGAAAAAAAGCCGGAAGTGGCAATGTGGCTCACAAGTGGTAGAGCGAAAGAGCTGAGGGACAGCGCCCAGGCCAGAGTTCAGGCCCCACGACCAGACCCAAAAAAATAAAAAATAAAAAAAAATAAAGCCCTCAAATTTGTCTATATCCCCTATTTCTCTTTCTCTCCTTTATAGAAAATGAGATACATGTTTCTAATAACTTGGGGGCAAGTGAGAAGTGATCATTTCCTATGCGTTGACTTTTTTCTTTTGCAATACAATAAATGTGTATGCCTTTTCATCTATTTATAACCTTTGCATATTGATTCCAGCAAATCTTCTGAGGATGGACAGGAATTTCCCTTCACCTTTTACATACATGGTAGAGCAAATATTCATGTCAAATTGAAAATGCTCATAAACATTTTAACTTGGGACAATCCTATCACTTAAAAAGCAGTGTCTCTTCAGTGAATTCAAAGAAGAAAGACAAAAATAGTTTCACATAGACTGAGAGGCTCAATGATCTAAATAAGGTTGAATAAATCAGAATAAATAGGCAAAAATGTAACCTATAACTTATGAATGAACACCTCAAGGAATAAATGGGCATACACTGATGTAAAGAGAATAATATATTCACCATGATAAATAAATGCAGAGCCAGGGAGAAAAGGAATACATATGTGACAACCTAAATAAACTCTGGAGAAAGGACCTTGGTCAGCTGGTTGAGGAAATTTGGAGTCGAATTTTTGGGCAACAGCAGAAACAGATTGTGACCCTCTCATTGTGCTGATAAAGGGTTATCACTGACAGGATGGATGTGTAACTCTCACTGTCAGTTCCTGAGAAGGCTTGGAGGTGGAGGTAATGGAAGAGGCTCTTCTAGCAGCTTGTGTCAAAACCAGGATAGTGACAAAGCAACCACAAGTAGGATGGTGTAGTATGCAGCTCTGAAAAACTGGTCAAGATTGAAGAGGAGATGACTACCTACTTGCTTTCAGTTTAAGCTATTGGCAAGACATCCATCCTTACCACTTCTCTCTCCTTACTCCCTGTTCCTAGACAGACTGGCCTTGGTGATACCCTTTGAAAGTGGAATTAATGGTGGTGTCATGGGAGTAGAGTTCCCTGATTCTAGCCTCATGGTCTCATATTTTTCCTCCTGTTTAGCAGAGGATCTTTTCATAGATAATTGCCCTATCGCACTGGGGTCTTGGCTCAAATGTTATTTCATTTGACTTCTTTGTTTCTTTTCACTGTCCTATGTAAGACAGTCATGTTTTGTCCCCTTAGAAGGCCTCAATATTTCATTATATTTAGTGCCCCAAATTCTGTTTTTAATTATTAACTCCCACTTCTATTAATACATAAGCTCAGGAGGAGAGATACTTTGTATGTCTTAATGACAGTTTTATTCCCACAGTCTGGCACAGAGCCCAGGATAAGGCAGAGACTCACTAACTGTTTGTGGATTTCACAAGTTCAATTGATAATTTCTCAAAAGCAATCTTTATAGGCATATTCTAGTATATACCCCATTTAGTTTTACCTGGATGCAGCAGCTACCAGACTTCTCTAAACTGATGCTCAAACCCACTTCAATTTATTCCTTGTGTATCGTATCAAACATAGATCACATCAAGTCTCTAGTCCCTACTCAAAATATTCTCCATTGTTCTCAAGATTCAGATTAAATTTTCACACAACCATAGAGACCCTGCATGGACTGTCCCTAGCATAAGTGTCCATTGTCATCTATCCCCATCCCCCACCCCCAGCTCTAAGTTATGAGATCCATAACTTAGCAGATACATTTCTCTCTAGTCCAGGGAATGGTACATGTGTATATGTGTATAAAGAATCTCACCAAATCATGTGCATAAAGAATCTCACCAAATCATGTTTTAAAAAGGGAGGGATGAGATTGGGTGCCTTCGGGGTGGTCCAGTGCAACAGTGATACTCACAGGACACTATATTGGAAATGAACTTTACAACTTGGTGAGTGTGGAGGGAGAGTCAGGGAGGAGGAATAGCATGAGAAAATGAGGGATGGGGGTAAAAATGCAACAAGAATTTCCTTACCTAACTGTAACTCCTCTGTACATCATCTTTACAATAAAAAAATAAAATAAGGTATAAATAAAAATAGAAGATAGGGAGGGGATTAGGGAATAGGATGGTGGTGAACTTGTTCAAAACACACTGTATGGTTCAACCACTTTGGAAAGCAGTATGGAGGTTCCTCAAAAGACTCCACATAGAACTCCCCTATGACTCAGCAATCCCACTTGTGGGCATTTACCCAAATGACCACAAACAAAGCCATATTAAAGCTACCAGCACAACTATGTTTATCTCAGCATTATTCACCATAGCTAAAATATGAAAACAACCCAGATGCCCCTCAGTAGATGAGTGGATCAAGAAAATGTGGCGTATGTACACACACACACACACACACACACACACACACACACACACACACAAGAATTCTATGCTTCCATCAGAAAGAATGACACTGCCCCATTTGTTAGGAAATGGAAAGACTAGGAAAAAATCATGTTAAGTGAAGTTACCCAGTCCCACGATTTTCCTTATTTGCAATAATTAGTAGCCGGGCGCTGGTGGCTCACGCCTGTAATCCTAGCTACTCAGGAGGCTGAGATCTGAGGATCGCGGTTCAAAGCCAGCCCGGGCAGGAGAGACCGTGAGACTCCTATCTCCAATAAACCACCAGAAAACCGGAAGTGGCGCTGTAGCTCAAGTGGTAGAGTGCTCGCCTTGAGCTGAAGAGCTGAGGGACAGCGCCCAGGCCCAGAGTTCAAGCCCCACGACCGACAAAAAAAAAAATAATAATAATTAGTATACATATAGGATAACCTTATCAGATGATCTGAAAAGCTCCAAAACCATGTACAAATGACCATATAAGATGATGCTAAGTGAAATGAACCTCAAGATATAGACGTAAGAGGTCTGTCTTTATTGTTACTGTTTTAAATGCACCATGTGATTTTATTTTGTTGTTGTTGTTGTTTCTTCTGTATGTTCTTTCTCCTGTGGCATATCCCCTGGTGTCCTTATACTTGATTTTGATACCCTGCATCTTGTATATACATATGTCTAATCTGGGGAGGGGAAGGGGAATAACAAAACGCTGAAACAAAGATACAGGATGACACATTGCCACAAGGATACCCAAAGGATAGTATATTTGAAACAAACTTTACAACTTTGGGTGGGGGAGATTGGATGGGGAGGGGAGGAGTATGACAGATGGAGGAGGGAAGGGATAGTGGGACAACACCAAGGAAGGGAAGGGGTAACAATGATAGACAAGTAACGTACTCATTGCCTTACTCATGTAATTGTAACCCCTCTGTACAACATCTTAACAATAAAATAAAATTAAAAGAAATAATAAAACAAAAAAAACACTGTATGTATCTCTGGAATTTTTAAATGAACCCATGGAAAACTTCTTTTTAATATTAATGAAGCAAAAAGCAAAAATAAATGGTAATAATAACAATATTACTCTCTACTTTCAGGAAGCCTCTTCTTTCTACCCTACCTCACACTCTGATACTCACACTTAAGATATCAATCGAGTGCCCTTCCTTGGGTTCCTGTTACACAAGTTCACAAAATCATATTGTTCAGAACATCTACCATTGTTTGTTCACATGATACAATTATTTATAAGGTTTTATTGTTACTGCTCTGTGTGTGTGTAATTAATGATTATTTTCCTGCTAGAGTCATTACTCTATAACATAGACCATGAACTTTTTGCTAAGAGATCTGTAGAGTTAAGTATACCAGTTTAGAATGAGGGTGTATTATAGTGGTGCCTGACTAGGCCTAGGATTTGATCCCCAGTAACAAGGCTGAGGGAAGGAAGGATAAAAGGAGGGAAGGAGAGAAGGAAGGAAAGAGGGAGGAAGGGATGGAAGAAAAAAAGGAATAAAGTTAGGAAGGAAGAAAGGCAGGGAGGGAGGGAGTTAAGGAGGGAGAGAAGAATTGAGGATAGTGACTGGCAGTGAGTAGATATTTGTTAGGTAAGTGAATGATAGTATAAGAAACTAGATATTAATGAGAAATGGACTGATACAAAAATTCATGACTGAAAGGAAGCTGAATTGAAAATCCATAGTGATTGTAAGCTACTATTAACAGAGAAGTAGACAGGGGGAGTTAGGACAGATCCAAACTATGAAATAGCCTAGACTACGGACTACAGAATAGCAAGAACAAAATAATCTGTTTCATTCAGGAATTCAGCAAGAACCAGTTTGAATGACTTGCTGAAAACACCTAGCTATGACTTAGGTAGTGACAGTAACTAGGTGAAAGGTTACATTTACATATCCTATTAACAGCTCCTTGACTCATCCTTTTGCTCTTGCAACATTTATCTATGCAGCAAAACCATTCAAACTTTCCTCTCCTTACCACTTTCCATTATAAAAAAAAAATTCTCTAAAAAGTCCTTAGTTCCCTGGAAAATGTTTTAAAGACATTTCACTGTGGTCGATTAGGCATACCATAATAGCTAATGCAAGGCAAGGGCCATGGAGAAAATGGCATATAATAGGAAGAACCTACTTTGGTCCTGATTAAAGTTACTCATGTGCAGCTTGAGAAAATGGACACAATAAAAGGTTCTGAGCACTACAGGGTATCATGGGTTAAAGGACAAGGTCTAATTTTTTAACCCCATTGTGATTGGTTTATTCCCCAAACATTAGAATCAATATAATTCTAAATTCTCTGAGGGAAAAGAAAGTGCTTATTAGTTTACTTTTATTTCCTAATTTCCAGCTTCTAACGTGGAATGCCGATGAGCATGAAAAACCACCTAGTATCATTTCCTTTCATTCGAACCCTGCAGTGACTCATGCAATAAACAAGTCTCCTGGTTTTATTTCTAAGGAGGGCACGCCAACAATTTCAATAGCCTATTCCAGTTTTACTGGAGTCAGTTGTCCAAAGATGTCTTATTTGCCACACTCTAAGAAAGGAAAACAGGAAACTGGCAAAAACTCTGATCTTCAGAAATAAAAGACAATGATGATTTTCAACCCCATGTTGACCATGTGAAGAGAAGGAAGACTTAAGAAAACACGTGTATTAGAAGCAGTGAGAAAAACAGAAAGGAAAAATGGAAGCACACTGAACAGCCAACTATGGAAATTTAGAGGAACAGAGGAAGAGGGAATATTAGGAAGGAGGATAATCATCATTTTCCATCTCTACTGTATTTGATGTTGGTGCCCTGCATCTTATATATACGTTTTTCTAATTTGGGGAGGGGAAGGGAAATAACAAAATGCTGAAACAAGAATACAGGATGACCCATTGTCATCCCAATGAGATGTACAATACACTATGTAGAAAACAAACTTTATAACTTGGAGGGGGAGGGGAATTAGGGAAGTGGGGAAGGAGGGGGAAAACGAAGGTAACAATGCTCCATAGGAAATATACTCATTACCTTACTCATGTTACTGTAACCCCTCTGTACACTATTTTTACAATAAAAAACAAAAACAGAAATAAGATTATAAAAGTTAACAAGGTACTATTTAAAATCTAGACCAAGTTTAAAAAAAATCTCACTAACAAATCCTTGCAGTATGCCTTGTCACTAATAGAACATGACCTTGGTTCTTAACGTGACTGAAATTAGAGGGTTATCTACAAAAGTAAAGATTTGTTAGTGCCATTAGTAATGCAAACAAAAGTACAAGCATAATGTACACAAAAGTTTTGTTTAAACTATAGAAGGATCAGTAATGTGAAAGCAGGATCCTTCAAAATTAACTTATCACTACTAGAAGTTCTACTTAAAGCAGTTCTAAATATACATAGTTCTGGTTTGTGTATCTAAATTAGTTTTATATAGTCCAAACTGTAAGGTCTGTGGAAGTTCCAGTTAGTCTTCATATAAATAAAATTTTATTGTACTATAAACAGGTTCTATTTTAAAGAAGCTTCTTTTGGTATAGATAAACAAAAATCTCAATATTTGGATTTTAGAAGAGGCACTTACAGTTGAGGAAAAGGCAGGATTCTGTCCAACAGCCTCACACTTCCTTTTCTTTGCTTGCTTTGTGCAGTACATGGCTGACAGTCAACAAAGCACTCAGTGAAGGTGAACACTGCCTTCTCGGCTGCTGGCAGCTAGACCTACCATCCTGTGCTGTCACCTCCCAGTATTTGTGGTCCAGGACCTCTTCCTAATGAGCTACTCCTGTCTGGTAAGGGAAATTTCTCTACTTTCATTACATGTCTCTCCAACACAATGTAGTATGACAATACTATAAAGTATCACTTTTTCACCAAAAAAAAAATTATTTAGTTCAGTTCTTTCCTTTCTGGAGCCTGTCCGCTGAAATTTCCCCAACAAGAACCACTTGGAAATCTTGTTCCTGTTGTTCCTCTTTTACATCGGGCCAGGCCAGCATAGCTGAGCTGCAGAAGGCACTGTCTGGGTGCCATAGGGCTCAGTGTTCCAGAAACACACTGCTCATGGGCAGCTCTTGTCCTTTCATGCTAAGCAAGGCCAGTAGATAAAGCTCAAGACAGTGTTCAGAGAAATTCAAGTTCTTCGGAACACATATTCTAATCTCACAGTCACACCTGATTTTTAAGAAATTCTGCATATATGTAGACCTTCTATTGCAGCATGGCCCTAATATTCATACATATACATGTAAATATAAATATATATACATATATACAGCTTTAAGCATTTGAAATGTGACTAGTATGACTACTAAATTGGCATTTAAAATTTTATTCCATCTTAACTAATTAGAACATAAATTTAAACAATATCACTAGTGATTCTCACAAATGTTGTGTCTTAGATTTTTACCCTAATTGCAAGCTAATAAATTAACACACTGCTATTTCATGGATGTTGAGAGAACATACAAGATTCCTGGAATATATTACTCACAGAAAGAGCAATAACAGGAATTTCTGACATAATTCTACTAGTTCCCTGAAACTTAATTCCCACAATGTAATTGGGTGAAAGAGACCTGCACGTTGACTTGCATAGAAGAGGTGAATTCTGTGCTTCTGGAATTTGAGTCTTTATAGTACTTTAACTGTCACTTGCTTCTAGGACAAAAAGAAAAAAAGAAAGAAAAGCCTACCTCTGTCTTTTAAGATTATGCTCTATAGATGTTCTTGAGAAGACAGTCTACACTGAAAGCAATCCCTCCTATTGTTTAGAAGATATGAAGAAATCTGGGTACTAATAGAGAATTGTTTCTCAACTGTGTTTCTGTCATAGATATCTATAAAAATCTACTGATTTCTCTCCATCTTGTTTGAATATCTTGCTTGTCCACACAGTTAATCCTTGCTAAGTCTTCTGCAAGCTCCTACATAGTTATCCAGTTCCCATGACTGTTCCTCCTAGATATTCTCTATACAGTGGCCAGAGCAGTTGCAAAACAAATTAAGCTGTCATTCTTGTTTCCATCTTTCATACCAACCTGTGCGCTTTCAATGTAACCTGCTGCCCCTTTGCAGCAAGTTTCTAAACAATGTCACTCGGTATCTGAGGACCTTTCCCTTGTTTTTCCTTCTAACATCCATTTATTCAGCCACCATAAACTTCTCCTACTCCCTTAAATGCACAGATTGATCATAAACTGATGCCTGTGGGTTGAATTCCAACTACAGGTGTGTCTGGCTTGGTCTACATAATAGTTTAACAAGCATTTGAACCATTTCACATTTTGGGAGGTTTCATAATCGCCAACTATGCATTTTAAGCTCCTCATTGAAAAGCTGGACATCTGGCAACACTTGGCCTGCCTCCCAAGCTGAAAATACTTGGCCGAAGTTGGGTTTACTTTACCCTTCAGACAAGGCATGGTTGTCACACCTCTCCCTCCTGTTCTCACTAATTCTTTTACATTATCCACTGACTTTCAGTGCAATGTCTGCCTTGATCTGAAGCACTCTATCATCCCTCTGACTTTTTCAGCTGCTATGAATTTGCTTCCGGTTTTAGTAGGTTCATATCCTCTGAAAAGTTTTCCCTAACTACTGGCCATTACAAACCCAAGTAAGATGAGATGATGTTATATTCACCTTACGAATATAATTCATCAGGGCACGAATGTTATCATTCTTTGTGTTATGCCTATCATGGCAAAATTCACATGGGTTTATAAATATTCTTACATATTTATATATAACATATTGATATATATATATTTTACATATTACTTAATTTTTAAATGTTGGACGTTTAAAATGCTACTCCTCCCCCCTCACTCTCCAGGATAGTGGAGTAGTGGCTGTGCCCTAGTAACAGGCAATATGCTAAATGCTTCCCATGGAGTGCTTCATTTTCATTATTCTGATTTTTGAGATGCAAAGTTAACTGTCTAAGGTCATAAAATGGGCAAATCTCTGAAGAGGAATCAAATGTAGGCCTGTCAGAACCCAAAGCCAAAAATCTAACCATTCACAATTTACAAATGGAGACAGTCTGCGTATCCTGGATAAACCGAGGCAATCAAGGATAAGGATATCCCTCGGAACTGTTTACTACTCAACAAGAATTATAACCCTATTCCTGCAATCAGCTAGCTGTTCAACCTTGGGTAAGATGAAGGTCTTGCACTGTAAAACAGAACAGTAAAATAGCAGGATACAGTATGTGTGATATATCTTCCAGGAGACTCGAGAGCCCATGGGCCCACCAACAACTCTTATTCATAGCCTGATACTGAACTATTTTTATGTAGTTTGAACAATTAGTTCTTCCAAGCTAAAAGAGTTAAACAGGTGAAGAAAGTTCTCTCTCTCTCTCTCTCTCTCTCTCTCTCTCTCTCTCTCTCTCTCTCTCTCTCTCTCTCTCTCTCTCTCTCTCTCTCTCTCTCTCTCTCTCTCTCTCACACACACACACACACACACACACAGCCCTCTGGATTGATATTCATGACTAACATACCAACCCACACAGTTTCACATGTAGGAAAGCAAAGATACTAAGCAACCAGGCCACATTTATGTAAGATTAACACTACATCACTCAAGTGGCCCCTCATCTTTCCATGACAGTAATTACTGTGTGAGGGGAAGCAAAGCTCTCAGAGCCTAGTCCCGGTCCTTACAGCCAGCAGGTGCATGTATGATTATGGGTAAGGAAACAATCTGTGGTGTCAATGACTCATGTGAAATACAAACTAGTTGGGAAGGAGAAACAGCCCTGGTCCATTATTTCCAGGTAGAATTCCTACTCATCTTTTGTCCCAAGATAAAAGAGAAATCAATTATTTTTTAAAAAAGAACTCTCAGGATCTTTAAAAATTTTAAGTCAAACTTCTAGCATCAAGGACTCATTATTTAAATGTTCAAGGTCCAATCTATTTAAAATTTTACACTCAAGAATAAGAAAAAAAACAACGAATTTTACAATCTCAATGGTTTTCTAGGAGTTATAGTTTACCTCCTCAAAGAAAAAAAGATTGTGTGTGGATTCCATAAATGTATTTATTTGTTGAAATGAGAATTTAAGTTACAATACCTTTTTGTTGTTGTTGTTTTGGTGCCAGTCCTGGGCCTAGGCATTGTCCCTGAGCTTTTTACTTTTTTTTCTTTTCTCTCTCAAGTCCCTGCCTAGTCCTAGCTTTTTGGGCAGTTAGTTGGAGATAAGTCTCATGACCTTTGTTGCTGAGACTGGCTTTAAATCATCCTCAGATCTCAGCCTCCTGAGTACCTAGGATTACAAGTGTGAGCCACAGGCTCAGGCTAAAATTACTATGGTTTTTATTTGATTTGATTGCCACATAATGCTTCTCTAACTTTTCATTCCCTCCCCCCAAAAATATTATTCCAAGCACACTTCATTTGATGAAGTAGGAAAGCTTGAAGTCCTATTTTAGAAAATGCTGCCTTATTAAATCTGGTATTTATTCCACTCTATTAGGTAGATTTCCCAAAGTATGATCTTACCAGGCCTTAGGTAATGCATTGCTGACATCCTTCTACAAATATAATTTTTAGAATTATAGACAATCCTGCTGTGTATAATTTTTAGAATATATTTTATGTTTATGTAAAATATAAAATAAAGCAATATGGTTGCTGAGTTAAACCAGAGTGTCCTTTAAGGAATATATTTCTGCAAGGCACACAGCAGAGTGCATCACACAGCATAGAAACTCGCGAAGATGTCTATTAAAGTAGGAATGCACGAATGTCAGGATGTGGCCATTTAACAAACCTACATTTGCTTTACTCTGCTTATTTCTGCGAGGTAGATAAAGGCGCCAGTCCTTATTGTTTCTGTGATTATCAACTGAGACTTGACACCTAATATATCATCACCATCACATGAGGTTTGAATCAAACCTCTAAACTCAACTTTACAAAAATGAAGATCTCCTTCCTGAGTGATTAAAATCACCTAGGGTGGGAGAGAAGTCTGGAGAATGGAAAACGCGAAACATCTGAAACAAAGTTCTTAGACTGAAGCCAGGAAGATCTTCCTATTGGCTGAGTTCTAATGGCAATAGAGAATCACAGCTGTGCACTTAAGGCTTGGTGACAAGGGACTATTTCACTATTCACTATCTGCACCTTGATAAGCAATTCCAGAAACACAATGTGCCAACTAGCCCTTACAGAGCTCCTGTCCTAATCATCTAGATAGACATAACCACATCTCAGCTGAAGGACTGGAAGGAGCTTATTAAAAAGTAGAAGCCTCCTATATACACCTACACCCGACGAGAGACCTTGGCCCAACACCATGTAAGAAGCCCTCAAGGGTAGCAAGAAATCCTCTGAACAATCCAGAGCACGGGACAGCAATGCGCATTTTGGAGACGCCAGCACAGTTAGATATTCTGATGGAGAAGGTACCAGGACCACAAAGGTGAGAAAGTGACTGAAGCCAGGCTCAAGGAACTAGCATCTCACGTGGTGGACGCGTTCCCTTCTACCTGAAAGAACGCCCTTCGCTGGCGTCCTGGGCGTACTAGACACACTCCTAAATCTGGCAAAGCGGCAGAAAGAGAGGCGCTGGGCGGCTGCGGGCGCCGCAGGCGTGGAGGAGAGGGAATTTCCACGCTTCCCGCCACCCGCTGCGCCCCAGCCTTCCCGGTCCCTGCTCCATTCCCACCGTTTCTCCACCTGTGCGACGGCCCGATCTCCCACAAACCAACCTCGGGGGCGCACACCAGGCCGGGGCAGGGGTGTGGGGACTCTCCCACCGTCCTAGAGAGTTGTTCACATTGGGGAATCAGAAAAAGAAGATGACCCAATCCAACCCCTAGAAGGAGGGCACAAGATGTGCTAGGTGAGCAGGACATCAGGGAAGGGGTGACCCCTCAAAAATGGGCCTGGGACGCGGTGGTGGTATCGAAGATAGTCGGGGGGAGATTTGGGGGATGGCGCTGTCTCCCCGCGACCGGGACAAGCCAGAGAGGAAAACAACAGTCATCGCGGGGGCCAGGAAGCGAAAGGAACTGAAGCGGCAGGATCCCCCGTCCCGGGCCCAGTCTCTGCCCAACTTCCGTGCCCCCCCCTAGACGCCCCCACTTCCCCACCCCCACCCCGCCGCGCCCCGCCCCGCCCGCCCCGTGGCGGCCGCCGTGGCACCAACCTGCGTGCCGCGGGCTCGGTCCGGGACGGAAGCCGGAGCCTGGGGGCGGCGGGCGGAGTTAGTTGGAGGCTCCGGTGCCCTGGGCGGGGACAGGCTGAGCACGCGGCGGGCGGCGGCGGCGGCCGGGGTTCCCTCCTCCCCGCGCGCGGGGCCCAGCCCGGCCGGCCGCCGGCCCTGCGCTCGGGGACAGCTCCCAGTCCCTCCCCCGGGGCGGCTCCCGGGCCCGCCCCAGCTCCGCCTCTGCCCAGTGCGCGCGGCCCGCGGCTCCCCACTCCGAGCCCCGCGCGGGGTCCCCGGCGTGCAGCTGCCCGGCGCAGCGGGGTCCCCGGCGTTCGGACTCACGTGCTGGTCCGAGCTGGAACTCTCGCCCCTAAGGGGCCCCCGGGAAAGAGGGTGAAGGCTGGGCCTGAAAGTCTTTCCTGGACCTGCCGGAGTCCCGGGTCCCTAAAAGCAGCCTTGTGAGGTCGCAGTGCCAGCTGCCCGGAGAGAGGCCGAGGAAAATGTCCGACTCTCCCTCCGCCCCGCTCGGGGTCAGGCGGACGCTTCCCGTTTCCCCGGGGAACCGCCACCCCCTCCCCCCCGCCGCCGCTCCAGCCCGGGGCTCCGCGGGTGGGAGAGAGCGCGCTTGGCTCGGCCGGCGCGGACACCCGTTCCACACCTGAGATAAAGGGGCCGAGGCTCACCCCATCCCTTCCCTGGCTCACACAGTGTCTCCCCGTCCCAGTCCTAGACCGGGGTTTCTAAGCCCCAAAGAGCGCTCAGCGGCTCCAGACCGACCTCCTCACCGCTAAACGGCTAGCAGGGAACCCGGAGCCAACCCGCCTCTGCCCGCCTCCCCCCCCCCCCCCCCCGCGCAAGATTAATTCGGGATCCAGGGCGCGAGCAGTTCTAGCCTGAAGGTTTTCTTCAACTAGAGGCTTGATCGTGTGCTTACTGACCCTAAGCTTAAACTGCACGAGTTTACTTGAGAGGGGGCATTGCCTCTCCCTTCCAGCGTGTGCCTAAGTGTGGGGTGTTTGCTCCACACCTGTCTGTCCTCCAACCCAGTACCAGGCACTTTCTCTCCAGAGGCCTACCCCCTCTTTCCTCAATCTCTCCCAACTCTTTTCAGAAGCTGAGAAAGCTTGGAGAAGGAAATTTGGAGAAGGCAGAGATAAGCCAATCAGGGCCTGGGCCAGGCCACCTCAAGCTGTATTCTCCACCAAATTCCAAGGCAAGCTGATGACCCCAGGATGTTAGGGAAAATGGAAGGTCACTAATAAGATGCAAAAAGCTGGATCATTTCGCCAACAAAACGAGTGCTGATCTTCGGCTTTTCTTTCCCTTATTTTCCTCTAAAGCATAAAAGGCTAGGCCACTAAAAGTTCAAGAAACTGGAAGAGGTCACCTGAATAAAATCTTTTTCCTTGGTGGAACACAGTGGCTCATTTCTGTAACTTCTAGCAACTCGGGAGGCAGAAAGGACTGTAGTCCTAGGCTAGCCCCAGCGAAAGTTCATAAGAACACGGCCACCCCCCCCCCATCTTAAACAATAAACAAAGTGCGTGTGGTGCTCCATATCTGTCATCCCAGCTGTTAGGGAAGCATAAATGGAAAATGGGAAGCCCTACTGGAAAAGTAACCAAAGCCAAAAAGATGTGAGACACTTGGTAGGGCACCTGCGTACAGTCTCCAAGCCAATTCACCTCCTATAAAATGATCAGGAACATGTGCTACTATCCCATTAGTGCTTGTCCTAGAAAAGAATGAAACTTGGGGCAGAAGTAAGGGATGGGGTAACGATGGTTAAAAACAAATGTACTTATTGCCTTACCTAGGTCACTGTAATCCCCCTCCCCCCATCTACTTAGCTCATCACCTTCTCCATAGAAAAAAAATTTTTTTAAAGAAGTAAAAGTAAAGGTGAAATCAAGAGTAAAATATTATTTCCTCTATTTGTTACCCATTTCACTTGTAAATTGGGTGTAGTGGACAGAACTTGGGAAATGTACAGACTGTTCTGCAAAAGAAATAAAAGAAAACACTTCCTCATTTGACTATGTTTCAAACACGATCTAAACGTATCCCTCCTTGATTAAGAACAGAAGGTTACACTGAAGAAGCAGATTAAGCTTCTGTATCCAACAGTCAGATTTGTTTATGCATATTCAAAACGGCAAGAGAAAATATTAATTTCAATTTACAAGTCGTTAAAAAACACCTTGTGGGACACATAATGAATAGCCTCAATGTTAAAGTAATACATATTTGTTCTTTCACAAATAAATTTTCCTCTGAAATATAGACATCTGTCATAGAGTCAGTTATCCTGCACAGCATGCACTGTAAAAGCACATAAAAGAAATAATATGCCATGTTGCTTATTTGAAAGTGATCAGGAATACGCAGCTTCATGCTGGCATGTCTTTAATTTCATGGTGTTAAGAAAAAACTATAAGAGTATGAAATAGCAAACCCTTTCCTAGTGGAGTACTATTTCAATTACCCATCATGATATTTATCATATATAATGTATATATATATATATATATGACTGGAAATTTTTTTCATTAACTATCAGAAACTGTGGGTCTATTTTCTCCATGTTACTCTACTAAACCCTGTGGATAGAATGTGAACATGGAGTTTCCTTTGAAAACAAAGAGATCACCACATTAATCCGTGGGTGTGCAGAAAAACAAGGCTAGCAATGGCATTCTAAAGACATAAATTATCATTTAAATGAGACCAGACTCTTACAAAATTTATGCATCTAACACTTCAAGATTTGAAAAGTGCAATAAGAGGTAGTTAGGCAAGGTCAAACTTCCTTGATGTAATGCAAATATGAAATCTGCATCTCTGCTTTTTCTCAGGTGCTCTCCAAGTCTTCCCTTTCACTGTATGATGCACGCATAAATCAAACAGCAAAATATTTTGTAGAAAGCCCTATCAGGTTAAGCACACAGAGCCTTCTTGAATATCCCACATTGCTTTCTCTTGTGACACTTTAAAATAGACTTGAAAAAAATTATGAAGGGGAATATTTTAATAGCTTCCCAGAGAGTAGAATGTATTATCATTATAGTACAAAGGGCATCATTCATTTTTAATTCTGTACTCCACAGGTGTTCCCTGCCCAGGCTGTAGCTGACACTTAGAGGGCCTAATTATGATTCATATATCCCACTTTCCCCAGGAACTGGTCCCTGTAATTTCACACAATGCCATTACTGAGAGAGAAAAATACATTTCAGTTCTAGCACCTAGATGTAGTGATTCTCAGTCAGGTCCAAACATTAGAATTTGAAAAATCTGAAGTCTCAGCCTTGCCTCAAGCCAAATAACCAAGAAGCTCTGGGAGATATATATTTATTTAATTTCCTAGGGGGTTTTTATTTGTTGTAAGAGCACTTAGCAAATACAAATAAAAACACTCCTCTTTAATACACTATTTAATTTGATCTAGTTTACCTATTAGCGGCAGGGTTTGCTTTACTTTTGGGGCGGGGCAGTACTGGGCTTAGAAACTACTTGTGTTTGCCAGGTAGGGTTCTACTGCTTGAGCTACACACCCAACCAATCTTTCTTACTTTCATTTTCATTTTCTCTTTGCTAGCCTGGTCCTTGATCCTCCATTGCACTTCCCACATACCTGGGATGACAAGAGCATTACACTGCACCCAGATTTTATTTTTGGAGATGGAGTGAAGGTGTCACAAACTTTTGCCAGGGCTGGCCTCAAACAAGAACCTCCCAATCTCTACCTTCCAAGTATCTAGGATTACAGATGTGAGAACCTAGCTTGTTTTACATTAATAGATGATGATGATGATGATGATGATGATGATGATGATGATGATGATGATGATGATGCCAGGAAAGATGTTAACTTGATATATTTTATGCAGTGTTATGGTCTCTTTATCTACACTTGGTATATAACTATGATAGCTACTTGTATTTTGGTGTGTTGGTGACTGGACTCAAAACAATAGATCACAGAAGAAAAGCAGATGGGGGAAATTGGATGTTATAAATTTTAAATTCCCACAAGTAATCCCCTTGAGCTATTAAGCCATTACCCAATTTAGCAGTAAAAAAAAAAAAGATACATGCTTAACATTAATTCTTTTCTATAAAGTCCAAAGTTTAGAAGCAAAATAATTACAAGGACAACCAGGGTCATCATTTTGATGTAGACGCATCACCAATGAAGAACCAAACATTTGATTCTGAAAAAGGAGTATTAAAATTCTTCTGGTACATTCATGTAAATGGTTAGTGCACTCAATATTCTTGTGACGTGGAAATAATCTATCCCCAATAGAATACATGGTAGCAACATCTAATATAATAATATAAACAATAAATAACTTTCCCCATAAGTTAACAGTGTAATGGAGTGATGGAAATAGTTGGAATTGGGGGAACAGAGGAGAAAATGAGTTGACATGCAATGGATAGAGAATAGATTAACTTAATACAGGAGGTTGTGTTCTAGAGCCCTAAGAGAATGCCAAGAACTCCAGGTAAAGTTGAATTCAACAGAGATTTATTTTTTCCATCTTGTTTTTGTTTTGTTTTTGAGACAGTTTCTCTATAGAGACCATACTGGCCTAGAACTCATTACCCTCCTGCTTGGTGTCCTAAGTGCTAAGACTACAGGTAGGTATGTGCTACCAGATCCAATGATACTTAACTTTTTCTATACACTAAATATCTATAATAAAATTCAATTTATAAACAGTAAGATTAACAATAATACCTAATACAAGTATAAAATGACATTACAGTATAGTGTTGTATAAATTACTTAATACATATGTTTATTTCTGGAATATTGCTTAGTATTTTAGGACCTTAATTGACTGTGGGTGTTTGACACAGTGGACAGCGAAACCACAGATAAAGAGAGACTATGGCATTGAAAAAGTCTCAGTAGGTAAATAGTATCTGACTAGATAGTACTGATTAGGAGGACAAGTAAAAATCTAAGTTCACAGAGCTCTTCTCAACTGCTTGAACTGAAGAGGAGGATGCTAGCAAACGAAGAAATTTGGTATAGACATAAACGGGTTATAATAACCATGACATCACTAAAAGTTTCTGGAAATCAATACTTCTGATTCCGTCCCACAAACTTTGCTTTTTTCCCCCCATAAGAATTGTATCCAATTCCCCACCAGATGGAATAATTTAATTTTCTAATAAATATGGGGCAGTATTTCCACATATTTTCAAGTGAGAAATACATACTCAGCTACTATTGGATGTTAAATTATATAAGAAGGACTGCTAAATTCATTACAAACATCTGAGCATATGATCAATTATTATCAAAATCAAAAAAACTTCCAAAATAGGCATGTAATAAATTTGTCTTTTTTTCCTAAATCTTATTGTATTTACTTCATTAATATCTTTTTCTGTTTTTTTAATTTTAATTTTAATTTTTTGTGAACATACTGTACAGAGGGGTTACAATTACATGGGCAAGATAATGAGTACATTTCTTATCAAGCACTGCAGCCTCCTTCTTTGTTTACCCTTCACATCCCTTCCCAGCCTCCCCGATGCACAGAGAGGTTACAGTTACATACATAAGGTAATGGGTACTTTTCTTTTTGAACATTTTCTCTCGCTTTCACCCCAAGTTGTAAAGTTTATTTCCAACATAGTGTCTCACGTATCACTGTTGATTGGTTCATCCTTTCTCCTGCCATTTTTGTGATTCCCCTTCTGCAAATCAGATAAACTTATATACAAGACATTTGTCATTTTTATAAGGCACAATTTGCCTCTTTTGTCATAATGTTATTTTTCAATAATTGAAAACTGAAATATGTCTACTCCCAAAATAGATGATTTTTTTCGCATATTTATGTGTCTTTTTACTTTATAGTTGTAGACTTGGGTCTATTTTTGGTTCATAGTGGGATGGCATTAGAGGTTTGGTTTTAACAAGCAAAGTCCCCAGATGTGTAAAGAATGACATTGATTTTTCCAGACCTATTTAGCAGCAAGAGAAAAACACATCCGAATGCTGAATGTGTTTTTGGTATTATCACAAATAGATGAAAGCTTTTCCAAGTAGCATGCCAGAAATCATAATGCCCAGTTCTCATGGTTGTACATTTGTCGCTAATGAGTTGTGTGGCATGCACAGAACTTCTAAGTCTCAGTTTCTATTAAATGAAAAAGGGCTGGAGGAGAGGACTATAAATTTTCTTCCATATGAAGTTGTTGCATGAGAAGGATGACACACAATTTAATGTATTGGAGGGTTTGAGATTTGTGTCTGTGTTTTTGAACACAGACTTGTTGATGGCTTCAAACAACAAGTATTTATAAATGCCAACGTTTTCTTGATGATTGGTCAACCAGGCACTAGCAGTGACCCTTTTATGAGGGGGAAACACTCATAAGACATTCCTGTCTCAGATTCCTGACAGGAATCTGACGTGTAGGATGCCTGAATATCTGATTCTGAAATAAAGGAATCGATCAAAGCTTACTCTGGCTAGTGGCAGCTAGGTTGGTTTTAGAAATAGAGAAGTTAGTCATTGTGCAGGGATACCAAAAAAGGAGTTGGCCAGCAGCAATTGGAGATGCTAAGTCAGGTCTGTCTGCCTACATTGTATCCATATCCTGACTATTGCTGAGCTTTGGAGAATGAAAAGAAAAAATATGGGCCGGTACATGAGGAAGAATGTGGAAACAATTTTCAATCCATGTGACAGTGGGGCAATTACAGTGACCTGCAGAGACACAGTGGTAGGGAAGTTCACAGAGAAAGCCAAAAAGGAATCCCAGGGTGATTTGTGGAACATCTCAACATCCTTGGATTGCCTGAGAATGGAAACTTGGTAGCAGCAATTTTTCAACCAATTTAATCAAGTGAAAGACTAGAAAAATGCTTAATTAGTAAAAACAAAGGCACCTGTAATGGGATTACTGGGACATTTAGCTTTTCTATTTGTTGAATAACTACTGTGCATATTTTTGAATACTTATGGGTCTGTGTCCACCCTTTGCTGTATCTTTCTCTCTTCTGAAAACAAAAGAATATGAAGAAAGATTCTGAATAGACTGGTAGATCTCATTTCTCTTCAGAATGACCATTAATCACTGGTCCTCCATGGTTAAACACTAATAATAATTTTGTTTCCTATTCATTAATTTAAAAAAATCCTGTGATAAATGGATCAACAAAATTATATCTATCTATCTATCTATCTATCTATCTATCTATCTATCTATCTATCTATCTATCTATCTATCTATCTATCTATCTGGGAATTGCATGCTTCCACCAGAAAGAATGACAACACCCCATTTGTAAGGAAAACAGAAAGACTTGGAAAAAATCATATTAAGTGAAGTAAACCAAACCCTCCAAAACATAGGTCCCATTGTTTTCCTTATTTGCAATAATTAGCATATATCTAAGATAATCTTAGCAGATGAACAGAATAGCTCAATGGCTATGCACACATCACCATATTTGATGATGCTAAGCGAAATGAACTCCAAGACATGGAAATAAGAGATCTTTCTTTGATGTTGTTGTTTTTAATGTACTATGTGATTCCTTGTTTCTTTTGTGTGTTCTTCCCCCTATGGTATATCCCCTGTTATCACTCTATTTGATTTTGGTACCCTGGTATTGTATATACGTTTATCTGAATTAGGGAAGGGAAGGGGAACAACAGAAAGGTGAGACAAAGAACAAGTGGGGAGAGAACCAATGAAACAGTGATATTCACAAGACAAAATGTTGGAAATGATCTGTACAATTTGGGTGGGAAGCACTTGAAGGAGGAGAGGGAAAGTAGGAGAAAAATGAAGGACGGGGTAACTAGTTTGACAATAAATGTACCTATTACCTTACTTATTAACTGTAACCCCTCTGTACATCACCTTAACAATAAAAAAATTTTAAAGCAAAAAAAGAAAAGCAATCCCATAACAGAATTTTGGTAGGCAAACTTATTGTCTTTAAAAATGTTCACATTCTAATCTTTAGTATCTCTAAAGATATTTATTACCAAACATGGCAAACAGGACTTTGTAAGTATAATGAAACTTCATGATTTTGACATGAGACTGTTATGCTGTGTCTTGAGGTAATCTAAGTCTCATCACATATTATCTGTTGTAGTAGAAGACACAAAAATTGACAACAAAGATTTCAATGAGGGGAAACAGGCAGAAGCAATGGGATATGAGAAGGATGCTTGCTGATTTTGAAGACAAAGGGGAAGGTAGATAGATCTAGACAATAACCACAGATTAACAGCTAGAAAAGATAGGCTCATCTACCTACAACCACAGAAATTGAAGTCTGTCAGTAACCTAAATGGATTCTCCCATTAGAAACTCCAGAAAGGAAGAGTCCTACCAGCATTTAGATTTGGCCTGGTGAGACATATTTTATCTTCAAACTATAGAATTGTAAGGTTTTAAAAATAATATTGTATTGTCCTAAGGTAGTAGGTTTGTAAAACTAAGTTAAGGCAACAAGAGAAAAACTTCATCTACTAAATCTAGTAGGAAAGCCAAGATTTACACCTGCTTGCCAATGCCTTTTGACATCTCATATACCATTGACATTTAGCTTGTGCTTAATCAACATTAAAATTTTAAAAAGTAGGTAAAAAGGAGGGCAAGAGAGAGGAGACACCATAAATCCTCATTTTCCTCAAATGTTTTTAGAAAATAAAAGAGAAATTCTACATTCAAGGAGACAACTTTAGGCATGTATTTGGTGGGACAGCAGGAATGGAATAGAAGGTACATATCTTGAAGCTTATACATCAAGATTAGCATTGCGTTATTTTCCTTAGTGCACAAAAACACACAGGCATGTCTAATAGTACTTATACCAGACTTATACCTTATACCAGACCATCCCTTGGTGACAAAATGACACAGAAGACTCTTAGGATTATTGTTCATTCATTCCAAATCCAAGTAATAGTAGTTTAATTAGATGTTTATTGCTAGCAAAATATGGACTGTTGTCATATTAGGAAGCCTGAAACAAATATCTCAACATCCCTGATTTCCATTATATACCCACTATCAACATTCAAGATCAAGACATTATTTTGTAACTGAATTTGAAAAATAAATCACATCTGTCAAGGGCATATAAAATGGACCTAATGGATAAACAATAACAAAGTTACCTCATATATATATGTATATATATGCATGTATGTGTGTGTATATGTATATATATATATATACACACATACATACATACATATATATCGATCTTGACAAATAGGATATGGTCAATAGGATATGGCCAGAATTCAGTAAGGGACTGACTGCAATGCTATTTCCCGGTGGTATACAACATCCTGGAACTTGTTATCTTCCAGTACTATTTTTATAGGTTTTACATATTTGAATGTGTTTCTAAACAATATTTAGCTATTTAATAAGTTTTAAAAATTCCTGAGAATGAAATTATCCTACTATCAGAACAGTTCACAAGAAAACAGATACACACATTTAATTAACATGGTGACATATAATTATCTTGTAGAATGATTTTTTTCTTGTCACCAATACATTTTAGTTTCTTAGCTGTGAATGTTGCTGTCATTTGCTGATTTTCATTGCTGTTTATGCATAAAGCACAAGGTGTTGATTCTGCTTTTGATAAACTTGAGAGTACCTTTCTAGGTCTTTAATGATACAAGCGAAACTACAGCAAAAAGTCCTGCACACGTAATCTAATGTGTGGTAAAAGTTTCTTCAGGGAACATCTCAAGGAACGAATGGCTGGACCTTAAGGTTTGTCCCTTTGCAGCTGTACCAGGTAAAACCAAATTGTTTTCCAAAGTAGCTCCACTCATTTCATCCTTATTACTTTTTTAATTAAAAAGACTCTCAACCAGTGTTTCAGTCTTTAGTTTTCCTCCGAGTCAGTCTATTCTAACCATTGCATTAGTCTTGTGTTTGTTTTTTTCCTATATTGCTGGCTCACCATGTGTTTCCCTCATATACTTACTTTATTTGTATTAAAAAAACATTACAGCAACTCATTGTCTGAATCAATGAATATAAACTCAATGTTTACTCAAGGGCCTTCACATTCACTTCATGCCTTTCAAAAACATACTAAATAGGCTTGTCTTCACAAGCATTTTTCTCCTCTTTTAATTCATACTCTTTTTTTGCCTTTGATAGTTTGCTCCTAAACACCTGCTGCCTGGAATCTATCCCATTCCTCTCTACACTTAAATAGTCGTCATTCTTCAAAGTCCATTTGATGTCTTCTTCTCTGTGATGAGTTCTGTGGTTATTATATCTGCATTCACTGTAGTCTCCCAGCAGTATACATGCTATTCAGCCAGCCATTGCAACACAATTTGAAAATCATGCTACATGAATTTATGGTATGTGTGAAGAGAAAAGATGAGGGACCTTAGAAAGGTAAAAAGCCTTCTTTCCAAACAATACACTCATCAATCACACACTTTTTTTCAGGCAGAAACTAGACAACTATTTGTTATAGGGGCTTGTAGAGGAAATCTAGGATTTCCTGGAGCTTTGACAGTGACCTGTTTGGAACCACTGTCTCCAGCAATGGGTGATGTCAGCAGTGCATGTCAGCATATCTGCATGGAGAATACACTACATTCCAACTTTAACCTTTCTGTGGTGTAGTTCTCACTAGACACTAAAAGGAACATTTGTTCTAGCCCCGCTTGTTTCCTTCCAGGCTTCCAGGCTCCTTCATTTATTCTACATGTTCCCATGTCTGCTTGGACACCTTGGACATGGGAGACTTCTGCACCTCATTCAAAGAGGTTTAGTCCTCTATTCTTCAAGGGATCCTAGATAGGTTCCTACGAATTTCTGGTGCTTTTATTTGAATTGCCTTATACAGTTAGAAAACTCTGTATAAACATCAAGAACCAGGACTTGAACTACTTAACACAAGAACTTAAAGCTAAGTGGCTAGCTCTCCATAGATGATAAATACTCTAAAATCAGTCCTCATTTCGTTTCTCTTTGGGTTTTACAGATGGTAAATGCATTTTGCATTCAGAGAAGATTGTGTTTTTCTATGCTAGGTTTATCCACATCAGCAAGATTTATGCTTGAGTTCTCAACTGAAAAAATATTCTGTGATCATTATTTTGCTTTGTTTCCCCTTCTCCCCCTCCAATCTACAAATAGTAAACAAGGAAGGAAAACATCAATTTGGGCTCGTACTTCCTATAGGTGCTGCCAGATTTCTGTGTGTATCCATAATAGTAATATCTGTCATGTGGAATATTTCAATATCACATAGGCTGCCTTATTTTTGACTTGCTCTTTAAGTTTCTTAAACATATTCTTTGTATTAGACCTAGGAAAGACCTACTTTGACTGCAAGATGGTTTGACTGAAGATTATTGAAAAAAACATATCTTAGTTTTCAAAACTTAATATATTTTGATGTTCTTTTAAGCCTAGCCTCATTTAAATGCTAATGTCTGTTTTCTTGCTGCCAGAGTCTTGCTCTCCTCTATATACCCTCCAAGCAGATCTGAGTGTGGAGATTCCATTCACTTCAAAGGAAACTCCATGCTTGGATCTTCTCCACAGGGGTGCACTGGCTAAGACAAGAAATGATCCCCACAGCTTTTCCCCCCCTTTCTCTCTGCATTAGTGAGGAAAGCAAAATAAAAATAAAGTAAGGAGATTTTCCAATGCATTTAACATTCTAAGTAATTGAATCAGTACTATACACTGGAGTGTTTATACACTATTGCAAGTTCATAATCATAAAGAGACTTTTAACCCACTGGGACACTAAAGGTATGTCACTCCAATAGAATGTACTGGTGCACCTATTACTTTCAAACAGACACTATTTTATGTTATTGCTCTCATATACATGTGTTGAGAATGGACCCATGCTGAGAGAAATAATTGACTACACAAGAGATAGACAAACTTTACATTCAAAAAAGGAGGATAGTATTTCATGTGATTATTAAAAGACTAATACAGTGTCATTTTAGTTGTATATAATTTGCAATTAATTCCTTTCTTCATTTATTATTTTAGAATATTCAGTTTTTTTGGAACATGAATAATTCAGAGCTCATCAGTCTAGAGATAGGAAATGACAGTCCAAATTCCCAATATTCTTTATTTTCAAAAATAAAATTCATTTTCTTTCATTTAAATATTCAACACTCATTAAATTCATTTTTCTTTTCTGGCATTAATATGCTGTAAGATTTTGATCTAACCAACAACTTAAATTAGAACATAAAAATAATTACTGGTTGACTTCCTTTCATACAACTTGTAAACCACTTTACATATATTTCTCCAGTGAAACTCAGAGAAATTCTTTGAACTGAAAATAGCATTTTGCTCTTCCTCTTACATATGAGGGAACTCGGGGTTGGGTAACTCAGAAAGTCACTCAAGGACTTAACAGAGACAAAAAAGAGCAGAGGTTGAATTTCAATTCTGATTTTATTCCTTTTAGCACCAAACTCTTTGGACTGTACACTGCTACCTGTGAATAGTATGTACATTATTCAGGGGAGAATGTTTTGAAGCTTAGCTTATTACTTTCATAGCTACCGTGTGTGATTTTCTCTCTCCCTGGGTTTTGGACAAAGAAGTGGTAGGTTTTTATAATTAAAATATATAGACAATTTCTTAAATTTGAAATATAAAGTACTGAGTATTATCTAGGCAGGTAATCTATAACAAAACAAATCACAATAATGATACTATTTGAATAGTAATGGTAAAGGAATACCATAATATACATTTTTCTCGTTTCCTGAAAAATCTGGTTTAAATAGTCTCATAAAATAATCCTAGTGCACATGTTTTACAATATCATCTAATTTATGTTGAATAAGGATAACTACTGAAAGAAAAAGAGGAACTGTTAGGTATATAGAGATAAAAAGTGATGGACATAATACGTAGCTGATAACATGTGTTCCAACATGCTATTTTTCATTCCTATAGTGCCTCAGGCTCCTGCTTAAATCATTCTTCCTGCTCAAACACCTTTTCCCGTAATGCCCTCGGTGTCTACTCATCCAATGAAAGGAGCCAGGCAGCGCATGTAGAAGCCAACGTGCAATCAGCCCAAAGCCCACGGAGATATATGTGAGGGACCCAGTACTATAATAACCGCTCTCCAAGTGGACGCCATTGGACTCCTCTTTAGACACCTCTCCTGATGGGAAGTTTCTCTACTTTTTTTCATGGCTTTCCTTTCACTTTCAAATAATCTTACTCTGTTTACTTTAAACATTTTCTTGCCTTTTAGTTTCTTTAATGGATAGAGGAAACAAACCTGCCCCAGAAGATATCACTATCATCTGTCATCCTTTGGACTTGCACGGAAGTATGAGATAGGGAAGAAACCATGGCTTCTCTGATGTCTTGTGAATATCTCTATTGTCTATCTCTATTATGGTCATTCCTTTATTTGTATCTGTCTTTATGTACTAGACATCATACTATAAGTATTTCTTTTCAGGGGTTTAACATTAAATAAGGAGAGGTAACTAATTCTTAGGTGAATTGTTTGTTTTCATGTTCTGCTGGAGTAGTAAAGAAATTTACACAATTTGCACAATCTCCCTTCCCTTCCCTTCCCTTTCTCTTCCCTTCCCTTCTTTCCTCCCTCTCTCTCCCTCCCTTTCTGCTTACTTTCTTTCATGCTTGCTTGCCTGCCTGCCTGCCTGCCTGCCTGCCTGCCTGCCTTCCTTCCTTCCTTCCTTTCTTTCTTTCTTTCTTTCTTTCTTTCTTTCTTTCTTTCTTTCTTTCTTTCTTTCTTTCTTTCTTTCTTTCTTTCTTTCTTCTCTTTCTCTCTTTTTCTCTTTGTCTTTCTTTCTTTCTTTCTTTCTTTCTTTTTTCTTTCTTCCTTTCTTTCTTTCTTTCTTTCTTTCTTTCTTCTCTTCCTTCCTTCCTTCCTTCTTTCCTTCCTTCCTTCCTTCCTTCCTTCCTTCTTTCCTTCCTCCCTCCCTCTCTCTCTCTTTCTTTCTTTCTTTCCTTCTTTCTTTCTCTCTGTCCTTCTTCAAATGTCTGTTTTATACCTATCATATTCCAAGTGCTGGTTCTAGGAACTAGAGAACATTAACTAAACTAAAGAAGAATAAGATTTATTTTAACAGGCCCTGCATGTCAAAATGTGATCTGTAAAACCCAAGGGTCTCTTGTACACTAACAGAGAGTCCATGAACTCAAAATTACTTTAATAATATTAAGCTTCCTTTTGTGCTGCTGTTTCAATGATGATGCAAAAGAAATGATGAGAAAAGCTATTGATACCTAACACGAATCAAGTTGGCAGCATTTAAGTGTGTTAATGATCATTATCTATTTTGTAACCATACATACAACCCGAATTAACGTAAATTAGCACTATTTCACTTAAGAATGTCATGATGCAGAAATAAAAACATTATTATATTTGATACTTTTGAATGTACTTTTTCATTATGTGTGAAAAATGCAAATCACTCCTTAAAGGCTTCTGCACACTGAAGTACTATTCACTGAGCAAAGCACTTAGCAAAGCACTTAGGACATCACTTGGGATTGTTTGAATTATGAGCTGAAATGATTGCTTTCCCCACAAAGCACTATTTTCATCTGAAAAAAAATACCAACAGAGGAAATCAAGTCATTTAGACTTAGATATTTGACAGGCATTTCTAGCAAACAAACAATTGGGCAGAGTTCTATGAGAATGGAAATACTTATTACCAATGGAAACAAAGGAGGAAGTAGCAATGCTTGATAGGAAATGTACTCATTACCTTGCTCATGTAACTGTAACCCCTCTGTACAGTATTTTACTGTATTTGCCAATGCTTAAAACCGCTTAAAGTTCACTGATGATATTAACAAATATAATTTTTCATATTGTATACTAAAATGTGACAATATTTCAGGTGTTTGTATAACTCGAGCAATATTCCACAAGTGAAGGCTCATGACAGCACCAACACTTTTGATGTAAATGATCCACCTAAAATTCAGATGGGATCAGTGTATTTAATACATAAAATGTTGATTAATATTATGTTATCTCCCAATGCAATCAACCTTTAAGAAGTGATTATCTGTTGTGTTTAGATCTACTATTAAGAAAGAATATCATCAATTGATTGAGAAGATTATGAAAACACTCTTCCCTTTTAAAATTATATATTTTGATAAGATCATTTTTATAGACTCCTATCAAAACAGCATAGTTCTAGAGACTGAGTGCAGATGTCTATGTGAGAAACCACCCATCTCTACAAAATCAGCTTCGAAGAGACATTCAAATGCATAAAACAATGCCACTTTTCTCACCAAAGTTAATGTTTTAGAATTCTTGTAATCAAATGTTGAATAACATAGAGGATTGCTATGCTAAATGATATACTAATATTTTTTAATTAGTACAATTTCCAATATGATAAGTATCAGTAGGCTTAATGCTCTGGGTGAAGCCAATTTTTATTTTGAGGCACTTATAGACTCAGGTACAGTTGTAAGAAATAATACAAAGTCTCATTCTCTTCTTTACCCAAAATCCCTCACAGAACATGTTACAAAGCTACAGGACATGATCAAAGCTAGAAGACAGGAGGATGCAGGACATGATCAAAGCTAGAAGACAGGAGGCTGGCCCTGAAGCAGTCAAAATCCATCTATTTCTATCCATACATTCTCCCCCTTTGTAGTCATGCTCACTTTCCTTCATTGCACCCTCTACTTGGTACTGGAAGCTGCTAATTTCTTCCACATTTCTATAATTTTGGTTTAAGGAAGATTATGTACATGAATCCTACAGTATGTGATCCTTTTCCACTCAGTATAATCTCTGGAAAGTCATTCAAGTTGATGAAACCTCAGTAGTTACTCCTCTTCCCTTGTGTGCTCTGTGGTATGGATATAGCACAGTTTGTTTAACCATTCATCTACTGGAGACATCTGGGTGATTTCAGGGTTTGACTATCATGATACATGTGCCATAAACACTCCAGGCAGAATTTCATGAGGTCATATTGTTCATTTCTCTAGGACAGATATCCAAAAGCACAATAGTAGTTTCTATGATATAGTTTCATGCTTAGAAGAAGAAGCTGCTGAACTGTCTTCCATTACATCTCACTGAGCCATGTGTGAATTATTTAATTTCTTCTCATTCCTGATGTAACAGTATTTGATGTTAACCCTGGTGTCTTCTGTGTTTTTCTTTTCAACATTTGAGAGTGGGTAGTGGTAGATACTTCATTGCAGTTTTAATTCACATTTGCTTCACATTTCTCTAAAGAATAGCTAAAGATGTTGGGTGTTCCCATGTGTCTTAATCTGTTTTCTGTTGCTGTAATGAAAGTAGGTAATCTGGGGAGAGCTAAGGAGCATTGGGTAAAGATCTGCTCCACAGCTGGTGAAACCTTGCAACACGGTGACATATATCACATGAAACATGCGGTATGGCAGAGCAAGCAAGATAGAGACAGCTTCTATTAACTTGGATTAATCCATTTATGAGGGCAGAGCTCAATCGTGTCCCAAAGGGTTCATCTCTCAAACACTGTTAATGTTAATGTGCCTTAGAGAACTAAACTTCCCAGAAAAGAAAACTTGATGAGTTTATATGGCATCGTTTACTCTCTTCACAGTGATAGCTAGTTTCTTTTGTCCACTTTACCACTGGATTGTTTCCTTCAAATAATTCTCTGTATAGTCTAGATAACAGTCCGTTGTCAGATAGAAGACAATCGATATTTTTCCCCACTCAATAGCTTTCTTTCTGATCCTGTGAAAACAGCCTTTATCAGAGGGAAAGCATTGTTTTCTATTTAACTTTTTATGAAATCCAAATCATCAATCTTGCTTCCTATGATATTTTTATAGTGTTAAGTTTTCTGGTAACTCTTTGCTCTATATCCTGAAGGTTTTCTTCTAATTTTTCCAAGAAGTGTTACAGCTTTATGTTTTACACTTAAATCCCTAGAAGATAGTAAGTTAGATGTATCTGTGAGACACAGATCAAGGACTTTATTTTTAATTCTTTTTGTTATGGATACTCAATTATTACATCACTATTTGTTGAAAAAGTTGGGTCTGTGCCTTTGGGGAAAATGAGTTGAACATTTTCATGTGCTTATGAATTATCTATTGTCCTCTGTGTACATTGGTACCTGTGGAATTCTTTTTCCATTATCTTTCAGTGCTGATTACAGTAGAATGATGTCTTCAAATTGCCCCTCCAACTTTAGCTGTTCTCCATCCTTTGCCTTCGAGTGTACATCTCAGAAAAATTATGACCCATTTCTGTATTTATGTATTAGTGATCATGAATACTAAACTCACGCTTGAACTTTGGTAGAGATTAAAATAAGCATGTACATAAACTTAGAGATAATTGACTTATTTAGTGTGTTAGGTCTTCCAGTATACAAACACAGTTATAGAACATATCTTGTATGATATCCACTTTTATATGATTGTTGGTATGTGTTTCATGTCCGAGATATGTTCTGTGAACTTAAAAGAATTTGTTACATGGAGTATTTATGGATGTCTATTAGATCCTAATTCATAAATTGTATGGTTGATTATGTGTGTGTCTTTCTGATTTTAGTCTACTTTTAGAATACTTTTTAATCTAATTTTTCTATCAGGAGACAGGAAGTAACTCTTCAGCTCTCACGTTGTGGATTTATTTATTTGTCCTATATGCTTTTTCATCTCCCTGATCTTTCCTTCCTTTCCTTCCCTTATGTCTCTCCTCTCCTGTCGGTTTTCCTTTTCTCTCCCCCTCTCTTCCTTTCTTAATTTAGTTTAAAATGTTCTAGCTTCCCTTGATGAGTCCTTTAATATTTAAAAGACTGATTACTATGTAATTTCACTATGTATATTTGTCACATATTGTTTTAATCATAAGCCAATAAAAAGGACATAACAGTAGTTATAATTACAAAGCAGGCTCTGGAATCTGACTGTGTAAGTTAGAGTTTTGGTCATACTTCTTATAACTTAATCTAACTGTTGTATCCATAAAGAAAATGATAACATGAATCATATAGGATTACTATTAAATGGAGTGATATGTATAGTGCTCTTACAATGGTGTCTGCCATCCAGTAAATGATTGACCAATTGTGATGTGTGTGTGTGAGTGTGTGTGTGTATGTGTGTGTGTGTGTGTGTGTGTACCAGAACTGGGGCTTGAACTTGGGGACCTAGGTACGGTTCCACTGTTCCTTAGCTTACTTCTGTAACTGTAACCTCTCTGTACATCACCTTTACGATAAAATAAAATAAAATAAATATATGAAGAAGAACGGTCAAAGCAGCACTGTTCACAGTGAAAAGAGTAGAAACAACTCATAAGAGAATAAATAAGCACACTGCTACATGTTCACAAAATGAAATCTTATAGTCAATAGCACCATACAATATATTAGTATGCATGAATCATTACTATTAAAAGTAAAAAAAACTCTAAAGATATAATGTAGTTAACTTTTATGAGGATTAAAAAAAGAATGAAAATACATATTGTTAGCTAGGAACAGGTAGCTCATGTCTGTTATTCTAACTACTACTTAGGAGGCTGAAATTCAGAGCAACATGATTCAAAGCTAGCTTTTAATAAAAAGTCTGAGAACCTCCTTACAAACTTCCTAGTGAAGAAGCTGGGCTGGAGGCTCAAATGGCAGAGTACTAGCTGAGCAAAAAGAAAATAAAAGGATAATATTCTTATGATTTTGTTTATATTCAATTATAAGTCTGAACTTTATTGGTTATCCAAATGCCGTTTCTATCTAGTTTTTCATTTGTAATTATATTTGGAATAATTTAGACAATAATTGGTGTATGCAATTATATTGACTTAAAGGCTTCCATTTTTTTAAAATTCCCACTGGAGTCACTGCAGTAGACTGCAAATAATTCCTTTTCCAGGATTATTTTTTTCTAAAGATTCTTACAGATATGAGGGATGGTGAGACACTGTCTGGGTTATACCACAGAAAACATAAAATCTCTCCAATCAGTGAGCCTCAACATTTATTCTCCTTTATTTTGCATGCTCACTCACAAGGATATGGTGGACCTATGTAGAACCCACAAGACCTAGCACAAGAAATTAACCACAAAAGTATGTAGGAGAATCGAGAATTTAAATTTAATTGAGGCATCAAAATGATTAGCCAAATGTAAAATAATTACACTCTTTGTAAATTTCTTCCATTGTGGACAGTGGTTTATCTCCATAAGTATGTTGTTAGTATGATCATGTAATAAGTTTATGATTGATATTTTGTAATGAATTAAGAGACCAGTATATTTAAGTCTCTCCATGCTCCCTCCTAATGTAATAAATATTCATCTGTTCCTGGTTTCAGCCTTTAATTTCTCAATACAACAGTGTTAGGAATGAGGACCTTGTGGGAGATAAGTCAGAGAAGAGCCCTTCTTAGAGATTGATGATTTACTCAAGAGAATAGGCTAGCTACCACAGTTGGCTCTCCTCCTTCTCCATTGAATGTGCTTCCTTCCTTTCTTCATCTTTTCTGCTGACTTCCACCAGGTGATGAAGCAACCCAAATCCTTCAGCGGATGCAGTCACGTGATGCTGGACTTCTCAGCCCCTGGAAGCATGAGGCTGAACTTACAAAAAACAAACAATTACTAGTCTCATACATCCTGTTATAACAACAAAAATTGTCTAAGATATTTTTCATGTTCTTCAAAGCTTCCTCAGCTTCCTGGATACTGTTTTTCTCATCATATAAAGAATACATCATGTGACGGTGGGATGTCCTATTCTGGTCTGGTCTATTTGGAGTTCTAAAAGCTTCTTGTATCTGAATAGGCCTATCTTTTGCATGTTTGGGAAGTTCTCCGCTAGGATCCTGTTAAACAAATTTCCTAGACCATTAACTTCTGTCTCTAGGTGCTCTTCTACACCCATTATCCTCAGATTAGGTCTTCTGATGGTGTCTTCCAAGTGTTGAATAGATCTATCATATTTCTTGGATTTGTCTTGGATGGTTGTATGTTCTTTCTCTATACTATCTAGGCTGTCTTCAATCCCGAAATTCGATCTTCTGCATGGTCTAACCTACTATCAAGACTTTCTACTTTGTTTTTTATTTCTTTTCCTTCTAGTTGGTCGGCTTTGATGTATGGAGGTTCCTCAAAAAACTCCACATAGATCTCCCCTATGACCCAGCAATCCCACTTTTGGGCATTTACCCAAATGTTCAAAAACAAGACCACACTAAAGCTACCAGCACAACAATGTTTATTGCAGCATTATTTACCATAGCTAAGATATGGAACCAACCCAGATGCCCCTCAGTAGATGAATGGATCAAGAAAATGTGGTATATATACACAATGGAATTCTATGCCTCCATCAGAAAGAATGACATTGCCCCATTTGTTAGGAAATGGAAAGACTTGGAAAAAAAATATTAAGTGAAGTAAGCCAGGCCCAAAGAAACATAGGTCCCATGGATTCCCTTATTTGCAATAACTAGTATATGTCTGAGTCAAGCAGAAAAGGTCAGATAAGTTGATGTTAGGGAAATGAACCCTAAGATATGTATTCAAATGTTTTTTTTTTCTTTCATGCAATTGTTTCTAACACATTTATAAGATTCTTTGTTGCTTTGTATGTCCCTCCCCCATGGTATAACCCCTGCTTTCACTGTATTTGATGTTGTTATAATTTGTGGAGGGGAAGGGAAAAAACAAATCATTTAAATAGAGATACAGGTGGACCCATTGCAACAATGAGACATACAAGTCGTATATCGAAGACAAACTTTACAACTTTGTGGGGGGAAGGGTTTGGTGGGGAGGATGGGATGGGAAGGGGAAACAAAGGAGGAGGCTACAATGCTTGATAAGAAATGTACTTATTATCTTGCCCATGTAATTGTAACCCCTCTGTACAGTATTTTCACAATAAAAAAAGAATACATCAACCAAACTTTTTGAGAACTGCCGCCTTAATTGATTATATATTAGTTTTATATTCTATATTACACTAAATTCTATAGTATATACTATATTACAGTATAGTATATACTATATTACACTAAACACTATATATTCTATATAAACACTATTCAGTATAACACTATATAAACACTATATATATTTCTCTAAATACAGTATATTCTACTAGACACTATACTGAGCAACTGTGAATTTATATACAACTTAGAGGAGCAAGAGGAAGCAGAGAAGGCTGTGGACGTGAAAGGTTCCTGAGACCACTTGGAGACTGAGTTCTGGTTAAGAGGAAGTAGTAGTGAGAAGCGGTTCACAGTAGGATTGGTAGTAACATTTGAAATATGTTGGAACCTCTGAAATCAACAACTTAGAATTTTTATAATGACATAAGGGGAGGGGAAGGGGGAAAATGACAATGTGGTCCAGCAAATTTGCCCTTCATTTGGCAATCAAGCTTTACATGTCCTAGGGAACAACAGATAGACTGTAGTCAGTCTGCCAGGAGACCAAGCACACTGAAAGTAGGGTAACATTTTGTTTAGAGCCCACAAGCATACCCATGTACTCCCCCTCCACACACACCCAATGATGAAGGCTGCTTGGATATCTACCAGATACAGATAAATCATTTCCCATAAGCTTCTGGAGAAAAACTGCATTTAATAGATAATCTCCATTTCAATATTTGATGAAAATGCAATGTGTGGTTCTTTATTCTTATTTTGACATTCTTATCACTGGGATGAGATGAGCTGTATTTTAAACATTTATAAAACTTTCTAGGCCTTTGCTTATACCCCACGGGGATATAAATCTGGATAATAAACTCAACAAGAAATGTATTTTTAAAGGAAATTGTACTGTGCAGAGAGGTTTTATAATGAAAGCTATGAAATGTATGTATTTTTTAATATCTAATATTAGCTTAAAGCTTTTCATTTCATGAACTAGTGAGAAACATATTCCGTGCCCTGCTTTCTGCTCCCTAAACTTTGTTGCTTCTTCAGGAAAAGACAAATAGGCATTTCATTTCAAGACATTTTGACATATTTTTAAACCCATAGACCCCATTCTTCATGCAATTTATAAATAACGTCTAATTTATGAGTGTGTTTGTTTGTATGTGTGTGTGTGTGTATGTGTGTGTGTTACTGGAGGTTGAATTCAGGGCCTTACACTTTCGAGGTTGATGTTCAGCTCTCTCTCTGTCTCTCTCTGTCTCTCTCTGTCTCTCTCTGTCTCTGTCTCTGTCTCTCTCTCTCCACACACACACACACACACACACACACACACACATACACACACACACACACACATACACACACGCACACACACAGTTGGAATTTAGCCCAGTGTTTGCACTGTGGTTTTGATTCTCCTATTTATACATCTTTCATAACCTCATGCCCAACAATTGGTTGAGATGAGGTCTTGCTAACTTGAAAAAGAATACATGATCTTGTGCTTTGTTTGGGAAGCAAATTGATTGATAAAGAATGAAAAAAATGCTTTTTAAGGGAAAGAATGAAAGCACTGAGCTTCAAAAGTGCTTTATTGAACAAAGAGATAAAGCACTTTGGGAAACCAAGGGAAAAAGGAAAGTACTTTGCTAAGAAAGTACTTTCATTTGTATAAGAAAGAAAGAAAAAGGAAGGAAGGAAGGAAAAAAGAAAGAAAGAAAGGTGCAAGGTGCTTTTCTTTTTTCCTTGGTTTCCCAAAGTACTTCATTTTCTTTCCTTGTAAATAAACCACTTTTTTTCTGTTTCTTATTCTTTTATAAAACACTTTATTTTCTTTTCTCATAAATCAATCAGCTTTACATACAAAATACCTTTTTCTTTTTTCCTTTTTTCTTTCCTTCCTTCCTCCCTCCTTCTCTCCCTCCCTCCTCCCCTCCCTTCCTCTCTCCCTTCCTTCCTCCCTTCCTTCCTTCCTTCCTTACTTTCTTTTTCTTCCTCCCTCCCTCCTTCCCTCCCTCCCTTCCTTCCTTCCTTCCTTCCTTCCTTCCTTCCTTCCTTCCTTCCTTCCTTCCTTCCTTCCTCTCTCCCTTCCTTCTTCCCCCTTTCCCTTCCCCCCTTTCCCTCCCTCCTTCCTTCCTTTGTTCTTCCTTTCTCTCTCTCTTTCTTAGAAGCACTATTCTAAATAAAGCACTTTATTTTCCCCTTAGTTTCTAAAGTGTTTTGTTTTATTTGACCACTATACCTTGCTTTACTTAGATTTTACTCAGATTTTTAGATAGATAGATAGACAGATAGATTTCTTTTTAAGCATATAAATGCTATCTACATAATATCATACATTCACATAATGACATATCTGAGTCCATGGCATGTACCAAATTTGCCTATTTCTCTGTCCCTCTTTAAGGAGTCATTCTGTTTAGTATGACATCTTAAAAGAAATTCCAATATGACTGTTTTTCCCCTATCCTTTGAGTTATGCAAAAAATGAATCTTATTTCATTATAAGAACCTGTTGGTTACCAGAAAACAGGAAAATTTGAAAGATCTATTTTAAGAATGAGAATTGTTCCAGAAACTCCTATGAGCTGAAAAACAAACCCTTCAGGACATTTTTCTCTAACCATCCCTGGCTCTTGCCTCTACTCTTCCTCATCCACTCTCCAATCCCAAGAGTTTATCCTCAATTTCATGTGTCTAGTAGAAAGGAAACATGTAGTGATCTATCCAACTGAGTAATTTTTTTAAATTGATGTGCTGAGATACTATTATTAAAGAGAGGTACAAATTGATTTTTAAGTCCACTGACTTTTAAACAATATGAATTTTGAAGCAGTGTTTAGGATTCCTGTGTTTGGTTACATTTTATATTTGCATAAGTCAGACACTACAGAAAACATTAAGCAGAAGAGAAAAATCCTAAAACTGTATATCTATCATAAATAATTAGAAAAACATTTTTTGTGTGTCAGTACCAATTTCCATAACAGGATAATGATAGTAATTTCTGTAATTTCAGTTTTGTTTGAAAATACACTCAAAGGAAAACGAAATGAAAAGTGAGATACTTTAAAAATATCTCCTATTGAATTATAACTGCCCATCTAATAAAATGCTTGAATTTCTCCCAATTGTATATTTTGATACTCTAATTTCATAAGCTCACCTTAACCAGATAAGCTTCATAGCTATTATCTTGGTAATAATAGTCTTCTCTAGTTATTTGAGAATAGAAAATACTTCACTTAGATAAAAGTTCAATTAGTTCTGTACATTTCATGGTCAAAGATTATTTAAAACTTCATCAACTTGTTCTTGCCTATGTTTATTTCTTAAGTACTTCTTTTGAATTTAGGTTGTTCAAATCATGTCTTGGAGTGTCTCCAGTACAGGACCACCAGGGTAGCTTCCCAAATTGTGGGCATCAGGAGTCCTGGGAGATAATGATGAGCGTGCTGAGGTGATCCTGACCTTGGAGGAGAAGCCTCTGTCAGAGCTCCTTAAGGGAGATGTAGATGGGGGGAAGAACACTAATGGAAGACCACCGTGGCTCCCAGGTGGTCTCCCAGTATCTAGCCTTTGCAGAATACTGTACTTGCTGTATCCTTTGGAGACAAAGGAATTTCTATCAGACAACTTTCAAATTGTTAGGGACTCACCAAAGATTCATCAAAGATCATCTAGCACATTATAGGGAGACTGGAGGTATTAGCTCTCCATAGAAACAGCATGTGGAAACAATGGACTCAAGGTGAAGTTCCTCACACTTTGCCACCACCTCAACATGGATTCCCAGTGTAGCATCTACCTAGACATCCTCAAGGACATACAAACTGTATGACATCAGGGCCATCTTGCTGTCTATCCACAGCCTGCCGGAAGATCTAAAAAGGATTAGTCCTTTGAACACACTTGCTGCCAAGCTGTTGAAAGAAAAAGTACCTGCAATAAACCCACTTAAAGAGCCCTTACCCAGCAAAGAGCCCTGACTTGACAGTCCAACATCTCTTGGGTTGTCTAGTTTTTTCCTTGAATGGTCTGTTCTTTCCTCGATTTCTTTACAGAACTCTGTATCTTGAGCTCTGGTATTATTTTTGCTTCATTTCTGTTTTGTAAGCTAAGTCTCTAGTTGAACCCTGGCAAGGTATTTTTAATAAAGAACACTATTTTTATGCCAGCACTCTCATTCAGTTATTGCACACACACAGAAATCATGCTTCTTGTCAATGGTTGCCTCCTTTTAAACATAATCAGATCTTTTCTTTCTTTAGGAACATACCTGGGAGAGAAAAACCTACCTTACTTTACATGGATGAGGCAATTTCACTACAATCTCTGCCAGTCCTTACAGGGGGGTGGTAAATGTAAGTAGGGGTTGTGTAGCAAAACCCTAGCCAGAGGAGTGGGGCTAGACACCTACATGCAAAGCTTGCCTCCAAGCCTTGTGAGTTTAGGCAAATTATTTAACCTCTCTTTTCCTTTATTTTGTCATTGGTAAAATAGGGTGATTATAGAAATGAATTCTTATGGCTGTGGCAAAGACTAAATATGATAAAGAATGTAGAGTGCTCAGCAGACTATATGGTACATAAGTGTCCAATATACTCTAATAATAAGCTAAATGGAATTATTGATATCATGATGATGCAAAGGAGTTGTTATCATCGAAGAGTTCCATCTAGCGAGAGGAATAGCTAAATACACAACTAACTAAAATACAATGAAGGCTCTTCTACACTGGAAGAGGGACAAGTATGTCCTATTGGTGAGTAGATAGGTGCCTGGAAGTCTGTGTGGAGGAAATGACAGCTGGCCATGGGCTTAGGATAAAGATGAATCTTTGCATGAAACAGCAGTAGAGGAAATACATATAAAAAGGAAGAAACTGTCAACCAGGATAAGAAATGTATTTATAGGACTTGAGGAAAAGAAAATCATGTCGCTGAATTGTCAAGATAAATGACCATTTCTCTTCAGTCCAGAAAAGAAAAGAATACATGCAGGCTGGCCAGCAGAAAGAGAGGAAAAACTTTTCATTTTGGCTCTCACTACCTTGGTCTGTACCTCAGAATATCAGATCTGTGTGCTCAGAGGCCAGGAACTCAAAAAGTTCAGGCACTGTAGTCAGCCAGAATGTAAAGATGAATTAACTACATTGTAAATCATGTTCTCTAATCACACATATCTCTTTGGATTTTTTTCTTCTTTTATAACCTCTGGCCTTTAACAATGCCAAACTTAACCAAGTCAGCCAAAGGAGCTTGTTATGGGTATATTATGGTATACAAAGGGGAAATTTACTTGTCAGTGTAGAGTAAATGTGGCAGGAATATTATTCTTGATACCAGAACAAGAACCTGCTTGAGAGGGGCTTGGTCTCATTTGTTTAGGTGTATGACAAAGTTATTTACAGAAAGTGAGGATGACAGATGCAAAGTAGGTGCCTTGAAATGAATTTTCAAACAACTCCTGGGAAGTGCAATAGGAAATCAATTAAAGCTAAATAAAAGAATTGCTGAGTAGCAATTGGAATCTAATCCAATGGGGGGAAGAGCGGGTGGGGGGGGTAAGGACAGGGAGGGAGAGAGGGAAAAAGGGAAAGAGGGAAGAAGGCAGTAAGAAAGGGGACCTTAGTTGGGGACACTGTATTTAAAACCTACAAGGATCAAAGATATATTGAAAGGAAATGTTATCAGAGTTTCTATTTGAGATCAGGCTGAAAGAGTTTATATGTCAGCCATGCTCAAGTGATTTTTTGTAAAGAATAATCTAAAATAAACCAGCAAAGTCTACTGAGCAAGCAATTAAGTTATTTAATGGTCTGTGCCTTTGTTTAATTGGCTAATTCCTAAAGATATTCTACTGTTGGTTATAGGCAATTTTCAGAGGATAATAGATATAATGAAACTAGTAGCAGAAATATGAAAAAATAAATGCAATTATTCAACTTAGCTATCTAGGTGATAATTAAAATTAGTCATTGAATTAAAAGGCAGGTAAATATTTTATTGTTGCTGTATATTGTGTTTGCTTTCCCTAAAATCTCAGAAACTGTTCTGTGGATATTGAATAAACTAGGAACAAATAGATAAGATAATAATCAGAAGGTAACAGATTATAGTTTCTATGTGATTTCACTTACTAATGAGGTGGCAGGCACTACTGACCGCGCATTGTCAGGGAAGAAAATCAGGATTCACATTTTGGAGTTTCTGGGTTTAATAGAATGTTCTAAGATGTGGAACTCTGCCATGGCTTCATTTACTCACTGTATGTACTTACTTCACTATTTTTCTTTTGTTAAAGTGTGTTAAAATTGAACCATTTTGGTGAAGAAGGACCTTGTATGGTGAAGAATTGCATGCTTATTTTCCAGCCTTGATCTAGAGTAAATGTGATTGGGGAGCAGAAAGCAAGCAACAGTAAGACTGGAAGCCAACAGGAACTGGAAGAGCATCATAGGCAAATTTCTACTTCCTGTTTTTCCCCTCAGATTGGGAAATATCGAGATTCCTTAATAAGAATGTTAGCAAGCATATCCTTCATGATGTCTTGCCAGCTACATGTGATTTCCATGACCAACTTACAATTCAGTCTGTAGTAAAAATTACTTAATGAGACCATCAATAATAATTTTCACTAAGGTTTTCTGTTGTATATATGAATCACTTGTAACTGAAAAGTAGGACTAATAAAAATGATAATGTAACCCAAATTGTACAATGATACATATGACAGAAGTTTATTTCTAGAGGATCATTTGTCTCCACATTGTTTTTTCCCTTCTGAAATACATATCATCTCTATTTTAAGGCTGCCAAATACATAATGTTTTCCCTTCATCATTTTGTTTAAAAATGGTTTGAAATGTAAACAAATTGAAAGAATATGTGTACAGTGAACACCACATACCTAATTCCTAGATTAGTAAGTATGGTAGTTTGCTGTATTGTATGTGTAAATGGCTATATTTATTTATGGTAAAATGTGCCTATTCTGCTATTCATCCATCATAATATTGTCTTTTGATATTCTGCATCATTTTAAAAGATAAGAAAAAACTATCAAAAATAAGAATAGAATTATAGATTATCTAAATGATTTTTCTTTCCCCAACAGATGTTCCATGTAGAAGACTGTATTAGTGTCCCATTGTTGCTAGGAAAAACTTAACACAAACTAAGCAGCTTCAAGCCACCCAGATTTATTTGTCTTATAGTTCTGGAAACAAGAAATCTAAAATGAATGTTACAGATTAAAATCAAATAATTCACAGGAATGTGTCCCTTCTAGAGACTGTACCTTTTCTTTCTTTCTTTTTGGGTCCAGTCGTCAGGCTTGAACTCTGGGCCTGGGCGCTGTCCCTCAGCTCTTCAGCTCAAGGCTAGCGCTCTACCACTTGAGCCACAGCACCACTTCCGGCTTTTTTTTTATTATGTGGTGCTGAGGAATCGAACCCAGGGCCTCAGGCATGCAAGGCAAGTGCTCTACCACTGAGCCACCTTCGCAGCCCCATGAGACTGAACCTTTTCTTTTAATGGAAACCATCATTCCTTGGTGTGGTCCCTTCTTCCATCTTCAAAGTGCACAGCTCTAACCTTCGTCTCATTATTAAAATACTATCTAATTCTGATCCTTCTGCTTGCCTGTTACAAAGCTCTCGATGATTTCATTTGGGCCCACCAAGATATGTAATCTAGGATAATCATACCATGTCAATGTCTTCAACATAATCACATCCCCAAACAAATGCAAGGCAATGCAGTTATAGATACTTAACTGTATACATAGAATTATGGATTACAGTTACCTAGCTGCAATGTACACACACATTTGAGAAACATTTATTCAGCTTATTATAGAATATTAGGGTATTTGATGTGTGTTTTCCTATTAGCATGTTGTATTATATGGAGAAAAATACATGCTGAGTTTGTGGACCCATTCTATAAAATAAATATTAGTCCCATGAATGGTTTTTACAGTGTAAGACAACAAAGCATCAATAATCAGACTTGATGATCACAAACACATTGCTATTTTAAAATTATCTTTTTTTATTATTGTGAAAATACCATACAGAGGGGTTACAATTACATGGGCAAGGTAATGAATACATTTCTTAGCATTGTTGCCTCCTCCTTTGTTTCCCCTTCCCATCTCTCCCCATCTCCCCACCAAAGTTGTAAAGTTCCTTGTTATTATAGAGGTGATTTATAGAGGGGTTACAGTTACATAAGTCAGGTAATGAGGACATTTCTTTTGGAGCATCTTATATATCTCTATCTGTCTGTCTGTCTGTCTGTCTGTCTGTCTGTCTGTCTGTCTGTCTGTCTGTCTGTCTATCTATCTATCTATCTATCTATCTATCTATCTATCTATCTATCTATCTATCTATAGTTTCTAATTTGGGGAGGGGAAGGTTAATAACATAATGCCGAAATAAGAATACAGGATGATCCATTGTAACAATGAGATGTTACAAGACACTATGTTGAAAATGAACTTTACAACCTTGCAGGAAGGGGAGAGGGAGGGAGGAGTTGGGGAGGTGGGGAGGAAAGGGATGGTAGGGCAAAAACAAAGGAGGAGGTAACAATGATCGATAGTAAATGGACTTATTACCTTGCTCAAATAACTGTAACCTCTCTGTATAGTATTTTTACAATAAAAAATATATATTAAAAAAGAAAAGAAGAACAATGCCCTATTACTCAAATTCATTCTCTCACTAATGTGAGCTGCATCACAACGTGATGCATTTTAAAATAATTTCTTACAATCAATGAATTACTTGCTTTTGTGGTTTCAGTGATCCATCCAGCAGAGAGATGGTTCAGGAAATTCTTTCCATTTGCATTAATGGTATGAAAATGACAAAGTTCCTATGTGCTACATCATCATGTAGGGAGATAAGGAGTATTTAGGCCATGATGATTGAGCAATTAGGTATAAATTAATACTAGTATAAAAAGGTCTTCTTGCTCTCCTCTGCTCTCCTGCCTTCTCCCATGGTCTTTATCAGGAGAACATATTACTCATCTTCTCTTGCTCCTCTGCTTTTTTCATGAAAGGTGAAGCAAGAAAACCCACACCTTAGCTAGTGCCTTAATCTTGTATTTCATGGACACCAGAGTTGTAGGAAATAAATTTCTATTCCTTATAAATTACCCAATCTGTGGTAGTGTGTTATAGCAGCAAAATATAGACTAAGACACAGCTCTGGGAAAGCCCGTTTCTATTAAAATACCTCACTGAGAGAATAATGAAAGGGGTAACATCAACCAAGATTACGTTGTACTTATAAATAGGTCTGTTAAAAGGTACCTCTTTTGTACAACTACTTAAAGATAATAAAATATAATTTACAGCCAGGTGCCAGTGGCTCATACCTGTAATCCTAGCTACTCAGAAAGCTGAGGTCTGAGGATTGTGGTTCAAAGCCAGCTCCATCAGAAAAGTCCTATTGAAAAATGTGGTATATATACACAATGGAATTCTATGCCTCCATCAGAAAGAATGACATGCCCCATTTGTTAGGAAATGGAAAGGCTTGGAAAAAATTATATTAAGTGAAGTAAGCCAGGCCCAAAGAAACAAAGGTCCCATGGTTTCCCTTATTTGCAATATCTAGTATATGTCTGAGTCAAGCAGAAAAGGTCAGATAAGTTGATGTTAGGGAAATGAACCCTAAGATATGTATTCAAATGTTTTTTTTTCTTTCATGCGATTGTTTCTAACACATTTATAAGATTCTTTGTTGCTTTCTATGTCCCTTCCCCACAGTATAACCCCTGCTTTCACTGTATTTCATGTCGGTATAATTTGTGGAGGGGAAGGGGAAAAACAAATCATTTAAATAGGGATACAGGTGGACCCATTGCAACAATGAGATGTACAAGTCGTTATGTCGAAAACGAACTTTACAACTTTGGGGGGGGGAAGAAGGGGGGAGGGGTGCACCGGGGAGGATTGGGTGGGGGGACGAGGGGGGAGGGAGGAGGGGTAGGGGGGTGGGGGGGAGATGGGAAGGGATGGGAAGGGGAAATAAAGGAGAAGGCTACAATGCTTGATAAGAAATGTACTTATTATCTTGCCCATGTAATTGTAACCCCTCTGTACAGTATTTTCACAATAAAAAAAAGAATAAATGAAAAGTAATAAAATGTCAAGAAGCACAGACAAAAAAAGAAAAGAAAAGTCCTCTTGAAACTCTTACCTCCAATAAACTACTCAAAAAAGCCAGAAGCTGTACTGTGGCTCAAGTGGTAGATCACTAGCCTTGAACACAAAGAGGTTAAGGAACAGCACCCAGGCCCTGAGTTCAAGCCCCAGAACCAGGGCCAGCTATATATATATATATATATATATACATATACATATATATATATATATTATTAACACTTGTATTTACTTAATTATGTATTATGTAATGATTATAATATAATTATAAATTAACATTTACAATATTTATAATAATATAATAATTTAAATTTATGTATAATTAAAATACTTTTTAATTGTAAAAATAGTGTACAAAGGGGTTACAGTTACATGAGTAAGGTAATGAGTATATTTCCTATCATGCATTGTTAACCTCCACCTTTGTTTTTCCCTTACCATCTCCTCCCTCCCCACCTCCCCAACTCCTCCCTCTCCCCCCCAACCCCCCCCCAAGCTTTAAAGTTCATTTTCAACATAGTGTCTTGTACATCTTGTTGTTACAATGGGTCAACCTGTATCCCTATTTAAGCATTTTGTTTCTTCCCTTCCCCTTCCCAAATTAGAAAAGTGTATATACAAGATGCAGGGCCCTGACACAAAATACAGTGAAAACAGGGGTTATACTGTAGGGGAGGAACATACAAAGAAACAAAAAAAAATCACATGGTATATTATAAATATGTTAGAAACAATAGCAAGAAAGAAAAAAGATATCTGTGTCCCTATATTGGGGTTCATTTCACTTAACATGATCTTATATGGTCATATGTACATAGCTTTTGACCTTTTCTGCTTGTCTTAATATGTACTAGTTATTGAAAATAAGGGAATCCATGGGACCTATGTTTCTTTGGGCCTGGCTTACTTCACTTAATATAATTTTTTCCAAGTCTTTCCATTTCCTAATGGAAAGAATGGCAATGCCATTCTTTCTCATGGAGGCATAAAATGCCAAATTTTCTTGATCCCTTCATCTACTGAGGGGCATCTGGGTAGGTTTCATATCTTTGCTATGGTAAATAATGCTGCATTAAACATAGTTGTTCTGGTAGCTTTAGTATGGTCTTGTTTGTGATCATTTGGGTAAATGCCCAAAAGTGAGATTGCTGGGTCCTAGGGGAGCTCTATGTGGAGTCTTTTGAGGAACCTCCATACTGCTTTCCAAAGTGGTTGAACAAGTTTACATTCCCATCAACAATGCAGCAGGGCTCCTTTTTTGCCACATCCCCTCAGGAACTGTTATTATATTTCTTGAATATAGCTATTCTACCTGGGGTGAGGTGGAATCTCAATGTTGTTTTGATTTGCATTTTTTTATGGGTAGAGAAGTTGAGCATTTCTTCATGTGTCTATTGGCCATTCTTATTTCCTCTTCAGAGAAATTTCTCTTTAAGTCTTTAGCCCACTTATTTATTGGGCAGTTGTTTCTTTGAGGATTTGTTGTTGGGGGATTTACTTTTTTGAGTTCCAAGTATATTTTAGATGTGAAACCCTTATCCATTGTTTGGCTAGTGAAGATCTTCTCCCAATCCATGAGCTTTCCATTGATCTTGCTAGTTATGTCCTTTGCCATGCAGAAGCTCTGCAATTTTATTAAATCCCATTTGCGAAACCTTTCTTTGATTTGTTGTGTTTCTGGGTCTTTATTAAGGAAATTTCAACCTGTGCTAAGGAGACCTAGAGTTTCTCCTACTTCTTCCCATAATGTTTTCAGGGTGTCTGCTTTGACTTCGAGGTCTTTGATCCATTTGTAGTTGATTCTGGTGCAGGGTGATATAGAAGGATCTTGCTTTAGTTTTCTACTGGTGACTAACCCATTTTGCCAGAACCATTTACTGAAGAGGCTGACTTTCTTCCATTCTATCTTATCAAAGATTAGGTGGCTATAGGTCTGTGGGTTCATTTCTGTGTCTTCAGTTCTATTCCCTGGGTCCTCAGGTCTGTTCTTGTACCAGTACCAAGCTGTTTTGATTACTATGCAGTTTGAAGTTTGGTAGTGATATTCCTCCAGCACTGTTCTTTCTGTTAAGGATCATTTTTGCTATTCAGGGTCTTTTATTGTTCCATATGAATTTTTGGATTGTTTCTTCTATTTTATTGAAGAATGAGGTTGGCATATTGATAGGTATCACATTGAATTTGTAGATAGTCTTTGGAAGTATTGCCATTTTCACAATGTTGATCCTTCCAATCCAGGAGAATGGGAGGTTTTCCCATTTCCTAAGTAAATTACACATAATATATATATATATATGTATATATAATTTAAAACAATCACATATAGCACTGAAGGAAATATCCTAAAGTAACATAGTGCTTGCAATGACAACATTTGCACATTCATATGCTTTAAGTTAAATTTAGCAGTTGCCTTTATTTGAATACTCTGTGTATTGAAAGTAAAACAAAACAAAACAACAACAACTTGTCTGGTAAAACCATGTCTTCTGAAGGTGGAAATCATCTACAGCACGCATTAGATACCTAAAGGGCACCAAAGTAATTATGTCTACTTTGTTTAACTGGAGTTTTCAGATCTTTAGGTTGATAGTTTCTTTGTGGCCAGAGTAAATAGAGATATTGTGAAAATGCAAGGTTTCTTTAAATAAAAAAGAAAATAGGCTGCATTTGATGGTTTGTATCCATTTTTCTCATTATTGTCTCAGGAACAATTCTTCCGGCCGGCAGCACAAGCCCTTGTGTTTTCATTAGTTTTTACTAGCAATCTCTCTCTCCCTCTTTCTCTCACTCTCTCCCTTTCCTGAAAGACACATCTAAAGTTAATAAAGAGATAAAACCTATTTCCCTCCAGCTGTGTCTTCTTTCAAGTTTTCAATATGTAATTATAAACGGGTAAAAGTTGCAGACTACCAAAGAGGAACACAGTTAGAAATCTCTGATTTTATTTTTCCTCCCCCATAATTCCAGTTTTCAACTGCATTTTGAAATGAAGTCTTGTATATTGCTCAATTAGGTTGGGACACAATGATAGTATTTCCAAATTTCATGAAAAAATTGAGAATAAGTAGATATGAATTTCTCAGACATATGTACTGTGGAAGGTGACCTCATATTCAAAAATGTATCTGAAAAGTCTTCTTAGCAAGTACTATAGTTTAAGGTCATATATTTCTTTGTCTATTGCAGTGAGTACCATGACTCCAAGTGTTGATCTCAAAAACAGAGGCTTCTCAGCTTCAGAAAACAAACAGCTTTCTTTCCTGTTTCAACCAGTAGGAAGGTGAACAATGAACTATAGAAGCTAATGAGAACTGAAAAATTTTGTCTTGAGTTATTAGATTCTCATATTTACATGGGGTTCCATAGTCCCAGTTTGGGATTACATTCTCAATTAATCATTGGTCAAATCCTCACGATCATTTCTTCTATAAGTGAATTGCATAGTAAACCAACTAGTTACTAAGATTGACCTGGGTGTCTTCCTTTTAGTCTAGTCACCATTAGACATTCTCTTCTGTCATTGCTGTCCAACACTTTCGTTGTGACCAGCCAGATATATTATAATAGTCTCCTAACTAGTCCACTATCTCCAGTACAATTTCTTTCCCATACCTCCTTATCAACATATTAGATTACTGTTGTGGAGATGATCATGTAACTAGTCTGCTAGCATTTTCTCAGTGCTTTCTCATGTCTGTTGGGATAATGTTCTTATTGCCTTAGAGTATGAGCCTCTTAGTATTCAGTCTTTAACTATGTCATGAGCCTCATTCTAAAGTGATCCAAACAGAACTGGATTTTGATAAGGAACTTTGAAATTTGCCAGTGCTGCCTGCACACTTTGGAGATGATATTTAAACTGCCTAAGTTAATTTTTTCATCTTTAAAGTAACAAGAAAAATAACATTATTCTCTGGGAGTTATGATGAGGAAAAGAATTACATCATCCTTGTCAAATCAGTCACAAAATATATCCCCAAATGGATCCTTGGAATAATAATGCTAGTCCAGCCATCTCAAATTGCCAGAGGAAATATATGACTGGCTCTTGCCTAGGGCATTATGTTCTCTCCCCTGCCTCTCTCTACCTACTCACATTTACTCCAGTGATTTTGATCAAGTTTGCCTGACACTTTGATATCTTGATTTACTGATCTGTAGAACAAGGTCTGTAATGTTACTCATCTCATAGGGTTATGAAAACTAAATGAGCAAATAATTTCCCATACGAGGATTAAATGAGAAATAAATATAAAATGCTGGCAGTTAGTAACCCCATCATCATTCTTCTTTGTCTTCACCTTCTTAATATTGTAATCATATCAATACTATTATTATTGGTAATGATCTTTTCAATTCTGTTCAAGTATTTCCTTCCATGGAAAGTTGTTTCTGGCAAGGTGTCTGTTGATAGTGATTCTGTTTTCAAGGAATATAAATGCAGTAGAGAAGGCACATGAAAGAACTAATCACTTTTATGAGGTAAGAAAAATAGTAAGGAGGGGTGAGTTTTATAGGAGAGAGATGACTGGCATGGAGAATGTGTTCAATAAGCAGCTGTGAAGAAACACTGGTAAACTGGTGATTGCCACAGTAATGATGCATGTCTGAAGAATGTAATGTATGAATCATTACATGCAGTGGTCTGAAAAATCCACTTAATTTCTATGATATTAAGCTGTGCTATTACTTTATTTTACACTCATGTTTATGGGAGATACATTACAGATAATTTTAGCTGCTTTCCCCATGTTTTGTAAAATTAAAAATAATCTGTATATTGTCACTAAAACTTTGGAATTTGTGATAAATATGGAGAGGTTAAGAAGCAAGCAATTTTAATCCCCTAAAGGACTTCCTTAGTCCTGGAGTTCACTTTCAGAAATCATTATTTGTATAATTTTTAGGAGCAAGGCATTTATATTATCTTTTGTAAAGTGCATTTTTCTCCCTTTGTGTCCTTTATTTTCATCTACTCTCCGTGTCATTAAATCAAGAAAACAGAAGAAACTTTACTACAAAGTTTCAGAATAACTTATAATAGGAACTCATGAAACCAAATAAATCAAAACCAAAAAGAAACACAGTTATAAATCCCCTAAATCCATCCAAGTTTCTCTTAAAATTCTAGAATTTCTTCTACACTGTGCTATAAGCAGAAAAAGATGGTGCTCTGACTATTGTTTTGTTGCATCCAGTTTCCTAGCATTGTAAAGCATAGTTTGTATGTTGATAATTAATCTTTGAAGTATGTCATTTAATATTTTCAAGGTAGAGGTCAGATGACTTAGAGTTATAAGAAAGTCATACCCACTTTCCATCTTTATAATTCATGTCTAAGGTTTATTATTTCATTGACCCATGGAGATAGTTCAGAAAATTAATGCACTCTACTGTATCTATTATGTACTCTGGTTGGCATTTACAAATCTGAAATTACTCAACTGGACAGTTTGACAGATTCAGTAATGATGAATATCATTTTTAGTAAATATGTGTTAATATTGGCTAAATGTTTCCTTTGAATCAGTCTTAAAAATGTACATAATTTAGATACATGTTTTCCAAAACAAAGGTTAAAGTAAGCATAATTTTTACAATTATTTTACTGTATGTTAAATTTCTGATCTATAGGAAGCAATTCTTAGCTTTTATAACCTGAAAGATGTCATTAAATATTTAAATACAAAGTCAAAATAAAATATGATGCCTGGCACTGCATTATATTTAATTCTGGATTGAATTTAGGAGCAAATCTGGCCTGTGGCTTCACATTCAAGTAGTATTGTTTTTGTTCCTTAAGTTTAACATGAAAAATAATACAATCTGCCTATATTGAGGATAATAACATTTAAAAGAAAATATGGCTCTCCCTTTTGTTTTCTGAATATAGCTTTCAAATATCATAGAGTTTAAAATATTCAAAATTAAAAGTAAAATGTAATTACATGTTTCCTTACTCCACTTAAAGATGAAAATTTCAAATCTTCATATTACTTTCCAGTTCTAAAATGTTGAAGTAAGATAACATTAAAAAGTTAAATATCAGGTTAAGGGCAGTAATTTGGTTTTTATATGATATGCCAAATATGGCGATACTTCTGTCTGTGTGTGTGTGTGTGTGTGTGTGTGTGAGAGAGAGAGAGAGAGAGAGAGAGAGAGAGAGAGAGAGAGAGAGAGAGAGAGAGAGAGAGAGAGAGAGAGAGAGAGAGAGAGAGTGAGCGTGAGTTCATGTGCATCTGTTCATGTAAGGCTGTTTTCCAATTCACCAGACCCTGCCTAAAATGTTATCTCTCCTAATATTCCCAAAGAAAAAAAAATATAGCCTAGATTTTAAAGAAACAATAAAAGAGACCTTAATAAATTTTTCTGTCTGAATATAGGTGTCCCCAAAATTCATGTTTCAAGTTAACTGTGATTCTGCCAGTATTAAGAGAAGGGACATTTGGGAGGTGATTGGATTGCTTCCACAAAAGCCTGAGAAGTTTTGCTTACCTCTCTGCCTCTCCTCACATGAAGTTCCTTCTTATATGTAAGGGCTCAGCACGGTGACACCATATACAAAACAGAGTGAGACTTCATTGAACATAGAACCTACTAAGGCTTCCACCCTCTAGAACTATGACTGACTGGTTTTTGTTATAGCAGTCTGAACAGATTCAGTTGTCAAGTCTTGAGGAAACTCTTTGAAATACTCCAAATGATATACTCAGTTGCATTGTTTTGAAGGTTACCATAATCATCATATACAAATAGCCTAGAAACCTATATTAACTGAGTGATATTGAGCAGATTTTTTTTCTTACTACAGTACATCAGATAGGATCTATCTAAATATGCCATTTGGATGCAGGTAAAGCAAGTGTAGGTGATAAATTTTAGAATCTCATTTTCCTTGTAAGGGTCTGTCTATTCCTGCTTTAAAGACGTGAAGTTGTGGTATATCTTTATAAAATGGATTATTTTCTTTTGGTATTTGAAGAAATAATTAAAATCTTCTGTTTGTGACCAGTACCACTCTTGTTAAAAGTTTAGTAAGAGAAAGAGTAAATTAATTTTTTCTGAGTATAACTTCTCCTTTTTCTTATTACACCCATAGAAGCATGGAACTATATAATTGGTGGATTCTGGTTACTTGCCATACTTGACACCATTAGCATAACCCAGAATCTCTCAAATTTAGGCTTATTGATGGTTGGGGATACATAACTCTTGGTTGTACACTATGAGTCTGTATATTGTAAGCAGCAGTCTTGTCCTTTACTAGTAAGCTACTAGTAGTAACACTATCCCTATTGCCATAGTCAGACGTGTCCCTAGATATTACAATATACCTCATTAGAACAATACAACCCTTGGTGAAGAACTGCTGCTCTATTGGAATGATTTGATTATATTAGAATGGATCTTTTAATATGTAGGTGATCTTGCCATAAACATGTGTTTATTTATGCATGTAAGATTATTCTGATCGTCTTGGGGCTGCCATGCAATCTCAAAAATGGTTTTGTTCTTTAAAAAATGACAGATTTAATAGTAGGACCACACATGTAATACTGGCTACTCAGGAGGCTGAGAACTAGAATACTATGGTTCAAAGCTACTTAAAAGTAACTAAAATTGCCAAGTACATGTAGCTCATACCTGTAAAAGGCTGATATCTGAGGATACTGGTTCAAAGCCATCCCTGGCAGGGAAGTATGTGAGACCCTTATCTCCAATTAATCATGAAAAAAGCTGGAAGTAGCGCTGTGGCTCAAGTGGTAGAATACTAGCTTTGAGCAAAAGGAACTCAGGGACAGCTCCCAGGCCTGTGAATTTGAGCCCCAGGACTGGTAACACAAATGCCTTGGTACCAGAAATAAAGGAAAGGAAAGGAAAGGGAAAAGAAGAAAATTGTGCCCTGCCCCTATGCTGCAGTAGAACAAATTTCCCTGTTGACATAGTAGTCCAGACTAAAAGAAAAGCAATTGTTATAGTAACTGTTGCAGAGAAAACAATGAAGAAATAATGACAGCTTTTGTTATTGCACTTTTACAGCACATTCCCTTCATTTCTGAAATCTAAAGTATCATTATGTGTGTGTGTGTATACTTGGCATTTCTTTGGAACAGTAGTTCTCTTTTTTATGTGTCCTTTGGACTAAGTTACAACACTTGTATATTATAACCAGCTGACTTACCTAAGACTTTTTCTCCTCCCTGAGACAATCAGAACTTAGTGGAAATTCCATTAAGAAAATAATTAGGATATAGCTTCAATTTTCTGCATGTATATATCCAATTCTGCCCACACCATTTGTTGAAGAGGCTGTCTTTCTTCCATCCTGTGTTTTTGGCTCCCTTATCAAATATTAGGTGAGTAATATAGATGGACTCATTTCTGGGTCTTTGATTCTGTTTCATTGGTCCATGGGTAATTCATGTCCTAGTACCAAGCTGTCTCTACTATTAAGACTTTGTAATAGAGTTTGATGTTTAATATTGATATTCCTCCAAGATTACTCTTCATGCTAAGGATTGTTTTCACTACTTGGGAGTCTTTTATTATTTCTATGAATTTTTGCATTGCTTTCTCTATATCATTGAAGAATATTGTTGGGATTTTGATGGGTATTTCATTGAATTTGTAAATAGCTTTGGACAGTATTGACATTTTCAAGATGTTAATCCTTCCAATCCAGGAGCCTGGAAGGTTTTTTCCATTTCCTTAAATCTGCTTTAATTTTTTCTCAGATTTGTAAAGTTTTTATCATAGAGGTCCTTCACATAGTTGGTTAAGTTAATTCCTAGGTATTTTATTCTATATTTGAGGCTGTTCCAAATGGAGCTGTTTTCCTGATTTCCTGTTTTCCTTGATCGTCATTGTTGGCGTACAGAAAAGCTAATGCTTTTTGTGTTAATTGTACACCCTACTGCTTTGCCAAAGTTTCAGATCAACTTAAGTAACTTGGGGGAGGAATCTGTAGAGCTCTTTAAATACAGGATCATGTCATCTGCAAAAAGGGAGGGTTTTTCCATCTTCTTTCCCTATTTGAATCCCTTTTATATTTTTCTATTGCCTTATTGCTCTATTCATACAGAAAACTGAAACTAGATCCTTATATATCACCCTGTAGCAGAATGATTTTAAATGGATCAAAGACCTCTATTTAAGTCCAGATACCATGAAAATATTACAGGAAGGGTTAGAGGAAACACCAGCACTCCTAAGCACAGGTTGAAGCTTCCTAAGAAAAGATCTATAATCTCAACAATTTGAATAATGACTGTTTAAAAGGGATTGCATCAAACTGAAGAGTTTCAGCATGGCAAAGGACATAATTAGCAAGATAAATAGAAAACTCACAGAAGGGAAAATTATTAGTTATGCATCAGATAAGGGGCTCATATTTAAAACATACTTAGAGCTCAAAAAATTAAACTCCTCAAAAATAAGTTAAAGAAAAACAACCCCATTAATAAATGGGTTAAAGACTTAAACAAAGACTTCTCAGAAGAAGTAAGAATGGCCAATAGACACAAGAAAAAATATTCAGTATCTAACAATAACAGAAGCTGGCAGGGATGTGGCCAAAAGGGAACTCTACTATACTCTTGTGTAAACTTGTTCAACCACACTGGAAAGAAGTATGTAGGTCCCTCAAAAGACTAAATATAGAGCTTCCTCATGACCCGGCAATTCCACTCCAGGACATTTATACAATAGACCACAAACCAGGTCACACTAAAGCTAACAGAACAACGATGTTCATTACAGTATTGTTTGCCAGTGACAAGATATGGAATCAATCTAGATGCCCCTGAGTGGATGAATGGATCAAGAAAATTTAATATATATTGTATTACATCATATATAACATATTACATATAATATTATGTTATATATATATATGTACACGATAGAATTATATGCTTCCATCAGAAAAAATGATATTGTACCATCCATAAGGAAATGGAAAGATTTGGAAACATTATATCAAGTGAAGTAAGCCAGACACAAATAAATATGGTTTCCCTCATTTGTTGTAACTAGAAACAGCCTATAAATCTACACATAAACACACTGGATGGAAATAGACAAAAAGTACTCTTGGACATGATAAATTATACAGGACTGTAGACACTCACACAGAGAGACCAAATGAAGATATTCTTAGAAAAGAATCAATAGCTATGTGTCTATGATCATATAAAATGACGTTTATTGATAAGAACTCCAAGAAATGGAAACAAGAGTTTTTTTGTTATTTTGGTTTTTGGTTGCTGTTTTTCTCTCCATTGTGATTTTTTGCTTTCTGTACTTTTCATCTTGTATGTAAGTTTTCATGTTTTGCTGGACAGATAAACTTGAAATGGTGGAACAAAGGGTGAACAAATGCAGCAGTATGTTGAAAATGAGTTATACAATTTGGGGAATTGGGAGGGAAAATATTGGGGGAAACGAAGGAAGAGGTGACTTAGTATATCATCTTTACAATAACAATTTAAAAATGAAAATAATCAGTGAAATCTGTCTTCTAGAATCACTGAGGTTAATATAAGTGTGTGTGTGTGTGTGTGTGTGTGTTTATTTATTTAACTGAATTTAACAGTAAAGAATATTGTTGAATTTCATTTTTTTGGGGGGTCCAGTCGTGGGGCCTGAACTCTGCCCCTGGGAGCTGTCGCTCAGCTCTTCAGCTCAAGGCTAGCACTCTACCACTTGAGCCACAGCACCACTTCAGGCTGTTTTTCTTTTTGCTTATGTGGTGCTGAGAAATCAAACCCAGAGCCTCATGCATGCAAGGCAAGCGCTCTACCACTGAACCACCTTCCCAGCCTATATTGTTGAATTTATTAGTCTTCTCATGATGGTCTTAGTTCTTACCAAGAACTCCAAGAGTGATGTGATGACCCAAGCCTGTACCCCCAGAACTCAGAAGGTAAAGAGAAAAAAAATAGGCCATTCTGGGCTACAAAGGCAGACTCTGTTTACAAAATAAGAGAGAAGCATAGAAAGAGGGAGGGGAAGGAAAGAGAAAGGAGCAATGGAGGGAAGAAGGAGGAGGTGGGGGAGAGGGAGGGAGGGAGAGAGACAGGATGGGAATATAATAACTCTATTAGGACAGCCCCTAAACTTTTAAATTCGCTGATAGCTTAAGTAGTTTTTCCTCAACAAGTATCTGCTGATAATTTTTATCAGCTTAATGGCAGGTTTGACTTTCTACAATTCCTCTCTATGTCAGGGCACTTAACTGAAATTAGGGTGTCAGAGACAGGATGAAAAAGTCATATTCATGGACTTTCTTTGCTTTTATTTGTGGGGGAGCTTCCATTTACTTCATAGTAACAAATTTCAGTCATGGTTGGGGTACATAGGGTATCTCAGTCCAAGTCAATTTAAATTTGCCACAACTATTTCTGAGTGATGGCATTAACTTAATCTTTCTAAACAAATAATGAAAGTATGAAATAAGTCTACTGCTGGTCTATGCAGTGTGTGAAAGTTTTGGGAGTATCTTTCATAAGAAGAATGGAGGGTGAAAATATATAATTGCATAATATTCAATGCACATATGTGAAAATGGAACCAAGTAAATTGAGGGGAGGGGTGGGATTAAGGGCGATGGAATAGATGACATTGAACAAGACACAGACATAAACTGACATGTTGAATTAAAGCCCTTTTGTACAAGTACTTAAATACAAAATGATAAGAAAGAACATCGTTTCATATAGAAATTAATGTGCAAATAGTTTTAGGAAAACATATTCTATGGAAGCACCCTAAGGTATTGTTTAATTAAAATTGTTTTTCCTGATAGATTCTTAAATGCATTATCTCATATCTCATTTTTCCAATTAAGTTAAATAACAACCCTCCTTCATTTTTGGTGTATGTAAATGTGTGTGTACTCTTTTTCTCTTTCCCTGAATTTCTAGTTTTATCTTTTCAACTCTTTGCATGTGAAAGGGTGTGGGGAAAGCCTTATAGAATTGTGATACTACAGTATTCCATAAGGCTAGGATGAAATGAAATTGTTTTTGGTGTTGGAAAGCACAGTTTGAGGTCTATCATATAATAGGACTGTAGTAGATACTAACAGCTGATCAATTTTAGTCCTGCCTGTTTGCTATCATGGTCAGTACACTCCAGGGTTTCATATTTTCTGAAAAGAGGATATTAAAAATAAATCCAGGGCATTTTCTTGAGGTTTGACCCTTCCTATGTGATCACAGAAAAAGCAGTTTTAGGAACATTTACTCTGCTCTGGATTAAATTGTTTTTCTCTCATCACAAGCTGCATTTACTTCAGCTGGAACACAGAAGCAAGAAAGCAAAAAAATAATTCCACTTTTAATAAAATTCTTTTCTGTTTCATTATGTTTAACACTTATATTTTTTTTAAAAAGCAATAATGAAGAAGCATAAAGAATAGGCAGAACACTTTGTGTGCTTTCAAGAGAACACTGTGACCACTAGTTCCAGTTCCTTGAAGTGAGTCTGCTGGTCAAGTGGGAGTGCCCCTATTGGCTGAAAAGATGTAATATTCAGGGTGTTCATTTGGAGAGCAGGCTTGTGTAATTTCAGGTGTGTATACACAGTGGGTGTTAACAACGAGGACCATTTCCTTGAGTATATTTTCCCCAGCTTCTGGTAAGAAATTTATTGTAAAAACATGAGTTTTTATGGAGAGTTTCCTAGGCTAAGAGACTTCTAGTCAAGGCCAAGGTCAAGATCTAACTGATTTGATTAAAAAAAATGAATCATTTTAGATTTTGAGAGTTTATTTCTTACACAGACAACAAAATAGAATAACTGAGTTGCTAGCTACCAGATCCTGGCTGCATACACCAAAAACATAAAGGGCCAATAACTAAAGGTGCAAAATGACCCCAGTGCAATGCAGCAATGGCTCATTGATGATTGCTCTGGAGACAGGCAGTTTCACAGTCTGCTTCTTCTATACACTGTGGGGTCAGTGTAGAAATCCTCCTCATATGTCATCAAATTCTCAGAGCCATTGGAAAAGCTCTCATGACAGCTGGAAGAGATGGACAGGCTAGTAGAAAATGACTGGAGGAAGAACTTCACCAACCTCCCATCCTCTTGTGTTCTCTGAGGAACACAATGCATCATGCCAAGACCCATGCAGGCAGTGGTGAAATTCTTTCTCTGTGCTGTTTCTGTTGCTACCTAGGACTCCACAACAGAGCCATTCTTAATTCTTCTTTGGCTCCACATTTTTTCCCATTACCTATGCAGATGCTTTTTGAATAGCTTTTCCTTTTATGAACACAAGGGTGGTGGATTCTGCTTTTGGTATGTAACGTGGTCACTTAGTAGGTTTCATTTTTATTCTCCTCCAAAGTCAGATGAACTAAAAAAAAAAAAGGTTACTCGAGTAGGCATGGAGGAACTAGCTTATGGGAGATGGAAGCAGGAGGATCATTTAAGCTCAGGAGTTCAATACCAGTCCAGGCAACATAGGGAGGCCCTATCACTAAAAGAAAACAAGAGGAAAGAAAATGAAATAAAGAAAAGAATGAAGAATTGTAAAAGGAATATAATCCTTTACAAAACTGCCATTCTTGGAAGTGATGCTGTGGCTCAAGTGGGAGAGCTCTCACCTTGAGCTGAAGAGCTGAGGGACAGCACCCAGGCCCAGAGTTCAAGCCCCATGACCGACAAAAAAACAAAAAACAAAAAAAAAAACCACCCAAAACTTCCATTCTTCAGGTCTGGGCAGAGATTAATTAATATGACTTAATGTGACTCCTTATCTTCAGGGTCATGACCAAGTGGGGGAGTTGGAAGCAGTGCAGAGGAGGAGAGAATATAGTCTTAGCTTTATTTACTACCATTGAAGTCATTAAGGGGGCCTCACCAACTAAATGTCTTGGAGACATGCTCTGGGGAGAGTCCTCAAACATTCTTCAGAGCCCTGGCAACTACTGTGGGTAAAATTTTTGCTCTTTCCAGAAATTAGCACAATCTTCTTTCATACCTTCTGTATTTGCAACTCCTTTCTCTCCCATTCTTCTCATTAGTCAACCCAACTCTCCTTGAGTACAATTTTTGGAAGATTAATTTTCCCCTTGTAGAATTTGGTACAAAACATGAAAATTAAAAATCAATTTGATATGTTTTCTTTTTTTGGTATTTTTCTTGCTACTCATCTTGTTAAACATGTCTAATCACCAACAAATTATGTGGTGTAGGCTCAGCACATAGAGAGTTGATCTCAGATGGGCTGGGAAGGTGGCTGTAGAGTGCTTGCTTAGCATACATGAAGCCCTGGGTTCGATTCCTCAGTACCAGATAAACAAAGAGTTGACCTCAGCACAAGTGATTGATGTTTTTCTACCTATTGCCAAATAGAGGATCCATCAAGGGTTGAAAATTGTATTATGAGTCAGTTTCAGTGGTGTGCCAGTAACATGGGAATATTATGCAAGCTACTGCTTCTGTCTCTAGATGTTTCAATTCCCTAATTACTTGAGAAGAAAATATGGATTATGCTATCCTAAAGCAGGAATTTGCCTTAAAATCAATCCCATTTATTGATAATTTTTTAGTTTAGCGGTTTTATTAAATTTTTCGTTGTATTCATGCTTGGTCAATATAAATGTGGAATTAAAGCTGCAATAAGGATGATGGATAACTTCATAAGGACAGTCTTAATATGTTTGCATATAGACTCTCAAATACAAATATACAATATATTTCGACATGTAGGATAGTGTCTCAATATAAAAAGAGAAGATAAAGATCTAAGCCAATGGCACCATGCTTGTGGGTGTGACAAACTCCAGGAAACCTTGCCACTTCCCAGTCTCTGCCTTTCCAGATCTTTCCCAGCAGTATGAACGGAGGTCTTTAGACAGCATAAAACTAGGATCTGGGCCAATATGAATTAAGTGTGGGCTAATACTGGCTAAGTCTGCAAAGTATGTGACATTATGTTCCTGCCTCCCACAAATGGTGGCAAGTTAATGAGGCCTTCAATGAGCTCCTGAATGCAGTGTCTGCAGCTTTCTTCTCAACCCACATGATGAATGCTCAGCCATCAGATGTTCTGTTTGATAGCTACTCATCAACAATAGAGTCATAGCACAAGTGATTGGGCACCTGAATGTCTTAGGTATCTTAAAGCTCCTGCTTTCTGAAACTATGGTTACTGGTCTAGAATAAGAATTGCCTCAGAATAAGAATTGCCACCTCTAACCTGTCCCTGCGGTCACTAGTTCTAAGTCTATTAAGTATTAGTTCTGGAGCCAGGGTTTACCTCACACTTTAGAAACAATGATAGAGAGCATTGACCACCCTTTGAGACACTAATTATGGTCATTTCTCTATGTCCCCCTTTTGTACATCACACCTAGCCCACATGGTCCATATGTCCTCATGATTCACTGGACTATGTCTATCCAATTTATCCTGGCTATAGGTTCTTCAACAATACTTTCCAAAAAGCCTAAACTCAGAAACGACACTGACAAAAACAAAATATTTTAATTTTAGTTTTTAATTTTTACAGAAGTGGAAGGCTTTGAATTTTTTTTTAAAGTTTACTTGTGTTTCACAAAACCTGTCATGAAGTATTTTCACTTAGAGATTATTTCAGGGGAGGATTTCAAAACACAGCTCATGCTGAGGTAATTTTACTGTTTCCTTGCCCTGGAGAAAGGTGATGATGAAAGTTCAGGTCAGAATCAAGACTCACTGACTCTCAGCTTTTCTCCACAGGCCTCTCTGGAAACCAGTAATCTGAAAGTCTAGGAACCATCGCTGGATATAGGATGTAGTCACCCATTTACAGCACCCTCAAATAACCCTAGCCCTTGCAGTAAATGCTGAGCTGTAGATCAAGATTGGCTTTTTAAAGCACAAAATTTGTTTCAGGGACTCAGGGTTCTCACTTGAACATGTGTTCAGACTCGTTAACTGTTTAATTTTCACCAGGTTTGGCTGATGCAGATGTTTTCCTTGTACTGGCAGAACCATTGCCAGTTAATGAAGCAGCTCAGCTCATGAATCTCCTGCCGCTCACCCTGACAAGTTGGAGAGGAAAATACTGCCTGCAGATGGTGTTTCAAGTGTGGGGTTCCAAACACATGGGTGCTTTGTTCCAATTGCCAAACTCGCTGTGCTCTTACATGTGGCAGAATGAGTTTGACAGAAAGAGACCAATTTATAAGCAGTGTTTTATAGTTAAAAGAGAAAACATTGGCTTTCTTGGCAAAGGAGCAAATTTTAAACTAAGGCTTAGGGAGTAACAGGAAAAAGAGTCACACATTTTAAAGAAACTACTTGTCCCAGGTCATCTTTTTTGATTCTTCATTTCTACAAGAGAAGAGGTTAATGCCTGTGCCTGTGATTAAGGGCACTAGATGAATGTCTTTGTGTAACATCTCCATTCCACCTAAATTCTCTGCATGGCTGTTTGTTGGTCATCACTAGTGTTCCCTCAGGACTAGCAACGAGATGAAAGACAATCCTGCATGTTGACCTAAGCTCTTAAGCTAGCACATGGAACACGAATTTGTATAGGAATGGGAATGTGGCTTAGCGGTAGAGTGTTTGCCTAGTATGAATGAGGCCCTAGGTTCAATTCCTTAGTACCACAATAAAAAAAGTGTATAGGAAAACCTACATCAGGAAAAAATGATTTTGAAAGTTGATGTCTGAAAAGGATACATTTTTGTTTTCAAGAAACTAGATTTTTTTTCATTTTTTTCAACTACTAGGGTTTGAACTCTGGACTTTTTGGCATTCTATGTCCTTAAGACCTTTTTTATTACTTATTTTTCGGGTAGTCTGTCTTACCTGTCTTACCATCCTACCTTTGGATTGCTTAGAATAGATGGAATCATAGATGTGAACAACTACATTAACCTTATTGATTGAGTTTTTTTTTTCCTTTTCTGGCTTTGGAATAATATGATCCCAATCTTGCTCTCTGTGGAGCTGGGATGACAGGCATAAATCACTATCCTTAGTTATTATTTAAGACTGAGAGCTTTTCAAAGATTTCATCCTACTATGAGTTTAGAGTAGGCACTAATAGACATTTTACTGAATTAACAGCTGTTTTGGAGAGTACAGCAAGGAGGGTAAAATGAAAAAAATAGAAAGGAAGAAAGATTCATACTGTGTCTTATTTTGGAAAATATGATGACAATCATCATTTTGTTTTTATCTTGGTAGGCATTAGGCTGAAAGATAAATGTGGCATGTGTATAGTAGCATCTTAACAACAATGGTATAGACTAATGTAAGCCTATTTTACAGATAAAGACATGGAGGCATAATGACCTCACATGGCTAGAAAGTGATGAAGCAATGAAACCAGGAGTTATCCAAGGCATTTGACTTGAGAGCTAGAATGCTTTCCTCTATTGCCACTCAAGCCTAAAAGATGTTGAATGGCTACATAAATAGCTGCCATAAGTTGGGTCTCAAAAAGTTTTTCTCATGATTTCCTATCCAGGAAAGGAAATCTCACATGTTTACAAATGACAGAAATTGATGTATTTTGTGGCTGAGTAGTATTCCATTGTATCTATGACACATGTTTATGAGCAGCAACATATTTAAGTGAGTAAAAAGCTTTCCATGTAGCACATGCTACTCAAAATATACAATTGGTAAGTTGGTAGTCATTTCATGCTAGAATGCATGATAGGTAACAGGAAATATTGAGTCAGCTAGTTTTAACAGTAAGAACAATTACTATATTCAAAATAAAGAGTCATAAACTTGGTGTTGCAAAACAAGCTTGGTGCTTCAAAACAACTTAAGTAGATTGACATTCCCTGTATAGATTTGCTATGTAAATTTTAGTAAGCAAATGTATTGGAAGAGTATCTATAACTTATTATATATTCTTCACGAAGTTCCCTTTTAGTACCCTTTTAGTGCCTTTGAATGCCTTTGAATACCTTTAATACCTTGTGTAAAGCAGTTTCTGAAAGCCACGAAGACTCCTGAGAAACGTCTTGGCCATCCTTATAGCCTGTTGCAGGCAACCAGAATTCTAGGTTCCATGGTTAGAAACTATCTTGTATAGGAATTGAGCCTGGGGAAAAATGTTAAGGAGGACAAGTTTCTTTCTGATCTGCTAGATTTTTTTTTAACTTAAGGAATTTACGTTGTGGCTCATAAAACAATGGAAATTTTAGGTACAATGCTTTGGCTTAGGAATACATTAGGTAATGATCAATTTATAGTAATTACATTATCAAGCACTTCATTGCTTCTTTGGAAATCCTCTCTTTGAACTAGTTTTAGAATTATTATTAACAGTGTTAGCCTGTCTCTGCCATAGAACACCAGCTCTTATTCCTCCTATTGAATACTAATATTGTCTATTGATCAAATCTCTCTCTTTCTTCTTTATGGTGACCACTATTAGACTTTCAATTTCTCTAAGATCTCAACTTTTTAAGATTTTACGTATGGGTGAAATCACTATGATACTTGCCTAGCTGTATCTGGTTTATTTTACTTAATAACATGCTTTTCACATATTTACAAGTGACAGAATTTCATGTATTTTGTGGCTGAGTAGTATTCCGTTGTATATATGACACATGTTTTTCTGTCCCCATTAATCTATTGGCGGACATTTAGATTGACCCCCAGATCAAAGCTACTGTGAGTAATACTGCAAAAAATACAGGATCCAGGTGTCTATTCAACATGCTGGTTTCATTTCCTATGGTTGTATACCCAGCATTGGGATTTTAAGGAAACTCTATGGTATCTTTCATAGGGTGGCATTAATTTAGATTGCCAGTATTGTATAGCTGTTTTCCTCTGTCTGAATCTTTATCAGTGTTTCCTTTTTTTAATACCCTTTGATATTAGCCTTTCAAATTGAGAAGAGATCTCAGTTTTGAGTTGCCTTCCCCTTTTAATTGATGATGTTGGGCATTTTTCATATGTCCAATGGTCATTTGTATGTCTTCTTTTAAGAAATGGTTACTCGGATTTTAGCCTAATTAAAAATTGTATTGTTTGGGATTTTTCATGTAAGTTATTGGAACTCTTTATTCTGAATTTTTACTTTACAAGTATCTGCTCTCATTCTGTAGATTGTTTTATTGCTCAATTGATTGTTTACATTGCTATGTGGAAAAATTTAATTTAATGCCCTTTTTTATATGAAGATTTTGTTGATCATACAGTTGGGAGTCATACTGTCCAAGCCAGTGTTCACTAGCCTGTTCACTATGCCTTCTTCTGGTAATTTAAATCTGGTGTGTTACATTTAAGTCTTTGATGTCTTTTGAGTTCATACATGTAGTTGGTGGGCGATAGGAGTCTAGTTTCACTTTTCAATAAAAGAATATCCAAGATTTCCTGCACTTTGTATCGAAGGCATCATTCTTTCCCTGTTGTATATTCTTTGTTAATTGATTAATATTCAGTTGACAACATGTGTGGGATAATTTCTGAGCCTCTATTCCAATAGTCTTTTTTTTGATGGCTTTCATGCCAATACAATGCTGTGTTAGTTTCCATAGTTTTCTTTTTAAATTTTGTTTTATTATAAAGATGCTGTACAGAAGGGTTACAGTTACATGAGTAAGGTAATGAATACATTTCCTGTTGAGCATTGTTACCAGGGCGATCTGGCTGTGACATCTGTCACCCTATTGATAGCCAGGGTTGATTTGGCTGATCTGGCTGGCTAGGTGGGTGTCCCATTCCTTCCTCACTGCTCCATGGGCATCCCTCCCAAAGCTGCACGCTGGGTCCAAGAAGATGACCATCTCTGATAGAAAAGGACTGGTCTTTGGTCAAGGGTATAGGAGTTGCTGCGTTCCCCTGCTAGACCTCCAAAGAAGCTCTCAAGTTTTGACTTATTGCATGAAATCCTTAGATTGCTTTGGGTTAGCCTGGATATTTTCATAGTATTGATTTTTACCCAATCTGTGGGATATCCTTGCAGTTGTTTGAATCTTCTCTGATTTCTTCCATCCATGTTTCATGAATTTTCATCAGAGATCTTTCACTTCCTTGTTTAAATTTTTTCCTGGGTATTTCAATTTATTTACAGCAGTTGCAACTGGGATTGTTGTCTTGATTTCTTTTACAGATAGCTCATTCTTAGGGTAAAGAAATGTTATTGATTTTGTGTGTTGAATTTGTATTCTATAACTCTATTGAATTTGTTTCCCAGAAGTATTTTGGTCTACAAGATCATATCATCTGTAAGCCATGATTGTCTGACTTCTTCCTATTCAGTTTCTATGATTTCATTTCTCTCTCTTCCCTGATTGCCCTGACTATTTCTTCCAATACTACATTATGTGTGAAAATGGGTATCATTCTTCTGGATCCTACAGAAGCTTGGTTCTTATTTTCTTCTTACACAAGAATAGGAGGTCTCTATAAAATATTTATAGCCAATGCACATAACTTGAATACCTTCAATTCCACCAGTGACAGCCCAATTTTAACATTCATCATGCTAGTCAACAGGCTACTATATTTATCACTAAATGTTCTTTTCTGACATTTAGAATGCTAATGAGAAAAAAGCAGGTTATTGAGCAAGATACACATTTAGAACTGTTTGTCACAATTCCTCCACAGGACTGACATTTGATGACAATGCTAGCAGACCACTCCTGTGTTCTTCATTGCCATATCCACTGGTTTGTCATGGAGAGAAAAAAATTTGATCAGAAAGATTTGTTCTCTGGATTATGGTCCAACTCAAGTCACTCACTTACAATATTACAGTGTATAGGTTGGGGTATTTTTTGGGGGGGATCTGGTCGTGGGGCCTGAACTCTGGGCCTGGGTGCTGTCCCTCAGCTCTTCAGCTCAAGGCTAGCGCTCTACCACTTGAGCCACAACGCCACTTTTTTCTTTTTGCTTATGTGGTGCTGAGGAATCGAACCTAGGGTCTCAGGCATGCAAGGCAAGCGCACTACCACTGAGCCACCTTCCCAGCCCAGGGTTGGGGTATTTTAAGAGAATTAGTCATTATTGTAAGAGATGTTTTCCAGATTTGTTAATTCAAAAATTAAGTGAAATTGTCAAGAATTTAAACTTCCCTGGTTTCTGTTCCACTCCTGAATCTGACCTGAACTGACCACACTAATGACATTAAGATAATGTGACTAAGTTCTTGATGTCACTACAGACAATCTTGATGCTATTTAAATATATATGGGGGCCTGTGGGTATCTCTTTGCATGTTCCTCTTAATAGCAAAGATACCAGGAACTACTCAGTCTTCTAATTGATCAGAATGGCATCCCATTCAATGGAAGTGGAGGTGTGGTCCAAATGGTAGAGTGAAAACAAATTACAAATTACAGCATATTCATTTGTATGTCAGTCATTACAAAATGATTGTTTTGTTTTTCATACTAGCAAACAAATTAAGATTTAATTGAAAGTTCTGTGAGGAGAAGATGGACACCTTCTCCATCATGATCAAAAAGAATGAGGCAGGTGGAAAGGCAATTAATTACATGGTTGAGTATGAAATAATTGTTTCTCCTTTAAAAAAGTCTACTTTATCTTTAAGGGAAATGTTCCTCTTTATTTTAGCTTTTCCCCATAGTTTCCCTTACGCCCTGCTGTCTTTATTCCTTTCTAGGTTGATTTTTCTTTGGTGCTATTTTGCTTACCCTCATGCAGAGTCTTCAGCTCATTCCCCCAATGTCGTGAGTTAGAGGAAGGAGGTTATAGATTTAATGAGGATCTCTAGCTTTGATAGTTAACCTAGAGTCAACTTGGGCTCCTTGGAGCATTCTTGTCACTGTGCATGCTATTTATCATGCTAAATCTGGGATACATTCTTCAGGGAATATTTCTGACTTGAGCACATAGAGGCCAGAAGAAAAAAAAGATCATTAAAGTTTATAAGACACTGAAATCATCCCTGAAGGATATTGTTGCCAGCCTTTCCTTTTCTGTCTGGCCAGCATCTCACTCAAAACAATCACTTGACATTCAAAAAAAAAAAGGTGTATAATTTCAAGCAACTGTATTCAAGTTTTTCTTCTCCCCCTGGCTAGTTTTAAGATGAAAGAAATTTCAGAGTATTTTAAAACCACACTGGAGCATATGTGTCATAAGATAAGGGCATATTCACTAAATATTTACTTCTCCAATATCTTTACATAAAGGGAAGTGCAGATAGCACAGGTCAAGATTTAGTTTACTGGAAATGATTAAGAGAGTGAACTAAACTTTGTACAGATTATAGACTTGGTTCTTAAAATCTTGGTTTTATTGATGTGAAAGAGAAGTAGGTATAGATAAAATAGGAAGAGTCAGTGAGACCTTTTTCACGAGAAAATCCTATTTAATCATCTTATACAAGTCAACTTACTTATGGTACAGCTAAATATATACAAGCAAAACTGTTATTGGTATGCTTGAATAAGAAGTATTTTTTGTCTTGCCCAAGGTGTGTGTGAGTGTGTGTGTGTGTGTGTGTGTGTGTGTATGTATACACATATATGGATGGATATGGATATATGTCAAATATGTTTTTATGAAATATTATTTTAAAGATATTATGACACTTCCACAAAGATATACAATGTCAGTTGATCTGATTCATAGTCACCAATCACCCTCTTGTCCACTTTCCCTTGCTCTGATCCCTTCACACCAATAGTTTTCCATTTAGGTTTTTGTCTTTTTATTTGCTTATTTGTATTTGTGAATCTGGATTCCACATATGAAAAGACAACATGAAATATTTGTCTTGCTTGGTCTGGGTTATCACACTTAACCTGTTAATCTTCAGTTCTATCCATTCTCTTCAAGTGATATAATTTCATTCTTGTGTCTACAAGTTACTCTGAAGTGGGGAAACCACATATTCTTTATGCATTCTTTGTTTATGGGCATCTAGCACCTAAGCTTGGATTCCATAGCTTGGATATTGTGAATAGTCCTCCAATAAATATGAATGTGCAAGTATTTCGTTGGATGCTGACTTACATTCTTGCAGATAGATACCCAGGAGTGGTTTAGAGGCATAAGATCATATGGAAGTTTTATTTTTAGTTAGATTTTTTAAAACTATTTTTATTGTGCAAATACTGTACAGAGGGGTTACAATTATAATAATGAGTACATTTCTTTCTTTTTTTTTTTTTTTGTCGGTCGTGGGGCTTGAACTCTGGGCCTGGGCACTGTCCCTCAGCTCTTCAGCTCAAGGCGAGCGCTCTACCACTTGAGCTACAGCACCACTTCCGGTTTTCTGGTGGTTTATTGGAGAGAGGAGTCTCATGGGCTCTCCTGCCCGGGCTGGCTTTGAACCGCGATCCTCAGATCTCAGCCTCCTGAGTAGCTAGGATTACAGGCGTGAGCCACCAGCGCCCAGCAATGAGTACATTTCTTATCAAGCATTGTTGCCTTTTTTTTCCCTTCTCATCCCTTCCCATCTCCTACCCACCCTCCACCCCCTCAAAGTTGTAAAGTTTGTTTATCAACATAGTGACTTGTACATCTCATTGTTGCAATGAGTCCACCTGTATCCCTATTTAAACGATTTGTTTTTGCCCTTCCCCTCCACAAATTATAACAACATCAAATACAGTGAGAGCAGGGGTTATACCATGGGGAGGGACATACAAAGCAATAAAGAAATCATCTTATAAATATGTTAGAAACAATCACATGAAAGAAAAAAAATTTGAATACTTATCTTGGGGTTCATTTCACCTAACATCAACTTATCTGACCTTTTCTACTTGTCGCAGACATATACTAGTTATAGCAAATAAGGGAAACCATGGGACCTATGTTTCTTTGGGCCTGGCTTACTTCACTTAATATAATTTTTTCCTAGTCTTTCCATTCCCTAACAAATGGGGTAATGTCATTCTTTCTGGTGGAGGTATAGAATTCCAAGGATGGTCAATAGACACATGAAGAAATGCTCAACCTCTCTAGCCATAAAAGAAATGCAAATCAAAACAACATTGACATACTACCTCACCCCAGTTAGAATGGCTATAATCAAGAAATCTAGTAACAACAGATGCTGGAGGGGATGTGGACAGAAGGGAACCTTACTGTATTGTTGGTGGGAATGTAAACTTGTTCAACCACTTTGGAAAGTAGTATGGAGGTTCCTCAAAAGACTCCACAATGCTTGATAAGAAATGTACTCGTTATCTTGCCCATGTAATTGTAACTCCTCTGTATGGTATTCTCACAATAAAAAATAAATTAATTAACTAAAAAAAAGACTCTACAAAGAGCTCCCCTATGACTCAGCAATCCCACTTTTTAAAACTTTTATGGTATTTCCAAGTGTTTGAGTTAATTTACAATCCCACTAATTGTGTATATGGCTTTATTTTCCCCCTAATTCTTGCCAGCATTTGTTCTGTTTTCTTTATGATTATCATTCTGGCTGAGATTGAGATGGGATTTCAGTGTGGTTTAATTTACATTACCTTTATGGATAAAGATATTGATTAGATTCTTTGAGGGTTTTTGTGTTTAACATTTTGAGTTCCTTACAGATTTTGAATATGTATCACTCACCAGATGAATAGTGAATATTGTTCTCCAATTTTCTATGTTGTCCCTTTACTCTGTAACTTGCTTCCCTTGGTACTCTGAGCTTTTCAATTTAATTTCATCCCATTTATTAGTTCTTGTACTTATTTCCTGCACTGTAGAGTTCTTATTCAGAAAATTATTTATGTGGATATCTTCAGGTGTTTTCTTATATTTTCTTCTAGTACTTTCAAATTTTCAAATCTCACCCAAAGTATTTGGCCATGTTGAATCAATAGTTATGTAAAATGGGAAATCTAAGTCTGCAGCAATACAAAGAGCATCAGGTTGTGACCAGCAAGCCTCTATTGATGATTATAAGCAGAAACAACAGTGAAAAGAAAAAGTTACTCTTTTCTTTCATCATGCAAATCCAGAGGACCAAAGGGACAGAAGGTTCCCCAAATTGATAATAGATTCATGTAATGCATTGATCTGGGCTCAGCTATATTGGCTGAATTGTCTGGAATATAAGCATAGTAGTTAGTCTTAATTAGGTACACATGACACCATGTGCTGAAGTTAGCATAACCGGGCTATCCTGTCTTGCAGTATTGCACCTGTCATCTTTACCTCAGAATTTAGAAGAATTGCTCCACTTATGAAGCATCACTTGTAACTTTATATCTTGGAGATGAAAGGAAACAAACAAGGATAAACATTAACAATTGGATAAAATATGGAAATCCAACAAAGAAGAATTTCTGTTGGAGCTATAGAAGTAGTGGGTGAAATAAAGGCAAAGGTTCAGGCTCCTGCCCAGGTGAAAGGTGAGACTGCCACAGGCATCAGAAAACCATGCTTGTGAAATAATCCTTCTCAATCTCCTAGCTTTAGTTCCTTTTGAAAGTATTGGGCAAAAGTGACTCCATCCAAGTTTTCATAACATAATATCTTTCTCTTCCTCTCTCAGTTCTCACAACTTATCATTGACAAGTCCTACAGATTGATCTCCAGAAAACTTCCTCCTTTCTTTTTTCTTAATTACTTCCTACCTTACTACTATTATACTAAAATTTGTGCTACAAGCTCCCAAGGGGATTTCTTGGTTTACTTTAATCTGTGTTTTACACTTAATGTAAAATTGTTCTTCCTATAGGACAGCTCTGAGATAAAGCACACTTTCCAGGTGCTTGAAGGTCTTTTCCCACTGTCCCTCATTGCCTTTAGAATGTAAACCTTCATTATGTTATCTTCATTCTATTCATCAACTACATTGGTAACATTTTCACCCTTACCTTCTTTGTCTTTGCTCTCTTGCTATAATCACTGCCTTCAAGATGCTCCACATCATTCAAATCCTAGTGCAAGTGTCCTTTCTTTCATGACATATTTCCCATATAAACTTTTGTCTGTCTTTAATAACCTCCCTGTACTTCCTCTCTGTGGAACTGTATTACATTATGGTACTCATCTTGGTCTGTTTCCAACTGCAGCTGGTATGAATCTCTTGAATTAATCAGTTATTACTTAATGTGCTACTCCATAAATACTTTGTTGTTGTTTTGTTTTGGATTTCAAAATCTATATTCCATTAGATTACTGAATGCAGAAGTTAATAGATTTTTTTTCACTTTTTTTGTTGTTGTTGTTTGGTTGTGGGGCTTGCACTCTGGGCCTGGGCGCTGTCCTTCAGCTCTTCAGCTCAAGGCTAGTGCTCTACCACTTGAGCCACAACTCCACTTCTGGTTTTCTGGGTGGTTTATTGGAAATAAGAGTCTCATGGCTTTTCCTGCCTGAGCTGGCTTCAAACTGCGATCCTTAGATCTCAGCTAGGATTATAGGAGTGAGCCACCAGTGCCAGGCTTTTTACTTTCTTTAGAATCCAGGAATCATAGAAGAGCTCAATGTAAAATAAAAAACATAATTCATTTCTCTTAAACCTCACTGTGACATTTATTGCATGACTAGTAACAAGAACAACCTTTAACCAGTATTGTGTTTCTCCTTTTACTATCTATCAGAGACTATGATTTAATTTTATAAGTCAAAGAAGAGAAACAAAATCACAAAACAAATTCATAAGATTTTTGTTAATCTACCCATGAGATGGAACAAAAGCCTTTAGATTTCTAACGGAGAAAATGAACAATTTTCTGTTAATACATTTCAATGTGACCCTCTTTTAACAGTATTTTGGTATGGAATTAAGTTACCTAAGTTATGTTTTTTAGACATCAATTATTTAAGAGTAGAGAATGGAATCTCTACTGATAATGCTTTTCTTATCTGTAAACTCAAGAGTTTACATTATACAATTAATGTACTTTCCAAGTGGAAAAATGCTCTTTATATATTTGAAAGGAATTTTTTCGTGAAAACATTTTAGAAACATTGTTAGCAAGACAAAAGAACTTTATAGAAATTCTTTAATTATGCAGATGAAAATTTATGCCATAGTTTCAAAAGTAAGTGCATAAAGATAGCAAGTTCAGTTCAGTCTATGAAAATGTAAACTAATTAATCTGGAAGCTAAGTCTCAAACTGGGGGAAAGGTACTGAATTGTGCAATTATTCTGCACAGTAATTAAGAAGAAAGTTTGGTGAATAAGAAAAGTATCACGGATATTGTCATTTGGTGCTACAGAAGGGTGAGGAAAAGCCCACTGACTTGTACCAAGAATCACTACTAGTGGATCACTACTAGGTATCACACACTTGCCCAGAAGTGATTAGAGATCTGAGACAGGAGAGTTTTGTGTGAATCTCTTGAGGTATATCCAAGCAATATATACTTGGCAGCCATCTCCAGTCAGAACTCTTTTCCAAAAATTAGATATTGGATAAACACACAAAAAACATTTATTTCTTCTGGGTTTGTCTTAATTAAATATTGTCAATATGAAAATTCTGCTCAAGTGTGAGAGAAGTGCTGTCTATCAGAAGATCTGTAACAATTTCCTTGGTTCAAAGCATTAGCCAGATCAGCATCTACACACACACACACACACACACACACACACACAGAGAGCACATACACACACAGAACACATACATACATGTGCTTATAGAGAGATAGATATGTAGATATATGTTGTTGTAGACTAATTTGGACTGTCTGTGAAATAAATGGTCACTATTTAAATGTCTGAGGTGTGTGGTTTTGGTAGCTCCAGTACTAATAATACATTTAGATGTCAGTATCAATATCTGTCTGCATCATAATTCGCAGTACATTTTGTTTTTATGACAGATTATTGTAGGCTATGTCATTTATAAAGAAAAGAATTTCTCTTCTTTCAATACAATTCAACTTTCTCCATTCTGTAGGTTGGGAAGTCTGAGATTAAGTTGCTGGCATCTACTGTGAATGATTTTGCTGCATCCTTACAGGCAGAAGGAGAAAGACAAAAAAAAGACAAACTGTTCACTGGCATGGCATAAAAGCAGATAGTGAGGACTTACTCTGTAAGCACCTCTAAAGTGACAATCCATTCATGAGGGCAGAATTCTCCAGATCTGAATATTTCCCCCATAGAACCCCATATCTCAATACTATTGAATTTAAAATTCAATTTCCAACATGTAAAATTTGAAGCACATATTTATGACATATTAAGACATAGATTTGTTTATATTTAGTTACATTTTCTTATACAGTGGAAAATTCATTTTATTTTCTTCCTACTTTTCTTTCCTTCCTTCCTTCCTTCCTTCCTTCCTTCCGTCCTTCCTTCCTTCCTCCCAACTCCCTCCTTTTTTCCTTCTCTCTTTTATCTCTTTCTCTTTTCTTCTTGGTAGCACTCTACTACTTTTGCCACTATATCTGGTCCATTAGCACTTTAGCTATATCTTCACTTCAAGCTTTTACTGGTTAATTGGAGATAAAATTCTCTCAGACATTTCTACCTAAGCTGTCTTTGGATCATGATTGTCAGATCTCAGCATTCTGAATAGCTAGTGTTAGAGCTGTGAGTCACCAACACCTGGCTGTACACTGGTCTTTATTTTATGTATAGATAGATATATTTAAATTTTTATTATCTTTAAGTAATTGTAAAAAAAAGAGGTTGCCATTTAACAAAGTAGTTCATTAATACATCTTGATCAGTGTGTCCCCCTTCAATAATCTCACCTCCCTTTTACCTACCCCTTGCCTTACTTTTCTTAATTTTGTGATATATACAATGAATTCGTTGAACTCTGGGCCCAGGTGCTGTCCCCTAAGCTTTTTGAGCTACCGCACCACCTCTGACATTTTCTGTGATTAATACAAGAGTCTCACAGATTTTCTTCCTTGAGCTGGGTTCAAACTGCTATCCTCAAATCTTATTTTCCTGAGTAGTTAGGATTACAGGTATGAGCCACCAGTGCCCAGATTATACATTGAGTTTCAATTGCATGTTAAAGTATACAAGTTCCAAAAGAATATTCTGTAATTTAATGACATGTAACTATGGTAACTGGTTTTCAGTGTATGAATCACTTAGGACACTTTTTCAGGCTTTCCAACTATACATAAACTCTTGTGTAGTTTATCAGAAGCTTTAGAAAAAATAAGACATGTGTTCTGATTTTAAAACCGCTCACTTGATAGTGTCTTCCCAGAAGGCCTTTACTCTCTCCTCGCTCCTTAACTTCAGAAAAAGAATACTTCCTCCAGGCTTCTGGATTGATTACCAGATCATAATATTTGAAGTTTATTATCTGACTCTTCAACACATAGTATAGCTGCCCAGCTATACTGTGAGTTTAGGTGTATAGTTTCTAACTTCTATTTCAATATTTCTATAACTTAGCTCAGTATGAAACAAACCTACTAGTCTTACCCTCACATTAGCTATTCTAGGGGCTAAGAGAACTATCCTTACTCAAGGATATTAACAGTGCTGTGTGCCATGACAAGCGTTCAAGACGGGAGCATGTTTATATTGCCTATATGATCATCTGCTGTCTACTTTTATACTTGCTCTACTATGATCTTTTCTCAACAGAGTACCAAAACAATAGATTTCCATCTTCCTCCCGGTAAATTCTGAAAGTCAGGGCTTCTGTATTTGTGTGTTATGTTTTACAGCTCCCACACAGTATGTAGTAGGTCTCAGTTTATTGTCTGTTGCTGAACATGCCTCTCTCTAGATCTTCCTAATGAGTACATTATATCTTAAGGGGCCCAACAAAAACACCATGCAAGATCTCTTGATAGATCTTAACACCCACTTGTGAGCTTATTATATCACCAGACTTTCAACTCAAGCAGTATATTATAGCTACTAGGTAATTTGTTATTGTTGTTGTTTTTTAACTTTCTTGGCACAATCACCAAGCTCTTTTTTGCATTGTTGTTTTTATTTCTGGTTCAGCCAATCAATCTTAACTATATTCAACAGTTGGACAACCTTTTGCTTATTTTTAGGCTACAGGGTTAAAATTCAGGAAGGCAATAGGGGCTTTAAGAAATTTAAAAATATTGGGCTTGCAGGGCTCTAGTGGCTCATGCCTGTAATACTAGCTACTCAGGAGGCTGAGATCTGAGGATAGAGGAGCAAAGCCAGCCCAGGCAGGAAAGTCCCTGAGGATCTTATCTTCAAGAAACCACCAGAAAACCAGAAGTGGCACTGTGACTTGAGCTTAAGAGCAGAGGAACAGCACCCAGGCCCAGAGTTCAAGCCCCACAACCCACAAAAAAAAAGTGGAGCTTGGAAAATTAGCAGTTTGCATCTGAGTAAAGATAATAAAATTGAGGAAAATAGGAAATGAAATGTCATGTCATAAGAAATCATGAGAATTAAAAGCTTTGTAGAAATACAAATGAGATAGATTTTCACTTATTTAAATCAATTTTAGCTTTAACTTAAATAAGAATAGCCATTTGAAAACTAACATTTTCTACAAATATACCCTCTGAATCCTAGTGGTGAGTATTTTTTAAGCAAGGTAGTTTGATTGCAACAATACAGTAAGAAATTGCATTGTAGCAAGAGTCTAAATTCATTAGAAGCCCTTTTTTTTTTATGTTGGTTCACTGTAGATGTTTAAAGAAATAGGAAGTGCTGGAGATGGCCCAAAATCTCTAACATATTGAATTTAAATGCCAGTATTATTGACACATATGTTCTAGTAATTACACAGCTATCACTCCGATAACTAAAAATCCGAAATATACTTTAACACTACTGTTGAAGTAAAAGTAAGCATAGATAACATGTTATAAGGCACAGACTCAAGTGAGTTTCCATTTTTCCTACCAAAAATAATCTACTTTGTTCTATAACAGAAACATAAAAAATTAATGTCTTTTATTAATGAAAAATGATAACATACTGTTCACAGAAACTATAAATGTTTGATAAAAATAATTGCATAATATGCAACATTTTGAGGTATCTTAGATACTTATTATATTGTCTGTTTAGCATCTTTTCCTTTGGATAACAAGCTCTTTCTATCTTTGAAGAGATTTTTCTCTTCTCCTACACCTCTGGGTCACACTCCAGCTATCACCAGATGGTTTGAACTGGAGCTTCTTTTCTTCTGAGGTAACACTTCTTTCCTAGGTGACAGGACTCTGATGAGACACAGAGAAAACCTGAATTATTCATTTTGGAGCAGTTTCGGGTTAAAGTTGGCATGACAGAGAATCAAGAATGGTAGAAAATAATTTCTACATTCTCATGGTAACTCTAGGATGTACGAACGTAGAGGTATCTGCCAATATTCAAGTCAATGTTTTGCTTATCCAGATTCTGAAAATATGGAAATAATTTGGATAACACTATGATCTTTGTAATGGAATTCATCCTACCTTTCTTCCAGGCAAAAATTGTAGAATAATTTCCCATACTACCAATTTACATGCTCAAAAGACTCATAAATAAGAACAGCAGCAGGTCTAGATACTCATTTACAATCTTTTTAAATATAATTCTTTTGGTGTATGCTCTATCGTGCATAAGAGCAAAGAATGCATATTTTATGTGTTACCATAGATCCTATCTCCATATAACCAATGGGTGAAAAAAAAATGATAAATATATGAATGAGTGGAAGATTGACATCTCCCAGGTGATGGGTGACATTGCCCCATTTGTTAGGAAATGGAAAGGCTTGGAAAAAATTATATTAAGTGAAGTAAGCCAGGCCCAAAGAAACATAGGTCCCGTGTTTTCCCTTATTTGCAATAACTAGTATATGTCCGAGTCAAGCAGAAAAGGTCAGATAAGTTGATGTTAGGGAAATGAACCCTAAGATATGTATTTAAATGTTTTTTTCTTTCATGCGATGGTTTCTAACACATTTATAAGATTACTTTTTTGTTACTTTGTATGTCCCTCCCCCACAGTATAACCCCTGCTTTCACTGTATTTGGTGTCGGTATAATTTGTGGAGGGGAAGGGGAAAAGCAAATCGTTTAAATAGAGATACAGGTGGACCCATTGCAACAATGAGATGTACAAGCCGTTATGTCGAAAACGAACTTTACAACTTTGGTGCGGGGGGTGGGGAGTGGGGGGCAGGTAGGATTGGATGGGGGGCGGGGGGAGGATGGGAAGGGATGGGAAGGGGAAACAGAGGAGGCTACAATGCTTGATAAGAAATGTACTCATTATCTTGCCCATGTAATTGTAACCCCTCTATACAGTATTTTCACAATAAAAAAAAAAGTAATAGAAAATCCCCCATTCTGCTAGCTCTAATTGCATTTGTCACTCCTTATTCTTTATTAGAAGGCACAATTACTATTCTGTGCTAAAAACTGGTACAGAGTTTTTCTGTTTTCTCTGATGCTTCCTTCTTGCTATAAATGAAATAAAGAGAAGGGAAAAAGAGGGAAAAGGAAAATCAGTGCTCTACACAGATTTCTTTCCAGCCTCTGTGAGCTGGAAGGAACCACCACATTGTGCGATTGACGGATTGGTGAGGGCTGGTGCCAGATGTTGACCATGACAGGTGCATAATAAAAACACTCTTTGTGGCTTTTGCGCAGAATTCTAAATATATTTGGAAATGAAGGAAAACATCTGCTTTATAAGTCTTTCACTGACAGTCCTCTATAGCTTCCTGAACTATATTTATTTTTAAATTAGGGGCATTATTTTTGTGACAGCATAAGTACTTTATCTGAATGTTCTTCACAAACAAAATGCAAAATCCTAATCCATACTTTTATGCCCTTTTACTTATCAAAAGGCTGTATTGCTTTGCCATTCTGGCTCATCTGTCTTTTAGTCCAAAAAAAGGTCACAAATGATTAACAGGAATGACTCTATTTTAATTTCAAGTCTGCAAAATTGTGCTGTAGCCAAAACACACTACATGGCTCGTACTCCCCACCACCCAATTGCCTGCCCTGTGGTTACCATGGTTTTCTAGCCTGTGACATAGTTTTTGGTAGCTGAGTTAAGGACAAATATCAAAACCATGTGAGAAATTATGTCTTCTGTTGGAATCAGAGGCTTCTCTATAATATTCAGGTGTTCACTAGGCAAGCAGCAAAACCTGAGCTTGAAGGACAAGAATTTTTTTTATCTTAATCCACTCACTCCTGGCATCTTAAGGAAGACCATACAGAGAGAAGTTGGCTTTAGTTTGTAATGCCATGAGCTGAGTTTACCTGATGAATTTGGAAGACAGAAATGGAGCTAGCTCTTTGTCACAATCTCTGGTCCCTGACCAATACAAAAGATTAAGTTACTGCTTCCTGTTGTAGCAGGTGCACATTGAGAGTAGATCTGGAGTAGGAGATCAAGAGAAACTGGGATATATCCAACAGAGGAAAGCTTGAAGCTTCCCCCCCCCCCATTTTCAGTCAATTGATAATCATATAATCTCCAGAGTTCAATGCTGTCTAGTCTTTCTTTAGCTTCATCCGAATGTTACACAGGGTCAAATAAGACTTGTTTGCATAGAATTTTATTCTACATATTGAGACGCATGAACATATTGTTAAAGGTTATGGGAGGTGTATATTATTTGTTTTGGGCTACTAGTTCTTTTCCTGGGGGTCATGTGGAAAGTAGGAGAAAAAAAATCTACAACCAGGGTGGTAAGGCTGAGCTAGGAAGAAATGTGCATAGGTATTTTTTTATATTTAAGATTCTTCCTTTTCCTTTATGATGACATTTGCTGTAAAACCTTTTGGTGATATCCCTGGTCCAGAGACTCTTAAGCTTAAGCCTAATTTTGTGTGAATCCATGAAAAGATATTTGAAAGTAGGAATGAATAGATATATGCGCTGTTGAGCACGCATACTTTTGGAAAGGTTTTCCTAGATTTAAATAAAACATTAGAAATAATTTCTTTTTTTTAAATTGTGAAAATACCATACAGAGAGGTTACAATACATGGGCAAGGTAATGAGTGCATTTCTTATCAAGCATTATTACCTCCTCCTTTGTTTCCCCTTACTATGCCTTCCCATCTCCACCCCCCCGCCGCCACCCCGCGCCAAAGTTGTAAAGTTCATTTTCGACATAACATCTTGTACATCTCATTGTTGCAATGGGTCCACCTGTATCCCTATTTAAACAATTTGTTTTTTTCCTTCCCCTCCACAAATTATACCAACATCAAATACAATGAAAACAAGTGTTATACCATGGGGGAGGGACATACAAAGCAACAAAGAAATATCTTATAAATACATTAGAAACAATAGCAAGCAAGAAAAAAAAACATTTGAGTCCTTATCTTGGGGTTCATTTCATTTAACATCAACTTATCTGACCATTTCTACTTGTCTCAGACATATACTAGTTATTGCAAATAAGGGAAACAATGGGACCTATGTTTCTGTGGGCCTGGCTTACTTCATTTAATATGGAAAGACTTAGAAATAATTTCTTTACTCACTACACACTATGTTGAAAATGAACTATACATCTTTTGGGGAGGGATGGGAGAGAACTCAAGGAGGAAGGACATTATCCAAAAGGAAATGTACTCTTTACCTGATGTATGTAACTGTAACCCCTTCTATACATTGTCTTTATAATAACCATTTTAAAAATTGTAAAAAGAAATATTTTCTAAAAATAAGAAAACAATTACTCTAATATTAAAAATACCTTCCACTTGTCTCCCCTAGGAGGGTAACCTGCTACAATTTCCTTTGAAGCTTTTGACTAAATACTTAATCTCCAGAAACGACTTGAAATTTCTTAACACTTCAATATGAATACTATTTTGTCCTTAGAAATTGTTGTTCTTTTTTCATTTCATTTCTGATTATGGAATGAAATGAGTTATTGCCTTTTAAGAACTATTAAGCTTTAGGAAGTGGTTCTTTGTGGGAGAATTTTCTAGATGGATTGAAATCATGTAGCTGCACTGTAGGAGACTTTGGAACTGATAAGACCTGCACAAACCTGTTTTTCCTAGGAAGTTGAGAAAGCATCTGGGCATTGTGAAAAAGCATGGGCCTTGGAATGGATCAGCTTTGGCTTTATTTCCTGGCTCTACCATTTACCAGTGATGTCACTGTGGGCCATCTATTTAGTCTCTTTGAATTTTAATGTCATCATTTATAAAATGGAAGCTAACAATACTTCCATTACAGGAATGTGGCCATTAGTAGTAATTTATGCACTGTGAATAGCTGGTTTCTACAATGGCTGGGAATAATAACATAGGCAGAAAACAATGTAGTAAGGGAGAGAAAAAGGCAGCATTAGTGACAGTAATGAGCTGCATAACTGTTGTACATGTGTTATCTTGCTTAAGCCTCATAATAACCCAATTATTGCTCCCATTTCACAGATAAAGAATGTAGACAAAAATGGCTGAGTAACTTGGGTAAGGCTGTTCAGCCTGCAATTGTTGGAATGGTTTTGTTGTTGAAGATTTGTACTGGAACTGGGGCTTAAATTTAGAGCCTGGATGCTGATCCCTTAGCCTTTTTTGTTTGTTTGTTTAAAGCTAGCTAGCCCTCTACCACTTGAGGCCACACACACTCCACCTCTGGCTTTTTTAGTAGCTAGTTGGAGATGAGTCTCATTGATTTTCCTAATTGGGCCAGCTCTGAAGAATGATCCTCAGATCTGAGCCTCTTGAGTAGCTAGGATTACAGGCATGAGCCACAGGTGCCCAAATTCATTTGAAGCTTTTATGCCCCCACAATTACAGACTGACCATTAGCCTTGAAGAACTTAAGTTGGGGAGAAAAAAGTGTAAATACAGATAATTTATAAGTATGGTAAGGAGCAAAACACAGGTGAATTGGAGATGTTATGAAAATGTCGGGATGAGTCAGTGATCTGGGTAAATGGGTAATTCCTGAGATGATGACACATGGTTAGACACCAAGGGTGTTTAAGAACAAGACAAATCAAAGCATGCGTGAAGCAGTAAGTAGGGAGGTGCATAGAATTGCAATCTGTTAGATGTTGCTATATGTAAGTGAATGTGGGACAGTGATAAGAGTAGAGCAGGCTCAGGCCAGAGACTGCCATGAGACCTTTCACTGAATAGTCTGGTTGTCTGGCTTCCATTGTGTACACGTAGATGCTTTTTCCTCTCCTTCTCTTTCTTTTTGCTGGTCCTGTGGCTTGAACTCTGGGCCTCAGCTTGCTTGCTTATAATTGACACTCTATCATTTAAGTTATACTTCAGCCCATTTTTTGGCGGTTTTGGAGATGGAGTCCCATGGACTGTTCTGTGTGGGCTGGCTTCACATCAAGATCCTTTAATCTCATTCTTCTGAGTAACTAAGTTTATAGGCATAAATCACCAGCACCTCATTTTTTTGTCAGTCGTGGTACTAGAATTCAGGTCTTGGGTACTTTCCCTAAGCTTTTTCTACTCAAGACTAGTGCTCCACCACTTTGAGCTATAGATCCACTTCCAGTTTTCTGGTGATCAGTTGGAGATCAGAGTCTTACATACTTTTCTGCCCAGGTTGGCTTTGTTTGAACAGTGATCCTCAGATCTTAGCTTCTTGAGTAGCTAGGATTATAGGGATGAGTCACCAGTGCTCAGCTTTCCAGCACCCCGTGTTAACCAACAAATTTAAGAAAAATTATTACTCATTTATTCTTGTTTTTTTTCTATCATTATTGTAATTTCTACAACCTGATCAGGAGATCTAAATTTCATAATTAGATACAATAACTTGTGATAGGCTCCATCCCTTCTATTTTTCCCCAATCAGTTATCCATGTTTTCTCTGATTTTTACTAGTTTCCCTTTCCTAGTGTCTTAGTGAGTCGTATTCACTGACCAGCCTGATAAATCTGGCTCACATAAACCTAAGTGTTCTGAGCTTTGCCAGATATTCTTCTATGGGAGCTATACCTGAAGTGAAATAAGAACCCTCAAATCCCAAATCTGAAAACTGTCTGTACTGTTTTCCAGAAACCCTAAAGAAACACTGTATCCAAAACAAAACAAAACAACAACAGAAACTTATTAGGGGAATAATGTAAGAGGCTTTATGGAGAGGAGAAGGTGAAGTGGACTGATTTATGAGCTATGACCCATGGTTCATGACCTATGAGCTATGACCCACAGCACATAGTTAGCTTCTTAATTGCCTTTTTAAATTATGCATGAGCTGCACATAGAAACTCAACTCCTTAAAAAATTAAGTTCTATATATGGACCAGTGATTCTCAAGTAACAACCATAGTGATAATATAAACAACTTAGTATTTTTTAAACACTATTAACACTGAAAACTTATCCCAGTCCCTTCTTGTAGCCTCCTGAAAGTCATTGTCAAAACAAGTTTCAATCACTGATAGGAATATGTCATGTATCTCAGGTATATTTTTTTGTAAGTCAGTGGTGGCAAATAATGGTAGGCATTTTCTGGAGGTCTTCACTGTAGTATTCAAGGAAAACTATAACAGACCAGGCATGATTATGGAAAGTTCCCTGCCATGTTTTTCCTGGATCCTCTGTTCACACTGTGCTTTTTGTGATAAAGAAATGGTCAGTCAAATAATGGCACAAATCAAAGGCCTTTGTATTACTTTCTCTAGTTTCTAGAAAGGAAGTACTCTATCTTATTTATCTTTCTATTCATATTAACTTACACAATACTTGCTGTGAAGCAATAACCCAACAAACATACTATAAAATGGGTGAGAAATGGTTTGGGGAACAAAAGGTAAAGATTTCTCAAACATCTCATTATTCAAAACTTTTCATTTCCCTACAAAAATATTTGAATTGGGTGTTTTACACATTAAACACTTGGAGCTTATTTGGTAATTATTATTCTGTTACCTCACATTTAGAAAACCTACCATTATGAACAAAACTAATTTGAAGCTGTTGAGCTACTGTTGATTTTTTTTCAAATACTTTTCTTTCCTACAACAAATATAATACATTTTAGGGCGTATTTTTTTCCCATGGGTTTAAGAAATTTGTCTTGATGAACTAAACAACGATAATTTGACAGAGAAGACATTTAAATCATGTACTTTAGCTCAATTCCCAGAGCTGCAGCAGTCAGGCCACTGTGATTGAAGCAATGGATTGAGTCTCTGCTGCCAGATGGCAGTTGAAATATAATGGGTTTACAGCCGTCAGCCACAGCTAGAGGTTTGCACGCAAAGGGTAAGCTTTTCAGTGATGGGAATTGAAAGCTGGGTGGTTATTTAAAATTCCTGCATTGTTCTTAGTGGCTTATAAAGGGTATGGGAAATTTTTATCCATGCAAATTCTGTTTAGCATTCTATGTGTAATGGAGATTTAGAAGCATATTTCTCACATCCTGGTGCTATTGCTAATTTCGATGTATGCTGTCTTTGATTTTTTTAAGTGCATACTTCTGAAATCAGAACCAGAATTGTATTTCTAAACCTATAGAGTTTACATTATTTTGCTCTGGTAGTTCTTAAACAAAAACTCATAACAACCAGTGAGAAATGATTTTCCATGTCTCTTGCGCTTTTAGGCATGGAATTTCTAAATTTTCTCTATTGATTGATTTCATTTTTCTAGTTAGGCTGTATGTTACAACTGATTCTAGGCAAAAGTCTTTTGAATTTCCTGCTCGGTCACAGTAGACTTGGAATAACATAATACTTGATGGGATGAAGCTGTTTTTCGGTGTTCCTGTGAGTTCTGTTAGAGAATGTGTCTGGATCCATTCAACCATGTTCAGTGTTTTTAAATGCCAAATGAAAGTTTCAGAAGAGCCCCTTGAGGAAGAAGAGATGGCATTTGCCTTGCTCTGCTAGTATCAAATCAGGAACAATATATCTGGGAGCACATTTATCCTGATAAACATGATGATAGGAGAATTTTTTGTTTAAGCAGTAGCTGCATGTATTTACTGCTACATTTGTATATGGGCTGTCAGGTTGCATAAAATAGACTATAACAAAAGACAGTTGCAGGGAGAAGGTTATATAATGAAATAAAGCCAATGGAAGTCTGGCATCCAGCTGCAATTTTACTAGAAATGTGAGAAGTCCAGTTATGTGCCTATAGCAAGGATATATATATATATATATATATATATATATATATATATATTCCTTTTGGTCATCATTCATGAATTATACTGTTATTTCCTTCAACTGTTCAATGAGCCACTAGATAGATGGAAAATGTATAAAAATGGGAGGAAAAAGAGAAAGGCCTCAGGCTGTAGATTTTATGGCTGGAAAAACTAAGATTTTTATGCAGGTAAATATCCTAAATAGCAAAGCACCATAGAGTTTTGGGCTATTCAGAAATAAGTATGCCATTCTAGGTTATGATATTCACAAAACCCTACAGTATTGTAATCTTGGTTCTCACAAAAATAGGACACTTAGTCTTTAGAACAGCCTGAAAAATCATTCAAATGAGAGTACTATGAGAAACTAGTGAAGCGGGGATTGCTTAAGTGGAAGTTAGTAGGATTTCAATCACCTCAGTTTCACAATTTGACACTGTTAAGGCTAATATATAGATGCCTTCCAGCACAGCTACCATTAAGAATCTATCAGTATTTCCATTACAAATCCCATTTTTCAGGGGTTAATAACTTGGTCATAAAAATTCACAACAAGCTGAAATGAAGTCTTCAAAGGAACTCTTTTTCCTTAATCCTAACAAAAGAGTTTGTCTGTGTTCCTGAGACTAAGATGATCAGAAAGCAGAAAACCTAGAATGTGTGTTATCAGTCAGAGTTCTTCAGAGAAATAGAACCAATTGGATATATCTATATATATGTAAGTATAAACATATATATGTATGAATAAACATTTTAAAAGAAATTTGTAACCCCTCTGTACATCACTTTTATAATAAAAAATTTTTTTTCTTTGGTCCGGTAGTGGGGCCTGAACTCTGGGCCTGGGCGCTGTCCCTCAGCTCTTCAGCTCAAGGCTAGCGCGCTCTACCACTTGAGCCACAGCGCCACTTCCGGCTTCTTTCTTTTTGCTTATGTGGTGCTGAGGAATCGAACCCAGGGTCTCCGGCATGCAAGGCAAGCGCTCTACCACTGAGCCACCTTCCCAGCCCCTGTAATAAAAATTTTTAAAGAGATTTATTTTGAGAAATTGGTCCCAGTGACAATAGAGTCTAAGTTCTATGATATGCTGTCTGGGAGCCAGCAAAAGGGAAAATAGTAATATATCATCAGCCCCAAACTGCAGCCAGAGAACTGTGAGGATCCAAGGTGTTAGTTCAATTTAAGTGTGATAGCCTGAGTATCAGGAACTTACTGTTTAAGTTCCAACTAAGTAAAAAAATAAAGTTTCCTTTCTTTTCTTTCCTTCTTTTTTCTTTTCCTTCTTTCTGTTTTCCTTTCCTTCCTTCATTCATTCTTTTTTCTTTTCCTTCTTTCTCCCTCCCAACCTCCCTTTTCTTTCTCTTTCTTTCTTTCTTTCTTTCTTCCTTCCTTCCTTCCTTCCTTCCTTCCTTCCTTCCTTCCTTCCTTCCTTTCTTTCTTTCTTTCTTTTTTTCTTTCTTTCTTTCTTTCTTTCTTTCTTTCTTTCTTTCTTTCTTTCTTTCTTTCTTTCTTTCTTTCTTTTTCTTTCTCCTTCCTTCCTTCCTTTCTTCCTTCCTTTTTTCCTCTTACCCTCTCTCCCTCCCTCTGTCCCTCCCTCCCTCCCTTCCTTCCTTCCTTCCTTCCTTCCTTCCTTCCTTCCTTCCTTCCTTCCTTCCTTCCTTCCTTCCCTTGTTCTTGTCTGTCAACAAATTGAATAATGACCAGTCACCCAGATGAGTGTCACCTCTGCTCATTCTACCCACTCAAATACTGACCTCTCAGAAACACTTTAATGGACAAACCCAGAATTAAGTTTTGCTAAATATTTGAGTATTCTTCAGTCCAGTCAAGTTGACACATGAAAGTAATCATTTAGATAAATGTCTATTTCTAAAATTTGACATCAATCCTAGTGCATTCATGTGTGGCAATCTATATGAATATACTCTTTGGTATTTCTGCTTGTATTGCCTCTAATTCTTTTTTGTCTGCCTATGTGATGTTCTGTATCTCATGTGGGTCTCCATACTGACCTGACAAGCCTCCTCCATTCCCACATATTGAGGGATCTGATGTGCCTTGCTGCCCCCTATTGGTTGACAAAGACGGATGACACTTGGGTATCTAATAGAATCAAGGATTTTTGTTGTTAATGCCTACATTTGATAGATGCTTTTTTAAGCCAAATAAGCATTGTGTAATGATTTTTGTTACTTTAAATCCAGTGGTTTTTCCAGGTGCCTCTGGCATATAGGCCTAGCTATTCAGTAGGCTGAGATCTGAAGATCTCAGGCTGGGTAGGGCAATTCGTGAAACTCTTATCTTCAATTAACTATCAAAACTGGAAAAGAAGCTATGGTTTACCTGGTAAAGCACTGGCTTTGAACAAAGATGTTCAAAGACAGTGCATGGCTGTGAGTTCAAGCCCCAATACTGGTGTTCACACATGTGCATGTGCACACACAGTTTTTGTCTTTTCTAAATGCTTATGGTGATTTTGTTTTTCTTTATAAATTTGTAAGAAATATCTTTAGTTCTTGTTATGATACTTTTCTAAAATTGGCACTATATTATTGAACCTCCAGGACACATTTTTCTACCAAAATTGTGCAAAGAATTTCTTTCTATGTGAACATGAACCAAAAAATTTATTTCTTATGGTTTTAAATATGGAATGTTCTCTAAATTGAGAGCATTTATTGGACTCATACATTGTTTTCTTGTGAGTTTTTCAAAGAAAAAATATTATATTAATCAGCTTGGATTTCCATCTATAAACTCCATAAAACTAAGCCACACAGTTATTTTTCTCACTGTTTTGGGTGCTAACAGTCTCAGATCAGAGAGTAGCAGGTTTGGAATCTGACGAGGCCTGTTGTTCAGGCTTGAGGATGCCTCACCTGGTGGAAATGGAGAACTGTGATATCTCATGCATTGATAAGGACATGCTTCATCGCCAATCTGGGCCTCATTCTGTGACCTCATTGAATTGCATCATTTTCCCTGCTCCTATCTACAAATACTGTCATATTGAAGGCCAGACCCTTCAGCTTAGGAAAACACAGCATTCCATCAATAACAAATGGTGATGTATACATTTAAATATGTACATTTTCAACGAATCACTTAAGCTAATTTTTACATTTATTATTATCTTCAATGTAATGGCTATTTACGTGCGCAATATATCTTAATCAGTGTCACCTCTTCCATCATTTTTCCCTGCTACCTTCTATCCCATCTCCTAAAGTTTCCTAGTTCAAACCAATTCACAAACCATGGGCTAAGAATGAAATGGATTGGGATTTATTAGAATTATAAGGCATAAGAATGAAATGGATTAGGATTTATTAGAATTATAAGGCATGGTCCACATCACAATGAACTGATAGCACAGCTGAAAAACATATATCTATACTGAAGAGAGGAGAGAAAAACACAGAGAGAGAGAGAGAAAGAGAGAGAGAGAGAGAGAGAGAGAGAGAGAGAGAGAGAGAGAGAGAGAGAGAGAGCGAGCGAGAGAGCGCACATCATGGCAATTACATAAGAATTAATTACAAAAGAAGTTACAAGTGTAGGCTGAAATAGCCAGAGGAAATTCTTTTTAAGAAATCATATTCAGACTCCTACAGAAGGATGGCTAAATTTTGTTAACTTAAGGGGTCAAGAAGAAAAACATTTTACCACTGGGAAGGCATTGGCTTGAGAATGGATATAAAATATGCATTACAGTTTCAGGAGCCCAGCCTGACTGTCAGAGAGGACATTTAAAGGCTTTCTACAATCAAGTGTTATTGTTTAATATTCCCTGAGTATCCATAGTCTGCTGGTTCAGAATATTCACATGGTCTTTGTTCTTTCTAAGTTTGCAATCAAAGACCATAAATGCTCAACTCTGACAGCTTGGTGCTTTCAGGATTTGCTTAAATCGGTTGATATTTTCCCAGCAGGCTACTGCTCCTCACTAAAGCAGTGGATTATGTGTCTTGGGCTAAAGCATGCCACAAAGAGTCATTGATGTTGAGCTGAAAACAAAACAAAACAAAGGCAAAAAGGAAACTCTTCTTCCTTTTGGTTTTTTTTTTCTTTTTAGTTGACTGCCTAGTGAGCACAGAATAATTTCAGAGCACCTAGTGTCATCCCTAGCCATATCAGAGGGTAAAGGGTTAGAAACACCAATTTGCTTGAAAATCCTGATAATAATTTCTGGTGCTTTTCTGCAAACGTCTCTCAATAGTTCATTTATTTAATCCTCAAACCTTGGGGTGGAGGGGAAAGGCCTGGAAAGCCCATTGCATGGTACTGGGTTATAATGTTAACCATACACACACAGCTCTACCTCCAGGAATGCCTGTGGGCAGAGCCCATCCTACCATGGAAACTGGCTGGTGCTTAATTATATCATTTCTGAGCTCATAAATGTCCTTGTTTGATAAGTAATAATGAACAAAAATATTAGTACTATAAAAGTAACTACGTAATTTAAACTTTGGTCTACTATTAGACAAAAGATTTATTTTTATTTTCTTTTTAAAAAAGCCTTTGGGATGGTATCCTCTTTCTCAGGGTCTGTTCTAAAGGAAAAACTGCATGGTTGTTGACACTTTTCTTTGTCTTTTATTTTGAGATTAATTTCCTCCCTGGTGGACCCTGTTTGGAGGCCAGGCTACTTCACAAGTGTGTCCCGAGCTCTCACCCCTGTTCTCTTCCATAAATCAAAGAAAAGTAGTACTTTCAGCCCTTTAAAGCCTGATATGAATTTAAGTTGTGATGTTTTCACTCTTCAGGGGCTTTATATTTTGGGGTTTGTCTATAATTCTAGAATAAAACTAAAATTCTAGAATAAAAATTAAAGGAAGCTTTGGACACAAGCATATAAAAACAATAGTTTTGGGGATTTTCTGTTTTTGACAAGATTGGCATTCAAATTGTTTAAGTTTCTTGAACTTAGGGATTTATGTAGAATGTACAGTCAGAATTAAAATGAAGTGACTTAATACTAAAGTATTTTGGAGGAATATAAAATTAGCATTTGTTGAGTATAATATGCCAGGCAATATGTTAGGCACATTCACCTTTCTTAGGCTCACTTTAAAGCTGCTAATTCTGTAAATTTCTCATTTCCTTTTACCATGGAGGAAGCAAATCCTAAATTATGTTACATTTCATACAGATCAGTCACTAAGCAAATGATAGATAGAGTCACATCTTTCTGGTTTCAAAATCTATCATCATGAATGGAGAACGTTAATACATTCAACATATATTTGGAAAAGAAACAGGTAATTTGAGGGGATGAAGGAGAATGGGGAAACAGGTGATTGATCAAGATGCGCTGTACCCATAAACTTTTGAATCGAACCCCCTTTGTACAACAATTTAAAATAACGGTAAAAACTGAGAAAAACTTTTTTTAAAATGCCAAAGAGAAAAGGTTGACATTTGAATTTATTGTCACAACCCAATCAGCGAGAAAACAAAGGAGGCCACAATTAATAAACCAGATTATAGGAGTCTTTATCGAAAAAGCTGGTGGCTGCAAGGGATCATAGGCTTCCCAAATCAGGCAATCCTGAGAGAGCTCAGAGCTAGTCTTTTAAAGGAAAAAATAAACAACGTATTTTTGTATAGAAGCAAAACTGAGCACTATTAGTAAATTTAGACTTATCTTCATGAATATTAGGATGGAACTGTTTTTTTTCTTTCTTTTTTTTTTTTTTTCCAGAACCCACTGAGCAAATGACTTGAGGTTTTTCACAGAACCTGTTAAACAACAGCTCTGGGATTCGAGGATCTTTTTCCTTTGGGGGACAAAATGGCATTACTTCTGTCTGGCTTCATGCTTAAGAGCCTTGCATATTTCAGTATTATTTCATTAGTACAGTTAAAACATTTTTTAGCTGGAATAAAACTTTATACTATATTACCTTGCTAGTATTTAGCATGCAAAATGAAGATAAAAATACATTTAGGAAAAAAATTAATTCTGAGCTACAAAACTGGCAATATAAAGGTATAGTAAGGTCACAATGTGGAAAGTTTCAAGATTATCCAAGAACTGCTTCATAACTAACCTGCATATGTTACTATTAAATAACCAGAATGTGAATATTTTATACTCAATGGAGGAAAAACAAATCACACTGTGGGTGGTATGATAAAATATCTTTAAAAAATACTGGGACACTTCTAGGAATAAAGTGTGTCATTATGGATTTCCCTATATATGTATATTATACACATATATATGTATATGTTTAGCCTATTAAGGGTGAAAAAGGCTAATATATGTCTTCTAAATGAGATTGTCCTGTATTTTCACTCATGAATGCGTTTTACTACTTTACTGAATAAATATACTTACTTTTTCAGTTTTGTTGAGAATTAAAAGAAAATTAGATTGCAACTAGGAAGTATTACTTTTATATTCATTTATAGGAGACCAACTGACTTTGTGACTTGTTAGGCAAGCTCATTTTCTTAGAAAATTTGATCATTGTGGACTTTACAACAGCAAAAATGAAAAAGCATCACAGTGAAGAAAATAAAAGCAAATAAAAACAATAACCTAAAGTTTTTTTAAAAAAAAATAAAGCCAGCCGGGCGCTGGTGGCTCACGCCTGTAATCCTAGCTACTCAGGAGGCTGAGATCTGAGGATCGCGGTTCAAAGCCAGCCCAGGCAGGAGAGACCGTGAGACTCCTATCTCCAATAAACCACCAGAAAACCGGAAGTGGCGCTGTAGCTCAAGTGGTAGAGTGCTCGCCTTGAGCTGAAGAGCTGAGGGACAGCTCCCAGGCCCAGAGTTCAAGCCCCACGACCGACAAAAAAAAAATAAATAAATAAAGCCAACTATTTGACCCAAGAGTAATTTGAAACCCCATTCTCATGCTAGGAAAACTATTTTGCATATTATTTAAAGGAATAGTAAAATGTAAAATGATGGCTTTTCCAAACTCTTTAAGAAGTTACATTAATTTAGTATGATTAATAACAATAAAGTATGTTACTTTAAATATATATTTTGCCTAGGCATGTACATCAAAGTGCATTATCAACTTTTTTAATCATATAGAAATAGTCATCTACACAATAACAATTACATTGTTAACTTTAAGTCAGTTGACCTAACATGAAGGTTACCCAGTCTCTGTTTTGCCTACTTTTTCTGTTGTTTATTTTTTTTATTTTGTTTTATTGTAAAGATGCTGTACAGAGGGGTTACAGTTACATGGGTAAGGCAATGAGTAGATAGAGTCACATCTTTCTGGCTTCAAAATCTATCATCATGAATGGAGAGAGTTAATACATTCAACATACATTTGTGAAAAATGAAACAGGTAATTTGAGGGGATGAAGCAGAATGGGGAAAAGGGTGATTGATCAAGATGTGCTGTACCCCTAAAATTTTGAATTGAACCCCCTTTGTACAACAATTTAGAATAACTGTAAAAACTGAGAAAAACTTTTTTTTTTTTTTGGGTCCGGTCGTGGGGCCTGAACTCTGGGCCTGGGCGCTGTCCCTCAGCTCTTCAGCTCAAAGCTAGCGCTCTACCACTTGAGCCACAGTGCCACTTCCAGCTTTTTTCTTTTTGCTTATGTGGTGCTGAGGAATTGAACCCAGGGCCTCAGGCATGCAAGGCAAGCACTCTACCACTGAGCCACCTTCCCAGCCCCATCTGAGAAAAACTTTTTAAAAAATGTTTTAAACAATGTGGAGCATTGTTACCCCCTCCATTGTCATTCTCCCACTATCCCTTCCCTCCCCCACCTACCTTACTCCTCCCCCCCAAAGTTGTAAAGTTCATTTCCAATATACTGTCATGTGAGTCTCTATGTTGCAATGGGTCATCCTGTGTCCTTGTTTTGTTATTCCCCTTCCCCCCCCCCAAATTAGACAAATGTATATAAGAGATGCAGAGTACTCAAATCAAGTACAGTGACAACAGGGGATATACCATAGGCGGAAGAACATACAATGGAAACAAAAAAAATCACATGGCTTATTAAAGACAACAATAACAAAGAAAGACCTCTTGTTTGCATATGGGTTCATTTCACTTAGCATCATCTTATATGGTCATATGTACATAGCTTTTGAGCTTTTCTGTTCATCTGATAAAATTATCCTAGACATACTAATTATTGCAAATGAGGGAAACCATGGAACCTATATTTCTTTGGGTCTGATTTTTTTCAACATTTCCTTACAAATGGGGCAATGTCATTCTTTCTGATGGAGGCATAGAATTCCATTGTGTATACTCCACATTTTCTTGATCCATTCATCTACTGAGGGACATCTGGGTTGGTTCCATATCTTAGCTATGGTAAATAATGCTGCGATAAACATAGTTGTGCTGGTAGCTTTAGTATGGCCTTGTTTGTGATCATTTGGGTAAATGCCCAAAAGTGGGATTACTAGGTCATAGGGGAGCTCTATGTGGAGTCTTTTGAGGAACCTCCATACTGCTTTCCAGAGTGGTGGAACAAGTTTACACTCCCACCAACAATGCAGTAAGAATCTTAGTGTGGTTTTGATTTGCATTTCTTTTTTTTTCTTTTCTTTTTTTTTTTAGGGTCTGGTGGTGGGGCCTGAACTCTGGGCCTGGGCACTGTCCCTCAGCTCTTCGGCTCAAGGCTAGCACGCTCCCACTTGAGCCATAGCACCAGTTCTGACTTTTTTTTTCTGCTTATGTGGTGCTGAGGAATTGAACCCATGGCCTCATTCATGCAAGGCAAACACTCTCTACCACTGAGCTACCTTTCCAGAACTTATTTGCATTTCTTTTATGGCCAGAGAAATTTAGCATTTCTTCATATGTCTATTGGCATTCTTATTTCTTCTTCAGAGAAATCTCTTTAAGCCTTTAGCCCACTTATTAATGGGACAGTAGTTTCTTTGAGGATTTATTTATTTATTTTCTTACTTACTTATTTTTTTGTTGTTGTGAGAATATCATACAGAGGAGTTACAATTACATGGGCAAGATAACGAGTACATTTCTTATCAAGCATTGTTGCCTCCTCTTTGTTTCCCCTTCCCATCCCTTCCCATACTCCCTCCCCTACCCAATCCTCCCCCACCCCCCACCAAAGTTGCAAAGTTTGTTTTTCGACATATATGTCTGAGTCAAACAGAAAAGGTCAGATAAGTTGATGTTAGGGGAATGAACCCCAAGATAAGGATTCAAATGTTTTTCTTTCATGTGATTGTTTCTAACATATTTATAAGATGATTTCTTTGTTACTTTGTATGTCCCTCCCCCACAGTATAACCCCTGCTTTAACTGTATTTGAGGATTTATTTTTATAGGATTTAATTTTTGGAGTTCTAAGTATATTTTAGATATGAGGCCCTTAGCCCTTTCTAACTAGAAAGATTTTTATGATCTGAGATTAAATAAAAAATTAAAGACATAGAAATTTACCTAGCACTGGTGGCTTATGCCTATAACCCTAGGTACTCAGGAGGCTGAGATTTGAGGACTACAATTTGAAGCCAGCCCAGGCAGAAAAGTATTTTTAAATTAACAATTAATCACTTAAAAATCATTAATTAATCACAAAAAAAAGCCAGAAGTGGTAAAGCACTTGACTTGAGCAAAAGAAGCTCAGAAGCAGTTTGCAAGCCTTGAGTTCAAGCTCCAAGACCAGCACATACACACACACACACACACACACACACACACACACACACACACACACACACACACAGAGCACAAAAAGGAAAAGACTGTTATTTAGAGCTTATCATGTACAATTTTTTAGTTTTTTGCATGTGATAGCATTCCTTTCTTTCTTTCTTTCTTTCTTTCTTTCTTTCTTTCTTTCTTTCTTTCTTTCTTTCTTTCTTTCTCTTTCTCTCTTTCTCTCTTTCTTTCTCTCTCCTCTCTTTTTTTTCTCTCTTTCCTTCTTTCTTTCAATTTTATTTTTGGTGGAGGTGGTACTGAGGTTTGAAGTTAGGGATTTGCACTTTCATTTGAGTTGTTGCTCATCTGGTGCTTTACTACTTGAGATATATCATCAGACTGGAATTTTACTAGCTGTTGGGGGATGGGGGCTGGTTATGGAGCTTGAACTAAAGACCTAGATGCTGTCTCTGCTCAAGGCTAGTGCTTTAACACTTTGTGTCACAACTCCACTTTCAGTTTTGTGCTTGTTAATTGGAGATAAAAGTCTCATAGACTTTCCTGCCTAGGTTGGGTTTGAACCATGATCCTAAGATTACTGGTGTGATCCACCAGAGACTGGCCTATACTTTTATTCTCAATTTGGCATTTACAAATTGAGGACCTTAGGATACATTTTATAGTACAGGTCCATATCACTAGAAAAAGTTATTTCTATTAAAATGTACTTTAAAACGTTATGCCAAAAGTATCTCTATTATCTTTTAAAGATGACTTTTGACTTATTTGGAAGTTTCAAGGGCCTTTAAAGAGAATCCTGAATTCTCTGTAGAAGGTATCATTTATAACAGCTTGAAGCTGAAAGGAAAGGAAGCTCAGGGGGAAGCATATTTGGTAATTTCCAGAATAACATGGATTGCATCTCCTGTGTGCTGCTTACACAGCATTTCTCACTGCTGTAGCCTGCCAGGGAGGAAAACAATGTATTCTTCATGGAAAAAGAAAAATCCTTTGATAACCCAATCTAAGAGTGATATAGTCTGAGAATTGATACTGTGCCTTATTAATCTTAGTGTGTGTGTGTGTGTGTGTGTGTGTGTGTGTGTGTGCGTGCGCATGTGTGTGTGTGTGTGTGTGTATTTTAGATGAAGAGATATCCTTGGCTGTTTTATGGAAAAAATGAAAATATTACCCAACCTGTGTGAGATAGAACCTGGCTTTTTAAAAAGGCTTGTCATAGAGTAGAAGACAGAATGTTCTTAAGAATGTGATCAGGGGGCTAGGAAGGTGGCTCAGTGGTAGAGTGCTTGCCTTGCATGCACGAGGCCCTGGGTTTGATTCCTCAGCACCACATAAGCAACAAGAAAAAAGCCGGAAGTGGCGCTGTGGCTCAAGTGGTAGAGTGCTAGCCTTGAGCTGAAGAGCTGAGGGACAGTGCCCAGGCCCAGAGTTCAGGTCCCACGACCGGACCCCAAAAAGAATGTGATCAGGCCCCTTCCTTTTCAGCCATGCCTCTCTACCATGCATGGCAGGGCAGCAGTTTGATAAATAAACCTCTTTTCCTGCCTGAATAGCGCCTGGTGTTCTCTTCTTCGGCTACCTAATGAAGCCTACCTATTTAATATACCTTACATATGGTGCCATGACTTGGATGGGGTTCTTGAGTTAGAAATGTTAGAATTTCCTAACCACCTCTTTCCCATGAATTGAAGTGCCTTGAGACACCATGCAAGACTTTTCACCAATACCATTGCGGGCCTTCACATCCACACCCATACCACTTCTCTACTCTGATGAGTGAAACTGATCTCTGTGGTTCTCTGTTGCTCAGTCTCTGTCCAGACGTGGCACCACACAAGAGAGCTCCTACAGCTTTTAGCCTAAAGTCCGGTCACCTCTGGAGCCGAGGATGCTTGGTTTTAGGGGCTTGGCCATTTCTCTCTAGAGTGCTCTTGGGGGAAGTCAGGATGCCACTTCTGTCTGGTCAGCTCTCCTTCACTCACCAGACTGACTCTCCTACACATTAAATGGGGTGCTGCGAATCATGCCTGAGCCGTGAAACCCCTTTGAAATGCCTCCTGCTTTCCCTGGAAAGCCACAGTGCCTAATTTTTATGCCATTCTCAGGTGTAGACAGTTTGCCACTGCAATGGTATGGTCAGAAGTATGATTACTTTCAGGCTCTCTTTGTGCTCTCTCTGCCAATCATGTCCAACTTTCCCTATCTCTCCCTTTCTCTTTTTTACAACATTTTGGCTTGTGCCCTAAAGAGTGCCATGTAGCCTGGGTCCCAGGGACCCCATTCCAGGTTCCCTCTCAAAGGCTAGCCACTCTAGGTTTGAAAATTGCCAGCGTTTATACTTGTTCAGGTGTTCTTTGCACTTTTTCAGAAATTCGCGATCTTGAGTTCGCCATCTTGGCCACATGGTGGGTTAAGTGTATGGTCTCATCTGACCCTTAACCTCCCACCAAGCTTACTACTTCTCCACCCATTTATTGCTGCCTCTTTTCACAGGCCTTGGTAACTGAGGCCCAACCATATGATGTGCTTTGTTAGCAAAGATGTCTAAACATTGTCAAAAATTTTAGGTTTTGAGTTTTGCGTGGTTCTGGATATTGGGCAAAATAATGCCATCTGACTGCTGGAATTCCAAGAGTCTATGGCTGTTATTCATCTCTTCCAACCTAGAAGACAGGCCTCACTGCCGCATAGACCATCCTGACTACCTCCACCATGGTAAAAGTAGACTGGAGTCTTGCTTGGTTCCATCACATGCTACTGATTTCTTGGTGAAAGATTGCTTTGGATTTGCAAAAGCTAAGGTTCTTTCTGTAACTTTGGTTAACTTAAGCATTGTTAGGGTTACCAGAAAGGAATCAATACTATATCTGTACTAAAATTTTCATCACATCCAATGAGTTTTGTCATTGCAAAGTATTTGTAGCCCAATTCTTGATAAGGACCAGGTAAGCTCTACTTATTCTATTTGATCTCCTTGTTGCTTTAATTGGAAATAACAAAGGGTTTTTGTGGCACAGATTGCAGTTCAAAGCCAGTCTAGACCAAAAAATCCCTAAGACTCCATCTCCCAACTAACCTGAAAAGAGCCAGGCTGGAAGCATGGCTCAAGACTTATTTCCAGCAAATACTGGAAGTGGTACTATAACTCAAAGTGGTAGAGTGCAAGCCTATCAAGGGACAGCTGCTGCTCACTGCCTTCTCAGAGAGGGGACCACATTCTGGCCTTTCATCCCTAATGTTGGTGCTCCTTGCCAGCAGGAAGTAGCCAGATAGAATCTTCACCCTTTTTCATAATTATCAAAAGGTTGGAATGTAAGGTCTGCACAGGGACACCTCCCTATGTCTTGGCTAAGATTCCACCCAGTATCTGTTACCTAAGTAACTGGCAGACCTGGAAGCAGTCACCTTCCCCTGCTGCTAGGTCACATCCTGGGTCACCTTTGGCCACATGCGTCCATCTGACTTTAGGAGAGTCCCAGACCATGAGATCACATCTGGATCCAGTGTGGCCACACGTTTCCCCCACCTGGCCCCACCTCTTCCTGTTTCTGGCTTGGATAAGTCTTGGCCCAGGAGTGGGTCACCCCTTCCTTTGTCAGCCATGCCTCTCCACCATGCAGGGCGGTGGAACCAGTTTGGTAAATAAACTTCTTTTCCTTCCTAAAAAAAAAAAGAATGTGATCAGGATTGAATTATTTCTGATGATTTATTATCAAATAATTTTTTCAATTGTAAGCCATCTTATTCTTGCACAGAATACTGAGATGCCCCATTACAAATTAAAAAATAAATTCAAATAAAGTAAGAAAGACAAATTTTTTGCCTACTACAAAAGGAAAAATAAATATTTTTGTCAGATGGTAGTGAGGTTGAATATTTTCCAGTTTTATTTTTAAAAAATTCTAAAATTAACTTCAGTTGTGCAATGGGAGTTCCATTTAACAAAGCAGTTTATGAATGCAATGCATCTTGAACAGTGTTACCCCTTTCAACATTCTAACCCCTCTGTGACACCCTTCCCTTACTTTCCTTAATTTTGTGCTATACACAATGAATTATTGACTGCAATTTGACTCTAATTAATTAATTTTTTATCTTGTTCAGTTGATTCGAGCACCTTACTTTTAATAAATACAAATTACTTAGTGATTACTGAACATATATTATATATTAAATAATATGCCCAAAGTCTAGAGAGTAGACAATGGAGTGATTAAAACAACCTGGCCAACAAAATCCTTTCCTTAAAGTTAGGTAGCTGAGAGGTGACAATAGCATGCCCAGAATACATTAAACAGGAAGGAGGGAAGGAAGAGAGGTCATGTTAAAGGCAGGCAGGCACACAGGAACTCCCAATTCAAAGGTGCTAAACAAGATGAACAATGGCAGTACTCACATCCTTCTTCTGAATTCTCTCAGTGGTTCAGACTGGAGAATGATCTCTGACTCTGAAGCAGAAGAACAGGCTTAATGGAAGATCCAGGCAAGCATCTGCTTGCTTTACAACATGTTTATCTGCTGGCTCATATGTTAAGAACGGTGAAGAAATTCTAGTCTTAAGCCCACAGCAACGTAGTCTTTTAAGGAGGCTGTGTAAGAGTTCATGTGGAGCTGCTGCCTTCAGGACCCACACAGGTGAGAGCTCACAGTGGTTAATCCTATGTTTAAAAGAAAAAAAAAGCTTTGCTCTGAGTAGAGGAGACAGTTTGTTCTATGCTGGACCCATATTCTGGGCACTGACCTTGCTCTCAGTCTTCTGTGGGGAGAACTTAAATTTGGTTACTTTCCTGTAGTCATTGATTAATGCACATGACCATTCATTCATTCCATTGATGGCCGTGTTAGTGACTTTCTCAAGTACTCTCAATGGAAAAAGTCAGCAGATGGCTGGGAAACACCCACCCGCTGTTGTAGTCAGTATGCAGCTTGTTAATCTAGTTCCTTGAGGAATCTCCGGTGGACCAGACTAGCCACCATGTGACTTTATGTACAATACCCAAGTCTCTTTTCTTGCTTTATGTTCAACTATCAAATGGTTGAATGGTTTAAGAAAAACATCTGTAGTTTATCTCTGAGACAAAATTGGCTGGACATCTTTAAAAAGGCAAAGAAAGATGTTTTGCAGCATAAAATATGAACATAAGAATTAACATATCTGCTAAAACTTGGCAGCTACTACATCTATATTTCATTTGTATAGCAGAGAAAAAACTTAAGATTCTTTGCTGGACACATTGATTTGTCACCAGTACGCTACTATTTTTTACTCTATAAGGTGGGCTTAAAAACAACAAGCCATCCTACTTAACTAGGTTACCACAGGAAATAAAAAGCTGTATAAATGAAGGACTGTAGAAACTATAAAACATGATAAAGGGGGCTGGAAAGTTGGGTCAGTGGTAGAGCGCTTGCCTTGCATGCCTGAGGCCCTGGGTTCGATTCCTCAGCACCACATAAGCAAAAAGAAAAAAGCTGGAAGTGGTGCAATGGTTCAAGTGGTAGTGCGCTAGCCTTGAGCTGAAGAGCTGAGGGACAGCGCTCAGGCCCAGAGTTCAGGCCCCATGACAGGACCCACAAAAATCAAAACAAAACATGATAAAGCATGAAGATTTGTCATAGTCAGTACATAGTGTGTGCCATCATCTGCTAGGTTCCTGACACAACTCTGGATGCTTTGAAAAGCACAAGCACAGGTAAAAGCTTTTTGAGTGTTGCCTTCAAATTTTGTATAGCCCAGAAAATGTGAAGCAATGGGAGACAGTACTAACCAAGGCCCAAGGAGCTCTGCAAATAAGTGCCAGTAGACTCTGAGAATAAGATGAAAAAGGAATAAACAGCAAACTAGTGAAAAAGAGGCAGACATTACTTCATTTTGAAAAAAGTAAGTGAAAGAACTGAGATTATGGTTAAAAGAAGCTTTAAAATCAAGTTCATAGCTAAGTAACACTGGCTCATGCCTTTAATACTAGCTACTCAGGGGACTTATATCTGAGTATTTTGGTTTGAAGCCAGCCTGGTGGGAAAGTCTTGTCTCCAATTTTAGCCACCAGAAAGCTGCAAGTGGAGTTGCGGTAGAGCATTAGCCTTGAGCACAAAAAAAGAGCTCATGGAGAGTGCACAGGCCCTGAGTTCAAGCTTCCGCACCTATAGTTCACAATTTATGCCTTTGGTTAAAAGGTGCTTTTTCTACTATATTTATTATCCAACTCCTTACTTATGTTTTCTAGTTCCTAGGAGTTCTTATCTGACCCTCCCTAACACAGCTGATAACTTCATTAGTAGCTCCTAGCCCAAATGATAAATATTTTCATTGTTGAAAATATCTCATTGTATCCAACTAATAGATCTTCATTTTGAAGTAAGACAAACTTAATTTCTAGTCTCAATATTACTACTACCTGACTCTGAATTTGGACAAGTCACTTATAGTCTGAGCCTGAGGTATTTTACTTGTTAGTGTACATAGTGATAATCACAGAATTAAGAATAATTTTAGTTAATGTTATGTCCAAGTCAGGCAAGTGTAGCTGATAGTTCTAATCCTAACTACTCAGGAGGATGCTGAAACGTGAGCATCTGCCAGTCAAAACAGAAATGCCTATGAGGGCTGGGAAGGAGTCTCAGTGGTAGAGTAGGCTTGTCTTGTATGCATGAGGCCATGGGTTCGATTCCTCAGCACCACATAAACAGAAAAAGCTAGAAATGGCACTGTGGCTTAAGTGGTAGAATGCTAGCCTTGGGCTGAAGAGCTGAGGGACAGCGCCCAGGTCTAGAGTTCAGGCCTGTGAAATTCTTATCGTCAATTAAACAGCAAAAGGTGGAAGTGGACGTGTGGCTTAAGTAATAGAGTGCTAAACTTGAGAGAGAAAAAAAAACAAAACAAAACAATTGAGAGCATGGGGTTCTGAATTCACACTCCAGTTCTAGTACAAAAAGAAAAAAATAAGGATAATGTCTAAATAAGTTCTGCCTATAGTGAATTCTTCAAAAGGCACTGGTGGGCACTGGTGGGCACTGCCTGTAATCCTAGTTACTCAGGAGTCTGAGATCTGGGGATCTCGGTTTGAAACTGGTTGGGGAAGAAGAGTCCACATGAGACTCTTATCCCCAATTGACCAAGTGGTAGAGCTCTAGCTTTGAGCATAAAATGGCTCAGAGACAGAACCCAAGCCCTGAGTTCATGTCCCACAACGGACAAAAAGAAAAAAGAAAAAAAATATCCACTGTTAGTTAATGAAATCTGAATATGGTGTGACTTTTCATTATCTTTCTCTTTAGATGCTAGCTCTTGGCACAAGGGCTAAGATGAACTTCCATAATGGAGAATGTGTTGTAGAAAATGGCAGCACCAAGGACATAGAAATAGAAATAGAGATGACCTATATGAGGCCATAATGGAGACAGGTAATGATACATTCTTCTATTTTTATCTCAGGGAAAGTGTGCAGACTGGATTAACTTAAACGGGCTGGATTGGTAAAACCTAGCTAGAGAGGATTTGAAGTTTGGAGTTTGAATCTCCCATTGTGTATAATAGTGAGTGGTCATTTGTTTTTATTTTTTTATATCAAATGTCACGATGAAAATGATGAGTAGGAGGTCATTTGTGGTCTAATAAGCAAGTTATTTTTAGAACAATAGATCAAGACTAATGAACATTGTTGACTTTAGATTTCTACCTGTTAATGTGATTAAAGGAGGAAGAATTCTTTTTAATCTAAATTTTAAATGAAAAATATGAGATGTTTGGTTGTAGGTTAAGGAATTCTTTAATTCAGTGAAAATACTTCATTCCTAGGAGATTGAAGGGAGTTTTAAAGATAGTGATTAATGACATTAGGAAAGCTATAAATCTGTGAGGAATGAACAAACCACTATTAGAACCATATGTCTCCTGCGTTCTTCGTGTGGAACTCCCATGCAAGTCTCTAGGAGTTCAGTGGAATGTTGAAGGGAAGCATATGGCACTAGATCTGAACTAAATTAATAACAGTATGAAAACACAGTTAAATAGTGATAATCCCCCTTGTTATCCAGCCTTTGCTTTTCCAGACAACCTCACGGTACATAGTTAAGCACCGAAAAGACACTTGTTAATGGGGAGCACTGACATGTAAGGAGAAACCATGTGGCATCTCTTTTGAAACAAGCTGCAGAGGCTTCTTTGCTGGGGACTGCCAGGGAGTCATTTGGAGATCAAAAAAGAACCTAAACCTAACTATGCTTGAGGCACTCCATCTGGCTCTGCCCCACACTGTTGCCATAGCCACCCATCTCCTAGCAACAATGAGCAGCATTTTCATGACTCTGAAGTGACAAAGCATGCGAATAAAAATGTAAGCATAGTCACAATAAGCTAACAATCTGAGAGGTTATCTCATGGTTGGAGTTCACTCTGAAGATCTATATGAATGATTGCATGCTCATATCTTTCCTGTGACAGATTTTGATAACAAAATGGTTTATTTTAAATCAAGACCGCCTGATAGCTTGTTATTGAATATAAGGACTACAAATATCATTACGTAGAAAATAATAAGGTTGAACTTTATTTTAAATTATGTAGGAAAGACAATGGTCATTTTGAATAACCTGATCATCATCCCCTAGAACTTGAGGGAAAATAGACTCGAAGTGGAAAAATCCAGCCTTGGTTCTCGGGAGGAGGAAAATTCCATCCTAACAAATTCAGGCTCAAACTCTCCATGAACAGCCTTTGCAATGAGCAGCAAGTCTCAATTGAGGTCACTAAGCACAAGCAGTTAAAAAAAAAAAAAAAAAAAAAAAAACAGAAATGAAGATAAGAGGAAAAGGTGATATGCGTCATGCTTGTCCTTGATGGAAAGTGAAAAACAAACTCTCTGACACTTTCTAGAGGATCTTTAGTTGTTTATTTTTAAACGTTTGCACCGTATTTCACATGAACTTTATTTAAATATTCTGCCAAGAGAGTTCCATTAGGAAACTAACTTCATTTTTTAAAAATGTCATTGCCATAAATTCTTATAAGCCTTGCTTTTATACAGCCCCACATGTATGAAACAAGAATGGCAAAGAGTCAAGATATCCATAGAGATTTTTAGTAATAGAGAAATCAGTGACAGCTTTTACTGCAAAATACTATTCTGTGTATTGTTTACTGGTCCCATTAACAATAGCCTATGAACTATCTTCCTTTTAGGAATGAGTATATGTATGAGAAAGTTTAAATACTGCTTCCCTAATTCTTACATCAGAGCCTAGGCACTTGGAAATGTCAATGGAAGATGCCTGCAGTTAGGAAATAGATTCAGGAATTTCACTGAGACATTTCACTGGAGGGCAAGTAGAGCATCCACACAATGTCGTCTACATAATGAAATAAATAATCCCACACTTAGGCAAGCTACTATAATGTGTTTACACATTACATGCAGAGTTGAATTTAGCTGTGCTAACTGCTTGGTAAAAAGAAAATCCTCCTGAAATTAAATAATCAAAGAAGATAGGTGAGTGCTGTTTTTTTGAAATAAACAGTGATTGAGAAAAGAAGAAAAACCAGCAGGACTCAGCATGAAGCAAATTAATTCATGTTGGAAATTTACTCTTGTGAAGAAATTAAATTGCCCGCTTTCTAATCAGTACAGTTCTTAGCATGTTGTTTCTTTTCTCTTCCTTCCTAAATTTGTTTCATGGGAGAGTCCCTTAATTTTTCACTCCATTATTTTTAAAATTATAGTTTGTAGCTCCATTTCTTTGTGTGATTCTGGGAAGTTCTGCACTTAGTTTGTTTACCAGTTGTTTGTTCTGGAAAATCAAATTCTTTTCCAATCATCTCATTTGTGTGTTTCATTTGATTCTGCTTCAGAAGAGCATATGAGGAGACTCTATTGGTGCATCTCTTCTGCATTGTATTGATTCAATAATAAAGGAATAAGCTTGCTTTCACCATACTAATTTGAAATAACTGAAGGAAACCCATATCTTAGTGTCCATTGATGATATGTGGCTGCTAAAAGTTAATATGCTTGCTGTTTTTCTCTTTTCCTTCTCACCCTGTAGCACAAAGTGGGGAGGGGGGAAGCACAAAATGTTGTTTTTCCAGTTAATTCTGCACACAGAGAAAGATGTCAACACACATTAAAACTGAAGCCACATTTGAGAAGACACGCAGAACTTTGCAAATGCCATTGCTGTTTGTAGAGTTTTGCGCTGGAGGGAAGATCATATGTTTTTCAATCTGTTTTTTTTTATTTCAACTCCCTGCTGTCTTAAAATAAACCATGGAATTCTTATTCTTGGTCTTAAGAATGTGTGTTATACCATCAGTCTTTTGTGATTCATTTGCTAAAATATTCCAGGGAGGAATGTCTCTTCCTTCCTTTAGTAACTATTGTAGTATCATTTCTGCCTAGTGGAAGCCATTGTGTCTTCTGGAAGGCTGACAAGCAGGAAAGGGCAGCTATGTGGCACAAGTGTTGAATGATGAGCAAAGCTTGTGAGAATTCACTAGACTCCTTTTCTCATCCATAGACACAGTTAAATGGTAGGAATTTTCCATTAACACCACTTGCACACCAATTTTGATATCAAATGGTAAGACCAGATTTCCAAAAGTAAGAAATTGGAATACAGCCCTGACTGGGAGTTGAAGTCAATATTACCCTTTTACTCTGTGCGTGAAACTAATCTTTGTGAAGATGAACATATCCAAAGAATCTCTTTGTGTTTGACATACGGTGATTAAATTTGTTTGCAGAAAGGGGCAGTGTGATGTTAATAACTTTCATAGCTTCTTGTCACCATCAGAAGGCAAAAAGGTTACCATGAATATCTAAACAACTCAGTTACTGCCCAAAATACAAGTTACTAGAGGAAAGGGAAAGACTCCTTTTGATTTTTCACAAAAAAATAGATTTGTAATTGCTACTGTGACTTGAAGATGTCTTAATATTGGGAAAGATAAGATGCATCCCTGTGACTTACTGAGATATTGATGAAATAAAATATCTAAAACAAAAAGAACATTGGTCTTTGGAAAGTCAGATACTTCTATTCTCAAAATCATCTCACACTGGAAATAGAATTTAAATGAAGTCAAGTAGAGGGTCACTTTCAAAATAAGAGAAAGAAACATATACTTTAGATATAAAGTTAGATATAAAGTTGTTGAAATAATTATGCCTGGCACATATGACACATGGTCCTTATTGAAACCTCACTCAGAATTTGTGTAGAACTAAAGATGAAGGATTGCCTCCAACATCTAAATTCCGCTAAAGTCAATAACTATAACAAATCAACTCCCAATTGTCAGTGCTTAACACAACAGACTTGTTTTAGAATCTGGAATATAGTATGTAATTGTAGAATGAGTTAATTTTTGTTTCTATTTCCTGAGTTATTTTCCATAAATATTATCCTCTATGATCAGATGCACATAGGCATTATGCCTTTCTGTTTCTCTCCTGAGTATTCTCCTTTGGTCTCACTGTGTGTGAATGACTAGAGTTCCTGTATAATTTATGATGTCCCCATGTATTTTAGGTCTAGCTTCTGCATATGAGGAAATGTGCACCATTTGTCTCTCTCTGAGCTTAGCGTACTAGTGAGAAACCAAGTAGAAATTTATTCTCCTCTTTATAACTCTCTAAAGTAGGTGTTTCAGGAGACCAGAGTCTTTTTCCAAGTAAGGAAATTCAGACTCCTGTAACTCATGGGTCTACTCTGATCTCATGGATCAGAGATTTAAAAAAAAACTCAGTTGTAAAAAGAGATAAAAGAGCATAGGGAAAGTCATTTACTTCTTATGCCCCTTGGATCAGTGATAATTCAGTAAGATGTAAAGGGAAACTGAGGGGAATTGGCACATGGAAAATGTGTTTTGAAGCAGCTGAACAATGGAAAAAGGAAAGAGACTTGGACAAATTAGTTAATTCTAAAAATTAGAAAATATATTTCCAGGAGAGACAAGAGAGTTAGACAAGACTGTTAGATTAGAATATGGCTATAGAAAATCTGCCTTGAAGGAGAAATCTTCAATCTCATGAAGGAAAGTATTGGAAATGTGTCAAGGAAAAGTAGAATAATACAATAATACATCGTAGTTATGTAGGCAGAGAGAATAAATTGTCTTAGAGGAATGTAAAATGTGTCAGAAGATGGTATGTATTCCATAAGAATTTACAGTAGTGTCATTGCAAAATTTTCTAAGGAGAAAGCTGACTAACTGGGTCAAACACTATCAGAAAAGTTGGTTTTAGGATCAGACTTTAAAGAAATGTGTATAAGCTTATAAGATAGGAGTGTGTGGTCTTTTCAAGGAAATGAACAACAGAAAGACATATCTTAGCTGGAATACTTGATGCAGCCTCCTTCCTATTTCCAACAAATAATCAGCACAGCAAAGGTAGAACATACTGCTGACAGCTCAGATGCCATCAAAACTGCATCAGAATCTTGGATATGATTTTACCAAATGTGAGGGAGCCAAAGCTGAATTGAGAAACAAATAGCTGAGTTACAAACCTACCTTGCCCTCTGCTGTCTAGATATTGGTTAGGTAGCTTTCTAAAGGAGTTGTAATTCGATATTGGTCAGGTAGCTTTCTAAAGGAGTTGTAATTTGTATCTCAGGATTACAGTGAGTAAAAACTGGATACTCCTTAATAAAGACAACTGAGCATAGAAAGAAAAACCTTTGGCTAATGCTTGCTGAAAGATATTTGTTTTTAATAAGCATTAGATCAAAGAACCAAACAGGAGTAGGGTTGGGGTTGAGAGCAGGAAATTCCACATTGGTATGTGATTGATGCCATATACACATACTCATGATACTCTAGGATCAAGTTATTGAGTAGTCATACCAAAAGGAATCAGTTGTAAATAGCTCCATGTCCATTTGAATAAGATTTGAGGCCAAATTAGTTTTGATGTCAAATTTAAAGTCAGGTCTTTAAGTTTTCAGCACCTTAAGAATTTCATCATCAGCACAAGCATTTGTGAAAGTTATCCACTGAAGGAAAGATGTCCTGAATCTTCCTCCCTAAAAATAAAACATATCCTAACCCTACCCAACAGGCCAGATTGCAATGGCCTTTCATCATATTCAGTGGCAAATCTAGTGAATTTTTTTTGCATTTACCAGGATATTTCCTTCTTGATGTATTTGAATTTTGATATCTCAAAATTTTTGAAAAAAAGTATCTGAAGCTAAGAAATACATGTGAGGCACTCAAATGATATATATATGCAAATAATTTTATTTAGCACATATTCAATTAATATTTGTAGGAGCTTGGTCATAGAAATGCTTGTATCTTCAGGGTATTTTTTGCACTCTGTGTGTGTGTGTGTGTGTGTGTGTGTGTTTCTGGGATTTGAGATCAGGGCTTTGCCTGTGTTGGGCATCTGTCGATGCTCTGCTCAGTTGCTAGTCTATGCCTCCAACAAGTTTTGCTCTGATTATTTTGATACAGGATTTCAATTTTTGTCTAGACTGACCTGGACTGGGATCCTACAATTATGTTGCTTTTTGTAGCTTGAATGAGAAGTGTATGCCACTGTTTTCAGATATTCTAGTGAGATGCGATCTTGTAAATGTTTTGTAGACCAGCTGGCCTAGAATTGTGATTCTTCCCTATCTCATTCTCCCCAGTTGCTGGAATTATACGTAAAAACCACTGTGCCATTTCATCTGAAATCTCTGGTCTTCATCAGGAAAATACAATATATACACTAGGATATGACTTCATTCATTGAGAAATATAAAATGTGACTTTACATTCCAGCATATTTGATTTTTTGTAGTACTTCTCCAAGTTTGTAGTTTAACAAACAAAAATTCTGATTTATTTTTTGCACTGATACATAAAAATGCTCATTTATTATTATACATGCTATATTATGAAGTGCATTGATGACAGAAGAAAGTTGTAGCTGTGACCAGTTATTGATGAGAATTGATTCTTCTTAGTATAATTCTGCATGTCTCATGACTAGAAGAATTCCTTATAGCCTTGCTCTGAAGTGTGTATATTAAAAGGCTGCTCCTCCACTGATTATATTAAGGCCACAATAAAACCTATGACCTTTTCAGTTGCTTCTTTCACATGAGTGGTCATTCAGTCAATCCTGAAGCAAATTGGCTAGCAAAGGACAACATATCTGAATACATAAAAGTCATAGGAGCCACACTAAGCTAAACTAATACACATTTTAAATTCCTATTAGTTGTCCAACATTACTTTAGAGCCAGTAAACGCATATGAAAATGTGATGGAGAATAGGTTGAAATCAAAAGATAATGGTCTTACTTTACTTTAGTGAAAATAATTTAATTTTAAAAGTTTTCAATATGAATAAACAAATTCATTAAAAACTGAGGTCATCAATTGTCCACAAAAGTGAATGAAGTCTCTGAAGACAGAGGTTCACAAAATGATTCCTTATCTTTCCCTGCAGGAAAAATATAAGTCTGTTAAGTTCTTGCTGGAGTTGCTCATTTCTACCATTACATCTTCAACATCCCAATTTTATCAGGTCCTCAGAAATATGAGCAGGTGAGCAAATCCCTGTAGATCTACGCTGAGTTGAAAAGAATTGCACCAAATGCCTGACACACACCTTTGGGAATCAGGAGATTCTGCAGATCAAGATTCTGCAGATCAAGGAGAATACTGGTGCTGCTCATTTGTTGTTGTTATGGTTTCCTCATCTGTACGATAAGGTAATCTTACTGAAAAGTTAGGGTTGTTAAGAGGATTAAAAATATCACATGTGAGAACAACAAAATAGTACATGCTACCCTATGTACTAGGTATTCAGTAAGAATTAAATAATTATCAATGAAAGAAAAGACAAAGCCTTTTCACATTACTGTATTTTTATTAATGTCCACATTGTTTTCATAATTCTGAATAAAAGTTACACAAATGTGGCTTGAACCTTTATGTAGATTAAAACTAGTTAACTGAGAATCTTAATGGAATTGTAAATTATGTCATTCTGAAATATTATTTCCCATTTATTTGTGGGTGTATATAGATGTAGTAAATTTATGTATATGTATTTGGATGTGGACATTTTCTACATATTTAATATATTGTATGCATTCTGTGTGACTTGCCAACTATACAGTTAGTCATATCATCTATGAACAATGACAATTTTGTAGCAATCTTTATTTCCTCCACCACATTTTTATTGGTATCGATTAGTTGCCCAAGGGCATTTTATTTTGACATGCCTATTCATGCATACAAGGTACCATGATCAAACTTGCGAGTCTCAACAAGCTTCATTGTTCCATTTTCACATATAGATGTAACACACTTAGACCACTATTTACATTTTTAACCAATCAATGTGACTGTTTTTCAATATTGTATGAAAGCAGTCATTTAATGAGAGTGTGATTGTGGCTTATAAAGATAATAGTTTTGTATTATGCCCAGTAATATCTTTAAAACCTCATGTACATTATAGTATCCAGGCCTCATTATCAGAGGCTACCAATGGTGATAGTTAATGTGCTGATAGGAAATTATTCTGGTGCAGTGAACAAGATTAGTATGATTTTCTTACCTTAGTGTTTTGATCAAGTTTGAATTTCAACTGCATACAGTCTTCATCTGCTTCACTTGCTGGCTTCTGTGTCTTAGAAATGCTATTCAAAGTCCATTAGCTCTACAGCTCAGACCTTTCGTATGAGTAAAAACTGGAGAAGAGACAAATACTGAAATTAAAAATAAAGCTGAACAAATTGATAACATTTGATGAATAAAATGCATAAAAGAAGAGAAAATAAAACATAAAAATTCTCCTTCCTTTAATTTCCCATATGAAAAAAACATTTCTATAGAATAGAATATCTTCTTGGTGTTCTCTTAAATATATGGGCATGCTCTAGATTAAGGGTTCGATTTCAAAGAGGCTCTCTATCTATCAAATGGTATCTTGTCATAGCAAAATGATCAGCATACTGTTTGAATCTGCATTGTTTTCTGTTGGGATTTGACCGCACTTGAGCTAGATTCAGAATTCAGAGATATATACACAGGAACTCTGCACTATGCTCTGTGATTATAGAGCAATGATATGGGCAGTCAGTACTTTCATAGCCAACTGCGTTCCCTCCCATCTTTGTTCCCACCCACATATTACTTACATCACACTATCACAATCTCTGTAGGAACAAACCTAAACTGTGAGGTTGACAATGCTACCTCTTTGTTTCTCTTCTAGGCTTTTTAAAATAATTCTGTTAAATTATTGTGGAAGCAACCCTATTAAAATACTGTGTTTTCCTCTTTCCTGAAGAATTGTCTCTGTAGTTGGATCAGGGAGCCTAGGCAGAGTTAGACAGATTTTACAGAATCCATGTACAACTGTACAAAGATTAGATTGTTGTCTCCTTTGTAGAGCTTGTACCTATTTTGGATTCTTTGAATTGTAGAAAAGCTACCCAACTACTCAACAGAAACTGAAGATACTCATATTTTTTTAAAGTTTTATGTTTTTCAGGGATATTTTTTCTAACAGATCTAACCAAACCTGCATTATTAATAAAATTCTGATTGAAAGAAATCAAACAGAAAAGACTTGTTAAAGTTCATATATATTTTAAAATAATAGAAAACAAAAGTTTAGCTTGCATATTGCAGAACTGTAATCGCAACTCACTTGTTTCTTTATTGCTAAGGAGTCTAAACGGTGAAGTGAGTTAAGAACATCTAGGGTGAGGAGGAAAAAAGTATTTTAAATGCTCTGTCTTCAAAAGATAGCTTTTTGTTTGGGTTTATTTCCCTCGCCTGCAACACAGTTCTGGTTGCGGATCTTCATTTCTTCAGGGGAAATAGGAAAACCAAAGAAACATGGACTGAGGCAGATTATGTACCTGGAAGTAAAACACAAAATGTGTGAACACTCTAATGGAGTCACAGAGCAAGATATCTCAGAAATTTGGGGCTGTGGTGTTAGGTGAAAAATAAGAACTCATCTAGCTCAAGTATCGTTTGTGAATAAGTTTCTGAGGCATGCAGGACCAGGATTGCAGGATTTGAGGACTGGAGATTATAGCCAAGTGTTCTTTTGTAGAGACGCCACTACCCACAGCAAGGACAATATTCCATCTTTTCCATCCCAGCCTCCTCCCTTTTTGTGGCTGGTCACCATTTTGGTGACCAATATTCTCTGGTTTGCCTTCTTCAAAAGTCATTAACAACAGCTGTTAGGTAGAAATCTGTTAAGTTATGAGCTCTGATTTATAACTAAGAAAGCTCAGTCCCATTCAGTGGGATATGTTCTATTTGTTGTTATTTCGGTAGGTAATGGGTTAGAACTAAGAGTTATTCCGAAATATGTATGTAATACACAAACGAAGACATTTTAGAAGTCAGCACCTGCAACTTCAGTGTAGAAGGAAAGTGGACAGCTTCGTCCACTTCACAAAGGCTCCCCAGTGGCGGGTTAGGCTTGCCTCGTGGTAGTGGAATGTCTGGCTGCCGTTGCCCCACAAGAAAGTGGAGCGCTTTGTTGCTGAGTGCCACTGGTAGCAGCATATGTAGGTCAGCTTTCTAAATGTGTATAAAGTGTGAAGGACAATGGAGAATCGACCTCCTGCCTTCATCAAGCACTCCAGGCTGGCTGTATACAATGTTATTGAGTAAAAATCTCACCACTTACAAGTGACTTTATAATAAAAAAAAATCTTATAGCAAGTTGGAAACAAACCCTTTATCTTCTTCCCTGTGGTTATTTGGTATCAACCCACAGAGGTAAATTCATTTAGTAGAAATCATCTGTAGCTCTGAAAACACTGTGTTTTTGTTCATTGAGTTTATCAGAAGAATCTGTGGCTTTCAGGATCCCTCAGTTGTATTGGATTCTTTGTTTTCCCTGTAAAACATTATTTAAAAAAATTAATCGACAATATTAGTTCTGAAAATAAGAATGACTCTGCTTAGAGTATTTAATAAGGGTTGCACTCTGTCTAGAACCAGAACTTAATTTTCTGGCAGGGTGTGAATGCTGCCTAGCCACAGCATCTGTGACTACTTTGATTGCCAAGGGTTGATTCAGCCAGTTTCTTTAGTATGAGTTATGTTGCCTAAATTTACCTATTTTAGACTTACCTCAAGGTATGGGTGTCATGATCATGATAGAAAATAAAATTAACTTTCTCTAAATGATTTATAATGTGTCTTTGGAGGCAGACCTTTGTTACATGACATCAAGGATATTTCCTACATCTAGAAACTTTATTTGTTGAGTTTTTTAGAATCAACCATTGTCATTCTTTACGTCCTTTGTGAGGCAGTGTAGTGTTACATCAGGAACTCTGTTTGCAGAAGCTTGTCAGTCAATTACATGAAATAGTCGGCTTCCAGACAGTTCTCCCTCCCAGCCATAACAGAGCCCTATTTTTCCTCAGTCCAGTACATCTCTGGCATTTCTTTACACAGTGGGTGCTATGGTAACTGATGGAAGACAGATAACCAATGTCTGGCCTGGGAGCAGTTAGGTGTGAACTCAGAGAGTCTGTGCTTGGCAGAAAAGGGATATAACATAAAGGAGTTTCATTAACTCACTCAGTCATCAATTAATTTCCTTTATAAATAGTTTCCCTACTTCCATGTGTGAGAATATTGAAAGGAATGTACTGAAACCCACACTATGACTGCTGCTTCTGAGTTGAGAAGCTAGATATTTTGATAACATTATTTGTCCTGAATGGGTTTTCAACTAAATACCATTACACTGAGCAAATAAGCCAAGCTCAAAAAGCCAAAATATTGCATGTTCTTGATCATTAGTGAAGTATAGATCTAAAGTGATGATGATGACAATAGCAATGGTAAAAGGGTCATGAGATTAAAGAGGAGGAATCTCTAGGAGGAGACCAGTGAGAGGGGGATGTGGAAAAGGAGAGAGATACTGAGAGGTAAAGAGGATCAACCTTGCAGGTAAATATACCCAATGCTGCTTGAACAGGCAGGGAGAGCAAGGAGAAGAGGAATGGGATCATGGATGAAAGGGTATGTTCAAAGACTACTATGTGCATTTGTGAAAATAACAAAATTCCATTATGTTACAAATGTACACTAATTCAAACAAAAAATTAAATTAAAATTATAAGCCATTTCAAAAGGATTTATGGATCTGTATGGAATTAAGCTAGAAAGATTAATAGGCTTACTATGATTCCACCTTCCCTTAGTTTTGATTTTCTATTTCCAACTATCATATGGATGGCTCTGACCCCAAATTATACATGCTTATTACATATAGTAAGCGGGAGAGAAATTCAGTGAGTGAGTAGGAGGTATTTCACCATTATGAGGATGACAAAAGGAAAAAAAGTCAAGTTATTAACTTAGTATTGAACACTACTGGAAAGACTTGGAAATCAGGAGGAGGGGATTCTGTTCTCAGCTTTTCTTCTTAGTAAGCAGGGGATGTGTCTTCGGTACAAGTGAAGCAATTGTTCTGGAAGACTGGGGTATTGCTGTGCACTGTAGCATTATTCAGAGATAGCATACGCTCCAGTTAGCTGAAATTATAAAGAAAATTGTAACTGGGAATCAAGCACTTGGCTCTTGGAATTAGACAATCAGCTTGGTTTGAAGGATGGAAATATCAAGAAAGGAAGAATAGTTCAGCAGAATGGTTCCGAGGTTATTCCATTTGACTGCAACATCCTGCAGTGATGTGAGCTTTCTTTTAGCTTATGCTAGGCCTCCTTCTACCTACATGACTTCTAATTTCTCCATCTACCTGGAAGAAGTTTGTGATATGTCTCTGTAGCCATGAAGTACTAGCAACAGCTTTCAATTAGACATCTGTTCAGCTGCAAGTCTTTTGAGGGGTGTAGAAACCTTAAGTCTCCAGGCAAGTGACTGAGTTCATTGTGTAGAGAAATGAAAATTTGGCAACACACTTAACATAACTGATGCTGTTCTTTAGCCTCACCTGTAAACCAATTTAATTGAATGAGAGAGGAAGGATCAATTCAAATGATACCAGGAGATGGAAATTTGAGTAAAACTGTCCTAAAATAAGAATGGGAAATAAGAGAGATGGCAGAACATCTCAAAATATGTGATAAATATGAATTCAACTGGTACCTTCTCAAAACATAATAAAAATAAATTAGTAGAAAAATGAAGTTCAGATACAAAGACATAGGAATATGAGACTCATATTTTCATGCTTGGATCCCACAGATATGTGATTACTATGCAAAATGGCTATAAACGTTTTTAAAGCTCATGATCAATTTTGTAATTATCTTGTTGTCAGATGATAACAGTTAATGGACTGATTCCACTGTGTGAATAACACTTAGAAAATGTCTAGGATGTTAAAATGCACAAATTTAAAAAAATGCAAGCAGATAACACAAAATCCACTTTGTGCAAAATCTTCAGTTCTGATAACTAGAAAATAGATGATGATGGGAAAATTCAGTTTCTTATATTTCATTCTTATATCAGCTTTCTTGTACTATATAAGCACAGTTGAAGTATCTTAATGTTTAATTTCCCTTATGACCTGGATTCAACCCCTTATATTACTCCAGATTCGTCCTTGTATTTTTAATAATTCATTTAGCCACTCCTGTGAGTTTTACATCTTGCAGAATCCTGAATGTACCATGACATACTTAGTCACTCACATTTGGATGATTTTAGGTCATCCATTGGTTTAAATGCAATATATAATATCCTCTAGGGTTGCTGAGAAAGGTCAGTTGTTAAGTTATCTTTCCAGAAACTGGCCTCAGATTTCTCCTTTTATGTCAAATAAAGTTTTTAGATTTTTGTCTCAAAGGCATCTAAATTACCAAATTAGGAAAGAATCAAATTTATAAGTTAGAGTCAGTTGGCACATAAATAATCTTTTAGAGAAAACAAGAGACAAGGTAATATAAAATATAAAACATACTACTGACAAAATTTAAATCATATAAATGCAGTCATAAAATGTAGCGCATATCCTACAAATTTAACAAAGTTGAGGAAAGGGGTAGGTTGGGAGGATAGGGAGAGAAGGATGAAAGAGGTGACATTGATCAAGATGAATTGTATTCATAAACGACTTCGTTGAATGGCAAATCCTTTCCCCAACTTACAGATAATAAAAAAGGAAAAGAATATCAGAAAGTGATACACAATTTTACATATAAAACCTGCCTCTATTTAGTAATATTGTAACTATATTTGTATGTTCAGAAGTCAAGTTAGAAATTTACTTTCATATTTAAGATTTGCAGACATTTTCATGAGAAGTTCAATAATTAAAAAATAATATATTTATTTTTAATTGTACACATTTGAAGTCAAAATATGGCATTTACTATGTATATAATATGTGATGGTCTAATTAGGGTAATTGGCACTTCTATCTCCTCAGATATATAGCATTTCTTTGTGCTAGGAATAGCCAACATCTTCTTTACTAGCTTTTAAAACCAGTGTGTATATGTGTGTGTGGGGGGGGGGGGGGGATGCGTGTGCGCACGTGTGCCATTTTCTCTTTCTCCATCTATCTATCAGTGGATATTTAGGTTGGTTATATCCTAGCTATTGTGAATAGCATTGCAATAAACGTGGGTGTGAAGATGTTTCTTTGACATACTGACATATATACTCCTTGGAAATATTCTCAGGAGAGGGATTGCTGGATCATTTGGTAATCCTATTCCTTTTTTTTTTTTTTTTTAATTGTGAAAATACCCTACAGAGGGGTTACAATTACATGGGCAAGATAATGAGTACATTTCTTAGCAAGCATTGTTGCCTCCTCCTTTGTTTCCCCTTCCCATCCCTTCCTATCTCCACCGCCCCTTACCCCCTTACACTCTGCCCACCCCCCAAAGTTGTAAAGTTCGTTTTTCAACATAACGACTTGTACATCTTATTATTGCAATGGGTCCACCTGTATAAAAAAGAACATTCTATACTGTTTTTTCACAAGTACCTCTACTAATTCACATGCCCACAATCAGTGGTTGAGAGTTCTCTTTTCTTTTTACACTTGATAGTATTTCTTACTTTTTGTCCTTATGCCATAGTGATTCTAACTTGGTGAATCTGTATTTTTCTGACGACTAGTGAATCTTTCCATCTGTATTGGTTGACTGTTTGAATATCTTCTTTTGAGAAATATATCTTTAGGTTATTTAGCTAGTTTTTAGTCAGATTACTTTTTCATTGTGTTAAGATCCTTAGATATTCTGGATATTGATTTCTTTTTGAATAATTGGTTTAAAATATTTTCTCCCTTTCTGTATGTTGTCTCCTGATTGTGCTTATTTCCTTTTCTGTTCAGCAAATATTTTAGTTTGAATCATTTGTTAATGCTTGCTTTTGTTGCCTGCTCATTTGGGAATATTAATTTTTTCTCATATTAGTATCTTAATCATTTCCCATATTTAGTTTCATTATTTTAGGATATGTCATACAGTTAAATATTTGTTCAACTTTAAATTGACTTTCATAAATGCTGAAAGACAGTCATCAATCTAGTGTTTGGTTTGTTCTGTCTTTGTTGTTGTTGTTGTTGTTTTGGTGAGGTGTCATATAAATATGCAGTTTTCACAGAAATCTTGTTTTCTGCAATTGATCTGTTTAGGATTTCTGTGTTCTCATGGATGTCTTAGTAGATTACATATAACTAGAAATGTATCAAACTTTTCTGAGTTTTCCAATTTGTTGCCAATAGTTGTTTGTAATAGGTAGTCCCTAGCAATATTTTTAATTTCTGTATTATCAGTTCTAACATTACAGCTTTATTTTTATGGGATTTTTGTCTTTTTTTCTTGGTACTGAGGATTGAACCAAGGAGGTTACACTTGCTAGGCAAGCACTTTGTCACTGAGCTACAACCCAACAGTTTTTTTTTTAATTTGGGTCTTTTCTCTTTGCTTTTGCTTAGTCTAGTTTAAGATTTGTCTACAATAAAATTATACTAAAAATGATTTGTCCAATATATTCATATTTTGAAGAGTTAGGTAACTCTTCTTTCATTTATCATTCGTGTGCCTTATTTTATCTCAATTGTGTTTATTTCTGCTCCAATCTTTATATTAATCTGAGTTTGGTATATGCTTGCTTTTCTTAATCCTTTAGTTATATCACTAGGTTGTTTATTTGAAGTCTTTTTATTTTATGAATACAGACACATATAAATATTAACTTGTCTCAACACAGCTTTTACTATATACATTGGATTTTCATGTTATATTTTCATTTTCACTTTGTTTCTTAATTTCTCTCTTGATTTTTGCACTGACCTATCAGTTGTTCACATGAAAATATTCTTAAATTTCCTATATTTAATCGAAAAATATTTTTGCCAATACTGTGACTTGAACTCAGGCTCTTGTACTGGTTCTGGAGTCATACCTCCCATCTGACATTTTTACTAATTAATTGGAGATGTCTCTCACATTTGTCTGCTTGGGCTAGCTTTTAACTTTTATCCACAGACTTCAGATTCCTGTGTAGCAAAGATTATAAAACAAGTACCATAATTGCCCAGCTAGCATTTGTAAAAGTTTTAAAATTTTCCTTTTGTTGATCCCTGAGTTTATATCATTATGGTAAGAGAAAATTCATGCTAAAATTGTGATTTTTTTGGAATGTGTTGAGACCTGTTTTACCTTAGTGTAAAACACTGGAGAATGTAAATGTGTGAATGGGAAGAGTGGATGTTCTACAGCTGTTGAATGAGAGGTTCTAAAAATGTCTGCTAGGTCTGTTTGGTGCATTAGTTACCACTTGCATATTTCTTTATTTTTCTTTCTCATTGAAATCCTCAACTTTGTTGTATTAGAATCTGCCTCTGCTTTTAGGTCTGATATGTTTACTTTAGATATCTTGCTTGTATGTGTGTATATTTGTTATTTCCTCATTTTTCTTTCTTTGGATATTCTGGGTTTTGAATTTAGGTGAGCCATGTGCTTGCTAAAGAGGCACTGCACTACCTCAGCCATTCTCCCAGTCTTTTTTTTGCCTGTTCTGGGGCTTAAACTGGGCACTGCCCTTAAGCTTCTTTTGTTCAAGGCTAGTGCTCTACCACTTGAGCCACAATACCACCCCTAGCATTTTCTGTGTAGTTTATTGGAGGTAGTCTCATGAATTTTTCTGCCCTGGCTGGCTTCAAACAATAATCCTCAGATCTCAGCCTCCTGAATAGTAGGATTAGATGTGGGCCACCAGCGCCTGTTCTCCATCCTTTGTGCTATAGTTATTTTTACAGATAGGGTTACACATTTTGTCTGGGTCAGATCTTGGACTGAAATCCTCATATGTATGGTTGGGATTACATATGTGCCCCTATCATACAGAGCTCATTTGAATGAGACTGCTCATCTTATAAGGAAATGTTGCATGAGAAAAACAGTATAGCAAGGATACAATAATGAGTAAGACAAATAATATTCTTGTTCAGGAAGATGGAGTATGGTAGAGATAGTCCTGTTGGAGCATAGCTTTATCACTTGATTTAGTCTGATGCAATTAGTTAACTTCTCAGTTTTTCAACTATAAAATTAGGAGGGATAATATCTAACCTGACAGAGGTGAAATGGTTATCAGGCTAGATAGAGAAAATGTAACATTTTGATCATAGTGCCTCGACTATGACTATCTTTTTTCTCCTCCTACCAAAGATTGAATTGATTCTGAGAAAGAGACAGTTATATTCAAATGAAACTTATATGCTTTGGCATCTGAGCATTGAAATACCTGTTTTAAGTAAGCTGTTGTTCTAATTTTTATTTTTCAACTATTTAGGGTAGTTGAAATTATTCAAAATGTATTATTGTATACATTTGCCTACATATTTCACATGAGTGTCATAAAAATAGAAAGTGAAATATTGGACAAAAAAGACCAAAAAAAAACCCATGGCAGATTGCAATAGAAAAGAACAAAAGAATTTTAAAACAGTAAATTGTAGGATAGAAATAGTAAACTCCTTTTTTCTTGGCAAGTCAAAGATATGCTCACTATCCATCAAGTTCCTTTATCTCATATTCACCATATCGGTGAATGGATACGGACCTATCATCTTCCCAAGCACACAGGCCTCCCCCAATAGCCATCCTTGTGTGAAGCAAAAAGAACAAAAATATTCTAGCAGATTTGGGGATAGGTTTCTGAACAAAACTATGTCACTTTTTTTGCTTGTAATCTTATGAATTTTGTTCCTAAGATTATACAGTGAAACACATAAACCACAATTCAATTTTGTGTTCAGCAATATTATCTTCCCTAGTGTCATCTTTTAGGTGTTCTGTGCCATCATGTACTTGCCATGCCATATTTCTAAAAAAAAAAAAAAAAGAGAAAATTGGGCAAAATTTGCAGTTGTTTCTGTCATGGGAAGGAAAAGACTATTGGTATACTATTATGTAGTTTATAGAAATGAAAAGCTTCAGGACAAATTACCAGGCTTATCAATCAAAAGAAATACATTTATCTTGATTCCCAAGGTTTAGGATGCTTTACTGTAGAAGACACCAGCTTCATATTGAAGCCTGATAAAGTAAAGTCACTTTTTACAAATCGGTAGTTGTGGTAACCTGACAGCTAAAATGCAAGCAAGATTTGTGCAAGGATAGCATGTTCTGGGATCCATGGGCCTTTCTTCAGAGGGCAAGCCATTAAATTTAATTTTAAGAGGGCAGATGCTTATGAATGTTTTAGCATCCTAGTAATCTGACTTGTGGGTGGATTAAGTCATGCAAACTTGCTCATTACTAAAGAATATCCAGGGAGCTTGGCGAAGGCTCAGGGATAAACTGCAAAGTTTGTTAGAAAATAGGATCTTTGGGAAGATTAATTGCACTGAGGTTATTGTGCCAGAAGCATGAAAAGCTAATGAGAACTTTTTTAGCTGTTGGTTTATATCTTCATTTCTTTTATAGGATAAAAGTAATATATACTTCTACAAAAAGTTCAAGTGACACAGAAATGTATATACATAGAATGACACTTCCTTTCCATCTCCTAGCAACAGCTTCCAAGAGCAACTAATTAGCTGCCTTACTATCTATCAGCCAAACTGTCTTATTCACTTATCAAAATATTAATAATGCTTTAATTAATAATGATTTTCAAGTCCACATCTTCTCAGGTTGTGTTGAAAGAGGAGAAGTCACATTCCCCATAGAACTGGAGAAAATAGGGCTGGGAAGGTGGTTCAGTGGTAGAGCGCTTGCCTTGCATGCCTGAGGCCCTGAGTTTGATTCCTCAGCACCACATAAGCAAAAAGAAAAAAGCTGGAAGTGGCACTGTGGCTCAAGTGGTAGCGTGCTAGCCTGGAGCTGAAGAGCTGAGGGACAGTGCCCAGGCCCAGAGTTCAGGCCCCACGACTGGACCCCACCCCCCCAAAAAAAGAACTGGAGAAAATAGTAGAAGAGATTTGATAAACATTTCTCTCTAGGACCAATGACATATTACATTACACTAGGAGGAAAAGTTGTGTCTCTATGACGAGAGAGAATGCAGATTGCTTTCTTATTCCCTACATTCCCATACATGAGTAGGGAGGGGAGGGGTGAGTTATACCAACTATCAAACCCTTACAGTCTTGGTTCCTGTGGCAGACATTTGATTGGCCAACTCCACAAACAACTCCATTGTCTTCCATCTAATTCACTGGTTTTTGTGTTTGTTTTTTTTTTTTCTTCAGGTACATTGTCTACCTATTTGAAGCCAGAAACTCATGTATCTACTTTGGCTAGATGTAGCTGAAAAAGTATATATTTAAATCATTTGTACTATCTTCTTTCCCTCTCTGTTCTACCTCAGATAGCATCAGAAGAAACTTGGTCATTTTGAAATTATCTGGTAACACATTTAATGGAAAATGATGCACTTGAGATAGAAAGCTCAAAGGCAGGACCCCTGACAGCATCCTTAAGCAGTATTGACATACCAGAAACATGTAACTCTAGATGTTTTAGTAGAAAAAGAACCCTGATTTGTTTATGCTTCTGTCAGTTGGAATTTCTGTCACTGATAGCTGAAAGCATTCCTAACTGAGATGATGTCAAAGTATCTTCTATTATCTTCTTGGACAATACTGGTGGGTAAGATTCCAATGTCAGTATCATTGGAGGTCAGAATCATGCTTCCTCTTGTAATCCTGAGAAATGTATGAAGCAAAACTTGATATTTCTGGATTAAAGGTCAGTTAGATAACGATGACAACTCTAACATGTAAGAGACACACACAAAAGAGACAGATTGTCTTAGACTATCTGAGACTGCATATTGGAGAGGCACAAAGATTTGCATAGAATAACTAACAGAGCACCTAGTCTATAGTCAGAAAGAATTAGATTGGACTTTAGGGCAAAAATAATATTTCTTTTAAAAAAATTTATTTATTTTTTATTGTGAAAATACTATACAGAGGGGTTACAATTAGATGGACAAGATAATGAGTACATTTCTTATCAAGCATTGTAGCCTCCTCCTTTGTTTCCCCTTCCCATCCCTTCCAAGCCTCCCTTGCCCCCCCCCAACTAATCCTCACCCCCCCCATCAAAGTTGTAAAGTTCATTTTCGACATGACAACTTGTACTTCTCATTGTTGCAACGGGTCCACCTGTATCCTGATTTAAACGACTTGTTTTTCCCCTTCCCCTCCACAAATTATACCGACATCAAATACAGTGAAAACAGGGATTATACTGTGGGGGAGGGACATACAAAGCAACAAAGAAATAATCTTATAAATGCATTAGAAACAAATGTATGAAAGAAAAAAAACATTTGAATACATATCTTAGGGTTCATTTTCCTAACATCACCTTATCTGACCTTTTCTGCTTGACTCATACATATTCTAGATATTGCAAATAAGGGAAACCATGGGACCTATGTTTCTTTGGGCTTGGCTTACTTCACTTAATATAATTTTTTCCAAGCCTTTCCATTTCCTAACAAATGCGGCAATGTCATTCTTTCTGATGGAGGCATGGAATACCATTGTGTATATATACCACATTTTCTTGATCCATTCATCTACTGAGGGACATCTGGGTTGATTCCATATCTTAGCTATAGTAAATAATGCTGCAATAAACATAGTTGTGCTGGTAGCTTTAGTGTAGTCTTGTTTGTAAACATTTGGGTAAATGCCCAAAAGTGGGATTGCTGGGTCATAGCAAAAATAATATTTCTAACAAAGTACTCTTAAATGAATATTTAAAGCAGGTGCTTTAGCTTTCCTCACGTTGTAGGAGTAGTTTAGGAGAGTTGGGGCTTTTTTAGAAAGGAAAAGGAGTTTATGCAACAGAAGAAAAATGGAAAAGAGAAGGTGATGGGAGGAAAAGTATAGAATAATTCACATTTTTTTTTAAGAAGTAGGGGAGTAAAAAGAACAATAGAGCAGGTGAATGTGATCAAATTCCATTAGACGCATGTACGGGAATTCAATAATGAAATCCCTTACTTTGTACTAACAATAGGCACTACAAATAAAGCAGAATAATGGTTTAATGCCTGAATTTTTTCTAAAAAATTAATTCAGCTAGGAGTTGTTGTTCCGTGCTATGTAAAATGAGAACAGTAACATTACTTATTTCAGGACATTTTTCTAAGGACTAAATGAAGATAGATAGATAGATAGATAGATAGATAGATAGATAGATAGATAGATAGATGATAGATAGATAGATGATAGATAGATAGATAGATAGATAGATAGATAGATAGATAGATAGATACATACATACATACATACATACATACATACATACATACATACATACATACCTACATACATACATACATACATACATACATAGATGGCTGTTTGGATAGATACAGATTGAGAAATATACTAGTTGTCCCTGAACCTCTGTAAGTGGTCAATCTACAGATGTAATAGTAACTGTCTCATGAAGAATGTACAATAATGTAAGTATTTATTCTCCAAAACAATTCTTCAGAGTAATTTTGGAGAAACTTTAAAAACCCTGCCAAATCTACCATATCAGAGTGCTCTTTCAACAAGACTCAGTTAGTTATTTTATAAATAATTGCTTCTTCCTTGTTTTCCTAAAATGTAGTTCTTTAAAAAAAAATCAAACACTTTATAGGGAACCTTGGATAACTTTCCACTTAAGGCGATGCAGACTGAAACTGACTTTCATACTGCCTAAAGGGCTCTAAATAAAGGTGCCTGTAAATAGAGAAGTCAAAACAGTTCATTGTCCAGACAGAAACACGTTGTGTAAGGAAGCAGGAGTGACTAATAGCACACAAGGACAATAGCATAAACCAGTCTGCATGTCCTTAATGTCTCTGCTCCTTCCTTTCAGGTATGATTGCTTTGGGGATTTCCCCAGGTCTATCCATCTAAACACATACAGTCCCTTATTACTCAGGTTTTGAATGACAGACATAGTTTGCCTAGTCTCCAGGAGTCACAAAGTCTCAGAATATTTCAGAAGAAGCAGAAAGGCAACTGCTTTCTCATGCAGTATCACAGGGAAGGTCCATGAAAGGAAGGAGAATAGCTAGAATTATTGAATAACTTTAGCAAACTTGTCAAAATATTTTCTTCCAGCTCTGTATTTATGATGTTTTTGTGAGGCTAGCTTTTTTTTTTTTTTACTACACCTTGCTTCTTACATGCACGATTTCCTTATTCTAGTGAAATTCTTTTATTTGTTTATACATGCTCCTTGAATGTAATACCTTCTTTCATTTGAGAAAGAAGACACATTCATGGACTTATATGGGAAGAAAATATATAGAAATAATACATGGTAATTGTCAGAAATGTAACACAGTTGTTTTTATTTATTGTGGTCTGAAGAATGAACTATATTTTTCAACATCATATATTTTTAAAGTAGTAAGATTCATCCCATCATATGAGATTTAGTAAATTCTTACAGAATGCCACATTTTGTGTTATATACTAAATGTGTTATATATAAATGTGTTATATATAATTGATAATGAAATGAAGACTTAGAAAGTTCACTCAATTTGGTTCAAAGTGCTAGTTAATTGATAGAATCAAAATTCCAAGTTAAGTCTGATCAAAGCTGGCATTCAAGTAGAGATGGCAAATGGAAGATGCTCAAAAGCCTGAATTTTTTTCCTTTTGCTTTCTGAACTTTTTCATGGGCTTGTCAAAACTATATTCTATGAGTCCTTTCCATGACAAACCCAATATATTTGACTTATTAGAGCCTTACCTCCTGACTTGCTATTATTTGAAGTAAAAATCAATACTGTGCTGTAGTTTAGATGAGAATATTTTAATAAAATTACAAATTTTCGCTTGCATATCCAATTCTGTCCTACTGGTATGAGGTATAGTATATTTAGGAATATTTTCGCTACAACCAACAGATGGGGAAAAATGATAATTGATTATAAAGTTATAAAAGTTTCTCACAAAACCCAGAGACATCAATATTTCAAGGATGCAGGTATGGAATTGGAGGGATTGGAAGAATTCTGTCACCATAGGTCATCTTTCCTTCCCTCTATGATTTTTTTTTTGGTCATGGGGCTTGAACTCTGGGCTTGAGCACTGTCCCTGAGCTCTTCAGCTCAAGGCGAGAGCTCTACTACTTGAGCCACAGCACCACTTCCGGTTTTTTTCTGGTTATTGGAGATAAGAGTTTCATGGCCTTTCCTGCTGGGGCTGGTTTGAAGCACGATCCTCAGATCTCAGCCTCCTGAGTAGCTAGAATTACAAGTGTGAGCCACTGGTGCCTGGCCCCTCTATGATTTTTGTCTCATTTTCATCTGTTTCTCTTGTCAGCATCTTCTCCTGTCAGTGTTTAAGTTATTCTATACTTCTTTCAGAGGAGCAGCCAATTCCAGGACATTGGCTCATAGATGTTGACTTTGGGTCACATGAACAATAGTGGCTTCTAAGATGTCATATAGTTCTTCCTCAAAAAATACATTTTGCTTGGTTTTATTTTTTAAACTTCTACTTTTTCTTTCACAGTACTGGAATTTGAAGTAAGGGACTTGCAGTTTGCTAGGCATTTGTTTTACCATTTGAGCCGTGTAGGTATGCCTTTTTTGTCTTTGTTTAACTGCCTCCAGAGTGGATTACAGGCACTCACTACTACTACTTACCATTTTCAAGATTGGTTCTTGCTATATAACATAGGATGACCTGAAACTTCCTGTGTAGTAGAAGCTGACATTAAAATCACAGTTCTTTAGTTCTAGCTTTCTATGTGCTAGGCAGGTACACACAACCACATCTAGCTAAGGCTTCTAATCAAGATCCTCAAATGATTGCTCATTAAGAAATGGCCTATGAGTTAGCCTTAAACTAGAAATAGTGGAGTTTTTTGTTTGTTTTCTCTCATAACTGTACAAGTGAATGAAGACAAATCATACACGTATGGTATAATACAAGACATAATTTGATTTTATGATTTAACTCCAAAAATAGTCCACAATATGATCGTGTTTTATAGGAATCTTTGTAGATGAAAACAAAACCCCTTGGGAGGCTGAGGCAGAAATGGGAGGGCAAATGGAAAGTAATAAAATGGAAGTGGGTAATAAAGTGGAAAGTATTATATATCTACCAAAAAAAAGAAGAGTCTTTAATTTATAAATGCCATAAAGAAGAGTCTTTCCCCTCAAAATGTCTGACATAGTCTCAGTCATCCTAGGCATTAACCATCCAATAGGAATCTGTTATGCAAGAAACATTTCAGAAGATGCTAGAACATACTTGCAGAAGAACTGTTTGCTTCTAAAATATGTGTTGGAAACACTCAAGTCCTCATAAATCTTAAACAGGTCCCTTCCACCTTGCTTTCTTCTATATATTTCAAATTTATTTGGTACTTCTTTCATAGAACATTAAATATCATCCTTAAAAATATAGTATAGGAAGATTCTCCAGCTTTATCTTTAGTGCAGAATTTTTCAGAGCCTTTATTGTGCAAAATACATTGTAAATAACCTAAGGGGCTTGACATTCATGGGTTCTAAAGTTTATTGAACATGGGATTCATTTTTCTTAGAAAACCTGGCAGCATTTCTACCAAATAAGGTTTTGTAAAGCATTACTTGGAAAAACGCTATGTAAGGAAACAGTAATTAAGAGAGTGATCCACTGTAAAGAGAATGATATGGACTACATTCCAAAGCTAAATAAGGGCTATTTGTATTTCTCACAACTTTATACTATGCTGTGTCTCCTTCCATTTGCTTGAATTATTCAAAGCTGATTCTATCCTGCATTTAAATTTTCTTTGGGAGAAAAGGAGAAACATTTTAATGGTTCATTCTGAGGCAGTCTTGAATCACTTGAATCTGTTCAAGGCAGACAATTAGTATATAACTTCCAAAGACCTATGGTGTTGCCACTACCTGTCACCATCACAATGAAAGATGGTGACAAAATGATTCCCCAAACTGGCCATGCTGGAACAAGAATGTATTATCTCCTATAGTATACCAACCTCTTGCTTCTAATTAGATATCTAATCCTGAGAGCACAAATAGGAGAATTTTCCCCTCCTTTCTCCCTAAAAAGAATTACATCTTTGAAATTTTTTATGTCATCTTCATGTTTGAGTTTATTTCTTGCAAAGTGAAAGGTAAGATTAAACTAAATGGCTTAGGCCATTGTAGCTAATATTGAGAGATATCAATAAGAAGTTATTCGTGTATGTATGTGTGTGTGTATGTGTATGACTGTCCCATTATGTAGCATGATTTTACATATATAGCTCAAAAATCTCCTCATCTATCTCCCTCCCTAGGCCCCTTCCCCTTCCCCCATGCCACATCCATTCACATCAAATGAAAGCTGCCAAGTGGCTGGGTGCCGTGGCTCACACCTGTAATTCTAGCTACTCAGGAGGTTGAGATCTGAGGATCGTGGTTCAAAGCCAGCCAGGGCAGGAAAGTCCGTGAGACTCTTATCTCCAATAAACCACTAGAAAACCGGAAGTGGCGCTGTGGCTCAAGTGGTAGAGTGCTCACCCTGAGCTGAAGAGCTGAGGGACAGCGCCCAAGCCCAGAGTTCAAGCCCCATGACTGACCAAAAAAAAGAAAGAAAGAAAAAGAAAAAGAAAGAAAGAAAGAAAGAAAGAAAGAAAGAAAGAAAGAAAGAAAGAAAGAAAGAAAGAAAGAAAGAAAGAAAGCCATCAACTGCCTTGCATATGGTGGTAGAATTCTATTAAGTGGGCAGCCTCATTAGGCAACAAAACTGGGCTACCAAATAGAATATAATTTGTTTGTTTTGAAAGGTCATTTGAAAACATGAGAAGTTCATCGCCTTGTAAATTTCTTGTAAAAGTGCTTCATATGGACTTTAGTGTACCTTCAAGATGCTTAGTGTATACTTTCGTACCTCTGATGATTTTAGTCACCAGTAATTCATTTTGTCTGATTTCTGAGATTAAAAATTAGTCATTAACGCTATCCTGTTTCTAACTTGCTCAAAAAAAATTTAAATTTAAAAATCCATTTTTGTTTTCAAATGATCTGTTGTTATTAAATGTATTTACAGGAAACATATGTAAGAGAAGCACACTTAGGGCTCTAGAAGGGCATTCTTGAAATATAGTCCAAAATGTTAACAGCTGGCCAGGACCTCTCAGCAGCCTGTTATCTCTTGGCCCTTTGTTGCTCAATTCTCTAGTTTTTCCCTTGAGTCCTTGGCTCAAACAGGAAGCTCTCCACACCCCTCTCTTTCCACAAAAGTGGAGCTGTACTTTGGTCCTGCTATTTCTCCCAGTTCTTTGTGTATTTCTCCCAATTCTTTGTGTATTTCTCCAAAATTAGAAATAATTCTTTAATGTCATGGTTGCAAAGGGTCATTTATACCAGAAAAGACCAATCCTAGTCTCCCCAAATAGGATTACTTTGTTCTAAAATCATTCAGGAGAAATTCCTTCTAGAACCAAAATGGTTCAGCTTGATGTTTAATTGCAAGATTAATTCTTTTACCCTTCATAGAAGAAAATGCAATGCTTACTTTGAAGGAAAAATAATGGTCATGATCTATTTGAAAGGCTGGAGGCATGTGTTAGTACTCCTAAGAGTGATAGAGTGGTTTCCTAGCAAGCCCAATGTCCTGAGTTCAAACCTAGTTCTGTCAAGAAAGAAAAAGAGATAGACAGAGATTTGAAATTTGAAGAGTTGAGATTAGGTGGTTAAAATTGTTACCAGGGTAAGAATAGTTATAGAAAAGCATGTATTATTGTAGGTAATTTTTCTAATTAAGCAGTTATTTTTACACGACTGAGAAGACAAGGCTAGTCTGAAGAGTTAATTGATGTTCTAAAGACTGAGATCTCTCTCTCTCTCTCTCTCTCTCTCTCTCTCTCTCTCTCTCTCTCTCTCTCTCTCTCTCTCTCTCTCTCTCTCTCTTCATTCTTTTAATAAATTGGTGTTCACATAGTGCTATCAGAAACAGTTTAAAAATTAGGTCCAGAAGCCAGGTGTTGAAACGATAAACACTTTAAAATTGAGCTTTGAACGTTAACTTCTTCTCTTGTCTTAATTAAACACCCAGTAAACAGACTTGTCATCATTAAGGCTGAGCTACTTATCAACACACTCATTCTCTCACCAACGATCTCAGCATATCACTCCTGCTTATCCTCAAGGGGTGTGAGAGATCTGGGGGTGGGGGCATGGAAGCTGAGTATTCCCCATTTAAGGAATGGCATGTGAGGATGGGCCATGGAGAGTGGTAGGTTTGGGATCAGCTAGGTCAAGAGCTTACAATACAAACACAAAATGTTTTCTTAAACCAGGACTAAACATGACAGAAACTTGCAGGACAGGAAACAGGGAGGATTTTTTTTTGCTATAGCGATAAACATAATATATTACCAGGTATTTTTGGAAGGGGCTATTAAACTTCCCACACCTTTCAGCACTTAGTCAATTGATATCCTTTCATAACTCTGATGGCAATTTTAGTAGAGTGTCATAAGTTACTCAGACCAGCCATTCATTTCTCTGTGTCCACTATGAAGCCTTACATGGTTATAATTTCATCTTCAAATTTACCACGATTCAGAGATAAATGACACTCTCTGTCTCATTTTCTTCATTGTCAACTTCCTAAACATTAACCCTCTCATAGGAAAAAGTATAGTTCTAAGAATTTTGACATTTTGAAATTCTATTTGCTGACTATAGGACAAGAAGATTCAAGTATTTGAGTATAAGACCTATAAATAAAGGAAATTACAGGAAACACTTTCATTGTTACTGTTGTAGCCAAGAAGACATGTTTTTAAAATCATTATTATAATCCAATATAATAGTAATATGCAATAATATTTAAATACTATGTTGAATATTATATTATATATTGTGTGTAATGAATGATTTATTAATTTTAAAATGTGTTTGGTCTCCCTAGATGATCAAATGCTGTTAGAGGGCAAGAGAAAGTTTGTACTTTATTTATCAAAGAATCTGCCAACAAGTAGATAATAAATGAATGAAGCATTTCCAACTTCTTTAAAAATAAATAGAATGTTAGACTAAGTTTTAGTCTATACAAATCTAATCTCATTTTTTCCTAATGATCACTATAAAATCCAGTTCATTTGAATTTTGAGGAAGATATGGTAGAGGCTTAAGGAGCTAAACTGTGTTTTGTGGTGTTAGTGAAAGCTATAGCCAGGATTTGAAGCCCAGTTTTATGGAGCTCTATAGTTAGATCAGGGTTTTACAGTTAAAATGACCATTGAAAACACATGTTTTCAAGAAAAGATGTTTGACTAATAAAGAAGGAATTTATTATTACTACTTTCATATAAATATGAAGGTGACACGAAGTTTTCATTAATCAATGTTAGGAAATTAGTTCTGTTAAAATCTTATGAGCCATAGGGAACCCTACTGCACTGTTGGTGGGAGTGTAAACTTAATTCAAGCACTCTGGAAAGCAGTAAGTTAGTTTCTCAAAAGACTACACATAGAGCTCCCCTATAACCCAGCAATCCCACTTTTGGGCATTTACCCATATGAAAACAAACAAGGCCATACTAAAGCTACCAGCACAACTATGTTTATTGCAGCATTATTTACCATAGCTAAGATGGAACCAACCTAGATGACCCTTAGTAGATGAGTGGATCAAGAAAATGTGATACACACACACACACACACACACACACACACACACACACACACACACACACACACACACACACAATATGGAATTCTATGCTTCCATCAGAAAGAACAGCACCACCCCATTCCTTAGGAAATGGAAAGACTTGGAAAAAATCATATTAAGTGAAGTAAGCCAGACCCAAAGAAATTTAGGTCCCATGGTTTCCCTTATTTTCAATAATTAGTATACATATAGGATAATCTTGCCAGATGAGCTGAAAAGCTCAAAAGCTATGTCCATATGTCCATATAAAATGATGCTAGGTGAAATGAACCCCAAGATATGGACACAAGAGGTTTGATTTATTGTTATTGTTTTAAATGTACTATGTGATATCTTTTCTGTTTCCTTTCTTTGTTCTTCCCCCTATGGCACCTCCCCTGTTGTCACTGCACTTGATTTTGGTACCCTTTATCTTGTATATTCATTTGTCTAATCTGGGGAGGGGAAGGGGAATAACAAAACGCTGGAATAAGGACACAGAATGACCCATTGTAACAATGAGATCTACAGGACAGTATATTGGAAATGAACTTTACAACTTCAGGTGGGGGCAAGGCGGGGAGATAGTGGGATAACAACAAGGAAGGGATAGCAATGATCAACAAGTAATGTGCTCATTACCTTACTCATATAACTGTAACCCCTCTGTACAGCATTTTTCAATAAAATGAAATTAAAAAAAAACCTTATGAGCCTCCGACAGCGAAAGATCCCTAGTTGAAGTTATTACTCTATATAAACCAGGTCTGGGCAGAAGAACTTGGCAACTCTAAGAATAAATGTGAGAGATGGGTGAGTCATAGCTTGATGTCCTTCTCTGCGAGGTCTGGGGAATCTTTCAGCAGGGAGAGAGCAGGATGAGTCAGCCAGGGGAAAAACCGCCCACTGTATTTTATTAATGGAAAATTTGTCATTCTGATTTTAATTGAAAGGTTAAAAAGTAGAAATGAGAACATTTCAGATTTACATCCTTACACAATTTAGGCTGATAGCCTTCAGATTTTTCTTTGGCAAAAAAAGAAGGCAAGGCCTGGTCAAGACATGGGCCTTTATACCCCAGAAGGAATGTGGTGAAGCAAGGATTTAAGGGCAAGTGGTTTGTTCAAGGTCATTGGGGAAACAATAACAAGTATTGGCAAGTCAGGCAGGGAAAGAAAGGAAGGCAATAGTAGTTTATTATCAAGCAAGTTACTACTTGTGGCTAAACTGGTGTGGGCCTCCTGGGGTGCACTGGATAGAGACAGATAGAGTTAAGGATGCTAAGGTTCTCATTCTGAGAGTCTCATTTCTTGATAGCTACTTGCAAGACCAGGAGCTGACAATTCCTACCTGCCCTGGGTGGGCTAATTTCACTCTTAGGTGCAGAGACAGAGATGTTTTCAGTGAGGTGTCTTTGATATGAAGAAGCCCTGTGGAAGATGGGTGGCACCCTCAGAACACAGGGAGTCAAAAATAGTAATGCTCTCTCATAGCTATAGCACTTTTAGGTTCACAAAGAATTTTTAGAAATGATTCCTGACTCATTCAGGCAAGGAAACACAAGATCTGTCTTAATTCATAGAAAGAAATGGAATCATAGGGAGTTTAAGTATATTGCTCACATTTACATGGATTGTAAATAGCAAGATTCAAGCAACAGGATGTCTATTAATAGAAGGAAGCTTACTTTTGTTTTGGTTTATTTTAATTTGATCAATGATGGCATTGAACCCAGGACATTGTGGATGGCCAATGAGTGCACGACCACTAAGCAATCAATGAGTGCATGACCACTAAGCTATCAATGAGTGCATGGCCACTAAGTTATGTGTCCCGCTGACTTTTTTTCCCCAAAAGAACACATATGTTGACTGATGAAATACATTCTTCCAATATTTCACTAAGACCTTATAGCAACTGATACAATTCACTTTTGCAGTTGAATGTATGTTGTGTTTTATTTTCATGTTGGAAAAAAAGATAGATAGATGGGGAGCCAAGAGACATAATAGAGAATTACCTGGAATGTAAAGAAAACAAGAAGTAGAAGAGAAAAGAACAGAAAGAAAAGGGATCCGAAGCAAATGTTTTCAACATAAGTTCAATATTTACTTTCATAATATTTTCCTTCATTCTCTTTAAGCGAGTCAGTGACAATTGAAATTTCCTCAGTTATTTATCATGTTGAGTAGAACACCAAACCTACTATTTCTGTTCTCACATCTTGTCCTGGCCAGCACAATTGTGTTTCTTCACTTCTCACATAAAACAGACCTAAGTGTTACTTAGAGACTTGAATGGATATCCATTTTCAAATAGCATATGCCAAATCTGTTGTAAGCAGTGTTGTAAGCCTTTATAATTTTCATTTTGGAAATGCTATATAAAATACTAATTACATAGCTCCACTCATAACATGAATAATGTTTTGAAGACATTAAAATACTTTTTCTATTATTTTTCCTGGTAGAGATCTTATAACTAGTCTGTGCTAAGGCCTCCATCTCCCTGGAAGATTGTGCTAATCAGGTAATATTCAGCTTTGGCCAAGCAAAATAAGATTGCACAGTAACATAATATCCTTACTTGTCTGGCTTTTGTCTTGAGGAAGGATTTTGTAAATTCCTTTGGTTTCCTCTGTTTCCATTTTATACAGAGAATTTCTTGTATTCCATTGTAAAAAAAAAAAAAAAAAAAAAAAAGGTTATATTAGCAGGCAAGCTGGAGGCTGGGGCTTTTGCCCAACCTGAGGCTTATAGGGAACATTCAAGAAGGAGGCTATGATGTCAAGAACCCTTACTTAGTTTTTTCTACAATAAGGGACATACATTTAAAACTACCTCTTTCTGGCCCTGGAATCTTCTGGAAAGAATAAGGACCAGGAGCAGTGACATTTACATGTCGATTCAGATGATAGTCTATGTTGGCTTGCTTACTAATATATCTGAATATATTATCGGATAGGAACAGAGGGAGTGTATTGTTTCTCACATCACATAGCATACTGTCCTGTACTGACCTAGTTTACAAATAAATTTCATGGCAACTAGCGTGATCACAGACTCAGTTAGTTTCTTTAATGTGTCCCCATTTTCCTTGTGGTGCAGTGAAGAATCTTGGCGTTTTCCCATGGAGTGGAAAGCAGTGGAGAAAGGTAGCTCTATATCAAGAACTGAAGGTGTAATACTGGAGGTGGGAATAAATGAGAGTTCAAGGCCAACCTTGAAAGGCTTTGTACTGGAAACGTAGATGGACTTAGGTTATTCAGAAGGCATTACCAGGAGCATAATTCAAGCTCAAAGAGTTAAACCCAAATACAAAAGTTACTGGGCTTCTGTACTGGAGGTGTTCAGAACTTAATAAGCTAGCTGGGCCATCACCCAAGGACAAGAGGGTGAAATCACATAAAGAGCCATCTCATTTCTTAGAACCACAAAGCCGTAGAGCAAAATTCTCACACCCCTCCCCTCATGTACCCATCTGAATGTATGGAGTAAAGAGGGAAGGTGAGCTTATCCAAGAAAGGAAAAGAGCTTTTCCATTGTCATTGTTTTTGGATTAAGAAACACCTAAAGGGACTGTTTAAATGATTAGCTTTCATTAAGGTTTAAACAGTAGTTTGTTTTTTAATTTATTTTTAGTCTGCTTTGCAAGGGAGAACCCAAAGGAAGACCATATCAGCTACAAACTGAAGGAAGGCACTATTGTCTGCTGTGTATTTTGGAAATGCAGCATGATTTAACATGTAATAATCTCATATATGTACATATATGTATGTGTTTTTGTATATATAGTAGATAGCAGCTCTCTTCAACCTTAAAGATGAGGATTGCATTTGTCTTTACAAATCTTCATCGTAGCTATGATGTGTCTATAAACACCAGAGGGCTTGATATAGTTCAGCTTTTTGGTTTAGGAAGACCGAGTTGTAGTTCAGGCTGGCCTCAAACTTGAGATCCTCCCACCTCAGTCTCCTGAGTACATAGATTACAGGAATGTACAACCACACCTGGCTGGGGGTTTTCTTATGTCAGTCTATGTCGAGGTCTTGCCATGTGAATTTTACCAAACAACATATTATATTTTGCTGTTCCCTGATCCAAAAACATGCCTGAATAACAAATTCCATATGTATTTCTAAGAATGAGATTTAAATTTTTCCTGGCAGGAACTGAGTTCACCATCAGTCTTTTAGGATCTCTAGAACACAGTCTATGTCTCCTCTTTATGATTGTACTGACTACCTTTTAGAAGTTCCTTTCCACTTATCTAGCCCCCTACATGTTAGCAAATTCAAACTCTAAAACAACTTCTAACTCATTCAGAAGGTCTTTCCTGATATGTCCAGTCAAAAATTATTTTTACCACCTCTTCTTAACTTCTTAACTTCATCTGAGGCTGTGCCCATGATAATGTGTTCCTTGTAGAGATATCCAAACCATTTTTAGTTTTGGTTTTTGAGTGACTAAAGAGAGGCAATATAGCTAGGCATATGGCTTAGTGGTAGAGGGCTTGCCTAGCATGCATGAGGCCCTGGGTTTGATTCCTTGGAAACACATAACAAAATAAATAAATTTTTAAAAAGAGGCAATAGAATTTTTCAGCTATAATACCTAATTAGCAATGTTAACTAGCTTTGTAATATTTATTCTACACAGACACCCGATTACTTTTAAGAGGTACAAGTGAGATAATTTTTATGTCTTGTAGCATATCTATAAATGTTGCTGATAAATAGAAACTTGTGCAAAGGCACTGTAAATCATAATGGCTAGAGTCTATTCCAAGGGCTATAAATACCAACAGAGGCCACTTGAATACTGAGAACAAATTAGTGGAACAAATTGTTCTACTTAGATTACATAAACATAGTTTCCTGTTTCCAGTTCTCTTTCCACTGGGTTTTATTATCAAACCACTTGAAAAGATAAAAGTGAAAAGTTACATTACATGATGGAGTTCTAAAATGTTTTATCTTATGTACTTCCTTAACCTACCAGATATTTCTTCCTCTGAATAATTATGGGAAATATTTATTCTGATGATGTATACAGTTTCAAAATAATAATGTTCCAGGGTTTCAGAATGGAGAAGCAATATTGGATATAACAAATTAAAATAGTTTGATTTTCTTCCTCTAAAAAATATTTGAAATGTAAGAGTTTTATTGATTTTTGTCTCATCTGTATTTCAAGGACACTGCATATTTTGGATCTAAATCATGTTTTCTATTTTGGATATTTAATTTTTAAATTCTCTGTGTAAAATAGGGCCATTTGCATGACAATAAAATAGACTTTTTAAGCATCCTTGTAAAGTATAAAAAAACACAGTCAATAAATGAGCCAACATTCTTTAGTTGCTTGAGATTTCTCATAGGCTATTTTTTCTGTCTTAAGAAAAAATCATTAGTAGGTCTACACCTTCTGGAAAGAGAAGTTAATTTTTTGTCTTTCATAATATTTCTCACCTCTTGTTCCTCCTTCAGACAGGGTTGGAAAAATAAAATGTGATTGAAAAAAAGCTTATCTAAGAATAATAAAATGAACAAAGAGAAGGAAATCTCTCTATTTCAAATGTAATTAACTCTTGGCACCAGGGGTACCACAAAGAAAGCAGTTTTAATGGTGGTTCAAGATGAGCCAGCTCATGAATCCTACTAAACTCCAGCACACAAAATAACAGGGAAGAAGTTTGTCCTGAAATCTTGTGCTGCTAAGAGTGTTTTGAAAGACCAGTTGGGGAACTAGGCTATCATGATGATCACCTAATCATACCCCTGCAGTTTTTTGCCCTGTCTTTCGTGTTGCAACAGTAGAAAAACAGGGAGAAGAGCTGTTTCTGAGGCTTCTACTATCCTCTCCACTTTGGCACATGTTTATGGACAGACCTTTCCATCTTGTTTCACTCCATTTGGTTTATATGCACCAGGTGACTTTTTTGGGCTACATGAGTGGGTATGTTTGCTTGGTAGAATTGATGAGCCTTGACCCCATAAAAACTGTATTAGAATGATACAAAACACAACCATTTTCAAATCCAGTAATTTTACAGCCAATTATAGGACTCTTTAGAGAAATCATTGTGTATCTTATCAAGCTAAAAATTTCAATATGCTCATGTGAATGTATATTCCCTCTTTTGATGTGACCATTAAGTTTCCATCTTATGAGAATGACCCACCAAACACCAATACACTTGCAACATAAATATTATAGAATGATAGTCTATAGTTTTTTTTATTATACTATTAGTTTACATACCTTTCCTCTTTCCCTAGTGTAGCATTCTGATAATTAGTTGCTTGCTTTTTTAAATTTAGATTCTAATTCACTCTAAATCTAGCTAGAAGGAATTTTATGTTAAAATGATAAACACTGTATCTCTCACACTGTTAAATTTTTTTAAGATGGCCTGCATGTGCATCTGTTTAACATGTTCCATTGAATCTGTTGCAGTGGTATGTAATTTTAATGTAAAATAGATCTCTTTGCAGGGAATTGAGTCTGCTGCTGGATCTTTAAATTTTCAGTGTCTGTTGTCATAGCAACCAGAATTGACTCTGGTATCCACAGTGTTCAACTTAAATTAATTTAAAGACACAACATTTGAAACAGTTTAGTCAATTTTAAGTATGTGTCTGGATGGGCTTCAGATTTCATTGCTATTTAATGATTAAAATGTCATTAAATGTGTTACTTTTATGCTAATTAGACTTATTTGCAAGATTCAGTGCTTTAAATGTGATTTAAGAAAAATGTTAGGAAACAGGTTCCTGAATCGCTTGCAAGATGTAAGGTGTGAATAATGTAAAGAGTATTTCCTCTTTTAAAACACTGCAATGCTATTGTTTGCCCTGCCAGAGTACCTTGGTATTATCTGACTCTATAGGCTTAATATTACCTCAATAAATTCTCATTTTGCATTTGTTAGGCAAGGATTCCCTCAGGCTTTAGGTCCTGATCTTCTTCTTAGGAGAAGGAAGCTGGCTAACTTTCCCTATTTTTTTTTATGACTAATCTGTCCCAATTACCTTGTGGAGATAAGGGTTTTCTCACTGAATAATTCTAACCAACTTTAAAGTATCTTTTTGTGTAATCTTTGGACCTTTTGGTTTTTTCAGATAGATATAGTTTAAAAATGAAAGCAGAAGTAACCCATGAATATCTATCTTAGTGAGTTTCAGGCTCATTCTGCTTTTTTTCTTGTGACCTATGCCATTTTTATAGCAATAACAACAGCATTTGCTCAGTGAACCATTTAATTTTTATACTCTATGATTATTAACATCACTATATGAAAGTAGACTCAAAATTCTGATAACTCTCAAAGCTTTAAGGAAGAGAGCAGCGATTTTTTCTACAATAATATGTTAATGTTTTGTAGTAGGGAAAAAATCTAATCTTTTCTAGTAATTCTAATTTGTTTAATAAAAGACATTATACCTTGGTTCTGAGGAACAACTGTCATTCACCATGCTATTGAGCTTTGTGACATGCACTTCTGGCCACAAGACAATTATGGGTACTACATGAAAAATAAAATGCAAGCTTAAATTTTTCTCCTCGTACTTTCAGGAAAAAAAATTGTGCTTTTCTGAAACGTTTTCACTTCCTCTGAACCATCTAATATCAATTTAAAGTTACTCGAACCATAACCCTTCACTTTTGGATTTAAAATGATAGACTAGCTTGAAGTACTGCCTTCACATTTATTCTGAAACCAGACAGGACCTAGTACATTAAATATTTAGAACTCCAGTTATACATATAAGACCAAGCTGATACATCTGCCTAAAATTTATACGCATGAGTTGTTTCCTACACTGCTATATTGATAGAAACTAGAGTGAGACATTTAAGAAAAGAGGAATCTGTCACAGCACTATGTGACTCATTGATGTCCACCAGACAGTGTCATTAATAAAACAGCAAATAGGGCACATCTGAAATTTATTGCTCCTGAGGGGATTAGTTTGGTGACATAACCATATAAATAATCAAAATGAAGCAGTTTGAAAACTTTCCTCATTTGAATTAAATCCCACCAACACCTGTCTCTAAATGAGCATGCCATTAATCATTATGCAAAATCTTCTCTTCTTGATTACCATCAGTAAATTTGGAAATTTATCACTAGATTCACTTGACAACATGTTTTTAAAAATAAGAGTGAGAATTGCTTCAACAATGAACACATGACTGGGAATTAAAAATGATCATAATTTAGTGTAATAATATGATCCATACTCTAAAAGGTGATGTGAATGGAATTCTATATAATTTTTAATGACCCAGAGGAAATAATAGGTAAAGTTGGAAAAAAGAACATATTGGGGAATTTGTGGGGTGTGCTATGTCTTCTCCAAATGACTCTTAAAAAATTGTATTCTATTTTCTTTAATTTTATTGTTAAGAAGCTGTACTGAGGGATTACAGTTACATGAGTAAGGCAATGAGTATATTACTTGTCAATCATTGTTACCCCTCCCTTGTTATTGTCCCATTATCCCTTTCTTCCTCCACCTCCCATATTCCTCCCTCTTCCCCCCGAAGCTGAAAGTTCGTTTCCAATATACTGTCCTGTGGGTCTCGTTGTTACAATGGGTCATCCTGTGTCCTTGTTTCACCGTTTCTATCCTGAAAAGCTTAAATTTGATGTGGTGACAGATTCCGAGAATTGGGGGAAAAAGTCACTTTCAGAAAGCAATATCATGAGATTCATAACCACAGATGCACCCATTCTCAGTCAAGATTTCATGATGACAAACTCTCTCTGAAATTCAGGGGCTTCATGACTAGCCTATCAAAATGATCCTAAAATTAATGCATACCTTCCAGCTCTGTCTATAGTGTATCGACTTAAATAAAACAAAATATTGAGCAGTGGCAATGTTTTCAAAAATATTATGTGCCTCTCTGTTTCTCCATTCCACCCTCCCTCCCTCCTTTCCTCCCTTCTTCTTTCTTTCTTCCTCTCTCTTCTCTCACTCTCTTACTCCTCTTCTTTTTTATTACATTTTTTGCAACCAACTGAGTGTGGGTTTTTTTTCCTTTTTTTTACTTGTGAAAATATCCTACAGAGGGGTTACAATTACATGAGCAAGGTAATGAGTACATTTCTTATCAAGCATTGTTGCCTCCTACTTTGTTTCCCCTTATGATCCCTTCCCATCCCCCCCCCAAAGTTGTAAAGTTCTTTTTCAACATTACATCTTGTACATTTCATTGTTGCAATGGGTCCACCTGTATCCCTATTTAAACAATTTGTTTTTTCCCTTCTCCACAAATTATACTAATATCAAATACAGTGAAAACAGGGGTTATACTGTGGGGGAGGGACATGCAAAGCAACAAAGAAATCATTTATAAATATGTTAGAAACAATATTAAGAAAGAAAAACCATTTGAGTCCTTATCTTGAGGTTCATTTCACTTAACATCAACTTATCTGACTATTTCTTGCTTGTCTCAGACATATACTAGTTATTGCAAATAAGGGAAACCGTGGGACCTATGTTTCTTTGGGCCTGGCTTACTTCACTTAATAAAATTTTTTCCAAGCCTTTCCATTTCCTAATTAATGGGTCAGTGTTATTCTTTCTAATGGAGGAATAGAATTCCATTGTGTATATATACCACATTTTCTTGATCCATTCATCTATTGAGGGGCATCGGGTTGGTTCCATATCTTAGCTATGGTAAATAAAGCTGCAATAAACATAGTTGTGCTGGTAGCTTTAATATGGTCTTGTTTGTGATCATTTGGGTAAATGCCCAAAAGTGGGATTGCTGGGTCATAGGGCAGCTCTATGTGGAGTCTTTTGAGGAACTTCCATACTACTTTCCAAAGTGGTTGAACAAGTTTACACTCCCACCAACAGTGCAGTAGGGTTCCCCCCACTCCTCCTTCTCCTCCTCCTCCCCCTCCTCCTCCTCCCCCTCCTCCCCCTCCCCCTCCCCCTCTTCTTTCCACATACCTAAAGGGAGATCCGAATTTGATGAAAAGGAATACAACAACAGATATTAATCTGCTTCTAAATTCTCAAAAGGAATTATAAAGCAAAAAATAACCTCTCAATGGTCATTTTAAAAATAGGATTTCTCACAGGACATGATGTGTACATGCCTGTAATTTTGGCACTGGTTAGCTAAGTTAGGAAGAATACCAATTTGAGGCCCACCTACATTATATATGGAGGCTATGTCAAAACAAAAAACTCTAAAAAATGCTTTGTCAATTTTCAGATTTTTCTTCTCTTAATAGAATATTATTAAGATTATAGGACCTTGCTCTTACATTGAAGGGGAAATGGTTCACCTTCTATTTTTGATAATGAAGCCACAAGCTTTAACAACAGATGCTGGACGGGATGTGGCCAGAAGGGAACCTACTTCATCGTTGGTGGGAGTGTAAACTGGTTCAACCACGTTGGAAAGCAAATGGAGGTTCCTCAAAAGACTCCGCATAGAGCTCCCCTATGACCCAGCAATCCCACTTTTGGGCATTTACCCAAATGATCACAAACAAGAACACACTAAAGCTACCAGCACAACTATGTTTATTGCAGCATTATTTACCATGCCCCTCAGTAGATGAATGGATCAAGAAACTGTGGTATATATACACAATGGAATTCTATGCCTCCATCAGAAAGAATGACATTGACCCATTTATTAGGAAATGGAAAGACTTGGAAAAAATTTTATTAAGTGAAGTAAGCCAGGCCCAAAGAAACATAGGTCCCATGGTTTCCCTTATTTGCAATTACTAGTATACGTCTGAGAAACAGTCAGATAAGCTGATATTAAGTGAAATGAACCCCAAGTTAAGGACACAAATGTTTTTTTTTCTTTTTTGTTATTGTGTCTAACGTATTTATAAGATATTTCTTTTTTGCTTTGTATGTCCCTCCCCTACGGTATAACCCCTGTTTTCATGGTATTTGATGGTATTTGTGGAGGGGAAGGGCAAAATCAAATTGTTTAAATACGGATACAGGTGAACCCATTGCAACAATGAAATACACAAGATGTTATGTTGAAAATGAACTTTACAACATAGGGGGGAGGATGGGAAGGGATGGTACTGGGAAACAAAGGAGAAGGCAACAATGATTGCTAAGAAATGCACTCATTACATTGCTCATGTAATCATAACCCCTCTATATGGTATTTTCACAATAAAAAATAGTAAAAAAAATAAGAGAAAGGAGAGAATATGAATTACAAAAGTATAGATGCATATTTTGCTGTCCTGAGACTTTTGCTGGTGATGGATGACCTTTGTCTCACTGAGCTAAAGTTTAGATGAGTGGGAGATAATGAGAGTGCAACATACTGGAGAAAGGAAGGTGGAGAGAGGAGTTGGAAGGAGGCATCTTATCTCCCTGGACTCTGTAAAATGTTCACTGTGCTAGTACTGTGCCACCATGGATGTAGGCTATATCAGTGAAACCACTCTATGCTTAACAAGGAGGCTGTGACATTCCAGATTCCAGGATGGTATGAATACAATTCGAGTCAGCAAGTCTGTTTTAGCAACAGAAACTTGGATTAAACAAAAGGATGTAGAAGCAACAACAGGACGTGGCAGAAAATAGGAGAAGTGATAGAAGTGGGAGCTGATTGGAGGCCTGGGAAGTCTCTGTCTGTCGACAAATGTTAAGTTTCACTGAACACAGATGGCTGTGTCAGAGGGGCAGCTCCATACAGGCACAAGGCCACCATCATACAAACCACAGGTCCATATAGAACATAAGGACCCTGATCTTTCCCCTCTGCCACAGTAAATAATGAACACTGTTTAGGTTTTCAGATTAGGCTGAGTTTACAAATGAATTGAAACACGGGTATGTAAACAAATTATGCACAATTTCACACACACACACACCCAGACACACACACACACACCATTTGCACAATTGCTCCATTCTCTCTCATTTTTTTCTCTGCAACTCTAGTTGCTGATCAGATCACTTAATGTTGTTCCAGGTTCATGAGAAGCTTTAGGTATTATTTCCCTCTCCTTACCAGAAACTTCCAGACTCAGTATCCAGCTACCCAGGCAGCCCCCCACCGCCCCCCAGACCCCTTTCTCTCTTCTGATTCATTAAGCTAATCATATTTTGCTTGAGTTCTATCCATGTTCGGTTGTAGACTGGTAGTCTCTTGGAGGTGTATATTTGTCTTCTCTCAAAGATTAACTTTTCTTTGGCTAATGGCAGTTTTGTCACTTCTTATTGCCTTCAGGAAGTAGGTTTTCTTTTTCTACCCAATTTCTTAATTGTTATCTGCCAGCAGGACAGTTGGTACTGCTTCATTGTGAAAGGAAGTTTTCCAAAGTGGAAGGAATTATCCCTGTAGAGAGAAAGGAGAAATATTAGGAGAACAGTTGCAAAATATAACTATAATATATAAAGAAGCACTTCATGGTCATAGTTTTGTAGATCTTGGCAATGGAGCTGACACTTGTGCTAAACATTATTATGAGATTAGATTATTTATTTATTTCATTTAAATATCCACTGGTTCTACATGGAAATGTAGTACATTATGATACTGATATTTGCAATTGAAAATATATAATAAATGATAGACCAATATTACTGAATTATAGCATTGTATTTGAAACAGGAATGGGTGACACAAACAAACTTCATATGGAGAATGATATCCCTTCCACAAGCAAGGCTAGTCATCAACTGGCTTATTAGAAAAAAGGAATAGTTATGGAATTACAAACCAATAGTGCTCTGAAATCAAGTAGTTATTTGTTAAACACTCCCTAGCTACTGCTGCAGATACTAGGATAATTAGCAACTAAGTATGTTTTTGGAAACATTAAGACTATGCAGTTATGATATTTTATCTTTGACAGAATTCAAATAAAATTAGAGACTACTTTCTTGGTGGGCTCTGGCAATGGAGCATTTCTTTAACTCCCTATGCTATTGATCAAATTTTAACCTGAAGAATTTTATGTATATATATATACATATACATATATATGTGTGTATATATGTATATATGAAAGAATCCATTCAACCATAAATACATGACAGCAAGAATTCCTTTTAATATTGAGTTCCAATTGACTAAATAAATTGCCTTTTTTTGTTATACCGATATATTATTCTTTTTTATTGCTGTTTTAGAGGAGATATACAATGGGGCTACCTTTACAGACATCAGTTGTTAAGTATATTTCTTTCCTTTTGCTTAGCATCAGCTGTTCCCTCGTTCTCTTTATTCCCTCCCTCCCATCCCCACCCATGAGTTGCTTGGTTCACTTTCACCCATGTCCAGTGCAGCTGATGGGCTCCACTGCTGCATATTTTCACCTGTTTTCCACTGACTGTGTGCCCACCTCCACTTTCCCGCAGATGTGCACATATCTATACCATATATGAGATAAAGACTACAGAGTCATCTAAACATGATAAGACAAATTAAGAAGAGGTCCTTTTTTCCTTATCTTTGGAGTTCTCTTCAGTATGTGTATTATTTTATATACATATGAGTAGGTTCTTGGGTATTACAATTTGGTGCTTTTCTTTTAAGACTATCCTTTTTTGGTCTCACTGTGTATGCGTATATTGAATCCTGGATAGTTGGTCATATCTCGTTACATTTTTAAATCTAACATCCACATACCAGGGAAAACATACGCCATTTGTCTCTCTGATCTTAGCTTACCTCACTCAATATGATTTGTTCTAGTCCCATCCATTTTCCTGGGAATGACACTATTTTATTCTTTCTAATGGCTGTGTAAAATTCCATTGTGAATAGGTACCACATTTTTTGAATGCACTCATCTATTGTGAGGCATTTGGGCTGTTTCCATATCTTGGCTATTGTGAACAGTGCAGCAATCCACATGGATATGCAGGTGTCCTTATCCTATCCTTGTATATGATGCTCAGGGTAGATACCTAGGAATGGTATGGCTGGGTCATAGGGAATGTCTATGTTTAGTTTTTTTTTTTTTTGAGGAACCTCCAGACTGCTTTCCAGAGTGGTTATATTAGTTTACATTCCCACGAGCAGTGCAGTAGGGTTGCTCTTTCTCCACATCCCTGCCAGCATTTATTGTTGTTGAAATTCAGAATATAGGGCATTCTGACTGAGGTAAGGTGGTATCTCAGGGTTGTTTTAATTTGCATTTGCTTTACCCAAGGGATGATGAACATTTCCTCATGTGTTTCTTGGTCATTTTTACTTCTTCCGAGAAATATCTCTTGAGCTCCCTTGCCCATTTAGTAACTGGTTTATTATATTTGGGAGGTATTAGTTTCTTGAGCTCCATGGATATATTGGATGTTTGGCCTTTGTCTGATGTATTGCTGGTAAATATATTTTCCCAATTGGTTGGCTGTCTTTCTAGGTTAGTAGCTATATCTTTAGCTGTGCAGAAACTTTTTATTTTAATGTAGTCCCATTTGTCGAGTCTCTCTCCAATCTATTCTGCCCTTGGGACTCTTTTATTCAGGAAGCTTTAGCCTGTGCCTATAAGTTCTAATGTCTCTCCTACTTGGTTTTACAGGAATTAGGGTTTTGGGTCTGATGTTGAGGTCTTTAATCCATTTTGAGTTGATGTTAGTGCATGGTGACAAGCAGGGATCCACTTTTAGTTTTCTGCATTTGGCTGCCCAGTTTTCCCAGCACCAACAGTTGAAGAGGCTATGTCTTTGGCTCCTTTGTCAAATAAGTATGTGATTTTATTTCTGGGTCTTCTAATCTGTTCCATTCATCTTTGGGTCTATTTTTGTGCCAATACCAAGCAGTTTTTGTTATTATAGCTCTAGAGTAGAGCTTGAAATCTGGTATGGTGATACCTCCTGCATTCTTTCTTTTTCCTAGAATTGCTTTGGCTATTCTAGATCTTTTGTTGTTCCATAGGAATTTTTGGAATTTTTTCTTTTCTCTATTTTAATAAAGAACATCATTGGGTTTTTTATGGGAATTGTGTTGAATTTGTTTATTCCTTTTTGCAGTGTGGCCATTTTCACAATATTGATTCTACCTATCTATGAACTTGGAAGACCTTTCCATTTCCTGGATTTCTTTTTTAGCTTTTATATAGTATTCACTAAATAGATTCTTTCCATCTTTGGTTAGGTCATTCTTTTTGAGGCTATTGCAAATGGGGTTGTTTTTATGATTTCCTTTTCTGTTTGTACATTGTTGGCATACAGTAAAGCTAATGATTTTATGGTTTAATTTTCTATCCTGTTACTTTGCCAAAGTGGTTTATTAGTTCTAGGAGTTTGGGAATGGAGGTTTTTGGGTCATTCAGGTATAAGATTATGTCATCTGCAAATAGGGATAGTTTAATTTCTTTTTCCCTATGTGGAACCCTTTAATGTCCTTTTCTTATCTTATTGATCTGGCTAAGGATTCCAGAACTATATTGAAGAGGAGTAGAGAGAGAGTATCTTTGCCTTGTTCCTGTTTTTGGGGAAATGGTTTTAGTTTTTCCCCATTTAGTATGATATTGGCTGTTGGTCTGTTATATATGGCTTTTATTGTTTTAAAGAATGTTCTTTCTATTCCTAGTTTCTCAGAGCTTTAAACATGAATGGGTGTTTTATTTTGTTGAAGGCTTTTTCTGTGCCTATTGAGATGATCATGTGGTTCTTGACATTTGCTCTGTTGATTTGCATATGTTAAACTAGGCTTGCATCTGTGGAATGAAGTCTGCTTGTTCAGAATGTATGATTTTTTATTTGTTCCTGGATTCTGTTGCTAATATTTTATTGAGGAGCTTTGCATCTGTGTTCATCAGAAAGATCGGTCTGTAGTTCTCTTTTTTTGTTGGAGCCTTACCTGGTTTTGGGATGAGTGTGATATTGGCTTCATAGAATTGTTCTATTTCATGGTAAAGCTTGAGGAGTATAGGTATTTCTGGCATGAATCCATCTGGACCTAGGCTTTTCCTTGTTGGAAGACTTCTAATTACTTCCTCTATCTCATTGTATATCGTTGATTTATTTCGGTAAGTTATATCTTCTTGGTTCAGTTTGGCAATTTGTATGTCTCTAGAAATTTTGTTCATTTCTGCTAGGTTTTACTTGTTTAGTGAATATAAATTTTAGAAATAGTTCTTTATGATTGTTTGGATATGTTGGATGTTTGTTGTAATTTTTCCTGTGGAATCCCTGATCTTATTGATTTGAGTCTCCTCTCTTCTTTTTTTTTTCATTAATCTTTTAAGTGCTCTGTCAATTTTATCAATTAAAAAAACAGCATTTGTTTCATTAATTTTACATAGTTTTTTCAAATTTCTATCTTATTGATTTCTGTTGTAATCTTTTTTATCTCTCTGTGTCTAGTAGCTTCAGATTTAATTTTTTTCTTGCTTTTCTAGCAGTTTTAATTGCAATATGAGGTTATTTACTTGAAGTATTTCTGTTTTCTTTATGTATGCACTTAGGGCTATGAAATATCCCCACAGCACTGATTTGCTGCATCCCAGAGGCTCCATTGTAATTTCTTTTTCAATGAATTATAAGAATTTTCTAATTTCTTCTTTAATTCGTTCTGAAACCTAGGTTTATTTCAATAGTGTGCTATTCAGCCTCCATGTATTTGAGTAATTTCTGCTTTGTTGTTAAGAACTCGTTTGATTCCACTATGGTCAAAGAGGATACAAGGTAATATGCCAATCCTCTAGTTCTTTGTGTGAACTATGATATGATCCTTTTTGGAGAATGTTTCAGGGGCTACTGAGAAGAATGTGTATTGAGTTGTTGTTGGGTGGAAAACTCTGCAGTTTGGGTTATAGTGGCTTTGCTTATCCTTTGTTTAGTTTCCCTGTCCTTTGGTGAGAGTGGGGTGGGTCTATCCTGTTCTGTAAGTATGAGAGTATTTGTTTAATGTATTTAGAAGTTCCATTATTTGGTGCGTGTATATTAACAACTGTAATTTCCTCTTCAAGGATCATTCACTTTATTAATATGTAATGACCTTCTTTGTCTTTTTGTTCTGATTTTTATTATTCTATTCTATTTTATAGCTACTCTTGCCTTCTTGCTAGGTGCATTTGCATGAAGATCTTTTTCCATCCCTTCACTTGGAGTTTGCTTTTAGTTTTGACTGTGACTTGGGTGTCTTGGAGACAACAAATGGATGGATCTTCTTTCCTGATCCAGTCTGCTGGTCTTTTTCTTTTGATTGGGGAATTGAGTTGTTATAGAGAGATGTGTGATGTTTCATGCCATTTTTTTGCTTTCCTGCATTTTGATTCTTTCATTTTCCTGTGTCTACTAAATTGATCTTCTAGTGATTTCCATCTGATGTGATTCCCTGATCTTGATTGTTTTATTCACATTGTAGTCCTCCTTTTTAGTATTTTTTGAGTGCTGTTTTAGTGTTGATGAATTGCTTTAATTTTTGTTTATCATGAAAGGTTTTAGTTTCACCATCAAATGTAAATGTTAGCTTTTCTGGGTATACCAGTTTGGGTTGGTGGCTATTGATCTTCAGGGATAGGATAGTACCTTTCCAAGCACTCCTTGCATTGTGGGTTTGTGTGGAGAGGTTAACAGTAATTCTGATTTCCTTTCCATTGTAATACAGCTCCTTCTTAAAATTTTCAGCATTTAAAATCAGCTCCTTGCTACTCAAGTCTAATGTTTTTACTATGATGTGTCTAGAAGTTTTTTTTTCCCTAAAATTCTGTCTAGTAGGTGTTCTCTTAATGTATTATTCTTGACAATAGGAACTACTTTCCTTTTTGCTGGCAAATGATGGCCTGGGTTCATCTAATTAATGTTTCAGTCAGGCCAAGAACACGGTAAAAATGATTTAAATAAAGGAAAGGAAATCTCAATCTCAATTCCAAAATAAAGACCATGTGCTTGCCAAGAAAAAAGGGTTCTGCTAAAAAATCTTGGTGCTTTTTTTCAATGCATGTGTGTCTGTCTGTTTGTGTACCTGTGTAATTATATATGAAGCTTCAAAGCCAACAGTCAAGTTATAAAAATGATGGGAATATTTATAGACTCAATGTCTGTAAATCTACTCTCATGGTTCAAGAAGAGTCTTACTTAATTTTCTTACTCCAGAGCTAGCTTTGGGCTCAATTCTGAATAAACAGACACATTCATGTGGGAGCAATGAGAAGGAACTGCAGCATCTGGTCTGGCTTTAAAAATAACTTTCTACTTATATAACTGAGATTTCACCAAAGATCAATGAGATTTTTTTGCAGTCTAAGACCTAAAGAAATAGTTCCTTTGGAAGCTGTTGATTCATGTAACATTGTTATTTTGAAAGAAAAACATTCTTTCCCATGAAGCAGATGCTGACAGACCATGTCCCGAGAGTCATAACTCTAGGTTATTGAGATCCAAGTTTGTGTTCTCAGCTTCATTTACAATCATTAAGAGTCTTTTACATTTAATTACTTCTTTATTGATCTCATGTCACACATTTCTTCTAGTCTGTACAAAAATGTCAACTTAAGTGATGTGGGCAGATTTGCACTCACAATGAGGCTAAACTACATAGCTTCAACACAGAATGATGCCTACCAGTTTATTGTTATTCATGGTATATACTTTTGAGATAAAAATTGCTCTATTGCTTTGGCAACTAATCCCTGTACTCCTTTTAAATGCAATGTTCTAGACTGACTTTAGCTACTCAGCTCTGAGAAACTGAAACTTGTTGAAATCAGGACTCATTTGTGGCCCAAATTCAAAAAAATATTCATCTAGTTTTTCTTTTAAAATTTTCTCTATAAGCTTGTTGTTATTTTTCCAACAAGAAGTCTAAATATATGTGGAAAACACTTCCTGAAGAATTCTGAGCTTTAATACTTTGTAACAAATATATCACCATCTTTGATAAGTAAGAGCTTAATAAATGTTAGCTTATAAAGCTTCTATATAGTACTCAATGACTTACAGTGGATTCAATCATATGTTATAATTTTAGGAGATAGGGATGTGATTAAAAATGGGTACCCACATGTACTTCTCTACAAGAATAAGACATTCTATGACTATCCTTTTTCTTCTGACTATTCTCTATTCTCTGTATTATATGAACTTCCTATTCCCATGGAATAAACCAGTGGATCATGGGAGTCTAAAATACTAAAACTAATATGTTATAAAAAAAAAAACTTTATAGACATCCATCTCGCACATATATTCCAGAGTAGAAAGAAAAGCTGGTAGAGGAACTCCATTTTAGCATACCTACATAATGAACATGAAGCCCTGAGTTCAAACTTCAGTCCCACACATGCATACATTGCACATACATAGAGAATAAAGGTTGAAATACTTATTTTGAAGAATGTAATGATACCCAGCCTATCTTAACAATATTTTATTCCGCCATCTAGTCATCAGAAGCAGATTTCGATCTTGTGGGTTGCTTTAAATAATTTCTGTCTCTTTGAGCTTAAGAAAATAATTTGTGTATCTTAGATGGCCATCTTAGCTGTTGATTGTGTAAATTTTAGTTATTTCTGTGCCCCAAAATAATGAAATTACTGTACTAAATAAAATCAAAGCCTACCATCATGTGCTGCAAGAAACACTGTTACTTTCCCAAATTAGATCAAGAATAATAAATAAAGAATTATTTTATAGAAAAAGAAATAGAGCCTGAATATTTTGCGTTACACAATATGCAAAACAATGGGAAAGTGGTTGAGGAAATAAATTTGATAAAATGCTGGTTAGAATAAACTTGAACACTGTCAATCTTTCCTCCATCCCTCTTCTCTCTCTTTCTCTTCCATCTCTCTTTTCCCAATAAGCATTCCATAACAGCCTTTTGTTTCCCCTTTGGTTGGTCTGGGTCTAGGCACTGTCCCTCAGCTCTTCACCTCAAGTGCTCTAGCTCTTGAACCATAGCCCTACTTCCAGTTTTCTGAGTAGTTTATTGGAGATTAGAGTCTCACGGCCTTTCCTGCCCAAGCTGGCTTTGGACTGTGATCCCAGATCTCAGCCTCCTGAGTAGCTAGGATTACAGGCATGAGCCACCAAAGCCTGGCATAACAGTCATTTTTGTATGTGTTACTAGAGTTTTGATGGAAGAACACTGACTTGAGTTCAAGAAACTTTAATTAAAAACGTATTAATGGTTAAGTTCGAATTTAAATTTACCTGTTCTCTAAGTGACTGACCATGCAAATTTTTGTTTGATTTGACAGATTATCTCCATGTTCTCTTAAAACTTGGATAACTGTAAAAGGCTAGAATATATCAGTTAGCTATCTATAAAGCTAAGTATGAGATTATTGTGTGGGAATTAACCATTAGCAAATGACTAGTAATTGCTCTGTTGTCACATTGTAAGTAAGAACTGATATTCTTCACACTGACCAAATCAAATCTTCTCTACGTTGTGTCTTCTTGTATAAGTAGTCCTATGAGTATCTGATACAACATCTCAAAGTAGTTCTCTAACCACACAAATCGACGTTATATATTCCTAATGTCTGCAAAGTAACCCCCTGAATTATTTTGAATCCATTTCTTCTACTTTATGGCTTAAAATAAAGAAAACTTGGAATTATAATAAATTCTTTCTTTGCATTATATTGTTCTTATATTTCCTCTTTCTGTTGAAAATTTGCCATTTCAGTGAATACACTACAGTTTTCAAAGTCTAACCAAGCTCAGCATGTTCACATATGGCAATTCTCTTCTGTTCTTTAATTTGAGAATGCATTTTCTGGTTGAATCAGTGCTGAGACTCATCAGTGATTTTTGTGAGTGATTTGACAAACTCTGTCTCCTATTCTCTATCCCAGAGGAAAATTGTGTTTTCCTTCATTTTTGCTCTGAGCAGACAAAGCCTTCTTAGCTGTCAAAAAATCTTTAGGGAAGCTATTGGGCTCTTGAGGGAAACACTATTTTATGTGAAGAAATGATCTGTCAGTTAAAGGCTGACTCAGAAATAATTCCTGGTAGTGTTCAACCTATCACATTAAGAATCTGAACAGTACCTGTGTGTACTCAGAAGGTAAACGGAAGGAGACCTGTATTACCCCTCTGCTCCTATGCTACAAAAGACAAGATGAGGACCCCCAGGAATGGGCCATAGTGAAGAGAAATACTTTAAGGTGGAGCATCACAAACTTAAAGTAGACTGAGAGTCACCTAGAGAACTTGTTGCAACAGAATCTTAAGATGTTTGATAAGTTCAAAGTCCAGCCACAGAAATTGAAGTGTAATAAGCTCTTAGGTCATGCTGACCAGTGGGAACTATGGATTGTACTTTTCAGTTTTGTTCGTATGGTGAACTTCTATTTTTTTTTTTTATTAAGCATCACAACAAATGAGCATTTTTAAATTTCTAGATTGTTAGTCCCCTCACTGGGGACTCAGATTCTGGAAGTCTGTGTTGAAGTGAAACAATCTGCATACCTTACAGTTTCAATCAAGTTCCTATTCATGCTAATGTTACTGACCACACTTGGAGGACCACTGTTGTAAACCAGGGAGGTGCAGGTGAGCTGACCACTAAGGGTTGGGGGGTTGTAGGATATTTTCCATGTTGGCTTTTGGACACAGTCTGAATAGAGACAGGCTGAATGATATAGGGACATTAGGTTCTGGCAATCTAGAGAGTTACCAGATATCTGGAGATATTGTATTTTGTTCAATCTAAATTTTTATTTGAATCGTTAACAAAAAACAGGACTTCACCTCCTTCTTATTTTATAAAATTTAGAACAGTGGAACTATGGTGTTCCAGGCATGATTTTATTATGCTTGAGATAGTCTGCCTTTTGATGACTTTCAGAACAGCATAAGAAACTATAATTGTGAATGAAACATGATTGTTATCAGTGAAGATGACTAAATGGTTGGGCTTGGGGAAAAGCTCTCACCTATACAGGCCTGATGAGTAAAGGGAAGGAAGGAATACACATGGCTGGGACATTGTTATGTGAATAGCTACATTTGACATACTGAAAAAAAAAGTAAACCTTCTTGAGACTGGAGGAAGATGGCAGAGGAGAAGCTGGAGGCTAAAGAAACTCTCACATAGAAAGCAGTTTTAGTGTTCCAGTGAAAAATGCTAGACTAAAAGGGTCACACCAAGTTTGCCATCACAGTACAGAGAGTTTGACCAGAGAGGAAAAATTCAGGCACCCTGGTTAAGGAGACAGATCTGAGCATTTGCCAGTGTCTGCCATGGCAGTGGTGGTGGCAACTGCTGCTGTGACTGCCATATCAACAAGGGAGCCAGGGACAAAGACACCAGATGCAGTGTATGAGCAGATTCTACTCACCACCAGCAAGAATTGACAAGGAGCAGAAATCTTCATCCTGCTTATCGCAGACTATGGATGGCCCAGAAACCAAGAGACTGGTGTGAGTACACCCAAGACATCCTCACTCCTTCTCAAAGAGCAGCAGTGGGAAGGTGACCCCTCCCCGACAAATGGAGAAGAACTCCATCTTTGATATTGAGAAAGACCTAGCCCAAACAGCTAACTCCAACTCAGGCTTTGGAAAAAAACAAGAGCCATTCAACAGGTCACAGGAAACTGACCTGCTATGCTCAGTTACACCCAAGGGAAAGTTGCCCTTCCCAGGCAGAGGCAGCTCTGCCCTGGAGAAGTGACTTTGTTTACTGGGTAAACAGTCAGAGGCTGCTCTTCCCCACTGCAGCCTAGGTGCAGACTCAGCAGCAGGAGGAGTAAAACAAAATCAATTGAAATTTAGGAAACATAAATCCTGAGAATGGCTCAAAGTTGGGCCCTGTGAGTATCTCAGGAGATAGCCCCTCAGGGAAAAGCTACTGATTGCTGATAAGCTTAAACCCTACCCACAACCTAGCCTCATCACAGCAACTCCAAGCTTGGGGAAACAGCCATCTCCCTCTTTTGTGATACTCAAAACAGATCTCCCTCCTACTGAACTAACCTGGAAGGAGGATCAAAAAATCCTGGGTGAGGCAGAGCTTTCTGCCTGCTCAATCAAACTGACTTAAGAAATGAAACAAGCCACAGGAAGACCAAACACCACAAGCAAACCAGAGACTCCATCAAGAGACTGGTTAAGAACACAGGGGAGACACAAGATTCCCACCCCCACCCTCTGCCCACCCCTCAACAATCAAAAACTCTTTTTTCTACAAATTTTTTTTGTAATTAAAAAAAACTGTTTTCTATTTTTTTTCTTTCACAATTTTTATTTTAGGGGAGTGTGTGTGTGTGTGTGTGTGTGTGTGTGTGTGTGTGTGTGTGTGTGTGTGTGTGTGTGTGTTTTGATTTTTTTTAATCTCTTTTAACTTTTGGTCCTTTTTTTTCTTTTTGGGTCCGGTCATGGGGCCTGAACTCTGGGCCTGGGCGCTGTCCCTCAGCTCTTCAGCTCAAGGCTAGTGCTCTACCACTTGAGCCACAGCACCACTTCCGGGTTTTTTCTTTTTGCTTATGTGATGCTGAGGAATCGAACCCAGGGCCTCAGGCATGCAAGGCAAGCGCTCTACCACTGAGCCACCTTCCCAGCCCCTGGTCCTTTTTTTTAACGTGACTTACTTGCTGTCTGCTCATCTCCAGATATATTCCTTTCATCAATTATTAGACCTTATCCTTCATTATGTGCATAATTAATTCAGAAATTACTCAATTCACAACCTTATAGGCTTAACTCCTTTAATAGTGGTATTATTTCTTTATACTCATTTAACTTTTAACTGTTCCATTTTTAAATTTTTTATTATTTATTTTTTCATTTTTTCCTTTTTAATCTCTCTCATTCTATCCTTTTCTTCTATCAGTATTATTTCTTTATACTTAAATAATTTTTAAGTTTCATTTTTTAAATTTAAATTTTTGTTTTTTCATTTTTTCTTGTTTCTTTATCTCTCTCCTACTTTCATTCTGTTATATCAATTTCCTCTCCAAAATTAGGGCTTCATTAAATTCACTCTTTCCTTTCACCTCTCCACATTCCTCTAATCCTATTTTTCCCCAGAATTCTCCCTAAACCTATTAATTTCTGGTCTGCTGAATCCCTCTTTTACATTATTAGCCCATTAATCCATGGTTGTTTGTTGTTGAATTAGATTGTATTTGTTAAAATACATTGTATCTGCAGCAATTTTGACTGTGTCAATCAATCTGTGCAACTACAAGACTCTGGTTGATGCTTATCTTAAAACAGAGTTCTAGCATGAAATTGGTGTTACTTTCATACCAAATGGGAAGAACAAGCCAGAGAAACACAAGAGAAATGGCAAATGGCAAGTCCAGGTATCTCAACTCCCACTCATGATAATCAAGTGATAGAACAGTTAATGGATAATACAGAGGAGAGTTCCCCAAAAGCCTTACAAACACTACTATTGCTGAAAGCCTGCAAAGGACTCAGTGTGAGCTTGATAGGTAGCAGGATGAGGCTAACCAAAGATTAATACAGGAACTTCACGAGCATAATGAGGCTAACCAAAAACTAATACAGGATTCTTGTGAGCGTGAGGAAGCTAATCAAAGTTTAATACAGGAATTGCATGAGCAGACTAAGAACAGTCAAAGATCCATGGAGGCATTCATGGAATCCATAAACAGACAGCTGAATGAATCCAGGGAGACCACAAAGGGAATGCTGAATGGAGCTTGTCAGACCATAACCAATCAACTAAGAGATTTGAGAATGCACGCTGAAAGCCAAATTAAGGAAGTAAAGAAGTCCATAAAAGATCTAAAACAATTCCCCAACAAAGAATTTGAAGCCATCAAAGCCTATCAATTAGAAGGAAAGAAAATTTAAAAAACAACATAGAAATTCTTGATAGTAGGTTAGACCATGCAGAAGATTGAACCTCTGAGATTGAAGACAGCCTAGATATTTTAGAGAAAGAACATAGAACTATCCAAGACAAATCTAAGAAATATGATAAATCTATTCAACATTTTGAAGACACCATAAGAAGGCCTAATCTGAAGATAATGGGTGTAGAGGAGCACCTAGAGACAGAAGATAATGGTCTAGGAAATTTATTTAACAGGATCCTAACTTCTCAAACGTGCAAAATGATAAGCCTATTCAGATACAAGAAGCTTTTAGAACTCCAAATAGACTAGACCAGAACAGGACATCAAACCGTCACATGAGAATCTGCATGGGATCAATTCAGACCAAGGAAAGGATCCTTAAAGCTGTCAAGGAGAAAAGATCAATCACCTATAAAGGGAAATCAATTTAGAATAACCTCAGATTCCTCAGAAGACACAATTAAAGCAAGAAGAGCCTGGAATGATATATGCCGCTCCCTAAAGACAAACATCAACCAAGAATGCTGTACCCAGCTAAACTCTCCTTCATGACAGAAGGTCAAATAAACCTTTTGTAGCAAAGAAAAACTGAAACAATATATCTCCACCAAACCAGCCCTACAAAAGATACTTAAGATGTCCTACACAGAGAAAACCGACAAGAACACAATAAAGGCTAAGAAACTGCACACAAACTGAGAATCCAAGAACCATATGAAGAACCCAGTTGGCTGGGCCCCCAAGACGGTGGATAACATGGCAGGAACTATCAAACACCATTCAATCCTAACTCTCAATATTAATGAACTTAACTCTCTAGTTAAGCAACACAGACTGTCTAATTGGATTAAAAAGCAAGATCCTTCTATCTGCTGCCTTCAAGACTCACACCTTGCCCATAAAAATAAACATATTCTGAAAGTGAAAGAATAAAATGTAACAAGCAAACGACCCCCATAAACAGGTGGGAATTGAAATCCTAATATCAGATAAACTACACTTCAAATTAAATTAGTGAGAAGAGAAGAAGAAGGTTGCTACATACTAATTAAGGAATGTCTCCTTCAGGAGGATATTACAATTCTAAATATCTATTCACCAAACAATGGAGCACCCAAATTTATCCAAGAAATACTACTTTCCTTCAAATCTCACATAGATACAAAGACATTAATTGTTGGGGACTTAACACACCAATATCTCCACTAGATAGATAAAACCAGCAATAACTTAACAGAGAAAACATAGATAAAAATAACTGCATAGATCAACTAGATTTAACAGACATCAACCAAATATTTTGCCCAACAGCATCAAAATACACGTTCTTCTCAGCAGCACATGCAACATTTTCCAAAATAGACCACATTTTAGGTCACAAAGCAAATTTGTCCAAATTCAGAAACATTGAAATTATGCCCTACACACTCTCAGACTGCAAGGGAATAAAATTAGAACTCAACACCAAAAGCCACCAAAGAAAGTCTGGTAACACATGGAGGCTGAACAACACACTGTCGAATCACCAGTGGTTATGGAAGAGATTAGAAAGGAAATTCAAATGTTCATGATGTTCAACAAAAATGAACACACAAATTACCAGCTCCTCTGGGAAACAGCAAAGGCAGTACTCAGAGGCAAGTTTATAGCTCTCAGTTCCTACATCAACAAATTGGAGAGATCTGAAGCCAACAATTTAATGAGACAGCTGAACCTCCTTGAAAAAGAGCAGCAAGATAAACCCCAATCCAATACATGGAAAAAAATAATTAAAACAAAATCAGAATTAAATGAATTTGAATGCAAAAAAACCATAGAAAGAATCAACAAAACAAAGACATGGTTCTTCGAAAATATTAGCAAAATTGACAGATCCTTAGAAAATCTTATCAGAAAAAGAAGAGAATACACCCAAATGAACAAACTCAGAGATGAGAATGGAAACATCACCACAGAAACAACCAAGATTCAGGATATTATAACGGAATAATTCTCAAACCTTTATGCTAATAAGTTTGAGAATCTGGAAGAAATGGACAATTTCCTAGCAAATATGGACATGCCAAAACTAAACCAAGATGAGTTAAACCAACTTAACAACCATATCAAGCATTGAAATGGAAACAGCAATAAGAGACCTTTCATCTAAGAAAAGCCTAGGACTGGATAGATCTACAGCAGAATTCTACAAGGACTTCAAAGCAGAACTCACACCAATACTCATTCAACTCTTCAATGAAACTGGAAGAGAAAGTTCACTACTGAACCCTTTCTATGAAGCCATTGAAACCCTCATCCCCAAACCAGGCAAGGATTCATCAAAGAAAGAGAACTATAGACCCACTTCTTTGATGAACATCGATGCAAAACTAAACAAAATTTTGGCCAATTGACTACAATTCATCAAATATCATACACTACATTCAAACAGGATTCATTTCAGGGATGCAAAATTGGTTCAATATACACAAATCAATTAATATAATTCATCACATCAAGAAGAGCAAGGATGGGGCTGGGAAGGTGGCTCAGTGGTAGAGTGCTTGCCTTGCATGCATGAGGCCCTGGGTTCAATTCCTCAGCACCACATAAGCAAAAAGAAAAAAGCTGGAAGTGGCACTATGGCTCAAGTGGTAGAGCGCTAGCCTTGAGCTGAAGAGCTGAGGGACAGCGCCCAGGCCCAGAGCTCAGGCCCCATGACCGGACCCCCCCCCCAAAAAAAAAGAAGAGCAAGGATAAGAACCACATGGTTATCTCAATAGATGCACAAAAAGCATTTGACAGGATCCAACACCCCTATGATGAAGGCTCTGGAAAAACTAGAAACCCATGGAACATTCTTCAATAGAATAAAGGCTATATATGACAAACCTACAGCCTGCAGTATATTTAATGATGAAAAACTAAAGCCATTTCCTCTAAACTCAGGAACCAGACAAGAATGTCCACTCTCTCCATTTCTCTTCAATTTAGTACTGGAATGCCTCGCTACAGCAATAAGACAAGATGCAAATGTAAAGGAGATCCAAATAAGTAATGGTGAAGTAAAACTCTCCCTCTTTGCAGATGACATGATCTTGTATTTAAAGAATCACGTGGACTACACTCCCAAATTACTCGAGCTGATTTGAAATTTGGCAAAGTAGCAGGGTATAATGTTAACCCTCAAAAATCAATGGCTTCTCTGTATGCCAACAAGAAGAGTGTGGCTGAAATCAGGAAAGCAACTCCTTTCGTAATAGTCCCACAAAAAATACAATACCTAGGAGTTAACTGAAGGAATGAAGGGCCTCTATGATGAAAACGTTAAAAACCTGAAAAAGGAAATCAAAGCAGAACTGAAGAAATGGAAAAAACTCCATGAACCAGTATTGGAAGGATCAGCATCATGAAAATGTCAATAATTCCAAAGGCTATCTAAAAATTCAATGTGATATCTATCAATATTCCACCCTCATTCTCAATGAAATAGAACAATCCAAAAATTCATATGGAACAAGAAAAGACCCTGAATAACAAAGATGATCATTAACAGAAAAAACAGTGCTGGAGGAATATCAATTCCAAAATCAAACTCTACTACAAAGCCATAGTAATCAAAACAGCTTAGTATTGGATAAGTACAGACCTCAGGGCCAATGGAATAGAACTGAAGACTCAGAAATGATCCCACAGACCTATAGCCACCTAATCTTTACTAAGGGAACTAAAAAAATAGAATGGAAGAAAGACAGCCTCTTCAGTAAATGATGCTGGTAAAATTGGTTAATCACTTGTAGAAAACTAAAGCTAGATCCTTCTATATCACCCCTCCCTAGAATCAACTACAAATGGATTAAAGACCTTGGAGTCAAAGCAGACACTCTGAAAAGATTACAGAAAGGAGTAGGAGAAACTCTAGGTCTCCTTGGCACAGGCTGAAACTTTCTTAACAATGACCCAGAAACACAGCAAATGAAAGTTTGGACATATGGAATTGCATGAAGATGCAGAGTTTCTGCATGGCAAAGGACATAGTTAGCAAGATCAATAGAAAACCCATGGACTGGGAGATCTTCACTAGCCATACAATGGATAAGGGTCTCATATCTAAAATATAATTGGAACTCAAAAATTAAATCCCACAAACAACAAATCCTCAAAGAAACAACTGCCCAATAAATAAGTGGGCTAAAGACTTAAAGAGAAATTTCTCTGAGGAGGAAAGAGGATGGCCAATAGACACATGAAGAAATGCTCAACCTCCCTAGCCATAAAAGAATTGCAAATCAAAACAACATTGAGATACCACCTCACCCCAGTTAGAATGGCTATAATCAAGAACTCTAATAACAACAGATGCTGGAGGGGATGTGGACAGAAGGGAACCTTACTGCATAGTTGGTGGGAGTGTAAACTTGTTCAACCACTTTGGAAAGTAGTATGGTGGTTCCTCAAAAGACTCCACATAGAGCTCCCCTTTGACCCAGCAATCCCTCTTTTGGGCATTTACCCAAATGATCACAAACAAGACCATACTAAAGCTACCAGCACAACTATGTTTATTGCAGCATTATTTACCATAGCTAAGATATGGAATCAACCCAGATGCCCCTCAGTAGATGAATGGATCAAGAGATCAAGAAAATGTGATATATATATATATATATATATATATATATAAATTCCAATATATATATAAAATTTCCATATATATATATATATATATGGAGGCATAAAATTCCCATATATATATATATATATATATATATATATATATATCAGAAAGAATGACATTGCCTCATTTGTTAGGAAATGGAAAGACGGAAAAAATTATGTTTAGTGACGTAGATCCCATGGTTTCCCTTATTTGCAATAACTAGTACATGTGTAGGACAAGCAGAAAAGGTCAAAAGTTATGTACATATGACCTTATAAGATGATGTTAAGAGGGGCTGGGAAGGTGGATCATTGGTAGAGTGCTTGCCTTGCATGCATGAGGCCCTGGGTTCGATTCCTCAGCACCACATAAGTAGAAAAACCTGGAAGTGGTGCTGTGGCTCAAGTGGTAGAGTGCTAGCCTTGAGCTGAGGAGCTGAGAGACAGGCCCAGGCCCAGAGTTCAGACCCCACAACCGACCAAAAAAAAATTCAAAAGATGATGTTAAGAGAAATGAACCCCAAAATAGATTCACAAATATATTTTTTTCTTTTTTGCTATTGTTTCTAACTTATTTATAATGTACCATGTGATTTTTCTTGTTTCTTTGTATGTTCCTCCCCCACAGTATAAGCTTGTTTTCAGTGTATTTGATGTCAGTGTCCTTCATCTTTTATATACACTTATCTAATTCAGGGAGAAGGAAAAAAAACAAAATGCTTAAATAAGGATACAGGTTGACCCATTGTAACAACGAGATGTACAAAACACTATGTTGAAAATGAACTTTAAAACTTCAGTGGGGTTGGGGTTGGGGGAGGTGGCGTGTAGTTGTGGAGGTGGGAGGGATGGGATGGTAAGGGGGGAAAAAAGGAGGAGGCAACAATGCTCAATAGGAAATATACTCATTATCTTGCTCATGTAACTCTAACCCCTCTGTACAGCATTTTTACAATAAAAAATGTACAAAACAAAACAAAAAAACCGTCTTCTGTTTTTGAAATGAAATACCTGCCATTGCTTCTTTTTTTATTTTTCTAAAATATTGAGACTGAAGTATTTTAAAGCATCTCAAGAGAGTTATTTTTAGAAAACTTCAAAGCAGATCTCTTCCATTAGAAATAATTATTCACATGCAATTCTACTCAGGCCCAGAAATGAATGTCCATAAAGGACTCTAAACCTAATCTCTCCATTGGAATGAAACTTTTCTGAGATTGAGACAGTCTAAACAAACCACTAAGAGTCAGCCCCCCATCATGGACATGCTTGATCAGAAGCATGTGGTGAGAAACTCCATACATTTGCTCTTCTGTTATTCTAAATGGCCGCTTCAATTCCCCTTTATTCTGATGCTGAGAATATGAGCTAATCTTGTTTATAAGAATATGCTGAATTCCTCAGAGACCTTGGAGGTAGAATAACATAACTAAAAACTGAATTTAAGCCTGATATATTAACATCGCAGCCACAGATAGGATGCATTGAGATTTTTCATCAACTCAGACTCTTTTTCCCCTCTTTGGTCATGTCTTTTGCTCTTGTGGAAACTTTGGAAGGTAATTAAATGGTTATGCTAAAAATAAAATGTTTCCTTTGCTGGAAATAACTGAAGGGGCATTTGGGTCTTATCAACTATTGCTAAGTGAGATCACTTTCCCGTACATGAAGAACACACATCATGAGCAGCTTATAGCAGAAAATTATAGAGAATTATAATTATATCCTATTCAGGACACAAAGAGGATATGCTAAATAGCTATTGCTTATTAGGTTTCTTGGAAATAAATGATTGAATTTTTTTTTCCTTATCGGGACTTGTTCTTAAGTTGAGGCTTGGAATTTACAGTGGGTACATGGTTTCCCTCATTTGTGGTAGCTAGAAGGTACCTATAAATCTACAAATAAGCACACTGGGTGTTAAGCAAAGGATTACAAATGAATTAACTGAAGTATAATAGACTCTATAGAGAGTGCAAACAGTGTAATTCTTTAAAAAAAAAAAAAACTAAGTCAAAGTCTCCAAAATGAGTACCAAGAATGGGTACTTGCATCAGGAGAGAGTGGGGTCAAGGAGAGATATGTTGAAACATAATAGTAGGGAGGAGAAGGCAGGTAAGAATTTATTGTGCATACCACAGAACTGAGAAGTATAAAGGAAGGTTAGGTTGAAGGGAGTGGTGAAGATATTGAAACGATAACACAGATCAAGATACATTGGACATTCCTAGGTATTTTTTGTAGTAACAAAAAAACTCTGACTAATACAATTATGGTGCTAATTTCATATATGGGTTTTATTTATGTTTGCTTATTCTTCAAGTTTCTTGAGGTGTAGTACATTATTGTTAAGGTTTTCATCTTTTAAAATGTAGTTGTTTAGGGGGCTGGGAAGGTGGCTCAGTGGTAGAGCGCTTGCCTTGCATGCCTGAGGCCCTGGGTTCGATTCCTCAGCACCACATAAGCAAAGAGAAAAAAGCTGGAAGTGGTGCTGTGGCTCAAGTGATAGAGCACTAGCCTTGAGCTGAAATGCTGAGGGACAGTGCCCAGGCCCAGAATTCAGGTCCCACGATCAGATCCTCCCCCCAAAATGTAGTTGTTTATATTTATTTATTTTAATATATTTTTATTGTACTAATACTGCACAGAGAGGTTACAGTTATATATGAGTCCATATCCTTTCCAGCATTCGTACACCCTCCTTTGTTTTTCCCCTTCCACCCCTTTCCTCCCCACCTTCTCTCTCCCCCAGCACCCTTCCACCAGCCTGCAGAGTTGTAAAGTTCCTTTTCAACATACTGTCTTGTACATCTCATTGTTACAATGTATCCTGTATCCTCATTTCAGCGTTTTGTTATTTCTCTTCCCCTTCCAAAATTAGAAAAATGTACATACAAGATGCAGGATATTGGAATCAAGTACAGTGACGATAGGGGTTGTACCATGGGGGAAGAACATACAAAAGAAACAAAAAAAATCAGGTAGTATATTAGAAGTACATTAAAAAGAACAGGAAGAAAGATAAAATCTCTTGTGTCCCTATCTTGGGGTTCATTTCGCTTACCATCAGGTTATATGGTTATATGTACATAGTTTTTGACCTTTTCTGGTTGTCTTATATATATACTAGTTATTGCAGATAAGGGAAACCATGGGACCTATGTTTCTTTGGGCCTGGCTTACTTTACTTAATATAATTTTTCCAAGTCTTTCCATTTCTGATGGAGGCATAAAATTTCATTGTGTGATAGATAGATAGATGGATAGATAGATAGATAGATATAGCACATTTTCTTGATCCATTTATCTACTGAGGGGCTCTGGGTTGGTTCCATATCTTAGCTATGGTGGGAAGACCCAGTTACTCATGGAACTGTAATTCCTCTAAACAGTATCTTTACAATAAAAATATATTTAAAAAGATATATTGTACAATAAGCTTCTTTGTTAAATGGCAAAAAAATCAATACATAACCTAGAGTTAAGATAAAACAAGGGAACGGGTGGGTTGAATGGGGTGAATGAAAATGTTGAAAGGGGTGGCATTGATCAAGATGCACTGTATTCATAAACTACTTTAGTGAATAGCAACTCCTTTGTACAACTACTTAAAGATAATAAAAATATTTTAGAAAAGAAAGTGGAGAACTCTTATTCTGCTTCCGAAAGTATGCCTCAAAATCAATGCTTGAATCAAGAATATTGTTCTTAAAAGTGATGAAAATCCTTCCTTTGGTTCATTACCCTTTTGGAAGGAAATGAATTTGAAAAATGTTTCAGTGGGTCACTTAATGATTTACAACTGAGAAAATATACTCAAATAAATACCAAGAAATCAGTTAAAAGAAGATAGGGCAATATTGTGTAAAACAGATTAAAATTACATATAAAATACAGTTCCTTTTAGCTCAACAAAGATTTTTAAAATGCGTATTACATCTCAGCTACTAGTGATACAAAGATGAATAAAACATTGTTTCTATTGTCTGTTAATCCCAGTTAAGAGGTGAGAGAATTTGATGTAAACAAAATATTATGCAGAAATATGTGGTAGAATATGCTAATCCATTCAAATTTTGTAGCCAGATAGGTTTTGTTCACAATTTCATAATCTTGTTTCTTGCTTTAGTTTTGTAGCTTTAAGTAAATTTCTCTATTCTTCCTTTTAAAAAGAAAACAACCCAAATCCATTTTTTTAATGATTTTTGGTGTAAAGTAAGCATTCAACAAATAGAATGTAACGTAACATGCTGTGTTATATGTCATGTTAGGTTACATGTATATTATGCTGGGTGTGTTATGTTGTGTTTACATGTTTTTGAGTTACATTACCTATATGTGTATAAGTTATACATGTACATATTACAGCAATAATATAGCAGGATGGATGATTTGGGAGAATTGAATCAGGAAGCTTCAGAAAGGAGGTTGTGCCTACACTGTATTTGGTGCAAGAATAGAATTTCACACAGTACAGAGGTTTATCAAAAGACTACACTTAGAGCTCCCCTATGAACCAGCAATCCCACTTTTGGGCATTTACCCAAACGATCACAAGCAAGACTATACTAAAGCTACCAGCACAACTAGGCTTATCGCAGGAACCACCCCAGATGCCCCTCAGTAGATGAATGGATCTAGAAAATGTGGTGTGGGGCTGGGAAGGTGGCTCAGTGGTAGAGCGCTTGCCTTGCATGAGGCCCTGGGTTTGATTCCTCAGCACCACATAAGCAGAAAAAAAATGCCGAAAGTGGCGCTGTGGCTCAAGTGGTAGGGTGCTAGCCTTGAGCTGAAGAGCTGAGGGACAGCACCCAGGCCCAGAGTTCAGGCCCATGACCGAACCACCACCCCCCCAAAAAAAAAGAAAAGAAAATGTGGTGTGTGTGTGTGTGTGTGTGTGTGTGTGTGTGTGTGTGTGTGTGTGTGTGTGTGTGTGTGTGTGTGTAGAATTCCATTGTAGGAATTCACACACACACACACAATGGAATTTTGCCTCCATCAGAAAGAATGACACTGCCTCACTTATTAGGAAATGGAAAGACTTGGAAAAAATTATATTAAGCAAAGTAAGCCATAACCAAAGAAACACAGATCCCATGGTTTCCCTTATCTGCAATAACTAGTATATGTCTAGGACAAGCAGAAAAGGTCAAAAGCTATGTACATATGACCATATAACCTGATGTTAAGCGAAATGAACCCCAAGATAGGGCACATGAGGTTTTATTTTTATTGCTGTTCTTTTTAGAATGTACTATGCGATTTTTTTTGTCTCTTTGTATGTTCTTCCCCCATGGCTGTCACTGTATTTGATTCTGGTGTCCTGCATCTTATATATACATTTTTCTAATCTGGGGAGGCGTAGGGAAATAACAAAATGCTGAAATAAGGATACAGGATGCCCTATTGTAACAATGAGATGTACAAGACATTATGTTGAAAAACGAACTTTACAACTTGGCGGGAGGGGAGGTCAGGAAGGGGGGGAGGAGTGGGTGGGAGGAAGGAGTTGGGAAGGTGGGAGGAAAGGGATGGTAGGGGAAAAATAAAGGAGGGTGTAACAATGCTCAATAGGAAATGGACTCATTACCTTGCTCATGTAACTGTAACCCCTCTCTACAGTATCTTTACAATAAAAAAATATAAGAAACAGAAAAGAAGAATAGAATTTCACCAGATAAACAGTATGTATGAAAGAACTGCAGATAAAGTAGAACTTTCAAAATATAGGAAGTGGGGACATGAAAACCTTGTAACCATTGGGTATCGTTTGAGTTAGAATTCTTTAGCTATAGAAAATACCTGAGGTAATCAACTTATAAGAGAAAAGCGGTTTACTCACAACTTTGGAGGATTCAACCAATGATCACTGGTCCTCTTGTTTTTGGCCTGTGAGAGGCCATCGTGGTGGGAGAATATGACAGAGCCAGACTACTTAACCTCGTGGACATGATGGGAAAAGAAAGAAAGAGGAAGGATGAGGTGTCAAATACTCATGAAGGGCTCACTATGCCCAGGAGTATGACCAGGGAGTTTCTCAGGAAAACTTCTCAGAAGGCCCCACTTCCTACATGCGTACCAGCTTCCTCTAACACACAAACCTATAGCACCTTTGCAATCATTTTGTGACTGTAATGTGAGATGTTCCTTTGTGATAAGAAGTTTTAACTTGGTAATTCAAGCCAGAGAATAAAGATACACCTTCTTTGTGTTTTAGTTTTAGTTTTTTTTTTGTAGTCTGATTCTTAAAAATAAGGATAGTTCACTTAGACTCCCAACTTTTGGTTTTTCTTACAATGAATCTATATTTTCTCACAGCAGCGATTAGTATCTTAGTAGTGACTGCCCTTTGTGATGGACATGTGTCCTATTCACAAACAGTAAGTTAACTCAAGAGTTTTGAGTAAGTTATAGGGTGAGCCATGTCATCAGATTGCACTGATCTCTCCCTTGCAGGCCAGCAATTGAGAAGGAGTAGTTGGATAACGTTTTTCCAAGTATAGTCTAATAGAAGAAGATTTGTGATGCTATCCAAGTTGGTAAGGAGACAACTACATTTGAAAAACAAAGCTAAGCATTCTTCTAAAAAGCAGGGGTTATGAATCTCATCTATAGACTTTATAGCTGTAAGATAAAGATGTTGTTGAAAAATAAAGGAAAAATAGAATCAAGTTACAGTGCAACAGAAGCAATCACATTTAATACTGTTTTCTTCCTTTTCTCAGAAATGAGAAGTCCTTTTCCTACCCCCACCTTACCCAACCTGCTGGACAAGTAGGACCAGGTCTAATGTCCAACTCCAAACCAGTAATCCTAGTATGCGGCTGGGAGACCATAATCTTAAAGCTTTCCATGGTCCATGAAATGCCAAAAGCTTAATAATAGTTGGAGGAAGGTCTACCATTCAAGACAGGAAGAGGAAGAGAAATAAAAGGGGAGGCAAGAAGAGGTTAGCATGTGGAAGAAGATTAGAAGAGTCCCCAGGTAGACACTGACTATGGAGGGAATATCAATGCGAAATCAGGATACAATGGACTGTTGGTTTTCTGGGCAAATTTGCAAGTCTGACTTAAGTGCATAAGGAGATAAAGCTACAAAAAAGCTAGACTATTACAAAATTTACCAATATATCATTGGGCCTAGAGCTCTCTAGTCAAGTTTTTGCATACAACATACTATTATTACAAAGACACAAATAAGAATATCAAGTATTTCTCTAACTCTGTACAGGAAAAAAAAAAGCTACAGTTGAATTAACTCTTTTCTATCTAAATAGTTGATGTTTGCTTGTGTGGATGCTATGTTTCTGTACTGTTGAACACACAACTTCACCTACCCATCTGTGCAGAGCCTGTATTTTGCATTCCGCAGTTAGCCATTAGGTGAAGCATAAACTCATTGGGCCTCATACTCTCATTTCAGTAAACATTGAAGAAGCCTTCTTCTGACCCCTTTCTTTATAATTTTCTAAAGGGTTATACTTTTATCTTTCTGTGAGTGTATGTATGTATGTTTGGGTGGGTGGGGTTTTTTTTGCATTTATCTTCACACATTCTCAAACATCCACAAAATAATGATTTTTAGTGTATAAATAGATACTCACATGATAGGTCCATTAATGTCAGTTTCTTGAGAGGAACTGCTCTCAGTTACAGGCATTTCATTTATCATGCTAGCAATAAACACATCAACATAGATCATTTGAAAGAAAAGAAAGCAGGTGGCATCATGATTACTTCTGTGTCTGGGACTTTACTCCCTTTTTCATTACCTAGACTGTACGGCCTTTGTTTATTTGTTCATTCAAAGGCTGTTCTATGTCTACTACAAAGACTTCTACAAGAACATTTAGACAAAAGTCCAGCTAACATGGAAGGAAAAGATGGGAGAATCACTGTTCAATGCCAGCTGATGCAAAAACCAATGAACAAACAAACTGGGCATGGTGGCTCATAATGAACTTCAAGATATTCACAAAGAAATATGAGGATAGTGGTCTAAGGACAGTATGAGTTCTTGAGTTAAAACCTGAATACCGAGAGAGAGAGAGAGAGAGAGAGAGAGAGAGAGAGAGAGAGAGAGAGAGAGAGAGAGAGAGAGAGAGAGAGAGAGAGTTCTTCTTTCTGTATACTTTCTACCTCTGCCTTATTAATAAGTTAATTTGCACAAAATGGTTTGTTTTTAAGGATCCTGACTCCCTGACCAACAGAAGGTAAATTCCTTAAATCTCAGGCAGAGTGTATGAGAGCCGTGATCACTTACCTCAACATGGCAAAGTTATTAGAACTAAGAACAGAGACCACCTGTGTCAACATGAGTTACTATTTTGTTCCAGAAAACATTTGCCCAAGAGAGATAAGACAGTAAGACAATAAGCAGTTGTACTGTCTGCCTCGGGTGATTCCTGTAAATCAGTTTATCTCATGTAACAGGCTCTCACTTAGGCAGGCAGCTCACTTATCAAATAGCTGGTTTCCTAAACCAGGTCTTTCATCTCTCTCTGATGACTGGCTCTAATGAGTTATGTCATTACACTTCCTTGGTTCCCCGGCCATTTTCTGTTTTCAAGGTCCATATTAACTACGTGGGCCAAAAACCCAGATCCTGTAAACATCCTCTCTCTGCAACACTGCTGTGCTATGAAGGTGGTAGTCTCTCATTGTACTGGGATTCATCTCCTGGGTGGTGCTTTTGTGGGTGTTTAACAACTTCCAGTCTAAATACAGCTGAGAACCTAGTAGCACTTAATAAATATTTATTGAAAAAGATATTTACGAATGAAAATCAACATGATACCATGTCTGATTGGATGTGGGCAGATGGAGAAAAAGTTTGAATACTGCCACAGTACTAAGTGTTAACTTGTGCCATCACATATAGAGATCGCAGAAACAAAAGTGTATTTTGAGTATGAACGTAGAAATTTAAATTCTAGGGCTGGGAAGGTGGCTCAGTGGTAGAGTGCTTGCCTTGCATGCATGAGGCCCTGGGTTCGATTCCTCAACACCACATAAGCAGAAAAAAAGCCGGAAGTGGCGCTGTGGCTCAAGTGGTAGAGCGCAAGCCTTGAGCTGAAGAGCTGAGGGACAGCGCCCAGGCCCAGAATTCAGGCCTCACGACCGGACTCCCCCCCCCCAAAAAAATTTAAATTCTAGACATGTTAAGCTCAAGGTTTCTGAGATATGGAAATAGGTGTGTCTAATTATATGCTTAGCAGTGGAAGACGTTAGATAGAAGATTTGAGTGGGGAAAGGGTTGGAAATGTGTTTTCTTACTCAGTGAAGCTCACAATATAACTTTGAGACCAGTAGGATCATCACCACCTGGGCCCTTGTTTAGAAATGCAAATTTTAGGAGCATGTCATTATTATTGACTTCAAGACAGACCTTGGAGGCTGAGTTTTCGATTGTCAGGAGTTTTAACTTGACATCTAGGTCATCAAATTAAGCAATTACCTTAGAGATCGCTTGGAAGATGCAAGCCCTAAAACAAAAGACAATGTTATCCAAACTTCTGGTAGTATGCTTAGGAAGCAATGCTAATATTGCATTCTTTGCAATCATCAGCTCTTCCCTAACAGGAAGACCTGAGAGGCTCCATTGCAAAGTAATTAAACCTTTCACAGGCTGCGTTGGAAAGTTGACTTCATGTGCATTAGAGAGTAAATCACTTGACCTTTCTGGGCTTAGTCTTTCATCCAGAAAAATGGGAATCCCAATACCCAGTTCTAATACTCACCTCACTGTGTTCTTCTGGTAACTGAATGAGTTAACATGTAAAGTGCTTAAGGTTATACCATATTTGTTGCTTGTTGATGCAAACACTTGACCTTTTACCTGCCTAACTAGATACTGCCTATATTTACAAGTTTAGTCCCAGCCTCCTGACTGTCAAAGGCATTGGTACTGGTTAACATTGACACTAATTATCTTATATTGCTTGGCCTAGAGAAGGTTTTCAATAAATGAGTTGAGAGGTTAAGCATTCTAATACTCCTCTCTTTATATCTTCTCCAGATTTTAAAGTTTTTAATATTGGTATCTTGCATGCTGGCAGTAAGCTATGTATCACTGTATATACTGTACAGAATGAGAGGGGAGCAACCGACCCATAGGGCTCAAGGCTTTATTAAAGGACAAACCTGTCAGGCTGTTCCAAGTTGGAATGGAGGCAAAGGGTAGAAGGTTGGGGAGACATTTTCTTGTTGTTTCCTTCTGGTCAGGAGTGTCTGGGTCTAAATGTAGGGAAGACACTCAGGTGTCCTGAGGGCTGTTTGTTTTTATTTGTTTGTTTTTGTTTTTGTGGGGTTTTTGCACCTGGTATACTGCCATGTAGAATTCAGTGACTTTTTGGTTGGTGATGAAGGGTTCCATGCATTCATGGAACAAATTGCTGGTACATTTCAACCCATAGGGTCCCAAAAGAAGAGCCAGGATGGGGAGTAGTAGGGGTCCCATGAATGGCAGGATCCTTGGGAGGAAAGAGCCCAATATGGAGCTGGATGGGGACTGTGATGTTAATTGATGATCGAATTTTGGGGGCCTGTCTAGTAGTCTCTTGGCCATTCCCCCCTAGAGCCAGACAAAGACTCCCCTTATTCTGCAAGGAGAAGGTTTAACCCTCATCTGTTCTGGAGAAGTTTACCTTTTAAGGAACCCAACAGTCTCTTACACTCTTTCTTGGAACTTATTCTACCCCACAAATTCCCATGGTTCACATAATGTGACCCATGTGACTTCTCCCTAAAATTTTTGTTTAAATTCTGCCCACACCTGTTCACTACTGCTGCCTCCAATTCTGCTTGGAGCAGCCTGGCAGGTCTGTCCCCCAATAAAGCCTTGAACCCGAATTCGTTGCTCACCTCTCATTTCTTGCACTTACATCTTGCTTTCTGATTACGTTAGAAGCCCTTGGATGACTTGATTATATTATGCTTTTATGCCAAGAGAATTTGGATAGAACTTGTGCAAAAAATAAAAAACTTGATTTTATTATCATTTTGAGTTATGAATCTGTTCCCCTTACTAAATTATTTCCATTTGTCACTTCCCTATCTCACAATTTCAATAACTTCAACTACCTCACACAACAATTTCAGTAACTTAGACTTCCCTTCAGAGAGTCACAAACAGAAAGAATGGAGATTTTCATGTTCTTGACAGACAATAAGATGCCTCTTGTAAGGTTCCACATCAACCTCATCAATTCAGCCTAATGTCCCTCACATTTATTGCACAAAATCTATGGTATTATGTGTGATCTCCTACTCCTAAGCCAGAATGATGCTGTGCTATGTGTCTTTCTCTCTAGAAATGCACCTTTAAGACTTAAGATGTGATCCGATTTATTCTGTTTTCACCTGTGGCTTCCTTTAGCTTTTCTTTCACTTTCCAGTAATCTTACTATTTTGGGTTGCACTGGATTGAAATTCTTCTGTCACAGAATATTGAAAATGTCCCTTTTGCTGTAGTTTTGAAGCTCCTTTAAGCACACAAAAAATTAATAAAATCTGTATAATGCAAAAAAAGAAAGCAAGCTTGGTACTGATGGTTCATACCTGTAATACTAGATACTCAGGAGGCTGAAATCTGAGGATCAATGTTTGAAGCCAGCCTGGGCAGGAAAAAGTCCCTGAGACTCTTAATCTCCAATTAACACACACACACACACACACACACACACACACACACACACACACACACACACAGCCAAAAGTGGAACTGTGGCTCAAGTGGTAAAATACTAGCCTTGAGCGTAAAAACTTAGGGACAGTGCCCAGGCCCTGAGTTCAAGCCCCAGGACTGGTATGCATGCACATACGCACATACCAAAAACAAAAGGAAAATGAGTGAGTAAGATTGTGTGGATCTGAGTAACAGAGGCCATTCTAAATTGTGTACATTGTAATTATCTGTATAAATGGTGGTCATTAGCTGTATTCTGAAATCCTATTTAATTCTATCTAGAGTGATGACTTTAAATCTCAAATTACTTTACTTAGGATAACTGTTCTTTAAGTAAGATCACCTAATCAGGTGTTAAAGGGCCATGCTGTCCAGTAAGAAACTGTGACACTTGCATCCTGAGATATTTTTTCAGTATTCATGTGTGACTTGGCACACCAGGAATTCTGCAAGCCCAGAGGTAAAAAGCAGGCTATGGCTGATGATTCAGTAAGCACATCTCATACCTCCTCTAGGAAACCTTGAGTGTCCTTTCTCTAGGGTATGTTAAGAATAGTTCTCCTCCAGGGTGCTTCCATTTTTTTCAAAATAAAGCTCTGGAGGGCACTGTGAGAACCAGGAAAACTTTCTTTTCATTCAAAAGAAAAGCAAAAGTTTATCTGGATGGGAAAGCTCAAGATGGTCTCTGCTGGAAGAAAGATTTTATCCTGAAGGACAATTTGCAGATAAAAATATATTCTTGGGACAGTAAAACATATTACAAGGATTACAAATGAATCTTTATCTTTATTTTTTTCTAAAAAATACTTGAAGAAAAACTCCCAATTGATCATCTGAGTTCAATTGTTTTTTACCAATGCCTTGAACAACTTCTTTTATTCCTATTTTCTTTCCCTTATTTCCAATAGAGATCAGAGCTTCAGAGCTATCTTGTGTGTGTGTGTGTGTGTGTGTGTGTGTGTGTGTGTGTGTGTGTGTGTGTGTGTGTACTTGCATGTACTGAGGGTTACTGGCATTCTTATACAACTTGTGGTACAGCATTGAGGCTGCAAAGAACAAACTACTTATAGAAGTTGATTTCAAAGAACTCATTTCTAACCATAACACAGACTCGGTTGAAAGCCTTCTAGGGTAAACTGTTTCTTCAGATTGTTAAATTTAGCTTCATTTATATAAATAGACTTCTATATTTTAGAAGGTTTAGCTCTCTGTGAGGTCAAGAAATGCCAGTTAGCCATATACTGGTATAAATTGCTAACTTGTATTCAGAAAGGGGTTACCTTTGAATATTTTAAATTTACATAAATTCACACATATGTGGTAAGTTGGACAGGACTACAAAAGCAATCACCATTTAAAATAATAAAGATGATGAAATTATAACACAATATATTTTATACTGTAATTTTTCTTTTCTGTCTTTCTCTTATAGAAAAAATGGAATGTTTCTCATTCTTGGACATATTTGCCTGTATAAGATTTCCAAAGAAAAGTATATAAGGGAAAGGTTGTGTTTTATATGTATTTGTACTTTTAGTAATTCGTGTATAATAAGCATCCTGCAATGTAGGGACTCTCAAGGCAGGTGCTTTAACACTTGAACCACACCTCCAGCCCTGAAGTCTACATTTCCTTAAAAAATAGTCCTTGATATGAAATTTTAAGCACAGTGATAACATGGGTGATTGTGATATTAAAGACTGTAAAATTCCTTGTCAGTATGAGAATCAGAGTACAAAATAATGAAGGTTTTGCTAAAACAATTTATGATTGATGTGCATGTTGGAATTTTAGATTAAGAGTTAAGATTAAAAATCAATACATAATGATGTGGGAAATATAGAAAATTTTGTCAAATCAGTCAAAGACAAGGGATTTTATCAGATGAACAAAGAAGATTAAAAGCTATGTATGTAATTACCATGTAAGATGATGCTAAGTGAAATGAACCCCCCAGATATGGATACAAGGTCTTTGTTGTTGTTGTTTTTAATGTACTATGTGATTTTTTTCTTTCCTTTGTATGTTTTTCCCCCTGTGATATGTCTCCTATTGTCACTGTACTTGATTTTGGTACTTGCATCTTGTATATACATTTATCTAATTTGGGGAGAGGAAGGTGAATAACAAAATGCTGAAACAAGCACAGGATGTCCCATTGCAACAATGTTATAAAACACTATGTTGGAAATGAACTTTACAACTTCTCCACAGAAGGGAGGGAGGTGGAGGAGGAAAGGGATAATGGGAGAACAACAAAGGAGGGGGTAACAATGCTTGACAAGAAATGCACTCATTGCCTTACACATGTAACTGTAATCCCTCTGAATAGCATCTTTACAATGAAATAAAAGTTTAAAAAGATTAAATTTCAAAAAAGAAATTAAATAGGAAGTTAACAAAAATGAAAAATAAAGATATAAGAAGTAAGTGAAAGTATCTGAAATCTTAGTAATATAGTTTAAATTCACCTTATTAGAAATCATACATGCAAACTCTTTCCAAATCTAACCATATACTAGTTATAAACACAAAAGTTCTTATATAGAAGGAGCTCTTCACAGAGATATTGACACTACACAATAAAGTCCGTTTACATATTTACACATATATTTACATTTATAATATAGCCTGAGGCTATGATAAACCAAAAATTTCCAAAGAGAATAGGGTAAGCACATAATCAGCACGAGAGTTTTAAAAATATTCTACCATCAATAACTGACTTTTTGTGCATTATGCCACAAATTAATAATGGTATGTAGCAGAGTTTTGTGTGTCATATGGGCTCCAGCTAATTTAAGATGTTGTTTTCTATACTATTATGATTTCTAGGCATTCCTAGTACACCTGGAATAATTACTTCTGATTGTGAACTGTGAACATACCCTGATTGTGAATATTTATAAAACGGATTATGCATTATGCCAAATTAGTGAACAGAGTTTTTAAAATAAATTTTAGTTTTCTATAGTACCTCATATAGGAACTGGTGCTAGAAAATTAGTACATACATATTTATATATTTCCAATTGGTATAAATTTTCAATGCTATCATGTGATAATATTTTTAAATCTTTGGATCTTACATCTATTCTGATTGTGTAATTAAGATTCTAGAAAGTTTTGCTTACACTATAAGTGCACAAAAATGCAAGTATATGTTCACCCTTTGTCCTTTGTCTCATCATTTTGAAGTTCCCTTTCCCTTCCCCAAATCAGATAATTGTATACACAAGACACAAGGTACCAAAATCAAATACGCTGACAACAGGGGATAAACCGAAGGAAAAACAAAAAGAAAGAAAAAAAATTCACACAGAACGTTATCAATGCAACAGCGATACTCACAAGACAATATGTTGGACATGAACTTCACAACTTGTTGGGATGGGGGAGGGGTAGTTGGGGGGAGGGAAAGTGGGAGCAGAACCAGGGAGGGAGGAACAGTGTTCGACAGGAAACATAATCTATCTTACTATGTGACTGTGACCCATCTCAATATCACTTTGACAATAAAATAAAATTTAAAATTCCCAAATAAAAAAGATGCAAGTATATATTCATAAGGCATAGAATATATGCACCCAAAAAAGTTGAAAATGGCTTACATTTCCAAAAATATCAAATAGGTTAAATTTTACTTATAATTATATAATAAAATAATAGGTGAAATTGTTGGGTGTTGTGGCTCATGCCTGTAATCCTAACTACTCAGAAGGCTGAGATCTAAGAATTACAGTTTGAAGCCAGATGGGGCAAGAATGTCCCCAAGACTATCTTCAATTAACTAACAACAACAACAACAACAACAACAAAACCCTGAATGGAGCCTAGCTCAAGTCTTGAGCAATACTAGTCTTGAGCAATAAAAACTCAGGGACAGCCCCCAGGCACCAAGTTCAAAAACAGGACTGGAAAAATAAGTGAAAATAAAAGTAGTGTAGAAAGGATCCAGCCAATATTTCATGTTTTTAGCAAGTGTAACTTGGATTTGAGGAATCATTGCTTTCTGGATTGAAATAATCCTTCTTAGATCATCCTCTCAGAATTCTCTTAATATTAAAGCTCTATGGTAGTCATAGGATTAGAAATAAAAGAAAATGTGAAATTTATTGGCAGATCTTTTGCATAATGAAGGACAAAAAGAAGGTCTACTATACATGGGAAAAGAAAAAGTTACCCAGCAATATATATTGAAGACTATTTTTTCTTCAGAGTTTCACATTTACATACATTTGGAATAAAATGTTAATGTCAGAAGTGATTATTTGCAGGTGATGGGATTATTTTGCTATCTTCTTATCTTCATTTCCCCTAGATGTGTATTACTTATGTAGATCAAAATTCTTTAAAAATATATTTTACTCATTCCAGCATTTAAAAATCCTTCCACAAATTGTGTCATTTTCTCCTTTGACTCCTTTAGATGTTCAAGGCTCTTTCACCAGGTTTTCAATGTGTCTTTTTTGTGATTGTGTGTCTTTCTCCTCGAGGACCCTGGAATTTCTGGAGAGTGGTGACTCATGCTACTCATCACAAGTGGATTGCTAATAATAGGTGTTGGGATCTATTTTGTTGAATTGCATTGAATTGAATGAACTTTTGGAACACACTTTCACTAAGGTCTGAGAGCAATACATCCATATGCCTTACTGTCAAGTACCGAGTCAGTAATTGGAAACTTATTTCAAGGGTGATAGTCCTTGAAGCTTGTTGGGCTCAGTGAACTTCTTCAATGCTTTTGTAAGAGTTTTACATTTTCATTCTGTGCAAGCAGAGGTGGGTAGTTTATTGTTATGGTTCTGAATTTGGTAAGATAGATATTTTGGAAAGTAAAAACAATTAAGATGGGTAATTTAGGCAATAGTTTTCCAGTTTTCTGTTTGTAGCTGAGGAAGAAATCAGTGTTTCAGAAGTTCTTAATGTCAGTAGATACAGATTATTTTCACCACTGAACCCTCACGGCTATAATGTGTCACTATTTTTTTTAATTGTATTTTATTTTATTTGGGAACATACTGTACAGAGGGGCTACAATTACATGGGCAGGATAATGCATACTTTTCTTACCAAGCATTGCAGCCTCCTCCTTTGTTTACCCTTCACTTCCCTTCCCCGCCTCCCCCCTCCCCCCACCCAATTTTACCCCCCTCCCCCCACCCAATTATACCCCCCTCCCCCCCCACACACCGACATTGTAAAGCTGGTTTTGACATGACATTTTGTACTTCTCATTGTTGCAACAGGTCCACCTGAATCCTTAAACGACTTGTTTGTCCCCATCTCCTCCACATGTTATACTGACATCAAATATAATGAAAGCGGGGGTTACACTGTGGGGGAGGGACATACAAAGCAACAAAGAAATAATCTTGTAAATGCGTTAGAAACACATGCATGAAAGAAACGAAAACATTAAAATACATATTTAAGGGTTCATTTTCCTAACATCACATTATCTGACCTTTTCCGCTTGACTCATACCTATACTAGATATTGCAAATAAGGGAAACCATGGGACCTATGCTTCTTTGGGCCTGGCTTACTTCACTTAATATAATTTTTTCCAAACCTTTCCATTTCCTAACAAATGACTAGTTATTTTTTTTAAAGGTCAACTGGAAATAATTTCTCTCATGGGCAGAATATTCAGTGATCCAGAAAAACAGTTAGGTAATCACCTATTTTTGTATCTTTAGGATTAATTTCTGATAGAAGGAAGTAATCTAAAGGCAAGATTAGAAGTGGAGCAAAAGAGGGTTCCCAGGATATTCTTGTGTGTAAGAGAGAGAGAGAGAGAGAGAGAGAGAGAGAGAGAGAGAGAGAGAGAGAGAGAGAGAGAGGATGGAGAGGGAGGGAGAGAGACAGAGACAGAGACATACACAGAGATTATTGGGGCTTGAACTCATGGCTGCAATCCTTTAGGTTTTTTCCACTCAAGGCTGGTGCTCTGCTATTAGAGCCACAGCTCCACTTGGAGCTCTTTGTTAATGGGAGATAAGAGTCTCACACACTTTCCTGTTGAGGCTGGTTTCAAAGTGAAATCTTTATATTTCAACCTTCTGACTAACTAGGATTATAGGAATCAGACACCAGCATCTGGTCAAAGGCTATTTTTTTCAAAGGACATATTTAATGGAACAACAAACTTGGTAAACTATGCTGAACCTGAAAAAAAAGACAATGGAGATGAAGAACAGAAATATCAATATTTCCAGTAGAATTAAGTAAAATATTATTATCAGTTCATTTTTCCCTATGTTTAGCTTAAACACATACAGTAACAATGACAAATTACAATACTGGACTCTCTGCTGTTCTCTGTTCTGTTTTTATATTTGTCATTACCAAACTATTTGGGGAATATTCAAAGAAGGAAAGTTTAGGATCTTTCTTGGTAAACTATTCCAAAGTTGAGCAATGTATGATTTAAAGAGCAAAGAATATGTATGTAAAAACACAATAAAACTGAAGTCTAATCTAAACTCCAACATTGCCCAGAATAAGAGTTATAATTACTATGGGAATGTCAGTAGAAGGGTTGTCTGTAAAATTCACTGTAGTCTTACCTATTACTTGTAGTTGATCAAAGTGATTATTTGGGTTGCAGACTCATGATTTCAACCATAGGTAATTTTATGTGGAACATGGACAATTAAGGTGATCTATATATCAGTACAGCAACAGAACAATTAATAAGTTTTTCCTACTTTGCCTCCATGATAAGTAATTTAGAGCCTTTTCCTTTGTTCCAAAGACTTTACTTATAAATTGTTAGGCAAAGAAACATGGGATTTTATACCTGAAAAAAAACTACCAAAAGTATCTACACTAATTGTAATTTTCTACACAAGAAGGCTAGAGCATCTTTGTAAGTGAAAGAGCTTGTACAGAACACCAGTCTCTTGACACCTGGCCCTTGCCTTTATCACCTCCTCAGTTCCATGCTCTATCTCTTCTGTTACACAATGGTTTCTGAGTTAGAGACACATGGATAGGACTGAAGTTCCTGTTGTTCCAGTGAAGCATGTCTGTCTCTTCCCAGCTATGATAAGATTAGACACCCAAACAAGTATTTAAAAAGTTTTATGAAAATAAATTTGACAGTATTTTTAACTGAAATAATAAGTGATTTAATTTGTGTATTTGTTATGTATACTTTTATTTCCTGTTATAGTATTTTATTAACCATTTGTCTTTACTGGATTAAAAAAAAAAACAGTCCATTACGACAGATAAACTGACAAGCAAAGGTAAGTGTGGCAGTAGGTACTGACTTTTCCTAACTGCTAGGGTATTACAGAACAGAATCCTTACAAGCTTATACAAGTAAAGGAATAAGCTTAGTTCGTGTGTGTAGTTGAATCTGAACATTTGTAAGAAGTAGTTTATGGAGTGAAAAATAAAACAGGAAAAATGGAAGAACCTGAGCTATGACATATCTTTATGGCATCCTGTTAATAACTCTTCACTGTTCAAAGTTCTTTTAGAAGTATGATTTCCCCCCCCCCCAGGTCTATAAATCTGTTACCAATTCACAGCATACAAGACAATCATTTATTGTGTATATGACTTAGATGTATTTTCTGGCATAGTTTTGATAGACAGTCAGATATGTGGTCTCCTTCCTTAATTTGAATTTTTTTAAAGTATGCGAGTGTGTATTCCTTCCTTACTATCCAATTTCATTCTAAACATGAGTAAAATTTTTATCATCATTGAAAAAGGTTTGATTCAATCTTCTGGGTTTTCTTTCACCTCTAAATTCAGTAAGAACAATTGCTTCCCATTACCCAAGTCAAAGAAAAACTCAAGGATACTTGAATACAGTATCAATCATGGTGAAATATTCCCAGAGACTTCTCCCAGGGTTGAAAATGATAACTGCTCTGTCAGACATTCCAGTCTTTTATTAGCCAATGTAGCACAATAAGGGCGAACTCCCAGAAACCTAACTCCCTGACACAGCTTAAATATGGAAGTGAGAAAGCTCTGAGCAATGAATAAGTCAGCTCTCACAAAAGCTGCATATGGTTCTAAATATCAGGTCAAAGAACCCAGCTGCACCAGGTCAGGGTGCAAAGCCTTGGAGTTGTGTGCAGACTCAAGTGGAGAACTGACACACTTCCTTTCATATGAATAGCCTATACCCCCACACACCTGCTTCCCGCTCCCCGACTCCAGGGCTTTCTCTGTCAATTCTGTTCTAAGACTTTCATTCTCAGTTCACTGACAGGGCTCTGTGCACAGTTCAATGGCCTTTTTTTTTTTTTTTAACTCTTTGCATTTTTTTTGTTTGCATATTTGCCTGTCAGAGATTTCTAATGAGCAGGATATAAAGTGGAGATTATTTTTTGGTGTATTTGTATCTTTAGCAACGAGTATTTAATAAGCATCTCACCACAGTATTTGCTGAAAGAATGAATAATGATCAGATTTTTTTCCTTCAGTTCTGCTGAGGTACAACAGCCCTAGTGACACTAATTATATTTATTTCTTTGTTACAAAAATGACCATAAAACCACAGTACTACTTTCTATGCTTCTTCTCACAAACTCATATGATTCCAACAGAAAGAAAAGAGTAGAGGGACTTTTGGTTGAGAAGAAAACCGACACCTGATGTCCCGTTTCTTGTTATATTTTAACAAATTATACTATTTATTATAATGTCCTATATTATACTAGATGGTATTGATCTACATTTTCTTGTTTGACCCTTATTGGTCTTCACCAATGGAGGGCTGATTGTCGGGAGCCCAAAGTTGAGTCTCTCAACATGATAGGCTTGACTATCTCACTGGAACATCTTGAGGCTGAGTTTACAGAATCCGACTCTCATCCTGCCCTAAGCAAACATCCTGCACTGCTATGGCCAATAAAAAAGCTTCCTTAACGGCCAATGAATAAAGCTTCCTTGTTCTAAGCATATAAATACCCCTGTGTAAAAAATAAAAATTTGCAGCTTGATCAGAAACCCTTGTCTTGCTGTCGTTCTTCATGTCTCTTGTCCCTTCATTCCTTCTAGCTTAGGTTCACTGCCCTCGTTGACGTCCTGCGGGTCGGGACAACTGGCGCCCAACGTGGGGCTTGAGCTTCTGACTAAGGAAGGAACGCCGTCCTCTGGGAAAACTTGGCCAAGTGCAGTCCAAGATCGCCTCGACAGACCCTGCCGAGAGACAGATCCAGGAGGAGAGTGCCGACGGCGCATGGTGAGTGACCCACTATGGGACAAGCAATGTTGTCACATGATCTATTTCTGTCAGACCTCAAGGAGGCCTTCAAGACACAGGGAACTCCGGTTAAGAAAAAGGATTTAGAATTATTTTTCTCAAGGACTTGTGTCCTTGGTTCCCCCTTGAAGGAACCATAGATGCAAAAAGATGGCAAAGAGTAGGAGATTGTTTAACAGATTATTATGAAACCTTTGGTCCAGAAAAGGTTCCTTCTACCGTCTTTTCCTGTTGGAATTTGATTAATGAAATTTTATACCAGTGCCAAGTTGAAACAGTTTTGTGCTATTTTTCAAATTTGTCATACTACATAACCCCCAAGGTCAGGGCATCATAGAACGAGCCCACCACACCCTAAAAACCTGGCTTACTCGCCTCAAAGCCTCAGCCTTTTCATTTTCCACTCCTAGGGATGGCCTTAGTCACACATTGTTCGCCCTTAATTTTCTTTTTTTTTTTTTTAATTTAATTTTATTTTATTTGAGAACATACTGTACAGAGGAGTTACAATTACATGGGCAGGATAATGCATACATTTCTTACCAAGCATTGCAGCCTCCTCCTTTGTTTACCCTTCACCTCCCTTCCCAGCCTCCCCCCTCCCCCCCACCCAATCATATCCCCTCCCCCCCACCGACATTGTAAAGCTGGTTTTGACATGACATTTTGTATTTCTCATTGTTGCAACAGGTCCACCTGAATCCTTAAACGACTTGTTTGTCCCCATCTCCTCCACATGTTATACTGACATCAAATATAGTGAAAGCGGGGGTTACACTGTGGGGGAGGGACATACAAAGCAACAAAGAAATAATCTTATAAATGCGTTAGAAGCACATGCATGAAAGAAACGAAAACATTAAAATACATAATTAAGGGTTCATTTTCCTAACATCACATTATCTGACCTTTTCCGCTTGACTCATACCTATACTAGATATTGCAAATAAGGGAAACCATGGGACCTATGTTTCTTTGGGCCTGGCTTACTTCACTTAATATAATTTTTTCCAAACCTTTCCATTTCCTAACAAATGGGGAAATGTCATTCTTTCTGATGGAGGCATAGAATTCCATTGTGTATATATACCACATTTTCTTGATCCATTCATCTACTGAGGGGCATCTGGGTTGGTTCCATATCTTAGCTATGGTAAATAATGCTGCAATAAACATTGTTGTGCTGGTAGCTTTAGTGTTGTCTTGTTTGTAAACATTTGGGTAAATGCCCAAAAGTGGGATTGCTGGATAATAGGGGAGATCTATGTGAAGTCTTTTGAGGAACCTCCATACTGCTTTCCAAGTTTACATTCCCACCAACAATGAAGTAAGGTTCCTTTCTGTCCACATCCCCTCCAGCATCTGTTGTTGTTAGAGTTCTTGATTTTTGCTGTTCTAACTGGAGTGAGGTGATATCTCAATGTTGTTTTGATTTGCATTTCTTTTATGGCTAGGGATGTTGAACATTTCTTCATGTGTCTATTGGCCATCCTTCTTTCTTCTTCAGAGAAGCTTCTCTTTAAGTCTTTCGCCCACTTATTTATTGGGCAGTTGTTTCTTTGAGGATTTGTTGTTGGGTGGTTTAATTTTTTGAGTTCCAAGTATATTTTAGATATGAGACCCTTGTCCGTTGTATGGCTAGTAAAGATCTTCTCCCAATCGGTGGGCTTTCTATTGATCTTGCTAGCTATGTCATTTGCCCTGCAGAAGCTCTGCAACCTTATGCAATCCGATTTGTCCAACCTTTCTTTGATTTGTTGTGCTTCCGGGTCTCTATTCAGAAAATTTCGGCCTGAGCCAAGGAGACCTAGGGTTTCTCCTATTCCATCCTGTAATGTTTTCAGAGTGTCTGCTTTGAGTTCAAGGTCTTTGATCCATTTGGAGTTGATTCTGGTGCAGGGTGATATATAAGGATCTAGCTTTAGTTTTCTACATGTAGTTAACCAATTTTGCCAGCACCATTTACTGAAGAGGCTGTCTTTCTTCCATTCTATTGTTTTAGCTTCCTTATCGAAGATTAGATGGCTATAGGTCTGTAGGTTCATTTCTGGGTTTTCAATTCTATTCCATTGGTCCTGAGGTCTGTTCTTATGCCAATACCAAGCTGTTTTGATTACTATGGCTTTATAGTAGAGTTTGAAATTTGGTATTGATATTCCTCCAGCAGTGTTCTTTCCGTTGAGGAGCGTTTTTGCTATTCGGGGTCTTTTATTGTTCCATACGAATTTTTGGATTGCCTCTTCTATTTCCTTGAAGAATGAGGGTGGAATTTTGATAGGTATCGCGTTGAATTTGTAGATAGCCTTGGGAAGTATTGCCATTTTCACAATGTTAATCTTGCCAATCCAGGAGCATGGGAGGTTTTGCCATTTTTTAAGTTCTGTATTGATTTCCTTTTTCAAGATTTTAAAGTTTTCATCATAGAGGTCCTTCACTTCTTTAGTTAAGTTAATTCCTAGGTATTTTATTTTTTGTGGGGCTATTACAAATGGAGTTGCTTTCCTAATTTCAGCCACACTTTTCTCATTGTTGGCATACAGAAAAGCCATTGTTTTTTGGGGGTTAATTTTATACCCTGCTACTTTGCCAAAGTTTTGAATCAGCTTGAGTAATTTGGGAGTGGAGTCTATGGGATTCTTTAAATACAAGATCATGTCATCTGCAAAGATGAAGAGTTTTATTTCTTCTTTCCCTATTTGAATCCCCTTTATGTCTGCATCTTGTCTTATTGCTGTAGCTAGGCATTCTAATACTAGATTGAAGAGAAGTGGAGAGAGTGGGCATCCTTGTCTTGTTCCTGAGTTAAGAGGAAATGGCTTTAGTTTTTCACCATTGCGTATAATGCTGGCTGTAGGTTTGTCATATACAGCCTTTATTGTATTGAGGAATGTTCCATGGATTCCTAATTTTTCCAAAATCTTCATCAAAAAGGGGTGTTGCATCTTGTCGAAAGCTTTTTCTGCATCTATTGAGATAACCATGTGGTTCTTTTTCTTGCTCCTGTTGATGTGATGAATAATATTAATTGATTTGCATATATTGAACTAGCTTTGCATCCCTGAAATGAATCCTGTTTGATCATGGTGTATGATTTTTTGGATGAATTGTTGTAGTCGATTGGCCAAAATTTTGTTGAGAAGTTTTGCATCAATGTTCATCAAAGAAATGGGTCTATAGTTCTCTTTCTTTGATGAGTCCCTGCCTGGTTTTGGGGTGAGGGTTATGATGGCTTCATAGAATGTGTTCGGTAGTGAGCTTTCTCTTTCAATTTCATTGAAGAGTTGGAGGAGTATTGGTGTGAGCTCTGCTTTGAAGGCCTTGTAAAATTCCGCTGTAAAAACATCTGGTCCTGGACTTTTCTTAGCTGGGAGGTCTCTTATTGCTGTTTCTATTTCAATGCTTGATATGGGCTTGTTAAGCTGGTTTAACTCATCTTGGTTTAGTTTTGGCATGTCAATATTTGCTAGGAAAAGGTCCATTTCTGTCAAGTTCTCAAACTTATTAGCATAAAGTTTTGAGAAGTATTCCCTTATAATGTTCTGAATCTTGGTTGTTTCCGTGGTGATGTTTCCATTCTCATCTCTGAGTTTATTAATTTGGGTGTGTTCTCTCCTTTTTCTGATAAGGTTTGCTAAGGGTCTGTCAATTTTGTTAAGTTTTTCGAAGAACCAACTCTTTGTTTTGTTGATTCTTTCTATAGTTTTTTTGGATTCTAATTCATTTAATTCTGATTTAATTTTGATTATTTCTTTCCGTCTACTGGATTGGGGTTTATCTTGCTGCTCTTTTTCAAGGAGGTTTAGATGTGTCATTAAATTGTTAGTTTCAGATCTCTCCAATTTGTTGATGTAGGAGCTCAGAGCTATAAACTTGCCTCTGAGTACTGCCTTTGCTGTGTCCCAGAGGAGCTGGTAATTTGTGTGTTCATTTTTGTTGAATAGCATGAACATTTGAATTTCCTTTCTAATCTCTTCCATGACCCACTCATGATTCAGCAGTGTGTTGTTCAGCCTCCATGTGATACCGGACTTTCTTTGGTGGCTTTTGGTGTTGAGTTCTAATTTTATTCCCTTGTGGTCAGAGAGAATGCAAGGTATAACCTCAATGTTTCTGAATTTAGACAAGTTTGCTTTGTGGCCTAAAATGTGGTCTATTTTAGAAAACGTTCCATGTGCTGCTGAGAAGAACGTGTATTCTGATGCTGCTGGGTGAAATGTTCGGTAAATGTCTGTTAAGACTAGTTGATTTATACAGCTGTTTAGATCTGCGGTTTCTCTGTTGAGTTTTTGCCGAGTTGATCTATCTAGTGGGGAGAGTGGTGTGTTAAAATCCCCAACAATTAATGTCTTTGGATCTATATGGGATTTGAGGGAACGTAGTGTTTCTTTGATAAATTTGGGTGCTCCATTGTTTGGCAAATAGATATTTAGAATTGTAATATCCTCCTGAAGGAGAGATCCTTTAATTAGTATGTAGAGACCTTCTTTATCTTTTCTCACGAATTTTAATTTGAAGTCTATTTTATCTGATATTAGGATTGCAACTCCCGCCTGTTTATGAGGGCCGTTGGCTTGGTAGATTTTGTTCCAGCCTTTAACCTTGAAAATGTGTTTGTTTTTACGGGCAAGATGTGACTCCTGCAGGCAGCAGGTAGAAGGGTCTTGTTTTTTAATCCAACTAGACAGTCCATGTCGCTTAATTGGAGAGTTCAGTCCGTTAACGTTAAGAGATAGGACTGAGAGGTATTTGGGAGTTCCTGCCATGTTATCCACCTTCTTGGGGGCTGCGAAAACTGGTTTCTTCCTATGGTTCTTGGATTCTCAGTTTGGGTGCAGTTTCTTGGCCTTTGTTGTGGTCTTGTTGGTTTTCTATGTGTAGGACATCTTTAAGAATCTTTTGTAGGGCTGGTTTGGTGGAGATGTATTGTTTCAATTTTTCTTTGCTATGGAAGGTTTTGATTTGGCCTTCAGTTATGAAGGAGAGTTAAGCTGGGTACAATATTCTTGGTTGATAGTTGTTTGTTTTTAGGGCATGGCATATGTCATTCCAGGCTCTTCTTGCTTTGATTGTCTCTGCTGAGAAATCTGAGGTGATTCTAATTGCTTTCCCTTTATAGGTGATTAACCTTTTCTCCTTGACAGCTTTAAGGATCTTTTCCTTGGTCTGGGTTGATCCTGTGTGGATTATAATGTGAAGGTGGGATGTCCTATTCTGGTCTGGTCTATTTGGGGTTCTAAAAGCTTCTTGTATCTGAATAGGCCTATCTTTTTGTATGTTTGGGAAGTTCTCTGCTAGGATCCTGTTAAACAAATTTCCTAGACCATTAACTTCTGTTTCTAGGTGCTCCTCTACACCCATTATCCTTAGATTGGGCCTTCTGATGGTGTCTTCCAGGCGTTGGATAGACCTATCATATTTCTTGGACTTGTCTTGGATGGTTGTATGTTCTTTCTCTATAATATCTAGGCTGTCTTCAATCCCTGAGATTTGATCTTCTGCATGGTCTAACCTGCTGTCAAGACTCTCTACTTTGTTTTTTATCTCTTTTCCTTCTAATTGGTCAGCTTTGATGGCTTCAAGTTCTTTGTTGAAGCTCTGTTTTAGGTCTTGTATGATTTTCTTTACTTCCTTAATTTGGTGTTCAGTGTTTGTTCTCAAATCACTTAGTTGATTGTTTATGGTTTCTTTGGACTCCCATTCCTTCTGTTGGGTTCCATTCAGCATTCCCTTTGTGGTCTCCTTGACTTCCTTCAGCTCTTTGTTAATGGATTCCATGAATGCCTTTAGTGATCTTTGTGTATTCTCTACCTGGTCTCTCAATTCCTGAATTACTCTTTGATTAGCTTCCTCCTGTCTGTGGGATTCCTACAGTTCTCTTTCCTCCCATTCCTGGGATTCCTGCAGTTCTCTTTGAGTGTTCTCAGCCTGCTCAAGCCATTCCTCCCTTTGTCTTTGAGTATTCTCAAGTTGTTCACGCAAATCCTGTATCAGTTTTTGAGTAGCTTCCTCACGCTTATGATATTCCTGTATAAACTTCTGGGATGCCTCCTCTCTCTCCCTATCACGCTCATACAGAGTCCTTTGTACATTGTCAAACTTCTCATTTATCATGTTTGCTAGTAGTGTTTGTAGAGCTATTTGGGAACTCTCCTCTGGATTATTCTTTATCTGTTCTAATCCCTGATTATCAAGATTGGGAATTGAGATACCCGAATTTACCATTTTTCTTGTGTTTTTCCGGCTTACTCTGCCCATTTGAGATGAAAATAGTACCAGTTTTGTGCTAGAACACTATCTTAAGGCAACCATCAACCAAAGTTTGCGTTTGTACAGTCAATAGTCTACAGATACAATCTAGTTCAACAGATACATCTATTCAACATCAAACAACTATATGTTAAAGGACTTTGAACCGCAGAAAAGAATTTGGAAAACCAGAAATTATTAGGATTAGGGAGAGATGTGGGTAAAAAATAGGAATAGATTGGTGTGGGGAGGCACAGTCGCCCTTAATTTTCTAACTTTGGACAATGAAGGCCACTCGGCAGCTGACAGACATTGGTACCCATCTTCCAGTTCTGCTCGCCCGTCTGTCATGTGGGGAGACCCACTTACAGGCAAATGGAAGGGCCCTGATTCTGTTCTTATCTGGGAGTGAGGTTCAGCCTGTATTTTAGATCAAGAACAAGCGGCCCCGAGGTGGCTGCCAGAATGCTTGATAAAACAGGTTAAGGCTTACCACAACCCAGGGGAAACCTTCCCCTTGAGGATGATTCCTTTTCTCTTACAGATGGATCTAGAACTCCAGATGTGGACCTTCCTGTTTGAATTTATTAAACAACAGATTGATCTCTTGGCTTCTAAGTCCATACAGGTTCATCACCATCACCTTGATATGGCTGACCAAGGCATTGAGATCTAGGATTTACCCCAGGCTTTTAATTAGTGTTTTGCCATGAGCTTGTTCCAGTGGGAACCCCCACCCTTCTTATTTCTTATTTAGAAAACCCTTCTCCTTATTCATAACTCCTGACCATTCAACGGGCAAGACCTATTGCCATAAGGGATAGGTTCGCCCCTCCTCCTATAGGCTCCTCCGCTTGGGGGAGGATGCACCTATGGGAGGAAGAAAAAATGCTCTAATCAAGGGTGCAGGTAAGACTGCAGGGGGATGGATCCGCGACATCCCAAAACCCAAGACCCCTGAGTGGCAAGCTCTGGTGCATGACGGTTGGCGTGCATACCCACAAGCTGTCTCCTCAAAAAACATGCCAAGGCCTGTAAAATTCCCCTCCCTGAATGAGGACGCTTGCTCGGGAGCGGAGAAAAACCCTGGGCCCTTAGAGGAACAGAGCCTCTGTCACCCCCTTAAAAAGAGCAGCCAACAATTGATGGTCAATTTTCTAAATAAGAAAGGGGGAGATGTCAGGAGCCAAAAGTTGAGTCTCTCAACATGATAGGCTTGACTATCTCACTGGAACATCTTGAGACTGAGTTTACAGAATCCGACTCTCATCCTGCCCTAAGCAAACATCCTGCACTGCTACAGCCAATGAAAAAGCTTCCTTAACGGCCAATGAAAAGGCTTTCTTATTCTAAGCATATAAATACCCCTGTGTAAAAAATAAAAATTTGCAGCTTGATCAAAACCCTTGTCTTGCTGTCATTCTTTGTGTCTCTTGTCCCTTCATTCCTTCTAGCTTAGGTTCACTGCCCTTGTTGATGTCCTGCGGGTCGGGACAGCTGATTGCTCCTTCCCTTCCCTTAGATGAGATCGATGCCTTCCCTGCTTACGCCCAGTAAGCTCTCTCATGTCTAGCACATACTGTTCTTATTTATTAGTTAGAATATTAAAATATTTAATAATAATATTTAGAATATTTAGAATATTATTAGATTATTTGCCTCATGTAAATTTTTACATATGAAATATAAACTAGAGCCACAGCTCTAATTCCACTGTTTTATTTATTTATTTTTGGTGATGGTAAATTGGAGATAAGAGTCTCATAGGCTTTCCTGCTCAGTCTGATTTTAAACTACATTCCTCAACTCTCAGCCTCAAGGTTACAGGCATAAGCCATTGGACTGACATCTAACACTAGGGTTTGAATTTAAAGCCTCAAACATAAAGTTAGGGTCTTTTCGACTTAAGACACATAGCCAGTCATTTTGCTTTTAGGGTTTTTTTTGCTCCTTTTTATTTCTTGTTTGTAGACAGGGTTTCATATCTTTTGTTCAATTACGCCTTGTACTAAAATCTCCCTACATCTACCTCCTAAGTACCTGGGATTAGAGGTGTATACTGTTATGTCTGGAAAGATAATATATGATTAAATTATGCAATGCCATCATTAATGGGCAATTCTTCTGCCAAGTCTTTTACTTTTCATTAAGTGGTATCATTATCATATCTGTTTTACAGATTGGGTAAATGAATCTTGGAGAGATTGTCTACATTGCTTATAAGATATTGAGTGAGAAGTTAAACTTAGTGCTTCAGTACCAAATCTGTACATGCAAAAATTCTATAATCTCTCAGGAGGGTCTCTTCCCTATCATGTTTTTCTAGCTTATCTTGAAATTTCAGTGTGAAATGAGGAGAGTTAGTTTATTTTCCAATTTATGTCTGATAAGGGTGTAGGTGCTACACCTGCCATGTATATGCTATTTCCCTTTAGCATTTATTGATTTCTCTATGCTCCATGCAGACTCTTAACTAAATTTGTAAGACATTAAAATCTGTATCTCTGACTCAGTGTATCAAGACTATTCCCAGAGAATGGATCATTATTTTAATATTTATTCTTTAGGAAAATGAGGGTATCATCCATTTTTCTATATACTCTGAAGGCCTTACAGACTATTTTTGTCTTGACTCCTGCTGTCTCTCCTTCCCCATTAAATTGGTAATCTTATGCTGTTATTTTTCAATTCTTTGTTTGTTTGTTTGTTTGTTTGTTGTCTGCCATGGGTCTTGAATTCAGGACCTAGGTACTGTCCCTGAGCTCTTTTGCTTAGGTAAGGCTCTACACTTTGAGTCATAGAACCACTTGCAGTTTTCTGTGGTTAACTGGAGGTAAGAATCATGGAATTGCCTTCCCAGGCTGGCTTGTAGTAATGATCCTTAGATCTCAGGCTCCTGAGTAGTTAGGATTATAGGAGTGAGTCACTGGCACCCTGCTACAGTTTTTCCTTTCTAAAACAGAATCACCATTTTCTGAATCACCAGATTCAGAAACCTGTTTAATACTGTACAAATTCTCCAAAACAACAGTTACTTAACCCGTAAAGACCCTGATCATTTCATAAGTGCCTTGTTTGGAAAATAATGAAGCACTGAAGACTTGAACTCATTTAAGTTCTTAACAAGTCCCTTCCTACTGCTACCCAATTTCTTGTCTTTCGGTCTTGTTATGTTTCCAGTTGCACTTCATTTTACTCACATGGTTTTATTAGTATTAGCCATGATCAGTTCTCAAAAAAAAAAGTATAAAACAAGACAACCCCTGAATCACTTACTTGCTAACAACAGAAATTTCTGCTTTACTGCCCTTTGCTTCATGGCATTGTTCTACATACAATTTTGAGGGGATCCAGCAGTTCAGGGTCTCCAAATATGTAGAACCAATAGGATGTTTAACAACATCCTATTTTTTTCAGTGTGGAGATTGAGTTTGTAATTAACAAGCTGATGACAAGAAAGAAGGCTATGTTAATTCTGACCAAAACCAAAGGTTAGTTCCATTTCTTGGAAAAGTAGATAGAATCACACACACAGCAGAATTTCTTATCTCCTCTAGTAAATTACAAAATGCACAAGGACAAGATTTGACAAGATTTATAGGTCATTTTCCCCTCATACTTTATAGATTTTAGAATCTACTTGTATAATTTAAGTGAGAGGATAAATTTCTGAAGAAGTTAACCCATAAATTCAGTAAACAAAGAGACCACATAAATTAAATAAAGAAATAAAGGCAAGATGAAGTTTCTGTGGGGAGTAAGTGACAGCTAGTAAGGCAGAAGATGGAGTATTATGGGAAAGTGAGTGACCATGTAAAAAAGAGAAATGCAGTGAGCTTGATACCTTCATCACAGTATTTTCAGAGTGTGTGGGCCTCCTAGGTAGAGATGTACATATTACTGCTTTCAAGCAATCAATATGAACAAAACTATTTTTAAATTTTAAATATTTGCCAAAAGAATCTGCAGAATGCTGCTATTTGTTAGCATATGGACAATGTATCACATAGTGTTTAGAACCAAATAACCCATCCAGTGGATTAATTTTTTTGCTCATGTACATAAGAAGTAGGAAATAGAATGAGAAGGAAAGGTGGAAATTAAGTGGAATAATTAGTAATCCTCATACCCTGATAAGAGATGGACTAAAACCTCTACCAAGTTATATGTGACAGATGATGATATTACCATGCTGTCATAAATTCAAATGGTAAATTACTTCTTAGACCTTCAGCTTTTAATATTGCTTTGAATCAAAAATTTATTAATGTAAGTGTTGAACTCTGAGTTTATTAGTAGGGGATGACACACCTGCCTGTTATCATGTGACGTGATGCTAACATTAAGCAAGGCAAAGGTGGGTAGAAGGCTGGCTTTTGTTCAGAGAACAGCTCATGAAAGGAGAGATAAGCACTGATCTCCAAGGCTTCTGAGTCCTTTGATAGGCTTCTGCCATTCGGTACTGGCTCCCTTGCCTTTCATACCGAAGCTTTTGTTCCTTTGAGGGCTTCTTCTAAGGAGCAGCCATGGGAAACATGTCCATATTTCTGGCATGCCAATTACTCCATCACATTTGGGGTGCCATTTTTGTTGGGAATCCACCTATCTCATTAGGGCACAAAGAACAATCAGCTCAATTCCCCTGCTATTATGCACACTGCAGCAATATGTCTGTTCTCTGTGGAGAGAGACATAAAAGATTTCTGCCTCATCTGGAGGGAGAAAGGAGGCTCTATTTTCTCCTCCCTACATAAATTTGACAAGGGCATTCTTTAGCAGCAGAACTTTGACCTCTGGGTTCGAGTACTGGACTAAATAACTCTGAACACCTTATGAAAGTCCTCTGAGAGATGTCTTTTCTAAGACAATGCTGTGTTTCTTGAAAATGTATAGTATATCTAAAGAAAACTTGGCCTTGAAAAGAAAGACTGGATGTTGAATCAATCTCAACTTGTTAGCTATGTAAAATTAAGTGAGCTTCCTTTCTGAATCACCTTACTACATGAGAATAGTAAAGTTGACATCCAAGCTGCTGAGAAGATATAATGAGATGGTTTGTGATCAATTACTTGACAAAGATCCTGGTCCCCAGAAAAGGCTGCTCAATAAATGATAATCCTGTCATGTCCAGGAATCTGAGAGAAGGCTAGATTTTGTTATAAATGCTTACCACATAACATCTCATTTAATCATTACCTCGGGCATCTTTGTTTATCCTTATGAATTTGATGAGGAAACAAAAGCTGAGGGAACCAAATAATGACCTCAATTCACCCAATACTAAATACAAATCCTAGAATTTGAACACATCTGACAATATCTTCTTACTTTTAGCACACAAAATCAGAAGAAGGAATAGCTTCAGACTTTAATGTACTTCTATTTTTCATAACCAGAGTACTTGATTATTTTCTTACTTTAAATGTATTACCAGTTATTTTCTCTTATTGGAATCTAAACTCTTTAAGGATCTAAATTTTATTTATTTTTTATTATCGTATATATAAAGCTCAGAGCCTAGACCATAGTAAGACTTCAATGAAAGTGGTTTTGCGTATTTATAATTCCATGTATTGGTTGATGGTAAAGATTTTGATTGAATGAACTACAATTGCTCAAGAGCGTGAGGAATGACTATGAGTTCACACATGATGGTCCAAGAATTAGCAAAAACTCAAAAAAAAAAAAAAAAGTTCCTCACCTCTGAGTCATTCTAAAACTTTGGGCCACAATCTGAAACAGCCCTTGAATGATTTTGGATTTTCTGATGATCCTTTTCAAACTGGTACTGAGTTTGTGATTAGAGGTGCTGATGTCTCTTAAAGTGTCTGTGGCACAGATCACTCACAGTCCAAGAATGTCATATATGTTATGGAGGTACACTCAAAATGGAAACTAAGAATAAAAGGGAAGTAATAGGTAAAGTCACTTACTGGTAATGCTTTTTCTCTGGAAATTCTAGCGCAAGAGAGGTTCTGTGGATTTTGAAAATGATGTCATAATATTTCACAAATACTGAAGGAAGTCGGGTGCTGGTAGCTCAGACCTGTAATCTTGGCTACTCAAGAAGCTGAGATCTGAGGATCACTGTTTGAAGCCAGTCTGGGTAGAAAACTCCATGAGACTCTTATCTTCAATTAATTACCAAAATTCCATAAATGGACATGTGGCTCAAGTGGTAGAGCACTAACATTCAGAAAAAAAAATTCAGGAATGGTGTCAAAGCCCTGAGTTGATGAGTTCAAGCCCCAGAACCAGTACACACACAAACACACACACACACACACACACACACACACACACACACACACACACACACACACACAAACACACAAAAAATTGAAGGAATTCCTTGTAGAAATTGATAGTGATTTCTTCAAGGGCTTTTCCTAATGAAAATTTCCTGTATCATTTGGTTATTGAGTCCAAGAGTTGCATTCACCTTGAAGTATCCTATGATCTCTATCCAGCAAAAGTTGCATACATGTACAGTGATTGATAGCTGCTAGCATAAGCTCGAGATATAACAATTGATTGGGTTGGAGAGGAGGAAATGTGACTGGAGTAAAAAGTTGGAAATAACCCATTAGATAACAGAGAAGAAAAAGATGGCTAGTTAAGAGATTCACCCAGAATTTTTTTGTAAGGAAGTTTTCTATTGTACTGGGTCTGGTTAGCATTGTAACACTTGATCCATGCCTCTATTTTTGGCTTTTTTGCTAATTAATTGGAAATAAGAGTTCTACAAAATTGTCTGTCTGGGCTGTCTCTGAATTTTGATTCTCAAATCTCAGTTTCCTGAATAATTAGGATTATAGGCAGGAGCCACAAGTGCCTGTCCTCACCTAGAAAAAATTTAAATTGTTTACTATTTAAAAATATATTTTATTAGCTTTAAGTAGTTGGACAAAGGAGTTACTATTCAACAAATCAGTTTACAAGAACAATGCATCCCAATCAATGTTACCCCTTCCATCATTCTTCCCCATCTCTCTCAACCCAACCCTTCCCCACAATTTTCTTAAGGTTATATAATATCAGATGTTTTTACTTCACTCTCTGTTTTTCTCTTCCTTTATCTACCCCTCCTTCCCCTTGACCTTTCCTTCAACATGTTTCAAGTACCAGTTTCCCAGCATTCATTTTGTTAAACGGTTAGTGTGGTCTTTCTAAAGAATTGTACCATATGAATTCTCCTTACAAATACCATACTGTGGTTAATATACTGTGTACACTTGCATATATCCTATATGTGTTTACTTGTATATTTATGGCTTAGATCTAGCTTCCACATATGAGAGAAAACATGTGCCTTTTGTTTCTCTGGGACTGATTTACTTTCACTTAACATGATTTTTTTCCAGGTCCTTCCAAATGATGGAATATTATTTTTCCAAATAGGTAAGTACATTTTCATTATGTATATATGCTACATTTTTGCGATCCAGTCATCCACTGGAGGGGTATCTGGTCTGATTCCATATCTTGACTATGGTGAATATTACTGCAATGATTATAGTTGTGCAGGTGACCTGGTTTGTGAGCTTTTGGAAAAATCCCCAAGAGTGGCACTGCTAGTCATAGAGTAGTTCTGTGTTTACTTTTTTTTTTGGAGTAATCTCCAAATTGCTTTCTAGGGTGATTCAACAAGCTTACCTTCCCACAACAGTGTACTAGGGTTCCTTTTCTGCCACCTCCAGGCTAGTTTCTGTTATTGTTGGTATTTTTTATGAAAGCCATTCTAATTGAGATAAGATGGGATATCAGCATTGATTTGACTTTTATTTTCTTTTTTTTAAAATTTAATTTAATTTTATTTTATTTGTGAACATACTGTACAGAGGAGTTACAATTACATGGGCAGGATAATGCGTACATTTCTTACCAAGCATTGCAGCCTCCTCCTTTGTTTACCCTTCACATCCCTTCCCAGCCTCCCCCCTCCCCCCCAATCCCAATCCTTCTCCTTCCCCCCTTTCCCCTTCCCCTTCCCCCCCCCCCCCCCGCACCTACGTTGTAAAGCTCGTTTTGGACATGACAACTTGTACTTCTCATTGTTGCAACAGGTCCACCTGTATCCTTAAACAACTGGTTTTTCCCCATCTCCTCCACAAGTTATACTGACATCAAATGACTTTTATTTTCTTCATGGTTAGAGATGTTGAACATTTCTTCATGTTGTCTGTTGACCACTTTCACTTCTGAGAAGTCTCTGTTTAGTTCATTTGACCATTTATTAACTAGGTTGTTGATTCTTGGGTTTTGTTTCTTGATCTCTTTATATGCTAGATATTCAGCTATTGTCTGTTGTATAGCTAGTAAAGATCTCCCTACAGGCTGTCATTTTACCTTGTTAACTATGTCCTTTGCTCTGCAGAAATCTTTCAGTTTGTTGCAATCCCATTTGTTACTTCTTTCTTTGAGTTACTGAGTCCTTGGAATTTTCCTCAGAAAGTTTTAAAACAGGAAAGAACAGTCAAGAATGTCTGTTCCAAGAGTGTTTAGACCTTCTTCATGATTTTCTGGCATGCGCTTAAAACTTACAAATGCTAGAATTGATTTTTGTTTTCTTTTTCTTTTATTTTGATGTAGGATATCACTGTATGGCTTAGGCTTGCCTCAAACATATTTTGTGGTCTAGTGTGGTTTTGAAGTCAAGATCCTTTTGCTTCATCATCCTCAATGCTGAGATTACAGATTTATGCAACCATGCCTTGAGTCTACTTTTTGGGACATTATTCTAGCAATATGTGTATTATATAATATTTAAGCTATATAATATTTAAGCTAATTCCTTCTAAAGTATTCACACTAAACTTTTATTGTTTTTCTCATAATGGTCAATTGATTAGTTTTTCCCCTAGATTTTGTTGTATCTTTAATTAAAAAGTTTTTTATTGTGAAAATACTGTACAGAGGGGTTACAGTTACAGGAGCAAGGTAATGAGTACATTTCTTATTAAGCATTGTTGCCTCCTCTGTTTTTCCCATACCATCCCTTCCCTCCCACCTCCATAACTACACTCCCCCCCACCTAAATTATAAAGTTTGTTTTTCAATATAGTGTCTTATTGTTGCAATGGGTCAACCTGTATCCTTATTTAAACATTTTTCCCCTTTTCCTCCCCAAATTATATCAACATCAAATATAGTGCAAACAGGGGTTATACTGTGGGGGAGGGCCATACAAATCAACAAAAAAAATCACATGGTACCTTATAAATACGTTAGAAACAATAGCAAGAAAGAGAAAACCACTTGTGTCCCTACCTTGGGGTTCATTTCACTTAACTTCATATTATTTGGTCATGTGTATATAGCTTTTGACCTTTTCTACTTGTCCCAGACATTTGCTAGTTATTGCAAATAAGGGAAACCATGGGACCTATGTTTCTTTGGGCCTGGCTTACTTCACTTAACATAATTTTTTTCAAGTCTTTCCATTTCCTGACAAATGAGGCGGTGTCATTCTTTCTGATGGAGGCATAGAATTCCATTGTATATATATATACCACAACAAATCCTCAAAGAAACAACTGCCCAATAAATAAGTGGGCTAAAGACTTAAAGAGAAACTTCTCTGAAGAGGAAATAAGAATGGTCAATAGACACATGAAGAAATGCTCAATCTCTCTAGCCATAAAAGAAGTGCAAATCAAAACAACATTGAGATTCCACCTCACCCCAGTTAGAATGGCTATACAATGAGATGTACAAGATGCTATGTTGAAAAACAAACTTTACAACTTTGGTGGGGAGGGGGAAGTGTAGTTGTGGAGATGGGGAAGGCAGGGATGGTAGGGAAAAACAAAGGAGGAGGCAACGATGCTTGACAAGAAATGTACTCATTACCTTGCTCATGTAATTGTAACCCCTTTGTACAGTATTTTTTTAAAAAAAGAACTGTAATAACAACAGATGCTGGAGGGGATGTGGCCAGAAGGAAACCCTATGCATTGTTGTTGGGAGTGTAAACTTGTTCAACCACTTTGGAAAGTAGTATGGAGTTTCCTCAAGACTCCACATAGAGCTGCCCTATGACCCAGCAATCCCACTTTGGGGCATTTACCCAAATGATCACAAACAAGAGCATACTAAAGCTACCAGCACAACTATGTTTATTGCAGCATTATTTACTATAGCTAAGATATGGAACAAACCCAGATGCCCCTCAGTAGATGAATGGATCAAGAAAATGTGGTATATATAAACTTTTATTTTTTAATGTAATGGTTCAAATCTGGCAAGTTCTGATGGGATTATAGTTGATCAATAGATAATAGGTTGGTTATAAGAAAATTAAACATTTTATTAGATTAAAATGCATATAATCTATGCTTCCAAATTCTGATATTGCTGAAAACTCAACAGCGTTTTGGCACTCTGTAGTCACAAGACTTAGAATTCTTGGAAGAACAGAGATAGTAAATAAAAACAATCTTAAATATTCTAATTTGATCATCAGACACCTTGAATTCTAGTTCAAATCTTGTATTTAAAACTCACCTTGGGGCTAATAATGTGACTTAGTGGTAGAGTGCTTGCCTAGTATGCAAAACCTCTGGGTTCAATTCCTCAGCACCACATAAATAGAAAAAGCCAGAAGTGGCACAGTGGCTCAAGTGGTAGAGTGCTAGCCCTGAACAAAAGAAGTTCAGGAAGAGTGCCCAGGCCATGAGTTAAAGCCTTGCACTGACATAAAAAAAGCAAACAAAACAAAACCCCCCAAAAAACCCTTATCTCAATTTCTTACTACATTAAAAAAAAGAGTAGATACCAAATACAGCAGTATTCTTGGGACTGAATTTCTACAACAAATATTTTTAAATTTATCAGTCTTCCTTCGTTAGCAATTCTACACATTTGTGGTTTGAAAGCTTTTGTTCTATTTTTGAAACAACCTGCAGGGCTTTCATGTGACCAACTTTTGAGACTTCTTCTGTGTTAGGAAGGGTTATCACTCTCTGGAGGTCAAAAAAAAAAACAAGACCCAAAAGTAAACTCAAACAGAAAGAGCTGTCCAGTCTACTGCTGTCATGACTAGGTACTGGGAGAATAAATGAGACAATGAAAGAAGCTTCTGAGCTGTGAGGACGCCAGCTGCTCCGTGCAGTCAAGACATCATCATTATTAATTGCCTTATTCATTTTGAAACCATCTGCTTCCAAACATGGCCACTCGTGGGCCCATTCTCCTCTGTCCCTGCCTCCAATGTGTTTCTTATACATATTTAATCTTCAGCTGATTTCAAAGGAAGCAACAGCTTGTACAGATGGATGGATCTGGAACAAAGGAAAGATATTTATCCACTTCTCTGATGATTCTTTTGTTTGAAGCATGATTATCCATTCATATTGAACTCTTTTGAATACTTTGCTGCTGGTAGGATATGGTTAAAGTTTTCTTAACTAAATATTGCCATCTGGTGGTGCAAATAAATTCTACTGTAATATCTAGAAACTTCAGAATTTCTTTTTGCTTGGTCAATACTTTCATTACTATACAATTTTTTAAATAAGTTGAATAATATAATTAGGAGGTAAGATAAAGATTATACACTTACTTTGGCAATAAGTAGTTTGGAATATGTCTAATCAGATCCAATCTCACAGTGACAAATTTTTGTCAATAGGGAACAATAAGAAATTGTGCAAAGCTGAGGAGCTGGCTTTTATCGTAGGTGATTAGAAGTAGGAAACTCCTGGTATCCAATGCTATCATTTCTTCTGTACTCATAAGTTAATAAAAGGAGATCCATCTATGAAATTCAGGTCTGCTCATGTGGTTTTATGAAACATCAACTTCCTAAAGAGCTACAATGCTTTTATTGATTTTTTTCTTTTCTTTTTTTGGGGGGGGGAGGGTCCAGTCGTGGGGTCTGAACTCTGGACCTGGGCGCTGTCCCTCGGCTCATCAGCTCAAGGCTAGTGCTCTACCACTTGAGCCACAGCGCCACTCCCGGCTTTTTTCTTTTTGCTTATGTGGTGCTGAGGAATCGAACCCAGGGCTTCATGCATGAAAGGCAAGCACTCTACCACTGAGCCACCTTCCCAGCCCCTATTGATTTTTTTTCTAAACTTTCTTTAGTCTTAGAATTCACTGATGTCTGAAATTAGAGGCATAGACTTTCTGACAGTTTTTTTTTTTTTTTGGTTTTCATACTGACTTTGTTTTTAATGAAAACATGATAAACCTGTTAGAATGAACCAAATGAAACTAAAACTGGAAACCAATGTAAACGAAGGATTATATTTTATCAAGGATCCCAGTCTCTTGACCTTTCTGTTATCCAAAGACTAAGGTATTTATCCAAACCCAAAATGTTTCTAGCAATGAAACTGGTTTCTCTATCTTTTGATTACACTGAAAATTGACTTTAAAAAATGGGGATATTGAGAATTGGTATAGCACAAAACACAATATTCAGTAAACCGTGAAGTAAATAAAATAAAGAATGAATTTTTGCCCTTGCCACCCTCATAAGAAGAGGAGATTTCAATCAAAAAAGAATTTCTCAAGTATTAATCGACTTCTTTGCTTCTTTGCCTAAGGACATTCAAAGGCTTCAAAATTAAGTCCAAATTTCTTACAGTCATGCACAATTTGACCTTGTACAGACTTCTTAACTCAACTTTTACTTATTATTTCCCGGTTTCACTCCTGTTTAAAAAAATACTTCTATGAATACACACACACACACACACACACACACACACACACACACACACACACACACACAGAGGATAATCCTGTACAAGATTTACTTGCTATTCCCCAAAGGTACTGTATCCTATCAAACCTTTGATTGTTATATGAGTCTTGTTGTTATATCAAAATGCTGCAGGGTGGGATAATTTCCCTTTAGGAAGAAAAGACTGTATTCAGTTTGTAGTTCCAGAGAATTAAGAGTGTGGTGCTGGGCCTGACTAGTAAAGGCCTCCTGTTGTATGCCGTGAGAATGGAGGGAATGTGTGTGAGAGAAGTCACATGGTAAGATAAGAAAGTTCAACCTCCTTTTTTCATAACACCTCCTTCTCATGGGAGTTGACTAGGGTCCCATGAGATCTACTATCACCCCTTTTAAACACTGCCATATTTGAGACCAAGCTTCTAACACACAAATTGTTTTTGTTGGTCATGGGGCTTGAACTCAGGGTGTAGGCCACTATCCCTGAGCTCTTTTGCTCAAGGCTAGCACTCTACCACTTGTGCCACGATGCCACTTCTGGTTTTCAGGGGTTAATTGGATATAAGAATCTCACTGACTTTCCTGCTTGGGATGGCTTTGAACCATGATCCTCAGATCCCAGCCTCCTGAGTAGCTAGCACTACAGGCATGAGCCACCTGCTAGCATACAAATTTTTGAGGGACGTGCCTAAACCTTACCCTTATCCAAACTATGGATTGAAGAATTAATTTTTTCCTAATCAATTCTTATTCATCTTGAAAGATATAGCTCAGTGCTTCCAATATAAATCTTCTTTTTATTTTCTTATGTACAAAATGGGACTTTATTCCGTGTGCTTAGATCACCTAATAAACATGCTTTAATATAACAGTTTCTTAGTTAAAATTGTTCTCATGAGTGTCTCCTTCATTATACCCTGTGTTTCTTTAAGAGCAGGAGCTGAATTCTATTTTGAAAACACCAATGTTTAATATTCCAGATGATAACTGATTCCCTTTACATGCTTATTAAATAAGTAAATGATAGGTGGGCAGGAAATACTCATCAAGCTCTAAAATCTAGTTTCCTCTTTTATTTAATAGAACTCCAATCCACTCCAACCTCTCCAGGGTTATCCAGCTAGGCAAGCCAAGATTTAAGTTCTTATCAATGAGATATAACCGAATGAAGTAAGTAACACTTCCCTGCTACACTACCAGGAAACTAGTTTTTGAATATTTACCTTTTCTTTCCAGGGAATGAAGAACAATTAGCATAATCTTCTTATCTCAGAGATACAAATTGATGTTGAATTTGGCTACATTGTCCTGACATCCTGTGAAACTGTGTGATCCTGCTGTAGACTGTTGTATCAGAGAAAAAGAAATTCTATTGTATTTAAGCCACTGTATTATTGGTTTGTGGTTGTTGTTGCTATGAGAACTAAGTTTCTACCAGAACGAATATATGTTTAAATGGAAACTGCTTTCTCTGGTACGGACACTGTTTTCTCAGATTTACATTGTAGAAACGAATTTTCATTTGTGTTTTATATGCTAGGGTATAATCTGAAAATATATCATTGAAAGCATGTGAATGTTCATTTTGCAGATGAGCTGCACAAATGTGTCATATTTCTACTACTTGCCTGAAAAATGCAAATCACCGAAAGATGAAGACAATAACTGTCTCAGAGAGGAGAAACTTTCCTTACAGTATTCAAAAATATCCTCTATTCTGCAGACACTATGTTGCTCTCACCCTCTGCACCTTCCCACATTGAAGAGTTTACCATCAGCTTCAGAATCAGCCTGGCCCTATATTCTAGGAAAATCTTGACCTTATATTGGAGGGAGTAAAGTAAATCAGACAGCTTGGCTTTGAGCACTATTTCATATTATTTTACTTTTTTGCCCTAAAACCCAATGTCCATCCTTCATTCCATCTTCATATCTGTAACTGTGATTTAAAAACATGAATACTGGGTTGGGAAGGTGGCTAAGTGGTAGAGTGCTTGCCTTGCATGCATGAGGTCCTGGGTTCAATTCCTCAGCACCACATAAACAGAAAAGGCCAGAAGTGGTGCTGTGGCTCAAATGGTAGAGCACTAGCCTTGAGCTGAAGAGCTAAGGGACAGCACCCAGGCCCAGAGTTGAAGCCCCACAACTGACCAAAAAGAAGAAAGAAAGAAAGAAAGAAAGAGAGAAAGAAAGAAAGAAAGAAAGAAAGAAAGAAAGAAAGAAAGAAAGAAAGAAAGAAAGAAAGAAATTGTTTTTAAAAAGCATGAATACTAACTCAAATATCTTAATTCTTGAGGTCTTTTTTTTAATTTCCTGGCAACTTGTACTCAAGCGTTTATGACTCCCAGCTTAATCTGTATGGTAGCAATTCTCCATTATTTTGAGATTATCCTCAGTATGACCACTGCATATCTTTGTACTTTGTATCTTATTCTTCTGCTTTATGAAGAGGTTATTATAATACCTACAAGCTGGATTTGTCTCTATTTTAGCATAATGCCTGATATTCTACATAATAAAGTCCCATCTCTTGAGTTTCTTTATCTCATTGGAGTTATTGAGTCATTAGTGATAATATCCTGAATATAATACTGTAGGTGAATGGCTTCCAATTTTTCATTGATGTTTTAAATAGATGTGTTTAGTAAGAACATTTCAAACTAGCAGCTTAGACACTATTAACTTTCGCAATTCCCTTACTCTAAAGCTGAAACCATGCTAAATCTCCTTTGATGGGAGCATTGTAGTTTGTCTCTTCTCAAATTTCCTCCTTTTTCAGAAGTTACTTTTGTCATTGGTGTTTCTTTTCTTAACCACCTTTCATCTAATGAGGGCAGCAGTTAAATTCTCTACCCTCTCTCCCCCACCATTCCTTCTACTTTTATGTCATGATTGGATTGCTTGAGCTGCCATCCACAGACAACACTGATTGATCCAGTGATGGGAAAATAATGTAAGCAAGGGTTCAATTTACTCAGGGATTGATACAATGTGTATAGGGGAGAGTTTTTATCTCTCCTGAGATCATGAACAATAAGGACACTAAACATTGGAGACACAAAGGACCAAGAAGTAGGGAGAAAATAGGTTCTTGATAACATCATTTGAACAACCTAGATTAATTTTTTTAATTTTCTGTTGCTTCCAATAAATATCTAACAAATTTGAACTGGTTTTCTTTTTTTTTTGGCAAGGTAAGTAGTCTATATAAAAAGTACTAAACGATGTTCTTGCCATCTATTTTTTCTTCTCTTTTTTAAAATATATTTTTATTGTGTAAATACTGTACAGAGGGGTTACAATTACATGGGTAAGATAATGAGCACATTTCTTCTCAAGCATTGTAGTCTCCTGCTTTGTTTCCCCTTCTCATCCCCTTGTATCCTCCTCACCCTCCTCCCCATCCCCCCCACCAAAGTTGTAAAGTTCATTTTTCGACATAACAACTTGTACATCTCATTGTTGCAATGGTTCCTCCTGTATCCCTGTTTTAACAATTTGTTTTTTCCCTTCCCCTTCATATATACCAACATCATATATAGTGAAAGCAGGGGTTATACCATGGGGGAGGGTCATACAAAGCAACAAAGACATAATCTTATAAATATGTTAGAAACAATCGCATGAAAGATCTTTCTTTTTTTTTTTTTTTTGTCAGTCGTGGGACCTGCCATCTATTTTATTGAAACCTGAGTGTGCCCATTTTTGTCATTGGCTTGTTTTCTACTCTAAACACAGGGTGAGGTAGCTGGGACAGACTATACAATCTATAAAACCTAAAATATTTACTATAGGGTCTGTTACAACAAAAGAGTGCCAATTACTAATTCCTCCTGAAACAGATTTTCTACAAAGAACTCTATTTTTCTTTAACAATTTGAAGCTTTTCAAAGAGAAATTTTTTCTTTCCCAAAGCCTTTCAATGTCTTTTCTGAAATGTATCCCCTCCCCCACACACTCCAAATTATGACTGACAGTGTGATACTAAACGTGGCACAAAATGGCATTGATGTTTCGGAAATGGTGTTTAAGTGTTCAGGCCTTGAATTCAAGCACCGCAGCCAACAAAATAAACAAATAAATAATTGTAATTGAAAAAGATATATAGAAACATAGACTCCTCCAGCTTACCAAATCAGTAGAAAAGCAGTACTTTTAGCCTCCTGTTCACCCTTGTGGTCTTAAAAGATAGGTGTTTATGAGAGGTAAACATAGACCTAGCAGTTATTAAATAGTTCTCTAATCTTTTTTTGTGCACCATAACTTTTTGTTGAATAGAAAACATACAGATCATGCAGTGTATTTTTTTTATTGTGAAAATATCGTACAGAGGAGTTACAATTACATGGGCAAGATAACGAGTTCATTTCTTATCAAGCATTGTTGCCTCCTCTTTGTTTCTCCTTCCCATCCCTTCCCATACTCCCCCCACTTCCCCCCCCCCCCCGGCCACCAAAGTTGTAAAGTTTGTTTTTTGACATAATGACTTGTACATCTCATTGTTGCAATGGGTCCACCTGTATGCAGTATATTTCATTTAAGAGTTTAAAAAATAGTCTCATGGTAAGGTCTACAAATGTCACAGATTATGCTGCTAGCTGTCAATACTTATTTTTAATGTTTTTATTTCAAGGGAACTGCAACTGCATTGCGAACAATTTTTGCTATTTATCTCTGTTTATATTATTTACAATTTGAAATTCTTAATCAAGAGTATAAGTTATCTTCTTTCTGTGTAGAATCTATTTAAATATAGGAATTAGAGTCTTTCCAAGATGACTTTATTTCTAGCATCTTTTAAACCAAGATTCTGGTTTAGACAATGAACTGTCAATTAGTTGAATGTAAGGCTACTTAAATGTAGATAAATTTCAATAGAGATGCTAATTATATTTCATTCATACTATTAACATTTATGTGCCTTCTGATGATAAATGCATTTTAATTTCCTATCTGTCAAAGTATATCCTCATTATAATGAAGAAGGAAGAACCAGGTACTGTTGACTCATGCTTGTAATCCTAGCAACACAGGAGGCTGAAATCTGAGGATCAAGGTTTGAAACCAACCCAGGCAGTAAGTCCATGAGACTTTTATCTCCAATTTGAGTGGATCAAATGGTAGAGCACTAGTCTTGAGTGAAAAAGCCAAGCAAAATTTTGGGGTCCTAGTACTGGAACAAAAATGAAAGAAAGAAAGAAAGAAAGAAAGAAAGAAAGAAAGAAAGAAAGAAAGAAAGAAAGAAAGAAAGAAAGAAAGAAAGAAAGAAAGAAAGAAAGAAAGAGAGAAAGGAAGGAAGGAAGGGAGAGAGGGAGAAAGAGAGAAAGAAAGAGAGAGAGAGAGAAAGAGGGAGGGCAGGAGGGATGGAAGGAAGTAAGAAGAAAGAAGAAAGAAAAAGAGAAAGAGGAGAGGGGAAGAGAGAGAGAGAAAGAGGCAGGCTTATGTTCTACTAGTCAATGGCATGTTGCTCACATTCTTTTATTAAGCAGAGGACAAAACCTTTAGCCTTTAAAACATGTAAGGCCCAAACCATAACACTAAGTCTGTTAAACTTCTATCCGTTTTCAGTTATATAATTGTTCATATGTATGGAGAATATTGGTAGTTCAAAACATGTGTAAGATATGAAATGACCAAATAAGAATAGTTTTCCTGTCAGCTCAAAGTTTATCCTTTTTTGTATGTTGAGTGCATGCAAATTCTTGTAGTTACTTTGAAATATATCTTAAATTTTTATGAAGTATTTGCACTCTACTGTGCTACAAAACACTAGATTTTATTCCTTGTTTCTAATGATGTTTTTCTGATTAAAAAAAATGAAACCTATTTCCTGCTTCCCATCTTCCTAACCTCTATGGACCACTAGTCTACTCTACCATGAGATTAGCTATTTAAGCTTCCACAAATGGTTGAGAACATGTAGGACTTGTCTTTCTGTACATGGATTATTTCTTTTGCCATAATGCCGTTAGGTTCATCAACATTACTGTAAATGGCAGAATTTCTTTTTTTTCGATGAATTTTGTGTCTGTATACAAATATAGAGACATATATATTTATATTTCCTATTTTTATATACCATGAGGTGTGTGTGTGTGTGTGTGTGTGTGTGTGTGTGTGTGTGTGTGTGTGTGTGTGTGTGTGCAGGCACACGTGCACCTGTGCGTGCTCTGGCTTGTGCATGTGTGTGCCAGTCCTGGGACTTGAAGTCAAGGCCTGGGCACTATCTCAGTTTTTTTTTTTATTCAAGGATAATGCTCTACTACTTGAGCCACAGCTCCACATCCAGCTTTTTGGTGGTTAATTGGAGATCAGAATCATATGGGTTTTCCTGCCGAGGCTGAATAATCCTCAGATCTTAGCTTCCTAAGTAGCTAGAATTATAGGCATGAGCCTTACTGCCAGAAAATAATCTTTTTGTCTGATGAGGACTGACTACCCTTAATCTCCTAGTGACTGACAAATTATAGTAGTGTTAAACATAACCATACCTTTTCCTGTCCTTTAGGAGGTTCTTCTTCAGTTTTGGCTATGAGAGTTCCTCCCTTGAAAGTTTCTTGCATAGTCTTTGTAGATTGCCATAACAAATCTCAAATGCACTACTTATTTACCTTTTTAACTACAGTGACAATTTTTTATCTGGTTAAGAGATAACATCCAAGGCTGGGAAGGTGGCTCAATGGTAGAGCGCTTGCCTTGCATGCTCAAGGCCCTGGGTTCGATTCCTCAGCACCACATAAGCAAAAAAAAGAAAAAAGTCGGAAGTGGCGCTCTGGCTCAAGTGGTACAGCACTAGCCTTGAGCTAAAGAGCTGAGGGACAGCGCCCAGGCCCAGAGTTCAGGCCCCACGACCAGACCCCCACTCCCCCCCAAAAAAGAGATAACATCCAATTTATCCCCTATGTTTCTTCATGTTTCACAAATTTTAAATTTCTTCTTGATTTAATTTGTGGCTATCTTATCCTTTCTAGAGAAAAGAGAAATATTTCATAGTTTCTTTCAGTTATCTGTACACTGAAATTATTCTTTAAGCCAGAATAAAATTGCTTCTCAAATAGGGTGTTATATTTCTCTTTCTCAAAAGTACTTGAATTTCTTTATAATACAACTTTGCAGAACACTGCAAAATTGGAACATCAATATAATAATTGATACGGTCAGCCTCATTAAGGTATAGAAACAACTCAGAATCCTCTAGGTGGTTCTAGAGCACTTACATGCTGTATTTTAGATATACAATTTGTTCTAGTTTGAGAGAGGTATATAGATACCTACCGATGCTCTTTAGCAATAAAGAAGGAAATAACTTAAAGGTACATAAATATTCAAGAAACTAACTTTTGTCTTTAATAACTATAAGAATATTGCTGCTAGTGCGACTAAGTTCTTGGAAAACTTGCAGATTTCTTATTTTGGATTAGATATCAGAATATAAACTGACAAAGGAGGAGGCTACAATGCTTGATAAGAAATGTATTCATTATCTTGCCCATGTAAGTGTAACCCCTCTGTACAGTATTTTCACAATAAAAAAAAATAAACTGACCTCAGATAAAAATTTCTTTAATATATTAAATTAAGAAGCATGCTGAATGTCTGTCAGAATTTCTAATACATTTGGGATACTTCTATTCTTAGGATTGCTAATATCCCCAAAATGAAAAGCTATCACAACAAAAGAGTCAACATGATTGTAACATGCTTTACATATTTATAATTATCAAATGAAGCCTTTTAATACAAATTCATTTATTTGGCTTTGTATATAAAAGCTGTTACACTGTTGGTGATAATGGCAAAAAGTCACAATGGTTCTTCACCAGTCATGAAGCCCCGTGATAGTCCTTAGATGTACTTACTGGAAGCACCCAACGGGTTTGTCCCCATTCTGTTGCTTACTTAGAGGTGTCACCAGGTAAAGGGCTTGTGTTCAGCCACTAGAGAAATAAAGTTAGAAAATAATTTTTGACATTCTAAAAACTCATTTTCCACATCTTTTGAGATGTGTGACCTATCATACTTTAAAAAGCCTCTCTCCTTCCTTCCTTTTTTCCTTCCTTCCTTCCTTCCTTCCTTCCTTCCTTCCTTCCTTCCTTCCTTCCTTCCTTCCTTCCTTCCTTCCTTCCCGCCTGCCTGCCTGCTTTCCTGCCTTCCTGCCTTCCTTCTGTCCTTCCCTTCCTCTTTTCTTCCTTTCTTCCCTTCCTCTACCTCCTCTTCCTCCTTCCCCAACCCCCACTCACCAGTCCTGGGGCTCAATCTTCACCTGTCCATGAGATTTTTTTTTCTCAAAACTCATGCTGAACCACTTGAACCACAGCTCTAATTCTGGCTTTTGACTAGTTAATTCTGGCTTTTTCTGCCCAGGCTGGCTTGGATCTATAAGCCTCAAATCTCAGCATCCTAAAACTAGGATTATAGGTATGAGCCTCTGGCTAACCCTTGCTTCCTATCTCTGAAAAAGAATAAAATTAAGAGTTTATTTTTGTCATTTTCATTTGCTTCTTTTTCTTTATTGGCTTTGAGAGTCACTTGTTGACTTAAAACTCCCTAAATAGTAGGAGTCTGTGAAGGGAGAGCTGAGTTCCCCATATTCACACAGTACATGATGAATGTCTAACTGGAAGTCTGACTCTGTGGTACAATGGTCAAGGAGGGGCCTAAAACCCACCATTGATTATGTGATTTCTATTCAAATGATTGTGCTTGAGAAAAAGAGACCAGGTCACTCCAGTCTTATTTACTTTTAACATGTCATTAACCTACTTTAGTTATACAGTTATATATTACTTATACAGAGGAAGGTTTCATTTTTAATATATATTTTATTGTAAAGATACTGTACAAAGGGGTTACAGTGGCATGAGTAAGGTAATGAGTACATTTCCTTTCCAGCATTGTTACCTCCTCATTTGTTTTTCCTCTACCATCCCTTCTGTCCCCACCTCCCCAACTCCTGTCTCCCCCCACAAGTTGTAAAGTTCGTTTTCAACATAGTGTCTTGTACATCTCATTGTTACCATGGGCAACCTTTATCCTGTTTCAGCATTTTGTTATTTCCTTTCCCCTCTCCAAACTAGAAAAATGTATATACAAATGCAGGGCACCGAAATCAAATACAGTACCATGGGGGAAGAACATACAAAAAACAAAAAACAAAAAAATTCACAGTACATTAAAAACAACAGAGACAGAGATATAACCTGTTGTGTCTGTATCTTGGGATTCATTTTGCTTAGAATCACCTTATATGGTTATATGTACATAGATTTTGAAATTTTCTGCTTGTCTGGTACAATTATCCTAGACACATACATTATTGCAGATAGGAGAAACCATGGGACCTATGTTTCTTTGGGCCTGACTTACTTCACTTACTAAAATTTTTTCCAAGTCTTTCCATTTCCTAACAAACAGGGTGGTGTCATTCATTCTGATGGAGGTATAGAATTCCATTGAATATATATATATATATATATATATCATATATATCATATATATATATCACATTTTCTAGACCATTCAACTACTGACGTTGGTTCTATATCTTAGCTATGCTGAATAATGCTGCAATAAACATAGTTGTGCTGGTAGCTTTAGGATGGCCTTGTGTATGATTGTTTGGGTAAATGCCCAAAATTCCAATCAATATAATGTAATAATATTTTGTCTTATAATGGATTATTTGTCATTTTCCATGTCCCAAGTAACTTTAAGAAAACATTTTATTGTCTTTAAGTAGTTGTATAAAGGAATTGCCATTGAACAAAACAGTTTATGAATACAGTGCACTTTGATCATCATTTATCCTAATAGGATAAAACAGGATAATAATATCTTGGCTATTTACTGATAACTCCAGAAATAAGGATTACTGTAGTTCTCAGTAATTCTAATTTGCCTATCAATGCCCATTTTGAGCAATATAACTGAGAAAACAATTATTATATTCTAAAGATTTGACATTAAAATAGAACACTTAGAATAAAAGTAATTATCAGACTACTAAGTAGTTAGAAAAGATGTGCTTTTATGAAGTTTCAGCATTCATGACCACCACTACAGTCTTGAAATTACATCACATTTGTAAAGAACTTAGAAATACACAACCAATGAACCATAAATTAAACCCATTAGTTCAACCACCCATTATCCAATACTTCCCTAAGGGGATAATACAGTTTCTAAGAAAACCATCAGAATACCTTTGTTACAAATGATACTAGGTACTGATTTGCAGATATTCTGTGGTAAGAAGTGGAGCCAGATCCTGCTCCAGAGGAATGTTTGGGCAATCCCTGAACATGTTCTATGATCAATGGCCCATTTTCCCAATCTTAGATATATTAAGATATTGCTTGCATAATAAGACTGTTTTTTTCCACATTTAACTTATCAGAGTATTAAGACATAGAGGAAAGTAGGGACACCTTTATTTTATTTGCATTACCAAGAATCTCTACAATATAGTAACTTTACTAGTGTATCTCCAATGAAGTCAATGAAACCTACAGGGCTGCCCTTCTATAACTGAAGAGTTTAGATATATATTTTTTGTTTGCTTGGTTTCAAACTACCTTTTCTTATATGACAAAGATAGTAATACACAATACAATGTAACAGTTGCAATGGGTAAAGTTAAGGGCTAAATTTTGGGTAGATTTATAAACATTTTAGCAGCAGAATTGCGGCATCATAGCATATCTGTTTAAAAGTAGCAAATACAAATACACTTAACATGCCTATGAAAATTTCAGTCATTTTTTGTTCTCTGTGGGTTGTTAAGGATAGTGATTTCTCCAACAAATCAAAGAAAGGTTGGACAAATGGGATTGCATGAAGTTGCAGAGCTTCTGCATGGCAAAGGACATAGCTAGCAAGATCAACAGAAAGCCCACCGATTGGGAGAAGATCTTCACTAGCCATACAACGGACAAGGGTCTCATATCTAAAATATACTTGGAACAAAAAATTAAATCCCCCAACAACAAATCCTCAAAGAAACAACTGCCCAATAAAGAAGTGGGCTAATGACTTAAAGAGAAACTTCTCTGAAGAAGAAAGAAGGATGGCCAATAGACACATGAAGAAATGTTCAACCTCCCTAGCCATAAAAGAAATGCAAATCAAAACAACATTGAGATACCACCTCACCCCAGTTAGAATGGCAAAAATCAAGAACTCTAATAACAACAGATGCTGGAGGGGATGTGGACAGAAGGGAACCTTACTGCATTGTTGGTGGGAGTGTAAACTTGTTCAACTACTTTGGAAAGTAGTATGGAGGTTCCTCAAAAGACTCCACATAGAGCTCCCCTATGACCCAGCAATCCCACTTTTGGGCATTTACCCAAATGTTTACAAACAAGACCACACTAAAGCTACCAGCACAACTATGTTTATTGCAGCATTATTTACCATAGCTAAGATATGGAACCAACCCAGATGCCCCTCAGTAGATGAATGGATCAAGAAAATGTGGTATATATACACAATGGAATTCTATGCCTCCATCAGAAAGAATGACATTGCCCCATTTGTTAGGAAATGGAAAGACTTGGAAAAAATTATATTAAGTGAAGTAAGCCAAGCCCAAAGAATCATAGGTCCCATGGTTGCCCTCATTTGCAATAGTTAGTATATGTATGAGTCAAGCAGAAAAGGTCAGATAAGGTGATGTTAGGAAAATGAACCCTAAGATATGTATTTAAATGTTTTCTTTCTTTCATGCATTTGTTTCTAATGCATTTATATGATTATTTCTTTGTTGCTTTGTATGTCCCTCCCCCACAGTATAACCCCTGCTTTCACTGTATTTGATGTCGGTATAATTTGTGGAGGGGAAGGGGAAAAACAAGTCATTTAAATAAGGATACAGGTGGACCCGTTGCAACAATGAGAAGTACAAGTCGTTATGTAGAAAACGAACTTTACAACTTTGTTGGGGGGGGGGGGCGGGGAGGATTGGATGGGGGGAGGGGGGAGGATGGGAAGGGATGGGAAGGGGAAACAAAGGAGGAGGCTACAATGCTTGCTAAGAAATGTACTCATTATCTTGCCCATATAATTGTAACCCCTCTGTACAGTTTTTTCACAATTAAAAAAAAAGGATAGTGATTTCTCCTGCACAAAGGGTGGATATTTTTAGATATATGCATTTGAATCCACATAATATTCAAAATGATTAATGATATAACTTTAATGGAGATAAAAGATGTTTACTCAGTTCTCATTACATACTGTACTTGGGGAAAAGTGACCTGTGGAAGAGTACACTGTACACTCAAATTATGTGCTAATAATGATAAAGAATTTCAGTGACCAAAAAGAGGGAAAATGTCACATACATTAATAGATTTTCAATATGTTGCATCGGCATGCAAAACAAGAACAGAACCCTTACTTTTTAAGGTTAATATAGGAGTTTACTTTTTAATGAGTGAAATATAAAACATTAAGTATCAGAGCTGTGTGAATTTCATTAGCTATTATTATTTGGTTCTATATGAGTGCAGTAAGGTACCATAATGTTATAAATATTGGATTGTGTGAATGTGAAGAGAACAGTCAACTGAGCCTACATATTTAATTCTCCTATGTGCAGTGATATTATGGACTAGATTTTAGTTTTAGTTTGTCTTATTCTCCTAGTATACACCTTTCTTTAGCTATTTGGAGTTTGGAGTTGATGAATTATAAATTCTCTTTTAATTTGACATCAAGTTGTACTTAAACACAACTTAATGATCAATCTTCTATTGGTCAGATGGGTGAGAGAGGGGTAGCATAGGAATTGTGTGGTGCAAGGCAATTAAAAGAACACAAAAATTTGGAGTAAGAATTGGATTTAAATTCTTGCATTCATTAACTATGAATTAAGTCAATCTCATACATTACAAAAGCTCATTAATTCCTAGTGTCTTACAGTATTTTCTTTGTAAGTCAGAGTGTACAGTTCTTTAAAGCTAGAAAGATGATTTACTTGGGGTAAGATAGCTGACATAAAGAAGCATTTCTCAAATGAAGAAATACAAATGGCCACTAGACATATGGAAAATATTCAAGCTTCTTAGACATCAAATGAATGCAAATTAAAACTACAGCAATGAGTTTGATCTCATCCCTGTTAGAATGGCTATTGTCAAGAAAACAAATAAGAAATTCTTGTGAGGATGCTGGGTTGGAGATATGTGTGAAAAAAATTCTGACTTACTGCTAGTGGCAACTTAATATAGACTATGGAAACCTAAGTGGATATTTCCCAAAAAAAAATAAAACTAGAACTTCCATTTAATCCAGTCATATAATTCTCAGTATATATTCAAAACACTCAAAACTGGGCCACTATGAAGATACCTGTGTGTCTATGTTCATCACCACACTATTCACAATAGCCAAGTTGCCCATCAATATCTGAAAGATAAAGAAAATATAGTATATCCTATACAGATTTATTCTGACATTAAGAAGAATAACATTATGTTGAAAATAGATGGAACTAGAAATGATAATATTAAATGAAATGAGTCAGTCCCACCAAGAAGAATATTACATGTTTCCTATCATTTCTGGAAGGTAGAGGGAAATTTTAAAAAAACACAAAAAACAAGATCATGAAAATTGAGAGAAAATTAGAGAAACAAAAGGAAAAGGACAGTAGTATCAAAATACAATGGATACATATATATATATATATATATGTATGAAAATGTTGTACTGAATCCCCTTACTATGTGAAATGAATATATATCAATCATGAGAAAGAAAATCCCATAATTTCTTAATAGAATTAAAGTGGATTTCTCATTCATGTTACAGATACAAGTCACCAGGTTGGAGTAGCTCTGTCATCTAGTACATCAGAGTCCTGTGCTCCCTGGAAAACACAGAAACAGAAAAGAGAAAAAATCAGGTTGGAGGTTTTCAGTAGCCCAATCCTGAATATTGCATAAATCATCTCCATGTATGGTATATCAGTCAACATTTAATCATATGGAAATTTAGGCAAATCGAGCAGCTGGGTGCTTACTACAGCTTGGATCTGGAATAGTAACAAAGACTCATGTGTTAAACATTTGATCTCCTCAGCTTAGTGTTATTGAATAATGAAGTGGTAGAAATGTGAAGAGGTGGGCCTCTTCTCAGTCTATTTTTGTTTCCTGATCATAAGCTGGGTAAGTGGCTTTTTGGCTCTGCTACATGCTCCTATCTAGTTTTAACAGCACAGGTATAAAGATCTGGGTCACTCATAATGAACCACCAAAAGTATAAGCCAAAACGTTAAGGTTTGAATATAAATGTCCCTTGTAGGCTCAGTGTTGGAGGTTTGAGAGAGCAATAGGTAGTTTTCAGGGTTTGAGAGCTCTTCCAATAGATGGCACTAATTTAGAAGATTCTGGAAATTCCAGGAGATGGGGCTTAGCTAGAGCAAATAAGTCAATGTGCGTTGTATTATTAGCTATATCTTGTGTCAAGACCTTCTGTCTTTCTGCTTCTTGTTGACTATGAGGTAAGTTGCCATTCCCACTTGCCTCTGCTACTATAGTGTTTTTCCTCTCCACTGGCCCAGAGTCCAACAGATACATAGCTTATAGAATGAAGCATCTTGCTGGTATGGTAGAGTGCTTGCCTTGCATGCATGAGGCCCTGGGTTCGATTCCTCAGCACCATATAAGTAGAATGAAGCATCTGCGACCAGGAGTCAAAATAAATTTTAAAATATTCCTCAGTTGTTTCTGTCAGATATTTTGTCTCAGTCATGAAAAATCCAACTAACACACAGAATAACCTTTTTTTCTCTTTACTAGTGAATTTATCTAAAGTATTTGTTATGGTGGTAGCATGTTGACAAACTAATGCTTAAATAAAAGCAGAAGTAATTTTGTTGCCCTCCAACTAGTTTCAACTCATTAATTTAGTGAACTAAATTAATTTACCTAAATTAATTTTAGGTGATTGAATTAAGCCAGTGTAATTATTCATATATGCTGATTTTTATGAATAATATTAGTAAACTTTATCATAATGGTAAGTGGTGGCCACAAGTTTCCATCTCTGCCTTTCTCATACTCTATCATAGCAGAAAGTAGACATCTCAACACAATCACTTCTGTGCCATTATTAAAATTTAGTTTTTATACATTTTTGTGTGTGTTGGTCCTGAGACTTGAACTCAGGACCTTAGCATTGTCCCTGAGCTTCTTATGCTTGAAGCTAAAGCTCTACCACTTGAACAACAGCAACACTTCTAGTTTTTTGGTAATTAATTGGAGATAAGAGTCTCACAGCTGGGTTTGAACTGTGATCCTCAGATCTCAGCCTTCTGAGTAGTTGGGATGATAGTTGAGAGTCACTGGTGGCACTCGGCCATATCAATATTTATTTTAAGGAAAATAGTTCTTTATTTTTAAATGGTAGTCATAGTATTCTTTGTCAATATAAATGCACTGGTGGCTACCAAATAAAAATACTATCCAGGGGAGATTCACTTGTTTAAACCATAACATATTTATAATGTTCTTTTTTATCCAATTTAGCCTTCAGTCTTTTTTCCCCTATTTTCTGGCTAAGAGATAAGGAATGAAGACATGGAAGTAACCTTACCTTGCATAAAAACTACAATAATAAGAAAGCCTTCTCACGTATGCTATGGTTTCAAGGAAGGATAAACACATACAATCTTCAGTTTCTAAATATGTTTGTTTTAGACACTAATCCAAATAGTGTTTACTGTGACCAATTGGTGCCAGTGCAACTCCAGTCAGTTCTGAAGAGGATTGATGGACTCAAGTAAGCCCTGTGGATGATTTTCTGCCTATCTGGAGTGTCTAGATATCCCCCAATCTTTATTTCCTAATTTTATTTCCACTTTGACAATATCATGCTAAATGAAGCAGATAATTGGTAAGTTTTGTGAATACATGTCAGTGCATGTCTAAATGTTTAAGTTTTATTCGGTGTCTTTTTCTTGCTACCATGGATGTGTACATATGCAATGAGGCAGAGAGTTGTTTCCTATGGAAATAGATAAGTGGATTATTAAATGTGTGTTTCTTTAGTAGAGTAAAATCTTTAAAATGTACATTTTAGCTTTTTTGTTTTTCATGGTCTGGTAACCTTAATGCAGATGAAGAGTTGCAAGATTATATTTTATTCTCCATCTACTTCATGAATGGATTTGAGATAGTTAATATCTGATATTAAATTATGTCAAATAATGTCTTTTGGAAACACCGAGTTTCTTAGCTTTCTCTTTATTTCTTATTAACTAAAACAAGAAAGATTAACAGAGTGGTGAATTGGGTCAGAATACATTGCTGACATATATGGCTATATCACAAAAAATACTTGTATGAGTCATATATGTCAACAAAAAAGAGGAAAAGAACAGAAAATGAGCAAGGCATAGGACTTTTACAAGTATTTATTGAGTGACTGCAAGATAGGAATTGATTTACATGCTGGGGGACTATCAGAAAATATGAGAGACAAGTCATTTGTGCTCAGTGTATTCATTTTCTACTGGAAAGAGATAGAAAATAAAAACACACAAACAACCGGTTCCGGGAAGATGGCGGAGGAGAAGCTGGAATCTGAATAAGCTCTCGCATAGAAAGTAGTTTTAGAGTTCCAGTCAACAGTCCTAAGCCAGAGAATCACACCAAGTGTGCCATCACAGGACAGAGAGTTAGACAAGAGAGGGGAAGCCAAGGAAACGCATCAGCTGCCGCTCCGGCGGCGGGGTCGCGGCGGCGACCACTGCCGCAGAGTCATACCTGAGACACAGAGAGTCGGGGACGAAGGAGCCAGACGCAGCGGACGAGCGGATTCTACTCAACACCAACAAGAACCGACAAGGAGCGAACATCTTCATCCTGCTGTTTGCAGACCAGAGACGACCCAGGATCCAAGACTCGGCGTGAGTACAAGCCCGACGTCCTCACTCCTCAGGGAGCAGAGGAGGGAAGGCCACCCCTCCCCCCCCAGCACCGGTGATCTCCATCTTGGATACCGACAAAGCTCGGAGGAACTGCTAGCTCCAGCTCAGGCCTTGGAATAAAATGAGTCATTTAGCAGGTCACAAGAACTTAACGGCGAAGTGACCTGCCAGACTTAGCTCCATCCAGGGAAAAGTCACCCAGCTCAGGCGCCAGCCATCGGAGTGCCTTGCCTCACTGGGTAACCAGAGCCAGAGGCTGTCCCTCCCTCTAGCAGCCACCACAATCAATTGAAAAACAGAAACCCTGAGAATGGCTCCAGGCTGGGCGCTGTGAGCTTTATCACAAAATAGCCCCAGGGAAAAGCTACTGTTTGTTGAAAGGCCTCAACTCTACCCAGAACCTAGCCTCATCACCACATCCCCCTCTTTTGTGACTCTCAAAGCAGACCACCCTCCCAGAAAACTAACCTGGGAGGGGGATCTCAAAATCTTGGGTAAAGCAGAGCATTTTTCTGCCTCTTCCAACCAACCGACTTAAGAAACCAATCAAGCCACAGGACCTCAAGCTGACCAGAGACTCCAACAAGAGACTGGTTACAGACAAAAGGGAGATACAGGATTCTTCCCACTCCTCCCCCCCCCCCCAAAAAAAAATCAAAAGACTTTTTTTTCTTTTTTTTTTTTCTTTCTTCTTCTTCTTCTTTTCTTTTTTTTGCTTGTTTTTTGTTTTTTGTTACCATATATATATATATATATATATATATATACATATAAATTTTTTTCCCTTCTAAAACTTTTATTAATCTTTAATTTTTGCCTCTTCTGAAAAAATAATTATTTTCCAGTAACTTTTTTTTTCTCATCTTATAATTTTTATTTTAGGAATACGTGAATGAGAGTTTTCCTTTCTTTTCTTGTCTTCTTTCTCTTTTTCTTTCTTTCTTAATTATCTTTTTGTTCTTTATCTAGCTCTACTGAACTTCTGATCTTTTCTTCTCCCTTTCCCATCCTTAAAGCTTTTCACATCTCCTCTATGTCCCTCCCCTTCTCTGAACATATTCACATTCCTCTCTAAATAGACGGTCTTTTAACCTCTATAATAACATTAATTTTTACGTTTCTATTCTTTTTCTGGTCTCTCTTTATTCCCCTTTCCGTCTCTTCTTTTTCTCTCTCTCTCTACTTGCATCCTACCCAACCCATTTCCTGCACTGTGATTAGGACATAGTTAACTCTCCCTGTGCCTCCCCACACAAATCTATTCCTATTTTTTACCCACATCTCTCCCTAATCCTAATAATTTCTGGTTTTCCAAATTCTTTTCTGCGGTTGGAAGTCCTTTAACATATAGTCGTTTGATGTTGAATAGATGTATCTGTTGAACTAGATTGTATCTGTAGACTATTGACTGTACAAATGCAAACTTTGGTTGATGGTTGCCTTAAGATAGTGTTCTAGCACAAAACTGGTGCAATCTTTATCTCAAATGGGCCGAGTAAGCCGGAAAAACACAAGAAAAATGGCAAATTCGGGTATCTCAATGCCCAACCTTGATAATCAGGGATTAGAACAGATAAAGAATAATCCAGAGGAGAGTTCCCAAATAGCTCTACAAACACTAATAGCAAACATGATAAATGAGAAGTTTGACAATGTACAAAGGACTCTGTATGAGCGTGATAGGGAGAGAGAGGAGGCATCCCAGAAGTTTATACAGGAATATCATAAGCGTGAGGAAGCTTCTCAAAAACTGATACAGGATTTGCGTGAACAACTTGAGAATACTCAAAGAGAAAGGGAGAAATGGCGTGAGCAGGCAGAGAACACTCAAAGAGAACTGCAGGAATCCCACAGAAGGGAGGAAACTAATCAAAGAGTAATTCACGAATTAAGAGACCAGGTAGAAAATACACAAAGATCACTAAAGGCATTCATGGAATCCATTAACAAAGAGCTAAAGGAAGTCAGGGAGACCACAAAGGGAATGCTGAATGGAACCCAACAGAAGGAATGGGAGTCCAAAGAAACCATAACCAATCAACTAAGTGATTTGAGAACAAACACTGAACACCAAATTAAGGAAGTAAAGAAATTCATACAAGACCTAAAACAGAGCTTCAACAAAGAACTTGAAGCCATCAAAGCTGACCAATTAGAAGGAAAAGAGATAAAAAACAAAGTAGAGAGTCTTGACAGCAGGTTAGACCATGCAGAAGATCGAATCTCAGGGATTGAAGACAGCCTAGATATTATAGAGAAAGAACATACAACCATCCAAGACAAGTCCAAGAAATATGATAGGTCTATCCAACACCTGGAAGACACCATCAGAAGGCCCAATCTAAGGATAATGGGTGTAGAGGAGCACCTAGAAACAGAAGTTAATGGTCTAGGAAATTTGTTTAACAGGATCCTAGCAGAGAACTTCCCAAACATACAAAAAGATAGGCCTATTCAGATACAAGAAGCTTTTAGAACCCCAAATAGACCAGACCAGAATAGGACATCCCACCTTCACATTATAATCCACACAGGATCAACCCAGACCAAGGAAAAGATCCTTAAAGCTGTCAAGGAGAAAAGGTTAATCACCTATAAAGGGAAAGCAATTAGAATCACCTCAGATTTCTCAGCAGAGACAATCAAAGCAAGAAGAGCCTGGAATGACATATGCCATGCCCTAAAAACAAACAACTATCAACCAAGAATACTGTACCCAGCTTAACTCTCCTTCATAACTGAAGGCCAAATCAAAACCTTCCATAGCAAAGAAAAATTGAAACAATACATCTCCACCAAACCAGCCCTACAAAAGATTCTTAAAGATGTCCTACACATAGAAAACCAACAAGACCACAACAAAGGCCAAGAAACTGCACCCAAACTGAGAATCCAAGAACCATAGGAAGAACCCAGTTTTCGCAGCCCCCAAGAAGGTGGATAACATGGCAGGAACTCCCAAATACCTCTCAGTCCTATCTCTTAACGTTAACGGACTGAACTCTCCAATTAAGCGATATAGACTGTCTAGTTGGATTAAAAAACAAGACCCTTCTATCTGCTGCCTGCAGGAGTCACATCTTGCCCGTAAAAACAAACACATTTTCAAGGTTAAAGGCTGGAACAAAATCTACCAAGCCAACGGCCCTCATAAACAGGCGGGAGTTGCAATCCTAATATCAGATAAAATATACTTCAAATTAAAATTCGTGAGAAAAGATAAAGAAGGTCTCTACATACTAATTAAAGGATCTCTCCTTCAGGAGGATATTACAATTCTAAATATCTATTTGCCAAACAATGGAGCACCCAAATTTATCAAAGAAACACTACGTTCCCTCAAATCCCATATAGATCCAAAGACATTAATTGTTGGGGATTTTAACACACCACTCTCCCCACTAGATAGATCAACTCGGCAAAAACTCAACAGAGAAACCGCAGATCTAAACAGCTGTATAAATCAACTAGACTTAACAGACATTTACCGAACATTTCACCCAGCAGCATCAGAATACACGTTCTTCTCAGCAGCACATGGAACGTTTTCTAAAATAGACCACATTTTAGGCCACAAAGCAAACTTGTCTAAATTCAGAAACATTGAGGTTATACCTTGCATTCTCTCTGACCACAAGGGAATAAAATTAGAACTCAACACCAAAGCCACCAAAGAAAGTCCGGTATCACATGGAGGCTGAACAACACACTGCTGAATCATGAGTGGGTCATGGAAGAGATTAGAAAGGAAATTCAAATGTTCATGCTATTCAACAAAAATGAACACACAAATTACCAGCTCCTCTGGGACACAGCAAAGGCAGTACTCAGAGGCAAGTGTATAGCTCTGAGCTCCTACATCAACAAATTGGAGAGATCTGAAACTAACAATTTAATGACACATCTAAACCTCCTTGAAAAAGAGCAGCAAGATAAACCCCAATCCAGTAGACGGAAAGAAATAATCAAAATTAAATCAGAATTAAATGAATTAGAATCCAAAAAAACTATAGAAAGAATCAACAAAACAAAGAGTTGGTTCTTTGAAAAACTTAACAAAATTGACAGAACCTTAGCAAACCTTATCAGAAAAAGGAGAGAACACACCCAAATTAATAAACTCAGAGATGAGAATGGAAACATCACCACGGAAACAACCAAGATTCAGAACATTATAAGGGAATACTTCTCAAAACTTTATGCTAATAAGTTTGAGAACTTGACAGAAATGGACCTTTTCCTAGCAAATATTGACATGCCAAAACTAAACCAAGATGAGTTAAACCAGCTTAACAGGCCCATATCAAGCATTGAAATAGAAAGAGCAATAAGAGACCTCCCAGCTAAGAAAAGTCCAGGACCAGATGGTTTTACAGCGGAATTTTACAAGGCCTTCAAAGCAGAGCTCACACCAATACTCCTCCAACTCTTCAATGAAATTGAAAGAGAAAGCTCACTACCGAACACATTCTATGAAGCCATCATAACCCTCATCCCAAAACCAGGCAGGGACTCATCAAAGAAAGAGAACTATAGACCCATTACTTTGATGAACATTGATGCAAAACTTCTCAACAAAATTTTGGCCAATCGACTTCAACAGTTCATCCAAAAAATCATACACCATGATCAAACAGGATTCATTTCAGGGATGCAAAGCTGGTTCAATATACGCAAATCAATTAATATTATTCATCACATCAACAGGAGCAAGAATAAGAACCACATGGTTATCTCAATAGATGCAGAAAATGCATTTGACAAGATCCAACACCCCTTTATGATGAAGGTTCTGGAAAAATTAGGAATCCATGGAACATTCCTCAATACAATAAAGGCTGTATATGACAAACCTACAGCCAGCATTATACTCAATGGTGAAAAACTAAAGCCATTTCCTCTTAACTCAGGAACAAGACAAGGATGCCCACTCTCTCCACTTCTCTTCAATCTAGTATTAGAATGCCTAGCTACAGCAATAAGACAAGATGCAGACATAAAGGGGATCCAAATAGGGAAAGAAGAAATAAAACTCTCCCTCTTTGCAGATGACATGATCTTGTATTTAAAGAATCCCATAGACTCCACTCCCAAATTACTCAAGCTGATTCAAAACTTTGGCAAAGTAGCAGGTTATAAAATTAACCCCCAAAAATCAATGGCTTTTCTATATGCCAACAATGAGAAAAGTGTGGCTGAAATTAGGAAAGCAACTCCATTTGTAATAGCCCCACAAAAAATAAAATACCTAGGAATTAACTTAACCAAAGAAGTGAAGGACCTCTATGATGAAAACTTTAAAATCTTGAAAAAGGAAATCAACACAGAACTTAAAAAATGGCAAAACCTCCCATGCTCCTGGATTGGCAAGATTAACATCGTGAAAATGGCAATACTTCCCAAGGCTATCTACAAATTCAACGCGATACCTATCAAAATTCCACCCTCATTCTTCAAGGAAATAGAGGAGGCAATCCAAAAATTCATATGGAACAATAAAAGACCCCGAATAGCAAAAACGCTCCTCAACGGAAAGAACACTGCTGGAGGAATATCAATACCAAATTTCAAACTCTACTATAAAGCCATAGTAATCAAAACAGCTTGGTATTGGCATAAGAACAGACCTCAGGACCAATGGAATAGAATTGAAAACCCAGAAATGAACCTACAGACCTATAGCCATCTAATCTTCGATAAGGAAGCTAAAACAATAGAATGGAAGAAAGACAGCCTCTTCAGTAAATGGTGCTGGCAAAATTGGTTAACTACATGTAGAAAACTAAAGCTAGATCCTTATATATCACCCTGCACCAGAATCAACTCCAAATGGATCAAAGACCTTGAACTCAAAGCAGACACTCTGAAAACATTACAGGATGGAATAGGAGAAACCCTAGGTCTCCTTGGCTCAGGCCAAAATTTTCTGAACAGAGACCCGGAAGCACAACAAATCAAAGAAAGGTTGGACAAATGGGATTGCATACGGTTGCAGAGCTTCTGCAGGGCAAATGACATAGCTAGCAAGATCAATAGAAAGCCCACCGATTGGGAGAAGATCTTTACTAGCCATACAACGGACAAGGGTCTCATATCTAAAATATACTTGGAACTCAAAAAATTAAACCACCCAACAACAAATCCTCAAAGAAACAACTGCCCAATAAATAAGTGGGCGAAAGACTTAAAGAGAAGCTTCTCTGAAGAAGAAAGAAGGATGGCCAATAGACACATGAAGAAATGTTCAACATCCCTAGCCATAAAAGAAATGCAAATCAAAACAACATTGAGATATCACCTCACTCCAGTTAGAACAGCAAAAATCAAGAACTCTAACAACAACAGATGCTGGAGGGGATGTGGACAGAAAGGAACCTTACTTCATTGTTGGTGGGAATGTAAACTTGTTCAACCACTTTGGAAAGCAGTATGGAGGTTCCTCAAAAGACTTCACATAGATCTCCCCTATGATCCAGCAATCCCAAATGTTTACAAACAAGACCACACTAAAGCTACCAGCACAACTATGTTTATTGCAGCATTATTTACCATAGCTAAGATATGGAACCAACCCAGATGCCCCTCAGTAGATGAATGGATCAAGAAAATGTGGTATATATACACAATGGAATTCTATGCCTCCATCAGAAAGAATGACATTTCCCCATTTGTTAGGAAATGGAAAGGTTTGGAAAAAATTATATTAAGTGAAGTAAGCCAGGCCCAAAGAAGCATAGGTCCCATGGTTTCCCTTATTTGCAATATCTAGTATAGGTATGAGTCAAGCGGAAAAGGTCAGATAATGTGATGTTAGGAAAATGAACCCTTAAATATGTATTTTAATGTTTTCGTTTCTTTCATGCATGTGTTTCTAACGCATTTATAAGATTATTTCTTTGTTGCTTTGTATGTCCCTCCCCCACAGTGTAACCCCCGCTTTCACTATATTTGATGTCAGTATAACATGTGGAGGAGATGGGGACAAACAAGTCGTTTAAGGATTCAGGTGGACCTGTTGCAACAATGAGAAGTACAAAATGTCATGTCAAAACCAGCTTTACAATGTCGGTGTGTGGGGGTGAGGGGGGTATAATTGGGTGGGGGGACGGGGGTAAAATTGGGTGGGGGGAGGGGGGAGGCGGGGAAGGGAAGTGAAGGGTAAACAAAGGAGGAGGCTGCAATGCTTGGTAAGAAATGTATGCATTATCCTGCCCATGTAATTGTAGCCCCTCTGTACAGTATGTTCTCAAATAAAATAAAATACAATTAAAAAAAAAACACAAACAAGAAAGTAGGCAAATAAGGTAAATTGAAATAGTACAAAATTTGTAATATAAATTAAAAGTTAAGTGCTAAAGTAACTATTTGAAGTAAGTGGTGATTGAGGAAGAGAGATTTAAGTTGACCTAAGGTATGTCTCATAAGCAGAGCAAAGTCTGTAAGACCAGTGAGTTCCAGGAACCCCCTTCCTTCTCAAGCAAAAAGTGGCTGAGAGACTGAAATCCTTCATGTGGCTAAATGGAGCACTGCAGGAAATTCAGTGAATTAGACTACATAAGACTTTGTAATGCAGCTTCTAAAACACTTTTCTAGACAATTGCTCAATTTAACAAACCATTGCTTTTTAGGCCATGCTTGTGTGAATGCTTTGAAGTTTCCATGTGCAATTTATAGATTCTGATTTTTTTAATGATTGTAACTTCTTGGATTATTAATCTACATTTGATTCAGAGTGTCTGGAAACTTTGCGACCTACCTTTCTCAATTACCTCTCAGCTCATTTTCATCTGCCAAAATGTGGTAACTACTAGAAAGCTATGTGCCTTATTGATATATATATGCATGTATATACGTGTACATATGTATATGTGTATATGTATCTATATATTTATATTTACATGTATATTTGTATATATACAACTCTCTCTATATATATGTAAACAATTTTCACATTGAGTGGAAGATTTCTAATAAGGGACCAAGTTTTTTAGCCTATAATCAGAGCTTGGCTATTATAACCTAATCACTACATATCTGGTTAGTTCCTTTGCATGTTATCAATGCTAGTTTGCAAGCATAGCTTATAAAAGTTTGGGACACTTTAGCTCTGACCACCCTAAATAAACAGGAGGTGTGAAGATGTAAGCTAATGATGAAAAGCAGACATGGACAAAATCTCATTTAACACCAACTGTAAATGACTCTATGCTGAGAAAATGTTTCTTTTCTAGAACAACCATGAATGAGAAAAATGGAACACATTTGTGTCCCCATCTGTTTGTGGCACAGCTTATAAAAATATTGCTAACTGCTCTGACGACCAGTTTCTGGTCTCTTCTACACTCTTATATAAATTTTGTAATTTGGCAACAGTGTGAAACACTTTGAGTACAATTGTCTCAGGCAGCTAATTTGTGTTGGCTCTAGAATATTGAAATACCACTGCAAAGAGCAACACTTTATTTCTGCAATCGCACTTCACAACTCTTTCTGTTAAAGCAAAGAAACTCCACATGCAGATAAAGCTAACTCAGCTATTCACATTACCATGATCTGAAATCTGTGATATTTTTTTCTTCCTCACAGATAACAAAGCAGAAAAATTTGTACCTATGATGTGAACAATTAATGAGGTGAGTAAAATTAGAATATCTGTAAGAATACCAGCTTCCAGATAAAAGTATCAGTGAGGATTACATCAAACCTTCTTTCATCATGTCATATCAGACAACATTTCTAAAGTAGGTTCTCTCATTAGCCACTATTCAAAGGCAAATATTACCTATAGAAAATGTGCTTAAAGTGTTACAGGGGAATTGATGCTTCCAGGACAAAGGAATTCAGTATCCTCCTATGTATTCCAGCACAATACCTGTAGTTCATAATTTGGCTTGGTTAAATCTTTCATTTGTAAAGATTACTTTATTTCAGAGAAAAAAAATCTTTTAAAAGGATCATCTGTGAAGAATCCAGAAGTGTCTTTGTGAGGATTTTTATTTAGCATTTTAAATCACCACTCATAGCTGTGAATTCATATTTGCTGCAATTTGCAGTTATGAAAGTGAGTTGAAACTCTTTTCTATGAACTTTATTTTCTTTAGTGTAAAGAACATCTTTATGTGAGAAGCACTTAACTGAGTCTTTAGACAGATATATCCAAATACGTTCAAAGCTGCCAAAGAATTGCTTGTTTAGTTTTATTTTATTATAAACTAGATACAATGGACTAGATGATAGTCCTGTCTTCAAGTAGTTTTATTCTGGATGAAGGGATTTGAGCTACAAATGCAAAAAAAAAAAGTCTTATGTGTCTGTGCCTGTAGTTGTGTGTGTGTATGTGTGTGTTTAGGGCAAAAGAAAGGAAAATGTTATTAGAAAGAAACCTTCAAAGAGCATAATAGCTAAACTGCCATCTGGAGATACTCAGCATTGACCAGAGAAGAATAAGGATTGAAAACAAGAGTGTCTGAGTAAATGGAATGACATACACAAAACTTGTGTGTTGAGAAAACATATTCCATTCTGAGAATTGAGAGTGGTTTCTGTATAACATTTTGTTGCTAATGCCCAGGTAAGCTCACAATCATTCTGGAGCCTGGGGAGTCTAAGATGACGGAAGCAGTCAACTGGAATTATCAGTAACAGCCTTCTTGGCTTGAAAATTTGGTACCATTATGTTGTATCCTTATGTGGTAAGAGAGGAAGCTCTTTTGTGGACACTGATCCAGGGCCAGGGGCTGGATCCTCTTGAACTATCTAAACTGTATTACTTTCTACAGACTTCATTCCCTAATACCACCCCATTAGAGGCTAGGATTTTACAATGCTTATTACTGAATTTTGAATGGTGAAGGTAAAAACGTCCAGTTCATAAGAAATGGGATTTTTCTTAGGTGTATAAAAGTGTAATAAGTAATTATTATAATTTTTGCTTGTTTCTTGAAATAAGTTCTTGCTGTATGGCCTAGGTTGACCTTGAATTCATCCTACTAACAGCTCAACTTCCTGAAGTGCTAGGATTAGATGTGTACACCACAACATCCAGCCTAAAGTATATTAAATTATCAATTATTATTTAACAAGTGGGAAAGAGATTAGGTGTTCAATAAAAAGTTTAAATGGATTAAAATTTTTAAGCAATTTATATAGCTTTTTCTTTTCAATGAATGTACATCTAGAAATTTACATTTCTTCTGTGTTTTTAAAATAATTTTCTTAAAAATTATATTAAGTGAAGTAAGCCAGGCCCAAAGAAACATAGGTCCCATGGTTTCCCTTATTTGCAATATCTAGTATATGTATGAGTCAAGCGTAAAAGGTCAGATAATGTGATGTTAGGAAAATGAACCCTTAGATATGTATTTTAATGTTTTTTTCTTTCATGCATTTGTTTCTAATGTATTTATAAGATTATCTCTTTGTTGCTTTGTATGTCCCTTCCCCACAGTATAACCCCTGCTTTCACTATATTTGATGTCAGTATAACTTGTGGAGGAGATGGGGAAAAACAAGTCGTTTAAGGATACAGGTGGACCTGTTGCAACAATGAGAAGTACAAGTTGTCATGTCGAAAATGAGCTTTACAACATTGGTGCGGTGGGAGGGGGAAGGGGGGGAGGATTGGGTGGGTGGGTGGGGGGAGGCTGTGAAGGGATGTGAAGGGTAAACAAAGGAGGAGGCTAAAATGCTTGATAAGAAATGTACCCATTATCCTGCCCTTGTAATTGTAACCCCTCTGTACAGTATGTTCACAAATAAATAAATAAAATAAAATAAAATAAAATGATTTTCTTTGGGGCTGGGAAGGTGGCTCAGTGGTCGAGCGCTTGCCTTGCATGCATGAGGCCGTGGGTTCAATTCCCCAGCACCACATAAGCAAAAAGAAAAAAAAGCCGGAAATGGCGCTGTGACTCAAGTGGTAGAGCACTAGCCTTGAGCTGAAGAGCTGAGGGACAGTGCCCAGGCCCAGAGTTCAGGCCCTACAACTGGACCCCCCCTCAAAAAAATAATTTTCTTTGTATTTCCTTTGGTTTAATGAGTAACAAATTACATTCAATTTTTAGCTAAGAAGAATGTGGAAAGTCTAGAGAGGGTGTCCAATATTTCCTCTGTGTAATATATGGAGAGGAAAATTACTTTTTTCTTATTGGTCTCATGCTTGAGGCTTCTATAACCACAGGCAGATTCTTAAGATGAAATATTTTAACATATTTATTCAACAGTAGTTTTACAGCACACAGGCCCTGAGTTCAAGAATAAAGACTGTCACAAAAATGAGGGGGGGGGAGGAGGAGGAGGAGGAGGAGGAGGAGGAGGAGGAGGAGGAGGAGGAGGAGGAGGAGGAGGAGGAGGAGGAGGAGGAGGAGGAGGAGGAGGAGGAGGAGGAGGAGGAGGAGGAGGAGGAGGAGGAGGAGGAGGAGGAGGAGGAGGAGGAGGAAAGGAAGAAGAAGTAGCAAGTAGTCATTGAGAAAAGATGATACAAGGCAAAGATTTTGGCGGTCTGGTGTTCATGAAATAGCAAGAAACCACTCTTCCCTTGTATATGCAGAGGTAAGAGTATCTACCCCTTTTACTCTAGGGAGGACGGGTCTTTTTTCCCCATTAGGTCCAAGACCAGGACTCAAACTCAGGACCTGATGCTTTTGCTCAGTGGCTAGTGCTCTACCAAACGAGCCATGTCTCCAACCCCAAGGGGGAGACACAGGTTACATGACTTCCTTTAGGGCAAAAAAAGTTGAAGAAATAGCAAGGAAGATCAGAAAGAATACTCTGTATATACTATGTGCTAAATTTGTTCAACTTAAAATATATAGGGCACAAAGGTGTTTTAGGATAGCTTGTACCAAAGCAAATCAAATACAGTCTATTCAAATATATAACAGTTATTACTCAATGTTTTAATAGGATAGTCATGATAGAAATCGGGTTAATATTATCAAGTTATCATAACATCAGCTATATTAGATATTATAACATCAGCTATATTATAAACTTCAGTTTTGGATCATGAATGCAAAATTCAAAATGCATTAAAAGCCTTATAATAAAAACTTGTACCTCCTACATTTACTTAGTTCCCCTTCTATTAGATAATAAATATTTTAGTTTCTTAACTATGATGCACAAATTTTATGTGTACAATTTTATTTTTTATTTTAATATTTTTCTTGCCCTCTCTTCTTTCTCTATCACTTTCTACTTTCTTTCTTTCATCATAATAGTTTATTTCTTTATTTATTATTTGCTTATTATAGTAATACAAAGGGATTACAATTTCCTAAGCCAGTTACGAGCAAAGTGTTTCTTAGTCAATGTCACCCCTTCCTTTATTCTCCCTTAAATTTCCTCTTCCTGTCCCTACTTACCAGTTATGTAGCTCATTTTTTACATAATACACATTTAATATATTGAGTACATTTACTTCCCTTCCTCATACCATTCATGTGTTCCCTCTCTTTTCCCTACTTCCCCAAACATGTTTCCATCTCATAGTGTTTATTTTAATGAACACTGCATTAGTAGTTCTGAAGAGTTACACCTTTGGATTCCCTCCTTTAGTATACTATTATTTAATTAGTGTATTTGTTTGTAAATGCATAGTGCCTGGTTATACATACAATTTTTAAATGTACATAATTACCTGAGTTGTTTGTGGCATTCAGCACTTTGCTTTTTCATCTTCACACATATAGGATAGTTTTTCACACAACATATAAATAATTATTTATTTTGTGACAGATGTCTCCAATGTTTTATATATATTAACTTTATTAATTCCTAAAATTGACCCCAAACCTTATTTCCTCTCAAAAGAAAGTGAAGTACCAAGAATTAAATAAATGCTGCAAGACCACAGGGCTAGTACATAGCACAACTCAATATTCTGACACTGAAAATATGGCTTTATTGCTTGTGGGTTTTATGTAAACAGTAATGGCATGCTGTGTTGGCATTTGCAGAACTTTCTTGTTTACAACAGAGGGCAGAATATTGGATATTTAACAGCTGTCATTTTTCTTACAATGCTGGGTTTTGAATTTGGGGCTTTGTATGTGCAAGGTAAGCCATCTACCAGAGAGTAACACCCCAACCCCAACAACTGCTCTTGATAATGCTCACTTTATGTCAGGCACAGGATTAATCAGATTGCATTGCTGAAGGAGAGACAATTTATATAGGATTCTACATGAATATATCACTCCTGGAGTTGTGTGATAAGATGCTTTGGAAGGCCTTCTGATAGCTCATGAAGAAAATGAGGTTTAGATTGATAATTTGCCCAAGAGTACATGGTAGAATTGAGATTTGCATGTGATATGGCTTGTCATCATAATTCAGCCACTACATGAACCTGACTTGGTAGCTTTTAGGCTTAAATCCTTCCCCAAATAAAAATATGCTGCTTAGTGTCTAGGCAGCAGTTAAGAAAGAATACGGGTGACATCTCTGTGGAGCTTGGGTTTGCATGAGCGTGGTAGATATCTGTATCCACTACCCCAAACCTGCTTCATTATATTTTCCATTATAATCACAAGAGGATGCATCATAGGAACTCATTTAGGTAAGATAAATGTTCAACTTAAGGTGAAGTCTTCCTTATTCAGTCAATTTACTTTCAGACCACATATAAAGAAGAACAAGAAGAATGACAGACTTTACTTAGAAATTCTTCTTTAAATTTTTCTCTCTTCCTCCTTTCTTTTTTTGTTACATTTATTTATTTATTTATTTTGTTTTCTGTGCATTCTTTTTTACATGTTTTTTATTATAACAATACTGCACAGAGGAGTTACATTACATGAGTAAGGTAATGAGTACTTTTCCTATCGAGGAGGTAACAGTCCTCCTCCTGTATTTTGCCCAGTTTCATTCTGATTGTCCTTGCCTTGTTTGAGGTTCATTTTCATCTGGGTCACATTTCAAAGTGTCACAATTCTGGAAATGGATGGAAAATTTGTAAAGTGCCTGAATAGCCTTTTTAACTTTCTCTTCAACCTTTGCAAAGGGATTTTTTTTCTGGGAAAATGAGCAGATGGTGCCTAAAGAAGTTGGCCAAATATCTTTAACAATGCTATGACTTGACTGTGTCATCAGATGTGAGAGCATCTGTTGAGAGGAAAAGTTATGCTTCCTTGCTTCTCTCTTTCAACTATTAATCACACTTCTCCTCCTTTTCTCACTGTTCAATGTGTTATCTTTTCCAGAACCTGGTGTCAGGAGATTTTAGTGACTCTCTAACATAATTCATGAAAGATAGTACAATAACATCATTGTGAATCCTATGAGACAAAGAAAGACTCCACTAGGAAAAAGCCTGACATTTGTTCCGTTATTTCTGACAAAACTATATAGGCTCAGTCACGTCCTCTCAGGAGAATGATGATCTATGGTGACATTTCAGTAAAGAAAAGAACCTTAATACGCCATGGATACTCTACATCCTCATTTTTCTCCATCATTCTGACTTGTTTCCAGTTAGCCTATATTCAAATGTGCATATGGTGAAGAAAATCCATCATTAATCTTTGTCATAACAGCATGTCATTATTACCCTCATGGGATGCTGTGTCAGTGAACAAGTGTCTGCATGCAGCAGTATTTATAATATTGTCCACAACAAGGGATTGGAGTTCTATAGAGAAACAGAACCTATATCCATATAAGTTTTGGAGAATCTATCTGTGTGCATCTATCTATCTATCTATCTATCTATCTATCTATCTATCTATCTATCTATCTATCTATCTATCTATCTCTATCTATCTATCTATCTATCTATCTATCTATCTATCTATCTATCTATCTATGAATTAGCCCACATGGTTATGAAGACTAAGGATTACCATTATATGACATCTGTAAACTGGATGACCAGGAAAGTTGGCAATGAAATTTACTTTGAGTTCAAAAGCCTGAATAAACTAGGATTGCCCATTGTCCCAGCTTAGAGAGTGAGAATTCCTTTTCCCTGCACTTTTCATTCCCTTTGAGTCCTCAGTGAACAGAATGATATACACACATTAGTAAGGGCAATTCTCTTTATTCAGCCTATGGATTCAAGTGCTAATTAGTCTCTTCTATAAACATCCCTAGGTAAATACTCAGAACTAATTTCTTTACCAGCTATCTGGGAATGTTTTAGCTTCTTCAAATTAGTTTCAAATATCCTAAAATTAGTAATCATTATCATTTAAAACAGACTCTAGGATGAGTATTCTTTGGCTAAAATTATGAGAGAAAACAGGAGAAATGAAAAAAATGTGTAATCATAATATGATTATTGATCCTAGAAGTATATTCAATTGGTTTAAGTAGAATTTTTAGGTATATAAGAACCTTGAAAAATAGAATAGATTCTATTATGTAGGCTAAAAAATATCAGGTTATGTATTATGTGGTAACCAATCAACAATTCTATGGCCTTTTGAGTATAATCTAAAGAACCTGAAGAGAGAAGTCCATACATTTCTAGATGTATAATGCTTTGCCAAAATTGAAAACTATAAGACAAAAATGACCTAAACAGGGCTGGGAAGGTGGCTCAGTGGTAGAGCACTTGCCTTGCATGCATGAGGCCCTGGGTTCCATTCCTCAGCACCACATAAGCAAAAAGAAAAAAGCCGTAAGTGGCGCTGTGGCTCAAGTGGTATAGTGCTAGCCTTTAGCTGAAGAGCTGAGGGACAGCACCCAGGCCCAGAGTTCAGGCCCCATGACCGGATCCCCCCCCCAAAATGACCTAAACAGATTGATAAAATTAAGGAACTTGACCTAATAATAAGAATCACCCAAGAAGAATAAAAAGACCAGTACTGTGTAGACGCACTACCGAATTTACTTTAAAAATAAGTAATGCAACTGCTACCCATCTTTTCCACAAAAAAATAAGAAGAAACACTAAGAAACTCTATAAAGTCAGTATTATACTGATACCGAAACTGGCTAACAACATACCAAAAACAAGATTGCAGACCAATTTTGCTGATGGAAATAGATACAAAGATTCTGAACAGAAGGTTCCAGGTTTGAAGTAAATCTTGGCAGACAAATAGGAGAGGCTCTTGTTTCCATTTAAACCTTTATCTTGAAATGGAGTTGTGGCTCAAGTAATAGAGCACCACCCTCCAGTGATAAACCTTAATTGTGAACATAAGACTCTGAGTTCAAACCTCAGTACCAACACACACACACACACACACACACACACACACACACACACACACACACACACATACACACAGCCCAAAACGCTGGGCCTGTAAATGTTTGATACTCAAAATTAGAAAACCCAGTAGAAGGCTCAACATTATGTTTAAACTGGCAGAAGAATAAATTTAATGGTACAATGATAGAGCCAGTATAAGCTGGCTGAAGAACAAGGAGGAAAAAAAGCTGAAGAAAAATTAACACTGAAGAGAAATATGAGACTTCATTAAGTGCACCAATCAATGAGAGGCCAAAAAGCGGGGGCAGATATGAATGAGAAGAAAGGATATCTGACAATAATAAAGGATATATGAAAAATTGTTACATTCTCATCTAGGGAATGAAAAAACAATCCATATTGGATAAACACAGACATCTCTAAAGACATGTGACAGTAAAATAATGCTTAAAAGTCAAAGACAAGAAGAAAATCTGGAAAGCAGGAAAATAAAAATTCCTTATTACTCACAAGGGAGCCCCAATATGACTAACAGCTTAATCTCAGCTGAAATAGCAGAGGCTAGAGGTGCAAGAATATATCCCAAGTGCTCAAAGCAAGGGAAAAAGAACAGCCAGCCAAGCATTTCATATCCCAGAGAGATGTTTTACACAATAAAAGAGAAATAAACACTTTCTCAGGTTTAAAAAAAATGGAAAGAATTTGTTCCCGCAAGACCCACCTTATCAAGTTATTTAAAAGTAAGTTTTCATGCTAAAAGCAAGCGACCCCATGGTATTTCAAATTCAGAAGTAAACACTGCCAATAGCTATAGAAGTTAATAAAAATGTATTACGTGCCTATTTTTTTCTTTATTGTCCTTACTGGCTTCGAAAGCAATTGTGTAAAAGAATATGCATTTAGCATTGTTGGGGTTACTGCACATAGAATTAGAGTGTACATGTAGTACATTTTCCAATGCAGGTGGTCTTTCACAATGGTTTAACTTCAGACGTTTTGACATTATGGTTGGATAGGAGTGATGCACAGCTGGCACAACTCACACTTAAAGTTTGATCTTGTCCTGGTCTGGTAATATGCAGAACAAAATTTGGTTATGAAACCAAGTAATGGGAATAAGCCACAGCTCTTAGCCATAAAACTACCCCAGTGAGCCACTCATATTCCATACTCTACTGTATTGCTAAGCCATGGTTCTTTGGGGGGCACTAAATTGAGTTTCAACTTACAATATTTTTAACTTATAAAGTGTTTGTAAGGAAATTACCTCATTGTAAGGTGAGAATTGTCTACCATAGCCCAAAGGTGTTAGATGGAGATAGAGCTGTGTGAGCTGAGAAAATAATTATAAAAACCTAAATTATCATGACAGAAATGTGGTTGAATTTTTACCATTATAATAATATTATTGTGCAATGTCTATGACAATATTACCACACGAAGGGTAAAAGCAATAGAATGATGTAGGAGTATAGCTTTCTTGTATCAGTGGAATAAAGATAAGAATAAATCTGAAGTTGATCACTTCAGTCTAAGGTCTAGATGGCAGACCCTAAATCAACCACTGAAAGGTTTTAAATATAGCGAAAAAAAATCAGTAAAAGTTGTAAATGCTCTCATTAGTGAAATTAGCATAGTTACAGCTAAAAAAAAACATAAAGAAGAATGGAAGAAAAAGGACACAAAACATACTGAAAGCAAAAACTAAAATGCTGACTTAAGTTTATCTCTATAAAAACATTAATTAGGAATAAAATAAGCAAATAAAAAAGTACAGAGCAGAAGGAAAAAAGGGATTTGGCTCAGTAGTAGATCACATTTTTAACATGAACAAAAATTTGGGTTCAATCTCTAACAATGCAAAAACATCAAAAAAAAAAGCAGAATTACTTATTTGTTACCTACAGAAAACATAACTTAGATCCATAGATTAAAAAATATCTATTGAAAGCAAAAGAATGGACATGATATTTCAGGCTGAGTGTGTTCCTCAGAATTTATCCAAAAAGAAAAGAAATTTTCTGGAACTTTTATGAAAAAATCTATTGTTTATATAATAATTTCTGGTTAAAAATTGAATGCGTTAGGGCTTATGCCTGTAATTCTAGCTACTCAGGAGATTGAGATCTGAGGATCACCATTGCTAGCTAGTAGAGGCAGGAAAATCTGAGACTCTTATCTCCTATTAATCACCAGAAAACAGGAAGTGGCATTGTGGCTCAAAGTGATAGACCAATAGCTTTGAGGGAAAAAGCTCAAAGATAGCAGGCAGGATGTGAGTTTAAGCCCTAGGACCCATCCAAAACAAAACAAAAGAACCGTATACTTTTCTACTAATATCAAGATCAAGATGTAGAGGTCCATGCTTCCACTTCTATTCAATATTGTGCCATAAATTTCTAGCCAAGAACAATTAGATAAGAAAAAAGTAAAATGATATCCAATTTGGGAAGAAACAAAACAGCCTCTATCCTTCGATGACATGATCTTGTATATGAAATATCTTACGGACTCTACTAAAAAATATTAAAGGTAAAGAACAGCAATATTTTATCATGAAAGATGATAGACAAAATAAATTGCTTTCCCCGACATTTTAACAGATTTTCTGAAATAATAACCCTATATACATCTGCACCAGAAGAGTACAATATTTAGGAATTAATTTAATAGTGATAATATTATATTTTAGAAATTTCATACTCTCAGAACATTGTTAAAAGTTGAAATAAATAAGTTAAATAAATGGAAAGCATCTAATGTTTATGGATCAGCAGATTAAATGGGCTATCTCATAGAATTCCAGTTGACTTCCTATAAAAATTGATAAGCTGATTCCATAATTAAAGGGACCATAATCTCAAGGGACCCAGAATATGCAAGTTATTGTTGAAAAGAAGAAAAACCTGGAGGAGTCAGTGTTCCCTATATAATACTTACAACAAAGTAATACTAATCAATGCTATGCCTGTATTATATGAAATAGAATTAAAAACACAGAAATGCACTTACAGTCAATTGGTTTTTAACAAGAATATTAAAACCATTCAATAGGAAGAAAAACATTTTTTTCACAAAGGACTCTAGGACAACTAGGTATACTCATTTAAAAAAAACTGAAATTGAACCATTGTCTTATATTTTACACAAAGTATTAACTCAGTGGATCAAAGACAAAAAAGTAAAAACCTCTTAGAGGAAAACATAATTCTTTATGTCCTTGGCTTGACAATGGATCCCTGACAATGATACTAAAAACACACAAAAAAAAGAAAAATCAATAAATTGGACTTCATTTTAACTAAAACAATGCACATTCAATGTAAAAAAAAAAACCAGAGAAATATTTGCAATTGATGTATCTGATAAAGATCTCTAATCTAGATTATATAAAAAACTTACAATTCAATGAAATATAAATAATACACTTAAAAATGGGATGATGAACCAGGTCTTGGTGGCTCACACCTATAATCTTGGCTACTCAGTGTAAGGTCTGCACAGGGTCACCTCCCTACCTCTTGGCTAAGTTTCCGCCCAGTATCTGTTACCTAGGTAACTGGCAGACCTGGAAGCAGTCACCTTCCCCTCCTACTAGGTCACATCCTAGGCCACCTCTGGTCACATGCCTCCCAGACTCTGAGGTCACATCCTGATCCAGTGTGGCCACGCCTTTCCTCCACCTGGCCACACCTCTTCCTGTCCCTGTCTTAGATAAGTCCTGGCTCAGGGGTGGGTCACCCCTTCCCTTTCATCCATGCTTCTCCATCATGTACAGCGGGGCAGCAGTTCGGTAAATAAACTTATTTTCCTACCTGAATAGCGAGTGGTGATCTTTTCATTGGCTACCTAATGAAACCTACCTATTTAATATACCTTTCACTCAGGTGGCTGAGATCTGAGGATTATGATTTAGAGCCAGCTGAGGCAGGAAAATCTGTGAGATTCTTATCTCCAATTAACCACCAAAAAGACAGAGTGGAGTTGTGGCTCAAGTGGTAGAGCATTAGCCTTGAGTACAGAAAGCTCAGGCCCTGAGTTCAAGCCCCAAGACAGGTACACACTCACTCACACACACATATACACCCACAATGAGGAGATAATATATATTTTCTTTTTTGTTTATGTTTAAATATATATTTTCAAACAGAGAAGATAAACAAAAGTATAGGTACCTGGCAAGACAAAAATTGTCCATCAACAAATGAACACCATCATGAGTTGTGCCACAGCCACTACAGTAGAGAGCCATGTCATCTGTACTGGCAAAAAGTTAAGAAATGAGAACACAAATAAGAACACTAACTTCATACTCGAATGGAAAAGTAGATGGTGCTGCCACTTTGCATAGCCTTGTGATAGCTCCTCAAATTATTAAACTTGGTGTACCATATAACCAATAAAATAACATCAGCATACTAAAAGTAAATGAAACACATATCCACACAAATACTTACACTGAATGGTGCATTCATGTATGGAATAGACAGAAGGTGGAAGGCTGACCAACTGATGAATGGATAAACAAATGAAATATATATGCTGTGGATATGACTTGGCTAATATAAATGGAGCCATGACTTATGCCATAAGATACATGATCTCAAAAACATTATGTTAGGACAACAAAGTGTGTTACAATAGACCACACTTTATATGACTCATAAAATGAAAAATAGAAAAATTCATACATACAGAAAATAAATTAGTATTTGCTTAGGCTGAGAAGAAGAATGGGGTGGGAGAGGAATCTCAGAAGTTGGAACCTAGGCATTTCTCTTTTTACACAAGCATTTTACCACTCCATCCCCACCACCACTCTTTTTGCGTTAATTTACTTTTGACACATGGTCTCACACTTTTGACCAGTCTTAGCCTGGAACTGAAATCCAGAATTCCCCAAATACTCTAAAGCTTACTGTGTCAATTGCACTTACATGTGAATGAAATTGGAAAAAAAAATCATATAAGTGAAGTAAGCCAGGCCCAAAGAAACAGAGGTCCCATGGTTTCTCTTATTTACAATAACTAGAATATGTCTAGGACAAGCTGAAAAGGTCAAAAGCTATGCACAAATGACGATATAAGATGATGCTAGGGACACAAGTGGTTTTACCTTGGTTGCTATTGTTTTTACTGCACTTATAATGTCCTGTGTGATATTTTTGTTTCTTTTGTATGTTCTTCCCCCATGGTATAACCCTTGTTTTCACTCTATTTGATTCTGGTGTCTTGCATCTCGTATATACATATTTCTAATTTGAGGAGGGGAAGGGAAATAACAAAATGCTGAAATAAGGATACAGGTTGACCGATTGTAACAATGAGATATACAAGACACTATGTTGAAAATGAACTTTATAGCTTGGGGTAGGGGAGGACTTGGGGAGGTGAGGAGAAAAGGGATGGTAGGGGAAAAACAAAGGAGGGGGGCAACCATGCTTGGTAGGAAATGGACTTATTACCTACATAATTGTAACCCCTCTGTACAGTATCTTTACAATAAAAAAATTTTTAAAAATCAGGTTGAGTGAGTTTTATTGCAAAATTGCTATTTAGAAATAAAATCAAAGCCAAGACATGAATGTAGAACAAGTTGTTTCATATAGGCAGGGTCATCTAAAAGCCAAGGAGCAGACAGACTGCTCTAATTAGGCACAGAAAGTAACTGTTATTTTATTCTCTGCTCATCAGCTTGCTTTGTTTTTTTTTATGTTTTTAAAAATTTATTGTAAAGGTGATGTACAGAGGAGTTGCAGTTACATAAGTCAGGTAATGAATACATATCTTTTTGAACAGTGTCACCTCTTCCTTTATTTTCTCCCAGTTTTTTTTCCCTCCCGACCTCCCTCCCCTACAAGTTGTATAATTCATTTTCAACATAGTGTCTAGTGAGTATCACTGCCAATTTTACTCTTTGTCTGTGAGATTCTTATCGCCAGTAAATTACTCAGGAAAAGCTAGAAGTAGGTTTAGGGCTCAAGTGTTCGAATTCTAGCCTTTAGCACAACGGCTCACACAGCACCCTGTGTTTTTTTTTTGTTTTTTTTTTTTTAATTTTATTTTATTTGTGAACATACTGTACAGAGGGGTTACAATTACATGGGCAGGATAATGCGTACATTTCTTACCAAGCATTGCAGCCTCCTCCTTTGTTTACCCTTCACATCCCTTCCCAGCCTCCCCCCTCCCCCCCAGTCCCAATCCTTCTCCTTCCCCCCTTCCCCCCCCCCCCACCAACATTGTAAAGCTCGTTTTGGACATGACAACATGACAACTTGTACTTCTCATCATCAGCTTGCTTTGTAATTCATACTATGTTCCTCTAAAAGCTGAAAACTAATCTTATTACCATTTCCAGAGCCAAATTCACTTAAAAATAATTTGTATTTTGTTACATTTTTGAAATTTTTCTATCAACATTTTTCTTGAACAAAAAATTGACTACAAACTCTATACTATTTTTGTTTTTTTTGGCCAGGCTTGGGGCTTGAACTCAGGGCCTAAGCACTGTCCCTAAGCTTTTATACTCAAGGGTGTATTCTACCACTTGAGCCTTGCGCTTGCTCAGTTTGCTTATGTAGCTGGCACTCTACCACTTGAGTCAAGTCTCTAGACTAGCTTTTTTCTGGTGGTTTTATTTTAGATAAAGTCTTGCAGACATTCTCATCTGGGCTATTCTCAAATCACCAACCTCTAGTTTTTAGCTTCTTGAGTAGGTATGATTACAAGTGTGAACCACTGGTACCCAGCTAGTATATAGACTTGTGCTAGCTTCTCACAGTATGTACCATAGTTTATTTATATTTCTCTAAGTGATAAACTTTTTTCAGTTTTTTTGTGAATGTAAATAAAGCTGCTACCAGTATTTGCATATAAATACATGCAGACAGGTGTTTTATATTTGTTTTGGATAAGTATGGTAGATTGGGAATTTTTGGGTAGTGTAATAATACAAAGAATGCTGACAAACTTCCATTAATGAACAATCCAATAAATGCAGGGCAAAGACTTGAATAGATACTTCAGCCAAGATGATACATAACCAGTATATAAGAATGTGAAAATATGTCTGACATCATTAATCATTAAGGAAATACAAATAAAACCAGAATGAGATACCACTAAACAGCTATTGAGGTTACTAAAAGAGTGTCAAAGTTGCAATAAGGACTGAAAGGCTACTGGCCTTTTCTACTTGGAAAACTGGTTTGGTGGATTATGTAAAATTCAGTGTACATGGTCTCAGTTTTTCTACAACTTGCTTGAGCAAATTGCTCCACCTAGTGTCCAAATGGAATGAGACACTTTTGAAATCTAACCTTATATTTGAATTAGGTGGATTGGGACCTCCCCTTTTTTACACACTTTTCTGAGTGGTAGATTACAAAATTACAAGGTAGAAAATTCCAGTGATGACACAGAGAAATAAAATATTTCCACATGCTTATTTTTTTAAATAATGATCATGGGGAGGTTCTCCATATTCTTGGGCAAATCCCAGACAGTGGTAGAAAATGGTAAGTTGAAACTGTGTCTATAACTTCTAAAGTTATAGAAGTGGAACATTTCGGGACTGGGAATGTGGCTCAATGGTAGAGTGCTTGCCTTGCATGCCTGAGGCCCTGATTCATGAGCACCACATGAGCAGAAAAGGCCGGAAGTATATATATCACATTTTCTTGTGGTATATATACACAATGGAATACTATGCCTCTATCAGAAAGAATGACATTGCCCCATTTGTTAGGAAATGGAAAGACTTGGCAAAAATTATATTAAGTGAAGTAAGCCAGGCCCAAAGAAACATGGGTCCCATGGTTTCCCTTATTTGCAATAACTAGTATATGTCTGAGACAAGCAGAAATGGTCAGATAAGTTGATGTTAAGTGAAATGAACCCCAAGGTAAGGACTCAAATGGTATTTTCTTTCTTGCTATGTGTCTAACATATTCATAAGATATTTCTTTGTTGCTTTGTATGTACCTCCCCCATGGTATAACCCCTCTTTTCATGGTATTTGATGTTGGTATAATTTGTGGAGGGGAAGGGAAAAAAGAAATCGTTTAAATAGGGATACAGGTGGACCCATTGCAACAATGAGATGTACAAGATGTTATGTTGAAAATTAACTTTACAACTTTGGAGTGGGGGATTAAAGGGGTAGTTGGGAAGGGATGGTAAGGGGAAACAAAGGAGGAGGCAACAATGCTTGATAAGAAATGTAACCATTACATTGCCCATGTAATTGTAACCCCTCTGTATTGTATTTTCACAATTTAAAAAAAAAAGAAGAAAAAGAAAAGGTTGGAATTGGGGCTGTGGCTCAAGTGGTACAGTGCTAGCCTTGAGCTGAATAGCTGAGGGACAGCACCCAGGCTCAGAGTTCAGGTCCTAGGACCAATAGAAAAAAAGAAGTGGAACATTTTTATGCTAGTAATACTAAGTGTATATGTTATGGTTTGGAGTTGAAGTATCTTGCAAAGGCTATTTGCTACTTTGGAGTCCAGTTGATGGCTATATGTAAAGCAGCTGGCTAATACTTTAAGGGGCAGAACCTTGGTGGAGGAAGTAGATAAAGGGGATGAAGTCTGTTATGATACATTTTGTCCTTCATACCTTCCTCTCTTTGCTGCCACTCCACCCCACCATTTTTTCATATCATTCAAACATTTTGCCTTCTCTCAGGACTAAAATTAATGGATCAGTTCAGTATGGCTGATGCTGCTGAAACTATAAAACCAGTTAAACTTTTCCTCCTTGTAAGTAGTTTTTGTCTTTATTCTTTAGGTCATTGACACAGAAAGATGACTAATAATGTTTATAAAATGAATATATGGTGCAATGATTACACATCTCTTTAATTTTTATGCATGTATTTATTTATCCTTTAAATATTAGTTTAGCACTTAAGATGTTACAGACACAGAACAAGACCCTGAGGATATGCTAGATGAAATAATGTATAGTTTCTGTCTTCTAGGAGTTTGTCTCTATCTTGGGACTAACAGTAATATGTCTAAAATAAAAGCAACAAATTAAATACAAAGCAACACTGGTGTAACATAGATGTATGTGCTAATTCACAAAGTGAATTTCCTAATAAAACTTAATTTTATCTTACATGAAACAAGTTTGTTCTCAAATGCACAACTCTAAGAAAGCCTGCAAATTAATTTAAAAGAGGTATAAAATTTTCTTTTTATGGTTTATTATATAAGATGTTTTAAATAACTTTGAGAACTCATTATTATATATATTTTTTATTTGTATTTTTGCTGGTCCTGTGGCTTGAATTCAAAACTTGCACACTGTCCCTGAGCCTCTTTATGCTCAAGGATAGCACTCTACCACCTGAGCCACAGCCCCACTTCCAGCTTTTTCTGAGTATTATATTGGAAATGAGAGTCTCATGGACGTTTCTGCTCAAGCTAGCTTCAAACTGTGATCCTTAGATCACTACCTCCTGAGTAGCTAAGATTGAAGGTATGAGCCACTGGCACCCAGCCGAGAAATCATTATTTTTAAGCAATTTAATAGAATCAGATTCAACACAAACCTTTCTAGGACTTTAGTGATACTATAAGAAATTAAATATGACGTGTTTTTAAATGAAATTATAAAATCAGACTTTGGGACTTTAAGTTATTCTAAACCAGAATAGTAAGAACTAGAAATCGAGTCAGAGATGAATGCACCAAAACCTTCTACTGGAAACTTGATTTTGGGGTGTTTTGTGTGTGTGTGAGTGTGTGTGCTGATATTCAGACACGGGGCTCAAGTCCTGACTCACAGTGTCATGAAACTTCCGCAGCCTCTTCCTCCACAAAGGTGGCAGTTGCCATAAGCAGTAAGACAGAATGTCCAACTTGCCTCACTGCCTCAATTTTTCTCCCAGTCACTGCAGAATTCAATATTTTTGTTCACACAACTCTCTGACACACTCAGGGGTTACTTTGAGGCTTAGCTGCTTCCTGGCCCTGGGAACAGGCTGTGTTCCCAGGACAACCCATAGGCCACAAAGCTCCCTGCAGCCAGCAGTATCTCCCAATACACAAAGCCTCTAGTGAAAGCAGCCCAACCCTTCTATAAGAGACTTGTGTTAGTCTACCTTGATCTGAGCAGTGTTAGGAGTTGGACCTGGTGCTCTGAGCAGTTGGTGACTGCTTGGCTACTGAACTTCAGTGGTGAGAAATAGAACCTCAATCCAGCCTTTTACACTGTCCTGCCTGAGCCCTGGTGTGAGTTCCAGTGATAGGTTATAGAAGGAAAAACAAAACAAAGCAACACTTCATCCAGTGTCATGAATTCATAAATCCCAACATAGATATATGGGTCATATGGGAAAAAAAGCAGTGTACCTTCTCAAGATGTCAAAAGTTCTGTAGCGCCCAGGCCCAGAGTTCAAGCCCCACGACCAACAACAACAAAAGAAGTGCATGGAATGATTTATTCTAAATGCCCCCCTAAAATAAGTATCACCTAAATTAATATATCCAGCATGCCTACCTTCATAATTGAAGAAGGAAAAACCTTCCACAGGAAGGAATTAGAAATATATTCTATCTCAATGTATTTTTATTATTATTTTGATGAAAACCTCTCTTACCCAATGAGCATAGAATGTTTTCTTAATTGGCTACAGAGATATGCTGCAACATACTGTAAAATGGCAACACACACATGCACACACACACACACACACACACACATACACTGGCTAGTAGAAAATGTCTTAAAATTACTGTATTTCAAATCATGTAATCTTTTTTTCTTCCAAATGTGTTATGAAAAGTATTTTGGTATTTTGTTGGGGTTTTTTTTGTTGTTGTTGTTGTTGGTTGTGGGTCTGGAACTCTGGGCCTGGGCACTGTACTTTGGTATTTTTGGCAGTACTCGGGTTTGTATTCAGGACCTGACACTTGCTAGATAGGCATGCTATCATTTAAAACATATCTTGACTTAGGTTATTTTTCAGATAAAGTTTTAGTTATTTATTTTTTATCTGGCATGACTTTCAAATGTAGTTCATCTATTGCTGTCTTCCAAATAGTTGTGATTATAGATATAAATCACCACATCCTGCCCTTGGAAAGTATATTTTCTTGAGATTCTTTATCTTTAGAAAATCACGACACTTAAAAGTTGTATTCTCCATTCAAATTTTTAAAAAATACTCAATATCATTTATAAATTGGACTGAATAACTGCAAAGCCTAAGCGGATTATGATATAATTTTTTCACGCCAACATTGGAATGCAGAGAGAAAAATCAAAGGATCTAAGAATATAAAAAGTCGGCATCAGCTTTGCCATGTTCTTTATCACTAATCACAGTTGTTATTTTTCACTGTTTTTCTAAGAGGTGATACAACTAGCAACTCACTTTAGAATGGTCATCCCAAATGGTTGGAAGGCCTCATGTTTCTCTGTTTCCTAGCAACGTCTGTCCCTAAAGAATATTACTGGCCAAAATCATGATGTCATTCCCGCTGTGGCCATGAGTGTAAATTGTTTCTCATCTTGGTTGAATATGTTCAAGTATTGAATATGTTGCCTATGTTAAAGATCACAGAAATATACTATTTACAGAAAATTAACAAAAGTTTAATTTGTTATTTTACAAGCTATTTCTTTTCTACAGTATGTCAATTTACATAATAAAATACTCCACATAGGGCTGGGAATGTGGCTTAGTGGTAGAGTGCTTGCCTAGTGTGCATGATGCCCTGGGTTCAATTCCTCAGTGCCACCTATGCACAAAAAGCTGGAAGTGGCACTATAGCTCAAGTGGTAGAATACTACCCTTGAGCAAAAGAAGCTCAAGGACAGTGCCCAGGCCCTGAGTTCAAGTCCCAGAACTGGCAAAAACAAAACAAAACAAAATAACAACAAAAAAAACTTCACTCAGCACAGTTTTGACCATACTCTAAAACCAGCTAAGGGCTAAGATTGTAGCTCAGTGGCAGTGCGTGCTAGCAAGTACAATACAGTATCATGGGTTTGGTCCCCAGAACCAAAAAAGAAAAGACACACACTCACACACACACACACACACACACACACATGGTTTTTTATTTAGCTGGTTTAAACTATATTTTATATAGTTAATAAATAATATTAATACATAATATTAATATATAGTTAATATGTAACATATAATATTAATATATAGTTAAAGCCAACTAAATAAAAGTTGCAATTCTTGGTTTATAAGGTAACAATAGTCATAACTTTATTAACTGAAGGAACTTTCCATGTATTGTTGCAGGAAATTTCAACCATAAACTTTTACTCTATTGTGTATAATAAGATGTTTATTTGGTGGTAAAAAAAATGTTTCTTAAAAACACTAAATGGCTTCTAGTGGGCTATAGTCTCATGTTTCTTGTGGGCTGCTAGTGAGTTCTGTTCATTGGATCTGTGGCCTAGTCAACTATATGTTGTTTCAACTCTTCTAATGGAAAAAAGTTCATATAATGAATTTCATGTTTGACAAGTTTCTTCTTACAGAGGAAGTCAATGCACATTACATTACAACACTCTTACAACATCTGGTGGTGTAAAAACAAAAATTGCTTTCCAGAAGTTAGTACTGAGGAAATGGCTGTGGTTTAGCAGAAGTCATTCACAGATGCAGATCTGCTTCTCTTACCTCCATTTCCCTAATAGTCACTCAGACTGTGTTCTTCACACCTTATATATCTACAGCCACAGGGTTTCAACTCTAAAATCTACAAGTTAGCTCACACTACAGATGCCTTTGCTGTAGAGACTGAGTTTTAGGCATGCATTTTTAATGTCCTGGAGGAAGTCAATATCTCTCTAGAGCCTTACATTTCATTTTATTTGTGTCTGACTATACCATTAACATTATAATCAGCCCTTCTTTGTACCAGTGACATGGGGAAGATACCATATGACATGGATTGAACAGGATAATTGTTCTCTAAAAAAAAGTTCGTAATTGCACAGATTTGTGCAATAGTGATATAAACCAATAAGGAAGTTCATGAACAGTTGGATAATTTTTTTATAGTTGAAACAAATTACCTGAAATTACTGCTATTGGACAGGAAAACTGAAAAATGCCCTGCATTTTCAGGTAGCATGATGTATTTCTGATGGTCCAGAGGAGGGAGCTATGTTTCACAGATAGGAGAAAAAAAAAAAAAAGATAGAAAATAAATAAATAAATAAAAGAAGCTGAGTCAGTACCAGAACCAAGACAAATCACTTCTGTAACCTTTCATGACTGCTATTCCTTTGTGGAAGGAAAGGTTACAAATTAACATGATCTATACATAATATGTATATATTATATACATTATATAATATACATATATAAATTATATAATATACATTATACAGCTTTACTTCAGTTTTAGTAAATCAAATGCAGTATGAAATTTAAGATCATAGGGGTCGAGAAAATGAAGGAAGAGGTGACACTATTCAAAAAGAAATGTAGTCAATACCTCACTTATGTAATAGTAACTCCTCTGTATATCATCTTTACAATAAAAATTAATTTTAAAAAAGACATTAGGGTCTTACTGTAAAGATTAATTCAAAAATATCACACCAAAAAACACCAAAATACATTTAGATAGATGAAACATTAAAGCTGCATGGTACTTTCTCAAGAGAGGGCAATTTTGTGAGTAATTCCTATTAAACTTACTTAGCAAGTGCGCTCTTTTTATCATGGGTTATTGCTGAAGGTGCTGTATTTCTCTCTCATTTTGAAAGACTTTATTAAAAAGCAACTGAATGATAACTCTTTTGAGTATTATCTGTGATTCTGGGTGATGAAATTTGACCCAATATATCCTAAAACCTGAAATACCTCTTGACTTTTTTCCTTGCTGTCATTTGGAAAAGATCTTGATATTGAACATGCACTCTGATGAAACAGAAAATTTTATAACAATGTTCAATAGCATTTACAAGACACTATGTTGTTGAAAACGAACTCTGCAATTTTGTAGGTGTGGGAAGGGAGAAGTTGGGGAGGTGGGGAGGAAAGGGATGGTAGTGGAAAAACAAGGGAGGGGGTAGCAATGCTTGATAAGAAATGGACTCATTACCTTGCTCATGTAACTGTAACCCCTCTGTACTGCATCTTTACAATAAAAAATATATTTTAAAAAAGAGCTAACATGACTTGCTAAGATTACTAAGCAAATTTAATAGCTTCCAGATACATGCAGTCTTGATCTGATTATTTTTTCACTAAAATTATTAATTGGCTCAAAAAAACAAATCGATTTTACCTTAAAATCCAGAAGCTTTTCTCCCTTCCTCACTTCCCTCTTAACTGCTGTCTGAATTTATAAGGCTATTTTCAACAAAATCACTAAACTGAGTCTTGAATGTCAGCATATTTTTAGCTGTCAGAACTTTGATTCTCAGTAATTCAATTGAAGCAGGTTACATAGAAGCATAGACAAGTTTTTCTATTCCTTTTTATTACCTCTTTCTATTGCCATTCACTTTTCTTTCTGGATTGATCAGTAGATATTATCTTTACTGTAGCTTAGCAACAATGCACCATACAGATTGTGCATTGTAGGGAGAAGTGAAATTCTTGCTAAGTGCTATACAAAAAAATTACAATGTAACCAAAGTTACATTGATTTTTCAGAAGCATTTAGATTAATTTCTCTGAGGTACATTTGAACTTAAGGGGTATTAAAATATGGTTTTTTTAATTGTGAGAATACCAATACTGTACAGAGGAGTTACAATTACATGGGCAAGATAACGAGTACATTTCTTATCAAGCATTGTTGCCTCCTCTTTGTTTCCCCTTCCCATCCCTTCCCATACTCCCCCTACCTCCCTAAAATACGTCTTGCTATTATCTTACTTTACTTTCTTGTATTATCTTCTGGACAGTCCTTTCTTTTCCTTTCCTAATTTGTGTTTCATAATTATTTTAATTTTACTTCTTCTTTTATCCTCAGTCAGGCATGCTAAATTATGTGCTTTAATTCATGAATTCTGTGTATGTTTCTTACTATTAGTTCCAAGGAGTCCTTTTAATTCTTTAGTACACATTTAACTTTTTAAAAAAGAACAGAAAATCATAAACAAAATTAGTTTCACCATATTTTATTCCCTTCAGTATAATGAAAATGATCAAATTCAAGAAAACTTGATAAAATCACAAATAATTACCTTCCTCACTTTAATGGAGAATAGCAGCCATTTAATAAACATAAGAAGAAAGAGGTCAACATTAGTAACACTGTGGGTGCTTCGAGGAGAAAATAAGCGCATCTTGAGGTTCCATAGTTGGCCAAAATGTGTTTTAACAGGGCCCATAGTACTTGGTTAGGGCATAATATTTACACTTTCTGAAATAACACAGAGTGGCCATTTAGTCAACATTACTAATTATCTTGTTTTGAAAATAAGAGCTGGGCAGCTTCTGTTTTCCTTGCCCAGGAGATAGGCCCTAAAGGCTCAGTGCAGTTAATCAGAGGTTTTGCTCAGATCTTTGCCCTTCCTTCTGGGAGATAATTCACATCCCATCTCTCCACAGTGCTTACTACCAATACAATGAGGCAAACCAAGTGCACTCAGGTAGAGAAACTTAACAATACAATTTCAGAATTTGGTTCCCATTAGAAAGCTAGGAGGGGTAATGAGCCACCCATCTGCCTTGAGATTCTTCCTCAAACTGCACTTGCTGCGAACTCAAATTCCTCCTCTGTCAATGAGCAACTACCTGGCTTCAGTCCATTTCCTTTGCACCTCTGTGTAATGTAATTCTTCTTAACCTGGTTTAAAGAATCATTGCCAAGCCGGGCGCTGGTGGCTCACGTCTGTAATCCTAGCTACTCAGGAGGCTGAGATCTGAGGATCGCGGTTCAAAGCCAGCCCAGGCAGCAGAGACCCTGAGACTCCTATCTCTAATAAACCACCAGAAAACCGGAAGTGGCGCTGTAGCTCAAGTGGTAGAGCGCTTGCCTTGAGCTGAAGAGCTGAGGGACAGCGCCCAGGCCCAGAGTTCAGGCCCCACGACCGACAAAAAAAAAAAAAAAAAAAAAAAATCATTGCCAATGAGAAGACTTAGATAAGAGATAATGTTATATTTGAATGGAACTGATCAGAGGAAGAAGTTTTGAAGAATCCAATATTCAGTTCACGTTATGAACGTCCATGGAAAGAAATGTGAATATAATCCAACGATGAAAAATTACTAATGGGAAGCTTAGTACAACAAAAACAAACTGAGATAAGACATGTTTACACAGAATGACACTGAGCACACTAGAGACAAAATTAAGAAGAATAACAGATAGTTGAACATATATACACATAAATAAAAAAGATTTTCATCCTTTATCCATATAAGATCTACAATAGCAAGAAAAAAATATCTTTCCTGAAACTTTCCCAAGATAGATACACCATGCTGTTAGTAGCAAAAGAATAAAATTGTGAAATTTATTGTTGAAACTCAAATAGAATTTATGAATTACTCACACATTTCAGTAATATGCATCACATGTTATATACTATGTACTTAAAACTATAAAGTTGTATTAATTATGAATCATTACATTGTAAGAGATAAAAACAAAAGCAAACTAGATAAAAAATTAAAACAAAGTGGTTACTTAGCACAAATTGCTAGTATGGAAGAGATGAACTTCAGTTCTAAGAGGGTATTGTTTTGTTTTGTTTTGTTTGGTCAGTCATGGGGCTTGAACTCTGGGCCTGGGTACTGTCCCTGAGCTCTTCAGCTCAAGGTGAGTACCACTTGAGCCACAGCACCACTTCCGGTTTTCCGGTGGTTAATTGGAGATAAGAGTCACATGGGCTTTTCTGCCCAGGCTGGTTCTGAACCGTGATCCTCAGATCTCAGCCTTCTCAGTAGCTAGGATTATAGGTGTGAGCCACTGGTGTCCAGCTAGAGCTTTTTTGTTTGTTTGTTTGTTTGTTTTTAATCTCATCTCTTATTTGGATGTCTGTGTTGTAGTCATTCTGCAGAAAGATTCTTTTCATAAGGCCTGGAATACAATACTGTTAGTTTAAATTTGTATCTACTTTCTTTAGTGGAAAAAAGTCTTAGTATCTACACAGTAGTGAAAGACTACTTTTGCTTCTGCTTGAATCACTAGCCCAGCCCTGGGAAAATTACTGTACTGAAAGAAAAACACTGTAGCTGGTTCAGCGTGGGCCTGTAGCCACTCTCTGAGATTGAGAAGTAATACTGCATGGAGCAGTCCAAACCAGAGCATCTGGGGAAAATACCAAGTTAATACTATAAAATGGAGAATAAGTACTAGATAGGTAAATCCACAAAAATCTCAAACTGCAATTTTTAATTGAGTATGATGGAAAAGATGATTCATGAGCATTAATTTTTTAAGTCCAGAAAAGCAATTTTATAACAAAAACACCATAGAAATACACTTTATAATCATAGGTAAAACAGAAAGGTTGAATAGCCCATTACTAGAAATAATAGTTCTTATGTTTAATAGTTTTTACAAATTTTAGACAATTGAAAAACAAAAACTATCTTACTGATACTAATAGTATTTGCATGTCTTATCACGAAAAGAAATGTATAGTGCTTTAATTCTGACTTCAATTTAAAAAAAAATGTATGAATAGCTGGGAAGGTGGCTCAGTGGTAGAGTGCTTGCCTTGCATGCCTGAAGCCCTGGGTTCGATTCCTCAGCACCACATAAGCAAAAAGAAAAAAGCTGGAAGTGGTGCCGTGGCTTAAGTGGTAGAGCACTAGCCTTGAGCTGAAGAGCTGAGGGACAGCGCCCAGGCCCAGAGTTCAGGCCCCACAACTAGACCTCTCCCCAAAAAATGTATGAATAAAGTTGTCACAACAGAAGATTAATGATTCTGTGGCCAGTACACTCATAGCAATGAACGTGTCAGAGCTGTCAGAGTGCACAGAACAAAGGTTCTTCCTCAGAGCAGAAATTATTTAAAATACACACGTAGCTACCAAAAAACCAGTTATTAAATTTTCTACAGTATCTGATTCCTTCTAAGTGTAGATAACTTTGACAATTTATTGTCCTTAATTATGTATCATTGAAAGAGAAAGACTGATTTGATCTTTCTTCCTTTTTTTGTTTTTTGTTTGTTTGTTTGGTTGGTTGGTTGGTCATGGATCTAGAACCCTATCAGTTTGAGCCACAGTTCCACTTCTGGATTTTGAGTTGTTAATTGGAGATAAGAATGTCTCATGGGGATTCTTCTGTTGCAGCAGGCTTTGAACTGTGATCCTCAGATCTCAGCCTCCTATGTAGCTAGGATTACAGGCTTGAGCCACTGGCACCTGGCTGATTTGATCTTTATAGAAACGAGTTTAATGTATTTCTTAAACACCACATACAGCACCGAGCATGGTCAGTTCGTGTTCTTAATATTCTTAATAGATTTCCCCAATGTTCAAACCATGAACTAGGGATTTCTAGCAATGATAACATGAAGCCCTTATCACTGAATCTAATGTAAAATATATGTGTATTAATAATAAGTTGGTAAAGATTGACTAGAAAATTTTAAAACTGATATTCTGAATGTCTGGAAAAAAACATTCTTTCCTCTTTCAGTAACTAAATCTCATTTGGAAATTAGTCAATGAGTTAAGAGAGAGGAAGTGACAGATGGAAAGAAACTGAAAACAGACACCTGTGGAACTTCTTGTGCTAAGCTACTCATTTGGTACAGATAAAAGTATCTAGAATTTTGTATTTATAATAATCATATAGATATGTACACATGCAATCAAGAAAAGTCTTTATAAATGCAGATATGTGCTTTTCGTAATCACGTGATCCTTTAAAGATTAAATTGTCAGTTGGGAACTAGTGGTTCACACCTCTGATCCTAGCTACCCAGAAGGCTGAGATCTGAGGATCATGGTTGTAAGCCAGTTTGGGCAGACATTCTTGAGACTCTTATCTCAAATTAAACACCAAAAAGATAGAAGTAGAGCTAATGGCTCGTGTCCAGACCCCGAGTTCAAACCCACACAAAAAATTTTATTATCTTAATAGTGCTCTATATTCACTTAAAATATTATAATATATAATATATCATAAATGTCATGTACATTCACATTTGGCCCTACATCCTAAGTTTAGAAAATTAGGGACTTTACATAGAAGAGTTAGAGAGATTATCAGGTTCAGGAATTACCTAATTTTGGTCTTTCCTTAGTATTTTCGAAGATGCAATGTCTAATGCACAGAAAAAATACCAGAAATATAATTAAAGAACTACTCTTTTTTAATATATATTTTTATTATATATATTATTTAATATATATTTAACATATATATTTATTGTTAAGATACTGTTACAGTTACAGTTTCATGAGCAAGTTAATGAGTCCATTTCCTATCGAGTTATTGTTACACTCTCTTTTATATTTCCCCTACCATCCCATTCCTCCCCACCTCCATAACTCCTTCCTTCCTTCCCCGGCTCCCCACCACCACCACCCCGCAAAGTTGTAAAGTTCATTTTCAACACTTTCTTGTATATCTCATTGCTACAATGGGTCATCCTGTATCCTTATTTCACCATTTTGTTATTTCCCTTCCCCTCCCAAATTAGAAAAATGTATATACAAGACGCAGGGCACCAGAATCAAATACAGTGACAACAGGAGTTGTACCATGGGGGAAGAACATACAAAAGAAACAAAAGATCACATAGCACATTATAAGTACATTAAGAAGAACAGCAACAAAGATAAAACCTCTTGTGTCCCTATCTTGGAGTTCATTTCACTTAGCATCAGTTTTATATGGTTATATGTACATAACTTTTGACCTCTTCTGCTTATCCTAGACATATACTAGTTATTGAAGATAAGTGAAACCATGAGACCTATATTTTTTTGAGTCTGGCTTACTTCACTTAATATAAATCTTTCCAAGTCTTTCCATTTCCTAACAAATGGGGTTGTATCATTCTTTCTGATGGAGGCATAGAATTCCATTGTATGTGTGTGTGTGTGTGTGTGTGTGTGTGTGTGTGTGTGTGTGTGTGATAACATTTTCTTGATCCATTCATCTACTTAGGGACATCTGGGTTGGTTCCATATCTCAGCTATGGTGAATAATGCTATGATAAACATAGCTGTGCTGGTAGCTTTAGTATGGCCTTGTTTGTGATCATTTAGGTAAATGCCCAAAAGTGGGATTGCTGGGTCATAGGGAAGCTCTATGTGGAGTCTTTTGAGGACCCTCCATACTGCTTTCCAAACTAGTTGAACAAGTTTACACTCCCACCAACAGTGCAGTAAAGTTCCCCTCTGTCCACATCCCCTCCAGCATCTGTTGTTATTAGAGTTCTTTTTTTTTTTTTTTTTTTTGCTGGTCATGGGATCTGAGCTCTGGGCCTGGGCGCTGTCCCTCAGCTCTTCAGCTCAAGGCTAGTGCTCTACCACTGGAGCCACAGCACCACTTCCAGCTTTTTCTGCTTATGTGGTACTGAGAAATTGAACCCAGGGTCTCATGCATGCGAGGCAAGCACTCTACCACTGAGCCACCTTCCCAGCCCCTTATTAGAGTTCTTGATTATAGCCATTCTAACTGGGTGAGGTGGAATCTCAATGTTGTTTTGATTTGCATTTCTTTTATGTCTAGAGAGTTTGAGCATTTCTTCATGAGTCTATTGGCCATTCTTATTTCCTCTTCAGAGAAGTTTTTCTTTAAGTCTTTAGTCCACTTATTAATGGGACAGTTGTTTCTTTGAGGATTTATTTTTGTAGGATTTAATTTTTGGAGTTCTAAGTATATTTTAGATATGAGGCCCTTGTCCATTGTATGGCTTAGTGAAGGTCTTCTCCCAAACTGTGGGCTTTCTATTATTCTTGCTAGTTATGTCCTTTGCCGTGCAGAAACTCTGCAGTTTCATGCAATCCCATTTGTCCAACCTTTCTTTGATTTGTGTGTTTCTGGGTTTTTATTAAGCAAATTTTAGCCTGTGCCAAGGTGACCTAGAGGTTCTACTATTCCTTCTTGTATTGTTTTCAGGGTGTCTGGTTTGACTTTGAGGTCTTTGATCCATTTGGAGTTGATTCTGGTGCAGGGTGATATGTGGGGATCTAGGTTTAGTTTTCTACAGGTGTTTAGCCAGTTTTGCCAGCACCATTTACTGAAGAGGCTGTCTTTCTTCCACTGTATTTTTTAGCTCCCTCATTCAAGATTAGATGACTATAAGTCTGTGAGTTCATTTCTGGGTTTTCAGTTCTATTCCATTGGTCCTCAGGTCTGTTCATGTGCCAGTACCAAGCTGTTTTGAATACTATGGATTTGTAGTAGGGTTTGAAGTTCAGTATAGATATTCCTCCAGCACTGTTCTTTCTGCTAAGGATTGTTTTTGCTATTCGGGTCTTTTATTGTTTCATATGAATTTTTGGATTGCTTCTTCTAGCTCCTTGAAGAATGAGGTTGGGATATTGATAGGCATCACATTGAATTTGTAGATAGCCTTGGGAAGTATTGCCATTTTCACGATGTTAATCTTCCTAATCCACGAGCATGGGAGGTTTTTCTACTTCTTTAGTTCTGCTTTAATTTCCTTTTTCAGGATTTTAAAGTTTTCATCATAGAGGTACTTCACTTTAAAGAACTACTCTTGACTTCTCCATGATAAATTTGTTAGGACTGAAATTGTGTGGTAATTGCACACTGAATTTTTAAAGCAATTGCCAAACTGTTTTCTACAGTGGCTCTTCCCAGCCCTCTGATGAAGAAGTATGTAATATACCTTTGGCAATTGTATACCTGTGACAAACAGGAGGGAGTATTTACCCTTAGACTCTCCTCCCCTGCTACCTGAGTGCTACTCAGGGTTAGTAATTCCCAGTCTCTCTTGTATGTTTGCCAAATGGGAGTCTTGAGAACTTTCAAGGCACAAGACTAGAACAGCCTGAGCAGTCACTTGGAGAAAGACACTATCAACACTAACTATGGCCAAGTAAGAACTTAACTGATTGCCAGAGATATGGCTAGACAAAGGTGAGACCTAGGAACTAAGAGTGTAGACATCTGATAAATCTCAGATGCTATTCTGGGGTAGGCAGGATTGGAACAAATTTATGGAAGAACTACTGAGTTTGAATCTGGATTCTTATCAACTCTTCTGTGGGTCATTTTTCCAGGAATTTATCATTTTGATGGCTCAATTAACTAATGGTTAAGTTGAAATATTTGTGCTTCATGGCAAGCATGTGATACTATTATTTCAGAAAATAGTTTAGTGTTGTACAGAAGAAACTTGCAATAACAGAACATAATGTTAAAGGACCTGATACTACCGTTGGGTGCTGGAGGCTTATACCTGCAATCCTAGCTACTTGGAAGGCAGTTATTGGGAGGACTGTGATTTGAGGCCAGCCCAGGCAGAAATGTGAGAACCCCATTTTAAATCCTTTATTGGATATGGTATTATAGTGCATCTGTTTTCCTAAGTAGATGGGAAATGTTAAATACTAGCATTGTGGTCTAAGCCAGCCTGAGCTTACATTTGCGACTATACTCAAAAATAATGAAGGCAAAAGCAGCAGGAGCGGGAGTAGAGCTTAAGTAATAGAGCTACTGCAGGAAGGCCCTGAATTCAGTCCAGAGAACCTAACTAAGCAAATAAAATTGATACAAATCATTTCTGTTAAACTTTAGCAGTCCTTGAGTTCAGTGGGGACACAATTTATATTTAGTTCATAAGAAAACACTTTGAAATTCAGATACTTTACATTCTTTAACTAAATTCCCTTACCTAATAAGGGATAAGGTCAGTTGTCTATTTTTCTACATGTTTAATCTGTTTCTTTTATTTTTAGAAAGCTAAAAGTTTTAAATTGATAGTCAGTTTGCAAATTAGAGTATTGTCTTCAATTTGCAAATAACAGTTAATTTACAAATACAATATATGGATCCCCAGGCTTACTGACAGTAGACTGATACATGTTTACTTGGTGCACTTTCCCTACCATTGATTTTACTGCTGGAAATTGGCCAGTCTTTAAGTCATGTTCCCATGTCTGAGAACATTATAGAAAGACCTGTGACATTACCACCCTGACATTTAGCTTTTAATTAACTTTGTGACATTCATGGTCTTCCTTAAATAAAGCTCTCAGGAAGCAACTTAACTTGTCAAATGATTGAGATTAAGCATGCACACTGACTTTTTTTTTTTTTTTTTTGTCGGTCGTGGGGCTTGAACTCTGGGCCTGGGCGCTGTCCCTCAGCTCTTCAGCTCAAGGCGAGCGCTCTACCACTTGAGCTACAGCGCCACTTCCGGTTTTCTGGTGGTTTATTGGAGATAGGAGTCTCACGGTCTTTCCTGCCCGGGCTGGCTTTGAACCACGATCCTCAGATCTCAGCCTCCTGAGTAGCTAGGATTACAGGCGTGAGCCACCAGCGCCCGGCTTGCACACTGACTTTTTAAAAACCCAATGTAATTGGAAAAAAGTACAGAGAATAATGAATACTTAAAAGAGCCAGAGTTATATGAACATCATTATACCCAAATTCACTATTTAATCAGACACATTATTAGTGACCACAATAATTTTTATGAAGAATATTATTCTATTTTCTTATTTAATGAAAAGTAGGTTCTAGGTTTATAGCACAACCTAGAAGTTCTCACAACCTATGAGTTCTCCTTTGTAATGTTTATTGTTTGTCTAATACTACTCTAACTAAAACTTTTACATCATTAACCCATTAATGTTTAAATTGCTTAACGGGATGGGAGCAATTTATATCCCTAGTTTATAAAAGAGACTAAGGCACACAGAGATTAAATGGCTTATATAAGGTCAAATAATTACTGACTACAAAATCAACTGGCAAACCCTTGTGTCAGGACTTTAACATTCATACCGTTAAGTAGCTTGCCCATTTTAAGTGGTTCCTGAAAAAGAAAGAAAGAAATACAATTCATAACTGTGGTACTTTTATAAGTCACAAGTGATTCTAATAGTTTCTAATAGTTTTGATTGCCAGATTCTTCTCAGACTTTTGTAAGTTAACCCACCGAAATATTTAACAAAACAGTAAGCACAGACTATCACAATCACAGTTGAAATGTGCACTTGGTTGCATTTATTTTGCCTACTTGGTTGCTTGGTTGTCCTAATTAAGTTGTTTAATAGCCCATATCATTTGAGTTTCCTTTGGTTGCAAATCAGAAGTCTATTTAACAAAACTAAAAAGCCATCTATATTGGCCGATAGAGCTGATCATTCTAACAGTTAATACTGGTTTGGGACTTAACTTACTCAACACCATCATTTTCATTTTTCTCCTTTCATCTCTTCCCTCTTTTTCCCTTCTTATTGGCTCTTCATGTGATTCCCTGAGATGAAGAAGAAGACATAATTGTTGATTCTCATTTTGCCAGAGTTACAAAATCATCAGTGTGTCCAATTTTAGGAGAGCTCCTTTAATAAACCTTCATATTAATTCAAAGAAGAGAACTGAGTGTCTCTGGTTGAATCAGATGTTAACTCCAAGAGCAATCATTGATTCCTGAGTCAAGTGATGATTTATTGGCCAATGTAGTTTGGTAAGAATTGAGATATTATTAGAATCATGTCAAGTAGGTGAACAGTGATTAATCAAATAAAAAGAACCCTTGGTTTCTAGAAGAAGAAAACAAATCTGTGTCACTAATAAGTCATAGTTTCTTGGAGTTCTGAAATCTTCAAATCACAACACATTAATAACAGTGGCAACTGGTAACAAACATTATACAATTTTCCTTTTCTCATTTCTTAGAGAGCATGTCAGTGAAGATGCAGTGTGGATACTTGGCCTGTCATTATCATTTCCATTAAAAGGAAAAATAATCATGTATTTTTATTACTTAAAAATAAAGTGTTTTGCCTGGCAGTGGTGGATCATGTCTATAATCCCAGCTACTCAGGAGGCTGGGATTGGAGGATCCCAGTTTGAAGCCAGCATAGGTAGAGAAGTCCATGAGACTTGTATCTCTGATTAACCACCAAAAGCCAGAAGTGGAGCTGTGTTCAAGAGGTAGGGTGCTACCCTTGAGCACAAAAGTTCAGGGATAGCCCCAGAACTGGCAAAAAATATATTTAATTATAATATAATATCTGTTACACAATAAATATACATAATTACAATAAATATTATATATAATTACCTTCTAATGTTGCTTCTGATGATTAAAACTAATTTAAAACAAGAAGATTGCCATCTAAAGTCTTTTTTTTCCATTGGTTGTGGGGCCTGGGTGCTGTCCCTGAACTCTTCAGCTCAAGGCTAGCACTCTACCACTTGAGCCACAGCCCTACTTCTCGTTTTCTGGTGGCTAATTGGAGATAAGTGTCTCACTGGGCTGGCTTTGAACCACGATCGTCAGATCTCAGCCTCCTGAGTAGCTAGGATTACAGGAGTGAGCCACCGGTGCCTGACTCATCTAAAGTCTTTGCAACAAATGTAATACTGTACATGAAACATGCCTTGTGAACATGGATCAATTCCCAGTGTCCCTTTAAGCTCACTTATCCAAGCCCAGAAAAGTTCTGGACATTTCTCAAATGCCTTGTCCTGCCATATATTAGCATGAGTACAGGTACTCCTCTGACTGTATGTCAGTGTTTGTTACAGATACTCCACATTTCTAAAGATATCTGCACCTTCCCACAGTCTATATAGCCTTTTGTTGTCCTAGCTTCTATTTCTCTCCTCTCTCTCATTACTCTAGCAACAGTTTTGTTCAGTAGGATGTATTCATATCTCAGTTAATTCAACAGCTTTTCTATGAGATGGATAGTGCTACTATTCTTAAATTATATTTAAAAAAATCAATATTGCACAAAGCTAGTAATAGAGTCAAAATACAAATCCAGACAGATCAATCTTAATGATGACAATATATTACCCCTCAGAGCACCTGTATCCAGTGAATATATCAAAAATCATTAACAACAATTGTACTAAGATGTCAGGGCTGACTAGAAAAAAGGAGTTAAACTAGAACACATAAACAGGCATCCATTTACTTAGAAACAAGTAAGAAAAGCCAACTCTTTCATGTTTCAGGAATTGTATTGATTAATTATTTAAAATAATATGAAGATATTCGTATATAGGTATGTTTTGGGGAGAAAAATTTGATCTATTATAATTTGTAAACAAATGTACACATTGTCTAATGTGACCTGCTAATTTAATATGTGCATTAATTTTTTTCTTGTAAGGGAAAAGTCAAATTTATGGTAGCACATGCAATTATTTTTTTATTCACAAAATATCATTCAATGCTTTTTGATATTATAAGAGCAGAGCCTTTTGACCATACTTCTAAATAGATGTCTACTTTGGTTTGTAATTCAGCTGTGTTTAGTGAGATGTGACACATAACTGAAAATTTGTAATGTGTGCCTATTTTGCCTAATTAACACTGACTTCCAAGACGAACACTTGAATTAAATTGCATAATAATAATAATACTCTTCTAAGAAATGAAAATAAAAAGAGATGTTGGGCTCATGTAAAGCAAAACCAAAATCTATAACAAAGATCTTTAAAAACAATCAGTTTCTGCAGCAGAGGAATTTCCATCCAAAGGTTAGTAAACTTCAGATTTCAGACAGTCGAGTTATCATCTCATTTTCTTTATCCAGGAGAAACTTTTCTATGCCCATTTAACAACTGTGTTAAATAAATTCTGAATTTAATCTCATGCAAAATACTATTATGCATGGTAATTTGTTGTCTTCTTTCTAGTTCATGCTAAATGTACCTATTTTCATTTGAATTCTGCAAATTAGTGATGAATCTTTCACTATCATTTTAGATATACTATTTACTGCCACAAACTTTTATGTTGCTCCTGTAGTTTTAAATAAATGGCTTTCTTTTCTGTCTTTTCATACTACATATTTTGAGATGAATTGCATGTAATTAGTCATAGAAACATTTATTTTGGTTTTAAATTGGATACTTTTCATCATTTTTATTAAATATGCTCATTTTTAGATGTATGCTTTGAAACCATTTAAACTTCTACATTTACAATGTTATTAGTCTGTTCATTTTGTAGAAGACTTGAGACAGATCCAGAATTCAGGCTTCTTTATATACTAAGTTCTTGGATAAATCCCACCCCATTTGAAAGGTATATTAGTCCCAGTTATCAGTTGTATACTCATATGCATTCCAGTTTTAGTGCATTCTTACTTTTATCTCGTATCATTAAGACCACCAAAACAGATGGTACTAAGGACCTGCATAACCTTTTGGAAGATCTAATTTGTAATGTGTGATAATGCTTGTCTAGACTTACAAAGCTCTTCCATAAACTATGCCCTTTGACTTGACATCGTTCCATTTGGTAGTCACTCAAATACTGTGTGCCCTCATCTAGACTCCAACAGCAGGAAAGACTATCCCTAAACTCAAATGGGAATTTTTAATGCTTGCATTTTAGTGTGGAGTAAACTTTTTGGATCTGAACTGTTAATATTACTATATATGCCTTCAGACCTTCAAATAAGGATTCTTTTCCTCTCAACTCTTGTAAACTTCAATCTATCACAACTCTGCACCCCTCTTGTATTCCTAGGTTTGACACACTGAAATATTCCTAAAATTTGCTGTCTTCTGTGCCATTTTTCTCATCTTTAAAGTGAGAGATGTGACCCTGATTGTAATGCTATGGACGTGAACCTGACTCTAGATTGTACATAGTATAGAATTAACAAGTGGTATAATCTAGATATTTTATTTCCTTTCACGAAAGAACATGTGCTGACATGTGGTGGATCTGATGTCCAACTAAAGTTGCATTACTTACACATGGACTGGGGTCCAACCCTATGCCATATGCTTTTCAAAGGACTTGACCTATAGATTTGAACTCTGGGCCTGGGCGCTGTCCCTCAGCTCTTCAGCTCAAGCCTAGCGTTCTACCACTTGAACTACAGCGCCACTTCTGGTTTTCTGGTGGTTTATTGGAGATAAGAGTCTCAAGGTCTTTCCTGCCCAGGCTGGCTTTGAATAGCGATCCTCAGATCTCAACCTCCCAAGTAGCTAGAATTACAAGCGTGAGACACAAGCACCCAGCTAACCTATAGATTTTTAGTTTGTCCTAGTGATAACCACGATCATCATTATTTATGAAGTACTTCATGTTAGAGACATTTTATATGTTTTTATTTATAAAAGAACAAATTAAGTGTTTTACTCAGCTTTTCATTGTTGTGACAAAATAAATGACAGTGACAACTTTAAAGGAGGAAGGATTTATTTGGCACATCATCTCAGTTTTCATCCATAAATGCTTGGCTACATTGTTTGGGCCTGGGGCAAAGCTGAACTTCATGGTACAGAGTACAAGATGTAGCAGAACTGCTCACATCATGAAGGTCTAGTGGCCAGAGAGAATAAGAGAAAGAGAAAAAGGAGTAGGATTTCCTAATATCATCTTAGGGGCACACCATCAATGAACATCTACTAGGTCCCATCCTTGAAGCGTCTGTCCCCTCCCAACAGCACCACAGTCTGGTAGTCAAGCCTTTAACACATAGCCTTTGGAGACTATCACTGATGCTAATTATGTCAGTCAGGTGTGATTCAGCAAGTTGCTAAATACTTGCATCAGTATAACAAGAATTCTGACCATCATAATCAATGTTCCGACAATGCTCTGACAAAAACAATCAGAAATTCAGTAAGTAATAGTGTCTCTCTATTGTCTCAAAGGAAAGAGATTTATTGTTTTAGTCACTCTAATATACAATATCATCTTAAACCTGAGAATAATAGAATATGACCCTGATTCTTTCCATCTTTAACACACTTTACCTCCACTTAGTTTTCAGATTGTCCTTCCCCGCCCCCATTTCTTTCTGAAAACCATAAATATGGTCAAAACCAGTATGACAATAAAAAGTCCAGTCGGAGCTGGGAATATGGCCTACTGGCAGAGTGCTTTTCTAGCATGCATGAGGACCTGTGTTTGATTCCTCAGTATTACATAAAAAAACAACAACAAAAATAAAAAGCAGAGTGCTCATGCAATATCTCCTATTATGTGGCTTGTACTATTACAATTTTCACTATTATTTCCAACAAGTATTATCTGATTTATAAGTGAGACTTGATTTCTAAGAGTAAATTGGCAATATCCAGTTAGATTACTACTGAGATGTAACAGTCTATGGCTCAATCTACTTTTCTTGAGAGTGTGGAACACTGGATTTTTTTTTGCCTAATACTTCATAAAATTCATGAATTGAAATCTAAAACCTGAAATTAATTGAAATATTAACCTTAAAAGTTCAATTCTAAAACCAACATTGTTTATCCTGTGCTACAAAAAATTGCTCCAAATGAAGGCTCAGTTTACTAAAATGAAAGGGTATTCAAACCCTAAAATAAACTCACTTGAAAGTTACATATATGAATACATATTTATGTAATATGCATTATATATAAAAACATGTTCCAGACAGTTGCTAAGTAAAGATTGGTAAATTGAAGCTCATGAAAATGTTAGTAAAATGACCATTTACTATTTGAATAAAATAATGAAAACAAATGAGCTAATCCATTTCATTTCTTTGTGAGGGAAGGAGGAAACTTCCTTGAATGATTTGCACTAACATAGGGTAAGGCTTCATATCTCCTGAAGGACTTTACCTGTTTTAATTCTGCTTTGGGGGCAAAGGTACAGATGATATTTCAGGGCAAGAATTGGGGGGAAATGTTCAGCCACATCTTCCTTCCTGCCAGTTTCCTCACACACTGCCAGAGAGAAGTATAAGAAGTATTACAGCAAATGGAAATATCAGTTTCTTGATGTGATCACCCAAGGTCAACACTGATGAACACATATGAAATCAAATGTCACATCCTCCATTTGTTCTTAGCCTTCTATGAACTAAGCTAGAACTAAATGAAATACCTAGGACAAGCCATGTTGAGATCACCAGTAATTTCCTTTGTTTTTACTTGATAGTTTTTTTTTCCTTCCTAGGTTTTTTTTTATGCTGGTGTATATTGTTATACATGAAATATTTGTGTCTCCTTCAGTTTCATGTGTCGAAGTTCTAAATCCCAGTGTGGTGGTATTTGGAGAACGAACTTTTAGGAGTAAATGAGGTCAAATGAGGTTATAAGGAGGGAGAGATCTGTAACCCAATAAGGATACTGATTTTACAAGAATGAAGAAAAGGTTTCTGTATTCTTTACATGTATACACCAAGGAAAGGTCATGCGTGGATGCAAAAAGAAGGCAGCCATCTGCAAGCTGGGAAGTGAGCTCCCACTATAACAGGAGCTTGTTGACATCTTGCTTTTGGACTTCCAATATCAAGATATGTACAATATATACTCTTATTTTTTAAACCACCAAATCCATGATACCTTATTATGGTATCCCAAGCAGACTGACATGTAGCTTCAACTCAAAAAGTTGTGTGTATGTGTTCACAACAAATACGAGAAGTACAAAGGATAGAATTTAGGAATGTGAGCTGTGTAAATAACTTGGGTGTAAATCTTGCCTCAGTCATTTGATAAATTTGTAATCCTGGAAAAATAATAAAATACCACTTTGTATAATTAGTCTCATCGATACAATGGGTTATTACTAGCTGCTGCATCATGATGTTGTTTCAAGAATAAAATGAGTTAAGACAGTGGCCTAAAACTGATAAATGTGCATTTTTGAAAGGAATTAATTTACAGATCCTAAACTTGGTGTTTTTTCCCTGATAAAGCAGGATGTGCCAGGGTGCTATGGCTCTTTTCGGCTCTTTTTACACATGCTTTCTTCTCTGCATCCTAACATCTCTTATCCATCATGAATCTTACTGTGCCACTTTCACATATGTGTGAACAGTCCATTACCAAACAGGTTTTATGATGTATTATTAGACTTCAGATAGTGAGTGACATTGAAAACTGAAATTATTCTTCACCAGTCAAGTGATTTCCAATTCTTTGTATTCAAATACATTAAAGGAGGTCCTAATTGAATTTTCCAGTAGTAGATCACTAAAAATAATTAGAAAGTTGCGGTTTCATTTAGTCGTAGATTGCTTGCCTCATAGCATATCACAGAAACTGCAAAATAAAATAAGGAAAAGCTTAGGAATGACAAAAACAGAAATCTTATCCTCCTTTCTGTACTTCTGGATGTATATATGAGTCTTATCTTGTAACAGGACCCTGGCCAACATTTAGGAAAATATTTAAGAAACATTGAAAATGACATATGCATTATAACTTATCTTAGTATCTTAGAATTGACTGAAAAATGTTAATCTATATGTCCATATTTTCAACTGAGAGATGTGACCTCTTTTTGTATTTTTATTCTATTTTACATTTATTGTATTTTTATATCTAGTTTTGTATTTTATAATTGTATTTTATATCTAGCTTCCACATATAAGAGAAAACAAGTACCTTGTCTCTATGTGCCTGACTTTTTTCACTTAACATTATTTTCTAAGTCCATCCATTTCTCTGCAAATGACATATTGTTCTTTCTAATAAATGAGTAAAATTTCATTGCATATATGTGCACTTGCTCCACTAATCCATTGTAGGGCATCTGGGTTATTTCTATAACCTGGATATTATAAATAGTACAGAAATAAACATGGGTGTACAAATGTCTTTACTGTATCCTGACTTGTAATGCTCTGAGTAGATGTCCAAGAGTGGAATGGTTGGGTCATAAGGAATTTCTATGCTTAGTTTTTTGAGGAATGTCCAAACTGCCTTCCAGAGTGGTTGCATGTTATATTCTCACCAGTAGGGTAATAGAGTTATTTGTTCTTGTTTGAATTCTTCATGTTGACCAATTTTGCTGCATAAGACAGGGACTCAATGTTGTTTTGATTTGCGTTCCTTTTATGGCCACCGATGTTGAGCATTTCCTCTTTTTTGGTCATTCTTACTTAGTTTGAGAAATCTCTATTTAACTCCATTGTCCATTTATTAAATGGGTTACTAATTTAGGATGGAGTAATTCCTTGAACTCCTCTCCTTGTATATTGTGGATATAGGCTCTTGTCATATGTATAGCTAGTAACAATCTTCTCCATGTTTGTAGACTTTCTTTTTAGTTTGATATCTACATCCTTTAGTGTGCAGAAACTTTTTATTTTGATGTAGTACCACTTATCAATTCTTTCTTTGATTTACTGTGCTTCTGGGTCTTTATTCAGAAAGTTCCTGCCTGTGCCAGTAAGTTCTACTGTTTCTCTCATTCTTTGTTGAAGTCTTAATGTTTCAGATCTGATGTTGAGGACTTTGATCCAATTTGAGTTGATATTAGTGCAGGGTGACAGAGGATCTAATTAAAAAACTGGATATAGATATCCATTTATTGAACAAGGTGTCCTTTATCCAACATATATGTTTGACTCTTATCAAATACCTGATGACTATGTATATGGGTTTCCTTATGACTTAGCTTCCTAGGCTGAAGATGTCACTTAGGCTGTAAGTACAAGGCCATACCAACTCATAAGTAAGACTCATAGTTGTTGTGTCTCCCCCTCCACTTCCTCCTCTTCCTTCTTCCTTCCTCCCCCTCCTTTCCTCCTTCCTCCTCCCTTTCCTACTCCTTCACTCCCTCCGCCTTTTTTCCTTCCTTTCCTCCCTCCTCTTCCCCTCACTCTTCCTCCCCCTCCTCCTTCTCTCTCCTCTTCCTTCTTCTTTCTTCTTTTCTTTGAGTGCTGATACTAGGACTTGAACTCAGGGCCTTATTAGCTTATTTCCTGCTCAAGATTGACCCTGTACCAGTTGTACCTGCCTCAACTTCTGGCTATTTTGTGGTTAATTGGATATAAGACTCCCATGAACTTTCTGCCAGGTTGGCTTTAATCTGCAGCCCCCTAAGTAGCTAACATTATAGGCACGAGCCACCAGTACCTAGCTGGACCTCACTTATGATGGGAAGCTGTCATTGCCAAATTGTGAGAGAGCACCTGGGTCAGTGTGCTATTTCAACTGTCCTTGAGAAATACCAGCTTCATCATAAGAGAGAAGGAAAACACTATCATTTCAAAGTTATTACTATTGTTTTATATAAATAAAAATTACCTTTACCTTTCAAATAAATTATTTCTTTTGTTTTAGGAGAAAAATAAATATTTCATCTTGTTCTTTCCCAAGGAAGCTAATTATGTTTTCTTTTTTTTTTTTTTTTTTGATCTGGTCTTGGGGTCTGAACTCTGGGCCTGGGTGCTGTCCCTCAGCTCTTCAGCTCAAGGCTTGTGCTCTACCACTTGAGCCACAGCACCACTTCCGGCTTTTTTTTCCTGCTTATGTGGTGCTGAGGAATCGAAACCAGGGCCTCATGCATGCAAGGCTCTACCATTGAGCCACCTCCCAGCCCTAATGATACTTTCATAAGGAATGGATGCCATAATAAGGAGTGTGTTTTCTTTCAAAATTGCTAAGAATTGTAAAGAAAAGTATTTTCAGAGTAGAGAGCTGTCTCAAGTATTAGAGCACTCTTCGTGAACAGAGATGTTTAGGCCCTGATTTCAAGATCTAGTACTAGCACAAAAGATTATGGAGGAGAAGGAGGTAAAGGAGAAATAGGAGATTTGGGAGAGGAGGAGGAGATACTCCAGGTATTCTTGTATAGAAATATCACAAGGAAACCCACTTTACAAAACGAATATAGGCTAATGTCAAAAAGACCAAAAGTATGTTAGAGAACACTGAAGTAGGCCATAAAGCCCTCTGATAATACAGACTGTCATGTTTTGCATTACTGGAACCCATCTCTGTGTGAAGACAGTAATCTGGAGTCACCCTCTCAGCTTTTACATATAGCTCAATACTTTTCAACATCTATTCAGTTTGACTTTCCAAAGATTTTCCTTTGCTGACACACATTTTAAGTTCTGAAATATGAAGAGAAGTTAGCCATTAGAAAGTCTTATCATTCCCGACAAAAAGAAATGTACTCATTACCTTACTGATGTAACTGTAACATCTCTGTACAGCATCTTTACAAGAAATGATTTTTTTAAAGAGAAAGTCTTATCATTCATGACTTTTTAGTTCCTTTCCTTGGAATACTTAATTATTAAGCTACAAAAGATACCTTTTCCCTGGAGAAGGGGGTGGGGGGGGAGGAGGGAAGGGCAACATCTCTCAGGAGGGCCTCACTACACAAAGGCAAGCAACTTCTTCCCAGAGGACCTGAGAGGTACTATTTTCTGGAGGTAAAATTTTAACCCTTTAGATGGCTTCAAGCAAAGTTGTAATCTGTCACAAAGCTAGTAAGGAACTAGCTGTGTGAGCAAGTGGACAGAGAGTTCTAATTTAAATCTTTCCTTGGTAATATTCCTTTCTGGGAGTACAGTAGAAAATCACTCCCTCCTTACAAATGAGAGAGAAAACATGTCACAGATGCTCCTTCCTTAACTTACTATGGAAAAGAAATTTCAATCAATCATATAAAACCTTTCTTTGGTCCAGTTTGTGTCCAGTGATTGCCAACTTGTTTGTAAAATTAGATTTAAAAGATACTATTAATTTTTTTAATTTCAAGAACTCAAATTTAACAAATGTCTCAGTCACAAATATAATGTATGCTATAAACAATAGCACACAAATAGTACACAAAAATCCATTATACACTGAACACGATAACTCTAAGTAAGATGTCAATGATGGACTGCTAGAGAGATGACTGAAAATGTCAAATAATTTTGTCATTGAAAATAAGCGAAGCTGTTTTCTTGAAAGAAAATATAAACAACAAAAACACAGCAGGTGAAGATTATATTAATATAATGTGTCAATCCATTTCCTTTGGATTTATGGTCAAGAGGAAACTATATGCCCTATAGGTGGCAGCAAATTAGGTCTTTTAGAGCTAATAGAAATGGGAGGCCCTTCAAGCCATAAAGGAGGAAGGTAAACATTTAGAAAGACATTACGCATATGACCAGATAAGATGAAGTTAAGCAAAATGAACCCCAAGATAGGGACACAGTGGTTTTTTTTTTCTTGCTTGCTATTGTTTCTAACGCATTTATAAGGTACTATGTGATTTTTTTTTTTGTTGCTTTGTATGTTCCTCCCCAACGGTATAACCCCTGTTTTTACTGTATTTGATGTCAATATAATTTGGGGAGGGGAAAGGAAAAAACAAAATGTTTAAATAGGGATACAAGTTGACCCATTGTAACAATGAGATGTTCAAGACACTATGTTGAAAAATGAACTTTACTATTTGTGGGGAGGGGTTGGAGTGTGTTGTGGAAGTGGGAGGGAAGGGATTGTAGGGGAAAAACAAAGGAAGAGGCAACAATGCTGGATAAGAAATGTACTCATTACCTTGCTCATATAACTGTAACCCCTCTGTACAGTATTTTCACAATAAAAACTTATTTTAAAAAAAGACATTGTAGGGCTGGGAATGTGGCTCTGTGGTAGAGTGTTTGCCTTGAATGCATGAAACCCTGGGTTTGATTTCTCAGTACCACATTCACAGAAAAACCGGGAAGTGGTGCTGTGGCTCAAGTGGTAGAGAGCTAGCCTTGAGCAAAAAGAGGCTCAGGGACAGTGCCCAGACCCAGAGTTCAAGCCCCAGGACTGGCCCCCCAAAAAAAGGAGAAAAAGAAAAAGGTATTGTAACAATGAGACTGACACAAGACACTATGTTGGAGATGAACTTTACAACTTTGGTGGGGGGTACACAGAGAAAGGGATAGTAGAAGAAAAATGAACTTTACAACTTCAGTGTGTGTGTGTGTGTGTGTGTGTGTGTGTGTGTGTGTGTAAGGGATAGTAGAGAAAAACAAAACAAAGGAGTGGGTAACAATGCTTGGCAAGAAATGTACTCATTACCTTACTCATGTGACTGTAACTCCTCTCTACAGCATCTTTACAATAAAAAGAAATGGCAACTTGCGAAATGTAAGGAGAAATCAAATTTTGCCAAACCAGTCATGATACGTACAACAGATCTTTACTGTTGAAGTCTTTCTTTCCATACCTGTGTTCTATGATAATGCTAACAATGGATCCAGAATTAACTCGTGATTATGTGTTGAATGTGATTTAGCTATGTTCCCAGAAGTTCACGCACAGGGACTTTAGTCACCAGTGTAGTAGTGCTGAGGTGTCAGAACCTTTAAGAGCTGGGGACTGGGGGAAGATGGTGAGGTCCTCTGGACTGTGCCCCTGGAAGAGAGCACGGAATGTTTCCTAACAAGTCCTGCAGTGACAACTGACCAGCCTCACTCCCAGCTTCTTTTTGTGTGGTCTCTCACTGCTTGATGCTTCCTATCAAATTATGATACAGGAAAAAAGTCCTCAACAGGTGCAGCCTAGTGAGTATACGCTCTCCAGCTTTCCGAATATGAGAAATAATTTTATTTTCTGTTTGACTTGCCTACCTGTGGTATCCTGTAACCTCAATGAAAACAGATAAGTCTTACCATCAATTGATTCCTTGAGTTATTGAAAGTTGACAACAGTTTCCTACTTCTGTTGTACTACTCTTGAATAAAAATTTTCCTTCTTGTTTTAACAAATGTCTAATTTCTCAGCAATTCATGAGTTTATAAAGTGTTTGATTTATTTTTAAAACTTTAGCGTGTAATCAGATAATCATTATGGTTTTAAACCAGAAGTTATTTTTGAGCATGTATTATCTCACTCAAAAAAATGCATTTCTGGGGCTGGGAAGGTGGCTCAGTGGGAGAGCGCTTGCCTTGCATGCCTGAGGCCTTGGGTTCGATTCCTCAGCACCACATAAGCAAAAAGAAAAAAGCCGGAAGTGGCGCTGTGGCTCAAGTGGTAGAGTGCTAGCCTTGAGCTGAAGAGCTGAGGGACAGCACCCAGGCCCAGAGTTCAGGCCCCATGACTGGACCCCCCAAAAAAATGCATTTCTAAAGGCCTTCTTCAACATCTTCTCATTAGGTTGTTTGTTACTTCATGTACTCACCTCCTAAATGATGTGTAAAATTCTAATCCTGTCATCATATACACTGAATTCCTAGGTTGTACTAGGTAATGAATAAAAAAAAAAAACACATTTTAAGTTGTAAGACTTCAACACTCCCAGTTTCCTTTGAGTACAAAATCGCAATCTGGTCATCGATTAATTGATCTTTTAAAATCAAGCTTTAAAAAAAAATCAAGCTGTCCCCAAATTTTCTTCAGGAAGACTTGCAATATGTTGTTTTAACTTTCTTTCTAGGTATTGTAAACCTTGCCTCTCACACATCTCAGACCAAGCGTCCATTTAAGCAATTATGGTTTGCTTTATTTTCTCTCCTTGCAGATTTCTGTAAGAGCATTTTGGATGGTCTGTCCTCATAATTGAGCCATCTTCTGTGTAGTAATCAAAGGTGTAATTTGTAGGAAGTCACACGTGGTAGTTTTTTTATTTTTTTTATTTTTTTATTTTTATTTTTGGGTCCGGTCATGGGGCCTGAACTCTGGGCTTGGGCACTGTCCCTCAGCTCTTCAGCTCAAAGCTAGTGCTCTACCACTTGAGCCACAGCGCCACTTCCGGCTTTTTTCTTTTTGCTTATGTGGTGCTGAGGAATCGAACCCAGGGCCTCAGGCATGCAAGGCAAGCGCTTTAACCACTGAGCCACCTTCCCAGCCCCAGTGGTAGTTTTTTCAAAATGGAGTTGCTTTTTTAAAAAAATTGAAAAAATAATTGTTTATGTAAGTATGTCTACTATGTACTAGTAGTAGAGCTAGACACTTGGAAAGTTTTGCTTCTCACAATCACACTGATCTCAAATGGGTTATTACTTTCATTTTACAAAGAGTCAGATGTGTGAAGACTGAAAATTATTAGTAACTATAATAATGAGCTGGGTTCAAAGTCTATCCTTCTATCACTATGTGACAAATGCTACTTCTTTGCTTTCTTGTAGTAAAATATATATAAATATAAATATATAATGTATGTGTGTATATATTTGTATATGTGTATATTAGACTTATAATCTTAAATAACTTAAAAAACAAAAAGAAAATCAAATTAGGAAAAGTAAGCCTAGTCAAAAAAATGTAACCAACCCAAAAGTCACTAATATGGAACTGGTTAAATAAATTATAGTGAATTAATACCATGGAATTTATACATGTGATTTTCACTAGTGTTAAATATTCAAAGAAAATATGTGTAATAAGTATTAATGAGAAATAATTGTAAACAATTGTACAATTCTTGTGGTTGTATAGAGGCTTCCTTTCTTTTGTTATAAAAACTGCATGATTAAACTTAACTCTACCTGAATAAGTAGTTAAAAACAATAATTAAGCCATTTAGTTTGGCTTTCAAGACAAAATTTTTGTAAAAACATTATAGCAAAACAAAATGAAGCTTCAGTTGGCTAATTAATTGTTATTGATAATTTTGTGATTTAAGCAAATTATGGCCCTAAAGTAACTTTTTGATTGTTTTTTGACACTGATAAGGGGGCTTGACTCAGGGTCTGAGTTCTGTCCCTGAGCTTTTTTTTGCTCATGGCTAGTGATCTACCACTTGAGTCAAAGCTCTTCTTGCTTTATTTTTTCTGGGGTAGAGGTAGTTTATTGAAGAGAAGAGTCTCACAGACTTTTCTGCTTGAGCTAGATTTTAATTTGTAATCCTCAGTCTCAGTCTCCTGAGTAGCTAGAATTACGTGTGAGCCACCAGTGCCCAGCTAAAGTAACCATTTTACATTTTAGAACTATAATTGAATGCTCCATTGTGGCATTCACTGGCCACATGTGGCTACTGAAAACATGAAATATGGCTAGTTCTAAATGAGATGTTCTAAGACTACCAACTAAATCATTGTGTGTGTGTGTGTGTGTGTGTGTGTGTGTGTGTGTGTGTAAGGAAAGGGATTAAAATATCTCCGTGAACAAGTGGGGTTTTTTTTTAGAAAACATTGATTTCATCTTGAAATGATATTTTGGGTATATTAGATTAAATAAAATGCCTTATTGAAATCATCTTCACTTGTTTCTCGTCATTTTTATGGCATTAGAAAAATATTACACTATATTTGTGTGACAGGGATACTATTGATGGGTTTGGTAGTTGGTATAATGATTATGAAAAATAGTATGCAGTTTCCTTAACAATTAAAAAGTAGAATAATTAGATATCTAAATGTACTCCTTCTGAATATATATATGAAGGATATAAAATCAGTATATATCAAAGATGTATGTGAATTTCTATACTTATTGCTGCATATTCACTATAGGCAAAATGTAAAAACAATATCTTCATCATTATTTTAAGACTTATTCTTAAACCTTTAAAAATAGAAGGAAATCCTCCCACTTGTGACCACATAGGTGAACCTGGATGACATGTTGAATAAGATAAACCAGATGCAGAAATCACAATACTGCACAATCTCATTTTTATCTGGATTCTGAAAGGTAGAACTCATTAAAAAACAAAAACAAACAAAAAACAGAGACTGAAATAATAAGTTCCCAGAAACTGATGTTAGGGGAAATGAGGGGACATAAGTCAATATTCAGGTTTCATTTCTAAGAAATAAATAAGTTCTGAAATCTAATGTACAGAGATGGTAATTATACTCAATAACTTTATTATATTCTTAAAAAATGGGGCTGGGAAGGTGGCTCAGTGGTAGAGCGCTTGCCTTGCATGACTGAGGCCCTGGGTTCGATTCCTCAGCACCACATAAAAAAAAATGCAGGAAGTGGCACTGTGGCTCAAGTGGTAGAGCGCTAGCCTTGAGCTGAAGAGCTGAGGGACAGCGCCCAGGCCCAGAGTTCAGGCCTCACAATCAGACCCCCCCCAAAATAAAACAGAAAACTATATTCTTAAAAAATTTCAAGACTGAAGGTCTTATGCTAAGTATTCTCACTATGTACACAATAATAGCAATAACAAAACAATAATAATGGTAATAAGAATAAGAACAGGAGGAAACAGTGAAAGATAGATATAAGCATATTTCTTATAGTGCTCACAGTTTCACAGATATACATTTATTACTAAACTTACTGTTGTATACATATACTTCATATATTGGCTTTCTAGAAGGTATCCCATAAGTCCCATAATATTTCTTACTCTTCTTTCTCCTATTCTTTTATTTTTCAGCCTAGATAATTTCAGTATTCTGTCTTTAAATTTGCTTTTCTTTTCATTAATTTAGCTGTTGATGTTATTAGTGTTTTTAAGTTTAGATACTGCATTCTTTAGTTCTATTATTTTTTTCTGAATTAACAAATTCTACTTCCTTGCTGAACCTCTTATATTATGATATATTATTTCCAAATTTTATTTGGTTACCTAATCTATATTCTCTTAAAACTGAGTGTGCTTATCGAGACAATTTTTAGAATTTCCCAACTGCATGTATGATACTATAGAAAGCTTTTAATATGTATCATTATTGTTTTCTTAAATTCTCTTCTAAGTTTTTTTAAGAATTTATTTTTACAACAGGAAGCTGATGTTGATTTTCAGGTGCTTTTGCTGTATGTACTAAAAACATTCTCAGATTTCATTCTGCCAGAGGAATAATAATCCTCTCTGTTCTTGAGTGAGGAAAGAAGTCACAGGACCACAATTTCTACTTGCAAATCTTTTTCCTAACTGGACATTCAATACATTATTCTGATTTCTTCTGTACTTCCAAATCTTCCATTGTTCTGGATGTATCTTTCTACATCGTCTGGTCCTTCAACAAATTTTGGTTTATCTTCCAGTTAGAAAGACACCGCAATCAAAGAAGTGTGGAGAAACGTTATCACTTTTGAGCATTTCTCTTTCCTTGTTTTCTAATGAGTAGGCATTAAATAAGCGCTGGAATGCTCTGAATTTTAATAGCATTACACTCAAAGCACTTCCTGTCCATACAAGTACTTATCAAAAAAAAACAAAAAACAAGTACTTATCAAAATCGGTCCGGTCCAGCTTTCCTCACCCCTTTCCTCACATGAAAACGAAGAATATAAACAGTCCTGAAAGTTCTATCAGGGCAACTGTCAACCCCTCTGCAGAGACTTTGTCTCCTGCCCCAGAACAAAGGAGAAACGTTCAGTCTGCTGGTGCAGGGTGCAGGGCCCAGGCTCGCCACACCCAGTGAGTTTTTGCAGGGGTATTAGCTATCCAGGCGCCTGGACACACAGGATCAACTTACCCAGGGTGAGCCAAATCTCTGCAAAGCACCTGGAAGAAGGAAAGAGGAGGCACAATCATGAAGCAAGCCTTACTTGAAGGGCGATCTGAGGCCAAGCCACCCTCAGCTCCAAAAACTTTGAGTGCCCTAGTCATGCAAGCCCGGACTATGAAGTTGACTGCTCCAGCCCAGCAGAGTCTTGTACCCCAGGAAGGCCAGCCTTCGCCCAGTGCCTTATCTTGGGATAAGAATGTCATATCCACTGAAGAAAAGGCCTCAGACAAAGCCTTGAATCCCCTGTATCTCACAGTGATTCCAGCAGCCATGATGAAGTTTAGCAGGTTCCAGAAAAAGAAACAAGCTGAGACTGAACTCGCTGAGAGCCAGCCTGCAGGGATAGAAGAAAAAGAGAAGGTTATTGAGGATACCTGTGGCTTGGCCTGTATAGTAATCCCCTGCTGCCAGCAGTTTAACAACGTTTACAGCTTCCTGGTTCTCTACTGCATCCTGGTGCTAGCTCAAGGTAAGTCTCAGGGCTGGGATTGTTCTTGGGAAGGGAGTAGTGAAATGACCGTAGGGTTTGCTTTAATGATGCACAGAAGGAGAAAAAATGGTGGGGGTTGGGGAGGAAGCGCCTTTCAGGAGCCCAGATTGAGGCGGTTCTTTTCAGACTTGTTCTTTTACTTTGTGTCTTACTTGTCTTGCTTTCACAAGTGCCTCACTAACATGGTGCACCCTACAGATAGTGAATGATGAGCTCCAGCTTCTAGAAAGCCAGCAAATTTTGGTGTTGTAAGGTTCTTTAATATTGTTTGGTTACCAAATTCTACATTTTGGTTTGAAGCCACAGGAGATTAAAATAAAATTGAAAACAAAGTGTTAGAGCATCAGGTTCTTTCTGGTTCTGCCCATTTGGGGACATTTAGAAATGCTACTTTCGATCTGGATTTTGTTTGCTTGCCTGTGAAATTGAGGGAGCAGAGTGAGACTTAAAATTCAAAGGTGTTTGTTTTTTGATCACCATATTTGTAGATTGTGGATTTGAAAGCCTTTAGAGGGAGTATGCTCCTAGCTATGTTCAACTAGATGTAGGTTGTTTATTCGTTTCTTTACATCATAACTGGAATTTGCATAACCTGATCTCCTTTCGTTCTAAAGTGCCATGTCAAAATATTGCTGGGTCATAGGGCAACTCTAGGTTTAGTCTTTTGAGAAACCTCCATTGGACAAGTTTACAACAGTGTAGTAGTGTTCCCTTTTGGCCACATCCCCAACAGCGTATGTTATTTGTTTTCTTCATAATGAGTATTCTAACTGGGGTGAGGTGAAATCTCAATGTTGTTTCAGTCTGCATTTTGTTATGGCATAAGATGTGGAACATTTCTTCATGTATCTCTACTGGTCATACCAACTTCTGAGAAGTCTCTAAGATTTTAGCCCATTTATTAGTGGGTTATTGTTTCTTTGAGACTTTATTTTTGGTGGGTATAATTTGTTGAGCTCTAACAATACTTGAAATATAACACACTTGTCTGATGCATAGTTAGTAAAAATCTTCTCCCATTCTGTGGGCCTTCTATTCACCCAATAGAACACAAACAAGGCCACAGTAAAGCTACCAGCAAAGCTAGATTCATTGTAGCATTACTTACCATAGCCAAGGTACAGAATCAACCGAGATGCCCCTCAGTGGATCAAAAGTAGTGGTATATATACACAATGAAATTTCATGCTTTGTTAGAAAGAATGGCATTGCCCCATTCCTAAGGAAATGGAAAGACTTGAAAAAAATTATAATAACTAAAGTAAGGAGGAGGCAACAATGCTTGATAAGAAATGTACTCATTACCTTGCTCATGTAATTGTAACCCCTCTGTATGGTATTTTCACAATAAAAAATTAATTAGTTAATTAATTTAAAAAATTAAAAAAGAAGTACAGGAGAGTTTCATTTTGACATATTCATATATGCATATATAATATACCTTGATCAGGCTCACCTCACCCTTTCTAATACTTTCCATTCTCCCTCCCCCATCCCTATCCAATATCAACCAGCTTTATCATTCCATTTTCACCTACTTACATAGGTATTTTGACTATATTCCATTTGCCCTCCTACTAATACCAACACTCCAGATAGGACATGTTTTATATTCCTGTCACTCATTTTAAAAGTATTTATCAATTGTTCAAAAGGGAAACAGTACAGAGGAAAGTGAGGTATCTCAAAAATTCATGTACTGCAATTAGAACAACTTCCTCATTTACTCTTTCCACATCCCTACTATTCTCAACAGCTTTCAGTTAGTTTCCTTTTACCATTTTTCACTCACAGATACAATGTATTTCAGTTCACCCTTTAACATTCTGTAGGAGCCTCCTTTAATCTGAAATACTTATTTATGATCTCTCAACTTCTTAAGTCCTTGTAAATCTTTAAAAAATTATGGTTCATTCACTCTGTAAGCTGAATTTCAACATGGATCTGAAATCTCCTCATCACTAAACTCATGCCATGCTTAGCTCTTCTCTCTTTCCATCTTTCTTCTCTTCGTTTCATTTGTTACAGTAATACAAAACTAATATATCTGGTATCTTTTAGAAATTATTATTCCTTTAAGTCATTTTGACTGGTCTAGATCCTTTGCCTTGTGTTTATGTTTTTTCAATCAACTTGTTCATTTATTTTGAATAAATCTATAATTTTGTGATTTTGTTAACTATGAATCCAGAGAGAATTGACTTTAACATGCTGAGTATTTGCATGACTGAATGGGAGACACATTCTCCAGTCCTTCTGCAATTTGGTAAATGAATGGATTAGTACAAACTAAGTTTTTATACATATATGATCATGTCATCTGTAAAGGGCATTTTACTTATTTATTCTAGTCCTAAGACTTTTTAACTTAATTGTAATGTATAGAATGTCCACTAAAATAGTGGAACTCTGAAAGGAAGTGACATATTGTGGATGAAGCATTCAGACTTCCTTTCATAGTTAAATATATCAACTATATGCATTTTTTCCAAAGATAATCTGTTTTATTTTAAGCACATTCCCTTTACTTGTTAGCTTGCTAAGAATTTTTGTTACAATTAGATGTATAATGTTATCAAGTGCTTTTCCTGCACTGTTGAGATCATCATAAAAGGTTTTAAATTTTATTCTTTTAAATTATAAATCAGATCTTTTAAATTTGGGTATTAATCAACATTGGATTCTTAGGAAACACCCTTATTACTTGATTAATGTTTTCTTAAAATATACATTGCTGGATTAAGTTTATGGAAGCTTTAATAATTTTTATTTCCATGAGAATATTGGTATATGGTTGTCTTGTAATTATTTTGTCTATCTGCTATAACAGTTACCACTGGCATTATTTAATTAATTAGGATCTGTATCCCTTGCTTTTTGTGAAAAAGTTTGTGAAGAATTATAAACTCTTTTATGAATCAATTTGTCCATGTATTGTCTTTCAATATTAAAATCAGTGTATTGCCTCTGAATTCCAAATTAATCTTTTTTACTTGGTCTGTGAAAATGGGTTGAATCCTTTAAAAAAAAAAAAAAAGGTTCTTTAAAAACAACAACAACTGGGGCTGGGAAGTGGCTCAGTGGTAGAGTGTTTGCCTTGCATGCATGAGGCCCTGGGTTCGATATTCCTCAGCACCACATAAACAGAAAATGCCGGAAGTGCGGCTCAAGTGGTAGAACGCTAGCCTTGAGCTGAAGGGCTGAGGGACAGCCTCCAGGCCCAGAATTCAGGCCCCACGACCGAAAAAACAACAACAACAACAACACAGAAAAATCTCTTGTGTACATGTCTTGGAGTTCATTAGCATTGCTTTCCCCTATGATATCTCTCCTATTGTCACTGCATTTGACTTTGGTACCCTGGTATTGTATATACGGTTATTTGAATTAGTGAAGAGAAGGGGAACAACAGAATGGTGAGACAAAGACAAGTGGGAAACCGCTGCAAGAGTGGCGTACACAAGACAATATGTTGGAAATGATCTGTACAACTTGGGAGGGGTTGGGGGGAGGGAAAGTAGGAGAGGGAAGGAGTAACAAGTTTGACAAGAAATGTACTTATTACTTTACTTAGGTGACTGTAACCCCTCTAGACATCACCTTGACAATTAAAAAAAAATCTTTGTTGTCTGCCTTGCTATACAAACTGGGAGTCACTTTCAGGCAATGAATTTAAAGCATGCAACACCTGTGGGTCTGTCCTGTGTTAGGATTATTCTATCACTGAGGTCGTCTTCATTCTTCATGCTCCATTACTCTCCCAGAGTTTAGATTTATAGAGTGCTTCACTCTGCTTTTGCTTGAAGACACTGAATTGGCTCCTCTTAAGTTAAAGGGATGATGAGTTCTCTCATCACCCATCTCCCTGTCCTTCATTGCTGCTTAACTTATAACCGGAATCAGATATGGCCTTCACAGATTAATAACAAAGTCTGCCCTAGGGAAAAATATCTTATATAGCAGCTTTTCTTCTACTTCAGTAATATTTCTAGGGATTAAGTAGTTAGGAATATGTAAAGCTACTTCTTCCAAAATGAATGAAAAGCTTCCTATTTGCACTTCCCATTATTAATATAGGAACATAAGTTTTGTTGGGCTTCTTTGGTTTTCCAAAAACAAAGCTGCTGTGATACGTCTGGAATCATACTTAGAGAAAGTAAATATTATCTCAGTTGAAACTCAAAACAGCACAATAAACCAGCATACTGCCTGGGTACCATTATGACCATTCCCTCCTAGGTTAGCCAGTATGTGAGTAGAGTAGCTGCGTATATGATGTATCTCTCTGAATAGACAGAGTTATCCTGTGTGAATGTTCAGCAAAATAAATTGATTGTGGAGGAAGTTGTCAATAATGAAACAGACAGAAAAAGAATCTGGCACCTAGTTATTCTATTCCTGCTCACTAGGCTGTTACTATGATATTTTCATCAACAATGCAAGACATACAAGAGCTGATTTTAGGGTCTTATTTGTATCATTGCTGATGTAGGCATTGTACCATTGGGAGCCTGCCTTGCTATACTAGAACAGCAAAAGCCAACCCTATTTTAGTGGTACCCAGTCAGCTGGGTACCCAGGGGCAGACTGATTACATAGTTCTATATCTTTTAGGGTATGAGTATTATGTTGTCATCAAAATATATATTATTTTGCTCTGAGTTCTTGACTCCAGGGCTCTTCAAGCAGTACCATAATTGGATTAAATGAATATCTTATACATCATTGCTTCTAATGAAGAACTTACTTTGTTGCACAAGAGTACAGTTCATGCTTATGGTATTCACTGACTTATCTCAACAAGAAGACTTTTTTGTCTTATACAAACCATAATACTCTATGAAAAAGTCAAACTCAACAAATTCAGGATGTTGTTTTCTAAGATAACAAATATGCTTTGAAATAACAAACTGTGTTATCTGGTGTCAACTGGTAGAAGAGGTGAAAGTAGTGGGAAAAGGAAGTTATACATACAGCTGTGTTTTTATAACCATTTGAAACAACATTCAGACCCTGAGTTCAAGGGCCAGGATCAGTACACACACACACACACACACACACACACACACACACACAAACACACACACACTCAGCACACACACACACATACACACACACACACACAGAGTTCATGTAGCAAGTATTTCATAGAAGTTAAGCTCAGAAAATGATTGTGAAATCCATACTTGTTTATAGGTTTTTAAATGTTCAGAATAATGTACAAAACCACTGAAGTAAGTATAAATTAGGATTTGTTTTGATATGATAATGATGATCTATTTTGTCTCTTAAAAGGGATATTATTGCTTTTGTTTCTTCTGTTTCCATTTTAGGTACTGTGTTTGGCCTTGTAGACCTGAGCAATGCCAATTTTCACAAGGAATATGAAGTGAGAACATGGGAGAAACTGACCTTGACACTAACTTATGATGTTACCTCATGCCTGGCAGCATTATTTATAGCTTACTATGGAGGGAAGGGAAACAGAGCAAGGTGGATTGCATGTTCCTCCCTCCTAATAGGCTTTGGATCATTTCTATTTGCTGTCCCATATTTCAATGCTAAAATTCATCGGTCAATGTTAGAAATAGAAGGTAAGATTTTCATGTGAGCCAGGTACCAGTGGCTCCCGCCTGTAATCTTAGCTACTCAGGTGTGAGATTCCCGCCCCCTCCCCCTCCCGCCCCTGCCAAAAAACTGAATACTCCATTTTGGAAGTTGGCGCTGTAGCTCAAGTGGTAGAGCTCTCGCTTTGAGCTGAAGAGCTGAGGGACAGTGCCCAGGCCCAGAGTTCAAGCCCTATGACTGACCAAAAAACAAAACAAAACAAACTGAAAAATCAGGAGGCTGAGATCTGAGGATCATGGTTCAAAGCCAGCCTGGGCAGGAGAGTTTATGAGACTCATTTCCAGTTAACCACCAGAAAATTGGAAGTGGCAATATGGCTCAAGTGGTAGAGTGCTTGCCTTAAGCTGAAGAGCTCAGGGATAGTGCCCAGGATCACTGTTCAAGCCCCACAACCAAAAAGAAAGAAAGAAAGAAAGAAAGAAAGAAAGAAAGAAAGAAAGAAAGAAAGAAAGAAAGAAAGAAAGAAAGAAAGAAAGAAAGAAAGAAAGAAAGAAAGAAAGAAAGAAAGAAAGAAAGAAAGAAAGAAAGAAAGAAAGGAAAGAAAGAGAGAAAGAGAGAGAAGGAAGGAGTGAGAGAGAGAGGGAGGAAGGGAGAAAGGAAAGGAAGGGAGAAAGGAAAGGAAGGGAGAAAAGGATAAAGAGTAAGAGAGAGAGAGAGAGAGAGAGAGAGAGAGAGAGAGAGAGAGAGAGAGAGAGAGAGAGAGAGAGAGAGATCCCTAGTAAGGAGAAGAAATAACATTCTATGATAATTTGTATCAATTCTCATCAATTTTCATATAATGTAAACCTTTTGGGAATTATAGTTTCTTCTGTCCTTTATAGAATGCTGTGATTAGATGAACACACTATACAGTTCCTTTAACAAAACCTATTTAGAATCAGTATCTCTTAGTATCTCTGTACTTGATATTAGAGGTGCAGAAATAACAAAATAATAAACTATCTATGCAGAAATTATCATTTTGCCTCTCTACTTAGATATGTTTACTTACTGTATTTGAAATATTCTTCTTCCTTCCTTTTTTCCCTTTCTTTCCTCTTTAAAGAAACTCCTTAATGACATATTTCCAGAATCTCCTAAAATAGTGCCAATAGCTGAGAAGCAATTTTTTTATAGGTGGAGGACTTCATACACTTCATATCACAACATTGTTAGAAGCAAGTTAGTTTAAAAAGAATTTAATAAAATAAGCACAAATTTAAAACAAAGATTGCAAAAAACAAATATAGAACTACATTAAGAAGGTAAGCTTTGATTATTCAGATAGTGCAGGAAATTAGAAATACATTTATTTTAGATTAAAAATTAGAAGAATATGATGTAAAATAGAGGAAAATGAGTATATGCTATATGTGTGTATAAGGAAATATGTGTGATATACTGCTGCATACATACTACATATATGTAAACAGACATACATGTACATTTATTTTTGGTTTATAGCATTACTATCTCTTCCAGAGTTGCCATAAATATTTTTATTAGGGCATTTTTCTGAGAATATGATGATTGATTATATGACTACATTCAATGCAAATTAAATATTAGCTAAAAAACAATAGCAGAATGGTAGCTATAGCTTATAGACAGAAAATACTTGATAATGACTATATATTCATTGTGTGCTTAACTGTTTAATTCAATTAAAATTTTAATTGTTAACTTTTCAAAAGATATTTGCCAGGAAAACAAGAATATCAATTTTTGCCCAAGATCTGGAACAATATTCCAAATCAAGTATCTAGTTTTCTTCATCCTTGGACAGATGGTTCAAGGAATTGCAGGAATGCCTCTTTATATCCTTGGGATGACCCTTCTTGACGACAACGTCTCTACCTACTCATCTGGCATCTATTTAGGCAAGTTTTTCTTCTTTTTAATGATTAAGTCATTTTGAATTTTCACTGAGATTTCATAGTTTTTATGGAAAATACCAGGAGCTGGGTGCTGGTGGCTCTGCTTAGCTACTCAAGAGGCTGAGATTTGAGGATCACAATTTAAAGCCAGCTTGAAAAGGAAAGTCCATGAAACTCTTATCTCCAATTAACCACCAGAACACCACAAGTACTGCTGTGCTCAAAGTGGTAGAGTGCTAGCCTTGATCAAAATTGCTCAGGGACAGTGCCCAGGCCCTGAGTTCAAGCCTCATGACTGACCAAAAAAAAAAAAAAAGGATACCAGGAATTGAACTCAGGCCATGTTACCTCTTGAGTTATTCTCCAGTTCTATTTGTTTTGTTTGTTTGTTTTTGTTTTTTCAGATAGAATCTCCAATTTTTGCCTCCCAGTAGCAGGAACCAAAATTGTCCACCACCATGTCTATCTTTTTTTAAAATCAAGATTCAGCTATTTTATTTGAATATCTGGGACTTTGCAATTTGCTTTTGTATTTAATTTTACATTTTTATTGGTATTACAAGGTGATGTGCAGAGGGATTACTGTCAGGTAATGAGTCAGGTAATGAGTACATTTCTTTTTGGACAATGCCACCTTTTCCTTCGGTTTTCCCATTTCCCCCTCTCATCAGTGCCTATAAGTTTCACAGTTGATTTTCCATAATGTTTCCTCTACTATCCTGACTACATTTGTTCACCCTTCTTCCATCCATTTCTGAGCCTCTGTGCTCCCATGAAAGACATGAAACACAACAACAACAACAGAACCCACAAAAGCAAAAACAAATGACACCTCCACTACTACCATGACCAATAACAACAACAACGAACCATGTTTCCATTTCATTCCATTTGTTTTGATAAACAGTATTTTGAGATTGCAGCAGCATTACTCCTTTGGGTTCATCCCTGAATGGTATTCCTATCTTCTTTGCAGGATTGACTTTCTCTAACTTTTGCTTGGGCTGGCCTTGAACCACCTATTTTTGCCTCTTGTTTAGCTGAGAAAACAGGCATATCATGATGTCCAGTGAACTTTTGAGTTTTGATGGTAACCTTTTAACTGATAGAATAATGCTAAGTATTGGTTTTGTGATGACATTGTTAGCATAAATAAATTAAAAGATCACTCCAAATCACCTAGTTCTGAGAAGTGACTTGGGATTTGGAATTCAAGTCTTCTTCATGCATTGAAAATACATAAAACAATAGAAAAACACATACTTTTTATGTTGTAGAGAATATCAATCTATCAATCAAGCAATTGATTGATCTATCTTAATGTCAAGTTATATAGGTTAAAATTAATTTCTCCAATGGAGAAGGAATCTAAAATTATTGGGTTGAATAATCAGAAATGTAATATTTTAAAGCCTGGAGATACAGGTTGAAAGCCCTTGTGTTTATTGTTATATGCCTCATCAGTAGATTCAGGGTGATGATAGAGCATTTATCATTGCACTAATCTGCTTACATCCATTAACTTGATTTTGGGATTACTCAGTATATTGAATCTTACTGAAAACATAATGCGGTTCATTTTATCAAGGAGACAAATGATCTGTGTTTAACTGAAACTGAACATGGCATAAGTTTCCTTATCTACAGTATTTTATGCAAGAGCATCATATAATAAGTAAGCATGGCTACATTTCAGAATAATATATTTTTTCTGCAATGTATTCTGCAACTGATAGGTCATTTATAGTACAATATATTTGTAGCGGTTCTATAATAATTATATTTAGTAAAGTGAACAATTGTTTTTATATATTTATTGTTAAGGTACTTTGTATTGGAATAATACACTTTTCCATCAAAGATAAGAAAAATCATGTCAGTAGGCCAAAATAGAGAATATTGATTTTTATATTCATTTTTACAAAAAAATACTCATGATAATTTGGTAGTTGTTGGTCAAGAACAGTAGCAAATTTCTGTTTGACTTTCAATTCTATTGCAAGCCAATTAAATCACATTTCCTTATAATATGGGAAAGGACACTGAATTTCCACCTCCTGCCACTGTGGCAGATAAAGTGAAAAAGATATGGAAGTGATGATGCAAAAGTATCATGTTACTATGGGGCCTTAGTAATAGGAATATAGTGTATTGAACGTATATTCATATTAAATATAGACCTGTTCTATTAAAATATGCCAGGTTTCAATGGCTCATGCCTGTAATCCTAGCTACCTAAGGGGCTGAGATCTGAGAATTGTGGTTCAAAGCCATCCTGGGCAGGTAAATCTGTGAGATTCTGATCTCCAGTCAACTAGCAGAAAGCCAGAAATGGAGTTGTGGCTCATGTGGTAGGACATTAGCCTTGAGTTCAAAAGATCAGGAACAGTGTTCAGGTCTTGAGTTCAAGCCCCAGGACTGGTACACAGACACATACCCACATCATATATGTATAATTATATAGAAGAAATTAAGTTTCTCTGTTACTTGATTGTGTGATGGTTAATTTTATATGCATCTTGTCGAGGTTATGACACTTAGACAATTTTTAGCAGAAGTTCCTACAATTAGATGATTTTAAATTGTTGCAAACAGTTACAGTCAGTAGACTTTGAGTAAAGCAATCTAACTCTCATAATATAGGGTGAGTTGCAGCCTGTGAATTTACAGCCCTAACAACAAAGACTGAAGTCTTTGTAACAAGAAGTAGTTCTGCTTGAACACTGAAATTTTAGCCTGCTGGGACATACTTTACAAGCATGAAATTTTTTGTGCTCCATACTTTTGTAAAACAATTCCAATATCTTAAAACAAATCTTTCTCTCTTCTCTCTTTCTCTCTCTTCACCTCAATCCCTTACCCACTTTGTCCCTACAATATAGACACATAGTGTCCCCTATTGGAATGTTTCCCTGAAGAATTTAAACTAATATGAAAAATATAGGAAAAGCTTTCAGAAATAATCCATTTATATCAATTAATTTTTATCATGTTTACCCATGTCTTTATGTTTAATGTTTACTTGATAGGTATTGGTGATGCTTCAGAAATATTAGGATACGGTTTGGGTTTTATAGTAGGAGCACCACATCTTAAAACTAATAATAATACTTTAATGCAAAGGTAAGCCATTTTCTTTCCTTTTATTTTTGTTTATGTACGAAACATTTATTGAAGTGACAGTATAGCTTGAAAATATGTATGTATAATTTTAATGCAGCTATTTTTAAGAAAAATATACCAAATGTTGCTGTTTTGCCTATGCATGCCTTAAAGTATAAAATAAATTTGAAGTGTGTATTTGTATTTTTGCTACTTATATAATCAAAACCACTAAATATCATGCCAGTCTTACTATTAATTCTTTCTGTATTCTTTTTGGTGATTAGAAACTATACCTCTCAAAACTGAAATCATACAACTTCCCCATTCCTAGTCTATTTCATCTGTGGGAACCATCATTCTACTTTCTGCTTTAAAAGAGTCAATTTACTGTTTGGAGCAACTGGAAGTCAACACTATGGGAAATAGCATAGGACACAATTCAAGAGTCATTGCAATAGTCATTGAAAGAAGTTAAGATATCCAGTAACTACTGCAAATCATGAGTTGTGGGATACTCTTGAGGTTAATACAAATTCCTGGGCAGTTCTAACTTGCCCTTTGAACTCTGGACAAAGCCTAGAATTCTTGCCAATCAATGCTATCCACTTGTTATGTGCAGAATGTGGAATGCTGAGTGTAACTGATGAAAATGAGACATTTGCAACATCTCCTACCATAATGTTTTAAGTTTGTATTAGAATTGCATGATATAATCCCATGATTGAATAGTAACTACAGTAAATATTGTTTTATACAATTATTTATTTTATTTGTTGCTGGTCCTGAAGCTTGTACTAAGGATCTGGGCACTGTGGCTGAGCTCCTTTTTCTCAAGGCTAATGCTCTACCACTAGCCACAGCACCACTTTAGGCTTTTTCTGAGTAGTTTTTTAGAGATAAGAGTCTTATAGACTTTTCTACTCAGACTGGCTTTGAACCATGATCCTCAGATTCCAGCCTCTTGAGTAGCTAGGATTATAGGCATGAGCCAATAGTATCCAGCTTAGAATTACTATTATTTTATTTTACTGAGAAGGAGGAAAAAGGCAAAAGAATTCAAATTTCTATTATTTTCCTGGTTGTTGCAATTTGAATAACTATACATAGACTTTACTGCCTTCACAAGTACTAAGAAATCAGATGATAGATCATTTATACCTGGTTTTAGTATAACAGTATAAAAAAATTTAAGACATTGGAAATGAGTTACTCACATTATCATTCTCCCATCCCCATCATGGAGAGAGACTAATTTACTTTGGAGAGGGAGAAGTCACAAGTCCAGGCTGTAGACATGAAACACAATACTGGAAAGAGCCTTGTGACTTCCAGTGCAGGCCCAATACCTAAGACTGAGCTTCTACAACAGTTTCAGCCAGATATCCAAGTAGTTAACTCCAGTTCCTCTTCCTCTGATCACATAGTGAAGGATGGAGGCAAGTTATCACCCTCAGAAGGATTGAGAGAAAGCTAGCATAGGACTCTTGTCTTGGAGTTCAATGCTGGGTTTAGCTCCAGGAAGAAACCACAAACCTTTATACCCAAAGCAAGGGTCACAAATGGAGTTTTTGGAATGGCCTAAATATAAGGCATGATGTATGTAATGAATCTATATTTCATCCTATATTAGTAATTTTCCAGTAAGCTGGGGCCAACCTCCTCTCTTAATTGACTGTTGTATGTTGATTTTATATGTTTCTACTTTTCATAAATATTTGTGAACTTGGAGAGTTTCTGCCTAGAATATTTCTGGCTTTCAAGAAATTATCTTTATGTGGTTGTACAAGGGAGCAATTGTATAGCAAAGCAATATATGAATACATCTTGATCTAGGTTACCCTCCTTTCAACTGACTCTTTCCTTCATTTCTTAATTTTGTGGTTTATACAATAAATTCACGACTATATTCTTTCCCCTTCTCCTCCACTGTCTACCATTCTCCCCTTGCCCTCTCACTACCCGTTTCTGGGAGCTTACTTTTTTGGGCTTTCACTTAGTCTTTCTAATAAATTATAGTATTTGAGCTATCCATTGTGTCTATTATACTTAAGTCAATTCATTTGGTACTGCTTGCATAACACCCAGGCTGTTTATTTATAGACTTATAGGCACATTCTATCTGCCACTAATAAAAAAAAAACATGTATGCTTTGTTTCTCTGAGTCTAGATTACTTCACTTAATATAATTCTTTCCAAATATTTCCATTTCCTTATGAATGGTACAATAACATTACTCGTAATGGATGAGTAAAATTCCATTATGTACAGATACCACATTTTCTCAATCCATTTCCATTGAGGAATATCTAGGCTGATTCCACATTTTAGCTAGGGTGAATAGTGTTGCAGTGAACATGGTTGTGCTGGTGGTTTTACTGAAGCCTTGTTTGTGTTCTATTGGATTGATACCCAGAGTGGATCATATTGTCTGCAAATAGGGATAATTTGATTTCTTGGTTTCCTATTTGTATTTTTATTTCTTTCATTTCTTTTATTTCTTTGACTAAAGAATTCAAGCATGGCATTAAATAAGTATGAAATAGGGGATGGGAAGGTGGCTGAGTGGTAGAGCTCTTGCCTTGCATGCCTGAGGCACTGGGTTCGATTCCTCAGCACCACATAAGCAAGAAGAAAAAAGCTGGAAGTGGCACTGTGGCTCAAGTGGCAGAGCGCTAGCCTTGAGTTGAAGAGCTGAGGGACAGTGCCCAGTCCTAGAGTTCAGGCCCCATGACCGGACCTCCCCAAAAAATAAGTATGAAATAAAAAGACACACCTCATTTCTACTTTTTAGTTTCCACCCATCAGTATAGTAGCTGTTAGTTGACTATATATAGTCTCTATTTTGTAAAGGTATAAGTCTTCCTATTTCTAGTTTCTTTGGGGGGGGGATTTTTATCATGAAATGATGGTGGAATTGTTTTCAAAGCCTTTTTGTACATGCATTGAAATAATTGTATGATTGTTTTCGTATTTGATTCTGTTTATGTGCTCTGTTATACTTAGTAATGATTTTTACTACCACATATTAAACTTGACTGTATGTACAGGTTGTATTCTTCTTTAGTCTATCCTCTGGTATACCTTTCTATTTCCATGACAGTACTACATTGTTTAATTGCTGGTTTATTTTATTTATTTATTTGATTATATATTTTGTTGGTCATGGGGCTTGATCTCAGGACCTAGGTGCTGTCCCTGAGCTTTTTTGCTCAAGGTTAGTGATCTATCACTTTGAGCCACAGCGCCAATTCCAATTTTCCAAAATAATAATCTCACAGACTTTCCTGCTGGAGCTAGTTTTAAAACACAATCTTCAGATCTCACCCTCCAGAGTAGCTAGGATAACAAGTGTGAGCCAATAGCACCTGGCCAAAATTGCTGAAGTGTTATTGCATGTTTTACTATTTGATCATACACACATACACACACACACACACACACACACACACACACACACACACACACACACACACATATCCACTCATTATTCTCATTATTGTTCCTCATTCAATTTCAGGGCTTTTGTTTTTCAAAACTTCTCTGCCAGGTAATTCACTATTATCAAGTATTTTCATTTCAATTGAAATTTTTAATGTATCAATTTGGGAATAATTGTCATCTTTCCATGCCCAAAAGTAACATGTTGTACTACTATCTGCAAATTTTATGCCCTTCAATGAATTTTATTGTATTCTTTATTGAATGTATCCCATTAAGCTTATGCCTAGCTGTGTTAATTTTGTGCAAATAATCATAGTGATATTTCATTTTCTGATCAAAGGTTTCTAGTAAGAAGAAATTATTTTAATTCCTAAGTATGTTTGATAAATATAAGCCACTTTATCAGATTTTACCTTGTTCTATATAGGATTTTTTTGATGATGCCCCTCACTTTTCTAGGTTACAATTCTATGCAAACATGTAATAATCACATTAAGTATGTCTATATTTAGAATACATATCTACATTTAAAGTGAAAAATGAACAAAACTTTTATATAAGTAACAAAGAGTTAGTTGTGGTGTTGCACACCTGTAAGACCTTTGGAGGCTGAAGCAAGAGAGTGTCGAAGCAGATGGATGACCAGCCAAGGCAAATTTCAAAGACCCAATCCAAAGGAGGTGGGATGCTGGGATTGGTGGCTCATGCCTTTAATCTTAGCTACTCAGGAGGCTGAGATCTGAGGATTGCAGTTCTAAGCCAGCTCGAGCAAGAAAGTCAGCGAGACTCATATCAAAGTAAGCACCCAAAAAATCTGGAACTGGAGCTGTGATTCAAAGTGGTAGAGCTAGTGCACAACATGCCTTACCCAAAAACCTCAGGGACAGCACTCAGCTGGGACAGCACCCAGCCCCCTGAGTTCAAGCCCCATGACAGAAGGAAAGAAAGAAAGAAAGAAAGAAAGAGAGAAAGAAAGAAAGAAAGAAAGAAAGAAAGAAAGAAAGAAAGAAAGAAAGAAAGAAAGAAAGAAAGAAAGAAAAATAGAAAGAAAAATAGAAAGAAAGAAAGAGAATGGAAAGGGAAAGAAAAAGAGAGGTGGCAATTGAGGTCATTTTCAGCGCTCTTTCCTATTATGTTTGAGGCACTGAGTTTAATGCTCACTACAGTAAGAAGAACAATGTAAAGAAGGGAAGATGTAGCTTGAGTGATAATTTGGAATAAGAAATGGACATTGCAACCCTACATCATGCTTGACTGTTATTTTTATTATTCAATAAGGCCAGAAATAGATATAAAGTCATCCAAACAGTGAAAAGTCTGGGGATATATTCCCAGACCTATGAACCAGGATTCACTGGATCTTGGTTGATAACAGGTCACCTGTGAGAAACCTAACCCTTCCAGTTGAGGTTCCTGGGGATATGGTCATTGTACTTCCATGACTGGTTAGAGACACTCTTCAGTGGTGTGTGGGGTGAACATATTGGGGGCATAAGTTTCTCCAAATCTCTTCTCTCATATAAAATGAAACCATAAAAAATGCTCTACAAATATTCGTTATTGGCCTTAACCACAGATAAAGCTTTCTGAAACTTCAAACACTATGAGAAAGAGAAAATGAACAAATCCTAGCAGAAAATCTTTCCTGTCCTACCCTACCCATTGCAAGATTCTGAGAGAAGCAAAAGGACATTAAGAAAAACCACAGGGAGGAACAGAAAACAAGCAAGAGATATTTGTGATTCAAAGGGTCATGTGACATGAAAGATCAGTTATGCAAACCCCAAATCATACTTGCCATAATGCATGATTTAAACAGACAGGAATAGTTTTATTTTATTTTTATTTTTATTAAATTTTAAATTTATTGTCAAGGTTCTATACAGAGAGGTTACAGTTAAATAAGTAAGGTAGTGATTACATTTCTTGTCTATTTCTTGTTATTCCCACCCTCATTTTCTCCCTCTTTCTCTCCCCTCATTTGCTCCAAGTTGTACAGATTGTCATGCGAGTATCGCTGTTGCATAGGCCCCACTTGGTCCTTTTTCTTGCCATTTTATTATTCCCCTTCCCTTCCTTAGTTCAGAGTAACATATATACAATTTCCAGGGTATAAAAATCGAATACAGTGACAACAGGGGGTAAACCATATTGGGAATGAACACTTACAGAGAGAGAGGAGGGGAAGGAGAGAGAGATCAAGATCACATAGTACATGGAGAACAACAACAAAGAAAAACCTTTTATTTCCATGGCTTGGAGTTCATTATCCTTAGCATCCTCTTATATGGTCATATGTACATAGCTATTCAGCTATTCTACTCATCTGCTAAGATTATCCTAGATGTATACTAATTATTATAAATAAGGGAAACCATGGGACCTATGTTTCTTTAGGCCTGGCTTACTTCACTTAATATGACTTTTTTCCAAGTCTTTCCATTTCCTTAAAATGGGGTAGTGTCATTCTTTCTGATAGAAGCATAGAATTCCATTGTATATAGTCCACATTTTCTTAATCTATTCATCTACTGAGGGGCATCTGGGTTGGCTCCATATTTTAACTATACTGAATAATGCTGTGATAAACATAGTTGTGCTGGTAACTTTATTATGGCCTTGTTTGTGATCATTTAGGTAAATGTCCAGATGTGGGATTGCTGGGTCATAGGGGAGCTTTTTGTGTAGTCTTTTGAGGAACCTCCATACTGCTTTCCAGAGTGGTTGAACAAGTTGACAGGAATGATTTTAAAGGAGAGGCAAAACATAAAAGAGTCTTTCAAAGGCAAAGTTATTGATATAAAAAAAATAAGTAAGAACAAATAAAACCTGTTTTACTATCTTATTGGCATCAAGGAAAAGAAAGAAGAAGGCTGGCACTGGTGGCTCATGCCTATAATCCTAGACTTTCCGAGAGAATCTAGGAATGAGATCTGAGAATTGCAGTTCAAAGCCAGCCCAAGCAGGACAATCTGACTCTAATCTCCAATAAACCACTTGTGAACTGGAAGTAGAACTCTGGCTCAAGTGATAGAGTGCTAGCACTGAGCAAAAATGCTGAGGTTCAGAGCCCAGTTCCTGAGTTCAAGCCCCAGTAGAGATGAAAGGAAGGAAGGAAGGAAGGAAGGAAGGAAGGAAGGAAGGAAGGAAGGAAGGAAGGAAGGAAGGAAGGAAGGAGGGAGGGAGGGAAGTAAGGAAGGAGATTGAAAAAGAGATAGAGACAGATACATTTAGAAATTTTTAATCCTTTGAGGCCAAAGTGATACATATATAATTAAAATCTAACAATCATTTCTTGTCATCTAAACCAACAAAAATACTGAAAAATGACCAACAAACAGAAAATGTTCACTCTTTTCCTCTCTCTGATTCTCTGATTATGACTTTATTTTAATAAAAGGCTGTACATTCAGTTTTTTCATATTTTTCCATTGAAGCTCTACCTACTTTGAGAGTGATCAACTTATAAAATGGCACTCAACTTGGTGGATGGATTTTCTTTTTATCTCTGCAGTTGCATGGTCCACATTTATACCACTTTTATGCTTTCCACCTGTTATGTTAGGTGAGTATAAAAATATAATTCATTACTGTTTTTCCTCCCTAAAACTCGGTATCAGAGCATGCCTGAACTACATTTTAACTTTTTTGTGGTGTGTGTGTGTGTGTGTGTGTGTGTGTGTGTGTGTGTGTAAATGCCCCTTATATTGGTGGAGGGCTATCATATAGTGTCAAGTCCCCTGTTTTTGAACAAATGAAATGACTGCTGACAAATATTTAATTGATATAACAAAATTTCATATGCATATATTTTCATTTATTTTCTTTCAATAATATCTTATATCTAGAGTTCACAATTGTCTTTTAAAATTCAAGTATACTGAAATCTACTTGCCAAGCATTGTTTAATATATGTACTACTACCTCGCATGATTTTTCTAAGACAGTACTGAAATGGTTATTGTGGAAACATTACAAAGCACATAGAGAAATCAAGTTGGTTTTGTTTTTTTTTACATTAAGTATGGGCTTGTTTTAGTATAACAAGATCAATAGGGAGACATTGAAAATGGGGAGAAACAAAACATTTCCTTTTCTCTATGAAAGAAATGCAAGTTAAAGGCTCAAAATGAAAGTATCTCTAGCTTTTATACTTTCCTTTTAAATTTTTAATTTTCAAGTTGATGTACAGAGGGGTTGCAGCTATAAGCAAAGTAATAAGTACATTTCTTGTCAAACTTTTTACACCTTAGCTTATTTTCTCCTACTTCCCCCACCAATACCCTCTCCCCAGAGTTGTACAGATTATTTCCAGCAAATTGTCTTGTGAATATCGCTGTTGCATTGGTTCCCCCCTGTCCCTTGTCTGAGCTGGGAGAATCGAAGTGGTCTTGTTGGTTAGCAACTCCCAGGGCGTAGACAATGATTCTGGGTGAATAAGATGGGTGAGGCTTACAACAGGTAACATTCACAGCTCCTTTGGCCATACTTACTTGTCATGGTTTCTGTCTTTATAGATCTTCAAGGAGCCTTGTGGCTTCTTAGCATCTCAAAGGAGAGGATAAATTCATACAGACCTTTTACATCACCTATTCTTGTAACTTAATATCTAAAAGAAGGTAGTAAGAGAAACACTTTACTATCCTTTGCCTCAGTCTAGCCCTATTAATAATAATTAATTTTAGTTGACCATATCTATCTTTCATGCCTAAATGCCTTTTGTCCTTTTTAATTTAAAAAGTGTATGGAGGGCCAATATGGTATTTTCAATAGCAGACTTGGGTTGAGAATGGACTGTTGGCCCTGTTTAGAAAAGGGAACTGAAAGTCATTTTCCTATCTTATTTAGGAAGCAGCACAGAAAACTTGGGAAGCAGGTAATTCAATTGTTAGGCTACCATGATTAGGACCAGAAGACAAGTTACTTTTTATTAAAAGAGATGCCAAAGAGAAATTAGTTTTAAAAATCCCTTAAAAGTAAAAATGTATTTCCTGTGTGTGGAAAAGGCTAATACGCAAAGAATTATAAAATATAAAACAACATTATACTCAAACTCCATTAAATTAACATGTTGAATCCCTCCTTATTCACAGAAACAAATGAAAATGGCAACCTAGTAATGACCCAGTTATAGTTCTACTATATAAACAGTGTACTACTTCAATACTAAATACCTTCTGATACAGGAGGTTGATTTTAAATCCTTTAAATCTTTATAGGAATAACACTTTTCAGTTCTTAATGAGTTTAGAGGGTTTTGTACAATTATTTTAAAATAATATAAATAAATGAGTAACTTTTAAAAAGGCCTTTCTTTCCTTAGTAGCCAAGAGATAACTGCCTGGTGTAATAATATGGACTAGATAATTAAATGGCACAATAGACTAATAATTGGTTGTGCCATGATAGTATATGCTTAAGGGTTAGGAATAAGATACACAATTAAATTGCCCATGTGAAATATTCAGGTGTGATCATCCATTATTCAGAACCTAGTAGATTTAAATTACTTTTAAAAGAGGTGGCTGCAGTGACTCAATCTTGCTATTGGTTTTGATACAGGGTCTCACTACATAGTTTGGACTGACCTGGAACTCACTGTACCTCCTAAGTACTGAGATTAGAGCCACTATGCCTAGTATGAATCCATTTGGACTCTTGTAACTTTCTCTTTTGTCTCAACAGATTTTTTTTCTGAATAGATCTTGACCATTCTGGGCATCCATTTTCAGCTCTACCTTTGTCTGCCCTGCAGATAATGTTCTGGCATCTCTGCTTACTATGGTTAGAAATTTTACATTCAAGGTACCATCCATGAACTTGATTGAAATTTCCTCAGAGGAAGATGCAAACTGCTGGTGGCAAAAACCTATAATCCAGTTTTTCATTTGCAAATGTTACTAAGATAAGAACAATATTTTTAAAACAGTTTTGGTATTGTGGTTTTAGAGAATTAGGCTTTAGTTTTGTTTTAGCACATTGCATTTTAATCCGATAAGATTCTGGTATTTTTCCTAATTACTGGATATGTCATAAGATTCTTTTGCTTGTTAACATATAGGTTCAGAAAAGATAAATGCTGAGAAAAAGAAAGAAAACACCTTGATTTACACCAAAGATAAGGAATCTGAAGCTAGCATTAAGGATTTATTTGTTTCTATTTGGGTAAAGTAAAATATTCTCTATGAACAATTCAGTTTTTGATAATAGGCTTAAGAAAATAACCATGTATATTCAATTTTATATGTACTTTTGGGGGAATCATGAGCCCTCCCAGGTCATTAAGGTTGTACCTCAAAGAGAATTGTGGGACTCTCTTCCTGTTTGTTTTTTTTTAATTCTCATGTGTCTTGGCTGTGCAGCATCAGGATTCCCAAGGCACACAGGATCAACCAATCACATACAAAGTCTTTAAAACTGTGACCCCACATAAACTTTTTCTCAATACTACCTCAGATATTTGTTATAGTCATAGAAAGATGACTAACACAGGAACGCCAAGGTGAGGTAGCTAGATCATGTGGTAAATTTGTTTTTAGGTTTTTGAGAAACATCAAGTCTGATGTTTATAAAACTAGACTAATCCATATTTCCACCAAAAGTGTATGAGTTCCTTTTAGTCCACATCCTTAACAATTTTTTTCTTTTTAACAGTAGCCATTCTAACTGCTGTAATTCTACTTGGATTTTTATTTCCATTGTGACAGTTTTATTGATTTTTTTACTCATATTTCTAACTGCATTTCTCCTTTTGAGAACTCTCTATTAGCTTATGTTCTAGTCTTAAATTGGGTATTTTGTTATTAAACATTTTCATTTGTTTATTCTGGATATTAATCCTTTGACAATTAATTCAGTTGGCAGTTATCGTCTCCTGTTCTCTAGGAATTCTCTTCATTTGGTCATTGTTTGTTCTGCTGCAGTGCTTTAGTTTTATATAACCCCATATGTCTATTTTTATTTCCTGTCCTTTTGGAATCATCTTAAAAATATTACCTGTACTCGTCTTTTGCAGAGTAATGTTAACAAGGGGTCAAGTTTCAGTCTTCTGAAAATGAACACCCAGTTCCCCAAAGCCTATCCTTTCTCCAATCTATATTTTTGGCACATTTGTCATCAATCTGTACACTGTAGATACATGTCTTTATTTCTAAACTATCTATTAGTTTTCATATCAGCAACATGATCCTTTGGTAAATATGACTCTGTGCTGCCTGCCTGGCTGCCTGGCTGCCAGGCTGCCTGGCTGCCAGGCTGCCTGCCTGCCTGCCTGCCTGCCTTCCTTCCTTCCTTCCTTCCTTCCTTCCTTCCTTCCTTCCTTCCTTCCTTCCTTCCTTCCTTCCTCCGTTCCTCCCTCCCTCCCTCCCTCCTTGCCTCCCTCCCTCCCTCCCTCCCTCCCTCTACCCCCTCTCTCTTTCTGTTTCTTTAGCTTGTTTCCTCTTGGTACTGGAGACTAAACCCAGCCTTTGTGCTTTCATCTTGTTTCAAAAAGTGCCAGGCTGGTCTTGAACTCAAGATCCTCCTGTCTCTGCCTCCTAAGTAACTGGGATTACAGGCATGCACCAATAAGTTCAGCTGTAGTATTTTGTGTATATGATAACACAATATGTTATGCTGGTTAAAAGATTGCTTCAGTTATTTGGAGTCTTTTTTGCTCTCATATGGACTTTATTTTTAACAACTCTGTGAATAATATCATTGTTATTTTTATAAAGATTTCATTGATCAATTGATTATATTTTGTTTTGTTTTGTTTTTTTGTTGATTGTGGGGCTTGAACTCTGGGCCAGCTCCCTCAGCTTTTCAGCACAAGGCCAACACTCTACCACTTGAGCCACAGAGCCAATTCCAGCTTTTTCTGTTTATGTGGTATTGAGGAATCGAACCCAGGGCCTCATGCATGCCAACCAAGACTACCACTGTAGTGCAGACATACCAATATGAATTCTTCCAAACAATGATTATCTAACATCCATGTTTTTTCACTTCTTCGATTTATTTAATCATCACTATTCACTTTTCATTGTAAAGATCATTCATCTTCTTTGTTAAGCTTTTTCTTAGGTGTTTTGGTAGCTGTTACGTTGGTAATTGTTTTTATGATTTATTTTTCAGAAAGTTTGTTATGAGCATACAAAATGTTACTGAATTTTATGTTTTTATTTGTATCCTAAATCTATATAGAACTAATTTATCACTTGTGATAGCCATTTGATATTGAGTAGATTTTTGATCATATAAGATCATATTATCTGCAGATAATTTGAATACTTTTTTCCTGTTTATATGTCTGTTATTAGATTGTAGAGTAAAAATAATCACAAACTATAAGTAGTTCAGAAACTCATTAACAGAGATGCCTAAAAACTTTATGAAAAATTTAAACTAATCATCTATATTAAAGAAGATGGGGATAAAATGAAAAATATATCATGTTCATCAATGAAATAGTTTTGTTTATGTACATGATTTATTTCCCAAATAATCTATAAATTCGGTGCAAGTGAAATTGTTAAGATGGCATGAACTTCATCTTTTTTTAGAAAATGACAAATGAGTTCTAAAGTTAATATGGCAGAATAAAATCACAAGTAACTAAAACAGACAGCAAAGGCCTAGTATACAGATCATATCTACAAGATCATAATAGAAAAAATAGTATAGTATTTTACTTCAAGCAGATAAATATGCAAGAGTAATACAGTAGAGAACTCAGCAGCAGAGAGTGTATATTAAAAAGAATATGTAACTAGGTACTGGTACCTCATGCTTGTAATGCTAGCTACTCAACAAGGGGAGATCTGCGGATCATAGTTCTTCGAAGCAAGCCTGGGTTGACAAATTTGTGAGACAATCTGAGTTCAAGCCCAGGACCAGAACAAAAGACAAAGAAAAAAGACAAGTCTGTTATATGATAAAATAAGTAGCAAAAAGTAGTCATTCAGTATAAGTGATGGAAAATTTGTTCCCTAAGTATAAAATGAGGTAGAATCTCTTTATTTTTGTGTTTTGATTTTGTATTGTAGTGATAAAATCATAAAGTGACAAAGGTTCAAGGTAGTTTCCAAGTTTACAAATGTTTTACATAAAGCAACTCAGTTCCATGTTAGAAATGAATGAAATATATTTGTAATAGGAAAGTGGAAAATGTGTGTTAACCAAAATTTCAACAAGGTAAATACAATGCAAACCTATGAGTTAGATTATATCAAATCCAGGATGTCTTTTCTATGAAGAAACCTGTAGACAACATAATATATAAGTAATAGATACCCAAATTAAAGAAGTTAATACTTTGAATGAATAAGTAATTTTGGGAAAATGTACAGAAAAATTGCAGGAAGCATAATAGAAATGAAAATATCACTTCACATATACACATAGACACACTCATAACAAATAGCTAAAAAATACAGGAAGAAATGCAGTTACACTTGAAATTTGTACTAAAAATTATATATGTATAATTTTTATACTTATGTATATACATACATACATGTGTGTGTGTGTGTGTGTGTGTGTGTGTGTGTGTGTGTGTAGGTGTGTATGGCTAATTTTTGGAAACTAGCAAATAATGTCAGACTTTTTTTTAATTACATGCCAGTTAACGAACCACCATAAAAATTATATAAAATAATGAAAAAGTCTATTTTCTGCATGAATACACAAGTTGGGCACACTTCTCTCAGCTGTACTTAGAATTAACTAGACTGATCAACGTCTGTGGAATGGGATCATCTCTCCCTCTTTGCTCAAATATTAGTTTTTAAAACTTGCTCTTTGCTAGATCACTCATGCATAACCTTTCTATCTGGCCTGGACTATCTCATAACATGGTGACTAAGTTCAAAGACAAGATTCTTGAGACAATGAGATCCAAGTGGAAGCCATATTATCATTTTATGACCCAACCTGCATGAGCAATCATAAGATTTCCTCAAGTTCAAGGATCTTAGTAATGCAACAGTATAACTCAGGATGTACTTGCAGAAACTTAAATAGTGCTCTGTTGGATTTTAGGAAGCAGAAGCTGAAACATGAAGAAAATGAAAGTCCTATATTGAAAAATGTATTCTAGAGAAAAATAGAGAAATGATTAAATTCATTATTATCCCCTCCTAGTAATTCTATCCTAGATATATACTTCCAAAGGAATCATGGGACATTAATAATACAGGGATCTCTCTCTTCTCTCTCTCTCTCCTCTCTCTCTCTGTCTCTCTCTCTTTCTCTCCTCTCTCTCCTCCTCTCCTCTCTCTCTGTCTCTGTCTTCCTCCCTCCTTCCCTGCCCCTCCTCCTCTCTTTTCTCTCTCCTCTTTCACCTCTTTCAGTGGTATTGGACAATGAACTAAGGGTCTTGTGATTGCTAGGCAGATACTCTATCTCTTGAACCATGCTGCAAGACCTTTTAACCTTTGTTATTGTTCAAGTAGGCTCCAGCTCATGTTAATGGACTGACTGCTATCACATATTTATGCTTCCCATATAGCTAGGATGACAGGTGTGTGCCATTATGTACAACTTTTGACTGAGGGTGTGGATGTCTCATGTTTATGTTCAAGATGGCCTTGAACTTCCATGCTTCCAGACTCTTTCTCCTGAGTAGATGAGAATACAGGTGTTGACTACTGGTCCTCAACTGCTCAAGGACTTTAAATCCAGACATCTTTGTTTCAGTAAGGTGTAGGCTGTAACAAAATCACCTATGGGAATGGGTAAATACAGTGAAATCTTGCTATGCACAATTAAATAGATAGCTGAATTAGATAAATATGCAAAATATGATTATATCTCACAAAGCACAAGATTTTTCTCAAAGCTTTTCAACAAACTTCCAGGCACACAAATAAAAATTGTAGGAGATATAAAGACCAAATTAAGCATAAGTGGTCAAAAACTCCAATCTTTGGGGCTGGGAATGTGGCTCAGTGGTAGAGCATTTGCCTTGCATGCATGAGGCCCTGGGTTCGATTTCTCAGCACCACATAAGCAGAAAAAAATCTGGAAGTGGCGCTGTGGCTCAAGTGGTAGAGCACCAGCCTTGAGTTGAAGAGCTGAAGGACAGCACCCAGGCCCAGAGTTCAGGCCTACGACCGGACCCAAAAAAAAAAAAAAAAAACCAAAACAACAACAACAAAAACTCCAATCTTTTATGGAATGTGTATATTGGTGAATCATATATATTGGGTTTGGGTTACATATATATGTATATATACATAGTTTGGGATAACATGTACATACTATATATATATATATATATATATATATATATAATTTTTAGATAAAGCATGGCACATTTTTATAGATTGATAATTAACATATGACTAAATGCATCTGGTCTTGACTTAACATAATAAAATATATGACAAAAATTATTTCTGTTTTAGGGTCTGATGAAGAATCCACTGTTCATATGCCAAACTCTGTGCAAATCTATAGAAGCCTTAATTATTATTGGAGCTTCCAAGTTTTTGCCTGTATATATAGAAAATCAATTTATATTAACACCCAGGATGGCAACTATGCTTACAGGTAGACTTCTCATAGATTTTTTTCAAAGAGTTTGTATTAAGAGAAATAGAGAGAGCAGATTATATATATATATATATATATATATATATATATATAAGAAATAATATACTTCAACTCTTTTTGCTGAAATTTGAACAAGTATTAACAGCCTTATTATTATGTCAGTATTTTTTATACGTTAAATATTGTAAGGTATCTACATTTTTCTTCTTCCCACTCCTTAATCACTTTTTTGAAATTACCGTGAAGTCTCCTTACAGATTGGAACAGTTTTCTCTTGTTTATTTATTGAACTCTGGGTCTCACAACCTCCCACAATTCTCTGCTTGTTTCTCTGTACTTTCTCTTTAAGTATGTCTAGCATTCATGTATCATTTAATATAAACTTTTCCTTGCTACCTTTATTTATTTATTTATTTATACTTTTTATTGTTGAGAATACCATACAGAGGAGTTACAATTACATGGGCAAGATAACGAGTATATTTCTTACCAAGCATTGTTGTCTCCTCTTTGTTTCCCCTTCCCATCCCTTCCCATATTCCCCCCCACACCCGATTCTCTCCCCACTCCCCACCAAAGTTGTAAAATTCGTTTTTCGACATAACGACTTGTACATCTCATTGTTGCAATGGGTTCAACTGTATCCCTAGTTAAACGATTTGTTTTGGCCCTTCCCCTCCACAAATTATACCAACATCAAATACAGTGAAAGCATGGGTTATACCGTGGGTGAGGGACATACAAAGCAACATAGAAATCATCTTATAAATATATCAGAAACAATTGCATGAAAGGAAAAAACAAACAAACAAAAAAACATTTAAATACTTATCTTGGGGTTCATTCCCTTAACATCAACTTATCTTACCTTTTCTGCTTGACTCAGACATATACTAGTTATTGCAAATAAGGGAAACCATGGGACCTAAGTTTCTTTGGGCCTGGCTTACTTCACTTAATATATTTTTTTTCCAAGTCTTTCCATTTCCTAACAAATGGGGCAATGTCATTCTTTCTGATGGAGGCATAGAATTCCATTGTGTCTACATACCACATTTTCTTGATCCATTCATCTACTGAGGGACATCTGGGTTGGTTCCATATCTTAGCTATGGTAAATAATGCTGCAATAAACATAGTCGTGCTGATAGCTTTAGTGTGGTCTTGTTTATGATCAATTGGGTAAATGCCTAAAATTGGGATTGCTGGGTCATAGGAGAGCTCTATGTGGAGTCTTTTGAGGAACCTCTATCTTGCTTTCCAAAGTGGTTGAACCAGTTTACACTCCCACCAATAATGCAGTAAGGTTCCCTTCTGTCCACATCCCCTCCACTGTCTGTTGTTATTAGAGTTTTTTATTATAGCCATTCTAACTGAGGTGAGGTGGTATCTCAATGTTGTTTTGATTTGCATTTCTTTTATGGCTAGGGAGGTTGAGCATTTCTTCATGTGTCTATTGGCCATCCTTCTTTCCTCTTCAGAGAAGTTTCTCTTTAAGTCTTTAGCCCACTTATTTATTGGGCAGTTGTTTCTTTGAGGATTTGTTTTTGGGGGATTTAATTTTTTAAGTTCCAGGTATATTTTAGATATGAGACCCTTGTCTGTTCATTGCTACCTTTACTTCTGAGAAAATACATTCTGCCAACTCAGGTAGCCATATATCTACTTAATACATCTTAATTGTAGTATGAGATTTTATGCACGAACATATTATCCTATTAACAGATATAAAGTTACCTCCAATGTTTTGCTCTTTCATATAATGTAGTGAATAGACTTATCAACATACACCTGGGTACATTTACTAAAGTTGTTCTTCATTTGTCATTAGAGATGAATTCCTATTGTGTAATCAGTCCTCAATCTCAGTTATTGAGAATTTGATTCCTCCATAAAAGTTGCTAATAGAATTAAGTGCTATAATACTCTAGGATAAATGGGAAAGTGGTTAAGAGAATTGACTTATTTTATTCAATAAATAGTCAAGGACACATGTTGCAACTTTTAGGGTAACAAATATAAGAATAGTAAAAAAATAATATTAATATGAAATATGATATGAAAGAAGGAATGGACATAAGCTAAGTGAGTCAAATAGAAAGCAATTTTTGTTTGTTTTTTGTATATCTTATTGTTACATGGGTCAACCTGTGTTCTTATGTAAGCATTTTGTTTTTTTTTTTCCCTCCCCTCCCTAAATTAGAGAGGTGTATATACAAGATACAGGGCACTGAGATAAAATACAGTGAAAATAGGGGTTATACCACGAGGGAGGAACATACAAAGCAACAAAAAATAAATATGTTAGAAACAATAGCAAGAAAGAAAAAAAAATATTTGTGTCCCTATCTTAAGGTTCATTTTGTTTAACATCATCTCATATGGTCATATGTACAGAGCTGTTGGCCTTTTCTGGAAAGCAATGTTAACCATGCAAAAAACTTCAGTTAAAATCTAGATATTAAATAGAATTTTCTATAAAAGGCACTACATTATAGACTGGAAACTTCTTCAAAGGCCAAAACATGGTACAGATCTATTTCCATGGACATAATGATAGATTTTCCTGTGAGTAAACCACATTTTTTTTTTTTTGGTTGGTCATGGGGCTTGAACTCTGGGCTTGGGCGCTATCCCTGCGCTCTTCAACTCAAGGCAAGTGCTCTACCGCATGAGCCACAGCACCACTTCCAGTTTTCTGGTGGTTAATTGGAGATAAGAGTTCCACAGACTTTTCTTCCCGGGCTGACTTTGAACTGTGATCCTCAGATCTCAGCCTCCTCAGTAGCTAGGAATACAGGTGTGAGCCACTGGCGCCTGGCATAAACCACATTCTTGGCCACTCTGATTTTTATAATCAACAGGTTCACACTAAATAAGTCCAATTTGTTTCTAATAATATTTACTATGATTAAGATTATCTGATTCCATGAGATAGATGAAACCAACAAGTATCTGGACCCAGCCAGGCCAATAAATCCTATAAGTGTCATATTTTCCCTTAAGCTTATATATTGATTTTTGCACTTAGCCTCACATATTAAACTAAGTATAACAGATGTATTATTAACTAAATATTTGGCTTTGACCTACAAGGATAGTGATCTGGCTTAGTAGAGCACTTTCCAGGACTAAGATGGTATCTGATTATTTTAGCTAATTTTGGGAACAAATTTTGTATCACCTCTTGTAATTGGACTGCAGAAATCATTGTGCTCAGAATTAATGTAGATAATGTGTATTGATCCTCCCAGGAAGGGAGAATTCCAATAGAAGACTTTATTTTAGAGAGAATTCCCTTGTCTCCTGAGGTTGTATGATCTACTGGCCATTTCTCCTTGAACACTAGAACATTTCAATGACAAGTGTTTTTTTGTTTTGTTTTTTTTTTACTCCTTTTCCTTCTTTTCTTTTTTGGTGGTTCTTAAGTTTGAAATCAGAGTCTCATGCTTGCAACTTAAGCAATATTCCTAGCAGTTTCTGCTTTGATTACTTTTTTGGTAGACTCTTGTGCTTTGGTCCAGGGCAAGCCTTGAACCAAAATCCTCCTACCTATGCCTCTTATGTAGGTAGCTAAGATTACAGGTGTATACTACTCCATCTGGTTTGTACTCCTATGTGTTTGCATTTATTAGTCCTATTGGTCAAATAAAACTGTCAAAGAGTGAATTGTGAGGTTTTTCTGGTCCATCCTCTGATCAGTCTTAGGCTATCAAGTTTCTGTTTCAAAGCTTCACTTTAAGAAATTGCCTTTTTGGGGGCTGGGTAGGTGGCTCAGTGGTAGAGCACTTGCCTTGCATGCCTGCATGGCCCTGGGTTCGATTCCTCAGCACCACATCAGCAAAAAGAAAAAAGCCAGAAGTGGCGCTGTGGCTCAAGTGGTAGAGTGCTAGCCTTGAGCTGAAGAGCTGAGGGACAGCGCCCAGGCCCAGAGTTCAGGCCCCACGACCAGACCCCCCCAAAAATTTTTTTTAATTACTTTTTTGTCACTAAAATGTGATGCACAGAGGGATTAAAATTACATAAGTTATGTAATGAGTACATTTCCTTTAGTTTAGTATCTTCCTTTCCCTCACTCTCTTCCATTCCCTCCATCCGATCTCCACCCAGGAGTTGTATAGTTCACTTTCATCACAGTATCTCATTAGCTCCACTGCTGGCCTTTTTCACCCTTCATTTTTGACAAACAATATGTGTCCTCCAAAAGCAAATCTTTTAAAGAACCAGTGAGGGGCTGGGAAGGTGGCTCCGTGGTAGAGCACTTGCCTTGCATGCCTGAGGCCCTGGGTTCGATTCCTCAGCACCACATAAGCAAAAAGAAAAAAGCCGGAAGTGGCGCTGTGGCTCAAGTGGTAGAGCGCTAACCTTGAGCTGAAGAGCTGAAGGACAGCGGCCAGGCCCAGAGTTCAGGCCCCAGGACCGCACCAAAAGAAAGAAAGGAAGGAAGGAAGGAAGGAAGGAAGGAAGGAAGGAAGGAAGGAAGGACCAGTGAATCTTACATTCATTGATCTCCCATTAGCTAGCCTGATGAAAACTTCCACTATTTTTCAGAAATGTAAGTCCACAAAACCATCTGTAGGGAACACATGTAGTTCAAAGTGGGCAAAAAACAAGTATTATGTCAAACAAAAGTATAAGCACCTCCAGAAGTCAGAGTCTCAAGTGATGTTAGTCTGCCTATTGTTTGCAGGGAAGAGAGAAATCAGTTCTTCCTCAACTGCCCAACAAGTTGAACATCTTCAATCTGTCTACATAGTCAATAAAAATGAAATGAGAAGTGTTCAGAATCTTGTTGGACTTCATGAGTTATCCTTACTGGTAAAGGTTTGAAAATACTATGGTCAGAATGATTGAGTTTGAGGTTCAAACCCTTTAGTCCAATTGTCTTATCACCTATCAGAACCCCAAGAATTGTGTAGAGTCTATGCGTGTTTCAACTAATCATTTGTTTGAGAAGTCTCATGTTAGCAAGTGAACAAGAGAAGAATAAAAAAAAGGACAAGGAAATAAACAAAAAAATGTCTCAGGAAAGGATAGGCTTCCAGTATTTGGAGAGGGCCAATTTGGGCCAAAGTACAAACACAGAACCAATGACTACTGGCTTCTCTTTTCCAGTGAAGGCAGACTATGAGGCACTCTGTTTTCCTTTGTGAATGCTGAGCCATAAGGGGGCTTCATTTGGGGAGAGAGCCGGTGATGCCCCATATTGGAGGAATCCTCTCCTGGCCACTGTCTTCTAGATCTCTACTCAGAAAACCTTCTCTCCCCTCTGTGCCCCAGAGCATTTGTCCACTGTGTGTTACATCTCTTTCCCATTACAACTTCTAACTTTTCACAGCAAAAAATCTCTCAGAAGTACTTCTTTTTAGTTAAGGGTGTGACTTTTGCTATCTGGTTAATGCAGTGAAATCTCCATAAGGAAACTGAGATTTGATTGTGCCAAGTTTTCAAAACTCCAGAGCAGTTGAGTCCTTAACAACAGGATGATTGTCAAGACGGTTTCTGGCTTTATCCTTCATATTTTGCAGAGACATGCTGGGGATTTTTTTTTTCTTTAAGTGGAGTGTGTTGTGCAGATTTCAGGTCACCTATTTAAGTGATTTGTCTGTAGGGTGCAATCTTCCTTGCCATGCTGTGACTCTTTGGTTTTTACTTCCTTGGAGGGAAGATTTCTCTTTCTCCAGTTGATTTGCTGAGCAGGAGCTGAGGTATTCTGGTTTCCTTGCTTTGTTGTTCTCCTGAACATCTTTACAGTATTCCAGATTTCATTTTCTGTGCTACTGGTGAGGACTGCCTACATGCATACATTCCTTTCTATCAGCTGTTGTTTTGTTATGCACCTGTTGCTTTGTTTCCAGCCTATGGAGGAGCAAAGTAGAGCTGTTTCCCTACTGTGCTACCTTGAGCTTACACCTGTCTTTTTTCTTTAACTGTCTAATTTTCTTATGTTTTTTTAGCCACCTGTTACAAGCCTTCCCTTTTTCATTTACTTCTTCGTTTTCATGGAATATTTCATTTTTGTCATGTATCTTTCTGAACATTTGGAAAATGCTTATTTTTCAAGTGTTTGTCAGGCTTGTTAGGTTGAAAGCTGTATCTGATGGTAATGGGAACTCTGTGATTTGTTCTTTAATTTTCTCTTCTTTATCTCAACTTAACCCAACATGCATACTGTGGGTTTGCATTGGATTACATCAGTGTAGGAATTTACTGTATATCTTCATTGACTATTTCCTAACTATATTTCTCTTGTTTTCCTTTCTCTCTTCCCATGTCCCTCTTTGTAAGTAGCTGTGCTTGAATGGGAACTCCATCTAATAATTGCTAGAGTCCCCCATTTCTCTTAGATCACTCATATTGCTCATCCATTTACAGATCCAGAGGGTGGCTTGGTTCAGTCTCCCTCACAAATGTATATTTAAGAATTCATGTTCTTTTAATTGTGTCTTTTGCAATAGCTATAAACCCAGTCATCTAGCTAGGCACAACTGTCAGTAGAAAAATCTTCCAACTTCTATTTGGCATGGATTGTCAGTCTTTGTCTAGTTGTTATTACCATATAGGAGTTGGAAAATTCAATAGGTCCATGATGCTAGTGCTACTCTTAATTTGTTTTTCTTATGATGTTTATGTGGGTTAAGATGTTTATTATGGGGCTGGTAGAGTGCTTGCCTTGCATGCATGGGGCCCTGGGTTCGATTCCTCAGCACCACATAAGCAGAAAAAAAAATAAAAAAGCCGGAAGTGTTGTTGTGGCTCAAGTGGTAGAGCTCTAGCCTTGAGCTGAAGAGCTGAGGGACAGTGCCCAGGCCCAGAGTTCAGGCCCCACGATAGGACCAAAAAAAAAAAAAAAAAAAAAAAAAAAGATGTTTATTATGCTTTTTTTTTTTTTTCTGGCCAGCTGCTAGTGTCTCGTGCCTGTAATCATAGCTATTCAGGAATCTGAGATTGTGGATTGTGGTTCAAACCCAGCTCAGGCAGGAAAGTTCATGAGACCCATATCTCCAACTGACCACCAAAAGATGGAAGTAGAACTGTGTCTCAAGTATCGGAGCACTATCCTTGAACAAAAGAGCTAAGGAATAATGCTTAGGCCCTTAGTTCAAGCCCTAGGAAACACACACACACACACACACACACACACACACACACACACACACACAAATAAATTCTCTCTATGTTTTATTACATCATTGAGAGAATTACATCATTGTATGAATTTTCTGTATAGGTTAACTATTTTCTGCAATATTTATTGTAATGCTTAATTAATTTCTTCTCTTTTTTTTCAGGAGTTATTTTAATTCCAGGAGGTTCAATTGGCCATTTTCTGGGAGGTTTCATTGTTTCTAAGTTAAAACTGTCTTGTAAAGGCCTGCTGAGATTTATAATGCTTACTTCTGCTGTATCTGCTGCATGTCTTTCCCTTGTAATTTTTGTACACTGCGATCCAGATAAATTTGCTGGAATCAATGAAAATTATGACGGGTAAATATGATTTCATACATTACGTTCTAAAATCAGAACCCAATAGAATATTTCTCAACCAATGAATAATTATTTATACACTAACTATTATATGTCAGTTTTAAAATTGTAAATCATATATAGGGAATAAAAATATATACTTTTGTGTTTAATATTTTTAAAAAGTATCATGGGCCAGGCGCTGGTGGCTCATGCCTGTAATCCTAGCTACTCAGGAGGCTGAGATCTGAGGATCACGGTGCAAAGCCAGCCTAGGCAGGAAAATCCTTAAGACTCTTATCTCCAGTAAACCATTTGAAAACTGGAACTGGTGCTGTGGCTCAAGTGGTAGAGCACTCGCCTTGAGCTGAAGAGCACAGGGACAATGCTCAAACCCAGGGTTCAAGCCCCATGACCAAAAAAAAAAAAAAATCAAGAGGTATAATCTAAAATGCTTACTATTGTATTTAATTATGCCTTCAGAAAAGCTGTTAAAGGAAATAATTTCAATAAGCATACCCTACGCTTATCATTGATAACTTGCTGTGTATATTCATTCAAAACAGTATTAATACAGTTAAATTTGATCTCCTTGTTTTTTACAGGACAGGTGAGGTAGGAAACCTCACAGCGCCTTGCAATGCTCACTGTAGATGCTCAGCCATGGTCTATTTTTCTGTATGTGGAAGAGATGACATAGAATATTTTTCTCCCTGCTTTGCAGGCTGTAAACGTTCTAAAGTGTTAAACAGAGAAAAGGTAATTCTTCAGTAATATGTTCAACTTGCAAATCATGCTTCTATTTTACTCCTGATTTTCTGTAAAATTCTTCTGTCCTGCTTATTTTAAATGTTAAAACAAGGGAAAAATCTGTTCCATGGAATGGACTGTCAGGTGGGAGTTAGAAATGGAGGAGACACATTTGCATGGAGGAGACACATTTGCATCAAAATATACCTCTAGATATTATACCAGACTGATTTTATACTTTTGAATCTGTGAGTGACTGTTACTTACCTTCAAGGCATTTTTTTCTCTCTCACTTTTGTGGTTTATCTTAGTTCTGTACTAACTATCAATACCACCTGATACCCAAAAGTTTGCAAGATCTTTTCCCACATCTAGGCATTTGGCCACTTCTCACCTTTTGGCCTTTCAGTCTAGTTCCTTCCTACTGAGGAATTCAAAATGCCTACCTGTGCTTCTCATTATTTGTGGTTGGATTTTAATCTGCCTTTTCAATTATTGGAGTTGAATTTATTTTGCAATTTTATTCTAAAGGCTTTTGTGTTGTTGTGCTGTTGTAGAGTTGGAACTCAGGGCCTGGATGCTATCCCTCAGCTCTTCAGCTCAAGGCTAGTGCTCTACCACTTTGAGCCACAGCACCACTTCTGATTTCCTGGTGATTAAATGGAGATAGGAGTCATGAGCTTCATGCCTGGGTTGGCTTCGAAGCAAGATCCTCAGATTGCAGCCTCCAGAGTAGTTAGGATTACAGGCATGAGCCCCAGTGCCCAGCTATACAACTCTTTAAAGATAACAAGACAGCCAAAACTATTTAAAACTATTTTTTTAACTATCTCTTTGTAAAGCATTTTTTTTACCTTTCTGGTTGCCAGTGTCTACTTCTTCCAGAAAATATTAATTAATAGATGCATTAACTCATAGAAGTCTATTTTTTCTCCTATTTGTCTCATCTTTCTGCACCATAGAAAAGATTAATATTCTGCTAGTTCCTCTTTGATACATTTGGACTATTTTCTCTTTACCATCACCAGACATCATTTTTTTTTTTCTTTTTTGGTTCGTGGTGGAACTTAAACTCAAGGCCTTGGTTCTAGCTCTGGGCTTTTTTTTGTTATTGTTGTTGTTCAAAGCTAGCACTGTATCATTTTGAGATGCAGCTCCCTTTCTGGTTTTCAGGTGGTTCACTGACAATAAAAGTCTCACAAGCTTTCCTGCCCAGGATGGCTTTGAACCATTATCCTCAGATCTCAGCATCCTGAGTAGCTAAGAGTACAGGAGAGAGCCAGAATGACTTTTAAGAATTGATGTTTGGCTGCCTCTAATCCTAGGTATTTAGGAGGCTGAGATCTAAGGATCTCAATACGAAGAGAGTCCAGGCAGGAAAGGCCTAGAGACAGTTATCTCCAATGAATTAGCAGAAAACCACAAGTGGTGCTATGGCTCAAAGTGATAGAGTACTAGCCTTGAATAAAAGATCTCAGGTATTTAGGTTTTGAGCACTGTCATGCTCCTGAATACTATGCGTGGTGATTGCAGAATTTATCTTGAGGATTTAAAAATATGCTACCTTTACAAATTCTTGATTTGTTCTTTCCTCCAAATCTTGACTATCCTCCTCATCCAATATCCTTCCATTCTTCCCAAGGGTTTTTCTTGTCAGTTCCTACACCCTTCTATGATCTCAACTTTAGTTATCTTACATTTGAACCACACTTTATTTCTTTCAGCTAACTCTCCATTACATAGATCCATGAGTTCTTCAACCCTTCCAGAGCTTAATTTTTGGTGACCTTACTATCTTGTGTTTTCACTCATTCTCTTCACTTAGATTCTTCTGACTTACAACCAACTACTGTGCTGTATATATTGTGTCTGACTTCCTGATCCACTCGTTACCCTTTTCTACCTCTTCAGTGTACCAGAAGAGTACATGATAAGATGTGTGCTCCTTTACCTTCCTTTGACTAAATTAACTTATTAAGAAGTCCTTGGAGAAAATAAAAGCAAGGTGACATCATAGTGTGATTTTCTTAGTTCCTTCCCTGATTGCTGTCCTGGGTTGAAGGCCTCTGTTTATCCCAGGGAGACACTTTCTATGTGTCTCTATGTCTTCGGTTATAATTTACGCTAGGCTTCTACAGCAAATCCTTTTAAATCGACTTTCTAAATAATGGTACATATGATCATCTTGATTGTTTTCTCTTATAAAACCTTTCTTCCTAGCTCTATTGTATCACACATTGTTTTAAAGTTCCTTGAACATGTGTCTACTTTTACCCTTAATTTCCTAGACTGCTGATCTCTTAGCAACCAAAATGATCTTTAAAATGTATTTCCCCTGGGGCTGGGAAGGTGGCTCAATGGTAGAGCATTTGCCTTGCATGCATGGCAAGCACCACATAAGCAAAAAGAAAAAAGCCAGAAGTGGCACTGTGGCTCAAGTGGTAGAGTGCTAGCCTTGAGCTGAAGAGCTGAGGGAAAGTGCCCAGGCCCAGAGTTCAGGTCCCACAAGTGGAACCCCCCCAAAAAATGTATTTCCCCAAGAGCTTCTCGTCAATAAGAATGAAGACTGAAGTTCTTATATTCTTTATCAATTACTTAATAACTGTTGTACAGTGTACCTTACTTTTACAATCCTAATTTTATTTTTCTCTGGTCTCCTTGATGTTTTGTGGCCCATTTTATTCTCTTAGCTCTTTTTTAAACTTGTCAAGCAAGTGCTAGTGCAATTTTTTACAACAGCTTATCTTCTCTTACTGGTAAGATACTTCTAGATAATCATATGACTCATTCCTATACTTTCTTCAACTTTTTTCTTAAATATCACTTCGTCATTGAGACAATTTAAGATTATGCTTAGTATACACTTACATCCCCTAATACCACCTGCAATTTTTCTTTGTCCTATTTTCATCCATAATAACCACATGCCCATTATAAATGATTTCCTTTTATTTCTATCTTCCCAAGTAGGATGTTTTCTAAATGACACAATATATTGCCATTGTGTTTTTTCTGTATTTTCCCCCAACAATCAGAAGGATATTTATTTAAATTTTATTGTAAAAATGATGTACAGAGGGGTTACCGTTACATGAGTCAGATAACGAGTACGTTTCCTTTTGAACAGTGTCACCCCACCTCATTTTGCCCAGATTTTCCCCTCCTAAAATCGCTCCCCCCAGTTGTAAAGTTCATTCCAACATAATGTCTAGTGACTATCTCTGCTGAATTGGTTCACCCTTTGTTCCACCATTTCTGTACTTCCTTTTCCCCTCCCCAAATCAGATAAACTTATATACAAGACAGAGTACAAAATTTAAAAAAAAAACAGCAACAGAGGGAATAAATCAAAGAAAAAAAGGAGAAAAAAGAGAACCATGAACAGTACAATAAAAAAACTTCTTGCTTCAATTACTTGGAGTCCATTTTGACAAGCATTATTTTATATGATCATATGCACATAGCTATTGAGCCCTTGTGATCCTCTCCTATAATCCTCTTGTGTTCTCATTGTGTAAATGTTTAAGCTGTATAATTAATCATGTCCAGGTATAATTATTTGTCATTTGCTATCCATTGGGTTTACTTGTAGATTTATAGGCACATTCTAATTATTACAAATAAGGGAAACCATGTGGCCTATGTGTCTTTAGGTCTAGCTTAGTATAATTTTTTCAAGTCTTTCCATTTCCTTATCATTAGGGCAGTGTCATTATTTCTGATGGAAGCATAGAATTCTATTGTGTATATGTACATATATCACATTTTCTTGATCCATTCATCCACTGAGAGGCATTTGAATTGATTCCATAATGTGACTATGGTAAACTCTGGTTTCTCTTCTCAATGAACTTTAATTTGGATATTTTCATATTTCTGTTATTCAGCATACCCAGTAATAAGAACTTCCTCAACAATGCTTATGAAATTTTACTTTGTTAATCATTTGGATTCTATTCACCTTTTATCTCTTATTTCTTTATTAGTAGTCTATCTCTATATTCCTGTTCAATTTGTTGCTCTTCTTATTGTTCATTATTTAGGGTAGTTTTGGTAGTTAACAAATTGCTAAATAATTTCTGGGCTCTAATCATTTTTTAGGTCTTAGAAAAATTGTACTGCTTCATTTTTCTTGCAGTATTAACCCTGAAATAACATAATAAAGATTCAGGTTTTAATTATTCTTCTATTCATGTCCATGTTGAGACTTTCACTGACCCTCCCTAAACTTTTTATTTTTGTGTTATCCTTTCTTCACTTAAAAAAATTAAATGTATTGTTATGTAAATTAACATATCTATGCAAGTTTTATCATTATATATTGTTTTGCTTTATAATATGAATATAATAATATTTAAATTATTATTTATTTTTGAGACTCACTAAAATTAGTGTTGGAGTCTTGGCATAAATGGAAGAACACCTGCCTAGGAAATGGAAGGATCCCAGTTCAAACTCCTATACTGCCCCTTCCTCAAAAAATTGCTAAAATTACAAACATGTTATATGTTATAATTGAGGGACTATTTGAAGGAACTGAAGAGGGAAGAGAATGTTAAACTATGAACAATACCAAAATATATTGCATATGATAAATGAAGAATTGTAAAAAGAAACTACTCACTGAAACCTGTTGAATAATGGGAAAAGTGGTGCTGGGGAAATAATGAGAGGTCAACCTGATTACAATGTTATATACCTGCCAATTAACATACACTGAAAGAAAAATGAGGGACAGGAATAAAAGACAGATCCCATCTGTACTGGATTACTAGTGGAAGCAGAGAGAACAAAGAAGGAGAAATATTGTTGAAATAGTTTATGTACCTGGAAAGTGGGTCAGAGACAATTTTTTTTTTTTGGTCCATCGTGGGGCTTAAACTCTGGACATGGGTGCTGTCCCTCAGCTCTTCAGCTCAAGGCAAGTACCACTTGAGCCACAGTGCCACTTCCAGTTTTCTGAGTGATTTATTGTAGGTAAGAGTCTCACAGTCTTTCCTGCCCGGGCTGGCTTTGAACTGTGATCCACAGATCTCAGTCTCCTGAGTAGCTAGGATTACAGGCGTGAGCCACCGGCACCTGGCGACATTTGTTGATATTGGTTTAGGAAAGATGAGGAAGAATGGGGAGAGAGATGAGTCTGATCAAGGTTCATTAAATGCATATATGGACATGTCTAAATTAAACCTCTTGTCAATGAATTAATGCTAATAAAATATAACTATAAAAAGTAACTAATATGAAATCATTTTACATGGTTCTACAAGCATTTTGTGACCCAGACACTATATCTGCTGGGTTTAATAAATAATAATCATGACATCATTACATTATAAATCAAAGGTATTATCCTTTCAACTTAGTTCCAATACGTTTTACACTTATATAATTGTATTTTAAATACCAACTAAAATTGCTTGTTATTTTTTACATTAATTGCCCCCAATTTACATACTATGGATCATTATGAAAAAGTATGAATATTTGAGGATTTTTTATCAGCAGAACTTTACATAATAGTTATTACACACACACACACACACACACACACACACACACACACACACATCCCTGGGTAAAATAACTTGAGTTTGCCAGGTATTGGTGGCTCACACTTGTAATCCTACCTACTCAGGAGATTAAAAGCTGAGGCTTATGCTTCAAAGACTTCCTGAGCAAGAAAGGCTGTGAGACTGTTATCTCCAATAAACTACCAGAAAACCAGAAGTGGCGCTGTGTCTCAAGTGGTAGAACACTAGCTTTGAGCTGAAGAGCTGAGGGACAGTGCCCAGGTCCAGAGTCCAAGCCCCATGACTGACAATAGTAAAATAATGATAATAATAATAACTTGAGTTTATCATTAATGTTTCACTTCTAAATAATAAACATTAGAGTTAGTGTGAGGGTATTTTTATTAATACGTCAGTCTGCCTACAATTACTGATTAAGTTTTTATTTTTTAATGAAGAGTTTTTGATTCATGACTCTTTCTGACACATTGTTTTCTATCTTGACATTAATAGGCATACTATAATTGCAGCTGCATTAAAAATGGATTGTTAAACTCTGATATAGAAGGTGATTTTATTGATGCCCTGCCTGGAAAATGTGACACCAACTGTTATAAATTACCATTGTTTTTTGCTTTTATCTTTTCTGCAATTATTTTTTCCTGTTTTTCTTCTATACCACTCAATCTGGTAATTTTCCGGTAGGTATACAATATTTACAATTATCATTCACTTAGGACAAAATGGCAAGTTTTTAGATTATACTATATTGTTGAATATTTTCTCTATCTTTCCTGGTAGCAGATACAAAAGAAAAAGTTAATATTGTCAGAATTTATTTAATTCTCTGGGCACTGTCCCTCAGCTCTTCAGCTACAGGAAAGCACTCGACTACTTGAGCCAAAGTGCCATTTCTGGTTTTCTGGTGCTTACTTGGAGACACGTAGTTTCACGTACTTTACTGCTCAGGCTGATCCTCAAATCTCAGCCTCTTGAGTAGCTAGGATTACAGGCATGAGCCACTGGTGTCCGGCCCAGCCAGCATTTTTCATGAATTCTTCCTGAAGATTCACAGCATTAATTTTTTTCTTATCCATAGAACAATTGGTCATTATTTTGAAATTTAATTTTCTCAAGAGGTTAGCAAGAAATTTTGAGCCATAAATATCCTGGAGAAAATAGCTAGGTAACAAAGTAGGGGACAAAACATAACATATGGTACTACCATATCTTCCTTGTGAAGATAGATGGTTTTTCACAGGCCAACCAGACAAGGGACAATATCTTCATTCACAGGAAAAATTATGAATGAAAGGAGAGCAAAAAATGATTAAAATATTTTGATAAGGATTTTTCAGATAGGTACAGCATGATGGGTAAATAGGAGATTTGAGCTAGTTAAGTCCTAGCCCATGTTAATCTTTATTTTACCATGTTAGTATGAATACTGTTACCTGTGTACACATTTGTGAACCATTGCAAAGAGTAAACTAATGAGAGTTTTTAAATGGTAGATTAGGAACACCTAGCACAAACCATCTGAATCATGGCTCAGAGAGAGACAAGGGACACAAAAAGGCAAGAGAAGGCAATGATAAATATTAAAAAATGAAATTAAAAAAATCAAATTAAAACCAGAAATATTAAACTTATATTTGCAAAAGGAACAATGTAACATAGAGCTCGGAGCAAAACAGGAGGCCACAAAGGGACTTTCTGAGCAGCGCTACAAACAAGAGAAAAAAGGCAACCTCTGAGATCTGAGGATTGCAATTTAAAGTCAACCTGAGAAGCAAAGTCTGTGAGACACTCTTATCTCCAATTAAACACACACACACACACACACACACACACACACACACACACACACAGGTAGAGCACAGCCTTGGGCAACAGGAGCTCAGGGACTTCTCCAAGGCCATGAGTTCAAGCCTCAGGACCAAAACATACACATTCTCTCATGAAAAAGAAAGAAAGAAAGAAAGAAAGATATTGGTTGGCAATAAGCAGAAAATGGGAAATGGAAGGAGTTGAAATCTTCTAATTGAACTGTTAGTGCAACTGATACATAAGAAAAAACCCAAAGCTTTAAATCAGCATACATTATGTATAGCTAGTAATACCATTGCTGTTTGTTTTCAGGATTGTACCTAGCAGACACCATTCTCTGGCCTTGGGCTTTTCCTATGTGATTGTGAGACTAATTGGTATGAATTTGTAGCAATTTTCATTAGATCAAATGTTTCTTTTCTTATATATATGTATGCTTAAAGATTTTAGAATTTTGTAATAAATTGCAATGTATAATGATAGAAGAAATGAATAGAAGACTTATTTGAAAAAATTTAGGAACCAGTTTTTGTGAAGAAATAATTGACTAGGTACTACTAACTAACTCATGCCTGTAATCCTAACTATGCAGAAGGCTGAGATCTGAGGAGTATGGTTCAAAGCTAGCTTGGGCAAGAAAGCTTGTAAGACTCTTCTCCAATTAACAAGCAAACAGCCAGAAGTGGAGTTCAAATGAAAGCACTAACCTTGAGTAAAAAAAAACAATGAAACAATGGCCAGGCCCTGAGTTCAAGCCCTGGCTGTCCAAAAAGAAAGACAATAAATTATATTGGATGAGATATGCAATGCATTTAACCTGAAATATATTCATCATCTCATATGAGTTGTTTTGATAGCCAATACAAAACATTTGTATAATCAAAACCACTTTACTTTTTTTTACATGTTTAGTAAGTCATTAAATAAGACTAGTTTTTAAAAATATTTTAATCACCAAAGATACTGAATCAGATGTGTTTACTGATGTATTTATTCCCAAGAACACATTTCCTAAAGGTAATGGACTCTTCACACCTTAAGTAGCAAAAAAAGAAAAAATCTGTATTTCAAATCAGCATTATAATTAAAACGTTCAGTTCAAGCAATGGTTTAAAAATATCTCTGCAGGGGCTGGGAAGGTGGCTCAGTGGTAGAGTGCTTGCCTTGCATGCATGAGGCCCTGGGTTCAATTCCTCAGCACCACATAAGCAGAAAAAGCCAGAAGTGGCACTGTTGCTCAAGTGGTAGAGCGCTAGCCTTGAGCTGAATAGCTCAGGGACAGTGCCTAGGCCCAAAGTTCAGGCCCCACAACCAACACCACCACCACCAACAACAAAACATACACACACACAATCCTCTGCAGTAAGAAAAACTAGATCGGATTGAACGAGACTGGATTGGATAATATAGACTGAAATGCAAGTAATAAGGGAATGTAGAGAAATACATCTGGCTTTGATGAAGATCAGAGAAAGATAAGGATAAGGAGAGGTTTGTTAAGAGGTAGCATAGAGGGGCTGGGAAGATAGCTCAGTGGTAGAGTGCTTGCCTTGCATGCCTGAGGCCCTGGGTTCGATTCCTCAGCACCACATAAGAAAAAATAAAAAAGCCGGAAGAGGCACTGTGGCTCAAGCGGTAGAGTGCTAGCCTTGAGCTGAAGAGCTGAGGGACAGCGCCCAGGCCCAGAGTTCAAGCCCCACAACCGGACCCAAAGAAAAAAAAAAAAAGAGGTAGCATAAAAAACAGCAAATTCCCTGCCACAAAAAGGCCCATTAAGGCTAATGAATTTTTGCCTGGAAGAGGCTATAATAAGGTGGCATTATAGATATAGACTGTAGTTAATATAGTGCTTTATCACTAAAGAATTTTAAGCAAGGAGAAATATTTTATTTTTAAATGATAACTGATGGCAAAAAATATTATTCAACATGTGGAGGAAAAGAAATGAGGGCTTTTGCTTAAGTGTAAAGAGATATTCTGAATTGGAATCTGGAGGTTTTAGTGGAGAAAGAAAAATCAACATATTCAAGATACCTTTGGAATTCATGATGCAAACTTTGTGGTGGATTGGAAAATAGTGATAAGAAATAGATGTAAGTAGGGGAAAAACAAAGGAGGAGGTAACAATGCTCGATAGGAAATGTATTTATTACTTTACTCATGATACTGTAACCTCTGTGTACAGTACTTTTACAATAAAAAACATATAAAAAACAAAAAAAGAAATAGATGTAGTAAATAGTAGGTTTAGGGTTTTCTGTTTGAGCAATGATTTAAAAAAAAAAGTAGATAATGACCACTGACAAATATCAAGAGTCACAAGGCGAGAATCCAGTTTCTAGCATTTTGGGGATGATTCTGTATGACTGTCCATTCACCTTTAGCTAGAAGTAGTCCTGTTGTTGGGGAGATGTAGTCTCTGAGAGTATGTAGGGTTTTTCTCAGGCCACATAGCTGCTTCTTGAGATTTTATGCCATATGAATTTGGGGATGACCTGAACATATGAAAGGCTTTGTGCTTTCAGTTATCTTTCATAGTATCTTGAAAAACAAAAGATATAGGTTGCCAACTCATTTCTTTATCGTTGAAAAACACCACAATTATCTTTACAAAATAGTTATTGTTATAAATATTTATCCTATATATTCCATGCAAAATAAAAATATATTTTGAAATGTTTTATAGAAAATGCCATCACAAAATTCTAAAAAGAAAAAAAACAAAAATTGGTTTGCAACTATTTTGATACATGGAGACATAAGGATTTTTAGAAAACATAATATTGCTCCCAGGAGTTAATTATAATAGCTATATATAAATTACTAGATAATTTTAAGTGATGTCTGTACAGTGATGTTTTAAGAGAAAATTTCTAGTATTTTCATGGGAAACAGTGATTGAATATTACAGGGACCATTCCTGGACCATTAATCTTTGAATGGACAATACGAAGTTCATGTACTTTTCGAGACACTAGTATATGTGGACGCAAAGGACGTTGTTGGATCTATAACAAGATGAGAATGGCCTCCATATGGGTGGGAATATGTAAGTGACACACATTATAGAAACATAGAGAAGTAAAATGGTTTTTAAATTTGTAGTTTTCAAGCCGGGTGCCAGTGGCTCACTCCTGTAATCCTATCTACTCAGGAGGCTGACATCTGGAATCAAAGTTCAAAGCCAGGTCAGGAAAGTCCATGAGACTGTTATCTCTAATTAAGCACCAGAAAACCAGAAGTGGTACTGTATGGCTTAAGTGGTAGAGCACTTGCCTTGAGCTGAAAAGCTTAGGGACAGCGCCCAGGCCCAGAGTTCAAGCTCCATGACCAACAACAACAAAAAATAATAATAACTGTAATTTTCACAAATAGGTACTTTGAAAATTAAAAGAGGTTTATCATCTGGCTTTATAGAAAACTATTTTACAAATAAGTACTGTGTAATTCATGGAAAATTTGTATTATTTAATATTGTATTAAATATACTGTAATGCTATGGTATTCCTGAGAAAACATAGCAATCAGAGGATTTGCAATTTCAATTGAGTAAGTAATTTTCTTTGTACATATATACAATCAAGTGCTTACCTTTAGGAGCCTTTCCAGTTTAAAAGATTTTAAAAATGGAGGAATTGATAACACCAAAAATCACCAAAATACTGTTATCTAAGTCAAGCCTAAATTTTATGTTTTTTCACTGTCTTTTTCCCCCTTCTATGGTAGTACCTAGAATATAGTAAACATTTAGTATTTGTTGAATAGATAAAATATACAGTGAGCCTGGAAGCTGCTAGGGTCAAAATGTAGGGAAAGTCTAGCGGTGTTTATATTTCTCTGGAAAATTCACTAGATCTTTCTGGAAACTTGAAATTAAATTTAAAGCTAGGCACACCAGTGGTTTACACCTGTAATCCTAGCCACTCGTGGAGGCTGAGGATTTTGGTTCGAAGCCAGCCCAGGAAAGAAAGTCTTTGAGACTCTTATCTCCAACAAACTACTCAGAAAAAGCCAGAAGTACTATGGTGACTCAAGCGGTAGAGTGTTAGCCTTGAGTACAAAGAAGCTCAGGGACAACACCCAAGCCATGAGTTCAAGCCCCAGGACAGGCAAAAAAAAAATACAGATAACGCCTAGTATACACTTTCTTAATGTATTATTAACATGGTGGGGAATTTAATGATGATTCAGGTTTAAAGAAGAGAGGGAGAAAGTGATGAGGCAGACAGAAGGGAGCTGGGACTCATCAATCTACCTTTGTGATAACCAACCTACTTCCATGATGATGACAGTAGTTGACTTGTGAAGATTGAGCCTCTGTGAATTGGTTGAGCACAGCCACCCCTTATTAGGCTCGGTCTCAAATACTATTAAAATGAAATGTTTCCAATACATAGCTTTCTGGAGACATATACAAACTCTGGAGATGAGCTGTGTAAATCAGAGAAATGCTAACTGCAGATACACATTTGGAGTCTTGAGCTTCCAGAGGCTGAAGGATGTCATCAAAATGACAGAGGATGCCTAGCATTCATCCCTTCACAGATCTCCAGGATCAGGCCTTCAACCAACAAGCCCTTGAGTGAACAAACTACATCCAGCACACCTGGACCCCCAAGGCTCACGTTGGTCTCACAATGTAAAATGTGATTATCCCATCGCCTCGTTCAAAACTCTTAACTCATTGCAGTATCACACCAAAGTCCAAGTCCACAGTCTCTTCCCATACTCATTCACAAGTGCTTATCAAAACATTATATGGCTCCAATTTACAATATTCAGATAGGAATAGGACTAATATTCCTATTTCAAAAGAGAACTTAGGAAGCACAGGTTAGTAATGGGTCCTGACCAGCAAGGCAGACAAACTTTACAGCTTCAAGCCTAGAATAGTGTAACTACTGTGTTGAAGAGTTGACTCCCACCTCAGTGCCACAGATAGTCCTACCCCTATGCGTTGGCTGATCACAGGTTACATGGCGATTCTTTGGCATTGTCCACAGCTTTCCTTGATGATGGTGTGTGTTGCTGAGTGTGCTACCTTTCCAGTGTCCCTACCACTCTCCTTGTCATTGCTCCATAGGGGTCTTCAAAGCAGATTCCAGCTAGCCACTAGTGCTTTTCTTTGAAAAGCCATATCTCATCACTCTTACATTTTGTTTACCTGCAAACCTAGAAGACACAGACAACAAGGTTTTTTTATATTTTTTTGTTCTTAATATACATATTTTATTAAAGATACTGTACAGAGGGATTACAGTTACATGAGCCAAGGTAATGAGTCCATTTCCTGTCCAGAATTGTTACATCCTCCTTTATTTGTCCCCTACCATCCCTTTCCTCCCTACCTCCCCAACTCTTTCCTCCCTTCTCCCTCCCCAGCCAGCAAAGTTGTAAAGTTTGTTTTCAACATACTGTTTTGTATATCTCAGTGTTACACTGGGACAACAAGGTTTAAAAGGAACCGTTTGCTGTGTTCTTAATACTCATACATTTTGCCTGCTTCTAGTTTTTTCTTCATGGAAGATCTACTGACTTCTTAATTCACAACTGCTCAACTTTTCCTCAAAAACTAGATTTCTTAGAGAATTCACTGCAATAATTTACTACTTTGCAATATCATTATTGTAACTGTATCAGATACAATTATGTAACAAAATATATAAAATATTTTAGTCATGAAGGGCAGAGAATCCTTAATGTTCCCTATTTAATCTCTAAGTCAGATAATTGCTCTACCGTATTGTTCCCTTTAATTATCAGGGGTGTTCACATCTTCAGTTTAAATACTTTTATATAATGTTTGAATTAATGCTCTGAAATTTGAAATATAAAATGAAAGTAAATAACTACAAAGCAATTCAATTTTCTCTATTTATCTTTTTAATATATATTTTATTGTAAAGATACTGTAGAGAGGGGTTACAGTTACATGAGCAAGGTAATGAGTCCATTTCCTATGGAGCATTGTTATCTTCTCCTTTGTTTTTCCCCTACCATCCCTTCCCTCCCAACTCCCCAACTCCTCCCCCTCCCCAGGGGTGTAAAGGTCATTTTCAACATAGTGTCTTGTACATCCCATTGTTACAATGGGTCCTTATATCAGCAGTTTGTTATTTCCCTTCCCATAACCAAATTAGAAACATAGATAGATAGATAGATAGATAGATAGATAGATAGATAGATAGATAGATAGATAGATAGATGATGCAGGACACCGGAATCAAATACAGTGACAACAGGGGTTATAGCATGGGGGAAGAACATGCAACAAAAAAAATCACACAGTATATTATAAGTACATTAACAAGAACATCAAGAAAGATAAAATCTCTTGTGTCCCTATCTTGGGATTCATTTTGCTTAGCATCAGCTTATATTGTCATATGACATAGCTTTTGACCTCTTCTGCTTGTCCTGGACATATACTAGTTATTGCAGATAAGGGAAACCATGGGACCTATGTTTTTTTTGGGGGGGGGTGTCTGGCTTACTTCACTTAATATAAGGATTCAGGTGGACCTGTTGCAACAATGAGAAGTACAAAATGTCATGTCAAAACCAGCTTTACAATGTCGGTGTGGGGGGGGGGGAGGGGGGTATAATTGGGTGGGGGGAGGGGAAGGCAGGGAAGGGAGGTGAAGGGTAAACAAAGGAGGAGGCTGCAATGCTTGGTAAGAAATGTATGCATTATCCTGCCCATGTAATTGTAGCTCCTCTGTACAGTATGTTCTCAAATAAAATAAAATAAAATTTAAAAAAAGAGAAACATTTAAAAATTGAAGCTGCATGAAGGTTTTTAATTTAACATGTCAGCTTATTTTTTTTAAATACATCTTGATTTCCTTTAGGTAGTTGTACAAAGGAGTTGTCATTCAACAGAGCAGTTTATGAATACAGTGCTTCTTGATCTATGTTGCCCCTTTTAACATTCTCAATCGACCCTCCCACTCCACTCCTTCCCTTCCCTCTTCTTAATTTTTATGTTATGTATTGATGTTTTTTGCCACTTAACGAGGCAATTTATGTATACAGTGCAGCTAGATCTGTGTCATATCTTCAACATCTTCACTCCTCCCTTATACCCACTCTGTTCCCTTATTTTTCGAGTTCTGCTTTAAACAGGCTGCAGATCCCATTTTGAAGGGATAGTTTACTTTGTGTGCTTGTGTGTGTGTATGTGTGTGTTAGAGCGTGCACACTAGCCTTGAAATCAAGGTCTGGATACTATGTCTGTGTTTCTGTTTGTTTATTTTGTTTGTTTTTCTTTAAGAGTAAAATTCTACCACTTCTTGGTATTTAATTGGAGATAAGTGTTGTAGATTCTTGTACCCTGGCTGGCTTTCAATTGTGATCCTCAGACTTCAACCTCCTTAATACCTAGGATTACAAGCGTGAGCAACTGGAGCCCAACAAGGACAACTTACTTTTATGTTTTAGAATTCATACGCTGTAAATGCTTATAAACATTTTTATTTTCATTTAAGTGATTTTAAATACATTTGTAACATCAATTATATTTTATAACTAGGGAATTTATACCCGCAGAGATGAATAATGTTTCTTTTGCTTAGTAAATGATGTTCTTTTTATGAATACTTTCATTGAAAATAAATTTACAGCAAGATCACTGCATGTTTTCAAATTCAGGTTTTTTCTGCAAATTATATACCATCTTACTCGCTGGTATTGGACTTCACCTAATGAAACGTTTTAAAAAGGAAAGCATAGATGACCTATCTGTAACCATGAAATCAAAAAAGAAAGAAAAGAAATAATATATAACTGGATTCATTAAGTAAGAACTTCCCATTTTCTTCTTTTATTATCTTTTTTTAATTTAATTTAATTTTATTTGTGAACATACTGTACAGAGGGGTTACAATTACATGGGCAGGATAATGCGTACATTTCTTACCAAGCATTGCAGCCTCCTCCTTTGTTTACCCTTCACATCCCTTCCCAGCCTCCCCCCTCCCCCCATCCCAATCCTTCTCCTTCCCCCCTTCCCCCCCTTCTTTTATTATCTTTATGTAGTTGTACAAAGGGGTTGCCACTTAACAAAGCAGTTTGTGAATAAAATACATCTTTTTTATATTTAAAAAATTTTATAGTGAAAATACTGTACAGAGGGATTGCAATAAGATGGGCAAGATAATGAGTACATTTAAGTGTCCTTTTATATTTTCACAAGTCCTTTCTTACTTTCCTTAATAAATGTCTTTGTATGGTAGAGTGAATCAATTAGGGTGACAGTTGGAGAGGAAAATGGAACTAGGGGATATTCCTCTCTTGCTATATATTTTTCTACTTCACTATACACTTGTGAAAATCTGTATACTGGTTTTTATGAGAAACTCCTTGACTGCTTGACTGTTCTTGGTTTGAACTTGTAGGACTGAAGAAAATGTGAAGGTCACGGCAACAAATCACAAGTCTCTTCATGAAATATTCTGTAAGATCTGCTGCTGTGTTCTTCTTTTGGAAAAGAGCAATCACACATGATCCTTCAGCAAAGTGTCTGTGGTGATGTGTCTTTTAGAATAAAGTGCCTTCTTGTGTGACATTACTGAAAATGTGTTTATGGGTTAGCATTTTTAAGTGTCAGTGAATAATATTGACTTTACTGAAAATTAAAGTTTAGCAATTTTCAAGTACAAGTTGAAAGTCCTTAGTATTATACACTCAAAAGAATTGTAACTTTCAGGACCTCTTTAAACATACTTGTAAGTGTGGGGTTGTGTTATATGTGTGTGTGTGTGTGTGTGTGTGTGTGTTATATGTATAGCTATACATATGTGTATCTCTCTCTTATTTCTCTTTTTCTTTTTTTCTGCCAGTCCTGGGGCTTGAACTCAGGGTCTGGGCGCTATCTCTGAGCTGCTTTTGCTCAAAGCTAATTCTCTACCACTTGAGCCAAACGCACCACTTCCAGTTTTTTCTGTTTTTGTGGTACTGAAGAATCAAACCCGGGGCTTCATGCAAGCTAGGCAAGCACTCGACCACTAAGCCACATTCTCAGCCCTCTGTTTTTCTTTTTATCTCTTAAGAAAACAAGCAAATGTATATAACACAGAATAATAATGAAGTCAGGGACAAGTGGCTCACACTGTAATCCCAGCAGGAGGCTGAGGTCTCAGGATCATGGTTTGAAGACAACTTAAGCAGGAAAGTTCATAAACTCTTATCTCCAGTTAATCACAGAAATAGCTAGAAATGCTACTGTAACTTAAGTGGTAGATCACTTGCCTTGAGCAAAAGGAGCACAGGGGACAGCATCTAGGCCAAATTCAAGGCCCAGAACCAGCAATAAGTAACTAACTAACTAATATAATATAATGAGCTGGGGCACAGTGTGATGACTTTAGGTGTAACACATTTCTAAATCACAAACTAATCACAGATCACAAACCAATCACTAATCATAAACTAATCACTCATCACAAACTAAAAGAAGCAGTTTAATAAAACTCAACAATTCCCTTGTTAAAGCCAATTTTACTGTTTTCTAAATACTTAGAGGAGAGAAGAGACTTTAGAAAATAAAGGAAGTTCCTGGGGGCTGGGAAGGTGGTTAATGGTAGAGCACTTGCCATGCATGCCTGAGGCCCTGGGTTCGATTCCTCAGCACCACATAAGCAAAAAGAAAAAAGCCGGAAGTGGTGCTGTGGCTCAAGTGGTAGAGTGCTAGCCTTCCTTGAGCTGAAGAGCTGAGGGACAGCGCCCAGGCCTAGAGTTCAGACCCCACGACCAGACCCCACCCCCCAAAAAAAAGATGTTCTTAAAAATCAGCAGATATTGTGTCATGTTCTATAATCCTTGCAGTTGGGAGGCTGGGCGAGAGGACTGGACCAAAAAGAGAATTCTAGGCCAGCCTTAGCTATATAGGAGAACTTATCTCAAATAGAAAAAATAAATACTGAAAGCTCACCCAAGTGCATTCTTTTGGATTAAGTCTTAGAATGATTTTAAGAATCACTGTGAAAATGGAATCAGGTAACTTAAGAGGACAGGTGGAGTTAAAATGGATGGGGAGAATGATGTAAGCTAGAGATCAGATGAAATTGATCAAGATTCATTGTACTCCTAAACTGACATGTTGAATGCAACTTTTGAACAACTACTAAAAAAAATTGAAATAAGTTATATAAAAATACAAAATGAGGGCTGGGAAGGTGGCTCAGTGGTAGAGCACTTGCCTTGCATGCCTGAGGCCCTGGGTTCGATTCCTCAGCACCACATAAGCAAAAAGAAAAAAGCCGGAAATGGCGCTGTGGCTCAAGTGGTAGAGCGCTAGCCTTGAGCTGATGAGCTGAGGGACAGTGCCCAGGCCCAGCATTCAGGCTCCACGACTGGACCCCCCCCAAAAAAAAATACAAAAGGAATTAGTGTACTTTTGACAATGTGTATCAAGTGAAACTGGAAGTTCAGTTTAAAAACATTTTTCAGTTTTGAGAGAAACTGATATCCTTGGGAAACTTTAAACTCTCAAAGATGATTTTGTTGTAACTTTACCACCAATTATTTACATATTAATCTATGAGATACACAGTGATGCAGTGATACTCTGATTTCAAAATACAATGTGAAATAATTAAAATATGTTTTGAAGTCCAATAATATAATGCCTTTTGCTTGGCTCATCTTGTTCAAAGTGGTTTTGGTGATTTTGTGTGTTTGTTTATGTATGTGTTTGAAAGAGAGGGAGAGCCAGAGACAGTGACAGAGACAGAGATAGAGACAGAGAGACAGATACAGTGACAGAGACAGAGACTGAGAGAGGTTGACAGAGAGATTGACAGAGGATTCTGTATACATCTAAGATTGTTTTCCAGTTCTGTGAAGAATGTCTTTTGTGTCTCTGTGTGACTCTGCCAGTATAAACTCAGGACCTGGTGCTCTTGCTCAGCCTTTTTGCTAATGGCTGGTGCTCTACTATTTGAGCCACACCTCTGCTTCCAGCTTTTTTTTGTCTGTCATGGAGCTTGAACTCTGGCCCTGGGTACTCTCCCTCAGCTCTTCAGCTCAAGGCTAGCGCTCTACCACTTGAGATACAGTACCACTTCCGGTTTTCTGGTGGTTTATTGGAAATAAGAGTCTCATAGACTTCCCTGCCCAGGCTGGCTTTGAAGCATGATCCTCAGATCTCAGCCTCCTGAGTATAGCTAGGATTACAGGCATGAGTAGCTGGCACCTGGCTTACTTCCAGCTTTTTGATGACTAGTTGAAGATAACATTCTATTGGATTTGTATGCCCAGACTGGCTCTGAATCTCAAACTTCAGGCTTCAGCTTCCTGGAGTCTGATTCAAAAGAATGTAATTTTGGTTCCATATCTTAGCTATGATGAATAATGCTGCAATAAACATAGCTGTGCTGGTAGCTTTGGTATGGCCTTGTTTGTGATCATTTGGACAAATGCCCATAAGTGGGATTACTGGGTCATAGGAGAGCTCTTTTTAGTCTTTTGAGGAATCTCCTTACTATTTTCCAAGTGGTTGATGAAGTTTATACTTCCACCAACATTGCATTAGGTTCCCTTTTGGCCATTTCCCCTCCAGCATCTGTTGTTATTAGATTTCTTGATTATAACCATTCTTCCAGATGTCTCTCAGTAGATGAATGGATCAAGAAAATATGGTACATACACACACACACGCACACACAAGCACACACACACACACAAGCACACACGCACACAATTCTATGCTTCCATCAGAAAGAATGAGATTACCCCATTTGTAAGGAAATGGAAAGACTTGAGCAAAGTCATATCATATGAAATAAGCCAGACCCAAAGAAATATAGGTCCCGTGGTTTTCCTTATTTGCAATAATTAGTATACGTCTAAGATAATCCTAGCAAATGAACAGAATAGCTCAATAGCTATGTACATATGACCATATAAGATCTAAGCAAAATGAACTCCAAAACATGGAGACAAGAAATTTTCTTTGTTGTTTTTAATATACTATATGATTTTTTTGTCTCTTTTGTATGTTCTTCCCCCTATAGTATATTCCCTGTTGTCACTCTATTTGATTTTGATGCTCTGGCATTGTATATACATTTATCTGAAGTAGGGAAGGAAAGGGGAAAAACAGAATAGTGAGACAAAAAACCAATGCAACAGTGAAATACACAAGACAATATGTTGGAAATGATCTGTACAACTTGGGGGTAGGGAAGTTAGGGGGAGGGAAAGTAGGAGAAAAATGAGGAAAGGGGTAACAAGCTTGACAAGAAATGTACTTATGTACAATAAAAAATGCAAAGAAAAAAAATATTTTTGTGTGTATGTGCCTGTCCTGGGTCTTGAACTCAGAGCCTAAATGCTGTCCTTCAGATTTTTTGTCCAAAGCTAGCACTCTACTTCTTGAGCCACATCTCCACTTCTGACTTTTTGTTTTGGTAATTAATTGGAAACAAGAGTCCCATGGAGTTTCTTGCCCAAGCTGGCTTCAAACCACATTGTGTTTTTATCTAAGCATTCTGAGTAGCTAGGATTACTAGTATGAGCCACTAGCGCCCTGAAGAATGACATCTTTGTTGTTGTTGTTGTTGTTTAATAATGTTTATTGAGATTAAATGATTATATGTATTTCTCAAATTTCACAGTATTGTGGGATAGGGATACTTAAAGTCACAAATACATTTTAACCATCACCAGGAAAATTGTCATTATCATGGTCTGTAAAGTTTGTGAATTCTATAAGCTTTGACAATACAACTATTTCTTCCAAATTAGGTGATATATACACTTCTTTCTTTTTGCTTAGTATAAGGTCTTCCCTCTTTCCCTCTCATTCTCTCCCTCCAATCACTGCCTTTGAGTTGCTTGCTTCATTTTCATCAATGTCCAATGCAGCTGATGGTCCCCTCTGTTGTATTTTTTCCCTTGTTTCCCTCTGATTCTGTGTCCTTCTCTTAGCTGCCCTCAGATGTGCACATGTATATACCATATATGAGGGCAAAAACATAGAGTCATTTAGAAATGATATGACAAATTAGGTAGAGGTCCTTTGTTTCTTGAGTTCTGTTTGCTTTGTTGTATCTTCTTGCATTTTGAATTTAACATCCGCATATCAGGGAGACCATGTGCTGTTTGTTTCTCTGATCCTGGCTTACCTGGCTCAACATGATTTGTTCTAGTCCCACCCATTTCCCTCAAATGCCATTATTTTGTCCTTTCTAATGGCTGCATAATACTCCATTGTATATAGGTACCACAATTTTTGGGTCCATTCATCTATAGAGGGGCATCTGGGTTGTTTCCATATCTTGGCTATTGTGAACAGTGCTGCAATGTATCCTAGTTCCTGTTGCTCAGTTCCATGTGTCCTTGTATCCTAGTTCCTGTTGCTCAGGGTAGATGCCTATGAGTCCTATGGCTGGGTCATAGGTCTATATTTAGCTTTCTGAGGTACCTCCAGACTGCTATCCAGAGTGATTGTATTAGTGTACATTCCCACCAGCAGTTCAATAGGGTTCCTCTTTCTCTGCATCCCCACCAGCATTTGTCATTGGCTGAATTTAGGATATGGGCCATTCTGAGGTGGTATCTCAGGGTTGTTTTTATTTTGCATTTCCTTTATGGCCAGGGATGATGAACACTTCTTCATGTGTTTCTTTGCCAGTTTTTTTTTTCTTTTCTTTTCTTTTTTTTTTTTTTTTGGAGGGGTCCGGTCGTGGGGCCTGAACTCTGGGCCTGGGCACTGTCCCTCAGCTCTTCAGCTGAAGGCTAGTGCTCTACCACTTGAGCCACAGCGCCACTTTCGGCTTTTTTCTTATGTGGTACTGAGGAATCGAACCCAGGGCCTTGAACATGCAAGGCAAGTGCTCTACCACTGAGCCACCTTCCCAGCCCTCTTTGCCAGTTTTTGTTTTTGTTTGTCAGTCATGGGCGTTGAACTCTGGGCCCATGGCTGTCCTTGAGCTCTTCTGTTTTTCTGCGTGGTTTATTGGAAATAAAAGTCTCATGGACTTTCCTGCTTGGTCTGGCTTTAAACTGTGATCCTCAGATCTCAGCTTCCTGAGTAGCTAAGATTACAGGTGTGAGCCACTGGTACCGGCTTTCTTTGAGGTTTTTTTATCTCTTCTTCTGAGAAGTCTTTCTTTAGAACCGTTGCCGATTAATGATTGGTTTGTTAGATTTGGGAGGGATTAGTTTCTTGAGTTCCATGTATATAATGGATGTTAGGACTTTGATATATTGCTGGTAAATATCCTTTCCCTATCAGTTGTCTGTCTTTCTAGTTTAGTACCTTGTTTTTAGCCATGCAAAAACTTTATTTTAAGGTAGTCCCACTTGTTGAGTAGCTCTCCAATTTGTTGTGACCCTGTAATGTTTCTGCCTGTGCCTACAAGTTCTAGTGTCTCTCCTACTCTGTCCTGCAGTAGTTTCAAAGTTTCATGTTTGATATTGAGGTCTTTAATCCATTTTGAGTTGATGTTAGTGTATGGTGACAAGCTGGGGTCCACTTTTAGTTTTCTGCATGTGGTTGCCCAGTTTTCCCAGCACCAGTAGTTGAAGAGGTTATGTTTCTTTCACTGTATGTCTTTAGCTCCTTTATCAAATATCAATTGACTGTAAGTATGTGGTTTTATTTCTGGAACTTCTAATCTATTCTATTGGTCTTCAGGTCTGTTTTTGTGCCAATATCAAGCTGGTTTTGTTATTATGGCTCTATAGTAAAATTTGAATTCTTGTATTGTGATACCTCCTGTGTTGTTACTTTTGCCTAGAATTGCTTTGGTTATTCTACATCTTTGTTGTACCATATGAACTTTTTGATTGTTTTCTCTATTTCAATAAATAATGTCACTGGGATTTGAATGAGAATTATGTTTTGTATATCATTTTTGGCATTATGGCCATTTTTACAATATTGATTCTGCCTATCCAAGAACATTGAAGGTCTTTCCATTTCCTGGTGTCCTCACTGATTTCTTTCTTTAGGCTTTTATAGTTTCCACTAAATAGGTTTTACATCTTTGGGTAGGTTAATTCCTAGATTTTTTTTTGAGGTTATTGTGAATGGGGTTGTGTCTCTGATTTCCCTTTCTGCTTGTACGTTGTTGCTGTACAGAAGGGCAACTGATTTTTGTGGGTTAATTTTATATCTTGTTAACTTTGCCAAAGTACTTTATAAGTTCTAGGAGTTTGGGAGTGGAGTTTTTGGGGTCATTAAGGTATAATATCATGTCATCTGCAAATAGGGATAGTTTAACTTTTTCCTTCCCTATGTGGATCCCTTTAATGTCCTTTTCATGCTTTATTGCTCTGGGTAAGGATTCCAGAACTATACAGAACAGGAGTGGAGAGAGTGGGCATCCTTGCCTTGTTCCTGATTTTAGGAGAATTGGTTGTAGTTTTTCCCCATTTAGTATAATATTGGCTATTGGCTGTCATATATGGCTTTTATTGTTTTAGGGAATGCTCCTTCATTTATGGCTTTTATCGTTTTAGGGAATTTTCCTTATGTGAATGGTTGTTGTATTTTCTCAAAACCCTTTCCTGTATCAATGGAGATAATCATGTGGTTCTTGACCTTGGATCTGTTGATTTGATGAATTACATTAATTGATTTACATCTGTTAAGACATTCCTGCATCTCTGGGATGAAGCCTACTTGATCATAACGTATGATTTTTTTGTTATGTTTCTGGATTCTTTTGGCTAAAATTCTATTGAAGAGCTTTGCATTTGTATTTATCAGAGAGATTGGTCTGTAGTTCTCTTTTTTGTTGGATCTTTGCCTTGTTTGGGGATAAGTGTGATATTGGCTTCATTGAATGAGTTTGGGATATCTCCCTTTGCTTCTATTTCCCAGAAGAGCTTGAGAAGTATGGGTATTAGTTCCTCTCTAAAGGTCTTATAAAATTCCATAGTAAATCCATCTGGGCTTGGGCTTTTCCTTATTGGAAGACTTCTGATCACATCCTCTATCTTATTATAAGTTATTGGCTAATTTAAATGATTTATTTCTTCTTAATTCAGTTTAGGCAGCTTGTATTTCTCTAAAAATTCATTTCTGCTAGGGTTTCCTTCCTTAGTGAGTATGAACTCTGGAAATAGTTCTTTCTGATCATTTGGATGTCTTGGATGTTTGTTGTAATTTTTCTTGTGGCATCCCTGATCTTATTTATTTGGGTCTCCTCTCTTCTTTTTTAAGTTAATCTTGCCAGAGGTCTGTCAATTTTATTGACATTTTTTTGAAAAACAGCTTTTTGTTTTATTAATTTTATTTATAGTTTTCTTAGTCTCTATCGCATTAATTTCAACTCTTATTCAACTCTTATCTTGCTCTGTCTAGTAACTTTGGGTTTAATTTTTCTTGCTTTTCTAGCAGTTTTAGTGGCATCATGAGATTATTTATTTGGTCTGTCTCTATTTTCTTGATGGGTGCACTGAGAGCAATAAATTTGCCCCTCAGGACTGCTTTTCTCATGTCCCATAGATTTCTTTGTGATGTATATTTATTTTCATTGAATTGTAGAAACTTCTTAATTTCTTCTTTAATTTAAAGAATGACATATTTTTGATAGTGATTTCATATTAAAGACAAATGGTTCAGCTTTGCATCATTCAATGTGTTATTAACTGTGGATTAGGATACATGGCCTTTTTAATGTTGAGAAATGTTAGTCCAATATCTAATTCATTTCATCATAAAGAAACTGAATTTAAATGCCTTTTTGCATGTTTTGAGAGGTTCATATAGGTTTTGTTTTTGTTTTGAGCCTGGCCTCTGTCCTTTAGCTCTTCCATGCAAAGTGAGAACTCTTCCAGTTTGAGCCACAGCACCACTTCTGGTTTTCTGGTGGTTAATTGGACTTTTCCTGCATGGGCTGGCTTTGAACCCTGATCCTCAGATCTCAACCTCCTGAGTTGCTAGGATTACAGGCATGAGCTCAGCCAATAGCATAGTCTTTGCCCTTCATTTGTTAATGGGTTGGATCATATTAATTGTCTTTCTATAAAAAGAATTTTAAATTTGGTTCTTTCATTTTTCTAGCTTTTTAAGATGTATTAGTAAGTTCTTTAATTTTCATTTATTTGAGTATGTTCCAACATGGTTTTTTCCTTTTCTTATTACTGGTTTCTATTTTTATTGATGGTGTCTATGAAAGATAATTCATTTAATTTATGGAACTTGGGACATTCTTCAAGTGATAGAGTAAAAGTCTTGATAGGAAAAATCTAAGAAGGAATGAGAGGCCCACAAACCACAAAATAGTCACCACCACCACCACAACAACAACCAAAATGAAGTTATTTGGGAGGCATAGCTCAATTGGTAATGAGCAGAAAAAGCCAGGCAAGAGTGTAAGACACTGAGATCAAACTCCTGAGTTCAGGTCCCAGTACTGACATGCACGCGCGTGCACACACACACACACGCACACACACACACACACACAATGTTAAAATGTATGGCTTATATTGTCTTGATGAATATTGTATATGATATTGAAAAAAAGAACTATGAAATTAACAGGTGGAAAGATATTTGGCATATGTCTAAACCTCTTGTTTCTTGGTTAATTTTTCCGTCTGAGGGATACATGTTTTGTAGAAAGGATTGTGTTCAAGTCTTTACTCTTACTGTACTTGAGTGTAACTTTAGTAAATTTACTTTAGTTAAATGCTCCAAAATTGGGTGCATATATATTTAGTTATTTTCTCTTGCAGAATTACTTAATTACTGTGTAAGATCTGTATTTTCTTTTTGCTGATTTTAACTTAAAAGATTATTTTATCTACTACAAGTATGGATACTCCTGCTACTTTCTTTACATTTTAGGTAATTACTGATAAAAACTTCTTACTACAGTAATTTTAAAGATTTATTTCTGGTTTTATTGTTGCTTCTGCCTGCCTGCCCTCCATCTCCTCCTTCCTTCCTATCTTCCTATCCTTCCTTCCTTTTGTCTACTTTCTTTTTCCTCCTCCCTTTCTCTCTCCCTCTCTCTTGCCCTTTCTTTTTTTTGTCCTTCTTTTTGTCTTCCCTCCTCTTCTCTCCATTCTTTCTTCTCAACTTCCATTCCTATCTTATAATAATCTTTTTATTGCATAGAGTCAGAATGTGGTCCTCTTTCTTCATTTCTCTCTATAAATCATTGCTGATAAAAAATAATCTTGATAGCCAAATGATTTAAAAATGATATAAAATAATGATAAAATGATGTTAAAAATGATAAAAATGATAAAAAAATCTTGATAGCCAAATGATTTATTCTAGAAGTGTACTTTGTTCCCTTCCTTATTTTGGGGTTGTTTATTCCAATTTTCTGTTTGTTTTATTATACTATGCAATAATTAGATAAAACCTGGGAAGTAAAAATGAAATGGATAAACTATACTAATTAAAAAACCTTTCATTCTTATTCTACCCAGCTCCATATTATTGATTTCTGGTGAATCATTTTATATTTTCCTATGTCTATCTCTAAATATATTGTTTATTCAGTGCCAGTTCTGTATCTTAAACTCAGGCCCTGGGCATGGTCCCTGACCTTTTCTGCTCAAGGCTATAATACTCTAATACTTGGGCTACTGCTCCACTTCTGGCCTGAGGGTGGTTAATTGGAGATAAGAGAATCACAACTTTCTCACCTAGTTTAACTTCAAACAGTAATTTTCAGATCTCAGACTCCTGAGTAGCTAGGATTACACCAGGGCCCAGCTTTTGCTTTAATTGTTTAGTTTGACACTATGGATGCTTGCTGGTGTGCAACATTATGTATGTATCAAAGAAATGTTCATTCCACTCTTTTTTTTTAATTTTTATTTATTTTTTATTCTGAAAATACTGTACAGAGGGGTTACAATTACATGGGCAAGATAATGAGTACATTTCTTATCAAGCATTGTAGCCTCCTCCTTTGTTTCCCCTCCACTCTTAGAGCACCTATCTTTCCAGTTTCAGTCTGATGTCCCTTCTCCTATTTTATCACTAGAGGGCAATCTAAATTAAGGCGTGTTACAAAGTCTGCTTCAGGTATGCTGAGAGTGACCCAAGCCTAGTTTTGTTCTATATCTCCTTTGGTGTGTTAAAAGCTTCAACTGGAAGAGGAACTGGGAGAGTTTCCCAAGTTTTTCTCTGGGACTTCAGTGGGTTTAGATGCCTGGTTCTTCGTCACTGGCCTGTTAACAGCAATTGCAAGAGTTTGTGTGATCTTGGAATAATTACTAGGGTGGCACTAGCCACGGGCTCTTATCCTACAACTTGGCACCCACCTCCCTTTGCTTTCTCCAAGAATTCAGTCTTTCTTTTCATATTCTATTGTAATATGTTGGAAGAGTAATATCATGATTAATCCTAGAACAACAAATGCTGGAATGCTGGGTCCCTCCGGAGCCCAAGGCCTACCCTGAACAGCATGGCACTAGTAGAACACATCCCAATTTGACCTGGGCTACCTACTATTATAGTAGACTTCTGGTTATGACCCTTTAAATTCTAGAAATATGATAGATAGTAATCTCCATTCTATCTATTTGATCCACATAATATACAATACTTAAATTACCAAACTAATTTTTTTCTTATTTCTTCATTTCTTCCATCATCTTATTGGAGGCAATAGCATTTTATGGTTTTAAGACAACATAAAGTAATTGGTAATAATTTGCTTTTCTACCACCATCTTCCCCATTGAATATATCTATATCATATCTAAATGTGTATACTATAGCTATATAAGCAGAACAGTACTCTCAACAATTGCCTATTTTCAATAAGTATGTATTTTTCACTTCAAAATTTACACTTTTAAGATTTCTAAGGGCATATGTCTAAAGCTTGTTTTATATTATATTCCCAAATTAAGGCTTCTAGGATCAACATTCATGAATTCAGTTATCTCATCTCAGAGTCCATTGTGTAGTAGTATTTATATTAGACAATCAGTTTTGCCTCATATTTAGGCCTTGGCTCAAGTCATCTTACTACAATTATTTTAGATTTTCTACATCACTATATAGTGATGTAGAATATATATATATATATATATATATATATATATATATATATATATATATATATATATAGTAATGTCCTATATAGTGGCTATTCACCTGCTGTAACTAACTCAATTTTCATTCTAGATTCTCAGTATGGAATCACTTTTAGCAGTATGTAGTATGTATGTAGTATGTAGTATGTATTTGGTTTACCAAAAGGAAGTTCAAATGCTTGTTTTTTATTTTGTAAGATGAGAAACAAAGCCAGAACTTATGCAAGTTAAGGACAGTTTTTTATTTCCTTTTTATGTTTTATTGATTGCGACATTTTATACACGCACATGTGTATGATCTTTGCCTGTATCTGTGTTTGTCACTGTTTCTCAAATATTTTTCTTTTCCTTTTGGCATTAAAATTATTCCCCTACATATTGCTCTTATGGTATTATTTGCGTTGCTTTATTTTAGTATTTCTAAAATATTTTTAGACAAAAATTTCTTACTGCTTTCTTCTTTTACTACTTTTTTGTTTTGTTTTGTTGGTCGTGGGGCTTGAACTTTGGGCCTGAATGCTGTCCCTCAGCTCTTCAGCTCAAGGCTGGGCTCTACCACTTCCAGTTTTCTTGTGGTTTATTGGAGATAAGAGTCTCATGGACTTTCCTGCCTGGGCTGGCTTTGAACCACAATCCTCAGATCTCAGCCTCCTGAGTAGCTAGGATTACAAGCGTGAACCACTGGTGCCCGGCTTTTTACTTTTTTTTTTCTTGATTTGTGTTTGTTTGTTTTTTGGTGGTGGTGGCATTGAGCTTTGAACTCAGGGTCTCCAGCTCTGCTCTGCTTCCATGGCTAGAGTTCAAACACTGGAGCTGCTCCTTCAGTCCCCTTTTTTGCTTCTATCATCAGCTTTTTAGCTTTCTAATATATTGAAGGGGCGGTTAGCCTTATAAAGTATTTTCCATTAGCTTGCTCACTTTGAGATATTAAGAATTTTTCATTTGCCTTGTAAAAGTATCATTATGGTGTGCATTTTTATATAATTAATACTCTTCATAGTGCTTAGAAATGTTTGTCTAGCTCTAGAGCTGCTGGCTTGGGGCTGTATTCCTATCAATGCATTCTTGCCTTTGGACAACAGCTTAAACTTTTTATTATTGTCATTATTTCACCCAGCTATTGTTTAAGGCACTCATCAACAATTAAGCTGGTAATGACAACTTGGCATTTTCACATAATTTTTTGCTAATAATTTGGTAGTATGATGGCATAGGAAATCCCTTTGTGGTAAGCATTTCAATATTAAAGATAGAGACTCAGGTTCTGAAAGAGTGCAATCTTGCTTTAATGGATTCCTTGAGGGATGTAAAATATATAGCCATTGATCCATTTTGAGTTGATGTTAGTGCATGGTGACAGGCTGGGGTCCACTTTTAGTTTTCTGCATGTGGCTGCCAGTTTTCCCAGCAACAATAGTAGAAGAGGCTATGTTTTTTCCACTGTATGTCTTTGGCTTCTTTATCAAATATCAATTAACTGCAGTGTGTGGTTTTATTTCTGGGTCTTCTAATCTCTTCCATTGGTCTTTGGGTCTATTTTTGTGCCAATACCAAGCATTTTTTGTTGTTGTTATTATGGCTTTAAAGAAGAGCTTGAACTCTGGTATTGTGATACTTCATGTGTTGTTTCTAAAATTGCTTTGGCTATTCTAGGTCTTTTGTTGTTCCCTCTATTTCAGTAAGAAACACCACTGGGATTTTGCTGGGAATTGCATTGATTTTGTATATCATTTTTGGCAATATGACCATTTTTTTGAGGTTACTGTGAGTGGGGTTGTTTCTCTGATTTCCTTTTCTGCTTGTACATTGTTGGTGTACAGAAAAGCAATTGATTTTTGTGGGTTAATTTTGTATCCTGCTAACTTTGTTAAAGTGGTTTATAAGTTCTAGAAGTTTGGGAGTGGAGTTTTTGGGGTCATTAAGGTATAATATCCTGTCATCTGCAAATAGGAATCCTTTAATTTCTTCCTTCCCTATGTAGATCCCTTTAATGTCCTTTTCTTGCTTTATTGCTCTGGCTAAGGATTCCAGAACTATATTGAAGAGGAGTGGGGAGAGTGGGCATCTTTGCCTTGTTCCTGGTTTTAGGGGAATTGGTTTTAGTTTTTCTCCATTTAGTATGATACTGGCTGTTGGTCATCACATATGTTTCAAAGAATGTTCCTCCTATTCTTATTTTCTCCAGAGCTTTTAACAAAAGCCTTTTATTTTATGAAAAGCCTTTTTTGCATCAATGGAGATAATCATGTGGTTCTTGACCTTGGCTGTATTGATATGATTTAGTACATTTATTACATATATTAAAACAGTTTTGTATCTTTTAGATGAAGCATACATACTTTTTTTTATATGGTTCTGGATTCTTTTGTCTAAAATTTTATTAAGAAACTTTGCATCTGTGTTCATCAAAGAGATTGGTGTGTAGTTCTCTTTTTTTTTGTTGGATCTTTACCTGGTTTGGGGATGAGTGTGATATTAGCTTCAAAGAATGAGTTTGAGATTGCTCCCTCTGCTTCTAGAATTATAGAATTATATAGTGAATCCATCTGGACCTGGACTTTTCCTTATTGGAAAACTACTGCTCTATCTTATTATAAGTTATTGACTTATCTAGTTGATTTATATCTTCTTGGTTCAGCTTTGGCAATTTGTTTTTCTCTAGAAATGTGTCCATTTTTGCTAGGTTTTCTTTCTTTTTTTTCTTTTTTTTTGGAGGGGGGAATCTGTACTGATTTATTTAAAAATAGGTAAAATATGATTAATTTCTTTTTAAATATAGAGTGCTTTTTAAAGGAAGACTGTAGGGAGGAGGGAAGAAGGGAGGAAAGAGAGGCATGATTTCCTAGGGTAGACTAAAACATGAAGTAGAAAGAAAAGGAAGAATAAAATGGAGAATGGCTAAGAGAAACCACTGAACAAGGTTCTCATGGGTCAGAGCTCAGGACTTTAGCTCAACCCTTCCTTTTACTCTTTCTTCCTAGGTCCATAAGCCAACTGACAGGCTATAAAGCAATGAAGTGCCCAGTTCACAGTGAGAGAAAGTGGAAAGATGGGTCCTTGGTCCTCAAAGGACCAACACACAGACACACACCTTTAATTCGCAGAACTTAGCTTCCCCGAAAATGCAAGGCAGCCATGCAGTGCCTCAAGCCCTATCCATGGCCTATTTGAGAAACACCATGAGCAGCTCCATCCATCAGAGGTCCAGAAGGAATCTCTTAACCTGGGCCAGGTCCTGAGGCTTCAGATAGTCGCTGGTCTTCTCTTTACTGACCCATATGTGATAGCCCTTCTTCCCCACTTGGGAAAAGTCTCCACTGAGTAGCAGAGCTTTGAAGAAGATTTTGGCCCCCAGGTTGCTCTCTGTCCACATTGCCTGGGAGAACTTGAACTTGTAGTGACCACATTCCTAGGCTTCCATGATATTTTCTGACAGTGTGTCCAGCATTCTCTCAGCAGTCCCTCACAGGGTCTCTCCAGGCTGCCACTCTACTTGGGGCAACATCCAATCATTCTGGTCCCCATGTTTCATTCTAACAGGACAAGGTTCTTATCTAGCTTCCAGTGCAAGGAGATTTGGTCTTTTTATTTTCATTTTTTGGCATGTATTTCTTGAGCTTAGGGTTTGAACTGGAAGAATTTCTGTTCCCACATGTCTTCCAGATCTTGTACAAGCAGCATATCTTGTTCAACGTTGTCATCGAAGAGGTCGGCTTTCTTCTTTGCCAGTCGCTGGGCTTCATCCAGTGTGTGAAGCTCATGGTCAGAATACAAGTTTCACTCTGTCTCAATCTGCTGGAGAGGGCCTCCATCTCTCCCTACAGATTAGTCAGAGGTCTGGAGATGAGCGGTGGCTTCTGCAGACACAGCATGCCCAGCAGGCCCATTGAGACCTGCTGAGGGAGGGCCTGCCTTGAGGCACCACCAGCCTTTCAGCGCCCCCAGCCTAGGTTTTCCTTGTTTAGTGAATATATATTCTGGAAATAGTTCTTTATGACTATGTGAATGTCTTGGATGTTTGTTGTAATTTTTCCTGTGGCATCCCTGATCTTACTGATCTTACTGATCCCTGATCTCTCTCTCTCTCTCTCTCTCTCTCTCTCTCTCTCTCTCTCTCTCTCTCTCTCTCTCTCTGTGAATCTTGCAAAAGGTCCATCAATTTTATTGATTTTTTTAAAAAACAACAACAGCTTTTTGGTTCATTAATTTTATTTACAGTTTTTTTTTTTAAATCTATCTTATTAATTTCTGTCCTTGGTTATCTCACTATATCTAGCAACTTCAGGTTCAATTTTTTCTTGCTTTTAACAGTTTTAGTTGCATTATAATATTATTTACTTGAGCTGCTTCTCTTTTCTTGGTCTGTGTGCTCAGAGCAATGAACTTGTCTCTTAGGACTGCTTTTGCTGTGTCTCCAGAGGTTCTGTTGGGATGTATTTTTATTTTCATCAAATTGTAGGAACTTACTAATTTTTAAAAAATTTGTTCTGTGAACCAGGTGTTATTCAGTAGTATGCTGTTCAGCCTCCATGTACTTGAGTAATTTCTGCAGTATGCCTTGTTGTTGAGAACTAGCTTGATTCCACTGTAGTTGGAAAGAATACAAGGGATTATGTCAATCTCCTTGTATTTGCTTAAATTCTTTGTGTGAAGTATGATATGATCTATTTTGGAGAAAGTTCCATGGGTGTTTAGAAGAATGTGTATCGGGTTGTGGTTGGGTAGAAAACTCTGTAGATGTCTGTGAAGTCCATTTGGGATATATTATTATTAAGTTCAGAGGCTTCTTTGCTTGTCTTCTGGTTTACTTGTCCTTTGATGAGACTCAGGTATTAACATCCCCCACCACCACTGTGCTAAAAAAAAAAAAAGAGCTGAAATTGTGGTACCAATATACAATGGAATATTATGCAGCCATTAGAAAGGACAAAATAATGGCATTTACAGGGAAATGGATGAACCAGAAAAAACCATGTTGAATGAAATAAGCTAAGATCAGAGGGAAAATGGTACATGATCTCCCCAATATGTGAATGTTCAATTCAAAATGCAAGGAGATATGACAAACTAAACAGGACTCAAGAGATGAAGGACCTCTTCTTAATTTGTCACATTGGTTTTAGATGACACTATGGTCTTTCCCCCACCCCCAGTCCTGTAGCTTGAACTCAGGGCCTGGGCACTGTCCTTGAGTCTCTCTATGCTCAAAGCTAACACACTATCACTTGAGCCACAGTGCTACTTCTGGCATTTTCTGCTTACGTGGTACTGAGGAATTGAACCCAGGGCTTCATGCTTCAGGCAAGCACTCTACCACTAGGCCACATTCCCAGCCTGACCCTATGTTCTTGACCCTACATATGGTATATACATGTGCACATAAAAAGGAAGCTAGAGGAAGGCACAGAATTAGAAGAAAATGAGTGGAAAAAAAGAACCTGTCTGTTTATGATCATTTCAATACTCAAGGATATAAATACTCTATGAAATTAAAAAAAAACACTGTCACCAGTGACTAACGCCTGTAATCCTAGCTACTCAGGAGGCTGAGATTCAAGAATTGAAGTTCAAAGCTAGGCCGAACAGGAAAGTCCGTGAGACTCTTATCTCCAATAAACCACCAGAAAACTAGAAGTGGTGCTGTGGCTCAAGTAGTAAACTTGCTAGCTTTGAGCTGAAGAGCTGAGGGACAGCGCCCAGGCCCAGAGTTCCCAAGCCCCACGACCGACACACACACACACACACACACACACACACACACACACACACACACACACACACACACACACACACACACACACACACACACACACACACACAAGACATAGTCAACATCAGTTTTCATGATATACATCCCAACCAAAGTAATGTAACATGATCTGTTGCTGCTGTCCCTAGGATGGATAAGTCCATCTTGCAGAGTTTCTATTCTTTTGTTGTTGGTGGTGGTAGTGGTGGTTGTGGGGCTTGAAGGGTGGTAGTGGTGGTTGTGGGGCTTGAACTCTGGGCCTGGGCGCTGTCCCTCAGCACTTCAGTTCAAGGCTAGCGCATTACTACTTGAGCCACAGCACTACTTCTGGCTTTCTAAGTGGTTTATTGGAGATAAAAGTCTCAAGGACTTTCCTGCCTGGGCTGGCTTTGAACCACAATCCTCACATCTCAGCATCCTGAGTAGGTAGGATTACAGGCATGAGCCACCAGTGTTTGGCAGTTTCTATTCTTTTATTGGTGAAAGCTGCCACTAACTGCTAGTAACTGGTCACCAATATGAAAATAACCAACTTTGAAGTGACACTTTGGCTCAAAGTGGTAGAGTGCTAGTTTTGAGCAAAGATGGTCAGGGACAGTGCCCAGACCCTGAATTCAAACCCATGACCACCAACAACAACAATGAAAGGAAAGGAAAGGAAAGGAAAGGAGAGGAGAGGAGAGGGGAGGGGAGGGGAGGAGAGGGGAGGGGAGGGGAGGAGAAGAGAGGAGAGGAAAAGAGAGGAGAGGAGGAGATATCCAACTTGAATTTCACTAGTCACACAAAATCTAGATCTTTGGTCTTTGAAGACACATCCAATTTAAAAGTCTTATTGATAGAGCACTTAGGAGATCATAGGGATGGATTGTTTTAATGAACACTATCCTATATCTTATTTTGTGAATTCACTTGACAGATTAGATTCACACCACTGACATCACTTGTAGGGATAAAAGCAACATTGACCTCTTTAATACCTGATTGTTTAGGAAGGTGGTCTCTGAACGTCTTCCTTGTTGCCAGTTAACATGATATAATTTACTGACTGTAACTGCAACTTATGACACTCCAAGAGATCTGACCAACGTGCCTTACTCTTGCATTGGTCCTCCCATCACAAATTCAGCCTCCGAGTCTCCTTTGCTGCCATCTATAAATAAAACAGACACATCTACCTAGGCTGCTTCTGTAATCTCATTTGGAATAAAATGATTATAGCCTAGAGCATCCATTAGTGATTAGTGATTGTGGTTTCAAATTTGATCATACCAGCATCCATTGTTACTCCCTTTTTCTTTCCACATCACCCTTACCCCAGACACTATGCAAATGCTTTCCAGATGTTTTGGACCTTTAATCAAAGTGATGCATATTTCTTTTGCTTACAAGACCCAGATGATAAAGCATCTGGCATAGCAGAGTAGTTCTGCCAACATCAACATAGTAGTAGCAGCCTCCCACATTGCCACTTCTCCAGTTCTACTTTCACATCTCTAATGGCCTCAGCTTGTCAGACAGTTTTATTAGCCCTGATGGGGAACTGTGTTTTCTTGGTGCTTGAATGGAGTGGGGTAGAAGAGGTGGTTTAGAAGTGATCTCAAGAATATCAGAAGCAGTTCTTATATCCTCACCAGGTTCTTTTTGAAGTGTGTGGAAACTATGACCGTTTTCTTCAGAAATTACTCCAGGCACTTCAAATTGCACAATTTGCTCCTTTCCAGATACAGTCATTTTAGCAACATTAGGGACATTTCAAACTCATTATAAGATGATTGAGATCCTACTGCTTTGCCTTCTGATCTTCAAATGACGTGCTATCTTATTCCAGAACATGAAGAAAACCTTGTACACACCAAACCTTTTCTTCAGAACTGCTTCAATCAGTACTTCATCTGACACAGAATCTCTTAGTATTTACCTGCCCCATATAATCAAGACATTAAGAAAGATAAGCCAGGCTGGGAATGTGGCTTAGTGGTAAAGGGCTTGCCTGCCATGCATGAAGCCCTGGGTTCAATTCCCTAGTACCACATAAACTGAAAAAGCTGGAGGTGATGCTGTGGCTCAAGTTGTAGAGTGCTAGCCTTGAGCAAAAGAAGCTCAGGGACAGTGCCCAAACCCTAAGTTCAAGCCCCAGGACTGCCAAAAAAGAAAAAAAGAAAGATAAGCCTCCTCAGTATGGTGGTCCAAAAGAAAAATAGAAGAACCTTTCAAATCTTCCTAATCATCCTACAGATTTGTCCTATCATTAATAAATAAACTAAGCAGCTATAGATGAGGAAATAAAATAGTCATCCTGTAGAGACTGGCCATGGAGATTACCATCTTTAAAAACGTGGTGATAATTGTAACCCCTCTGTACAGTATTTTCACAATAAAAAAATAACTAAAAATAAAATTAAAAAATTAAAAACTTGGTGATTAGAACCTTGGTATTCTTTTGCTTAACCATGATAACATCCTGTTTAACATTGATAAGTTGCAACTGTGGCACAGAGACTACTTTGGCTCTGCCTTGACTTTGGGCAGACCTCTGCATAGGCCATGCATTTCCGTGTACCACACAGAGACAGCATCTTCGGGGGACAGCCTGCTTCTCTGGAGACACACTTGAATTCTAAAAATATTTAATTAAAACATTGAATAAAGTGAATTCAAATAAATGACTTTCAACATTAAAACATCTTATTCACTACATTCTAAATATATGCTTTAAAATGAAGATGAGATTTATTGAATAACAGTTTGTAAATTAGAAGCTTGAGTGAAGGCACAGACATAGGAATAAAATGTGAATTAGGAATCATAGCCCAGTGGCTAGGCACCAGTGGCTCATGCCTATAATCCTAGCTACTCAGGAGGATTGGATCCACAGATTGTGGTTAGAAGACAGCCTGGGCAGACAAACTCTTACTTATTTCCTCCTCACCAACAAAAAGAAGAAAATGGAGATGTGGCTCAAATAACAAAGTGCCAGTCTTATGTGAAAAAGCTAAGCAAGAGTGGGAAGCCCTGAGTTCAAGACCCAGGACCCCAAACAATCAAACAGCTGGGCTCTGGTGGTTAATCGTAGCTACTCAGGAGATTGAGATTTGAAGATCACAGTTCTAAGCCAGCCCGGGAAGGAAAGTATGTGAGACTCTTTTTTTTTTGGTCGGCTGTGGGGCTTGAACTCTGGGCCTGGGCGCTGTCCCTCAGCTCTTCAGCTCAAGGCGAGCGCTCTACCATTTGAGCTACAGCACCACTTCCGGTTTTCTGGTGGTTTATTGGAGATAGGAGTCTCATGGTCTCTTCTGCCCGGGCTGGCTTTGAACCGCAATCCTAAGATCTCAGCCTCCTGAGTAGCTAGGATTACAAGCGTGAGCCACCAGAACCCGGCTAGTATGTGAGACTCTTATCTCCAATAAACCACTAGAAAACTGGAAGTGGCACTATGGCTTAAGTGGTAGAGTGCTCACGTTCAGCAGAAGAGCTCAGGGACAGTGCACAGGCCCAGCGTTCAAGCCCCACAACTGACAAAAACAAACAAACAAAAGTGCTAAGAACCCCAGAAGGTGTTAGGAGAAGGTCCTGTTTGTCTAATGAAAGTTCCAAAAGACAGATAAGAAAAAACACATGAAAGGTAAAAATGGATAGAAATGTCCCTCCCTCCCATACTCCATGTTGGTCAAACACAAAATTTTATATGTAATATAAGTTCATTATGTCCCATGCTTAAAAATAAATAAAATCATGTCCTCATTTAGTCAGACTGTTAAATAATAGAAACAGGTAGCAAAGGAACCTGCTCTTGAGGACAAAAAGACTGGTATCTTGATAGCAGTAATGGAGGCCTGAAGAAAATGGAACCATTTCTACCTAGTGCTGAGAAAAAAGACTATTATTCAAGAATTCTATTTCTGGATAAATTATTATTCAAAACATGAGAGTGATGTGAAAAGAAAAGATGGCATTTACCACCCACAGACCCCCATGGAGAGTGTTACTAAAGGAAGTGCTAAGGAAAGAATTACTTAAAGAAGGAAACATGCATAAAACAGTAAGTCTGGAACATGCACAACAAACACACAGGTATGTGTGCCCATTTGTGCAGGCACACCCCTACACACACATATGTGTATTAAGTAGTGGGGGAGGCAACCAGAAGTGTTTTCCATAGGAATATGCCAACCATATTATACACAATATGAAATCACAAATGAAACACAGAACAGACAAACAGGAATTCAAAATTTGGGTGAGGAGGATCCTCAGAGATCATATGTAGTAGAGCAATTCAAGGGGCTCTACTCTTTTTTTGCAATTTTTTAATTGTGATTAAGTGATTATGTAATTTCACAAATTTCACAGTATTGTGGGAGAGGGATGCTTATTTAAAGTCACAAACACATTCTAACTCATGGGGCAAATTGTCTATCATGGTCTATAAAGTTTGAGTTCTATGGTTTTGACAATACAGTTATTTCTTCCACATTGGGTGATATGTACATTCCTTTCCTTTTGCACGTTGGCTTTACTTTCTGATAGCTTGGGGAATGAGAAAAGACAAATGAACCTTACTTTGTGCTTGGATTTTAACCACCATCACAAGATTATTTGAGTTGAGCAAAAGACTTTCCCTGGGGGCAGTTGATGAAATGTCAAGTCTGTCCCCAACATTAGGTCAGTAGAAGCACAGAGTAGGAGGTTTGCAAGAAAAGAAAATAAGAATTGAAAGGCTTAGCTTATCAGAAAAGAGGGAGGAGTCAGAACATTGAATGTTTGTGGAGTTAAAAAAACATAGAGGTGTTCCTTAGTGAGGCGTAGAGGAGGTTGGGCAGCAGGGGAGAGGATAAAGGGCAAAATTCCCAGGGGGAGAGGGTAGGAGTGGTATTGGTGCTGAAGAGTTAATTTAATTATTATTTTTTTTTTTTGGTTGTGGTACTTGAACTCTGAGCCAGGGCACTGCACGGTCCCTCAGCTCTTCAGCTCAAGGCGAGTGCTCTACCACTTGAGCCACAGCGCCACTTCCCTGAAGAGTTAATTTAAAATGACAGCCCCAGAGTTGTGGGAAAGACATTTAGAATGGGGAAAGACTTGATGTGTGAGGACTTAAAAAAATAAAAGGGTTGGGGTGGAGATGTGGTGGTTATATGGAAGTGTTAAGTTAAAGAGCTATTGCATGATTATTAATGCATTACTAATTGCATCATCACTAATTAGTAATCATGCAATAGCTCTAACCAGCGCTGCAGCATGTTTACACAGGAGAGTTGTAGGCCCTTCAGGGGGCAGAGCAGTAGAGGTGAATTACATAGGATCCTATTTTAACTTGCTTAAATGATGTTATGAGAACCACTGCCTTTGGTTTCAGACAGTTTTAATAGGAATTTGAGTTATAAAACATATCCCACTGACCCAGGTCCCAGGGAAAATCATTGTTTGGTCTCTACTGAAATCTATGCAATGGATGCTATGAAGGAAGAATTAATAACACTGTATAAACGCTGACCAAATTCTTATAGTATGATCTCCTGGCTGGGATTAAATTATGGAAAGGCGGATGCAACTGGTAAAGAAGGATAATAAGAAAGAAAGCACAAGCTGTTTTAGGGCTGTGAAGCTGAGGAGAGAGGGGAAACTGAGCTATTTGAGAAAATTAAATTGGAGTGCCAGTCGGAGCTTTCAGAGACATCCCAGACTCTGCCTCTCAAAGCCTTTCTCCTCTGGGCAGAGTGGAAAGGGACATCAAAGGAAAACCTCATTTGGAAGTACAAAAAGAAAGACTCCAGTTTTTAAAAACAAAACAAAACAAAAACAAAAACCCTGACTCCTGAATTTTCATAAGTCAAAACAAAAAAGCACTGGTCTTCAGTGGACACCCCACCAAGACTCTGCACTCTCTAAAAGGGACCCATTGTCCATCCCAAGGAGAAAGCTTTCGCAAGTGAGATAGAAGATTTGCCATACCTTTCCACCACAGAAATGTATTTGTATCATTGGCACCAGCCTCCCCCATCACCATTACCATTATAAGAATCCTCTCCAAAGAAGGAGGAGACTATAGCAAGTAAGGCATTAAGAACATTTGCTCTGGACTGGGAAGGTGGCTCAGTGCCTTGTATGCTTGAGGCCCTGGGTTCGATTCCTCAGCAGGGGAAAAAAAGCCGGAAGTGGCGCTGTGGTTCAAGTGGTAGAGCACTATCCTTGAGCTGAAGAGCTGAGGGACAATGCCCAGGCCCAGGTTTCTAACACATTTATAAGATTATTTCTTTGTTGCTTTGTATTTCCCTCCCCCACAGTATAACCTCTGCTTTCACTGTATTTGATGTCGGTATAATTTGTGGAGGGGAAGGGGAAAAACAAATCGTTTAAATAGGGATACAGGTGGACCCATTGCAACAATGAGATGTACAAGTCGTTATGTGGAAAACAAACTTTACAACTTTGGTGGGGGGGAGGGGGAGCAGGGAGGATTGGGTAGGGGGGAGTGGGAGTGGGGAGGATTGGGGGGCCAGGGGGAGGATGGGAAGGGTGGGAAGGGAAGGAAAGGGGAAACAAAGGAGGAGGCTACAATGCTTGATAAGAAATGTACTCATTATGTTGCCCATGTAATTGTAACCCCTCTGTACAGTATTTTCACAATAAAAAAAAAAGAAAAAAAAAGACATTTGCTCTTATACCCTAGTGGTGGTCAAGCTAACAAGTGTGAAAAAGCCTTTGGCATTTTTTAAAGTGCAATCAATAAAGCAGAGTTCTGTCAAAAATTAGTAAGTTGGGCTGGGAAGGTGGCTCAGTGGTAGAATGTTTGCCTTGCATTCATGTTGCCCTGGGTTCAATTCCTCAGCACCATATAAGCAGAAAAAGCAGGAAGTAGTGCTGTGGCTCAAGTGGTAGAGTGCTAGCCTTGAGCTGAAGAGCTGAGGGACAGTGTCCAGGCCCAGAGTTCAGGCCCCATGACAAACAAACAAATAAACAAAAAAGAATAAGTTAATAGCTAGAGACAAACACTGTGCAGGCATTGCAAATAGTTGGGATTACAGCAAAATGTGCTCAATGTATTTGTCTACTTACAATACTAGGAGATGTGTTTGCCATTAAGTTGCTCATCACAAGAGCATCCAACTTGGGGTGTAATCTCTGGCAACTTGCATGCCCTCTTGAAAGAAGGGCTTTCTGTGCTGTGAAATACATAGAAATACATACCGTGCACAACTATTCCTGAAATTGATATTATGTGAAACCTGGGAGGGTGGTCTTTGGGTGTTTTCTGGGGCCAATGATAATTTTTGGTTGAGGAACCAGGTTGGAATGGGGAATTTCATCTGGGCCACCACTTTCAACTATAAATGATTATAATCATTTATCTGCATCTCTATGTCCTGGTCGGGGCAGGAGGAATTTGCCAAAGACCAACAGACTTATTTAATCTTACTATATTTCACAAAGGTTCTAAAAATGTGAAGAGTTCTAAAATGTGAAGATTGCATTAGTCCATTGGTTGTTCATATATTTAAATAAAATGGTCTACAAACTATTTTAAATAATAAAAATAAATAAATACACATTAAATATGTATCTTACCCTGGAATGTGAAGTGGATAAAAGTCTAGGGTTATCTATATAAGGAGGAGGGACAAATGATAACAAAGCAGGGGAAGAAAGGGCAAGATCTTCCTTTAAAGGAAGGAAAAAACATCTGTGAGGAATTGTAAGGGATCTCAAAAAGGTCAAAGAGAAGACTTAATAACAGTAAAACCATATAAAACACTGCTACTACTACTACTATTCTACCATGTAGAATATAGTGGAATATTACTTCCAAATATTTATGACTAAAAATAACTGGGTACTTAAAGATAATAAAAGTACAATTAAAAAAACTGTCAACCAGAAAGTGCAGATAAGTAAAAACTACCTTGGAGAAATTAAGATAACTTGCAGACATTGTTTCAGGCAAATAAAAATTTAGCAGTAGAGTCATAACTATAAAAATGGATAAACACTGGGCACCCATGGCTCATGCCTGTAATCCTAGCTACTCAGGAGGCTGAGATCTGAGGATTGCAGTTCAAAGCCAGCCTCGACAGGAATGTTCCTGAGACTCTTATCTCCAATTAACCACCAGAAAGTGGTGCTGTGGCTCAAATGGTAGAGCGCTAGCTTTGAACTGAAGAGCTCAAGGACAGCTCCCAGGCCCAGAGTTCAAGCCCCATGACTGGGAGAAAAAAAAAAAGGAAAAAAAATCTTACCTTTCATGTCATACATAATATTCTTTGCATTACATTATATTTTTCCTATGATAACATAGTTATTTTGTAAAGCTTTTTCCATATTTAATTTGATCTTTCATGTGTTCTTAGTTTAATTACATTTCTCCTGCCCAATTTAGTAACATAAATGGAAATTAAAGCCACAATAACAGAACATAATTGTTTACATAATTTTAATGCTTTGTATTTACTGTACCTTTGCTTTCGCTTTACCTTGAATTTTCAATTTTTTAAACAACTAAAATGTTGGCTGAGGTTTTTCTAGTCCTGGAAAGAGGCATGACATTTTCTGTCCTCATGTCCCAAGTTCTGCAGTGAAGTCCTATTTCCCAGCAAACAATTTGTTCCAAGACCACACTGTGGGTTTGAGAGTTCACACACTGGTAATATAGACTTATGTCTCACTCATGGATTTGGGGAAGCAGCAAGAGTGTGGAGATGCTAGTATGAGCCCTTCACTCCGCCATCTCCTCATCCAGTAGGGAGGGGCAGAGCTAGAGCATAAGTTGTGTGAACGGAGGCTTAAGGATGCACACCCTGGGGAGAGGGTTGCTGCCTGAGTCCACAGCAATACTGAATGCATTAATATACCTAAAACATAAAAACTCCCCTAATCTACTAAGCATACCTCACAACCTTAATAAAGTGGCAAGTTATAGAGGAAGAATAATCACATGCCCAATCATCACATGAAAAAATGTCAAATATATTAACAATACCACCAAGGTATTTTTTCATACTTATTAGTATTGCAAAAACATGCTGAAGGGGCATTTGGTAAAATGGAAGTTCTCTTATGCTGTTGGCAAAGTATAATTGGATATAAACATCCTGAATAGCTAGTTAGTTTTGTTCTCTAAGTTGAACATGTAGTGTCTGGAATACAAAAATCCCATTCCTGGGAACACATTTATTAGAAAATTCTCATTTCTGTCCAAAAATAAACATGCTCAAAATGTTTACAAAAGTATTTTTTGTATTAGAAAAATCAGGAAGACAGTATACATGTTATTGAGTGAGATGATGTTTTAACCCATGTGTTATATCTTTGCAATGGTAAGTATGCCATAAGGATAACTAGGAATGGAACTATAGAATTTAAAATGAAGGCCTTTTACACATTAATTTTTAATGAAGATGGCAAATTATAGATTTTGTTTGAAAACATTTAAGAACTGGAGTCATGGATCAGGTGGCAGTGTACTTGTCTGGCAAGTGTGAGGATCTGGGTTAAACTGCAATATCATCAATATCAATCTCATATATATATATAATCCTAAATATGTTTATTTTTATTTTTATTTTTATTTTTTTGTCTGTTGTGGGGGCTGAAGTCTGGGCCTGGGTGCTGTCTCTCAGCTCTTCAGCTCAAGGCCAGCACCCTGCCATTTGAGCCACAGCACCACTTCCAGCTTTTTTCTGCTTATGTGGTGCTGAGGAATCGAACCCAGGGCCTCATGCATGCGAGGCAAGCACTCTACCACTGAGCCACCTTCCCAGCCCCCTAACTATGTTTTTAAATAGTTAACTTCTGAAGCAGTCTACTACTGCTTAGTCAGATATACAAGGACTACAATCACAGAGGAAGAATTTATTTAGTCACATACAGGGTAATGGAGAGCGAAGCAGCTGGTAAACACATAAAATCCTGCTTCTTAACCAGGCAGGCAGTTTGCTCCAGGAGGAAGTCATCTGAGTTGGCTGCTCTCACCCTGCCCCCAGGGGCCTCCAGTCACAGAAAGAATCTGCACTCAATCATTAGCTGTACATAATCATTCAACCAGTATCTACTGAGCAGCCTTCCTTCAGGTCTGTGCCAGTTGTCTCCAACACATTCAATGTGTGAGATTAAAGTTCATTTTGGCCTTTCTCTACTAGCACAGCCTCCTGACTCATATGCCAAGCACAAGTCAGCTTGACCTCTCAATGGTTCTGTAGCAAAAAAGTACAGAGATTATCTGCAGACAGAAACCGGTGACCAAGGAACCACACAGGGTATGGAAGATACAGTCTGAGCAATCCACAAAAGAGACTCATATTAAGGATCAAATGTAGTCAGACCACGTTTGTTCTGCTACAAACATCTGAGTCAACTTCTTCAGAATAAGTCCCATTGGATGATCTTTACAAAAAGTAACAAAATGGCTTCAAACTCTTGTTGGTGAGTTTTGTGACAATACAGAAATGTGATCTAAGGCAAACAATGCCTTCAGAGATCAAGAAACATTTACACAATTCAACCTTAACCCAGTGAGCAGTGTGGCTGTCAGTACATTGCATGCAGATCCTGCAGGAAGTGACCTGAGGCTATACTTCAGGTGCCTCCAAATGTTGATCAAGGCCTCTTCTTTCTCAGGCTGATTCCCTTTCCTGACATTAATTCACATAATTCTCCAACTAGCAGTTTTAAAAACACTCCCTTTGCCTATCATAAAGCCATCTTACTCACCCACACATGCATACACACACAACTTCTCTTTATCTGGTTCTCAAGATTCTGCAACTCAGTGTAATTCTACATAAACTACTAATGGGTAGATCTGAATTCTGAACAAATTAATAGGTTTTGGAATACATCAACAAGCAGAATAATGGGATCTTTGGCTTTGCCAAATCAAAAGTGAAGACTTTGAAACACTGGCTCTCACAGAGGCAGAGTAACCAGCAAAACCCAGGCAAGGTGTGGCTCATGTGGAAGAGTTCCAGTCATAAGTGAAAAAGCTGAGACAAATTGATACAATAAAGTTGCTTGTGTGTGTGTGTGTATGTGTGTGTGTGTGTGTGTGTGTGTGTGTGTGTGTGTAAAAACATTGCTTCAGGGTGTCAGTGGCTCATGCCTGTAATTCTAGCTACTTAGGAGGCTGAGATCTGAGGATCATGTTTCAGAGCCAGCCTGGACAGGAAAGTACATGAGACTCTTATCTCCAATGAACCACCAGAAAACCAGAAGTAGCACTGTGGCTCAAGTGGTACAGTGCTTGCCTTGAGCTGAAGAGCTTAGTGACAGTGCCCAGGCCCAGAATTAAAGCCCTGTGACTGACCAAAAAACAAAACAATAGAAAAATTGCTATTTGTGGATGAGAGAGTAGAAGAGTTAAGCCAACTTAAGAGCAGCCTAGATTTATCAACCAAGGGTTTGTTGATAATAGGGCAAACAAAATTCACAGGAATTAAACAAGACAAATGACAATAGATGAAAGAATGCATTTTAGATAAGCAATTGGAGACACAAGACACAAACAACTTCTCAGGTAAGTGTAGTTGTAGACAGAAGGTGTAAAAGAGAAAGTAGACTAGAAAGGTTGATGGGAATGAAAGGTGTGATAGATGTTACTGTTACTATTGTGATTGAAAGAAGTGTCTAAAATCCACTTTTTTTTTTTGTTTTTAAAATACAGACTCCTGTAATGTGCTCATGAAGTAAGGGGGAGCAAATAAAGACAAAGTACCCTGAATGTCTCAATTTTTTACCTTTATCTTTTGTCCTGAGTCATTCTTTCCAGGTGTCACTTTATAGCCAATCATGGAATTAAGGGAGGGTCCAGCCCACATGCCTATCATAGCAAGGCCCTACCTCACTAATTCTGAGACAATGGACTGTCAGACCCCTGAGCCACTATCAGAGCCCTGAACCACATCTGAACCTACCTATGACTTGGGACTGTTTTAACTATGCATAATTTCTCATCCTGCCCCCAAGTCTTATTGAACAGAAGGTTAAAGACACCTGAATATGGCTGAAGATGTATTGAAATGTTATCTTCCTATGGCTGTCACATAATTTCTTTTTCTGAACTTCATCAACTCTCTTTATTTGGTATACAGGAGTGAGTAGACAATATGTAGGATTTCTGGAGTTTGGACAGATTCAAAAAATCTGGTTTTTGCAGGGCATCAGTGGCTCATGCCTGTAATCCTACCTACTCAAGATCTGAGGTTCAAAGCCAGCCCAAGCAGAAAAATCCACAACACTTAATCTCCGATAAACCACCAGAAAACAAGGAGTGGTGCTGTGGCTTAAGTCATAGAGCACTAGCCTTGAGCAGAAGAGCTGAGGGTCAGCACCCAGTCCCAGAGTTCAAGCCCCACGACAGACAAAAAAAAAGAAAAAATCTCTTAGCCTGGTGCTGGTGGCTTATGCCTGTAATGTAGCTTCTCATTAAGACTGCAGTTCAAAGGAAAGTCTTTGAGACTGTTACCTCCAGTTAACCATCCTAAAGCAGAAGTGGAGCTATGACTCAAAGTTGTAGACTACTAGCCTACAAGAAAAAGAAAAAGAAAAAAAAGCTTAGGGACATTGCCAGGCTCTGAGTTCAAGCTCCAAGACAACCAAAATAAAAATAAGAATAAATCATTCTGGTGTTGTGATGGATGACTTGAAAGACTGGTGGGAGGATCAAGTACGAAGAGGTTGTGGTCTAGGAAAAACAAAACAAAACAGTATAGTTAGTACAGCTGGAGTCCAGAAGAAAGAAGAAATCTACAAAAACTTGAACAAAAACTTGCTGTAGTGCCTTTAAGATTGTTGGAAGTTGGGGCTGGGAAGGTGGCTCAGTGGTAGAGCGCTTGCCTTGCATGCATGAGGCCCTGGGTTCTATTCCTCAGCACCACATAAGCAGGAAAAAAAAGCCAGAAGTGGCGCTGTGGCTCAAGCAGTAGAGGGACAGCGCCCAGGTCCAGAGTTCCCAGGTCCAGAGTTCAAGCCCCAAGACCAAAAAAAAAAAAAGATTCTTCCATTGAAACAGAGGCCACAAGAAAGGATGTATACAATTCTCCACTCTACTGTTCCATGGTATGGTCAGGATAATCTCTCTAACTGGTCCCTGCACCTTATTTTTTTTTCTTTTAAACTGCTGTCCTCATACTGTGAAAGAAACATTTTTAAAATCCCAGCTTGAAAGGAAATCGAATATATTATTGACCTGCCTGGCTCTCTTCTAGATTATGAGCCTTTGGAAGGAGGTCTTTCTTATATTTATCACTTTTCTCCTACTTTCATTTTATTATATGGTAAGCATTGAAAATAGAAAAAAAATGAATGGATGCCTAATTTATCTTCAATTACACTAGGACCAAATGCTTTCTTTTTTATAGAGATCCCTAGATACTATTTGATTGGATACAAATATAACATCAGTGAGTCTTTTTTTTTTTTTTTTTTTGGGTCCGGTCGTGGGGCCTGAACTCTGGGCCTGGGTGCTGTCCCTCAGCTCTTCAGCTCAAGGCTAGCGCTCTACCACTTGAGCCACAGCACCACTTCCGGCTTTTTTCTTTTTGCTTATGTGGTGCTGAGGAATTGAACCCAGGGCCTCGAGCATGCAAGGCAAGTGCTCTACCACTGAGCCACCTTCCCAGCCCAACATCAGTGAGTCTTAAGACTGCAATTAAGATCCTAATGATTACTGTCAAAGATGGTTCCCAGGGCTGGGAAGGTGGCTCAGTGGTAGAGCGCTTGCCTTGCGTGCATGAAGCCCTGGGTTCGATTCCTCAGCACCACATAAACAAAAAGAAAAAAGCCGGAAGTGGCACTGTGGCTCAAGTGGTAGAATGCTAGCCTTGAGCTGAAGAGTTGAGGGACAGTGCCCAGGCCCAGAGTTCAGGCCCCACGACCGGACTCTCCCCCTCCCCCCCCCAAAAAAGATGGTTCCCAATTTGTTACAGTCCTTGTTAGGAAAACGAAGGAAAAAGGAATAGGCTGGACTTCATCTTCAACAGGATAGGACTGCTTATTGCCAGTGAGGGGCTCAAACCTTCCCATGGGTTTGGAGGTTGTACGAAGGATAGGATTTTGGGGTGGGCTTATATAGGCCTTAGCAAGGAAGCAGAAAATAAAAATGGGCTGTGGCTTCTTTGGGGCCAATGGCTGTGTCTTGGCCAGGCCCAGAGTGAAATGCTCCACCTGGAGTGTTGGGAGCTTTTAGCTAAGCCAAGGTTGGAATGACCTGCCTGAAGACAAGCATGTGAGCACGCGCCTGGTCCTTTGATGACCTGGGGAAATAAGGCAGGAGTCAATCCTTCATGTCCCATCTTTAGATACATAAAAACATTGGGCTGAGAAGGGAGAGGCAAGCAGTTTAGTCCTGCTAAATTGAATTTGTAGATTAGGGATGGGAATGTGGCTTCGTGGTAGAGGTCTTGCCTAGCCTTCATGAAGCCCTGGGTTTGATTCCTCAGTACCACATAAACAGAAAAAGCCAGAAGTGGCCCTGTGGCTCAAGTGAAAGAGCACTAGCCTACATTTGAGGTACAGTGCCTGGACCTTGAGTTCAAGCCCTAGAATTGGCAAATATTAAATAAATAAATAAATGGAGATTATTCATTTGTAGGTCTCAGTAAACAGCTATGTGTATTTGACCACTAGCACCAGTGACTATGCTCTTTTAAAGAATTTCTGAATAATGAGGACAAATAAACACTGGATTAGGGTGGGATGAAATTCTTTTTTGGGGGGAGGGGTCAGTTGTGGGACTTGAACTCAGGGTTTGGGTGCTGTCTCTGAGCTTTTCTGTTCAAGGCTAGCACCCTACCACTTTTGAGCCACAGCACTGTTTCTAGTTTTCTGGTGGTTAATTAGAGATAAGCATTTCATGGACCTTCCTGCCCAGGTTGGCATTGAACTGTCATTCTCTTGAGTAGATAGGATTACTGGCATGAGCCACTGGTGCCCAGCTTTATAAGTCTATTTTTAAGAAAGAGGAACACACCAAGGGGAGCATGTGAAGAAGACAGAGATAGGGCAATGTGCTTATCAACCAAGTACCAAGCAACAGACCAAGAATTACAGGCAACTAAGAGGAAAGGAATGGTTCTTTTTGGAAGTCTTCGGAGGAACCGGGGTCCTGACATACCTTCAGTTTGGACTTCTACCCTTTAGAATTGTGAGAGAATAAACTAGCATTGTTCTTAGCAATCCATTTTATTGAAGTTAATACACTATGTATTTTGCGTTAACTGTTTTCAAGAATGTTATTAAACTTAGACAAATCTTAATCCTTTACAGTTTTTTGTTTTTTGTTTTTTACTTCTAATTTAAAGCAGAGTTTTAGCATCTAGGCCCAAAATATAGTTCACATGTCAGGTAATTTGTTCTTATTTGTCATACTAATAGACATGGGAAGAGGCAGAGAAAGGGGATTTATCAAGTGGCAGCCACAGGAAAACAGCACTTTGTACATCTTTAGTACTCTTCGTAGATCAGATATTTGTGTTAAATAGGGAGAATTGGGGGCAAGAAGTATTCATAGTTAAAACAGTCTCAATACTGAGGTGGTCTGATAGTCCACTCTTTCAGGACTGGTCAGGGGAGGCCTTATTACAAAAAGATACATTGATGCCTGACAGGGTAGTCCAGTCTCCTGTGCTCCTTCCTGGATCCAAACATGACTGCACAGCGATGAGTGAAGACTTGCCTAGGACAAAGGACACAGACACAAAATGAACATGCCTGGTATGCCTACCCTTTTTCTTACAGACAGCTAATTTATGGGACCAAGTTAAGAGTCAACATTTACCTGCATATGGAGTTTGTATGAAGCATCTCTTACATAATAACCCAGGAATTCGCCCTTTCTTTTTTACCAAGTATAATTTATACAAGGCTTCCTTTAGCTTAATTTTGATCTTTAAAACAAAAATTCAGTTGTCCCATGGCTTTAAAAAAATCCTGTATGACTTTTCTTTTCTACTTAAATGTTCTTGCTTAATGAAGAAGAATTATTCTAAATGGCATTAGTCTACTTAAGTTTCTATGAATAACACTTAGGAAACACAAATGACAAGGTAGGTAGTGGGAAAAATTCATTCCTAGTTAAGGTATTCCCATGAGAAATTTCACAAGAGAAAAGATTTCTATGTTAAATGGTTTGAGATGGATCACATGCATATATAAACACACACACCTACACACACACACACACACACACACACACACACACACACACACACACACACACACACACACACACAAACTATCTGCTTAAAAGTTTCAGCTCTTGAAAGTGTTGCTATGGCTCAAAGTGGTATCCTTGAGCAAGAGTTCAATGATACTGCCCAAGTCCTGAATTCAAGCCCCACAACCGACAAGGAAAAACATCAGCTCTAAAATTGTTAAACTATTTCTTGTCAAACATTGCCCTCCGCTCTGTATAACACCGTGACAATAAAATTAAATTAAAAAAATAAAATTGTAAGCTAGTTTGTTTCAAAACCCAATTACTATCTGTTGAACATGGGTCCAACCTAAGGGTAAATTATCCTAACGTTGGTAAAATCCAAATTCCTGTACTTAACATGTAGAATGGCATTACAGCAAATAAAGATAGTTGCCGGGTTTTTTAATTTTTATTTTATTTTATTTGTGAACATACTGTACAGAGGGGTTACAATTACATGGGCAGGATAATGCATACATTTCTTACCAAGCATTGCAGCCTCCTCCTTTGTTTACCCCTCACCTCCCTTCCCAGCCTCCCCCCTCCCCCCCACCCAATCCTTCCCCCCCTCGGCCCCCTCCGACATTGTAAAGCTCGTTTTTTTTTGACATGACAATTTGTACTTCTCATTGTTGCAACAGGTCCACCTGAATCCTTAAACGACTTGTTTTTCCCCATCTCTTCCACAAGTTATACTGACATAAAATATATTGAAAGGGGTGTGTGTGTGGGGGGGGTGTGATACTGTGGGGGAGGGACATACAAAGCAACAAAGATATAATCTTATAAATGCGTTAGAAACACACGCATGAAAGAAAAAAAAAACATTAAAATACCTATCTAAGGGTTCATTTTCCTAACATCACATTATCTGAATTTTTCCGCTTGACTCATACATATACTAGATATTGCAAATAAGGGAAACCATGGGACCTGTGTTTCTTTGTGCCTGGCTTTTTTAGGTCTGGCCGTGGGGCCTGAACTCTGGGCCTGGGCACTGTCCCTCAGCTCTTCAGCTCAAGGCTAGCGCTCTACCACTTGAGCCAGAGTGCCATTTCTGGCTTTTTTCTTTTTTGCTTATGTGGTGCTGAGGAATCGAACCCAGGGCTTCATGCATGCAAGGCAAGCGCTCTAACCACTGAACCACCTTCCCAGCCCCATGTTGCCGTTTTTTATCAGTAAATCACAAGAGCTACCTTCATATCAATTTATGCAAAAATATTTCAAAAAGAGTATGTAAATAGAATTTTTGTATCATGAGCTGATAACACTGGTATCTAATATAACATTTAGTATTCATATCTAATAGAACAGTTAATATGAATTTAGGAGCTTGAGGATTATACAGTTGATATGAGCATTGTTTCTATTTTTTGTTATTAATTATTATGGCAGGTTAATTTCTCCTCTGCATATATGACAGATTTAATGGAAAGTACTGTCACTTAAAGTGACTATGATTGCATTTCTATGTTTAATATTCAATTCTGCTTTGCACAATTGAGTTCAATCCGAGAGACTATTAGTATTAATTGGAGAAAATACTATAGCTTCTTTCCCCCTCTTTAACTTGGGGATAAGGAAAGAGAAAGAAGATTCCAAAGGTCAATTTCTTTGCAAAAGCAGGAAACCACGTGAGTGACAAATGGCTGTACATTTCTCCTCAGGTAAATTATAGGGTGTTTGTGCATGAAGGAGTGGGGGTGAGCGTATAAGAGGAAAGACGCAGGTTATGATTTTAAATGTCTATGGAGGACAACAGGTTGAAAAGTGTAACTTATTCCAAAGGCGTTGGTCATACCTGGCTTCTCTGCTTGAAGGTTTATATCTGACAGCATTCTGTGGATTGGATAAACTTTTTATTTTTTTGCCAGTTGTGGGGCCTGAACTCTGGGCCTGGGCACTGTCCCTCAGCTCTTCAGCTCAAGGCTAGCTAGCATTCTACCACTTGAGCTACAGTGCCACTTTTGACTTTTTCTGCTTATGTGGTGCTGGGGAATCAAACTCAGGGCCTCATGCATGCAAGGCAAGCACTCTACCACTGAGCCACCTTCCCAGCCCTGGATAAACATTTTTATTTGATTATTGAGTATAGTTTTTTACAACTGGGTATCACTTTTCATAGATTGACATTAGTGTGGTAGTCTCAGAAATATATCCGTAATAAATTAGAATGCAATCTCAAAACTATGTGTGCTTAAGAAGTACCGGTTTGAACTTTACATTTTTTTTCAGTCTTAGAAGAAAATATATAATAAAAAGTTTTAATATTATAATGAATATCCATTTAAGGAGTATACACAAGTTTAATTTATTGAATAGGAGTAGATTTGCTAAGATGGACTGTGATTATTTTATTAATGGTTTATATGAGCAGAGTTATAATGGTACACTTCTTAGAATATTGCAGAAATTCACCAAGCCTGTGGCGTATTTTTTTTTCTTTTTCCTCTCATGGCCTACTATTCTTAAAAAAAAAAAAAAAAAAGACCTCCAAAGCTATAGTATTAAAGAAAATCTTATGTAGTTTTGTTGACAACAAATTTGCTGTTTAATTGTTCTTTCTGATATGCTAAAAATAGCTTGGGTACTTCATTCATGTCCTGAAAAATTCCAGATGGACTACAACTGACCTTCCTCCCAAATCTCATAAATTCAGACTTCTTTCCATCCTTCCCTCCCTTCTTCCCTTCCTCTCTTTCTTCCCTCTTATTCTTCCTCCCCTCTGCCCTCCATCCCTCCTTCCTTTCTTCTTTCATTCTTCCTCCCCCCACACCCTGTGTGGTGATTCAGCAGAAGAAATGATTTATTGTACTCATGTCATGTTGGTTTTAACTGAGAATCTAATCCATGATGGGGTTACGTTTGGGCACAGGACCAACAAAGGCTACTTGTTTATTAGATAGGCGGGTGTTTCTTAAAGGTGGCCTTGGCCATGGAGGTTCTAAATCTGTCCAACAACTTGCCTGAGTGTTTCGACCTCTAGTATTCCTTATTTCTGCTCCTTTAGCATGAGTTGGTGAACTTGAGCCTCTGCCTCGTCTTTCTTCTTTCATACCTCAACCTTAGCATTTGTTTCTTCCTCCACTGGGGTCTTATGGCGCAGAGGTTTCTAAAAAGATGGTGCTAAGGCTATATTTATATTCTTTTTAAAAAATTTACTTTGGGGCTGGGAAGGTGGCTCAGTGGTAGAGTGCTTGCCTTGCATGCCTGAGGCCCTGGGTTCCATTCCTTAGCACCACATAAGCAAAAAGAAAAAAGCCGGAAGTGGCGCTGTGGCTCAAGTGGTAGAGCGCTAGCTAGCCTTGAGCTGAAGAGCTGAGGGACAGCGCCCAGGCCCAGAGTTCAGGCCCCACGACCGGACCCCTCCCCCACAAAAAAATTTACTTTGTTGTTATTATAGAGGTGATATAAAGAGGAGTTACATTAATATGTGTCAGGAAATAAGTACATTTCCTTTAATAGTGTCATCTGTTCCTCATTTTCTCCCAGTCCCTCCCACCCATTTCCTATATTCATATTCTTATACTAGGAGAAAAAAATCTGTCTTATCCTTGTTTAATGAAAACAAAACAAAACAAAAACCACACTGTAGCAACCACAAAAAAGACGCTCTGTTTTCCTCTATGGAACTGAGTAAAGAGGAAGAAATACATTCTGTACTCTTGGCTTAGAAATTAAATTCATTTCCTCTTAAAAACAATATTTATCTTAGTAATCAAGCATGGTCATAATCCTATTATATGCACACTTGGAGATATTTTGGGTTTGGTTTCAGATCATTGCAGTAAAGTGAATACTGTAATGAAGGAGGGCACACAAATATTTTGTTTTCTTATTACAAATAAAAGTTACATTTAGTATTCAATAGAACTATGTCTTCACATGAATACAATCTTATCTGAGACTCCACATGTATCTGTCAACGGAATTGTAACAGAGCTTATTTTTTTCCTACATGGAATTTTCAAATGTTCAGTAACTGGCTGTCAGCAAACTGTTAGTCATTGAATGAGCTAACAGAACACATGCTATGTTAAAAAAACAACAAAACAAAACAACCCTGCCTTCATGGTGCTTATGCTCTAATGCATTCTGTTTCAAAGTGACATTTTGGGGAATGGAACTTAAGACAGGCAACATATTGGCATCTGAATTTGACTAATAAACTATGCTAATTAATACATGCATGCATGCCTGTGTCAGTCCTGAGGCTTAAACTCAATGCCTGGGCCCTGTCTCTGAGCTTTTGTGCTCAAGGCTAGCTCTCTACCTACCCCTAGAGCAACTAGCTCCTCATCTGGGTTTTTGGTGATTAACTGGAGATAAGAGTTTCACAGACTGCCCTTCTCTAGAGAGCTTTGAATCGTGATCCTCAGATCTCAGCCTCTGGAGTAAATAAGGTTACTGGAGAGAGCCACCAGCAGTCAACTCCCTAAGCTTTTTTGCTCAAGGCTAATAATGACTTGGACTACAGCTCCACTTCTGGATTTTTGGTTGGTAATCCATTTACAGGCATGAGCCACCAGTGGTGCCTTGGTGCAGTACTACTTTTGACATACAAACTATGTCATGTAGGAAAACACATTTTACTACATGATACATAATTTTATATCACTTATAGTTCTTATAATGTAACTGGAAGTATTGATTAAAGTAATTATCTAGTAATTAATAACTGTATAATAAAATTGAGTCATGCAATGATTCTGTGGCTAACGTGTCTGAGTTCTGAGCTAAAAGTATCACGGATTTTACTGTTCCAACTGGTTTTAAAACACTATCCTCAGATATAACCCCCCTGAATTAAAGCCCCAAAACAGGCAAAAAGAAAAAAAGTAGTAATACAGATATTTGGAAACTAACTGGTTTCTCGGGAGTGATATCCCTAAGCCTTAGGAAAGGGTTTCTTTCTGATGTAAGAAGTATATAATTGGGATTGGGGGGAGGGGGGAGGCTGGGAAGGGATGTGAAGGGTAAACAAAGGAGGAGGCTGCAATGCTTGGTAAGAAATGTACGCATTATCCTGCCCACGTAATTGTAACTCCTCTGTACAGTATGTTCACAAATAAAATAAAATTAATTAAAAAAAAGACATAGAGAGACATGATAAATGCTAAGATTTACGATCATCTGCATATGATTCTGCTTTGCTGAAGTCAGGATGCTAGGGCTCCCCATATATTTCTTTTTTAATATTCTGAGATGCATCCAGAGTCACAAGGGACTTGGAAAATGTATGTTCCTTGTTACAAGGGATGAAAACATATGTGGTTGTCCTAACTCCCTACTGTAAATAACTTAGAGCAGCTACCTCATGCTCCTCATCACCACCACCACCGATGGTTTTACTCTGAAATCGACTAATTAAAAAACTTCCTTTAAAATGATAAAAAAAAAGAAGTATATAAACAAGACTTGGAAAAAATTATATTAAGTGAAGTAAGCCAGGCCCAAAGAAACATAGGTCCCATGGTTTCCCTTATTTGCAATAACTAGTATATGTCTGAGTCAAGCAGAAAAGGTCAGATAAGTTGATGCTAGGTGAAATGAACCCCGAGATAAGTATTCAAATATTTTTGCTTTCATGCAATTGTTTCTTATTTTATTTATTGTGAAAATACTGTACAGAGGGGTTACAATTACATTGGCAAGATAATGAGTACATTTCTTATCAAGCATTGTAGCCTTCTCCTTTGTTTCCCCTTCCCATCCCTTCCCATCCTACCCCCCACCCCCCCCACCAAAGTTGTAAAGTTTGTTTTCAACATAACGACTTGTACATCTCATTGTTCATGCAATTGTTTCTAACACATTTATAAGATGATTTCTTTGTTACTTTGTATGTCCCTCCCCCATGTTATAACCCCTGCTTTCACTGTATTTGATGTTGGTATAATTTGTGGAGGGGAAGGGAAAAAACAAATCATTTAAATAGGGATACAGGTGGACCCATTGCAACAATGAGATGTACAAATTGTTATGTGGAGAAAACAAACTTTACAACTTTGGGGGGGGGAGGGAGGGGGGAGATTGGAAGGGATGGGAAGGGGAAACAAAGGAAGAGGCAACAATGCTTGATAAGAAATGTACTCATTATCTTGCCCATATAATTGTAACTCCTCTGTACTGTATTTTCACAATAAAAAGGGGGGGGGAAGAAGTATATAAACATTTTGAAGTTTACATTTAACATTGTAGTCCATAATGTACTAATATGAACTACTACTGTAATTTATAATTTATAATTCTTATTTTCCTAAAAGCATCAGAAGTATCAAAGAACATGATCTTTTAGCCAAGTATTAGTGGCATCTGGTTTATTCTAGGAAATGTGGTTCGTGCAAATTCCAGGAAGTGTTCTTCTTCATCCTTTTTCCTCCTTCTGTTTGATTTAATTTACGGATAGTAGTACATGCTTCAGAAGGCATTTGGGACCAAGAACTAAGTAAACTAAGAGAATTGACCAGTGGTAAATGATGGCATAGAACAAGAATTTCTGGCTTCCCCTTCCACACATCTGGTGTGTACAGAAACTTGACCATTTTCTTTCCTCTCTTTCTTCCTCCTTCCTCCCTTCCTTCCTTCTTTTTCTTTCCTTTCTTTCTCTCCCTCCTCCCCAACCCCCACTCTCTCTGTAACTCAAGGTTAAACCTAGGTTAAACCGAATTCAAATCTATCATAGGATCTACTCTTTATTTAGTTAGTTAGTTTGGTTCCAGTCCTAGGGCTTTAACTCAGGGCCTGGGCAGTATTCTTGAGCTTTTTTTGCTTAAAGCTACAGCTGTGCTCCTTGTGCCACAGCTCCACTCACAGCTTTTTGATGGTTATTTGGTTATACAAGTGCCATAGACTTTCTTGCTCAGGCTGGCTTTGATCCTCAAATCCTGAATCCCTGATTCTCAGGTCTCAGCCTCCTGAGAACCTAGGATTGTAGGCGTGAGCTACCAGCTACCACACTAGCATCTGTTTTTGTCTCCCCAAATTGCAGTGTTATACAGCAGAAATGTTTTTGCAAATTATGAATTAAATATCATTACTTATTTAAGACTGAATTTGTTAATTTTTTTTTAAAAGCATAGTTGGGCACTGGTGGCTCATGCCTGTAATCCTAGCTACTCAGAAGGCTGAGATCTGAGGATCATAGTTCAAAGCCAGCCCAGGCAGAAGTCTATGAAACTCTTATCTCCAATTAGCTACCAGGAAAACCAGAAATGGCTCTGTGGCTTGAGTGGTAGAATGCTTGCCTTGAACTGAAGAGCTCAGGGACCAAAAACAAAAACAAAAACAAAAATGCATATTGACATGGCTTATACATTTCTACATTTTTGTGTATGTTTGGATCTATGTCCCACTTCCCCATTCAGAACTCAGTTTAAATGTTAGCTCCATAGAGAGGCCTCCCCTTTGCCACCCCAGCTCAAGCAGCCATGGAGTCTTCCTCTATATATTCACCATGTTATTATACAACATAGTCATGAGGTTATAGGACATATAAGATAATCATCTTATGATTATCTGTGTAACACATGTCTTCAGATACACTTACTTTTATAAGTTTTAGAGTGTTTTTCCCATGCATTACTACACAAGCTCAAAAAGAACATCTTATCTATTTTTGCCCTCTGTCACATAATAAGCCCTTCGTAAAATATTTTCACGTTTAGATGCTTAATAGTTTAGGAAGTATCATTTGGGGTCATTTCCATGACTCCAAACTCTTCCAAACACATTTTTAAATTTATTTATGCAGTTGTCACACTACAGCCGTGTGCCATAGCTGTGACTGACTTCACTTTACAAAAGAGAAAATGAAAAGAAACAGAGAGAATGTGGCCGAGATCACAGTCAGTAAATGGCAAGTAAATACTTGTAGTTATATTCTTGCTTTCAGACTTTTTGAAATATACAACAGGGCTGGGAATGTGGCTTAGTGGTAGAGTACGACATAAACAGAAAAAGCTGCAAGTGGTGCTGTGGCTCAAGTGGTAGAGTGCTACCCTTGAGCAAAAAGAAGCTCGGGGACAGTGCCCATGCATGCCCCAGGACTGGCAGGAAAAAAAAAATGACATACACACATGGTATTGAGGTTGCTCTTACATTAAATTCCTTAGAATAGATTTTTTTTAAATCCTTAGGTAATATTTACAGATTATAGCTACAAATTCTGTCTGTCTCTCTCTCTCTCTGTCTCTCTTCCTCACTCTCTCATTGAACAATAATCCAGAATAAACTTGACTTTGTAATCTTTCCTACCTTAGCTTCCCATACGCTAGGATTCCAGGTGTGTGTTGTTATGCCCATCTTAAAAATTAACTCCCTTCCTTCCTTCTTCCTTCCCTTTTCTCTCCTTTTTCTTTCCTTCTTCCTTTTTCTTCTTTTACTTTGTCATGCTGTGGATCAAATACAGGGCCTCATATATGGTAGGCAGGAGCTGTGCCACTGTACTTTATTCCCAGGTAACGTTCCCAATTTCTTTCTTTTTTTTTTTTTCTATTTCTCTATTTCACTATTTTTCTGTTTCTCTGTCTCTGTCTCTGTCTCTCTCTCTCTCTCTGTTTTTCTCTGTCTCTTTCTTTGGTGTCAGTCCTGGGTCTTGAATGTAGTGCCTAGGGATTGTTCTTGAGGTTTTTTGTTTGTTTGTTTTTCTCTAGACTAGTGCTCTACTCCAGAGCCACAGCTCCACTTCTGCTTCTTGGTAGTTAGTTCGAGGTAAGAATCTTAATGAACCTTCCTGCCCAGGCTAGCTTGGTCTAACAATCCTTAGAGCTCAGCCTCCAGAGTTGCTAGGATGTTAGGCATGAGCCGCAAGTGCCTTAAAATTCAAATATTTTGACCTGTATTATATTTTGATATTTGCTCCCATCTCTCATCATCAAGCTTTGATTGAAGCTGATGTTAAATTAAAAATAAAAATGATCTCAGCTTGCTTTGTTGGTTTTTTGTTTTGTTTGTACCTGATGCTCTTGCACAAAGCATTAACAATAATTTGGCTCGATATACAGTGCTCTGTGTTCACTAAGTATTTTACTTTCCTTCTGAGCAGGGCATACAGGTCAACTACAGACAGAGCCCTCTCACATCCAGATAAAGTAAGTGACTAACTTCTGGTCAGTGACAAATCAATAGAAGTACCTTGTGATACATCTCAATGCTCAGTAGATACACCCAATGCAAACATTCTCTTTTCTTTTTTTATTTACTTATGGAAAGAAAAGGACTCTAAAGTCCTGGAAGTACGGTTCCAATGATAGTGTGCCAGCTCTGAGCAAAAAAAAAAGGTGAGGAAGAGTGTGAGGCGCTAAGTGTAAGGTATCCAGGTATTCTTACCCTCTCCCTGCCAAAAACAAATAAGGCTCTAAAAGAACAAGAAAGTGGAAAGAATTTGCATCTATGAATTCACATTTTTTAGGAGAAATTTCTAGAAAGACCTCATGAAAAGGAAAATCCATGGTGAACTTTTCATGAGCTGGAGAGAAAGTTTATTCATTGCCTTAAGAACATAGAGTTGTTTGCTATTCTATCAGAACACATGTTCTAAACATTTATTAAATTTATTAAATATTTATTAAATTCTCTGTCTGTGTTGGCATTTACCTTTTAATCAGTTTCTCCATAGGAATTCATTAATAATGATTTTATTCTTAATAACATCATTTACCCCATGTTTTATTATATCCAGAAGGTCATATATAAGGTAATTTTTAAGGCTATGATAAAATTCAGACAAATTCTGAATAATTTTGGTCTGAGGCATGAATCATTATCTTATTCCACCTTGGATAGTATATCACTTCACATATCAAACATGCATATATCAGTTCCCACATAAGATATTTACAGCTTATTCCATTTTTCTGTGAATTGTTATGTCAGACATTTAACCTTTTAACATCTCCTTAACCCAAAAGACTTATTTTTGCTTGGATGGTGAATTTTCTTTTAAAGAGATTGAAGCAATAATGGGTGGGGCACCTTGTATATTTATATATGAGGGGTAGCTCTATCTCTTCCTTTTTACTTCTCTTTATTCTTTCATATGGAAGAGTTTTTCAATCTAGTGTCATTCTGCTTTTTCCCACTTTTTAAAAAAATCTCTTGTGTGTGCCCAGGTATTTTGTCTGAGTGATGAATTTACTTCCTTATTTGTAATGTTTGGAGTTTTTAATGTTTGGTGGCACTGGGGTTTGAACTCAGGGCCTGAGCTTTCTCACCTGGTGCCATACTGCTGAACCATGCCATCAGAGGGGCTCCCTTCCTACTTGGGCATATGTCTTGAAACTGGAACTGCTTAATTTTAGGCTTGTTGTCCTCACTGGGATCACAAGCATAGACTAAGGTGTCCAGCTGCCTTCTGTAAAGACTGGAGTCTCTTAAGATTTTTCTGACCATGTTGACCTGGCACAATAATTCAACACGGTTGAAATAGCAAGTCCAACTATTAGTTGTAAAGAAATGAACGTTTCTGCTCAGGCTGGCTTCCAAGTACCATCTTCTGACTCTCAGCCTCACTGAGAGCCTCTCAAGTATGAACTCTGGATGCCTTAATCCACTTATAATGCTTTTAATGTTATTTTCTTCTTTTACTTTAAAAATCATTATCTTCATTTCTCTACTGTGTCAAAAGTATTTACTTCTTTTATCTTTGGCCCAATAAATTTCACATACTCTGATAAATCTCTTGATCACTTTCCTTCAATCTGTGAATGGACAGTAGATCCTTCCTGTCTCTTTTCTGATGCCCACTGAAACATTTCTCTATTCTCATACTTCTTTTGTGAGATTAAAAAAATCTTCATGCTTGTCTCCTTTAAGAGCATACTCTGCAATTTCCACAAGTACTTATAAAGGAGAAACATTAATGTTTTCTAAAAACTGCCCATTGCCTCACACTTCTGACTAAACTTTTTGTTGTAACCAAAAGTATTTTTTTATTGTGAAAATACCGTACAGAGGGGTTACAATTACATGAGCAAGGTAATGAGTACGTTTCTTATCAAGCATTGTTGCCTCCTCCTTTGTTTCCCCTTCCCCTCCCTTCCCATCCCCCCCTATACCCCCCTGCACATTGTTTTACAAATTTATAGTATCTGCTTGTTCCCTCAACCTCACATTAGACTTCCTTTTACTTCCCCAAACGGAGACAAGAATATATGAATGAATACATGAAAGTTCCTTCTTTGTCCTCATCTGCAATTAGTTTTTTTTTTTTTTAATTCTCCTGAATACATTGAGCTTTAGGGTGGATTTGACATTAAAATTCTATGAGGCAGGTTGCTGAAACAAATGATATCTTGATGTCCTTCATAGCTCGATGAATAAAAATTTTAATAACCTTTCACATCCTTCTACTTCCCAAAAAGCACATAATAAATTGTGGGTGTGACATGACTATGAAGAACTGTAGTATAGCTGCTTTTTATTCAGTAAAAATGCTTTTCCCTCTTCAGGATTATGATTTTGTGATCCATATCTTGTATTAAGTAACAACATACTGAAGACTATTCAAGCCATCCACATCAGCTGTTCAGTAAAAAATGTTTTGATCAAAATACATTACATACATATATAAAAAAGCATTATATAACCCACTAAATACCATTTGAAAACGTGGTAAAGGAAGGGGTTAAAATTGTATCATATAAGAGGCAATTCTGATCATAGTGCATGTTACAAATATATGGAAATAATATAATAAAACTCCTTTGTACAATGAATTTTTATTGATAAAAATTTTAAAAAGGGCTGGAAAAGCCAAGCTGGAGGTGTGGCTTAAGTGGTACAGTGCTACCCATGAGCAAGAAAGCTTAAGACTGTATGAAGCCCTCAGTCCAAGCTTGGTACTGGCACACATACACAAAACTATTTGTTTTCTTTTTAAAAATTATGATTACCTGCACTTATATATAATCATTAGTGTTTCATGATTAGTGTAACAAAAAGATAAAGTATATAGCTGCATTTCCTCTCCTCTCCACATATCTTTATGTGCAATTGAAAGTATTAAATAGAAATTTGTTTTAAGGGGCTGGGAAGGTGGCTCAGTGGTAGAGTGCTTGCCTTGCATGCCTGAGGTCCTGGGTTCAATTCCTCAGCACCACATAAACAAAAAGAAAAAAGCAGGAAGTGGCACTGTGACTCAAGTGGTAGAGCGCTTGCCTTGAGCTGAAGAACTAAGGGACAGCACCCAGGCCCAGAGTTCAGGCCCCATGACCAGACCCCCCAAAAAATAAATAAAAAGAAATTTGGTTTAATAGATTACATTTAATAGGTGATACTATAATCCAGTTCTAGCAGCAGCATCTGTTCTTGTGTGCAGTGTTGGAGGAGTTTTACTATAAAACGTGGACACTTTTGTCTGCACTTACCACACTCCAAAAATACAGCTTGTGACACAGTCATAGTGACATACACCTGTAATCCCAGCAATGGAGAGCCTGAAGTAGGAAGACTAAGTTTAATGGCAACCTAGATTACTTAGAGAATTCAGGTCAACTTGTGTAACATAGTAAGACCTGGCCTCAAAAATAAACAAATGTATGTATGTATATGTATATATATTAGCAAACAAAATACACACACAAACAACACAAATATCTAGGAAATGAAATCCACTAAATAGAAATTTTTCAATTACTTTCTGAAATTTAACATGCTATGTATTTTGACAATGCTCAATAAAATGACTTTCTCATAAATTGACCACAATTAAAATATGACAAATTTCCATAGACTTACTAGAAGATAAAACCTATAAAGCTTTTCTCATCTTTCTTGCAAAAGTAAGGCTCCCTCCTTTCTTCATTGTAGCATACAGTTTGTAAGGTACTAGGAAATGGTATTTATGTCACCCTCATTCAGAACCACATGCATTTATGATGAAGTAATACCACTTTTACTAATACCATTTTTTGACAAAATTCTAACACTACAAGAGCGAAGACTTCTCTTTAGTATGATTTTAAATGTCTAATGATTATGCTACTCGGATTTAATAGTACATCAGAACAAACTTTTCTAGATGGGTAAATTAGTTCCCATAGATAAAATGGTGAGAGCTATTTACACTCAAAGATGTTGGCTTGGAGTCCATTTCCATCAATAGGGTGATTCCATCAAAATAGCTGAGACAGAGTAGCACTGACTTTTTTTTTTTTCTTTTTAGGGCATGTCAGGTGGCTTAAACACAAGGCTTAGGTGCTATCCTTAAGCTTTCTTGCTCAATTTTCCTGCTCTACCTCTTGAACGTGGCTCGGTGTCTGGATTTTTTAGTGTTTACTTGGAGATAAAGAGTCTCAAGGACTTTCCTGCCCAGGGTGGCTAAGCATAGTGATCCTCTCAGATTGTGGCCTCCAGAGTAGGTAGGGTTACAGGTGGCATGAGACACCAGCACCTAATTAGCATTGAGTCTTTAAAAACCTCACAAATATCAGAAAAAATATAATATGTGTTTGTGTCTCAGAGCAGGATGAATTAAGGGACAAAAAATGCGAAGTTCACAATGGAAAAAAATGCAAAGCTCAGGCTAAGAGAACTGAGTTCTAATTCTTCACAAGTGGCAAGTCACTTATGAGCTGTGTGACCCTCGGAGAATTACTGATACTCCTTGGTATATGCTTTCCTGGAATATATGTTTATCATATCATTTATAGTGTAAAATATAGACAAAAACAGCTGGACTACATGATATTAATTTAGTATACAGCAGACATTTAAAATACTTGAACTTTAGGGCTGGGAAGGTGGCTCAGTGGTAGAACGCTTGCCTTGCTTGCCTGAGGCCCTGGGTTCGATTCCTCAGCACCACATAAGCAAAAAGAAAAAAGCCGGAAGTGGCTCTGTGGCTCAAGTGGTAGAGTGCTAACCTTGAGCTGAAGAGCTGAGGGACAGCGCCCAGGCCCAGAGTTCAGGCCCCACGACCGGACCCAAAAAAAAGACAAAAAACTTGAACTTTATTACTGTGAAGGAACAAATAACAGGTATATGTCTAATCAAAGGAGTCTACATATTTTACATTGCAGTCTCTCAAACCAGCAAATATAGTGCATATTGTTGACAGAAAAGTTTCACTAAGCAGTGAATATATATTGTTTATCATCATATATACCATGCACTGTGTACTGTTTTATACTTATTGTCTATTTTCTATTGGAATGTAAGCCCAGCAAGGACAGAGATTTTTGCCAGTTTTTGTTCGTTGGTGCACACTTAAGAGACTACCAGAATGTTTGTCACTCAACAATAAATACTGTTGGTTGCGGAATGACATCATGAACGAGTGAATTCTAACCCGATGGTGTGAAGGTCTTCAAACTGCTTTTCTTCATTTCACAGGTTCAAATTATTTCCACTAAAAACAGCACTGTTGATCTTACACATGAAATAAACAGCCCAGAGAATGTCTGTCTGTCACTGTCTCTGTGTGTGTGTCTGTCTGTCTCTGTATGTTTCTATTTCTTTGGTTGACGGTTATAATGAGAGGTTCTATGACTGGGGATGAAGACGGGGAGAAAGTGGATGTCAGCTGCAGGTAAAAGTCTTACCAGGCTGTTCTCGGAATGCGCAATTGTCTACCTGTGGCTGCATTGCCTGTTGGGGTCCTGGATCCTTGGTTTGCTGGGCAGCGCAGGAAGAAGACTGCGGTGGCCTTTCCTGATGCAATGGTGTTTACATCTCTCTGTCTGCACCGGGGCGGGGGGGGGGGGCGGGCAGCGCTCACCGCAGACTCACAATCTCTACTTGTTCTCCGCCGTCCCCGGGCTCGGGGACTGAGGCCCCAGCGCCGCGCCGCCGGCCGCCCCCCTCACCTGGGGGCCGCCGCTTCCGATCGGTCGCCCCCGCAGCGCATGCCGGTTGGTGCGCGCGGTGACAGGTGTGGCGCCGCGGCGCTCGGACCTCCCGGCCTGCAGGCGGGCGGGCGCGCAGTGCGCAGCGCGGGGTCCGGCGCGCGGGAGGGTCCGCAGCCCCTCCGCCGCCGCCGCCGCGCTAGAAGTGGGAGGACCGGGAGGCGGGAACTGGTCGCGCCCGGGGCTCTCCTGTCACCTGTCGAAGGGAGGCGCCACCCAGGAACATTCAGGAACCTGGCTCTGGGCTGCCAGGAGGCTCACCGGAGTGCCGAGGAGAAGCGCTCCGGGCCATGAAGGGCGCCAAAGGCATAGAGAACCCGGCGTTTGTCCCCTCCAGCCCGGACACCCCGCGCCGCGCGTCCGCATCGCCCTCTCTGGTCGAGGTCTCAGGCTTGTCTACCGACCGCCAGGGAGAGGGTTCGGAGTCGCCGGAGCCCCAGAAGTCGCCGGAGCCGCCCCTGCCTGCATCGACTCCCCCGGATGCCCACGAGCCGTCGGGGCCGCAGTCGTCCGAGTACGAGGAGGGTCCTTGCGGCTGGAGGAACTTCCACCCGCGCTGCTTGCAGCGCTGCAACACGCCCCGGGGCTTTCTGCTGCACTACTGCCTCCTGGCCCTCACCCAAGGTAAAGTCCCGCGCGCGCGCGCTAGGGGGCGCCCGCCGGGCCCCCGCGCGGAGGCGCCCGAGCCGGCTGCGGCGCGGGCAAGGGGCAGCTTCGGGTGCGGAGGGATCCCCGCAGGCGCGCGCGCGCGGCCGGGGCTGGGGCCTGGGAACTCGCACGCGCTCGCCCCGACCGCGTCTGCCACACGAGGCTCCGGGGCGGCACCGCAAACTAGCTCTGCGAGGTC